>NC_141700.1:364736279-367403036 GCF_964263255.1 Lissotriton vulgaris
AACTGTGTTTTTTGCAATTTTCACCCCGAGTAGGCTGGGTATGCTCAGACGTGAGTCCCAGGCTCTCCACATCACTGGAGTCAAGCTATCCAGGCTGAAGAAGGCTGATAGCCAGAAACCGGTCTTGGACGCTTGATTCCGGTCTAGGAAAGACATGGCTTGGTAGTTCGGGCTGGACTGTTCCCATGAGGCAAAGGGTCAAGGCTGATTTGCAAATAGCCAGTGTCTGACCTAGGGTGGTGTGGAGTGCAAATAAACGATGGATTTAGGCCCAGATCTTTGTACTGGGGTGAATGTAAGACATTGTTCTGCATTCTGTCCATCAACTGTGTTTTTTGTAAGAATGGACTTAGACAATATAGGGGCTGATCTGCTCATGCAGTTATGCCCTCATATGAGGTATAGTGCACCCTGCCATAGGGCTGTAGGCCTGCTGTAGGGGGTGACTTACCTATGCCTCTTGCAGTACTGGTAAGCCTGGCAAACTGGGGTGTGAGCCAGGCCGACTCTTCACTTTTATCTGCACCAAAACACACAGGCTGCAGTGGCAGAGTGCATGTGTTTGTTGAGGGGTCTCTTAGGGTGGCACAACACATGCTGCCGCTCTTAGAGACCCTCTCTAGTCAAAAGGCCCTTGGTACCACTGGTACCTTTTACAAGGGACCTATATATGTACCATAGGTGTGCCAATTGTGGAAACAAAAGTACAGTTTTGGGAAAGAGCACAGGCACTGTGAACAGGGTTAGCAGCAACCCAGTGCAAATTAAGTCAAAGATGCATCAGAGCCAGCCAAAAAGTGGGGGGTACCCATGTCAAAAGGAGTACTTTCCTACAATGGCGTCATTGAATTCTTTAAGCTAGGGTTTGCCCCGGCTCCTGGAAAGGCAGGGAAGCATGTAGCCGACCCAGGCGCAGATTCTGTAGAACGAGGTCTAGAGCGTCGAGACTCCTCTGTCATGTCGGCCGACGGACAGGGAGAAGTTGAAGGAAGTTTAGACTTCTTGTGTTTCTTATGCCTCTTACCTGACTGACCAAACAAATTTGAGTAGGAGGATAAGGAGTCAAGACTCCCAGAGGAGTGCCCTGACCTTCCTCTCAGCCGGGATAGAGAACGAGACTTCCAGGGTGAACAGCATAGAGCCGAACGCCAGGCTGCAAGCAGCTTTGAGGACCGCACCCTCAAAGCTTTTGAGCCATAGCAGGGCAGTCAGAGCACGAATTTCACTCCTGGTCGTGCTGCAAGCACCAGAGACAAATGAAGTGAAGCTCAATCACTGACATGGCGTGATGGCAGGCGCTGCACGGTTTGAATCCAGAAGCCTCTTCGAAATATTGAAAAACCTACACACCAAAAATTGTCAATAAAATGTTGAAAAAAGCCTGTCAAACAGTGACAGAGGGTAGCACTCTTCACGGATCTGCGCCAGCTGGTGCAGAAAGAAAAGTACTGATGTCAGCACGCAGAGGTGGTACCTATTTAGGTGATGCAAATGTTGGTTCCGATGTGGATGATGCCGACAAAGTCACATGGAGCCAACCAACACACCTACCAGCGCCCAAGGGTATTGTATGAGCAAAAAAAGTATTCCGGATACTGGGAAATTCTAAGGTAAGGAATCAGCCACTATATGTCTCTATCAAATTCCTAGTACACCATTATGAAAAAATTAATTTCACAGGTTTTAGGAAAATGTGACGGTCTTCGTATCTACAAAAATAGCATTGCAGAATTCAGCATCAGCAGATGCCAAATTAAGTTACAAATCAAACTAACCAGCACAGACCTGCCCGGTACTTCAAAACCCTTAAAGCATTTTCATAAGTAATCTTCAAATCAAACATTAATGCTTGAGTGAAAAAGTAAAGTACATACTTAATGCTTAATAAGCTTGAAAATGCACTGCGGTTCATGAAAGCTGTCTGAAAAGGCAGCCAAGAATTTCAAAGCCTAGGTGAAAATATTTCTAGACCTTTAATAGCCACGAGAAAATCCTTAACAAAACAACACAAACAAATCCAGTGAAATAGGACATGGACTTGCACAGTGTGGTAAACAGTGAACACTTTTACAGATGAAAATACTATATAAAATGTTGAATTACTCTCCGCAGTAAAATGGATGAAAGAGGTCACTACTCCATTTGAAAAGAAGTAGTCTACTTCCACATAAAAGATGCAAACATCAGCTGTAATGTTTTACTTCCAAACCAAACAAGCATTGGAAAAGCCAATATGCCTGGTGTTGGCTGCCTGCCTTTTGGCAATTCTGTTTTTATTTTGTCAAGAGTTTTACAAAATGTTATTGCTCTGGAATCTGTTGTGCCCTCAATAAATCGAAAAAAAGCATTGGAACAATGCAAAAGTGTTTTTCTGGTCTCAATAAAGTACACATTACAATGGTACACCTTTCACTAAAGGAAACTACCTTGTGTGTGAATGTGCTCCATGAAAGGACAGCACGCCCTACCTAACTCATAGTAAAGTCAGTCAATAGCTATAGTGGGATAACATTGCGCCTTGATGCATCCTGGAGTGTGTGAATGAAAAAAGTGAGTGACACAATCCGACTAATGGATGAAGTCTGACTGAACACCCTTAATAGTAACCATGTTATACATACTTTTAGTAAATGCAAAAGTCTTGGCTAACACAGACCTAAAAAGCTATTGGTCTGGCATTGGTGGCTAGTCTTGCCTTTGAGAAAGAAGGCAAGAAAAAAAAGGGAAGAAAGGAAAAAAGGAAAGAAGGTAGACAGACAAAAAAAGGAAAGGAAGGGCAAAAAGAAAGGTAGGGAGGCAAAAAGGGAAGGAAGCCAAAAAGGAACAAAGGAGGGAAAAGGCAAAAAGAAGTAACAAAATAAAAATGAAAGAAGGAAGGTAGAAAGAAGGCTAGAGATGAAAGAAAAAGAAAGACAAAGAAAGAAAAAATTTAAAAAGGGCAAAAAACGAACGAAAGAAAGAAAAAAATTAAGGCAAAAAAAGGAAAGAATTATACATTAAAGGAAAAAAATCCCCCCAAAAATATAGAAGAAAAAATAAAGAATGAAAGAATGTAAGAAAGAAGGCAAAACTGAAAGACGAAAAAAGAACATGGAAAGGAAAGCAAAATGAAAAAATGTTAAAAAAAAAAGTAGGAAAGACAAGGAAAAAGGCACAAAAGAAAGAAAGAAAAGAAGGAAAGAAAAATAGGCAACAAAGAAAGAAAGAATGTGAGAAAAAGACAGAAGAAAGCAAAAAAGAAAGAAGCAAAAGGAATGAGAGGAAGAAGGAACGGAGGGAAGAAAAAAGAAAGAAGGGAAAAATAAACAAAATTAAGATAAAGTATAAAAGAAGGAAAATAAAAAAAATCAAAAGAAAGAAAGAATGAACAAAAGAAGAAGAGAGCAAAAGACAAGAGGAAGAAGAAAGCTAAAAGAAATAAAGGAAAGAAGGGCAGAAAAGGGGAAATGGAAAAAAAGAAATAAAGAAGAAAGGAAGTAACGAGGGTTCATAGTATAAAATACTGGTTGTGCTTTGTTACTTGTGCTCAGGGAGAGTTCTACGTCCCAAACTACACTGTGCCAGGAGGCACCAAAAATATGGAACTTCTTAGGCTACGGGGAGGACAGCAACAACGTGCATGTCGCGATTCCATTGGTCCCGCAGCACTGGTCTTGTTTTGCTGCTTGTGCTCAGTGGAGACTGAACTTCCCAAACTACACCACCAAGGATGCGCCAAAAACCCGAACACATTAGGCCACGGGGAGGAAATCAACAACAAGCATATATCGCTTCCATTTCATCCACGGCACAAGTCTTGTTTTGCTGCTTATGCGTGGTGGGGACTGCCCGTCCCAAACTACACCGCACCAAGAGGCGCTGAAAATACCGAACACCTAAGGCTAAGGGGAGAAGGGCAACAACGTGCATATAACACTTACATTCCTCCTGCTGTGGGCTCATCCTGTCCCCATAAGAGCACAGAGAGGCTGGGCTAGGCCACCCCCATAACAGTCGCTGTTTCGGGTTAGTGATTTGTATGGTCTGCATCTTTTTTACTGGACCGTACATGATTTTTTAAGGTGAGCTCCCGGACTATTTAATTATTAATATGGAAAAGAGGAAAGGAGAGCCCGTGGATGTGGTCGACAATAGTCCTGGAACTCATTAGTCAATACTGACTTTCCTCAACCAAGCAGTGAGGGTTATATAGGATGAAATTACTCTTGTGGAAGATCAACTGGCTTCTAGCCATTTGGATGCTATACCCGTTTCTGTGCAAGCAGATGCCCTGTCCACGACTGTGTTTGTTCCAGCCCTCACAACTAGCATCACTGGGCTCCGTGTAGATGAGGTCTCTGCAGGACTGATACATGTACTAGTGATATTCCTAGCAATGCTAAGGACAGAGCCCCAAAAGCGAGTGGGAGACTAAGGAACAGGATACCTGCTCCCTCTAATCGGAATCCATTGAAAAACAAGGCTGGATAAAAGAGCAAGAAATCAAACTCAATGGACTCCGCTTCCTTGGCATTTTGTAACTATTATGCAAGTTCACAGGTCAGTGATTTAAAAATTCTAGGAGCTGTTAAGGCCTTCAACACACAATTGAACAACCTAGAGGAAGATGGAGGGGGCTTTGGGTCATATACCTCGATCTACAGAGAAAATTGAAGGTGGGTTCTTTAACTTAGCTATGAACCCGAGCACCCCGCTTGTTGGCGCCAATAATTCTCAATCTGGGATAACATCTATACGGGCTCATGTAGGCCCCCTGGCACATGGAAAAAGGGCTCAGCGGTTTGGTGGTCCTCCAGAGAGTGTAGCAATGGGTGTTTCTTGTAGTGCCTACATAAGATGAAACCTGTAGCTATCTTCCCTCAGAGACAATAGCGGTCTGCCCTCTAGTGTCCCTATTCCTGAACCCCCAGTGAGTGTTACTTTTGATCTTAACAGGGGGTTTGCTCCCCAGAACTCTTCCCTTAATACTGTTCGGGAGCAGATACCGTGTATTAACTCTTTCAAGGTGGTCTTACAGCTACCTCCAGCTTCAACACCTTATGTCCTTGTTATGATTAATGTTCCACCATTAAAAGGGAGTGATCCAGAGAGGTATGAGCAGCTAAATCATTCATTGGTGTGCAAACCAGTTTTGGTCTATGCCATCCTTATATGAAGAAATTATTATGCTACAGAGGGTTGGCTGGGTAGGGAACACCAACAGACAAGGGCAGGGTGACTGTATGGTTGTTAACGTCCGGAATCCCAGTTGTGTGGAGTATATTTTATTTATTCAGGAGTTAAATATGTCTGCAAGAAGCAACATCTAATTTCATTCACTGGGTTTCTTTTATCCCCCACCTTGTGCCAGATGCCAGCTGGGGGGGTGGGGGTCATAACATTTGACTAAGATCAGGGGGGCCTCGTGTCTTCTTTTAAAGACTATAATCCGAGTATTCAGCTTAGCAACAGATTTGCTCCTTTGGCCCAGCTTGATGAACTGGAATGAATCTCTGTCCCTGCTGAATAAGCACCATGGAGGGATGTTGACTCCTCCCTCCCTTGTAGATCTTTGAAGATGTTTAGCTAGAATGTAGTGGGGGCTCGGGACAAAGTTTTGGATGAGTATTGTGTGAGAATGTACAATTGTAAGGATGCGGTCTGCCTACAAGAGACCTGGGATGCCACGGGAGATTTATTTTTGGACAGCTTTGCCACTTTCTTTGTTAATGTGATGCCCTCGACACATGGAAGAGCAAAATTAGGTCTTGTGACTTTTGTGAATTTGGGTCTAGGTGTGGTAAAACAAATTTACCTATGCTGAATTTCTATGCGGTAAAGTTCAATAAGAATAACTCAATCAAAAAATGAGAGGCAGAGTCCGTGGCATCTGAGTTTATAAGGGTTTTATTCCATAAAATGGAATTGGTTCGAACCAGGTATCATGTTCCATCACCACGAAGGTTCAGGAAGGGATAGACAATACTTTATTAACAGAGTACAATATATATAGTAAATGCATACAATGGTGATGGATACAGAAGGCGTAACAGCTGAGAGAAAAGAGATAAGAACACATGTACGTAACAGAAGGCGTGCACGAAGGCGTACACGGAGGTGTGTGCTAGACAACGTCACATGAAAGTGTCACAGGTGGGTGGATCCATAGAGGAATCCTGCAGTGTCAGCAGAAATATATGGCAGAGATGCGCGCGCAGCAGCATGACGTGTGATTGACGTGGAACTGGAGGGTGAAGGGGACTTGACATTTAGCACCATACGTGGAGACAGAAGTCTGGCGTGTCAGAACAACCTAAACCCAAATCATATCTAATATCTTGTGTTTGAGGAACTGTATTATCTAGAAGGAAAGGTCTCTCGGGCAGAGGCTATTCTATACTGACTGCTAGTGCATGCATATGTGACTACGTGTCTACGTGTAATGCGAGGGGCCATGGGCCTACCATGGTAACGGGAGCAATGAATTACTTGCACGGAGACAGAAAGGCCGGGCCCTTTGCTCTGCAGCTGGGGAGATGTTTTCCTAAATCACTAGACAGGAATGTATTTTCGAGGAGCGGGCCAGATAACTTGAAGGCAAAATACAGTTTTGGCAGGCAAGCAGGCCGAGCCGGGCACCGCTCGCCGCACAGGGAGTAAGGCAAGGGTCATGGATTGCGGATCCAGGCTGCAGCTTTCAGAGGCAGAAGGCAGAAAGGGCTCGATGGCAGAAATCAGGGCCTAGCTCGCCAGAGCCAGGAAAACGTGAAAGTGTACCATGTAAAGACGGTGGCAAGGCATACCTAAGAACTGAATTATCGACCCATTCATGGTGCATCTGAAAGGGGACATGTTAACGTTGGACGCAAATGTATTTGCGTCTTCATAGCTGGTTGTGGAGGGAACATACATGTACTTGAAGCACGTACATGGAGCCGTTGGGGTCTACGTTAGGGGACACAATTGACCATAAAAATTCATATTACCTCATTCCCTCCTTGTCCCCTACGGACCCTTCATGATATATCGATCTTCATTAATCCATCTATTTGTTCATATAGCATCATTTGCTCTTCCTTTTTCTGGCGGGATTTAGAATGTGAACTTGAATGGGGAATACATGATGTGGCGCACAAGCCGCAAATCGCTGGCCCACACTGTAAACATAAGCAACAACTGAACACTATGAGAAGAGCTATTCCGAGGAAGGATAGGACCTTCCATCCCCAGGCTGATAACATGCTCCAGAACCAACCGGACCAAGTCCAGGTGCCTGGATTCTGGTGTATCTGACTTGCAATCTTGTGGAGACGGGTTATGGCTCTATATACTGATGGTGCGTTTTCTGGAATGAAAACACAGCAACTCGATCCGATGACTCTACAAGCTCCGCCCCTATCGGCCAGGATGACGTCAAGGACAAGACGATTTTGAAGAACAACAATCCGCATGGCAGACTGCTCCTCTGTTAAATTGCCTAGGGCGGAAGTAGTTTCATTCACTACTGCTTCGAGGGTTCTGGTTAATTTATGTATCAGTTTACTATTAAAGACAGCACCTAAATAGGGAAAGAAACCTTTATTGAAGTCTGTATACTGCTCCCATGCTGTTTCAGTATAGTCGACAATCGGGAGATCTCTCTGGGATCTATTGTGTACTAGATGGGAGTCCCTATGATAATCAGGAGGGGCTAGGAAAACAGGTGGCAGAAGGAATGCAATGTAACAAGTACCATCCCAATCTAGAGGTAAGCGTATATACGCTGTATGACCACAAATGAAATAGGAATGACGGGAAGCTTTGAATGTAGACTTGCCTTTATCACTGAATTCGATCACAGTAGTACATTTACTATGGCCTAGGTGTACTGAACCATTCTTTCTGACACATAATTCACCTTTGACTGGTAATACTGACATAGCGGGCAAGACTGGTTCGGCTTCGGACTGGACATTCAGAATCATGAGGTTAAGTGTAAAATTACCTAATCCATATACTTCGTTTTCTAGATCAGTCCCTGTCCTCTGGGGAAGACCCTCCTTGTCAGGGAAGCATACTTTATGCAGAACTGTGTTCAGATTTCCCCATACCCAATTGCCCTGGTAAACTACGGAATCAGAATCCAAAGAATTCATTAGACTAAACCATGCACCACAGGAACCATTGTGTGTGAACGGGTACGGAAAGAGGGGCAGAACTCCCTTGTACTTCTGATAGGGAGGGAGTCGGCCACATATCCAACAATTGGTAGCATTGCTGGTCTGATGGGAATGATGTAACATACTGATGAATGTATTGTTGCGCAGCGCAAGTCGGTAAGATAACTCGTGCGGGGGCAGTTCACTGAAAGTATGCTCGGCAGTGTTATTTAAAGAAGAATGTGCACGTGTGAAAATAGGAAAGTACATGTGTAGCAATATGCTTGCAGCAATAATCATAAGACTCAGAAAAAACATAATCAATAATGTCACGATGCAGTGACTGCGGAGAGATTTACAATATTCATGTTTCTTGATCTGTTTCTGTCTATCTCTCTCTCTATTGGGGTCTAACTTGTACATGTCAGGAACCTGTCTAACCGCTTCACCTAGGGGAGGACTTAAACAATTAAACTGTCTGACTTGCTAGACCTCAACTTCAAACGAAATTCCTGGGAAGGAGTTTTCTCTACCAGGGGGAGTTTAGTATCAGTCTCTGGAAGGGGGCAGGGCTGGGAGTCTAGTTTCGGAGGCAGTCCATAATGTCTTTTCACATGACTCGAGTGGAGCCAGCCCTTGCGGCCCTCCACTTTCACTGCTGTCCTTGTTGTTAATAACACAAGCTTCGGCGCCTGCCAACGGGGCTCCAGCGGACTCCTCCTGTCAAAATTCCTCACGAGCACCAGGTCCCCCGGAACAATCTTGTGTGGCTTCACCTTGGTGTTGTCGGGAAAGGCTGCTGCTACCTGTGAACGACATGATTGTAGTGCAGACATCAAAGAGGCAAGGTAATCTGTCAGCATATTACAGTCAACATCTGTGATCTTACGAGGCAGAGGCGTCCCCCACATATTCGGTGGCCTACCAAAGACCACCTCATACGGGGATAGCCCTGTTCTTGAATGCGCTATCATTCTCATGTAAAAGAGTGCAACTGGTAAAGCTACTATCCAATCAACTCCCTTCTCTCTACATATTTTTGCAAGGCGTGTTTTCAGGGTCTGATTATGTCTCTCTACGAGACCTGCTGCTTCGGGATGTCGGACACAGTGAAATTTCCACTGATAACCTAGCAGGAGTGATACCTGCTTCATAAGCTCGGACGAGAATGGCTGACCATTATCTGAGTACACGATACGGGGCAAACCATACCTGGGGAAAAATTCACGTACCAGCTGCTTGGCAGTGGTCGGAGCAGTGTAATCTGGGACTGGATATGCTTCTGTCCAACGGGAAAGTGCACATACAACTACGAGGACATATTTGAATCCTCGACAACGTTCCATCTGGATATAATCCATCTGGAGGACTTCAAAAGGGTGATCGGGAGGATGAAATCCACCTTGCTCTACGGGAATGCCTTTACCTGGGTTGAACTGACAACAGATCATGCAAGTACGTACTTTCTGTTTTGCTGCTGCTCGTAAATGCTTATTGAACCAAAGGTTTTGAATACTGTCTAACATGGCTTTTTCTCCTAAATGTGCAGGACTATGTACTGTGTTAATGATAACTTGAACCATAGAGTCGGGGAGAAACCATGTGGCTTTCCCCTTCGTCATCCATCCCTGTTCTGTCTGGATCCCTCCTAGTTCAATCCATTTCTTGATTTCATCTGGTGTAGCATGTGTCTGTATGTCAATTACATCTAGGGCGGGATCTCTAACTGTCATGCAATGTGTTGGTGTCGGGACTACTGTCTTTGTCAGGTCAGTTGCGTGAGTCTGAGTCTGAGCTGTATGCTTGGCTGTTCGGTCTGCCAGGTCGTTACCCTGGGAAATGGTATCTGTGACTTTCGTATGTGCCTTGCACTTCATGATGGATATCGCTGTAGGCAAATGTATTGCTTCTAACAGAGCTTGAATGAGGGGACCGTGTTGGATCTTGGCTCCGTGAGAGGTCAAGAAACCTCTCTCTCGCCAGAGTACACCGAAGTCGTGTACAACTCCGAATGCATAACGGGAATCTGTGTAAATGTTAACTTTCTTGTTCTTTGCTCGAATACAAGCTTGAGTCAGAGCGATGAGCTCTGCTGCTTGAGCTGACAGGGTGTCAATGCAATGTGTTTCTATGACTTCAGTTTCGGTCGTGACTGCGTAGGCGGCCACTAACTCTCCTGTACTTGTTCTCATACATGAACCATCCACATAAAGTGTCAGGTCTGGATCTGGTAATGCGGTATCTGTCAAATCTTGTCTGGGTTTCGTCGTAATGGTAATGACTTCTATACAATCATGTGCCAAAGGGTCTGTCTCACTTAATGGCAGAAGTGTAGCAGGGTTCAATGTATTGCAACGTCTGATTTCTATGTGTGGCTGAAACAATGTCAATTCATAACCTGTCAGTCGTGCTATAGTCAAGTGCTGAGTCTGTGTTCGGTTTAAAAGAACTTCCACGGAATGTGGAACTTGTACTGTCAATTGGTGTCCTAACACTATGGAATCACTTTGTCTGATTGCTAGAGCGGTTGCTGCCACAGATTTCAAGCACGCAGGCAGAGCCTGGGCTACTGGATCTAATGTACTAGAAAAATAAGCACACGGTTTGTGTGAACCTGCTTGATCCTGGGTGAGTACTGACAATGCAGTACCTTCGCGTTCTGTGACAAAAAGTGTAAAAGGCTTACTGTAACATGGTGTCGCTAAAACAGGTGCTTGACATAAGGCTTTCTTTAAGTCGTCAAAAGCTTGTGTATGTTCCTGAGTCCAAGGGAGGACAGTCGATGTCGCTGCCTCCTGAGTTGTCAACTGTATGAGAGGCTTGGCTAGAAATGCATACTGGGGGATCCATTGTCTACAGTAAGAAGTGAGGCCTATAAAGGCCCGTACCTCCTTTTGTGTCTTGGGTTGTGACATGTTTACAATTAGCTGGATACGGTCAGGTGTTAGCTGTCTCCCCCCTTTGGACAGCAAGTGCCCAAGGTATACCACTTGCTGAACACAGAATTGCAGCTTCGAAGGAGACACCTTGTGTACCTTGTCAGCCAAGAAATGCAAAACCGTCAGTGATGCTTGTTCACATTCTGGTTCACTATGGGCGGTGATCAATAGGTCATTGACGTACTGAAGTAGGGCAGTGTTGTCAGGCATGTGAATACTGTCAAGTTGTTTTTTCAATGCTTGGCTATAGATGCTGGGGCTTTCTGTGAATCCTTGAGGTGCGCGTGCAAATTTGAAGCTTCGGCCATTTAAACAGAATCTGAAAAGATATTGGCTTTCCGGATCGATTGGGACACTAAAGAAGGCGTTCTTCAGATCAATTACAGTAAAGAACGTTGCCTCTGAGTCAATAGCTGTTAATAATGAAGAGATGTCTGGAACCACAGGGTACTGCGGTACAATGCATTTATTCAATTCTCGTAAATCGATCACTAATCGATAAACTGGAGGAGCATTTGGGTCAGTACGTTTAAGAATTGGAATGATAGGGGAATTACATAGATTCGAGTCGGTTTCTACAACCACTCCTTGTGCAATGAGCTTGTCAATGATTTTCAGTAAAGCCACTACAGCATCTGGTGGTAACTTGTATTGTCGGATTCGTGGTAAGACAACACCTGGCTTGAGTGTGACACGATATGGTGTAATGTGCATACAACCTACATCAGTGGGGCCTTGTGCCCATAAATGTGCAGGAACATTCTGTAATCTGGGATCAATATCTCTCAACACATAGTGACCCTTAAAGTCACGCAAAAACAATCTTACTCCTTCCGGAGAACAACAAATTACAGCTCCTAGAGCCTTCAGTGTCTTGATACCTAATAAGTTTTCTGGACATGATTTCGTGAGCAATAAATCTGTAGTGCGAGACAACGGACCAACTAAAAGGGGAACTGGTTTCGATACTTCATTTACAATAGGCTTTCCTGAAAATCCAAGGGAAACATTCTGTGAGCCTGAGAGGGGTGCCCCTGGAACCTCGTCGTGACTGATTGTTGTTCTGCTTGCCCCTGTGTCAATCAAAAACTTTCTATCTTTTCCTAATACTTGACTATGTACGTAAGGACCCTCTTGATCCACAGGAACCTCAATAAGAGGCAAGCCAACCTCCCTCTCTAGGCTGTTTCATGTGTATCGCTGGTAATCGGGATAATCAGTTTGTGCATACTGGTACATCTGCTGTGTTGCATGTTGTGTTGCGGCAATCGGTTGTGGCTGTGGTACCGCTACGGTCTGTACTGTCTGTTGTGGAGCATGCATAGGCTGTACATTCTGTGGTACGTGTTGTTGGACCTGGTCTTGTCTAGGTTGACGTGGTCTCTCTTTAGTTTTACCTGTAGATATATTGTGTTTCAAGACTGCACAATCGTTTACATAGTGACCTGGCTGTTTGCAATAGTTACATGTCCCTTTAACAGGAGCTGCCGAATTATTGGACTGTGTCATGCCCTTTTTCTGACCGTCAGCTGGAACTGACTGAGCAACTAGCATTTTCATTTTCGTGTCTTTCATACGTCTTTGTTCATGATCATGTTCTTCTCTAATTCTGTTCTGGTGGTACTGTAACATTTGTAACATTTGTGAAGGCGTGTTTGCTTGCCATGTGCTCTCGACTTTCAGTACACGATTCTTAACTTGGGGCAGAGAATTCTCGACTAATTTGGATACAAAAAGGTGTGGGTATGACTCGCTACTTGCTTTCAGGCCACTATTAATAATAAAACATTTCTCAAATCGGGAATAAAAATCACTAGTGTCTTCATCGGGTTTCTGTTTGCAGGCCGAGATTGCATCCCAGTCCTCCTTTTTAGTTGCTAATAATCGTGGCAAGACCTGTACTAACAATCCTGGTAATGCTTTAGTTTTGTCCCCAAGACCTAAACCTGGGGTTCGGCCATTTTCTTCTGTTTCTAATGCAGCCCAATCAATCTTTTTGTCTCCCACCTCCCATTCTTTTTCTTTGAGTTTCTCGTAAATACCGGCAGGCAATAGTACTTTCAATATTTTCATAATGTCGGGATAGGTATAATCTCCCATGAGTAACATGTCTTTTATTTCACGGTGAAAACCTGCAGGGTCTTTATCATGACTGGGCACTAATTTCTTCATTTCCAATAATTCCATTTTAGTTATGGGCGTGTATACAAACACACGTCTAAGGGTGTTATCATCATTCCTGACTGGATGTACTTCTCGCAGGGGGTTCTGTCTGTCTATGTAGAACATTTTCCTTTCTGGGGGTGGAGCTGAAACAAACTGTGGATTCAGGAAGGCGCTATATCTGTGTCGATGTTCTAAAATTACTTTAATTAAATTGGTACCCAGGCCTCTCCATTTATTCATGAGTAACTCTATTAGTACATCACGTAGGGGACCTGGATCAGAATGTTGGCTCTTATACAACGTAAGGAGGTGTTGTATCATGTACATACCAGCTAGTCGCTGTTCGTCTGGGGAAAGATTCAAAAAGGTTTGCGCTACTGCGTCATCATTATATGTATCGGAATTGTCAGCCCATTGTACTGCTGACCTGGCTAATTCTTGTTCATCCATGGAATTGAGTACATGGTACCCCATTCGTTCTTGAAGTATTTTATCGGTAGCCTGGAATAGATGTTCAGGAGTCTTCGGATTTGACATAGCAGAGTGAAAAAGTCTCTTGCTTTCTGGACGTATCGTTTTATTAAAAGGTCTACCCTTTCCTACATATGCTACCGTACCTATATCTTCTTCTAGCTCATCCTCCTCTGAGGATTTAGGCTTGTCGCTATCTGCTTCACTTTCAGCTTTCTCTCTATCATGAAATACTGTTATTTCTTTACGGATTTTTCTGTACATGGCCTCTATACATTTCTGTTTATCATGTTTTCCGTCTGCAATATTCTGACCCCATGTAGTTAGTACCTCCATTTCTTCTTTATTTACACCAGGCCTGTCTCGTTCTCTTATGAAACAGTTTATGAGGAATCTTAAAATCATACTTTGAACGTCTACTTTCTGATGTGCCATGGCCTCGTGAATGCATTCCTGACCCTCCCCAGTCTGAACAAAACGATATATCCTGTCTAGATAATTTTTCATTCCTGGAAATAGAACTAAAAAGTTTGCAGCACGTCTTATACGTATTGAGGCTAATATCATGCAACCGTCGTTGCCTGGTACTGGATCATATCTACAGTCTGTAAGATACTCTTTAAGCTTTTCAATTGTGACTGCTCTAGGGGTACGTTGCATTGCTAGTTCTCTAATAGTTAATCGCTGTACTGGTGGCGGGGTATGGTAACCTCCTGATGCACCTCCTGAGGCGGAGACTTGAGCATCACCTGTCTGTTGGGCCGTGTCAGGCCCAAAAGGGTTAAGCGGATTAATAGGGGGTGCAGGAAATGGCGCAGGGGGGGTCTGCGCTTGCGGACCTGGGAGACGATCGTCGGGTGGTATAGGTACAGGTGGGACATTGGTATATTCGGGAGCTACGTCGTCTAAATAGGAAGAAAGGAAAATATCTGCTGCGGTCTTGTGACGTAATTTAGTCGGAACCAATGGAGGGGGCAGATCCTTTGGTATTTCCGGGGTCGCCTTAGGCAGGCCCTCGGCCAGGACTGGATACAATCCTGTCATAATGGCATTACTCCGTCTATCGTGTTGTTCTATTCTAACTCGTTCTCCTTCTTCTAGTAGTTCTTTTTCTTTGGCCTTTTCAGAATCCTCTCTACTTTTCTCTGCTTTTCTGAGTGCTTTCTCTGTCCGTCTATGTGATTCTTTACGCCATAATTCAATGGCGTCTTTCTGTGACTGTCTGGCTTTCTTTTTCCACAATGCTTCTTCTACTCTCATGATGCACTCGGCATCCCATGTCCCTGTAACGGGCCATCTCTGATTCTCTGCTAAATCCTTAGTATAATCCACCCACAAGTCGAGATATAATACAGCGTCTAAGCCGTGCTTGTGGTACATAAAATAACCGGGAGTGTACCTGGGTGGGATGGGAACAGCTTCCTCGAGTATCCCTTTTCTAGTTCCTATCTGACGTAGCTTGGAA
Organism: Lissotriton vulgaris; assembly: GCF_964263255.1. Classification (NCBI taxonomy): domain Eukaryota; kingdom Metazoa; phylum Chordata; class Amphibia; order Caudata; family Salamandridae; genus Lissotriton; species Lissotriton vulgaris. The sequence goes on from NC_141700.1 coordinate 364,751,438, forward strand.
AACAGAGGCATTCTGAACCTCGATACTTGACACTTGATACTTACTCGGACTCGGACACGACTAATACAATAAACACAGTAATGAAAATCAAACAATCACTCATACCACGACATTAAAAACACATTAAAACATTTCGGAACGGACAAAAACTTGATAGCTGAATACTTGATATACTGCTAAACAGTACAGATACACTGCTAAACAGTGCAGACCGGGTCTGTGTACCCAAACCCGTCTTGACCGGACACAAATTAATGCACCCGTCTAGATGCGTCCCCAGCAACGGTACTCACCGGGAAGCACGGAACGGAAGGCCTCGGAAACTCGACACTGGACTGGACCGGACTGGACTCGACTCGACTCGTGACATAGGTACTTCGGAACTTCGGAACTGGTGGGCCTCTGAACACCTCGGACCTTGCTCTCTCGGCTGGGCTCTGGTCGGGATCCTCCGCACTCCTCACCGCCTCGTCTGGGTGTCGATCGCAGCCTCAGTCACCTCCGTTGGCCTGAAGGAGATACAGGAAATCCTGCGGTTACGCGTAATTGTCCGTCACGGCTGTGGCAGGGGTCTAGGCCTGCAACGCACCGCCGGCGCGTAAGGTGGGGGAGGGGTCCCTGTTCGGGCGCCAATTATGTGGTAAAACAAATTTACCTATGCTGAATTTCTATGCGGTAAAGTTCAATAAGAATAACTCAATCAAAAAATGAGAGGCAGAGTCCGTGGCATCTGAGTTTATAAGGGATTTATTCCATAAAATGGAATTGGTTCGAACCAGGTATCATGTTCCATCACCACGAAGGTTCAGGAAGGGATAGACAATACTTTATTAACAGAGTACAATATATATAGTAAATGCATACAATGGTGATGGATACAGAAGGCGTAACAGCTGAGAGAAAAGAGATAAGAACACATGTACGTAACAGAAGGCGTGCACGAAGGCGTACACGGAGGTGTGTGCTAGACAACGTCACATGAAAGTGTCACAGGTGGGTGGATCCATAGAGGAATCCTGCAGTGTCAGCAGAAATATATGGCAGAGATGCGCGCGCAGCAGCATGACGTGTGATTGACGTGGAACTGGAGGGTGAAGGGGACTTGACATTTAGCACCATACGTGGAGACAGAAGTCTGGCATGTCAGAACAACCTAAACCCAAATCATATCTAATATCTTGTGTTTGAGGAACTGTATTATCTAGAAGGAAAGGTCTCTCGGGCAGAGGCTATTCTATACTGACTGCTAGTGCATGCATATGTGACTACGTGTCTACGTGTAATGCGAGGGGCCATGGGCCTACCATGGTAACGGGAGCAATGAATTACTTGCACGGAGACAGAAAGGCCGGGCCCTTTGCTCTGCAGCTGGGGAGATGTTTTCCTAAATCACTAGACAGGAATGTATTTTCGAGGAGCGGAGCAGATAACTTGAAGGCAAAATACAGTTTTGGCGGAGGAAAGGTGGCTTAGCGGGCGAGCATGGCGGACGTGGCTGCCTAAGAGCTCCCGCCGGCCCGCCGATTATCCTGGACTTATCCTGGCCCTGAACCCCGAAAAGTGCACCACATCAAGGGTGGTGTTGGCGGAGGACACCGGGAACCGTCCGGTGCTGGGGACAACGCGCCTAGACCGTCAGTGGCCGTGGGGCGAGTGAGTGCCGCGAGCGGCCTGGTGCCCGCCGGACAAGCCGGGACCTCAATTTTGGTGTCCCCGACGTGGGGACCTGACACGGAGCCGGCGCTGCCGCTCCCTGACCGCGTTCCGGGGCTGCCTGCCGTCGGCGGCTCACAGCGGAGTGCCCTGCCGATCCTCCCATTGCCGGCGGTGGGGGCCTGGACCGGGGGGGGGCCTCGGAGGAGCTGCGGCCTGCCTGGCCTCGCCGGAGCCGGGGACTCGAGTTTGGCGGCCACCGCCCGAGGACATACACGCTGGTTTTGGGACACTCTGGTACTGCTGTCCGCGGCACCCTCCGCCTTCCGGGGGCGCGGCGCCCCCCACCGCGGGCAGACACCTTGCCCTCCACTGGGACTGGCGGCGGCTCCGTTGCCGGTGGGAGCTGCATCCTCCATTCTTGTTGACCGGCGCTGTGGGGGCTGAGGCGCCGGAAGGGGTCGCTGCTGACGTTGGACCTTTGACCAGTGATTATCCTCCCGGGGCCTGGCTGGACCTACAGGTGGTGTGGACGTGGCGAAGGGGCCGGAGCGGCAGGGGCGGCCTGGTGGCCCGGGCGCAGCCGGGACCTTGATCTTTGCAGCCTGGGCTGGCCACGATCCGGGGCTGCCTGCTCCTGAAGACCTACAGTGAGATCCCCTGCCTTTCCTCACCGTGTTTGCGGTGGGGCCTGCGACTGGAAAGGGTGTCGGAAGATCTGCGGCCTGCCTGGCCTTGGTGCAGCTGGGACCTCTAGTTTGGTGATCCCCGCCCGGAGTCACCAGCCCGGATCCATAGCCCTGGTGAGTGGACACGGCGGGGCCCCCCGGGAACTGAGGTGTTAAACAGGCGCCTGGCCCGAGTAATTGTCCTATCCGGCTCCTGTGGTACCTGGGGCGGCGGTTGGAGAACTTGTGGTTTGTACTAGAGTGGCCCATATCTGCGCCGTGCCAGGAGTGCCGGTGGGCGCGAAGACGACTTCATACACCTTGGCGGGACGACATTGCCTGGGTTGTACCCGATCTGTGGGCCGGTGGCGAGGGACTCTCGAGCGCCCTGGTGTGTTCGGGACGTCTCGGCCGGGGCCTAGCTGGTGGACTATTGCGAGAAGCGGCCCTAGTACAGGTGCGTGTCACTGCTCTACCGTCTGAGCGGCCGCCATGACGAGGGGCTCGGCCGCCACTAAGACAGGACCCATCGACAAGTTCACTGGCCATGGTGGAGGAGCCGGGGCGGCTGGTGGGAGTCATCCGGCCGGACCAGACAACGCGGCGTTGATGGCGGCCATTACCCAGTCCCGCGACATGCTGGATGCGAAAATTGGCGCGGTGGGGGCCGATGTGATGCTGCTGCGTCAAGATCTTCGCAATGCAGTCGCCCGCATTACCGCGACTGAGACCAGGGTCACGGCGGTGGAGGGAGATGTTGGTACCCTTAAGAAGAAGATTGCCGACATGGAACAGATCCAACGGGGCCTGGCGCTTCGTGTGGAGGATGCCGAAGGGCGGGCGAGGCGGAACAATCTGCGCTTCGTTGGTTTTCCGGAGGACTGCGAGAATGGGCCTATGGACGCTTTTCTGTCCCGGTGGCTGGAGAGCTGGCTACCACCGGACTCCCTGTCCCGATGCTTCATAGTGGAGCGTGCCCACCGCGCCCTGACACAGAAGCCGCCAGTCGGGGAACGGCCCCGCCCGATCATCGCCAGGCTCCTCAACTTCCACGACAGGGACGTCATTCTCCGGGAAGCGCGGATGAAGGACACCCTGCTGTATGACAATCATAAAATAATGATCTTCCCGGACTATACCAAACTGGTCCACCAACAGAGGCACTCCTTCCTGGATGCCAAGGCCAAGCTGCGTGGCCTGAAGATCCAATACTCGCTGCTCTACCCGGCCCGCCTCCGGGTGATCTTCAATTCCAAGACCCTCTTCTTTGATACGCCGGAGGCCGTCTTCAACTGGACCGATGAAACAGTCAGAATCCGACCTCACGTCCAACCGGGGCTGCACTCTGGATCATCGCGTGGCTCGTCTCAGGACAGGAGCAACCCGTCTGGCAACCCGCCTGGCAAAGGGAAACGTCATCGCAAGTCCCGCTCCCGGCGGAGGTCCCTGTCCCGGGACCCCCTCCTGGGGGACACACAGCCTGCTGCGGACCAATCTGATGGAGGCTCCTGATCGCCCTTAATGGGGACTGTCTGCTGGTTGCCTTCTATATGTGACTGTATCTGGCGGAGGCTGAGCTATGGTCGGTGGGACATACAATGGCTGGTGCAGTATTGACTACTTCTTCTTGGCGAATGCCGGGGCCTTCGGGGGCTGTGACTTTCGTGTGGTGTTTTACTTATGACTCTGCTGTATGTTTGTTGGGGTTCAGGGCACGTACTTTGGGCTGCCTCCTCCTGTTGGGACTGGGGGGTGGTTCTGGGAGTGTGCCTGATTAGTTCGGGGGGGGACTAGCTGGGATCCATTGGTATGGCTGGCTTTGGGCGCTGTGTTTTGGGCCTGAAGTACCGTATACCGCGACAGATACTTCATTGTTCCTTGAGGTATGGGGGTGGGGGTGGGGGGAACCGGGGTGTTTGGTTGCTTGTGAGTTGGGTCGGGGTCGGAGGGGTGGAAGGGTTTGGGGATTCGGGGTTTGTGGGGTCTGGGGTTCTGGTTCTGGGGGTGCACGTGGTCTCTGTGTATTTTGCAACTGTGGGATCTGGGGCATGGGCCGGGGGTCGGGGTGTGTGGGGCTGGGAGCATTGTGAACATGGTTGATGTTCCTCACTTGGCGCCCAATGGCGCCTCCATGCGTATTCTTAGCTGGAATGTACGAGGACTGTTGGACAAGATTAAACGGGGGGCGGTGCTTCGCTGGGCTAAGAGGGACTTGGCAGATGTGCTCCTTCTTCAAGAAACGCACATGCTAGGTACAAAAGCCCTGAGTTTGCAGCGCTTTGGCTTCCATCAAGTGTTCCATGCCGGATTTACCAGGGGCTCCAGGGGTGTGGCCATTCTTATTCATAGACGGCTGGCATATGTACATGAGCGTCAGTGGCTTGACCCCCAGGGACGTTTTGTCTTTGTACAGGGGAAGGTCGGGGTGGAGCCGGTTGTGTTTGGCTGTGTGTATGCCCCCCCCCCCTTGCAGTGGGCCTTAGCTGAACGTTTGTTTTCCTTGTGGGCTGAGTTCCCCCGCTCCATGGCTGTGATTGGCGGAGACTGGAATGATGTGATGGATGTGGCTTTGGACCGGCAGAGGAGGCCGGGCGTGGCACTTGTATCCTCCCCTACACGGTTGGGGGCTATGGTTGATGGTCTGGGCTGGGTGGATGTATGGAGACATCTGCATGCGGAACGGCGGGAGTACACCTTTGTCTCAGCTGTCCATGGCTCCCTTTCACGTTTGGACTGTGTGTTTGTCCCGAGGGCCTTCCTTGACAGAGTGAAGGGGGCGGCGATTCGGCCTCGCGGGCTCTCGGATCACTCCCCAGTGGCGGTACAAATTGACTTGTGCAAAGCGCGCTCCCCCTTCCGATGGCGAATGTCCGCGTGGCATCTGCAGCGCCCTGATTATTCCCAGCATCTGCGTAGCGCGATTGCCCATTATTGGCAGGACAACCTTACCGGAGGGATGGATGCGGTGACAGTCTGGGAGGCTATGAAACCCACCCTGCGGGGCATAGATATTGCTTGGTGTGCGTCAGCTCGCCGGACTCGGCTGGGAGGCATTGCTGCGGCTGCAGAGCGGGTGGAGGAGCTCGAGGCTCGGCACAGTGAGGCACCCGATGATATGTCACTGCGGCTACTCCTGCAGGCGCAACAGTCTTATTCCTCGGTCCTGTTGGACGAGGCTCGTCAGGCGTGGTTAGCCACCCGTAGTCGGGTCTACCAGTGGGGCGACAAGTCTTGCACCATGCTCCATAGGCTGTGCCAACAGAACCTACAGCCTCTTACACTGCCGGGCCTTGTTGATGATGCAGGAGTGGCGATTACAGATCCGGCAACTCTTGCAACGAGCTTTGCGCGCTATTATGGGCACCAATATGCCTCTCGGGAGACTCTCTCCCCTGCCATTATCGCAGATTATATTGCATCTGTTCCCCCATCTGCTGTATCTGATGAGGTGCGCGAGGCCCTGGACCTTCCCCTGTCGGCTGAGGAGCTGGGTGATGCACTGGGTCAGTTAAATGTAGGCAAGGCGCCGGGGCCGAGCGGTTTCCCCAGCAAATTTTATAAGAAGTTCCATCTGCAGCTCGGGCCGCACTACTTGCGGGCCCTGGAACAGGCGCGAGAGCATGGCCGCCTCCCACCGGACTGGCGTCATGCCGAAATAGTGGTGTTTTTGAAGCCTGGTAGGCCCCCCGATCGCCATGACTCTTATCGCCCCATATCCCTCATCAACTTCGAGGCCAAGCTCCTGGCGAAGGCGCTGGCGAACCGCTTACTCCCACACATTTCGGCCCTTGTCCACCCGGATCAGGCGGGTTTTATGCCGCGCAGGGCAACGAGACACAATATACGACGGGCGCAGGCTGCGATACAAGCGATTGAGTCTTCAGAGGACCCGGCGGCGCTCCTGCTGGCTGATATTGATAGTGCCTTCGATTCGGTCAGCTGGACCTTTCTTTTTGCTCTGTTGCCGCTGCTGAATCTCGGCCCGGTATTCCTCTCCTATATCAGGCTGCTCTACACTGAGATCACGGCCTCGGTACGTATCTCGGGAACGGCGTCTGCTCGTTTTCCGGTGTCCAGGGGCACGCGTCAGGGGTGTCCGCTCTCCCCTTACCTTTTCGCGCTGGCCATGGAGCCGCTGGCCGCCAGGGTGCGCCGCGATGAGCTCTACCGTGGCTTCGTCTGGGGCGCGGATCACTCGGACCGCATAGCTTTATATGCGGATGATGTGCTATTTTTCATGACTGACCTGCAGCGTACGGGTCCTCGCGTCCTGGAGTTGATGCAGGAGTTTGGTCGGACATCGGGGCTCTTCCTTAACCCGCGCAAATCAACCATGTGGGTGCTGGGGGGTGCCACAGTGGACTGCCCTTGGGCTGCATCCCTTCAGATGGCTGTGGAGGGTGTGAAGTACCTGGGTGTCTTCCTCTCTGCCTCGCCAGCAGTGGCATGGGACCGGAACATCCTGCCGGTATGGGATCGGGTCCAACTGGACGTCAAGACATGGTCGCGCATGCCACTTAATATCTACGGCCGGTCGGCCATCTTCAAGATGGTGGCTTTGCCCCGTCTGCTATATCAACTGCAGAATCATCCCTTCCAGGTTGACCCGCAGTGGTTCCGTACTGTTGATTCTGTGCTGGGCCGGTTTCTGTGGGCCGGCGGTGCTGCCAGGGTGGCGCTGCGCACATGCTTCCTCTCTACCTACTGCGGCGGCTTGGCGGCCGCGGATATTTTATCTTACTATCAGGCCTCCCATCTCCTTGTGCTCAACGAGTGGTGGTATGGAGACCGTAGTGATCCGGCTTATGCCCTTGAGCATTCACTGATGGGTGGCGCCTCCCTCCACACCCTGCTGTACTCGGCTAGGCGGAGGCGACTGCTTCCGCAAGTCACCCAAGTGGTCTTCGCTGTCTGGCGGCGGGCCCTGCACCGGGTGGGCTGGTGGGGTCGGCTTACAGCTGAAACCCCGTTGTGGCGCAATGGCCTGTTACCGGCGCTGGCGTCTCTGTCCGGATTTGACGGCTGGGATGCGATTGGGATCTCGTCCCTAGGTCATGTCCTCTCTGGTACTACCCTAAAGTCCTTTCAGGAACTTAGCTCCGAATTTAGCATGCCCAAGACACAATTTTTCCGTTACCTTCAATTTCGCCACGCGCTTACCCCTAGTCTGGTGGGCCTGGAACAGCTCCCTGATTTTAGCCCTATCGAGGCTAAATTGTTTATGGGAGACCTAGGTGACAAGAAGGTCTCGCAGATTTATCGCTCTCTGGTCACTCACTGTTCCCCTTCACTCGCAGCGCTGAGGGCCTCTTGGGAGGGTGATGTTGGTCCATTGGATGATGACGACTGGCGTGAGGCCTTGGAATCTCCCCGAGGTGCTGCTATAGCCATCCGCCTTCGCTTCATCCAGTTCAAATACCTCCATCGGGCGTATTATACTAGACACCGCCTATGGCGGGCAGGCCTTGTCGCGTCTCCGGAATGCCTGAGGTGTGGTTCTGAAGAAGGCACCCTGTTTCATACAGTATGGTCCTGTGAGAGACTGACTCGATTCTGGGCTGGGGTTTGGGACTGCCTGTCAGAGGTGTTGGGTTGGGACCTGCCCCGTACCCCCAGGCTGGGCCTTCTTCATGTTCTAGAGAATGTTGGGGGCAATATTTATAAACGCCATTTGCTGTTGCTGGGGCTGGTGGTGGCGAAGAGGGACCTGGCGCAGGCCTGGAAGAGCGAGCGCGCCCCCCCACTCGGGGCTTGGAGGGCGGGCCTGGATTTTCTCATGGGTCTAGAGCAGCCCGTTTTTGAAGCCCGGGGATGTCCCCGTAAACATTACAAAATCTGGAAACGGTGGGCGGATTACCGGGGCCTGCTCCTTGACCCCCCCCGTGGACATTGTTGATGCATTACAGCTGGATGTGGATCCCGCACTCTAGGCCGCTGGCCGGCTCCACCTTTGTAAGTTATCTCATGTTGCTGGACTATGATCACGTGCACTGGGTTAGGGTGGGATAAGGGGTGGGTAGCTGGGGGCGGGGCTGGTTGGTGTTTTTTTTGGGGTTGGGTGGGTGGGGTAGTTCGATGTCATTCACTATATAACGTTGGGTTCGATGCTGTGCTAATAATGTGTCTCTTTCTATCTGTCATTGACAGTCTCCTCCTGTCTGTGGAGGGCTGTGTTGAGCTTTGCTTGGACCCATATTAAAAATTGGTTATGAAAAAAAAAAAATACAGTTTTGGCAGGCAAGCAGGCCGAGCCGGGCACCGCTCGCCGCACAGGGAGTAAGGCAAGGGTCATGGATTGCGGATCCAGGCTGCAGCTTTCAGAGGCAGAAGGCAGAAAGGGCTCGATGGCAGAAATCAGGGCCTAGCTCGCCAGAGCCAGGAAAACGTGAAAGTGTACCATGTAAAGACGCTGGCAAGGCATACCTAAGAACTGAATTATCGACCCATTCATGGTGCATCTGAAAGGGGACATGTTAACGTTGGACGCAAATGTATTTGCGTCTTCATAGCTGGTTGTGGAGGGAACATACATGTACTTGAAGCACATACATGGAGCCGTTGGGGTCTACGTTAGGGGACACAATTGACCATAAAAATTCATATTACCTCATAGGTTATACAGTGGAGATGGTTTCTTCTAAATCACAGCCATTTTTAGGTGTCCTTCCGATCTTTCCTAATGACTTAAGGCTGCTAACAATAAATGCATACAACTCTGGCACAACAGGTGGAGCTCCTCAAAATGTTTTTAGAAGAATTGTTTCAGGATTTCACCAAACACACATTGATTTTGTTATTAGGAGATTTTAATGAGCATCCTTGCGCGACTTTTAACTGTACCGAGGATCTGAGTGTCCCTTTCAGTGGATACAACTGTATGTCTGGCATTTCCTCCTCCACAAAGAATTCGCAACATACAGGTTATGATTCCTTTATTTCACAATGGAGCGGTCGTTCCAGTCCTGAAGGTCCTTTGTCTGCTCGGTCTGATGGCTTCTTGCATTCTGTTGGTCAACCATGGACGCTGGCACATGAGGGCACTCCAGTGGTGCCTCCGCAGGCAGTGGTATCAGCACAATGGAGATCTCAGGGAGTCAATCAGGATGTCCAGAGAAGCTGCAGCGGATCGGTCTTGGTGGAGCGTGGAAGGCAATCTTTCTCAAGGAAAGCCTTTTCAGCTACCTCCATCAGTGTTCACAGTGATAACGGATGCATCCACTCTAGGGTGGGGTGCTCATCTGGGGGATCTGGAGGTCAAGGGTCTTTGGTCTCCAGAGGAAAGGTTGCTTCACATCAACCTTCTAGAGTTACGGGAGATACGTTTGGCACTCACGGCCTTCCTTACTTCCCTTCATGGTCAGTCAGTGCAAGTCCTGACGGACAACACGACCGCGATGTGGTATGTCAACATGCAGGGAGGAGTAGGGTCGCATTGCCTCTGCATAGAGGCTCTGCGCCTATGGTCCTGGGTTCAGGGCCATCAGATTTGTCTGATGGCAAATCATCTGGCTGGAGTTCTGAACGTATGTGCAGACAGTCTCAGTCGGCAGTTCTCAGCCGACCACAAGTGGAGGCTTCAACTGGAGGTGGTTTGTCACGTCTTTCGGACGTGGGGAACTCCTCGGGTGAACCTGTTTGCCACTCACAAGAATGCTCACTGACCGTCGTTCTGCAGTCTCCAGTTTCCGTTGCAAGGAGCACTGGGGGACGTGTTTCAGTTGAGTTGGGACTCTCAACTCCTATACGCGTTTCCTCCCATACCCTTGATTCCTCGGGTTCTGAGGAAGATACGCCAAGACCGGGCCCAAGTTATATTGATCGCCCCGGATTGGCCAAGAAGGGTGTGGTATACAGATCTTCTCCACTTTTCCTTGTGCCCGCTGCTCCATCTCCCTCTCAGGGCAGAACTCCTCTCTCAGATGGAGGGGCAGGTTCTACACCTTCATGCCTGGAGATTGAACGGGGCAACCTGAATTCCTTTTCTCTCCCACATGATGTGGTGGATGTCATTTTATCGGCCAGGAGTGATTCCACCAAATCTATTTATTCTTATAGATGAACTAAGTTTGTTTCTTGGTGTGGAGAGAAGTCCATTGATCCTTTGAAGGCTAAATTGTCTGATATTCTTCAATTTGCACTCTCTTTGGCGCAGCAGGGTTTTGCTGTGGCTACCGTTTAAGGTTTATCTTTCGGCTTTGTCAGCTTTTCTCTGTCTGCCAGATCAGCCCTCCTTGTTTAAATCTCCTGTGGTCTTGAGATTTTTAAAGGGTCTCATGAATATATTTCCTCCTACTCCCTTTATTGTGCCTCAATGGGACTTGAACCTTGTGCTTACTTTTTTAATGGGTTCACCTTTTGAACTTTTGCACAGGTGTCCCTTGAGACTGTTGTCTTTTAAAACGGTCTTCCTGATTGCGATTACCTCGGCAAGGAGGGTAAGTGAGCTTCAAGCTCTTAGTTCAAAGCCCCCATTCTTGACCATTCATGGTGAACGAATGGTACTCAGAACCAGGGCTGCTTTTCTGCCTAAGGTGGTAACTCCTTTCCATCTGGGGCAGTCCATTACCCTGCCTACCTTCTATCTTCCCCCTCACCCTTCCAAGGAAGAGGAGAAACTTCATCGCCTGGACCCTAAGAGGGCGGCGTGCTTCTACCTGGACAGAACTAGAGAGTTCAGAGTGGATGACCAGCTCTTCGTTGGTTTTGTTGATGCCAGAAGAGACAAGGCGGTGCACAAGCGCACACTGTCGAGATGGTTTGTCTTGTGTATCAAGATATGCTACTCTCTGGCGGGTAATGAACCTCCTGAAGGTTTAAGGGCTCATTCCACTAGAGCAAGGTCTGCTACATCTGCTTTGTCTAGGGGTGTACCTGTAGAGGACATTTGTAGAGCAGCGACTTGGGCTTCCCTCCACACTTTCGCGAAGCATTACTGCTTGGATTCCGAAGTGAGGAGGGACGGCCACTTTGCGCGCTCCATCCTCTAGGATTTTCTGGTATAGGAGAGTGGACACCCTCTTCCGGGAGTGGGGACTGCTGTGGGACTCTATTCACAAGGTGAGGAATCCACTGGCAGATGTATCCATCAGAAGCTGCTTTTGAAAGAACAATGGTTCAAGGTAGGCCTTAAGAGGTCCTTAGTGGGGAGTAGAACAGAAAAGCGAGTACTTAATAAGTCGCTAGGGAGCAGAGGTAGTAGGTACAGGTAGGAGTTTTTATTTTACTCTTTTTTCTCAAGGATATACATAAATAATTATACTGTATTGCAGGTGCTCAAGTGAATAGTATGGTGCAGGACGTGACATAAGTGATCAAAGTGAACGGACTGTCACACAACAACAACAAGGATAAAAACACAACAATTATGTACAAATAGAACGAGTGAAATTCCTTGGGTAGGTCGACAGCGTTTCGATCTATATAGCTTTAGATCATCATCAGGACAGATGAGCCTCCTGAAACTTGCCGTTGCTTTTTAAGGCAAGGATGATTGTTTGACAGTACAGCGGATTGAATGTCGCTGTTCTCAATTGAATACTGTACTTAATGAAAAATGGGTCTTCCAGTGAAGGGAATCAAGTAGCGCTCAGTCACTTCTACTTGGACGAGGGTCCTATTGAAGGGTTAAACAAACAGACCCGGAGTTAGTATAAAGGGGTTCCGTTTAGCGCGTTCGTCGCTTTTGCATTAAAAGAGAATGGGCGCCTGAAATTAATCTGGCAGGACTTCGTGGCAGGAGAAGGGGGTAAAGGGCAAAGGGCAAAAGCGACGAACGCGCTAAACGGAACCCCTTTATACTAACTCCTGGTCTGTTCGTTTAACCCTTCAATAGGACCCTCGTCCAAGTAGAAGTGACTGAGCGCTACTTGATTCCCTTCACTGGAAGACCCATTTTTCATTAAGTACAGTATTCAATTGAGAACAGCGACATTCAATCCGCTGTACTGTCAAACAATCATCCTTGCCTTAAAAAGCATCGGCAAGTTTCAGGAGGCTCATCTGTCCTGATGATGATCTAAAGCTATATAGATCGAAACGCCGTCGACCTACCCAAGGAATTTCACTCGTTCTATTTGTACATAATTGTTGTGTTTTTATCCTTGTTGTTGTTGTGTGACAGTCTGTTCACTTTGATCACTTATGTCACGTCCTGCACCATACTATTCACTTGAGCACCTGCAATACAGTATAATTATTTATGTATATCCTTGAGAAAAAAGAGTAAAATAAAAACTCCTACCTGTACCTACTACCTCTGCTCCCTAGCGACTTATTAAGTACTCGCTTTTCTGTTCTACTCCCCACTAAGGACCTCTTAAGGCCTACCTTGAACCATTGTTCTTTCAAAAGCATTTCGTTACCCCAGGTTCTACTGTATGGGGTCCCCTTGTTTTTAACAAACAGTATCCATCAGAAGAGCAAGTTAATTTGAACATATAGACAGAGCACAACAATGGGTGTTTTAGAGACTGGTTGAGCCCAACCAGTCGAATTATTTAATTCAAAATTCTTCCAGTGAAATCTGTTCAGCAGACAAAATTCTTGACAGATGTTTTGTGGTTACAACATTGACGCAGCCACAACCGACACGTGTTTCGTCGCATTTTGCGACTTTCTCAAGGCTTCTAAAGAAAATTGTCGTTTAATGTCAAGATCATGTGTCTGGAATGGTAAGTCAAACACGATGTAGCTGGATATATTAGTCCAGAAAGACCGATCAAGTATTCTCACGTCCGTGAAGAATTACTCTTCAATTTCTTGAAGTTTGAATAGTAGAAGTAGTTATTGGTTCCAGAAGTGAGGAACTCAGAAATTGATAAATAGTCAACGGGTGTTTCCTCGCTTGTACTGAAATGTCTATAGTAGTTTGGTACACGCCGTTTCCCTTCCTATTAGTATTCAGAATAGTGAACCTGCCAGGTGTTGAACCACAAGGAATATGCCCTGATGTTCCAGCCATGTCCAAAGGCGAAGAGCCTCTTTACAAAGGGTTCACAACCCCAACCTGCCCTGTTTGTTGCAGTACCAAATGGCGGTGCTGTTGTACGTGAACACCTGCACTACGCTTCCTACGACAGAGGGAAGGAATGCCTTTAGTGCAAGACGGATCACCCAAAGCTCCAGAAGGTTGATGTGGAGACCGGACTCCGCCGAAGACCAGAGGCCTCTGATCTCCGCCTCTCCCATGTGGCCGCCCCACCCCAGTAGTGATGCATCTGTCACCACTGTGAACTCTGGTTGGGGAAGCGAGAGGGATCTGCTATGACCCAATCCTGATTTGTTAGCCACCACTGCAATTGGTGTGCAGTGCCCTCCGAGAACTGGAAGCAATCGGAAGGATTCCCCTGATGCTGTGCACACTGGAACTTCAGGTCCCACTGCAGAGCCCGCATATACCACCTGGCATAGTCCACCAGCAGGATGCAGGAGGCCATGAGGACCGGTAGCCTCAGGATCATTCTGACCGAAACCCAGGATAGAGGCTAAAAGACCAGAATCATAGCCCAGACTCGCTGCTCGGGAGGATAAGCCCGAAACTGCACTGTGTCCAGCACCGCTCTAATGAAGAGGAGCTTATGAGAGGGAATTAGGAGTGACTTCGGCACATTGATGGTGAACCCCAGCGATTGCAGGAGGTCAGCCGTAGTCTGGAAGAGGGAGACGACAGCCAGGGGCAAGCCCGCCTTCAACAGCCAGTCATCGAGATAGGGGAATACTGGAACCCCTGATCTGCGCAGATGAGCTGCAACCACTGCCATCACTTTTGTGAACACCAGAGGGGCGCTGGTAAGGCCAAAGGAGAGCACGGTAAATTGAAAGTGCTCGTGGCCTACTGTGAACAACAGGTAACGCCGGTGAGCCAGCAGGACGGGGATGGGAAAATAAGCGTCCAATGCTACCATCCAGTCTTCAGGGTCGAGAGCAGACAGGACCTGAGCCAGTGTCAGCATCTTGAACTTCTCCTTCTGGAGGAAGTGGTTGACGTGCCTGAGATCCAACATAGGACACAGGTCCTTGTCCTTCTTGGGCATCAGAAAGTAGTGGGAATAACAACCACGGCCTACTTCTGGGGCAGGAACGCGCTCGATTGCACCCTTGGCCAAGAGGCCCGAAACTTCCTGTTGGAGAAGGGCCAGGTGATTCTCCGGCATGTGTTGGAACTGAGGTGGCATGGATGAAGGGGTAGTCTCGAAGGGGGGGTAATAGCCCCTTTGGACTATGTGCAAAACCCACCTGTCCGACGTGATGTTGAGCCAGTGGGGGAGGTGATGGCGAATCCTGCCACCCACTGGCAATGGATGGGTCTGAAAGGTTGGACTAGGAGGGCTTGGAGGCTGCTGTAGAGGGGTCGCTGGTGTACTGGCCCACCCGCTGGCCTCCGACGCAACCGCAGTGGGATCACGTCCCGGGCCGCGCAGAGGTTGGACAGCTTGCCAAGCCTGTGGCTCTGGGTGGAACATGGTGGGGCACCCCTTCCGTAGCCACGAAAGGGGCAAAAAGCAAACTGCACTGGGCGGGAGGTGGAAGTGAGGCCTAAATATCTGGCCGGAGCCCTAAAATCCTTAAAGCGCTCGAGTGCGTTGTCTGCCTTATCTCCAAAAAGGCAATGGCCATCAAAGGGCACGTCCAAAAGTATTGCTTGGACATCACCCGAAAAACCAGTTGACCTCAACCAGGCGTAGCATCTCAGTGATACCGACATGGAAATCGTCCTGCCTAGTGAGTCGGTGGTGTCCTGCCCACACCGGATGGTGAACTTCACTGGATCTCTCCCTTTGGCAACAGCATGGGAGAGCACAGCCTGGGCCTCCTCCGGGCACTGTGACAGCACCTGCGCAACCATATCCCACACCAAGTGGGAGTAACAGCCCAAGAGGAATGCGGTGTTCACCGACCGCAGTCTTAAGTTGGAGGCAGAAAACATCTTCTTCCCATGGTGGTCCAGCTTCTTGGTTCCCTATCATGTTGTGCGTTAGGGAATGAGCCCTTGTTAAACAAGGCATGAAAAAAAAACTATGGATTTAGGCCCAGATCTCTGTACTGGGGTGAATGTATGACATTGTTCTGCATTCTGTACATCAATAGTTCTTTTTGCATTTGTCACCCCGAGTGGGATAGGTATGCTCAGACATGAGCCCCATGCTCTCCATGCCACTGGAATCAAGCTATCCTGGCTGAAGAGGGGTGAAACCCTGAAACCGGTCCTAGGATGCTTGTTTCTAGTCCAGGAAAGACCTGGCCTGGCAGTTCGGGCTGTACTGTTCCCATTGGGCGCAGGGTCAAGACTTATTTGCATATGGCTGGGTCCAAACTGGAATGGCATGGTGAGAAAAAACGATGGATTTAGGCCCAGATCTCTGTACTGGGGTGAATGTATGACAGTGTTCTGCATTATGTCCATCAATAGTTCTTTTTGCGCTAGTAATAAAATCAGACACAAGCAGTTCAGGTTGGGACACCAGAAGCAACAATGTATCTATAGTAGGATGGTAGTCAAAGAAGAGCTAGCCTTGCATATCAACTGCTTGGAGCTCCAGGGCAGTTTGTTTGCAGTAAAACATTGGAAGACAGGCAGAGCAAAATGTTCTAAACTGTTGAAGGTAGACAGTGTCTTGGGGCTAAACTACATAAACAATATAAGAGGAACACAATTAATAGCTCTCCCAAAACTAGCCAAGGATTTTCAGCATTCTTGACTAGAAAATCAGATAATGGTAACAGCAGAATACCAGCTGGGCCATCTGAACAAGCGAGACAGCCATGCACTTCAGGATTCCAGCATGTGGATGCTCAACCATCAGATCTGCCGGGAACTCAGGAACAGATGAATGGTCTGTGTCTCATTGACTTGTTTGCATCTCACCTCGATCATTAGCTTCTGAATGCTTCAAATTGGAGGCAAGACCCGGGTGACAGCACTTTGGGAACGGTTAAACAAACCCACCGTTTGTCATATTAGTAAGGGCGGAAGCCCAAGTAGGTGTGGAGGCAGATGGCAAATCTGGCCCTTATCACACCAGCTTGGATTTCACAAGAGTCATTCCCATTGCCATAGAACTTTTCTGGGCTTTACCAATCCGTCTTCCCACCACCAGAACATTCTGCAAGATCTAGGATGCTTACATGATCTGGTGGAGGAGTGATTGTTCCACCTTAGAGCATGGATGGGTACAGGTAGCGCTGGACAGTCCCAGGTCTTTTGAGGCAAACTGAAGACCTTACACCATGGGCTTGGGCAGACAACACCACTAACAGGTACGAGTAGCCATGGCGACTATGGACCAGTTGGTGTTTGGAACGGAATCTGGATCCTGTGAGGTCCAACCTTTTCTGAAACCTGAATTTTCGGGGAACGTCCTTTACAACGGAACTTCTACAACGAAGTACCGTTACGACGCAGGTTTAACAACGAAAGTCATTACAACAACTTTCGCTGGAGGGTGCTCTAGGATAGGTAATAGTTTAATTTACTATCCAACACCTCCCCTACTATCCACGGGGACTGGAGTTGGAATAGTAAATTAAACTATTCACTATCCAGCGCCCCCCAACGCAAGTCGTTGTAACGACTTGCGTTGTAAAACTTGCGTCGTAACGGTACGCGTTGTAAAAGCACGCGTTGTACTGTCATACATCCTGAATTTTCTATCTAAAACACCTTGTCTGGTCACGTCCATAAATACTTTTAAATCAGACATTTCAGCTGGAAATTCCTTGGTAAATGGTGTAGCAGATGGGGAGAACCTAACGATAGGTGGGCTATTTAAAGGGTTCAGGCTCTTGGTCCCCCTGGAGCCAAGATACTCTGCTCTCTGGGATGTAAACACAGTTTAGAATGAGTTCCTCCTTTGGCAGGATAATAAATACCTGAACAGGAAGGAGTTGTTGGGGAAACTTGTGATGCTCCTTTGTCTGGTGTCTTGTAAACGCTCTCTGATATCTGAGCATAAGATATTTTTGGCAGGATGTTTACCCCAACACTGTGTAAAGATATGCCAAATTGAACACCAGGGTAATTTTCTAGCAGGAAGCTATGGATTTCCAAAATTTGTGTTTGGTGCCACGCATAAAAGGCTTATGAGACAATAAGTGATGCAGGCGACTGGCATTGATG
The DNA here is from genome assembly GCF_964263255.1 of Lissotriton vulgaris. Lineage (NCBI taxonomy): Eukaryota > Metazoa > Chordata > Amphibia > Caudata > Salamandridae > Lissotriton > Lissotriton vulgaris. The sequence continues at coordinate 364,768,874 of NC_141700.1, forward strand.
GGTCCACCTTTGAAGCGCAATTGACTAGAGGTGCTATGGATTCCAAAGCCTTCTCCTCAGGTGCTCATCTGGATGATGTAATGAGCGCAGCAGAGTGGTAGTCCTACTCAACCTTCTGTTTTAAGCATGTTGGGAGTTGGCTTTGCTTGTGGCAAGCAAGCTTTAAACTAGCATAATTCTTACATGGGTCCTGGCACAGAATAGAATATTTTTCTAGCTATTGTGAAGGAAAGTTTAAATACTATTAAGGGCACGAAGGCAACGATTATCCCTCTCGGCAGAATCAAGTTGCACACATTCTGACAAGAGAACCCTATCCATCAGACTTTAAAAAAAGAGTGCTTCTGGCTACAGTGTAACATCAGATATGGTCGCCTTATGATGATTCATGTCATTGTGATGAATGTGAACTATGTGGTCTGTCTATATATGAAGCATGACAAGAATTGTTCTGGGACTTTTTCCTGTATCATAGGCACAAATCAAAGCAGGAGTAAGAAGACGACGTCTGGAAGGAGTGGTTATGTTCCACAAAGTAAGAGGGAGGGGCTGACAGAACAGGATTACAAAATGATAAATGGACTGTGATTGGTTAATGTTCAACTACAAATTTTCAGATTTCTCATGGTAATTGTGTTTTTATAGGATATTTGTACTAGCGGCTAATGAAGATTAAAGTAAGTAAACAGAATCATTGCTTCCGGTCCTGAAAATAAATGATTATTTCAATTAGGAACCGTATTTTGGTTTGGAAGTAGTTCCTTTCAGCCGATTCTTGCACTTTTTTATGTGGAAGTAGGCTTCTTCTTTTCAAACGAGGTAGTGACTTATTTCCTCCCTCTTACTGCCAGATGTAATTTGACTTTTATATAGTATTTTCCTCAATAAATGTGTTCACTGTTCACCACACTGTGCATACTCAACTTCCTAGTGCACTGGCTTTGTTTGGGTTGTTTTGGAATACATTTCCTGATGGGTGTTAAAGGTCCATAAATATGTCTAATCGGGCCTTGAATTCTATGCAGTCTTTTCACATAGCAGTCACCTTACCTGTGGTGCATTTCCAGCTTATTTAGCATTATGCATGTTGTTTATTATTTCACTCAAGCTTTAATTATGATTTTAAGATTACGTATGAAAATGCTTTAAGGGTTTGGAACTACCGGGCAGGTCTGTGCTTGAAACTTTGATTTGTAATTTAATTCGGCATCTGCTGATGCTGATTTCAGTACTGCTATTTCTGTAGATGCAAAGACTAACATTTACCTAAAATCTGTGAAATGCATTTTTCATAATGGTGTATATCATACTAGGATACAAGAACCATCAGAAATCCTTTGAGGAATTGGTATGCATCTCAGAAGTGGGTCATGCATTACCGACATTTCGTTAGGGGAAAGGTGCATGCTAGGGATTGGCTGCTGTTGGAGATTAAAGTGAAGTTTAGAAACTGTAATCTTCTTCTTCTGTCTTTTATGGAACAAAAACTTCCCTTCGCGGTATCAAGGAAATTGTTTGTTGGGAAATATGATTTGTGCATTAAAATGTTCAATGATCTTTGACAATATATGAAAGAATGACAGAGGATAAATTGTGATACTCCAAGACAGAAACAACAATTCAAAATTAACATTACGACATTTAAAATATATGATCTACTTTGAGGTGGAATTAAATGTAACCATTAGAACAGGCAATGCCGTGATGGTAAGGGGGCTGTTGTGACTGTCGCACAAGTTACTACTTGTGTAACGATATATCTGTAAGAGACATTAGTTAGTGATAGATTCCTTACCTTAGAATATCCCCAGGCGTCAGACTGGATCCGGAAACTTTTGCGTAGCAATACCCCTGCGCGCTGGTAGGCGTCGTCTGCGGCTCCGCGTCCGTCGTCGGCGTCGTGAGCGCCGGGATGACGTCGTCGGAGTACTTAGACGGCGCCCATGCGCGCTGACGTCAGTTCTGATAACACAGCTTTTCCGCGCCAGATACGCAGAGCCATGATAGAACTAACACTGGTGCCATGAAACTAGGGCCCTGAAAGGGGATGACCTTAACCCTAGATATCGGTTCGCAGAACGGGGAGGATGGGTGGGTCGGTAAGGAATCTATCACTAACTAATGTCTCTTACAGATATATCGTTACACAAGTAGTAACTTGTGCATCTGAAAGAGACACGTTAGTGATAGATTCCTTACCTTAGAATAGATACCCCAGCAATACCAACCCCGGTGGTGGGTCTGCGAACCAATATCACACCAGAAAGTCCTGGAGGACGGAACGGCCAAAGAAGCCATCCCTCCGGACTTGACTGTCCAGGCAGTAGTGTCTTGCGAACGTGTGCAGCGAGGCCCACGTGGCTGCCTGACAGATGTCCTGCAGAGGGACACCGCGGCCCAGGGCAGTTGTCGTTGCCGTGGCCCGAGTGGAGTGAGCCCGCAATCCAGCCGGGGGCTCCTTCCTCGCCATGGAGTAACATGCTTGAATACACAAGATGATCCACCTAGAGATGGTCCTCTTGTGCACAGCCTTTCCCTTCTTCGCGCCCACGTAACCAACGAAGAGTTGGTCATCCACCCGGAATTGGCGTGTGCGATCTAGGTAGTAGGAGAGCGCACGTTTTGGATCCAGACGGTGGAGCCTCTCCTCCTCTTTCGAGGGGTGCGGAGGCGGAAAGAAGGTGGGCAAAGTGATGGACTGCCCGATGTGGAAGGCCGTGACAACCTTGGGCAGAAAGGAAGGTCGTGTACGTAACACCACCTTATCAGGATGAACAGACAGGAAAGGTGGAGAAGAAGAAAGAGCCTGGAGCTCACTCACCCTCCTGGCAGAGGTGATGGCAACCAGGAAGGCCGTCTTTAGAGTAAGGAGACGAAGAGGGCAGTTATGAAGCGGCTCAAAGGGAGCACACATCAGATAGGTGAGAACCAGATTCAAGTCCCACTGGGGCATCACGAAGGGAACAGGAGGGAACATGTGCGTGATGCCCTTCAGAAATCTACTCACAATAGGGGACTTGAATAAAGAAGGCTGATCTGGTAGCCTCAAGAAGGCTGATAGAGCAGAAAGGTACCCTTTAAGAGTGCCCAGAGCAGAGCCCTGCTGGGCAAGGGAAAGAAGAAAGAGCAGCACTTCCGAAAGGGGTGCAGAGAGAGGATCCACAGCCTTTGCTGTGCACCATGCCACAAATCTGTTCCACCGGCAGGCGTATACCGACTTAGTGGAGGGACGCCTGGCTGCCAGAATGATATCACAGACTTCGGGAGGCAAGTCAAATGGCCTCAACTGCCGCCGCTCAATCTCCAAGCTTGTAGGTGGAGACTGGACAGGTTCGGGTGCAGGACCGTCCCCTGCTGCTGCGACAGAAGGTCCTCCCGAAGAGGCAGACGAATCGGGGGATCGACTGACATGCTGAGTAGCTCGGGATACCAGTATCTTCGTGCCTAGTCCGGAGCCACAAGGACGACCTGGGCCCGGTCGCGCCTGATCTTCTTCAGCACTCTGGGCAGAAGTGGTATAGGCGGAAAGGCGTACAACAGACCGCAGCTCCACTCGCGACGAAAAGCGTCTCCGAGCGAGTGCCGCCTTGGAAATTCCAACGCGCAGAACTGCTGACATTGCGCGTTCTCTTCTGTGGCGAATAGATCTAACCAAGGCTCTCCCCACTGTCGAAAGAGACCTTGCGCCACGTCCGAGTTCAGACGCCATTCGTGATCCATCATGCACCGGCGGCTGAGTTCGTCCGCCCTGGCATTCAGAGAGCCTGCCAGGTGTTGAACCACCAGGGTCACGCCCTGATGTTCCAGCCACTGCCAGAGGCGCAGAGCCTCCTGGCAGAGGGTCCACGACCCCACACCGCCCTGTTTGTTGCAGTACCACATGGCGGTGGTGTTGTCGGTGAACACTTGCACTACGTTCCCCTTGACAGAGGGGAGGAATGCCTTCAGTGCAAGACGAATCGCCCGCAGCTCCAGAAGGTTGATGTGGAGCCGGGACTCCGCCGGAGACCAGAGGCCTCTGATCTCCGCCTCTCCCATGTGGCCTCCCCAGCCCTGGAGGGACGCGTCCGTCACAACTACGTGCTCCGGCTGGGGTAGGGAGAGGGGTCTGCCACTGACCCAGTCGCGGTCCGTGAGCCACCACTGCAGTTGCTTCGCAGTGCCCTCTGAGATCAGGACATGATCGGACAGGTTGCCCTGATGCTGGGCCCACTGAAACTTCAGGTCCCACTGCAGAGCCGCATCCGCCACCTGGCGTGACGCACCAGAAGGATGCAGGAGGCCATCAGCCCCAGAAGCCGCAGCGTCAACCTGACCGAGACCTGGGATAACGGCCTGAAGACAGGAATCAGAGCCTGAATATCCCGAACCCGCTGTTCGGGAGGGTAAACCCGAAACTGCGCCGAGTCGAGAACCGCTCCGATGAAGAGGAGCTTTTGAGAGGGACACAGGTGTGACTTCGGCACATTGATGGAGAACCCCAGCAAGTGCAGGAGGTCGGCCGTAGTCTGGAGGTGGCTGACGACTGACTGGGGCGAGCCCGCCTTCAACAACCAGTCGTCGAGGTAGAGGAAGACTGATATCCCCTGCCTGCGCAGATGGGCTGCGACCACCGCCATCACCTTCGTGAACACCCGTGGGGCGCTGGCAAGGCCTAAGGGGAGCACGGTAAACTGAAAGTGCTCTTGGCCTACCATGAACCGTAGGTAACGCCGGTGGGCCGGCAGGACGGGGATGTGGAAATAGGCGTCCTGCAAGTCCAACGCTACCATCCAGTCTCCCGGGTCCAGGGCAGCCAGGACCTGAGCCAAAGTGAGCATCTTGAACTTCTCCGTCCGGAGGAAGCCGTTGACGTTCCGCAGATCCAAGATAGGGCGTAGGCCCCCTTTGCCCTTCTTGGGTACCAGAAAGTAGTGGGAGTAACAACCACGTCCTACTTCTGGCCCAGGAACGCGCTCGATGGCCCTCTTGGCCAAGAGGGCCGAAACCTCCTCTTGCAGAAGTTGCAAGTGATCCCCCGACACACGGTGGTATTGAGGTGGCATGGATGGAGGGGAAGACTCGAAGGGGAGGGAGAAACCCCTTCGGACAATTTGCAGCACCCACCTGTCCGAAGTGACTGTATGCCAGTGGGAGAGGTGATGGCGAACTCTGCCTCCCACAGGCGTCACATGGGCCTGAAAACTCGGACTAGGAAGGTTTTGAGGCGGGGGCTGCTGAGGGAGGTGTGGACTGGCCTCGCCGCTGGCCCCGACCACCGCCACGGCGGTTCCCACGGCCGCCACCGCGTTGCTGAACATTCTGCGGCGCGTGGCTGACGGTCCGTGGTGGGGCGCCCCTTCCGTGGCCACGAAAGGAGCGAAAGGCACCCGATTGCTGGCGTGGGGCCGTAAGGCCCAAGGACTTGGCCGTGGCCTTGGAGTCCTTGAAACGTTCCAGCGCATGGTCTGCCTTGTCGCCGAAGAGGCGACGGCCATCAAACGGCATGTCCAGGAGGGTGGCCTGGACATCGGCCGAGAAGTTGGCGGACCTCAACCAGGCGTGGCGTCGAACCGCCACCGTCGTTGCCATCGCCCTGCCCAGTGAGTCCGTGGTATCCAGCCCACACCGGATAGAGAAGCGTGCCGCATCTCGGCCGTCCGCAAGGGTTTGGCTGAGTTTAGCCCTGACCTCCTCAGGGCATTGTGGCAGCACCTCCGCAACCGTGTCCCACAGAGTGTGGGTGTAGCGGCCCAAGAGACAGTTGGTGTTCACAGACCGTAGCCCTAGGCTCACAGACGAGAAGACCTTCTTCCCGAACTGCTCATATCTCTTGGATTCCCTGTCGGGCGGGGCCGACGGGAATGCGGTTTGGGAGTTAGAGGCCTGGATGACCAGGCTCTCGGGGGTGGGATGGGTGGACAAAAAGCATGGGTCGCCCGGTGCCGGGCGGTAGCGTCTGGCCACGTTCCTGTCCACAGGGGGGCCTGTGGCGGGCTTGGACCAAGTGCCCAGCAGAACGTCACACAAGGCCTCATTGAACGGCAGGAGGGGCTCCGCGGAGCCGGACTGCTGTTTGAGGACCTCAGTGAGGAGATTAGTCCTCACGGCCGCGACGGGGAGCTGAAGGTTTAAGGCCTTAGCTGCCTTCGTCAACACTACGCTGTAAGCAGAACCCGCCTCCGAAGCCACAGTCGGGGGCGACGTAAATCCAGTGTCTGGCGAGGTGTCAATACCACTGGCCTCCCCAAGCTCATATGTCCAGTCCTGATGCGACTGGCAATCACGTGCCAGAGGGTCCTCGGACCCCTCCCATTGCTCCTCGTCACCTGGCTCCTGGAGACCAGGATTAACAGCCAGGGCCTCCTCGTGGAGATAGAAGTCTCCAAAGGCCGACGGAATCGGCGCCCAGCGGCGCCCCTCCGACTCCTGAGTAGGACCGTAGGAAACATTGGGGTCGGCAACCACATCGGCTGCCGGGGACGACACCTGAAGGGACGGCGCCGGCGAGGTCGTAAGGTCGACCGGCGAGGTCCCGGATCCGGAGCCGGATCCAGCGAGGTCGCGCGGCGCCGGGACCGAAGTCGCCAGCGGCGCCGGGCCCGTAGCACCCGACGTCGTCGGGGCCGAAGCGCCCGACCCGGAAGGACCTCCAGACGGAGCCGATCGGCCCGAAGGCGCCACGGGAACCGACTGAGGAGGGAGGGCCCTCATGGCCATGAGGTACCTCTCGACCTCCTCCTGCGACGCGCCGTGCCCAGGGACCCGAAGGTGTGGGGCAGGCGGCGACGCTTGCGACTCCCGCAGAGCCGCGTGGGCGGTGTCGCCCGAGTCCCCGGCCGCATCGAGCGAGCGTCGGGGCGGGTCGGCGGACCGATGGTGTCGTTCCGACCTCTCATGCCTCTTACCTGAGGACTTGGAACCAGACGATCGGTGTCCACTTCCGAAACGTCGATGACTCCGACCTCGCGACCTGTCCCTCGACCTCCCGTGGGACCGGGACCGGGACCTGGAGCGGCGCGGGGCCGAGTGCCTCAGCTCGAGACGCTTGCGGGACCGCTTCCGCCTAGCCTTCGACGTCAGGGCCCGGCAGTCGACGCAGGTTCGATCGTCGTGGTCGAGGCCTAAGCACTTCAGGCACCGGCGATGGGGGTCCGTGACCGACATGAGTCGGCCGCACTTCGAACAAGGCTTGAACCCGGGCATCCCTGGCACCGATAGTCGAGACAGTCGACTAAAAGAGATCAAAAAGGATCAAAAACTTTTCAGTCAAAAAGTGACTGGGGGTAGAGCTTCTTCCGGATCTGCGCTAGCTGGCGCGGAAAAAAGAATAACTGACGTCAGCGCGCATGGGCGCCGTCTAAGTACTCCGACGACGTCATCCCGGCGCTCACGACGCCGACGACGGACGCGGAGCCGCAGACGACGCCTACCAGCGCGCAGGGGTATTGCTACGCAAAAGTTTCCGGATCCAGTCTGACGCCTGGGGATATTCTAAGGTAAGGAATCTATCACTAACGTGTCTCTTTCAGATCTGTCCTTTCATATAAAAGGATGATGCAGAACTAACTATAAACCCAAAATGTACTACTGTATGAAATACTGGGGTTAGGTGTTCTGAATGATCTGGACCTGGCTGGAAAGCATCTGAAACGGTCAGCTGAGAAGCCACATGGCTGAAACCAATAGCTTGTATTTAACAAGCATTGGCATAGCCAATAGTTCTTGCCTTTGGACTTTATAAGTGTTTAGGCAGAGCTATTAGCTTTGCAAATATTAAGCTATGTTGTAGAACATTATGGCTGCAATCACTCTGCAGACCCCTGACAGCGTGACCGATACTAATCACCAAAAACCAAACACACAATCACACACACACACACAATCACACAATCTCACACACACACACACACACACACACACACACAAACACACACACATAAAATACCCAGGCCAACACAGAAAGGTAGGTCTACACAGACCAACTTCTCAAATCGAGCCATATCAGGCATTAGCAACTCAATCAACCCTGTTTTTAACTATAGCCCTTTTCTATTACAAATTCAGGCTTACAAATATCAGGATGCTTAGACAACAAGCATTTGCAATGCAATAGGTCTTGCATTTGTGAGAGTTTGAGCTATTGGCATTTTAAATGGCAATGCCTTTTATTTACCTGTTGGTTTTTAAAACATAAAAGGCATTGTTATTTACAATGCCAATAGATTAACCTCTCGCAAATGCGAGACCAATTGCATTGCAAAATACAGAAGAAATTAAATGTGAATACATTAGAAAAAAATCAATATTTATATGTAAACTGTGATCAAAACATTTTGTTTAAGATTTTAGTATTGTCTCGAATAGAAAACGTGGTGCAGTGTATACATATGTACACTGTTAAACCTAAAGGGAAATAATGATAAAACTAGAGAATAAGAAGGGTCTACACACGTTAGCGTATTAAAAAGCCACATAGACCGGCAAACTCTCAATTGAACACGTATTAGAAGTGCTTTTTTTTTTTACCCTTGATGCAGTTGAACATCTTATCAGAAAGAACAAAATCATAATACACCTGATGATTACATCAGCGTCAAATTGCATTCTAAGGGCCTGCATTCTTTTTATAATAATATCCTGCATTGCAGGCAAAGCAAACGTCACAACCTGAGCAGCAAACACTGCAGTTTCTAGCATAGTGCTTCAGTTGGCAGCGTTTCTATAAAGCACATTTTTGAAAAAAACAACTAACCTCTAGTTAACGCATGATGATTCCAAGATAATATAAAATACATGTTGTGTGTGGAGACCTACCAAAAACAACATAATTCTGCTTGACAGACGAAGCTGATGATTAACGGCTTATTCATTCAAAGGGCATTGTAGCTGTTATTTCCTAACCACAACCCACTTAATTAGCAATAGCAGAGCTTACGGGGTGTGACTTAGTCAGTCCCATTTCTTCAGATGTCCTGTTGGGGCCTTTCAAGCCTCATTCTCAAGCTCAGCGAAATGAACTGATGAATGAAGGAAGCACACTAAGTAGCTCCATGTAGCAGTATTTGCAATGTTGTTAACTTACCTACACCTCAGACAAGCGTGGGAACATTAACAAGCACTAGTCCTGGGGTCATTCATTAACCCGAGTTTAGCCTAAGGTGCTGCCACCAGGGCCAGTCAAATTCATTATTTCATTTCCCCCCCCCCTGTAGCACATATGCATGCAAATCGGAGAAGGGACAATAGACCGAGATTTATAAAGTCGCCCATTTTATGATTTTGCCCATTACGAGCACCTGAATTCGGCAGAGATGTGCAGTCTTTAACTTTTTTAATAGCCGGCTGAGAAACAATTATTTCTGCATCAGAAATACAGAGCTGGGATGCCTACAGCTGAAAATGCTTTCCTCACTATTACAAAGCAGAAGGGGAAAATGCGGGCAGTGCCAGTTGTCACTTGGTAACAAGAGTCTTTCAGGGATGAATGCGGCCAGAGGTAAGGATGGTGACCATTAAGGAACATATCAAACAAGAGTGAGGCTCATCCCAAAAACAGACACAGCCACGGGCGCGTGCACAGTCTCTCACACACGCAAACCAATAAGCATCAGACACAAACACGCACACATGGAAACCAATAAGCATCAGGCACAAACACGCACACACAAAAACACACTTTACAGAAATGCAACTGATTTAAAAAGTGGGATTAATTAACAATGTGAATTTACAAAGTGCAGGCGGATTTCTGCCATGGCGGAGTGGAGGGAACTCTGGGGGTGGAGGGAGGAGGTCCGGCAGAGCAGCAAATGCTGCGGAGGGGGAGTGAGTATTGAAGAGGCGTTGCCGCCTCATTAGGGAAAGGTTTTGTTTGTGGCGAATGGGAGTGGGGGGGTGAGACTCTTAATGCGAAGCAGGAGGGGGAAGGCAAACAGAACTTTAACAAGGGATTCAAAGTGAAAACACTGCTGTGCACGACCAGGCTGTGTTGGAGGTGGGAGTGTGGTGCTTAACAATGAAACCGGGCGCCGTGGCACCCTTGCTGCGGAGATTAAAGGAAGGGTGGGAGGGACATTGGCGAGTGAAGCGAGCATATGGGGGGGGTGGGTGTGCAGCCTGGTGAGCTGAAGTGGCAGCAGAGGCGGAGCGTTGCGCGCACGAAGTGTCTGGTGGCAAATGGAAGCTGTGCACAATGGGCGTGGTTGTGCTCACATGCACTGTACCTGATCCGCACTTTAAGTGCACTTTTGAAAGCCCTTACTTTAATCTCGCCAAGCATTCCTAACAGGATGGCTTAGGCTCGACCTAAAAAAGACAGGAAAAGCTATTTAAGTGTGACATAGGAGGACTTTAGAACGTTCTGGAAGACGAAGAAGAATATTATGAATCCTTCTTTGTAATGCATTTTTATTATTTTATAGAAAAGAAGGAAGCTTTTTATAGGTAGATAACAAATGTAAAATTCTACTCTGTAGTATCGGTCAACTTTGTGGTTTGATCTGTGTGTGAATCTCTCTGTGTCCATGAGTCCATGAGTTTCTTCCCTCTTTGTAGATACAACATATGCATGTCCAAGCCAGTGATTTATTGCAGTTCTCCTTCCTGTCACTCAGGCTGTTCATCTGCGCCGCTGGAAGGGGCTGTGATTTGGTTACCACTGGCGGGTCACATTGAAAAAGTGCAGCGTAAGATAAATCAACAAATTCTGAAATGTAGGTCAGGAGAACAAAGAGCGGCGTGAGATTACGTGTGCTGGCGGCGCTTTCACCGGGGGAGAAGGCAGGTGGAAGACTGGTGCGCGTAACGAGATCCCTGAATATGCGATGTGGGGTGGGGGGACGTGCATGGGGACCAGACACACACAGTGTTTCCCTTGCGAGAGCGAGCAGGGGCACCATCTGTTTTCAAGATAATTACAGAGGGTGCTGATGCTCGCTCCAGCAAGGGAAACACCAAATGTGCATGCGTTGCAATAGAAAGCATTGTAAAACGTGCACGCTTTTAGGCAAAGTGCTGATCGATTGCAAAAGGTCCCCTCCTATGCAGCGCGCATGCGCTACATAGGCAAGACCTAAAAACAAAGTCACTCATCAGGAGTTTGGCAGATTTTGGTGCAGGGTATTCTAGACAATATTCCTGCATCAAAATCCAATTACAAGTTTTTTTCCCTCAGAATGGGGAATAGCCACACGGGCAGGATAGACACCAAATCTCCATATGTCTCCATACAATTCCGGAGGGAAAAAAACAGCAGACATTTTGTGCCTCTTCTCTGTAGAGGGAGAGTAACAGGAAAAGGCCTGATAAGAATTGGTGGGTGGGGGCATTGAGGGCCACTGCAGACTTGAGTGCATGTGGGAGTGCGAGTAAGTGGAGCATGATCTTCTCCTCACAGAGTGCTGTAGGGTTTCGATGGAGGCATTGAGGGTCACAGCAGACTTGAGTAAATGTGGGAGGGAGAGTAGGGAGAGTACAGCCTTCTCCTCACACACTTGTAAGGGTTGGGTGGGGGCATGGGTGTTGTGCTGCTTTCAGCCAATTTAACTTAGAAAGCGTCCTGTGGCTCCCGGCCCATAATTATTAGAAGTGGAGTTTATGAACCCAATAACTTAAAGTACAGATACACTTGGAATTGCGGGTAATGAAATTTTACAAGTAATTACAACTCTGGGTGAAATTTAAGCAATCGTAATAGGGGGCAATGCATGGTCACTCAGAGGAGCCACCACTGTAACATTATGCAGACCTTAGAGTGAATGTTTACACATGTGAAAACTGAATAAAACTTATGTCGGCTATTGCAATATACTTTAAAATAATGCTATTGAAGATTTGAATGTGACAGTATAATGCTTTCCTGAACTGGGCAGGAAATCCAGCACTTGTTGGGGTTGTCTCAGAAATCTACCCTTCAAATATGCCTCAAAAAGGTAAAAAGTCATCAACAGGATGGAATTTGAAAGAAGAGTATTAAGGCATGCTGGTCCTAAGCTTATAATCACTAATGAAAAACTTGCATTGTTCAGTCTCCAGTCATACCATCCCCTCCTGGCCCCAAACAGCTTGCCGTACAAGAGCATGAATTGCTCCCTCACCCCTCTATCATGTTCAGCACTTAGTTGCTTTCCAACTTAAGCCACACGTATAAACATAGAAAGATCTCGTCACTGGTGCACCGCTTCTGAGACAGCGGATTGGTCACCGCCAATGGAAGAGGTTTAGAGCACAGGTTTGAAATACCAAACACAATTGGTCTTCAGCCTATCTCATAAATTCCTTTGCTTGCAGTCTTACAGATAGGTACGTACAACGTTGTATTGCATTGATCAATTGATAGCAATAAATACATTATATATTTTATGAAAAAATATTTTTTAAAAGACTGTCGAACAATTTAAACTGATTCTGGTAAACTTTGCATCATGGTGTAAATAAGATTTAAAAATGCCAATCAGTTCCTAATAAAATCAGGAGATTGCGTCATAAATCAGTGATTTGGTGCCTCCTTAAATGTCCTTGTATTTGCCTCTATCAATGAGACTCGAAGGTAGTGTTTCCTTAAGGCGAGCAATGTTGGGGCAAATGCAGATGATATAGTCTAAGTTTCAGCTTTGTAGCCACATAGTAGGCAACTATTCTTGCATTTAAGATAAGCATTACATGCTTGATACAATAGTACATGAAATAATCCAAATCTCAAGTATTTCTTTTTTTTGGTACCTCCAAGTCTGAGTCAAGATGTTGTTTACCAATTAAATAGGAGTTGTACATATACATTTTACTTGTAGCTCCCTCCGATGGTATGGGATGATTATGATGCAGGAAATCAAACAAAGTAACGATGACAGCAACAATGGAAAAGCGTGAAGCTTGCAGAAACATGGGATATCTCAAATGGCAGGGCTACGAACAATATAGAATTACAACTCTTACAGTGGGCACTAGTAAAGTCAAAGCACTATATATTATGATCGTCTACGTAGTATGACACTTAGTTGTTTTTTTGTGTATGCATTACTCTTCTTTACATATTACCTGCATTCTACAAGTTGTACAAGCATTGCTACTGCCCTTTGCGCATTAATGTTATGACCTGGTGGCATTTCATACGCTGTTATCTTTGCACCATACAAGACGTACGCCTTCAGGCATTACACTTCGCACTTTTCTAAGGCCTGTGTGAACCCGCCTAGCAAAATCCCGAGTTGTTTTTGTACAGGCATTGCTCTTTTTACATATTGTTTGCATTTTACAAGTAGTACACCCTTTGCTACTGCCATTTGCACATTAATGTAACTGCTCAGTGGCATTACCGACACTGCTATTTTTGCACGACCTGAACTGCTACTCACACATTATTAGTACATATTGCTATCCTTCAATAACTTGAAAAAAAGACAGGTGTTTAGCACAGAACAGCAAGTATGTTTGCACTAATTTTATCGCACTTGCAAAATTAGCATTTTTTAAGCTGCACACCCTTTCCACTGCCCTTTTCACATACCTCCTCATACAGGAAATGCTAATTTTTCTCAAAGGTTTTTTAATACAGTGTTCTTATTGCGAGATTCGTATTTTATGAAACTTGTATGATTTTAAGTAATCGCACAATAAGCCTTTTGTGCTTTACTGTAATTACATTGTATATGAAAGCAGCACCACATTGGCTCAAGCTACAGAAAAGATTTAAGTTTCTTTTCTTGAGATTTAGTAAGGTCTCAAGTGCCAAAATAATAATAATTTGACCATATGTGCAGGGCCGTTTCTACTATTAGGCCAGACTAGGCAGCCGCCTAGGGAGGCAAAAGGGGGAGGGCGGCAAAAGGGGGAAATCATTTTTCATATAATCTATAATAATCAGGGCTGTTAATCATTCATAGCGGGAACGCGCTAATTGTGACGGCCCTGCTTCTTGTTGCTGGCCTGCCCTTAGAGAGACAGGACCAATGAAATTACGAGGGGCAGGCCTGTCACCTTTCGATTAGCCTCTTAGCGCACAGCAGATTCGGAGTGCTGTGGAGCTGAGAGGAGGAGTCAGGAACATTAAGGCAAGGACTGGTTAGCCGATCCTGCAACCTGCTTCTGTTGCACTTTTTGTGTGAGAGACTTTAGGTGTCAGCCGGTATATCACGGACATGATAGGATTCATTTAGTGTTCGAAATAATGTCCACTTTTCCTTCTCTGACGCTGTCAGTCGCCCGTCTCTCTTCCTCTTTCTCTAATTCCCTCTGTTTCTCTCTCGCTGCTCCTCACTGTGAGTGAGGGAGGTGCACGCGGTGTAAATATTAACGAGCGAGGCCTTTCTTGGCGCACTTTCCTGACATGGAATCTGTAGTGAGACGTGCAAAGCCTACAGCCGCTCTCTGGTCGCTCCCTATCTCTACAGCAATTGTTGTGAAATGCCACCCTTGTTGGTCGAGGTGCCGGCCCTGTCTTTACACCAACGGGATAAGTGCAAAAAGTAAAGTTGAACAGTTGTTTCATTTCACGCCTCTTCCTCCCCTTCAAGGACGTCTGTCTGAACCCCGTGGCTCTCACAATCCTGGCCTAAAAGCTGTGTAAAGAACAGCAAGCGCATGTCTTGGGCAGTTGGGCGGGAGTGCCAAAATCGCATCTGCAGTCTGATCTAAATGTGAGAAGATAGGCGCGTACATGTGAGGCGATTAGCTGTTGTAACGTTGCATTTTTTAAGCTTAAGAGGCTGTGGTGGTCCCAGGCTGGTCACGCCGGGAGTAGTCAGTGTCTAAAATCACTTTGCATTCACCAGGATATAGCCCTGTAGTTTTTTTCCTTCCACTGGGATTGAGGTGGGGACGCCCTCTTCAAAGAGAAAGGGAAAATGTCCTGTGAGGGAGTTGAAAGGAAACCGGGATGGGGCATCATCTCCTCGCCCACTCTCACTCCAAATGCCTGGAGTTTAAGGACTGATTTGCAGTGCCAACAGCCCCAGTCATGTGGGTGTCCCTGAACGGTTCCCAGCGGCGGCGCCTCCTTCAGACCAAAATGGTCCCAGCTCTCATCCATCCACCCTCCTAACTGCCCCTTTCTGTGGAGCGGGTGGCTGTCTATCTGGTCCTCCCAGCGGGAACAAACAGACCGGGGCTGTCATGGCCCAGGAGGTTAAAAACACACACAGCGGGACTCTGCTTCCAAGAGTAGTTGAGACACTGCCTCGACCCTCCTTCCGTGCTCTGGGGTCCGTAGGAGGAGCGAGGTTGATCAGACCTTACACCATAGGAAGCAACCATTCTGCATCTGTGTAGGCCTCGCAGGAGCGCGGGTGCTTTTAAAAAAATGTTTGCAATATAAGTAAGACTTTCCCGTTCAAAGCTTGTGTAAGACATTTCTGCTGTCAATCAAATCGAGGGATGTTATGGGAATCAATGTTCTTCTAATACGGCTATAGATGCAGTAGGCAGCCAGATGCAGGCGCGTGATACACACCTGTGGTTCGTTTGCTTGCGTAGTTGTTTAGGCCTTCAGTGGCTTCAGGGGTTGGCGTGTGAGGGTAGGTAGGGGTTATATTACTCTTGTGAATAATTAGCAGTAAAAGGGAGGGGGCGGCATTTTTCATTCTCGCCTAGGGCAGCAAAACATATACTCGGAGTGTTGAAATATTTTCTCGAGTCAGTCTGTAATGAAATTCAGGCTTTGAACTGCCCTGTTGTGCTAAATAAATTACTTTGCAGGATAGCAAGTGGATTAAGGACTCCCGGAGACAATAGGCCCATCTGAGGAAGATTAGCTCGTTACTGGGAAAGGAGGAAGATGAGAGGAGAAATCTCTGATAAGCAGTGGGACCAGGGGCGGCTGGTGACATTTGAAAGTGGTGGGGCGTAAACTAATTTGCATATTGCACCGCAGCGAGCGAGCACAGCGAGCGAGCGAGCCCGAACCACCTTGCATCCATCCATACATCATTCATGCATCCACCCATCCATCCATCCACCCACCCACCCATCCATCCATCCACCAATTCTGCATTCATCCTGCATCCATCATTCATTCATGCATCCACCCATCCATCCAGCATCCATCATTCATTCATGCATTCACCCATCCATCCATCCTGCATCCATCATTCATTCATGCATCCATTCCTGCATCCATTCATGCATCCATCCATCCATCCTGCATCCATCCATCATTCATGCATCCATCCACCCATCCATCCACCCATCCATCCATTCCTGCATCCATTCATGCATCCATCCATCCATCCATCCTGCATCCATCATTCATTCATGCACCCATCCATCCACCCTGCATCCATCCTGCATCCATCATTCATTCATCCACCCATCCTGCATCCATCCTGCATCCATCATTCATTCATGCATCCACCCATCCATTCATCCACCCATCATTCATCCATCATCCATCCATCCATCCACCCATCCTGCATCCATCATTCATTCATGCACCCATCCATCCACCCTGCATCCATCATTCATTCATTTACCCATCCACCCATCCTGCATCCATCCTGCATCCATCATTCATTCATCCACCCATCCATTCATCCACCCATCATTCATCCATCATCCATCCACCCATCCTGCATCCATCATTCATTCATGCACCCATCCATCCACCCTGCATCCATCCTGCATCCATCATTCATTCATTTACCCATCCACCCATCCTGCATCCATCCTGCATCCATCATTCATTCATCCACCCATCCATTCATCCACCCATCATTCATCCATCATCCATCCACCCATCCTGCATCCATCATTCATTCATGCACCCATCCATCCACCCTGCATCCATCCTGCATCCATCATGCATTCATCTACCCATCCACCCATCCTGCATCCATCCTGCATCCATCATTCATTCATGCATCCACCCATCCATTCATCCACCCATCATTCATCCTGCATCCATCATCCATCCTGCATCCATCCATCACTCATGTATTTTTATGACCCTATAACTTGCACACAGCTTGTCAGTGTTTAATACCAGTCTCGAACCTTGTACTCCAGCACCAATGATACATGATTAATATTAATTGTTTTTAAAAACATGTATTTATTCGACACCAATTTCACACCTTAGTCGGAACATCATTTTTATTTGTTTTTTAAAATATCTATTTATTTAACACCAGTGTAAGTCACGTATACATTTTTATGGTTCGATAAGAGGCTCGAACCTGGTTTCCCATCACCAAAGTCGGCCGTGCTATCCGTCAGGGGTTATGTAACAGGGCTATGTAGTGACCAGCCAATCCTGCGCCAGGATTGGCTGGGGGGGCACCATGACTCCTCGCCCAGTCGCCCTGTGTAACCCCGGGGGCTGCGGCCCGCCCCCTGGTCCTCTCTCTAAGGGGGAATTCACAAGAAAACGATCTGCGCATGCGCGGGCATGTTTGTGCCCAAACATACACTTGCGCAGCTGCAGCAGCCCGATCATTCCCCCCCCTCGCCCCCCCCCCCCCCCCTCCTTGCGCACTCCAGGAAGGTCGGGTGTCTCCCGGTTTCCCGGCCGGCAGATAGCGCGATTTTTTAAAATAATTGTGTTTGGCTTCTAGTGACGACGTGGTGGGTCCATGGGGCTTAGTGGGGCTTCGCCCCTACGCCCCAATGGACGCACCGCGCCTGAGTGGGACTGCTGAAGACAAGGAAGTACAGACACCTTGAGTGAAGGGACACTTTGGACTCTGGATCAGTGTTTCCAAGACCAGTTGTGCTCCCTACTCGGGCTGGTGGAGAACAGAGGGTGGATTTGTTGGATGTTGTGGAGGAAAAGAGACAACTGGTACTTCTGTAGAATAGTCCTGTGGAGGGTAACCCCAAAAGAGGACCCCCCCCCCTCCAAACCATCTCCTGCTGGACACATATGGGCACACAAGTGGCCATGAGACTGCTAGGACTTCAGAGACAAAGATTGCTGCTGAGGAAGCACCCGATCCAAGGAGGTTTACGGGAGCTCAGACAAAAAGAGCAAGTTGGGTGCTGCGCTGCTCCCTACTGCTGGAAGGTGGCAGCCAAGTGGTGGAGCTGCAGAACAGAACAAAAATCAGGCTGAGGAGCTGCACCTGAGCTCTCCCTATCTGTAGTTGCATGCCAGAGCACTGTCACACCCTATCCTTAATATCCCCAAGGATGCCACAGAACCCCGACTTGAATTGCTACCTCTCCCTTCTCTGTACTAATTAAACCATGCTTGACTTGCTGTACATCTCCCTCAAACTATTCTCCTTATAAACCTACTTTGTTATGTACAATGCTTTGTTTATATTCAGAAATAAGTATGGGCTATTAATGTACTCCAAAGAACAAACAACACAGTTTTTAAATTTACTTTTATATGATCCATTCCCAGTGCTTAATTTGAGCTGGTGGTTGCCAGTGGAGGCCAGCGGAACTCATATTTGGGGTCTGACACTTTGTTTCCCCTTCAGACATTGCCAGAGAGCAAGAAAGGGAAAAATGTGCACAGCAGGAATATGAAGAAGGACAGACGGAAAAACAGTCACAAAGGGAGAAAGCAGGTACCTCCAAGAGTAGATAAAGGGGAAGGGAGGGTCTGGCAGTGATTAAAGACCCCTGGGGTTGGATCAAGCCGATGCAGACTTGGTATTGCGCTTGATGATGTTTAATAGCTCAGGCCACAACCGTTTGCTCACAGCTGGGGTCATTGGCCTTTATTCTATTACAAATTAAGTATTGTGTATTCCAATGTTAGGACAGTTATGGAGAAACTAAAAACAAGGTAAAAATAATTTGCAAGGAATGTCACAGCAAGAAAATACATATCCCATCATAAAAATAGCATTTGGTCGTATTACCTTCTTGTATATGACGATTGTGGCTCTCCTTAGCTTTGGCTTGCTGAACCTCAAATTGCTTCATTAAAACCTCGTTTTCATCCAAGACCAGATTTGCCTGTGCCTGCAGCTGCCGCCTACAAAATGCAAAAAAATAATTATTTATTGAAGCCCTACAAACTTCTGTAGTAACACATATTACAAATGCCTGCCAATATAGTCCAGAATCTAAAAATCATACAAGCTGGGAATATTTTTCCTACTTGAGAAATGCCTTGAACACTTTTGTTTTGGAACTCATTTAAGCCTAAGATATCAATGCGTACGTCATTATTGAATCACTACATTTGGATGTTACATTCACAGACATTATAGAGTGGAGAGGTCATAAGTGTGTTGTGGACCCTTTACTCTTCAACTTAATATACTAGCTTGCTGTCTCCCATTGACTCCTGATAGAGCGAGATAAAAGATTCCAAGGGCTTCATTAGAACACTATAGTTCACCTAAATACTGAACACAGGTACTTTTTGAGACTACATGTGCTGCCTCCATCTTGCGGATAGGAAATAAGGATATTTATGGAAATGCAGAGGGAGACCTGCAATGGGAAACTGAGTACATGCTACTACAAATCACATCCACAATCTTTCTGACACCCATGATGCATATTCATTTCAGCCTGCTGAATGCCTGTAAAGTTTGTATTTCATATACTTCATTGTGATGTAATTTGACATCCTTTAAAAGGTAATGCAGGCCGTGATTTATGAACACTATTTTAAGCTCACTGCGTGCATATAAGGAACATATATAATGACAACATCAGGCATACTATGCAGGAAATAAAACAGAGGAGACAAAGGGCGAGTAGATTAATTGTGCCGTCTCACAATCAAAGGTCAACCATCGCCCCACAGATGTGGCAATGTAGGCAAGGGATACAAGGTACAAAGAACAACAGTAACCTCTTGCACTAGAAAACCTGCAATCGAGAAACATTAGAGACCACTCCACATCTCACAGGCAAAAAAGATTCACAGGTGACAATTTATAATGGACATTTGGAGCTACTATGAAAGCTTCAATTTCATTACAAGATACACATTTATTTTATTAAAGTACAAAACTCTAACTTACGTTCTTTGATGGGCTGTTTTGAACATGGTATTAGAAATTGGGCTTAGCCTATTATGTTCCTGACCTCTCAAAACCCCCCAACCCAGCGTTTTTTGATATTTAGCGACAGCTAACCACAAAAGGAGACCACCACTTTCAGACAGACAATTTAGCATCCTCTGAAACCAGAGACAGAAAGGCATCTTCTAACAGTCACTCTCAAATACAGGAAGACAGAGGTTCTAAGAGAGAGAGGCATACAACCACCTTCTAGCTAAGATGCAAACATTCACCTGGAAAAAGTGAGGCAATGAATGATAACCAAGGATAATAACAAAAAGCCTGCATCAGACAGACAGGCAGTTTCAAAGTTAGGGTTAGTAAGCAGGAACTGTATTTTAGAAGACTATTTCTTCCTCTTCATCTGTCAAGTTGAATTATTTTAGTAACGTGGCCCATGAACTGACAGCTTTTTCCTAGTTACCTAGTGAAGATAGATAATAATTTAACTGTACCGTACTCAGTGAAACATGGAATTATTTTACTGGAAACGTAGCCAAATCTGGAACTCCATATTCAGCTATAAACCTAAGTCGCAGAACTGGTAAGCACCATCAACAACAGCATTGTGGCCCCCATCAACAGAGTTGCACGAATAAATACACCATCCACAAAACTAGTGCTGTGGTGGTGCTGCTGAGTGGTGCTGTGGGTGCGCTGAGTGGTGCTGTGGTTGCGCTGAGTGGTGCTGTGGTTTCGCTGAGTGGTGCTGTGGTTGCGCTGAGTGGTGCTGTGGTTGCGCTGAGTGGTGCTGTGGTGGTTCTGAGTGGTGTGGTGGTGCTGAGTGGCAGTGTGGTGGTGCTGAGTGGTGCTGAGTGATAATGTGGTGGTGTTGTGGTGGTGCTGAATGATGCTGTGGTGGTGCAGAGTGGTGCTGTGGTGGTGGTACTGAGTGATAATGTGGTGGTGCTGAGTGATAATGTGGTGGTGCTGAGTGGTGCTGTGGTGGTGCTGCTGAGTGATGTTGTGGTGGTGCTGAGTGGTGCTGTGGTGGTGGTGCTGAGTGGTGCTGTGGTGGTGCGGAGTGATAATGTGGTGGTGCTGAATGATAATGTGGTGGTGCTGAGTGGTGCTGTGGTGGTGCGGTGTGATAATGTGGTGGTGCTGAGTGATAATGTGGTGGTGCTGAGTGATAATGTCGTGGTGCTGAGTGATAATGTGGTGGTGCTGAGTGATAATGTGGTGGTGCTGAGTGATGATGTGGTGATGCAGAGGGCAGAAAGGCACAAAAGCGAGTAACAGAGGGCAGAAGGGCACAAAAAACGAGTCTAACAGCGGGCAGAAAGGCACAAAAAACGAGTCTAACAGAGGGCATAAGGGCAGAAAGAAAGGGAAAAACTAGTCTAACAGAGGGAAGAAAGGCACAAAAAACGAGCCCGACAGAGGGCAGAAAAGCACCAAAAAACGAGTCTTAAAATACATCGACCCAGGGAAGACACATCCATAAAATAAGCTACTTGACCTCCCAACAGCAACCTGACCCTCCATCACTGAACTGCTGTATCTTGAACTACTTTTTTCTAAAAAAGATAGTATAGGCCCGGGGATGACTAAAAACAGCACAAACCCCTCACTCGTCTATCCCTCCACTATCCTTTTCAACCCAAATACCACAGCTCAAATTAATATCATATTTCCCTATTTTAACTCTCCACTAATCCTTTTTGGGTTCCCGAGTAGTATGATACTTGCCGAAAAGCACTTAGACGCCTTATCAGGGGTAGTAAGCACTATATAAATGAAATGCCAAGAAAGTCTGACGGGCGCACTTCCAGGGGGGTCGTCTCAAACTGTATGACAATATATATTTCGGGTGAAACGCAATTCAGCAGTCAATTTTACCTACTGAAATGATGTAATCTTGCCGTGCTAAGCACTCTATGTATGCTGTTAAAACAATAAAAAAAAGAGCTGACAAAAAAGAGGCCATTACCAACTATGTGGCCAGTTACTTCTGACATGCTGTGAGGGTATCACTCTTTCTTTCTATAAATCGATGTGTGTAACTCGGAATGCAGAGAGCTGCGTTCCCACCACCGCATGCCTGAAACCATGAACCCCGATTCGCAGAGGCTACTACTTGGGGACAGGCTGACCCCCTCGCTCCACGTCATTGGGGACAGAGCTGCCACTCGTTTGTTGCCAGAGGAGACCCTAATACAGCGTAGTATTGGTGTTTTTACTGAACTGATAGGACTAATTAATGCACCTGATACAAGTGATTTTAGGGGGAAGTTCTGGACCCTTAACAGTGTCCGTGAACCGTGATGACATGGAGGGAAGTGCCCAGGTTCAGACATCGCTTTTCAAATTGCTGCATGTTTTACAGCTCATCCACCCTCCGGGGAGGGAGTGTATGGGGGGGGGGGACCACAGATGCAACTTTTAGACATTTAATTTCAGTTATACTCTTTAAATAAACATTCATTTAATCAACAAGCCAAAAGCAAAATCCACATGCAAAGGACCGATTCATGTTTAATTACACAGTTCATCCCTTCTATGAACACCACAAGTCAAAAGTTCAAGAAAACGCCTTTTCACATATTGTAGTTCATTCACGAAAAGAAACTGATGTGTAATGGTAAAAATATTACCATTAGGAACAAAATCGTTTACGCAGCAGAACGTAACTGTAAACAATGCTGAAGTTTCGAGAAGAAAGCAGTGAAAGTTTTTCCGGCGCGCCATGGCAGCTCCAGCTTATCTCTACAACTAGCGGCTAAAAAAGTCGAGATAAAATAAAGAACACCTTACCAAAACAACAAGGAAGATACTACCGCAACACTGCGTAGTGGGTAACCAGGCGCTTTCCAAGAGTCACCGAAGCATTGAGGCGAGACACAAGGTAGTTAGCATTAACCCTTCCTCCGGCGCTTCAGCCTCTTTCTCAATAACCAGCGTTGAGGGGTGCTCAGCCAATGGCACGCTAGCAGGGCGGTGTCCCGGAGGCGGCCGAAGGGCAGGGGCTACGAATCCTGCGCAGCCGCCGTCTTGCCCAGCTCGTGCACCGCAGGGACCGCCGGAGCAGCAGAAAGTTAGACTGGAAGTTGTCAGCCTGTCCCTGCTATGGAGCCCCTGGCAGCGTCGCCGCCGCCCGCCCATCCATTGGGAGCTGGGCAGAAGGAGCCCACAAGAAAACTGGGATTCCAGCATGAAAAGAGCCCGGTGAGGTAAGGGGGGGGGGGGGGTGAGCGTGTGTGTATGCAGTGTGTGTGTGTGCGTGTGTGCCTGCCTGCGTGTGTGTATGGGTGTGTGTGTGTGAGTGTGGCTGTGTGTATGTGTGCGCGCGCAACTGAGAGAGGCATGGCTGACTTCCTGGGAATCTGAGATAGGATATGTGCACGGCGCCGGGCTGGGCATGCGCGCCCACTAGGTGCAATCCACGCGTGTGGCCGACCCCTGTCTCAGATTCCCAGGAGACGGGCAACAATAGTTGTCGAGCTAGACGCATGCTACGCATGCATACTCTAGCTCGACCTAAAAACTGGACTACAGCAAAAATGCTTACTCAGCAAGCCACAAGAAGGTGAGGACTGCTACAGAACCTTCACACTGGAATCTCAACAACGTTTAAGATGGATAAATATGTATATTCACATTTGAAAAGCTGCTTCATGATGTTGTGAACTCATAATTCAACTAAACTGATTACATCAAAACTTCCGATAGTCATTTCTAACTACTGAACAAAGAAATGCTGAATTGTATAAAGGAATGCCCAAACTGGTGTTCTACGGCAATTACATATCAGCATTCCTGGCTACTGTCAGAGAAGGAATTCTATTGAAAAAAAGTCAGGAGAGGCTTGAGGGATAATCTGGTGAGCAAGCACAAGTGTCATGAATTGAACAGAATGCAAGATCATCGTGGTGTGATTTTTTTTCTTTGTACCAGATATGAGTCTAACAGGTTCATTAGGGAATAATATTTTGCTGGCTCGACAACTTCACTGGAAGGCCCTCGTAGGCGTTATTGCCTTAACTGAGATGTATTACAATTATACTGCTCATAAAATTCAGTTGCAATTTGCTACTAGTTTTTTTCCAACCAGTACTGAATTTTGCAAACTTACCAATGTACCTACATGCCAGTTTTTGACATTCTAAATAAGAGAGGATGGCAGTCCGACCTACCTGATTAGCATTCGTGAAATAGGTCGCAAATTGCAACTCACTACATATGGACAAAATCACAGGGATAGGGAATGCTGAGAAACAGGACACACTAAAGGAGGCATTCAACAGATTCCAACAACGCAGTAATTACAATGGCACTAAAAGTCTTTCAGAATTTGAACAATTATTACACTCTGACTCAGACTCAATGTATGGCAGAGAAGACAATATATGACACCAGCCAACTTTCTCAATTTGAACATAACAATTTCTTTGATAGATCGGACATTCTATAGAGATGGATCACATTTTGAAGCAAAATGAGGGTGGCAGTAATTAACAGAACGTAAAAGTAGGCAAACAGCTGGAAAAAGATAACACCACCCTTTTCCACTTTTAACAGCAATGGGTGCTATCAGCTACCCCCTAATCAACTAATCTACACACTAGCAAAACAAACAGTACTTAAGTCAATGGTAAAAGACATAAAACCCCTAACAATCATCCTGCCTCAAGCAACACTTAAATAATCAAAAAATGGGGATGGAACTGTTGCAGGGATTCCGTTTAGGTACAGAACTGTGCTTGTGGCCATAGAAGATTGGCATGTAGGGACTGAGTCACCATACCCCCTCAGTACCTATGAGCCAGAGTCCGACTAGCTATAGTGCCTTACTTGCTCTCCTAACTTTACCAGAGAAAGTGAATTGGCAACCATAACACAACACTCTCGACCATCTCAGGGATTTGAGTAACAGGACACATCCTTTCACTCTCTCACTCGCCCACAATAAAATTAACAAAAGACAATAAGGAAGTTTAGAATATTTATTCTATTGTGTCCTAAAATGTAGTATTCATGCCACAGTTGTTCGAAAACACCGTAGGCATGGCTAATGAACCATATTCTATAAAAAGCCCTGTCATGGTATAAAACAGATTAGCCTAACCCCAGTCCCCTTTCTACTGAAGCTAAATGATTATGTATCAAAGATCTCTGAGATTAGTGACGAACCGGTACCTTAGCATATACAGATGAACGCTCTACATCTCAACCACTGCAGTGGATCTTGTCCCAGAACTCTCGCTCCAAGAGTTTTCTTAAACTCCAGGTGCTCAGTTATATGACAAGACGTGTGCTCATAAACAACAGCTGCATGGTTGTGTTGTGTCTGAGTGCTAGTGCCTAACCAGATAAAATAACAAGGGGCATTGTTGTTTGACCTTGTCTAGTGTGGTCAGACTAAATCCCAGGAAAAGACACAGGTTCCGTGTGAAAGTACAGTGTGACAAAAATGTTTATATAGTAATGTGTACAAATGAAAATGAGTCCTTTAATGTGCACAATTAGGCTAACAGAGGGAAAATTACAATGGGCCAGGCAGGAAACACAGGACAGAACCATTGTTTGAAAAAATACAGACAATACTGAGAATAAACGACTTCCTTGATTTCATGCAACTACAACCTCCCATAGCAGTACAATTTCAATAGTATCCTGCTACAACTTTATCTAAGGACAATACAGAAACTAACCATACTAATAACCAGAATATAATTAGGGAAGATAACAAGGAAACAGCATTCATTGTACCCAGCACAATCTTGATGTAGTGCCAATTAAGAACGGTGCAATTTTAACATCTTTAAAAATAATGCCCGAAGAAAATATTGCAATTTCACAGACACACGGATAGTGAGTTGGCACAATCAAAACTTGTGGAAAAAAAACAGCACAGGATCATGAAACAGCGAATACAGCGAATGAAAAAAACATTGAGAACACAGATTTGAAAAATTGACCAGAAAATTTAGATTGAAAAAACAGAGAAAACTTAAGATGATCTAAATTCTTATCAAGTAACAGCATCAATGCAGAACATGATAATCAGAGACTATTTCCAGTTTTTGAGGGAATTGATCCACGAAAAGACCAACAACCCAAAAATGAAACAAAACTTATTACAGAAGTGATTACCCTAAACACGGCTATCCTATCAAGAACTCTGGAAATCAAACAACGATAATCTAGATATCCACAAGACACCTCCATTATCATGTCAACCAACAGAAAAAGAAATACAACTGAGCACACTTAGTAATGAAATCGAATTGAAGGAAAATGCTATTTGACAGGCGATCACAAAAGGCATCTAGTGGAGGGGAGGGGACTGGGGGAGAGACAGGTACATCAACAAAGGGACTGGTGCTCTGCGAGGCTGCCACATTCGACTAAGTGGCCTGATGGCATAGTAGAACTAACACATAGAGTGAGCACCATGCTGTCTGACCGGACCTCGAACCAATTTCCAATTTAAAACAGTTATAGAGCGCAACGTGCACCGTACGGTTTCTTGGCGCTAGTGGAGGGTTTGGCAACAGAGGCAAAGTAGGAACCTGTCGTAGAGCAGGAAGCTTGATCGGCACAGATAGAGGGTGAGGCCTATACCCCTGACAATCACTGCTACCTGGTATAAAGCGTGTCTGCAGCACACGGGACACATTAGGGTTGCCACTTCGAGTGTCCGTGGCTTTACTGCCTAGAAATAATTTGTACTGGGCTCAGCCCTATCTGAGGTGTCATGGATTGGAATAGCCATGTGGAAGAGACGCATTTGACAGACGAACATAATTATATGGCAATGAACAAAATCTGATGACTGCAATAGGCAAATCTAATAAGGTTTATGAAGGCAGTACATACTGATAAAACCGGACTTCCATGATCATATTCTCTCTATATAATGTTTTATTAATACTTAGTCATGTACAATTTTATAACTATTGTGATGACTTTAAATTACCTTGAAAAATGCAGTACTTGCCTACTTACCTTAAATGACTTGCAGAAGTAAGCAGAGCGCCATATCTGTGACTGATTTTTTTTAGTTCAAGAAAAGGTTTATTTAAAAATATTAATATGATCATATAAAAACAATGCTTCGTACAAGCAATCGCTTGTTAATGCACAAGTGCAAGAAGGTACAAATAAGAGTAATAATGATATACTATATTCATTAGAGTAATAAAAAGATATTATAGAAGAGGATATGAATATGGTCACAAGTACAAAAGAAATGTATGTAGCAGTACATGTCTAAAAAACCTAATCTTAAAAGGCATTATAGGAAATGAAAAATTTCGCTTAACTGTAAATAAGCAATAGGAATTCAAGGATGCTTGGAGACTTCTTGTTGTGAGAGACCTGGATAAGCGATTTTCTTCCTGGTTTCCCCTAGAAATTTTGTGAAAGGGCCCCATAGGTGTAATCGTTGTGTAGCCAGAGAGATAGGATGAACAAGTGCTGTATCAAGGCGATGGTTGTGACATACAGCATACCACCAAGCCAAAGAAGACACTTTAGAGGAGTCTTTGCAGTTCTTTGATATCTGCTGAAAGGCTACAGCTATTAATAAATCAATAAGTAGTAGTTGGGAGTGTGATTGACCCCTGTCCTAGTCCGGTGTTAAACTGCCTAGGAAAATGTTTGTGGAGGTGAGGGGAAGTGTGGTGACTGATTTTAAAGGATGATTTAAACATAAAAACGATCATTTTCTTTAAAGGAAACTGGTCTGCTTAAAAAACTTCTTTTTGTTTTTAAAGTTTCACTGAGAGATGGCAGTGGTTCCCTGGACAAACACCTATTCCTTGTGAAGCCTTTGCAAAAATGCACAAAGGGGTAGAGGTTCCAAAGTTCACTCCTTAGTCTTAGCACTGTGAGAAGTTGGCCTGGTATATGATGATCACTATTCTAGTGAGCAGTCCAAACGACCCTTATGGTGATTGGTTGTAAGTCAACCTTATAGACCAGCTATCCTAGTGGTAGCATGGACAAAAGCAGTCTTAGGCTAAACTCAAGAGGGCATGTGAAGCCAGCTGTTTTATCATATGCAATCCTTTTAACATCAAATGAAAGGACACCACACAAGTTATATATTATAAAATATATGTATTTATTAGTAGAATAATCCCCTGTAGTCTTTATGAGCACAGAAGCTCAAGCGTTAAACAAAGAACTTCATATAACATACAAAAGTTGCACAAATATGGATAGGCCGGGTGGCCACTCATACCATATACTAAAATAGTGGTATGAGAACCATGTCACGAACAATGGTAAGGCCTAGGGCCTTGAGAATCGCTGGGGCTACACTGGACTAACGAAGGTTAGGTCGGGGAGGCCCACAGGATACGGGTGCAGTGTCTATAGGCAACCGTTGCACCAATAGAAGTCAATGGTGCGTAAAAGTTAGAAAGTTACTGATTTAGGAGACTTCCGACTGTACTAGAATTAACCACTTAAAACTAGGACACTAGAGGTGTAATCCACTATAGGAGCACCGGAGTACTCTCGTTACCTCACCCACAAGAAGCGGGTGCATAGGTGTCAAAGTGCGTCGGGTTTCGTCGTGGAGTTCTATGGAGCCTGGAGGAAAAGATGCTGCAGGCGACTAGGAGAGAAGAGTCCGGTTGGATCCAAGGGTGGATCGAAGATGTAGAGTACCTGAAAGCAGAGGGGACAGAGTCTGGGTCACTAGCCAGTGACCAGGATGGAACCAGGAAGGAACTAGGAGATGTCGGGTTGCGATCAGGTGATGTCGGGTAGTTTGTCTCCGCTGCCACGTGGACCAGAATGGATCGACGACGACCAGGTGGTGGACACGGACTGTCCCACGAAGGCTCTCGCTGTTGGCGGTGTCGGTTCTCGAATCGGAGTCAACAGGCCTTGGCAAATGCAACCCACGCAGGAATCAGAGATGGCTTCTGGATCGGACCAGCAAGGTCAGATCGGCTGCACCTTTTCAGGGGAGCGAGGGCCAGTCTGGAGCAACCAGACCAGCAGTGTAAATTCGAAGGATCGTCGTCACAGAGGCCACTAGCCAACGGGCAAGTGACCGGACAACGCATTGAGCAGGAAAAATGCAAAAGGGCCCCACGCAGCACTCGATGAGTGTGGAGAGGTGATCTTTGGTATAAAAGCTGCTCGGGGCTGGGGCTTCTCAATCCCCAATGCACAGCTTCGAGGGTGCTTCGGGATCTGCACAGGAAGCACTTCACTGGCTTTCCAAGATGGCCGGTCCCACCTCTCACGTCGCCTCCACGGGTCTCAGCTTTGCTGGGGCTGTGGATCGGGCTGTTGGAAGTCTGGGAGTCCAGGTCTTGTCGGCCTCTGTCGTTCGAGCTCCGACGGGAGCAACGGCAAAGAAAACCTTTGAGCGCTGATGGTGCCTGCTTGTGCAGGGTGGTCACTCCTTGACCACAAGGGAGATTCTTCAGTCTCCTACGTCGAGTAGGATGTCGAAGGGTCCAGAGTTTCGTATCAAATTTTCAGTCAGGATGATCTAAAGTTTCATGGCACAGCTCCTACCTTTATTCCAAATCAAGGGGCTGGATCTCCTGCTAGGTCCCTCTTAGCACCACCCAGACAGGAGATAGTGTATTGGGGCAGGGAGGGCTGAATGAAACTAGACACTGCCTGGGGCACACAAGGTGTCCCAGGCAAAGTCAAGTTCAAACTGGTGCTGGGGCACTCCAGCCCCAGCTCTGGCGCAAAACTGGACAAAGGGAAAGGAGTGCAACCACCCCCTTCCTGGGTCCCACCCATAGGGACCCAGGAAAGGGTGGTTACACCCCTTTCCCTTTGTCCAGTTTCGCCCCAGAGCTGGGGCTGGAGTGCCCCAGCACCGGTTTGCACTGGACTTTGCATGGGACATCTTTTGTGTCACAGGCAGTGTCTAGTTTCATTCAGTCCTCCCTGCCCCAATCCACTATCTCCTGTCTGGGTGGTGCTAGAACCTCCCTGTAACAGGAAACCTTTTGTCAAGGCCTCCCCTTCCGGAGTTTCGGTCAGCAGCAGGAGGCCAGACTTGTGTCTGTAGCAGCAGCATCCATTTTGTGATGCTGAGGCTCTGGTTAGATTTAACCGCGTTTCAAGTCAAGTCAAGTCAGAATTTATATTGCGCACTACATACCCAGAGGGTCTCAATGCGCTGGAGATGGGGGGGGTTTACTTATCGAATATCCAGGTTTTAAGCTGTTTTCTGAAGGCTAGGTGATTTTTGGTAAGGCGGAGGTGGATGGGAAGGCAATTCCAGGTTTTGGCCGCTAAGTAGGAGAAGTATCTTCCCCCCAAGGTGGTTTTGTGGATGCGCGGAACGGCGGCGAGGGCTTGGTTGGTCGAACGCAGTTGACGGGTGGGGGAGTAGAAGGAAAGGCGAGTGTTGAGGCAGTCAGGTCCTAGTTCGTAGAGGGCTTTGTGTGAGTGGGTGAGGAGACGGAACGTTATCCTTTTGTTGACGGGGAGCCAGTGAAGGTCTTTCAGGTGGTCGGAAATGTGGTCTGTACGGGGGATGTCAAGTATGAGTCTGGCTGAGGCGTTTTGGATGCATTGGAGTTTTTTCAGCAGTTTTGCGGTGGTGCCGGCGTAAAGGGTGTTTCCGTAGTCAAGACGGCTTGTAACTAGTGCATGGGTGACCGTTTTTCTTTTTTCGGTGGGGATCCAGCAAAATGTTTTTTTGAGCATGCGTAGGATGTTGAAGCATGATGATGAGATGGCGTTGACTTGTCTGGTCATCGATAGAGAGGAGTCCAGAATGATGCCCAAGTTCCGTGCGTGGTTCATTGGTATGGGAGCTTTTCCTAGGGCCGTTGGCCACCAAGAGTCGTCCCAGGTGGAAGGGGATGTTCCTAAGATGAGGAATTCCGTTTTGTCCGATTTCAGTTTCAGACGGCTGTGTTTCATCCACTCGGCTACTTCTTTCATCCCTTCATGTAGGTTGGTTTTGGCGATGATTGGGTCTTTGGTGAGGGAGAGGATCAGCTGAGTGTCATCAGCGTAGGAGATGATGTTGAGGTTGTGTTGACGTGCGATGGTTGTGAGGGGGCTCATGTAGACATTGAAGAGGGTGGGGCTGAGTGATGATCCTTGCGGGACGCCGCAGATGACTTCGGTGGCCTCTGATTTAAAAGGGGGGAGGCGGACTCTCTGAGTTCTTCCAGCGAGGAACGAGATGATCCAGTCCAATGCTTATCCTTGAATGCCGATGTTGCTGAGGCGTTGTATCAGGGTGCTATGACAGACTGTGTCGAAGGCTGCAGATAGGTCAAGGAGGATGAGGGCGACTGTGTCTCCGTTGTCTAGTAGTGCTCGAATGTCGTCTAACAAGTAACATGTCTTCTCCCTCTAGAAGGGTGGAATGCTACCCCCGTCACCAGGACTGGCGAGGGGGTAGTATTCCAAAGCGTATGACACCTTACACGACATGTTTTGATAAAGCCAAACCATAGTTAGCATTTAACCGGGAGGTTCATAATGCACTTAAGAGTATATGGTATGGCAATATCCTAGAACAGCTATAAGGACATGGTTTCGAAAGCTGCAGACAGGCTCAGCTCATGCTAGAGCACCATCTCACATAAAACCAATCACTCTGCCTCCAGGATTGTTAAGGCCTGCCATAGGAGTGACTTATAGGTGCATATGTGTCCAGACATAGGTATACTATATCTAAGCAAGGGGTGATTACACCACCTTGCCCCAGCTGAGTGTGCAGCCAGTTGTGTCAGTTTGGATGGCCAGCCAGGGGTGGCAAAAGATATGCTGCAGCCCCTAGTAGGCCTTGGATGCACCTATGCCCTGGGTACCTATAGTACACTGTACAGGGGCTGATAAGGTGACCCAAAACCCGATTGGTGATGTACCTAGGGTACATCGAGTCCATTTTAAAGAGAGCGCAGATAGCCTGGGGCCCTGATTAGCAGGATCCCAGGCCAACTAAGTCGAAAACCAGCTAAACACTAGGCAAAAAATCTGGGGTAACCATAGTCAGGTATCCACCTTCCTACAGCGACCCAACTTGGGAGTCAGAAAATGTTCAATGATTTGTGACTGAACTACGCTCCTAAACCATTGATACACTGGATTCAGACTCAATATTTGAAAAAGAAGCCTGCAACACACCCCTTTCAAATACCGTGCCATTTGAAATGCCATTTTAGAGTCGGCAAAACTTCACTGACTCCTAAAATGGAATTGGCACACATGAAAACCGTTTATTTGTAGTCACAAACTCCGATTGAGTGTGTTTATAACCATAACAAGTGTTGTACATCTGGCCCTTAATTACTATATTCAAATTTAATATATGTAGTCCTTTTTAATCTTAAATCCTAAAGCTGAAAATATCTGCAGAATGAAAAAATGATGCATATTATTTCATTCACTTATTTGCTAAAAAGCGGGGTGTCAATGAGGAATCATGTGCAAGCTATGATAATTTAAACAAGCATTGGCATAGCAAATAGGTCTCGCCTTTGGGACCTTAGTGTTTAACCAGAACTTTTGGCTATGTTGTGTCGCAATGTGGCTGCTGTGCATCATGTTGAAGAGTTATAATAAAAAGTGTTAAGCATTTTTGTTACCTTTATACAAACCAAGACAACATTATATACAACTGAACAACCTGATTAAAAAAACATTTTAACATAAAAAATGTCTTCTAGTTTTTTGTACTTGCACTGCTGGCAACTTCTTCCTACCTGTTCTTGTGCTAGTTTGTTATAATTTTTTTGTAATGGGGGAGAGGGACATAAATAACGGGGGAGTGGAGCTTTGAAAACAGTAATTTAATTAGAACACGACCAGCGGACGGACACTAGGGGAGAATCAACAGATGTAAGATTCCGAGGGCAGACTGATGTATTTGTTTTTTCTAAGCACGTGTCCCTTTCTCAGACTCGTTATATTGATACCTTGCCTATTCACACCACCGATCATTTTAACTAGATGGAAATGAAAATCAGACTTTGCATATGTGTTCTCTGGTGTGTTCAGGAGGTGGTCTCTAGGTCACGGCTGCTTGTCACTGCCATTTTTCTTTTCAGCCTATGAGAAGGGATGGGTCTTGGCCTGTAGTGTAGTTCCTATATTCCCAATAGGCTCTGCGCATTGGAATAACAAACAGCAGTGTAGACGTAGGACTGAGGTCATCTAGGTCTCTACTGACTATGTTAGACTTAATTAGTTTTGCCAGCTAGCTCAGAGGTCACTAGAAGCTTTCTCGAATGTTCAGGAAAGAGTTAACCATCCTGATTTAGACAAGAAGGGATTAGTTTCTGACAACCGCATAAACATGACAACTTTGCTCCCTCAGAATAAAGAGTGTATCTCTAGAGTTGTGTGAAAACAATAGACAGCTATTTCATTCAGTCAATCGTGCATGCTTAGTTCCACCAGAATGCAGAGAAATAGAGAGACGGGCGTTTTCAACAAAAAGGTGTTATTTTATTGAGCAGTCTTCTTTCTCATGCAAGAGAAATGAATTGCCACAATTGCAATACTTATGATAAAGTAAAGTGCGTACAGTAAAAGTAGTATTATGAAATAATACTATAAAAGCATTGTAAATGTAAATGTGTTGTATTTGTATAGCGCGAACAGTAATCCGTAAGCATCCCGGCGCTTGTACTCCTACCACAAGGGAACCCCTCCTGGCTTTTCGTTGTGAGGTGTCCACTCCTGGGCATCCCATGGTGAAACCAGGCATCCCTTGTGTATCAGGGGCCGTTGTGGAGACTAAGCAAGCTATTGCCCAGAGTTGCAGCGTAGGTCTCATGCTTAGATTCGGCACTGAGGCGAGAATATCAGGTCAGAGAATTTAAGCCCGATCCCGCCGAGGCAGGAATCGAACCCTGGTCCCTGGCCAGCGCTCTGCATCAAGGTCTGCCGCTCTAACCATTGAGCCACACTTCTCACCATTGATAAGGTTTCTTAGCCATATGATACTTTAAAATGGATAAAATATATACAAACATTGAAACATTGACTAACAGACTCAACTGATGCTTCTAAGATACGCCTACCCAAGTCTACCTGACCTAAGCCTAATGCATGGGAAGGAGTAAGTAAGTAGCAGTTTTAAGTTAAATTTAGGTTTTTGCCAAGGATTGGAATCAAGAACTCTCTCTAAGGTTTCAATCAGCTCCGTAACTTGGTTATAGAATGAAGGAGGTCTTGTATCTCGCTTCTCAGGACTCAATCTCCCAGCAACCCCCGAGGGTAACTCGGGAACACCGGAGCTGGATTTCTCGGCGTGAGAAAAGGCAGCTTCTCCAGCGCGTCAAAAAGGGAGCGGCGGCTTCCTTCGGCTCTGGCAACAGCTGGGCTCTCAGACAAGTAGAACATCGCTCTGCTCCCCACCACCGTGTGTTTGCTTAAGGCAACGTTGGTATATTTATACCTGAAAGGTGCGGGGTTTGACGTAAGGTTGAACATAAGACGTCACTAAGAACTAACAGCTCTTTCTGGACTCCAGGAGTTCTTGTGCAAATCAAAACAAAAGCAGGGGGTTTTCCCGGGCTGCTGGAGGCTTGGTTTGTTTAAAGAACGCGTTGTGCTTTCTAGGAGTCTATGGGAGTAGCCTTGCCGTGCTTTGGACTGCATGGGCTATTACTAAATATGGATATGATTCTTATGCCTTTATAAGGATATTATTTATTATAAACTAATACATAGGGACCCAGTTAGATCCCTTTACACGCAGCACAGCCTTGCCCGTCACTCCAATAAATCCAATACATCAAGTTTATCGATATATATTCTTCAATTTATGTACTCTTTAATTCTATTCCTTTTCTTCCGTTTCATTTTTAATCGATTTATTTTATCCATACCCAAATTTGCTTCAAGAATATTACACACTGGAGGTGTTTCCAGATGTCACGACTTTATTTAAAAATGCACCCAATGCATTTCGGGAAAAAGGATTTCCCTTCGTCAGGGGTATCGTGACAAGGATAACTTTAAAAACATCAGTCTGAGACCCAAGTTCAATCCATTTCTACATTGTTATAGGCGAGTGCATTGTATTATTTATTATAACCACATAAGGGCATGAATCGGGAATATCGAATTAGGGTCCTAGATAGAAATACAACAGGCCAAGTCACAAGGTTTTCAGAATTAACCGGAAGCAGGAACTTGAGGGTTGTGTGGGCTCTCGCAGATAAGTTTGGTTACAATTTACTTGTGCATTAGTGAAAGCTGGGCAATCATTCTATTTCACCGATTTTCAATGATAACACATGAATATTTGTTATTTCCACTCAGTCAGCCGGTGTGAGTCATAAGGTGAGGCGCAGATCAGCATTGCTGACAACAGACTTTCATCCCATGGAAGCCATGATGGGCACTGGGGAAGAGCGCTGGAGGGCCTCCTTTCATCCCTGAAAGGCAGGGGCACGCAAGCTGGGAGCATGAGTTCCACCATCTGCGTCCTTGGCTTGTGGGGCGTCTCGGGCGCTGGTTCTTTCCCCCCTTTTCAGTTCGGGCCAGCACTGGGAGGAATCGATTGCAGAGGAGCCCAAGG
Source organism: Lissotriton vulgaris (assembly GCF_964263255.1). Classification (NCBI taxonomy): domain Eukaryota; kingdom Metazoa; phylum Chordata; class Amphibia; order Caudata; family Salamandridae; genus Lissotriton; species Lissotriton vulgaris. The sequence continues at coordinate 364,804,301 of NC_141700.1, forward strand.
CATGACGTCACAAGTGTCCTAGCATCTGCTGCCTGGTGTTCCGGGTAGAACTGGGTTGATTCGATCCTAGAGGAGCCCAGAGCATGACATTACAAGTGGCCTCACACTGCTGCATCCTGTTCGGACCAGCACTGAGAGGAATCGATTGTAGAGGAGTCCAGGTCATGACGCCACAAGTGTCCTCACATCTGCTGCCTGCTGTTCGGGCTCACACTAAGATGAATAGATTGTAGAGGAACCCAGGGCATGACGTCACAGGTGGCCTCAAACCTGCTGCCCTCTGTTCGGGCTCGCACTAAGATGAATGGATTGTACAGGAGCCCAGGGCAAGGCGTCACAAGTCTCCTCACATCTGCTGCGTCCTGTTCGGGCTCGCACTAAGATGAATCAATTGTTGAGAAGTCCTGGGCATGACGTCACCAGTTTCCTCTGCTCAACAAGAAAGTTGAGTCCCCCTTCTTTGTTAGAGTCATCAGTGTCCTCACATCTCCTGCCTGCTGTTTGGGATCGCACAAAGATGAATAGATTGTAGAGGAGCCCATGGTGTGACGTCACAAACGTCCTCACATCTGCTGCCTTGTTCGTGTTCGCACTGGGATGAATCACTGCAGAGGAGCCCAGGGCATGACGTCACAAGTATCCTCACATCTGCTGCCTGCTGTTCGGGCTAGCACTAGGAGGAATCGATTGTAGAGGATCCCATGGCATGACGTCACAAGTGGCATCACATCTGCTGCCTGCTGTTCGGGCTAGCACTAGGAGGAATCGATTGTAGAGGATCCCATGGCATGACGTCACAAGTGGCATCACATCTGCTGCCTGCTGTTCGGGCTAGCACTAGGAGGAATCGATTGTAGAGGATCCCATGGCATGACGTCACAAGTGGCATCACATCTGCTGCCTGCTGTTTGGGCTCACACTAGGAGGAATTGATTGCAGAGCAGACCAAGGCATGATGTCACAAGCGTCCCCACATCCGCTGTTTGCTCGGCAGTGCCGTTGCTTCCACTTCTGTGCACGCTGTTGGAAGCACAGCGCACTGATCCTCTTTTATTCTCATAGATTCTCTCTGCTGGCCATTTTTTGTAAGATGCAGTACCTTTCAGGAGAAGGACAGATTACCTATATCAATGATTACTCTCCAGGAGACAAAAGTGTACAAGCGAACTGCACTTCACATGTACATTCACAACACCCACACACAACAGCAGAAGTCTGAAGTGGAACTCAATAAAAGTGAAGGGGGTGATTTATTGCTGCTATTGTCAGAGGGTCAAAGGCCAGAGAGGGGCGGGTCACACGCTGCTGCTTTCAGTGTCCCTTACGTTTCAGGTCTGTGTTTGTGAGTGAGTGGCGTCCCTATGCACAAGGCTGAACAGAGGTGTGAGCTGTGATGCGAGATGTGGACCTGCAAGCTCTGATATTTGTCGAACTCCAAGTGCTGGGCTGCAAGAGTAAAGTTTGCCTTCTGTTTAAAAAGTCTCTTAATCTCTTGCACACAGCCCATCGTAGCCTTGTTTTTTGCACGGGGCCCTTTGTTTCTGTAATAACACATAAACACGCTCTACAAACCCTTTCAAAGGGCGCGCTCACAGAACATATTTTAGAATGTTAATTTAGACAAGCTTAAAATAAAACAAGTGAAAGCTCATTAGGCAAGCCCGGGAGTGCGCGCTGTAAGGAATGCAGCTGCCAGAACAGATGGCACCCTGCGCGCTCCCGAGACCCCTAGGCCATGGGAGGGGACATTTAAAGATAAGGCGGGACATACCCGAGCCTTTGGCCATTTGCGTGCTTCCTTATGTGGAAGCCTTACACAAATGGCCAATCAAATGCGGCCTGAGAACAACTGGGGTTGGCTCATAATCAGTAAGGCTGAGCCGTAATCAATAATCAACAAGAAACAAGTGCCAATACTGATCGTATCTTCGTGAAAATGCTCTAACACCAGAATAAAGACAGTTTATCAAAGCTGGGATATGCTAGTTGATAGCTTTTTATTATTATAACTCAGTCATCAAAAAAGTATATTTGTTTTAGTCATATACTGTTAAACAGAAACAAAAAATTTTTTGTAAACCAATAGTGTAACAATCGACATACTTAGCCAGTGGCTCTAACAGGGAATCGCACCCCGCCACAATAGGTCTACCCGGTGGCTTGGTCAGATGTTTATGGACTCCACAAACAATGGAGAAGAGAAGGCTAGACATACACTTCCCAATATTTATGTGATTATTATTATTTTTCTGTTGTTGACACAGGTGCTATCTATTCTCTGGATATTCTCCATAGTGGTAAGCATAGGTAACCTTGGGTGTTTTATGCTCTCTAGATTCTTCCTTTTTAAACAGATGTACACAAAGTATTTTCTTTTTCTTATTTCAGAGCTAACTGGCCCTGATGAGAATCCCTCCCAACCCTTAGGGATTCGAAACACGTAGGCCCTTTCATGTCCAGTGTCTGCTCCTTTTGTTTTTTCCTTAGTGTGAATATACTGTTACACTATTGGTTTAGAAATTGTTCCATATATTTTGCTTTACCGTGTTATTTGATCCTGATGATTTATTTGATTCAGACTTATATATACGAATTCACTGTATAATTGTATGTATATAATTGTATATATTGCAGCAGACCTAATACTCAACCCGCTTGTTTATTCGTATTCAATAGGGCTGAGTATTTGTATGTATTTTGTGTATGAATGGAAGGTATGATTGAGATATGATTGAGTATGGAATGCATGTTTGATTTTAATGCTTCACTGTTTATGTCCAAATTGTTCTTGTGTTTACAAAAAATGTTTTGTTTCAATCAAATGCGGGGCACTAAAGAAAAACACGAGCAAAGCTGTGGGAGTTGGAAGTCCTTTTGGAAGCCCTTACAAAAGCCCCGCAGAGCAGCGCATGCGCGCTGGCTAAGACGAGACCTAAAAAGTCTTTAATGGTGATTGTAATTTAATGTGCACTACATGTGTTTGAGATCATGCCTTTAACACAGGCGCTCAACAGCAATATGATGCTAAATCTGTATTTTAGTATTTCGCATTGAGCTCACCATTCCTTGCAGGCCGTTGGCTTATTGTTTTCCAGTTGCTGATGGAGCTGTTCATTCTCCCGCACCACTTGCTCTACACGTGCTCTGAAGCTCTTCATTTCTTCCTATAAAAGTTCAAGAGGTCTAAAGGTCAAGTTTACAAAGACTTCTCATTTTCGTAACTCGCAAGTTCATTAAAGTTAGGAAAACATTTGATACCACAGCAGACTAACTCAATATAATTTTTTAATAACACTAAAAACATCTGCAGTGCATAATTAATAGTAAACATAAAAGGTGCAGAAAACGATTCACATTTTACCAAGTCTTTAACACAATAAGATTTGGTGACACAACAAAACGGGATAACAAGCAATCAATTAGATTTGCATATCGAACCCATTGTACTCTTAAGCATAGACATATCAAGGTGTTGGTGGTGCTGCTTGAAACCCATCATATAAGAGAAATAATGAGTCTGGCAAACATTGAAAGAATGAGTTACTACTTGTGTAACGATATATCAGTAAGAGACATTAGTTAGTGATAGATTCCTTACCTTAGAATATCCCCAGGCGTCAGACTGGATCTGGAAATTTTTGAGTAGCAATACCCCTGCGCGTCGGTAGGCTTCGTCCTCGGTTCCGCGTCCGTCGGCGGTGTCGTTAGCGCCGGAATGACGTCGTCAGAGTACTTAGACGCCGCCCATGCGCGCTGACGTCTGTTCTGATACACAGCTTTTCCGCGCCAGATACGCAGAGCCATGATAGAACCAACACTGGTGCCATGAAACTAGGGCCCTGAAAGGGGATGACCTTAACCCTAGATATCTGTTCGCAGAACGGGGAGGATGGGTGGGTCGGTAAGGAATCTATCACTAACTAATGTCTCTTACAGATATATATCGTTACACAAGTAGTAACTTGTGCATCTGAAAGAGACACGTTAGTGATAGATTCCTTACCTTAGAATAGATACCCTAGCAATACCAACCCGGGTGGTGGGTCTGCGAACCAATAATCACACCAGAAAGTCCTGGAGGACGGAACGGCCAAAGAAGCCATCCCTCCGGACATGGCTGTCCAGGCAGTAGTGTCGTGCAAACGTGTGCAGCGAGGCCCACGTAGCTGCCTGGCAAATGTCCTGCAAGGGCACTCCTCTGCCCAGAGCAGTTGTAGTCGCCGTGGCCAGAGTAGAATGAGCCCACAATCCAGCAGGGGGCTCCTTTTTGGCCATGGAGTAACATGCCTGGATACACAAGATGATCCACCGCGAGATGGTCCTCCTGTGTACCGCCTTTCCCTTCTTAGCGCCCACGTAACCAACGAAGAGTTGGTCATCCACCCGGAACTGGCATGTGCGATCTAGATAATAAGAGAGCGCACGTTTTGGGTCCAGACGGTGGAGCCTCTCTTCCTCTTTCGAGGGATGCAGAGGCGGAAAGAAGGTGGGCAAAGTAACGGACTGCCCGATGTGGAAGGCCGTGACAACCTTGGGCAAGAAGGAAGGTCTTGTTCGCAACACAACCTTGTCTGGATGAACAGAGAGGAAAGGAGGTGTAGAAGAAAGAGCCTGGAGCTCACTCACTCTCCTGGCAAAGGTGATGGCAACCAGGAAAGCAGTCTTCAGAGTAAGAAGACGGAGAGGACAGTTATGGAGCGGCTTAAAGGGAGCACACATGAGGTAAGTAAGTACAAGATTCAAGTCCCACTGGGGCATCACGAAGGGAACAGGAGGGAACATGTGTGTGATGCCCTTCAAAAACCTATTTACAATGGGGGACTTGAATAAAGAAGGCTGATCAGGTAGCCGTAAGAAGGCGGAAAGGGCAGAAAGGTACCCCTTGAGAGTGCCCAGAGGAGAGCCCTGCTGGGCAAGAGAAAGAAGAAAGAGGAGAACCTCAGAAAGGGGTGCAGAAAGTGGGTCCACAGCCTTTGCTGTGCACCGTGCCACAAATCTGTTCCACCTGCAGGCGTATACCGACTTTGTGGAGGGACGCCTGGCTGCCAGAATGATATCACAGACTTCGGGAGGCAAGTCAAATGGCCTCAACTGCCGCCGCTCAATCTCCAAGCTTGTAGGTGGAGACTGGACAGGTTCGGGTGCAGAACCGTCCCCTGCTGCTGCGACAGAAGATCCTCCCGAAGAGGCAGACGAATCGGGGGATCGACTGACATGCTGAGTAGCTCGAGATACCAGTATCTTCGTGCCCAGTCCGGAGCCACAAGGATAACCTGGGCCCGGTTGCGCCTGATCTTCTTCAGCACTCTGGGCAGAAGTGGTATAGCCGGAAAGGCGTACAATAGATCGCAACTCCACTCGCGACGAAAAGCGTCTCTGAGCGAGTGCCGCCTTGGAAATTCCGGTACAAAAGGGGGTGGTGATGGACGGAGCATCTGAATCAATCAAACACTCACACCCAGTCAAAAGATCTGGGTTTAATCCATCACCGTTCTTTAGCCCACTCTGCCACCCCAGTTCAGACATAGCTATATGCAAATCAGTCTGACTCTGTGCCTCATGGGAACAGTCCAGCCCGAACTGCCAAGCCGTGTCTTCCCTGGACCGGAAACAAGCTTCCGAGGACCGGTTTCTGGCATTCCAGCCGTCTTCAGCCCGGCTTGCTTGAATCCAGTGGCAAAGTGAGCAAGGGACTCACTTCTGAGTATAACATGCCTGTGGACTGGGCTTGTGGACCAAGGGTGATAGAGGTATCAGGTTGTGGTGCAGAAACGAGTTGGACACCGGTTCGTGGGGTTAAAGAGGGCTTTATTGGTATTCCTCGGTTTGTTCTTAACATCAATGTTCTCCTTGTTCTAAACGTGAGTCTCTCTTTTGCAAACTGGCTGGGATCCGTTTTGGCGTTCGGGGGTTCTTCCTCCTATACTGGGCACAGCGCTGCCTTTCGAGGTCTGGTCAGGGTCCGGGTGTTATGCTGCTCCCTTGACTCCGGTGTCCCATGGAAAGAGAAGACCAACAGAAAGGGAGCCGTTAGTTCAGCTGTCCGCTGGGGTTTATGCACCGAGGGACCGGGTGAAGTGTGTGGGGAGAGTAGTCACCGGTGAACGTGCATCTCACTCCTATGCCAGTGAAGTGGGGAGGGGTAGTACACAGACGGTGAGGGTAAACGCGGGGTAAAAGGAAACAAGAGGGGGGGAAAGAACGCGGGACACAAACAGGGGTTATGTACACTATTTAACACGCTTGCTTTCCACCCAAGCCGCCATACGCTGCCGTACCTGGGAAAGCCACGCTCCTCCCCCGGGAGAGTGGCACGGCGGCTCGCAGGGTCGTTGGCCTCCTGGCTTTCCCACGGACTCTCCTCCGCCTGGTTCCAGGGGTTCCTCGGGTTCTCTGCTTCTTTCTTCGGAATCTCTGTTCTCTGGTTCTTCGTCTCCATCTCCGCTCCTCGCCGTCTCTCCTCGGGTGATGTCACACGCCATGAATAACACTTCCTCATTCTTATCCAATCCGTATCCGCTGACGTGTGCAGGAGGCGGATCCACCTCCTCCGTGTATGCCCACTTAAAGGAGCCGCGTTCCTCCTCTTCATGTTCGTCGTGATCCGTCCCCCATGACTCAGTCTGCAATGAAGGAGGTTGTACTTGGTCAAAACCGGGTGCCCACCACTCCTCAACCGTCCGCAGCCTCACCCCGTTACACTCCCCCCCCCCCCCTGGTTTCTCCCGATCGGGGAGAAAGGGCATGGGCATGCGAGATAGGAAATCAGCGTTCCCATTGTCCCTCCCCTTCCTATGTACAACTGTAAAAGAAAAGGGCTGGAGGAAGAGAAACCATCGCAGTATCCTAGCGTTCTGTGTTCGGTTCTTTTGCATCCACTGCAAAGGGGCATGGTCTGAGTAGAGGGTAAAGGCCTTCCCCTCCAGATAATACCGTAATTTTTCCACTGCCCATCGTATGGCCAGACACTCTTTTTCAACGGTCGGATACCTTTGTTCTCAAGGGTGGAGTTTCCTGCTTATGTACAGGATCGGGTGTTCTACTTGGTCTTCCCCTATTTGTGATAGGACCGCTCCTATACCCTTGTCCGAAGCATCTGTGGCTAGTGTAAACGGTTTTTCAAAGTCTGGGGGTAGCAACACAGGACTAGTGGTGATGGCTTTCTTCAAGAGAATGAAGGCATTCAAAGCTTCCTGTGAAGGAGGGTGTGGTAGGGTGTTCTTGACGTTTTTTTGGAGTAAATTGGTCAGGGGCGTGGCAATATCGGCAAAGTTCTTTATGAAGCGCCGATAGTAGCCCATGAGGCCCAAAAAGGCCCTGAGTTCCTTTTTGGTGGATGGAAACGGAGTTTCTGTAATAGCTTTGATTTTCTCCTCCTGGGGGGCTATTACTCCGTCCCCTAGCATAAACCCAAGATACTTGACTTTTGAAAAAGCCACCCTAGATTTTCTGGCGTTGACATGCAATCTGGCATCTCTCAAAGAGGCCATAACCCGGGTTACATGTTCCAGGTGCTCTGTCCAGGTATGACTGAAGATGACGATGTCATCCAAATACACAGAACTGTAGCTGTTATGTGGGGTTAACACCGTATTCATAAGCCTCTGGAACGTGGCAGGTGCACCATGGAGGCCGAAGGGAAGGACATTGAACTCGTATAACCCCTCCTCGGTGGCAAATGCAGTTTTGTGGCGGTCCTCCTCCCTTAAGGGTACCTGCCAATAACCCTTTGTCAGGTCCAGGGTCGTTATGTATTTGGCTTCCCCAATGCCCTGAAGTCCATGCAAAAACGGGTGGACCCATCAGGCTTGGGCACCATGACTATTGGGGATGACCAGTTACTCTTTGAGGGTCTGATGACACCAAGCTCTAGCATACTAGCGACTTCCTTTCTCACGTCCGCCCTTTTTGCTGCTGGTATGCGATATGCTCTTTGTTTCACTATACTGCCCTGGGTAGTGTGTATCTCATGTTCTGCCAGGTGGGTGCAGCCAGGGGTATCGGAAAACAAGGGGGAAAAAGGGCGGAGTTCGTTCAGCAGTTCCCGTTTCTCCGAGTCGGTTAACTCCGGGTTGATGGGTAGGAAGGCTAGGGTTGATTTCTCACTGCCTTCAGGAAGGGCCAGATTGGAGGAACGAGGTATCGGTCCCAACCATTTTTTTAGGAGATTCATGTGAAAGGACTGCTTGCGGGTGGGCGTCATTTGTAACTTGTATGTGGTGCTGCCGAACTTCTCTATTACTTGATACGGCCCTTTCCATTCGCTCCTGAATTTCTGAGTGGAGGAAGGGAGTAACACAAGTGCCCAGTCCCCTTGGTTCAGGGTTCTCCACCGTTTGCCATTATCATAATACCGTTTTTGGTGACTTTGGGCTGACTTCAGGTTTGAATAGGCCAAATCCCTCAGTTTCCCCAAACGTGACCTCAACTGCTGGGTATATTCTAGAAGGGACCGCTGTTCGTTAGCCTCTTCTTTTTCCCATGCTTCCCTGGTTATTTCGAGCAGGGACCTCGGTTGTCGGCCATACAGTAGTTCAAAGGGGGAGTATCCAAGGCTACTCTGGACCTGTGCTCTTCCCACATAAAGAGCCAACGGGAGCATTCTATCCCAATCCTTATTTTCTGAAGTCAACAGTTTCTTGAGGGTGGTTTTTAGAGTCCGGTTGTATCTTTCCACTAAACCATCCGTTTGTGGGTGGTATGCAGATGTGCGGATGTGTTGTAGGTCCAGTGTTTTGCATACCTCTTTCATCATGCGTGACACAAAGGGCGTCCCCTGATCCGTTAGGATCTCACGCGGAAACCCGACCCTCGAAAACAGTTCAACAAGTTTTTCTGCCACGTTCTTTGTGGTGGGGCTGCTTAGTGGAAACGCCTCCGGGAAACGGGTGGCGTAATCCACCACCACTAGTGCATAGGTATGTCCCCTAGAGGAACGGGGCAAGGGCCCTATGAGATCCATACCCACCCGTTCCCATGGATTGCCAATAACGGGTAGGGGTTGTAACGGTACCGCCGGGGGTCTGGTCATATTTTTCCTCTGACACACCTCACAGTGACGACAATAGGCCTCCGTCTCTTTATAGATGCCTGGCCAGTAAAACAAACAAAACAGGTGATGGACCGAATGTGGATCAATGTCACACATTCAACCCAGTCCAAAGATCTGGGCCCAAATCCATAGTTTTTTTGCACTCCACACCACCCTGGGTTAGACAATGGCGATATGCAAATCAGCGGTCCGGTCCTCGGATGCTTGATTCCGGTCTGGGAAAGATATGGCTGTTGTAGTTTGGACTGGACTGTTCCCATGGGGCACAGGGTCAGAGCTGATTTGCATAAAGCCATTATCTGACCCAGGGTGGTGTGGAGTGCAAAAAACGATGGATTTAGGCCCAGATCCTTGTACTGGGGTGAATGTAAGACATTGATCTACATTCTGTCCATCAAACTGTTTTTTGTAATTTTCTGGCCAGTAAAACAAGCGCAATATGTTTTGGGTAGTCTTCTCTGCCCCACTGTGTCCTGCTGTCAAATGAGCGTGGGCGTAGAACAGTACCTGTTCTCGGAATGCCCGGGGCACCACCAGTTGTCTAGGCTCTCCCTCCTTCCCTTCTCTGTATAACAGTTCATTTTCAATACAAAAGCGGGGGTATCTCTGAGACGAGTTGGTAGTCAGGGCAATGTGTGCGGCCTCCCACGCATTCAAAAGTGTTGGGTCGTTAGACTGTGCAAACCTAAAGCCCCTGTCTATGACCCATGGTTCGGTGGAGAGGTAAGCCTCTGCAGGGCGTTTGTCTATCTCCCTTTTAAACAGGGCTAGGAACTGTGGATTGTCCACCCCTAATATCAGTTCTTCAGGCAAGGACCCCACCACTCCAACTCTTACTGTGCAGGGTTCCCTCCCTGTAGGGTGGATAGTAATACGCGCTATGGGATAAGTCTTGACGTCCCCGTGAACACACCGAATGTGCACTTCGCCCTCCTGCCCTATCTGAGAGGGGTACACGAGTTTCTCCCTTATTACTGACTGTCTACAACCTGAGTCTAGGAGTGCTTTTACAGGAGTGTGGTTCACCCGTACCCTTACATAATATGAAGGCCCCATTTCTGCGCTGTACATCACTGCCTTAGGAATGTACCCAACTTCCATGGGTTCCTCCGCTGGTTTTTTTCTGGGACACAACCGTGCTATGTGGCCCCACTCCCCGCACTCGAAGCACTGGGGTCCTCTTAAAGGAGGTATGTCCGGGCGGAAGGGCCGTGGTTTCATAGGTTCAAAGACGGCCTTCTTTTTCTCCATCTTGGGTGGAGGGACTGCGGTCTTAGAGGATTTCTCCGTCTCCCATGGAAAGGTTCGAGGAGCGGCCCTTGTATAGTTTGCCGCCATTTCAATCGCCTGAGCTGCGGTCAGGCCGGGATGTTGCCTCAACCATCTTTGAGTACCATATGGTAGCGCTTTCATGAACTGTTCCAAAATAATGCTTGTCATGACCTCTTCTTTGCTCCGATTGTCTGGTCTAAGCCATTTTTCCGCCGCCATTTTCAGACGCAAGTATAACGTTTTTGGGTTTTCTCCTGTGACTCCTTTTTCTTTCCGAAACCTGAGTCTGTATGCCTCTGCGTCCATACCAAGGTGATCCAGTATCACCCCCTTGATCTCGGTATAGGTGGACGTTACTGAGTGGTTAGCGACCTGGTATGCTGTCTGTGCTTCTCCCGTCAGCAAGGGAGCGAGAAAGAAAGGCCATTTGTCCTCTGGCCACCCAAATGCGCGGGCAGCTCTCTCGAAATTGACCAGGAAGGCGTCCGGCTCTTCACCTATGACGTACTTCTGTAGGGAGACCCCCGATAGGTGAGGTCCGAAAGGTCTCCGTTCTACCGACACTGCGGTTCCTGGGGTCTGCACCACTTTTTGTAGGTTGTCCATTTGTTGTGTCATGGTGCTGCGGAATAGGGCTCGGTCGGCATCCGCAGTACTGATTTGTTGGCCAATAGCCCACTCCAGTTTCTGTTGCCCATCGATTAAGGTTTGAATGACTTGGTCCATGATTGGGTCTTGTTCTGAGGGAGTAGATCCCACTTCTGACACCACTGTGGACTGGGCTTGTGGACCAAGGGTGATAGAGGTATCAGGTTGTGGTGCAGAAACGAGTTGGACACCGGTTCGTGGGGTTAAAGAGGGCTTTATTGGTATTCCTCGGTTTGTTCTTAACATCAATGTTCTCCTTGTTCTAAACGTGAGTCTCTCTTTTGCAAACTGGCTGGGATCCGTTTTGGCGTTCGGGGGTTCTTCCTCCTATCCTGGGCACAGCGCTGCCTTTCGAGGTCTGGTCAGGGTCCGGGTGTTATGCTGCTCCCTTGACTCCGGTGTCCCATGGAAAGAGAAGACCAACAGAAAGGGAGCCGTTAGTTCAGCTGTCCGCTGGGGTTTATGCACCGAGGAACCGGGTGAAGTGTGTGGGGAGAGTAGTCACCGGTGAACCTGCATCTCACTCCTATGCCAGTGAAGTGGGGAGGGGTAGTACACAGACGGTGAGGGTAAACGCGGGGTAAATGGAAACAAGAGAGGGGGAAGAACGCGGGACACAAACAGGGGTTATGTACACTATTTAACACGCTTGCTTTCCACCCAAGCCGCCATACGCTGCCGTACCTGGGAAAGCCACGCTCCTCCCCCGGGAGAGTGGCACGGCGGCTTGCAGGGTCGTTGGCCTCCTGGCTTTCCCACGGACTCTCCTCCGCCTGCTTCCAGGGGTTCCTCGGGTTCTCCGCTTCTTTCTTCGGAATCTCTGTTCTCTGGTTCTTCGTCTCCGTCTCCGCTCCTCGCCGTCCCTCCTCGGGTGATGTCACACGCCATGAATAACACTTCCTCATTCTTATCCAATCCGTATCCGCTGACGTGTGCAGGAGGCGGATCCACCTCCTCCGTGTATGCCCACTTAAAGGAGCCGCGTTCCTCCTCTTCATGTTCGTCGTGATCCGTCCCCCATGACTCAGTCTGCAATGAAGGAGGTTGTACTTGGTCAAAACCGGGTGCCCACCACTCCTCAACCGTCCGCAGCCTCACCCCGTTACACTGCCACACTTATGGTGGCCAAAAGCGGTACAAAAGGGGGTGGTGATCCAACGCGCAGAACTGATGACATTGCGCGTTCTCTTCTGTGGCGAATAGATCTAACCAAGGCTCTCCCCATTGCTGAAAGAGGCCTTGCCCCACGTCCGAGTTCAGACGCCATTCGTGATCCATCATGCACCGCCGGCTGAGTTTGTCCGCCCTGGCATTCAGAGAGCCTGCCAGGTGTTGAACCACCAGGGTCACGCCCTGATGTTCCTGCCACTGCCAGAGGCGCAGAGCCTCCTGGCATAGGGTCCACGACCCCACCACGCCCTGTTTGTTGCAGTACCACATGGCGGTGGTGTTGTCCGTGAACACCTGCACCATACTCCCCCGGACAGAGGGGAGGAATGCCTTCAGTGCTAGATGAATCGCCCGCAGCTCCAAAAGGTTGATATGGAGCCGGGACTCCGCCAGAGACCACAGGTCTCTGATCTCTGCCTCTCCTTGTGGCCTCCCCAGCCCTGGAGGGACACGTCCTTCACAACCACGTGCTCCGGGTAGGGTAGGGAGAGGGATCTGCCACTGACCCAATCGCGGTCCGTGAGCCACCACTGCAGTTGTCTCGCAGTGCCCTCCGAGATCAAGACATGATCGGACAAGTTGCCCTGATGCTGGGCCCACTGAAACTTCAGGTCCCAATGCAGAGCCCGCATCCGCCACCGGGCGTGATGCACCAGAAGGATTCAGGAGACCATCAGCCCCAGAAGCCGCAGCGTCAACCTGACAGAGACTCGGGATAAAGGCTGAAAGATTGAAATCAGAGCCTGTATATCCCGAACCCGCTGTTCGGGTGGGTAAACCTGAAACTGCGCAGAGTCGAGAACCGCTCCGATCAAGAGGAGCTTCTGAGAGGGACACAGGTGCGACTTCAGCACGTTGATGGAGAACCCCAGCAAGTGCAGGAGGTCGGCCGTAGTCTGGAGGTGGCTGATGACTGTCTGGGGCGAGCTGCGCAGATGAGCTGCGACCACCGCCATCACCTTCGTGAACACCCGTGGGACACTGGTAAGGCCGAAGGGGAGCACTGTGAACTGAAAGTGCTCTTGGCCTACCGTGAACCGCAGGTAACGCCGATGGGCTAGGAGGATGGGAATGTGAAAATAAGCGTCCTGCAAGTCCAACGCTACCAGCCAGTCTCAAGGTCTAGGGCAGCTAAGACCTGAGCCAAAGTCAGAATCTTGAACTTCTCCTTCCGGAGGAAGCCGTTGATGTTCCGCCGGTCCAAGATAGGGCGTAGGCCCCCTTTGCCCTTCTTGGGTACCAGAAAGTAGTGGGAGTAACAACCACACCCTACTTCCGGCCCCGGAACGCGCTCGATGGCCCCCTTGGCCAAGAGGGCCGTGACTTCCTCTTGCAGAAGTTGCAAGTGATCACCCGACACGCGGTGGAATTGCGGTGGCATGGCTGGAGGGGTCGCCTCGAAGGGGAGGGAGTAGCCCCTTCGGACGATTTGCAGCACCCACCTGTCCGACGTGACAGTGCACCAGTGGGAGAGGTGATGGCGAACCTTGCCTCCCACAGGCGTCAAATGGGCCTGAAAACTCGGACTAGGAAGGTTTTGAGGCGGGGGCTGCGGAGGGAGGTGTGGACTGGCCTCGCCGTTGTCCCCGACCGCCGCCACATCGGTTTCCACGGCCGCCACCGCACTGTTGAACGTTCTGCGGCGCGTGGCTGGCAGCACGTGTAGGGGCACCCCTTCCGTGGCCACGAAAGGCACCCGATTGCTGGCGTGTGGCCGAGAGGCCCAAGGACTTGGCCGTAGCCCTTGAGTCCTTAAAACGCTCCAGCGCATGGTCAGCCTTGTTGCCAAAGAGGCGACGGCCATCGAACGGCATGTCCAGAAGTGTTGACTGGACATCGGCCGAAAAGTTGGCGGATCTCAACCAGAGGTGGCGTCGAACCGCCACTGTCGTTGCCATCGCCCTGCCCAGTGAGTCCGTGGTATCCAGCCCACACCGGATGGAATATCGCGCTGCATCTTGGCCCTCCACAAGGGTTTGGGCAAGTTTTGCCCAGACCTCCTCCGGACATTGTGGCAGCACGTCCGCTACCGCATCCCACAGAGTGTGGGTGTAGCGGCCCAAGAGACAGGCGGTATGGACAGACCGCAGCCCTAGGCTTAGGGACGAGAACACCTTCTTCCCAAACTGTTCATATCTCTTGGATTCTTGATCGGGCGGAGCCGACGGGAATGCGGTCTGGGAGGTGGAGACCTGGATGACCAGGCTCTCGGGGGTGGGATGGGTGGACAAAAAGCAAGGGTCGCCTGGGGCCGGGCGGTAGCGTCTGGCCACGTTCCTATCCACAGGCGGACCTGTGGCGGGCTTGGACCAAGTGCCCACAAGAACGTCACACAAGGCCTCATTGAACGGCAGCAGAGGTTCGCTGGAGCTTGACTGTCGTTTGAGGACCTCAGTGAGGAGGTTAGTCCTTACGGCCGCGACGGGGAGCTCAAGGTTTAAGGCCTTGGCCGCCCTCGTCAACACTACAGTATAAATAGACCCCTCCTCCGGAGCCACGGTCGGAGGGGAGACAAATCAAGTGTCTGGCGAAGTGTCAATACCACTGGCCTCCTCAAGCTCATATGTCCAGTCCTGCTGAGACTGGCACTCCAGTGCCAGAGGGTCCTCAGACCCCTCCCAATCTCCCTCGTCACCCGTCTCCTGTAAAACAGGATGAACAGACGAGGCCTCCTCGTGGAAATAAAAATCTCCAAAGGCCGTCGGAAGCGGCGCCCAGCGGCGCCGTTCCGGCGCCAGAGTCGGACCAAGAGGAACATTGGGGGCGGCGTCCACAGTGGGCGCCGGGGGCGACACCCGTGAGGCCGGCGACGACACGGATCGGGAAGTGGATCCGGTGAGGTCCTGCGGCGCCGGGACCGAAGTCGCCGGCGGCGTCTGGGCCGAAGCACCCGACGGCGTCGGGGCCGAAGCACCTGACCCGCTAGGGCCTCCAGCCGGGACCGTTGGGCCCGGAGGCGCCACGGAACCCGACTGAGGAGGGAGGGACCTCATGGCCATGAGGTACCACTCGATCTCCTCTGGCGTCACGCCGTGCCCAGGGACCCGAAGGTGTGGGGCAGGCGGCGACGCTTGCGACTCCCTCGGCGCCGCGTGGGCGGTGTCGCCCGAACCCCCGGCCGCATTGTGCGAACGTTGGGGTGGGTCGGAGGAACGATGACGCCTCTCCGACCTCTCATGCCTCTTACCTGAGGATTTGGATCCAGACGACCGGTGTCCACTCCCGGAGCTGCGATGACTCCGACCCCGCGACCGGTCCCTCGACCTCCCGTGGGACCGGGACCTGGAACGGCGCGGGGTCGACTGCCGGAGCTTCAGTCGCTTGCGAGACCGCTCTTGCCTAGCCTTAGACGTCAGGGCCCGGCAGTCGGAGCAGGTGCGGTCGTTGTGGTCGAGGCCTAAGCACTTCAGGCACCAGCGATGGGGGTCCGTGACCGACATCAGTCGGTCGCACTTCGAACAGGGCTTGAAACCGGGCATCCCTACCGGCACCGATAGAGTCGAAGACTCGAGGAAAGAAATGATCAAAAAGATCAAAAAGTTTAGTCAAAAGGGGTAGAGCTTCTCCGGATCTGCACTAGCTGGTGCGGAAAAAAGAAGAACTGACGTCAACGCGCATGGGCGGTGTCTAAGTACTCCGACAACGTCATTCCGGCGCTGACGAAGAACACGGAGCCGCGGCCGACGCCTACCGACGAGCAGGGGTATTGCTACGCAAAAATTTCCGGATCCAGTCTGACGCCCGGGGATATTCTAAGGTAAGGAATCTATCACTAACGTGTCTCTTTCAGATACGAGTATTCTAAAATGCATGGCTACTCCCAGGAGTGTCCGGTGCTGACCGCTCATTTGACCCCAAGATGCAACCACATCAACTTCTTGATGACAGAACTATGTCTTCAGTCTTTTCTTGAACAGGTCAGAGGATTCTACTGATCGTAGCTCCTAATTGGATTTATTCCAGGCCACATATCCAAGATAGGAAAGTGTCCTTCCGCCCATTCTCGTGCGTCTAATCTTAGGGATCGTTGCCAGGTGGCCATGAGCTGACCGTAGTTTTCTGGAGGGGGCATAGAAGTCAAATCTAGCCCTAAGTAAACCTGCCCCAGAAAGGTGCAGTGGTCTGTGGACTAGGATAAGCGCTTTGAAGATAATTATCTTCTTTATCGGAAGCCAGTATACTGCACGCCGGTGTGAAGACACATGTTCTTGGGGGCAGGTTAAGTAGAATAAGAGCTGCCATGATTTGGACCACTTGAAGCATGTTAACCAGATAGTCCGGAAGTCCTAAGTATAGGGCATTTCTGTATTCCTGTCTCGATGTTATGGATGCCTAGATCATTACCTTTCTTGCGGACAGGGAAAGACAGTGAAAACATTTTTTTTAAGTCCGCAAGAGCACAAAGCATGTTCCGACTACTGACATAATCTGTGGGTGGAAAGACAAAGCATTTTCAAATTTGATAACCAGATTTTTTACTACTCCTCCCTGAGGCCCAGGGGGTGGGGCACCCTTGGGCCACAGCATCTGCCAGTCTGGGGGTTACGGCCAAAGAAAAATTTCTCTGTCTTTTCTACATTGCATTTTAATTGATGTAAAGACTTCGAGTGAAAGACAGAGGAAAGGCAGGTTTTAATTGACTCTCCTCCAACTTCCTCTCCCCTACCACAGTTCAACAAAAACTGTGTGTAATCTGCATAAGTAATCACCTTGGCCTGGTGGGCCTCTGCCTACTGTGCAAGCGGAGTCAGGTAAGCATTAAATAAAGTATGAAATAAGGCCGACCCCTGCAGCACTCCTACTGTCAACTCGAATGCCCCCTATAAGCATAAGGGAACCCATACTTCCTGCCCCCTATCCTTCAAGAAGGAAGCTATCCAATATAGCGCCACTTCACCTGAACTAAAGCCTTGTAGGCGAGCTAAAAGCATAGAGTGAGCTACCGTATCGAAGGCCGCTGAGAGATCTAACATAATCAGAACAGCCTTCCCCCCACATCCAAGGTACCTCTAATATGTTCAGTGTCTTCAACCAATGCAGTCTCAGTACTGAAAAGTGGTCTAAAGCCAGACTGTCTGGGATGGAGAAGCTCACTGGTCTCAAGATACTGCGACATCCGTTGGTTAACCGCCTTTTTGAGTACCTTAGAAAATGCCAGCAATAGGGAAATTGGCCTGTAGTTGGATTGCTCCGTGGGGTCTGCTGCAGGCTTTTTTAATAGGAGGAAGATTTTAGCCTGCTTCCACCCCACATGGACAACTTCTGAAAATATTAACGTGTTCAGCATCTTATTGGTCATTGGAATGATGATAGATGCACCCATCCCTAGCAGGTTAAGTGGGCAAGGGTCTGCGAGTGATCCAGATTTAGTGGAACATAAAGCTGTCAAGGATTCTTCCAGAGTGATGGGTTGAAAATATAACAGTAAGGCCAAAGTGGGGGAGACTGCACTGGAGCAGACTGTCTCCAATTGGCTCTCCTCCATGTGAGTCCCCAGCGCTAGACTGGTTTAAATTGTTGTAATCTTGTTGCGGAAGTAAGCTGCCAACTGAACGCACCAATTTACAGTGGGTTGGTGAGATCTTCCATAAGCTTCAGAGGACATAACATTTTTGACCACTCTGAAGATTTCCCTGGATTTATTACCTGCTTCCTCTATCCTCTCCGCAAAGTACACTTTTTTACTGCTCTAGCTGCAGCATAATATTTTTTGCGGGCTGCTTTCTAGATGATTTTATTATCATTTGTGTAGTTGTTTTTGCCTCTGCCTTCCTAAGGATATACATTGTTTCTTTATAGCCCTGAGATTCTCTTTTAAACAAGGATTGGAAGGTTTGTTTCTACAAGGAGTGCATGAGAAGATCGGGACAATCTTATTGGAGGTGTTTCTAATCCAGCTGTCTAATGTGCAGGCATCTTTCTCCACTTGGCCTGAGAGAGAGGGGATACTCTCTTCCAGGGAACGCATCAGTTCAAAAGATAGGATTTTACAAAATGCCTTTGTTCCACATATAGTGTTATTCATCCCGGATTGTAGTTTAGTCAAGACAGGCTCAAAAAACTTGATTAAACAATGGTCTGCCCAGACTAGTAGCAAAGGGTCATTAAGATGTAAACTAATGTTGGAGAACATTTGATCAAGCACATGGCCTGCTTTATGCATGGGCTAAATACATACTGAGAAAGTGAGGACATCTCACTATTACCTTTTTTATCCATGTGCAAATTAAGATCTCCCAACACTATAAAGTGTGCAAACCTTGAAGCCCACTGAGCCAGCACCTGGGCCAAAGATTTAAGAAAGGAGCCTGCTCTGCCCAGTGGTCTATAAATAAATACCACACCCAATGATTGGTGGGCATCAAGGAGAGGCAGAAGCCCAACACTTCTGCATCTTCCAATTCCTCAAAAAGGATAGGGGTACATTCATATGACTCCTTATGTACAATGGCCACACCACCTCCTCAACCCTCAGGACGATCCTTCCTGTGAATTTTGTGGCCCCTAGGAATGGCTGAGGTTTTTGAGGGGGATAGATGATTCAGATATCCACGTCTCAGTCATAAACAGTAAATCGGGCTTCTCCTCATTCTGAAAATCAAAAATATTGACATCATGTTTCTGAATGGATAGAACATTAATAACTGCTGCAGAAAATACCCTGTTTCTGTCTCTTTTGCCTCCAATCTCATGAATTACCTTAGTCTGTGAAGGGGAGTTCAGTTGCCATCTACAACCTGCACATACAACTCCCTCATTTACCACAAGTGGAGAGCAGTGAGGCATAGATTTTAGAGTAGAGGCCAAATCCACTAGCACACCCCTGTTAAAGTGAATGCATGGTCCACCCTATGAAGGGCCAATGGAAGAGTTGGCGCTGGCCGCTTCCGGGACGCATTTGAACAATGGTTGTTAGTTAATTTATCATGAGAAAAGATGTTGAAAATGTTTTAAAGAAGACAAATAGCCAAGTTAGGCAACTATGTCTGTAATATGTATTAAGACCAGCCAATGAAGGTATCTCCATGAACCTGAAAAGCAGCCCCTCTCTTTGAAAGCAAAGATCATGGAGTTTAAGAAGTGGTCTAATTAAAGAGGATACAGGAGATCAGACCAGCAAAGGGGACACTTCAACAATCAATACAGTAGTCAGCTCCCCAAAGGATCACCTCCTAATAGCTGAAACAAGGCTTCAGCTGGACCACAACGATTGAAATATGAAAACAGTTTCTTCAGCAAAACTGACTACATCTCGCATCCTTTAAATAATCCGACAATATTTCATTAACTTCATCAACCAAAATACTGTATTAAAAGTGAACAAAGTGAAGCAGATGTGGCAATGAGAATGATGATAATATACTTATTATCATGATGTGGTGGTAGGCGATATACTGGATGTAATATTACTGTTGGTCGCTATTATCAACCTTGATATATATGGATAAAGAACCCATATCCATCATACATTACAGAGATGCTTAGTGACCATAAAGAAGAACAAGGCCAAAGATGGAGTACATTTTAAGGAAATGGAACTCAGGGGTGACTTGCAATATCCTTTTAAAGTGAAGTAGCAAGAACTGGGGTGGCGAAGTGAGCTAAAGAACGATGATGGATTCAACCCAGATCTGTGACTGGGGGTGAGTGTCTGAAAAGTTTCAGCGCTCCGTCCATCATCTCCTTGTGTTAGCTTTGTTCCCCCTAAGTTGGCAGGGTATGCCCAGACGTGGTTCACTTGCTCACTTTGCCACTGGATTCAAGCCTGCCTGGCTGATGAGGGCTGTTACCCTGAAATTGGTCCCAGGATGCTTGTTTCCAGTCCAGGGAAGACATGGTTTGGAAGTTCGGGCTGGACCATTCCCATGAGGTACAGGGTCAAAACTGATTTGCATTTAGCTGTGTCTGAACTGCGGTGGCAAAGTGAGCTAAAGTACGTTGATGGATTCAACCCAGATCTGTGACTGGGGGCGAGTGTCTGAAAAGTTTCAGCGCTCCGTCCATCATCTCCTTGTGTTTGCTTTGTTCGCCCTAAGCTGGCAAGGTATGCCCAGACGTGGGTCCCTTGCTCACTTTTCCACTGGATTCAAGCTAACCTGGCTGATGAGGGCTGTTAGTCCGAAACCGTTCCCAGGATGCTCGTTTCTGGTCCAGGGAAGACATGACTTGGCAGTTCGGGCTGGACTGTACCCATGAGGCACGGGGTCAAGAATGATTTGCATATAGCTGTGTCTGAACTGTGGGGCAAAGTGAGCTAAAGAACGATGATGGATTCAACCCAGATCTGTGACTGGGGGTGAGTGTTTGAAAAGTTTCAGCACTCTGTCCATCATCTCCTTGTATTTGCTTTGTTTGCCCTAAATTGGTAGGGTATGCCCAGACGTGGGTCCCTTGCTCACTTTGCAACTGGATTCAAGCTAGCCTGGCTGATGAGGGCTGTTAGCCTGAAACCGGTCCCAGGATGCTTGTTCCAGTCCAGGGAAGACATGCCTTGATGGATGGGCTGGACTGTTCCCATGAGGCACGGGGTCAAGACTGATTTGTACAAAGCTGTGTCTGAACTGGGGTGGCAAAGTGAGCTAAAGAACCATGATGGATTTAACCCAGATCTGTGACTGGGGGTGAGTGTCTGAAAAGTTTCAGCGATCAGTCCATCATCTCCTTGTGTTTGTTTTATTCTGTATAATACCTGGTCCCAACATTACTCTTCTCAAAAACAGCTTAAAGAACAAGTTACTTTCCTTCGGTAACAGTCTTCCCTGTAGAGAATATCTAGTCGTAGATTCCTCGCCTTTTTAAAATTGTCCAGGTGTCCGACTTGATCTAGAAACTTTTGAGTAATATCTCAGTGTACTAGTAGGCGGTACCACGCGGCTCCTCATTCATATGGCTCCGCTCCAAAAAGCACGTGTGGGACCTATATAGGCACCACTCCCACGTGCTGACATTAGCTACTTTTGAGTCTGTCCGCACCCCCTGACGCAGAGCCCCAAAAGCAAATTGGTGTGACCAGTGTGAAGATTCCTAGACTGGTCTTATTGATGGACGGAGGCTGTTCACAGAACAGGGAGGATGGGAGGGCCAGTAAAAAAAGCAGCTAGACAGAGTGCAGAAAGAGTGTTATCAAAGGTAGGTAACTTGTTCTTCAGACAGAGATTTCTAGCCGAAGATTCCTTAAATTTGCAATACATACAAAGCTGTACCTATTTGGATGTCAAGTCAAGTTATCCCCATTCACGTAAGAGACCTTGCACCAGCTGTAAGTGTAACTGCTACTTATGTTCCGTTAGTTGTCGATGGCTGAACTGGTCCACCTGGGCCTTCAACGATACTGCCAGGTAGTACCATCCACCAGGAAAATCATTTTGGGGTCCGGCCACTCCCAGAGGGACTGTGACACAACCCCAATGGTACCACATGGCAGTGGTGTTGTCCATGAGCACCTGTACTCGCCTCCCTTTGAGGGACAGAATAAAGCTTTGCAGTGTCAAGCGGATGGTCCTCAGAAGGTTGATATGGAGTTGGGACTCAGCTGGAGATCAGAGGACTCCAATCTCTATGTCTCTCAAGTGTCTGCCTGAATCCACAAGTGATGTCTCAGTCCCTACTGTAAGCTCCGGGTGAGGTAAGGGGAGAGATCTGCTGCTGACCCGATCGGGGTCTAGTAACCACCACTGCAGGTCGTTTGCAGTCTCCTTTGAAATCTGGACGTAGTCAGATAGGTGCCATTGATTTTGGGCCCACTGAAACTTCAGGTCCCACTGTAGAGCCCGCATATGCCACCTGGCATGCTCGATGAGCAGGATGCCATCAATCTCAACAGCCTCAGAGTGGACATCACTCTGAGGCCAGGACCAAGGCTGAAAGATCGTAATAATAGCCTGAATGTCCTGGACTCTTTTTCCCCGAGGGACAGGAACAAAACTAAACTGTGTCTAGAATGGCTCAGATAAAATGGAGCATCTGAGAAGAATCAGGATGACTTTGGCACATTGATAGTGAGCCCCAAAGATGACAGGAGGTTCGCCGTAGTCTGTAGGTGGTTGACGACTGCCTGGGGTGCATCTGCCTTCAATAGTCAGTTGCTGAGGTAGGGAACGTCTAGCATCCCTGACCTGCGAAGGTGTGCTGCCACTAAAGCCATCACTTTTGTGAATACCTAAGGGGTATTGGTGAGATCAAAGGGGAGCACAGACAACTGACAATGCTGCTGTTCAACCATGAACCACAGGTAGCAGGACGGGATTATGAAAGTAGGTATAGTAGGCATAGCGCTTCTGAAGAGTTTGCAAGATCCACCTATCTGCAAGGCCAAGTGTGAACTCTTTGATCTGCTTAGGAGTGGCGGGTGGCTCCACAAACTGGGGCTGTGTTGGAACCATTGCAGGATTAGCTCTGAAGTGGACAGACTCCTGGAAGTTTTGCTGCCCTGTGCCTTCTCAGGTGAATGAGAATGTGAGAGAGAGCTGTGTCCCGCTTCAATTTCTTGTGTTTCGTT
Source organism: Lissotriton vulgaris (assembly GCF_964263255.1). Classification (NCBI taxonomy): domain Eukaryota; kingdom Metazoa; phylum Chordata; class Amphibia; order Caudata; family Salamandridae; genus Lissotriton; species Lissotriton vulgaris. The sequence continues at coordinate 364,826,941 of NC_141700.1, forward strand.
TTGGATTTACCGGATGATTTAGATAGTGACGAACAGAATGAAGACTAAAACATTCAGTAGTGCCAAATTAAACACACCAAAATGCATTTAATAAATTGTATTAGACTAAGCTTAACATACGTCACATGAAAAATTGCTGTAGCTCAGAATTGTGTAGAAACATGCAGAAGGATGTTAACTTTCATGGAATGACCTGCAGGTGCAACAAATTACAGTTGTGATTATGCTCTTTGACCTCCCACTAACGTTGGCTGCTAGCTCTGGCAGTACCTCATGCCCCGTCAGTATTACGGGGTATGGGGGGGGGGGGTGAAGTGGGTGAGAGTTAGATAAAGCTTTCTACCCTAATATTAAAAGATAAGGTAGCGCTGTGAAAAATTGGTATCATTTAGCCTCAAATGGATCACTTTTGCTTTGGTTTCAATGTGTTGCTATCATTGTTGCTAACACCAAGAACGCCTTAGCCACCCTCATCAACAACAGCTCCAACAACAGCAAGGAACTCTTCAACATGGTCAAGGAGTTCACCAACCCTTCAGCAACAGAAAACAGCTTCACACCCTCCCAAGCTTCATGGGACACCCTCGCCAACATTTTTCACAACTACCAAGACTTTCCACTCGAAACCCCTGCAAAGGACAACATCAACTCCATCACGCCGAACGACGTACACCCACACCAGCTCACCTCACGGAGCATCCTCTCCGAGAAGGACACTGCGTCCATCATGAGATCCATCCACTCTGGAGCCCCAGCAGAACCCTACCTACACCATACTTTCAACCTTGGCAATCAACCCATCAGTAAAGAACTCACCAAGGTCCTTAACTCCTCAATCACCATGGCCCACTTCCCTCACAAATGGAAAAATGCCAACATGAAGCCACTGCTGAGGAAGTCATCCGCAGACCCAGAGGAACCTAAGAAATATCGACCTATCTCCCTGCTCCCTTTCTCTGCTAAGGTCATCAAGAAAGCCATCAACATTCAGCTCACCAGACATCTGGAGAACCACAACCTTCTGGATTCCTCCCAATCAGGCTTTAGAGAAAACCACAGCACAGAGATCTACCTAATCGCAGACAAAGATGACATCAGAATGATGTTGGGCCACGGGCAACAGCTGCACTCATCCACCTCGCCCTCTCAGCAGACTTCAACACCGTATCCCACCACAATCTGCTAAACAGACTCCACCAGACTGGCATCCAAGGAGCAGCCCCCAGGCAGATCACACCCTACCTCACATGAACACAGAAGGTTATCCTCCTGCCCTACTCCTCGCTCCCTGAGAACATCACCTGCGGTGTACCTCTAGGCTCATCCCTCAGCCCAACCCTTTTTAACGTATATGTGACACTCCTGGTAAACATCGTCAAGAGTCACAGACTTAACATCATCTCCTATGTGGACAGCACCCAACTCCTCTTCTCCTTGACTAACGACCCAACAACCACCAAGGACATGTTCCAAAGATACATGAAGAACATGGCCATCTGGATGAACAACAACAGTCTCAAACTCAACACTGACAAGACAGAAATACTCATCGTCTGGAAAGGCGAGGACACCCTCCGGAACATCGAATCGGGGCCACCTGAGCTAGGCTTGACCCCAATGAACATGCCCGAAACCTAGGCATCATCCTCAACAGTCAGCTCTCCATGTGACTCACTGCTTAGAGGAGGCAGACCTGGAAGCAGAGGTCAGCCCGGGACCAGGGTTCAATTCCCGGCTCTGCGGGGTCTAGAGTCCTAATATGTCCATGGACTCGACAATTCTCGCTCCGGTGCCTACTCGATTCACGGGTTCACACTCTGCGACTCTGGGCAATAGCTTGCTTAATCTCCACAACGGCCCCTCGCAGCGGGATGCCTGGCTTTCACCTTGCGGATACCCTGCCGGGGTTATCTCACAGGGGAATACCAGGACGGGTTCCCTAAGCAAGCGCTTAGAAACCCGTTGGTGATTTGCGCTATATAAATTCCTGCACATTTACATTTACATGAAGGAGCAGGTCAGCGCCATCTCCTCCGATGCTTCCTCAACCTCCAAATGCTCAGGAAGGTCTTCAGATGGTTTTCACCCAACACCAGCAAACAGTCAAACAAGCTCTCGTCACCAGTAGACTAGACCACGGCAACTCCCTCTACATTGGAACAACTGCCCAACTCATGACGAAATTCAAGACTATCCAGAACACTGTAGCCAGACTCACCCTCGACCTCCCCAGGCGGACTCACATCACCCCTCACCTCAGAAAGCTACACTGGCTACAGGTCGTGAAGAGATGCTAGTTCAAGTTACACCTACGATTACAAGGCACTACACAACGACGGACCGGTGTACCTCAACACTCAGTAAAGCTCCACCAAACTCAGCTCAGAATCCTGCTTCCTTGCAGCCACACGCCACATCTGCCAGATGAACAGTGGAGACTGCTCCTTCTCCCACCTGCACAAGAGGCACTTACATCAATTGGAGGCCCATGTAGTGAGTCCAGCTCCATTCTAGTGGAGAAGTCTAGCACACTGTCATTTTAGCAGTCCAAGTATAGTGCATCATCAGTATAGTGAAGGGGAAGTAGCCCATTCCATTCCTCTTTATCATTTGTGTGTTGAAGGGCCCTATTTGTTCTTATATACAGTCAGAATATGATCCGGAGAGAGAATGGACCCTCTGCTGGTAGTTGCGTTTCAGTAGAGGCCACAAGTTAAATCAGGCGCTTAAACAGGTTGTGTTTTTATGCTCTCAAAGCATGACCGGTGTACCTTGGGCTCACATTTGTTCAGGGTACTACATGGGCATACCACCAGTAGAGTCGGTAGAAACACAATGAATCGTGGAACTGGAGTGGGGCCTAGTAATGGGTCCCAAGGGAACAGATGGCATCAGGGGAGCAACTGCCAACAGTAATCTGACTGGCAGTGCCTGGAGCTTAAAGCCATACCAGAGATAGCCCGAATATCACCCAAAATTTGCAACAAGGCCTCCTTGAAGGTTGATATGTGCTGGAGGCGTGACGGGGAAGGAAACTTGGGGTTAACTGGGAGCAGTTAAGGATTGGTTCTGGGACCAAAGACTTTGAAAGGCTGCAATAGGCTCCTTGGCAAGCCCATACCTTGCTTTTGAGCTAGAGTGTGGAATGGTGATTTAGTGCCACTTCGTCTTTCTGTGTTTGTGCTTGTACTTTGACTTACCTGAAGATTTTGAGTGTGAAGTGGATCATTTGTGTGAAGAGCCACAGGACCAAAACTGAGCCTGCAACTTTGAGCAGGAGCATGCCTGTGCTTCGGGCAAAATATTTCCTTATGTTCAGTGAGGCATAACTTAGCCTAATGGTCCCAGATCACCATGAGGTGAATGAAGATACACCTCTCACACAAATTTTTTAATTGTTTTTATTCTTGCATTAAAGTCACAATTACAGACATGTATTCAGCATATTATCAGTAATACAGTGTATTCGTTCAGTGTCATGTACATAAATATCAAAAGTTGCAATTTTCCTTTTTACCTTTTTATCCTTCTCCTTTTTAGAACTTATTCAAACTCCCCCCTACCCCCTCCCCTTTCCCCCCTCCCTTAGCACTTACAGATCACACTATTATTTCTCGTTCTGGTAATGTCTCATGTTCTTAAATCACTATGATTGTCCTAACTGTCATCGCTCCTCCCCCTTCATTGTGAATGCAGCGTATCATGATAGCGGGTTCCGCATCCCGGCCTGCAAGCATACGAGTGGTCCCACACCGTGATCAAAACAAATGTGTTGTGGAAGACTTAGCTCGGGTATAGGTCTACTGGTATACTTTTCTACTGTGGATACTTACTCAAAGTGTGTCTTGGCGCATGTTTCGAACTCCTCTAGTATCGAGCACCAATCCAACGATATGTATGTTTTTCTGAGGCCCCTACGTTCCTCCCTTTGCAGTTCCAACCCTTCCGCCTTCCCCTACCTCATTACCTCTCCGTACCAGTTCTCAATGTCTGGCGGCCTGGCTGATTTCCATTTCATTGCTATCGCTCTTTTTGCTAACAACAGTGCTAGATCTATAAATCTAGTAGCAACACTCCTTTTCTTTTCTTTGTGACCCAGTCCCAGGATGCCGAACAGTAGTGACGTATAAGGCCTGCCCGGGGCGACCACCGTTAGAATCTCATGGATCGTTACCCAGTAATACCCTAGCTTGGGGCAGTCCCAGAACATATGCAAGAGGCCTGTGTCATCTATGTTACATCTGGGGCATTTATCCTCTGTCTCTGGGAACATTGCATGCAGTCTGTGGGGGGTTAGGTAGGCCCTACGGACTATCATTAGCTGGATAAATTTGAACTTTGGATTGCGCGCCTTTTTTTGGGGGAATTTCAGAACCTTTTCCCATTCTTTGTCCCTGAGACCTCTGCCTGCGTCTCCTTCCCAACGTGCACGGAGGGGCTGCAATGACACCGCCCTGTCTGTTCTAATACAGTTGGTCAGCCATTTCGTCAGGTGCCTACTCGTCCCCATTAGGTATTGCACTGTGAGCAATGTGTTCGTAACCGTTTCTACGCCGTCTCGTGCCCAGTGTGTGGTTATGTAATGTGTTATCTGCGCGTGTGTGAGAAACAACGTCCTCAGGGTCTGGTGCAACCGGGCAAAGTCTGCGTTTGTCAAAAGGCTTCCCTCCAAGAAAAAATCCCAAATGTGCATAACTCCTGCATCGTGCCATGGTCTCAGCCTATGATCCGTGAGCGTGCCAGTCCCTAGGGGGATTCCCAGTAATGGTATTGTGGGCGCGTATGATGAATGTTTATTAGTGTATTTGACCGCCGTCCTCCAGTGTTTAATCGCTAGCCGGAGCAAAGGTGGGGTGGAGTCCGGTATCTTGGCGTGTGGAAGTAGCAAGCGATGTATATCTCCCCTTTTCCTGTCGGCCTCAGACATATTCAGTTCGTGGAAGTTACGCCCTGCTAGCCAGTAAGCAAGCCACTGAAGCTGGCATGCATAGCTATATGCAATCAGGTCTGGTACCCCCATACCGCCCTTATCCGTTGGTAGTTGTAATTTAACTAGCCTGATGCGTCTCCTGCCCGAACCCCATACCAGTTCCGTCAAGACCATGTTTAGAGTTTTAAAAAAGGGCATGGGTATCTGTATCGGTATGTTCGTGAAATAATATATCAGTCTGGGTAGTACCACCATTTTTGAGATCGTTACTCTACCCGCCACTGAGAGCGGAAGTGTGTTCCAGAAGTGTACTTGCGTCTTCAGGGTGCTAAGGGCTTTACCTAGATTGCCCTCCAGTAGATCCTGCGTTTGCCTGTATATCTGTATACCTGAGTATTTGAAGGTCACTGGCGCCACCTGGAAGCTGTACGGTATAAACTGTATGCGCGAGTCCTCTAGAGACCTATGAAAACAGTACCCGTAGGATTTGGTTTCATTGATCATGAGGCCTGATAGACCTCGGAAATCGTTGAAGATCTCTGGCAGTGGAGTTAGCGGGCTCGTCATATCTTTGAGGAATAATAATATGTTATACGCATAGGCGGAAATGACATGATGGGCATTAAGTCTGGCTAGCCCCGCGTCAGCTGCCAGGGTTCGTATCTTTATTAATAGAGGCTCTAAGGTGAGTATAAAGAGCAAGGGCGATAGTGAGCAGCCTTGTCGAGTACCCTTCACTATTTCAAACCTCTTCAGAAATACATTTGTTGGTTCGAACACGTGCTGTGGGCTTGCGATACAGTAATTTCTCCCATGCTATGTATTCTGGCGGTATACCGAATTTGCCCATTACCGCGAACATGTAATCCCATCTCAGGGAGTCAAAGGCCTGTCTGAGGTCCAGGGAGATACACCCCTCATTGTCTCCTCCCATACCATCTTGTGTCATTAACTGGCTCAGTTTCCTTAGATTCAGTGCGGTGCTCCTACCCGGTACAAATCCACACTGGTCTGGGTGTATCATGTCTGTGATGCATTGGGAGAGTCGGGTCGCTAGTAGTTCACTGAGGATTTTGTAGTCCGTGTTTAATAAGGACAGTGGCCTATAGTTCTCCAGCTGTAGGGTGTCCCTACCCGGCTTCAACAGGGATACTATCAGTGCTTGCAGAGTCGTTCCTGGCAGGGCATTACCTCCCAGGGCTTCCCTGTAGAGCGTATGTAATCTGGGGGCCAGAGTGTCAATATACGTCAGGTAAAATTCAGCCGGTAAACCGTCTGACCTGGGAGCTTTGTTTCTTGGTAGCGCTTTTATGGCCTGTCTGATTTCTGCTAATGTTATAGGCTTCGGAAGCTCGGTCCGTTGTGTAGGTGTTAATTGTGGGATGAGTATGTCTATAAGGAAGTACTCTAAGTCCTGTTCCGAGAGCGGGGCGTGTGGGCTGTATAGGTCAGTGTAATAAGTTTTGAACGTATTATTTATATCTATTTGAGTTCGTATTATCGCCCCGCTTTGGTCTTTCACCTCCGTTATAGGAGCGCACTCCGGGGCATTGCGTGTTAATCGTGCCAGTAGTGGGCCCGCCCTATCGGCCTGCGTGTGTTGTCTGTTTGTATATTCCCTGTAATCTATCACCATTAATTCCTCTAACAGTTCCGCATGTTGAATATGGGCATCTTGGAGTTGAGTGAGGTTGTCATCCATGCCAGCAGCTTCGCTTTCGAGCATCGCCAGGCTACCCTCCACTGTCTTAAGTTTCTCCAACACCATATGCTTGACTCCCACTTTTGTGCCCATCGCTACCCCGCGCACAGTCGCCTTAAATGCGTCCCACTCAGTTTGTCTGGAACTGGCCGCGTTTTCATTTTCGTCAAAGTACTTTGTGCTGGCATCTAGTAAAGCGGATCTAAAGACCGAGTCTTCCAACAATCCTGGCGATAAACGCCACGTTGGTATTGGGGTAGGAAGTCTCCCCTATTGTATCGTTAGTTCCACTGGATTGTGGTCCGACAGTGTCTTACCCATATGCATTACTGATGTGATGGACCCAGTCAACGCCTGAGAACAGAATATACGGTCAATTCTAGAGTGTAATTTGTGGGGTGGAGAATAGAACGTGTACTCCCTATTAGCCGTGTTTATTATCCTCCATGTGTCATCTAGTTCCCAGCCGTCTGCCCAGGACGCTAGCGCCTCAGCTTGTCTTCTGCCGTCTGTTGCATGCAGTGGGGGGTGTGACCTATCAAGTGTAAGATATAGTACCGCATTGCAGTCCCCTCCTACCACCCAGTCGTGTGCTGGCCATCCCAATAACACTACACTAAGATCATTAAAAAACTTTGATTGTTCCGAGTTGGGTGCGTATATACATCCCAGGACTATGCATAAGCCATCTAGTATCCCTCGTATGAACACAAATCGCCCTTCCTTGTCCACCTTTTGCTCTAAGATTTTGAATGGGACAGTATTCCTAATCCAAATAGCCGCCCCTCTGGAGAACGCTGAGTATTCCGTGGCATATAATTGGCCCCTCCATTTCCATAGCAATTTAGTTCCTTCCTCTCTATTCAAGTGTGTCTTTTGTGCACTGAGCCCAGGCCTCTCACATTCCAGGTGCAGATCTTATAATTGTTAGGAGTCGACATGACGAAGAGTATTCCTCCCGTGAGACATAACCCTACATGACATCTTGCTGTACAGTGTAAGTGCTACATTTGTGCTGAACTCCCCAACCTTAAGGTCCCTCCCCTTAATCTGTGGAGGACCAAACCAGAGTACCCAACTGGGGTATAAACAGAACGCAATTGTGCCTTCGCCTGGGGGGGTGCCCCCAGTCGCTGTCTTCTAGCAGTTATCTACCAAAAGTCTCACCTGCGTAACACCCCATTATCAATGTGTGTCTTGGTACCGTTCCCCTCCCTCCAATCAGTCAAGTAGGTGCATGGCTACTTTACCAAACTGCATCTGCATCACCATTGTTCAGAGGTCTTCCGCTATCTGAGCCGTGATATGTGAGAACAATTGTAAGCTAGCGTCTGTGTCACATGCTGCCGTGTGCGAGCTGGCTTGACTGGTCGTGTCCATGTCGTTATTCGCATCATGCACTGCCAGTGCGTTGGTCGTCAGTAGTGCTATTTCTATTGAGCTCCCTTCACCTGACGGGTCATGTCAGCCAGGCTGCGAGACCTCCACCTCCGCCGTTCTTTGTTGGTCCGAGTGTGTGCTTGGAGTGTCCGGTGGTTGTTTATTCAGTCCTTTCGGCCGATTACCTTGAGACGGGGGCGGTGTGAGTGACACCTCCATCCATTCTGAGGCCTCCTCAGGGGTGTCAAAGAAATAAGTCTTGCGGTCATGGATAATTATGAGGCGTGCTGGGAAGAAGAGTGCATATTTCATGTTACGATCCCTTAGAGCCTGTTTTACTTTCCAAAAGGATGCCCAGGCTTTCTGTACTGCTTGGGTAAAATCCGGGTATATGGAGATTGTTCTGTTCTCATATTTTATTGGAGCGCTCTCTCTCGCAGTCTTTAATATTGCATCCCGGTCCTTGAAATGTAAGAGTCGTGCTATTAGCGGACATGGGGGGGCTCCTGGTCTCGGCGGTCTTGGGGGCACCCTGTGGGCTCTCTCTACACTGTACATCTGGGTGAGTTCCTCAGGGTTCATGATTGTCCTCAGCCATTCTTCCACAAATCGAGTCGGATTTGCCCCCTCACTGCGTTCCGGCACACCCAAAATGCGTATATTGTTGCGACACGAGCGCCCCTCAGCATCATCCACCCTCTCCCGCAAGCCTTTGATTTGTCTCTCCAGTTCCTCCAGCCTTGTGGAGTGTTCAGTCTGCTGGGGGACCAGATCAGCTAGGGCGAGTTTGTGTTCAGCTACTCTTTCTGCCAGTTTCTTGTGATCGTCCTTCAACAGAGAGAGGCCCGTTGACATCGTGTCCATCCTTGTTTCGATTGCTTCTCTGGAGGCTCTGATTTCTGTGAGAATAAGGTCCAGCTTGGCGTCCTGCGCCTGCATGCCTGTCGGAGGGATTACGTCCTCATTTGAGGAGGCCAGGGGATCTTCCGAAACAGAGGAGTGCACAACAGTGTGAGACACTGGGTCGGGCTGACGGAGCCTGTTCCGCCCCATTTTTCACCTTGTCTTCTCACCCTATGTACAGTCTCCTTGTCGCGTATTCCCACTACGCCTCCGGTTAATGTCCTCACTGTGCGCACTCTCGCACTCGTTCGGGATTAAGGCAGCGCTACCGCACTCTTCAGCAGGTCGTCCGCTGCGCAGGCAGGCGTTCATGCCCTTACTTAATACTCCCTAGGGTGCTTACAGTTGTTAATGTGGCAGCGCCTTTGGGATGCCTCCAGTACCTTCAAGGGACACGCTGTAATCGCAGTGCCCCACTCTTAGTCATGCAGCAGAATAAGGTCTGCACCTCCTCCGCTGTCTGGTTGTGAGCAAGCCACCAGGGTCCTGTTTTTCTAATCCCCTTATGTAAATTCGGCACTGGCCTGTATGCAGGGTGCTCTTCCTACCGATCTGTTTGTTCCACGTTTCGGGCCCAGTGCGTACACTTACTCGCTGTGTCGAGAGGCCTCATCGGCTGTCATCAATGGAAAAGAGAGTAGAGGGGGGGGAGAAGCGTTCTGCCCACACCGGTCCCACTTGTCCTGATCAGCGAGTGACTTTGCGGGTGTATTTTATATGGGGGTTACAGTTCTGCCAATCGCCCACTAAGTTGCGCCGTGAGTCTCCTGCGTCCAGTATCGGTGTAGTCCCCCCGTCCACCATGGGGCAAATGGCCGCCGTCCCTGTCCGTGGGCGTATCTTGATCGGGTGCTCCGGTGTGCTCTCTCTATGGTCACCGGGCCTTATGCCCTATCTTATGGCGTGGCGCTGTTTCCCTTGTCGTGGGCAGGGGCCTGGATGTATCGCCCCTCGGGGATTCGCGCACCTCTTTGCCGTGCCTCCGACGCCGAGTTTCCCCGCTCCACCAGTGCTGGCGGCCCCCCGCTGTTCGACTGTGTGTCAGAGTGATCGTTGCCCCTCAATGGCTGATTTAATTATGTGGGGCCCTTACTTCAACGCCCACAATGTCCCGGCAGGAACTCCCGCTTACTTTCTGTTAAGGGGTGCGTGGGCCCCCGCTTCTCCCGCCTCTGATTCACTTCCGGTCCGCTGTCTCCTCCACTGTGGGCCGGGGATGTCCTTTTGCCTCCAGGCCTCACCGCCGCTCCTGAGCGGGTTGTTCGTTAGGCAACTCCCGAAGACCGGAGGTTCCTCCACGCTCTGCCGGCAGATGCCTCTTGCCAGGTACGTTCAGGGGTAGGGTTCTGGTACCAAGTTTGTCAGGATAAATAGCGAAAATCGGGGGGTTTTAGACGGAGCTAGCTCAGCTCACGTCTTGCATGCTCGGCAGCTAGCCTGCTTGATGCAAACTAGGCATGACATGAAGCCTGCCAGTTTTGGATGGGACATTGTTCCATGGTGCACTAATAATTTATAAAATACGAGAAAAAGTTGGAAGCAGAGCTTCAGATCAGAAAGAAACTAACATCAGCGCGCATGGGTGGAGCTTATATGTTGTTCTCCGATTCCCGGGGGCAGTGTGAAGCCCATGTGCAACTGCACAATGCCACCTGCCAGTGAGCAGAAGAGCTGCTGCAGAAATTCTAAATGTGAGGAATGTGTGGTTAGAAGGATACACCCAAAAACTTTTTTTATTACATTTTTTCACATCCCTTCGCCTAGAACCACTGGTAAGTAAGAAACAAACTTTAAAAAAAACTAAACATATCTTCAAATTCGCCCATGAAAGAAGAAAAGAAAAAAAAACATAACAGTTCTACCTCGTAGTGTCCCATTCTCTCAACACAGAACAAATAATTTATTGATTGAGGGATCTGCATACCTACAAATCAATATTGTACTGTTGGAAATCCTTAAAGTCTCTAACAAAGAACATGAGATTTCTCAGTTGGAATTATCTCTAACACCTTAAAAAAACTAGAAGGTTAGGTAGCAGAATATCATCAACACGGTATCATGTGCCTGAAATATATTGAAAGTTGGAGCAAAATGATACTCCGAGTCGGAGACATTGTATCAGGCACATACCTCCTGTTATTGACCAAAATTGGATTACTTCAATGAGCGCATTGCAACATTCCACAAAACGACTAGAAGACTAACCACTTGGTTAGTCTCTGACATCACCTAAACATATGCAAGTTTTGCTATGAATTGGAAAAGATCTACTGAACTGGTTAGTTTCTTGTGAATTGAGAGCCTTGATGAAGCTCCAAGAGGGAAAAGAAACATGTTGACTGGGCTAACAACGATTTTACCAATGATGCATTCTCCAAAAGAGTGTTTTTATCTATGACAGACAAAGAGACTGTGGTGGGATTCTTTTACACAAAAATTACTAAATTAAAAAGAAATATGGCATTGCTACTATGGGGTTAATTGCAGTGCATTTTGTGTAGTACAATATATATTACTGTGCTTATGCATATTAAAATTGGGGTATTTAGGTGGCTAAACCTTGGATGGTTAAGCACCTGGCATTTACCAATACCAATTGATGCATATGCAATGTGATGTGATTTTGCCACTGCCAACTTTTCTGTTTTGGTTGATAACTACTGTAAAATCAGTTCATAGATACTTCAGGACCAGTGACCAGTTTATTACTGAGGCAGCTGAGGGTAAGTTTTTCTATGGCAAGGAGTGCCAAGACAGCTTCGTTCAACCTCTCAGCTCCTAGCCCATATACCTCGCTTTCGTCTTCAAAGGATGGGTGGCAGCTCCCTTGCTTTCAGAGCTGCTTCGGCCTGGAATTCGCTTTCATTTGGTCTTCACAGCACCCAGGACCCCACTCTTTTAAAAAAACGACTGAAAACGTTCCTCTTCATTTAACCTGCCACTCTTCACTGCCTGGAGTATCAGTGCGCACTACAAGCTCCAATAACATAACATAAAATAACATATGAGGTGCAGATAATCTTGTGTGTCCAGTGGCCCTTATTTCTCCCAATGTGAAGCCACTGTCTGTTTAGCCAAACACAGTTTCAAAGAGCTCTATTTACCTCGTCATAATGGCACAGGAACACAAGATGACTTGAAAAAGGGAACAGCAGCACTATTTCAGAAACCTGGGCAATATAATTGAGAACATAGAGTCAGTCGCAGCCAGCACTGAAGCCCGGTAGGAGCGAACCTTCAAACCTAATAAACTAAAGCACCCATAATTTATCCACCACCTGTCAGCGGTTTCTTTTATTCGGTTTGGGGAGTTTAACAGGAAAATGCTCTTTTAGATATAGCCTCCTTTCCCTCTAAATAACTAGCTTCTTTATGCACACGTAAATAACTCTTTTCTAGATAGTTTGCTATGAGGGCTCTCCTTTGGTCCGTTTCTCATCTTCTCTGTCCTTGAGGCCCCCCTTGGATCCATGTTGCTGCAGGTGAGAAACGACTGATTTAAACAATGAACACTAGACCTAGATTTTAAACTCTTCTGAACCAGTCTTGCCAGTCAGCAAGGAGCAGGGCAATGGAATGGTAAGACATCAGTGAGACAATTATTAATGATGATGCAGCTCTTAGTTCCAGTTTTCATGATTTTTACCCTGATCTTCATAGGTCCAGGAATTGGTTCTCTCATATAACAGTTGACGGCTACTTGAACGAGATGCATCTCCCTGGTACTAGACTAAGTTTTAAGTGCTGACTTGGGCAAGTTCGTTATGCAGGCAGGTTGGTGCTACTGGGGCTTTCAGGTGTTAAAGATCTATGCTCTAAGGGACTCCTTCTATAACAACTACAAATTATGTGTTGACTTGTTAGATCTCACATTATTGTGGTGAATATCGAGGGCTGGGTGCTTGGTCACCTCCCCACAATTGTGCGGAAGCAAACAGAGTTCTTCTGCTCAACCCGGATACACCTTATGACAATTGTGGCTGCTGGAGGCCTCTATCCATACTTAGCTCCAACAATAGTATTTTGGTCAGTGTGAATTCGACAACACTACACACACATCTCTGGGTTGGTCCTTTGTGATAATTCTGACTTTGTTACAGCTGCACAGTTAAAATGCTTTCAATTCCCTAGAGTGGAGCTATTCATGGAAGTCAATAGGAAGTTGTTTTTAGGATGCCAATGATACTGATGATGCAGTGTCATGCTCACTCTGTGCAGGTGTTCTTACTAATGTTATTCTTTTCCCATTGACTGGGCTGGGGCAGCATATGAGAAAGTGTGTGAGCGGCTAAACAGAGGGAGTGCCACAAGGGCATGTGTGAGATCCTAGGGGGTCAACCACTTTATGTGCAGAGGAGATGAGATGCTTCAGGTTATGAAAGACCCTGATGTCAATGTCCCTTGACCATCGCAGATGTTGCAGCATTTCCCTATGTTTCTGGGTGTGAGGTGAACTCGAGTAAATCCAAGCTTTTCCATTGACCCAGCGCCTTTGCCACTTATTAGGAAGATGTCACTCTGTTCATGGCCCTCCCAGTCATCCTCTCTGCATTGGATATGGGCTGATTGCTTCCTTGTGTGAGCCACTTCTATGGGGGCCTTGGTGTGGTTGGAAAGCACTGGATGTTTTGTACAAACATTATTTGTAAGGGGTTTTGTGTACCAGACCAACAATTGCATTAAGTGGTCTTAGTGCATTATACTATGTCTTGGTTTGTAAGTCACAGCCCCCACATGTGGACAGAATGTTTTACAACTCAGCCAAATTCACTGAGCACCTTTCTTGAAATACTCCTGTAGGCATCATTGAAAAGGCTTTAACCTGACAGCTACTGTCCGATGGGCCCATAGACTGACTGGAGATAGACTGCTGCCTGGGTAACCATACTAGATCTTTTTCTCTCACAGCCTGGGTTTTGGTCCTCCATGGGTATTGATTCAACATTTGATAAATATTGTCTGTAAGGATGCAAAAGGCCTTGTGGACCATTGCTTGGTGGAATTGATGGATGGAGACAAGGCTCCTTTTATTAAAATAGTTGGTTCATATACACAAAGCATGCACTAATGTCATAGGATGAGGGCTGCTTCCATTAAATGTTGCCCTGACTTCCCAAGGCTTCCACCCAAACTTATAGTACCTCAGAATATGACTAAGGGTGTCAACTGTAAGGTGTGGTTTTACTATTTTATTTCAAGGCATAAGAGAGTCAGCTAGTTGTCAACGTTAAGGCAAGACGACTTTGGAAGCTGCATCTGAGTCAGAATATCTCCAATGAGATTTGAAAGTCGGTGCTAAGCATTACAAGTAATAGATCCAGAGATACTGGACTCAGGGTGACACTACACACATACAATCGCAAACTATGCAACACACCTGCCAGACTTGATTAAATGAATCCCTCTTTTTTTCAGATTCCTGCTGTAAATGTGGATTTGCCTTAGCTTATTTGTTGCACCTTACTTGGCACTATACTCCGCTGCTCTCCTTTTGGGTCACCGTGGCTGGACTACTGTTAATGGGAATTAATATCCAGGTGGAATCCTGACTGATTTACTTTTTGCTGGAGTATGTAGGCACAGCACACATATACTAACCACCATGATCACCAACCACCGACTTTCACAATGTTGGACGTCCAGTTGTAATAGCATTTGGGATGTATATCGTAAATTATAAATTGCATTCATAAGCAGAAATTGGGATTTTACCTCATGAGCATCGATTATGAAATCCTTTTCTCTCACCATGTCCTCATAAGCCAGCATTAGTGGAGATAAATATTTCATGTCCAACTGGAGAAGAAACGTAGTTTTAATTATTTCCCGAAATAGAGATTTTCAATACAGAAAAAAATCAGCAGCAGGTTTAAACAATATAGCATTATCTAACAGATCTTTGCACTGAACAAAATCTCCTAAAATTTAAGAAGCCCCTCAAAAAACACTTCTACAATGTGCATCACATATAACATGCTAGTCTAAAAAAAAACATATTTACGGTTTTCATCTGTCAAATAGCTGTAACCCTACTTCATGACCCCGATGACGCCTTCCCTAAAAGCTAGGAAGTGATCCCTGAGCTGCACTAGCACAGTGTACAATAAATAAACAAGTAAGAACAGTTTGGTAACACCGTAAACTTGGATGGCAGATATTATACACATGTAGACTACATACATTGCTGTGTGTATGACACAACTGGTTCCTCATTGTCTTTATTATAAATTAAAACGTTGTAAATGTCCCAGTGGACCATTACTCAGTGCACAAAGTCATTTTCATACGGTTGTACAGGCATTATTTCCTGTACTGAGTTCCTAAGATCATCGAAAGGATTAAAACAGTGTAGCTAGGTTTATTCAATGAACTTGAACCCTCAACTAATGAAGTGGCATCAACAACAAATAGTTGTGAATAGTCAAATTGACACATAACTATTGTCCTATCTCTAGGTTACCATTACAGCCTAAAATAGTGGAAAAACGTATTAATACAAAACTGACAATGTTCATTCAGGAAAATCAACTGCTAGATCCCTCCCAATTCGACTTTAGGGCCGAACATAGCACAGAGAAGGCCTTAATAAAGGCCACGGATGAACTGTGAACTATCTTGGATAAAGGAGGCTCTGCAGCACTTATTATGCACTTATTAACCTGTCGGTGGCTTTTGACACAGTTGATCATGTTACACTCGTTAGTCGCCTTAAAAACGGGGCATTGCTGACTCTTGCCCTACTTCAATCGTTCCTAACGTACAGAAGTCATTAAGTCTTGTTGGAGAAATTCTCCTCTGTGTCCTTCTCTCTTCCGTGCGGGGTACCTCACGGATCTTCCCTTTGCCCCCTGCTCTTCATTGTTTATGTTACAGAACAGGCTTCCCTGATTAGATCCTTTGGGTTCTCCCCCACATCATACACGAACAATTTGCAAGTCGGCCTCTAACAATATGAAAGTCACCATCTCTCAGTTTCACAACTGTATGAGAGCAGTTAGTGAATGGATGGGTATGCACTGCCTCAAACTAAACTCAGAGAAAATGGAGGTGATACTCTACGGCATGGGTACTCACAAACTTTCTCTCGGGGGCCAAATTTACATTGTGGTTTGTGTCTGAGGGCCGCACCGGTGGGGGAGGGGGCAGTGGGCGGGGCTAGAGCAACAAAAAAACTGTGACCGTGAGGTTGAACACAGGTCCCTGCAGCGGACGCCTTCGTCCACTGAGCCACCAGACCCGGCACACACACATCTCCCTCCCTCTCTCTCTCTCCCTCTCTCTGTCTCCCTCCCTCTATCTCTCTCTCTCTCTCCCTCCCTGTCTCCCTCTGTCTCACTCACTCTGACTGTCTCACTCCCTCTTACTCCCTCCCTCTCTCTCTCCCTATCTCTCCCTCACTCTGACTGTCTCACTCCCTCTCCCTATCTCCTTCGCTCTCCTTCCCTCTCCCTCCCTCTCCTACCTCCATCTCCCTTCCCTCTCCTTTCATCTCCTTTCCTCCGTCACCCTCACTCCCCTTCCCCCTCACTCCCCTTCCCCCTCATCCCCCTCTCCCTTCCTCACTCCCCTTCCCTCACTCCCTCCCTCCCCTTCCCTCATTCCCTCCCTCCTTCACTCCCCTTCCCTCATTCCCTGCCTCCCCTTCCCTCACTCCCCTTCCCTCACTCCCCTTCCCTCACTCCCCTTCCCTCACTCCCGGCCTCCCCTTCCCTCACTCCCACCCTTACTCACTTCCTGCCTCCCCTTCCCTCACTCCCCTTCCCTCACTCCCTGCCTCCCCTTCCCTCACTCCCTGCCTCTCTTCCCTCACTCCCCTTCCCTCACTCCGTTTCCCTCACTCCCTTTCCCTCACTCACCTTCCCTCACTCCCTTTCCCTCACTCCCTTTCCCTCACTCCCTTTCCCTCACTCCCTTTCCCTCACTCACCTTCCCTCACTCACCTTCCCTCACTCCCTTTCCCTCACTCCCTTTCCGTCACTCCCTTTCCCTCACTCCCTTTCCCTCACTCCCTTTCCCTATGCCTTCACTCTCCCACGAAATGTCTCTTGCTGTCGAGAATCCCTCCCCATCCAGGACATAGTTCTTTCTCGCTGTTGCCCTTCCTGTGAGGGTCTTCGGAAGATGAAACCGCCCCTCCAAGGAAAAGTTTCTCCCCTGAGCTTTTCTAGGGAGGGGTTCAGCAGCCCCCTCTCCCCCCACTTGTATTCACCATTAATGTTGTGACGAGAACCCCGCTCCCTCCACGGGGGTGGTCTCTCCGGCTCACCTCGGGTGGCTGTCTTCACCTCAGACCCCTCCCCCTCTTGATATGTTCTCTGCGCAGTTCCATCATGTGAGGGTCTCGGGCTCCTCCAGTGAAAGAGCTCTCTATCATTCAAGTGCCTCACATGATTTTGGGCCTCCGAGGAGACTGCTGCTGCTTTTTCATGTTTATTTAAATCTAGATATATGTCTTCCTTAGCTGCTCCCGACACCTTTCAAACACCTCACTTCACTTCACGAGCTATTTATAATTCCTGCTTCTGTGTGACAGTTTTGTGGCCACGCTTCCAGGACGTTGCACAAACACAGACATCACTATTACTTAATAGGCTGCTTCCTCCATTCTAACCCTGCCTTCTGGACACAATCAGTAATTAAAATGCATAGAAGTGGAGCCCCGAGTTAGAAAAAAAACCGATAGTTAAATACTGGAGGAAAGCACTCTGTCACTCTCTGTCTCCCTCCCACCTGTCTGCCTCTCTCACCCCCTTCCCTCTCCCCCCTCTCCCTCCCTCTGCCTCCTCGCCTGGCGTGCGTGTGCGTCAGTGGGGCTGAGACAGCTTCCCACCGCACCCGAGTACTTAACAGGTCTTTAAAAGACCACTTACTTGTTAATGAGGCTTTGTTGTTCTTTAGCCCCTTCTTAGAGCCCCTGCAGCTCCACTCTGACCTTCGCTGGAATCGCCCGGCCCCATAGAGCGCTGCTGCAACCGGCAGTGTTTACAGACACAGGACACTCTTACATTTTTCTTAATAACACTGGTAGGATGTCTCCAAGGTCCGCGGGCCGCCAGGGAAGGCTTGCCGGGCCGCCACTGGCCCGCGGGCCGTACTATGAGTACCCCTGCTCTACGGTAATAATCCACAGTTTTGGAGCCCAGCATACTAGCCAACAGAATTAGGGACACCCCCCATCCCAGTCCAAAAAGCAAATAATTTTGGAATAACTATGGATGACAAACTGAACTTTATAAGCATATTAGCTCAGTTGTCTCTTCCAGTTTCAATACTTTGAGAATTATCAGGAAGATCATTCCTTTCATTCCTCCTACTTCCAGAAAAACAGTCATCTCCTTATTAATACTCACAAAGCTGGACTACTGTAATGGACTTTTTGTTAAGCTCCAAAAACAATATGTGAAAAAACTTCAAAGCATGCAGAATGAGGCTGCTAGGCTTATTCTTGACCTTCCCAACTTCCATCCGGTTTCACCCTCCATTAAGGGACTCCACTGGCTTTCAGTGGGTAACCGCATTAAATTCAAGGCGCTATGCCTTACCTATAAGGCCTTTCATGATCTAGGTCCTGGTTACCTCAAACAGTCCCTCTCCTGGTACATACCCAGCAGACACCTACGATCTAAAAACTCCCTGACGGTCCCCTGCCCCAGTTTTAAGAGACTCAAATGGGGGGGGGGGGGAGGGGGGGGGGCAGTTGCTATTTCTCTGAAGCTCCGGCTCTCTGGAACAGTCTGCATATAAATATCAAAGCAGCTCCCACATAACTGAGTTTTAGGAAACTAATAAAAATATGGCTTTTTAAACCTCTAGTCCTCGTCTGCTCTCGCCTATACTGCTATTCTCAATCAGCGCCAAGACAACCATGGGTATTCGAGAGCTTTAGAAATATTTTAACCTAACATAAAGCTTGGTCCAGAACTAAGGGCGCGGACTTCCATTGCTTTCAAGTTTCAGAGTGTTAATGAACTGCTACAGCCTCCTACAGGCACATGCATCTAAGGATTTTGCGATCTAAAACGGTGCGAATCGCAAAAATCGGTTGTTTGCGATCGCAAAATCTGCTTTTGGAATACATGAAGAGTGAAGGCCCTCGCAATTTGAGAATTTGCAAATATTTGCGAATTCTCAAATTGCGATTGCATTTAAGGAATCGCATTTTGCTATTCCTTAAATGCAATGCATGAAACTTTAAAAAATTGCGATTTCGCAATTAGAGGGAGCAAATTACCATGAGGTTGAACCTCATGGTAATTTGCAAAAACTTTGAAAAATGCACTTTTCTGCATTTTTCAAAGTTTCATGTTGTGCACACACATGCCCTAAGGGCATGTGTGTGCACAACATATGTGCACAGATTGATTTCAGGGGTGCAACAGGGTGTCCTTTGGACACCCCTGCACCCTTGAAATCGCATTCTCAATTTGCGATTCGCTAATTGCGAATCGCAAATTGAGAATGTCTTCCCTTTCATTCCTATGGGCCTCTAGGGGAGGTATTCCTTAATTGCGATTCGCAATTTGCGAGTCGCAATTAAGGAATATTAAGAAATCGCAATTTTTTTAGCAATTTCTTGATGCGTTGCATTTTGCAATTCCTAAATTGCGATTCCTTATTTTTCGCAATTAAGGAATCGCAAAATGCAATATTGATGCATGTGCCTGCTAGACCCTACTAGATAAACGCTAACAACTCTGACTGATGCCATCCAACTCTGGTCCTTTTCCGTAGCATTACCCATTTCTATGTAATTCTATAAATGTGTCATTTATTGCTACATTAAATGATCAACACATTTTTCATATATTCTAATAATTGAAAGCTTATCAATTTACTGACGCTTCCATGGGTGAAATTGTTACTGGTTACGAGTTGTACCTGGATGAACCAATCTAACACCTGCACTCTGAACATTTTCATCACTGGAATTGTCGTTTCATAAATAAATGTACACTTTACACTATATACAGTGGTTTTTCCTCATATCGGATATTCAAGGATTAAAGCTCAATGTCCAATAAAAGTAAACTCAGAGAGCTCAGCTGCAATCATTATCCATGGTCCGCACTAAACGGCAGGCTGAGTGAATACAATTCAATGCCAATACAATGCTTGATCCGTCTGATAAAATAATTTACACAATGCTTTGCCGATTACAAGAGGTTCTTGCAGAGAATGCAAGACCAACCAGCTCAGCACCCGCATTTCATAGCAAGCCAACCATTGGTCATCTCAATAATAACATAACATAATCACCCACAATTGTGTAGTAGGGAGTTTTTGAAATCCAAAGTGCTTGACCAAACTTTTAAAAAACTATGCAGCAGGTCTACGTTTTTTAGATTCAATGTTTCACTCTTCCAAGGGATCTCCCACAGATGGCTTTTATAGCCAAGTTAATTTGTCTCAATGAGAGGCTTGAGTGACACAAAACAACTAGTAACATTTTGAAAATATTTCAACCGAAGCATGCCTAGGTAGGCACAACACCTCATCCTAAGCAGCTAGACACCCCCTGTCATATGATCATGAAAAAGGAGTGTTCTGAGTATGTGAGGGCGGAGCTAAATGCTCTGTATGCTTTCACTGATTTTAAGAAAATCTCTCCATGGTGTGAAAAGACTTCCTCTTTGGATTAGGTTAACTAATCTTGGTGCTGCGTGTGGTCTTGTGGTTCCATTTCTGACATATGTACCTTCATAACTACTTCAGAAAATGCCAGTCATCATTCTGGAGGGGTGTACACTAAACAGTCTATTCCTGAGTGACGACAATGTTACATACCTGTTTGAACCCTTTTCATCTTGTTCATTTTCCGGTAACAGTAGTGTATTACGAGATGGCATCATTAGTTTTGATCACACCATTGCTGGACTCGAACAGTCATTAGAACATTAGAAGGCTGAGCACTCCATTGCAGACATTGGAGTGCTCTGGGCTGTTGCTGGCAGAACAATATTCTAATGTTTTTGTTCATTCACACCTGCTGCTGTGAACAAAGGCTTCTTGGAACCCCAGGGGATTTAAATCCCCTCAGGCTCTGTGAGGCCTTTGTTTTATTTGTTAGAACACACTGCCCTCTAGCGGCAGAATGTTCCAATAGCCTTATAGCCCTCTGTAGCTGGATGTATGACGAGTCAACGCAAACAAGCACAACGCACACCATCACATCACATTCCTCACATCGCAAACACCATTACATCGCACGCATTCACTACGCAAACCATGACATCGGACTCTGCATTCACACGCATGCAAATGACTTTTTGATCGCACACTACGACCATGCATTTAATCACACCGCATAAACCTCCCTTACGGCCCTGCAAAGCAACCTAAGAAAAGCAACCAAAGAGGGCAGTTCTTTTTTGATTCATTCACCTTCCATCCTCTTAGATGTAAATATCTATGAGATGCCGCAACAACCCCTAAAGGCCGAGTTTAGCTTCTTAGGTCATCAAAAGCAATGTGTAACAAAGGTTTCTGCTGGACCTCCACGCGAGCCATGAGTTGAAACAATTCTTCCCCTGAATAGCAGCAGCTAATGTTTGCAAGTCCTTTAACCAAGGATTGAAGGTATAAACTGAATTAATTTCAGATGTCATCGAAATACGTAATCCCTCACATGCGCGATTTGGCCCCCAAGCCTAAAAGACCCCCATATTCGACTCCTAACCCTAAGCCCTAGCCCCCAAGCCTAAAAGACCCCCATATTCGACTCCTAACCCTAAGCCCTAGCCCCCAAGCCTAAAAGACCCCATATTCGACTCCTAACCCTAAACCCTAGTCCTAAAGCCTAAAACACCCCCATAGTCCACTCCTAACCCTAAACCCTAGCCCTAAAGCCTAAAACACCCCCATATTCCACTTCTAACCCTAAGCCCTAGCGCCTAAAACACCCCTATATTCCACTCCTAACCCTAAGCCCTAGCCCTAAAGCCTAAAACACCCCCATATTCCACTCCTAACCCTAAGCCCTAGCCCCAAAGCCTATTCCACTCCTAACCCTAAGCCCTAGCCCAAAAGCCTAAAACCCCCCTCCACTAAAGTTCACCGTACCTGTCTCTCGCCGTGTACCGTCGTGTCCCGCCGTCCCTGCGTTGTAAAAGCCCCCGCGATGTGATGGCGCCCGCGATGTAGCATCGTGCATCGTGAATGCAGGTGTCTTAACGTCGCATGCGTTGCGACATCGCGCGACGTATACGCATGCGATGCGACCATTAAAGTCCCACTTCCTTGTTGAAGGCCCTCACCTTCAGCTTGGGCCTTTAAGGCTGGAGCGGGCCTTTAATGGCCTGCATAGCCCGCTACAGCGGGCTATAAGGCTATATTAGAACATTAGAATATTAAGCACTTTATTGCAGACAATGGAGTGCTCCATACTTCTACCGGCTGGTAGAAGCCCGCAGGCTAACATTCTAATGTTTATTTTTTATTCACAGCTGCTGCTGTGAACAAAAGCCTCTCTGGGCCTGAAGGGACTTAAATCCCCTCGGGCTCCGAGAGGTCTTTGTTTTGACCAATTAGAACATTCTGCCCTCTGGGGCGGAATGTTCTAATAGGCTTAGAGCCCTCCTAGCAAGTTCTAACGGCCAATGAAGACCCGCTCCCTTGTTAAAAGCCTGAGCCAACGCTGGAGCGGGCATTTAATGGCTGGTATAGCCCGCTAGGTCAGGCTAGGTATATTAGCCTCTTTCGCTTTAATGATTTGTTACGAGTCAACCATGGGAAAAGTCAGATTATGACCATTGGTAGAGAATCATTTGCGGTTTCTGGATGTTAGATGCAAAGTGCTTAAATAAGGTAATCTCATACTGTTACTTTGGTACCCCATTAGATAAAAGACTATCTTACAATCCGATAATGGAAAGTAAAAGTATTTCATCGGGGGATATTCAGATGTTTTACTGAGGCTTCAAATAAACTATACCAGATTTAAGATGAGGGCCAAGGGAAGACCTCTGTTTCAAGAGTTCACATAGATTTCTTGCTCTTCTGTGTCCCTTTCTTCAGAGCTACCAGGCAGGCAATTAGCATTCCTGGCAACTGGGCTGAAAAAAGGAGGCATACAAGGCACAGCAACTACGGATTCCTCTGGGCTTTGAATGAAGTCAGGAAAATTACTGGTCCAGTCAAGCTATCATGCCAGCCCAGAAGGGACTTAGACTAATAAGAACAGCTCTGTCTGGATAGGTTTGTTCCAAAATCTATACAAACGTTTGTGGGCCTCAGCTTGGCAATACATAGTGTAAGGCTCAAACTCTATTGGTTATTTTTATAAAACCTCAAATGTATCAATAATGCACCTTCAGTACACACTATCAACATTGCCTACACAGCTCTTCTCAAGATTATTCTAAAGTTGTTTATAGGCAGGGAAAATCTCTCAGATTGTTCCTCCTTTCACCTGGTGTAGTCAGAATGGAGGAACACACCCACATTTCCCAGTCTTTATGACAAATACAAAAAAGTGAAGGGCGGAATGCTTGAATTAATCTCTGCCACTGTCAATTGCCCAGGGCTGCATCCCACTCCATAGGTTTTTTATGCCCATCACACCACCTCGGATCAGCCCAGCTATATGCAAATCAACCTTTGCCCTTCTCCAATAGCAAGGGTCCACCCCTAACTGCCAAACTATGCGGATGAAGGGATCCATCAGGCTCTGGTGCTTTTAGACCTCTCTGCTGCCTTCGACACGGTCGACTATACCATCTTGGTCGACCGTGTCGAACAGGCAGGTCTTAGGGGCCCTGCACTGAGCTGGATCCGTTCATTTATCACTGACCGAACTCAATCGGTCAGATTAGGCCCCTTCACGGCCCCCACCATATCTACCATCTGTGGAGTACCCCAGGGCTCTTCGTTGTCTCCCCTGCTTTTTAATTTGTATCTGCGCCCACTTTTGTATTCCCTCAGGCACGCTAAGGTCACCATTTTCAATTACGCCGATGATTTGCAGCTCATCTTTCCTTTGAACACCAAGGACTCTGTGGTAGAATTCCAAAACACCATGTCCCACATTCTGAGTTGGATGAGCTGCAATCACCTGAAACTTAACCCAGGCAAGACCGAACTGGTCTTGCCGGGACAGAGCACCCTCAGCTGGAACCCCAGTTTCTGGCCTTTATGCATGGGCGCCCCCCCATCCAAATCATCCTCGGTCAAGAGCCTCGGCATTTTCATTAGTGAGGACCTCTCTCTGAAAAAACAAGTTGGAGCTGTTGTTTCCTCCAGTTTTTTTCAGCTAAAGAAAATAAAAAAAATCGCCCGCTTCTTCTCCCAAGCTGCCCTCACTCAGATCGTCATTTCCCTGGTCTTGTCCAGATTGGACTTTTCCAACAGTCTATACCTTGGGCTCCAAACTGGAGAGCTTAAACGCCTCCAGCTGGTTCAAAACCAGGCAGCCAGACTCCTCTTGAACATTCCTAGAAGGCAATCAGTCAGACCTGGCTTGAAACAGCTGCATTGGCTCCCGGTCGAGCAACGCGTGGCCTTCAAAGCTGGGTGTATCCTTTTCAAATCTTTACACGATATTGGTCCCATTTTCATTAGAGACCTATTTAAAAAATACAGCCCCCCCGTAACCTCCGGTCTGCTCATAAAGCCCTTCTGACTATCCCTCCGTACAAGAAAAAGCGTCTCGGAGGCAGCTGCTTCGACCATCTTGCCGCTGCCCTCTGGAACTCTTTCCCTCTTCATCTGAAACTTAGTGATAACATCCTCAGCTTCAGACATTCTCTGAAGACCTGGCTCTTCTGTCAGGCGCATCACTAAGCTGCCTTATCTCCACCCACCGATGGCTACGCCTGTTTCTTACTACAGCGCCATGAAGCCTCCGGGCGTACGAGCGCTTAACAAATACCAAATAACATTAACATTAACAAACTAGGTCCTATCTGAAAGAGAATGTAAGCAACCCAGGACTGGTTTAAGCCAGTATTTGGGTCTCTTTAGTTGGGTGTAACTTGGTGCCAGTTAGCACTGGACCACGTCTGAGTATACCCATCTATCTTAGGGTATCACAAGGACGCATATTTAGAAATTGATGGATGGAATGCTTGAATGAATCTCTGTCACTGTTAAGTACTAGGGCTGCATCCCCAGTCCATTTGTTCTGGCCCCCCATGCCACTTCAGATTAGACTAACCACATACAAATAAGTCTTTGTCCTCCCCCATTATCAACAGTCCTCTGTAGGACAAGAATTACCTTTACTATGCCAGGGTATCAGCAGACTCGCAAGCTAAACACCACATGCTCACTCACGCTCACTTACATTAACGTATACTCATTTTGACACTGACTCACACATTTATTCTCACTTGCATTTATCAATTCTCACTCACTCTTGCAATCCCCCTCTTACTCTCCCCTCAGTCTCATTCTCAACTCGGTCACGATCACTCTGTCTAATTCTTACCCTGCCTTGCTCATACTTTCTCACTCTCATTCACCTGCACTCACTCCCTCATTTTCACTCACTATACCTTATTCTCACTCTGACTTGCGCATTCACACTAGCACGCACATTCACTCCCACTCACTCATGCTTTCGCATTCACTCACATTCACTTGCACTCACTTTTACTCATTATCATTTATTCTCACACTCGTTCACTCTTACTTTACCTTGCCCTCTTATTGACACTCGAGCTCATTGATTCACTTACTCACTTTTACTCACACACATGCTTACACAGACACACATGCTCACACATAAACAGGCTTTCTCACATGAACACACTCTTGCCAGCAAGCACACTCACAACATACATTTAAAAGAATATGTTTTTTACTTTAATTTGATGCCAGCGACGGTCCGGTTCATCTAATTGCGCTCTATTTTTTATTGTACTGCACTAATAGTCAATAATGCTCTATTGTTGACTATTAGTGCAATAAAAAATAGAGGATAATGGTATAATGTATACTATTATGTAGTATAATAGTACAAGTATAATACAAAATGGACAGTAAACAAGGAGCGCAGAGCTTGAGGCCCATAAGGACAAGCGGTCCATGTGCATTACTTAGCACTGGTGTTGTAACTCCTGAGGGCAGGGGTTGTAAAGGCAGTGCCCTGGGTCACAAGGGGCAAGTCAGAGGTTGCAGCAGTAATCCCTAGGAGCCCCCAATGGTGTCCATGAATGACTCCAGCATAGAAAAAATACACAAGAACAACACATTCATTTTAACTAAAGACCCGAATGAGTTTAGTTCAGACACGGGAAGACACATATTAAAATAGAGATTCATATTTATCAGGGATCTTAATAAATAGATGCATCACTCCAAGAACTGAGAACGCCTTGATAAAGTGAAACATGTCAGCAACTAGACACAATATAACGATTCATTGTTTCAAAGTATTTGGGATGGATGTAATACGAAAATATCATCAAAATAAATACAATATTGAATTATAAGTTCATATTAACTTGCCTTCCTTTCTCGTGTGTGATTATGATTACTGGAAAAAGTATATGTTCCGGAGGAGCGTGTTACTCACCGAAAAAGCGGTTCAACACCACATCAGGGGTAACAAGCACTATATATATATATAATATATATATATATATATATATATATATATATATATACAAACCTATGTCCCTCTTCTATCCCTCTGCTACCCTTCTCAATCCAAATAACTGACTAGTCAAGTCAATCACCTTTATTCGATTGAATAAAATCATAAAAGTACAATACACAACAGACAACGACAATGATAAAAAACATTTGAACAAAATATATAAAACAATATCACTTGTGAAATTCATTGTATCCAAATTTCTCAAAGTTTAAAATTTCCATAAATATTATCAATAGGGTTTAAATAAAATTCTGTTTTTCTTAAGCCTCACAGCAACAACAAGAAAACACGAAATATTAAAAATATCCCATGGATTACTCAGCATCTGCAAATAAAGTAACGCTGGTCTGACCTGTAAAAAACCCATTTCTCTCAAAATAGGAATTAGTAACTTCATGCCAATATCCGTATAAAAGTGACAAAACATCATAAAATGTAAGGTATCCTGGGGTGAATAGTTGTCACATTGACAGAGTTCTGTGTCCTCAGGTTTACAGCACCCTGAGAAATCACCCAGTGAGAGATGAATCAAATTAAAACGGAACCTAGTTAGGAGCCAGCGATGGAAAGGCTTATTCACATTTACCAAGTAGGGTTCAATAAGAATAGTCGTTTTTATTGAGAAATGTGCCCTAGCTAAGGGTTTGCGTGGCTCCTGTTCGTCCCGTTCCAACATCAATACATTCTTAAAGTTCATTTTCACCCACATCACATCCTCCTTCTGGATCTTTTCGGGGGCTTCAAATAATTCAGGCCGCCCTATTTTAGATAACATACATCCAACATAGGACAGCCACTTAATTTTGCTAGATTTATCTGGATTGACGCAATCCCGTAAAATCTGTTGATTCAGGGTTAATTCAGGATTTAGCCAGGTTTTGAGCCAACAGAGCAACGGAGCTGTGCTCAAGATATCGGAAACATAGCCTAGCTACAATTCCTGATGTACAGCAAAAATTGGGGAGGATTGTGGTACAGACAGAAGACTTCGTAAAAATGTGTTTTCGGCTATCTGAACCCCAACCTGCTCTTTAAATCCCCATATAGAGGAACCATAGGCCGCAATAGCCAGACACTTTGCTCCGTATATCTTTAAAATGGCCTCTATAGGGCTGGCCCACAAGTGCTGTGCAAACCCTAATAAGCCAGAGGAAGATCGGATAACTGCATTTTGTTGGGGTATCCAGGAGGACCTATCATCAAATAGAACCCCATAACAAGTAAAAGAGGACACCGGAGACACTTCCAATCCATTACAATAAAAAGATTTAACTTTTCTAGCTCTGTTACCTATTGACATAATATGTGACTTTCTGATAGTCACTACCAGGTCCAAAGACTGCATGTATGCCCCAAAAGCATCTAAAAGCCGCTGGAGGCCTACTGCAGTACGTGCTAAGAGAACAGCGTCGTCCACGTATAGGAGAACTGGGATTGGACCGTCTCCTACACGCGGGATATCCTGGGACGCCTCCACAAAGGACTTATCCAGGTCAATAATATAAAGTGTAAAAAGCAGGGGCGCCATTATGCACCCCTGACGGACGCCCCTACCTAGTTTAAAGGTTCTTGTACATTTACCATCCTGGGAAATCCTAACCGATGCTGAGAGGTCTCGATGAAGGTCGGCCAAAAAATTTACTAAACAAGGATCAAGACCCTTTTTCAGCAAAATATTCCATAGCTTTGACCTGTTAACCAGGTCAAACGCTGAGGATAGATCCATAAATGCCATCCTCAGACAACCTTCTTTAGCCATGGTGTATTTACTTATTAATAAACATAAATTAAGTCACTGGTCCATGGTGCTTCTATCTTGTCTAAACCCATATTGTAGGTTAGATAGGATCTTCCTCTATTGAGGCAGTTATGCTTTGTGAACACGTGTAGAGAAGTCCACATTGCTGCCTGGCAGATATCCAGGACCAGAACTCCGCATGCTGATGCAGTGGTTGCAGCCTTAGCTCTGCTCTAACGAGTTTGCAAACTCTGAGGAAGTTGCTTCTTATCCAATGAGTAGCATATCATAATGCAGAGCACGATCCATCAGGAGATGGTCTGTTTCTGAACTGCCTTTCCCTTCTTCATTCCGACATACCCCATGAAGAGTTGGTCGCTCTTTTGTGCAGTCAAGGTAGAACAATGCTCTTTGTGGGTCCAGTCGGTGATGTCTCTCCTCTTCCTTAGAGTGATGTGATGAAGCGTAAAAGGTAGGCAGAGTGATGCACTGGCACAATGTAACATGGGGACAGGGCCAGGAGGAAACTAACCTCTCAGCACAGACTGGTGGCATGTTGATCTGACGTCCCCCTCCCTCTCTGCCCCATTACCAGCATGAGTGGAGCAGTGGAGAAGCCAGTCAGTGGGCTGTGTCGGACGAGCAGGACGCCTGCTCCTTTAACTGGCAGACCCAGGAGAACGAAACTCCGCCCCAGGATGATGAAGGTTTCTTCCGATTGACTAAAAGGACGGAAGACGACATGTTGGCGTGTGACGTCACCCTCAGAGGTTTGAGTGCGGGAGGTTGGAGAGACGGAACGAAGGAAGGAGCGTTTGGAGGAGACGAAGAAGAAGACGAGAGAAGGAGGCCAATGGTTCCATGCAGCGCCGTGCCACACTCCAGAGGGAGGGGTGTGGCTGCAGCAGGTATGGCAGCGTTTGGCGGGTTGGGTCGGGAGACGGGGTTCTTCTGTTAAGTAACCTCGTGTAGGGTATTTCTTTAAAACGACCGCCATACAGCGTACCGTTGCTAGTGTAAATATTACTCACTATTTCGGCACGTCGTTGCACTACAGCCTAATTGCTCTTGTGTACAGCACTGTAGCACTGGTGTCCCCTTCACTTCCCTGGTTCCCCTGTGGGCAACTATAGTTAAAGACCCCTTCCTGATGGTCTGTCATTGTTTTCTTTTGCATGGCTGAGTCCAAAAGGGCTATCATCTCAGAAGAAGTCCAAGGCCCTGAAATAAACTACGGAGAAGATCCCCAAAGAGAACATATCCTCTGGACTGCACAGGGACAGAACCCTTAAACCATCACGGATCCCTGGGCCTTCCAAAGAGACAGACTGACATCCAGATATAAAAAGACCTTAACAGAAATAAAGCCTTACCTACCCCGATCTAGCCTCCGGTCCCTTTCTAATCCCACGCCACAACTGGTGTCAGAAGTGGGATCGACCACTACCATCCCGCAACAGAAGATGGAACAAATAATTCAGCATCTTATAAAGGGGCATGAAAAGCTAGAATGGGCAGTAGAGCGCCAAATAACGTCCGCCCACGCAGACAGGGAGGTGTTTAAGGATACCATCTCGGCTCAAATAGAGGGCTTAAACAAAGCAGTCCAAAACCCCATCTCTCTACCTAGTGGGGACCGAAGAGGACCTCCTGCTCATCCGTCCCGAGTATCCTTACAGAAATATAATACCGGGAAAGGACCCAGATGCCTTTTTGACTAACTTCGAACGAGCCGTCAGGGCCTGTGATTGGCCTGAGGAAAAATGGCCCTTCTTTCTAGCCCCCTTGTTAACAGGGGAAGCCCAGGCCGCATATCAGGTGGCCAATGCCACCGGTAATACGCCGTACCCCGAGATAAAAGAAATAATACTCAACCACCTAGGATTAGACGCCGAGGCGTATCAAGTAAGGTTCCGGAAGGAAAAAGGGATACAATGCGAGAACCCCAAGACCCTATATCTCAGGTTGAAAATGGCTGCTGATAAGTGGCTTAAACTGGGAACTAGAACCAAAGAAGAAATTATGACAAGCATATATTTGGAGCAATTTCTGGAAGCCTTACCTTACGGTACCCAACGCTGGTTAAGACAACATTCAGGCCTTACTGCCCAGCAAGCAGTAGAGATGGCCACCAACTATTCAAGAGCTCAGCCTAGATCTCTGCCATGGGATCAAGAAAAAAACGACAAAGCTACCCTCTGCGCCAAAACCAGAAAAGAAGTTTAAAGCGGGGATAGAGCAGCAAAAAGTAAAACCACTGAGGATGGAACCCCCGTTTAAGGGCCGCAAATGTTTCGAGAGTGGCCATATCGCTCGCCTATGTCCCAGAAGGAAGCCCCCCGAAGAACCGATGGAGGTGGGGTATATACCCAAAGCTGTGATGTGCACCGCGGAGATGGGGCCTTCTTTTTATGTAAGGGTAACAGTCAACCAACGACAAATAAGGGCTCTGTTGGACTCAAGGTGTAGACAGTCAGTTATCCAAAAGAAATTAGTGCTTCCCCAGCAGATCATCCCCAACTCATTAGTCTACATTAGGTGTGTACACGGGGACATGAAACCCTATCCATTGGCACACATCACGATTACACCCAGCGGGAGAATCCCATGTTCAGTGAGAGTAGGAATGGTAGATTCCCTCCCTGAAGATCTTATAATAGGGGTAGATAACCCCGATTTTTTGGCTCTATTTCAAAGAGAACTTAGAGAACACAAACAAGAGAACCCGAGTCCATGCCCGGCCCTCTTGACTACTGCACCATGGCTTTTGGATTGTAGTTTCCACTTTGCCCAGGCCAACGATGTATCCCTATTCAACGCTTGGGAAAGGGCGCATGTGGAACAAACACTTCCTATTCCTAACCAAAGCTTCCCTAAATTACTGATTAAAAATGACCTACTATATAGGCTAGGTAGGCCCATGGAGTCATTTCAGTTACTGGTTCCAAAGGAATTCCGGGAACAAATCCTTTTTTATGCACACACCCACCTAACAGCCGGTCACTCAGGAGCGGAAAAAAATACCCAGCACTTGTTAAAACACTTTTTCTGGCCAGGGATCTACAAAGAAGCAGAGGAGTATTGTAAACAATGTGACATATGCTAATAAAGAAATATGTATAGGCCCCCTTCTGTTCCCTTACAACCCCTCACCATATTGGTTAATCCCTTCGAAAGGGTAGGCATGGACCTCATAGGGCCCCTGCCTCGCACTTTGAAAGGACATTCATATGCCCTAGTTTTAGTGGATTACACAACCAGATTCCCGGAAGCATTTCCCTTAAGGGTCCCTAATGGTAAAAACCTAACCGAGAAGTTGATTGAGTTGTTATCGAGGGTCAGGTTTCCAAAGAAAATTCTGACGGACCAGGGGACCCCTTTTGTCTCGCGATTGATGAGGGAAGTATGTAAGTTACTAGACCTGAGCCACATAAAAACCTCAGCGTACCACCCTCAAACAGATGGGTTGGTAGAAAGGTACAATCATACCTTGAAATCAACCCTAAAGAAAATGTTCTCGGTTGAGCATAAAGACTGGGATCAGGTTCTCCCCCTAGCACTGTATGTACTGAGGGCCCAAGTACAAAGCAGCCTAGGTTGTTCAGCCTTTGAGTTACTTTACAGCAGAGAACCTCGGTCCCTCTTAGAGATCACCAAAGATGCTTGGAAACAAGAGCGAGACCAAGAACAGAAAACCTTGCTAGAGAATACACAGCAGCTGAAATCCAAGCTCAGCAAATTGAGAGATTTGGCCTACTCGAACTTAGAAAATAGTCAGACTAGGCAAAAGAAATGCTATGACAAAGGAAAAAAATGGAGAACACTGGAAAAAGGGGATTGGGTCTTAGTTCTGTTACCCTCCTCCACTAACAAAATCTGGAGTGAATGGTTGGGCCCCTATCCCATCATAGATACCATTGGGCGAACCATCTACAGAGTACAGATCTCTCCTTCAAGGCGGCAGACCTTTCATATCAACTGTAGGAGAGTAGGGTCTGCAATCCTATGATCACCCAGATTTTTTGCTTTTGTTTCACTGGTTTACGACTTTCTCTGGCTGTGGGCCTGCTAATCAGACCCACAGCCTGGCTGTTCTCTTTCTAAATTACGATATGTACCCTAGGTGCATTTACCAATTGGTACTGGGCCACCTTATCAGACCCCGTAACGCAGGGCATAGGTGTACCCAGGGCCGCCAGGGGCTGCAGCATGTATTATGCCACCCCTGGCTGGCCTCCTAAATTTGACACAACTGGCTGCACGACAGCTGGGGCGAAGACGTGTAACCACCCTTCGCTTTAGGTATAGTAGCTCTATATCTAACCATACAATGGACACCCGAGTTCCTATCAGTCACTCCTATGGCAGGCCTTAACAATCCTGAAGGCAGAGTGCGTGGGCTCGTGTGGGCTAGGTTCAGGCCCGAGCCGAGCCCGGTTGCAGCTTGCGGAATCAAGACCCAATGGCTGTTCCATGATAACGCGTACCACATCGGTAACTTCGGTGTCGCGTTATCAAGACATGTCGAGTAAGGTGTCATACGAATCGGGATGCTGCCCTCTCACCAACTCTGGCGACGAGGTTAGCATCCCGCCCTTCTAGAGGGACACGACATGTACGTAACTGTGAACCCCGGTTAACGTTAACGAAAGCCTCAGCTCCACAAAATGGATGCTGCCACCACAGACACGAGTCTGACCTCCTGCTGCTGGGAGTCCTTCCAGCGAGGAGCACTTGGACAAAGGGTTTCCTATCGAGGGCGGTGTTCGCACCGTCCCAGACAGGGTTTGTGTATTCTGGGTAGGTAGGGCTTTTGCGAGAAGGTGACTGCGGAGTGGCACCCCGGTGCTCACTACGCATCTGCCGGTTAGAACCAGTTCCAGGGGCGACAGCCCTGGCCTGGGGAAAGTCCGGCAGGGGAGAGGGGTGTAACTACCCCCCTTCCTGGTCCCACCCTTAGGGCAGGACCTAGTCATGTACCCACCCCTTTCTTTAGGATAAAGGCCGGAGCGGGGACCCTTCCAAATTAGATCATCTTTGAATCAAGAACTACTTTCTACGAAAGGACACTGCTGCCACCACAGACACGAGTCTGACCTCCTGCTGCTGGGAGTCCTTCCAGCGAGGAGCACTTGGACAAAGGGTTTCCTGTCGAGGGCGGTGTTCGCACCGTCCCAGACAGGGTTTGTGTATTCTGGGTAGGTAGGGCTTTTGCGAGAAGGTGACTGCGGAGTGGCACCCCGGTGCTCACTACGCATCTGCCGGTTAGAACCAGTTCCAGGGGCGACAGCCCTGGCCTGGGGAAAGTCCGGCAGGGGAGAGGGGTGTAACTACCCCCCTTCCTGGTCCCACCCTTAGGGCAGGACCTAGTCATGTACCCACCCCTTTCTTTAGGATAAAGGCCGGAGCGGGGACCCTTCCAAATTAGATCATCTTTGAATCAAGAACTACTTTCTACGAAAGGACACTCAAGACTCTTCTCAAGATTTCTCCCTTGTGACTAAGGAGTAGTCACCCTGCATCAGCGGGCACCATCTAAGAACTCTGCGGTTTGCTGCAAGTCCTTCCTCAAGGATCCGACGGCCCAGCTCGACGAGAACCGGCTTCCCTGGCACCTCTGACCTCTACCCACGTCATCAGCTCAGCTGTGATCTGTGGGTGCGACGAGACCTCGAGGGACCGGCCATCATCAGAACCTGCACGCTCTTAAAAACCAGCACGACCATCGAGGTAACTCTCTGGTGAGTGCTCTGGGGTCCGAGAAGCCCCGACCCTGAGCCGCTCTAGCACCGAAGTGCAGTCTCCCAGCATCTCCACGATCTGCGTGGGGCCCTTCTGCTCGCTGCTCAGCACGTTGTCTGGTCACTCGCCGCTGGCTTGTGCCCTTCTGTGACGACATCCGAGAATCATCACTGCTGGTCTGGTTGCTCCAGACTGGCCCTTGCTTCCATCTTTGCGAGAAGCACCCCGGACCCTCCTGGTCCACTCAAGACGCCATCTTAGGCCCACCACGTGGCCCTGAGATCTGCCAAGGCTTGTTGCCCCATCCTGGGCCCAGCGACGCCGACAGCATCATCCTTCGTGGGACAACTCGCACCTCCACCGTGGTCGCCGACAACGCCTCCTGGTCCGTGAGACTGCAGAGCCTAGCGTCGCCCACTCACCTAGTCGAGGTGACGGCCAACCGGTGCCTTCCTGGTACCCTCTGACTACTGGCTAGTAGTACGAACTTGGTCCCCTCTGCTTTCAGGTTTCATCAATCTCCGATCCAGGCTTGGATCTCTACGAACTATTCAGCACTGGTCGCCGGCCAGCAACTCTTTTCTTCCGGCTCCTGGCTCGTCAGCGAAGACCCCGACGCCTGTAAGACTTGTGCAGCCGCAGCCCTCGTGGCTAGGTAACTCGGCATTTCGGTGCCTGCATAGCCTCCTTACTCTAGGGTCCCGAGTCCCTCGCTTCCGACTTGCCTTATCGGGTCCGCCCGAGACCTTAACCTTTCCGTGTCCTCGGACACTTGTTTTAAACTGTGCACTTGAAGTATTTGCTAAAGAGATTTGGTTTGTGCTTAGTACCCTGTCCTCATAAAGAGTACAGGGCTGTTGTGATTCCTAATAAATATCCTGTTTATTTTCATAACACTTGTGTGGTGTCCTTTCACTGGGTATTCAAGGGGTACATGTGTGGTAAACAGCTGGCTTAACACGCCCTCTCGAGTCTTTGGCCTTAGACTGCTCGTATCCACGCTACTAGGATAGCTGGTCTATAGGTTGACTTACAACCAAACACCATAAGGGTCGTTGGAACGATACATAGCGGTCGCTAGAATAGCGAACGTTGCATATCGGGCCAACTTCTCACATCAACCTCTTGAAAAAATGGTTAGGTCTTATACCCAAGGCAGCTCAATTCAGTCTACCTATGGCAGTGTTCTTCAATCTGTGGGGCGCGCCACCGTCCCAGGGGGGGCGCGCACTCCACTCGAAAATCTTCCCTTTGTTTCTTGTTTTTCCTCTGTCCCACGCCCATGTTCTCACCCATTTCAAATGGGGATTTTTGATTGGCTGCTGCTCCCGCTTTCTCCAATCAGCACGCAGGGGCGGGGGGGGGGGTGTTGGGCTGATAATCGGCCATAACGGAGGTTTTGATCATTATGCGTGCCTTGTAAAAGCCTCCTCGCACACAGCGCTTTATCTGCGCATTGCTGCACTGCATGGAAGCACTTTAGTCTGTCTGCAGGTGACCTCGTTAGTATTCATACCACTCAATACATATGGCAATCACACCAAACACAAACAAATCACCGGCACACACACCTGTGTAAGGTTTTTAATATGCTTTTATTCTGGGTGGCATGGCCTTCATTAGTGGAGCTTCCTTTTGCATTGCCATGATATGTTTCCCTTTCTCTTTCTGAACGATGCGTAAGTAACTTACTGAGTGCTCACTCACGGAAGAATGGACTGCTTGGTGGAGACAATTGGGAGGTTATGGAGGATATTTACAAAACGGATCGGGTAATAGTTTGCCCTCCAAATGTAAGTGCCTCAAGACAGGGCTGCGCAAGGCAGGTGGAGGTGGACGGGGGCTGGCACTTATGTCCTGGATGCTACAGGACCGCCCTGCAACGTGGAATCATTCACCCACTCTGGAACCCTTCTGTGCTGTCGGATTTCAGTGCTGGGCTGCATTGTTTCAGTTATACATCAATTACTATTGCATGGTTTGCAAAGGGATGGTGTGAAGCTGGCAATGATGTTGGTTTTTCCTTTTTTTCAGTTTTCTTTTTGTTTTTTTATTGCAATATTAATACAGGGGCGGACTGTATTTGAAATAAAATTGTCCTAGTATTTCCAATATGCAGTTTATCACAAGGCCCAACACTCTGTCTCCATACTATCCAGAATGCCGCTTCATTTTGCTTATAAATATGACAGTTTGGGGATAAATAATATTTTAACATGTATGATTATTTCATGTTAGGAATGGAGGGTCAACAATAAATACGTCCGAGTGATCACCAGAGTACAAACTTTGCAGGAAGTCACACAACCGATGTCCTGGGATCCACTGTTCCAACGCCCATTCGTGTCTTTTTTTTGCAATTTAAAAAGAAGTGCAATAAAATTAATAAATTGCTTCCCTGTGTGTGCGAACAGCTTCACGTTGGAGATCCTTTTTAAACAATCTGCACACATACCCTGTTATCATAAAAATAATCCTGAAAGGTAAAATATGAAAACTGGTGACAAATACAGTCACATGGCTACAGTTCAAAAAACATAGGGGGCACGAATAAAAGAGCAATTTAAGCAACATATATTGCTATGTCACAAAAAACGATTTAAAATGCATTGACAAAGAATTTAAAAAAAACGGAATAAAACGGAGTTGTTGGACGATAAGTACATAAAGAGAGTCTTGGGACAGTCCTTCACAGGTGAGTCAGTTTGGGGGCCTCTTGCATTCTTCCCTGAGAAGGCTGGTGAGAGGACAGGTCTGAGTATTTGGGGTGAGGGTCGCACTGTCCATGGTGGTGGCTGGAGGCCATGGACCCAGGGCCACCGTAGTCCATGCTGGTCGAGGAAGGGTGGGAGAGATGGGTTAAACCAAAAATGGAGGGCCCCGAGTTAATCATGCTTTCCACATGTTGCCCACGTAGACGGGGCTTCCCTGTAAATGCGGATTTCCATAGCCATTGTTGCCCTGCAGCGAGTGGGCCTCGTACTCCGGCGTGACAGCTGCCGTCCCCGAGTACCTCTTCTGGGGAGGCGGGCAGTTGTTGAGGGGAGGCGGATATGACGTGTGCAGGTTATAGGCGTTCTGGTGGGCCTTGGTGAAGGACGGGGGCGACTGGGGTTCATAGGGCACGCTGTTCACCAGGGAGTGCATGGAGTTCAGGTACCCCCTGCCCATCGACTGAGGCAGCGGGCTCCTGCTGGGGGACTGGCCCCCCGATTACATCATCATCCCCTTGCCCTTCTGGTCCTTTTTGTATTTCATCCGCTGGTTCTGGAACCAGATCTTGATCTGCCTCTCGGTGAGGCTGAGCAGGCTGGCCATCTCCACCCGCCGGGGCTGGCACAGGTACCGGTTGAAGTGAAACTCCTTCTCCAGCTCCACCATCTGGGCGCTGGTGTAGGAAGTGCGCGCCCACTTGGACGAGGCCTGCCCGGGAGGGCTCTTGTACCCAGCGCAGCTCTCACCTGAACTTTTCCTTTCTATTAGCAGTAGCAACCACTGCTGGGGATTATCAGCTGTTGCACACAATTTTCAAAGCAGTTTTACGTGCCCATTTGAGATGAGGTGAAAAGGTTTATTTTGAATAGCTTCCAAGTAGCCTCCATGTTATTCATAACATATCGGCCATTCCTGCCATTTTAGTCAAGACAGTTTTGCATTCTTGGACTCGTAATTTCGATTTTAACATGGCAAGTATGGGATAAAACTAAAAAGTATATCCCGTAACTCCAATGCTTGCTGAAGAATCAGAGCTGGTTGAGCGTTTCATTTTAATAGTAAATTGTCAGTCTCACAGTGTACATGCCAACTAGAGACAGAATAACCATGAGAATTAGTGAAAAGTGGGAATCATCATTCGTGCAGAGTAGCCTTCATATTCAATGTAATATAGCGGTAATATTTAGTGTAGGGTCACAGTAATAATTCTAAAGGAAAATCAGAGCAAACTGGACTACACCATCAGAGCCCTGTGTCTATTGAAATCAGTGCAGAGTGGGCAGCATGTGCAGTTTTAGGGGTACAGTCACCGTTCTCTGCCTCTCCCAGACTCAAAACAAAAAGTTGTAGTCCTTGTTGAAAGTCAAAGCTGTGGGTTTCAACCCTGATTGTACAAGATTTCGTTCTTCATTAGGCCAGGTACCCAAACGGGTCTAGGGGAAAAATAAAGTACTTTTTGCAGCATATACATCACAAAGGGGCTTGTGAAAATATATGGTGGGAAAGCACACATATCTATGCAACTCATTAAGTGCAGGCTGTTCAAGAATCAAACAAAAATTTGAAGTGTTTTTTATTGTTTTATTTGGTAAGATTTTAGGACCACATCTAATTCTCAATGAAACATGTACCAAGTGCTATACCTAGTCATGAAGTATTGAGTCCTGTCGCACACTTTAGTTCAGTGACTTCTTAAAAGATTCTCGTTGCTCAACTGGGTTTCGAGTTCTGATATTTATGTTTCCCTCATCTTCCTTGCTTGATTTTGCTTGCGAGAAAGTGTCACTCATAGTCGTTGAAATGTTATTCATAAGACACTAACATTATAAAAATATCACACATAGTAATCAGAAACCTTGGCAGCCATGGAGCTTCTCAGGCGACCGGTTGACTTTGAGTCCCACACATGGAAATACCAAAATATTTAGGGGCAATGGTGTGACGTGTACAATGTGGAATGAGGTGTTAGGGTACGCCTAAGTCAGAGTTCTTCAATCAAGAGGGGGGGGGAGTGCCACCATCCCAGGGAAATGTCTTCAGAGGTACCTTTAGGGCAGCAGCCCCAGGGTCTGCCCACAGAAGCTAAATTACACAATTTCAAACCTGTTTGTAAATATTTGGGAAATGTTTACCTTTCTCTAAAATATTCTCGTACTGGAGTTCAACAATTACATAGGCCTCCCAGGCAAGTGTGTGGAATGTTGCACTCGGGCTGCATTTAGAAGAGCACACCAGCCAAGTTGGAAAATACGAAGTTTCCTTTAAGATTATACCGGCTGAAGCAATACCCACAGGGCTAGAAGGGCTTCCAGTTCAAGTCTCACTGGGAGAGTTTTGGCTGAAAATGTCTGCAGAATATTCAACTTTGAAAGAAATTGCTATCAAAACTCTCTTGCCTTTCAGCTCGTCCTATTTATGTGAGATCGGGTTCTCAGCACTTGCGGTATTAAAGACTAAGTACCGTTCAAGACTGGATGTGGCGCACAACCTGAGGATGGCAGCAGCAAAAATCCATCCACAGATTGACTGTCACTGTGGCGAAAATCAGGCACACCCGTCACATTAATGTTGGTGGTGTTATTATCAATCTGTCATGTGTAAAACAAAGCATCCTAGTAAAAACAATTTTATCTTAGAAACTTTTATTTTGAGCTGTGTAATCAGCCTCTGTCATTTCACCACATCCACTCACAAACCTACAGTTAACTAAACTCTTATTGCGTTGAACATTATTTGCCGGATATGGCCCGAAATATGCGGGTGGCGGTCAA
Organism: Lissotriton vulgaris; assembly: GCF_964263255.1. Lineage (NCBI taxonomy): Eukaryota > Metazoa > Chordata > Amphibia > Caudata > Salamandridae > Lissotriton > Lissotriton vulgaris. Next base: position 364,866,418 of record NC_141700.1, read on the forward strand.
TTGTGAGTGTACCAGATTCCAGAAATTTCTGTCAGGTGGAGGGGGGCCCGACCTTTCAAGAAATTCACCTGGGGGGGCGGGTCTCAACCTACAAACGTTTGAAGCCTCTGACCTACGGGGACCGAACAGAGCACCTTAGAACAGCTACCAGTCAAAAGAATCTTCCAGATTAATATAAAACCGAACTTAATGACACCTTACAACCTTTCTCTCAAATGTTTTCTGACCTGCCTGGACGAACGAAATTTGATTGAGCACAAAATTGAAACAGAAACAGGAAAATGTGTTAAACAGAAGGCCTATAGGGTCCCAGCAGCACAAAGACAAGATGTAAAATGGGAAGTACAAGACATGCTCAAATTGGGGGTTATCCGTCCATCTAGGAGTAAATGGTCGTCCCCCATTGTAATGATACCTAAACCAGATGGGACGACCAGGTTCTGTATGGACTTCCGAGCATTAAACAACATATCCTCATTCGATGCCTACCCCATTCCCAGAGTGGACGACTTAATAGAGCGATTAGGGGAAGCCAAGTTTATCACAACGCTAGACCTCACAAAGGGGTACTGGCAGGTACCCCTTATGGAAGAAGATAGATGCAAGACCGCCTTTGCTACGGAGGACGGGTTGTTTGAATTGAACGTCCTTCCCTTTGGACTACATGGGGTGCCCGCTACATTCCAGCGGTTAATGAACACCATCCTCCACCCCTTTTCCTCTTTCTGTTCTGTCTATCTTGACGACATAGTCATATTCAGTAACACCTGGCCAGATCACTTAAACCACATAACAGCTATTCTGGGAGCCCTACACAAGGCAGGATTACACATAAACGCTAAAAAGTCTAGAGCAGCTTATTCCAAAGTAAAATACCTGGGGTACATGTTGGGGGAAGGCGTCATAGCCCCGCAGGAGGAAAAAATTAAAGCCATTATGAACACTCCCTTTCCCAAAACAAAGAGAAAGATGAGAGGCTTCCTAGGCCTTATAGGCTATTACAGGAGATTTATTGACAATTTTGCTGTTATAGCCGGTCCTCTCACAGACCTGTTAAAAAAAGATGTTAAAACATCCACCCTTCTAAATTTTTCTGAAAAAGTTAAACAAGCCTTTAAGACTCTCAAAGTGGCCATCACCACAAGTCCGGTGCTGATTCCTCCCAACTTTAATAAGCCTTTTTCTCTAGCCACTGACGCTTCGAATACAGGTTGGGGGCGGTATTATCCCAAATAGGAGAGGACGGATTAGAACATCCGATCCTCTACATTAGCAGGAAACTACACCCTAGGGAGTGCAAATACCCCACATTAGAAAGGGAATGCCTCACAATAAGGTGGCAGTAGACAAATTAAGGTACTACCTGGAAGGCAAACCTTTCGTATTATACACAGATCATGCCCCACTACAGTGGATGAATAGGACCAAAACCCACAATCCCCGGGTTCTCAGGTGGTTCCTTTTCCTACAACCCTTTTCTTTTTCTATCCAACACCGAAAGGGCCATGAGAATAGTAATCTGATTTCCTATCAAGACACCCCCTTCTTCCCAAGCGGCAGAAACCAGGGGGTGAGGAATGTAACACGGGGACGGGCCAGGAGGAAACGAACCTCTCAGCACAGACTGGTGGCGTGTTGATCTGACGTCCCTTCCCTCTCTGCCCCATTACCAGCATGAGTGGAGCAGTGGAGAAGCCAGTCCGTGGGCTGTGTCGGACGAGCAGGAGGACGCCTGCTCCTTTAACTGGCAGACCCAGGAGAACGTAACTCCGCCCCAGATGACGAAGGTTTCTTCCGATTGAGTAAAAGGACGGAAGAAGACGCGTTGGCGTGTGACGTCACCCTCGGAGGTTCGAGTGCAGGAGGTTGGAGAGACGGAACGAAGGAAGGAGCGTTTGGAGGAGACGAAGAAGAAGACGAGAGAAGCAAGCCAGGAGGCCAACGGTTCCACGCAGTGCCGTGCCACACTCCCGAGGAGGGGTGTGGCTGCAGCAGGTACGGTAACCTCGTGTAGGGTATTTTTTTAAAACGACCGCCATACAGCGTACCGTTGCTAGTGTAAATATTACTCACTATTTCGGCACGTCGTTGAACTACAGCCTGATTGCTCTCGTGTACAGCACTGTAGCACTGGTGTCTCCTTCACTTCCCTGGTTCCCCTGTGGGCAACTATAGTTAAAGACCCCTTCCTGACGGTCTGTCATTGTTTTCTTTTGCACGGCTGAGTCCAAAAGGGCTATCATCTCAGAAGAAGTCCAAGGCCCTGAAAGAACTACGGAGAAGATCCCCAAAGAGAACATATCCTCAGGACTGCACAGGGACAGAACCCTTAAGCCATCACGGATCCCGGGGCCTTCCAAAGAGACAGACTGACATCCAGATATAAAAAGACCTTAACAAAAATAAAGCCTTACCTACCCCGATCTAGCCTCCGGTACCTTTCTAGTCCACGCCACACACACATGAAACGGAGTAAGAACTTTCGACAGAATGGAAGCTCTAGTGCGAAGAAACAGTTCGTCTGGCTAGATGTTCAGGGACGGAGGCTTGGATAACAAAGCTCACTTACCCTACAGGCAGATGTTATTGTCATTAGGAAGGGTGTATTTATGGTAAGGAGCCTGGGGGAAATATAAGTACAAGATTGAGGTCCCACAGAGGCATGATGAAGGGCGATGGTGGGAACGTGTTGCAAACCGTTCAAGAACCTACTGGCAGGGTATTTTAACAGGGATGACTGATCTGGAAACCACAGAGAGGCTGAGATGGGAGAAAGATAGCCTTTGTAGGTGCCCAAAGCAGAACCTTGCAGGGCAAGAGGAAGGATAAAGAGAAGGACTTGAGAGAGGGAAGCAGAAAGAGGATCATCCTGTTTCTCTGCACACCATGCCACAAACCTGCCCCAACGGCAGGTGTATACAGTATTGGTAAAGGGACGCCTGGAAGCCAAGATAACATTTCAGACTTTGGGCGGAAGGTAGAAAGCTGTCAACTATTGCCGCTCAATCTCCACTCATGGGGAAGCATTGACAGGTTCGGGTGGAGAACCCTCCCCTGCTGCTGTGACAGAATATCCTCCTGAAGGGACAGCCTAATCGGAGGACCAGTGGCCATGCTCAGCAGCTCGGGATACCAAACTCTCCTGGTAAAACCCAGAGCCACAAGGATGACATGGACCCAGTTGTTCCTGATCTTCTTGAGAATTCCAGGCATGGGAATGGGTATGGGTGAAAAGGCTTACAGGTGACCTGGGCTCCACTTGAGACCAAAGTGTCTCCCAGCAAGAGACAGCTTGAAAACTCCAGCGTGCAAAACTGCTGACAATGCACATTCTCTGTGGTGGCAAACAGATCTAACCAAGGCACTCCCCACTGTTGAAAGAGACCTTGGATGGAGAAGCCACTCGTGATCCTCTAGGCATCTTTGGTTGAGTTTGTCCGTCCTGGCATTCGAAAAGCCCGCCAGGTGTTGACCCACCAGTGATATGCCCAGATGTTCTAGCCATGTCCAAAGATGCGGGGCCTCTTGACAAAGGGTCCACGACCCCACCCTGCCCTGTTTGTTGCAGTACGACATGGCGGTGGTGTTGTCCATGAACACCTGCACTAGACTTCCTCTGATGGATAGAAGAAAGCTTTCAATGCCAGCCAGAGAGCCCAGGGCTCCAGTAGGTTGATGTGGAGTGCAGATTCCACTGGAGACAGAGGCCTCTGATCTCCACCTCTCCCAGAGGACCTCTCCATCCCAGGAGTGAAACATTGTCACCACTCTAACATCTGGTTGAGGAAGACAGAGGGGTCTGCTATTGACGCAATCGCGGTTCATTAACCACCTCTAAGATATTTCGAAGTTCCCTCCGAGATCTGGACCATGTCAGAAAGATTCCCCATATGTTGCGCCCATTGGAACTTCAGGTAACACTGCAGAGCTCGTATATGCCAGTGGCCCAAGTGCCACAAGCAGGATGCAGGAGACCCTGCGGCCCAGCAGCCTTAGGGTCAGTCTCACCGAAATCCAGGATAAAGACTGAAACATCGGTATCATAGCCTGAATATCCTGGACTCGCAATTCAGGAGAATAGACCCAAACCTGCACAGTGTCCAGACCGCTCAGATGAAAGGGAGGGGTTTGAGAGGGTGTCAGGTTTAACTTAGGCATGGTGATAGTGAACCCCAGTGAGTCCACGAGGTCGGCCGTAGTCTGGAGATGGGAGAGAACAGCCTGTGGTGAGCCGGCCTTCAACAGTCGTCAGGGGGAAGACTTGCACCCCTAATCTCCACAGATGAGCTGCAACCACTGCCTTCACCTTGGTGAACACCGAGGGGCACTGGTAAAACCAAAAGGGAGCACGACAAACTAAAAATGCTCGTGACCCATTGAGAACTGCAGGTGATGTTGTCAGGCAGGACGGAAATGTGGAACTATTTGTGCAGCAAGTCCAACGTTACTATCCAGTTCCCCGTGTCCAGGGTAGACAGGACTTAAATGAGCATAAGCATTTTGAATAATTCATTTTTCAAGACGAAATTGAGAGGGAACAGGTCTTGAGTAAAAGAAGGCCTTTGCCCTTTTTGGACACCAGAAAATAGCAGGAATAACAACCACAACCTACATCTGGTGTCGACATCATCTCTAAAGCTCCCTTGGCCAAGAAAGCAGCTACTTCGTGGCAGAGCAAGGACAGATAGTCCTCCGTCAGCCTGATGTAAGCGAGTGGCATTGGTGTAGGAGAAGTCACCAAGTGGAGGGAGTAGCCCCTTCAGACAATCTGAAGAACTCAATGGACTGATGTTATTGACCTACAGTGGGGCAGGTGATGGCATATCCTGCCTCCCACTGGGTGCCCATGATGGCAGGAGGGCACATGAAAGGAATTTGGAAGCTGTGGCTGCTGGGGGCAGGCGGACTGGCCTGACCTCTGGCTGACTGACCCATGTGGTCTGTGGGTAGCAGATCTTTGGCCACACAGAGGCTGAGGAGCATACATGCTGTAGTGGCTGGGCAGGCAAAGATGCACCATGGAGCCCCTTCCCTGCCCACAAAAGGAGTGAAAGATGGACAGGGGTTGGCGAGGGGCCATGGAAGGCCTAAGGATCAGGCAGTTGCTCTTCTATCCTTGTAGCATTTCAGCGCAGAGTATGCCTTGTCTCCAAAGGGAAAGGAGCCATCAAAGGGCATGTCCTTAAGCAAAGCTTGGACAGGCCCTGAAAAGCCAGTCGTCCTCAGCCAGGCATAGCACCACAAGGCCACTGATGAAGAAACTGCTCTGCCTAGCGAGTTGGTCGCGTCCAGCCCACATCGGATGGTGCACTTGAATGCACCTCTCCTGTCGGTTATAGCTTGGAAGATTATGGCCCCAGCCTCCTCCGCGACTATGGGCAGCACCTGCACAACCAAATACCATAGTGCATGGGAGTAAAGGTCTAAAAAGCCCGTAGTGTTCATGGACTGCGGTACCAGGCTGGTGGGAGAAAGCATTTTTTCCCTAAGGTATCCAGCCTCTTGTGTTCCCCATCTGGTGGAGTGGTAGGGAATGCACCAGGATTTACACTGGAGGTGGAAGCTTGGGCTACTAAGCTCTCCAGGGCAGGGTGCTGAATGAGGCAATTGGAGTCCTTCAGGAAAGGGCTGGTGGGGCAGTGGCGGCGGGCAATCTTCCTGTTCACAGGAGGCCCTGTGCAGGGTTTGGACCAAGACCCAAGCAGGACGTCCATGAGGGCTTCTTTAAATGGGAGAATCGGTTCTGGGTGGCTTATGCTCAGCTAAAGCACCTATGTCAAGACGTTACTCTTGACTGCCAGCGAGGATAGGCTAAGGTCCAAGACCTGGGCTACCGTTCTCACCACCATGGCAAAAGAGGCTCCCTCCTCTGTAGCAACAGTAAAGGGAAAGACAATGCCAGTATCTGGAGAGGTGTTAAGTCTGAGGGTGTCTGCCAATTCCTCACAACAGTCCATGTAATCAGGGTCCAGCGACAGCTCCCAGTCCTCCCCAAGTCCTAGCCCATAGGAATAGGGTTTGGGCTCCTGCCTGGAAGGCACGGCTCCAGTTGGGCATCCAGGGATAAGAATGGAGATGGGTGCTGTGGAAGGTCGAGGTGGTATGACCGACGCTGGTCCAAATCTATCATTGAACCCAAGTGGCATGACTGGAGCTGGGTATGGAACCGCTGATGGAGAAGCAGTGAGGCCCCTGCCAAACCTGCAGGGCCGGAAGGCATGCCAGCGCAAACAGGTTGCCCAAATATGAGATGCATGGCCTCATAGAACTCATGAAGTTGGGTGAGGGTCGCTCCAGATCCCAGAAACTCATGGATTGCGCGGAGCTGGCCCAGGCATAGGCTCAACTAAAGAGCCAGACCCTGAATTAAAATGCTCCCAAGTCCCGTCGGATGATGTTGATCGAAGGGGCAAAGTTGAAGACCTTGTCAGCTTCTTTTCTTTCTTTTGTGTGATTGAGATGAAAATCTTGGGCTCCGCCACCAATCCGGGACCATCCTCTCGACCAGCATCAAGACCATTGCGGCGTTGCATGTTGAGCTGCAAGCCTCAAGTGCCTTGGGGTGCATGGTGTGGCCGTCGACACAGGTTGTCGCGTCGTGTTCACGCTCAAGGCACCAGAGGCAAACAACGTGCGGGTTGGTCACTGACATCTGTCAGTGTCAGGCGCTGCAGGGCTTGAAGCTGGCCTTCCTAGCTTACATCCTGCCACACAGGATAAGATTTCAAAAAAGATTTAGACAAAAAGTCGAAAAAATCAAGTCAAAAAATTATTGTGAGGTAGCTCTCTTTGGATCTGCACAGACTGGTGCTGTAAGAACTGAAGTCAGCGTGCTGGGTGGTGCCTATATAGGCAACGTACACGTCATTTCTGACTGCAGACGACGCCACGCGGAGCCGAATAATGCATAAAAGATTTCTAGATGCAGTCTGAAGCCTGGGAATTATTCTAAGGTAAGGAATCTGCTGCTAGATATCCCCAGCAGATGTCCATGATTAAAAGGGTAATAGAACAATATGAGTGTAACTCTCTTAAAGAGGAGGGATACTCCCCTTTAAGAATATGATTAAATAACCAGTAAGGGGATTTTGCAAATACTTGAGCATAAAATAGTACCAATCACATGGATAGCCATTCTCTACAGGAGCCTTACATCTTGGAAGCTTATTTACAACCCGCACTAATTGTACTTCCATTGGGCGAATGAGATTCTGACAGAATTTGGGCCTGAGCAAAACAATTCATATTTTCAATTAAGGGTTTTACATTTTCTGCACATATTTTACAGAACTTTTACAGAAGTGTTTAACAAAATAGACTAATTCCGGACTATCCCCTTCCGCAGTTCCTGTTCTGGGATCTTTTATTTTAGTGATATTATTTCTCACACTTCGAGTTCAAGTACGCCAAGCTAGTAAACTACCACTAAAATCTGATGACTTTCTTCATCAGGAAATCCTGAAGTTGCTTCTTAGCTGACAATCTAAATATCTCTGCTTATTCTGTACCTCGTGTAATCTAGTTATAGCTAGTTGAAGCACACTTAAGAGTGTTTAAAATTTACAATTCATGATCTTTTTGTAAGTGTTTCCAAAAGCTATACCATACCCCTCATCGTTATCTTATACTCCTCCCAGAAGAAAGTTCTAAGCAAACCAACATGTGATCTGTTAGGTACATGGGAAATAGTTGCTTTTGGCAAGCAATCTGAAATGAGGAAAAAATCTATCCTTGAAGCTGTTTGGAAACAAGGCGAAAAAAAGCATACTGCTTTTGATTAGGATTCAGCACATGCCAAGGGCCGATAAACCCATCTCATTCTTTAATGTGTTCATGGTTTGCGCTACCTTTGGTTTTCTTTGAAGGCCCTTAAAGTTACTCATATCCAGCTATGGGATTTAAACAAAATTTAAATTGCCTCAAAATATATGGTTTAGAAGTAGGCTAATTGGGAACATCAAGGGATAGAGTCTGGCTCATCAAGGATTGACCTATACAACAAGACGATTGTAGTTGGTACTTGATCTATTCAAATCTCTGCAATCACAAATCTTCCTATTTTATCTGTAAGTGATTTAATAATACTGCATATAAACCTCTTGAAGGCGAGTACTGGAATCCCCCCATGAACTGCAGAGGTTTAGAGGTATAAGAGCGCTGGATTAATTGGAAAGATTTTTTTTTAAACTTTCTTGATTGCAATTTTCTTTTCATGCTTTGCATATGGAAACAGTTACATCTCAGGGATCGCCCCATACAATAAATTTCCCGGTCCGCGGTTAATGAACCAATATGGGTGTCCACTGAGGCTCCTATCAAACCATCATTCAGCAAAAAGCATCATCATGAATCCGTTATTGTTTGTTTTATAACTTGTAAACAAACACCCCCACCCTAAACCCCCACTGGGTCCACTCATCCCAAGGTCCAGTTAACAAAGATTCAAATTGGGGTTTCCTCCCGTCTCTTCCCCTGTCTAGGGGACTCCGTTCCTTCATGACTATCTCCTGTGGAGGCCGTATGTGTAGAACTAGGGGAATTTCCCTCTATCTCTTGGACCATTAACCCCATGCCTGCAAGACCTTTGGGAGTTTGGCATCCCTCCTAGTACTACGAATGTGCCCCTCCTCCGCCAACGCCCATTCCTTCAGGTCCGCTTTCCAGCGTGCTATTAGTGGCCCCTGTTGCGTCAACCAGTGGATTGTTATTCGTCGCCTAGCCGTCACCAGTCCTAGTACCAGGAACTTCCTACTGGTTTTGCGTTTAGGGTCTTGGGGAATTAATCCCATGATACAGGTGCGCACCTCCAGAGCCACCCTCCACCCTGTTATCCTACGCAGGTCCTCAGGATTACTACCCAAAATCTCTGGATCGTTGGACATGACCAAACCAAGTGTGCAAAATCTGCCTGGCCATAGTGGCATCTGGGGCAAGTCGGGTCTTTCGAACTGTCATTGATGTGTAGGCGTTTGAGAGATAGATATGTCATGTGAACCATATTGTATTGAATCTGTTTAAATTAATTAGAGACCGCCACCTTGCGGACTCCCTATTGAATCTTCTCCCACTCCCGTGGCATTATCTCCTGCTGGCTCACTTCCTGACACCTATCTTCTACCCTGAGAGGTGCACCTTTCCTGTCCTCCCTAGGAACCCTATACAGGTGTGTGACAAGCTTCCGTCCACCCGCCATGGCAATCATCATGACCAGGGTGTGCCTGTGCTCCGGGGCGTCTGGGAACGTAGGGCATAGCTGTCGTGCCGTTGCTGTTTTGGCATACTGTAGGAATTGCCCCAGACCCAACTCAAAGGATTCCACCGCTTCCTGGTACGTAATAAACCGCTGTTCTGGGTAGAGATCCAACAGCATAAGGCAGCCTCCTGCCTTCCATTCATCAGTGGACATGATGTGCTCTATATGTGCGAAAGGCGGCATCAGCCAGAAATACACCTTCAGGGAAAACGGTTTCACTTTGATAATTCGCTTAACCACCCTGGCGTAGATGGCCGCCAACAATCCACCCAGTGGGGGTCCCTGCCTCTGGCTACCATCCGAGTGCCATAAAAAAGTGCACCCAGCTGTCGGTCCCCAGAAGTGTCAGCTAGAAGCGAGCGTTCCCATGAGGGGTCTGTGTCCAGCCAGGCCACTGCGTGCTGTAATTGGGGCGCAAAATAATAAAGTTCCAGATCGGGGATTTCTAGGCCACCTCTACCCCAGGTGCGCTTCATGACCTCCAGGCTTACCCAACAGCGTTTGCCATTCCAAAGTAATCGCAGGAGCAGTGAATCAAGGTCTTTGAAAACCTGATGTGGGAGTTCAAAGAAGGAGCCCTGCATTGTGTAAAGACATCGGGCAGTACCACCATTGTAATAAGGGCAATCTTCCCCATCAGTGAGAGTGTAAGCGTATTCCAGAAATCAATACTGCCCTGGAGACCCCTGAAGATCCTCCCCACATTATGCTGGTAAAAAAACTTCCCTGTCCCTACTTCTCCAGATCCCAAGATAGCGCAACACATCGGGCACCAAGGGGATCCCTATCTCTCGTAGACAGATTCTGCTCCGTTCAGTTTCAGACCCCACCAGGTATAGTTGGGATTTGGTTTTGTTGACATACAGTCCAGAAACCTCCGCGAATCGGCCCAAACCCGCCATCAATAGTGGAAGTAAGTGTGTTGGCTCCCGCAGGTATATCAGCGCTTCGTCCGCGTACAGTGATATAACATGTTCCACAGCTCCAACTCGGATACCTCTTCCCTGGAGAACCCCACGGAGATGGCACGCCAATGGCTCCATCGCCAGGGCGAACAGCAAAGGAGAAAGTGGACACCCCTGCCGTGTCCCCTTGGCTACTGAGATGGCATCCGAGACATAACCTCCCGTACAAACCCTTGCCATCAGCCTAGTATAAAGGAGTTTCACCCAGTTCACAAACCCCTCACCGATCCCCATTTTCAACAGCACCTGCCACAGATATTCCCACCTGAGCGAAAGAATACCAGGGTATTCTGCTCAGCTCCCCCCTCTAGGGACTGCATAACGTGGGCCAGGCGACGGATATTCGTTAGCGTGTTCCAACCTGGAATAAAACCAGACTGGTCGTCATGCACCAGTCGTCGAAGATACGGAAGCAGTCTGTTCGCCAAAACCTGGCTTATAATCTTCAGGTCGACGTTGAGCATAGATATCGGCCTATAGGAGGCCGGGAGCAAAGGATTTTTCCCCGGCTTGGGGATCATTACAATCAGCACTTCACGCATGTAGGCGCCAAGTATACCAGTCTCCTTAGCCTGCAGGACTATATCTAGGAGCCGAGGAACAGGGTTCCCCCAAACTCCTTGTAGAGCTCCGCCGCCAGGTCAGGGGATCTAGCCGTCTTCAGGTGTGTGATCACTGTTTTCACCTCCTCTCCCCGAAAACACGCCCCTATGGACTCCTGACTTTTCGGGTCAAGGCAGGGCAGGTCCACCTCAGCAAGATGGGCCTCCAGGGATTGTGGGGCGCCAGTGGGCTCTGAATATATTTGTTGGAGGTGTGCGGCAAAGACCATGTAAATCTACTGCTGAGTATAGACCACCCGACCTTGAGCGGAGCTAAGGGCTAGTATTGGGGTGGGCTAAGTCTCCTTTCTAATCAGGCGCGCCAGTAGGCGTCCTGCTTTGTCCACCTCAGTGTACCATCGACGTCTGCTAGTGGACCTGTTATACTTGCCCAGTGACTCCCAGAGCTTTCCTATCTTCTGTCGTTGTTCCGTCCATTTGGCCGGTCCCTCTTGGTCCATGGGAAAGGCCGCCTCCAGAACCTTTAAGTGGTCCTCCTGATGTGCCAGGTCCCGCTCCAACACTCTCTTCACTCCCACCTCCGTGGCCATACACATTCCCCTCAGCACCACTTTCATTCCGTCCCATTCAAACGCCCTCAGACTAGCCGTGTTCCAGTTCTCCTCAAAGTAGCCGTCCAACCCTGCCCTGGTTGTTTCCTTAAAAACCGGGTCAGTCAACACTTCTGTATTAAGTCTCCACAACTGTATTTTTTAGCGCGGGCGGCCCAAAGTATAGGCCACCAGCAGGGGGGGAGTGATCGGATAGATAGCGGGCCAGGTATTGTGTTTCTAAAATCTGACCGGCTGCTATTTCCGTCACAAAACAATAATCCAACCAGCTATACGTATTAGCCACCGGGGTATAACAAGAGTACACCCGGCTATCCGGGTCACAGTGTCACCAGATATCCAAAAAGTGGTAATTATTAAGCATTTGCTGCATGGCCACGCAAGTCTTGGGTTTAGTGTCTGGTTTTGGAGGGAGCCTGTCACAATCCCCATCAATGGCACAGTTAAAGTCCGCAGCCACAATCAGTTCCACATCAGGCGCCAAATCTAGATTCCCTAGGACCTTGCCCAAAAATTCCCCATTGTTGGCGTTGGTGGCATAAACATTCACCAGGCATAGATGTCTCCCATCCAATGTCCCCTCCACCAGCACATATCATCCCTCTGAGTCTGGACAGCATTTCAACATTTTAAAGGGGACCCCCCGGCAACACCCATATAAGCGCCCCCCCCCTGGCGAACCCCGAAAAGGAGGTCGCCAAAAACTGGCCCTCCACCTCCTCTGAACATACTTCAGGCAATCCCCCCAGAGATGCGTCTCCTGTAGACAAGCCACACTTATCTTGTATCGCCGAAGGTAGGTTGCTATCCGAATCCGCTTAATTCTGTTGTTGAGCCCCCTAAAATTCCATGTTATAAGCTTATAAGCCTGCTGTTGCCTGCCATAAGTAGTGATCACTAGGCACCCATGGCCAACGGGGGATGCGGGGAATGAAAAGGCATAGTATTGGGGGTCTCCCAGCTCCCCCGAAAGCTCTTGGGACCTCTGATGACCCGGCCTAAAAACATCCCTAGCAAAGAACAATAATAATAGCACATTCCGCTGTCTGCCGCTCCGCTGCTCCTCCTCCTCTGCTCTTGCCATCCGTGTTGCATATCCTGCCCCGCCAAAACTAAGGAGTCCATCCATTCGCGGCCTCTTGCGGGGTACTGAAAAAGTGGACCCTGTCTGTGTATTGTACTGAGCTGGGCCGGGAATATTAGGCTGTATTTAATATTACGGTACTGTAGCCTCCGCTTGACCCTCAGAAAGTCTTTCCGTAGGTCTTGGACTTTTTTGGTGAAATCCGGGTTGATTTGAATCTCTTGGTTTTCGAACCTGGGGGGACCATTCTTGCAGATGAACTGCAGGATCATATCCCGATCCCGGACGGAAATTAAACAAGCGTGCGATCAGAGTAGTGGGTGGTGCCACTGGTTTCAGGGGGTGGGGGGGGGGGGGGGGGGGGAAATCGGTGGGCCCATTCCACCGCAAACATCTTGGAGAGTCGAAGGCCTGGGAGGCCGGTGCCGATCCACTCCTCTAAAAATAAGTTTGCCACCGGCCCCTCCGCCTTCTCCGGAAAACCCAAGAAGCGGAGGTTGTTCCTCCGTGAGCGCCCCTCAGCATCTTCTGCCCTATACTCAAGGCGAGAGGTATGCTCTTGAAGTGTGGACACCATCGCTTACAGGTGCTGGAACTCCATCTGTAGGGAGCTCAGGTCTCCGTCTGCGGTAGTGACACGGTCTGCCACCTTCCTCAGATCCAGGCGCAGGTGGTTTATGTCCATCGCCATGCCGTCCATTTTCGATTCCAGTGCCACTCGCGAGTCTTTGATGGCCTCTAAGATATTAGCCTTGTCTTGTGCCGCCGTTCCCTGCAGCAGTCCCTGTTTAGTATTTGGCCTGCTACGCTCCATTGATGACGGCCCTGGTATTGTGTATTGCATAATTTTGTTTGTTTGCGCTTCACACCGGGGTCTGTCCCTCCCCATCTCCAGTGCGGGCCTGCCAGGAGACGTCACCGGGGTTCCCCACCCCCACACACACCACTGCCCCCGACACTGATCTCCGTCGTAAGCCAGGCCAGGCCCGGGAGGCCTATGTGTACCCTGCTCACCACTCTCATCCCTCCAGGCAGTCCGACGTCGTCTGGAGAAGAAGTCCACTGGGCCCCTCACCTCAGGTCCCAAGGCCACCCAGGGCCGCCGCAAGAGTTGCTGTCCAGCGAGGGTCTAGCCATGGCCCCGTGTCTCCTTATCGTGCCCTTATAGTGGTCCTTGCAGCAGTGTCCAAGGCGGCATCCGCCCGCGCAGGCTATCCCAGGAGCACTGGGTTCAGCCCCCCTCAGCAGCTCATCCACACGCCGAGGCTCCCTTCCTCTCAATCAGCAGCCTGGCCACTTGTAGCTCACAGGGTCGTCTACCGTCCTCCCCCAGGAAAGCCTACAGTCAGAATCGGGCAAAGTCGGCTCGTCCACGGCTCATGTCCCCAAGTAGTGCGTCCCCGGGCGCCGTCAACAACACTTTCCAGGCCTCGGTCCTCCACCGGCCCTGCCCCGCTGGTATCTCCGTCTGGGCCTGATCCTGGGGACCTCATGGCGCAGGGCCCCTGTCTCCTCCTGCAGGAGTCCCTCGTGTGGGTTCAGTAATAATTACGCTCCGGGGATCACGTCGTTATAGGACCCGGCGCCGCATGAAGGAGCTCCACAACATGGGCCCACCACGGCCCTCTGAAGCCCTAGGGTCACGTAGAATTTGGCTGCATGGTCCTTAAGGGCTTTCCGTGATGCTGCAGGATCGTCGTGTCGCCAGCAGCCCCGCCGCCACGATCTGCACGGCAGGGGCCGACCCAGCACAGGCGGCCGGCGGCAGGCAATCAGGCCGACCGCATCTGCGCCACCATGATTTCCATAACATGGCCGCCCTCACCGCCAGGGAAAAAGACCGGTTTCCAGGTCCGCCAGCAAGCCACTCTGCATACGGTCCCAAGGCACGGGACCAGGGGGGGTTCCGACCCCCTCTCGTGCGAGGATAAGTACTAATCCACCAGGAGTTAGGAAGGATTCCAATTTACGGGGGAAGGAGCTACTCTAACCCACGTCTAGCTCGCCATGCGTCCAAGCCACACCCCCAGATTAATTGGAAGGATGCTAACAAATATCTTCAGCTTATCCGTTTATATGGGTCTCCTGAAAGTGCACTATAGATGTTTTTGTTTCTCTAGCCAGGTCAAGATGCCTTGCGTTTCTTTCTAATATTCAAACCATTCACATTCAGAGACAAATCTATTCATAGTTGACAAATATTAGAATGTGGATCAAAATGTACCTGGGGGCCTCTCTAGACATAATCCCACAATCCCCAGGATCATCTCTCTCTCTTCTTTTCTACACCTGACCTCCATTTAAAAAAAGAGTGCTTCTAGTGTTCCAGCAAAATATATTTTAACCAAGGCAACAGTCAGTTTCATCTGGCAAATGTTGTCCTTCTGCCCATTCCCCATCCCACTCCCCTCCTCCCCACTTCCTGGGGACCAAAAACACACATCCCCTACTTATCCTAATAATCAACCCTTAAACATATCCACCCATTGCTTAGGTGCCCCCCACCAACCTTTGCATTTTGAATCTGGTGACCGCACAGCTTAGCCGCTCTCCCACAAACAAAGATCCAAACAAAGACAGTAACCCCTTCATTCTAATGCCTCCAAAGGTCCACCCTCTCCACCTTCCTCTTTTGACAGAACCCCAATAAAAGTCTTGTAATCCTTGTATCATCACCTTATAACTTAAAAATATTTAAAACAATTTGATATCATTAGGCAAATGTGTCTGCCTCTGTTTTTTCTAAAGATGTCCAAGACAAGCATTCACTGCCTCTACCTCCTGAAAGATCTTGACTGTCCCATTTACCAACACAATAAGTCTAGCAAGCTGCACTAGCATAGCTTGAACACCCCTCCACTTAAATGCAGGTATCAAAAGCTGAAGCACCCTCAGGTACTTTGATGTCTCAAATGTCATATCCTGAAACACTTGAACATTGAAATCCTTTGAGGATTTAAAGCTCCGCAGTTTACTGCTTGTGAGAAGACCCTTTCTCAGATTCTGAAGTCCATTAATATTGTACGAAGGTATGCAACGTTTGAATATTCCACAAATGGATCCCAGTGTGCCCTCACGATAGTTAGGTCTCCCGTAAACTCCGGAACAATTTGAGGTTGAATTTGGTTCTCTACAACTTCTTTTGGTAAAGATGCAAGCTCTTTTCTTTTTTGGCGCACTTACAAATCTCAGATTCGACCCCCTGAGGCGATTCTCCTGATCTTCCCACTGGGACTTGATGATCTTTATTGTCTTTGTATGAGAGATATTAGCAGACTTACGCTTACCCTGAGCGTTTTCCAAAATAGACCCCATTGTTTTCTCCTCCTCCAAGTGAACAGAGGAAGTCTATTTTCTTTAGGAACAATGTAGCAGTGCACTCCCAAGCCAGTATTGCATCAATAAGAAAGCTTGATTAGTATATTTGTTGCATCAATCTTTATTTATAACAATCCATACGGTAAGTAAAACACAACAGCCAACGCGTTTCGTTCAAGGATTAAACTTCGTCAGGGCAAAGTCATGGAAAGATTGAAGAGCAACTGTCGTTGTTGCCCGGTTAGATGCTACGCCGTGACTGACATTTCAGGTCCATTGTGCTGGCCCTTATCAAGGAGGCCCTCACTCCATTGTGAAACGACATGACCGAATACTTTTGACTACTTTACTTGAACGGGGTGCGGACCAAATCTTGGGTCCATTGTACGTGACAGTTGCTCTTCAATCCTTCCACGACTTTGCCCTGACGTAGTTCAATCCTTGAACGAAACGCGCTGGCTGATGTGTTTTACTTACCGTATGGATTGTTATAAATAAAGATTGATGCAACAAAGATAATGATCAAGCTTCCTTATTGATGCAATACCGGCTTGGTATTGATGCAATACTGGCTTGGGAGTGCACTGCTCCATTGTTCTTACAGTTTTGTTTTCCTGCCTGGCAGGTGGCACCCCACAATGGAGGGTGCAGGAGCTGAATGTGCACACCAATTATCAACTTATACATGAAGTAGTACCTGGGGATCACACAGAGTAAGGTGCGGAAATTGGAGTTCGCCGTTGGTTCTTTGTTTACACTAAGTCTATTTTCTTCTCAATCTCTGCCATTTTACTGCTCAGAGAAGAGGAAAAATATCTTTGAGCATGCTTCATCTCTTGTATTTCCCAAGTACAGTAGTGAGCAATGGTTTAATTATAAAACTAGAGCTCTGGGATGTCGTCTGAGCAATAATCTCAGCTGAAGCCAATACTGTGTCAGCCAGGTCAAGCACAGACATAAGGATTTGGTACATATGAGATGTTTTGCAGTAATCAAGTGTCTTGGTTACCAATATTGCCTGCATCCTTGACTGTAGCCCCTGGTTGTCAGAGCTGGTTCTTATTACAACTAGAATTGATCTTAAAATTTGAGGGGAGCTCCCATATATCCATCCCCTCTTGCTTTCTTGGCCTTATTAGAGTCACCCTTTTCCTTAACCATGAGTGCTTGCCCCACACCAAGCAAGTTAGTCTCCTTTTTTCGACCTGCCAGCCCAGTCTTGAAGGCCTTATTAATTAAGAAATAATAGATCATGGCACTCCCTCCTTCTGTACCACTCGCAAGAGATTGAGTCTGTGCATTCCCAGCTGGGGTGTCCTCTGCTGATGACTCCTGCACCCCAGTATCAGAGTTGCTGTAAGCTGCTGTTGTCTGCCATTGCCTTTTTTCCTGCCTAATCTTCAGGCGCGCTTTCATTCAAACTCTCCTCTACCAATTTTTCAGAAGGAAATATCTTCGCTCTCTCCAAGTGGCCAGCAAGATCCTAGCATGGAATGGTCTCCCAGTCTTGTTCCTCTGTGGGTATCCTGGGCCTTTATTTGATAGCGAGGAGTCCTTTTTAAACTTCTGCATTTGTGGCCTTTGAATTTCCCTTAAATAGACATCGGGTGTATCATGGATCTGAGGGCCTGTCTGCTTCATACACATAGAGCATATGCTTTTCCCCCCCACTTTTTATCTGAATCACAGCCTCCCAAGAGAAAGTCATTCAGATCCAATCAAACTCCTTTAATCAATCCCTTAATCTATTAGAGCCTCTAACTGGGCTTTTTCTCAGAGGACCTTAATAATTATGGTCATATAAAACACTTTCCCAACAAATGGGATAGGAGAATTAAGAATGGTTCAACAGTGAAGGCACAATCACCACAAAAATTATGGCACGCATAGGAGGAATATACAATCTAGTATTCCTACCCTGAGCCAAGTCCAACAGAGGGTCAGGTCCGCCCTGGGGGTACTGTCCTACCAGGGTGGGGAGAGGTTGCCGATGATGAAGCATGGCACAATTATGTGTGTGAGGCTTCCTCTTCCATAAGGATGATCTTCCCTTCCTCTAAGACTCACAGAGGAATTCTGTAATTGTCCCAGAGGGACCTATGGATGCTTGTTTCAGGGTAGGAATACTGCATTGTGTATTCCACCTATAGCTGCAGTACTTTTTCTGGTGACTGGGTCTTCACAGGAGGGCATACAGTGGCTCAGCTCCTCCTCTACCGTGTGTTAAGATCAACAGGGAAGGCAATCTAACAATGTATTGCTTGCTCGTCTCATTGCATGCTCTCAGCTCTCTCACATTAATCAATGGCTAAGAAGCCGCCACATATCTCGTTTTGGCTCGCCTGACCATTACCACCCAAGTCTTTCCTGGGTCTAGACGCTGTGGCATTACTGAAGACCAGGGGAAAGAACACAAACTTTCCATCCTTGAAGAAGGGGTCCACCATTGCAACCCACCTGTGTCTAACCCGCTCTAGAGAGTAAGAGATTGGCCTCCCCAAAAAATTGGAAGAGACCATGGCCGCTTCTGTGTCTACAAATGCTGCCATGGCAATGCTGGGTGTGGGAGTGACTCGGCCGAGAGGACCCATGCTTGTCGGAGTTGTGCATCTTCGAGACAGCAATGTGATACCCTCAATACTTCATGCGAAGGCCATATTCTCTTGCCAGCGCCAGTATTCTAAGACTTCCCAAGCCCTAATAGCCACTACCACCAACTCAGTCAGGGAAGCCATTCCCTAGAAAGCAGGACGATCAAAACGAAATGCCCCTATGCCAAAAAAACACAACAACAAAAGCACTTTGAGGTAACCCTTACAAAGAGGTAGAAAAGAATTAAAAGTACTGATCTAACTTTATCAGCCTCTCATTTATCAAGGTCCAGCTAACCCCAAGATCCTTAAGAATGGTTAATGGGATTAATTTTGCAGAAATTGATTTGTATGTACCTTTGGTTTCTGGCAGAGACACTCCAAGACTTAAGGACCTGCTTAGGAAACGAGTGCAACCTCTGCCTCTATTCTCCCACTGGGTTACTACCCACCTGGAAACCTAACATCTGGGTTAGCCAGTCCATTACCTTGGCCTGGTGAATGGAAGTCCTTGGATGCTTTCTTTTAAAGGGGATCCTGCAATACAAACATTTCCCAGTAAGTCACAGGAAGATATGATGCTACCCACCTTGATATGATTTGGAATCAGACCTACCTTTCATATCACAAGTTCAGAGACTCTGGTGAAGTATTTCCTTTGGTTGCCAATCTGCTAAGCCTTTAGGGGGCCAGTCCAAAATTTTGTTGCCAACCTTGGGTCTTTTTGTACATTCCAGTGATTAAAAAAGTGATGAACTTTTAGCACTAGCTCTCTAGGGTTAAAGAATTCCAAATTGGCAAAGTGGACATGTAACTCCTTAAAACAAAACTTAGTGTATGCTATATAGCACTAACATTTCCCAACCCTTTAAAGTTGTTTACGTTTAATCCAGCCACTGGGAAATTCCATACCCCATCTGGACTGGGTATACCACTGGTCTTCCAGGTGACAAATAGGCACATATCAAACAGTGATAAAATGTGATAACCAGGTCAGTCCAGTCCTGAGGAGTCAGCAGGGAGCGCGACTCCTTAGGAGCAAGAGCCCTCATATACCCAGCTAGGTGTCATGCTTCATCATCAGGCGTGCTCCACGTCAGGCTGGCACTGCAATGCCCAATGTGCACCCACAAGGGGGCTCTTTACCAGAGATTTTCTAGATATGCTGTTTTGTAATATGTTAAGCCTGGGTGTGGGGCTGAACAGTGTAGATTGGTGTAAAAGATTTTTCAACTATGAATAATAAGAGTGCAAGTAAAAAAGGTCAGCAGTTCATCTAAAAAAGGTTTAATAGGCGAATCTCTTAGCCTATGTTAAAAATGTCTGTGCTATCATCAGAAAGGATGATCTATAATAGTTGATGGGTTGACATGTTTCTTGCCCTGATCAGTTTACTAAGGATCTGGTGGCAATTCTTCAGGACCAGTGTGCCCTAATCTACACGGTGGCTGGAATAATTAATTACTCAATAACCTCATTTTCAAACACCAGGCAAATGCCTACATATATAAATACCTTTCAACGTATAAAAACCCACCCTATTGCGGTGAGGTTTGGCTTCCTTGAGTAGGAGCAAAGCTGCATGCTAATTATGTGTTGGAGTCTGCAACAGAGGTGAGTGGGACGACTTATCATTGGCTCAGCTCTCTCGCAAGTGAGAGAGAGCTGAGCCCGGGCAGGGATCCACACCGTACACGTTCCACCATGCCCAAATGTGAAACTAGCCCTCGTTGAGTCTATGCCCTGATGGATAGGGAGTGTAAAGAGCCACCAAAGCAGCTATTAGACAACTGAGAGCAATATCCCATGCCCCCCAACCCCCTCCGGTCCGCCCTACAAATTCTGTTTCAACCTGCGAGCCCTGAAGGAAAGTTTATCAATTAAGGAAAGACAGTTGGTTGCAGTTTGTTTGCAGGTACTACCAGAGGAGGTGGTGGTAGCAGTCCCCTCTCTTCCATGGACTTCAATATCTTTCCAGTATGCTATCGTGATTTTTAGGTCAAGCCTAGTCTGTCTGCAAGACATGCTGTATCTCCTCTTTGGGCTTCAAGGACGCCCATCGACGATGCTGGCTTTTGATTGGTGCATTATTTGGAAATGTCACTCCTTTGGGTGCTTGGTTCCCTACCATGGGATTTCACCCATTGTTCCTTCTGGTTGGCTATCCGATATGGTCACGGTTCCTCGTGGTCGGCCATGGCAACGCATAGTGCATCGGGATTTTTTTTTATTTTATCGACATTCCTAATTTTAAAAAAAAGGTTTTTGCATTACTCATTCCGTTTCATTGCCATTGTTGTAGTGACATTCAATTTTTTTAAATTTTCTTTTTAGGAAGGCACAGTTTAACCGACGCAGAGGTTCGAACCCTGTTCCCCATGTCTAAATTCGACAGCTCTGGAAGTTATGCCACAGCCTCTCTCCTGCTAGGCATAGGCCACTTGCTTTTAACATTACCACCATACACTGTATGTTATGTTAAGTTGCATTTGTTTAATGATTATTAAGACAAATTGAAATGCTCTTTCCTTGTCCGGGATCCTGATTAGTATTGCTTCATTGTCAACGAGCCTGCTTTGTAACATTTCCACATCCTACTTTCTCAGCTAGGAGTGGTTGTGAGCCAGAGACCGCATGAGTGGCTGTAGAGGGTCATAGTAGGAGTGTTCCCCGCGTAGGAGTGCACTAGTGTTGTGGTCTGACCATCTTGGGCTGGAATAGGCTAATGTGAATGTAGCAGAGGTAAGGCGATAAAGCGCATTTTTTCAGATTTTATACGTTTACTAGTCTGGAAACAGTTTTGAAGTGGTTTTTATTTGCTCACATACCTTATGCGGAGCTCATTTTGTAACAGCACCTAGTCCAGGAGTGTACTTAGCAACATGCCTTTGTCCTTGTGTCCGGACTATGGATTGTTCCACTTCCTGGCAGTGCCTTCTATATCAAGAAACCAGGAGCGTGTAAATGTCAAGACCTTGAGTGGAAAAAAGAGAGCACAATGAGATGCTCTCGTCCTCTCTACTGCTGGGGGCAATATAACACATTTACCCACTCGGCAGCCTGTGAGCGCTGATATATGCAGTTTGGTACAGATGGCCTTTGCAGCAAAAGTATGGAGTCCTTAGTTCTTGTCACACCAAAGTCTAGTATTGTTGGAAAAATCCTCCAGTTCAATTTCCCTCTGCCACCCGAGCTCCATCCAAATATATCCCAAAATATGTGGTTGCTAATATGCGTGCAAACTGTACTTGAGTTTGTTCTGCCACTTGCACTAATCAAAAGCTTTAAAAAGCTGGGTGCAGATTGTATTTACTCCACTTTTGGCGCAGGCACTTACCAGCACTTTGCAGTTAATGGAAATAACTAGTGCAAAACAGCGTTCACACTATCACAAGCGCAAAACGGGTGCAAAAAACATTTGCTCTTGTTATTCCACTCAATTTACCATTGGTTTGAACTAACCCCATTATACTGGGGCCTCTGAAGGTTTCTGATTTGGCTGAAATGTTGTTTTTCTCTCTCAATGATAATGTGTACGATAATGTTTTGGGGATTAAAGAGCTGGGGTTGCGCTTTTCTATTAAACTGTTTGACCTTGGAAGATTCATTTGCTATGCCATACTTTTAACTTTGTCTGCTGTGAGTGGAATCTACCTTTGCTCTCCAGAGAAATTACATTTTTTTTTATACAGAAAACAATCGCAACCGCTGTTACAGGGCTAGCATGGGTTGAAAAGGTGCCCTTTATACATCGATGTTTACATGGCTAAACCACACGTCATTATTTTAAAAACGAGAGAAAGCCAGGAAGGAAAGGACAGAAAAGCAAGGGTGAAAAAAGAGGTAGGGGACAGGCACTCTGAGAGGTACAGACGTTATTTGTTACATCTGACATTTTGTGGATGTGTCTGGGTTCGCATGCAGGCCCAATAGGGCTATTTTTGGGTACGGCCCTTTGGGCCAAAGTAGCTACAGTTGCATTTGTAGTTACAGTTGTCTTGGTGGCCTAGCAGTTCATGGGGGCTCATACAGTAGTATTAACCGAGAAAATAGAGGCATGAATGCTTTCTGAAATAAGGAATTTGCCGAGCTACGTTTTCTTAAAGTTGTTTGTGTGCTCCATGTCCAGTGCACCTTGCCTAGCTTAACCCGTCGGTGCTGGAGTGTAAGAATGTGCAACCCACCCATTAACCTCTGAATATTTCTACTCGTTATTCATACAGCTCTCTATGAACAGTTATTTGAATTATGTCTTTAGCGCCGATAATGTGCTGCCTTCCTATAGAAGAGCTACTATACAGAAGTGTCAAATCGCCTAGATTGCATTACACACATCGTCCCCGTAAGATGTTCCAAATGCATTTATAATTCACAAGAAGTGGGCGGTCAGGGGTCGTGTCCCAAAGTTCTGTGAGCTCTGGGGTGGATGGTACTGAAACACAGGTGTTTGATTGCGTGGCATCACGTGAAACATTGCTGTAGCGTCGCAGGTCGAAATAACATGGAAACAAGCGGGAAAGAACATGATTGAAGTAAAAGCACAGCTACTATTCTAATATGTTTTTTTTCATTATTAATTGTTTCTCATTAAAAAGCCTCAAGGAACTCAAACGTTTATTAGATGTTTTTAGAAGAGGCTGCCAATTGAAAAGAGTGGTTTGTTGCCCCCCCCCAACCCCCCAAAAAATCCAGCTAAACTGTATTGTATTGTATTGTATTGTAATTGCATTTATAAAGCGCTTACTACCCCTGACGAGGCGTCGAAGTGCTTTTTCGGCGGGTAGCACGCTACTCCGGGACCCACAGAGGATTAGTGTTAAATTAGTATAGTGAAACATGCAAGTACATTTTAAGTGGTGGATAGGTTAATCAGTTATTTGGATTTGGAATGATAGCAGAAGGATAGAGTAGGACAAAGGTTTGTATTTATTTATCGCTCGCTTGTTGACACATGCTTTCAGGGAGCCTATAAAGGATTAGTGGTGAACTAATATGGTGAAATATGAGGTAATTTCAGTGGTGGATATTAGTCTGTTACTTGGAGTGAGAAGGATAGCGGATGGATAAAAGGGGAAGAAAGATTTGCATTTATATAGCACTTGTACCCCTGATGGGTGTTGAAGCGCTTTTCTGGCGAGTAGCACGCCACTCCAGAACCCATAAAGGATTCGTGTTGAAAATTAGTATAGTATAAATATGAAGTAATTTGAGTAGTAGATATGTTATTCAGTTATTTGGGCAGTATATTGGTATAGTTGAATATGGAATTTGAGAAGTGAAACACGTTAGTCTGTTAATTTTGATTGAAAAAGGATAGTGGAGGGATAAAAAAGTAAAGGATTTTTATTTTTTATTTTTTTTAGTCTTAGCAGTAGGAAGAGGCTTTTGGATGAGTAAAAGGGGTTTTGGAGGGAAGGAGTCAGAGGGGAGAGTTTAGAAATGTTTGTTTTAGGGGATCGGTGTAGTAAAAAAGAGGTGTCAGATGATGCAAGGAGGGGTAGAGCAGGAGAGAGTCTAGAAAAGGTTATTTTGGCGATCATAGTAGAGGTAAGGGGTTTGGGATAAATGAGAGAGTGGATGTAGAGGATATATTGATAGATCTATAGGATAAGAGATAGGGTAGTGCATTAGAAGGAGTAGTAGAAAGAAGTTTGAGATGAGTCAGAAGGTTGGGCTAGAAGATATATTGAGCGAAGTATAGGCTGAGAAATAGGCTAGTGCATTGGAAATGCTAAATGAGAAGAAAGTAATACATATATAGATCCATAAGTACATTGAAAGTATATAGATACATAAAAGAAGTAAGTATATTTAGATTAAATATATTGATAGAGGCACAGGATGAGAAATAGGGTAGTGCATTGGATATGCTTTTTCATTGGATATGCTTTTTCAGGAGAAAAGTAACAGACACACAGATCCAAGTACATGGAAGGTACATAGATGTACAATGGAAGTATGTACAGTATTGTTTGTGAGAGGAGGTTGTGACGTAGAGGGGGTGGTGATGTGTCTATGTGAAAAGTGTATGTTGTGTGTAGGAGGGAATGAAGTAGAGGTGAGAGTGTTTATCTTAGACTGGTTTGTTTCAAGAGTTACAAAGTGTGGTGGTGTGCAGATCTTTGGTTACCACTTGTGAGATGTGAGTAACTGATACAGTTCCGGTTTTCATTATGCACTCTTGTGTTTTTTGTGCTACACTTGTTCAGAGTGCAGCTGCTTGCGGTTAGGTTTTGCCACACTGCTCTACAACAAAGCTTAAAAACATAGAAAGCCAATAGCTCTGGCTAGACACTTATAAGTTCCCAAAAGCGAGATCTATTGGCTATGCCAGTGCGTGTTTAATCAACGGCAGGTATTCCATAGACAGACACGAACCTACATTTTGATTCAGTCTTCCTGTCACTTAACCCTTTCCCACATCCTACTTTATTTGAACTATGGTGCTCTCCTTGCAGCTACTGCTTCTGTAATGCGGCTGCCCGAGGCCACCCGGTGGCCATCAGGAGGGCTGGCCCGTAGTCGCAGAGGGTCTACCCCGCCCCCTACCTTCAGTCATCCACTCCTCCCCGGGCAGGTGCAGTCCCGGCGGGAGGGGGGCGGGCCGTGACGCACGTCCGGGGCGGCTGGCAAGGCGAGGGGTATTTAACTGCCCCTCGCCATCTTAGTAGCCTCTTTGCCGCTCCGGACGTCGCACGTCGTACTTCTGGGACACTCTTTTCCCTCCCTACCTCTTACCCTGAGTGTCAGTTGGGGGAGGGGGGGGGCACCTGTTGGAACGTTTAATGTGTACTTTTTTCGTTGCAGGCGGAGTTACAGGGCGATCCGGAAGCAGAGAGGTGCAGCACTGTACTTCAGCGGGCACATAGGGGTGCCAGAGCCTAAAACCTGGAACCTCATGGGAGGTCCGGGAACCCGTGTCGGCGCCCCAGTAGTCCTTCGGGCGGTTGTGTGCCTGTGCAACCAGGGTTTTGCCTAGATACGCCCCGCAAGGGGCGTGATTAGATGCATTACCATAATGGTGCAGCTTATGGGTGGTTCGCCACGGCGCTGCTTGGCTCATCAGGCGGGCAGGTGGCGAGAATGCGACCTGCCCTTGGATCGCCCGTAAGATAACCCACAATGAGTACATAACGATGTCTGCAGCAACTTTCCCCAAACTAACACTGTGTGTTATTTGCGGGATGTTTGGTTATGTTGCGGGTCGGGGGGTTCTGTTGACATGATGTGACTATGTCTCCCACGTTCCCATCTTCCTTTCTATCTGAGCAGAAATCGAGTTTTGGCGACACATTATGCACTATCCTGTCTGCCAGTGTGAAGGACGCTCTTTATATCCACAGACTTCCTACCTCATTACCTCTTCACTTATACTTCATATCTTCTGCCCCTCCTCATGCTTTGAGGTGGTTGCATATAAAACAAGCATTGGTAAATGCATTCGGTTTGGCCTTTGTGATTTATAATGTGCAGTTTTTAGTTGTACCTTGTTGAGTAGTTGTACAATATAAGTTACAGAAATTACATAAACAATATAAGTTAAAATGTTATAACTTGTTTATGTACAAAAACACAATATATTGTGCTGTTACTAGAGGTATAGTGCAGGTAAGTAATGGCAACATTTTGAAGAACGAAATGAAAGAGGGAAATAATAGAATTAATTGATGTAATAGTAATATTGTGTGTTTAGAGGAGTAGTGACAATCTTTGGGCCTGTTGCCTTCTTTGCACTTGTTTGCCGTCAGTTTGATCATGTCCTTGCTGCGGATGTGCTGCTGAGAGCCACTGAAGATGTTAAGGCTGTCAGCCAGATAAGCTGGGGTGCTGATTGCGATGGTTTGTATATGATGCACCTCGTTTAGAAGACGATGTGAGCTGGTAAGAGGAGCCGGGTGCAGTTAATCAGTAAAGAGCTGATGTGGTCATGCTTCTTTGGATTATAGATAAGAAATGCTGCAGAGCATAGGCTGGCTTTAATCGGGCCAGTGGAGAGCCTGGGAGGCAATGGCGCCCAGCATTGCCACCATCTAGCTGTAAGAGTAAGAGGGCTTAAAAGGAAACACTGAGCTCGCTTCCTGGGAGGGACAGTTTCACCTGTAGTAGAGAGAGGTGGTACAAGGAGCCTTTGATTTCTGGACAATGTGTTCCTTGAGGGTGAGGTTGGTGTCCTGGGTGAATCCAAGTATTTCTGCATTGGATGAAAGTTGTGGTTCACAGCCTTTCAGGGTCATGTCAATCAGCAATGTTTGGGCCAATTTTTACTTGCTGCTCGTAGCAAATAAGAGGAAGCCTGTCTTAGTGAAGGCGAGTTTCAGGTAGGTAGCTGAGATGCAGAAAAGGTTTAAGCATCAGTAATGCAAGGAGCATGTAGGATAAAAGCACTAGAGTTACTTCTTGTTGAGTAACATAGGCCTACTCTTAGATCCATCTTCTGTCCATTCCCAACAAATATGAAAAATACTGAGCAGAAAAGGTAGCAGGCTGGGGATAATTTAGATGAGAACGCATGAGCCAATATGTTGCTGTGGACTCAGTGACACAGTTGAAGATGCCTTTGAGCAGACTTAACATCTCAATTCAATTCATGAAGCTTTATTCGGCACATATAAAATGACCATAAAAGCACAAGAATAAAAAACATAATAACAAATACATCAATATCTAAAAAAGATTTACAAGCAATGTTACAGACATAATCCATTAAAAAACATGCTTTTCCTGGCATTAACACAGTAATTTAAAAACGTGGCTGTATAAAAACAGATATCGGCCGATTCCAGATTAAAGATTAAAATCATTGCCTGATTAACTGTAAATTTACCATATTTTATAAACATCGGTTTCAGAAATGCAGTGCGTAAATTTGAGTACAGTTTACAAAACAATAGAAAGTGCAAAGTGCTCTGGGTAGAAACGCCATCACACATACATGGCCCGACACGGATGCTTCTTAATGGTCGGGAGAGCCACCAGATGGTGTGCCAAACCGAATCTAAGTCTGGTAAGTACAAACTTGTGAGATGGCCTGGTTACCATGGTTAAATACAAAGGAAAACCTTCTACCAGGCTATATCTAGTGTAGAACACAACAGTTGTCAAAGTACCGTAGGTTAAGTCCCGCTTACTTGCCCTAAAGGCTAAAAATTTACTTTTCAGCTCAGCTTTGGGTATCCTAGATGCTGCACTTGGATCAAGCAAGATATTCAAATTAAATATCTCAGAAAAGCAACCAACAACATATTTTACCCAAGGTATCTTGAGATGTTTATCCAGTGTCAAGCAATCCTCTATTATAGACCTAATAAAAGATTTTTCTGCCTTAAGCCAAATTGAACGCCAGATCATAAGTGGCCTTAGGGATAAAAGGTCTATCAGATAATTAATGTCTAGTTACCGGTGGATTAACCCAGTTGGGGCCGAAAGTGGTAGACACAGGAGCTTTTTTAGGAAAGAATTTTCCTCTATTTGCAAATTATTATTATCGCAACTGTGGCCCCATATAATGCAATGGATACACATCTTGCTTGATAAATCTTAAGCCTATCCCTGGTTCATCGGTCCCCAACCTTATCAGCAAATCTAAAAACACCAAAGGAGTTTTTGGCCATTTTGTTATATTATTAAATTCTTCTCTCCATTTCCTATCTTTGGAGAAGGTGATACCAAGGTAGCAGAATTTATCTACCTGCTGCACCTTTTCGCTATCAATAAAAAAGGCATTTGAAAATGTGCTTTTAACCCCACAGGTCATAGTGTATGTTTTCCCCTTGTTGATTAGTAGTTTCCTATTCTTAATAAAGGTAGAAAAACTATCAATCAAACGTTGTAGTCCCAGGGGACTTAACATCTCTTTTTTTTGCCCTGCGAGAACAAGAATTGAAGAATGAATATGGCATGGCTAGTAGAACTGCTCTACAAATCTCAAAGAGGATTCTGAAAGACCAGGTGTAAGGTTGCCAAAATGTATAAAGCACATGGGTTGGACATGAGTTTCTTTAGAAATCTAAATGTAATACAAAGGAGTATAACAGTTACTACTTCCAGATTTAGTGATTTACAGACGTACATATAGAATAACCTGTGCTAATGATATCACTGCACATGTTACTTCTTGGTTTCCCTCAGTCTTTTGATGGTGAAAGCCCTAAAAAGATTTCTGCGAAGAAATGCAGTACTTGCAATTTTTTGTGAAACCATTGGTGTGCAAAATATCAGCAGTAATACTATCACACCATTTTGCTATTACCACACAAAGCATTCTAGTAGACACCAGTTGTTACCACATCACTATTAACACAGCAAGGCCAAGCTAAAGGAGCAACTTTGGCATGCAGGGAACATTTTGAGACCTCAATAAACAACAAAAGAAGTGTGGATTCTGGTGTTGAGCATTAACTGGTTCAAGAGTTGAAGAGATAATGACTGAGAAACAGAGCACTATGGCCCACAAATCATAATTTTGATGAATTGGTGGTTGGCAAAGCACCATTTCTGTGGGGAAATATTAGGTACATATGTGCTCTAGAGGCAAGCAGAGACAGTACAGCTCAGCAATTCCAAGTGAGCTGAATTATTTTGTGCTTACCAAGGCTTCTAAAAATGTTTCATATGGGATTCAATACCCAACCCATTTTGCTGGTGAGTAGGCCAATATTTCGGGAGGCCAGCATTATGGAATATGACTTGGGGCACCTCAAGGTTAGCCAGGAGTCAGCTACAGCATTCTAAAGTTTTACAGGGAAAAGACTGTGATTGATGTGATGAAGCCGTAAAAGCCACTTTTGGAAAAGAGTAAATTGTCAAGTTCACGCTCGGATTACAATTAAAGAGGACAATCAGGGTATTAATCAGATGTAGCCTTAGGGCTAGAGCGGTCGACCTCATGGCTGGGGAACAGGATTGGAGTCTCAGCAATGACACACGTTTTCCTGTGATTCTGGGCAAATCACTTAATCTCCCTTTGCCTAACAAAAATGAATGTGTCCGTCTGTAACGAAACTGGTGCTCATGTAAAGCGCTCTGATACCCGATTTCTCAGGTCTAATTCACGGTATATAAAACTAAAAAAAAATTAAAGGTAAAGAGGCATGTACAAAAATGGAAGCAGAAGGAGGCGCATGGCCTGATGAGCCATTGTGGCAGAGGCTTTTTAAGAGCAGTCTGGCACACCAGGCCTCAAGATCCGACAACATTCGTCAAAATTCCCAGTGGGGAAGGATCAAACAATACACTGACCGGCCAGGGTTTACCTAGAGGGAGTGCTGACGGCAGAGTAGCCCCAGGGACGTCCAGGGGCGCTCCACCCCAAAAGAGTGACCGGGTTGGGCCAGGCCCTGTGCCTGTCCGACTCTTGTCGCCCCGTTCCGCCTGCACTCTGGTGCACCGTGTGCAGACACCACACAGAGAGCATAGGTCCTGTGGGCTGGTGGGGGCTCCGGCGGGACGTCTGGCCCGAGGCACCGGAGGTGTGTGGTGTGCAAGAGCTGGTGTGTAGCATGGGTGGCGAACGGGCCACTGGGCCTGAGCAACAAGGCTACCTGCAGTGCCCGCTGGCGTCACGTAGAGCCCGGAGAGCCCTGGACGGGTGCATAACAGAGGTGGGTGCTACAATCAGCAATCTGCCAGGCCTCCCACGGTGAGGGCGTGCTCTTTGGTGAGCCCATGAGGCAGGCTCAGTGTAGTGCCCGAGGCCTGTCGGGGCAGCCCTTGGGGCCTGTTAATGGACACGGGAGGATCCCACTAGCACCGGACTCGCTGCGCCTGGACCAGGGGAGGTAGGCCTGCTGTGCAGGACTGCGATGGAGGGCCACCTGGTGTACAGCAGGCCCCCTCTATTGAGCCGCCAGAGTCCCTGCTGCAGTGGGCTGAGCTGTGCTGAAACCACGCCTTGGTCTTAGGCCATACCGGGTTCCCAACTGCCCTAAGAGGGGTGACAAAGTGATCCAGCTCCTGCCAGGGCAGGGCGCCGCGGCCTGGCAGTCTGGCAGGCGAGATCCCCTTAGGGGGTCTGCACTCCGGTAGGCCCCTGGGTGGCAGAAGTGGCTTAGCTAGGCCCTGTGCGTCTTGCTGCCTAGGTCCGGCCGATCCTGCAAGGCCCAGCTCATGGTGTCCCGACACGGCTCCTATCTGGGAGTAGGCGGGGAGGCCTGGAGAAGGCGGGGACGGGGCCTCTGCGTGGAGGCACATTCAGCTGGAGTTGGGCCTTGCCCGAGGAGATCCTCATACAACACTATGACAAAGGACAAATCCCTGCCCCCCTCCCACGAAACAGAGCATCCTGGACCAATATACTGCCGTGAACACAGGGGTGGCTAGTGGTTGAGACAGTGAGCGGTCCATCTCGGACAATGCTGCCCTGCTCGCTGCAATAACACAGTGACGTGATATGCTGGATGCCAAAATTGGCGCGGTCGACTCGGAAGTCTCATTCCTCAGACAACATCTTCGAAAAGCTGTAGAATGCACCACTGAAGCAAAGGCCAGGGTATCAACTCTAGAGGACACAGTAATGTCGCTTAAACAAAAA
The DNA here is from genome assembly GCF_964263255.1 of Lissotriton vulgaris. NCBI lineage: Eukaryota > Metazoa > Chordata > Amphibia > Caudata > Salamandridae > Lissotriton > Lissotriton vulgaris. The sequence continues at coordinate 364,897,332 of NC_141700.1, forward strand.
GTCAACAAACTTACGGTGGTGACCCAGGAACTGGCCACACGGGTGGAAGATGCTCAGGGTCACGCCTGGCAAAATAACCAGCGCTTTGTGGGATTCCCCAAAGGGTGCGAAGGTGCCTCAATGGAAGTGTTCTTGACACACTGGCTGCAATCTTATGCCGGAGGACTGTCTGTCCCCTTGCTTATCGTGGCTCGAGCCCACAGGGCCCTCACGAGGAAGGCCCCGTCCTGTAATCTCTTAACTGTTGAATTAACTTGACAGAGACTCCATTCTCCAATTCGCTTGGGCCATAGAGATAAACTCCCCCATGATTTCCAAGCTATCATGATCTTGCCCGAATATACTCGATTAGTCCAGCAGTAACGCCAATCATTTGTGGCGGGCAAAGACAGACTCCGGGACTCAACTTCCAATATATGTTACTCTACCCGGCACATATGAGGGTAATTTACAAATCACAATCCCTGTTCTTTGATACACCCAAGGCGATCTTCATTTGGACGGATGAGAAAGTGCAACTCGAGCTGCATACACCACCTTCGCTGGAGTCCGATTCTTCTCAGGGAAATAGGCGGATTCGCCGAAAGAAATCCATGTCGAAATGAAGACATTGATCATGCGCCCATTGGCACACACAGAAGCAAGGTGAAGATTTAAAACTGATCGACGTGGCTGCCCCAAGGACAGCCAAATCAACCTAAGCTAGCCACATTCAGATATGCCCTGCTTGGTCCGTTCTCAAGGGGACACCAGGCCCAGGTGGCCTCAATAAATTCCACATGCAAGCCCTAAAGAACTATGGTTGAGGGAGTTGGCATTTGGGGCCCTCCCGGACTCCCGTTGGGATTCGTGGGGTCCGACCACTTGACAGAGGCCCTCGCGATCCCTCGTGGCACTGCCATTGCAACACGGTATTGTTTATCCCAGTTTAAATACATACATTGTGCATACTATACAAGGTACAGACGTTGGCGTATGGGTATGATATCGTCCCCCACATGCCTTCGAAGTGGCGGAGAGGAGGGGACTTCTCGCAGTATGGAGTTGCACAGCATCCAGCCTTCTCGGCGCAGGATATCCTCTTGCCTGGCTCAAGTGTTGTCCTGGCCGCTTCCCTTATATCCCAAACTAGTTCTCCTACATAGCACAGATGCTATCAGTGGTAACAGGTATAAACAACACCTCCTGTTTTTGGGTCTAACACTAGCCAAGAGGGACATCGCCCAACACTGGAAAGGGGTTTCTCCACCTTCGGTTGGTAGATGGAAGAGTGCCATGGACAGATGCATGGGGATGGAACTGGCAGTATTTCAGGCGCAGGGCTGCCCACAGAAACAGTGTGGCGAGAGCTACAGGCTAGTGTTGTGTTTATGACTGTATGACCGTATTTCTTGCTCCATGAGGGATTCTGGGGGTTGTGTAGAGGGCAGATCAATGCCCCTGTATTCTGCCAACCGCTTCTATATTCTATTATGTTTCTGTGGGCAGTCCTGCGCCTGAAATACTGCCAGTTCCATCCCCATGCATCTGTCCATGGCACTCTTCCATCTAGTGTTAGACCCAAAAACAGGAGGTGTTGTTTATACCTGTTACCACTGATAGCGTCTGTGCTATGATGGAGAACTAGTGAGCTGTGATGAGGCTGTCTCTGTGTCACCTGCTTATCTTTGGGGGAAGATGCAAAACTCGGGGTAAATAATTTAATAAACCGCTGTGTGTAATTATGTTATTTACAAGGGCTCACAGAGAGTGGTAAGCGAAACAAGAATCACTGGAGTAGAGAGGATGTAGTGCAGCGGCCACAGCTGATGACTCGAAAGCTGGGGATCCTGGATCGAGTCTCAGTGTACAACACCCTGTGATTCTGGGCAAATCACAATCAATCCGGGTGATAAGTTACATTATATCAATCTGCAGCACGACTAAAAGCGGAAACAGGCAAAACTTTATGAAAAAATAGTTCCACAAAGCAGATGTTAACAGTATTTTGGCTATGGGAAACTGATAAGAGAAGCAGATGATAAACAATCATTGGTAAATGCAGGGAAATAGGATACAGCCTACAGAAATGGAAGAAAAGTTAGTGGCAAGCACATGAGCCAATGAAAAGCCAGGAAAGCTAGGGGGCAGGATGTAAGCCCCTTTTAGGATTTATATTAAAAACAATAGATTTTACGCTGTGCAGGTGAAACCTAAAAATTACAGTTCAGATTTTTATCAATAGAATGATGCAAATAGAGGGGATCATATAACAGTGTCAGATAGAAAGACTACCACACAAAATTCAGTATGTGGTTGCGAGCCTGTCGACACAAAAACCTATTGTCCACTGTTATGGAAACTGCTGCAGCAGAGCTATGCGCTAATAACAATGCTAGTAGTCCAAAGAAGGTAACCTGGTACCACAATCCATACATTCTAATGGTATCTTTGCAAAAGGTCTGAGCTAAAAACATTTTCTTCATGGATGATCTGTTTCCTATGCCTGGATTGTCAGTGCTTCACTATCAAGTAAATCGCATACACTCTTTGCCTTACTACACACATACATTATTCTATACATTAAATCCCAGTCTTCATTTGCAAGATAGGTCATAAACTAAAAGGCTGACTACAGGGAGTGAGCATGTTCTCTATATAGGGATGAGGCTCCTCTTTGGGTAAGTTCAAGGCTAGAAGAAGGAGCAGCTGCAGCTAATGAGGAAGACTGGGACTGTTCAATGTTGATGCGAGACGGAGTCGGCAAGTAGCAGGAACAAGAAGGCAAGGCAAAAGCTAGTGTGGAAGTGTTGGAGGACTCTGATGAAAACACATTTTACTAGACAGACCTTGAAGCAGGGCTGAATATTCTAGTTGAGTAAAATGTGCAATGGAAAACAAGACCATCACATCAGACTGTTTCAGCTTCATGAACACAAACTATAACATTCTGCAGTTACTGGGAAATTTTATATAGGGTGAGGTGGTCATGGGGATGGCAAGTGAAGAATGGGAAGATAAAGAAGGGAAGGGGAGACATTTGGGGTGTTTGACAGAGTAGCAGGTGAAGACTCCATAAACTCAGAGGTTGTTACAGGCTTATTCTTCATAGGATCTCGCCCACACAACTACAGAGTGGCTAAAACCTATGAACCCGATCACCTATGAACCTGATCAGTCACCATTTGGATACTAAAACTTGAAACTGAATTGATAGAAAATGTGAGCTGCTCACAAACTCCAAGTAGTCATTTGTGTCTTAGTACAGGGCCACTCCAGAAAGGACATACTGCAGTGGACAGGGCCTGAAACAATGAGAGGTAAATAGCTCTGGTGTGCTAGCCATGATAAATATGTACTAACGCTGGTGGTGGGTGCACTGCAGAGCACCTTGTAGGTGAAGAGTCAAAAATGTTGCAGAAATCAATGTATTAGCGGCATCTGGAGCACTTGGGACAAGTGATGAAAGAGCAAACCTGATACTGTACTCTTCAGGGGGAAGATGTACATGCCTTGAATCCTGAGAGAACAGAAAGCTGGGCAAATCTAGGTCGGAGGATGGGAGGATACTTTTAAACCCAGGAGAGGAAGACACATTAATATCATCCATATGCATTCCACAAGTATCTGGTCCACAGAAAAAGGGGCAGTGACTACATTAAACGTGGGAAAAGGAATGAGGCTGAGAGCTTCTGAGCAAGACTGCTACACATGTTGTAATGGTAATGTATATTTGACCTCTTTTCCTTCAAAGAAAACTTCAACGAAAATCATTCCAAAGAAGATAACATACAAGGGAACAGTAAAATATTCCATACCATTAGCATACATGTGCCCTTCAAGAAACAAGTGTGATTGTATGCTTCCGCGTGGAAAATAATTCTCAAGCTCAGAAAATAAAAAACAAAAAATATTTAACATTGACGAATGACACAAAATGAATTAATTCAACTTGTGGTTCTGCACTAAGGTAAATAATATAAAAGTTGCCTACCAGCCATGGTGGGGGTGGTCCTCTCATTGGCAGACTGGTATTTTTTACATTCTATAATAGATAAGAAAGAAATATTTTAATCAGTAAGTTGTGTGACATATATATAGATGTATGCATGTATACAAACACAAACCATATTTTGAACTGGTTTAATAAGCAGGTCTATTGAAAGGTGTAAGTATAAGCAAAGAATTAGAAGTTGAGAAAGACGAGAAAATATTCATTAAAAGTATGAATGTTTTGTCTTGCTTATAAAGCCTTCGCACTTATTCAAAGGTTGTCCCTTAACATACATCCAAATGATTTGTAATACATTTTGTGTGCAATCGACTAGTATGTTTATATGTAAGCAGGTGTAGATGTTTAGTTAACGCACACGTAACTGGGGAGCTATGGCGCAGAAGACTTCAAGATTATGTGCATCCAGTGGGAGGGCAAAACAAGGAAGAAACCTCTTCTGGGTTGGGTGCGATTTGGCATAGGTTCTGGGAGGCTCCCTTTTATTGACAAATGCAATTTGCAGTAGAAAGTGCCTTCTGTTCTATTCCTTCTGTTCTATTCTGAATAGTAGGTAAGGTAAGTAAAGCCTGGTGTGAGGGAAAACTAATATTCCAGAATCTGGTACAAGGGTTGCAGACGAGTATTTTTTTGTTGTTGTTGTATTTTTTGTCTTGCAAAGTGGCAATGTCATGGTTTCTGGAGAAGAGCTGGCACCAAGAGATGTTCAGTTTTTCTGCCAAGTAGGTTGGGGAACATTTTTCATTAAGATTTGAAAAACACAGAAGATACATAGTTACGTATAATACAACAGAGTTACAGTGCGGCTTTCTCAGAACCAAGAAATACAATAACGCTCGCTATTTAGCATGATCGAAATTCAAATATTACAGAATAGAACAGTTGTAGTAGTGAATATGTTCCACGTAACTGCTGCTGTGTTACCAAGTCAGCTGGTTGCTTTTTACGCTGTTGAACAAGTCACTTACCTTCAGTAACGATATATCTGTAAGAGACATATATTAGTTATAGATTCCTTACATTAGAATTTCCCCCAGGGGCCAGACTTGATCCAGAGAGATTATTTCGTAGCAGTACCCCTGCGCGTTGGTCGACTCCGCATTCGTCATCGTCGTTGTGATCGTCGGGATGACGTCATGGTATCTACTTAGACGCCGACCTTGCGCGCTGACGCCAGTTCTTTACACGACATTCCATGCCAGAAGCCATACAAGACACTGACCACTTGTGCACAAAACTGGGGCCCTGAAAGGGAGTCCCTTACCCTAGAAGTCAGTTTGCAGAACGGGGAGGATGGGGTGGGGGGGGCAGTAAGGAATCTATAACTAATATATGTCTCTTACAGATATATCTTTACCAAAGGTAAGTAACTTGTTCATCTGAAAGAGACTATTAGTTATATGCTCCTTATCTTAACCCTTTCACTGCGGCGGCTATTCCGCCGCAGTGCTAAGAGGCGGGGGGGGCCGCGCAGCGCTCCCGCGCTGGTGACGAAACCGCTCCGTCGCGCCCCTCGGGTGAGCTGTGCTTGTGACGGAACAGTTCCGTTACAGCCCTGCCCGCTCAATGGAACGACGCGCGCAGGCGTGGCGAGCGGGCCGTGACGGAAACGTTCCGTCACCAGCACAGCCCACCCGAGGGGCGTGACGGAACGGTTCCGTCACAAGCGTGGGAGGGGTTAAAATAGATACCCCAGCAATACCAACCTCGGAGGTGGATCTGCAAACCAAGTTCACACCAGGAAGTCCTGGAGAACTGAACAGCCAAAGAAGCCGTCTCTACGGACTTGGCTGTCCAGGCAGTAGTGTTTCGTGAACATGTGCAGGAGTACCCACGTGGCTGCCTGGCAGATGTTACTAACGGGGATTCCACGTCCCACAGCAGTGGTGGCTGCCGTCGCCCTGGTGGAATGGGCATGAAGTCCTACTGGAGGTTCCTTTTCGCTAATGAATAACACATTTTGATGCAAAGAACGACCCACCGAGAGATGGTCCATTTTTGCACGGCCGGGCCAATCTTGGCACCCACATAGAGCTGGTCATCCACCTGGAATTGTTTTGTGCGATCCAGACAGAAAGACAGCGCACGTTTTGAATCCAGACGGTGGAGCCTCTCCTCCTCCTTTGAAGGATGAAGGGGCGGGAAGAAGGTGGGCAAAGTGATGGTCTGTCCAATGTGGAAAGAGGTAACCAATTTAGGGAGGAAAGAAGGTCGAGTTCTAAGGACAATCTTGCCAGGAAAAAAAGAAAGGAAAGGAGGCTTAGAAGACAGAGCCTTAAGCCTCAAGCGCGTTGTCCGCTTTGTCGCCAAACAAGCGATGGCCATCAAAGGGCATGTCCAAAAGAGTCGACTGGACTTCGCCCGAAAAGCCAGTGGACCTCAGCCAGGATTAGCGTCACAGGGCTACCAACCTTGAAATTTCCTGCTTAGCGAGTCCAGCCCTCACCTAATGGCAAACTTTGCTGCATCTCTGCCCTCAGTGACTGCACAGGAGAGAGTGGCCCGGGCCTCCTCCGAACACTGTGGCAGCACCTGCACAATCTTATCCCACACAGAGTGGGAATAATGGCCCAAAAGACATTCAGTGTTCACCAACCGCCGTCCCAAGCTGGCGGAAGAAAACATCTTCTTCCCAAGATGATCCAGCATCTTGGATTCCCTATCTGTGGGAGCAGTAGGTAATGTGCCCTGAGAGCTAGAGGCTTGGACCGCCAAGCTCTCAGGGCTAGGGAGTTTGGAGAGCAAAAGTGGGTCGCCCGGGGCTGGGCAGTGGCATCGGGCAATATCCTAACCACAGGAGCCCCTGTGCTGGGCTTGAACAAGGTGCCCAGAAGGATGGCCTCATTGAATGGCAGTGAGGGCTCCAAAGAGGCTGCTGCAGGTTGAAGCACCTCAATCAGGAGGTTGGGAGTTCACCGCCACAGTAGGAAGCTCAAGGTTCAAGGCGTAAGCTGCCCTACGCAACACCACTGCATATGAGGCTCCCTTTTCTGTAGCCACGGCATAGTTCAAGTTCAAGTTCAGGGATTTGTATAGCGCACGACTCACCCAGAGGGTCTCAAGGCGCTTGAGGGAGGGTGGGTGCATTACTTATCGAATAGCCAGGTTTTAAGCTGCTTTCTGAAAGAGAGGTGGTTCTGTGTAAGGCGGAGGAGAGTGGGGAGAGAATTCCAGGTTTTGGCCGCTAAGTAGGAGAAGGATCTTCCTCCCCTGGTGGATCTATGGATGAGCGGAATTGCGGCGAGGGCTTGATTGGATGATCGTAGTTGACGGGTGGGTGTGTAGAAGGACAGTCGTGTGTTGAGGCATTCGGGTTCTAGGTCATAGAGGGCCTTGTGTGCGTGGGTGAGGGTGAGGAGACGGAACGTTATTCTCTAGTTGACGGGGAGCCAGTGGAGGTCTTTCAGGTGACCGGAAATGTGAGCTTGACGGGAGATGTCCAGTATGAGTCTGGCTGATGCGTTTTGGATGAGTTGGGAGTTTTTTCTGTAGTTTGGCTGTGGTTCCGGCGTAAAGTGTATTTCCGTAATCCAGTCGGCTAGTGACCAGTGCGTGGGTGACTGTCTTTCTTGTTTCGGTGGGGATCCAACGGAAGATTTTTTTGAGCATGCGTAGGATGTTGAAGCAAGAAGATGAGACGGCGTTGACTTGTCTGGTCATCGAGAGGGAGGAGTCTAGGATGAAACCCAGGTTACGTGCGTGATCTGTAGGTATGGGTGCTGTACCCAGGGCCGGTGGCCACCATGAGTCGTCCCAGGCAGCGGGGGAAGATCCTAAGATGACGACTTCCGTTTTGTCCGAGTTTAGTTTTAGACGGCTGTTCTTCATCCATTCGGCTCATTCTTTCATTCCTTCGTGTAGATTGGTTTTGGCGGTGTTTGGGTCTTTGGTGAGGGAGAGGATCAGCTGGGTGTCGTCTGCGTAGGAGATGATGTTGAGGTTGTGTTGGCGCGCAATGGATGCGAGGGGACTCATGTATAGGTTGAAGAGGGTGGGACTGAGTGATGATCCTTGTGGTACGCCGCAAATGACTTCGGTGGCCTCTGATTTAAAAGGGGGGAGGCGGATTCTCTGTGTTCTTCCAGCGAGGAACAAGATGATCCAGTCCAATGCTTTTCCTTGTATTCCGACGTTGCTGAGGCGTTGTATGAGGGTGCTATGACAGACTGTGTCGAAGGCGGCGGAGAGGTCAAGTAGGATGAGGGCAACTGTTTCTCCGTTGTCCAGTAGCGTTCGGATGTCGTCTGTAGCTGCGATGAGGGCGGTTTCGGTGCTGTGTTTGGCTCGGAAGCCGGATTGTGAGGGGTCGAGGGAATTGTTGGATTCAAGGAAGGCGTCGAGCTGACTATTGACGGCTTTCTCAATGACTTTGGCAAGGAATGGGAGGATTGAGATGGGGCGGTAGTCCTTAAGTTCAGAGGGGTCTGCTGTGGGTTTCTTCAGAAGGGCGCTGAGTTCTGCATGTTTCCAGCTTTCCGGGAAGGTAGCGGAGTTGAAGGAACAGTTGATGACATCGCGGAGATGGGGTGCGATGATGGAGTCTGCTTTGTTGAAAATGTGGTGGGGACATGGGTCGGTTGGTGAACCTGAGTGGATGGAGTTCATCAGGCGGATGTTGTCTTCAGTAGTGATTGAGTTCCAGGCGCAAAGGTTGTGAGAGTGCTGTTTTGGTTTGGAGGTGGGTGGAGTGGACTGGTCTTCGGACTGGTTTTCAAAGCTGTTATGTATTTCGGCGATTTTGTTGTGGAAGAAAGAGGATAAAGAGTCGCAGAGGACTTGGGAGGGAGTGATGTCGTTGGTGCCGGCGGTGGGGTTGGTAAATTCTTTGACGATGTTGAATAGTTCCTTGCTGTTGTGGGCGTTGTTGTTGAGTCGATCCTTGAATGCTGATTTCTTGGTGGATCGGATCAATTGGTGGTGTTTGCGGGTGGCGTCCTTGAAGGTGTTCAGGTTGTCAGTGGTTGGGTTTTTCTCCAGGTTTTCTCGAGAGTACAACATAACTTCTTGGATTTCTTAAGGTCATCGTTGAACAAGGGGGCCTTTTTGCTACCTTGTTTGATTTGGTGGTTTTTCAAGGGTGCTAAATCGTCAGCGCTCTGGGTGATCCATTGTGTGATTTTGGTGGCAGCTTGGTTTGAGGCCGATGATATGTCGGGAGGGTTTTGGTTAAGCGATGTGAAGAGTTGGCCGGTGGTGATTTTGTTCCAGTTTCTTCGAGGAATAGGTTGTGGGGGGTTGTGGGTCGTGGTCTTTTTGTAGCTGAAGTGAACGCAGCTGTGGTCCGTCCAATGGAGAGCTGTGGTGTGATCGAAGGAGATGTGTTTGCTGGAGGTGAAGATAGGGTCGAGCGTGTGTCCGGCAAGGTGGGTGGGGGTGTTAACAAGTTGTTTGAGTCCGAGATTGGCCAGGTTGTCCAGAAGGGTGGTGGTGTTGCTGTAGTTTTTCTTTTCCAGGTGGAAGTTGAGGTCTCCCAGTAGAATGTAGTTCTCAGAGGTGAGGGCATGTGGGCTGATGAAGTCAGTGATGTCTTCGTTCCTGGTGGTCTGTAGATGAGGGTGCCTCTAAGTGTGGTCCTGGGGTGGGTGTGGATCTGGAAGTGAAGGTGTTCGGCGGTAGCGAGGTTATCGTCGGAGCTGGTGAGGTATCTAGACCACTGGTATCACCCAACTCCTCTCTCCAGTCCAGTTCCCTCAACTGGTCAACTAAAGGGTCAACAGACCCATCCCAGTCCTCCTTGTCCTCTTCTGGCTGTCACTAAGGGCGAAAAGGAAAGCCAGGATAGAACAATGGTACAAAAGTACTGTTCGGCGCCAGATTCAGCGTTGGTCGAATTCGGTCCAGCTCCTTGTCCAGGTCAGGCTGGAGGCCGGGGTCAACGCCGGCTGAGGACACAACCAGTATGTGGATTGGATGCCGGAGGAGGTGTTGTAAGGTCGACCGGTGCCGATCTGTATCCAGGCCTGGATCCCTGGGGGCCTTGAAGGCCTAAAACCCCTAAGCGAGTCCGCAGGACCCGAAGGCGCCCAGGCGGAGTTGGGCTGCCCAAAGATATTGTGAAAGGCTCCGTAAAGACTAAGAAATTGGGCAGGGGTCACTGTGGCTCCCGGAAAGGGAGGGAAGCTCGAAGCCGACCCAGCAGGCTCCGCAGGCAAAGCTGCAGAACAACCACCATCCCCATTCTGGGTCATGTCGGCTGACGGACGGGGAGAGCGCAAAGATTGACAATGCTTTTTCCCCTTCATTTTATGCTTCGACTTACCCAAAGACGATGAGTGGTGGTGATGGCTCCGCGACCGGTCCCGCAATTTCCCACTCGAGCGGCAATCGGAGCACGGCTTTAGGTCGTGGTCGCGCTCCAAACACCAAAGGCACACAAGGTGTGGGTCCAACATCAATTTGTGACAGATGTCACAAGCCGTGAAGCAGGAAACAGCCATTACAACGCAACTTTCACAACGCACTACCATTACAACAAAACATTTACAATGCAGGATCCATTACAACGCATGCCATTACAACGCATGCCATTACAACGCAGTTGCTGTTACAACACATGCCATTACAACGTTTCTGGATGACGAGAGTATGCACTTAAGTAAGGCAGAACCCACCACTCTAATCAGGTAAGGGAGCTACACACCCCAGATAACCCCTGCTCACCCCTTGACAGCTTGGCACCAGCATTCAGGGGCAATGTGTAAAGCATTTACGCAACAAACCCACACCAGTGACACAATAAATACACCACAAAAGAGACTCCACACAATATTATATAAAAATATGTTTCTGTATTGCATAGAAACATAGACCAAAACCACATGAACCAATTATCACTTTGCCAACTAGGAAATTGTCACAATATCACAGTATGTGCAATAAGATAAAGACTTGTATGTTGCACACGTCATGAATACACCATCACTGCGCATACTATGAAATAATACTAGTTATCCTGACAAGGCAAGGCAAAAACGACATATACCATAACATCAGGGCATAAAAAATGCAACAGTTTGGTTAGAGCAAGAGATACGTGAACATAATGACTAACTGGCAAAGTAAAACATCACAGTCCATGTATTCCCAACTATTTCACGTGTAGTCCTGTTGGAGAACCAACCCAGTATGATATTTTTCCCATTAGGCAGACTTATTCAGGATAAACAGAAGGTGTGCCACCCAAACCTGAACCCCGGGGCACCTGTGCTCCTATAAGAAGGTATATGGTAATGGCAACTGGCTCCTGGATCTACACCACAAGGACCTCTGTCTAGGTTCTGCCTCATACTACCAACTTCTAAGGAAAAGAAAAGGTGCCCCAAGATATGCGCGATCACAGGAGCACCCACACAGCCGAGTTATGGGGGGAGACCTTGCTGGGTTTTCCTACGTGGGCACAAACAAGGCTGCTGCTCGCAAGTACCCGTAGCAAATGTCAACTCAACTAAGCCCTGTAAAATTGCCTAGCTGTGGCAGCAGCGTGATTAGGGCCCTCTCACACTGCAACTGTTACCACTGAGACCAGTGTAATCGCTCAAACAACTGGGCCGCCGCAAGGAGTGTGGGTGGCTTCCATATAAACATGACGTCGGTTCCCTCCCTACGGGCAGCAGTACGGACATCACAGGCTTTCCTGCTTAGTCCAGCAACTGGCCTCTGTTCAGCGCAGCTGCCCAAAAAGGAGAGTAGGGTGGCTATGTGATGTGATGGGGAGTTTCTTTTGGGTGCATGATGTGATGTCAGTTAAGAGAGCAGATGGTGTTTTGTATGTGAGTGTTTCGTTTGCACAGATGGTTTTGATTGTAGTTTGAGTGAGAGTCCACATAGTGAGTTTTAGGCGTTCTCTGGTGCAAGTGAGGTGCATTATGGGGATTATAGTATTTCGAATGGGTTGTGACTGAATCAGGTGGGCGAATGTTGATTGAGGACACGTGGGTGCGAGTATTTGTCTTATAACGGTTTGCGTGTGAGCGTGGCTTGGAGACCTGTTAGGGAGAGTTGATGAGGAGATCGCTGGCTAAATCTAGAGTACAGGCGTGTGAGCATCTAGCGTGAAGTAAGCATAGATTAGAGTGTTGATTATTTATTTCAGGGTAAAGCGGGTAATTATTTCACGGTTGGGTACCAGTATGTTGGTCATAATAGGGGTGAGAACATCATTTTGATAGCACGTTTTTAAGGGGGTGGTTGGTTAGTAAGATTTAATTGATTTTGGTGGTATTATGTTTTTGTTTTAAGAGCACTTTTAAACCCTGCGCACTTGGTATGGCTGTTTTTGTTGTATTTTCCAGAAACCCCTGACGAAGAGCCGTTGGCTCAAAATGCATTGGGTAATACTAACATGGCTTACTCTGGTGTTTATGAAATCACATGTTTAAAAACCTGGAATGGAATACAGCCGCATTTGAAAATGTGTAATAAACAACGTAATGGAACTTCGCTGTCTCCGTGGCATGGATATGGAAAAGATGGTATTAAATATTGAATCAAAGGTCAAGTTATTGGCAAAAAATTGTGAAATTGATGGATTGAAAGGGAAAAGGTCCCATGCACTGCAGTGCGCCAGCCTGGTGCAGACGTTACGTGCCTCATTTTTCTCATTTTGAAAGAGTGACCAGGGATGGGTCACTAGGATTGTTGCGCACGCAAGTTTAAACACGTATAAAAATGTGGTTTACTAAAAAGGGAAGGAGTGCACCCTCACCCAGATACTGTTGTTACTTTCTAAAAGTGGCATTTCGACAATAGTAACGAAATATAAACCTACACCAATAAGCAGAATTTATTTCCTCTATTTTAAACATACCATACATGGCAGCGCTACTTCTTCCAGATCAAGAATTACCATTAAAAAACATATCAGGGATATCCCAATGCTAGCCTATGAGAGGAGCAGGCCTCACAGCAGTGAGAAACCAAATAGACTACCAGGACATGCCCGCAATAAAGGCACATGTCCTACCTTTTACCTACACAGCGCCCTGCGCATAGGGCTAACTAGGGCCTACCTTAGGAGTGACCTATATGTAGTAAAAAGAGAGTTTCAGGCTTGGAAAGTAACTTTAAATGCAAGTGGCAGAGGCCCGAGACAGGATTGAAAGGAGACTTCTGTGGGTGGTGCAAGCAGCGCTGAAGGCCCACTAGTAGCATTTAATTTACAGCCCCTGGGTATATGGGATACCACTGTACAAGGGACCTACAGGTAAATTAAATATGCCAAACAGGTTTAAGTCAATCATACCATGTTTAAAGGTGTGAGCACATGCACTTTAGCACTGCATAGCAAACAAAAGCAAGTCAGAATAAAATACAGGAGGAAGGCAAAACGTTTGCGGAATACCCTGCAAAATCTACTGACAACCTGGTCAAACTACTCAATTTATGCAAGCACTCACAGATGTCACGGCAGAGCACAGCCTCACAACAGCTCATTTCTCTGTATTAAGAGATCTTAATCTGCATTTAGAAAATAAAAATTGTGAATCGGCCATTCACTTTTTAGTGGACCTGGACGGGGTCCAACAAACACAACGAGTTAATGACCCTACTCATAATCAAGGGTATTTACTCAACCCAATTGTTTTTTATATACCTGAACTAATCACAGTAAAGCCTATAGACATTTTAAGGTCAGATCATAAAATAATTCCTTTTCAACTGAGAAAATACAACAACACCGGTGTAGCATCTACCAATACCATACTCTGTCGAATCTGGGCAAAACTGGATATAGGAGACTGTGAAAATATGCTAGCCAACTCCATTCCTGAATGTACAGGAGATATTACAAACAGGTATTCAAGTTTTGAGGCTTGTATTTTGAAGGCCCTAAATCTCCTAATGCCTTTGAAAAAACAAAAACCCCCATGCTCTGGAGGGAAAGGACCATGGTTCATGACTGAGCTCCAAGACAAAAAAAGTCTCTAAAGAGGTAGAAAGGTCATGGAGGAAAAACGACGACAACATAAGTAATAAAAAATGACTATAAAGAAGGAGTAAAAAAAAGTACCATTAACGCATTAGGGAAGCTAGAGTTAATTTGGTTGCCACTAAAATACAAGCGTTTAATTCTTCTAAAGAACTTTACAATCTGGAGAACAGTTTAATGAACAAGCAAGCAATAAATCTGCCCCCGCCTCCCTCAGAGGCCAATTTCTTTTTAGAAATAGTTCATAATATCCCTTAAACACTAGGAGAAGATGTAGGGGCTACTGACCTCTGGAAATGGGGGTTGGAAAATGAGTACTTTTCCTGATAGGGCAATGGAAGATACACAAGACATTCTGTACTCTCTTAAATCAGGTTCCCCTCAGGCTCCGGTACCCCGATATTAGCTTAAAGGCGGGATACCAGTTATATCCATGCTGACTAATATGTTCAATCATTCATTGAAACATGGTATGGTTCCTTCAAAATGGAAGCATGTCATAGTCGGGTCACTTCTGGAAAAGCCAGCGGCAGACTTATTGTGAGAAAATGAGCACCCAATCTCCCTTTTACCAGGCCCAGTAAAACTTTGGAGATATTTGTATCTCTCCCAAACAGGATTTAGAATAGAGAGCAGTACAAAAACTGCCCTTGTAGCATCTACAGAAGAATTGAGGGCAATTCTGGATAAAGGTGGCTCTGCGGCCTTGATCCTACTAGATCTAAGTGCCGCTTTTGACACTGTCTCACACCCAACACTGATAAAAAGACTAGCTGAAGAAGGCATTGGGGGAAACAGCACTGAAATGGTTGATCTCTTTTCTCAATAATCGAACCTTTCAAGTATGTGAAGAAGATAGGCAGTCGAATACTTATCCCCTCAAGTGTGGAGTACTGCAGGGCTGTTCTCTAAGCCCAACTTTGTTTAATTTGTATGTCGCACCTTTGGAGGAGATAATGTAGTCTTATGAGTTTTCCTCAATCTCCTACGCGTAAGACACACAAATTATTATTAGTTTGTCTTGTCAAACAGAAAGCACCCCCATTCCCCTGAACTTGTGTCTCAAGAACATAGTAGACTCGATGGCAACTAGTAGTATCAAACTTAATGGGGATAAAACAGAGGGGCTGATAGTGTGAAATAATCCCACTAGGAGGATGGAAATGAATTGGCCACATTTTTTTGTTGGGCATTTACCCCACCCCAAAAAAGGAGGTCTAAAGTTTAGGAGTTTGGCTTGACAAAAAATTGACAATGGAAATTCAGGTCAAGAAAATGGCAGCCACCTGCTTTGGCTTGCTGTGAACCATGAGAAGCCTATTGAGACGGCTGCCAGAGTCAACACGTAGAGTGGTGTTACAGGGCCTAGTAATTTCTTGACTTGACTATGGAAACTGCTTATATCTGGGGGGCCCTAGGCCAGTCATAGAGTTAATGCTGGTTATACAGAATGCTGCAGCCCACATACTTTAAAAAAATTACCTAAACACCAGTACGCAACAGCAGCACTGGCAGCCTTGCATTGGCCTCCAGTACCCAAAAGAATCCATTTCAAGAAGCTCTGCCTTGTACACAGAGCAATGCACATAAAAGGTTTGAAGCTGATCCAGGGACTCCTCACAACTTACAATCCAGCAAGGCTGCGACGTTCCACTGACCAGCAGTTACTTACAATTCCTAGGATGAAGAAAGCCAGAGCTGGGGGCCATTCCCTTGCTTACATTGCCCCCAAGCTTTGGAACTCTCTTCTGCTACTGATGAGGCAAATCGAGTCAGAATTTAAATTCTGAAAACTGTTATGAAACAGGCTGTTTGAATAATCTGTCAGCAAGCTGGGAGGAGCGGAACCGAATAGGTGACAAGGAAGGGTATGGCCCTTGACAAAAGTTTGACTACAGGGTGATCCTTTTCCTCCCGCTCCAGAGAAACAAGGAACCCAGACAAATTGGGTTGGATTCCGAAAGAAGAAAAGGGAAAGTATATGCACTACCCAAGCATGAACTAGTTTGCATGCATCACATATATAAAATAACGTACTGAGCCAAAGATCTGGGGAGGTGAGTTGTATCAACCTGACGAAAGCACCCGACCCACTTAGGCCCTCAGGGTAGGGTTGAAACATGTTGGAAAAGGGTCATAGGATCATTGCATCCTATACACTTCTTGCAATTTTTAGTTTTAATATCTACGACTACTCCGATAATAACGGGATACCTAGAATTATTCAAGGGAATATTAACCTTTAGTTACACCCCCTGGCCTTTTTCTTTTAAGTGCTCCCTGGAACACAGTTGAGCCCACCCTGACCTTTAGGAGTCAAGGTGAATCCGATGCTGAAGCATGACACTACTAGAGTGTGTGAGGGTTATTTAAAGAAAAGGAAGTCTTTTCCTCATTTAGAAACACAGTGTCTTAGTGAGGACTAGCATTCCCCAGCAAGCTACATCTCGAACTGTAGGTGGGATACCTATAAGATATATGTATATATAGCTAGCGAGGACGTATCTCCCCCTTTTTCCTGTTCTATAGTGAAAGGACCTCTCTACCCCACAGATCGGAGTAGGGGCAATCACCCCACCCAGATCTTAGTGAGTAACAGCAAGTTAGGAGACCTGCTGCCAGCTTAGTGCTGAGAAGCCATTCAAGATAGCCATGCGCTCTAGAAATCTTGGGAACAGAATAGAATAGGCAGGCAACAGTTCACATTATAGCACATAATAACAGATTTGATTACACATATTCTCCATTACATAGCATCCTATCAGGTAATGGCACTGGGATGGAACTGAAATTGAATTAGATTGAATTTGTGCTGTATTAAAGAAAGAACAACAAACAATTTATCAAGAAAGCACTACCTAAAAAAAAGATCTTAGAATACGCTCAAAGAAAAATATTGAGGGAGACAGTATCAAAAGTAAAACTAAAAAAAAGTTAAGTGTGGGTGTAGTAAAGTGCCCATTTTTGCATGGTTACCCCCTAACTTTTTGCCTGATACCTGATGCCAACTTGACTAAGTGTGTGCTGGGATCTTGCTAAACAGGCCCCAGCACCTGTGTTCCTTTCCCAAAACGGTACCCTTATGCACACAATTGGCACTTCTCTTGCCACAGATAAGCACCTTATAAAAAGTACCATAGTAACAAGGGCCCTTTAACCAGGGAAGGCCTCTGAGGGCTGCAGCACCTACTGTGCCACTCTTAGAGACCCTGCAACTTAACACCCACACACTGCCATTGCAGGCTGCATATTTTGGTTGAGAGAAAAGTGAAGAGTCGACATGGCACACACCAAAGACACCAACCAAAACAGACCAGTATTTGTATCCAAATGTTCAACCAGGAGTGAACAGATAAAGAAAATTATCCTCAAAAACTAGCAAATGGTAGAAAATGAACCCGATTTCAAAGGAATCTTCACGAAACCATTATTCGCCTACCAAAGATCAAAAAATTTAAAAGATCTACTTGAATCTAAACCACGAGAACCCAACATCACTTACACTGGCACTATCCCATGTATGAACTTTGGACATTGCAACAACATCATTCGAGGGAACACCATCAACCATCCAACCACAGGCAGGATGATTAAACTTTCCACCAATGCCACTTGCGACACGAAAAATGTGGTGTATCTGTTAAAGTGCCCGTGTGGTTTTCCATACGTATGAAAAAGTGAGAGAAAAATAAAAACCCGCATGACAGAGCACAAAAGCACGATAAGAAATAAAACCATGAAAGCACAACATCAGCCAGGTCAGATTCATGATCTTGGAGATTGTCCCTGTGAGCCTAGGCTTTGACAACAAAAAGAAATTACTCCAACCTGAAATGTTTTGGATAAAGAAGCTGAACTCGAGTAACCCACCGGGGTTGAATGAACGATTAGAATGCAGTTGTTTCTTGAAAATATAATAATATGTATGAGCATTCATAGATTCACCATTGTATCGTTTTTGTAATTTTTTATTTTTATTTAAATTTTCATGTATATTAACGTTAAGGCACATTCGCAGTGAATCAGAACATGTATCAATTCCTTGTTTTATGAAGCTGTAACATCCCACCACATACACATACTACACCATCACAACATGGCCGCCAGTCAAAGATCCCATTCATCTGCATGCCGAGGCCCAGCACAGTATAACTCAATGCATTTTTCATTTTAACATTTATTTCAAGTCAGAGTCTATTTTTCAACTCATCCTGTATGTAGCACAACAAATCCGACAACAGTAGACACATTTACACATCCCCGATGAAATTTTACATTCCACTATACCATTTCCGGGTTATCGTTGTGGAAACAGATAACAACCCCATATGCGCATGCGCAGCGTTTATTCGTCTGAACACTAAGGTGAAATCGAACAGCGCGAACACAGACCAGCATATCTCTACAAGTACCTGTAAGAATTCCAGACACGCATTTATAATATTTCACGTTAGCATCACGTTTCCTTACTTATTTACACTTCAGTTTTGTGCCGCTATGCTTTAAAGCCACGATATCGGCACTGCGCTGTAAGACTGAACACACCGCCGTTTTCTCAGTTGACTTGAGCACGATAGTTCGGAGATTGACTCCACAGTAATTTAATTAACAACATGCGCAATATCTGGTTAATCACAGCGAAGACCCGATTACTCAAGATTCTGTTATGTGATGCACTCGAATCACATTTACACATCACTCGCCTTGAAGACGTAGGGCAAACCATGATCCTTTGACATTCACAGCCTAAACATAGCACTTTCACTGGGCAACACTTAGCACAAATAAGCACCACTTTTAATAAGAACGATCGAGTCTATCACGCTCCTTCCAAATGAACAGCATGCTTTATCACCATTAACTAACATATTACAGGTCTGCTTCTCTATCTCTGATATACCTTTGCCATTCCACTTTTTCCGGTAGATTACATGTATTTCCCCTGATGAAGTGCGACCCGCACGAAATGCATTGGGCACTTGAGAGATACTCATAAACTTTGATTTGGATTACTATCATGCAACTTTGGATATAAATGGAATAGATATGAGATACCAATCATAAGCTGTGATGTAACAGCGCAACAAGTTTAAGTTTAAGTTTAAGTTTAAAATATTTGTTAAGCGCAACGTACACCTGGGCGGTTTCTTGGCGCTAAAGTAGCAGGCAGCCAACTGAGCAAGAGCAGTTGCTAAGGCGTCGACTGGAAAGGCAAGCAGGGCTTACGGTAGAAAGGCCTGAGAAAATAAAAAGGTCTTCAGAGCTTTGCGGAAACTAGAATACTGAGTAAGGGACCTAAGATGGAAAGGGAGAGAGTTCCAAAACATGGGGGCAAGAGTGGAAAATTTCGAGCCACCCTGTTTTTTTTTCCGGTAGCGAGGGACTGATAGAAGAAGATGTGCCGAGGAGCGGAGGTCTCTGCCAGGGACATAGGCCTTGATGGCAGAGGATATAAAAAGGGGGGCCAGGCCAGTCCTGGCCTGAAACGCCATGCAGCCTAATTTGAACAGGGCGCGTTCCCGCACAGGGAGCCAGTGGAGGGTTTTCAAGAGGGGGGAGGTATGGTGGAATTTGGGAAGACCGAAGGCAAGGCGAGCAGCCTGGTTCTGCACTAGTTGCAGTTTACGCAGGCTGTACTGAGGGATGCCATTGAACAAGATGTTCCCGTAGTCCAGGCGAGACAGGACCAGTGCGGACATAATTAGTTTAAGTGCAGAGAAAGAAAAGAAACGAGAAATAGAGCGGATAGTGCGGAGAGTAAGAAAGCAAGAAGAAACCACCGAACCAATCTGGGAGTGCATAGTGAGTTTATCGTTTAGCTTGATGCCAAGAGTCTTAACAGAGGGAACAGGGGTAGGAGGAGAACCAAAGGAGGGGGGCCAAAAGAGAGAATTCCAGGGACTGGAGCAACCACCCGTCACCACAAGTTCCGTTTTATCGGGATTGAGTTTAAGGTGGTTGAAATTCATCCAGTCCCTGATGAAAGATAGGATAGATTGGAAGTTAGAGATAGAGTCAGGGGTAGAAGACAGATTGAAGATGAGCTGGAGGTCGTCGGCATAATTATATACCGTGACCTCCAGCTGCTGTAAGGCAAAGATAAGAGGGGCGATATAAAGATTAAATAGTAAAGGAGAGAGAGAAGAGCCCTGAGGAACACCGCACTGGACCTGGCAGGGGGTAGCTGAGAACTCCCCAAGGTGAACCGCCTGGGTCCGGTCCCTCAAAAAGGATGAGAGCCAGATGAGGGCTGAGCCTCCTATGCCCGCCGCCTTGACACGGGAAAGCAAGATGGAGTGATCCACCGTGTCAAAAGCGGCGGACAAGTCAAGGAGGACCAGCGCCTGAGATCTGCCCATGTCCATGCCCTCTCTGAGGGTGTCTAATACTGACACCACCAGAGAGCAAACAAGATAATGATGGAATAATAATAAACTAATTTGAAAACTCAATCCTTTTAGGATAGTCTTTTGTTTACTTTAAACCAGGATTAAGACAAAGATTACTTAATCTCCCAAAGGAGTGCAGTTGGGCCTATTGTCAAGCTTGACAATATACAACAGACACATACATGTGTGCCTTGCCTGCATTCCACTGCATGTGGCCTAGAAAAGTCACCCCTCTAACAGGGTGCACTAGACCACAGGTGAGGGTACAATTGCATGAGCACTGTACCCCTTCAATATCTAAATCCATTCTTAGACCTTGTAAGTGCAGTAAAGCCATAGAGAGTATATGGTCTGGGAGCTGGTCATGACGAACTCCACAGCTTCATAATGGTTTTACTGAAATCTGGGAAGTTTGGTAGCAAACTTCTCAGCACATTAAACTAACACTGATGTCAGTGAGAGATTTCATGTAAAATGTATTGAGAGGTCATCTTAAAGATTCCCCCTGACACACGACTAGCCCTGGTATGGTTCCTGAATGGCTACCAGTCATTTGCCACCATTGGGCAGGTTTCTGGACCCCTGGGTGGAGGGTCTCTGCTCTCTGGGTCCATAAACAAAGCTCTTTCTGGGCAGAGGTGCCATGCCTCCTCCCAAAGGATGGGCTGGGTCCATGAAGAGGAAGCTTCAAAGGCCTGCAGCCTTATTAGCTGACCATGTCTTTTGCTTCTCCCACTGCTTCTGACCCCCACTTTAGGTGGGAGAATAGGCAGGAATACCAAATTAGGTAGAGAGGTGTGCCCACCATTGCCAACCCCACCCCTCAGATGGGGGCGGCGAGGTGAAGCACACATCTCAGTCCCCTCCATCATGAAGATAAGGGGGCCCAGCCAACCAGAGAGAGGCTCATGCCCCCTCCCACCGAAGAGTGGCATAGTTCGGGGGTATACTCACCCGAAGGATGGGACCTATTTTTAGTATTTAGGGCCGACCCTGAACCTAGCCTACTCAGACTGAAGAAGGAGGACAACAAATGCTTTTGTCCCAGCTCTACCGCCTGTCCCGACTTCAACCTGCTCCCAGCGAAACTCCAGGATGTCTGGCAGTGACCCAGAACGCAGAGGACCTGACCTGCCTTCGCCAAAAGACTGTCTCCCATGAGCGGCGGACCTGCTGAAACAAAAATTCCAATACAGATCCCGGAATCCAGACGAATTCACGGTTCTGCACAACTCTGCACCCAATGCCCCTGGCCCGATTTAGAGTGCCCAACACCACGAGGAGGTCTCCCCAGCGATCCCGACTTAGGATCCGGTGAGCCCTGACTTGCCTCAATCTTCTACCCAGCGCCTGCAGCCTCAGCCTGAAGGGTTCCCCTGACAGCAACCAGAGCTGGTAAGAATACCTGGCGCCCAAAGACACCCCTGCACCCAATGCCCAGGCCTAGGGTGGCCCAACCAATGGTGACCAGACATTCCTCAACAACCCAAATTACCTCTCTTGCCAGTGGTCAACCTCAGGATAACTCCTTGCCCAGCCTGCAGCCTTTCTTCCGAACCAGAGATCTCCATTGGAAATAAAATGGCTCCTAATGTCTTCTAGGCACCCTGCATCTGGCCGCCTTCGTGCCGCTGGTGGTGCAGCTCTTGAGTGGATTGTTGGCTGCTGCAGTGCTGATATTAACCCAATGAGCTTTGCTCCCACATCCAAGTGGCCTGCTTTTGACCAGCCCCTAACCGAAGACCCCATAGCTCCATTGGTTAACTTTGGGACCCTGCACTCTGCACCCGGCCGCCCTAGTGCCGCTGGTGGTGCAACTTGAGTGCCTCTTTGAACCTTGGGGAACCTTGGTTCTAACCCCAAACAGCTATTCTTGCAGTTTGTTTACTTACCTGCAAACCAATAGCATTTTTGTGTTCAATACGAACCGTGTTAGGATTTTTCTCCTAAAATGTTCCAAGCGTTAAACTGACTTTTGTATTGAAACTAAAGTAACTTTGCTTTGAAAATAAAACTGTCGTACTTACCTGTGTTTTGTAAAATCTACATTGTGATATCTAGGCATATCACTCCAAGTAGTCGAAGTAACTGATAAATAACACAAAATGAATGCAAAGAAATTTCAATGTATTCTGAACTGTTTTAAAAGCAAATACAAACCTGCAACTATTCCAATTTCAACCACAATTTCATTTTCTTATACAGTTTTGCATTTGAAAGCATATTCTACTTACCTGTACCAAGTCCTGCTTGGTTCTAGAAATAAAATATGAGTATACCTTTTTTATCCTTACCTATTTGGTCTAGATTCTGTCTCTGAAAATGTGCCATCGGTTATTGTCTGAGTAAATACAATAAATGCTTAACACACCCTCCTGATAAGCCTAACTGCTCGACCACACTACCACAAAGAGAGCGGCCCCAGACATCACCATTGCCATCCCGGAAGGATATAAGATCATTCGCAAGGACCGTACAGGCCACACAGGAGGAGGCATCGCTATCGTCCATAAGAAATCCCTCCGTATCTCAACCAGCTCAGACGTCAATCTCGCCAATTCTGAACACCTTCACTTCCAGATCCACATCGACCCCAAGACCACACTCAGAGGCACCCTCCTTTACAGACCACCAGGACCCCGCGCACAATTTAGTGAAGACATCACGGACTTCATCACTCCACACGCGCTCCCCTCCAAGGACTACATCCTTTTGGGAGACCTCAACTTTCACCTTGAAAAGAACAACGACCGCAACACCACCACCCTTTTGGACAACCTCGGACTTAAACAACTTGTCACTACCCCCACCCACATCGCAGGTCACACACTCGACCCTATCTTCACCTCCAGCAAACATGTCTCCTTCAGCCACACCACAGCTCTCCTTTGGACTGACCACAGCTGTGTTCACTTTACCTCAACAAGCCCACATCCAACAACCATCCTCAACCTACTCTGCAAAGAAACTGGAACAAAATCACCATCGACCAGATCTCCTCATCGCTTCTTCAAAACCCCCCAGCCCACTCCTCAAACCCAGACCAAGCAGCCACCAACCTCACCCAATGGCTATCCAACAGCGCCGACATCCTAGCACCACTGAAAAAACGACAAATCAAACTAAGCAGCAAGAAGGCCTCCTGGTTCAACGATGATCTTAAGAAATCCAAGAAACTCTGTCGCTCCCTTGAGAAGGCCTGGAAAAAAGACCCAACCACCAGCACCAAGGACGCCTTCAAAAACGCCACCCGCATACACCACCAACTGATTCGGAATGCCAAGAAAGCCGCTTTCAAGGACAGACTGGATAACAACGCCCACAACAGCAAGGAATTATTCAACATCGTCAAGCAATTTACCAACCCTTCAGCCAACTCCAACGACATCACCCCCTCTCAAGCCCTCTGCGACTCCCTAGCCTCATTCTTCCACAACAAAATTGCAGACATCCACAACAGCTTCGACAACCGACCCGAAGACCAACCCTCCCAACCCCCTGCAGGACCCCCACCCCCCCTGAACATCCTCAATGACTGGAAGCCAATCTCCACTGAGGACACCATCCGTCTGATGAACTCTATCCACTCAGGATCCCCCACAGACCCATGCCCTCACCACATCTTTAACAAAGCAGACTCCATTATTGCACCGCACCTCCGAGACGTCATCAACTGCTCCCTCAACTCCGCAATCTTCCCGGAAAGCTGGAAACATGCCGAACTCAGCGCCCTCCTGAAGAAACCCACAGCTGACCCCACCAAACTCAAAAACTACCGCCCTATCTCACTCCTTCCATTCCCGGCCAAAGTCATCGAGAAAGCGATCAACAACCAGCTCGCCGCATTCCTCGAAACCAACAAATCCCTCGACTCCTCACAATCCGGCTTCCGAGCCAAGCACAGCACTGAAACCGCCCTCATCGCAGCAACAGACGACATTCGAACTCTACTGGACAATGGAGACACAGTCGCCCTCATCCTCCTCGACCTCTCCGCAGCCTTCGACACGGTCTGTCATAGCACCCTTTTACAACGCCTCAGAAACGTCGGAATCCAAGGAATAGCACTGGAATGGATCACCTCGTTCCTCACCGGAAGAACCCAGAGAGTCCGCCTTCCACCATTCAAGTCAGAAGCCACTGAAGTCATCTGCGGCGTACCACAAGGATCTTCACTCAGCCCCACCCTCTTCAACGTATACATGAGCCCCCTCGCAGTCATCGCACGCCAACACAACCTCAACATCATCTCCTACGCCGACGACACTCAACTGATCCTATCACTCACCAGAGACCCTAACACTGCCAAAACCAACCTGCATGAAGGAATGAAAGAAGTAGCCGAATGGATGAAGCACAGCCGTCTGAAACTGAACTCAGACAAAACAGAAGTCCTCATCCTAGGCACCTCCCCCTCCGCCTGGGATGACTCTTGGTGGCCAGAGGCCCTCGGAAAAGCACCCATTCCGACGGACCACGCACGGAACCTGGGCGTCATCCTGGATTCCTCACTCTCGATGAACAGACAAGTCAACGCCGTTTCTTCATCTTGCTTCAACATCCTTCGCATGCTCAAAAAAACATTTCGCTGGATCCCCACCGAAACTAGAAAAACAGTCACCCACGCTCTGGTCACAAGCCGACTGGACTACGGAAACACCCTCTACGCCGGTACTATCGCAAAACTCCAGAATAAACTCCAACGCATCCAGAACGCCTCAGCCAGGCTCATATTAGACATCCCGCGTAAAGAACACATCTCTGGTCACCTGAAAAACCTCCACTGGCTCCCCGTCAATAAGAGGATTACTTTCCGGCTCCTAACCCACGCACACAAAGCACTCTACGAAATCGGACTCGAATGCCTCAACACACGACTTTCCTTCTACACCCCCTCCCGCCAGCTACGATCCTCCAACCAAGCCCTTGCCACTGTACCTCGCATCAACAAAACCACCATGGGAGGTAGATCCTTCTCCTACCTGGCAGCTAAAACCTGGAACTCACTTCCCACTCACCTTCGCCTTACTCAGAACCACCTAGCATTCAAAAAGCAACTCAAAACGTGGATATTTGACAAGTAACTCCCCACCCTTCCTCAAGCGCCTTGAGACCCTATGCCATATCAAGTCAAGTCAAGTCAAGTCAAGAAGATTTATATAGCGCGCTACATACCCATAGGGCCTATGGGTAAGCGCCCTTGAGACCCTATGCCATATCAAGTCAAGTCAAGTCAAGTCAAGTCAAGAAGATTTATATAGCGCGCTACATACCCATAGGGCCTATGGGTATGTAGCGCGCTATATAAATCTTCTTGACTTGACTTGACTTGACTTGATTGTCTAATTTAGCACCTGTTATACATCTTGAGATCCACTGGTCTCTATGCACACTATACCTAGCTTTGGTATAGTATATACAGAGCCAGCTTCCTACAGTTGATACAAGAGATCAGATAGATTACAGAGTATAGTGAAGAACAGAATTAGAGTCCTTAGGAAGGATATGAAGCTTTGCAAACTAGATAAGGATATCAGCAGATATATTGGAGCATGACTATAGATTACCATCTAGAGAGTACAAATAATACAGGGTTACTTAAGCCAGAGAGATACTATTAAATTCATGCAATGATCCCAAAACAATGGCATCCCAATGAGGTGAAGGGTTGGTTTAGATAGAGAATACCTACATATGTCGTAAATACGTTCCTAATAGCATACAGACTTTCACAGATTAGAACTCAAAGCATGGATTTCATTTTCTTGCTTTCATAATCTGTAAGACCACGCACTGTAATCATGTGAAACGGTGCATTTGTAATAACTTCTACATTTGGTCCACAAAATAATTGTTAAAAAATGGCAATAACACATTAAAGCCATTAACAACTGGGGTCCCGCTTTTTGCATTGCCCCATACCTGCAGTCATTTCTGCTGCCATTTCTGCCCAGGGGGGCTGCTGACATCTGCCACCTGCCTTCTCTCAACACGCACGGTCTATGGGGACCACAACTCCCAGCCTGCTGTGCTTGGCGCACAACCACTACGTCACAGGAAGCGCCAGGAGGCGCTTCAAAAGTGGTCGCTGGCTACCGCAGTGCGGAACGCGCGTAGACGTGCCCGGGCTGCGCCCTTCAGCAGCCGGAAGAGGCCGGAGATGGGCCAGGTTATTTACATCTGGTGCATTTTACACCTACGGACCTATACGTGGACTATTGGGCCCAGAGTCTGCGAACTAGGAATCAGGAATTGAGGTACGAGCCTACCTAATTGCATTGTCGTACTGTGCTGTGTAAATATAACTTGTTGAGGAAAATTGTGCAGAAATTAACTGCAAAAAGGAAATCACTAGCAGGCCAAGGAGTGGTAGGGACATTGGACGCCTTTCTTTTAAGGGCAGAGTGAACCCTTATTCACGAAATGGCTATCTTTAGAACCACACCCCCCTGTAAATCAGCCTACTTTGCGTCAGACCAAAAAAAGGAAAGGGCAGAGCTCTAACAAGCAATCATATCCTTCATCAAAAAGAGAGTGTAGGGGGGACGTGGCCAAGATGGAGTCTGAGTTAGACGTGTAGTGAAGACCCTCCGGCGCCGAAATCTGCTTAGCTTTGTTTTAGCCCCCGGAGCAGCGAGCTATCGGCGCCCCACCTGCCTGCTGTGAGTCCTGCTGCCAGGGAGCACGGCCCGGTTGCGAAGTTTTGGCCCCCGGAGGCGTAGAGACGGTGATATATTGCCGCGTGCGCCGCGGTGGAGTGTGGCCTAGAGATCCCTGGCCTCGAGTGAGTGAAGGGGCCGGGCTTCCAGCGCTGCGGCACGAAGGGGGGGGCGCCGGCGAGGGCCGTTTGCTGAGGTGGCCCTGGCTCGGCTGGCGCTGTGCTCCCCTTCTCCCGGCGATTGCCGCGGGAGCCCCCAGACCTGTGGAGCATTGCCGGTCGGCCACTTCGGTGCCAGCAGGAGGAGGTCGGGCGCAACGCCTTGCAGAGACGACCAGAGCCGCTGCAGCGCAGCACCGCCCCCCATCCGTGGTCAGAGAACCAAATTTGCAATTGGAACTGCCTTGCTGTTGAGGGCTACCAGGACTTTGGTGGCCTGCTGGGGACACCCGGGGGTACGGACGTGCCGCCCCTCCCCCGTCCCTAGCTGGTGGGTCACGCTGCTGCGGGGAGCCGCCATTAGAGTGCACTGGCTTGTGATCGCACAACGCACCTGTGGGACGACAGGGGACCCTGCCTGACACCACGATTCTGCGGTGATGCCGAGGGGGTTCCCTGGGGGCCTGTGCTTCGGAGCCACCCTGCCTGTCGAGGAGCCTGGTCTGGTGCAATCCTGAGGAGTGAAGGCCGCAGAGTTATCACCCGCGGCGGTTGAAGTGAGTGACTTTAGCGTGCGGTGCCCGGGCGCCATATACCACGTGGGGAGCACGATATCTACCGGAGGATCGCTGAAGCATACCGTTTGCTCCTGGGCCAGGATTTGGACAGTGATGGTGTAAAGTCGAGCCTGTGGCGCAACGGAAGTAGCGGACGGAGATCCCTCGCCCTGAGTACACGAGCGAGCAGAGGTGACGCAATGTCCTCCACACAACGTAAGGGGAAGCCCGGTAAAGATGGCCCTTCGAAGGGATCCCAGCAGGCGGCGTCACCTGGGCCTAGTGTATCGCCTAAGCCGAAGGATGATGAGGCCCCCGTGACCAAAGCCATTATGATGGAGTTTTTGCATCCATTAAGGAGGACATCTCTGACCTTCGTTCTCAACTGGCTTCGGAACTCCTCGAGGTGAGGAGGGACGTGGACGGCATCGGAGAGCGGGTAGCTACTTTGGAAGATCACGACCTGAGTGTGGCGAACGATGTACACCAATTGCAGCAAGATGTGATTCGGCTCACGGAACACAACTTGGACCTCCAGGCACATGCGGAGGACTTGGAGAATCGTTCCCGCCGGAACAACATCCGCATACGTGCAGTGCCCTGGGACGGGGAAGCAGGTGATCTACGGGGCTACGTTCTAGCTCTCTTCTTGCAAATCCTGGATGATGAGGACCTACATGAAATTAAGATGGACAGAGTCCATAGGGTCGGTCTGCCTAGACGTGGAGGGGGTCCTCCACCCGACATTTTGGTCTGCGTTCACGACTTCCAGTTGAAGGAACGCATTCTTCGAAAGGCGCAGGAGATCTCGTCGTTGCAGTTCCGAGATCACCACCCCCAACTAAACCAAGACTTGGCGGCATAGACACTCCAAAAGAGGCATGAGTTTCGTCCTGGGACTACCTTTCTGCGGGAACACAATATATCCTACTCCTGGGGCCACCCCTTCCGCATTATTTTCAGATGGCAGAATAGACTGGCACAGATCCGATCTCTTCAGGTGGCAAGGGACCTCCTGGGCCTTGATGACACAGCCCCCTCCCCAGATGGCGGAAGCTCCCTGTCGCGGAGAAGACGGCGGTCCTCCTCATGGCAGAGAGTGGGTCGAGAGACAGATCGGAGAAGACCTGATCGTACGACCAGCTCAAAGGAAAGGGGGGCAGCGGTGGCCTCTGTAGCCTCGGCGACAGAAGCGACTTCACAGCATAGCTCCGGGGCGGCCTGAGTCCTGAGACGACGGTTGCTTGGTGCCGGAGGGACACGTATCTTCAGGTACCGTGGGTAAATTTGTACTTTTTGGGAAGACACACCGATCCGTGGCCTTTGGGGCACACCATGTGATGCCCCGTCCTCACCCCCTGGAGGAATCTACAGACTTCTATAATCACTAGGACTGTTAAGTACATTGTTCCTCCTTGTTTTTCCTTTTCCTCTTGCTGCTTCCTATTGTTCTACTGGTATGAGGGCGGACCTAGGAATCCTTTGGGGGGGTGGTATTAAAGGGGTTTGTTGGGGGCAAGGGGAGGGGGGAGCGGGGGTAGTGTTGGTGACAGGAATGTGTGGATGGCTGCGTTTTTTGTTTTATGGTATGTCAGTGATGTGTCTCAGGACGGTCTACGTTTGGTTCTGGAGCTCTAGGCATTTCCTCTTTGACTGTGAGGATTTGGGGTGGCTATATGGGAAGACCTCAGCTTTGCCGAGGGCGAGGAGATGGGATGGAGTCTGGGGTTGCTTGGCAGGGGGGTTCTGGTACAATGGGGGATTGTGGAGAAATGGAATGACCAGTATCCTCTTGCTCTTGGACGCTATTGCGTGTCACTATTGTACTGCGTTAACTATGGTCATCAATGGTGGATGTGGAGGGGAGGGGCAGGGTGGTACGGAAGTAGTGGGAGTGGGGTTATTGCCTAATGGTGCCTCTTAGTATTGGGACATGGAATGTCAAAGGCATGAATTCCCCGCAAAAACGTCAGAAGGTGTGGAAGTATGTGAATGATCACCAGCTCGATGTCGTGGGTCTGCAGGAGACTCACTTGGCGGGTAGGGATGAGCTTCGCCTCCGGCACAAGCTTTTCCCCTCATATATAGGTCATCTGCTTCCACGAAACACAGGGGAGTGGCTCTTCTCATTCGTGCGACCCTTCACTTTCAGCCTATGGATGTGCGCAGTGATAAGGAAGGCCGCTGGCTGACGGTGAAGGGTCTGGTCCATGGTAGACTGAGAATCTTCGTGGTGGTGTATGCCCCCAATACGGGACACAATAGCTTTCTTCAGGGCCTGCTGCGGAAGACAGGTGACTTTGTGGAGGGACACTTGTTTCTGTTGGGGGACTTTAACTTAGTGTGGTGTAGAGAGATGGATAGCTCTGGTACCCAAAGGGCTGATGCAGGTTTGTTCCCTGCTGAGACACAGCAGATTCTTGGTGACCTGGGCTTAATCGATGGATGGCGTTCCATGCACCCCCTGTCCCGAGATTACACCTTTTTCTCCCATGTCTACCACTCCTACTCTCGCCTGGATCACAGGGTAGATGTCCGCGACTCCAGCATATTCTCGCTATCTGTTTCTGACCATAGTCTACTCGTGCTCGGACTTCGCTGGTCACCGGTAGGTGACTGACTTCGAAAGTGGTACTTCCCGGCTGAAGTAATCAGAGACGACACCTCAAGCAAGGAATTACGGAAGGCTATTAGGGAGTTTTTTGCTCTCAACCCTGTGTCCGATACGTCAATATCCACCACTTGGGACGCCTTTGAGGTGCCAGTTAGGGGCACTTGCTTGGCTCTCAATGCTAACCTCAATAAGATGCGACGAAGGGAACGAGAGGAGTTGGAGATAGAACTTGCAGCCCTTGAGCAAGCGCACAAACTAAATCCATCTAGATTGACCCTCCGCCCCTTGACGGCGGTTAGGGGGAAACTGAGGGCCCACTACAACAATAGAGCGGAGTTCACCTTGCTGAGACTACGGCACCTTTCGTACTCCCAAGGGAATAAGGTGGGGAGACACCTGGCTCGTCAACTTAGAGACAAAAGAGAACGGGATTACATAGGAGGGGTTCTAGATTCGATGGGAGAGCTGCAGCACCGTGATGAGATTAAGGCTGATCTCTTTGGCCGCTTCTATTCGGAACTCTATGCAGGGGACATGCTCGATTCCGATGACCAGCGGGAATATCTACGGGGTCTGCCCATACCGCAGGTTTCTAAGGAATGGAACGATCTGCTAGCTGCCCCGTTCACTAGCGACGAAGTGCTTGATGCCATTAAAAACCTGAAACTCCATAAAGCTCCAGGACCAGATGGCTATACCGCCCTCTTTTACAAGACGTATGCCACCGAAGTGTGCGATTTTCTGGTCTCCCTTTTTAATGACATGGCTGAATCCGGCGCCACATCTGGCTCGCTAGCTGAGGCCGTAATTTCAATTATACCTAAACCTGGGAAGGACCCCACTCAGTGCTGTTCATATCGCCCAATAGCCCTCCTCAATATCGACGCCAAGCTGTATTCCTCGATCATTGCAAGTAGGCTCCAAGATCTGAAGCCGGCACTCATTCATCAGGACCAATCTGGATTTATTAAGGGCCGTCAGACCCATGATAATACAAGGCGGGTTGTCCACTTGATAGAGAAAGCTAATAGGTTCCAGATCCCAGCGGTACTAGTAGGCCTTGATGCTGAAAAAGCTTTCGACTGTGTGAATTGGGGCTTCCTGTTCCACACTTTAGCTGCCTTTGGTTTCTCGGATAAGTTCCTCTTGATGGTGAAAGCGAACTACAGCAACCCCCGCTCTAGAGTGGCGGTGAACGGCCATCTGTCTGCATTTTTCTCGCACTCCCGTGGCACCAGGCAGGCCTGTCCTCTTTCCCCCCTGCTCTTTGCCCTGAGCATTGAACCATTGGTGTTAGCAGTGCGGGAGCACGAGGAAATACGGGGTCTTCCCTTTACTGGAGAACAGCACAAAATTTCCCTATTTGCGGATGATGTGCTGCTCTCTATTATGGACCCGGCACACTCTCTGCCACATGTCCGGGGGGTGTTATTGCGCTTTGAGGAGGTGGCCGGCTTCAAGGTCAATTATGACAAATCTTATGTTCTAAATCTCACGCTTTCACCTGCGGAGGTGGAACAAGTGCGGCCTCTCACCCCGTTAGCCTGGGCCTCCAGCTCCATCGTGTATCTGGGAGTCCGTTTGACGTCCACGATTGGGAAGTTATATTCCGCAAACTTTCCACCGCTGCTGGCAAAGACCCGGGCGGACTTGGATCGGTGGAAGCCCAAATACATATTGTGGCTGGGCAGAATTCACGCCATCAAGATGGTCCTCCTCCCCAAATACCTGTACCTCTTTCAGGCGCTTCCCATTCCTCTGGACGTAGACTTCTTTCGACGCCTTAAACGCCAGATGCTCCGGTTTATCTGGCAGGAGGGACGAGAGCGGTTCTCTTTCGCAACTTTGCGACGGCCACGGGGGGAGGGAGGAGTGGGTCTTCCCGATATGCATTTGTGTTACAGCGGCACAATTACGAGTAATGGTGGAATGGTCCCAACAAACCTCGGAGAAACACTGGCTACACATGGACAGGAGTGTCGCGGGTAGATCAATCTGGGACCTAGCTTGGAAACCCAAGAAAGACAGGTCCCAGAATGCCTACATTAGTACTCCCACCAGTACCACCCTGAAGGTCTGGGATACGTTGGCCACTGATGACCGCTGGACTAACTTTCCATCTCCGTTCACACCTATACACTTTAATCCGGATTTTCCACCGGCGCTACAGGAGGGCCCCTTCAAAGTGTGGAGGGAGGGGGGATGTAAGGCTTTAACCCACCTATTTCACGGCTATACTCCACTCTCCTTTGATAATTGTATGAGGGACTATGAAGTCCCACCGTCAGAGCGATTCCACCATGTCCAGCTGCTTCATTGGGCCATGTCACCTAGGGTCCTCGATGCAGCTACGAGACCTCCCTCGCCCTTTTAGTCTTTCATCCTCCGGACTTCTGCCATGAAAGGTGTCGTTTCCTTTCTTTACCAGCTACTACTTACATCGGCAGTGTCGCCTCGTCCCCGCTATATGGGGCAATGGGAGGAGCTCCTGGGACGGGACATTTCAGACAAGGAGTGGTCGGCACTGTGGCGCGATATTGCCGCGCACAACCATTCGCTGGACTTGAGGGAGGCCCACCTTAAGATGCTCATGGACTGGTACTTGTACCCGGCCAAGCTCCATCGTATATTCCCGACTACTTCTGACAGATGCTGGAGGGGCTGTGGTCTGCTTGGGGATTTCCGCCATATTTGGTGGGATTGCCCGATTATTCGCCCATACTGGGAAGAGATCCTTTCCAATATTAAGGAGATCCTTGGTTACCCGGTGGAGGACTCTATGGCCTATGTGCTACTGGGCCTCCGAGACCCCATTCTTGAACATCAGACACGTGCAGATAAACAAATCCTGTGGCTCTGTCTTGGAGCTGCCAAACTTACTCTAGAGGCAGCCTGGAAAAAAACGGAGGCTCCGGCGATCTCCCTATGGCACGCAAAACTATGGAAACTGCATAGCATGGAACGAGTGGCGGACATCTTCCTGGGCAACTTCAAAAACTTCCAGTACCGCTGGGGCCCCTTGGTCCGCTTTCTTTCAAAAGGTTTACCATCTGCAGTTTGCCCATCCTCCATACGAGCGCTCCACCTATTTCAGGTCTAATAGAGGAGCCACATTGAATGATTGATAAGTATTGTTGTCACCAGCACTAAGGGGGGGTGGGAGGGGTTGGGGGGGGTTATTGTCTTTTGTTAATTACTTGTTTGAGGCACCCACATAGATGAACGACGCCATTCAGATCCGGACACGATAAATATGTGTGCACGTGCGGCTACTCCACCTGCGGCTGCATTTCCAATTGGATGGATCTTTGGTACTGTGCTCACGCCTAGACTGCTCCATTGCCCTTCTGCTCTGTCCGGTGGCAGCCTGCTGTTGCTTAACACCATTGCTAATTGCCTATACTTATGCCCCCTGCGTGGGACGATGTGCGGGATTGTCGCTGTTTTTTCTCTCTGTTCTTTCTAATAAACTAAAAAAAAAAAAAAAAAAAAGAGGGTGTAGAGGCACCATGAGGGAGGTTGAGGAGGAAGGGAACCATCTAGTGAGTGACACTGTTACGACTGGCGAAGAGCTTCCCTCTTGATCTCTACCCCCCCTGCAGACTGAGGATAGCGGGGAGTTTTGGAACAAACTGACCGAGGTTGTATCAGTCTTACTGAATTCCCTGATGCAAAAGCTATACACGCTGGAGGCAAGTATAGAAAAATTAGAAAAGCTCGCAAGTATTACATACACAAACCAGAAGAGCCGGCAGGGCCAGCAACGCTATACGAGTACCCAGCCTCCCCTGCAGCAACAGGCAGCCATGTGCCATTGTAGTGCCGAGATCGTCCAGCCCACAGGATCTTATAGCCGTCTAAACGACCTGCCTAGCATTCCTGTTTCTGGCCAAGTGTTAGCACCGCTCACTTGGCAAGAGTGTTAGCACTGCTCTTACCCCAAGAACTGTACTAGGGTGTCAACAGGGAGGACAAATGATACGGTACACATACCGACTAATATCCAAGAACGGCTGCTGAATATCCAAAAAGCCCCACCCCTAATCAGGCCTAATGGTGCATGCAGGGTGGGAACGCGGTCACAGAGTGGTCAAGGTCAACACAATAAGCCAGAGAGGGAATCGACTGGTGTCAATACACTACTACCCCCAGAAGCAACACTGTTGCGGGGAGGACGGGGAAGAAGAGGGAGAAGGAACGGCACGGAGACTGGACCTGGGTATGTACGGTTTTATTATGATAAAAGTCTTCTTTTTCCTTTGAGACAGTCGCTCTCTTGCTAATATGACTGGGTTGACTCCTCCTCCTGGGTTCGGATGGGGTCTTCTGCTCTCTCTCTCTGGGTCCTCCGTTGCTCCACCGAAGTACATGCGTGGGGAAAATAAGGACCCAGTATTAGGTAAGGCTCCTTTATAAACTTGTACCCATGGGGAGCCCGGGGTGTGACAGGGACACCGTGAATCGTGAACCTATCAGTAGGAGTGGTGACAAGTGCTCTGTGAAAACTTATCAAAGGGGGGGGTTGTTTGTGGAGGATAACAGACTATTTACAAAGAGGGGAGGGGGCACGTGAATAAGCGCGTCGTGGAGGGATATCAGGTTACGCGCGCCAGTGTTTACGCTGTGCCTCCCCTCTTCCCAAACCAACTAGTAACGCG
Source organism: Lissotriton vulgaris (assembly GCF_964263255.1). NCBI lineage: Eukaryota > Metazoa > Chordata > Amphibia > Caudata > Salamandridae > Lissotriton > Lissotriton vulgaris. The sequence continues at coordinate 364,932,286 of NC_141700.1, forward strand.
CTGCCGTACCTGGTGGAGCCACACTCCCTGGTGAGTGTGGCTGGGCGGCTCGCGTTGACGGTGGCCTCCTGGCTTCAACTCTCCCTCCGGGTGGGCCTCCTCTCCTTCTTCCGCCTCCGCTCTTCTGAACGGGTCCTTTTCTTCGTACGCCTTCGCTCTTTGGGCCGGCACTTCTCCTTCTTCAGAGTGTTCTCTCCGCCATGCAACAACCTCCTCGTACTCCTCTGGTGCTCGCTCGGTGATGTCACATGCCGCTTTTCCAGCTTCCTGACTTTTCACCAATCCTGTAGTATAGACGTCACTCAGGGGTGTGTTTTCTTCCTTGAACTCTCCCAGTTAAAGGAGCCTGCACCTCCCCCTATGGTGTTGTCCGGCCAGATTGTCCTGGAGTCGGGTTGCCAGCCGTCCTGATGTGGAGAAAAAGAGGGAGGGGCAGCCATGTCAGAGACCCACCAGTCCACCACAGGGGTCACTTCTTCCGATGGTAAGCTCTCCCCGCTACAAACACCTAACACCATAGTGTTGACTAATGCCCCTAAGTTGCCTCACGGAGTCATGGAACATTGGACCAATCTTAGAAACAATCACTACACCAGATAATTGTAAGGACAGCTCTATCAAATCCACTTTTTACGGAGTTTAAAATGGTGAGACGGGTCAGTTGGCTAGGGAGCTCAAAAACATCTCTAGAATGCGACTGCGTAGTGCTATCATTTGGGTCTCCAGATCTGGTCCAAGCAATACTTGAGAGGACGGGTAACTAGTTTGTAGAGAAAACGGGGATTAGTATCCTACCTCTTGGTTACTTTTAAAAACCACCTGGTCTTATACCGTACACACAAGGGAACGTCGTAGGGGGGAGGCTGTGACAGCATAGATATGCCATCCTTGTGAATAATTACTTTAACGTTTTCAACCCCATTGATGACAATGATTGACTTTCCTCATTGGATGGAGGATTAGCTATGGATATAAGTACAGATAAGGGATAATACGGTAGTTACAATATTGAAGGATAACCTGGAAGCCCGGGTGATCAGCGATCCCATACCCTCTCATATGTTAATTGCAAAGGTATTCCCTAAGAAATGTACTACCGGCAGCGTTTACACAGGACAAAGGCATAATAGAAGCACCAATGCCAAAGCACCTAACGTAGACTACTTGAACATTGATAACGAACCAATCCCTGGATTTCAGGGTAGTAGTGACATTGTTGGTCCAGTTATAAGTAATCTATACTGGACTACAAATATTGACGTGTTAACCAATAACACTTATAGTATAGCTAAGATTACGCCCTTGTCGCAACACCACGTAAGATCACGCCCGATTGACCCAACCAGTGCTAATAATATCCCCAATTGCATAGATTTTCATAGGTGTTTACCCGCAAACATAAATTAGGTAAATAACAATTTAACAATAATATTGTGGAACCTGGCGGGTATCCACTCCAAACTCCAAGACCTGGATTGGTTTTCCTATATAGGGAAAAATGATATCTGTGTCTTCCAAGAGACCTGGGCTGTGCATAGGGTGTATATAAACGGATATACAACTTATAGTGTGGAAGCTAACCTGCCCAAATCAACTGGTAGGGCTAGTGGTGAGCAGTTAATTCTTGTTAAAAAATTCCTTAGCTTGCAAGTATAAGCATTTACCAATGAATTATGGGGATCCAGCTTGTCTTTCTGACCGGCTTAATCTTGACTGTGTTTAATGTTTATGCCAGGTCAGAATCACCTAGCAGCGAATCCCCTGTACTCTCGCTGCTGGATGATTTAGTTGAAGTATACCAAACTAACTCTAAAATTATAGTCACAGGGGATTTCAATGGTGCATTCGAACCCTATCCTACTGAGTGCTCTGCTCAAGTAAGAGGATGAGCTTTGGGGTGTCCCTAACCTGGTTGCTGTTGAACAAGGCCCATACCTATCAAATGTCTCCTTACAGATTGCTTCTTTAATCACGGGAAGGAGCTTGAGGGCCTGTAATGGGAGAACTGGATCTGATATAGGGAGGAAGGCCACCTTTAAAAGGGGTGCCTACACTAGTATTATTGATTATATATTTGTAGATGTAAGGGCTTCGTCTCTGCTAGAAGATACGAGTATTGAACAACGGAATGACAGTGATCATACACCGTTACTATTAAAAACAAGCATTGGCATAACCAATAGGTCTCGCCTTTGGGACCTTATAAGTGTTTAGTTATCCAGCACAATATCCTTGGTGCAACAACATCAACTGTTGCATGGCTAAACACTTATAAGGTCCCAAAGGCGAGACCTATTGGCTATGCCAATGCTTGTTACTTAGTCCAGCCTGTCCTTCAGTTTGTAAATGGAGTCTGCGCAAGCTCTCTGTTTCCAGGGGAAAAGATAACCCAAGTGTCTCTAAACTCCATGGAGCCCCTGATTGGCTTTCATCGCACCAATGAAGATTGTTATTCACATGTCAAGTAATCTACTAACGCAAGTATTCATTAACCCTCCACACAAACACACATGCGTACAATGATTTGTTCATGCCAAAACTCACTAATGCCTGCGTATCCTCGCTACTCGGAACGTAAAAAGTCCAAATTACAAAGTTCAGTCTAATTACAAAAGGTTTTCTTTTTTTGTAAGCGTGCAAGGTTTCTCAGACAGTCCATTCCGGAGGATTCTTCCATAACCATTACTGTTTCCGCCAAATACCTGCAGCTCCTCTTAATGGCCTCCCCAGATCAGGGACATCAGTTGCTGGATAGTTTGTTTGAATATGATAAGCCCCGCCCAATACTCAACTGAAGGGTGCATCGCAAACTTATTTTTAAAGAAATGTTAGTCACTTAAGTTGAGAGAATAACAGTCAAGGGCATGCTATTTTCCACATTACGTCACATTTATAAAGCCTTTTCAGGTGCAGACCCCGCCCACAGCCAGCCACATGGTCCCTTTCAAGCTGAGCTGACTGCAGGCTTGGATGTTCCGCAGACTCTCAATGAACACTTGCATTAATAAGCACAAACAATAGGGAAGCGCTGTTTAGCATCGGCTCGCCTCTGCGAGTTATAAAACGTATACACACCTGGAGTAACCTGGTAGAACAGCTATGATCACAACGGACCGGAATTATCAGCAAAAACAAAAAGTGAATGGAAAAACTCGCCTCGACCTGGCAAAGCAGCGCACTGGACAGAGCAAGGATCATCCCGCTGGTTAATGCATGAGCTGTTTATGTGAAGGGTTCCTTCAAGGCGGCTGCAGCTCTCTGGGAGACGCAGACACAGGACCCACTGCTGCTCTCGGGGAGAGGCTGTCAAACATTGGAGAGCCTACGCTCCACAGCGCAGAACATGTGGACAGGAAGGGGCGGGCTACACCTTGAGTCAACACTGCGTGCAGACGCTGCAGGCATGACTACTGCTCACATTGCGGAGAGGAGACTGGTGATGTCATGGTGATGGGGATTCGGGGCTATGCCATGTCTGTACTCGGAGCAAGGGAGAAGCAGAGCGCACAGCAAATAGACTGGTCACAGGAGTACAGATAGAAAAGGAAATAAAAGAAGACACGCGGCCGCAAAATAAAAGAAGACGCGCAGCCGCGACTCGGGCTCTGTGGTGGGAGGGCAGACAGGCGAGAGGAAAGCCAGATGGCGCCTGATCGAGCGCTGAAAGCTGGCGGTTGCGCGCGTGCACCCGCGCGTAACCGCAAGCGCTAGGCCAGCAAAAGTGTGTGGTAGCACTTTTAAAAGCCCAGTTCCTAAATGTCTCGCAGAGCAGCACATGCGCTAGCTCAGGCGAGACCTAATGAGGGGTGTGGACCTGGATAGGAATTCCTCTAGTCACATGTCTAAAAACGAAGAGCTACACGTAACCAATAATCATAGAAGAGTTACTTGGCCTAAAGTCTAAGCTGACCCGAACTTATATACTAGAATATACAAGCTCTTTGTTTTGTTTTTAACTAACTTGTGTAGTGGCACGGGAAACATACAACCACCAGAACTAACACATATTGTGTCAGTGCTACAAACATTTTTTGAAGTCTTACAAACTGTTTTTACCAGAAATAGTTCTGGCAGAAGGCCCCCAGGGTAGAGGTAAATAAGTGGTTTGACAACGAATGTATGAGAGCCAAGAAGGCTCTGCAATTAGCAGTTAGAAATCGTTCTGAAGTAATTTTGGCTCGCAACAGTTATAAAGTAACGATAAACAAAGCCTAGCGCGATGTTGCCGACAAAAATTGTTGGAATAGTCTCCTTTTTCGCATATTGTTGCAAAGGAGAGCACGGAGAAAGGTTTCACTCTTAGCTATCACATTCAGCCGGAGGCTTGGGGGATAATATTTTCAAACTATATTCCAGAATAGAGGATTAGGGCAGCCCAAACATCTACAGGGCTGAACATAACCGTGCTACTATTGCCCCTGTGGTGAATGCAAATATCCCAGCACTGGCTTTCAGCCTAGAGGATACTTTGTCAGCGATCAGCAGATTAAAGGCAGGTAAAGCCCCTGGTCCTTATCTGATCCCGGGCGACTTATATAAATCAGAACCAATTATATGGGCCTGTGTATAAATCTATTGTCTAATTGTATAGTGGCTGGTGGGGACATTCCAGTAACCTGGAGCGGAGATAATTACCATCTATAAAAAGGGCGATGCTGCTATCCCCTCCAGTTACAGACCCATCAGCTTGATAGACAATTTACAAAAGATTTTTTCTAGGCAAGTCTTAGATAAATTACAATGCTGGATGGATGACCACATGATATAGTCAACATACCAGGCGGGCTTTCGCTCAAAAATAAGCATGTGTGACCAAGCTCTCAGATTCACTGTGTTAACCTGGATCTATGTGCTAAACCTTTATGTAGCATTCGTGGATCTGCGAGCTGCATTTGATCTAGTACCATGTGACTTGCTCTGTAAGATTATGCTCGACCTAGGTGCTCCTGCGAACTAGGTAACAGTGATAGCCTGCCTCCAGATGGATAATTATGCCCAGGTTAGTTGGGGGAAGAATGGCAAACTAACAGAGAAGATACCGATACAGCAAGGGGGGCGTCAGGGGTACGTTCTCGCCCCACGCTGTTTTCCCTATTTATAAATGATGTGGCGAGTCGCTTAATGGCTTGTAGGAATGACGCACCCTCCCTGAGTGGCGAGAAAGTCCCTATCCTGTTTTTTGCAGATGATTCCCTATTAATATCTAAAACACCCATGGGTCTTCAAATACTACTGGTTGGATTTCTAGAATTTTGTAAGGATAGGAGATTAGAACTTAACACCTCTAAGACAAAATATATGGTGTTTGAGAAAGTATGGGGTGTTCTACGGGAGCTCAAGATCACACATGAACCCATCAAACGGGTAAAGAATTTTGACTACCAAGGCATAGGTTTGAATGAGTTACTCAAATGGGACTATCAGCTAAACTAGAGTTATCTAACCCTATGCCAAAGATCCAAATCCATACTAAGATTCCATAAACAATTCTACACCCAACCCCTTTCCCCAGCTCTTGAAATTTATCGTGCAAAAGCACAAAGTGGAGTTCTGTACGGAGCCGAGATCTGGGGCTACACTTCTGTTAATAAGCTAACGACTTGTGAAAACAACTTTGTAAGGTCCCTTATTTCGACACCTATTACAACTCCTTTAATTCCCCTTTTCTTTGATTTCGGGTTGAAGAGAATTGGTGATCAGGCTGCATTGAAACCCGTAACCTACTGGTTGCGCCTATGGATAACCCCCCAACTTACCGATTATTGTGACTCTCTGTGGAAGGTTATCAAGATCAAAGGTGCAAAAAAAAACTAACATGGTTTAAGCACATCGCAGATTGGTGCAAGCTAATGAATATGATGGATCTGTGGGAACATCCGGATAGGGCTACTAGAGAGTATCACTTGAGATTAAAGTCAGATGCTGGGAGGTGGTGGGAGATCACTACACTAATAATTTGACTAGTGGTCAGTTATCATCCAAATTTTTTGCAATAAAATCATGTCCGCAATTCAAACCCTCCCTGGACCAAATCTTGCCCTCCTCTCGGGAAAAAAACTTATATGTTAGATTCAGGTAAGGCAACTTGCTTGTAAAATTTCCTAGAAAGGAGGCAGTTGGCTTATCACTAGACTCATGTCCTGCCTGCACTACTGTCACAGAAACTGAAGAACATGTTTTGTTTTTTTGCCCTAGATATCAACAGTCACGCAGGAGGTGGATAAGACCAATATGCCTTAATTTAGGAGCTAGGCAGCATCAAATAGTCTTTGCTGTTAGCCGCTTTTTATTTGCCTTCTGGATAAGCAGACAAAAGCTTTTATCCCAGATTGAACTGTAATATAAACTGTTGTTGTGTAGCATTTTAGGACCCTCCTTAATTTTCCCCATTCATGCCCTTATATAGGTATAATTCACCTTATCCTTATATAAGCATAGAAATCATAACCATATTTAGACATAGCTCATGCAATCCAAATACAGCAGGGCTACTTCCACTAGTTCCGAAAATCCACAACAATTTCTTGGAAAACTCAGCTTCAGCAGCTAGGGACTTCCCCTTGCTTAAATACTGACTTGTCCAAGAACTTATGGAGTTTTCAAAGAACCGAGACTCTGATGACGTTATTATGTCCACCTTGACGTCAAACTCGGCACCCTCAAGGTATAAATATGCCCACACTTGCCATCGCAAACACACAGTGGTTTGGAGCAGTTCGACTATCTAGTTGCCCGACACATCCTGCTACAGCAAGTGCCGAAGGAAGCCGACTCTCCAGCAGACGCACTGAGAGAGACGCTGTCTTTTCTCTTGCCGAGAAATCCAGCTCCAGTGTTTCCAAGCTACCCTTGCGGGTTGTTGGGAAATCGAGTCCTAGCCTGACCTTCTTCATTCTAAACCAAGGTACGGAGCTGATTAGACCCATAGAGAAATCTTGAATAGATTCTTGGCAAAGAATACTACATTTATGCTACACCTCACTTACTCCTTCCCTCGTATCAGGCTTAGGTTAGGTACATCGGGGTAGGCGTATTTTAGAAGCACCAGCTGAGTACTTTTTAGCCTTTGTAATTTATGTATGTATTTATCTATGGTCTAGGAGCCATGCAATGCTCTTACAGTATTATTTTATCTTACTCTTTTTACTGTACGCATTAAACTTTGCATCCAGTATTCAGATTGTAGCAGTTCATTTCTTCTGCTTGAGAAAGAAGACTGTTCAATAAATACCTTTTATTGAAAATGCCCGTCTATCTACTTCTCTGCAAACTCTGGTGAAACGAAGAATGCACGAATGACTGAGTAAAATATCTACCTATTGTTTCCACGACTCTAAAGATCAGTTTTATCTTGGGGAAACAAAGTTGTCATGTTTATACGGTTATCAGAAACTAAATCCCTACTTGTGAACTCGGAAATGTTTCTAATGACCTCTGAGCTAGCTGGCACTCACAATTAAGTCTAATATATTCGATAGCGACCTAGTAGACATAAGTCCTACGTCACATCTATAGGATATATTATTCCAATGCGCAGAGCCTATTGGGAATATAGGAACTACACTACACTGTCTCATGTCAAATATGCACTTTATGTATTGTGGACTGCAGGATTGTTCCCCTATATCTTTTTGGAACTTGCACACTGTATGGTTAATAGTAAGAAACATGCCTTACAGTTGTTACACGATGTATCTTGATGTATGCTTGGTTGGTAATTTTTTTGCCTTATTTTTAATAGCTATTGGAAATGGGCTTGTTTTTACACTTTTATAATTGTAAATAGACAAAGTTTTATCTGTGTATACTTTGATGGTTTTGTACAAATAACCGAATTTTTAATTCTGTTTATTGGTATGTTTAACCAAATACAAAACATATTAACAACATCACAAGCCAGTTAGTTTTCACATCTATAACAAGGCCTGGTGCCAGCATGTGTCATATGATAATACATGTATTTTACATGCGGTCATGTCATCTCAACAGTAAAGGTACACACATTTTGACAGTCTTACGAGTTCGACGGGCTCAGCATAGCAGTATAATTATACACAATTTCGGTAACAACCACCACTGAGGGGTGTCTGCAACGACATGTAACCCTGAATGTTACCATCCCCTTTCCTCAGTTTTCCAACAGGGTTATAGCAGTAGCAGCCTATTTCGACAGTCCCAGCTATCATATACCTATTCCCACAATACCAGTATTCACACATTGGCCGCGTTGTCTGCTCCATCGTCATCCTGTTGCTGCCTTACCCAGTGCATGAACGGTACCCAAATGTCGCGAGGTCTGGAAGTTGTTGGCATGAGTTCCCAAAATGTTTCCAACTGTGTGACATCTGCAAGGCAGCCCTTTACTGATGGTGCTTTTCGTCTGCCCCAGTGTATTGCCACCTGTCTTTTAGCGTAGAGGAATAGTAATGCATGTAATTTCCTGGATTTGGGTGGAGTAGTCTTGACATAACCCAATATACCTAGTTCAGGGGATGGGGTGTCCGACCGCACTACAATCTGATTCACCGAACTAAAGATCGTAGACCAATACTCCCAGACCACAGGGCAGGACCATGCTATGTGTGAAAACGAAGCAGGAGAGTATCCGCATCTCCAGCATCTTTCCTTCTCCCTGAGTCCCATCCTGTGGAGACTAATCGGTGTCCTATAGAATCTGTGTAAATACTTGAAGTGTATTAAATGTAATATATGATTTGGAGAGAGTTCCGTGAGTTGCCCACAGCAAGAGTCCCATTGTTCTTCAGTTAGCGGAGTAGGGAGGTCATCATTCCAATGTTGTGGGATTTAGGCTGGACCACTGGCGCTGTGTTTTGCATTTGCCTATACAATCTAGTTACCAACCACCGGGGGGACGGGGTACCCACCAGATTTTCTAGAGAGGGGAAGGTCGGCGGTGCGGACGGAAAATCTCTGCTTAGCGCACGGCAAGCCGTCCTCAGTCTATGATATAAAAACAGCTCTGAGAAGGGCACAGCCTGTCCCTCATCAGCCACGGGGGGAGGCATGAATTTGTTGTCAGGAAACAGGTCAGCCAATGTATGAACTTCTGCTCCAGGGGTTTACCAATTCCTCCCTCACTGCATGATAGTAGTGGGTTTTGCGCCAGTGATAACGAAGGGGCATACAACAGCGTATATCCCGCCCTTTTACGCAACTCCTCCCATGCTCAACGCAGTGTCTCAGCAGATTCTACATCCCCCCTAGGACGGCGCACTTTCACGCAGATGGCCACTTTCGGTGGGACAGGCGCAACAGTATCTTGTTCGACCGCTACGTGGGGCTGGAATGGGGTCGGGTGAACCCAGAAATGTAAACATTAGGCTTCGGCCCATAGCGCATAAAGGTGCATGTCTGGGGCGCCATGCCCACCCTGTTTCAGAGGTAACGTCAGTATGTCCCAAGAGGCCCTTGCTTGTCCGTCCGCCCGCCCGTGCCACTGTGACGAGCTGCGATTTTAAAGTGGCGAAAAAGTGCGATGTGAGTTGGATCGGGATGTTGGCAAATAAATACAAGACTTTGGGTAATATAACCATTTTAGCCAGAGCAAACCTCCCAGTAAGTGACAGGGGCAACTGTGTCCACAGCTTTACCTTCTCTTCCAGCCGCATTATGGCCCTCTCGAAGTTCAAGTTCCAAATTTCTAGAAGGTCCCTGCTTATCCATATACCTAAATATTTAACCTCCTCTGCATCCCATTTCAGGTGCTATTCAGAAGAAACCTGCGGGGTGTTGTCTGTCAGAGGAAAAATGACGATTTTGACCAATTAATGGAAACACTGGCCAGACCCCCAATCGGATAAATTCACGTAATACTGGGTCTAGGTTTTCTTCTGGGTTAATAAGATAAAGGGTCACATCATCTGCATAAAGTGAGATCAAAAGGCTCCTGGAGCTGAACCCTATACCTCATGCTGTGTGGTGTTGTCGAATTCGTTCTGCTAAAGGCTCTATTGCAATTGCAAAGAGCAGCTGGGAGAGGGGACAGCCCTGCCTTGTACCTCGCGAAATTAGAAAGGGGTCTGAGATCAGTCCGTTTACCCTTATTTGGGCACTGGGCGCGTTATACAACAGACGAATCCTACAAATTAGGAGAGGACTAAAGCCCATTCCAGCCAATATGGCAAACAAATTACGGCCACTCAAGAGTGTCAAAGGCTTGTGTGGCGAACAAAAACACCACTGCGGCGTGTACGTTTGGGTGTAAATAGTGTAAGGTGGAGAATATTGTACGTAGATTGTGTGATGTCGATCAACCCAGGATAAACTCCGATTGGTCAGGGAGCACTATCAGGGGTAATATAGGCTGCACCCAGTTGGCTATTAATTTGGCCAGAATTTTAACATCAACATTTATCAACGAGAGGGGTCTGTAGGAGTCCATCTCTTCTGCTGGCTCACCGGTCTTTAACAATGTGACAATCATGGCTTCTCTCATAGTTGCAGGCAGTTTTCCCTCCTCTAATGCCTCTTCATAAACCGACAGAAGCCTAGGTGCCAGTTCCTCCACATATGCCTTATAGAACGCAGTGGTTAAGCCATCTGGGCCAGGAGCTTTATCAAGGGGTAGACTTTTGATGACTTGGGCGCCATCTTCAATGGATTTCGAGAGATCCATATACTCTCTATGGTTGTTGTTAAAACAGACTAGCCCAATGGAGTCCATAAATGACTCCATTGCCCCCGGGCAGTTCCCCTGGGTGGCAGTCTATATGATGGAACAGAAACCCGAGAAGGCATTCAATGTTTCCCTTTTGCCTCTAACCACAGTGTCCGATGTGGCATGTATCTCGTGAATGTATGTTGTGGATCAGGGTAGCCTAATCATACCCGCCAACGCGCGACCCGGTCTCCCCCCTTCACCGTATCTCCTGGCCTCCGCATATTTACCCAGGAATTTCACCTCGTGCTGTGCCTCTTCAGCATAATCTAATAACTTGGCCTTTAGCAGACCGGCTGGATCTCGATCTTCTGTATTGTAATACTGAGTCTCAAGACTTTTTATATCATTCTCTAGGGATGTTAGTGTACCGCTTATAGCCTTCAATACCCCCGCCTGACAGGCTATGCATTGGCCTCTAATAACTAGTTTAAAGGCCTCCCAGAGGGAGCTCTCGCTGTCTATTGACCCTGCATTTATAGCTCTCAATATTCAGTGATATCCTTCCTGATCTCTTCTTTAAAGGCCTCATCAAGTAAGGCATGTGGTGGGAGGCGCCATGAGAATGAATGCTCGCCTGGGCAATCTTGGAATCGATAATTTCAACAGGCATGGGGCATGATCTGACAGAGCGGGGCGTATTTTCAACGCTAGTAGTCCAGGTAGCCACATCCCGGGATATCAACTAATAATCCAAACGGCCCATGAACTATGGTGATCAGAGATACAAGTACCTTCCCTCAGTAAGCTATGTCTATTTCGCCATATGTCAATCAGTCCACCATCCTCCATTATCTCCTGCAGGGCCTTGACGGAAGCAGGATGTAGAGTCCTAGCAGTCCCCCTTCTGTCTAAGTCATCATCTAGGATGGCGTTAAAGTCTCCCCCCATAGAATCGTGTTACAGCTGGGTGCTCAAATTTTCAACCAAATAGTGTGAAAGAAGTCAGGAGAGTCGCCATTCGCGCTGTATACAACCACGATGATGATGGACACACCACATAAAAGTCTCTGTACCAAGACATATCTTCCCTCCGGATCCACTTGTATCAATCCCTCTTTCCAGTCTACCGAGTATATATGACCCCACCTACTATGGCGAAGTCTTTGGGAGGCTTGGCGTTCAAGTGTGTTTCTTGCAGTAGGCAAATATCAATATTGTGACGTGCTAGATAAGCGTGGACCAACCTCGAGTTTCTACCATCATTGAGTCCCCAAACATTCCAAGTAAGACATTTTAAAGTATTATCGGAACTGTGTGTGCAACATTGCTAAACAATATTTTCTGTAATACCAATGACATGACGTAGTACCTCCAGTATGGACATCAGCTATACACCAAATTGCATTTTTACTGGCAGTTAACATCAAAACAACCCCTCCCTCCTCCCCACCACCCACTCCAACCCCTCAATTAGGTTGTAGATTACCCTTCCCAAAGTTTGAGCATGAACAAATACTCATCAAAAAGAGGGAACCTTCCCTTGGGGGCGTAACGGTGCCGGCAAACTACCTAGCATTGTACATGGTGGCCGGGAATTCTGCGGATGACTCGAGAGGCCCAATACCTCATTAATTCGATACAATAAGAGTCAGTGTGGCATGTGGCATTGGGTCCCTCGTGCTCAAACAGATCAACAGATCATTGGCCTCCTATCTCAGTAGCAGAGTGTGAGAAGGTGGCCTGATATGCAGTGGTCACTATTCTAGTGCACACTATGTATCAGTCCAGCAACCCTTATTGATGATTGGTTGTAAGTCAACCTTATAGACCAGCTATCCTAGTAGCATGGATACGAGCAGTCTAAGGCTAAAGACTCGAGAGGGCGTGTTAAGCCAGCTGTTTACCACACATATACCCCTTGAATACCAAGTGAAAGGACACCACACAAGTGTTATGAAAATAAACAGTTATTTATTAAAGATCACAACAGCCCTGTACTCTTTATGAGGACAGGGTACTAAGCACAAACCAAAACTCTTACAAAAATACTTAAGTTAGCACAGTATATACAAATGCCCGAGGGGCACGGAAAACCATATACTCTGAAAGTGGAATGCGAAATTACTAGCAGGTAAGTACAGTACTAATAGCTTTTGGAATCGCTAGGACTTGACTAGGGAATCGTTAGATTACTTCTAGGAGGCCTAGGGGACTCGGGTGCAGTGTGTGCACTCTCACGCGAGATGCGGACAAAAGTCTATGGTAGCTAGAAATTGGAAAGTTAGTGTTCTCGGGCGAACCCGACCTGGTAGGGAGAAACTAAAGTAGATTCTGACCCTTGGATAGTGAGGCTATGCTGGGGCACCGAAATGCCGAAGTTACCTAGCCCAGGGGCTGCAGCTGCATAGGTCTGAAAAGACGTCGGGAATCCTCGTAGACGGACCGGGAGCCGGAAGAAAAGATGCTGGCCGGTGACCAGTGAAGAAAGTTCAGTTGGATCCAAGCCTGGATCTCGAAGATAGATGACACCTGAAAGCAGAGGGGACCAAGTTCGAGACTACTAGCCAGTAGTCAGTGGGCACCAGGAGGGCACCGGATGGTAGCCACCTCGACAAGGTGAGTGGGTGACGCTGGAGCTCGAAGATCTCACGGACCAGGAGGCGTTGTCGGCGACCAGGATGGAGGATCGAGCTGTCCCACGAAGATAGAAGCTGTCGGCGTCGCTGGACCCAGGATTGGGCAACAAAGCCTTGGCAAATTCAAGCCCACGCGGTGGACCTAAAATGGCGTCTGGAGTGGACCAGGAGGGTCCGGGGTGCCTCTCTTGAAGAAGGAAGCAAGGGCCAGCCTGGAGCAACCAGACCAGCAGCAGAGATGTCGTCGGGCGTCGTTCAGAAGGCCACAAGCCAGCCGGCTAGTAGCCAAACAACGCGGTGCACAGCAAACAGCAGAAGGGCCCCACGCAGATCGTGGAGGTGCAGGGAGGCTGACCTTGGGTGCTGGAGCTGCGCAGGGTTGGGGCTTCTCGGACCCCAAAGCACTCACCAGTGGAGGACACGGTGGGCTTGCAGTAAAGATGTCGTGCAGTCTTGGCGATCGTCGGTCCCTCGAGGTCTCGTCGCACTCACGGTTCTCAGCTTGGCTGTAGAGGTGAGTAGAGGTCAGAGGTGCCAGGGAAGCCGGGTCTCGTCGAGCTGGGTCGTCGGATTTGTGAAGAAGGACTTGCAGCAGACCGCAGTGTTCTTTAGGATGGTGCCCGCTTGATGCAGGGCGACTACTCCTTAGCCACAAGGGAGAATCTTGAAGAAGAAATCGTGAAGTCCTTTCGAAGAAAGTGGTATCTTGATTCCAAAGATGATCTAATTTGAACAGGGGGTCCGCTCCTATCTTTATACTAAAAAAGGGGGCTGACCCGGTGACTAGGTCCTGCCTATGGGTGGGACCAGGAGGGGGGTGGTTACACCCCTCTCCCCTGCCGGACTTCCCCAGGCCAGGGGCTGGTGTGCCCCTGGAACTGGTTCTGACTGGCCTATGCGTAGTGAGCACCGGGGTGCCACTCAGCAGTCACCTTCCTGAAAAGCCCTGCCTACCCAGGATACACAAAACCATGTCTGGGATGGTGCTAGCACCGCCCCGGACAGGAAACCCTTTGTCCAGGCCTCCCTCGCTGGAAGGACTCCCAGCAGCAGGAGGTCAGACTCGTGTCTGTGGTGGCAGCATCCATTTTGTGGAGCTGAGGCTTCAGTTAACTTTAACCGGGGTTCACAGTTACATGCATGTCGTGTCCCTCTAGAAGGGTGGAATGCTAACCCCGTCGCCAGAATTGGCGAGGGGTTAGTATTCCAATTCGTATGACACCTTACTCGACATGTTTTGATAAAGCAATACCAAAGATAGCATTTAACCGCGAGGATTATAATGCACTTAAGAGTATATGGTATGCGATATCATGGAACAGCTATTAGGACTTGGTTCCGCAAGCTGCAGACAGGCTCAGCTCATGCCAGAGCACCATCTCACACGATTCCAAGCACTCTGCCTTCAGGATTGTCAAGGCCTGCCATAGGAGTGACTGATAGGAATCTGTGTGTCCATTTTAGGGTTAGGTATAGGTATACTACACCTACAGCAAAGGGTGATTACACGACTTTGCCCCAGCTGTCATGCAGCCAGTTGTGTCAAATTTAGGAGGCCAGCCAGGGGTGGCATAATACATGCTGCAGCCCCTGGCAGCCCTGGGTACACCTATGCCCTGAGTTACAGGGTCTGATAAGGTGGCCCAGTACCAATTGGTAAATGCACCTAGGGTACATGAGGTAATTTAGAAAGAGAACAGCCAGGCTGTGGGTCTGATTAGCAGGCCCACAGCCAGAGAAAGTCGTAAACCAGTGAAACAAAAGCAAAAAATCTGGGTGATCATAGGATTGCAGACCCTACTCTCCTACATGACCCCCCCCCCAAACTTTGGCACAATAAGCTAACCTTGACCAGGTGAGTCTTCTTGTTCTAAGTGGAAATATCTGGAGAGCCCATCGGCATTGCCATGATCAGTACCAGGTCTATGTTCCACTGTAAAGTCCATCCCCTGTAGGGAAATGGACCACCTAAGCAGTTTGGGGTTTTCACCCTTCATCTGATTTAGCCACAAGAGGGGCTTATGGTCGGTCTGAATCTTGAAGTGAGTGCCAAACAAGTATGGCCTCAGCTTCTTCAGGGCCCAAACCACAGCAAAGGCCTCCCTCTCAATAGCTGACCAATTCTTCTCTCTGGGGGTCAGCCTTCTGCTTATAAAAGCAATGGGCTGATCCTGACCATCAAAATTCAGTTGAGAAAGAACAGCTCCCACACCCAACTCAGAAGCATCTGTTTGGACAATGAATGGTTTGGAGTAGTCTGGACTCTTAAGGATAGGTGCTGTGCACATGGCCTGCTTTAGGTCATCGAATGCTTTTTGACAGCCTGCTGTCCACTGAACCTTTTTTGGCATTTTCTTACTTGTCAGTTCATTTAATGGTGTCACAATGGAACCATAGTTCCTGACAAACTTTCTGTAGTATCCAGTCAGGCCCAAGAAAGCTCGAACCTGAGTCTGGGTGGTTGGAGGAGCCCAGTCCCTGATTGACTGTATTTTGCTCTCCAGTGGCTGAACCTGGCCTCCACCTACAAGGTGGCCCAGGTATACAACCTGTGTCTGCCCTATCTGGCACTTGGTGGCCTTGATAGTGAAGCCTGCTGCTTGCAGAGCCTCTAACACTTTCCTCAGGTGGACCAGGTGATCCTCCCAGGTGGAGCTAAAGACAGCAATATCATCTAGATATGCTGCACAGAAGTCATCCAGCCCAGTAAGGACTTGATTCACCAACCTTTGGAAGGTGGCAGGTGCATTTTTCACACCAAAGGGCATTACCACAAATTGATAATGCCCACCAGGGGTTGAAAATGCTGTCTTGGGCTTGGCATCCTCAGCTAACCTGATTTGCCAATACCCAGCTGTTAAGTCAAATGTACTTAAGTAGTTGGCAGAAGCCAATCTATCTATAAGTTCATCTGCCCTTGGTATTGGATGGGCATCAGTCTTAGTGACTGCATTGAGACCCCTGTAGTCTACGCAAAACCTCATCTCTCTCTTACCATCTTGGGTGTGAGGCTTTGGCACTAGAACTACTGGACTAGCCCAAGGGCTATCTGAGGGTTCAATGACTCCCAACTCCAACATTTTCTGCACTTCAGTTTTTATGCAGTCTCTAACATGATCAGGCTGCCTGTAGATTTTACTCTTGACTGGCAGGCTGTCACCAGTGTCAACCTCATGGGTGCACCAATTGGTCTGACTGGGTGTCAGAGAGAACATATGTCTGAAAGACTGAAGAACCTGTTTACAGTCTTTCTGCTGATGTTCAGAGAGGCTGCCACAAAAGACAACACCATCTACTGACCCATCATCAGGATTCTGAGTGAGCAGGTCTGGGAGAGGGTCACTCTCTTCCTCCTGTCCCTCATCTATGGCCATGAGCAAGCTCATGTCCTTCCTGTCGACATATGCTTTGAGCCTGTTGACATGGAGTACCCTGTGGGGACTCCTGGGAGTTCCAAGGTCCACCAGGTAGGTGACCTCTCCCTTTTGCTCAAGAATTGTGTGGGGCCCAGACCATTTGTCTTTGAGTGCTGCTGGGGCCACTGGCTCCAACACCCACACCTTCTGTCCAGGCTGGTAAACAGTCAGGACAGCCTTTTGGTCATGCCAAGCTTTTTGAAGTTCTTGACTGGCCTTAAGGTTTTCAGATGCCTTCTCCATATACTCAGCCATCCTGGAGCGGAGACCAAGTACATAGTCCATTATGTTGGTTGCAGGCTTTTTGAGAGGTCTCTCCCATCCTTCCTTCACCAAACACAAGGGGCCTCTCACAGGATGCCCATACAAAAGTTCAAAAGGGCTGTAGCCAACCCCCTTTTGTGGGACCTCTCTGTAAGCAAACAGAAGGCAGGGCATCAGGACATCCCATCTACGCCTGAGTGTTTCAGGTAGTCCATGAATCATCCCTTTTAGGGTCCTGTTGAACCTTTCAACAAGCCCATTGCATTGTGGGTGATAGGGTGTAGTGAATTTGTAATTGACACCACACTCCTTCCACATAGCAGTTAAGTAGCTTGACATGAAGTTTGCACCTCTGTCAGAGACAACCTCCTTAGGGAAGCCCACTCTGGAGAACACTCCAACTAGGGCCCTTGCCACCACAGGTGCTGTGGTGGTCCTAAGTGGAATAGCTTCAGGATACCTGGTGGCATGATCCACTACCACCAGTATAAACTTGTGCCCTGATGCTGTCTGGGGTTCCATTGGACCAACAATGTCAATCCCCACTCTTTCAAAGGGCACCCCCACCACAGGCATTGGTATAAGGGGGGCCTTTGTTGTGCCACCTGACTTACCACTGTCTTGGCAAGTGACACAGGAGCGACAAAACTCCTTGGTATCCTCATTCATGTGAGGCCAGTGAAAGTGTGAGACAAGCCTGTCCCAAGTCTTTGTCTGGCCTAAGTGACCTGCTAAGGGAATCTCATGGGCCAAGGTAAGTAGGAAACCTCTCTGAGACAAGGGTACAACCAGCCTCCTGATCATGCCAGGCTTGGGGTCTCTTGACTCAGTGTACAGGAGTCCATCTTCCCAGTATACCTTGTGGGTACCTGTGGCGTTCCCAGCAGCCTCAGCAGCAGCCTGCTGTCTGAGGGGTTCAAGAGAAGGGCAGTCTAACTGGTCCTTCCCCAGGTCTTCCCTTGAGGGTCCCCCTGAACCCAAGAATTCAACTTGATCAAGTTCAAACTCTCTAGGCTCAGTTTCCCTCAATTCCTGTAGGTCAGCCTCCTCTGAGACTTGATCCACAACCTGGGGCAAGGGGGAAGGCACAGCCTTAACCCTACTGCTCTTTTTCTTGGAAGGTGTCTGGTCCATTGTTCCAGGATCCAGCACCTGTTCAGTGGGGCATTTCCTGGCCTGTGACCTGGTCACAGCAAACACATGTGCTGGCAAGCCTAACATTTCCAGGTGAGTCCTCTGCTCCACTTCTGACCATTGTGATGACTCCAAATCATTGCCCAACAAACAATCCACTGGGAGGTCTGAACTAACTACAACCTTCTTTTGGCCAGTTACCCCTCCCCAGGAGAAAGCTACAATTGCCATACTGTGATTGGTAGTGACATTGCTTGCATTGGTCACCAGGAATTCTGTACCTGGCATGATCTGTCCAGGGTCCACAAAGCTAGGTGTCACCATTGTGACACTGGCACAAGTGTCCCTATAGGCCTGAGCCATTTTTCCATTAATGAAAGGTGTCTGTCTGTATTTGCCCAAAGTATTGGGACTGATGTCAGGGGACATATCCATATCCCCTGTACTGACAAGGACAGCCTGAGTGAGGGTGCCAACTAAGTTGTCACTCCCCTCAGAACCCAGGGTTAACCCTACTAAACCCTTGGGAGGTGCACTACCACTGCTGGCTGTACTAGGGGGCACAGGTGCCTTAGGGGCTGCAGTGGCAGGAGTCTGACCTCCTCCTTTCTTGGTGCACTCACTAAACCAGTGAGTTTTACTTTTACAGTATTGGCACCACCTTTTAGATTGGCCTTCTTTCTTCTTTTGGGGAGCCTGACCCCCACCCTCTTTGGGTTGTTGGGGACCTGTCGAAGACTTCTGGTCATTTTGTTCCCCCTTAGCATCTTTACCCTTCTGGTCTGCTTTCTTCTGACCACCTTGATTCTGGCCCTGGTTCTGTTTAACTCTTGTTCTAACCCATCTGTCTGCCTTCTTTCCCAATTCTTGGGGAGAGGTCAGATCTGAGTCAACAAGATGCTGATGCAACAACTGGTTCTGACAATTGTTTAAAATTTGTTCTCTCATCATCAAATTGTACAATCCTTTATAATCAGTAACCTTACTGCCCAGCAACCAGCCCTCAAAAGCCTTAGTGGCACAATCTACAAAGTCAGCCCAATCTTGAGACTGAGTTTTCTGGGTATCCCTGAACAGCACCCTGTACTGCTCAGTGGTTAGGCCAAACCCATCAACCAGTGCATTTTTCAAGACTTGGTAATCATTAGCATCCTCTACCCTTGTGGTGAGGAGCTTGTCTCTTCCTTTACCTTCAAAGGAGAGCCACAAGATAGCTGCCCACTGACTTGGGGGAACACCTTGCACAGTGCAGGCCCTCTCCAAAGCAGTAATCCATTTGTGGATGTCATCCCCTTGTTTAAAGGGGGGCACTATCTTACCTAGGTGTTTTGTATCAAAACTCCTTTCCCTATTGCTAGGTACAATGCTGCCACCAGTGGGGACTGCCCCACTCAATTGTTGCTCTCTAGCAAAGGCAAGCCTTTCTTTGGCCAGGGCAAGTTCTTCCCTTTCAATCCTCAGATTGGCTGCCTTTTCCTTAGCTACATACATTCTCCTCTGGGGAGATGTCATTCCCCTCTGAGAGGAACGTTGAGAGCCATTGGTATGAAGGGATCTGCCAGAGTCTCTGGATAGAGACCTAGCTCGTCCATTCCCAATGTTAAGCTGACCTGAGAGTGGCCCCAGGGCTCCCCTAGAATCCATCTCATGTCTGCTTAAGTTGGACCTGGTTAGTCTGCTGACTTCTACCTGTCCCTTGTCTGCCTCTTCCCCAGATACCAAGTCATCATCCTCATCATCAGCATCATCTGCTTCCTGAAGGGGATGGCCCTGGCTATCAAAGGGACCCTGTAGGGAGGGCATATTGCCTTCTGAAGTAGAAGGGTCTGGGTTACCAGCCCTTCTTGCATCATGAGTCTCTAAGAGATCAATCAGAAAAGCAGTTGTGGGGTTAGCCCCCTGCTTAATCTTCCTAGAGGTACATACTTGTCGTAACTCATGGAAGCTAAGCAAAGTATATCTTGAAGGGATGACCTGTGGAGGGTCAACTGACACAAGGGAAGACTCAGTGTTTCCACCTTTGTCTGACATACTGTTTCTAGTGTGGTGTAAGTGATGCACCTACCTACACTATGTGTTACCTACTGATCCCTTGCTAGAGTTGCAGCCAAGGTGTGCTAAGCCTTGAGGAGCTACAACAGCTGGTTCAGTAGAACTCAGAGTATTCTAAGCTTTAGTTATATGTACCTAACAGTACTTTATGTGATCTTTCAACAAGATATTCTTAGGATACGTGTGGTAAAACAACAGCAAGCTCAAATCCCAACCGCTGCTCACCAATGTGAGAAGGTGGCCTGATATGCAGTGGTCACTATTCTAGTGCACACTATGTATCAGTCCAGCAACCCTTATTGATGATTGGTTGTAAGTCAACCTTATAGACCAGCTATCCTAGTAGCATGGATACGAGCAGTCTAAGGCTAAAGACTCGAGAGGGCGTGTTAAGCCAGCTGTTTACCACACATATACCCCTTGAATACCAAGTGAAAGGACACCACACAAGTGTTATGAAAATAAACAGTTATTTATTAAAGATCACAACAGCCCTGTACTCTTTATGAGGACAGGGTACTAAGCACAAACCAAAACTCTTACAAAAATACTTAAGTTAGCACAGTATATACAAATGCCCGAGGGGCACGGAAAACCATATACTCTGAAAGTGGAATGCGAAATTACTAGCAGGTAAGTACAGTACTAATAGCTTTTGGAATCGCTAGGACTTGACTAGGGAATCGTTAGATTACTTCTAGGAGGCCTAGGGGACTCGGGTGCAGTGTGTGCACTCTCACGCGAGATGCGGACAAAAGTCTATGGTAGCTAGAAATTGGAAAGTTAGTGTTCTCGGGCGAACCCGACCTGGTAGGGAGAAACGAAAGTAGATTCTGACCCTTGGATAGTGAGGCTATGCTGGGGCACCGAAATGCCGAAGTTACCTAGCCCAGGGGCTGCAGCTGCATAGGTCTGAAAAGACGTTGGGAATCCTCGTAGACGGACCGGGAGCCGGAAGAAAAGATGCTGGCCGGTGACCAGTGAAGAAAGTTCAGTTGGATCCAAGCCTGGATCTCGAAGATAGATGACACCTGAAAGCAGAGGGGACCAAGTTCGAGACTACTAGCCAGTAGTCAGTGGGCACCAGGAGGGCACCGGATGGTAGCCACCTCGACAAGGTGAGTGGGTGACGCTGGAGCTCGAAGATCTCACGGACCAGGAGGCGTTGTCGGCGACCAGGATGGAGGATCGAGCTGTCCCACGAAGATAGAAGCTGTCGGCGTCGCTGGACCCAGGATTGGGCAACAAAGCCTTGGCAAATTCAAGCCCACGCGGTGGACCTAAAATGGCGTCTGGAGTGGACCAGGAGGGTCCGGGGTGCCTCTCTTGAAGAAGGAAGCAAGGGCCAGCCTGGAGCAACCAGACCAGCAGCAGAGATGTCGTCGGGCGTCGTTCAGAAGGCCACAAGCCAGCCGGCTAGTAGCCAAACAACGCGGTGCACAGAAAACAGCAGAAGGGCCCCACGCAGATCGTGGAGATGCAGGGAGGCTGACCTTGGGTGCTGGAGCTGCGCAGGGTTGGGGCTTCTCGGACCCCAAAGCACTCACCAGTGGAGGACACGGTGGGCTTGCAGTAAAGATGTCGTGCAGTCTTGGCGATCGTCGGTCCCTCGAGGTCTCGTCGCACTCACGGTTCTCAGCTTGGCTGTAGAGGTGAGTAGAGGTCAGAGGTGCCAGGGAAGCCGGGTCTCGTCGAGCTGGGTCGTCGGATTCGTGAAGAAGGACTTGCAGCAGACCGCAGTGTTCTTTAGGATGGTGCCCGCTTGATGCAGGGTGACTACTCCTTAGCCACAAGGGAGAATCTTGAAGAAGAAATCGTGAAGTCCTTTCGAAGAAAGTGGTATCTTGATTCCAAAGATGATCTAATTTGAACAGGGGGTCCGCTCCTATCTTTATACTAAAAAAGGGGGCTGACCCGGTGACTAGGTCCTGCCTATGGGTGGGACCAGGAGGGGGGTGGTTACACCCCTCTCCCCTGCCGGACTTCCCCAGGCCAGGGGCTGGTGTGCCCCTGGAACTGGTTCTGACTGGCCTATGCGTAGTGAGCACCGGGGTGCCACTCAGCAGTCACCTTCCTGAAAAGCCCTGCCTACCCAGGATACACAAAACCATGTCTGGGATGGTGCTAGCACCGCCCCGGACAGGAAACCCTTTGTCCAGGCCTCCCTCGCTGGAAGGACTCCCAGCAGCAGGAGGTCAGACTCGTGTCTGTGGTGGCAGCATCCATTTTGTGGAGCTGAGGCTTCAGTTAACTTTAACCGGGGTTCACAGTTACATGCATGTCGTGTCCCTCTAGAAGGGTGGAATGCTAACCCCGTCGCCAGAATTGGCGAGGGGTTAGTATTCCAATTCGTATGACACCTTACTCGACATGTTTTGATAAAGCAATACCAAAGATAGCATTTAACCGCGAGGATTATAATGCACTTAAGAGTATATGGTATGCGATATCATGGAACAGCTATTAGGACTTGGTTCCGCAAGCTGCAGACAGGCTCAGCTCATGCCAGAGCACCATCTCACACGATTCCAAGCACTCTGCCTTCAGGATTGTCAAGGCCTGCCATAGGAGTGACTGATAGGAATCTGTGTGTCCATTTTAGGGTTAGGTATAGGTATACTACACCTACAGCAAAGGGTGATTACACGACTTTGCCCCAGCTGTCATGCAGCCAGTTGTGTCAAATTTAGGAGGCCAGCCAGGGGTGGCATAATACATGCTGCAGCCCCTGGCAGCCCTGGGTACACCTATGCCCTGAGTTACAGGGTCTGATAAGGTGGCCCAGTACCAATTGGTAAATGCACCTAGGGTACATGAGGTAATTTAGAAAGAGAACAGCCAGGCTGTGGGTCTGATTAGCAGGCCCACAGCCAGAGAAAGTCGTAAACCAGTGAAACAAAAGCAAAAAATCTGGGTGATCATAGGATTGCAGACCCTACTCTCCTACACAGAGCAAGGACAACATACAATACATACTATACCCATGTCAGTCCTTGTCACTCAGGTTACCTCCTGCTGCCTCCATCCCGGCCTGATGTCCCTTGAGTTTCTTCCCTCCTACATGTTTGGCGAATTTCAGTGCCGATTTTGCATCTGTAAAGAAATGAGCCGTCCCGTCGAACAAGACCTTCAACTTGGCTGAATAGAGCAGAGAATATGGGATCTGCACTTGCAAAAGGACTCGCTTAGCAGGGAGGAATTCACGTCTCACCGCCTATACCGCCGGAGTAAAGTCTGGATAGAACGAGATGTTGTTTCCTTTATGTGTGATCTGGCACTTCTCCCTGGCCATCCTCAGGACCTAGGGCCAGATGTAGGTAATTCTATTTTACCGATTCATAAATACCGAATTTTACTGATTCGGTAATTATGAATCGGTAAAATAGAAGTAGTGGGATGTAGGTACATTTCTTTTTCAATTTACCGAATCGGTAAGAATCGGTATTTACCGATTCGGTAAATACCGAATCGGTATTGCCCATTGATTCCTATGGGCCTTGAAGCCCATAGGAATCAATGGGCAATACCGATTCGGTATTTACTGAATCGGTAAATACCGAATCCTGCAAGGGTGCAGGGGGTGTCACTTTGACACCCTCTATCACCCCAAATTCAGGCATGTGTGACATGTGGCACACATACATGCCCTAAGGGCATGTCTGTGTGTCACATGACACAGGTGTGCATGCACAGATGTGCATGCACACCTGAATTCGGAATTTTACCACCCAATAGGATTGGGTGGTAAAATACCGATTCTTAAGGGCCTGTGACACTCTTAGGAGTGTCACCTACATGTGGATTTACAGAATCGGTAAAAATACCGATTCAGTATTTTACAGAATCTGTAAATTTCCCGAATCAGTAAATTTACCGATTCTGTAAATTTATGGCCCCTACATGCCAAATCCTAAATACCGGTCGGTAACGGCCGAAATCGGCCGTTACCGACCGGTATTTGGGCTGCTACATCTGGCCCCAAGACTCTAGCCTGGTAGTTCAATAGTTTTGCAATTATGGGCCTGGGCGGCGCTCCAACGGGGTGTTTCTGCCCCAGCGATCAATGCGCTCTTTCCACCACGTAGACCGCAGAGCGGTGCGGGTCAACCCGCTTATGCAAAAGGTTGGCGATACAGGTCTCCATTTTGGTGATGGCGGTTGTCTCCGGAATTCCGGTGACGCGTAGATTGTTGCGTCGCGTTCTGGCCTCCAAATCATCATTTTTAGCTCTGGTGACCCCTAGTAATTTGTCCACGTGGAGCAATTGCTCTTTGGTCTCTACCTGGAATTAATGGTATTCAGTGTGTTGGTTTTCGAGAGCATCAAGTCGTGTCTCGGGTGTTGCCACCTGCACTTTGACAGAGTCAAGCTGTGACGTCAAGGGGTCCAGTTTAGTGTCTATGTTTCGGAGGCTAGAGCGGATCTCCAGCATGAGCGTTCTGAGATCTTCACCCTGGGTTCCGCAGTTAAGTCTCGTTGACACTCCACCTGGGTCTCTGGCTCCGAGTCTACGTGTCTTGTGGATCATTTATGTTTGAATGTCAGCTTTGGTTGTTTGGCATCTTGTTTACCCATGGCTGCTAATATGGTTGATGGTCAGCAGAGAAAGAAAGGTTATACGCCCCCGGTGACGTCCCGCGGGGGCCCCCAAAGGTACAACTTTTGTTTCTTTTAACCATGTCCAAACTGACCAGTGAATACAATTTTTGTTTGGTACAGTTTCAGACATTTTTAAATCACTTTTTCACATCACTGTCACAAAAACCAGCTCCGCAGTAATCTGGCATTGTAGCACACCAGGGAGGCACTCGGCTTCTCCTGGTGGGCCCGATGATGAAGCATGTCACCAACCAGGTTGGTGAGTGAGGGCTTCCTAAAAATCCCTAAAAGATTTCCAGTGTGTCCTTAGAAGGGAATTTCTAACAGTCTTTGCCTCAGTGTCCATACACAGATCTTCTTGCGCATGACACTCTCTTTTTTGTTTGATACATTTAAACCGGGGGACTGAGAGTGTCTCTTGCCCTCTCTCTCTAATTGTTTTCGAAGAAAAGGGAAGCTCACCAACTTAAAGTGTATGAGGTTCGAAACACCATTTGGAGAAAGCTAAACTTATGGAGCAATCGCTTTTTGATGTTTAATAACTTTTAAAGCAACAAGATGGTATTGTCTTTTTGAGTTTATGGAACCTATGTTTTCTAGCCGCAGAAACAAACCGATGCTGAAGTATGATGCTGGATAGTCTCCTATTTGTGGAGACAATTATTTGATAAAGTGTCGCGATACTGGGGCAGGGCTTAGAAACAGGATTGTGGCAAGATCAAATTTTGTTTAGAAGAATACTGTAGTGTGGAGTCTCATTTTGTTGTGTTGTGGATACCAGCTATTATGAGGGTGGTTTCTGATGCTTGTTATTTACACTTGATATTCATTTAGAGAATAATTTAGATGAGGCTATTAGTATATAAATCCCAGACAAATCAGTGAGGCACCTAATGGCTTTTTTTATTTGTGTAAATGTTTGCTATAAAATGCTTGCAGATCTCAGAGTGGCTTTTCATTATAGGGACCCACACTGCAGGAACCATGAGATATAACGTACAATTCAAGGTAAGCAGAGCGAACCTCCTGTCTTTACGATTTTATACACTTGATGATCTAGATCTAGCTACAGATTCCGTACCTTTGAATTTCCCATGCATAAGACTGGATCCGGAAGATTTTTGCATCAGCAGTACCCCTGAGCGCAGGTAGGTGGCGTTGGTCGGCTCTATGTGCCATCGTCTGCACCCGAAGTGATGTCCCCCTCACCTATACAGGCGCCACCTTGGCGCACTGACAACAGTTACTTTTCACCACTTTGCACACCAGGAGTGCAGAGCCATTAAGTTCACTGACACTGGTGTATCCAAACTAGGGCCCTGAAAGGGATCAACCCTGACCCTAGAAACTTGTCTGCAGATCAAGGAGGATGAGTGGATCTGCAACAAATCTGCAGGTCAATCTGGTCTCTACCAGATAATGTGTTACAGAAGGAAAATAACTTGTCATCTGAGAGAGACAACTAGTCGCAGATTTCTTATCTTTGAATTGATACCCAAGAAATACCATCCGAGGTGTTGGGTTGCGGACAAATGAACATTTGTTACTTACCTGTAAACTGTGGTTCTCCAGTATTGGTGCCTTTCATAGATTCACATTCTTGAATATTACCCGTTGTCGAAGTGGGAGTCCCACGGTACATAAAATAAATATAAATGTAAATGTAGAGGTACTTGTATAGTGCAAGACTACCCGGAGGCCTCTCGGCGCTTGTACGAATACCGCTGAGGAACCCTGCCTGACCTTTCCCTGTGAAGTGCCCACTCCTGGGCACCCCCAAGGTGAAGCCAGGCATCCTAGCGTTGTTGGGGCCGTTGTGGAGAATAAGCAAGCTATTGCCCAGAGTTGCAGAGTGGGACTCATGATTAGAATAGGCACCGAGGCGAGAATTATCAGGTTCGAGGAAATTGAGCCCAAGACCCGGCGAGGCGGGAATTGAACCCTGTCCCGGGCCAGACTTCTGCATAAGGGTCTGCCGCTCTAACCATTGAGCCACACTTCACCACTAAAATAGCAGTAATATATATATATATATATATATATATATATATATACACACAGATATAGAAAAATATCATAATTATACATATATATATAAAATGTAATACATATAAGATAGAGAAATAAAGTTAAAAGTACCATTGAACTAAAAAGGCCCATAGAAGCCTTAAAGGGAGAATTCACTTTAGTAACATATCAGTGTCATTATAATAGTCCACATTCCAGCCAATCAGGCAGCAGCATCCTCTAGAACCTTCTCCTCAGAAGCTCAAGCCTTCAGATTTTCGTAGCACCAAAGAGAGCCATAGTGCATGAGGAGAAGAGAGCCTCTGAGGGGAGGAAGGGTGGGTCGCATGTGAATCGAGACCACGCTGCAGATCTGATGTAGAGGCACTCCAGCAAAGAGGGTGGTAGATGGTGCAACAGCCCTCGTCGAGTGTGCTCGCACCGGAGCAGAAAGAGGCTTGCCAGCCCGTTGATGCAGAAAGAGATGGCAAAAGAAATCCATCTAGTAATGGATTGTTTAGTGACTAGCTGTCCTTTGCGCATTCGGCCGTAGGCCACAGAGAGCTGGTCTGATTTTCGAAAAGGAGCGGTGAGCTGAATATAGAATTTAAGGCAGCGTTTTAAGTCCAAAGAATGAAGAGAACGCTCAGTGGGAAACTGAGGATTTGGGAAGAAAGTCCTGAGAATGACAGGCTCATTAAGATGGAAATCAGTAGGAACCTTAGGGATACATTTTTGATGTGTACGTAAAGTAACAGCATCCCTAGAAAATTGAAGAGATGGAGGTTGAATGGTGAATGCTTGAATGTCACTTACTCGCCTAGAGGATGTAAGAGCGAGTAGAAGAGCAACCTTCCACGTGAGGAATTTTAAGTCCGATGAATGGATGGGATCAAAAGGAGGTAGGTGGAGCGGAGATAAAAACCAGATTCAGGCGGCGGACAACGTATGGGAGGAAACATCCGGAATTAGCCTCTGAAGAACTGCCGGATGATCCGAGATAAATATAGTGATGTGGAACCATCATGACGAAAGCGAGAAATCGCTGCCAGAAAGACTTTTAGATTGGAATGAGAGAGTCCTGACTTTGCCAGAGATAGGAAAAAAGGCAGGATTTGTTCTGGCTTGGCGTGCATCGGATCGAGGGCTTCTTTGTGACACCAGACACAAAAACACTTCCATTTCAATTGATAGGTCTTAATTGTGGAAGGAGCGCGTCCATGAGCCAGCACTTCCCTGCAATCCGGAGCAATATTCAAACATTCAAACTCATTGTGCTCAGGTTCCAGGCATGAAGTTGGAGATACGCTGGATCCAGATGGCAAATCTGTCCCTGGTTCATGGTGAGCAGGTGAGGCAGGGGGCGAAGAAGAATCGGATCGCACTGGGAAAATAGAAGGAGATCCGTGAACCATGGACGACGTGGCCACCTGGGCGCAATCAGTATGACGTGACAGGGCTGAATCCTCATCTTGTGCAGCAGGCGTGGAATCAGGGGGAGCGGAGGAAAAGCGTAAACAAATTTGTTCGACCAATTGATCGAAAACGCATTCCCGCTCGATTCTCTGTGGGGATGCCGACTTGCAAAGCGTAGGCATTTGCGGTTGGTCGGAGTTGCAAACAGATCCAGCCGTGGTTGGCCCCACTGGCGAAGTACGTACTCCAGAGTCGGTTGATGGAGTTCCCACTCGTGATTGTCCGTATGTGATCTGCTGAGAGAGTCAGCAAGGGCGTTGGAGTCACCAGGCACGCGAACTGCCGTCAGGTGGTCCTCATGGTGAATTGCCCATTCCCAGATTTGTTGCGCCTGCTTGGAAAGCAGAAGAGACCTCGTACCTCCCTGTTTGTTGAGGCAGTGTATGCTGGTGGTGTTGTCTGTACGCACCAGCAGTGACTGTCCTTGTACCAGCATCCTGAAAAATTTTAGGGCGAGGAAGATGGCCAAGAGTTCCAGGCAATTTATGTGCCATGTGCATTGTACTGCAGTCCATTTGCCCTTGATAGACAGCCCGTCGAGGTGCGCCCCCCAACCCTCCAAGGAGGCGTCCGTTGTGAGGATAAGCGCAGGAGCTGTGTCCTGAAATGGCCGTCCGGCGGCGATGTTTAGAAGGTGAGCCCACCATTCCAATGCCGTCTAAATGCGGGGGTCAGGTAGACTTTGTCGTTGAACGACCCCGAGATTTGTTTCCATTGTTTGTCCAACTCCTCTTGGACGACTCTCATATGAAGCCTGCAGTGTGGAATCAGATGTATGCAAGAGGAGGCCATGCCTAGAAAAGTTTCAACATCCGGACAGAAACTGACCTTTTTGACCGCAGAAGAGCGATCATCTTGATTATGCAAGACGAGAATCTATTAAGGCTCCTAGAAAGACTCTCTGCTGTGATGGGCGGATATGTGACTTTTTGTGATTGACAGAAAGGCCCAAAGTGTGAAAAACTGACAGACAAGTCTGAGTGTGTTGTCTTGTTGCTTGTCAAGTCTGAGCCTTTATCAGGCAATCGTCTAAGTAAGGGTAAAATTGAATGCGCTGCAAGCGAAGGAAGGCTGCGACCGGAGCCATGATCTTTGTGAAAACTCTTGGCGCTGAACGAAGGCCAAAAGGCAACACTTTGAATTGGACGTGCCTCGATCCGACAGTGAAGCAAATATATTTTCTGTGTTTGTGATGTATTGGCACATGAAAATATGTATCTTGGAGGTCGATAATGGAGAGGAACTCCCCGGGATTGAGAAACTGTAAAATTTCCAGTAAGGTCAGCATCCGAAATGTTTGGGACTTGATGAACTTGTTGAGGGTCCGGAGGTCCAGGATGGGGCGCCACTCTCCCGACTTTTTATTGATAAGAAAAAAGTGGGAATAAAAACCCTTGGCCTGTTGTACTCGAGGAACCACTTCGACAGCCCCTTTTTGCATCATGATTTTAACTTGAGCCAACAGTTCTTTCAAATGAGCTGGGGCGGGCCAGAGGGTGGGCGGGTGGGTGGGTGGAAATTTGGCAAATTCGAGAAAGTGGCCCTTTAAGATGACATCATGGACCCAAAGATCCGAAGTTATGTGTGACCAATTGTAGAAGTTTTGGGAGATTCAACCTCCAATTTTCAGGGCTGGAGAACACTTTGTCCTGGGGAAGTCACTGCTTTTTAGAGGTTTTACCACCTCTGTAGTTATTCTTTCTCCGATAAGGTCTTGAATCGGATTGTCGAATTTGGGACTGATAAGTATATCTCTGCTTGTTGTCGCCATAGGAACGATACTGGGAAGAGCCACGAAAATTTGAAGAGGTGCCTCTGCCACGTGCTCCCCGAAAAGGCTGCTTCCGGTATTGGAGGGTTCCTAGGGCATGAGCAGTATCCGTGTCCTTTTTTATGGATTCCAGGGCGTCGTCGACATGCTTGCCAAAGAGGGAATCACCATCAAATGGCAAGTCAAGCACCCTCGCCTGTACTTCAGGCTGAAAAGCCGTGGATTTGAGCCAGCCTTGGCGTCTTAAAACAGCTGCACCGGCAAGTTGTCTGAAGCCCCTTGAGGAAATGTCAACAGCGCAATCAATAATCTCCGAGGAGATCTTCTCCCCTTCTTGTACAATTGCCTGGGCCTCGGCTCGGGTGGAATCTGGAAGCTGGGCAACTAAAGCTGCAATTTCGGACCACATTTGACGGCCAGGGAGTTGGCCGCTCTCATCATTGTGGCAGCCATAGTGGTGAATTTCTTCCCGATAGAGTCTAATTGGCGCCCTTCCTGATCTGGAGGAGAAGTCAACGGAGTTGACGGATTACGCGACCAATTCTGTGCCGCCTGCGTGATGACAGAATCCGCTTTAGGGTGTGAAACAAGGCATGCTGACGAGTCTGCGGGAGCCTGGTATTTCTTGTCAAGAAGTGGAAGGACAGCAGGGATGGGATTAGGCCGTTCCATAAGTTTAAGCCCCTCTTGCCAGATAAATTCAATAATTGGGATGGTATGGACTTGCTTCTGAGGCTGGTCTTTGAAATCATAGAGGAAGCAATCTTGTTGCTGCACATCCAGGGTTAAATGGAAACGCTTGGCAGCACGCACCATCAGATTGTGGAAACTCCCAATGTCCACCGGCAGGGAAGCCAAGGGTGATGTCGGAGGAGTAGACGGCGTCTGGGCTCTATAGTTATCCCAATCCGTAAGGACATCATCATCATCCTGATCCGTATCCTGGTGCACATCATTGTCATTATCCGTATCAGGCTGTGGACGAACTGGTGACCTTTGCGTTGCAGCAGGTACTGGCGCAGGTGCAGAATGTGGATGAGCAGGTGAACTGGGCGCAGATGGTGGGAATCTGCGATTGTAATCATCCAGCATGTGTTGGAGGTTAGACACCAAAGACAACGGTATTTGAGTCATTGGTACTTCATGAGGTGCATCAAACTGATCGTCATGGACAGGAAAGAGAGTACTCCCGTCATCATGGTCATCGTCATCATATTCTTGGCATTTTATATTGAGTTCTGAAGGACTGGACACAGGACGAAAATTGTCATCAACATAAGAACCATCATTTGAGTTCTCTTCTGCAGACTCAAAAAGTTTAGCTAGAAGACCAGCACCACGGACGCGTCGACGAGCTAGTCGACGAGCCGGCGCTCGTTTTTGAAGAGGAGGGCACAGCTTGGGACTGCGACGCCAGAGAACCAGGTCCCATAGGCGTAGAAGCTGGCAGATTCTGTGGGGAGACCGTTTTAGAAGCGTCGACAAGCTTTTTCCTCTTCAGGAAAGGAGAAGGCATCTCTGTCGCTGACCCACGTTTAAGAGAGGCTTTAGAATGGAAAGAAGATACACTCTCCATATCAGAAGCTGGATTTTCCGAAGTCTTCAACTTCTGTAGCCACAGAAGGAGACGGGCCTCTCGATCTTTTAAAGTTTTTGAAGAAAAAGTCCTGCAAAACTTGCAGTTCCTCACCTTGTGGACCGGGTAAAGGCAATAAATGCACTTGCTGTGAGGATCCTCATGAAAAAGGCGAAGCTTTCTACAAGAAGAACATGGCCTGAATAAATACTTTTTAGTAGAAGACATCTTGTAGAAGTTGAAGTAAGCAATTAGAAGAAGAAAACTGAGCAGAGCTCAGGGAGACTCCATTCACACGACGTGCGGTAGAAAATCTGAGGGCTTGAGCTTCTAAGGAGAAGGTTCTAGAGGGTACTGCTGCCTGATTGGCTGGAATGTGGACTATTATAATGACACTGATATGTTACTAAAGTGAATTCTCCCTTTAAGGCTTCTATGGGCCTTTTTAGTTCTATGGTACTTTTAACTTTATTTCTATATTTTATATGTATTACATTTTATATGTATATGTATAATTATGATATTTTTATATATATATGTAAATGTATCACAATTAATTTTATATACCTCCCACTAGAGCACTTTTACCGATCTGTAGGTTTGATAATGGTTATTGTATATATTGTGAGCACTGAGTAATGTTCATGGTGTAAACTTACCGTTACAAGATGGAGCCCGCAATGGTCGGGAGGTTCCTAGTCCTCTGTCGATGTCGACTAAGAGGTGTAACCCTTATACACTGTTAACGTTGATAAATGCACCGGTTTGTATGTGTGAACACACACACTGACGAAGGCAAATCGCCGAAACGCGTCTGTGGTTAGCTTGTAGTTAATAAACTACTCCGTGGCAAAAGGAACCTCCCGAGTGCTGTCTTTTCATTCCTTGTGGATTTGCTTGGATTTGATGAGCGCAGTGTTCCGCGGCGTTCTTCGAGCCGCTGACAGCACCCGCCCCCGAGTGCACAGGATTTTCGAAGAGAAAGGAGCATTGAACTCAGTGTTTCCTGTGCACCGCCTCGATGCCAGCAGGAAGGTCTATTGCTGAACGGCCCACGCCCACCGCGGCTAGTACGAGTGGATTCCTGGAGGACGCCGGCTCGCCCTGGTTTCTCATCCGGAGTCTATCGGAACATCGTGGAGGGTAAGCGGACCGTCGTTTGACTAAATTCTCCTGCACATCTCGTTGGGATAACATAACGAGGCAGTGGACATTGAGGCAGGGCGTCAGGGAGTGTTACCTTTCCACGGAGCCACTGCAAGCTAAACCCTTTAACCAATGCGCCCGCACTTCATCTAGTAAGGGGTGCAATTGAAACCGGCACAATGTTTTCAGAGACTGAACGCCGCACGGCGGCAAAAACATATTTAAGCATCGTGAAAGACGAGAGAGGGTCAGTGAAAATGTGCCAACGGCAGACCCACAGAATACAAGAATAAAAGAGATGATGGTGAAGCTGGAAAGACTGCATGAACGCGAGACACGCAAATGGTGGGAAGCCACAAGCCTCACTAGTTACGTGGAGGTAAAAAGAGTGCCACGTGGTCTAAGGGTTCACACTGTGCCATCATACGAGAACCCGGACCCACAGTTGCTAACGGACTGGGAATTGCACACAGCCGCCTACACGGAAGGGACACTCAAGATATTAATTAAATATGCTTGGAGTGACCGCGAAAAAGCACTGGAAGAAATAAAGAATTTGGAGGAGGAGCTGGAGAAGGAATCGGACAAAGAGCTTGTGCTCCAGCTCAAAACTGATATGAAATCTCGCCTCACCAAATACGAACAAAAAATTTGTACTAGAAAACAAGAAAATACGAAAGGGATGAGGATGATTACCAACAAGGTCGCATATTAACATATGCAAAGAAGTATGACGCTTCGCGTCAAGCACTCCAATCCAGTACTACTTTAACACCCGAAATTCTCACGTCTGAGTCTGAAGTGACGGAGAACGAATCCGGAGACGAACAACAAAATATGAGAGTACCAGCCAAGACACGACAAAGAGCACGGCCAAATAATGCCAATGACAGCGAAAAGACCCCTTTTCACCAGGAATTCGATGTCATCAAGGGGACCTGGCTACGAGGCGGCAAAACAAAACCACCGGACATGGCCGAACAACAACAAACATCAAAAAAACAAGGCGGACAAGGAGAGCAGGCAGCGGCGGAAAGGGAAGGGGCAGAGCGAAGCCCAACAACTGGGGCAATCGGACTCGCGGCAACAAAAAATGAACTCGGCCCAGGATACCACAAGCCAGAATCTAACGGTGGTTAATTTAACAGAAAGAACTTTAACGGACTGCGAAAAGAATTTACTCAGCCTAGGACTTACCTTCTGCCCAAGCACACCACTTGAATATACCCAAACGCGGATTGACCTCTTCCGATTTACACACAAGCTCAAGCTGCACAAATATTTCAAATTACGACCTCATTTGAAAGAAAGTGGAGATAAGGGTATCAGACTTACAGCAACAGATGCCCTTACGGGCAGAGAAATAGAAGCTCTAGAAACCCTCGATGACCTGCGGGAAGAGAATCCCACACAGAATTTATCTGAGACCCTCAATAGAGGACAAAGAGCACAAGCCCTCGGTATTGAGCAAGATCGGGAAGAGAGTGGGTATAAACCTCCATCAATATTCATCCCACAGATGCCCTGGGACGCTATTGACGCCTTCTCTGAGGCCATGACCCAAGAACTCATGCAGTACAGGAAAGTGAACCATCCAATAAAATATAATATCACAGAGCAACAAAAACTGGCTCTACACGATCTCATGAAGGATGAAAACATCATAATCAAACCTTCGGACAAAGGGGGGAACGTGGTACTACTCACTAGAGACTACTACAGATATGAAGCACTACGCCAGCTTTCTGATACAAACTTTTACGTCAAATGCACCAACGATGTATATCAGGAAAGCATCGGGAGCTATGATAAACTAATAGGGAAAAGGCACAACTGTAACATGCTAAGCAAGGACGAATTTCTCTTTCTCCGGAACAGCCAACCCCTCACACCAACGTTTTACCATCTGCCAAAACTACACAAGGACAATCTACACCCACCGGGCCGTCCGATTGTGCCATCCATTCGCAGTCTCACTGAAAACATGTCCCGTTTCATTGATAAATTTCTATTCCCCTTGGTACTCACTTTACCCTCATATGTACGGGACACCAAGGATTTTTTAAACAAAATTCGGAATGGGAAATGGGACAATGACTGCCAGCTTATTGTGTTAGACATCACAAGTTTGTACACAGTCATAGACCACCAGCAAGGCCTAAAAGCTATTCAGCATTTCCTGAACTTGAGACAATTAAGATTCACCACACATAACATCATGATCCTCGAATTCATTGAATTTTGTTTGAACAATAACATTTTTTTATTCGAGGACCAACTGTTCAGGCAAGTGTCTGGGACGGCGATGGGTACCTGCTTCGCTCCCAGCTATGCAAACCTTTTCGTTGGCTGGTGGGAGGAGCAGGTACCCAGGAGCTGTATGGTAGATGGTTTAGAAGGAAAGACTGAGGGTTGGTTCAGGTACATTGACGACCTGTTTATTGTTTGGCGGGGCTCATCAGTAACATCAACCGACTTAATGAGAATGTCTATAACTTACATTTTTCAGGGACGGTAAGTCCGGTAACTGCGGACTATCTCGACCTAAAAGTGTTTTCAGAGGACCATCAGATTCACACAGCTCTACATAGAAAAACTACTGCTGGCAATTCTACACTCTTTGCCAGCAGTAGCCACCCCCCACAACTCATTAAGAGTATTCCTTACGGAGAGTTACTTCGACTCCGTAGGAATTGCTCAAGATTAGAGGATTTTGAGGTGGCAGCAACCGAATGTGTGAACAGATTCAAGGCCAGGGGATACGGAGAGGCTCTTTTAAATAACACCTTGAGAAAAGTAAGGGCTATCCCTAGAGATTCCTTGCTGACAACTAAACCTATCCCAAGGACATCAATAGATGGGAAAGGCAAGTTCAGATTAATAACTCCCTTCTCTGCTGGAGCCAATGATCTAAGATCTATGCTCCGTAAGAACTGGCACATTCTCAAAACGGACAACACACTTAAAGATGACCTACCCACTCACCCCCTTATAACCTTCAACAAAGCCAGATCTTTAAGAGACTATCTGGTTACTAGCCATTTAGAAAAACCACTCCCTAAGAGTAACACCTTAAAAACTATGAGTGGGTTTTTTCCATGTGGAAAATGCAAAGCGTGCGCTGGAAGCAAAAGGGTCCTCTCCATAGAAATACCTGACACTGGCAAGAAACTGCAAATTAAGCAGTTTATTACATGCAGCACACCTCTAGCAGTCTATTGCTTGACCTGCCCATGTGGCCTCCGCTACATAGGGAGCACTATCAACATGCTCAAACTACGGATCTTAGAACATCTAAGGGCGATCGACAAAGCAGATCAATCCTACCCAGTCGCCCGGCATTTTGCCGAGAAGCATAATAGAGACCGTAGCCAGCTGCAATACTTTGGTCTTGATACCATTAAGAACAATGTCAGGGGAGGTGACCGTCTGCGATGATTACGCAGACTTGAATCACGCTATATTATAGACCTCTCCACAAAATGGCCTAGGGGGATGAACAGTGGGGAAGAAATCGTTTTCCATTTAGGAAAACGATGTAGTGGTTGCCTGTGTATCTCATTGTATTCTGTACTTGCCGAACTTCTGTGGATAACTGTATGAACGGCATATTTTCGTGTGTTAACAATGATGGTTTGCCTAGATGAATTTTGAGACTGATTTTCCATTGTTGTACACACATAAGTATACTTGTGGTTCATATATATTTTCTACTAGAATCATTCATAGGTTCAAAGGGCTCTTTGATTCCTAATAACAAATGATGTATGAAAATTAACCATAGATGATGCACATATGGCACTTTTTCACTTTTTCTTCCTGTTTTCTTTTCTTCTTTTTTTTCTTTCTTTTCACTTTTTGACCTTTTTAGTCTATACACGATGAAATAGATGTTCACATCTATCTGATGATGTATATAATTCTGTGTCAGAATGGGGTTCACCTCTACTTATTTTAGAGGACTGTTGCCGATCCATGGCAATATCAAACAGTGTAAATGTATCACAATTAATTTTATATACCTCCCACTAGAGCACTTTTACCTATCTGTAGGTTTGATAATGCTTATTGTATATATTGTGAGCATTGAGTAATGTACATGGTGTAAACTTACCGTTACAAGATGGAGCCCGCAATGGTCGGGAGGTTCCTAGTCCTCTGTCGATGTCGACTAAGAGATGTAACCCTTATACACTGTTAACGTTGATAAATGCACCGGTTTGTATGTGTGAACACACACACTGACAAAGGCAAATCGCCGAAACGGGTCTGTGGTTAGCTTGTAGTTAATAAACTACTCCGTGGCAAAAGGAACCTCCCGAGTGCTGTCTTTTCATTCCTTGTGGATTTGCTTGGATTTGATGAGCGATATATATATATATATATATATATATATATATATATATATATATATATATATATATATTACTGCTATTTTATGTACCGTGGGACTCCCACTTTGACGACGGGGAATATTCAAGCATGTG
The DNA here is from genome assembly GCF_964263255.1 of Lissotriton vulgaris. Taxonomy (NCBI): domain Eukaryota; kingdom Metazoa; phylum Chordata; class Amphibia; order Caudata; family Salamandridae; genus Lissotriton; species Lissotriton vulgaris. Next base: position 364,969,471 of record NC_141700.1, read on the forward strand.
AATCTATGAAAGACACCCCATATACTGGAGAATCTAAATTCCTACAGGGCCGAACTGTACAGGCTTTAGTGTTTGGTACACGTGCAGGGATGCCCACGTTGCTGCCTGGCAGATGGCTAGGACTGGGACTCCACGTGTTAACACAGTGGTAGCAGCTTTAGCCTTGGTGATATGAGCCCTTAAGCCCTCAGGGGGCTGCCTCTTCGCCAGTGCATAGCAGATCTTTATACAGAGAAGGACCCAGGGCGAAATGGTTTGCTTTTATACCGTCCAACCATTCTTCGCTCCAACATACGCCACAAAGAGTTGCTTGTCCACCGGAGCCTCTTGTGTGCGATCAAGGTAGAACAGCAGCACTCTTTTTGGATTCACATGGTGGAATGATCCTCTTCTTTTGAAGGATGTGGAGGAGAATTGAAAGTGGGCAAGGTGTTATCGAACAAGTTACTTACCTTTGGTAATGATGTATCTGTAAGAGACATATGTAGGTATAGATTCTTTACCTGTATAATTACTCCCAGGCGTCAGACTGGATCTGGAGAATTGTTTCGTAGCAGTACCCCTTGCTGTTGGTAGGTGGCATGGGTCGACTCCAGTCCGTCATCGGCATAGTGGTCGCGGGATGATGTTGCGGTGTCGGCTTAGAAGCCACCCCTGCGCACTGACGTCAGTTCTGACACGACTTTCCATGGCAGAAGCGCAGAGCCATGCAAGACACTTGCCACTGGTGCACAAAACTAGGATCCTAGAAGGGGACCCTTTCCCTAGAAGTCAGTTTGCAGAGCTGGGAGGATGGGTGGGGCGGTAAGGAATGTAGAACTACATATGTCTCTTACAGATACATCGTTACCAAAGGTAAGTAACTGGTTCATCTGAAAAATACTGTAGTTATAGATTCCTAACCTGTAGACTAGATACCTCATTAATGTCAACCCCGGTGTTGGTCTGCAAACTAAGTTCCCATCAGGAAGTCCTGGAGAACAGAACGGCCGAAAAAGCTGTCTCTCCGGACTTGGCTGTCCAGGCAGTAATGCTTTGTGAACGTGTGCAGAGATGCCCACGTGGCTGCCGGGCAGATGTCAATCAGCTGAACTCAACATCCCAAAGCAGTAGTGGCTGCGGTCACCCTGGTAGAGTGTACACACACTCCTACAGGAGGTTCCCTTTTCGCCAAAGAATAGCAGATTTTGATGCAGAGGAAAACCCATCGAGAGATGGTACATTGTGTACGGCCCGACATTTCATGGTGCCCACGTAACCCACGAAGAGTTGATCGTCCACTCGAAAATGTGTAGTGCAGTCAAGGTAGAAGGATAGCGCATGTTTTGGGTCCAGACGGTGAAGTCTCTCCTCCTCTTTGGAAGGGTGTGGAGGCAAGAAGAAGGTGGGCAACGTGATGGTCTGACCTATGTGGAAAGAGGTAACCACTTTGGGCAATAAAGAGGGCCTAGTGCGAAGGACTACTTTGCCCGGATGAACAGCAAGAAAAGGAGGCTTGGAGGACAGAGCCTGAAGCTCACTCACCCTGTGGGCAGAGGTGATGGCAGGCAGGAAAGCAGTCTTTAAAGCAAGATGACGAAGAGGACAATTATGTAGTGGCTCGAAGGTAGCACACATAAGATAAGTAAGGACAAGATTTAAGTCCCATTGTGGTATTACGAAAGGAGAAGGAGGAAAGAGATGAGTAATGCCCATCAGAAATCTATTTACAATGGGAGACTTGAAAAGAGAAGGCTGATCAGGAAGGCAATAGGAGGCCCAAAAGGCAGAAAGATAGCCTTTAAGGGTGCCCAGAGCAGAGCCCTGCTGGGCCAATGATAGAATGAAGAGGAGAACCTCTGAAAGAGGGGAAGAAAGGGAATCCACAGTCTTTGCTGTGCACCTTGCCACAAATGTGTTCTATCTACAGGTATATACTGTTTTAGTGGAGGGACGCCTGGCTGCCAAGATGATGCTGCAGACTTCGGGAGGAAGGTTGAAAGCTGTCAACTGTCGCTGCTTAATCTCCAAGCAAGGAGGTGGAGGCTGGAGAGGTTCAGGTGGAGGACAGTCCCCCGCTGCTGCGGCAGAAGATCCTCCCGAAGAGGCAGTCTGATCGGAGGATCGATGGCCATACTCAAGACCTTAGGGTACCAGACTCTTCGTGCCCAGTCCGGAGCCTCAAGAATGACTTGGGCCCTATCACGCTTGATCTTCAGCACTCTGGATAGAAGTGGCACAGGCAGAAAGACGTACAGTAGACCGGAACTCCACTCACAAAGAAAAGCGTTGCAGAGCAAATACCACCTTGGAAACTCCAACGCGCAGAAGTGCTGACAATGCGCTTTCTCTTCGGGGGCCAACAGATCTAACCAAGGCTCTCTCCACTGCTGAAAGAGACCTTGCACCTCTCCGAATGAAGATGACATTTGTGATCCATCATGCACTGGCGGCTGAGTGAATCTGCCCTGGTGTTCAGGGAACCTGTCAGGTGTTGAACCAACAGGGATATGCCCTGATTTTCCAGCCATGTCCAAAGGGGAAGAGCCTCTTGACTTAGGGTCCAAAACCCCACCTCGCCATGTTTGTTGCAGTACCACATTGTGGTGGTGTTGTTGATGAACACCTGCACTCTTCTTCCTTTGACAGAAGAAAGGAACACCTTTTGTGCAAGACTGATCACCTGAAGCTCCAGAAGGTTGATGTGGAACCAGGACTCCGCCGGAGACCTGAGACCCCTGTGCTCTGCCTCTTCCATGTGGCTGCCCCATCCCAGGAGAAAAGCATCTGTCACCACTGTGAGCTCTGGTTTGGAAAGGGAGAGGGATCTGCCATTGACCCAATCCTAGTTGGTGAGCCACCACTGCAACTGACGTGCAGTCCCCTCCGAGATCTGGACGACATCAGAAAGATTTCCCTGATGTTGCGCCCACTGAAATTTTGGGTCCCACTGCAGAGCCAGCATGTGCCATCTGGCAGGATCCACCAGTAAGATGCAGGAGGCCATGAGGCCCAGCAGCCTCAGGGTCATTTTCACCGAAACTCAGGATAGAGGCTGAAACATCAGTATCAAAGCCCATAATGTCCCTGACTCGCTGCTCAAAAGGATAAGCCAGAAACTGCGCTATATCCAGAACTGCTCCGATGAAAAAGAGCTTCTGAGAGGGAATCAGGTGCAAATTCGGCACATTGATAGTGAACCCCATCGAATGCAGGAGATTTGCCAAAGTCTGGAGGTGGGAAACGACAGCCTGGGGTGAGCCAGTCTTCAACCGCCAGTCGTCAAAATAGGGGAAGACTGAAACCCCTGATCTGTGCAGATGAGCTGCAACCATCGCCATCACTTTCTGGAACACCCAAGGGGCGCTGGTAAGGCCAAAGGAGAGCATGGTAAATTGAAAATGCTTGTGGCCTACCATGATCTGTAGGTAACGCCTGTGGGCTTACAGGAAGGGGATGTGGCAAATAGGCATCCTGCAAGTCCAACACTACTATCTAGTCTCTGGGATCGAGGACAGAGAGGACCTGAGCCAACGTGAGCATTTTGAACTTCTTCCAGAGGAAGTGGTTGAGTGCTCGAAGGTCTAAGATAGGACTCAGGCCTTTGTCCTTCTTGGGTACAAGAAAGTAGTGGGGATAGCAACCACAACCTACTTCTGGGCAGAGGGAGCTGTTTGATAGCTCCATGGCAAAGAGAACCATAACTTCCTGGAGAAGAAGGACTAAGCGATACTCCAACATGCAATGGAGTGCTGGTGACATGGAGAGAGGGGTAGTCCGAAGAAGAAGGAAGTAGCACCTTCAGACTATCTGCAAAACCCACCTGTCCGCCGTGATGTGTTGCCAGTGGGGGAGGTGATGGCCAATCCTGCCGCCCACTGGCCTCTGGTGGCCATGAAAGGTCAGACTAGGAAGGTTTGGAGGCTGCTGAAGGAGGGGGTATGGGTGGACTGACCAGCCAGCTGGCCCCCAGACCCACGTCGCTGGGTCCCACGTCCTCCCCCACGGATAGACTGGGTAGCTTCTATGACCCTGTGGCTCGTTTGGGTTAAACGTGGTGGTGCACCCCTTCCGTAGCTTCGAAAGGGGCGAAAGGCAGACTGCATGGGGTGAGATGTTGCTGTGAGACCCAAGGTTCTGGCCGAAACCCTAGGATCTTTGAAGCGCTCGAGCACTGAATCCGCCTTGTCACCAAACATGCGATGGCCATCAAAGGGCGTGTCCAAATGGGTAGATTGGACATCCCCCAAAAAAACAGACGTCCTCAACCAGGTGTAGCGCCTCAGGGCTACCGACATGGAAACATTTCTGTCAAGAAAGTCGGCGGTATCCAGCCCACACCTGATGGTGAACTTAGCTGGGTCTCAACCCTCAGCAACTGTGCAGGTGAGCACGGCATGGGCCTCCTCCGGGTACTGTGGCAGCACTTGCTAAACCATATCCCACACTGTATGGGTATAACAGCCCAAGAGGCATGCAGTGTTCACCGACCGCAACCCTAAGCTGGTGGAACAAAACATCCTCTTTCCAAGATGGTCCAGCTTCTTGGATTCCCTATCTGGGGGAGCAGTAAGCAGTAGGGAATTCGCCTTTAGAGGACGCGGTTTGGACCAGCAAGCTTTTAGGGGTTGGGTGTTAGAAGAGGAAAAGTGGGACGGCCGGGACCAGGCGGAGGCATCGGGCAATCATCCTGTCCATAGAAGAATGTCTGTGAGGGCCTCATTAAGAGGAAGCAGGGGCTCCGAAGAAGCCGATGTGGGCTGAAGCACCTCTGTCAGGAGGTTAGTCCTGACTGCCACCGTAGGAAGCTCGAGTCCCAAGGCCTCAGCCACCCTACGCAAGCTCCCTCCTCCGTAGCCACAGTAGGGGGGGGAGAGCATGCCAAGGTCTGGGGAGGTATCCAAACCACTGGCATTACCCAACTCCTCTCGCCAGTCTGGCTCTTCAAGCTGGGCAGCTAAAGGGTCAATAGACCCCTCCAAGTCCTCGTCACCCTCCTCTGGTTGCTACTCAGGGCGATAGGGAATGCCAGGGATAAACAGAGGTACAAAATTACCCTACGGCGTTGGTACAGACGTCGGGCGATGTTGGTCCGGCACCGGGTCAGGGGTGACGCCGAGGTCGATGCCAGTTGGGAGCACAACCAGTGTCGGGCATCCTAACTGGAATTGGCACCGGTGAAGGTACTGTTAGGTCAACCAGCGCCAGTCTAGTACTAGGTCTGGATCCTCGGGGCCCTCCGGTGCTGAGGCCCTAGCCACCGGCATTGAAGGCTCAGGGCCCCCAGCTGAGTTTGTGGGGCCTGAAGGTGCGCCTGCAGAGTTGGGCTGCCCAAAAATGCTGTGAAGTACTTCGTAGAAAGCTCAAAGCTGGGCAGGGTAGGCTTCAAGAAACGGAGGTAAGTGTGGAGCCGTCCAAGGAGCGGGCTACAAAAACGGAGAAGGAGGACGCTCCGGGTCCTTCGTCATCGCATGATGGACGGGGAGAAGGCGAAGAGCGACAATGCTTCTTCCCCTTCTTCTTGTGCTTCGACTTACCTGATGAGTGCGAAGACTTCGAAGACGAGTGGTGGTGGCTCTGGGGCCAGTCCCGATACCTTTCTCTTGACGGGACCTCAAAGGAAGCAGAGCGGACTGCCGGGCTTCCAAGAGCTTTCAGGACTTCTCCCCCAAAGACTTCAGATTCATGGCCCGGCAGTCGGAGCACGACTTCGGGCCATGGTCGTGCTCCAGGCACCAGAGACACAAGAGGTGCGGATCGGAGACTGACATCAGCTTGTGACAGGAGCCACAAGGCTTGAAGCCGGTCTGACGATGAGACATCCCTCGTGCACCAGGAGTTGAAGACTCAAAAAAGATGTTGACAAAAGTTGAAAAAAAAAGAGTAGTCAAAAAATTACTAAGGGGCATGCTCTTCACGGATCTGCCCTAGCTGGCGCAGAAAAAAAACTCAACTGATGTCAGCATGCAGGGGCGGTGTCTAAGTAGACACCGCAACATCTTCCTAACAACCATGACGCCGACGACTGAAGTGGAGCCAACCGACCCCACCTTCCGACGTGCATAGGTACTGCTACGAAAAAATTATCCGGATCCAATCTGACATCTGGGGGTAATTCTACAGGTGAGGAATCTACAACTACAGTCTCTTTCAGATACTTTTGGCAAGAAAGCGGTCCTAGTGCAAAGCACCAGTTTGCATGGAAACACACACAGGAATAGAGGCTTGGATGATAAAGCTGCAGGCTGCATCAATCGCTCTCTGGGCAGATATTATTACCACTGGAAAGGCTGGCTTGATGGTGAGCAGCCGGAGGGGACAATTATTAAGAGGCTTAAAAGGAGAACACATTAGGAATGTGAGAACGAAATAAAGGTCCCAGTGAGGCATAATGAAAGGAGAGGTTGGAAACATATTTACAAGACCCTTAAGAAACCTATTTACAGAAGGAGGCTAAATAAAGAGGGTTTATTAGGCAGCAGCAAAACGGCAGACAGAGCAGAAAGGTAGCCCTTTAGAGTGCCCAGAGCACAGCTCTGCTGGGCAAGGTTAAGAGTAAACAGTAGGACATCAAAAGGGAAGCAGAAAGAGAGCCTACAGACTTTAATGTACAATATAATACAAATTAAATCCATCAAAAGGCGTACACAGTCTTGGTGGAGGGATGAGCTGTCAGGATAACATTACAGACTTCGGGAGGAAGGAAGAAAGCTGTTAGAGAACCTGCCAGATGAACCACCAGTGAAATGCCCTACTGTTCCAGACATTTTCACAGAAGCATGGCCTCTTGACAAAGGAACCATGACCCCAGCCGCCCTGTTTGTTGCAGTGCCATATGGTGGTGGTGTTGTCTGTGAACACGTGTACTATCCTTCCCTTGATGGCGGGTAGAAAGGCTTTCAATGCCAATCAGATCGCTCAAACTTCCAGCATGTTTATGTTTAGTACGGATTCCGCCGGAGACCAGAGTCCTCTGATCTCCACCTCTCCCAGATTGGCGCCCCATACCAGAAGTGACGTATCTGTCACTACTGTGAGATCTGGTTGAGGAAGGGAGAGAGTTCTGCCTATGACCCAATCTTAGTTCATTAACCACTACTACAGTACCTCTACAGTTCTCTTCGAGATCTGGACTATGTTAGACGGATTCCACTGATGCTGCGCCCACTGGAACTTCAGGTCCCACTACAGAGCCTGCATATACTATCTGGCACGTGTCACTAGTAGGATACAGTCATTCTCACCAAAATCCAGGATAGAGGCTGAAACATCGGTATCGTAACCTGAATATCCTGGACTCACTGCTTGGGAGGGTAAGCCAGAAACTGCACTGTGTCCATTACAGCTCGATGAAAGGGAGTATCTCAGAGGGAGTCAGGTGTGACTTAGGCAAGTTGATAATTAACCCCAGGGAATGCAGAAGGTTTACCGTAGTCTGGAGGTAGCCAGTCATCGAGAGAGGGGAAGACTGGCACCCCTGATCTCTGCAGATGAGGTGAGACCACCACCATCACCTTGGTGAACACTTGAGGGGCACAGATAAGGCCAAAGGGGAGCATGATGAATTAAAAGTGCATGTGATGTGTAAATGTGTGTAAATGTGTGTATACTTGTAAAGCGCACTGCTGCCCCATCTCGGGGCATCCTGGCGCTGTATACCACTGTGGAACCCTTCCTGGCTTTCCCTGTGAGATGCCCCCTCCTGGGCACCCCCAAGGTGAAGCCAGGCATCCCAGCGCTGTTGGGGCCTTTGTGGAGATTAAGCAAGCTATTGCCCAGAGTTGCAGAGTGGGACCCATGATTATAGTAGGCCCCGAGGCGAGAATTATCGAGTCTGCGGACATTGAGCCCAAGACCTTGCCGGGTCGGGAATTGAACCCTGGTCCCGGCCTGACCTCTGCTTCAGGGTCTGCCGCTTCTAACCAGTGAGCCACACTTCTCCACACTCCACAGTGATCTAGCGTAACCACTGATAGCACCGATGGGCAGGCATAATGGGATATGAAAACAGGCGTGCTAGAAGTCCAACACTATCGACCAGTCTCTTGGGTCCAGGGCAGACAATACCTGAGCCAAAGCAGGCATCTTGAACTTCTTGTTGAGGAAGAGGTTGAGGGTTCTCAGATCTAAAACAGGGCAAAGCCCCTTGTTTTATTTTGGAATCAGAAAGTCGCGGGAATAGCATTTACTGCCTACTTCCGGCACTGGAACCATTTCTATGACTTTCTTGGCCAAGAGAATCATGACTTCCTCGCAGAGCAAGGATAAACGATCCTCCGTCAGCTGATTATCAGACCTAGGCAAAGGGGGAGGGGAGGATTTGAAGGGAGCAGTCCCTTTGAATAATCTGTAAAACCCACCTGTTCGAAGTTATGGACTGCCAGTGGTGGAGATGATGGCTGATTCTGCTACCAACTGGCCACCCATGATCTTGTAGGAAAAGATTAGGAGGGCTAAGAGGCTGTAGGGGGATTGGTGTTTGTGGCAGACCACTGGCTACCCGATTCACAGGATCAGTATGAACTACATACTCAACCCACATAGACGGGGCTGCCTGGCAGATGACCTGAACCGGAATATCACGCTGAAGAGCTGTGGTGGCTGCTTTCTCCTGGTAGAATGGTCCCGAAGGCCTTCAGGAGGCTGTTTCTTCACCAAGGGAAGACATATTTTAATGCAAAGGATGACCCAACATGATATGGTCCTCTTCTGTACAGCATGCCCCTTCTTTGTTACAACATACCCTACGAAAAGCTGGTCATCCACCTGAACGTTTTAGTGCGGTCAAGGTAGAACAACAATGCTTTCTTGGATCCAGACGGTGGAGACAGTCTTCTGAAGAAGGATGGGGAGGAGTATAGAAGGTGGGCAAGTTGACAGATTGTCCCAGATGGAAAGGTGTAACTAACTTGGGCAAAAAGGAAGCTCTAGTGCAGAGCACTACTTTGTCCGAAATGGTCAGGAGGCTGAGATGACAGACCCTGCAGTCCGCTTACCTTACTGGCAGAAGTTATTGCCACTAAAAAGACTGTTTTGACAGTAGGCAGCCAGAGGGGACAGTTGTGCAATGGTTCAAACAGTGCACATATCAAGAAGGTGAAAACCAAATTAAGGTCCCACTAGGGCATAATAAAAGGTTAAGGGGAAAACAAATGAGTGAGCCCCTTCAGAAAACTCTGTAAAAGAGGTGATTTAAAAAGTGATGATTGGTCCAGCAATCTAAGAAAGGCCTTCTGGGTGTCCACAGCAGAGCCCTACTGGGCCAAGGAAAGGATGAATAGAAGAAAGGCTGAGAGGGACAGATAAGGCGTCAACAGATCGTTCTGTACAAAATTTCCAAAATCTTTGCCACCGGCACGCGTATACAAAGATTGTGGAGGGAAGCCCGGCTGCCAGGATAACTTCACAGACTTCAGCAGTTGTGACAGAAGATCCTCCTGAAGGGGCAGCCCAATCTGATGATCGATGCTCATTTGCAAAAAGGATACCACACTCTGTATGCCCAGTTCGGAGCCACAAGGATGACTTGTGCCTGCTCTCTCCTGATCTCCTTGAGCACTCTGAGCAGTAGTTGTATGGCCAGAAAGGTGTACTGCACGGCTGTGCTCCACTCTCGGAAAAAAACGTCGGCAAGCGAGAGCCACCTTGGAACACCAACGTGCAACACTGCGGACATTGCACGTTCTCTACGGAGGCAAACAGATCTAACCAATACTATCCCCACTGTTGAAAGAAACCTTGCACAACCTCCAGATGGAGATGCCACTTGTGAGCCGCAAGGCACTGATAGCTTAGTTCTTCTGCTCTGATGTTCAGCAAGTCCTGAGACGCAGGGCCTCTTGACAGAGGGTCAAGGACTCCACCCCGCCCTGTTTGTTGCAGTTCCAAATGGCGGTAGTGCTGTCTGTAAATACTTAAACTAGCCTTTCCTTGAGGAATGGTAAGAAGGCTTTCAGTGCCAATCGGATCGCATGAAGCTCCAACAGATTGATATGGAGCCTGGGTTCCTTTGGAGACTAGAGTCGTCTCATCTCCACCTCTCCCAGATGGCTGCCTATTCCCAACAGAGATGCACCTGTCACTACTGTGAGATCTGGGTAAGGAAGGGAGAGGGGTCTGGCATTGATCCAATCGCGATTTGTCAGCTACCACCGCAGGTCTTCTGCAGTACAGTCCGAGATCTGAATTAGGTCGGTGAAGTTTTCTCATTGTTGTGCCCATTGGAACTTCAGGTCCCATGGCAGAGGCCGCATGTGCCACCGTGCATGGTCCACAATCAGGATGCAGGAGGCCATGAGGCTCAACAGCCTCAGAGTCATTCTCACCAAAATCATGGCCTGAATGTCCTGGACTCGTTGTTTGGGAGGATAAGCCCGAAATTACAGCGCGTTCAGAAATGCTGCGATGAAAGGGAGTGTCTGAGAGAGATTCAGGTGTGACTTTGGCACATTGATTGTTAAGCCTAGTGAACGCTGGATGTGAGAGACGACTGCTTGGGATGAACTCGCCTTCAAAAACCAGTCATCGAGATAGGGGAAGACCGAAACTCCTGTTCTCCGCAGATGGGCTGCAACCACTGCAATCACCTTTGTGCCCACCCAAGGAGCACTGGTGAGGCCGAAGGGGAGCATGGTAAACTGAAAGTGCTCTTGGCCCACCATAAACTACAGGTAGTGACAATGGGCTGGCAAGACGGGATATGGAAATAGGTGTCCTGCAAGTTCAACGCTATCATCCAGTCACAAGGGTACAGGGCAGATGGAACCTGAGCAAGGGTGAGCATCTTGAAATTCTCCTTTTTAGGTCTCGCCTATGCAGCGAGCATGGCTGCATAGGCAAAAGACCTTTAGCAATCACTTCGGCTTTTCAGCCAAAAAACGTGCACGCCTTCAATGGCAACATGTGCACGTTTGGCGATTCCCTTGTGAGAGCGAGCTTTGGCAACATATGTTTGCTCGCTCCTGCAAGGGAAGCGCAGTCCCCCTCTTTCTCTCTCCTTCCCCTGCTGCCTCCTTTCAGCGCGAGGCGTCCGCATTAGTTAGCCGTGATAAGAAGCAGCTACATGCTACATATTGCTTAATTAATAGAACAATCTCCACAATGCAGAGAGAGAGTTGGCGTTTTTCATTGAAGTTTCTGGTTGTGGCCAGTGGGTCGTTTAAAAAGGTGACGTGCACTTAATGGGTTAATACTCAGCTGTTACTGTACATATATTGAGCTTTTCGATTTCCAGATAGTTGTTTTTTATGGCTTTAAATAAAACAGAGGCTTTTGCACCAGCGCCAGAGGTTCGTTGGCCACAGTGTATAATTCTACATTTAAATGGTGTTGTTTTAAGATACAATTTGTCAATTAATTTGTACTTTCTTTGCCGTGCATTAACCCAGCTGTGTATCCCTCGTAGGTCGATAAAATAAACATACTTAATAACTGCACCAACTGACTAAGCGCGCTGAAACTGCAGTGTTCGCTCTGTGTGCTATACAATATTAAAGATTAAGAAGGACGATATTTGTAGGTTCAAAATCAGTTGTATTAAAACAAAACAAAAAAAGTAGATTCAAAGGCTACGGAAATCAAGTTTTAAGTTTAAATGTGTAATTCTTCAATAGAAGGATGAGCGACTCCACCGAATAGTGATTTTTCACAGAGAAGGCATGGAAAATATTACGTCCCGTAGATTCATGTATTTCTTCGAATAACACTTGTTTAATACAGATTTAAGTCGTGGGGACTCGTGTGTCCTTTGAGTAGGAATGAAAGTTGCTCGCCAGTGTAAAGCAAAGTCTGCAGAGAATTCTGTAGGGGCGGTATAAGGTCCGAATCTCCTACCCAAACTCACTTAGCCTTTCATCCACTGCACGACTGTTGAAATTAGTAACACATAGATGAGGAATCTTACTTGAGCTTCAGATCCAATTCATATTAAAACTGGTCCTGTAACCGACAGAGCCGTCTCAGTAAATGAAAATACGTGTGTTGTGATCAGACAATGAGATGCCCACCGATGTACCCCATACTTTTAAACTTGTGTTAACCCACTCGCCACTTGTTGTTCGTATAAGTCCATAGCCCATACGCCCCTCCCCAGAAAAGGTCTGTCTGTGATTACCGGCTGCCTTACTGTGAAACCCCCTCACACCTGTGGCGCAGGGTGAGCGTCCTAGAGAGCTGCTGTGACCCCGTTGTGGGTGCTGTCGAGGTCTTACCCAGCACGGCGGTCAGATCCGCAGCGCAGACCCCAGACTTTGCTTGGTGAACCCGGGGAACGCTCAAAGAGGAGAGGACGTTGCAACATACACACCATCTTCCTTTTTAGATGTAGTAGCTCTGTTCTTACCCAAATTGTTGATGCTTTCCCACCTGTATTACAACTAGTACCATGCATGCTAAGGGGGAAGTATATCAGATGCCCCTCCATTGAAAATGTGGATGTAATGCACCTGGTGCCCCACCGTAAAACGCTGTGTTCGCGCTATATAAAAGTGCAAAAAGAAAAAAGCCCACAAAAAAAACATGCCTGTCTGCTGCATGCCCTGATCAGAGGGGCAAAATGCATGACCTTTGCTCTCCAAAAGCAATTATTTATTTATTAAAGTTCTTATCATTGCACATACACCACTTGTTTTCGATGATGGACAGTGTGAATGACGTAAACAGTCGTGTACTAACCGTATTTCTTCAGGGCACTTGTGCACGCACTTGCAGACTTCAGTGTTGGACAGTGTGTGTGATGTGCACAGTCATGTGTAAAGCTTATTTATTTATGGCACTAGTGAGCGCACATTGAGCACCACACTTCGATGATGCAGTGTGCATGACTTTCAGCCGACTCAGACCGGTCTCAGCCTCTGAGGATCCCAGAGTGCACTGCATACATACACACACTGTACTAGAAACCATCATTTTTAAGGCTGTGCTTTTACCTGGTCACACCAAAACCTTTCTGCTGGTTGTATGCCCATTTGTTGGTGGTGAAAGCTTTCCATATTTGAATTTGTCAACTGTGATTGTGTTATAAACACCCTGGCAGTAGATGGAAACATTGACCGAGGGTGAGGATTATTAATATGGAGATAAAATATGTCATTGTGTGTAGTGAAATTGAGCGCACTTGTATGCACGTGTCAATCATTGTGTCTATTTATTGTATAGCTCAAAAAGTCCTGGTGGCAAACCACCCATGATAATATCCTGCATAGCTGAACACTTATAAGGTCCCAAAGGCAAGACCTATTGGCAATGCCAATGCTTGTTGAGAAAGTAGTTGAGGGCTCTGAGGTCAAGGATAAGACGAAGGAACCAGAAAATAGCGGGAATAGCAACCACAGCCTATTTCTGGCCTGAGAACCCTCTCTATAGCACCCTAGGCCAAAAGAGTCTTGACTTCCTCGCGGAGTAATGCAAAATTGTAAGTTGGAGACATGGAGGGAGGGGATGTCTTGAAGGGGAGGGATTAGCCCCTTCAGAATATTTGCAACACCCACCTTTCCAATGTGATGTTCCACCAGTGGTAAAGATGATGGCATTTCTGCCACCAACTGGTCGTAAATGATCCTGTGGGATCAGACTAAGAAGGTTTTACGGTGGAGAAGGGGTTTGTGGCTTGGCTCGACTTGTGGCATTCTAACCCACGGGGTCGGGGTGAACCCCACCCATGGCCCCACAGAGGCTGCTGAGCTTGCGGGACCCTCTGGCTGGAACAGGGTTGGCACGTTTGTTCGCCCCTTCTGTAGTCACGAAAGGAGCGAAAAGCAGATACAGAGCAGGATGTTGTGGTGAGGCCCAAGGACTTGGCCGTAGCCAGCGACTCCTTGAAATGCTCAAGGGTGGCATCTGCTTTGTCTCCGAAGAGACGGGAGCCATCAAAGGGCATGTTCATAAGGTTAGCTTGTCTATCCCCTAAAAAACCAGATGTCCTCAGCCAGATGTGGCGATGTACAGCTACCGTCCTGAAAATCTCTCTGCCCAGTGAGTCTGTCATGTCCAAGTCACACCTGATGGCAAACTTTGCTGCATCTCTCCCTTCTGAGATAGCTTGGGAGAGTAGGGCCTGGTCCTTTTTATTAAGGGAAATTTATAAAGTGCCTGGTTACGCACAGATGGCGTGTCACCGCGCTGTGGCGAGTGGAGTCAGCAGAGTCGTGTCACAGGGTCTGCTCGGCTTACTGAGTGTAAAGGTGAGTTTTTAACTTCTTCCTGAAACAGAGTTCAGATGGCTCCAGGCGAAGGTCCAGTGGCAAGGCATTCCAGCTTTTCGCAGCCAGGTATCTAGAAGATCTACCTCCCATGCGTGCCTTTTTTATCCTGGGGACCTTTAGTAGCCCTCCACAGGAGGATCGCAGAGCGCGCGCAGGCGCGTACCGGGTGATCAAACTCTGAAGCGGAGCTGGTGCCTTACCACCCAGGATGCGGTGGCATGTGCAAAGGGCCTTAAACTCGACCCTGCTCCTTATTGCGAGCCAATGAAGGGCCTGAAGGGCTGCCTTGGAAGCTGATCTCTTGGGGAATTTCAGAGGTCCTCCTCCAAGACCCTGGGCAGTCACTGTGTAACTGTGTCCCAAATCAAATGGGAATAACGGCCCAAAAGGCATGTGGTGTTCACCAACCACAATGCCAGGCTGACGGAAGAAAACATTTTCTATTCAAAACTCTTGTCTCTTAGATTCCCTGTCCGTTGGTGCAGAAGGGACCAAGCCACAGGAAGTAGAAGCCATACCACCAAGCTTTGTGGGGTGGGGGGTGAGGAAAACTGGGTCGCCAGGTGCAGGGCAATGGCGGCAGGCATTCGTCCTATTCACAGGAGCCCATGTGCTTAGCGTGGACCAGGTGCCCAGAAGGATGTCCGTTAAGGCCTCATTGAAAGGCAACAAGGGTTCTGAGCTGGAGACACCAGGCTCATGACCTCAGTCAAGATGTTAGTCTTGACTGCCACTGTAGGGAGATGCAGGACAGGACCTCTGCAGCCCTACACACCACCATAGCAAATGATGCTGCCTGCTCCGTAGCCAGGTTAGTTGGAGACAGCATGCCAGAGTCTGGGGAGGTGTCCAGACCACTGGCATCACCCAGTCCATATCTGGGGTGGATGCAGGATTTCTAAGGTATCCTGCTCCCTCTCCCAATCCTCCTCATCCACGCCTAACCCTTCATAATAGGGCTGTTTGAACGGCATGGAGCGGTACGGCTCCAGTCTCGGCGTCGAAGGACTCCCGACTGGCTCTGTGTCGTTGGAAATGAGGATTGGAGAGAAGGTGCTGGTGGGCGACAGCGACGACCTCGGCAGTGGATGCATTGCCAGGGAAGGCCGTTGCGGAGGTGCGACCGGCGCCAATCCGGACCTGGGAACAGGTCCAGCTGTAGGCCGTGGACAGAGCCGAAGGTGCGGAACCCAGAGCCACTCCTCCATCATCTGAGCCTGCAGGGCTCAAAGGCACGCTGGCAGGGTCAGGCTGACCAAATATGGTGCAAATGGCGTCATACAACTCCTTAAGCTGGGCAGGGGCAGGGAAATGCAGAGCCGACTCGGGCACCAGCCCCATGGAGTGGGCCCTCGAACGCCGAGTTTTCTCCACCTCGTTGCAAGGTGATTGGGGCGAAGTCGAAGCACGCTTCGACTTCTTATGTTTCTTGTGGTGCCTTTTACCTAACTTCGATGATGAGGACTTCGATTCACTGGAGCAGTGCCTGACCTTCCTCTCGGCCAAGACATGGACTGGGTTGGAGACCGATGAGGAGTCCGCTGTGGTGCCGGATGCAAGGCTGCGAGCAGCTTTATGGACTGCTCCCACAAAGCCTTCGGGCCATGGCCTGGCAATCAGAACACAACTTCGAGTCGTGGTCACGCTACAGGCACCGGAGACACACTAAGTGGGGGCCCGTGACTGACATGGCGCAGTGACGGCACCGCACAGATTGAAGCCAGAGGTCTTCTCCCTCAACATACCTACACACCAAAAGAAGTCGAAAAAAAGTTGGAAAAAAGTCTGTGAAGTCAAGTCAAAACCACTTTAATCGATTAATTAAAATCATAAAAGATACACAATCAAATTACACAGTTCATGGTATACATTTAGGATACTAATAATTATTAAAACATTTTTGCTGGGATAATAAAAGTCCATAAAATACAGTTAAAAAAGGCAGGAGTTCAACAATCAATCATATTTAAACGTCTTAATTTTTTAATTTTTTCAGCCGGACAGCTGCTACAAAATAACTTGCAATATTAAAGATGTTCCAGGGATTATCCAGGAGTTGTAGGTAGAATAAGGCGGGCTTAGCCTGAAAAAACCCTTTCCCCTTTAAAAGCGGTATTATAAATTTCATTCTAATTTCATAATAATATGCGCAAAAAAGTGTAAAGTGCGTAGTGTCTTGCGTTGAGCTGCTGTCACAATTACAAAGGGCTATATCCTCAGGCTTACTCTACCCTTCATAAGATCCCAGTAAAAAGTGAATCCGGTTGAAGCGGAATTTATCTAGCAGAAAACGATGGAATGGCCTAGTTACCAACTTTAAGAAGGGCTCAATGGATGGTGTTGTGACTAGTAAAAAATGAGCTCTCACAAGAGGTTTTTTTAGTTCCTCGCCCTCCCGTTCCTGTGACCTTTGAGACAGGAATTGCTCTTTAACCCAATTGATGTCCCCTTTAACAATACCATCTGGATTTTCAAAATATATCTGGGCGCCCAAGTTTCGCTAACATTTGTTTTACATAAGAAAACCACTGTATTTCATTCCACTTTTCCAGCCTGAGACAATCTTTTAAAATCCACCGATTTTGAGTTAATTCTGGGTTAAGCCAGGTTTTTAGCCAACAAATAAGGGGGGGCCAAGCTCATCTGGTCAGACAAATACCCCATCCCCAACTCCTGGTGAATGGCAAACGTGGGTGAAGATTGGGGAATAGATAAATGGGAGCGAATTTTTTTTTCCATCTTTTGTAGCTCATCCACATGTTTGTACCCCCATATAGCTGCACCATACAAAGCTGCTGCCAAGCATTTTGCTTTATAAATAGAAAGAATCGCTTCACAGGGCCTTCCCCCTAACCGCTGTGCGAAGCTTTGAATGAACTGCTAGTGTTGATCTTCCTAGGGCAGCTTTTTTTGCTAAAAGCTGGGTTGACCCAAGAGCAACGTTCGTCAAACAATACCCCAGGTAGGTAAAGACCCTCACCCTTTTTACTTCCGCCCCCTTGCAATAAAAAGTCCTTACTTTATTCTTACATAACCCCATGGACATTGTATGAGATTTTGCAATGTTTACGACCATGTCCAGAGAATCCATGAACTCCCCAAAGGCGTTTAATAGCCCCTGTAGGCCTATCAGGGTGCGGGCTAATAAGACCGCATCGTCCGCATATATGAGAACCGGGATAGTACTGTCCCCTATATGCGGAACGTCCAGGGTAGCAATGTCCAGGGATTTATCTAGTGCATTGATGTACAGAGTAAAGTGTAGAGGGGGCCAGAATGCACCCTTGTCTGACCCCTCTACCAGATTTAAAGTGTCTTGTGCACAGTAACAGATGCTAATAGATCCCTATGTAGGTCTGCTAGGAAATAGACCAGGCACGGATCAAAGCCCAAATCTAATAAAAGCGTTCACAGCTTCGATCTGTTTACTAGATCGAACGCTGTGGATAGGTCCATGAAGCCTAAATAAATTGACCCCTTGGATGCTATAGTGTACTTATTAGTTAGTAAATACAAGTTTAGGCACTGATCTTCAGCACTTCTGCCGGATCTAAAGCCGTATTGGAGGTCAGACAAGATTCTATTGTCTGTCACCCACTCTGACATCTTATAAAGAATGACTTTACCCAAAATTTTGACGGAAGAATCTATTAAGGAAATGGGCCTATAACATCTTGGATCCCCTCTTTGCCCATTTTTGAAAACGAGAATAATATTAGAGTGGGCCCAAGATGCAGGAAACCCTAAAATAACTGAAGAATTAAAAACATTTGTTAAAATTTTGGCCCACAATTTGGGGTTACTTTTATAAAAATCGGCGGGTACGCCGTCCGGGCCTGGAGCCTTATTACTTGAGGATTCAATTATTGCTCGCTCCACATCCACAACATTGAACACTAATCTAGGGGAGGAGGTGCTACTGGTTTGAGCTACAAATGGTTCAAATATATCATTACTAGCATATATACTCTCAAAGTGGGTCAACCACTCCTCTTCTGGAATATTAATTTCCAGTAAACCATTCTCTTCCCCTGAAAACAATGGGCTGTTTACTATTGACCAAAACTTAGCACTGTCCCTAAGAACGTCTTTATCCATCAAACTCACCCATGCCTCAGATTTAATTTCATTTTTACGAATTAATATAGTTTGTTTATATTCTTTTCTGAGACTAGTTATCACTGTTTTATTTCTGGGTTTGATTTTCAGCGCTTTTATCAGGTTTTGATGAGCCTTCGAGCATTTCGAATCAAACCACCGTTTTGGTTTATTAGGTTTAGGCCTGAAGGGGACCGTTAATTCCAGGACAACCTGTTTACAGATTGTTTCAAAGGCTACAATAGTTTCTTCTTCCACAGTAGAACAGTCAATACATTTTTGGATTTCATCATTAACCTTTATACTTAAACTATCAAAGAGGTACTCTGGAACTATTTTTGCCCATTTTAACCTCCTCCCCTGGTCTTGAGTTCTGACGTTAGTTGGACCTTTGCTAATTACCGTAGTGTCTATAGGTTCAAAACCGTGATATAGCTGTAGTATCACCGGGTTGTGATCACTAAATGGGGAGTATATAGCATTGTAAAAAAATACATGCCCTAGTAAAACTGGAGATAGGAATATGAAGTCAATGATCGTCTCACTTTCTCGACCCTTACATGTTACAACCCTCTCCCTGACATCCAAAAAACTAGGTTCGTAGAGGTCAACAGATGCCAGAAGCTCTTCCACAGCCTTCCCCTATGTGTGTGTTCAAAATGGGGTAGCGAAGCCTGAGCGGGGCCTTGGGGTGCCTTTATACGGCAGTTAAGTTTACATAAATGAATGTTAAAATCCCCCATGAGAATAATATAAATGAAAGTGGTTTGCTGTGCTTTATAAGTTTCTAAAAACTGTGTCAAATAGCAGAGGTGTTCATTACAGTGCTCACTCTCCACCGAATTGTAAAAATTAATTATCAAAGTTTTACGATTGTTCGAGGTAGTGATCACTGCTATGAGGCAATTTGGGGAGGCACAATCTAGTATTCTTACTGTACCCTTCAGTCTCACTGAAACAAGGAGCATCAAACCCCCCTTAGCTCTCCTTGCAGGAGTTGGGCGAGCTGGCTGGGAGTAGGACTTGAAACCGTCTACCCAGAAGTTATTTTCCTTGTCCCAGGTCTCTTGAAAGGTCGACAACCTCATGGGTTACAATAAATTTAAGCCAATTTTGGTCATCCCTTTTAGACCGTAGCCCTGCAATGTTCCATGTCATTAGTCGATATTTATTTGTACCCTCAGCAATGTGTTCACTTTCCGAGGGAAAAAAACGGGGGGACTCCTAATTAGAACTTAGTCATTCGATTTTGTTTAACTGAGACAAAGGCGAAAACCTGTTAGATAAAACTGGTGGGTCTTTTCTCATAGATACCCGAGGACACGGGTATTTGGGTGAAGTGGCGAAACCTATGCTATTCCCACCCGGGCAATATTCCCTAATGATACTGTTGTGGGGAGGCCAGTCTGTAATACCAGGTCTATTACTACACCCAGAAACCGTTTTATGGTATTCCTTAAACCTTCTTATGGGAGGATAAAAGTATCCTAACGCTAATGCCCTAATTTTTCTATTATCTCTCTCAAGTCAGAGGCGTCCCACAGCAGCCGAGGCGGGTCACGGGGATTGTTAAAGTTTACTATGACACAATCCCCTTTGGTTGCCTTCTGTGCGCTCCCCAACCAACCCACCCGCCTTACCATTATAATATTTGAGGAGATTTCAGGCCCAACCGAGCAGTTCTGGTTGCACCATTTTTTTTCTGTTTGCTAGGAGGATGTCTGTAGATTCAATTTCTCCCTCCACTAACGGGGGAATCCTTACTAATACTACCACCAAAGGAGCTGCTTCAGGGGGAAGGTTAATGCTTGATTAGGTGGCAATTTTATTTCTCGGTTGTTGCTCCAGATTTACCACCTGACACCTGGAAGGACCTGGCATACTTTGCGGTTCTATTCTTCTGGATTCACTAGTCTGTAGAACCTCCACCCTAATGGGAGCAGTAGACCCCCCCGGTCAAACTATGTCCCTGCCTCGACTTATCGACCAGCAAGGGACAACGTACCCCCTCTCTTGTAACTTGGGCACCCATTTTTCCTGTAGTTAAATTGGGATAACCTATGGGAGACCCAGGTATTTGGCCCGGCCCTGAGACACAATTATGCAAATTTAAGACTGAGTTAATCCGCTCACATTTTTCTAGAACATTAGCAACACAAGTGTTTAGGGTATCAATAATGTCCTTTGCTATGCTAGTTAGGACCAACTCCAACCGCGTAGTAAAAAATTACTCCAACATGTCCCGTATAGTAGACTCCATAGTACTTGCTATTGCTAGTTCACCAAACTGTACAGGGTTTTTAGGGTCATTTTCCTGCTTGTTCGATCTTTTCTGTCCTTTTTTTTGGGCATTTCTGTGTTTCTTAATTTGACCTTTTTCAATTATAGGCTGGGTAGATGAAATACCGGGGCCATTCATAACATAGCAATCATCTCTAGCCAAGGCATCAACAGAATTGGTTTCCTTAATCCCAGTAGGATTATTAATAATTACTCGTGGCTCCAAAAGGGACAGGGTTCTCTCGGATAGTCTCCGCGGTCAGGGGTAACTGATATTGGAGTAGTAGTTAGGTCCAGCCCAAGTTCCCTTTCAGCGGATTCAATTTCTGATGTTAATACTCCCACTGCCGAGGTCAGGTAGGAGATAATAGAGGATGACTTCCTAGGGACTTTAGCCTTTACTCCCGCCTGGTCCTGTGAGGTATGTAACTTCCGCTTACCCATAGTTATAATTAACGGCGAAGAGGGGAGGCCCGACCCGGCCTCTGATGGCCCGCCCTTTGCCCGGGCTTAGCCCGGCGCCGACTGGGCGCGTCCCGACGTGCGGGAGGCGGTCTGCGCTCTTGTAGCGCCTCCAGGCGCGTCGTGCGCATCACCAAAGCGCCGCTCCCCGGGGCTGCTGGTTGATGTAGTTTCCGCAGCTCTGGGCGGGAAATTATGGAGGCGGAGCCGTTGCCCTCACGGCAGGAAAAGTGCTTTGAACACGGCCGTTGCCCTCACGGCCCACTCGGATGCTGCAAAGTGTGCCTAAGACCCCCGAAGCCCGCTCGGTGGAATGCGCTCTTGTAGCGCCTCCAGGCGCGTCGTGCGCGTCACCAAAGCGCCGCTCCCTGGGGCTGCTAGTTGATGTAGTTCCTGCAGCTCTGGGCGGGAAATGATGGAGGAGGAGCCGTTGCCCTCACGGTAGGAAAAGTGCTTTGGACACGGCCGTTGCCCTCACGGCCCTCTCGGATGCTGCAAAGTGCGCCTGGGACCCCCCCAGTCTATCAAAAAATGACAGTGGGTAGCTCTCTTCAACGGATCTGAGCTGGTTGGCGCGGAAAGAAAAGCACTGGCGTCAGTGCGCCGGAGTGGTGGGTATATTGATGATGCGGATGGCATGACGACAACGGCGTCACGAGTAGTCGACAGACGTCACACACCGGTGCGCAGGGGTACTGCTGAGAAAAGGCTGAGAAAAATCTTCTGAATGCAGCCTGGTGCCTGGAAGTTCAAAGGTAAGGAATTTGTGGCTAGATGTCTCTATCGGACAGGGGAAGTATCAAGCCAGTGGCATCTTGTAAAACCATATAAAAACTGTGATCATATGAAGGGAGAACTGCCATTCCCTTCTCCACGATTATCATTTTACTCTGGTCATGTACCTTTTTTAGAGTCCAAGTCCTGGTAGAAGCATATGTATATAACCAGGCTGTATAATGACCGGTTGTGCTTCAGTGATTTTGTAGCATGACATTGGTAATGATCTGGCTGAGTCTGTACAAGACACACAGTCGGATCAGAATATGATCCTCTTCCAGTGATGTTGGCACAGTATCGGCGTGTAGATGCCTGGCACAAGTTAAGGCGCTAGAGTAGGCATGTACATCTAAGTCGGTACTGGACCAGGAATAGGTTCTAAGGTGTCAGTTGGTGCTGGGGATGGGCCTACCAGAGGTAACCTGAATTGATGTCCCCGCAGATCCTTGGGGCCTGAAAGCATTCCAGATGGAGCTAGAAAAATGCAAAATATATGTAGCATGGCCTCTTTGAAGGCCTCAATTTCTTGTGGTGTCACCGATGGCCTGGGAAATTTGGGGTGCACTGGGATCAGCTCTCTGCCCCAGGATCCCATAGTTGACAGACTAACATTGTGACGCCCCTGCACCTTCTACTTGGACAACTCCCTCCCGACCCACCTCCGCCTGACCCAGGACCACCTCGCCTTCAGGAAGCAACTCAAGACCTGGCTATTCGAGCAGTAGCGGACCCCCCTCCCCTAGCGCCTTGAGACCCTCTGGGTGAGTAGTGCGCTATATAAATGCTTTGATTGATTGATGATTGATTGACAAGGAATGGCAGGATGGGGTTCGGTCCCATTTCGCTTATTTTTCTTTGCATTTAGACTTCGATGTGGACTTACCCGAAGACTTTGACTGCAAGACAGACTTTTAGCGTGGAAGGTCCTGGGAGCGAGACATCACCTGTGAGCTGGAGTGGGACTCATGCAAGAGTCTCGACTTCTTCTGATGTTCAGCTTGGCTTTCCTGGCTTAGATCGCCTTTGAGTGCAATTGTCACATGACTGAGTCATGGTCCAAGCCAAAACACCAGAGACGCACTTTGTGAGGGTAAGTGACTGACATCCGTTTTCTGCAACCACAGCAAGGCTAGAAGCCTTTTGTTTTAAGAGGAGACACCATCCCCTAGAAGACTTAGTTTTTGAATTTTTCAGAAATCGTCGTTATGCTGGTGAATATGGGAGCGGAGCTCTGGATCCATCTCAGGAAGTGCAGGAAGAGGAATTGATGTCAGCATACAGGGTGGAGCTATTATCCGGCTCCATTCTGTCACTTCTGGGGTGGTATGGAGCTTCATGGCACCACCTAGCATTATGTAAAAACATTGCTGAGAAAGTTTCTTAACCCAATCTGGTGCCTGGGGGGTATTCTAAGATGCAGAATCCACTGTTAGAAGTATCCAATCAGGCTATTCTGAACAGGTGCAGACATTTTTGGAAGAGCTCAACAGCTCCAAGAAAAGCAGTGTAGCTCTGCTGTCTTTAAAGCATTCCAAAGTGAAGTTCACCTTCTCTTCCAAGAGGGGAGAGTCATCAAAGGGCATGTTAGTGAAGCTTGTACATCTGGAGAATCCGGAGGACCTCACCCAGTAATGTCTATGAGGAACATCACTGCCCTACCAATGCAGTCTGTGGTTTTCAAACTGGTGTGATTAACACATTTGGCCATGATCTACCAGTTATACATCATCTGAGCTAGAGAGGACCTAAGATCCACTGGGACTGCAGGCAAGATCTCACTGACCAGGTACCATAGAGAATGTATGTATCAGCCCAAAAGGCTCTATCTGGAGGATTGGTTGTTAATAAGTTAGGAGTTCACCTTCCTGTTCGAGGACTGTACAAGGACACTCTCCTGAGTGGAGTGCCATGTGAGAAAATCCATATCACGAGTGCTGGCCTATGACGTCTGGTCACCTGCCAGCAAACAGACAAGTAAGAAAATGGTTTCAACTAGATAGCCATCACAGTATGTGTGAGGGCCTCATTAAAGAGTACCAGGGGCTTGGATGTTGCTGGCTCAACCATATATTTTCCATCAAAACATTTGCTTTAACCACATCGCTGCGGCGGCTATTCCGCCGCAGCGCTAAGTGGGCGGGGCGGCCGCATGCTGATGCCGGAACCGCTCCGTCATCAGCCGCGGTTGGGCTGTGCTCATGACGGAGCGGTTCTGTCATGGCCCCGCCTGCTCAATAGAACGCGCCACGCAGGCGCGGCGGCAGGGCCATGACGGAACCGCTCGTTCATCAGCACAGCGCCACCGCAGCTGATGACGGAGCGGTTCCGTCATCAGCATAGAAAGGGTTAATATCAGTGAATGGCATCTGTCATTTTTATATCGCAGCTGCCCTCTGAACCACCATGTGCAATGTGGTAGAGGCACAGGGTCTGAATCAAGATGCACAATAACAGGTTGCACTTTTGTAATTCAATAGCATGACACCAGTTGAGCTCGAGCCAACGTCAGTGTGGGATCCAACATGGACATTGGCACCAGATTATTCACTGGCAGTGTTGGCATCGCCATCAGGACGAGGGAACCAGCAAGTATATAGGGGCTTGAGTGGAAGTCTGTACCTAGAGTCGGTATAAGCCTGAAGGGACAG
Organism: Lissotriton vulgaris; assembly: GCF_964263255.1. Classification (NCBI taxonomy): domain Eukaryota; kingdom Metazoa; phylum Chordata; class Amphibia; order Caudata; family Salamandridae; genus Lissotriton; species Lissotriton vulgaris. The sequence continues at coordinate 364,993,916 of NC_141700.1, forward strand.
GCGGCACTGGTGAGGAACCTTCTAGCACTAATCTGGCTGAAGGACTCTGTGGTTCCTTGGAGGTACAAAGGCATATATTTTTCGTTAAGACAGAAAGAATAAGCTACATTCTTTGTTAGCTCAATTAGGATATCTCAGCTCAACCACTAGTTGTGGAGAGAATATTAGGTGCGCTAGTAGGCATTTGCTTAAATCCTGTTGAGCTCTTTAAGTTAAGTTTACAGATTTAAATGGGGTTTATAGAGTTGCGATTTTAGATCTGTTTTGATTTTACAAGTTGTGTTTACACATCTCCATTGTGTTAAAAGTGGCAACTGACTTAGGCCACCGTTTTAGAGCATCTGTTGAAGTGGCCATATAGTGAGTCCCTTGCTCACTTTGCCACTGGATTCAAACTAGCCTGGCTGATGACAGCTGATTAGCCAGAAACCGGTCCCAGGGTGCTTGTTTCCGGTCCAGGGAAGACATGACTTGGCAGTTCGGTCTGGACTGTTCCCATGAGGCACAGGGTCAGACTGATTTGCGTATGGCCATGTCAGAACAGGGGTGGCGGAGTGAGCTAAAGTATGATGATGGATTAAACCCAGATCAGTTGACTGTGGGCGAGGGCTTGCAATGTTCAACACTCTGTCCATCATCCCCTTTAGTTTTGCTTTGTTCACCCTAAGTTGGCAGGGTATGCCAAGACGTGGGTCCCTTGCTCACTTTGCCACTGGATTCAAGCTAGCCTGGCCGATTAGCCAGAAACCGGTCCCAGGATGCTTGTTTCCGGAACAGGGAAGACATGCTTGGCAGTTTGGGCTGGACTGTTCCCATGAGGCACAAGATCAGACTGATTTGCATATGGCCATGTCAGAACTGGGGTGGCGGAGTGAGCTAAAGAATAATGATGGATTAAACCCAGATCCATTGACTGGGGGTGAGTGCTTGCAATGTTCAACACTCCGTCCATCATCCCCTATGGTTTTGCTTTGGGGCCAAATAGTAAGCAGTGAGTAGCTTTACCTCCAGGCTCTGCGCACATTTATATATCCTTTTTTAAATTAACAGGAAGGCATGACGTCAACAGAAAGTTGGGCATGCGCACCACGAGTTCTCTCAAACTCGATTCTCTATGAATAAATAATGTGCCTGGTCACCCAACAAGAATACTGCTGGTTATTACTAGGTGTTTTCAGGTAAAAGATTAAATATTACTGGATGTGATCAAATGCAGACTGTTCAAAAGGCCTTTGTGGTCCAGACACACACACTTCTCATCCTTGTATGTGACTTGCTGACTCCATAAAAGGCTTTTACCTTCACAAATTCTACATGCGCTTCTTCGACCAACAAAACTTTAGGACAAAGCAAAATCAATTAAAATAACGTACAGACGTGATTACACATGTCAAGTAGGCAATGATTTAGAACGATACTGCGTTTGGCATACCTGGGTGGGCATTAAACAAAGAATGGCAACTTGTAACAGAAACAGCAGTTGATATATGCCAGCTTTTCCTCAAACACTCTGGCTTATGCAGCCTCTCTCTTCTTGTATTCCTCCACTGCGCCATAAAGAGCGCACCAACATTATGAATAATGTATGTTATGAAACCTAAAAGGATGGCACATTTAAGTCACACTGCACGCTTGAACAATTAGGGGGAAAACAGTGGCAGAAACTCTAAGGCGCGCAAGCAACATCTCCAGGGAGCCGCGAGGGGGGGTGTGCTGTCAAAAGGAATTAGCAGGTGGTTGTGCTGTAAACTGTATTTTCGTCCTTTTGTGAAGTGCTCGGTGAAAATGCCGTCTTCATCACAGTTCAGTAAATATTACAAAGCAGGAGAAGAAAATGGAGTACTGTAGAGAAAACGGATACAGTAACAGCGGATATTAAGGTCAACTCCGTGGGAAACGTGTCCCTCAAAGACATAATTGCTGCCTCACAGCCGAAGGCGTTCTAGTGTTTATAATGGGGAAGCTCGCTTAGCTTTATATTCGCAACAAAGTACATCATCAAAGGAAAACATAATAAGACTAAGAATAAAGAAATTAAGCAATCTGCTCCGATTTTTGTTTTCAGCCTTAGGTTTTACAAAAAGAACAGAGGCAGAATCATCAAATATTAATTTCGGCCGTGTGGGCATCAAAAATATTCAAATCCAATGAGCTTTTCCTAAACGTGACCTCCTCTCTTTCTTCACATCTATTCACAGCATCAGCGGCATGCCAATTTTTATTGTTAATTTTTATTGTATCAGAATCCACAGACAGCAGACAACAGGCGAAGAAGATTGGATAAGTGCATTCTTAAGAGATATTTAGAAATACTTAAGAATCTGAGGGCGAGGCAAGGACCCGTCGACGTGCTCCCCTTCTGAGCTCCACACACCAGGCTCAGCCACGTTCTGAAATAGGCCTTCATTAGCCCAGGTTGTGACAGTAAACGCACGGATTTCCAGATCGGGGCCTCGTCGGACTGAGTTGGCAAGGTTTCATGCTGGAGCGCTCCAATGCTTGTTTTTTAAGCATTCAGCGAATTACTCACTATACCTCTTTAACATTTGTGCATTTTCTTTCTTGACTCGGTCCACTCGAGGGAAATTTCTGACACAATGGTCTTAGAAACTGTTTTAATATTCAAACCCAGCAAAGATCCCAGACTATGCGCATCGTATAGGCCTTATTAAATACAGATTTGAAAATATATATATTTTAAATCCTCTGTAAAAGATTATGGAGAAAAATCAGGTCATTCATAATTCAACCCATGCAATCTGATGTTATTCTGTGGAGACAGGCATAGGACAACATACGCTGGGCCCTTGATTGCCAAGTGGCTGAAAAACAGAAAACCCCATTGATATGCCTCTCGCTGGACACTGAAAACGCGTTTGATAGATTGGATTGACAATCTAATTTTAAGGTACTGACAAAAAACCTCACCAATTAAGATAACAATTGTAGGAGAGTAGGGTCTGCTTTCCTATGGTCACCCCACTTTTTGCTTTTTGCTTCACTGGTTTTCGACTTAATGTGGCTGTGGGCCTGCTAATCAGACCCACAGCCCAGCTGTGCTCTCTCTAAATTCAATACAATGTACTTTAGGTACATTACCAATTGGACATTGGGTCACCTTATGAGCCCCTGTACAGTGTACTATAGGTACCCAGGGCATAGGTGCATCCAAGGCCTACCAGGGGCTGCAGCATGTATTATGCCACCCCTGGATGGCCACTCACATTGACACAACTGGCTAATCACTCAGCTGGGGCAAAGTCGACGCTCCCGCCAGAGCCCGAGCACAGAGCCTGACAAGAACTGGACTTCCAGACTTCCTTCAGCCCGATCTACAGTTCCAGCAAAGCTGAGACCCGTGGAAGCGACGCGAGACGTGGGACTGGCTATCTTGAAAAGTCAGCGACTTGCTTTCCGTGCAGCTTCTGAGGCATCCTCGAAGCTGTGCATTGGGGATCGCGAAGCCCCAGCCCCGAGCATCATCTGCACCGAAGATCAGCCCTGCACACTCCATGAGTTCTGCGTGGGGCCCTTCTGCATTTTCCTGCTCGACACGTCTGTCCGGTCACTTGCCCGTTGGCTAGTGCCCATCTTGACGGCGAAACCTTGAATTTACACTGCTGGTCTGGTTGCTCCAGACTGGCACCTGCTTCCCTGAAAATAAGCAGCCCATCAGACCTTGCTGGTCTGATTAAGAAGCCAACTTCGATTCCTGCGTGGGTTGCCTTTGCCAAGGCTTGTTGACTCCAATCCGGAAGCTGACACCGCCGACAGCGAGAGCCTTCGTGGGACAGTCCGTGCCTGACTCCTGGTCATCGTCGACGCCTCCTGGTCCACGTGGCTGCAGTGACAGGCTTCACGACATCACCTGATTGCTTCACGACATCGCCTGGTTCCTTCCTGGTCACTGGCTAGTGACCCAGACTCTGTCCCCTCTGCTTTCAGGTACTCTTCATCCTCGATCCGCCCTTGGATCCAATCCAACCGGACACTTCTCTCCTGGTCGCCTGCAGCATCTTTCTTCACGGCTCCATAGGATTCAGCGACGAAACCCGACACACTTTGACACCTATGCACCCGCTTCCTGTGGGTGAGGTAACGCGAGTACTCCGGTGCTCCTGTAGGTATTGACTATCCAACTGTCTAGGTTTCAAGTAACTTTCATCGAGTCCAGTCAGAAGTGCCCTAAAAGAAACTAGATTCTAACTCTTTCGTTCCCATTCATTCTCTATGGTAACCCGCCTGTGTGTTTAGACACTGCACATGCATCCCGTGGGCCTCCTGCTTCCTAACTCTTGGTAATACAGCATAGCCCCAGCGATTCCCTAGGCCTATCCATTTTCCGTGTAGTGGTCCTTATACCACTATTTTAGTATATTGTTTAGCGTGCCCCTAAGGCCCTACTGTTTTTTGTGCAACATATTGCATTTTAATTAAGTATCTTGTTATGTCTTGTGCCTCTGACCTCAAAGAGTTCAGAGGGATTGTCTGGAAATAAATACATATATATTTTATATATATCCTGTGTGGCGTCCTTTCATTTGGTATTAAAGGGATTGCATATGGTAAAACAGCTGGCTTCACATGCCCTCTTGAGTTTAGCCTAAGACTGCTTTGTCCATGCTACCCCTAGGATAGCTGGTCTATAAGGTTGACTTTACAACCATCACCATAAGGGTTGTTTGGACCGGTGCAAGGTGCTCACTAGAATAGTGAACATCATATACCAGGCCAACTTCTCACAACAATAAATAATCAAAACTAAATATGAATTCGCCACAACTAAAATAAGCATTCCCAACACTAAAGAGAGGCATGAGACCGGGTTGCCTCTTCTCCCCAAGTGCCTTTGCATTGTCTATTGAATCCTTGATTTACAGGACTGAGTCAAACCCAATGATCCAGGGAAATACAATTGATTGTTCCACCTATAAACTAGTCCTTTTCGCGGATGACATATTGTCCTTTTTGTCTGACCTGAAAATGTCCCAGAATGATCAGAGAAACTGAAGAGTCCACAACAAGCAGATGGGGGTTGCACATTTATATTAATGCTTAGAGCACCACGCCAAATCTGCCAAGCTAGTATATACCCTGAAATGGGAGTTGGATCTCAAGACGGAGATCGATGACACTTCCTGGATAAACATTTGGAAAGGGCAGCTTTGGCCTCAATATGCATCTAATATAAAGAAAATGGGTAAACGATATTACGAAGGTATCTGGTACCAGTAGGCCTGCATGCAACGTTTGGGTCCTCACCTAACTGTTTGCACTGTGGGACTGAGAGGGACACACTGCTTCATATGGGGTGGGCCTGTGGCGTGATACAGACTTATTGGAAATCCATTATAGTGACGATACTGGAGGTTACAGGTTTGATAATAAGTTTGATCCCAATCACATTGGTCCTGGGTCGTATGGGAGAGGACTGAGTATCCACTGTTGACCCTGGAAGTTAAAAGCTCCTACCCACCTGCTTATAGCTGCAAGATTACCTACTGCACAATTTTGGAAATCCACTGCAGCTCCTTCTGTTGCGGCCTGGTGGTCGAAGGTCTGGGCTGTCTATGATATGGAAAAACTGATGGCCTTGGTGCAAGATAAAATTCAAACATTTCAGCGAAAATGGGTCCCTTCCGAACATACTGGAATGCTCAAGGGAAAATAGGCCCAGGCCACGGTAGGTTGCACTTGATTTTGCACGAATCTGAGAGGGTCAGAGCGCACCTCCAGTCCAGTGGGATGGTTGGTCTGACACACAAATTTTCGGTGGTGGATGACTGTAATTATTTAATCCACCGCACCTCATAAGATGATCTCACATAATACATGAGAAAGGAGAGGTGTGAGGCGAAAAGCCTGCTGGCGAACGTGGAGGGTACCAAATTACTTCTGCTGCTACCAGTGTTTGTACATTTCGTAACGCATTTATTTTGCTACGTTAATTATTATTTAATGCTGTTATCTCTCCTTTCCCAGGTTTTCTTTTTTCAATTTATTTGTGATGGACTGATTCAACGAATACGAGCTGAATGCCGTCAGTAGTATTTTTCACCTTTGATAATTCCACAAACGAATGATTAACACGTTCTCTGTTCAATGTAAATGTAAATAAAAACAGGTTTTAAAAAATACATAGGGTTTGATTCTGAATTCGTAGGTAAATTCTAATTTCTGAATAAACAGGAGTTTGCATCTGGATTGGTAATTCCCAGTTTAGCTGTAAAGACTGACCCATAAGTTTCCCCTGACAGATTCTGCCCTGTAAAAAACTGTAAACATGCCTATTTCGGAGCAATACATGCTGAGTTTGCTGATATGCATCATTATGGAGTAAGGAATTTTGAATAGGTGGAATTTATTGCACACAGAAAATACTCAACCTAAGGGTATCAGTATTTACAGAGGACAGTAAATACCCGACCCTATCCACCCTACTACGAACCAGTGTCTTAGGGTCAGATGTATCAAGAATTTCTTTTCTGATTCTTAAATAGCGAACTTTACTGATCAGCTATTTTAAAATTGCAAAATGCAATATATGTAGGATTTGCACATTTTTTTGCGCATACTTAACATTCCCTATTAGCGAATTGCAAATTGCGATTCACTATTAGGGAATGCCTTCCCATTTATTCCAATGGGCCCATAGGAATGAATGGGAAGGCATTCGCAATTTGCGATTACCAAATCGGTAATCGCAAATTGCGGGTGCCAGGGGGACATAAGAGTCCCTGCTGCACCCCCATAATAGTTAAGTGTGCACATGTGGTGCACACACATGTGCGCCACATGGCACTCAGAAAAATTAAATTTGTGCATTTTTCTAAGGGTTTGCAAATTACTACCAACTTGAAGTTGGTGGTAATTTGAGATTCCTTAATGCAAAGCCACATTCTGAGAATGTGTCTTGCATTGCATTTAGGGAATCGCAAACTGCGATTCCCTAACTGCATTTGCAAAATAGGTAATCGCAAAAATTGTGATTACCTATTTTGCAAATGCCTTTTGGGTTGATACATCCCAAAAGGATTTTTACTGTTTGCAAACAGGTTTGCGGACAGTAAAACCCTTGATACATCTGGCCTTTAATCTGAAAAGAAGGCACAAAGATATACAATAGAGAAGAGACTATTATGAAATCCATAAATAACCCCCAATGTATGGAAACAGCCTTTATGGGTCACTGATTCTTCCCCATAATGAGATGTTGTTATAGATTTGCAAGTTATAAGAAGAGTGCCAAGGCCAAGCAGAAAATACCTGTGAGTGGAAGAAGAGGTGTAGCTTCGTCTAAAGACGTTTATCTAAACCTCCTTTCAAAATTGAGCTCTAAAGCATGAAAGGTATATGAGACAATTTAAGTTGCCACCATATAGATTTCTACCAACATCTCGTGCTTAATTTGAGCCAGTGGTTTCCGGTGCTCGGCACTTAATTGTTAACACTGGCTGGGACTTATGACAGTCTGCTACATTTTGACTCTAACCGCATGGGGCCGATTCTAGGTATTGACATGATCCTTACCGTCTAAGGAATAATACGACCAACCAGGTGACAGACCTAGACGGGGGAACCTCTCACGAGGACCTGCATGGGTTCCAGGCGAACACCATGGCAGGTTCCTGTCAGGACCCGCCTCCCTTGGGTGTACTTTTTCAGGGCCAATTTGGTGGGCCTGGAAGTTTCTCTTGTCCTGATTACTCTAGTCAGGCAAGCAGTCTTATGGAATCCATCCGGGAGGTAGGCAGCCCTTTGCCAGGCCACCCTCAAAACCATGTAGGACTGGTTTTAGAGGAATTCCCCTTGAAGATTTTCAGTTGGAACGTAGCTGGCATCTCACAGAAATTGGATTTACCTGATTGGAACGAGCTCATCGAGTCTCATGCAATTTGCATGTTTCAAGAGGCGTGGAGTCTGGTTCCACACCACAAAGTTGGATATACTACCTTCTTCCTCCCAGCAGTACCTTCGCAATCAGGTAGAGGTCGCCCTTCGGGTGGGCTCCTGATATGGGTGAGCATCTTGCTGGGTTGCCAGATCAGTCAGATTCAAAGTAGCTCTCTTGACATCTTAGGCCTGTCTTTGAGTAAAGGGCGCAAGGGCAGTAAAATGGATATTTATAATATATATATCCGTGGGACGAAAGGAGGAACTCCATCACCTGAGATTAGCCTTCTGGAAAAAATGCTCAGGCAGCGACCCAGTTGCGTGCATGTTCTCGTTGCAGGGAACATGAATTGTACATTCGAGCCCCTTGCGGCAGAGGATATCTTGGACACTGACGAGGACGATATTAGAAGGGGCATCCCAATTCTCAACTTACCGCCCATAAAGAGGTGGCGCAACGGGCCATTCAGCTGAACACGCTAGCTGCGAATTTGACTTGAGAGCAACGAATGGTAGATCAGCTTCAGACCAAATGGGGGCCCATACTTTTAATAGGGCAAATCACACCTCTAGAATAGATTATTTTTTTCTTGACTTTAAACTTTGGCGGGCAATGAAGGACATGGAAGTCCTTTCGACCATTGATAGCGACCATAACCCCCTATCGCTTAGCATGGACTCACTGTGGCCAAGCAGTGGAGACCCTCAATTTGTGGCTCCAATTTTGGCAACTGCTGAAGTATACCCATCTAATTGTGGAAGGCGCCTGAGATGGTCTAGAATTGCCCTTGATGAAGTAAACTGAAGAGCATTGAGGCAATATTAACAACAGCACTGGCCGACTTAGATCTGTCGTCTGCTGATCGATATGTCCAGTCCAAGGTTACTGAAACCTTCCAGAAAACGGTAACCGCTCTGGGAAACCTTTTTCTCATCCAGAACCCAGTAGCACAAGGAAGGAAGCCTTTGTTGCCCGCTGCCAAAAAAGGTTGGTACAATAATGAGTGCCGTAAAAAGAAAACAGCATTAATTAAGGCAGTTAAATCTAGGCGGCAAGACAAGATAAGATTGGATAGGAGTGAGTACAAACAGGTTATATCAATAGCAAAAAAGGAGTGGGAAGACCAATACTGGGAAGCATTGAAAGAGGCAAGTTTAGGGAGGGATGCGGGATGCTTCTGGAGCATCATTAGAGAAAAGAACAGACCGGATGGAGCTCTAATAACTTGCAATATATCAGGCCAAAGGTGGTTTGACCACTTTCTGAAGCTGTATTCATGCCCTCAAAGTGCTTCACTACAGCACAATTCGCTAATTCCTTCGGGAATTATAAAGGATCCCAATATCGACCCCTTTACAAAAAGGGAGGTGGAAAAGGCAATCGACTATATTGTTTCCCGCAAAACTGCAGGTCCTGATGGCATCCCGGGAGATCTTATCCGCTTTGACCGCCCAAAATGGGCGAAGATTATCACAGGACTAATTAACGCTATTAAAAATGGCGCGCAGGTTCCTGAGTCGTGGAAGGGGGCAGAGGTCGTCCCTATTTTCAAAGAGGGGGATAGGGATGACCCTACCAACTACCGACCAATAAGCTTTCTCCATTCCTCGCAGAAGGTAGCAGGGAAGGTGATCCTTCAGAGAATCCAACAATGGATAGATGAAAATAAGGTCCTCTAGGACTACCAGGCAGGTTTCCGGTCAGGAACAGGGACCATAGAGCAGGCATTCCGCCTGTTACTTATCTATTGGAAAGTGGTCATCTTGGCAGGGGGCAGTCTTTATTTCGCGTTTATAGATCTAAAGACTGCCTTCGACCTGGTGCCTAGGGAGCGCCTGTGGGGAGTCCTTTTGGACATGCGGATCCCCCGGTACATCTTATCACTACTAGTGAGGATGTACAATGGTAACTTCGCGCAGGGAAGGTGGGGCTAGCAGGGGCAAAAGACTAGCAGAATTCCAGTGAACAGGGGCGTCCGCCAGGGATGTGTTCTGGCTCCCACCCTGTTCTCCTTATATGTGAACGGGGTGGTGCAGCACTTATTGCAAAGTCCATCTGATGCACCATCCCTGGCGGGCCACAAAATTACAACTCTCCTGTTCGCGGACGACACCCTGCTCATCTCGAAGTCCCCTGTTGGCCTGCAGACCCTCCTAGATAGTTTCCAGTCATTCTGCACCACGCGAGGCCTGGTGATAAACACCGACAAAACTAAATATTTGATAATAAACGCGTCAAAAAAACACATGAGGGCCCCTGTTTTGAATCATGTGCCACTGGAGAGGGTTACAGTCTTTGACTATCTTGGCATCCGCATTTCTGACAATATGCAGTGGACATCCCACCTGCAGAAAATGTTATTATGCCACAAAAGAGTAGGGGGGTTATCCTTCGAGAACAGCGCTCCTCAACATCTAAGCCTATTGCCCAGGTGGTAGCCATATACAAGACCAAGGGAGCTAGTTCAGCTTTGTACGGCGCAGAGCTGTGGGGATTGGGCAACGTGGACCTGTTGACAAGGTCGGAAAATACGTTTTTTAAGGACCTAATGGCGCTCCCCCAGAGCATGCCCATGATCCCCCTGATCATGGATTTGGGATGCCATTCGATACACGATCTCGCCAAACTTAGACCATTATTACTATGGGCTCGGTTGTGGCGTGTCCCTGAGTTAGCTAAGTACGCAGAGGGTCTGTCAGAAGTCATGTCTATGGTTGGTTGGCACAAAATTAGGTGGCTCAAGGACATTAAAACACTCTTATGTGACTTGGGCCTTAAGGACGCTTGGGCAAATAAATCTGGCCCTCCAAAGTCAGTATTAAAGAGAATCTTCTGGAACTGGGTAGCGTCTAAACAATGTTCTGACCCAAACCTAGGCAGACTTACTGAAAGCTTCTTGGGGATTAAAGATGCTGCATTCTGTGAACCCTATCTTGACACCATCCAGAATCCTTTCGACCGGGCACTGTATTTTAAATTCAGGATTGGAACTCTACCAATCTGTGAATTTACTGCCCGTTGGAACCCCCCCGCCAGACTTTACCAAATTGCCCATTTTGCATCACGAAGGTAGAGTCAATGGCTCATGTTTTGTTTGCATGCCCACTGTACCGATCACCAAGGAATTGTTGGTTAAAGCCTATTTGTAAAGAATTAGGAACTAGGCAACACTCTGTGGCACTTCGTATTTTTAAATCAGATAATCGCACACTCTACGTATGCGATATTGCAAAGTTCTTAAGATGGGCTTGGTCCATCAGATCTCAAAGGTTAAAGGCTATTGTTTAATACAAGTTTTAAATACTGATGTAATGAATTGAAACCATGTGCTTTTTGTACCTGACTATATGTATAGATTGCAGAATGGACTATGTGCACTTTCTAATCGATTGAATTATGTAATAGTCATTATGGTTGTTTCAACAAACTGTTTTTATGGTTCTTAAATTGTCGAGTTGTATTTTTGCTTTTAAGATATGTTTTTATCGAAATAAAGCACTTTGAACTGAACTAACAGTCTGCTACTTGGTGGAGCTCTATAGCTAATTTAGAGATGAAGACAACAACAGTTATTTATTCATTCAACATACAGTAGACATGACTAATACCTGCCGCCCAAGCCATTCTTATAGCATTGGGGGCATTAAATAGTCGGAATTGCCACACCTGTTGGTGTGAGATGGTTAGTTAATTGTGGTGAGACTGTCACTGACAGCTATAAGTCATCGTAGTTTTGAAAGTCCCCAAAGTTTAGATTGAGTAAGGCTATCCTTTCATCAGTCACTGATGCTTGGAGGTAACAGGCAGCATAAGGCAGGGGGCCCGATTCAGATGCAAACAAGACAACAACCGAAGAGTAATGCAAATTCTACTTACCAGTATGCATCTGTTCTTGGCATGTAGGGCTGCTGACATTCATATCTGTGCATAGATCGCCGCCTAGTGTTGGGTCCGGATGATTGCACATTGTTGTCCTGGAAGAGTCTTCGAAGTATCACGAGATAGGTGGCTCCTCCCCTGGACTACAGTGCGCATGGGCATCGCCTCCATCCCCAGATTGTTTTTAGCCATTGTGGCCGAGATGGAGTGAACTATGTGAGTGATGACCATGCTATGAGCATATACATGAACACTGCAGCTGCTACAGGCGCCGGGGAGGAGGGCGGGCGATATGAATGTCAGCAGCCCTACATGCCAAGAACAGATGCATACTGGTAAGTAGCATTTGCAGTTCGAGGCATGTGGGCTGCTGAATTCATATCTGTGCATAGAATACATAGCAGTCCCTCCATTAGCGGCGGCCGCCCGTGCCAGCTGCAGCAGTTTGGAAAAGTGTCTTGAGAACAGCCTGCCCTACAGCTGCCTGCTGTTTAGAGTGCACGTCTACACAGTAATGTTTAGTAAATGTATGTGTGGTAGACCATGTGGCTGCTCTACATATGTCCTCAAAGGGAATGTTTCCAAGGAAGGCCATAGAGGCCCCCAACTTTCTGGTGGAGTGGGCTCTTGGTGGAATTGTAAGAGTACGTTTAGCTTTTGCGTAACAGATCTGAATACACTTCACGATCCACCTAGCAATACCAGCCTTGGAAATAGCGTTACCTTTGTGGTGAGACGCAAAGGCAACGAAAAGCTGCTTAGTCTTTCTAAAATCTTTGGTTCTGTCAATGTAATACATTAGTGCCCTCTTGACGTCAAGGGTGCGGAGCATCCGCTCTGCCAGTGACTCAGGATTTTGGAAAAACACTGGTAACTCAATTGTCTGGTTTATGTGGAATTGAGACACAACCTTGGGTAGAAATTTAGGATTAGTGCGGAGCACTACCCTGTTAGCATGGACCTGGAAGAAAGGTTCCTGAATCGTGAGGGCCTGCAGCTCACTCACCCTCCGTAGCGATGTAATTGCTACTAGGAAAGCCACCTTCCAAGTCAAGAACTGAATGTCGCAGGAATGTAGTGGCTCAAAGGGAGGACCCATCAGCCGTGTAAGAACCACATTGAGGTTCCATTCTGGGGCTGGAGGGGTCCGTGGTGGAATGACCCTTTTGAGTCCTTCCAGAAAAGCTTTGATAGCAGGCACCTTGAAAAGTGAAAGGTGCTGTCTATTTTGTAGGTATGCGGCCATCGCAGACAGGTGAATGCGGATGGAAGTATAAGCCAAATTACACTGGTACAGATGAAACAGGTAACAAATGATGTTTTGAATGGAAGCATCTAGTGGATTGATGTTGTGGTTTGCACAATAAATGACAAACCGCTTCCATTTGGCCGCGTAACAGGCTCTAGTAGTGGGCTTTCTTGCCTTCCGAATGATGTCCATGCAATTCGGGGGAAGATTGAGGTAGCCAAACTCTAGGACTTCAGGAGCCAGATCGCCAGGTTGAGCTGTTGCGGATCTGGGTGCTGAATGTCGCCATGGCTCTGCGTCAGAAGGCTGGGTGTGAGGCGAAGCCTTTGATGCGGTACCACGGACAGTTCCAGAAACGTGGTGTACCATGGTTGGCGAGCCCATGTTGGAGCAACCAGGATGAGGGCCATCGAGTGCTGCCTGAGCTTGCGTGCCACCAGCGGTATCAGGGGCGCTGGGGGAAAAGCGTACGCAAATTTGCCTGACCAGTTCATCCATATCGCATTGCCCTGCGATTGCGGGTGTGGGAACCTGGCGGCGAAGCTTTGGCATTTTGCGTTCTCCCTTGTGGCGAACAGGTCTATTTCTGGATGACCCCATGTCTGAAAGTACGGCTGGAGCACTGATGGGTGTATCTCCCACTCGTGCATCTGGTGGCTGTGCCTGCTGAGCAGGTCTGCCATCTGGTTGTCCTTGCCTGGGAGGTGTTCTGCCATGAGAAAGATGTTCCTCTGAATGGCCCACTTCCACAGGCTCTGAGCCAGATGAGACAACTGTGGAGAGTGTGTCCCTCCCTGTTTCTGAATGTAGTACATGGCTGTCATGTTGTCCGTCCGGATCAACACGACCTTGTTGCACAGATGTACTTTGAACGCCTTTAAGGCCATGAAGATTGCCATCAGTTCCAACACATTGATGTGCATCTTCTTCTGCTGTGGTGTCCATAGTCCCTGCACTGTGTAGTGGAGTACATGCGCTCCCCAACCCTGGAGAGAGGCGTCCGTCGTCAGGATAATCTGTGGCACAGGCTCCTGGAACGGTCGGCCCTTGCAAAGGTTTTGAGGATTCCACCAATGCAGAGAGTTGTATGCCCGACCGCTCACCAACACTAGGTCTTTTAATTGCCCATGAGCCTGAGTCCACTGACGTGCTAAGCACTCCTGAAGCGGGCGCATATGTAGTCTCGCGTGCGGGACAATGGAGATGCAGGAGGCCATCATGCCGATCAACTGCATGAACACTCGTGCTGGAAGAGAGTGTTGAGGTCTGAATTTTTGAATCAGCGATAGAATGCTGTTGATCCTCACTGAATTTGGCTGGGCTGTAACCACCAGAGTATTTATGGTCGCGCCCAGATACTGCCGTATGTGAGCGGGCTGGAGATGGGACTTTGGGTAATTCAGTGAGAATCCCAGATCGTGCAGAAGGTGAATGGTTTGGGACACGTGGTCGGCGCACTGTTTGTACGACTTTGCTTGAATGAGCCAGTCGTCCAGATAGGGGTACACGTGGATGTTCTGACGTCTTAGGTGCGCCGCCACTGTCGCCAGGCACTTTGTGAAGACCCTGGGCGCTGTGGTGACCCCAAAGGGCAGGACCTTGAACTGGTAGTGCTGGTCTTGAATGGTGAACCTCAGATACTTCCTGTGCGAAGGATGCAGGGGAATGTGAAAATATGCATCCTTGAGGTCCAGAGTTGCCAGGAAGTCCCCTTGCTGGAGCAGTGGGAGAACCTGTTGCAGAGTAAGCATATGAAAATGCTCTGACAGAATGTACATGTTGAGAGGTCTGAGGTCCAGGATGGGCCTGAGAGATCCGTCCTTTTTTGGGATTAAAAAGTACAGGGAGTAAACCCCTGTTCCCCGTTGCTGCAGTGGAACGAGCTCTATTGCCCCTTTTTGCAGCATGACTTGAACTTCTTGCTGCAACAAGTGCAAGTGCTCGCCGGACATAGGACGGTTTCTTGGAGGTATGTTTGGTGGGATGGAAGTGAGTTCCAGACAATAACCGTACTGAATAAGAGATTTGACCCACCTGTCCGTGGTGATGGACCTCCACACGGGTAGGAACTGCTGGAGTCTCCCCCTGACCGGTGTTGTGTGGTCGGGGCGCAGTGACAAGGCGTCACTGTTTGCTGGCGGTGGAGGACCTGGAGCTTTTATTTCCACGTCCTCTGCCCTTGACGTTGTTGCCACGGTATCCACCCCTACCTTTGTTGGTGTATGAGGTTTGGGTGTTAGCTTTATAGAATTGCGTGGATTGTGACGCTTGACCCCTTGAGGTGCCTCTGCTATTGGAGCGGCGAAAGGAACCACCCCGAAACTGCTGGGACTGAAGGGCACCCATAGATTTAGCTGTGTCAGTGTCCTTCTTCATTTTTTCGAGTGTGGCATCTACTTCAGGTCCAAACAGGTGGTCTGGATTCACTGTTTGGTTGAGGATGGTGGTCTGAATGTCTGGTTTAAAGCCTGATATTCTGAGCCACGCGTGCCGGCGAAGCAGAACGCTAGTATTGATGGCTCGCGAGGCGGTATCAGCCACATCTAGAGCACACCCGAGAGCAGAGAACGGCCCGGGACCAGGGTTCGATTCCCGACGCGGCAGGGTCTTGGACCAGGATCAGCGGACTCGATAATTCTCGCATCGGTGCCTACTCCAACCAGAGATCACACTCGGCAACTCTGGGCATTAGATTGCCTCATCTCCACAACGGCCCCTCACAAACGCCAGGGATGCCTGGTTTCACCTTGGAGACTCCCAGGAGGGACTATTTCACAGGGAAAGCCAGGACGGGTTCCCCAGCGGTCTATAGCGCTACGAGGCCTGCGGGTAGAAGTGCGCTTTACAAGGCACTTACAATTACTTGATGGAGGCATTGGTAATGAGTTTACCCTCCTGAATCAGCATCTCTGCACCCTCCTTATACTGATCTGGCAAGTGTTGTAGAAGTGTTTCTAGGGTGTCATAGTGCGCCCTATCGTAGCGTGCAAGTAGCGCCTGCGTGTTTGATATGCGCCATATATTGGCTGCCTGCGCAGCAATACGTTTCCCTGATGCCTCAAACACCTTTGATTCTTTGTCAGGGGGAGGAGCATCACCCGTGGTCTGTGAATTGGCTCTTTTACGTGCGTTGGAGACAACCAAAGAGTCCAGTGGCAACTGTCCCTTGATGTATGTTGGGTCAGTGGGCGCCGCCTTGTATTTTTTATCAATGCGAGGATTGATGACTCTTGCCCGGGTGGGCTCCTTGAAAACCTCTGGCGCATGCTGTAGCACACCTTTGAGCATTGGCAATGTCTTGACGGTCTTTTCGGCCACTGAGAAAGTGTCAAAAAGAAAATCGACATCCACTGGACCGGTGTGGAGGTCGACATCATGGTTGGCCGCAGCTCTTTCAATTAAAGCGTTGAAGGCTGCAGAGTCCTCCGTTGGTGAAGTCTTTGCAGCAAAAAGCTGCGGCTCGTGCCCAGTCTGAGGGTCCGCAGGGTCGCCTCCAGCAGACCATGGCTCATTTACCTCCTCTGGATCCGAGTACGCTGGATAATTGTAATCCTCATCCTCGTCCTCGTCACCCTCCCCAGCGTTAGAGTGAGTGGGTGAGAGTCCCAGACCTTGTGGAGACGCAGGCTCTTTAGGGGCAGAAGTGCCCGCAGAGTCCAACTTCTTTTTAAGTGGAATATGAAAATACTCCAACACCGGCTCCGGGGTGATCTTCCTTTTAAGGAGAGAGAGCTTGCCTGTGTTGGCGTCGATGACAACCTCTCGACGCTCCTCCTCCGCTAGTGGTTGGTGCCGTGGCTTCGGCACCACCAAGGATGGTTTAGGCGTAGACACCTGCTTCAAGGGCACCTCGGCCCCATCTTTTGGAGCGAAAGCCTTTGGCGTCGTCTTCGGCGGCAGCGTGAAGTGGATCGGCGTCTGCGCCTTCGCCGGTTTCTGTGGAGGCTTCGTCGCCACATTCTTCGGCCCGAGAGCCACGTCCTCCTTCCGAATGCGTTGAAGGGACTCCGTGACCTTCTTTGTAAAGGACGGGGAGGGCTGGACTGGCTCGAGCGAGTCCTCCGAGTCCGGATTTGGTTCGGCGACCAAAGGCGCAGTCTTCGGAGCCGACACAGCACCGCCCTTGGATTTGTCGACCGGGATCGGTGCAGCCAGAGCCTTGGAGTCGTCCTGACGCTTTTTGGAGGCCTTCTTAGGGTCATCGACCTTCTTGGCGTCGACGCGGCTCTTCAGAGCGTCGACCAGCTTAGGCGCCGACGCAGCCGCGTCGGGCGTTTTTGCCTTCGGCTTCGACACTGTGGTCTTCGGGTCGGCCATTTTGGCGTGGCTCTTGATCTCGGCGGCCATTTTGTATTTCTTTGTCGCCGAGGCCTCTGGAGCCTTTGATCCCACCAGTGCGACTTGCACTTTCGGTTTCGATACAGATGGTGCGGACCCTGATGGTTTCACTTTTGGTTTCTGTACCGGGAGTGGCGCATCGCCAATGTCCGTGGCCGGGCCCGGAGGCGGGACTGAGGGACGAATATTGAGGTCTTGGGTAAGGCCCGAAGGCGATCCCTCGACCTGGGCCTTATGCTGGGGTTCGGCCCTGGAGTCAGTATGAGGATGCTCCTCTTCCGAGCTATCCTCCACGGTGGCAATGGCCCCGTCGTCGTCCCCTACCTCCTCGACGACTTCCTCGAACTCCTCATCTCCCGCGTCGTAGTTTTCATCCCCAGACGCCGGGTTAGAGTCCGAAACTTGTAGGGCGGTGTCGTCTTCAACGTCTTCTTCAAAGATGTTGGTTGGTGGGGGTGCCGATAACTGGGCCTGCAGTCTTGCGGCCCGACGTAGCTTGAGAGTCTTCTTCGACCGGAACTTGGAGCAGGCCATACACCTGGCCTCGTCGTGGTCCGGCGACAAGCATCTGTTGCACACTGGGTGCACGTCGAGGTGTGAATACTTTGAGGCACACACTGGGCACCTCTTAAACGGAGTTCGTTCCATGTTGAATAGTCTGGAGCGTCGTGTAGGCCCGTCCGCGCCGACAGCACGCGGAAGGGCAGCAAGTGTTCAGAGCCGATGAATAAACCAACCCGAACGATGGACAATACCGACGCGAGTCCTAAAGACCTTTTGGTCTCAAGTAAGGAAAGTTAAACAACTATCGATTCCGACAGAGGGAACCGAAACACATCCGAACCCAATGGCGGAAAAAAACAATCTGGGGATGGAGGCGATGCCCATGCGCACTGTAGTCCAGGGGAGGAGCCACCTATCTCGTGATACTTCGAAGACTCTTCCAGGACAACAATGTGCAATCATCCGGACCCAACACTAGGCGGCGATCTATGCACAGATATGAATTCAGCAGCCCACATGCCTCGAACACTTTAGGTGAGTCTTTTGTGTCAGTTGGATTGGAACTTGGTCTGAGGCTCAACGGAAGGAAAGGCCTGGCTTTCCTTTACTCCTTTTACCCAATTTTGTTTTCATCCTAAAATCTATTTTCCAGGCAGGGGATTTCGGGTCTGGTGAATACACTGGATGAAAATATTCTAACATGAGGAGGAAAACCACCACATTTAATTCCCCTGCAAGTAAGAGTGCTTGGATAGGCAATGACATCCATAAAAGGGGTGCTTGACTGGGTCTCTTTAAGTACAGCAGCTTGGCTGGCAGGCAAACTCACAAAAATGCATGCTGGAGCCTCGATTTGGTACAGTACCACATGAAAGGCAGTTTTTCACACAACTCAATCACTATTGGGTGCATTGTGCGACATCCTCATCAAGCATATACAGAACAGGGCACAGCCAAGTGTTCAAACTCTAAAGCTCCAGAAGCAAAACTACTAAATTGCATGGCTGAAGGCCACACTGTTATGATGAAAAAACTTGTTGAAGTTCCAGCAGAGAAGGGTAGAATGCACTGGAAGAGAGGGGCATTCCTGGAAGCATACCTGGAATAAGGACTGACACCACACAGGCCACACACGCCTGGGTGCTATCAAGATCAAAAGGCAATAATATATACGGGGAGTCCATGGTACAGTCAATGGAGAAAGCCTCGCCTAAGCACATATTGTCCAGGCACACTGGAGGAAAAGGAGAATAGTTTTCTGATGTTGCTGGTTACAAATAAGTCTCTGGAAGGGGTGCCACATTGACAAGCAGTCCACAACCTCCAGGCCTTGTTTAGAGTTGTGGTTTCAGCATGGAAATCGCTTTGGTTGTCTGGCTTGGTGTTTTGTTTTTCCTGGTAGTTGTTGCATCATCTGGAAAATCAGATTTTTGGTAGCCATTATCCATAGTTCCTGGTAATCTCTTTGCACTATAAATGAGCAGGTGCCTTGCTGCTCAAGAAAGGGGATCGGGCCCCACAAAATCTGTCAAGTTTGGGCACCCAGCTCATTGCCCCAGGGCTGATATAATTTTATCTATGACCTGCAGAGGATTGGAGAGTATCTGCCTTCATGTTCCCACTGTTGGTAGTCAGCCCCTTCATGACTCTACTGTTGGTGCAGCCTTTCCAACTTGAGACTCCATATTGGAAAGAAGATGCTAAAATACTACAACAGATTCAGGAGGGACATGACTTGTCTGGCAATCAGTCTGACTGTTCCAATAAAAACTGAGGAAACATATTAAGTCAATCATGTAATCCACAGAGTCCATTTTTCGCTGCTCAGCAATCAGTAAAGTTGCTTTTTTTCTCTGTGCTCTATGAGGCAATGTTATTGTGCAGATATTTCTTGTTATATTGACTGCATTTGTTATGTAAGTCATAGCCACTTTCCTTTTAGATTCCCTACCTGCAGCGGGACCGCCTTGGTGCTCCTTATGCTACTCTCCTCCCAAACAAGGGCACTGTGGTGATGTCCGCCACCTGCTAGAGACCGTACAATGCAGCGAATCTCAGCAGCTCGTCGACAAACGTCTTCACTCGGAGTGTCAGACACGTGCTGCAGGAGCCCAGCAACGCACAGCCTTGCCCACTCTGCCTGGTCTTGACGCCCTCCTGGATCTGTATTGCCACTAATCTGCACTATTACACCTCCCAGGGTTCTGTATATTAATTCTTACTTGATGCACTGCAGGGACAGTAATTCTGCACAGCTGTGAAAACCCACAAGGGACACAGTACCAAGCAGTCCCTAGTGACCTGTGGGGTGAGTGCCCCAAGGGCTTGCAGCCCTTATATCAGAGGTCTTCAAACTTTTGGATGCCGAGACCCCCCTGTCAACATTTTCAAGGGTAAGGACCCCCTCCTGACAAACATTTCTAAACCTCTAGGTTATGAGGAAGGTGAGGACCAAATTATGTGACAGACTTCACTAAATTGTGTGAGTAGAAAATGTAAATAATGTTCTGTGATGCTGCGTATTTTGGGGTAGCATTGCTTTATTATTTAGAATTTTTTTAAACACAGTTATACTGAGGAAAGATTTCACCCCATCAGTACCAGTTTGTAATCAAAATACAACAATTAACATCAGAAAGATGTCTAGTCAACCTCTGTTAAGGGCCTCCCAATCCGCAGGAATACGCGCCGCCACATTAGAAGCTCACCTGGCCATGGCCGGGAGCAGCAAGGGTGCATTCAAACCGTGGTGGTCTTGTGCAGAGTTAAGCAGTTTACCCATGCCCCTTTCCTCTCACCCCCTTCCTTCCATCCCTCTCTTCTCTCCTCTCCCAACCCCGGATCACTCTCTCACATTGCAGGCAGATGGTTATTAGCCCCAGGACACCTTTTGGTAACAGTAGCGCACTACAAATGTAAATAATAGGCAGAAGCAAGGGATCCACTAGACCCGAACTTCTGGAGGGGGGTTAACACTCCCAGCCAGGGCTTGTCCAAGCACTGGTTGCACACGGTGCAACAGTCTTTCCACCTTCTCAATGAATTCCCTTATTACCACTCACCAACAATACACCTCATCTCTCTATAGCACCTGTCTGACAAACATTTCATTTTTTTTATAGCGCTACTCATAGTTTACTCACACTCAGTTCTGTTATGTGCATGGGACATCTTTGTACCAGGCACATTAACCTTCTGCACTGTGTGGGTGACAAGAGTGCCCATGTGACTGCACGGTGAGCAATGCAACAGTGTGAGAGTATGGTAAAAGGAGTGACTGCAGGGTGAGTGAGGTGACCATATGAATTTGGGTTCGGCTGTAAGTACAGAGTGGAACGAATTAGTGCATGGTTAGTGATGGCCTTGTTTGAGTGAGCTACAGATTGAACAGTAAGGGGGGGACAGGTGAGTGGAGTGACATATGAGTGCAGGGTGAGAAGTGTGCTCGTGTGACTGCAGGGTGAGGTACAGAGTGAACAATGCAAGCGTATTTTTAGTGCAGAGTGAGAGCAGGGTGAGCGGGTGAATGTTGTGAGTGCATGGTGATCAGTGTGAGTGCATGGTGATCAGTGTGAGTGCATGGTGATCAGTGTGAGTGCATGGTGATCAGTGTGAGTGCAGGGTGAGCGGGTTAATAGTGTGAGTGCATTGTGATCAGTGTGAGTGCATTGTGATCGCTATGAGTGCATGGTGATCAGTGTGAGGGCATTGTGATCGCTGGGAGTGCAGGGTGAACGTGAAAGTGAAGGTGAGAATGAGAAGTTTGAAAGCAGGGTGCATTCCCAGAAACTTGAAGCGTAGGGTTTCAGATATAAGTTAAACTATTACTATAATGGCATTAATCAGGGTTCGAGGGTGGAGGAAATAAATAATGTGCTGATCCTGCAACAAACTTTCAGTCTAATGATTAGGGTTACCAGCTCATTATTTTGATGGCCCAGAAATAAGCAGTCACCTACAGCTGTATTTTTTGCACTTATCTGTGAATACTTAGAAAAGCAAATATAAATAGAAAGCACTTTTAATTGTGTTCTAGGGATGCCTCAATGATCCATGACTAATAATTAAAGAAAATAAAGACAGAAAAGTCACATCACTAATTAATACATACTTATTTATTTATAACTCAATTTAGTGTCAAGAGCAGGTCTCTGCAGGATCTTTAAACAACACATAGCAGGCATGTTTCTTTTGGCAACCCAACTTTATATTTCTTTTCATTAAATGCATTCTCACACTACAGCAGTAAGTGTAAAAATACAAATGTAAGGAATAGGCAGAGTGGGGGCCCAGGGGGTACTGGAACCATAAAAAAACTAAGTTTTGGTTATTAGTTAACAAAGGCATGTAAATATGCTAATGGTCTTTAAAGACCTGTGAAAAACTCGGGACGGAGATAAGACTCCAGACACTGCCCAGTCGAGGCGCCAGGAGCGCGAGCTGCACTGCAGCAGCCTGGGCTGAGCCACAGGAGGGGGAGGAGGGGGGCTGAAGCCCTGGAGGCCAGGGCAGAAGTGACACTGTGAAGGCGCGACCCCCTTTGCATCACTCCATGGCCCCCCTGGGGGTCGCGCCCCACAGTTTGAAGACCCCTGCCTTATAGTGTGCGTCACAGGCCACCCATATTCTCTGGGTCCATTCCAGAACCATACTCACACACTTAGCATGCACCATTGCAGAGCTTAGCCCACGCTCACATTGTTGGCCTCTGCCCCCCTCCTCCTTAGTGCTACTGGTGCTCCCAGTGTAGTGTGCAAAGCACGTGTGCCCTGAGATAGCGAGCATACAATCCTACTACGGCACTCCTCAGGAGGAGGATTCCCTGTCCTTCCTCAAGTGGAATAAGGAGTTTTATGAAGCTGTAGACGCCTCAATTTATAGAGCCATCAATGAAGCCATTGCGCCCCTTGAACACCTCGCTGAACAAATTGCATCCAAGAGCGCTAAAATCCCTTAACCTTCCCCATCCAACGGCCAAAGCCCTCTCAAGACGCCCAGGGCGAGGGACCGACGCCTGGTTGAAGGCAATGGAGGACTGCACCTTGACATCGAACGCAGTACCGACGGTGGAGTGCGATGTCTCAACGTTGGGGGATCCCGCAATAAGAGAGGCCAACTCCTCAATGCTGATCGTCGCCGGGTTGACGGTGGCGGAGGATTCGAAGCTGATGACGTACCTCTGTGTTTGGAAGTCTTTCATTACAGCTGATGTTCTATCGACGGCGAGCCGGCTGTTGAAGGGATTGTCGACAATATTTTCTTTGCAGGTGGATGGATTTTCTACGCCGATGAAGAACAGACCGGGATTTTGTTTCTGGAAGATGATCTGAGTCTCTTCTTCTGTCTCACAGGAGACCTGCCTCTAGAGGTAGAAGCTTTATGTTTCTCAGAGATACCATAAATCCTCTTTCTGTCCTTGAGAGTGCGTCCTGATAAAGATTGGCAGTGTGAACATGAGAATCCGGTAGGCAGAGAATACAAACAGGATCAGAATCTATTTTGGCCTTCTTTTTGTCACAGGAAGGCCAAGGATCAAACAGAGAAGGCAAATGTACAGTACTACTCCAACAGGTGTTAAATGTTAAAGTAAATGGTATTAAATAAAAATAGTAGCTCATTTCTGACAAAAAAGTCATAACATTTGTGGAGCTGATTAACCAGGGACCTGATTGAAGGAGCGGGAAAGAACAACTGACCTAACTGTCACCAATGAGGCATGATGGAAGCTAGGGGTCACTGCTGCCTTAAAGGCACAGTGCCAGTTTTTGAGTTTCTACATTTGCTTTCAGTTTCTATGCTATTGAAGTTACAATGCAGCCTATGGGCTAACAATGCCTGCATTTCTCTACGCAAGACTACTTTTCTGTGGTTCATTAAAAGCAGCTCAAGTGTCTTTTGGTCTTCCTCATTTGTTTATGTATGTGCAGAGACAAGACCTCACAGCATTGCTTAGCCTATTATGTCTGGAAGGCTGTATTGATTATTTAAAAAAAACAAAAAACTGTTGATATATATATATATATATATAACCCAAAGTTTGCTCAGCAAATTAAAGCCGCACTCCCAAGCAGGTTAGGAACATCCTTTATTTAAATGAGAGACAGCCAGCTTTGCATCCCGTATGGCAGTCCTTTGGCCGACGCGTTTCGGAGAATTCTCTCTCCTTCTTCTCGGGCCAATGCAAGCATTTAATGTTCATTGCTGGAACTACAAACTCTGCATCTTATATAGAGGTCACTGATTGGCCCCCGGTGTGTCTTCAATCTTCACATTGTTCCTATTGCATGTTGGTTAAAGTAGTTCCCCATTCCTTTGCATACTTTTTGCCCTCCAGTGGGCTTAGGTGCTCGCATTTGAATCCAGGACAAATAACAGCCCTCTATTGAGCCCCCGGATGGGACTCTGCCTGTCTGATTTATTTGCCTGTCACGCCGTCGCCGAGGCGAATTTTCCCCTCTTCGGGCCCTCCGTTGGTTTGGATGTGGTGCGCTTGCTTCTGCGACCTGGAGCCATCGCTAATGTATTACCCAAAGTTTGCTCAGCAAATTAAAGCCGCACTCCCAAGCAGGTTAGGAACATCCTTTATTTAAATGAGAGACAGCCAGCTTTGCATCCCGTATGGCAATCCTTTGGCCGACGCGTTTCGGAGAATTCTCTCTCCTTCTTCTCGGGCCAATGCAAGCATTTAATGTTCATTGCTGGAACTACAAACTCTGCATCTTATATAGAGGTCACTGATTGGCCCCCGGTGTGTCTTCAATCTTCACATTGTTCCTATTGCATGTTGGTTAAAGTAGTTCCCCATTCCTTTGCATACTTTTTGCCCTCCAGTGGGCTTAGGTGCTCGCATTTGAATCCAGGACAAATAACAGCCCTCTATTGAGCCCCCGGATGGGACTCTGCCTGTCTGATTTATTTTCCTGCCACGCCGTCAACGAGGCGAATTTTCCCCTCATCGGGCCCTCCGTTGGTTTGGAAGTGGTGCGCTTGCTTCTGCGACCTGGAGCCGTCGCTCATGTATTACCCAAGGTTTGCTCAGAACAATTAAAGCCGGGTCTGGATGTCGGATGTCTCCATGGTTCTGCGTTAGCAGAGATGGAGTCAGTCGTAACTTTTGGTGTGGAAGTAGAGAGAGTTCTAGCAGTGTGGTGAATAACCCACAGTTGGCGTGCCCATGTGGGAGCTACCAGGATTAATTTGAGAGACTGTTGTCTAAGCTTGCGAACTTCTAATGGTATTAGTGGTAGTGGCGGAAAAGCATACGCAAATCTATTTTATTTATTTATTTAAAATATTTATAGAGCGCAACTGTCACCTGGCAGGTATCCTGGCGCTTATAGCTACTCCTGGGGTTTTTAGACGGGGGGAGATGGACTATGACTGGCAGGTTTAAAGGGGTGGAGGAAAGAGCCATGTTTTGATTCGTTTCCTGAAGGGAAGGAGATGAGGGATTTGGCGAATATCGACAGGCAGACTGTTCCACAGCTTGGCTGCAGCTACTCTGAACGATCTTCCCCCGGTCCTGGCCTTCTTACATCTGGGCACTTTCACAAGGCAGGCAGTTGTGGACCTGAGTGTTCTGGAGGGGGTGTACCATGAGAACAGACGTTGGAGAGGTCTGGGTCCTGCACCGTGTAGTGCCTTAAAGACCAGGCAGAGGGCTTTGAAGGCAATGCGTTGCTTCAAAGGCAGCCAGTGCAGCTCGGCCAAAGCAGCGGTGGCCGAGGATCTCCTGGTCCAGCCAAGAGCCAGTTTGGCTGCTGCCGACTGGACTCGTTGGAGTCTGTCCAGTAGTGTCGCAGGAGATTCAAGCAGCAGGGCATTACAGTAGTCAAGGCGACTAAGAATAGTACACCTGACTATTAATGCTCTGGCGGAAGGTGGAAGTAGAGGCAGGACTTTGCGCAGTGAGCGCATAAGGGCAGAGCAGGTAGCGACTGTTCTTGAGACCTGTGTTTCCATGCTCAGTTGGTGATTTAGCATGACGCCCAAATTGCGAACACTGGTGACAGGTGGCGGGTTGTTAGAGTTTTCCGGGGGCCAAAACTCAGCAGGCAGAGGGCGGGGTATGCGGCTCGCAGGACAAAACAGAACCTCGGTTTTCGAGGAGTTGAACTGAAGGGAGTTCCGGTGCAGCCAGCTCGCAGTGTCTCTAAGACAGTCATGGAAGGCTTCCAAGGAGATGGAGTCTTCTCCTTCCCAGGAGAAGAGGAGCTGGGTATCGTCCGCATAGTTTACTGTGGTCATATTGTGTGATTTGATTAAGGTGACCAGTGGTTTCAAGTAAACATTAAAAAGAATCGGACTGATAGAGGAACCCAGGGGAAAAGACCGATTGGAAAGGGGGAAGGGATACGGCCTGTTTCCTGTCGCTGAGGTAAGAGTGAAACCAGATCAGGGCTGTGCCGTCGATCCCTGCCTCTCTCAACCGCTCGAGCAGGATCCCATGATTGACAGTATCGAATGCGGCAGACAGGTCTAATAAGATCAAGGCCACGGCTTGGCCCCTGTCTGCGCGCATTCGAAGTTCCTCCATGGCAGTGAGCACAGCAGTTTCAGTGCCATGGGCTGGGCGAAAACCAAATTGGAATTCGTCCAGAATGTGGTGCTGCTCGAGGTGGGTTGAGAGGCATTTACTGACCCAAAGTTCAAGCACCTTCACCGGAAAAGGCAGGAGTGATATGGGGCGGAAGTTGGACAAGCATTCTGGGTTCAACGTAGGTTTCTTTAGTAGCGGGGTGATGAGCGCTTGCTTCCAGGGGATAGGGACGAAACCGCAGCTGAGGGATTGATTACAAATCATCCGGAGAGTATGAAATAGTTCGTGCCCACATGTTTTCCAGATTTTCGGAGGCAGAGGGTCAAGGGGGGATCCCGAGGTGATGCCCTGTGCAACTATTTCAAATTCTGTTTGAGAGATAAGGGGGAAAGCCAGAAGCCTGTTTGTAGGAGAACAGGCTGACCTCGGAGAATCAAGATTGGTGGGGCTGGCTTCGGGAAGGGTGGGATGGATGTGTAACGGGGGCGTTGCCAGATTGGTGATGATAGTCTCAATTTTGTCGGTAAAGAACTGAGCAAGGCTATCACAAAGGGACTGAGATGGGGGAATAGGGTTTTTGACGCAATCAGGA
The DNA here is from genome assembly GCF_964263255.1 of Lissotriton vulgaris. NCBI lineage: Eukaryota > Metazoa > Chordata > Amphibia > Caudata > Salamandridae > Lissotriton > Lissotriton vulgaris. Next base: position 365,020,911 of record NC_141700.1, read on the forward strand.
TGTAAGATATTGTCCAGGATCTGAAATATACTTTTTGGACTGTTGGCCGCATTGGCTATAGTGGAGCAGTAGTAATTCGCTTTACTCTCTGCAATGGCGAATTTATAGTCACGGAGTGACTTTTTCCAGAGGACTTTATTGTTGTTGCAGTATCCATGTCTCCACTTTCTCTCAGCCTGTTTGCAGGCTGATTTGAGGGTTTTCAGGGAGTCATTGTACCAGGGGGCAGGTGCTCTACCTTTGGGTTTACAGAGTTTAAGAGGGGCAACCGAGTCCGCGATGGAGGTGATTCTCGAGCTGAGGGATCTGTAATTGTTTTCCACCGAGCTGGTGGGGGAGAAGCTATCCTCCACCTCGAAGACTTTGGTGGAGATGCTGAGTTTTTCTAGAGCTTTCCAGTTTCGGTAGGAGAATTGTGGTGGCGAGTAATTCTTGGGCTGTCTTGTTATGGCGTTGTTGATGTAAAGTTTGATGAGCGAGTGGTCTGTCCAGCTCATAGGTAGAATATCTCCTACTTGAGTTAGACCCGGGCTCGAATAAATAAGGTCAAGACGGTTGCCTGCAGAGTGAGTGGGGTCCTTCATCAGTTGGTGAAGCCCCACACTGTCACATGACATCAGAAGGTTGTCTAAGCCTGTGTCTAGGCTGCCGTTGGGCCAAAGATTGAAATCTCCTAGAAGAATAAGTTTGTTATGCGAGGTTGCCATGTTTGTGATGATCGTAAGGAGTGCATGCTGTTGCGAGAGGGAAAAGGCCCCAGGTGGGCGGTAGCAGATGATCATCGTGAAGGTGACTCCTTGGTGGCAGTTTATTGCTTGACCAATTCAACCATATTGCATTGCCCTTGGACAGCGGGTGTGGAAACCTGGCGGCAAAGTTTGGGAATTTTGCGTTTTTGTGTGTGGCCAACTGATCTATGTCTGGATGACCCCACTTGTGGAAGAATGGTTGAAGAACTTGGGGATGTAGTTCCCATTCGTGAATTTGTTGTGTCTGCCGACTCAACAGATCTGCTATCTGATTGTGAACTCCTGGAAGGTGTCCTGCCAACAGATATACATTTTGTGGAATGGCCCATCTCCAAATGTTCTGTGCGAGTTGGGACAGTTGTAGAGAGTGTGTCCCCCCTGTTTTTGTATATAATACATGGCTGTTATGTTGTCTGTCCGGATTAAGACAGCTTTGTTTTTTACTTGTACTTGGAAGGTTTTGAGTGCTAAGAATATTGCTAGCAACTCTAGATGGTTGACATGGAACAATTTTTGTTGACTGTTCCATTGTTCTCGAGTTGTATGATGTAGGAGATGGGCGCCCCATCCTGTGAGAGATACGTCTGCTGTGAGCACTAGTTGTGGAACAGGTTCGAGGAACGGCCACACCTTTGTCAAGTTTTTGGTATTCCACCACTGCAGAGAGCAATGTGTGCGGCTGTCTACCAACACCAGGTCTGTTAGTTGACCTTGAGGCTGATTCCACTGTTGTGCTAGACATTCCTGTAACGGACGCATTTGCAGTCTTGCATATGGTACTATGAAGATGCAAGATGCCATCATGCCTATTAGCCTCATGAACACTCTGGCTTGCAGAGATTGTTGGTGTTGAAAGGCTGTGACTAAGGCTTGAATGCTCTGTATCCTTGCTGGACTGGGATACGCTAGAGCTCTAGACTTGTTTATTATAGCCCCTAGATACTGATGTGTATGAGAGGGTTGCAGGTGCTACTTGGTGTAGTTGATTGTGAACTCCAAGTCGTGCAATGTTTGAATTGTCTTAGGTGTGTGTTGGACACACTGACTGAATGACTTGGCTTTTATGAGCCAATCGTCTAGATAAGGGATGTGCTGCTACTACTGATAATGTTACAAATAAAGGGTTAACCCAAAGTTACTGGGACCTGGGTAGTTCAATGTTACATGTAGGAAGGGGTCCCAGTTGCTAAACAATCAATTCTAGTATAATGATTTGCGAATTTTTCAAAAGAATTGAAGAAAATCTTTGAGAGGAATGTTGTTTATTCACATCCTCTTCATAAGTTGATTATGCATACATTTAATCATAAATAATCACAGTTCTTTCAATGCCCAAAGAGAGGTGTGAGTGAAAGGAGTAAAGGGAAGGGGTAAGGTAAGTGATTGGTGAGGATCAAGGTAGTGAGAGAAAGTTTTTTTTTTTTTGTTCAAGTCTGTTTTTATTGTGAACACAGCGATAAGCCTACAACCCCTTTCCGGAGCCGGCCGCGCATAGAAGAGCCAGTAGGTAGAACCAGACAGGGGAGATGGAGTTGTTAACACAGCGCCCTGCCTACAACCCCCGGGGGGGGGGGGCCGGCCGCGTGGCTTATTAGAGGAAAGCATAGCCAGAGGTGGGCATAAACATAAGCTGGCAATACATCGTTGGGTGAGGTAGGCTCGCATGTGAGGAACAGCAATGGTGTCACATTTTCAACAGGCCCAACAGGGACCTAACTACCCCAGAGAGGGGTGGAAGCCAGAGTGGCAAGTAGGAAGGAAGTAAAGTCAGGAAAGGAGCTAGCAGCGACAAGATGAAGAGGAGGTAAAGGGGTGCACCAGTGGCCACATACAAGGAGTGCGAAGCACAAAGCGGCGCTGGGGTTAGCGGTCAAAAGTCTAGTCTGCTAGGGTCGGCAGGGACGAGGGCGTCCTCGAATAATTGCAGAGCTCGGAGTCTGGGAGGCATGTGGCGGGCATAGCTAACCGTGCACAAGAGGCGCACTAGGGGCTCCCACACTGCCTTGAAGCGCACCCCCCTGAACTGTATCCGCGCTGTGAGTAGTTCCATAGTCAGGACCTGCCAGAGGCGCACGAACCAGGATGCTATCGGCGGCGCCTCTGTTCGTTTCCAATATAGGGCAATGAGCTGTTTGGCAGCACCTAGCATGTGAAGGGTGAGGATCCAGTCGCTGCGCGTAAGGGCCCTAAGTGTGGGGGGTCGGATGCCCAGTAGGAGTGTGCAAGGCTCTTCAGGGAGGGGGAAACCCAACACCTTCTTAATGTGACTGAGGACCTCCTTCCAAAAGACAGCTAGGGCAGGGCAGGACCACCAGATGTGTATGAAGTCGCCAGTCGCAGTGCCGCACCTCCAGCACAACGGCGAGGAAGCGGGGAACATTTTGCTGAGTCGCAGGGGGGTGTAGTACCATTGCGTCAGCATTTTGTATGCATTTTCCCTTTGCGGGATGCTGCGGTAGGTTTTGGGGATGTCGTTCCAGAGCCGAGTCCATTGAGAGGGCGTGATGTCAGCGCCCGTCGCCGATTGCCACCGTTTCTGATAGGGATGTGCAGGTGGGGCGGTGGGGTGTTGCAAGATGTTGTATATCTGGGAGATGAGCCGTTTCAGCCCCCCGAGGGACCGTGCCAGCTTCTCAAAGGGGGTATATGGCCTAGTAGCAGCTTGGATCATGTCTTCCCCCGAGGTCCAGTGACGCAGCTGTATGTACTGCAAGTGAGCGGTGGGGGGGAGCCTAAATTCCTCTCTGCAGTCAAGCCACGTTTTAGGCGATCCGCCAAGAAAAAGGTCTCCCGCAACTCGGCAGTCGCCTTGCGTCCAGCTCTCAAAGGCTCGGGTCTGGGCAGCTGGGGGGAAGTGTGGGTTACCCGCAATGGGAGTATGCGGGGAGGGAAACGTAGTGAGACCCTTGGCCACTGCCACCCTGTCCCATACCTCAAGGACCGTCCTCGTGGGGACCGCAAGATATGCACTTCTGGAGCGCGCCACTCTCGGTAGCCAAGGCAGGTCCCATATGGTGCGCCCCGTGACCGATCGGTCCATGTGGAACCAGTGCTTGTCGCTTTCGCGTGCACCCCATTCGATCACGTACCGGAGGTGTGACGCCCAATAGTAGTGGAGGAGATTCGGGCAGGCAAGACCGCCCCTGTCTCTCGGTTCCATCAGGACTTTCTGCGAGAACCGGGGTTTTTTGCCCCCCCATATGAAGGACGTGAGGTCGCGTTGTAGGTTTCTGATGCAGTGGATCGGAATCGGGGTGGGAAGGCACTGGAAAACATATAGAATGCGGGGAAGGACAGACATCTTGACAGCGTTGAGCCGCCCTAGCCAGGAGACCATCAAGGGTTTCCAGTTCCGCAGGTCAGCCAGGACTTCCTTGCGGCAGGAGGCTCAATTCCTCGAGGACCACGAGTCAAGGTGTGGCGCGAGATCCAGGCCCAGGTATTGAATATGGCTGTCCGCCCAGCGATAGGGCGTGACCCCCTGTAGGAAAGAGATCTCCTCGTCAGGGACGGTAAGGTTGAGCGCCCAAGACTTGGCATGATTGATTTTAAGACCGGACGCTTGTTCAAACAGGGAGAGGGCTTTGTGCACCGCTGGGAAGGAGATCCGAGGGTTCGTAAGAGTGAGAATCAGGTCGTCGGCGAAGAGCGCTACCTTATTCATGCGCCCTCCATGGGAAACACCATGGATATCGGGGGTACGCCTAATCAGCTCCGCCAATGGCTCCACAGCGAGGGCGAACAAGAGCGGCGACAGCGGGCACCCCTGTCTCGTGCCCCTGTGGACCGAAAGTGGCGATGTCAATTGGCCATTGACCCGAATCCGGGCATGAGGTCCTAGGTAGGGGGCCATACACCTGGAGATCATAATAGGGCCAAGACCTAGCCTCTTGAGGACCGCCCGGAGGAAGGTCCAATCGATCCGGTCGAAGGCTTTTTCTGCGTCCAGTGAGAGGAGACAGGCCGGTATTTTCCAATGGTGCACCTTTCCCACCAAGTGCGCCAGCCGGCGGACATTGTCAGCTCCCTGGCGGACTCGGATAAATCCCACCTGGTCCGGGTTCACCAGGCCCGGCATGTGTGGGTCAAGACGTTTGGCCAAAACCTTGGTATAAATCTTAAGATCAGTGTTAAGGAGGGCGATGGGGCGGTAGGAGGCGCACAGGTCCGGGTCTTTCCCAGGTTTGGGGATCAGGGCTATTTCCGCCAGACCCATGTCAGGTGAGGGGCCGACGGTGTCAGAAAAGGAGCTGTATAGTCGCAGCAGATGCGGGCGGAGTTGGGTCAAGAACAGCCGATAGAAGGCCAATGGCAGGCCGTCTGGCCCCGGGGTTTTCCCCGCAGGGAGATCCTTAACAGCCTCCGTTATTTCATCCTCCTGTAAAGGGCTCTCCAGCGAGGCCGCACATGCCGGGGACAGGGTAGACCCCCCGTAGTCAGCGAGGACGGCCTCGCGGGCCTCCGGGGAGGTGGGCTCCTCGGCATATAGGGAGGAGTAGTAAGCAACAAAGGCGGCCTGCTTGGCCCTCTCGGAGGTGGCGCAAGTGCCGTCCTGCTGCCTGACGTTAGCGATGTGGGCTCTAGCGGTGCGTGCCCGCAGTCTGCCGGCTAGTAGTCGGCCAACCTTGTCCCCACCCTCATAGTACCGTTGCTTGAGTGCTAGCAGGGAGTGTTCTGCCTTGTTGGTGCGTAGGGTGCGAAGTTGTCCCCGCAGGTTAGCTAAAGCTCTCCTCGACGCCCGCGAGGAGGAAGTCCGGTCTCGGGCCTCCGCAAGCTTGATTTCGCTAGCCAGGTCGGTTTCCATCTTGGACTCAGCCCTCCTCCGTGCCGCCGCCAGGGAGGTGATGTGACCCCGAATGGTGGCTTTGAAGGCATCCCAGACCGTCTGAAACGGCAGTTCGGGGGTGTCGTTAACAGCGAAATACGAGTCTATGGCGTCACGGATGCTGGCGACGTCGTCAGGGTCCCGAAGGATCCTCGGGGGGAGCGTCCAACGGCGTTCACGAACGGCTTGGGACAGGGGGTCCTGCAGTAGGAGCTCCACGTGAGCGTGGTCTGACAGGGAGATGTCGGAGATAGCAGAGGCCAAGGAGTCACGGGCCACCTCAAGGGAGGCGAAGAGATAGTCGATTCGGGAGTATGTCCTATGGGAGTGCGAGTAGAAGGAGTAGTCCTGGGTCCCCGGATTGTGGTAGCGCCACGCGTCCACAAGTCCCAGGTCTCTGAGCTGTGTTTTAAGAGTGGAAGACATTGCACCCGCTCCGTTAAAGGGGGCTCCCGCCCGGTCTAGCTCGGGGTCCCAGACAAGATTGAAATCGCCGCCCAGAATCACATTACTGTCACCCGAAGGGAACTGCTCCCGCAGGAGTGTCTGAAGGTATTTGTCCTGCGACTGGTTGGGGGCATAAACACACCCAAGCGTGAACTGCGCACGGCCCAGCTGCACCGTGGCTCGGAGGAAGCGCCCGTCAGCACTTTTGAAGGGTTTCACTGGTCCCCGCCTAATGCCAGCCCTGCATAGGATTGCCACCCCCGCTGTCTTGGTGTCAGAGGATGCCCAGAACTGTGTGGGATATCTAGGGTGGGCCATGCGTTTGGTGTCTCCCCTGAGAAGATGCGTCTCCTGAAGGAGGATAATGTCAGGGGCCTGTCGTAGGAGGTAGCGCCACACCTGTTGCCGCTTGTTGGGGGAGTTGAGCCCTTTGACGTTGAGAGATAGGACTTTCAAGGGTGTAGGGATGTTCGCCGTCATAGCATTAAGGGGGAGTGAAGTCGCGCATAACCCAGTGTAGCAGACCCTCCCGTAGACAATACAGCGGCATGCGCTCCCAGCCCCCAGCGCGGTAGCCCCCGCAGAACCCACCCCTCCAGCCCACCGCAGGCGCGAAAGGGGAAGTGTAAAGACGAAGTAGGAAGAGAAAGATCAGAAAAAAGAAGAAAGGCACAAAAAAGAGATCGAACCAAAACAGGCCAACAGGGCCAGCATACAATGTCCCAGGTACCGAACATCCTCTACCCGAGGGTTTGGATGAATCCAGGAATGTCACTTCCTATAGGACAAGGGGAGGAAGCGGAGATCTGGGCAAGTGGAGTGGAAGTAAATCGTCTCGGGGCCCGTCCACCCCGCTGCTCAGAGGTAGTCCGGGGGTGTGTCAGGCCGCAGGGCCGCTCGGTCCGGTAAGGCGCCGGTGGGGCGCAGGGGCTCTGCGGTGAAGTCCATGATCTGAGGGAGGCAAAGGGCGTCGCCTTCACCACGGACATTGAGGATAGGCCATCATGGGGCAGGGGGATACGCTGAAGTGTCTAGAAGGCGAGCGTGTGTACGGGGTAGCTAGAGTCACAGTGGCAACGCTCAGTGGGCATCTGGGGTCGAGGGGCGATCCCCACCCTCAGGTCCTGAAGCGGGGGGCTGGGAGGCTCGCTCCTCGCGGTCGCCTTCAAGGGAGCGGATGTGAGCAATGATGTCCTGCTTGGTTTGCGAGGTAGAGAGCGCGTCCACCGGGGGGGAACGCCGTCGTCTGCGCACAGTGGACCATTCAGAGCGTGGAGGAGCCCTCTCCGAGGGGGAAGGACGCGTCGGGCTATGATCTGGTGATTCCGGCATGCCCAGCAGTTGCGCCGCCTCTCGGTAGGATCTGAGTGATCTGCGCTTGCCTTCCCACTTGAAGATGAGTGCGAAGGGATGTCCCCACTGGTAAGAGATGTTGAGGGCCCGGAGCTTCTCTGTGATCGGGCGAAAGACTCGCCGTCTGTGGAGTGTGGTGGGGGCCAGGTCCTGGTAGATCTGAATCTTGTGGCCCTCGTATCGCAGGTCCGGGTTATCTCTAGCCGCTTTCAAGATGGCCTCCTTCTCGGTGAAGTAGTGGAGCCTGGTGATGATGTCGGGCAGGAGACCCGCTTTTCCCCCCGCTCCGAAGACACGGTGTGCGCGGTCCAGGCGTGGTGGGGGGGCGTCCTCTTCGCCCCACACCTCTTGCAAAAGTAGAGCCACATAGGCCATGATGTTAGTCCCCTCTTCCCCGAGTGGTACACCCCGTATGCGGAGGTTGTTGCGGCGTCCCCTATTTTCCAAATCCTCCTGTTTGATCTGGAGCTGGATATGTTGTTCCTCGAGGGTCGCCACTCGCCGCCAAATCTGTTCTAGGTCCTCCGTGCGGGAGTCGACCGTCCTTTCCAGACCGTCGACGCGATCGCCAAGGTCGGTGACTTCCTTGCGCATTTCTTTGACGCAGGTGTGGACCTCCGTCCTGAGGGACCCAATTTCAGTCTTCAGATCGTCCATAAAGGAGGTCATGAAGGCCTGCGTCACCGGCGGGGAGTCGGGTGGCGGTGGGGGCTTCCCCCCTGACGATGCCGATAATCCACCGGAGGGTGATGATGAGCCCGCCTTACCCCACATAGAGGCCACCGATGCCCCCCTGGTCGTCGCGGGCGTGGAGTCTGGCTTGTTCCCCTTGCCGCGGGTCATGGTCCACGTGGGCCGCACTCAAATAAGGGAGGTCCAGGCCGTGAAGGGGCCGCCGGGGTAGGGTGGGTAGCGCACCCGAGAAGATGGGGCAGCGCGGAGGCAGGAGAGGCAGCGGAGAGGTGAGGGCTGCAGAGGGGTCGCAGCAGGCCGGGCCGGCGGCCGTAGGCGGGCGGCCTCTCGCAGTCTCGTGGTGTGGCACAGTACCCTGGCGCCGCCCAGGTCAGGGCCTCCTTCCAGCGTCGTGTCCGGCCGCAGCTGACAGCAGGGTCATCCAGTTCGGGGCCCGCCAGGCGCGGGAGGGTCGAGTCTTGGCGGCAAGGTGGCCAGGGGTCGGCTGCTGTAGGGTTAGGGCCCACCAGGGCTCAAGGGTCGCTAATGCATCGTGGGCAGCGGCGCGCCGGCCGCAGTCCACGTGTCCAGGGCGGCCGGGGGCACTCAGGCTGGGTCCGTTGGCGCGTGGAGATCGGCCACCGTCATAGGTGGGGAGCGGCTGGGAGAGCAAGCGTCAGGCCCCCTCTGGGGACGGCAGGCAGGGGGGGCAGCGCGTGCAGCTCACTGTCAGGGCCCAGGGCGGGCGATGGAGTTCCGACCAGGATTCGGGGGCTGCCGGCAGTTCCACAGTCCTGGACCAGGCTGGGTCGACCCACCGTCAGGGGTGGGGAGTGGCAGGAAGAATGAGCGTCGGGCCCCCACGGGAGATGGCAGGCAGGGAGAGCAAGCGTCGGGCCCCCTCTGGGGATGGCAGGCAGGGGGGGCAGCGCGTGCAGCTCACCGTTGGGGCCCAGGACGGGCGATGGAGTCTCGACCAGGACTCGGGGGCCACCGGCACTCCAACTGGTCCGGGCCTAGTTTTCCCGCCGAGACCGGGGGCTCAGGTAGGAGCGGCGTCCGGGCCGCCGCCGCGCCTCTCGCTGGGATCAGCCCGGCAATTCGGCTCCAACAGCCCCGGCGCGGTCCCGCCGGCGACAGGCTGAATCCGCTGCTCCCGCACGACCACAGGAGGGGTCAGGAGTGCTCCGGTGTCCCCTCCGGGCCGCAGCGCTGGACCCCTCTCCAGGGGCTCGCCTCGGTGTCACAACAGCAGCCCCAAGGCAAGATGGCGGTCAGCGACCGTTGGTGCAAGTTCCGCCGGTTGGCGGTGTGGCTGCGGGGGCTGTCCCGGTCGCTTCTCACCGGCTACAAGGGGCACCGGTAAGGACCTCGAGGAGTGGGGGCCCCTCGGAGCGATCACACCCCCAGGGACCACGCTGAAACAGGCAGATTAAGCAGCGGGGCGGCGGAGCTCCAGTGAGACACGTCTGCTCACATCGCCGCCGTAGCCACGCCCCCGTGAGAGAAAGTTTTACTGAGGTCACATGTGGTCACAAAGATACATTTTATAGTTGGACAGCACATGGGCATGTTAATATCGCCATAGTACAATTCTATACAAATGCCATCAAATCCCAATAGTAAAAACAAAGTCAAAGATTTCCTGTTGAGCTTGGGTAGGATATGTAAAGGGGAGTAAGTCGACGTTTTGACCCCTGGTGGTGTAGGTTCACCGACAGAGGGAGTGTGGCCCAGAAGGTCATGCTACTCTTCAATGCCCTCTAGCCACATCCCACATTGCCTTCAAGCATATCGGCTACTGTATGATAGATATGCACTCCCAAATATTTAAAACAATTGAGTTCCCACCACACCTCTCTATCAATAACCGGCTGGGGCTCTCCCTGCTTCAACGGGAACAGGTACGTCTTCGACCAGTTCACTCTCAACCCCGAGATATCGCCAAAATACGAAAGCAAAGTCCCAGCTCTCGTCACTGCTTCACTGGCGTTATCAAGAAATAGCAGCAGGTCATTGGCGTACAAGGAAATGTACTGCCGGCTTCCTCTACACCACAGACCATCAGAGTGGTCTTCCAATCGGACCTTCATCGCTAACGGCTCCACCGCCAAGGCGAACAACAAAGGAGATAACGAACACCCTTGTCTCGTGCCCCGATTCACTGGGTACTGCGAGATCGGCGATCCGATGCGCACTCTAGCCACAGCCGACGTGTAGAGCACTTTCGTCCAGCAGATAAAGTCGACCCCGAGGCCAAATCGCCCCATCGTGGTATATAAATAAAACCACTCCAAGCTGTCAAAAGCCTTTTTAATGTCCACTGACAACACCATTGGTTGTGGTGCCTCCAGCTGGTCTTCCTCAAGCATCCTCACTAACCTTCTGATGTTCGTGGATGTGTTCCTCGTTGGGATGAAACCAGCCTGATCCTCATGGATCAATGTAGTCATATGGTGTATAGGTCGGGTCATGGCAAACAAAGAAAAACCAAAGGAAATGATGGACGGAGCGTTGACAATACAAGCACTCACCCCCAGTAAACTGATCTGGGTTTAATCCATCACCGTTCTTTAGCCCACTCTGCCACCCCAGTTCAGACATGGCCATATGCAAATCAGTCTGACCCTGTGCCTCATGGGAACATTCCAGCCCGAACTGCCAAGCCATACCTTCCCTGGACCGGAAACAAGCTACCGAGGACCGGTTTCTGGCATTTCAGCCTTCTTCAGCCCGGCTTGCTTGAATCCAGTGGCAAAGTGAGCAAGGGACTCACGTCTGAGCATACCCTGCCAACTTATGGCGAACTCACATTAAAGCAGGCAACCTGACCCCTGAAGACCCCACTGGGTCCTTTAAGTAAATACTAGCGCCTAAAATAAGGCCAGGGGATAGCCACACAGGCTCTTTAAAAAGCAATGCCCCGTGGTCGTGGGAGCCTCGACAGGCTCTAAACAAACATGCCCCCAGGGAGCCTTGTGGGGTCTGGACAACGTTGGAGCGACCCACCGCCATCCGGGGCCGCCCTAAATGCACCACCAGGAAATATGCCCCATACTGGACAATCACGGGCCTTCTAGCGCAACGGCTCTGGAAATAATGAGTGCCCCCATCACTGGAGCCACGCATGGGCTCTGTAACTAATTAATAAAACGTGGGGGCGGCCCACTGCCACCCGGGGCCGCCCTCGATGCATCACCGTCCCTGGCCGTACTTCGGCCAAAACAACCGAGCCACACTCACCGGTCCTGTGCGGGCGGAGACTCCTCTCAGCGCTTCACTCGGCGGTGGCAGCGGGCAGGGCTATCTCGCTCCTGAGAGCCTCGCAGAGATCCGCTGTACCACGCTCCATCGGGAACTCCTCAGATGCTGCAGGGCTCCCTCCGCTCACGGGAGCCCTGCCGACCAGCCGCCATGATCCTTCGTCCTCCGGCTGTCTTCGGCAATGGGGGTCGAGGCGCGGCCCAATCCCAGCACGGCTCACTAGGCGAGCCCCTCCTGACGTAGCAGCTCTTCCCCGGGGACCAGCCAATCAGAGCGCGGCCCCGCGGGACGAGCCCGCAGCAGCTGTCCAATCCCAGCGCGGCCTCTTCGGTTTCTCGTTCGCGGCCCCAGGCGGTGGACGGCTCGTTTTGTGGGCAACATCTAGGGGTAGGCTCCCTCAGGAATAAAAATAAATGTAAAAGCAGGGTGGCACCCGTAAATTATCAAAAATAAGGCAAATAAAGACGCAGGTTGGGCACCTGCGCACTCGTGGGCATATAAGGGACAGGAGCGCTTCCCTCCCAGGGAAAACAACAGCGCTCTGCCTGAAAGGAAAATAAAAGCGCTCTTGAGGCGCTAGAAGCATAGATAGTACCAACAGGCCCCCAGAGATGACCCCTATAACAAGATGGGTCCCAGCAACGCAGGACAAGGCTTCCAGGGCAAAGAAGGTCTCCCAGCCATCCCCAGGCCAGGCAGAGGGGTCCCAGGAAGACGTCCTCCAGCAACCCAGGGATCCAGGGGCTGGGCAGGGCCCAGGGAGGCAAGCCATCCCCTGGGCCCAAGCAGCAGCACGCCCCTTCAGGGTGTCACAGCACCCTTTTTATACAGCAAAATCCTTTGTCTAAAGGTGCAGGGTGGGGGCAAAACCAGGCGCAGCTGGTTTTGGAGCACTGTGATGTGCTCAGCCACCCCTCCCATTCACTAGTCAGGCTAGGGTCATCAGTCACACCACAGGGGGTGGAGCCAGCATTGTGTGGGGAAAGCCCAGCCCTATTCAGGTCCCAGGTGCACCCCTCCCTCACATCAGCATGCTAATCTCTCCACTCACCACCGGGGCAGACCCATCCAGACTCTTGGAGCCAGGCTCACAAGCCAGCTCCAGTCAATCACGTGCCAGCACACTCACTACACACGCACACCTATGTCTAGAAGTGGCACTTCCACACTAGACACAATGCTGCATACATTATCGCGCAGCATTCAATCTCACGAGTTCGCACATACCAAACTCGACCCTGCACTCCCCACGCATTAGGAACTACCATGGTCACACATATTCCCCATGCATTCCTATGAGAGGGCAGGTCACTCTCACCACACACACAGAGAGCGCACAAACTTTACACTGGACCACAGTGAAAAAGTGCGCAGAGACCTAAAATCACCAACGCCAGGTTACAGAAACAGGCTAGGCAAAAGCAAAAAGTTTCGGGATGAACCTGCCAAAAAGGGCCGGGTCAAACAAGGGAGCTCGCAAGATAGGATGCCAACGTACCAGAAAGTTGTATCAGAAAAGCTAGCTGATCTACATTAGGTGCATAAAGACGACAGAATTCTACATCCTTGCCCCTAAGTCTACACTCTATGGCCACAAACCTGCCCGAAGGGTCTATCGTCTGCCTCGTGAGTTGGAAAGGGACCCCCGCTCGTATCCAGATCAGAGCCCCCGTGCAAACGCTGAATAAGTGGTGTTACAGACCTGCCCCCTTCATCGTCTTTGCAGTGCTATGCTCGCCTCTTTAGTTAAGTGGATCTCTTGGAGTAACGGTATGTGAACCCCTCTGCGAACCAAATATACATGAATCTTGTGGCGTCGTGTCATAGTATGTAGGCCCCTCACATTCCAGATAATAAAGCGTAAATCAGCGGTATCTCCCATTCCCCACAAGTAACATCTGCATCCCAAAACGTACACCCGCTTCCACACCGGTCAACTCCCCCCCCCAACCTCGTCCCCCGCTACCTCGCCCTCCCGTCCCCCCCAAGTACAGGACCTAGTAATGCCCCGCTAGCTCCCATCCAAACCAGTTCCAACATTTACACACTCCTAAGCCCATCATCAGTCACTGAGGGCACGCCGTAAGGGCAATGAGGGGGGGCCGGGTGCCAACGGGCCGCCGCCCAGCCTCTGCACACTTCCCGCCACACACTGAGCCCCGGATAAATGAAAACTTTAACAATCCCTCCTCCCCCGACTCAAAGTCCCTGAACAGAACCTGCTACAGGAAGTCCATATATTCCACAGCATCGTCTCCAACTCAGTTCGGCAGCCGCTTTAGCCCTCATCCAACATGCCTTCTGCCGTTGATGGTGTAACCTTCGGCAGGTGCACACTGTCCACCTCTGACTGTTCAGTATTGGTTTGGTCGCCGTCCTTCTCCGAGTCTGAACCTCCTGGAGATACCACTTCGAGCACATCTCGACGTTCCGCTTCTGTTTGCTGCAGCGAGGGCCTCCTCAGCCTGTTTTGAAGCCTCCTTGATTTCCTCTGAGGCAATTGTCTTGCCAGCCGCTGCGTACCTTGGCTGCCATCATCCTTCCCGGCTCTATATAACTCCCGCAAAGCACAGGCATCTTCCGGAGTTTCGTAAAAATACGTTTTACCGTCCACAATCGCCCTCAGCTTGGCCGGGAACAATAGGGAGTATTGGAGTCCCTCAGTCCGCAGCTCTCTTTTGACTGTCAGGAAGGAGGCCGACGTCGCTGTGTTTCGTATGTGTAGTCAGGGAACAAGTTAACCTTACTATTCCCCACGTAGTAGGGACCGTCTGTCCGTGCTTTCTGCTGCAACAAGTCTCTATCACGGAAATGCAACAGCCTTGCCACCACTGGCCTCGGGGGTCGGCCCTGCTGGGGTGGCCGGGCCGGAAGAACCCTATGTGCTTGTTCTAGAGTATAGAAAGTAGAGAGGCCATCGGGGGGTCCACAGTTTTGAGCCAGGTCTCAAGGTACTGCAGCATGTCCGTCCCTTCCGCTTTTTCTGGTAGACCCACTACACGGATGTTGTTCCGGCAATTACGTCCTTCGGTATCCTCGGCCCGCTTCTCTAGCGCTCCTATGCGATCCAGTACATTTGTCATTGAGGCCGGGAGGTCTTTCTGCAGAGGTTCGATGGTTTGGAGCGCTCCTTCCACCGTTTTGACCCTGTCCGCCAATTTACCATGATCAGCGCGTAAAAGGCCCAGCCCCATGGCTTCCTGCGCTATGCCCTGCTGTAGCGCCGATCGGGAGTCCGCTATTGCCGCCAGAATTTTGTCCAGCTAGCGCTGTAGATGGGGGTCACCTGGCTGCTTGTGCGCTTCCTGCTCCTCTCGCTCAGTCAAATCACCTTCCGCCATCGTCCTTTTTCCCTTTTGGCTTGACCATGGTTAGGCACCGGTAGTCGGGGGTCCTCCTGTCCTTCCGGTCCGCTGTGCGCTTAAGCCCCGCACCAGGGAGGACCGCTGTAGGAGAGTAGGGTCTGCAATCCTATGGTCACCCACGATTTTTGCTTTTTGCTTCACTGGTTTACGACTTTCCCTGGCTGTGGGCCTGCTAATCAGACCCACAGCCTAGCTGTTCTCTCTCTAAATTGACAAGCATTTACCTTAGGTGCATTTACCAATTGGTACTGGGCCACCTTGTCCCTGTACAGCATACCTTAGGTATCCAGGGCATAGGTGTACCCAGGGCCTACCAGGGGCTGAAGCATGTATTATGCCACCCCTGGCTGGCCATCTAAACAGACACAACTGGCTGCACGACAGCTGGGGCAAGGTGGTGTAATCACCCTTTGCTTTAGATATAGTATTCCTATATCTAACCCTAAAATGGACACATATATTCCTATCAGTCACTCCTATGGCAGGCCTTATCAATCCTGAAGGCAGAGTGCTTGGAATTATGTGAGATGGTGCTCTGGCATGAGCTGAGCCCGTTTGCAGCTTGCGGAACCAAGTCCTAATAGCTGTTCCATGATAACGCTATACCATAAACTCTTAAGTGCATTATGAACCTCGCGGTCAAATGCTAACTTTGGCATAGCATTATCAAAACATGTCGAGTAAGGTGTCATACGAATTGGAATACTACCCCCTCGCCAATTCTGGCGACGGGGGTAGCATTCCACCCTTCTAGAGGGACACGACATGTATGTAACTGTGAACCCCGGTTAAAGTTAACTCGAGCCTCAGCATCACAAAATGGATGCTGCCACCACAGACACAAGTCTGACCTCCTGCTGCTGGGAGTCCTTCCAGCGAGGGAGGCTTGGACAAAGGGTTTCCTGCCTTGGGAGGTGCTAGCACCACTCCAGACAGGATTTTGTGTATTAGGTAGGACAGGGCTGAAAGGAATGAGACATGCCTGGGGCACACAAGGTGTCCCTGTGCATATGCCGGTCTAAACCAGTTCCTGGGGCACTCCAGCCCCAGAGCTGGCACAAGACCGGACAAAGGAAAGGGGGTGTAACCACCCCCCTCCCTGGTCCCACCCAGAGGAGGGACCTAGTCGTAGTGCAGCCCCCTTTAGGAGAATAAAGGTAGGACCTGGGCCCATTCCAAATCAGATTAATCTTGACGATTTCCACGAAGAAACTCTTGACCTTTGACCTCCTGATTACCAGAAGACTGAAGAATCTCCCCTATGGTCAGGGAGTGACCATCCTGCTTCGCAGGCACCATCAAGCTCCTGTGCGGTTTGCTGCAGAGTCCTTCCATCCCGGAATCCGATGGCCCAGCTCGACAAGACCCAGACCTCCAGACCTCTCTGACCTCTACCCACATCCACAGCACAGCTGGGACCCGTGGGTGCGACGAGCAACGTGGAGACGGCCATCTTGAGAAACCTGCACAGCGCTTCCAGCACGACCGCCGAGGGATCCTCGAGTGAGTGCATTGGGGTCTGAGAAGCCCCACACCGACGCAGCTCCTGCACCAAAGACCAGCCCCCCAGCATCCACGAGATCTGCGTGGGGCCCTTTTGCCTGGTTGCTGCTTGTCCTGTTGTCTGGTCACTTGCCGGCTGGCTCGTGACCTCTGAGACGACGATCCGAAGAATCCAACACTGCTGGTCTGGTCCCCCAGACTGGCCCTTGCTTCCTTGTAAAGGAGAAGCACCCCGGACCCTCCTGGTCCGCACCAGACGCCATCTTTGTTCCACCGCGTGGCTTGCATTAGCCAAGGCCTGTTGTCCAGATCGACGATCCGACACCGCCAACAGCAGCAGACTACGTGGGACAGCTCGTGCCTCCAACCTGGTCGTGAAGAGCAGCTCCTGGTCCGCGCAGCTACAGAGAGAAGCGACCCTTCCTTCACCTGACTGCGGCGACAGCATCTGGTTCCCTCCTGGTTCCAGCACCGTCACTGGCTAGTGACCGAGACTCTGTCCCCTTCCCTTTCAGGACTCCTTCTTCTAAGTTCCATCCTTGGAACCACCGGACTCCTCCATCTGGCTGCCTGCCAGCAACTCCTTGTTTCAGGCATCACCGGGATCAAACCAGCAAACCCGACGCAACTTCAGCCTTATGCACCCGCAGCCTGTGGTTAGGTAACTAAAGCTTCTAGGTGCTGAAGTCTGTGTACACTATCCTAGTGTCCAGGTCCACTATTATTTTCCCTCCATCCAGCCTGGTTCGTTCGGAATCTGTAACTTTCTAAACTGTAAGATCCATAGACGTTGGTACGCATCCCGCGTGAGAGTTTCCACTCTGCACGTGAGTCCCGTGGGCCTCCTGCTCCTTACTTACCTAGTTTGTAGCGTAGTCCCAGTGATCCTCCAGCCTCTGGATCTCCTTACAGTACTTTCCTTCCTCGCATTCCATTGTTTTGAGTATATGGTTTGTCGTGCCCCTAAGGCGCACTTGTAAATATTGTGCGAACTCGTATTTCCTTTTTAGTATTGTCATGTGCTTAGCCCTCTGACCTCATAAAGAGTTCAGAGGTGTATGTTAGTTAATAAATATCTGTTTATTTTCATAACAACCTGTGTGGTGTCCTTTCACTTGGTATTCAAGGGCTTATATGTGGTAAAACAGCTGGCTTCACATGCCATTCAGAGTTTAGCCTAAAGACTGCTTTTGTCCACGCTACTAGGATAGCTGGTCTATAAGGTTGACTTACAACCAATCACCATAAGGGTTGTTTGGACTGATACAAGGTGATCACTAGAACTAGTGAACATCATATATCAGGCCAACTTCTCACAACCGCCAACCCCTCCTCTTGCCGTGCCACTGTGTCAGGTCAGAGAATCAAAAAAGGGCCTTGACTCATTACTCAGAAGGCTGAGTCCAACTAATACTATTAAACAACACAAGAGCCAATACTGGGGTTTCAATAATTCAACGAACTGGTTAAAGTGAAGGTTGCTTTGATTAAAGCAAAACACAACCGTTTGTCTTATTAAACCATGCAAATTTATTTAATTATTGCAAGCGTTCTTTTTTTCTTTTTTAGCACATTATTCGTCGTGCATGGAAAATACAGAATAAACAATGAAATACGTTTTATATACAATATATACAGACATGTAAATACACCATTTCATACACACTTGGCCATACATTCATACACAAACCATACAATACAGATGATAGTACAAGAAACACTGTGTCCAAGCATCGGAAAATAAATCAGTGGAAAATATTTCTTTTCATATTTTTGCAAAGTCGTTGTAATTATCACGAGATCACTCGTGAACCCAAATTAATGCAATAACTGTTCCAACATGATACTAGTAACCAGATGCGGGACTGAAAAGCTGGTCGACGCGTTTCAAACCCCTAGGAATTGGTGGGGTTCTCCTCAGGACCGTGTTGGTTCTGAAATAATAAAAATAACTAGCTTGAGCAAGGTAGATCGGAGCACCTAACAAGTGGATTTAACAAGGGATCAACTCTCAGAGTCCAACTGACGCTCCCTACCTCAATCCAATGGTCAAACCGACAACTTGAGGGTTTCCAAAAAGAATCGTATTTCCCAAAAGGTGTAGTCACAGCAGCTGTGCAAAGAAACATAATACACGCGACAACATTCAGTATAGTGTAATGCCTTCACATATCATTCATACCGCGTGGAAGGGGGAACAGGTAGACTTACCCGCGGGCGGGCAGCTTCAAACTCGCTGCTCTGATGATTTCTTGGGCGACCGCTCCTTTTCTGTGAAACGGGGGCGAAAACGTTTGTTAGTTGAATAGCAGTTTCCCCGTGTGCGAGTCAATTCTAGATTGAACGGGACCACATACCGAAGAGGGAGCAAGGCGGTAATCCTTCTCCTTAGCTGGTGTGCATAGTTCATCCGGCTGGAGTCCTCGAATGGAAGTGTAGCTTCAGTACTTCCTGGTTAGTGAAAAAAGAAAGACGAGCCCAGGAATTCTGGGACTTGTAGTTTGGAGACGCTGTAATGACGGGTTGATATCATAAAGGTTGGCTGACTTAAGCATTAGGCTTATAAATTTCAGATATTTCATTAAGTCCTCGCGTTGCGGTATTGAACTTCATTATAAGCATTGCTTCACGTTGTGACAGTTTTGCATCAACGTCACCTCCCCTGGGGTCATTTTCAATTTTAGACAAAACAGTCCAACGCAAATCCGTAATGTCATGTTTACACTTAGTCCAATGGTTTACTAGTGGGGCATTCTCAACCCCTCTGCGGATACGCGATTTGTGTTGCGTAATCCTGGTCCTGATTTCCTGTGTTGTTTTGCCAATGTAGACAGAAGGGCATGGGCAAATGATTGCATATACCACGTTTTTTGATTTACAATTCGTAAAGGTCTCATGTTTCCAATGAGTGTTATCGAATGTAAAGACTGTGTCTTCAATGGTCTCAATGCAGCAAGTGCATGTCCCGCATTTGTGATGTCCTTTAGGTGGGGGTAATCCAAAGAGGCTCTGTATTGTGGGAGCCCTCGTCATTGGTAATGCTGCCCTAACCACGTAATTGGCCACACTTTTATCCTTTTTGTACGCGAATAGTGGTGGGGCTGAGAATTCCTCATGCAGGTTCTTTAGTAAATGCCAGTTGGACAAAATGAGCTTTCTGTGTAAGTTAGCTGCCGGACAGAAAGTGGTGACGCAAACCATCCTTTTGACATCTGGTCTCATTCTTTTTTCTAACAATGTCTCTCGAGGGGTCCACCACGCTCGTTTGAGTGAGTTTTTTAGTAGTTTTTTCGGGTACCCTCTCTGAATGAGTCGATTTTTTAAAAATTCAGCATGAACAAAGTATTCTTCTTTGCTCGAACAATTTCGATGGATTCTCAAAAACTGCCCATAAGGCAGATTTTGTTTCAAGCTGCGGGGGTGGTTGCTGTTAAAATGCAACGCTTTATTCCTGTCTGAAGGTTTCCTAAAAAGTGTTGTGCTTAAGCCTCCCTCAGAAGGTGCCACTTTCACATCCAAATAATTGATGGATTCGCTTGATGCTGAGACAGAGAACTGGATGTCAATCGTTCTCGAATTCAACCAGCTTACGAATTGACCAAGGTCTTCATGTCCGCCAGTCCAGACCATGAATATATCGTCGATATATCGCATGTAATGCGAAATGCTTTCACCAAAAGGATTAGTTTGGTAAATGAATTTCTCCTCAAATAACCCCATGAACATTATAGCTAGCTCCGGGGCAAAGGGGCAACCCATCGCCACCCCTTTAATTTGATAAAAAAATTCTGAATCAAACGTAAAAAAGTTCTTCTGTAGTGCAAACCGTGCAAGGTCAAGGATGAACTTAGTGGGGACTCTTACTGGTCTTTCCCTTTTGTCCAGGAACACTGTCAAAGTTTCCAGTGCTTGTTCTTGAGGGATCTGGGTGTATAGGGACACCACATCGAGTGTCACTAAGAGTTGACTGCTTTGGTCAAATTCGATGGTGGAAATGCGATTAAGGAAAGCAGTGGTGTCTTGGAGATGAGCAGGGATGGTCTGAATGAAGGGTTTCAAAAAATGATCTATATATTTTGCCACAGGTTCAAACAGAGATTCGCATCCTGAAATGATAGGGCGCCCTGGGGGATTTTTCTCGTCCTTGTGTAATTTAGGGAGCACGTAGAATACAGGCGTCCTAGGATTTTTGTTTTGTAGGAATGCGAGCTCCTTAGGTCCTATAATCCCTTCTTCAAAACCTCTTTGGATGATGTCAAATAATTGATTCTGTAATTCAGATGTTGGATTCTTCCCGATACGTCTATAGCAGTTCTGATCATTAAGTTGACGGTGTACTTCTAATTTGTATTTATTGATGTCCCATATAACCACCGCTCCGCCTTTATCGGCCTGTTTGACTACGATGGTAGTATCATTCTTCACTGCTATTAGTGCATCTTTTTCAGCTTTGGAAAGGTTGAACTTGACAAATGACTTCTTTTTTTCAATTGATGAAATCCCTGATAACACAGTGGTTTCAAAAGTTGAAACTTCCTTTGGGATTTTAGGTCCTTTTGGACAGAACGTAGACTTTTTCTTGAGCCCTGTAGTTTCTTCATATATATTTTCAATGGCATCTTGGAAAAATGTTTTTAGACGTATTTTACGGCAGAATTCCAATGTCTCTAGTTTCATTCGAGTGAAATCCGTAGGTCTTGATGGGACAAAGTTGAGTCCCTTAGTGAGAATAGAGATCTCTGCTACTGATAGCGTCCTATCTGATAGGTTGTAGATTGGTGAAATTTCTAGTTGTTGTAGGATTGTAGGAACAACTAGAAATTTCACCAATCTACAACCTATCAGATAGGACGCTATCAGTAGCAGAGATCTCTATTCTCACTAAGGGACTCAACTTTGTCCCATCAAGACCTACGGATTTCACTCGAATGAAACTAGAGACATTGGAATTCTGCCGTAAAATACGTCTAAAAACATTTTTCCAAGATGCCATTGAAAATATATATGAAGAAACTACAGGGCTCAAGAAAAAGTCTACGTTCTGTCCAAAAGGACCTAAAATCCCAAAGGAAGTTTCAACTTTTGAAACCACTGTGTTATCAGGTATTTCATCAATTGAAAAAAAGAAGTCATTTGTCAAGTTCAACCTTTCCAAAGCTGAAAAAGATGCACTAATAGCAGTGAAGAATGATACTACCATCGTAGTCAAACAGGCCGATAAAGGCGGAGCGGTGGTTATATGGGACATCAATAAATACAAATTAGAAGTACACCGTCAACTTAATGATCAGAACTGCTATAGACGTATCGGGAAGAATCCCACATCTGAATTACAGAATCAATTATTTGACATCATCCAAAGAGGTTTTGAAGAAGGGATTATAGGACCTAAGGAGCTCGCATTCCTACAAAACAAAAATCCTAGGACGCCTGTATTCTACGTGCTCCCTAAATTACACAAGGACGAGAAAAATCCCCCAGGGCGCCCTATCATTTCAGGATGCGAATCTCTGTTTGAACCTGTGGCAAAATATATAGATCATTTTTTGAAACCCTTCATTCAGACCATCCCTGCTCATCTCCAAGACACCACTGCTTTCCTTAATCGCATTTCCACCATCGAATTTGACCAAAGCAGTCAACTCTTAGTGACACTCGATGTGGTGTCCCTATACACCCAGATCCCTCAAGAACAAGCACTGGAAACTTTGACAGTGTTCCTGGACAAAAGGGAAAGACCAGTAAGAGTCCCCACTAAGTTCATCCTTGACCTTGCACGGTTTGCACTACAGAAGAACTTTTTTACGTTTGATTCAGAATTTTTTTATCAAATTAAAGGGGTGGCGATGGGTTGCCCCTTTGCCCCGGAGCTAGCTATAATGTTCATGGGGTTATTTGAGGAGAAATTCATTTACCAAACTAATCCTTTTGGTGAAAGCATTTCGCATTACATGCGATATATCGACGATATATTCATGGTCTGGACTGGCGGACATGAAGACCTTGGTCAATTCGTAAGCTGGTTGAATTCGAGAACGATTGACATCCAGTTCTCTGTCTCAGCATCAAGCGAATCCATCAATTATTTGGATGTGAAAGTGGCACCTTCTGAGGGAGGCTTAAGCACAACACTTTTTAGGAAACCTTCAGACAGGAATAAAGCGTTGCATTTTAACAGCAACCACCCCCGCAGCTTGAAACAAAATCTGCCTTATGGGCAGTTTTTGAGAATCCATCGAAATTGTTCGAGCAAAGAAGAATACTTTGTTCATGCTGAATTTTTAAAAAATCGACTCATTCAGAGAGGGTACCCGAAAAAACTACTAAAAAACTCACTCAAACGAGCGTGGTGGACCCCTCGAGAGACATTGTTAGAAAAAAGAATGAGACCAGATGTCAAAAGGATGGTTTGCGTCACCACTTTCTGTCCGGCAGCTAACTTACACAGAAAGCTCATTTTGTCCAACTGGCATTTACTAAAGAACCTGCATGAGGAATTCTCAGCCCCACCACTATTCGCGTACAAAAAGGATAAAAGTGTGGCCAATTACGTGGTTAGGGCAGCATTACCAATGACGAGGGCTCCCACAATACAGAGCCTCTTTGGATTACCCCCACCTAAAGGACATCACAAATGCGGGACATGCACTTGCTGCATTGAGACCATTGAAGACACAGTCTTTACATTCGATAACACTCATTGGAAACATGAGACCTTTACGAATTGTAAATCAAAAAACGTGGTATATGCAATCATTTGCCCATGCCCTTCTGTCTACATTGGCAAAACAACACAGGAAATCAGGACCAGGATTACGCAACACAAATCGCGTATCCGCAGAGGGGTTGAGAATGCCCCACTAGTAAACCATTGGACTAAGTGTAAACATGACATTACGGATTTGCGTTGGACTGTTTTGTCTAAAATTGAAAATGACCCCAGGGGAGGTGACGTTGATGCAAAACTGTCACAACGTGAAGCAATGCTTATAATGAAGTTCAATACCGCAACGCGAGGACTTAATGAAATATCTGAAATTTATAAGCCTAATGCTTAAGTCAGCCAACCTTTATGATATCAACCCGTCATTACAGCGTCTCCAAACTACAAGTCCCAGAATTCCTGGGCTCGTCTTTCTTTTTTCACTAACCAGGAAGTACTGAAGCTACACTTCCATTCGAGGACTCCAGCCGGATGAACTATGCAAACCAGCTAAGGAGAAGGATTACCGCCTTGCTCCCTCTTCGGTATGTGGTCCCGTTCAATCTAGAATTGACTCGCACACGGGGAAACTGCTATTCAACTAACAAACGTTTTCGCCCCCGTTTCACAGAAAAGGAGCGGTCGCCCAAGAAATCATCAGAGCAGCGAGTTTGAAGCTGCCCGCCCGCGGGTAAGTCTACCTGTTCCCCCTTCCACGCGGTATGAATGATATGTGAAGGCATTACACTATACTGAATGTTGTCGCGTGTATTAGGTTTCTTTGCACAGCTGCTGTGACTACACCTTTTGGGAAATACGATTCTTTTTGGAAACCCTCAAGTTGTCGGTTTGACCATTGGATTGAGGTAGGGAGCGTCAGTTGGACTCTGAGAGTTGATCCCTTGTTAAATCCACTTGTTAGGTGCTCCGATCTACCTTGCTCAAGCTAGTTATTTTTATTATTTCAGAACCAACACGGTCCTGAGGAGAACCCCACCAATTCCTAGGGGTTTGAAACGCGTCGACCAGCTTTTCAGTCCCGCATCTGGTTACTAGTATCATGTTGGAACAGTTATTGCATTAATTTGGGTTCACGAGTGATCTCGTGATAATTACAACGACTTTGCAAAAATATGAAAAGAAATATTTTCCACTGATTTATTTTCCGATGCTTGGACACAGTGTTTCTTGTACTATCATCTGTATTGTATGGTTTGTGTATGAATGTATGGCCAAGTGTGTATGAAATGGTGTATTTACATGTCTGTATATATTGTATATAAAACGTATTTCATTGTTTATTCTGTATTTTCCATGCACGACGAATAATGTGCTAAAAAAGAAAAAAAGAACGCTTGCAATAATTAAATAAATTTGCATGGTTTAATAAGACAAACGGTTGTGTTTTGCTTTAATCAAAGCAACCTTCACTTTAACCAGTTCGTTGAATTATTGAAACCCCAGTATTGACTGTGTCAGGTCAGGCTCTCCTGATATCCTCTCCCCCCGCGGGGAGTCTGCAGTAACCCCCGCCGCAGCGCCCCCTAGGTCCCAGCCTCCAAGCAGTTGAACCGCAGATCCACCTCAGGTTTCAGACCTCCGGGAGTCCCACACCTGGCGCTCGGGCCACAGTAGCCGTCCTCTGGGCGTCCGGGTAACAGTGCCACTCGGCTCGCCTGCGCTCAGGGCAATCCACCGGACATAGCCGCTCCGCCGATCCTCGTCGCTCCGAGTTTCATTTCAAGGCTATGGCCGCCATCTTGGCCCGCTCCGTTCTCCGCATCGGCCAACTGTCCGACGGACGACACCAAGATGCTAGGACAGGTCCCGGTCTCAAATCGCTGCTAGTGGGAGCACAGTCCCTTCCCCTTTCCTTCTGTCGGGGTGGGAAATCTGGATCAGCGGTTTATCAGGATTTTTAAGGGCTCAACTACGGAGCTCGCGATTTAGGCGGCCGCCATCTTTGGCTCCAAGGCACGCTCCTCCGTCAACTATACTCATCATCATTCTGAGGTGAGTGTGAGGATAAAAGATGAGAATGTGAAGGAGATATCTGTGGTGAATTGTTAAGAGGAACAGGTGATGAAGGAGAAGGAAGTATAGGAGAAGAAGGGTTCTTGGCAGGAACTACAGGTGTGGATGTTGCATCTGCCTTCCTTTTCTTGTGTGGTGTAGTGAATACATGACCTGTCTTTGGGTCAATGTAGATCTTCTTTTGCAGAGGATCTAGTTGGAAAAAGTCTTCTCCTTGTGGAACCTTTGTCGACGCCGATTTTTTCGGTTCCGGGCGAGGTTGTTGTCTGTCTTTAGCCTTAGGAGGTGTTACAATGTCCTTTGGTGTAGCTTTCGACACCGAAGGTGTTGTTTTCGGTGTCGTAGGCTGTTTCGAGGGCTTGGGCGCATCGGAATCAGGTCTTGTCGGTTTCGGTACCGAAGACGATGGCTTAGGAGTGGAAGCTGGTCTCGTTGGCTTCGAGGCGTCGGACGCTGGCTTCGTACCCTTGTCTTTAGAAGTCGACGGTTTTGGAGCCGAGACTTCTTTCGTTTTCGGTGCCGTGGGAGCTTGTGGGATCGGCACATGCGGCTTGCTCAGTACCGAGCTACCGGAAGGCTTAGATACTTTCTTCGGAGCCGGGCTCGATGGCGGGGCTGCCGAAGTGGTTTTTCGGTCACGACTGGGCCCCGGAGGCGGAGTGTTGACCTTTACCTTCGATCAGGGTGCTGTGTGTGGTGCAGGGGCAGTAGTACTCACGCGCTGACCCAATGGTATGGAGTCATCTGAGTTGTCTGCCTCTGATACGATCTGGAGATCATCTGAATCTTCTTCGGGAACAAGTGGAACCTCCTCGTCCGGAGCTGATCTCTGCATGTCGTGTCGACGGGCCCTCCGATCCCGGATGGTTTTCTGGGATCAAAAGGCCGAGCAGCTGTACAGCTGGATTTGTCGTGTTCTGGCGATAAGCACAGGTTGCAGACCTCGTGGTGGTCACTGTGTGGAAACTTTGCTCCACACCCGGGGCATCTTTTGAATGGCGTCCTTTCCATGAGGTGTAGGCCTCATGGCGAGGATAGGCCCAACGGTCCGCGTCGACGACCGGAATCGAGCTGATGGAGTCGAAACGATGTTAGTCGATATCAAAAGTAGTTTGGTAAGTTCTTAGGAAGTTTTTTGCGCTTTGAAGTGCTTGAAAAGTCTATTTCTAATCGGAGCGGAAAACTTTCATCCGAACCCAGTGGCGGAAAAAAACAATGTAAGGATGGAGCTGATGCCCATACGCACTATTTTCCAAGGGAGGAGTCACCTATCTCGTGACTACAAAGACTTCTTCCAAGACGACAACAACATGCAATCATCCGAGCCCAACACCAGGTGGCGATCCAATGCTAAGTGTAGTATCTGCAGCTCATATGCCTCGAACATATGTTTTCATATGTAATTTTTATATACAGATGGGCAGGAATATTCAAGTGCTTATGACTATTGATGAGGATCCCCTGGAAGAGAAGTAGGATGTTAAACTGTGTGAATTTGAAGTTGGAGTTCCTGTAGATTTTCTTCGGGCTCTCCAGAGCCTTCCTCCATCCTGTATCAGTCAGGTTCCTACCCACCAGGGCTTCCCATTTCTCTTGCAATTGGACCAAGGGCTGTTCTGTCAACACCATTATCGCCGCATACAACCATTTTACCATAGGCCTCGCTGACCCAAGCATTGCTATTGCCTGTAGGGCTGTGTGTGTGTTAGGTCCGTGGGTGTCTCCTTCCCATAATGTAGCAAAGGTTCCCCACATGGTGTGGTAATTTAAGAACTACCCTGATGAGAAGTCATGGTACTCCTGGAAGTCCGTCGGGGGAACAATTCCCCATCTTGGTAGCAATCCTGAACTGTGGTCACTTCTGCCGCCGTCCACTCCCTCAGTTGGCCCTGTTTCAAGGGGGAGCAATCTCCTATCCGTAGTAACCCTATCAGGGGTAAGTCTGGTGCGTAGAGGGGGTCCCCAATGCACATCTAGTACATCTGTCCCAACATTTTAAGGCCACTTGTAACAGAACCCCCATGTCTTTTATTTGATTCTTGGGGTTTAAGATCTTGGTAAGGAGTTTCCCATGAGGGTGCTGTCCAAGTAGTCGCAGTGTCTCTAGTCCCCTCCAATCCAGCCACTGAGACAGCCATTTGAGCTGTGCCGCTATGTAGTATGCCTCAAAGTCTGATGCTCCCAGGCCAAGGTCCATCATAGGTCACAGTAAGACTGTCAGGGATATCCTATTTTGCCCCCATCCCAGTTCAGATCCCTGAGCAATGCTTCCATGTCCCTAAACCCTCTCCGAGGATCACCACTGGGAGACTGACAAAGTAGATTAACAGCCTCGGAAGGATAACCATTTTGGAAAGCGCTTCCCTGGCTATAACCAATAGTTTAAGGGAGCGCCAGAATGACAAATTTGTCTTTAATGAGCCGAGCTCTCGACCAAGGTTCCCCTCCATAAGATCTGTCTGCTTATGGAACACTTGCATGCCTAGATATCTAAAGGAGCTTGGGGCGCAAGTGGGTCATAACGGAAATCCCTAGGTCTGGCTAGAGTGTTAACTTGGAGCCTGGACAGCCCCGCAAATTCCTCGGAAATGTTCATGGCATGTTTTATACCCCGGGCGCCATCCCTGATATATAACAATTGGTCTTCTGCATATAGTGAGATTCCCATCTAGGAGTAGCCTATAACTTATCCCTCATGTCTGAAGCATTCTGCGAGTGGTTCAATTGCCAGAGCAAAAAGCAGGGGTTACAGTGGGCAGCACTACCAAGTCCCTCTGTCTATGGTGTATGGAGTGGAAACCACTCCATCCGCACAAACCCTAGCAGGGGGGTTCATATAAAGCAGTCAAATCCTTCACAACTATCCATCTCCTAAGCCCATGCTCTTCATCACTTGCAACAAGAAGTCCCAGCATAGGGTATCAAATGCGTTTTCTAGGTGAACCACCATCAACACTGTGCCTGGATATGCCAAAAGACCCTGATGGAATAGAACATGATACAGCCTTCTCAGGTTCCCAGAGGTCGACCCATTCGGGTCTGTGTGGCATATGCAGGAGTAGCCTAGTTGCTAAGACTTTGCTGAGCAATTCGAAGTCTAAATTAAACAGGGATAGTGGACGATAATCTGCTGTATCGGCAAGGTCCAACTTAGTTTTAGGTAGGGGGACAACCAGTGCTTTCGGAAGGAAGTCGGCAGTTGGCCTACCCGTAGAGTGCGGCATACATTTTTTCAAGATGGGGGATCACTATTGTTGCAAAGGTGGAGTAACACTCTGCCAGGAGACCATTCAGCCCCGGAGTCTTTCCTCTGGCCATCTCTTTAATCTCCTGGCTTATTTCCTGCGTGGAGATCTCTTCCTCCAAGCACTTCCTTGTGGCCTGGTCCACCCCTTGAAGACCTACGCCCTCTAAATATGTCACCATCAGTTCTTCAGACACTTCCTAAGTTTTTCATACAAGGTTGCGTAATACTCTTTGAATGTATTGCTAATGATTTTGGGCAAGAAGGTTGTTTGCCCGTCAGGTGTCCAAATACTTGGACTCGGGGAGCCTCTTCCCTCCACCTGAATCAGCCATGCTAGTAATCCCCCTGCCTTCCCCCCTTCCACATGTTGTCTTTTCTTATAAACTCGGAAGTCCAAGAGCCATAAGCATTCCCAAGCGTTATTATATTTACTCTTGGCATCCAACAATTTACTCTTGACCTTGTCGTCTGCTCGTCCGCTCTAAGCTCACTTTCTGGAGCATGAATTTGAGTTTTCCAGCATGAAAAGTACTCTGTTGATCTCCCGACTTGCGCCAACAATCTGTTCCATACATTGGCCTCTCACTAACACCCTAAAGGCATCCCACTCTATCAGAGAGGTGCTTGCAGTGTTTTGATTTAGTTGGAAGTAAGTCAAGATGGAGGTGGACAACTGCAGTCTAAAGCGGTCATCCTCAAGTAGGCTGGGGTCTAGTCTCCATACAGGGATGGAAGCTATCGCGTTGGGGGAAACTCAAAAGTAGCGGGCTGCGATCCGAGATGGAATGCCCCAAATATTATGCCCCTGTTATTGTTTGTCGAAAGTTGCATTGAGCATAGAAACATGTCTAGTCTGGTGTAGTTCATATATTGGAGAGTAAAAGGAGTATTCCCGCTGTGGTCTATTTTGTAGTCTCCAAATAGCTAAGAGTTCTCACCCGTTCATCCAGTCTCAAAGGTCTTTAGATGTTGCAGCTTCTGCTGTGCCACATAGTAGATAAATAAAGAGGGGGTTTACCCAAATAAGTCACTGGGGACCTGGGTGCGATATGATATATACGAAAGGGGTCCCAGTGAACCGTTTAAACATTCATCACATTTATTTGCAGTGAAAGTGCAAAGACATTAAGCAAGACACATTGTAAATTAATCACAATGGGCAAGGTTTAGGAAGAGAATTTGTTATTTGTGGCAGTTGAGAAAATCAAGGGAGGCAAAAGAAATTGACGATTGCGACAGAAAAAGGAATCATTCCAGTAACTTACCACCGTGTGAAATGAATTATTCAACCACCATGAATTCATAGTGTACCCTTGGTTTCACGTTTCTTGTCCTGATGAAGACCCCGATGTAAGGTCTTAACTACGCCTACATTTGTAGCATGGGGTCGAAACGTCGACGGCTACTCCCTTTTACCTCAGTTGACGCCCCCCTATTTTTGGATATAGAATACCAGCGTCAAATACATGATCCTTGATGAATGTTTGGAAATCTGTGATTCCATGTTTTGGCTCAGGGATCTGAAGCCAACTTAGTTTCAAATAATTAATGATTTTGAAATAATCTTTTTGTCACAACTACTATCATTTTTTCACTCATCTCTTCTTTTCTCACAGCATCACGCTAATTCCTGCTTTCCCTTCTTTTCTTGGGGCACTGCTAATGTATCCGTATTTTATGTATTGTAAACCTTGCCCATTGTGATTAATTTACAATGTGTCTTGCTTAATGTCTTTTTACTTTCACTGCAAATAAATGTGATGAATGTTTAAACGGTTCACTGGGACACCTTTCGTATATATCGTGCCACATAGTAGGGCGGTAGACCTGTCCATGTCTATGTCTGTGATACAGTTATAACCCCTGCCAAGGATCAAGTCACATGCTGCCACTGCCGATATGGGCTTAGAAAGCGGTTGCAAGAATTGTGTCTGATCTTGGTTCGGGGAGTAAATATTCCCCAGTGTCACTTCCCTACCCATCAATCTACCCTTCACTATGACATAGTGCCCCTATGGGTCAATAATTTTGTTTGTTGCGTGAAAGGGAGTACCTGGCTTAATCCACAAAAGGGTCCCTCTTGCATATGCCGAATATGTGGTCACAAACAATTGTCCCCGCCATCTATGGCTGAGCCTGAAGGCTTCCTCGGCTGTCAGGTGCGGTTCCTGTAGCATTACTATCTGCGTGCCTCTACGGCGTATGAAGTTATTGAAGCGTTTAGCTGGGGAGCCCATACCCCGAATATTCCAGGATAATAGTTTGACCTCTTCTATGTTGGCCTTCTTAGCAGTCATAGCTGTGAAAGATATACTCTTCCTCCCCACCCCCCCCCTTCTTTTACAGACTTCCCCTTCTTTTACCGACGCGCCCTCGACCTCTGAGGAGGGTTATATGCAGTGGACCCCAAGGTAGCAAACAACAAACTCAATTTAGTGACTCCCTGTCCCAGAAGAGGCCTAGCAATGGCCGACCGCCCAAACTTGTAAACAAACAACATTGCGATTAGAACGCCACCCTCAGTTCTTCTGGGGGACCAATCTGGTGGTGGAGGGGCACTTTTAAGAATCCACCAAGTCTCTGGTGTAGGAGAGTAGGGTCTGCTTCCTATGGTTACCCCCACATTTTGCTGTGTTTCACTGGTTTTTCGACTTCAGTCTGGCTGTGGCCCTGCTAATCAGGACCACAGCCTACCTGTTCTCTCTCTAAATTGTTACCATGTACTTTAGG
Organism: Lissotriton vulgaris; assembly: GCF_964263255.1. Lineage (NCBI taxonomy): Eukaryota > Metazoa > Chordata > Amphibia > Caudata > Salamandridae > Lissotriton > Lissotriton vulgaris. Next base: position 365,051,803 of record NC_141700.1, read on the forward strand.
TACATACCAGATTGGTTACTGAGTTACCTTGTGAGCTCCTAGTATATGGTACCTTAGGTACCAAGGGCATAGGTACCACAAGGCCTACCAAGGGCTGTAGCATGTACTATGCCACCCCTGGGAAGATATATATATATATATATATATATATCCCTAGCTTCTGAAAGCTGCAGAGGAGCTCAGCTCATGCTGCCCCTCTGCAGCTTTCAGAATCCCTTCCTTATAGCTGTTCTGGGATATAGCCAGACCACCTTGCGGTAAATGCTAACTTTCGTTTGGCTTTATCAAAACATGTCGTGTTTTGTGTCAAACGCTTTGGAATACTACCCCCCCCCCCCAAGCCAGTCCTGGCGGCGGGGGTAGCATTCCACCCTTCTAGAGGGAGAAGACATGTACATACTGGTAAACCTCCCCAGACAGGCTTTAGTGTATTGGGGCAGGGTGGGTTGCATTCAGTGAATGCTTTTCAGACACTGCCTGGGGCACACTAGGTGCTCCATGCATTTCCCAGTTCAAACCGATTGCTGGGCCACTCAGCCCCAGTTCTGGCGCGAAACTGGACAAAGGGAAGGGGTGTAACCATCTCCTCCCCAGGTCCTCCCATAGGTGGAGCCATAGAGTTAGTCCATCCCCTAAACTTAGTATAAGTATAGAAACCCAGTCCCTAGGACTTTAGATTACCCTGGATGAAACTCTGAAGAAGAAATCTTGGACCTTCGACATTTCATTTTGACTGAAGAATCTCCCTTGGGGTCAAGGATGACCTCCCTGTTCAAACAGGCACCAAAGACGCATCTTGCCGGTCTGCATTTTCGAGGCTCTTGCCGGATCCCGAAGAATCTGCGACACAGACTTCCAGACATCTCCGAGGCTGATACGAGTCCCCAGCAGAGCTGAGACCTGTAGCTATCATGAGAGAAGTGGGACCGGAACACCTGGACATCCTGCAATTTTGCAACTGCACCTACTTCCTGAAGTTTCCCGAAGTTGTGCATTGGGGTATTTGAAGTCCCTGCCCCGAGCACCTTTTGCACCGAAGCACAGAGGCCTACACTCCACGAGTGTTCCGTGAGTCCCCTTTCTTCACCCCAGCTCGAGGCTCCTTCACGATCCGTTGTCCGTTGGCTAGTGGGGCCCCACGAAGGACAATCCTTTGTTTCTTGAGTTTTCCTGGATGCTCCAGACGTGCTCTGACTCCACTCCAAAGGGTGAGTCCCTCAGACCTTGCTGGTCTGCACCGAAGGCAATCTTGTCATCTTGCGTGGGTTGCTGTTGCCAAGGCTTGTTGGGTCCAATCCGGATTCCGGCGCTGCAGCACTCGACATCCTTCGTGGGACAGCTCAAATCCAGCTCCTGGTCATCGTCGACGCCTCCTCGTCCTCATGGCTGAAGAGTCAAGCTTCACCTCCTCCACTTGAAAGCACCTGACATCGGCTGGCATCTTCCTGTCGCCCTCCTGGTCACTGGCTAGTGACCCAGACTCTGTCCCCTCTGCTTTCAGGTTCTTCACATGTCTGATCGACCCTTGGATCCACCCGGACACTTTTCCTCTGGTCGCGTGCAGCACTTCTTCGCAGCTCTCCATTGGAATCGTCTACGAAGCCCGACACCAAAAGAAACCTATGCATCGGCTTCCCTGGGGAGGTAACACGAGTACTCCGGTGCTCCCGTGGGGCTGGACTCTCGAAGTGTCCTAGTCTAAAAGGGTTCCATCGTAGTTCACTCCTAATTTTCCTTAATCTTTAAAATTGTAATTTGCTTTTCCTCCTTAGAAGTCAATGGTGATTCGCTGCTATGTTTAGACACTGCACGCGTCCCCCGTGTGTCTCCTCCGTCCCTACCTTGGGTGGTTCCTGGTTACCCCAGCAGTTCTACAGGACCTAGGCCTCACTTCTATCCCTCACGTGGTTCTTATACCACTTTTTTAGTATATGGTTTGTGAGGAACCTAGGGCAAAACATATACTGTGCTAGTTTAATGTGTGCTATTTAGATTCTTGCATTGTACTTTGACCTCTAGCCTCATAAAGAGACTAGAGGGGTTGTGTTTAGAATAAATACATATACATACCTTGTCTGGTGCACTTTCATTTGATCATTCAAGAGATTATAGACTGGTAAAACAAGCTGCTTTACATTCCTTCAAGACTTAGCCTGAAGGCTGCTCTCCAGAGCTACCACTAGGATAGCTTTCTATAAAGGTTGTCTAAACCTACCACCAATAAGGGTCGTTTGAACTGATGCAAGGTGCCCACTAGAATAGTGGGCATCATATGCCAGGCCAACTTCTCACATCTGGGCTTTCATTTAATGTCAAACGCCAAGCGTGCAGTTACTTTTGGCATTCGGGATTCATTTCCTGTAATGTCCTCAGTGTCAGATGTTAGGTCTCTCGTTTCCGACGGTGTATCTGCCAGTCTGTCTGATTTTTGCGGTGACATAATCTGTGCTACTGCCTGCAGAGCTGCTTTCCTGTCTTGTTCAGTTTGAGATGTTGTGGGTTTCCGCAGTTGAGTCGTTTTCTTTGCTCAATGCTGTAGATTCCTGTCAGCTCATTTGTCCCATGAGGTTTTGGCAAGGGCGGTCTCTTTTCATATGCCTCTAGCCAGGCCCCTGTTTCTTCCAGTGAGTTGCAGAAGTGAGTGGCTCCATCCAGGATGATTCAGAGCTTTGCTGGAAAGACGAGAGAGTATTGCAAACCTGCCTCCCAGAGGGACTTTTTGGCCTTTATGAAGGATGCTCGCTGTTCTTACACCATAGCCATGAAATCTGAGAATACCAATATTTTGCTATTTTCAAAGGCGTAGGGGCCATGTGCTCTCGCTTGCTGTAGGATCGAATCCCGGTCCCGGTTGTGAAGGAGCCTGGCCACCATTGGACGGGGAGGCCTTACCAGTGCAGGGACCTGCCCCGGGATTCAATGCGCTCTCTTGAGGGCAAAGAACTTGGAGAGGCAGTCAGGGGCCATTTTGGTTCTCAGCCATTTTTCTAGGAATGTCAGCATATCTGAGCCTTCAGCGCCCTCCGGGATACCAACGACTGATGTTGTTACGTCTATTACACCCTTCAGCTGCTCCAGTACTATCACTCTGGTGGTGAGTTCCTCCAAGGCGTGAAGTAACTTGTGTAAGTTCCAGCTGGAGCTCTGCCACTGCTCCCTCCACTTCTTTTACTCTGTCTGTTAATTTATGGTGCTCGGCCGGTAGGAGACCTAAACCCACTGAGAGCGCTCCGATGTCCTGTTTCAGAGCCGCCTTAGTATCAGCTATTGAAGCTAAAACTTTGTCCAGATGCAGGTGGAGCGAGGATTCAGTATCAGCACGCTCTCCACCTTATTTCTCTGCCGGCAGTGGGTAGGGCTCCCGTGTGTTGGGCTGCATGCCCCCGATTTAACTTTCTGCCTGCGCATTTTTGCGCTCGAGAGGGCAGGGCTGTATTGCAGTAAATACATGACCCTCAGTTACTTCTCTACAGCCCTAGTTTTCTTCCTCTCTCCAGGAGTCTCTGGGGAGCTTTTATATTGAGTTGAGCTTCCTGTGTGTTTTTAGGGCCACCGGAGCCCCTCATTTCAATCAGATTGGACTGACTTGGGCTTCCACCTAAATGTGCCAGGCCCACCAGTTTCTTAGGGCCACAGGCCACACTTTCTCCTCAGTCTGCGACAATCTCATAAAAGGACTTGAATATCTGCCCTCTTGGGTAGTCGCTGACTCCAGGCTCAATGGTTTATCCTGTATTGATGATCTCCTACCAGTTCGCCCCTCCCTGATGTGATCAAGAAGGCTCTAGCACCCTATGTCTCAAGTATCACGTTCCCTCTAGGACTAGGGAAAGCCCCTCTGTTTGTCTCGGGCCCGACATTGACCCCAACTTCCAGCACAGATCTCAACCCAATACAGACTCTCTCAATACATGGGGGGCTCCCTCAACTATTTCCCTCGTTCCAGGCCCTCGCTCACCTTCCAGGCAATTATGGAGTTGTAATGGCCTCCAGGACGGCGGCCTGGCGGGCACCCTCTTCACGATCAATCCAGGCCATCAGGTCCCGGGAACGTTCTCCGTTGGGCCAGGGCCCGGGGTCTGCAGCACAGTTCCTGCGTCACGGCCCGTAGGCCGCCTCTGATTTGCAGCCTTATGCCGCATCTTTGTCCTCCAAAGCATCCGCCCTGGTGTAGAATGTCGTGGGGCCTCTCGAGTCAGGGCCCACTTCATCGGATCCCCTGGCGCCACTACAGCTGTGGAGCAGCCTCTGTAGGTCGTGCAGAGTAGTAGGCAATTCCTGGAGATCAGACCTTCCTCTCCATCTGTCAATTAGCCCAGGGACCAGTATCTGCTACTCCATCGCCGAGCCACAGCACAAATGTCACCAATTGCTTGCAGCCATCATTCTTTGCCCAGTCCCTCCGCAGCAACTACCCAGCCCCCCTCGTCCAGGGATTCCACGGGTCAAGGTCTGCCCCTCCGGATCCCTCATACACAGCTGTAGGTAGGCCTCAGTGGGCCGTACAGGGTGGATGGTGATGCACTAGGAGCGGGCCACTCTCTCCATCTGCTCCTTCCTCTCCTAGGCATTCAGCCCGTCATCGGGCAAGGTTCCCCCATCTGGAGTCCGCAGTCACAGCTAAGCCTCAGTTGGTGGGCGGCGACTCACTAGTCTGCTCCCTCCTCTACAGGGCATTCAGCCCATGCTGCGTCCGCCTTTTCTCCACTCTGGCGCTCTCCTGTCTCCAGGGACATCCAGCTACACCCTTTTAGCCGCTGTACAGTTACAGTGAGAAGCTACATCCCCAGGGAGCAGCAGAACCAGTCTGGAGAATTGCAGGATTTTATTTACGCAGAGCTGGAGCTTCCACTTTATGCGACCGCCATGTTGGTGCTACCGGCCAAGCCAACAAGCTTAGAGTAAACTTGGGCACCATTGGATCCACTTACATTACTAGGATCATGATCTAAGTGGTTTCTTGGAACATAAACAGGATAAATTCACCTGTTAAAATGCCATAAAAGTTTGGGAGAGGTGAGGGAAGTACACACAGATATTCTGTGCCTACAGGAAAAGCACTTAAAAACTGCCGACACACACTCTACCCTAAGCAATACTTTGCCGCCTTTGAACACAAAAAATGGGGGAGTAATGATTGGGACGTTTTTGCACTCACACAGTGAGTTGTCATTTGTCTCCTAACCTGGACATGGAGTAAGCTGTCAAGAACAGGGGCAGCCTGACCTAATATTAAAAAGATAATACAAAAAGATGATGGACAGAATGCTGAGCATTATCAAACATTCACCTTCAGTCACAGATCTGGGTTCAATTTTTGCTCACCATGCTACCCCAGTTTGGATCCAGCCACATGCAAGTCAGTGTTAATCCTTCTCCTGCTGGGGACAGTCCAGCCCAAACTTCCAATGTATTTCTTAATAATTACCAATACAAACATCATTCTATTACTAAAACAAACCACTGATGTTATGCTGCATGTGAAGCAGCCTTTCTCACAATTGCATTAACATGTTTTGTTGTGTTGGAACCCTTACAATTTCAAGAATTATCATACAATCTTCTCTTCACTTTTCCCATGACCGCAGACTAGTAAATACTACCAAACTGTGATACTTCATGACGACTGAATCATTTCAGGCAACCAGAGTGTTTAGCATATTTATAATATCCTTTTTAGCCCAATTGCTCTCAGCACAGCCACCAAACACACTTACTCCCAGCACAGCCACCAAACACACTTACTCTCAGCACAGCCACCAAACACACTTACTCTCAGCACAGCCACCAAACTGTAGCGGGATGTCCTTTACCCATTTTCACACAGGACCTGGAGCATGGTCCTAAAATCAATTTGGACGCCCCCCAATCCTGCCCCAATTTAGGAAGGAGGCAAAGACACACCACCTCAAAGACCCTATAATCACAGAACCCAGCTACCCCTCCAATCACTCGTTCAATGCATCTTTGCCTTTCACGCTGCAAAGTTAATGCGGTACAAATACCACATACATACATACATATACACCTGAAGAGTTTGCCATTTTATCTCAGTTCAAATGAGAAAAAGATTACAACAAACTGTACAAGATTTGCATCTGAGATGAGTACAGGTTGTGAATGATGCTTTCTGCATATGCTGATTTCCATCTTTATCACATGCTCTTTCTGTACAAAGCACCAGATACTTTATTGCCTGTGTACCATCCCTGTAAAGGAGTCAATTTCACACAGGAGTTAAAGTTCATTATTTACAATTAACTTTATAAGTGTGTAGCTTTTTAAGTGAACATTGAACCATTTGAATGCACTCACTGCCCTAAATGTTCAGAACAAATGGTAATTTGCAGAGTCACACTTTAGAGGTAATCAAAGCCATGTATTATTCATTAATTAAACCCCAAATGTGCTGCACTTGTGTGCACTCTGCCACTACCAGGTCCTCCTAATTGAGAGTCAGCGGTAGATTACACAGTGAGCCACTTTGCATTGCAATCAGACACTAGAGGAGCATTGAGCACATTCTAAATACATCATATTCAAAGAGAACACGTTTCATTTGGCATAGCAATGCCTTTAATGATGTGAATGTATGGTAAACAGAACAAAATTCAAACAAATAGGTCTTTCAATAATTGACCCCCATAGTCTCTTAACAATGAAAAGTGGTTAAAATAGTACTGTACCTCGTTTTGAGACAATGGGCGGTATTTTGTTTGATAGCGACTCAGTTCAACATTTAGACAATGGACGGTCGTTTTTAAGGCGTCATTTTCATCTACTAGTTCTTGGGCTTGTTCCCGCAGTGAATGTAATTCTTGTAGGTCTTCTAAAAAAGATTCACATCATAACTTCACAAGAATTGTATTGCAAACACATCCCAGACAACTACTAAATGATCACATACAGTCTCTATTAGAACAACATGCCAAAATTATATGATACCCTACTCCTTCCATAGTTTCAATTATAAAGTCTCCTGAATAAAGTCCATTCACACAAGTTTTGCTCTTGAAGAACAAGTTACTTACCTTCGGTAACAATCTTTCTGGTAGAGACTCCATCTAGCTGAAGACTCCTCACCTTTTGAATATTCCCCAGGTATCAGTTTGGATCCAGAAACTTTTCAGCAGTACCTCTGCATGCCACAGGGTGGCTTCTTCCGGCTCCGCACTGATGCTGTTCCGTACCGGAAATTATATGCAGGCCTAAATAGGTGCCACTTCCACTCACTAACATCAGTTGCTTTCGAGACTGTTCACATCCTCTGATACAGAGCCCCAAAAGCAAATCAGTAGATGGTGTGCAGATTCCTAGACTTGTGTACTTAATAATGGATAGAGTCCAAGCACAGAAAGGAGAGGATCGTTGAGAAATCTGTGCTAGTAAGTCTCTATCAGAAAGAGCATTACCGAAAGTGAGTGACTTGGGGCCAGATACACGACCCACCAATTTGCGACTCGCAAATTTGGATGTATGACATTGTCTCAGACAATTTGCAACCCCATTAGGAATGGCTAGTACTCCCATGGATGGTGGTCGCCTGGGATCGACAGACCACCATGTCTGGGACTGCTTTTAAATAAAGCTGCCTTTATTTTTTTTTAAATGCAGCCCATTTTCCTTAAGGGAAAACGGGATGCATTTAAAAAAAAGAAAAATGAAACTTTTCAGTTTCATTTTTTAAGGGCAGTCCGTGGTTCCTGGGACCACTGCCTGCTCTTAAAAATATTTTTTAAAGAAGGTGTGCAGTTCCTATGTGAGTATGGGGGGAAGACAGGTCTTTCTTCGTGATGCCCTCACAAACCCAGAGAGCTGTCATGCTTCATCATAGGGCGGTTGCCCCTCGTCAGGCCGGCGCTGCAATGCCCGACGGGCTCCCAAAACCAGGGCTCTTTGTCGGGGATCTTTTGAAGAAGAAGTTGTAAGGTGCGTGAGGGTGTGAGGGCTGGGTACTGCACGGTGAGATGAATAAAATAGGTGTAGAGCAGTCCTCTAGAATCAAATTTTAATAGAAAGTTAGCTCTAGCCTAATTGAAAACAAGAGTGAGCCCCTGTGTGGACGAGAATGTTCCTAAGGGGTGATCTATGTGTGGAAGGTCGACATGTTTCGTGCCTAGTCTTGCCCCTAATGGGTCAATTGGCACTTCTTCAGGACCGTTTAAAGAAAACGTGAAATTTGTGCACTACCGCCTGGTATTCAGATGATCGTTATAAATTACCTGGGGTGGTAGAAATGCCCTAGTTGATGTATACTGGGGGATTTAGTAGACCCCTAGTACACCGTCAAAATGCTGATTGGGATGGCCAGATCACCACGTTGCTCCGGTAGTAGGCATGGAGAAGCAACTTGCCGTCCTCCTACCCTCGCTCCTAGAAAATATTTTCTCACATACTCACAAAGGGGAAGGAGTCCCCTGGGGACCCCTTGCCGTTTACGAGTGGTTTACCCCCTACTTGAAGTGTGAGTGTTTTGCAGACGCAAATGCAGTTGGAAAACAATTGTACATGGCATGGTGACTCGCTATTAGGAAGGGACGCCCCTAATAGCGGGAGTCGCAAATGCTATTCTGCGAGTGAGTGACTCGCAAAATAGCATTTGTACAGGCCATTACCCTTTTTTGCAGTCACAAACGGGAGGATGTTCCCGTTGCCGCCTCAAAACAGGGTCGTACATCTGGCCCTTGTTCCTTTAATAGAGACTTGTAGCCCCCGATTGCTCAACTTTTGAATAGATACCAAAGCAGTACCTATGTGGAGGTGGGCCTGGGAAAGAACTCAAACCAGAAGGGTCTGCAGGACTGAGAAGGCAAAAGGCCCCTTTCAGCAAACTGGACTATCCAGAAGATAGTACTTTATAAATGTAGCGCCATGATGCTCCCTCCGGAGCGAACGTTGCGCTCTAGAAATACCACTTCAAATATCAAATATCAAAATATCAAACGTATGTAGGAACGCCCATGTAGAAGCTTGGCAGATGTCTAGGACAAGGACTCTGCATTCTAATGTAGTGCTAGTAGCTTTGGCATTGGTAGAATAAGCATGCAGTTTTTTCAGAGATTGCTTCTTAGACAATGAAGAGCATATTTTTATGCACAGCACGATTCAGCTAGAGATGCTCCTCTTCTGCACTGCCTTGCCTTTTTTTGCTCCAGAGAACACGCCAAAAAAGCTGATCATCCACCAGGTGGTCTTTGGTGTGATCACGTAAAAGCTCAGCGTGCTCTCAGAGTCTAAACAATTAAGTCTCCCCTCATGCTTAGAGGGGGGAGGCGGAGCATAGCACGCTAGCAGAGTGATAGTTTGGTTGACATGTAACAGGATCACAACCTTCAGCAAGAAGGATGCATATGTCCACAGAACCAGTTTGTTCGTGCCAAAGTGATGCCAATGAGAAACACAGTCTTGAAAGTAAGGAACCATAGGGGACAGCAATGAAGCGGTTTGAACGGAGTGTACAACAGATAAGTCAGGATCCTAAACGAAATACTGCGCGACAGTGGGGGGGGGTGGCGGAGGCACCACCTACTCTTGGCTCCTGGAAAAAGGATATGGACTGGAGCATGATCCAGGAGAAAACAGTGTATGTGGCTCGGAGGTGCCCGCGGAAATGGGTGGCGATATGGTCTAAATGGAATGAATATAGAGGGAATATTTGTGAACCTCCCTGTATTACAAGTGACGAAGAGCTGACCGATTTGTAAACATGGTAACTACTATTTATCCTGAATTTTGAATGCGACCTTGATGAAGCTGTAACTCTGATGATTCTCTAAAGTATCTGTGTGTTCTCTGCATGCCTTGGACGTGACCCATGTGTTTGTTTTAACTTGAGCTTGATTTTTGCAAATAAAAAGAGTTGAAAAAAAAAAAAAAAGATAAGTCAGGATCAGATTAAGGTCCCATTAAGGAATGACAAAAGAAGAAGGGGGAAACGTGTTGCAGCCCTTTCAAAAACCACATCACAACTGGTGATTTAAACAAAAAGGGTTGATCAGGCAACCCTAAAAAGGCCAAGAGGGCCGAAAGATAACCCTTCCTTAACCATGCCCAGAGCGAAGTCAAAATGGTTGTATTTCCTGACACAAAATGGAGAGATTGTCCTCCGTCAGTTGTTGGATGGACAGTGGGGTGGGGATGAAAGGAAGAATAAGATGTAGCCTTCAAAAATAATTTGTAGGACTGTTAAAATGTACAAGCTGATTCTCTTGCTTTTTGATTAAGCTATGCCTCATCGCCTCATCCATTTTTACCCCTGCCCTACTTCCAGCCCGGCTCTATCCTTGACACTGCATCTGTATAAACATGAGTAAAGAATCTAGATAGGGGCATTGTAGGCTGTGTAAACATGCAGAGTCAGCACAAAAGAACAGCTGGCGTCTGCTCTGGGTTTTTCAGACAATGGTACCTGTGGACTAAGGGTCACCCTGCACCAGTGGGTTTTCAATAATCCGCTTCCACAAATTGGCGCCCAATGTGGGGCCCCATCAAAGGCTTGCAGTCGGACCGGAGAAGGAGATTGTGTCGGTAAGACCAACTTCACTGAGGAGCGCACCACCTGAAGAGACTAGTTATCGTGTCCAAAGTGATTTTTCAGCTCTCCGACTCTGATCTTCCTGGCAGCTGCTAACCTTGACTGGGGCCCTCAGAAGGTCATTCTTTTGGATCAGGGAGGATCGACAGGTGGAATAAGGTAGATCTATATTGAACCGGTTCTTTTTGTTACTTGGAATTTGTCTGGAATTTGTTTGGAATTTTGTTTGGAATCTGTTTGGAATCTGTTTGGAATCTGTTTGGAACCTTCTTAGGAACTTGCTATTTGAAATTGATTAACATTTTTTCTTACAGGTAATGTGAGAATATTTTTTCATTTCTCTCTGTTTATAAGTTTTTATATCTTATATAACATGCCTGTATTTAGCACACTTTGGAAGTTTTGTTGCTGCTGCTGCGATAAGCAGAGCATTTTTGAAGCAAGTCAGCCGGCGCCACCAGAAGGTACGCCGAATTTTGAGATGTACATTAAATATGGTATTTGTCCCATCATCTATAATGCATTGTGGAACAAATATACAGAAGGGGAGCCCCAGTTGCAATGGACTCTCACAAACTCAAGTATTTAGAGAAACAATTGCTTTTAAAGAAAGTTAGGCCAGCTATGTTTGACAGTTTGCGTATGTGGAGGAAAGAAGTAAAGGAGCAGCAGCTCAAGGCGGAGAAAGTACAAAGGAAACAAGAAAGGAAGACAGAGTATCAGAAGTATAAGGAATTGAAGGATAAGGAAGTTCAGGAGAAGAAGGAATGATAGATCGGGAGCATGGATTGCTACTATCTAAGGAATATATAGTCAGACCGACAGTAAAAGCACAAATCCATTAAGATGTGGATTCAGAAATTGATGGATTATTGATTGAATGACCCCCACCCCCATATGTACCTTTAACACCTCTTCCCCCTGGACCACCAGTTGTCGTTCGCCCTGTTCCTCCGGGTCCCCCTCCTTTGCCCAGCTCCCTTTTTTCCAACCAGTACCGGTCCATCCCTTACCCCCTCCATCCCAGGCCACTGCGCCCCCATCCCAGGCCACTGCACCTGAAATGACTGATGATCCCGTACTTTCTGTATTTGTCTCGACCTCTAGAGTTCTTCGTTCTACTGTACCTCAGTTGCGTCAGGACGCAATAAGGTTGATAGTATTAAAATGGTTAAGTATAAAACTATTTTGGCAGCAAATAGGATCTACACTACTAGAAACTATTCCTCTTTCACACCTGCCACTATTTTACTACATGACTTTAGAAGTTTTCTTCCTATTTCAAGACCTCAAAGTCTACTCTTACACACTGCACTTACTGCTGCTAAACTTTGTGTTTTAAGGCTGTGGCAATCCCCTAGCCCTCCCTCCAAAGAGGACTGGATGGCTGCGATGATACAGACAGCATCCTATGAAAAGGTAATTTATAGGATACAAGATCAAGAACAAATATTCCAGAAGGTGTGGACCGCCTTTCTTTGAGATTCCTGAAATTCGAATTCTCTTTTCTTTCCCTCCCTATATATAGCTTTTTCCCTTCTCATTTTTCCCTTTCCCTCCTTTTTTCCTCTTCCTTAATATATTACAGGTGTATATTATTTGTCACATACTGATTTATATTTATTATATTGTTTTGTAACCTATGAAATTGCCTATCTTTGAACTCCAATAAAAAATTATGACATATAAAATGGTTAAGTAATTTAGAAATGGATGTAGGAGAAATGATAGATCAGATACAGGATTTTTCAGAGGGTGAGCTTCTTTGTCTGGTGAATAAGCTTTCTCATCAACTTAAAGTTCAATGGGAGATGACTACAGGACAGAATGGTGCCGATGAAGTTAGAGCTATTAATCAACAGTGTCAGATAGGAGCCTTCCCTGTAAGTAGAGTTAACACTGCCTTAGCAACAATAGTTGGATATTGTAATGAACTTTCTTCCTCACCTCGAATAAGACCCACGAGGGAAGCCGAGCGACAGTTCCTTCCTGGAAGAGGGAATGCTTGCTGTCTTACCCAGAGAGTAAGTCCACCTGATGATCTGCCTCTCTGTTCCCCCAGTGTTACTTTGAAAAGTTAAAAAACCCAGGATAATGAATTTGTTCCAGTAACCATGTTTCCTGGAAAGCCCAAATGTCATGATCTTCGATAAATGCTGACCATTCTATTGAGGCAGTTTTTGAAGATAATCCCGCTATATTCCAGGAAACTATTGAAAAGCTTGACTTTGGGTGCCTTGAGTCATAGTATTAAAAGTTACCTAGGTGTTAGGTACATGAGCATTAACCAAGACTTACGAACTAGAGACACAAGTGGGCAATGGCAAACTTGCTGAATGGATATTTATGGGACCTTTCTCCCTCACCTCAAAACAAATTTCTGTCCCCTTTTGGCACTCACCCCCTAAAGCACTTTTCCTGCCAGCAAGTTCAGCCCTTCCTTTATAGCATCCCTATTATGGGAAGATGGGTAGAAATGTCTTAACCTTCAATGTGTCACCATTCACCGTCAAACTATGCCCAACGCTGCGGGAACAAAGATGATCCCAATCCTCTGCCCGTACCGATATGAAGTGCACTGAACATACACAGAGCACGGTTCACCTGGGCGCCGGGAGAGGGTGGGGTAAGGAAAGAGGATAACAACACTGGACTTCACTGGCCGATGCTTCTTGCTGACAATATCCGTGGAGGAGATATCAAACAGCTGTGTGATACCTAGAGAGGGAGATAGAGAATACTGTTTTTAAAATCAAACATCAACCCCTTCATGGGCATCTTTTCTATGGCCAGGCACAAAGATAATAGACACAGTCAAGCATCCAAAGCTCCACCCTTACCAGCGTATGACATGCAGCATGACCAAACAAGGACATCCAACTCCGGTAACCACAGGAGAATTCCAATTCCAAATGGGAGGGGAAATATCCAGGAAGTGAGCTCAGGAGTCCAGTGATAACGATTTATCAGGGGAAGAATCCGCAGACATAAAAAACCCCTATTGCTGTCTGAAACCAATGAGTTGCGGTAAAAACTACAAATCTGTCAATACGGGGAAATACGGGAAGTGCAGGTAATAGGGGATAGAAGGGAGAAACAAATTAAACGCTACAGGCTCAGAGGAGCCTTCGTATATGCACCCATAGCATGCATAACGACATGGAGTGATTCTAGAAAACCCGGAAACGGGTAATTCAAAAGCTCTGTTTCAATCACGCAACTGCGTATTGAAACTGGGGAACCATAAAATAAATGAAATCCCCAGGGTAAAAACTATATAGTCCCGCGACCCCCTCGTAGGCAATGGGCAAAAAATCCAATGTGACCAAGGGCAATGGGAGGCACAAACACAGGGAAACACAGTCTATGGAGGTCCGATAGCCACCGGACCTCTTGAAGGCAGAGCAGGGAAAAAGGGGCGAACAGGCAGTCCAAAATCCAAGATGGTCCAGGGAAGGGCGTTGCAGAAACACAGCCGACCATCCACGAAACTCGAGTAGGCAAAAGGCGACAAGGCAAAGAAACCAAGCAAGGTAGGGGAGTAACACTCCACCTTTTAAAGTCAGAGTGAGCACTGGCTGCAGAACATGTGACCACTTGTCCATGGCCATAGAAACAGGTCTATGCACTGCTATTTCCTAACACAATGGACCCTCTCTAAAGAGGACCCTTCATTGCCACATACATCTGATTTACTACAGCAATTACTGGTGGTATCTGTGGGAGGGTTGATTTTAATCCTAATGTTGGATGTACTCATTTGGAAAGTTCTTAGGTCAAATGCCACTAGGTTCTGTGCAAGATCTACAGACCTAAGTAGTTAGCAAACACAGTCAGTACACTAAGTTCCTGAGACTCAACGCTTTTGGCAGATATGATGTCATCTCTATTGAACGACAATTCCTCAAGTGTGGGAGCCACTGTATGCTTTTATTGATCAAGGACTGCTCATCTTCTTTGAATGAACTGAATGATGCTTTCGGTATATTAATCAAGAAGACATGGCGTTTTGAGTAACCAGTAATAGGCTCTATTCGCCTTCTGATAGTCTCCTGGGGCAATGAGCTTGAGTTCCTAAGAATGGAGGAATAAGACCTAGCTTGGTCAACGGGACCCTTATTCTGATCATGGTACCCATTGCGACTGGCTTGGTTTACACCTGCAGAAACCTACCGTGTGACATGCCTTGGTTGTTGACTAGCATTATTTAATGGGCAGAGAGTTAGCTGGGTGGTTGTTAAGTCCTTACTAAATCTGCCTTTATAAGCACTACTGGAAATACTATCAATTGTGTTTATAGTGTTTATAGACATTGCCAAAGAGTGAAGCCATTATCAAATGTAGTGCCCACAAGAGAATCACAGAAAAAGTGGGACGAACAAGTTACTTACATTCGGCAACGCTTTTTCTGGTAGATACTATATCTGCCTGTGGATTCCTCACCTTGTGAATATCCCCCTTGCGTCAGCAACATTCGGAAATTCTTTTTGTAGCCTCGCGCCGACGTGGAAATCATAGAAACACGGCATCGCACGCGACTCCGCTGACGTCACCGACGCCTACAATAGGCCCACGCCGGCGTGATGACATCAGTTCCGCCCTTTTTTCCGTGCCATCGAGGCACACGACGGACCAATGACAGTAGAAATATACATAGTATACACAATAAACAATAGCCATGGAGAAACACACATAGTGTGAAGCAAGTGCAAGAAAGCAATGGAAACAACTCCTTAACATTACAATATATAAACAATACATTACAGTAACTCTGGTAAAGATGAGTGGACAACGGGGAGGCGGGTGGGTCAGTGAGGAATCCACAGGCAGATATAGTATCTACCAGAAAAAGCGTTACCGAAGGTAAATAACTTGTTCTTCTGATAGATACATCTGCCGTGTGGATTCCTCACCTTGTGAATAGAGTCCCACAGCAGTCCCCACTCCCGGAGGAGGGTGTCCACTCTTCTAAACCAGGAAATCCTGAAGGACAGAGCGCGCAAAGTGGACGTCCCTCCTCACCTCAGTATCCAAGCAGTAATGCTTCGCTAACGTGTGGAGGGAAGACCAAGTTGCCGCCCTACAAATGTCCTCTACAGGAACACCTCTAGCTAATGCTGAGGTAGACGACTTAGCTCTAGTAGAATGAGCCCTTATACCCTCTGGAGGTTCCTTACCGGCCAAAGAGTAGCAGATCTTTATACAAAGTACGATCCATCTTGACAATGTTCTTTTATGTACCGCTCTTCCTCTTTTGCAGCCAGCAAACCCAACGAAGAGCTGATCATCCAAACAACAGTCTTTAGTTCTGTCCAGGTAAAAAGACACCGCCCTCTTAGGGTCCAGACGGTGTAACCTCTCCTCCTCCTTGGAAGGGTGTGGGGGAGGATAAAAGGTAGGGAGGGTAATGGATTGACCAAGGTGGAAAGGAGTCACCACCTTAGGAAGAAAAGCAGCCCTGGTCCTAAGAACCATTCGATCAGCATGAATGGTCAAGAAAGGGGGCTTGGAACTAAGAGATTGAAGCTCACTTACCCTCCTTGCTGAGGTTATTGCTACGAGGAAGACTGCCTTAAGAGTTAAAAGCCTCATAGGACATTTATGAAGAGGCTCAAAGGGAGCACCCATCAGAAAGGTCAAGACAAGATTTAAGTCCCACTGAGGCACAATAAAAGGAGTAGGAGGGAACTTATTTGTGAGGCCCTTCAAAAACCTTAATACTACAGGAGACTTAAAAAGAGATGGCTGGTCAGGCAAACAGAGAAAAGACGACAGCGCCGAAAGATAGCCCTTAACCGTGGCAACAGCAGGCCCTTGCTGCGCCAGAGAAAGGGCAAACTGGAGAACATCAGACAAACGGGCTCTCAAAGGGTCAATAGAATTCCCACCACACCAAGTGACAAATTTTGACCACCTATATGAATAGACAGATTTAGTGGAGTCACGCCTGGCTGACAAGATGACATCCACCACGTCAGGTGTGAGAGAAAAGGAAATCAGGTTGCCCCGTTCAATCTCCAGGCATGAAGGTGCAATGTCTGGAGGTGGGGGTGTAGCACCTGCCCCTCCATCTGAGAGAGGAGGTCTGCCCTGAGAGGGAGACGGAGCGGCGGGTGAGAGGAGAGGTGGACAGGATCTGTATACCACACCCTTCTTGGCCAGTCCGGGGCGACCAATATAACTTGGGCCCGGTCTTGGCAAATCTTCCTCAGAACCCGAGGAATCAAAGGTATGGGAGGAAACGCGTAAAGGAATTGACTTCCCCAACTCAACTGAAACGCGTCCCCCAAGGCTCCTTGCATCGGATACTGGAGACTGCAGAAGGACGGGCAGTGAGCATTCTCGCGAGTTGCGAACAGGTCCACCTGAGGAGTCCCCAACGTCCGAAAGACGTGACGTACCACCTCCGGGTGAAGCCTCCACTCGAGGTCGGCAGAGAACTGCCGACTGAGACTGTCTGCACGCACGTTCAGAACTCCGGCCAGATGATTTGCCATCAGACAAATCTGGTGGTCCTGAACCCAGGACCAGAGACGCAGAGCCTCTCTGCAGAGACACTGCGACCCCACTCCTCCCTGCTTGTTGATGTACCACATCGCGGTCGTGTTGTCCGTCAGGACTTGGATCGACCGACCGCGAAGGGAAGGGAGGAAGGCCTTGAGCGCCAGACGTATCGCCCGCAATTCCAGAAGGTTGATGTGAAGCAACCTTTCCTCTGGAGACCAAAGACCCTTGACCTCCAGATCCCCCAGATGAGCACCCCACCCTAGAGTGGATGCATCCGTAATCACTGTGGCCACTGGAGGAGGCAGCTGAAAAGGCTTCCCCTGAGACAGGTTGCCTTCCACGCCCCACCAAGACAAATCCGCTGCAGCTTCTCTGGAGATCCTCACCGACTCCCTGAGATCTCCGTTGTGCTGATATCACTGCCTGCGGAGGCACCACTGGAGCGCCCTCATGTGCCAGCGTGCATGGTTGCCCAACAGAATGCAAGAAGCCATCAGACCGAGCAGGCGAAGGACCTTCAGGACTGGAACGACCGCTCCATTGAAAAATAAAGGAATCATTTCCTGAATGTTGCGAATCTTTTGTGGAGGAGGGAATGCACGACATACAGTTGTGTCCAGTACTGCACCTATGAACAGGTTGCGCTGGGAGGGCACCAGGTGAGATTTGGGTACAGTTATCGAAAAACCCAACCTGTACAACAACTGGGTTGTCTCCTGCAGATGATGGAGCACTCTCTCTGGCGACTCTGCCTTGATCAGCCAGTCGTCCAAATAAGGGAACACAGGAATCCCCGACCTTCTGAGATGCGCCGCCACCACTGCCATCACCTTGGTGAAGACTCGAGGCGCAGTAGTAAGCCCAAACGGAAGGACCGCAAACTGATAGTGCTGCTATCCCACCGTAAAACGGAGATACTTCCTGTGCGACTTCAGGATGGGGATGTGGAAGTACGCATCCTGCAAGTCGAGCGACACCATCTAGTCTTCTTCCAGCAGAGCCTGAAGAACCTGAGCAAGGGTGAGCATCTTGAATTTCTCTTGTTTCAGATAAAAATTCAAGATCCTGAGATCCAAGATTGGACAAAGCCTGCCATCCTTCTTGGGGATCAGAAAATACCGTGAGTAGCATCCCTGACCTTTTTCCTGCTCCGGGACCACCTCTATTGCACCCTTCCTCAACAGAGTTTGAACTTCCTCCTGTAGGAGTGACAGATGTTCCTCTGAGCAATATCCCTGGCAAGGAGGGTAATTGGGAGGGAATTCCCGAAAGGGAAGGGCATACCCATTTTCTACGAGATTGAGAACCCAAAGATCTGATGTAACCGATTACCAATCCCGTAGAAAGTGGGTAAGCCGACCCCCCACCGGACCCACATGATCCTGAATGGCGGATCTAGGGCTGCTTTTCTGTGGCTGGGGGGGTAGGAGGAGGTGGAGGAGGAAGAGGCCTGACGCCCTCGAGGACGTGCCCTTTGCCTTCCCCTGTACGACTTATACAAGGTATTTTGCTGCTGCTGCTGCTGCTGTTGATGCTGCTGCTGACCTTGTCTAAATGTACAAAAAGAAGAGCGACCAAAGCCTCTGAATTTCCTGGCCGTAGAACCTCTTACTTGTAGACCAAGAGATCTAGCAGTCGCCCTGCTATCCTTAAACCTCTCCAAGGCCGAATCTGCCTTCTTGCCAAAGAGTCCTTCACCATCAAAAGGCAGATCTAACAAAGCAGACTGCACATCAGCAGAAAAATCTGAGGATTTCAACCAAGCTGAACGCCTTGTGGCAACAGCAGTGCCCATGATCCTTGCCACTGAATCTGCAGTATCAAGGCAGCTCTGAATAACCTGACGAGCTGCCGCTTGAGTGTCATATAAAACTTCCTCAAAGTCACCTCTGCAGTCTTCAGGAACCTTAGGGATCAACATATGTACAGAGTCCATAAGAGCATGGATATATCTTCCCATAAGGCAAGTGGCATTTGTTGATTTTAACGCCATACTTGCGGAAGAGAAAGTTTTCTTGGCCACTTGATCCTGCTTTTTAGCTTCCTTGTCACCAGGAACTTGGGGAAAAGCACCTACTGACTTCTTAGAACATGCCGCCTGATTCACCAAACTTTCAGGAGAAGGGTGAGACAACAAAAAGGCAGGGTCCTCAGGAGCCACTCTATACCTCCGAGCCACACCTTTCGAAACAGCAGGAGCAGAAAGAGGCTTCTTCCACAAGTCCATAATGGGATCAGTCAAAGCATCATTAAAAGGGAGCAATGGCTACACAGCTGAGCTCGGAGAATGAAGAACCTCAGTAAGCAGATTCGATTTAAACTCAACAGTTGGCAGTTTTAAACCTAAAAGTCCTGCTGCTTTTTTCATCACCACATGATATGGCTGAACATCTTTAGACGGTACATCAGAACCTGATGGCAAGACCCACTCTGGAGAAAAATCAAGACCACTAGCCTCTGCTAGATCCTCAAAATAATTTTCATCCAGCTCACCTGCTCATGCAGCCGGATCCACTGTCGACTCCAACGGCGCCGGAGCCGACGTCGGAATCGAATCCGAAGGCCTAGAAGGATGTTCCAGAGATTTGCTTGGAGCGGGCGACGCCGGTGCTGGAGTCGTCGACTTCGGACGAGCCGGCGTCGACATCGGTGGAGCCTGGTACTGCCACAGCAGGGTCGGAGCCGGCAAAAACGGCATGAAAGGTGCCGAGGCATATGAATGAGGCACCCCCAAATTAAATGCCATTGGACCCATGGGACCCGAAGGCGCTCCAGAGGGGTACCAAGACCTTGAGAAAACATCATACATAGCGTTGAGAAACGCTGAAGGATCCTGACCTGGAGCTGGAAAAGGTGGATGCTCAGGTCGACCTCGAGGTAGATTCGAATCTGTATCAACAACAGGAGTCGATTCCTCAACCTCCACAGGAACTTCACCGACCTCTTCCTGAGCCGGAGACGGTGCCGGAGTCGGATCGGGTTCCGGAGTCGGATACAGGCAACAACGGGCCTTAATTGTCCAGATGCTTTGCCCCTAGCGTCATCTATTCGTTCCATCCCACATAGCAAGATTGGACTCTCTACCTACGAAATAATTTTTGGCAGGCCTATGAATGTATGGAGACCCCCAAGGCCAAATGTGATAAAGGAAATACAGTACCCTATTTTGAGTGAATACCTTAAAAATTTGACTGAATAGTTGTCTCTGATTTACCAACAGGTGCATGAAGCTATAGCAGACAAATCAGAGGGTCCGGTTCATGGCCTCCAACCTGGTGATTTTGTACGGATAAAGAATTTTCAATGCTCTAAGAATCTAGAACCTCGTTGGAAGAATGGCGAGCAAGTCTTGCAGGCAACCCGAACTGCTCTCCGTGTCACCAACAGACGCAATTGGATCAACGCTGCACACTGTAAACAAATCCCAGCAACTGTTCTCCAACCAGAAGGCAGAAACGATCTGAAAGACATCTTACAAACTCAGAAAAGTTTTGCTCCTCTGAATGAAGATACTTTGTTTCCTGATCAAACTGTGGCTTCAGCAACAAGGTACGAACTATGACCAAGGAAGGGAAGGAGCAGATAGAGATACCGGAGGACCAGTTTCAATTAGTGGAACGGCTCGGATGTGACACGGTAGGATCACAGAATCGGCTGAACTAGGTTCAGAATGGGTTGTGATAAGTGTTCAGTGGTGCCTGGGTCTCTCTACGACCTGTGGTTGTATCGATAGCAAGAAGGAAAAATGCAGAAATTGGAATCTAAGTTGTGAAGCAATGACAAGACTCTGTGTATGGTGACTCTGATCATAATATTGGTAATAATGGCAGCAGTTTTTTGGACAATGGAGAAAGTGATTCTGTCTCGAAACCTATTGCCCAATACTACTCCTGTCCCAATGGAACATTATTACTTCACCCTTCCCAACCAAAAAAAAACCACTGAATGACATACCTCAATAACACTTTCATACAAATGCTACATCATACTCATAATGCTACAAGAAATGTGCCCACACCAACGAGAGAAAGGGGGGGGGTCCAAGGGGTGAGTTGGGAGTTAAACATGGAGACATATTTGATGGATATGGATGATGTGATAAATATTTCAATCTGTATGGCGATAAAATACTAATAAAATATGTTTTCCAAAAAAAAAAAAAAACTCATAATCCTACAAAATACTACTAACTGCTGGGTATGTGGAATGTTGCCAGCCCATCGGAAGAAGGGAGGAACGCCTCTCATTCCCCTGCCATTTTCACATAATGGCCCTTGTGGAGCCTGGTTCGCACTTTTGTGGGCCTCTGAAATTATTAATATTTCTCTAGCTGATGTAGGAAGACTCAATGACCAGATAAATAAGGTTTGTCACCCCGATGATGGAGGCCACCCGCAGGCCAAAGGAACTGTATGGGAAATGGAAGAGTATCACAGAGAAAATTTCTCCACAAGATACGTTTTTTCTAACACTCGAACAGCCAGAGGCAATGGACCTCCTGTTATCGCTGTAACCAGAGCCCAAGCAGATCTGTGTGTGAGCAGTATTGGTAGTATTCCTGTGTGAAAAAGTGACAGTACTAAAGTATTGAATATCACTGGAAGGAACAATAGTAGGTTTCTATTTTCCCATAACACTTACTTTATTTGTGGAAACAAAGGTTATCATCATCTACCAGTCGGATGGTCCGTAATATGTTATGTGTCCTTTTTGCTTCCTCCTGTGTTCTTAGCACAGAGACCAAAAACTATTTAATGACATTTCCTTGAATAGATTTAAAAGAACTATAAATAATGATGAAGAAGGTCAAACTGATACAGCATTACAGCAATACGTTGATTTTAACTTGGGATTCTTTTTGCAGCCCTAAATAGTAGAAAGATTAGATGCCTGGCCAGAGTGGTAGAAGCAGTAACTAATCAAACAGCAATAGCTCTTGGAAATATTACAGAAGAGCTCCAAATTACGAGAATTGTAACATTACAAAATAGGATAGTATTAGACGTGATACTAGCTGATCGTGGTGGAGCATGTCGTATTATCAGTAGTAGCTTTTGCGTATTTATCCCTGACCACGCCCCATCTGTTTATGGCGCCATTTCCAAATTGCATAAAATAGCTGCGGAAATACACCAAGACCAAGGAACATGGACTTGGTCTGAGTGGCTATGGGGAATCATTTCTACTTGGGGCTGGAAATTGTTAATGGAAATAGCAACCATAAGAATCATCTTTCTCACCTGTTGTTGCTGCATTCAATGTGCCCCTACAATATGTACAGCTTGTATAGCCACTTGTAATAATATGAAACCTCCCCAATTAATGTTCATGAATCGAATCGGGAAATTATGGTGCAAGCTGAAATTTATGAACTTATGAACATCGATATACAAGATTAATATATGTACTTTTAAAATGGATTCAGCCCAGGCTGAAAAGGAAGGACTGGTAAAATATAAAATGTGATTCTCTCATTTTTTGATTAAGATGTTCCTCAGCCTTTTTTCACCCCTGCCCTACTTCCAGCCCGGCTCTATCCTTGACACCGCATCTGTATAACCATGAGTACAGAATCTAGATTGGGGCATTGTAGGCTGTGTATACATGCAGAGTCAACGCAAAAGAACAGCT
Organism: Lissotriton vulgaris; assembly: GCF_964263255.1. Taxonomy (NCBI): domain Eukaryota; kingdom Metazoa; phylum Chordata; class Amphibia; order Caudata; family Salamandridae; genus Lissotriton; species Lissotriton vulgaris. The sequence goes on from NC_141700.1 coordinate 365,074,475, forward strand.
GGCGTCTGCTCTGGGGTTTTCAGACAATGGTAAAGCATAAAGTAAAGTTTACTCAGATAGCATATCTTGTTGTGCAGCCGTAGGACGCGACAATTGCACAAGACACCAAGGCTGTCAATTCTTACCATTACCTCATTTGTGTGTTCTTGCCAAAGCTCTATTTACCTCTGGGCGTCCCTTGTTTGTGATCTTTTGCTATAAAAACCCATGTAACCATTGTTCGGAGTGCTTCCTCCTAGAGTATCTCTATGGTGCTTCTCTGATGAGCCCCCATTCATAAATGCTAATAAATGACCCTTGGTTTGTATTTCACTCCAGTGTGGATTCCTCCTTACTTGTTAAGAACCCGTGGACTAAGGGTGACTCTGCACCAGTGGGTTTTCAATAATCCGCTTCCACAGGACTGACCTGTTCAATGTGATCACTTGCCAACTTGGAAAGAATCGGTGGAAGCTGCCTCCTATTGGGTGGCTGTGACCCTGTAGGGGTACACTAAAGAGATTTGGCAGGCGGGGCTGTGAGGGGGCTGGTGAGGTGAGCGGCATGCTGAACTCAGCCATGGGGTGCACCTCTGCCTCTCCCCCTTAACTGCTGGGTCCCTTGAGAGGGTTGGACAGGCTGGCGGTAGGGGATGCCTCTGCCAAAGCCACAAAAGGAACGTTGGTGCAGTTGGCAAGACAGGGCGGAAAGACCCAGAGAATGAGCTGTAGCCCTACTTTCTTTTAAAAGTTTGAGGGCTGAGTCAGACTTGACTTCGAACAGGTGAATCCCACCAAAGGGCATGTCCATCAAGGAGGACTCAATCTCACCAGGTCCAAGTCCACAGCAGCCAAGCAAGGCAGTGGATGGCAATACTGATGCCAACTGCACACTCAATGCTATCAGTGGTGTCCAAGCCATAACAAATCATGAACATGGCCGCATCACGACCATCTTGAAATGCTTGAGATGATACAGAGTGGAGATATTCCAGTGCACCAGGGAGGACTTGCCACAGAATCCCAAAGAGCATGACTATAATGACCTAACAAATAGGAAGCAATAACTACGCATGGCTAAACTAGAAGACGGAATGTCTCCACTTGCTTGGATTACCTATCAGAGGGAGCGGTAGGGAAAGTGTTTGGTATGGCATGGCTGGAGGAAGCCTGCAACACAAGGCTTTCTGGAGAAGGGTGCTGGGACAAGAAAGCTGGATCGCCTGGAGCAGTATTGTGGCATCTGCCAATTTGTTTATTAACTAGTTGGCCAGAGCAGGTATTGGTGTGCTGTCCTGAGTGGAGGGCAGGAATCACAAGGACACTCGTGTGAGTAAGTATGTTGGGTCACACTGGGCTGGAAAAGTCCCATCAGACCACCCTCTTGGCGGCATATCATCATTTGGGGGTGGGCAGTTATTCCATATACAGCCCATGTGGTGATGCGGAAAAGGAAACAAGCGTATTCTGCCACAGTAGTGCCCAAAATAAAGTGTAAAAAAGAAGAATGCAGTGCTATGAAAAGAGTGATAGTTAAAATTGACTACCTAGACTAAAGAGATAACTTATCGAAATAAGTGTACGTGTCAAGATTAAAAACACGCCTAGTAGCAAATGAATGAGGCTACATTATGGCGCTACGTGAAATGGCCGACTAGTTTCAGCTAGATGGAGTAGTACTCCAGCTTTCATCAGGACCTTGGAGATAATACGCTACTGCAACATGATCTGAAGGGTGTACAGATATAAAGAGCAAACGTTGCATGAAATACTTTACAAAGGACAAAGTGTCACCCAAAAACTTGGAATCTCTGTGTCCTCTGGAGACAGGAAAAAAATGTTCTACCTGTCGAGGAAACAAAAGATACCATGTATGTATTACCACACAGGAATCCACATAACCCCACATACACCATCAAGACAAGACCACACCTGCATGAACATTTTGCGTTCTGCATTACAAATAAGCATATTAGCTTGATCACGAAGAGGCATTTCCTCACTGTGATACTCACCCAGCTTTGTGTGGGTGAAAACCTCACCTTGCCCGGCAACCGCACGGGAAATCGAGGCCCCGCTCTAATGTGTAAAAGAAGGACACAGTTAGCGCACAATATAAAAGTGTCCAGCTCAATCGCTATACACAAAAACCCAATAGAAGTGTGATAGACTCCTGACTACCCAAACACCGCCTGGACCTGCCACTGAGCCAACATCGATTGTTTATGGTAAATAAGTCCCCCTCAAACTAGGGTAATAATGATGCCAGTACACCTTAACTCATGTTATAACTGGCACTGCAGAGTTGCAGCAAGGGAATGCTGCCATTCCGAAAATGCCCAAACCTCAAGTGAAATCCTAGGTATACATACTAGTGCAAAGATAAACACAGTCACAAACATTTGTACAAGAATTACAGATACTGTTCACCAAAATAATAATAGAACCTGTTCACTCCCAACACTGCCTCCGCATATTCTAGATGTTGAGAAGCTAACCTGGCAACCTCTATGCATTTGTCTGTTCGACACACCCTCTCTGAACTAACCTGTCCGTCGGTGCCTGTGCTCGAAAATCGAGCGGAAGGGAAGGCGCCGACGGAAGCACCCGTTTGGTTTTAAATGTCAAGGCTTCCTATTTGGTCAGCCAATTGAGGCCGATGCTGGGACCAATAGCTCGGTGTGGCTTGAACAAAGAAAGGAGCTCACCTGCGTTGAATGAATGGAGCCCGGGGAAGACTAGTGTTGGCGCGCATGCGCAAAGTGCTCAGCTCATATTCAGGGAGCACTATATTCTTGCGCATGCGTGAAGCTGTTTGCGACCGGCAGGTGTATCACTAATTAGAACTCTGAAAAGTAACCAATCACAAGAGGATAAACACTGACCTGCATCTGTGCTAAGATGTGTGGGCTCGATGAGTCTCATATCATTAAACACCAAAAAAGTGTATCACCACGGACTAGCACAGAAATCAGTAGACTTATCGCTAGTATCCAGATGAGCAGTGTCAGATTAATGTACTGCACACAACATGTATATTAAAGCAGGCAGCTAGGAATAGCAAAGGTTCTTAATGTTCTATGTAATATGGGGCAAGAAAAAGAATGCCCGGTTTGTCTGAGTTAAGGTGTACTGGCATCATTATTACCCTAGTTTGAGGGGGACTTATTTACCATAAACAATCGATGTTGGCTCAGTGGCAGGTCCAGGCGGTGTTTGGGTAGTCAGGAGTCTATCACACTTCTATTGGGTTTTTGTGTATAGCGATTGGGCTGGACACTTTTATATTGTGCGCTAACTGTGTCCTTCTTTTACACATTAGAGCGGGGCCTCGATTTCCCGAGCGGTTGCCGGGCAAGGTGAGGTTTTCACCCACACAAAGCTGGGTGAGTATCACAGTGAGGAAATGCCTCTTCGTGATCAAGCTAATATGCTTATTTGTAATGCAGAACGCAAAATGTTCATGCAGTTGTGGTCTTGTCTTGATGGTGTATGTGGGGTTATGTGGATTCCTGTGTGGTAATACATACATGGTATCTTTTGTTTCCTCAACAGGTAGAACATTCTTTTCCTGTCTCCAGAGGACACAGAGATTCCAAGTTTTTGGGTGACACTTTGTCCTTTGTAAAGTATTTCATGCAACGTTTGCTCTTTATATCTGTACACCCTTCAGATCATGTTGCAGTAGCGTATTATCTCCAAGGTCCTGATGAAAGCTGGAGTACTACTCCATCTAGCTGAAACTAGTCGACCATTTCACGTAGCGCCATAATGTAGCCTCATTCATTTGCTACTAGGCGTGTTTTTAATCTTGACACCTACACTTATTTCGATAAGTTATCTCTTTAGTCTAGGTAGTCAATTTTAACTATCACTCTTTTCATAGCACTGAATTCTTCTTTTTTACACTTTATTTTGGGCACTACTGTGGCAGAATACGCTTGTTTCCTTTTCCACATCACCACATGGGCGGTATATGGAATAACTGCCCACCCCCAAATGATGATATGCCGCCAAGAGGATGGTCTGATGGGACTTTTCCAGCCCAGTGTGACCCAACATACTTACTCACACGAGTGTCCTTGTGATTCCTGCCCTCCACTCAGGACAGCACACCACTAATTGACCTGGTCTCCTTTCTGTGTTTTGTATTTATAGTATTGGGGCATGAGTTGACAGGTCATTAAATCATTTCCCCTTTGACCCTCTGCACATTTGTTTTTTAGTATTTAGAGCAACTTCTTGCTGCGGGTCATTTCCAGATGCAAACTTACTCGCTGCTTGCATCATATAAGCTCACCTAATCTAATTGTGTGTGACTCCTCCTGCCGACATACCGCCACTCCTGTCTTAAGTCTGACCTTTGATTTGTTGGAATCCTCTTGTCTAGGCACTTGGATTATTTTCCATAACCATGGTTTTTCACCCTGCCAGTTTATTGTACATAAACAGCCTTTTTGGCTAGAACAGCTTTACAGACAAACCGGGCATTCTTTTTCTTGCCCCATATTACATAGAACATTAAGAACCTTCGCTATTCCTAGCTGCCTGCTTTAACATACATGTTGTGTGCAGTACATTAATCTGACACTGCTCATCTGGATACCAGCGATAAGTCTACTGATTTCTGTGCTAGTCCGTGGTGATACACTTTTTTGGTGTTTAATGATATGAGACTCATCGAGCCCACACATCTTAGCACAGATGCAGGTCAGTGTTTATCCTCTTGTGATTGGTTACTTTTCAGAGTTCTAATTAGTGATACACCTGCCGGTCGCAAACAGCTTCACGCATGCGCAAGAATATAGTGCTCCCTGAATATGAGCTGAGCACTTTTGCGCATGCGCGTCAACACTAGTCTTCCCCGGGCTCCATTCATTCAACGCAGGTGAGCTCCTTTCTTTGTTCAAGACACACCAAGCTATTGGTCCCAGCATCGGCCTCAATTGGCTGACCAAATAGGAAGCCTTGACATTTAAAACCAAACGGGTGCTTCCGTCGGCGCCTTCCCTTCCGCTCGATTTTCGAGCACAGGCACCGACGGACAGGTTAGTTCAGAGAGGGTGTGTCGAACAGACAAATGCATAGAGGTTGCCAGGTTAGCTTCTCAACATCTAGAATATGCGGAGGCAGTGTTGGGAGTGAACAGGTTCTATTATTATTTTGGTGAACAGTATCTGTAATTCTTGTACAAATATTTGTGACTGTGTTTATCTTTGCACTAGTATGTATACCTAGGATTTCACTTGAGGTTTGGGCATTTTCGGAATGGCAGCATTCCCTTGCTGCAACTCTGCAGTGCCAGTTATAACATGAGTTAAGGTGTACTGGCATCATTATTACCCTAGTTTGAGGGGGACTTATTTACCATAAACAATCGATGTTGGCTCAGTGGCAGGTCCAGGCGGTGTTTGGGTAGTCAGGAGTCTATCACACTTCTATTGGGTTTTTGTGTATAGCGATTGGGCTGGACACTTTTATATTGTGCGCTAACTGTGTCCTTCTTTTACACATTAGAGCGGGCCTCGATTTCCCGAGCGGTTGCCGGGCAAGGTGAGGTTTTCACCCACACAAAGCTGGGTGAGTATCACAGTGAGGAAATGCCTCTTCGTGATCAAGCTAATATGCTTATTTGTAATGCAGAACGCAAAATGTTCATGCAGGTGTGGTCTTGTCTTGATGGTGTATGTGGGGTTATGTGGATTCCTGTGTGGTAATACATACATGGTATCTTTTGTTTCCTTGACAGCTAGAACATTCTTTTCCTGTCTCCAGAGGACACAGAGATTCCAAGTTTTTGGGTGACACTTTGTCCTTTGTAAAGTATTTCATGCAACGTTTGCTCTTTATATCTGTACACCCTTCAGATCATGTTGCAGTAGCGTATTATCTCCAAGGTCCTGATGAAAGCTGGAGTACTACTCCATCTAGCTGAAACTAGTCGACCATTTCACGTAGCGCCATAATGTAGCCTCATTCATTTGCTACTAGGCGTGTTTTTAATCTTGACACCTACACTTATTTCGATAAGTTATCTCTTTAGTCTAGGTAGTCAATTTTAACTATCACTCTTTTCAAAGCACTGCATTCTTCTTTTTTACACTTTATTTTGGGCACTACTGTGGCAGAATACGCTTGTTTCCTTTTCCGCATCACCACATGGGCGGTATATGGAATAACTGCCCACCCCCAAATGATGATATGCCGCCAAGAGGGTGGTCTGATGGGACTTTTCCAGCCCAGTGTGACCCAACATACTTACTCACACGAGTGTCCTTGTGATTCCTGCCCTCCACTCAGGACAGCACACCACTAATTGACCTGGTCTCCTTTCTGTGTTTTGTATTTATAGTATTGGGGCATGAGTTGACAGGTCATTAAATCATTTCCCCTTTGACCCTCTGCACATTTGTTTTTTAGCAGAGCAGGTATTGGCCAAAGTTCCCAAATGTTTGTCAGTCAAGCCTCATTAAAGGGGCGGAGGAGCTCAGAAGAAACTTGGCCCAGCACTTGGGTGAGAACAATAGGATCAAGGACTTTGCCCACCCTATGCATGACCATGGTGTAAGATGTAGTTTCTTATATGGAGGCCCAGGAAGGGAGATAAGGGCTGTCTTAGGGAAGGTGTCTAGCCCAATGTCCTCCTGCAAGTCAACATACTAGTAATCATCCTGATAGAACTGAGTGAACTCATCATCAGGGTCATAATCGTTATCAAAGTTTGTGGTAAACAGAGAATGCAAAGAATGTTGCATGCCTAGCGGTAAGTCTAGAGTAGAAATGGGTATCTTGGATGGATTTGGGCGAGACGTTGGACCAATGTCGAGATGACATTGAGTTGACGTCAGAGAGGACAATCGGAGCCATCTCTTTGGGCAGCATTGGGATTGGCATACCTAGATCTGGAGTGAGTTTGGGTGTTGGACCTGGAGTCAGAGGTAAAAAAGGGTCAGAGGTACCAGCTGGCACCAAAGGCGAACCATTCAGTGACACTCCAGGCGGAAAGCCTCTCGGGCGCGAAGGTACACCAGAGGAAGTCGGTAAGGAACTGAAGAGTCGGGGCACAGCTGTGTGGAACTCCTCAATCTTATGCAGTATGGCTGTAGGTCCCAGAAATTTGAGTTGTGCAGGAACTAGCTGCGGAAGCGGCCAACTTTACGAGCGTAAATTAGTCTGTATTTGCAACCCAGGTGCTTACTCAGGGAAGTGCGCATGGAGTGAAGGATCAGGACTCTGCTACAATTTCTTTGGTTTCTTGTGCTTGCGGGATGAGTTGGAGCGCACAAAAGTCTACCCTCTTGGAGCGTCTCCGTCGACTACGGGAGCAGGACCGGGAGCGAACCTTTGCCGCAGAACAGGACTTGAGTTGTCACAGTGTTGAGTTTTCTTATGCTTTTGGTCCATTGACGTGCTGTCTCTGCAGATCTTGGAGTCATAGCTCGACCCCAGAACACACAGGCCCGTCTGATGGGAATTTGTCACAGACATTTGTTTGCGACAGTCCGTGCAGTGCTTGAAACATGTCATTTTAAGGCACGACATCCCTTGCACACAGAATTATGGAAAATCCAGGTAAAGTGTCCCAGAGACATGAGAGGGAGATCTGGAGACGTAGAAAGAAACAAACTAACATCAGTTGTTTACAAGCCCGCACATCATTTCCGGAGTAGAAGAGCATCAGTGTGGAGCAGCAAGGGCCACCTTCCGGCACACAAAGATACTGCTGAAAAGTTTACAGATCCAGTCTGACATGTTGGGAATATTCAAAAGGTGATTAATCTTCTAAAAATCCTGCAAGGTCTTTTCAGCTTTTCTTTCACCCCAGAATTGCTTCATAAACTTTCACAAATTCCAGGACATTTAGAGAAATATGTGATTTCCATTTCCCCAGGAAACTATGCAATTGAAGATGCACAGCATAACAATTCTGCATTTCCCTTGTCAAAGCTGGTTTCACTCTTACGAATGAAGAGAGCAGATGTGAGTATGTCAAGGACTACTTTGGAATCTCATACATTAATTATACTAATATTTCCAATGACATTACCACAGAGTGACCGATTAATATGGTACTAACATTTTAATCTATAAGCACAAAAGTGTTTTTTACAATGAAAGACCCTGTCATGGCTGTTCTTTGCTTTTGAGAGAAGTACAGGCATGAAGATTGTCAATAACAAAACAAGGTCCATGGAGTTCAACAATGGTCCAGATTAGAAAGCAGAAACAAAGATTACAAAGTCCTGGAATGTAGTGCAGGAACCAGTGAACCTAGCTAGTTTCTTGAGTAAGAACTACCAGAATGCCAACTTTAATCAAATGGCTAAAAAGGTAACTGTGGAAGGTACTCAACTAAAAGAATAATGACTTTAAAAATATATATATTTTGTGATGCACACAATAAAAGGAAAATTGAAGCAGTATAACAATTTAAATTCTTTTAAAATAGTGGATTTGGAGAGTGGGTCATTGAGACATCAATTATGCAGTACTACTGGGGCAGAAAGCCTTACCAAATGAACTGCTATCTCCAACCAACAGTGACACAGGGAATATTTGCCACTTGGGAACACGTTTCTTCAAAAAAAAAAAAAAAAGATCAGACTGCTTTATGTCTTGAAAAATTCATATTAACAACTTGCCTTTACTAGACATTAAGGCCATCAAGATCGCTCTGCAAGTTGAGTCCTCACTCATTACATATGATGTAATCCAGAGGCTTGTGTGGACCCTCACTGAATTTTTCCTAAGTGTTTCGGCTATGCCCAGACGTGGGTCCCAGGCTCCGGACCCCGACAGCTATTGCCACCCCACTGTAGGCAAGTGCATAGAAACCCCTGAACTGCATACTCCTCAACGTACACTCCCTACACAGACATGCAATAGAAATCTGGGACCACCTCAACACCCTCTTGCCCGACGTCACCTCCTTCACAGAGGACTGGACCAATGCCAGCTCTGCACCAGACATCGCAAGTGCCATCCCCTGCGGGTACAAGATCCAGAGGAAAGACCACCGAAACCACTCAGGAGGAAGCCTAGCTATCATCCACAAAAGCTTCCTCCAACTGACAACCTCAATTTCAAACGACTCCTCATACCCTATGGAACACATCCACTTCCAGATCCAGGTCAGCCGCAGAACAACTCTACGCGGAACCCTCGCCTACAGACCTTCCGGACCCGACACCCCGTTCATTAACACCATTGCAGACTATACTGAGCCCCACGCCCTCTCCTCCACGTACTACGTACTGCTCGGAGACCTGAATTTCCATCTGGACAACCTCAGCAGCCGCAACTCCACCGTTCTCCTCGAAAACCTCGCCAACATTGGATTGAAGCAACTCGTCACCACCCCAACCCACAAGGCAGGACACACCCTCGACCCCATATTAGCCGGTGAAATCAACATACGCTTCAGCCACACCACGCAACCCCTCTGGATGGACCACCACTACATCCACTTCTCCTTCTCGAAACCCACCGCACACAAGCCAACGCTATGCCCCTGTGCAGAAACTGGAGCAAGATCTCGGAAGAGCACCTCGCCTCTGCCCTCAGCCGCACTTCTCACGCACCACAACCGACGCCAACTCTGCAGCCAACGAACTCCACAAATGGATCGCCGACTGAGCCAACACGCAAGCACACCTCCAGGACTCGGACAAACAACACACTACGAAGGCCAATTGGTTCACCACAAACCTTCAAGAATCCAAGTGCTCGTGCCAACAACTCGAGAAAGCATGGAGGAACAGAAAAACCCCAGAAGCATGCACCGCCTACAGGACCGCCATTAAAGCACACAACCAATTCATCAGATCTACGAAGAGGAACTTCATCCAGGACAGAATCCTTTCCAACTCACAAGGAACTCTTCAACATCAAACGAGAATCACCAGACCCTCCCAGAGAAACCTCTGACGTCCCTTCCTCCCAGGACCTCTGAAACAAACTTGACTCCTTTTTCCACCACAAGATAAAGACTATCAATGACAGCTTCGAGGTACAGAACAAAGGCACCGACCCAACACCTCCCACCAGCAACTCCACCCAGCCAATCATCCTCGCCTGGACCCCTGTCACCACAGAAGACACCACAAAGGCCATGAGGAGCATACACTCTGGAGCATACACTCCAGAGCATTCACTGACCCCTGCCCATCTTCCACAGGGCTGCCTCTGTCATCACACCAGAACTACGACAAACTATCAACTGCACCCTCGAAACAGGCACGTTCCCCGACAACTGGAAATGCACAGAAGTCAAACCCCTCCTCAAGAAGCCCTCCGCAGACCCGACAGACCTCAAGAACTACAGGCCTATCTTCCTCCTCCGCTTCGCCGCCAAAGTCACAGAGAAGACCGTTAACATCAAGCTAACAAACTTCCTAGAATCTAACAACATCTTTAACACATCTCAATCGGGCAACTACAGCAATGTGACCACCCTCCTAGCTGCTATGGATGACATTCGCACACTCAGCGACTAAGGCCACATTGCAGCACTGATTCTACAAGACCTCTCAGCTGCCTTCGACACTGTCTCCAACAGCACACTAGCCGCCAAACTCCACGACGCCGGCCTACAGGGAACAGCCCAAGAATGGATCCGCTCCTTCCTCTCCGGCTGAACTCAAAGAATCAACTCACGCCCTTCCTCTCCGAACCCACAGAGATCAGATGCGGAGTACCCCAAGGATCCTCCCTCAGCTCCACGCTCTTCAACATCTACAAGGCCACTTCGCAACCATCGTCAGAGAACATGGACTCAGCATAGTATCCTACGTCGATAACACCCAGCTCATCCTCTCCCTCACCAAGGAACCTGACATCACCAGGCACAACTTCCAGGAAGGAATGAAGGACGTTGCAACCTGGATGAGCAACAGCTGCTTGAAGCACAACTCGGAGAAAAGGGAAGTCCTCATCCTCGGATCTAACCCCTCCGCATGGGATGACACCTGGTGCCCCCTGCCCTAGGCAAACCGCCCACGGACTACGTCTGCAACCTCTGCATCATACTCGACTCCTCCCTCACCATGAACCAGCAGATGAACGCTGTATCCTAAACAGGCTTCAACACCCTCTGCATACTCTGCAAGACCATCAAACGGATCCCTTCTAATCCAGGAAGACCGTCACCCATGCACTCATCACCAGCAGGTTGGACTATGGGAATGGCCTCTCTGCCAGAACCAACAAATCTCTACTTCACAAACTCCAGACCGTCCAGAACGGGGCAGCCAGACTCATCCTCAGCATCCCATGACAAGACCACATCACCCAGCAACTATGAGACCTCCACTGCCTCCACGGGGAAAAAAGGGTGACCTCCAGCTGCTCACACAAGTCTACAAAGCCCTCCACAACACCGGACCCCAATACCTCAACAAAAGAATCTCCTTCTACGCCCCCAAGAGAAACCTCCGCTCTGCTGACCTAGCCTTGGCCGCGATCCCCGCATCCACAGAGTCAGAATGGGAGGCAGATACTTCATCGCAGCAAATACCTGGAACAAACTACCCCTCAGCATCCGACAAAGCCCCACACTGCAAGCAGGCATTCCAGAAGAGCCTCAAGACCTGGCTTTTCAGGTGACCAGAGCTGCCTGAGTCCCCCCCCCCCTCCAGTGCCTTGAGACCCTCACGCGTGAGTAGTGCGCTCTGTAAATCCCCGATTGATTGATTGACTATGCCAATGGAACCAAGCTATACTTGGCTGAAGAGCCCTAACTGGGGAAAAAGTGGTCCTAGGTTTCTTATGTTCCTGTTTAGGGAGTACCTGGTTTTGCAGTTTGGGCTGGACTGTTCCAATGAGGAGCAGGGAGAAGACTGATTTACATATGATTGGGTCAAAACTAAGGTGGCATGGTGGGCAAAAAAACAATAGACTGGGATGTGGCCCAAGCATTTGCAAGTGGCTGTGAATAACTCAAGGATTCCATCCATCACCATATTTTTACGGTGGACACAACAAGCACTTATTTCAGGTTCTGCTGATTTTTTGGGATCTCTCACATTGTCCCAGTACCTGGCTGCAGACACCGTTATTCACCAGCAGTAACGGATGTTAGAGAAGGCTTTTTGTATTTTCACAAAGGAAATTTGATATATTGGTAGCCCTTCTATTTCTACAAGCCATAATATAAATAAAAAAGTGCTGTGGTTGTTTATCCTGGATGGTGTGCATGCAGCTGTCCTACCAATCCAAATGTACAGCTGGGACGTCAACTGTCAGAAGAAGAAGGCAAGGAACAACACCCCATCCCCCAGCTAACAACCTCTGCATGCTCAGCCACCTAATAAACAAAATTTGGACTTGCACTGATTATTTTCTCAAATTAGGCATTGATTGAAGACCAGTGGAATTGCTCAATAACACCCAATGCATATATACGGGGGTAGAATCTAAATATATATAAGCTAAGGTAGCAACCAAATGTATAAATAATTACAAGTGCTATAAAATAGTCACTAAATCCACACTAGGACACATATGAGGGAAAATAATGATTGTATTTTAATCTTGATATTCTTCAATGAATAATATATTTTCAATTACATAGAAAGGGGGTGAGGGCAGTGCTTCCTATGCGTCGCACATAAACAAGACAACATTAATATATACAAACAAGTGCACAAAACCAACTACAACAAGGCTTAATATGATTGTTAAACATAGCTATTGATCCTAGTTGTTAAAAATATCTACTGGGAATACATCATCATACACATAGGTCTGAGGGAGGGAAGGTAATTATCATGCTAAAGCAAATGCTAGAGACCAGGAAAACACTACGCTTCCATCTCTCCCCTTTTTATTCAATAATCATTTATTGTTACAATTTACTTTGTGCTGCTCAGACACACGAATGTATTCTCCAAGAGGGTCGAAACTGCAACATTTAAATACCAGGACTAAACATTAGTCCCAGTATATCTCATGGACAACCTGGATCACTTGCTGTGTCTTACAGCTGCTTTCAGCCTGGCTATTAATGGCTTTGTGAACTTGCTTGAATATATTTACTTTACCCTGTTTGTATGCAGTGTTCTGAGCTGTACACCCATCCTCTGTTATTTGTAAATGCTGTTTTCATTGGAACTTCATATAAGATGTCAAATGAAGGGCAATATGATTAAAATATAATCATTTTTCACCCTCAAATGTGTCCTAATGTGTACTCAATGACTATTTTAAAAACTTGTAATTTGGAATGGTTGCTGCGTTAGTATGTCTATATTTGGATTCAATTTCGGTATATACATTGCAGGTACTTTTCGAGGGATGCCTAGGGAAACCATTGTTTATTTTCTAGTGCTTCAAGCAATGTTCAGATGCACAATTAAGAATGAGACAGTCAAAACTGGAGGACAAGAGTTATTGGATGGTGGACTAGGGTGCAGCACAAAGGTGACAACTAGACTAACGCTCCTAGTCATGAAAAATAATATTAATGTAACTAACCAACTACATTAGGTTCTCTAGGCGAACAAAGAAGAAAGAAAATCTGGTAGACTACAGACTTTGCATCATATGTGTCAGGTTGGCATAGGCCACCTGAACGTATTGCTCAGAGTTAAACACAAAAGACTGAGAAATCACTGCAGCACACATTCTTCTTTCATTATTGAAGTCTCAAGTATTAAGGACTAAAGCATATGGAGATTAAAGCAGTTTTATGTGACACAATCCATTAACTTTCCTACTCTAAATATTTGTAATTTTCTCATCTCTTTTAGTCATTTATTTCTTGTTGCACAAAAGACACAGAGTTAAATATGCTGAAGTTAGGTGTGAGCATACGTTCCTTTGTTTTTTGAAAAACTGGTGTTTTAATATAGCACGGGTAAATCCTTTTTATGTATGGTTTGATGACAAACTCAGTTATTGCATGTTTTGTTCATTCATCTCCTTAGAAAAATGCATTCTCGTTGTAGGTTTTCATAGCTTTATTCAACACAGAAAAGAGGACAGCCGACACGTGTTTCACCCTATATGGTGAGTAGCGCCAGGGCTTTCTCAAGGCTGTAACAGATACAGGGTACACTGTAAGAAAAAATTGACATTATAACAGTAGACCCCAAAGTGTTAAATAAGCATAGAAATAATATAAAGAAAAAGTGATGGCAGTACAAATAATGTAGACAATATTAAAAAATAGGAATTTTCTACTCTGATTTCTAAGCAATTTAAAAATATTTAGAATTTGAGTGGCATTATTAACTGAATCTTTTTGTAGTAAATGATTACCTTCCCTGTGTGTTTTTTCTCCATCTTCTTCAAGCCTTCTGTTTTCATCTCCTAGTTCTTTTAGTTTCTGTCGCAATCCCTTGACTTGCTTTTTCAATTCTTTAAGTTCAATTGTAATGTTCTGGTTTTCAGCAGAAAGCAAATGGTTTAGGCTCTTGAGTTCATCGTATCTGTCTTTCCTTTGACCCACTGATTCATGGTGTGCTGTATCTGTACGATCTAAACAATAGGAAACAAATTTCACTCAAGGATGACATAGACAGAAGCTGCCAAATTTAGGGCATTAAAGAATTCAAATTTATCGCAACACAAATAATAAATGTTTACCAAGAGACATTCATCTAGATTGATTGGAAGGTTACCATGACAGTCACTGGGCTGCAGGAGTTGTGGACAGCTCTCATTTCAATCAGGGCCTAATTGTTATAACCAAACTGATTGTGCCAATAGGTGGACTAAGCAAAGGAGGAAAAGAGCACTGCTAGCAAAATGTTCCAAGTTTGATTTGTAAGGAAATTTCTCTCAGGAAGAACCTTATCTTGATTTCATTGTGTCTTGCAATCATAAAATGCTGCTCATAAAGTTTAGAATGTGTTCTCCTCGCCAACACCTTGAAGAATCAATAGCCCTATCAATTCTATATTTGTATCCACCAGATCCTTAAAAAGCACACATTTTCATAACCATTTTCAATGAGTTTGGCATTGGTGCAATGCAAAAGCCTTTTTATTTTTTTCATGGATTGTACTGAGATTATGGTGTAAGTGTCAGGATTCCCCGGCCACTGGTAGATCACTGCCTGCAGTCCGAGTCCTTAGCGGGCTCCGAAACTACAATACCCATGATTCCTAGCGCGGCGCGTCGGGATGACGCTATGCGACAGGAAATAGGATAATACGGCACTCGCGGAGAGACGCGCTGCCGATTATTCTTCCTGGAGAGCAAGTGTGGATTGCTCGGTTTGCCGGTACTTGGCGGTGCTTTCGAGTGTGGGCTGAAGTAAGCTCACGCTGTTTGTTCGTGGGACCTTCTGGAATACTTGGAGGGGCTTTGGAAGCGCCCGAGGCGTGATTAGCAGTGTGCTCGCTTTCTTGGATATTTCGAGTGGGGCTCTGTTAATACCTGTGTTACATCGAACTTTGTGCCGCAGAACCCTGGATTACTTGGAGGGGCTTAGGAAGCGCCCGCAGCCCTTGTTCGAAACTTCGGATCAGGTTTACTCCGTGGGGTTCTTGTTTTGTGTACATTATTTCCAACAAACTGTTCCTCTGTCCTGCCATCAGATAGGGGTTGGTTTCTGTTCCTGCCGGACACCTAGAGTTTGGGTGCCATTGGCAAGAGAAGGAGTTTTGTCCATACCTTAACTTTGCAGAGAGGTATCTGCAGTTAAGCCGAGTTCTCCCTTTTGTTTTGTGCTGGGCTGCTTTTCTTTGGTTTGCTGGGAGAGGAACGATAATTACAGACTCCATAGACGGTGGTGTATGAATCGTGAAGGGTGTTTGACTCAGATGCAAGTACGGTTCTGACCCCTGACCTATTTATTAATTATTCCACCTCGGAGGGGATTATAAGAAACTATTGGTGTAATTAACCAGTACGTTCTGAGAACTATATTAGCTACTACCTGGAGAAGAGTGATAGGTGACCATACTAGTAGTCTTCTGGCTTCCCGGTCTTCCTCATTCCAATTTGGGTAGGTGTTCCACCATCTCCTCTCTACCAGAAATACTTTCACCAGTGGTTGAATGGAAGTTGAATATTTCTGTTCTCATTTGTTTATCTAATTAGGAAACCTGGGGAATGAGAAGAAGCCTATTCTATTACTCTCTGCTTCAGTATTCCTGTTTGGTATTACAGGTGAGGAAAGGCTTAGCATATTGTGAACATAGGTTATCAGACTAGGGTGACAACTCCACTTATTTCATGCTTTATATATTTTCAGATCTCCAGTTCCAGCCGCCCAGCTGTTCCCCTCCGGACCTATTTTTCCCCCGCTTGATCTCCTTAATAGTCTGTGAACCTGATTGCCAGACTTGGGATGATCTAGAGGAGGGCCCCTTTTATAGCATCAATACAATCCCGAGGATCAACAACGGAAGACCTGACAGAATAATCGGCCCAAGAGTTCTTATCCTCCTGGTTGTATTGATTAAAGGGATGGCCTCCATTGATGATGTAATGGCGGCATTAGGCCTAGTACAGGCAGAACTAGCAGCCTCTCGTCAAGAAACAGCTGCATTTCAAGCTCGGGTTGACGCCTTACAGCGAAACCCTTTTGATGTGGGTGCCCCTCAGCCTGCCTCAGTAGTGGTAGAAATGCCTTCCCCAGTTCCATTAGCTCCCCCTGAACGTTTTTTGGGAGCTAGAAAAAAGGTACAAGTATTCATGACCCAGGTGCTGTTACATTTCACGTGTAAACCCAAATTTTTCATAACTAATCAAGCAAGGGTTTCCTTTCTGATTTCATATCTGGGTGGAGAGGCAGCTCAGTGGGCAGTTCCTATAGTCAAGAGTAATGACCCCATCCTGTATGATTGGGATCTGTTTCGAGCAGAATTTGAAAAGACATTTGACCGGAGAGCAGAAACCTTTTCAGCTAATAAGGAACTGCTCGTACTCAAACAGGGATCTTCCGATTTAGTCACCTACTTGAATCATTTTCGGAGGTTAATAGCGGAAACAGAATGGCCTGAAGCAAAACAAACAGTCTTGTTCTACCAGGGACTCACAGAGAATCTAAAAGATGACATAGCCAAGGTTGAACCCCAACCTACGACTTGTGCTGCTCTTATTGATTTGGCCTTGAGATTGGACCACAGACTACGTGAACGAAAAGGAGAGCAAGGAAGAAAAGATAGGCCTCTAGTCTTGGGTAACAAACCGGCTAGTGGGGAAAAACCAGAGGGAAAAACGGAACCGATGGAAATCGGAGTGGTACGAGCGTCTCTGACCCCTAGTGAAAGAGAACATCACCGCAAATTTGGGCTTTGTCTTTATTGTGGGAAAAAAGGACACTTCTTACGTGAATGCCCGGTGAAGCCTAAGGGAGGTCGCTATCGTGCAGGACAAGTAGCAGTGTCCTCTGTTGAAAAGGGGTCGGAAAACTCCAAAGCTTGAGTCTATTAGAAGGGAGTAACTCGAGCAAGCACTTCATCCCTTCAGTAACAGAAGAGGACTTCGCGGGAAACCATCTATTCTTTCTGGACATGGAATTGTGGATAGACCAAACCCCCAAGAACATCAGAGCCATGGTGGACTCAGGTGCCACAGGCTGTTTTATGGATTTAGCGGAAGCTCGTCGATTGGGGGTGACTCCTGTCACAAAACAAGTCCCTGAGGCTGTATTTGCTGTGGACGGACATGAATTGGAATCTGGCCCGATCAACCAACATACTCCTGAGTACGAGCTGTGGTATGGGGGTTACCATAAAAAACATCTTTCATTCAACCTTATTCATGCTCCTCATTATGGGGTGATTCTGGGACTCCCATGGTTGAAGAAACATGAACCAACCATTCGGTGGACGGAACAGTCCTTAGATTTCCTCTCCACTTATTGTCAAGAACAATGCATCGGTGAGAATCCCCGACCTTCCACAGTTCTGGCAATTACGCATAGCATTTCTACCGCAGCAGAAAAGGAAGTATCATTACCAAGTTGTTACCAGGAATATGGGGAGGTTTTCAGTAAAAGCAAGGCCGAGGTGCTCCCACCACATCGAGAATATGATTGCCGTATCGAGCTGGTACCGGGGTCTGTGATTCCATGTGGCAGGATATACGCTCTCTCGCAACCCGAAACTGAGCATCTCCGGGATTACTTGGACAACCTCCTTAAGTTGGGATTCATCCGACCTTCCAGGTCTCCAGCGGCTTCCCCGCTTTTTTTTATCCCTAAAGCGAATGGGGAGTTACGCTGTTGCATCGACTACAGGGCATTAAATGCCATAACTATAAAGAATCAATACCCGCGGCCCTTGATACCGGTGTTATTGGAACAAGTGCGAGCCGCCAAAATCTACACGAAATTGGACCTCAGAGGGGCCTATCATTTAGTACGCATGCAAAGAGGCGACGAGTGGAAGACCACCTTTAAGACGCGGTACGGGCTCTTCGAGTACCTTGTGATGCCTTTCGGGCTCTGTAACGCCCCAGCCTCCTTCCAGTTCTTCCTGAACGAGGTTTTAAGGGACTTTTTAGACATCTTTGTAGTAGTCTACATAGATGATATCCTGATTTATTCAAACAACGAACAAGAACACCAAGGACATGTATGCCAAGTTCTTCAAGCATTACAACAGAATCATCTGTATTGCAAATTAACAAAGTGCGAATTCCATGTTACCACCGTAGAATTCTTAGGGGTCATACTCACTCCATCAGGTCAAGTGATGGCAGAACGGAAGGTACGAGCAATTGTGGAGTGGCCTAGACCTAACAGCATCAAGGACATTCAAAGTCTCCTAGGATTCGCAAACTTTTACAGGAGATTCATCTCACACTTCTCCGAAATGGTAACTCCGCTCACTAGGTTGACCAGAAAAAACATCCCATTTGTGTGGGGCACTGCAGAACAAACCGCCTTTGACAGATTGAAAACCGCGTTCACTTCCGCACCGGTACTAACCTATGCCGATCCGAAACTCCCCTTTGTGGTGGAAGCAGATGCCTAAGAGCTAGCAGTAGGGGCGGTCCTCTCTCAAAGAAACGAGAGTACAGGTCATCTTCATCCCATTGCCTTCATGTCTCGCAAATTGAACGCCGCGGAGCGCAATTACACCATTGCGGAAAAAGAATTGTTAGCAATCAAGGACGCTTTCACCGAATGGAGGCATTGGTTGATGGGCGTTTCTCAGCAAATCACGGTGTACACCGACCATCGAAACTTGCAGTTCATGCGAGCAGCCCGCCATCTAACCCCCAGACAACTTCGCTGGATGTTGTTTTTTGCTGAATTTAATTTCATTGTCACATTTCGTCCTGGATGTGACAACAGGAAGGCGGATGCTCTAACTCGTCAAGAGAATAACCCCGTGGCAACGTTAACACCAGAGAAAAGCATCATTGAACCCAAGAAGGTGGTGGGAGTGTTACACACCGAGGAGTTTCTTCACAAGGTCAAAAGTGGTATACAAACTTTTGCTTGGAAAACATGGATCCGTCTACATCCAGAGTGGAGAATCAAACATGGGTTGCCAAGGAAAGGCCCACAGTTGCTCCTCCCTACGCTAGCTTTGCGACAACAGGCTTTCAAATGGTGTCACGATCTGCCCTGTGCTGGACATACTGGAGGAAAGAAAACCCTAGAGAAAATGCTTCGCACTTACTGGTGGCCTACCATTCGCCCTGATGTGATTGCGTGGGTACAACGGTGTACCACTTGTTCTCAGGCCAAGAGCGACCATCGTCCTGCACAAGGGCTTCTGCAAAGTATGCCCACTCCTGTGAGTCCGTGGGAGAGCTTTTCTGTAGATTTCGTAGTGGGTCTCCCTAAGGATCAAGGCATGACAGCTATTGTAGTAGCAGTGGACTACTTAACTAAAATGGGTCACTTCATTGCGTGTAAAGGGGTTCCAACCGCTAGCCAGTTAGCACATTTTTTGCTCCTTCAAAGACATTATTGAATATCTTTTTAATTATAGGTGAACATCCATTAAGTTCATGCTAACATACTCATCAACATATTCCACCCAAGTCATTGCAAAATTTCTACTGTACCACAAACAACTAAATCTTCATTTTTTAGCTGTGTTTAACAAAACAAAACATATATCAAACATAGGGAGCACGAATATTGTACTGATAAGTAGAATAACACAAATGCAATTATTTATTTAAAATACTAATGTTTCTGAGAGTTCCAGACCTTTAAGTAACAAACACTGTTCAATGATCAGATTAGAAATGAAAAATACCAAAACAAAATAATAAACTTTAAAAGGAGAAAGAATGAGAGCCACAAATTGAAATTGTAAAACCCAGAAAAACTTAAAATAAATGCAGCTAAATAATGATAAAAAAGAAGGATAAAAAAGTGGACAAAATAAAATTTGAGATATTATGGTTTAGCGGCACAGACTTCCAAACTCTAACTATCATTGAGGAAGTTGATCTTTTAGCTCGGTGCCTGTAGATAGATGGCTCAAAAGTTTTTCAGAGGTGTAGTATGGACACTGAAGTAAGATGTCCTAGATAACATCTTCTGATGAAACGGGCCAAATAAGGCCAATATCCTGCAACAGAGCAGGCACCTATAACCACCAATGCCTGATTCCCAGATGTACAGTCCCAGAACTAGAATAACATTAAAATATTGATTAAAATATTGGCTTAAGGTGGCCACGGAGGCGACCAAGATGGCCGCTTTCGACTGAAGCTCTGCCGTCTGGGCGGCCAAGCTACACCATCCTGCGGTCCCGGGACTGACCTGACCCCGCTCTACGCCTCCATCCTGTAGCCGCGGCGATCCGCCGCCATCCGACACTGTTTTGGGCTCGGGGTGCCCCGGAAGGGTCTGACTGGCGGAGGAGCAGGAGCGCCACCCCACCGGCGTCCGCTCTCACTGCGCCTGGCTTTCTGGTAAGTTCCGCGCCGGTTGCGTAGTCTGGGCTGGGTGCCGCGGGAGGACGCGTGAGTGGTGGTGGGCGTCCTGGCGGCCTGAACTGCTGCGAGGCCAGGTGGCCCGCCTTCCCTTGGTGGCTCCCCCCGTAGCTACCTCCTGAGTGGAGCGTGGAAACGGCTAACTACGTCGCTCAATATCTGCAGCCCTGGTCCGCCATCTTGTTGGAGGGTCCCGCCAGAGTAACCCTGGGTGTCCTGGCGACTGAATGCGGCGCATTTGTTTTGCCAGTTGCAGAGTGACAGGGGAGTCATTCATTGTGCGCAGGCTACCCTCGCTACTACTGAGGCCCTGATTGAATAGGAGCCACTCCATTGTCTTAGACGGCCTGAACTGTGCGAGACCCATCTTCATTGCAGAAATTGCAGGGATATTGTTGCGCCCTTGCGCTGCACACCCCTCCTAGATCGCCTGCTCACGTCAACCGTGCCCACCCTACTCCTGACCTACTATCTGTCGCCCAAAACCGACGGAACACCGGTCAACATGGGGAAAAGAGACCCTAACCAGCGAAAGCTCAGTTTTGACAAGTCCTCCATGCTAACTGCGGACACTGCGACTGGCTCCTCAGCGGATGCGATGCCTCCCCCTCCTCAGGACAGCACCGCTACAGTGGTCACGGCCATGATGTCCGAAATGAGAGCTGGATTTAAGTAGCTCGACACCAGATTTGACACACTGGAACAAAAACTTGCTGACATGGGCTCTAAAGTGCAAGCACATGATCGCCGACTGGATGTTGCCGAATCTCGTATTTCGGATATTGAAGACGCTGGCGCCAAAACACTGAAACGTCTTGAACGAGTTGAAAAGATCCTAAAGGAAGTGGCCATAAAAAATGAGGACTTAGAAGCACGCGGGCGACGCAATAATGTTCGCATTTTAGGTGTGGCGGAATCAACTCAAACTGGCCGGATGGACGTCTTTGTGGAAAAGCTTCTCATAGATCTGTTCGGCAGGGATCAGTTTACTCCAGGGTTTGTGGTAGAGCGGGCCCACCGATCTCTGGGTCCACGGCCAAAACCGGGTCAGCCGCCACGTCCCATCATAGCCAGGATAATGAACTTCAGGGACCGTGATGCAGCCCTCCGTGCGACTCGGGAGAAGGGGGAAATACGGTGGCAAGGTGACTCCCTGTCCTTCTACCCAGACTTCACCCTTATGGTCAAAGAAGCGCGTCGGAAATACACTGGGGTTAAGGCTGCTCTATGCAATTTAGGTCTTAAATATGCTATGCTTTACCCTGCGCGCCTTAGGGTAGAAGTAGCCTGCCGGGCCCTCATCTTTGACACCCCGACGGAGGTACAGGAGTTCTGGCACTCCTACAAATCCAGAGACACCCAGACTGCGGGCAAATCCAGGGTGCCATCGCCGGCTCAGGAAGACTCTCAACACAGCGTGGATCTGTTCTCGGGCTCAGGCCCTGGCTGATAATTAGACTCTTGCTCATGACTCTCCTCTTATGGCTTGGACAATTGGTGAACTGACTAAGGGCCCAATAGATTGGTTGCTACACAGATATTTAATTGGTTAGCCCGGATGGTGAGGCGTTGCTACACCCTATGGCGAAAGCCTTTCTACTTGGGGTATTTGTTACTTTCTTTATTGCGGTGGAATCAGTTCAAATTGCTCTTGTGTTGCTCATATTGTTCCATTATGCCGCCGCGTTGGGCTGGGTTTTCCTCTTTGGGGTTTGTGAGAGGTTGGGTGGAGGGTGGGAATGGGGGTTTGTTCGGTTTTGTTAGTTTAGAATGTGCCACGAAGTCTTTGCAATTAAATTTTTGGTGCTGAGCTGCTCATGTCATAGGTCATTTACCCTCACCCTATACTCATGGCCAGATTAGGGTTGCAGTTGGGCCCCTCAGAACTTTCATTGATGTCCTGGAATGTTAGGGGACTGAACAATGCCAGGAAGAGTAAGCACGTTTTTAATTACATTGCTAGGCATAAGATCGACATAGTCTTCCTGCAAGAAACTCATTTGACGCCGGATGCCGCTTCACAGGTTGCCAGAAGTTGGGGTACACACCGCTTCTTCTCCCACTATAACAGATATTCCAGGGGGGTGGCTATCTGTATACATAAACGGATACCCTTTGTGCTAACTCACACTGTCATCGACAAAGAGGGCAGATATGTAATCATCACGGGGACCCTCATGAGCCACAAGGTCACGCTCTTCGGAGTATATGGCCCTAACACTGACACTCCTACTTTTTTTAATGACTTACAGATACACTTGCTGAACTCGGAACCTGGTTTATTACTAATTGGTGGCGATTTTAATCTACTGCTTAACCTGTCCAGAGACAGCACTTCAACTACCTCAGACAATAGACCCCACTCACGCACAGTCATGCGTGACATATGCTCACACTTTTCCCTCATAGACATCGAGGCACATTTGCACACCGCTACACCGGCTTACTCGCATTATTCTGGGTTTCAGGACACATGGACCAGGATCGACTATTGGCTGGTTTCCCTGGAAGTGGTTGGGTGGGTAGAGGACCTCCTTACGCTCCCACGTACCCTGTCGGACCACTCTCCTATAATACTGAGGCTGCGGGTCCCCCGGGCGGGTGGGTATGAAAGACGATGGCGCTTCCCTGGTAAAGCTTTATCAGATCCAGTTTTCAAGGAGGAAATTAGAGGGGCCATTGAAGAATACTTTGAACTAAACACGGGTACGGTTGACACCTGGGCTGTCCTATGGGAGGGATTTAGGGCAACCATCAGGGGAGGGTGAATCGCTAAACATACTGGAGTACTGCGCAAGTTTCGAGCGACCCTCTCCCGGATAGAGCGCGACATAGCGTCGCTAGATGCGGAGCAACTTCGACAACATACAGAGGAGAGGGAGCTTAGGCGCTTACAATTGATGGTGAAGTTTAGGGAGGAGGCCGAAAGGGAGCTTAGATTTCTGGTTAGATCATACACGGCTAGGCAACATGGAGAGGGCGATCAACCAGGCAAGTTGTTAGCACACTTACTTCGCCCCCCGTACAAATCTTCCTACATCACAGAACTCAGAGGACCGACAGGGGACATGCTACGCACCACGTCAGAGATCTGTGATGGCTTTTTGTCTTACTACACTTCTTTGTATACATCTACGTTAACTGACGACGGCACTGACCGAGGGAATTACCTCAATGAGATCGCACTGGTGTACTTGGATAAATGGATGAGAGACTTTTTGGCTGATCCTATCACGCCGGACAATATCATGGAGGCTATAGACTCCATGAAAGGGTCTTCGGCCCCTGGGTTAGATGGGTTTTCGGCCGATTTTTACAAGGCCTATAAAGATCTGTTGGTTCCCCGCTTGGTGGAAGTGTATGCCGAGGCCCTTGAAACGGGTTGTCTGCCCCCCACTCTTAGAGAGGCAGTCATTGTGCTTTTACCCAAGCCAGGTAAAGAAGCTACTCTATGTGAATCTTATCGTCCTTTGTCTTTACTGAACCTAGATTACAAGATCCTAGCGAAAGTCATTGCCATCCGCCTTTCGCTCCTAATGGAATCCATAATATCTCCCGCCCAATCTGGCTTTGTTCCACATCGCTCCACCTCCCTCAACCTCCGCACCCTTTTCTCCATTTTGCACCGTGTTGACCCTGCCACCCCGGCGGCGGCGATAATGCTAGATGCCGAAAAGGCGTTTGACTCTTTACAGTGGCCTTTCCTTATGTCTGTGATGCGCCGCATGGGGATACCTGAATGCTTAGTGAATACAGTGGAGTTATTGTATACTCTTCCCATGGCCCGGCTGCGCCTGACTGGCATGATCACTGCCCAGTTCCGCCTGACGCGTGGTACGCGACTGGGTTGCCCCCTGTCACAGCTATTGTATATTTTAGCGATGGACCCATTGGTCAGACACTTTCAGGAGAGGCATTTGGACCAAGCCCTCCTGTTCCGCACAGGCCCGCTCTTGATTTCGCTTTATGCGGATGACACCATCCTCTATGTCCGGCAGCCCCAGATCAACCTTGAACCTTTAATCTTGGAAATAACCCGATTTGGCAAGTACTTGGGCCTCCGTATAAATTGGCATAAGTCTGTTATCTTCCCACTCACGCCCAGTACAGTTGAATGGCCCAACCCCTTCCCCTCGCGTGGAACCGAGAATCAGTGAAATATTTGGGCATCTATGTACATTTAGAAACAGAATCCATCATTAGATTAAATTATGGCACTGCGCTGACTACCCTAGAGGGACAGATTGAATGATGGAATCGACTCCCATTATCCATGGCCGGATGCTTCGCAATCATCAAAATGATAGTATTGCCACGGTTTCTATACTTGTTCAATAATATACCGGTACCCCTCCCAAATTTTTTTTTCACACAGCTGCGCGCTTTATTATTGAGACTGGTGTGGGGTAACAAAACTCCACGTGTGTCTTGGCGCGTGTTGAAGCTCCCGTATGAGCTAGGTGGACTTGGTGTCCCTGATTTTTACCTTTATTTTTTGGTGGCACAGCGCTCATGGTTCCACCCGGACGCCCGGATTCCTTACTTGAAACAGAAGCAGACTTGGTTTGCTGGGATCGCTGTCCACCACTCTACCGTCAGGCTTTCCTAGAGATCCACGAGACATTCAAACTGTTTCATCGACCTGCTGGGCATGGGCAAGGCTAGGCCGACTTATCGGCCTTACACAGCTGTACTCCCCGACCCTACCGTTGCCCAATCCCACCTGGCTCCCTATAACTGGGAAAACTGTGGTACGGCAAACGTTGACCAAGTTTCACATTGCCACCATTGGAGATTTGTTCCCTGACGGTCATGCATTCTCACTTACAGAGGATCACCGCTTTACGGAGAGAGCGTTTATGGACTCATTTGTACTGACCAGATTGCGCTCTTTATTGCGAGCATCGTTCTCTTCGTTCCCCCTCCCTCCTGAGGAGATGACTCCCCTAACCTTTCTTACTCAACACTCATCAGGCACTCATTTAGTATCTAAGTTTTATCATATGTGCTGCGACCTTCTCCCTTCGCCGGATCAAGTAGTGCGTGCTGCATGGGAAGCGGATTTGGGCTACACCATTTCTGATGATCAGTGGAAGTGGTGCTGTAAAACGACAAAAGACATCTCTCTCAACAGTAAACATAAACTTCTACATTTTAAATTCTTACGTAGACTGTACTTAACTCCAGCGCGACTGCATAGAATAGACCCATCAAGATCCCACGCTTGCCCCAAGTGCGGTGGACCATTTGCGGACTTTGCACACCTTTCATGGTCCTGCCATGAGCTACATGATTATTGGTCCCGGGTACACAAAACACTTAGTGAAATGTTACACCTAAATCTGGTTCCCATCCCTGAGATTGCCCTTTTGGGATATATGGCCGAATTTCCAAGGGCAGTGCGCAGACTGGCAGAGCTGAGTTTTTATTGGCTAAGCGTGAGGTGGCACTGCGTTGGTGTGACCGACGCCCCCCGTTGCACAGTTCCTGGCTCCGGAGCATGGCGCACTGCAATGCTAATAGTGCTGAATACTCCACCATGGTTCCCTCTACAGCCAGACCCATCGACATCTGGGGTCCGTACCGCTCATATATCGCTGACGCCTTTGATGGAGGCCAACCTACCCCTAATCACGTAGTGGTTCCCGAGGGAATTGGGTGAAGGATTGTGAGGGGTCCCGGGCTTGGACACTTGATTTATATAACACATTGTATGGTACCTCTGTTTCTTTTGTCCATGTTTTCCTGTTGCTCGGGGAGTCGAGTGATGTACAAACCCTGTTGGGATCAATGCGGGGTTATGCTGCCTTAGAGGGGTGCCATTGGTGTGATGTCCCACTGCGTGCTTTTGGCCTGTCCCAAGAATGACATTTGAGTATGTTCGGAATAATATGTATTACGTATATGTGACTAGAGTGACACCCTATGACTCATCAGTATATTCTAGACATGTATGCTTACCTTTATTTTTGTATTTCTTTTGGAAAATAATAAATAAAGTTTAAAAAAAAATATTGGCTTAATAAAAGTCAGAAGAGTTATGGGGCAACATGCAATGATCGGAGAGCTGAATCAACTGAAGGAGCGGCACTGAAACAGCCAGGTGTGCAAGTGGATGTCAGTTCGGGACCCCACTCAACATTAAAGGTAAGAAGGAGGAGCATATTCAGGTTGAGGTACACAAGGAAGATTCCTCATTGCACGTGGGAGCTCCACAGAGGATTTCGTAGGGAGTGGGCCATGCCGAAACAGAGAGCCTGTGAGGGGAGATATTTAGATAGAAGCATGGGGATTCCAGTGCAAAAAGATAAACTAAATAAAGAAACAGCTCGGGGATGCTCCCGGCCCAAGCGTGGAGCTGTAGGAGGGAAGCACATATACTAAACCCAGTATATGCAGTGGGATCAGATGAACGCCTAACTGGTGAGAACCAAGGGACATTAAGATTCTCAACTTATAAAGTGATAACGGCAATAGGAGAAGGGAAAAGAAGGAGATCCACTGCACACCACGCAGGTCAATGCTTGGAAGCTGTGGTAGAAGAAAGGAATATCCGCCGTGGGGTACAGCAACAAAGTACAGGTGGGAGAATACACTTACAGAAAAGACACTACAAAATGTGCAATACAGAAACCCAGTGTACCAAAAGGGCATGCCAGTTAATGGAGAATGATGGGTGTGACAAATAAGCAAAACTAATGCAACAGAACAGACTGGATAAACACTTCTTCTAAGATGACAACACAGACCCACCACCAGAACTTAACGAGACAAAGGGAAGCACACAGGACAACTCCGACCAATCTCTAAATGAAATCCTACAGCAGTTCGAGAGTTTAGAACTATCTTTCAGCAAACGATCAACACAATGGAACCCAATATCAATCAACTTAGAATGGACATACAGAAAGTTTCTAAAACATTAAAGCCAGTAGTACACCTCTTTTATCAAAAACATGAAAGAAAACAAGCATTTGCAATGCAATAGGTCTCGCATTAAGAAAGTTTGAGCTATTGGTATTGTAAATGTCAATTTTTTTATTTATGTGTTGGTTTGAAAAAATTGCGAAAAATGATAGCTTTGTCATTTACAATGGCACTAGTTATAACTTTTGCAAATGTGACACTTATAGCATTTGTAATGCAATGTGTTGTATTTTTGTGACTTACATGTATTGATATAACAAATAACATTGCCTTTTATTTTTTTATATAATTGATACTTAAATAACATTTATTGTAATTTATAATGGCAATAGCTTAAACTTTTGTAAATAACTTATGAAGATTATTTTCAGTGTATTTTATTGTGACGAAAATCCAAGAACAGAAGTGAAATATTAACATCTTTTTGTGACATTTGTAATAAAGCTTGAAACATTGAGAGAACATATTTGAACCAGTTGTTGTTGAATGGTTGCACAGATTGATGCTGCGGTGGCGCAGTGATGTTGTGGTGGTGACGAGTGATGCTGTGGCGTTCAGTGATTCTGTGGTGGTGAATTTGTGCCCTGTGGTGACGAGTGATGCTGTGGCGTTCAGTGATGCTGTGGTGGTGAATTTGTGCCCCGCTTGAGGGGCATATTATAATTGCAGTGTGAGTTCTGCAGATTTATGCTGTATTAGTTATGCCTAATGCAGCGCCGGTGATCAAAGATGGTGTAGTGGTGGTGAATGATGCTGTGTTGATGCTGTTTAATGATTTGGTGTGCTGAGTGATGCTCTAGTGGTGTTGACTAATGCCGAAATGGTATAAATTATGCTGTATTATTGCTCATTGACAATTGTGTGTACCTTGAGGAAAGATGGGAGAGGGGAGGGGAGAGAAGGGAGAGTGAGGAAAGGGGGGAGAAAGGGGGAAGAGAGAGGAGAGAGGGTAGAGGAGAGAGGAGAGAAGGGAGAGTGTGGAGAGAGATGGGAGATGGTAGAGGGGAGGGGAGAGTGAGGAGAGGGGGGAGAGAGAGAGGAGACAGGAGAAAGGAGAGAGGAGAGTGAGGAGCGGGAAGAGTAGGGATAGGGGAGAGTGGTGAGAGGGGAGAGTGGTGAGAGGGTGGAGAGTGGTGAGAGAGAGGGGAGAGGGAGGGTAGAGTGGGGATAGAGGGGGAGGGGAAAGTGATGGGAGAGTGAGGAGAGAGGGGAAAAAGAGGGGAGGCGAGAGGGTTGGTGAGAGGGGAGAGTGGTGAGAGTGCATACTGGTGATGTGGGATGAGAGAGAAGAGAGTTGTTATAGGGGAGAGGGGTGAGAGTGGTGAAAGGGTAGAGTGGTGAGAGGGGAGAGTGGTGAGAGGGGAGAGTGGTGAGAGGAGAGAGTGGTGAGAGGAGAGAGTGGTGAGAGAGCAGAGTGGTGAGAGGGCAGAGTGGTGAGAGGGCAGAGTGGTGAGAGGGCAGAGTGGTGAGAGGGCAGAGTGGTGAGAAGGCAGAGTGGTGAGAGGGCAGAGTGGTGAGAGGGCAGAGTGGTGAGAGGGCAGAGTGGTGAGAGGGCAGAGTGGTGAGGAGAGGGCAGAGTGGTGAGGAGAGGGGAGAGTGGTGAGGAGAGGGGAGAGTGGTGCTGAGAGGGGAGAGTGGTGGTGAGTGGGGAGAGTGGTGAGGAGAGGGTAGAGTGGTGAGGGTAGAGTGGTGAGGAGAGGGGAGAGTGGTGGGGAGAGTGGTGTTGAGAGGGGAGAGTGGTGGTGAGAGGGGAGAGTGGTGGTGAGAGGGGAGAGTGGTGAGAGGGGAGGTGAGAGTGAGGAGAGGGGTGAGTGAGGAGAGGGGAGAGAGGGGAGAGAGGCGAGAGAGGGGTGAGTGAGGAGAGACAGAGGGATTGGAGAGAGGGAGTGTAGAGGTGAGAGTGGTGAGTGGTGAGAGGGTAGAGTGTTGAGTGGTGAGAGGGTATAGTGATGAGAGGGGGAGTGGTGAGAGTGTGGAGAGGGGAGATAGGGGAGAGGGGTGGGTGAGGAGAGGGGTGAGTGAGGAGAGGGGAGAAAGGAGTGAGTGAAGAGAAAGTGGGATTTGAGAGAGGGAGGGGAGAGTGGTGAGAGAGGCGAGGGGAGAAAAGGGAGAGAGTGAGGGGTGAGTGAGAAGAGAGGGAGGAGGGGAGGTTGAGGAGAGAGGGAAGAAGGGAGGGGGAGAGTTATTTTTCACTTTTCAAAAAGCCTTTTTTTTAAATCTCTCAACCTTTCTTTATTTGCACCTTTCTAAAAACCAGGACAGGCGTAAGTATTTCCTTTGTTTTGGTTTCCTGGGCAGAAGTAGAAAATGCAGCAGCCGCCGTTCGAAATCTGTAGGCCTGGTCATCCTCCCTCCCATGAAATACCATGAAAGCACATGTTTGGGATTTGAGTCCAATTCTTTAAAAAAATATATCACACACTACATGACGCATTAATACACTGTAAATAAGCGCTCCAAAGCAGCTTTTGTGATAGTGTGACCCTTTGTAAATAATTCTTGAAAAGGGCTGGTAGGAGCGGACTGTTGAATGTGCCTTCATTTTAAAACTTATAAATAAAGTTATGTAAGTACTACCAGAATTAGATAGGGAAAACAGAGAAGGAGAGAGACAATTAGCTAGTGTAGTGTGTAATGTTTGAAACCCGTATCAAAAGTACCAAAAAAATTCTAAAAATCACGGTTATGTGTGAGTAACAAATAATGTTTTTATAATATAAAAGAACTATGAGATCGGCTTTAAATAGGAAGTAAATGCAAATCGTAAAAAATGCAGAGATGAGGCCACCATAATGTCTTTCAAATATTGACCGCACAAACAATGTTTAAGATCTTTTGTGAAGAAAAGTACTGTCTTTCCATTAAAGTTCATTTTTTTATTGGAGTTACGCATAAAAGTGATTCAGGTTAGAGGGGAAACAACAACTTAGGAGGATGTCTCCATGTGGCTTGTGCTCGGCTGTTGCCTCGGGCATGTTTACTGGTAACACGTGAAATGCTAAAACCATTAATCAAGAAGGATGGCTCAGTCTGCCTTCTTGCCCGGTGGCGCCTCTTCTCTGCTTCCTGTTTAACACTAGAGATTGTGGGAGGGGGGAGATTGAGGAGAGAGGGGAGAGGGAAAAGGGGAGGGGAGAGATTTATCCTTTTTTTTCTCCAAAAAGCATTAAAAAAAAACACTCTGAACCTTTTTTATTTCCACCTCTCTAAAAAGCAGGACAGGCGCAAGTATTTCCTTTTTTGTTCGGTTCCCTGGGCAGAAGTAGAAAATGCTGCAGCAGCAGTTCAAAATCTGTAGTGCTGGCCACCCTACCATTTTATCGACTTCAGAAGCATGAAATACTGAAGGGCACAATACAACAACTGTGAAACTTATGAAGATTAGCAGAATAACTACAGTAGTAAATCAAGTAGTGCATAGAAAGACAACACTACACAGCAAAGGATAACCGAGCAGGCAGGTAAAACTGCCATTGAAACGCAAATCAAACTTCGAAAGTTGTTTGCAAATGACATTGTTTCCTCGTAAAATATGCAAACTATCCGTGTTTTGCAAAGCCTTTAAAACACTTGCCACATTTTGTAATCGCCCCTTTAAAAAACATGTACTGGAGCAAATATACCATTGAATGACGTTGGTCAGAAGGTGAAAAACCAGCCCAAACAGGAAAAAATCTGTAGGTCTTGTCACTCTACTATTATCGACCTCAGCAACATGAAATGCCAGCAGTGCACGTTTTGTATTTGAGCTTGATTGTGGGTCCCTGGATTAAAGGTAAGTGAACTATTGTTTTTACGAGTGCCTTTGCTGCAAAGTATTATTTTTAACAAGCAATGGGTCAGGCTCGACCTAATTAATAAGAAGCGTGGTAAAATGAATTCAGCAACGGGGTATCCTTCTGAGGTAGATAAAAATGAGCATGACCGAGTTGTGTACCAATAAACATCTGTTATTCAGCGCCAACTGAAAGTACTCTTTACGAATACACAAGATATGTTAAATAGGTTCTACATGTTGTAACATTAGGATGTCAGGATATCACTACATATGATGCTGGAAGCATAAGGTTCGGCTGAGTAGTACAAATATATTTATGGTACAGTAAAATGGCGTCAGCGCATTCGTAAAAGAGATGAGACATATTACAATATAGTGGTAAGAGTAAGCGGACAAGAGTATTAATACAATCGAACCGCTTGGGTTCACAGTATGGTAGTGCAGTAAAACAGGAATGCCGAGGAGCCAAGGAACCAGAAGGGGGAGGAGGGAAATGCGAGCAGACTTCAAAAGGATGGGCTGAAAGGGAGGGGAGAATGCACGGAGCGCATTCCAATGAAGTCTGGTGCGAGGCGTGGGGGGAGGGGGAGCAGGCATATTGGGTGTGAGTGAGGCCAAGCGCGCGCCTGGGGAAGCTTCACGCTCCAGTACACAACATGCATTGTGAGAAATCCGCTTGTTCAACAGAGTTTGGTCACATGTAATAGGTTCAGGTCAATAAATTGCTCGACCTAAAAATCAGACACTTTAGAAACGTTACTCAGGGATTGCATGCCAGGGCAGAGGATGCTTAGGGGATGCTTGCGGCACAACAATATAGGCCTGTTAGGAATAACCAAGACAGCAGAAAGGGTCTTCACAGAACTCTTTGGGGAAGTCATGATCATGGACGCCACCAGCACGAAGGCCTTTCTGGCATTTTTGCAATTGAAAGCACATTGTGCCTTGCGTCCCACTCCCAAAGACCAGGTGCCCAACCAAGACCAATATTAGCCAGTGTTCTCACCTTTATGGATGGGAATGTAATACTTACAGTAGACAGATTCAACGGACTCATGCAAATGGAAAACATAAAGATCATGTTATTCCCAGACTATACATAGGCAGTACAATCCAAATGAAGTTCGCTTAACATGGCTAAGGTGGAATTTTGCAAATGAAACACATTATATGATATTCCCATCAAAATTAGGGGTCTTACCAGAAGGGAAGACAAGATTTTTCACTAATCTAGAGTAGTTTTGGAATGGTTAAAGGGATGGAGGAAAGACACACAACATTACTAAAGCGTGCAACTACTATAGACCTGTCAAGATAGAGAAGATTGGTAACCGAACAGAAAGAAGTAGAGGAAGGAAGGAATGACAAGCCCAGGAGAAGGGCACGAATGTAACAAGCACAGAAAGTAAAGACATGAACTGCAAAGCCCCACAGAGGCTAGAGTTGGCGAGGATTCTGTTTTAGATGAAAGTACGTTTGGTGGTTGTTGTTTGTTAGTGGTATTGAGATGGAATGTTAATGGTCTGCGGCACAGACTCAAATGAGGGGTGCTCACACAGTTCCTAAGCTGACACTATCCATCCTTGATATTCCATCAGGAAGCCACCCTAAGTGTGCAACCACTTCACATTTATGGGATGGGGTAAATAAAAAACACTGGCACGCTAGGGGTTCACTTTGAGATCCTATGGAGTTGGAATCGCAGTAAGCAGATCACTTTCAATAATGATAAATCATAATTGAACACACCCCAAGGAATACTATGCAGCTATACAAGTGTAATGGAACAAGGCTAAAATAACAGTAATTTTAAAACTACCACCATGCTTGGAGTCGACTTAGTTAGAGTATATTGGAAACCTGATGCTTCAAACTTCAGAGTAGTTCTAATTCTAGGTGGAAACTTTGATATGATCATGCAAGAGGGCCTGGACAGATTTATTACAAAGAAACAAGGTAGAGATTTTGCATAATGTTGATACCGCCACGGGGATAACAGACATCTGGAGACAGACACACTGAAAAATATGACAGTCCTCCTATGTTGTAAACTCTAGAGGGTAATTCTCCAGGCTGGGCTATATCCTCATGCCTCTGCCCCAGATTTGGAGATGTAGTGACACAGAATACTTGGCGTGGGGGATATCCTATCATGCCCCATTAAGGTGACAGCAGCAACTAACAAAAGACTGATTGGATAGAGACTAGACACATTGCAATTAAAATATAAGTCGGTAAATGAAGGTATAGGAACCACCTCAGAATTACACTTTAAAGAAAATTAGGGAATTGTGCAGTCAGAAGTCACCATATGGGAGGCATCTAAGATGGTGAGAAAGGGTAGGGCTAAATCAACAATCAAGTTAGGACCCAAGAAGGGAAAAGCAACAGCACTAGAATTAGAAAAACAATTAGTTTAATAGGAGACTAAGCAGGCAGTGGATCTAACATAAAAACTATCCAACAAGATAGCTATACTGAGGAAAAAGTACAGGATGCTAATGGAAAGGGAGGCCAGAGCACAATACTAAAGAAACAACACTGACTATATGAAGTAGATAATAAAACCGTGAAGCTTGTGCCGTGGCAGCCCAAGAGACATGAGAGCCAGAGTTGGGCACGATGTATTAGATCCAGTACAGCAGAATCCACTGGTGGAAATGCGCAGGTATTTGCACAATATCTGGAGATGCTGTACAAACCCAGACTCCGATACCCCTCAGAAAAATTTGCCAAATTCAAAGAAGATCTCCCAATCACAATCTTAGTACAGGAAAACAGAGAAAAAATGGAGGAGGAGATAGGAGTAGAATAAATCTCAGAGCCAATTAAACTACTTAGTGGGAAAACTTGAGGTACAAACAAACCAGCAGAATTGTTTTAGATGCATACATATTAAATGTGTGTTTTCTATTTGATTTATACTATACTGCATATAGAAGGAAAGCCTACTACACCAAGAACTATGGATGGATATTCATGTACTCATTCGAAAGCAGGGCAAACCACATGAGGAATGCCCCTCATGTAGGCATAATTCCTTACTAACACTAAAATAAAATGGTAACAAAGGTATTAGCCAACGAGCTGCATACAATCCTAGACAAATTGATACCGGTAGATCAATCAGAGTTTATGCTCTAAAGGTGTACCAAAATACAAAAACCAAAATTGGGTGTACCCTGCTTAATACTATGCAAGGTACTGGGATAACGAGTAAACTATCACACTCAAGTTATGTCCGTAGATATGGTTATTTTTTTTCTTGGGCTCCCTTTCTTTTTATATTTTTGGGTTTTGGTACATAATATCAGACTATTGAATTTGATTCAAAATTAATTAATGTCCAAGGGCTATTACTAGGGTGCAATGGACTAAAGGTTTACCAGCTGTAGCTTTAGAATGGCTATATGGATCCATCTGCAGGGCAAAAAAGATACAGGATCTGGGAGGTATACTATTGTTAGATGCTGAAATGGCATTTGACTCTCTAGAATGACCCTGATTAGGAGCTGCATTTAAAAGAACGTGCCTTGGTACAGGCTTTCAGGCAAGGATATCCCTCCTTTGTATGGAGCCAATCACCAGGGTAAGACTTAATGATAACAATAAAGAGACCTTCCGACACAGTTGAGGAACAACATAGGGTTACCCCCATCCCTACTTCTGTTTGTAATGACTCTGGAACCATTAACAAGCTGGATTAGAGGAGATGCCGTGATTGGAGGGCTGAGATGGGACCCGGAAGGGGACAGTCTAGTTTCATTATATATGTATGATCTCCTTTATCGGGCAGATTACCAACCACTTGATACCTAGAGCAATGAAAATAATTAATAGGTAGGGCAAACACTAGAGTTCCTAGATAAATTGGTATAAATCTATACTACTATATCAAAGGAAGAACTTTGAGGCTTTGAGGCGGGTAAACTCGGGAACCACAGCGCCAATCCACACACACTCAATACACCGTTGTAATCGTCAGGGTGTGCAGATGGTTATAGGCTATATAAATTTTAAAAAAAAAGTTATTTAAAAAATGTACATTAAAAAAAAGTAGTCCCTCCGAAGTAGCGCCGGACGCGACGTGCGTGCTCACGTCAGGAGCGTGGGGAGGAGCGGCGTCCAGGAGCGTGACGAGGAGTGGCAGACATGGCGCGGGGGAGGTGCGGTGACGTGAGGAGCAGCGGACAGGCCGGAGGAGAGGTGACCAGCGGCGGCGAGATGACAAGCAGCGGAAAGGCGGGAAGAGCGGTGAGGTGACTAGCAGCGGACAGGCGGGAGGAGCGGTGACCAGCGGCGGTGAGGATCGAGGAGCAGCGGAGCGGTAAACTGAGGAGCGCAGGGGAGGAGCGGCGGCTGAGGTAAGGCGACCCACGGACAATGTCGGGGCAGGAGGGGGTCGGGGCAGGCGGGCGACGGGCCGGGCGGGGGCCCGGGCTTCTGGACAATGTCGGGGCGGTCAGGGAAGCCTGATTGCTCTCGGACAAGGTCGGGACGGGCTGCTAGTCGATTATATATCCCTTTATGGAAAGGGGGCCCTCAATAGGTTGGATATGTCCATTACAAATTGCACTGGAGGGGTTTAAGTATTTAGGAGTGCAGATCACTAAAGAAAAAGAGGAATTTATACATCAAAACTCGATCACTCTCTTAGAGGATTAGAACGCGGATGTGGTGCCTTCTATCTCCTTACTGGGTATACAAGATATCATTAAAAGAAATTGTACGTTCTCCAAACCACCACATATTTGGTTACTGCTAATTACCTCAAGAAAGTGAACAGTGTGATGAGAATCTTACTGTGGGACCTAGATACACCTAGAACAGCACTTCAACACGCTCTAGAGGAACCTAGGAAGGGGGATTGATTTGCTGGCTTGAAAAGAATTATACTGGGCCTCTCAACTAATAGTGACCATTGGTGAAAACAGACGGAGAGATGTGAGTAAAGGAATACCTGGGGGCCTTATAAACAGGGAAGCTGTCAAAATAGATAGGACGGGCTGTAGTATTGATCCTATGAGAGTCAAGTATACTAAATGACCTATGAATACTGTATCTATTGCAAGAGGTACAAGAAGAATTGATGCTTGAATATAAAGTGCTGGTGGCCCCTCTATAGAAATGTGCGGTTACACAAGTATATTGAACTTTAGCATTAGCCAGGAGACCCACAATTAATTAAAAAACAAGTGGTGAACATGCATTGCTACACTAGAGAAGGAAGACTAGGAGGGAAAATGTAGACACTGACATGAAGCAGTGATAAGAGAAGGTTTCTATTTAGTACAATTAAAAATCCTACATTGAATAAGGTACACAAGGACCCTATTATTGGAAATGGGAAGAGCGGAAAATAACAGGCTTCGGGCAGTGTGACTATGTGATTACATTTATTCACACCATTTGGGAAGGTCCACATATACAAACAATATGGGATAAGGTGGGACACCAAGTTTCTGTAATTTTGGGGTAGGTTTTGTGCTGCAACCTCACTTAGTGTTATTAGAGGGCTTTGGAAAGACCTAACCCTGTCACAGTACAACAGAATATTTTGTAACATTGCATTGATGGTGGCCAGAAGAGATCTTGTGAAACTGTGGGGAAGTGAGGATGTCTCGTTTCTGGATCTCAGGGCAGCAATAAGGACTGGTGTATCCTGGCAGAAATGTGATGCAAAAATCTGAACAAATTTGTGACTAACGAAGGAAAAAATGAGGGGACAAATTAAGGCATATGGGAGGGTGGCTGCGACACTCTCAAGAGCATTAAAATTCGGCATACAATCCTAGAGGAAGATGATCAAAAAAGGACAAAAGACTCAAAAAGCCCTGCAAGAAACCCAAGTGGATAGAAAATAAGGATCAGTAATTGTTTTTATACAATACTATTGCTATCTGTGATATTGCTGTGAAAAAATCAATAATTTTGTTTTTTTTAAAGGACTTGGTGTATCTACCAACACAGCAGATAAATACAAATCTTCACTGTGGCAATATATAGTGCATACCCTTGCACACGATCCTCCTTGAAAAACACATATTACCTTTAATATAAACAGTGCGGAGGTACTGCTGGTAATATATGTGCTTGAATACTTAAATAATTTATATCTGATCTTGGCTAAAAATTCTAATGAAACATTTCCAATGTTATTGCTATCAGGAGCCAGTTTTATGAAATTAGATATTGCAATGCACGTCCCATTTTCATATACTTTGAATAATATGTCAGATAAAAGGGGGGGGGGGTGTTGGACATCACGGTGACTGGGAATGCTCCATGGCAGCACAACTGTAGGTTGTTTGGTGACCAACCAGCGAAACCAAGTTTTTTGGGAGGTTGTAAATCAACAATAAGTTATTTTTTGATAGACGCAATCACACAAATGCACTTTATAGCATTCAAAGAGCTGAAAATGACCACATGCATCTTGAACAAGCACTAACAAAGCCAACATGTCCTACCTTTAGGACCTGTTAACTTTACCAATGTTTTTTGGCCATGCAGTACAGCACACTCAATTCTGTGCAGAATATTTGCAGAACAAAATGTAAAAAACAAACGTGCTATGACGCCTAGGTTGAGTCATTGTGTAGATGTGTGCACCTACAAAATGACAAAGGTAATGTTTTGTGTGTATTTTCTGAGTTGGATCATTAAACAAAAAAAATAATAAATAAGTAGTCCAAAAGAGTTTTGTTTTGGAAGCACAGCTATGGGGGAGCAATAATGAGGGCGAGAGTGGGAGACAACAAAAGAGGCTGTAGGTGGGGTTGATGTAATACAGAGGGTGCGAGTAGGGGAGGGCTCAGGTGGAAGGGAAAACATGGAGGGTCTGCGTCAATGGAAGCAACATGGGGGGCGCAGGATGGGAGAAGTAACACAGAGGGAGGGGTGAGGAGGAGAAGCAACGGGTGAGAGAGGGTCCAGGTGGGGGGAGGCAACACTAAGGTCTAGTGTGAGGTTATACCAGGGCACCAGAGGAAAGTAACATGGAGGGTTGAGTTTGAGGGAAACAGCGCTAAGGGTGCATGTGGGGGTGGAGGCCGTGTGGGGAGGGAGGACAAAAGCAACATGGAGGGAAGGGAGCAGAAGCAACAGGCGAGGGAGGAGGGCACGGTGAAGGGTGGGGACAATAGAGAATGGGGAGGAGAAGAAATGGACGAGAGCAACATGGAGCTGGTCGGAAGAAGCGCCCGGGTGACAGAGAGCAAGACAGAGTGCAGGAGGAAAAAAGTACACATAAGAGACAGCTGGAAAACTTAAGCACTCTCTTGTAGTGCTTAGACCAAAAGAAAAAAGTAGAGCTTGAAAAGCAAGCAGTGGAAGCATAAAAGCCAGCCAATGAAAAGAGTTAGTAACGAGGATATGTTTCATGGGAGGGGCAAACAAAATTGTCAAGCTGGCACATGAATAACAAACAGGCAAATGAGAGTGACAGGGAGGCCAAGTAATGGAAAGCAATGAGAGGGGCTTCAAGCCCTGAATGTTCTTGGTAAGCCCACAATATGTCTTTAGCAACCCGACAGCTATCCTGTCTGATAGGCTTGACCTAAAAATGAGCGGATCAGCACGAAAACCTGATGTGAAATTGCTGGACTAATTTATTAGTGGACACTAAAAGAAAAAATAAAGAAACGTAGGACATGCTACAGCGCTAAAAATACACCAATAATTTGTCTGTCCATTACATATTTATCATTGGAACTTTAGCTACGGTTTTGTTGAAGTTAAGGGGGATTATGCCTATAAAATAATATCTAAAAAGACCTGATTCTGAGCAGTACTTAATCTTAAATTCAACCCCGCCATCCTCTTCTTAAACTATAGCAAATTATTTCATGCACACAGTACAACATACAATAATATTCTGCGAAATCCAGACCATGAGTAATGATATCTATAACAAGGATGAAATCCCACTTTTAAATGGAAAAAAACAGAGCACAGGAATACAAAACCCAAAGTACAAACATAGAGTGCCATATAAGGACTTAAGATTCGTCATCACTATATATACACATGCCTACACATGATATCTTCAAAGGCACACACTCACTAAATAGCAATACATACCGAGGCACAAAACAAGCACACAATTACCAATGCCAATCATGTCTCACTCCACCCAACTTAGCCAAAGAAGCATGCATTAAAACTCTCACACGCTCTGTGGAACACTTTGGGCCCGAACCACGACAGGTCTCCGCACTCGTGGCGAGGGCCCACACTCATACAGGGACCTCAGCTTTGCAGTTTCTCATTGGAGAGGCCTCGCCATGAGTTCAGGCCCCTGCCACGACTGCAAGACCTCAGCCAAGAGTGTGGAGGCCCGTCGGGAATATGGCCCATGTCTCTGTTTGACACATGAAACTTTCACACAAGAGGGTGTGCACTGGGAGCTAAAATAAAGTTACTGTCTCAACTGAGCAATTTCAAGTTTTTTGTGGTCAGTGGCGGCTAAAGCAGAAGAGCGTTGCCCCACTGCTGCACAGCAGTGAAAGAAAGAACAAATACAATGATAATAACTTGAGGTTATTATCATTGTATTTGTTCCTGCTGCACAGCTTTGCGGGGCAGGCGGGGCTGCTCTCAGAACAGGGGAACAGGGGAGGAGTGGTTTGACCACTCCAAGTGCGCAATGACTGTTTGGCGGGCCCTCTTGGGCCGGTCAAATAGTCATGCGCAATTCGCATGTTCTCCATGCAGGCTGAATTACAGCCTGTGTGAAGAATATGCCCAGGCCCCCAGATCAATTACAACGCTGCATTGTAGCATTGTGATCGGCTTAGGGGAGGGAGCCTGGCTGCTCCCTGTTCCGGAGAGAAGAGATTAAGACGACATGGGAGAGAGCGGCGAGGAGGTAAGTTTTTTCTTATTTTCTCCCCTCCCCAGCCCGTTCAACCACTTCTGATACGTCCGGCCGCTACAGTTTGTGGTATGAGTTGTAATACAGTATCTTCCCCTGTCAATCTAACAGTGGGCCTTTCCTTCTTTCATTCTCTCCTAGAGTTCAAAAACACCTGCCAAGATTAGAATAAAAAAAACAAGAAAAGGGCATTTTTAATTAATGTATTTATTTTATAATTATGGGGAGCTTTAGTCTCACGGACTAAACTTTTTTTTATTAACGAAGGCCTACAGTTGATTGGTTGTACATAAAGTTTGGTCGTTTTGTAAAAAGGACATAGATAGGCTACAACATTCATGGCCTAAGGCCATTATAGCCTAGGGTATTTTTGATTACTGCTTGACTATGTTACAGTGGGACTTCCATCTCAACGACAGGCAATGATTCAAGCATATGAATCTATGAAAGACACCCTAATACTGGAGAACAACGCGCATCACTTCACTGATCTTCAGGAAGTGGCAGCTCTGATCGGGGTAGCAATCTCCAAATCAGAAAACCCCAAGGGACATGCAGAGAGACTGTCCACAAGCTCCGAGACTGCTACAGAACAAAGACAATAGCTCTCACAACAGCGTCCACAATGACGGGAGAAATGTGGGGCTCATGGCTGAAGCATCTATCCACACTTTTGAACCCAAAAAGTTGATTGTTCTGATACAGTAACTCAACCTTATGTACCTATGTGAATCTATTGCTACCTGTTATACATTTATACAGTAGACCCCATTGTGGGAAATGCTCTTTATCCATTTATACCATGCTTAACCTCAATTTTGGGAGTAAATCATGTTAATCGCGCCTTGACAATCTAACAAATACTTTATGAATCCGATGTATCCTTTGTTACCATGACCATATGCTACTCTAGCGCAAATGATTTATGTGGCTCATGACTTACACGCATGCATTAATGTGATCTACCCTACTGATACACAAGTGTTGGGGAACCATGTTACCACCTGGTTCTGTTTTGTTGTTTACTTTTTATTCCATGAGAGAGATTTATCGATGTGCTGTAGGTGTGGGTGGCGGCTTTGGGAAATGAGGGGAAGGCTCTGGGGCAGAGGAGGGGTGCAACAAGGCTTCGGGAAGAGACACAGCTAGAACTCCTGAGTGCAGCTGGCCACCTGACACTATCAATGAGTTGACTACACTGACATCGAACAACAAAGGGCTCAGCTCTCTGGCCACAAAGCACAAATTGTGGAACTACCTTCTATGTAGGAAACACAATATAGTGGTGCTGCAAGAGAGTCACCTCAAACGCAGCAACAAACACAGATTATGCTATAAATCCTACCCCATGATATATCAGTCCTCTACACCCACCAACCATAACAGGGTTGCCCTCCTGTTCCACTCCTTTCTCAAATGTCACCCCCTGGGCAGTAAATTGGACAAAAAGGCAGAATATTAATGGTGAAAGAGACAATACTTGGCAGGATATGCATGAAAGCATCGGTCTACTGCATATTCTGTGCAGGCCACTTTTCTCCACTCATTCCTCACACTTTTGGGAGCATTTGCAATGGATGTAATAATACTAATGGGAGACTATAACCTTACTTGGGATCCAGACTTAGATAGCACCCACCCACAATGTGTCAAAGCAGGAAGTTTCACAAAAGCTCTCAAGCAATCCATTCGATCTGTGGGCTTCATAGATTTTTGACGGATACACACCCTGCCACTAGGGATAACACTTTTTTTCAAACTCCCATCGCCCTTATTCACAGTTGGACTGCACGTTTATTAGATAATTTTGGGAACAAGCCATTTTGGAAACCAATTTTCATCCTATTGCACTATCCCATCAAGCCTATTTCGAACTGACATTGGACTGGGTAGCCCCTACACCTAACCTCCGTTGCTGGTTCTTCCCAGGGTCTCTCACCAAGGATTATCTCTTCCAGGACGACATCCCCAAAACTATTTGGGATTTATTTCAGATGGAAATCCCCCAGGACACTGACCTATCCACTACATGGGATGCCTTCAAGGCGGTGATTAGAAGCAAATGCATCTCCCTCTTGTAAGTGTTAACCAAACAGAAGACCCAAGATAGACTTGCTCTCGAAACGAGCATCAATTAGCAGAACAGGCCCATAAAGACACTCCCACCATAACACTGCAGAGAAAGGTCACCGCACTGAGATGGAAACTAAATGCGATAGTTACAAATAGCGAAGAATTTACCTTGCTAAGCCTTAAACATATGACATAAGATAGGGAAAACAAGGTCGGCACTCACTTGGCGTTACAGCTATGGGTCAAACACGAAAAAGACTACATTAGCCATATCCACAAAAAATTATGGCGGAGATGGCCACATCCGAGCAGGATAAGGTGAGTGACTTCCTTGATGTTCACAAAACCCTATAAACATCTGAGGTGCCCAGCAAGGAGACAAAGCTTGAGTATTTAGAAAGAGCTGAGCTACCCCACGTGTCGGCAGATGAAAATGAGGAGCTGGGTAGCCTGATTGGAGAGGACAAAGTTTGGATGGCCTAAAAAAAAAGAATTATGTGTGTCCTCGTGTAACGTAACTGGTGCTATGTAAAGCGCTCTGATACCCGATTCGGTTCGGGTCTAGTTTGCGCTATATAAAAAACAAAACAAAAAAACAAAAAACAGTATGGTTACTCCCTCAATAAGTGAGGCACTAAAGTCTGTTATCCCAAAGCTGGGGAAAGACCCTCATTACTGAGCTTCTTATTGGTCCATAGCCCTGCTTAATCTGGACGTAAAAATCCCCACAATGATCCTGGGCACTAGACTAACCAGCATGCAACCGGACTTGGTCCATCTGGACCAGTCGGGCTTTATTCAGGGGAGACAAACACATGATAACCTAAGGAGGGTGG
This sequence comes from Lissotriton vulgaris, assembly GCF_964263255.1. Classification (NCBI taxonomy): domain Eukaryota; kingdom Metazoa; phylum Chordata; class Amphibia; order Caudata; family Salamandridae; genus Lissotriton; species Lissotriton vulgaris. Next base: position 365,117,801 of record NC_141700.1, read on the forward strand.
TCCACCTGGCTGAAAAAGCTATCAAAAAACAAATCCCAGCAATTCTCCTGGTGCTCAACATTGAAAAAGCCTTTGACTGGGCAGACGTACAAGTTACTTACCTACGGTAACAATGTATCTGGTAGAGAGGTTGTCTAGCCACAGATTCCTTAACTTAGAATATCCCCAGGCATCAGACTGGATCCGGAATTCTTTTTTTTTTTTTTGCAGCACCTCTGCACGCCGGGGGACAGCGCCACACCACCCCGCCCTTATGTCATCCACGTACGTGACGTTAGCGAGGTCATAGAAGTCCCTCCCGGCGCGCTGACGTCAGTTTTCTTCGGAGAAACTTTTCCGCTGCACAATGCGGAGCCACCAACAAAAACTGTGAAAGTATGGGAACAGTGTGCGAAGGATGAAAAATCCATGAAATAAAGAAGTTGAATGGTGCAAAACACAATCGTAAAAGACAGTATTAGACACTGTCTACATATAAGCGAAAAGCAAAAGTGGAACAAGACTGTGAGCAAGAACCCCGCAAAGCGAAGCGTAGACCTTTCCTAAAATGCGAGCAACAAGGAAAGCACATCGCAACAGACAAAAATAGACTTATTACCATGTAGAACTGCGCCGTCCAGCAAGAACGGAGCACAGAAAGAACAACAGTCCACTGCAGGAGGATATAAAAAGACTGGCACTTCCCCTATCGTAGTGGAGGTCTGAAACAGAGCTCAACAGATCCCTAAAGAAGATGACTATTGAGGAGACAAGAGCCCCGAGTCAATAGAGAAGGTGGGAGGGAGGGAAGGCAGTAGGAGAAGAAAAGAAGAAACAGATGAATCTCCTGACAAAGGTGAATCAAAAGGCACCATTTTACAGGAAAAAAGCCCCTTTCTTTTTTTTAATTGACATGTAAGAACATCATATATTTATAACACAACAAGCCAGTATGGTTTTACAGCAGCATAGGACATATAGTAGTCATGGTCTATCCATTACATAACAAAGTTAATATCTCTGAGCGACCCACATACTCACTGCAACGAAGGATACAATCATTAGAACTTCAGGTGATCAGCGTTAATACCGTAAATAACATTACCTAGTATCCCATAGAGAGTGAATGACCTGAACAACTCAAACAGGCACAAATTAAGAATATTGGGAGTGAAAGGCAGTAAACATGTCAAAAACACATGAAATATAATGGTTCATTCCTCAATTGGGGCCTCACGAGTATGTGTTGATGTAGGGGGCTCAAGTGGGCCCTGTTCCCAGGCCAGAAAAGGTTCCCAAATGTTCAGAGGCCTGGAGGTAGGGGGCATAAGTTCCTAAAACGTGTTCAGTTGTGTGTGGCTGTATGTGACATCACTCATCCATCCCTTGATTGAGGGCACTCTTTTCCTCCCCAATGTATTGCAACCTGCCGTTTGGCAAAAAGCAGGAGAAGAGAGTGTAGTTTTCGCTTCTTAGGAGGTGTGTCTTTAACTCAGCCTAGTAAGCCCAAGGCGGGGGTCGGAACATCCGATCTTCCAATGATTTGATTCACTGCTGTGAATATTTTGGACCAGAATTCAGCAATTCGTGGGCAGTCCCCTGCCACATGTACAAATGAAGCAGGAGTGTAATTGCAGCACCAACAGCTATCGTCATCCCTCAGACCCATACGGCACAGTCCCACAGGTGTCCTATAGTACCTATGCAAATATTTAAAGTGGATCAAACAGAGCATGTAATTTAGGGAAAGTTGGGTGAGTTGGCCGCCACAGAAGTCCCACTGGGACTCAGTTAGCGGAGTAGGGAGCTCGTCGTTCCAGCACTGGAGGGAATTAGGTTTCACCAACGGGGCTGTGTTTTGCATTTGTGTATGTAGGCGTGTTATGAGTTTGGGGGGAGATGGGGATTTCAACAAATTCTCCAGTGCAGTCAAGGATGGAGGAGCCGCCGCGAAACAGTCCCATAGGGCACAGCAGGCTGAACGCAGTTTGTGATATAAGAATAGCTCTGCAAACTGCACAGTCCGTCCCTCACCTGCCTCCGGGGGAGGTCTGAATATGTCTCCAGGGTACAGGCCCACAAAAGTGTGGAGGTTATTTTTTTGTACTAGCGTCTTACTAACCCCATCTCGAATACAGGGTAGCATGGGATTCTGTACCAGTTGGACGGAGGGAGCATACAATATCGGGACGCCCGTCCGTCGTCGCAACTTTCCCCATGCCCATCGCAGAGTACCGGTGGTGTCTATGTCGCCGCGGGGGCTCAGTGAGGTAAGAAGCTCCTTGGAGGGAGTTAGCTGCATATGGCAATTCTCAAAAGGGGCACAACAATGTGAGCACCTATGAGAGAAAAACTAATTGCAACTGAAAGACGCAAGTGGAGAAAACCACTTGGCAAGGTCCTCGCAGAACGGGGAGGATGGGTGGGTGTTAAGGAATCTGCGGCTAGACAAAGTCTCTACCAGATACATCGTTATCGAAGGTAAGTAACTCGTACATCTGATAGAGACATCTAGCTGCAGATTCCTTAACTTAGAATAGATACCACAGCCATATCCCAAAGGGGAGGTGGGTCTGCGACAGAACAACAGGAAACGTCAAGCACTTGAGCCGTCAACAGAGTGATGGACAATGGGGAAGACTATGGCAGAACAGCAAGACAGCAACCCAATTAGCTCGGAAGAGCAAAAGATCATGGGATGCAAGACATCCCAAAATGCTAAAATGGCGATACACTATATCCCTATAAGAAAGACAGGTAGAAACGGCACCAGTCCTATACTAGACAAAAGAAAGAGACAGAGGAAGAAGAAGCAAAAATGCAAAAAAGCAAAAATGCATCCAAAGGATGCCAAATGAAAGGGTAATCTCCCTCGACTATACGAAACGAAGACCCAAGGCGGACTGCCTATCCAAAACGCAGAACGATTCCAAAAGATGCTAAAGAAAAGGGGTACCACCATGGGAAACAGGCCTAAGTGGGAGGGCGAAAGCCCGCAAGGAGGCGCTGAACCGCTGATTCAGCATGAGCATCAAATAGCAAAACCCCATAAAAGGGTAAATCAACCAGTCGCTCCCGGATATTCTCCGGGAAGACGCTATCTCGCAACAATGCATGGCGTTGCAAAGCAACAGAACCAGCCACAGCCTGGCCTAAGGAATCCTCAGTATCGAAGGCTGAGCGGATTGTGAATTCGGCAAGGTCACAGCCATCCCGGAGGAGATGAAGGAGGTCAACACAAGCGCCTTCAGAGGTGGCAGAAAGCAAAGACTCTGCAGAATCCCACAGGGCAGAGGTAGCCTGAGCCAAAACACACACTGTATTTAAGGACCGTAGGGCAGCACTAGTAGAGGTAAAGATGTTCCGACCCCATGACTCAAGCCATCTGGACTCCCGGGAGGGAGGAAGCATTAGCTGGTGCAAGGAAGGGAAGGCAGTTTGCAAAACAAACCCCTGCATATCAGGATGCACGAAAAGGCAAACAGGATCGCGTGGAGCAGGACGGTGGCGGTGCAAAACTGATTGAGCTACCAGATCCTGACGCAGGCCGAACCCAGGCACCAAAAAGGGCATCATAAAGGGAAGCCTCAAAAGGAAGAAGCGGCTCCACATTCCCGGACCCATGGTGAAGTACCTCAAGCAGAGGGTCCACAGACAAGAGGGCTGAAAGGGGGTGCATGTTCAAAATGCTAGTGGCCAAGGAGACCACTCTCAGAAAAGCTGCACTAGCCTTGGTAGACCTCTGTGGTGGGGACAGCAGCTCATCAGTAGGGGAGGGCTGTAAGCTCACCTGCCCAAGACACTGAGGGTTCTTCCAATGCCCCACTGAAGGGAGCCCCATTGAAGAATGAGGATCCTGATGGGGCTCTTGAGGAGGCGAAGATCCTGCCGGGTCTGGAGGCTCCTGAGGGGGCTCCACAAATTTTAAGGGTGGCACTAGCAAGAATACATCAGGCATCACCAGGCGTGAGGGCAATGCCAAACTCTCTCCAGAGGCTTCCGGAGAAGAGTCCACAACCCGGCGTTGGTGCAGCGCCAAAATGACATTCATTGGCGTCGATCATGCCTCGTCAGGGGCGCGTGTCGGCCCCGTCTGGTGCCGAAACCACGACAAGCTCCCCTTCCGAAGAAGCAGAAGGCGCCGGAGCCAGGGAGGCAAGCCTCCGGTGCCGCACAGGTGCCGACTCTGCCTCAAGCACAACAGGCTCCGACTCTGGAGAAAGAAGCGGAGGCGAAGCTGGGGAGGTGAGTCTATGCGCCAACCCCCGGCTCCGGACAGGTGCCCGCTTGCCCGGAAAGGCTGGATGTGCTCAAAGCAAGGCTTTGAGCACCGGCAACCACCTGCGACACCACAGGGAGTCCTGCAGGACTATGGGGTGCGGCAGGGGTGCCGTGGGTCATAGAGGGGGACCCAGCCAGGCCGAGCCCTGACGACACCATGTGGACCATAGAGGGGGACCCAGTTGGGCCGCGCCCTGATGACACCACATCTCCTATGTCCCTGGGCGGCAAAGGCTTAATCGGCACCGGGGGCGAACCCTCTGGTGAGTTCGTGGAGGATCCCGCAAGAAGCGGAGGACCCGAGGACGCCCCAGGAACGGGAGAGCACCCAAGGGAGGCCTGAAAGGCCGCGGCATAGGCCTTCACTTGGGCCCGAGTCCCCCGCACCCGATAGGGTGGACAGAGGGGGGGCAACTGACGGGGGCACACGTCCGGAATGTTCCGGGAACCAGTGCCCCCAACAACAGAAGAAAGTGAGGTCGAGGTCCTCGGCAACATGCACCTCGACTTATCTACAATTGGTGAACGATGGCCCTGGTGCCCAGAGGGCAATCAGCGGAGGAACCGGAAAATAGAGGGACCAGCTGGCGATGAAGAGGCCAGGGGACGAGACGACTCCAAACGGGACAGCCATGCTAAAAGAAGCTTCATCCGGCACTCCTGCCAGGACTTCGGCATGAGGTGTTGGCAGGCGTCGCAGTCCGTGGAGTCGTGGTGCTCGCCTATACACCACATACAAATAAGATGCCGGTCCGTTGCGGACATCTGCCGTGAACAGGATGTACAAGTTTTAAAACCTGAAGGCATTGCACACTGTTCCAGATGCAAAGTGTCAAATGGGACCTGAAAACAGGCCAGAGGAACCGCTTATTCTGGATCCGCGATGCACGCGGAAAAGAAGGAAACTGATATCAGCGCGCCGGGAGGGACTTATATGACCTCGCTGACGCCATGTACGTGGACGCCATCAGGGAGAGGTCGTGTGGCGCAGGTGATGCAAAAAAAAAATTCCGGATCCAGTCTGACACCTGGGGATATTCTAAGTTAAGGAATCTGCTGCTAGATGTCTCTGTCAGATTGGTCCTTTCTGTTTCACACTCTCCGCAAATTCGGCATTAGCAAATGCTTCATAGCCATGGTCCAGGTGAGCTACGCAAATCCTCTTTCGCCGGTGATGGGTAATAGAGTGGGCTCAGATTTCTATAAACTAGGTCGCAGTACGCGACAAGGTTGTCTACTTTCACCACTTTTGTTTGCGCTCAGTATAGACCCCTTGTTGCCAAAAAAGGACCACATGTGAGATCAGAGGCATCACCTTTGGCACTGTAAACCATAAAATCTCACTTTTTGTGGATGATGTGTTACCCTGTCTTACCTTCCTTTCTACGTCACTGACAGCCCTACAGTGAGAATTAGCATCCTATGAAACTGTGGGACGCTACTGCATAAAGCTGCACAAATCCTTCCTGGTCAACATGATCCTGCCCACACCAGTGATTGAGGCACTAGTGACCATGACTCCCTTTCAATGGGCAAAGAAGGACATCACCTACCTGGGTATTAAAATCACTCCTAAGATCTCTGACCTCTATCGCGCCAGCTTTAAGCCACTTCTCTGTCTAATCAAAATGAACGTTAAACGATGGGCACTCGTGTACCTATCGTGGCTGGGGCGCATTAATGAGGTTAAAATTACAGTCTCTTGGTGGATTCTATTTCTCATCCAAGGCCTCCCAATTGAATTGTAACTGGATTTTTTTCAGAACTATGCTCCCTGGCGATACACTTCATATAATAGAACTGTAAAGCCAGTTTCCCCTGTAAACAACTGAGACTGCCAAAAGAGGTTTGTGGCCTGACATTTTCTACTTTTCTCCTGTAGTATAAGGAAGCAGAGCTGAGAGTAATCTCCGAGTGGGTTCTGAGGGAATCAGACAAGCATTGACTCCATATCGATACAGCAGTGATGGTCCTCTATGTGTGAGATGTTTATGTAAACCAAAAATGGATCGCCCCCATAACACATACTTAAGCCTACCAACCCAAACAACCCTTAAAGTGTGGGACTCAGTGATTCTGGTGCCCCAGCATGGGCTACCCTCACCTCCCCTACACTCCCACTCACTTTAACCCTGCTTTCCCTCCTGCTTTAATGCTGAGCCCTTTTGATCTGTGGAGGGATGGGCTACCTCATCGTCTTTGACCTGTTCCATGGGTGGGATGTTCTTACCTTTAAACACTGCCAATGTGATTTTGGTTTCCTCAACTCCGAAAGATATCACTATACTCAACTGAAAAACTACATTTTTATTTCCCTAGACAAAAAAGATATACACATCAACAATGCGTATATAGTGAGAAACAAAATACAAAAAACACATCCCCACAAATCCAACAGAAATACAAAAGACATCAAATTATAAGACTACCAGAAAACCATCCCCCCATCATACCTAAGCGATATCTTCAAAGTCGCATTGAGATGTTAGAGCATCCTCCCTCCATCCTCCTAGACCACCGCCCTGTGTCACCTACCACATCGCCTCATGGCACCTAACTAGTGTCATCCTGCTCTGCTTCCGGCGCCCTATTCTGAAGGAATTGTCTCAGGGGCTCCCATATGTTCTTTGGTCTAGACACAGAGGGCAACTCTTCTGCATAAGTCTCCATATTACCTTTGCAGTAGACCAGGTCTTTAATCCAGTGGTCTACTTTTGGGCTGCGTCTCCCACCCCATGTGATAGCCACTCTTCGCTTCACCATGAGTAGTGCCAGGTGTACGAATCTAATGCATACTCCCTTTACCTGCGGAACGCAAGACAACAGCCAGACCAGCGGGGTACACTGTAGCTCCACACCCACCATGACCTTTATGTCTCACAACAAGCGTCCAAAGAAGAGTCACCTTTCGACATTCCCAAGCATGGTGCAAAAAGTCAGCATCAGCCTGGCCACAACGCGCACAGCAACTAGGTTCACGCAACCCAATTCTGTGTAGGCGTGCCGGCGTGTAGTACACCTGATGAATGTATTTAAAATGTAGGATACACAAGTTCCCATTCATGACAACTGTGCCTGTTAATTCACATATATACTTCCAATCTTTCTCCAGTTTCGGGGCAAACAAACAGGCATTCCATCTCTCACAGCTTCTGTCAGGCTGACCCATACACTCTTCCCTTATTAGCCTGTATAATCTGGAGACCAATTTTTATTAGTGGGGGTAGTGAGCAGGTACTGTAGAGACAACAAAGTTGGAGGCTCCAGAGGGTAGATGTTGTGATGAGCCCTAACGGTGTGTCGAAGTCTGTGCAGCACGAATCGAAACAGCAACGTGGGATTACTTAGGTATTGTAAAGTGTCCGGTGAGATAAATGTCCCCTCCGGATATAGATTCCTCATCAGCTGGAAACCTGCCTCATTAAGTTGTCGCATTGAAGGTGCCGCCTAGGTGACTGATAGTGCCCTGTGGTGTTCTATATGCATGGCTGGTGAAAATATAGGTAATTTACGGGCCAGTCGCCCAATCTCCTGCCAAACAGCTAACGTCGTGTTCACCGCATTGATTTCTGTTCTCGGAATGCCACACGTCCGGTGCGTGATCATACTGCGTAATGGGACTGGGCTGGCGTCCCCCTCCTCCACTGCCACATGTAGAGTGAACGCGTGCGGTCTCACCCAATAATACACATACTCGGCCTGCACACTAAGATAATAGACGTAGAATTCAGGGGCCCGAACACGCCTTTATCATAATCACTAGTGAGGACAGACCAACTCACCCGGGCATGTTTGCCTCCCCTGACCAATCGAAGTAGCGTTCCCACGGAGGGTGTTAAAGAACTTTTTCGACAACACAATCAGGATGTTTGTGAATAAATACAAAAACTGCGGGAAGACTATCATCTTGAGTAAGGCGATAAGATCCGCCAAAGAGAGCGGAAGCTCTACCCATAAATCCACCTGTTGGTCCAGCTTGGTGTATGCCCGCCCATAATTCTCACGTATAACTCTTTCCGGGTCTCTGTGGATCCAGACTCCAAGATATTTAACTGGGTCTAGGGACCACATCAAAGGGTATTCCATATCAGGTTGAGTCGTGGATTCCTTTAAAGGTATAACCACAGATTTTTCCCAGTTCACAACCAGTCCCGAAAGTAAGCTGAATGTTACATACTCTTGCAGAAGCTGAGCTAGATACCGTGAGGGCTCACGAACAAAGAGCACCATGTCGTCCGCATATAGCGAAATGGTAACCGGGCGATAATTAAAGTTTAGCACCGTTTCCCTATGACTCTGCCTAATAACGCACGCCAGTGGTTCCTGTACAATTACAAAGAGTAGCGGCGACAGAGGGCAGCCCTGTCGTGTGCCCCGCTTAATATCAAATGGGCCCGATGACAAACCGCCAACACGCACTCTGGCGGATGGATCTGCATTCAGCACCCTGATCCATTGTATAAAAATAGGCGGAAATCTCATACGCTGAAGAATAAAAAACATATTTCCACTCCACCGATCAAAAGCCTTGGCTGCGTCTAGCAGGACCGCTGAGGCAGACATGCGCGGCTCCAATACATGAAACATGGAGAAGATAGTCCGCAAATTGTGCGACGTAGATCGGTCTGGTATAAAACCCGACTGGTCAGGTAGAACTAGGCAAGACATCAAGGGTTGTAACTTAACAGCCAGTATCTTGGCCAATATTTTGGCGTCGATATTGATCAGTGAGAGGGGCCTATAAGAATCGCATTTATCTGGGGGCTTGTCTTTCTTGAGAAGCGTCATACTCAGAGCCTGCCAAAGCGACGGTGGTAGTGTTACCGCATCATGCACCTCCGCATACACTTCGAACAAATACAGGGTGACCAGATCTGCATGTCTTATAAAATTGGACCGTAAGGCCATCTGGCCCCGGCACCTTCCCATTGGGTAGAGCCATAATAGCAGCTTTGATATCTTCTGCGTCGATCGGTAAGCTCAGATATGTCCTGTGGACATCTGACAGCCAGGCGCACGCCACGTCCTCCAAGTAGCCATCCAATGGAGCTGCTGTCGCCACACCTCTAGATGTGTATAAATCTGCGTAAAAGGCACAAAATTGTTCGGTAATAGCAAGCTGATGATAATGTTCCTACCCATGGGAGTCTGTGATCTTATCGATATGGGGTTGCTCCATACGGGCCTTAATCTTGTTTGCCAACGTACGGCCCGGTCTCCTCCCCTCTCCCTACCTGTGCGCCGTGTGCCTACGTGAAATGTAACGTATTTCCGATTCAGCCAAGGTGTCCTATTCCAAGACCAGTTTGTGTATCCGGGCCAACGCGTCGGCTGAAGGGGCCATTGCGTAATTTCGTTCCAGTGTCTGAACCTTAGCCTTGACCTTGGAAAGCTGCTCTCTGTCCTTCAATATGCCCGCTGCAGCACCAATGCACTCCGGCACCAATGCACCCCCCCTCCCCCCCCCCCCCCGAATTGGTACTTTAAAAGCCTTCCACAAACTGGAGGCACTATCCACAGATATCCACCGATCCCTTATTAAGTAGGAAATATTGTTTTATAGCGTCTCGCACCGCAGCCTCATACAGAGGATCAAGCAGCACTTCCAATCGCAGCCACCACGTAAAGGGGCGATGGACGGGTGTTGGAACTCTAATGTCTAATTGAACCGAATTGTGATTGGACAATGTGCATGGCAGATTCTGGATCTCCAGTACCCAGTCAGGCGTCTCCCCACCTAGCAGCCAGTAGTCTAGTCGCGACCAACTGTTGTGTAACGGTGTTGCATGCGTACCCTCTTTTACTAGTGCATTACGCACTCAATCCAAATTCCAACATAGCACTCCGTACACACTGGGCCACTCTGGGAGTTATGTGCATTAGTGGATTAGATTTATCTTAATGAGGGTTCAGGTATGTGTTCAGATCCCCTCCCCACAAAATATTTGCTTCCGGCCATTCTCTCATTTGCATACATTCGCATGAAACACTCTGGGTCATCTGCAATAGGCCCATACATATTAACTATGGAAACCAAGGAGCCACCCAACTTCCCCTGTACCATTGTACATCCCCCCTCTCCATCCACATACGTCCTGGCCGGCGTGAATGTTATACTTCGATCAAGATCAGCGGCCCCCTGGCATACGATGAATAGGAAGATGCAAGCTCATACCCCGCCCACCTGCCAGCAATACCGCGCCCCACATGTCTACCCAAATGCGTTTCTTGCAACAAAGCAATATGAACGTTATGTCGAGTCAGATAGGCCAGAACCTGGCGTATTTTCTTAGGGGAATTGAAACCCCTCACCTTCCACGTCAAGAGCCTGTATCTCTTACCCATAAGGCAGCCAAGCCCTACATGATAACCAAGCGGTCGGTGTGATCCAAGACAGGAGGGCGGATTTAGCGACACAAGCATCTAACATATTATACAACTCAGCTCTCATGCCAAACAACAAAAACAAACAAATACGAAATAATACCTTTCCTGTTCGCCCCTCCCTCCACCCCAATTCCCACTCCAACCTCCCAATTAGGTCGAGACCATCCTGCACATTTAACCCAACATCCACACAACTTGTCAAATGGGGAACTCCGAATCAGGGGGAGGGAACAGCAGCGATTGCTCACTCTTGGTGAGATTGCCAGACTTAAACCATGGGGCACACCTGTGTGCCACCAACCATAATGTCAACAGTGTTCAAGATGCTGAGCAAGTATCTACCAAAATTACATGCAAACTCTTAAAGAAGAAAAGGGGAATCCAAACCCAGATCTAACACCACCCGCAGCCCCGACACAAGCCACCCCGACTATCAAAAGTTCAATGGCTACCTCATCAATCTGTGTCCTCAAGATTCGGTGACGTCGACTGGCTCTCCAGCACTCCCTGTCGGGGTTTAGCCTTGCAGATATGCTTCGAGAACACTAAGTGTGACAGCAAAAACTCCAAACCAATCAATAAATTGTTGTGCCTCAAAAAGAAACAAAGAATAACAGATTTATATGGACACTTCCTATTACAACATCTAAGAGAAGGTACTATACCAGCAGGTTTGCAAATTCTGACTATTCCAGTAGTCTTTACAGACGACCCCATTTACAAAAAGGGATTCAGTCTTATAGAAACAAAATGCAGTTGGGACCTAATGGTCCTCACTGTGGAAACAGCCCTCAGAATCTCTCAAAAAGAGCTGGATGAAATATCTGCATTAGAGACGGAAATGAAAAACAATCAGGAAATTACAGATTCTAAAGCTTTGTTAGAAAATGTAGAAAAGGAATATGCTACTTACCAGTATGCATCTGTTCTTGGCATAGAGGGCTGCAGAGTGGTACATTATGAATAGATCGCCATCTGGTGTTGGGCTCGGATGATTGCACTTTGTTTTTCTCTTGGAGAGTCTTTTGTGTCTTGGTGACTCCTCCCTTAGTTGGTAGTGCGCATGGGCATCGGCTCCATCCTTAGATTGTTTTGCCATAGTAGGGTTAGATGGAGTAGTATAGTAGAATACAGATAAGAGTGCCCATGTAAGTGTATCTAAATAAGATAATGTTGGAACAGACACAGGTTTCCGGGGAGGCTGGGAGGGCATGTACCACTCTGCAGCCCTCTATGCCAAGAACAGATGCATACTGGTAAGTAGCATATTCCGTTCGAGGCATATGGGCTGCAGATGGTACATTATGAATAGACTATACAGCAGTTCTCTCCCTAGCGGTGGTCGCCCGTGTCTGTTGCAACTGTCTGAAACAATGTTCTTAATACTGCTTGTCCCACTCTAGCTTGTTGTGTTGTGTGCACATCTACACAATAGTGTTTTGTGAAAGTGTGCGGTGTAACCCAGGTAGCCGCTTTGCATATGTCATCTAGTGGAATGTTTCCCAGAAATGCCATAGATGCTCCTAGTTTACGTGTAGAGTGAGCTCTAGGAGGAACAGTTAATGTTCTCTTTGCCTTTAAGTAGCATATTTGAATGCATTTTACAATCCATCTGGCAATGCCCGCTTTGGAGATGGGATTGCCTTTATGTGTAGGAGAAAACGCAACAAATAGCTGTTTCGTTTTTCTGAAAGTTTGTGTTCTTTCTATATAATACAATATGGCCCTTCTAACGTCCAGTGTATGCAGGGCTCTCTCAGCTACTGTTTGTGGTTTTGGAAAGAAAACCGGTAATTCCACTGACTGATTGATGTGGAATGCTGAAATAACCTTCGGTAAGAATTTTGGGTTTATTCTAAGAACCACTTTATTTTGGTGTAGCTGCATAAATGGTTCTTGAATCGTAAAAGCCTGCAGTTCACTTACTCTTCTAAGTGACGTGATAGCTATGAGGAAGGCCACCTTCCATGTGAGGAATTGTATTTCACACCTATGCATAGGTTCAAAGGGTGGCCCCATTAGTCTGGTAAGCACTATGTTGAGATTCCAGACTGGGGAAGGTGGTCTTCTTGGTGGAATGACTCTTTTGAGTCCTTCCATGAAAGCTTTAATTGCTGGTACCTTAAACAGTGACAGATGTTGTCTGTTTTGTAGATACGCCGCTATAGCTGCGAGATGAACTCTGATAGAGGTATATGCTAGGTTACATTGCTGCAAGTGTAATAAATAGCAAATGATTTGTTTAGTGGATGCATCCAGAGGGTTGATGTTCTTACTGTTACAGTGTATAGCAAACCTCTTCCATTTTGCTGCATAGCATGCTCTAGTGGTAGGACGCCTTGCTTGCTTAATGATTTCCATGCATTCTGGTGGTAAATCTAAATACCCAAATTCTATGACCTCAGGAGCCAGATCGCTAGGTTCAGTTGTTTGGGATCTGGGTGCATTATTTCTCCATGGTTCTGTGTAAGATGCATGGGTAATAACCTTAGCTTTTGATGTGGTACTTGTGAGAGTTGTAGCAGCGTGGTGAACCACGGCTGTCTTGCCCACGTGGGTGCCACTAGTATCATTGTCATTGAGTGTTGCTGTAGTTTCCGAACCAGTAATGGAATTAGTGGTAGAGGAGGGAACGCGTAAGCAAATTTGTTGGACCAATTTATCCACAGTGCATTGCCCTGGGACCTTTGGTGTGGGTACCTGGATGCGAATTTTTTGCATTTTGCGTTCTGATGATTGGCAAACAGATCTATCTCTGGTTGCCCCCATTTTTGGAAGAATGGCTGTAGTATTTGGTCGTGCAGCTCCCATTCGTGTACTTGTTCTGACTGTCTGCTTAGGATGTCTGCTATTTGATTTTGAACTCCTGGTAGGTGTTCCGCTAACAGGTAGATCTTTTGAGGAATGGCCCATCTCCATATGTCCTGTGCTAGTCTGGACAGTTGGAGAGAGTGTGTCCCCCCCTGTTTTTGAATGTAATACATTGCAGTCATGTTGTCTGTTCTGATCAGGACTGCTTTTCCTGCTATTTGCATTAGGAAAGCTTTTAGTGCTAGAAATATTGCTAATAGTTCTAGGTAGTTGATGTGCAGTTTCTTTTGCTGCACACTCCACTTCCCCTGTACTGTGTATTTGTCCATATGCGCTCCCCATCCGGAGAGCGATGCGTCCGCTGTTATTATCACTTGTGGAATTGGCTCTAGGAACGACCGTCCCTTGGAAATGTTTTCTGTGTTCCACCACTTCAGAGATCGATACGTCCGGTCGTTTACCAACACCAGATCTGTAATCTGACCTTGAGCCTGATTCCACTGTGTCGCTAGACACTCTTGTAGTGGGCGCATTTGTAGTCTGGCATGTGGTATTAGCAGTATGCAGGAGGACATCATGCCTAATAGTTGCATAAACACTCGTGCTGGTAGTAAGTGTTGTGGTTGAAATCTTTGTATTAACCCGACCATTGTCTGTACTCTGATTGGGTTGGGGTATGCTATTGCCTTCTCTGTGTCTACTGTAGCCCCCAGGTATTGCTGAATCTGGTTTGGTTGCAGGTGTGATTTTTTGTAGTTCACCGTGAACCCTAGGTGGTGCAGCAATTGGATTGTCTTCTGTGTGTTGTGAAGACATTCCTCCTTTGACTTGGCCTTTATTAGCCAATCGTCCAAGTATGGGAAGACATGTATTTGTTGTCTTCTTAGGTGTGCTGCCACCACTGCTAGACATTTTGTGAAAACTCTTGGTGCTGTTGTGACACCGAACGGAAGGACTTTGAACTGATAGTGTTGTCCTTCTAACACAAACCTTAGGTATTTTCTGTGGGCTTTGTGAATTGGGATATGGAAGTAAGCGTCTTTTAGATCCAGTGTAGAAAGAAAGTCCCCTTTCTTCAGTAAAGGGAGTACTTGTTGGAGCGTGACCATGTGGAAATGCTCCGAATTTATGTAAGCATTGAGAGGTCTGAGGTCTAATATTGGTCTTAGGGACCCGTCCTTTTTGGGGATCAGGAAGTATAGAGAGTATACTCCTGTTCCTTGTTGATCCTTTGGGACCTTCTCTATTGCATGCTTTTGTAGAAGTGCTAGCACTTCTTCTCTTAACAATGTTAGATGATCTTGACTCATTGGACGCTGTTTGGGGGGGATGTTTGGTGGGGTAGCTTTGAGTTCTAGGCAATAACCATGTTGGATAATTTGTCTCACCCACTTGTCTGACGTGATGTTTTCCCAGACAGGTAGGAACTGTGATAGACGTCCCCCGACCGGTGTTATGTGGTCTGGGGGGAGTCTATGAAGTCACTGTTTTGGTGTTGAGGCGTTGCGGTTGTTATTATTTCCGCAGCCTCTACCCTTATTGTTGTTACCTCTGTAACTGCCTCTTGAATTACCTCTGGGTGATGTTGGTGTGAAAGATGTGGATTGCTGATTCGTTCCTGTGTTCTTTGAGCCCCCTCTATAGGTGGATCTACGAAAGGAACCTCTGTGTGTTGGCTGTTGCAATGCTCCCATTGACTTAGCCGTTTCTGTATCTTTCTTCATTTTTTCTAATGTTTCGTCTGTGCTTGAACCAAACAATGTTTTCTGATCAAATGGTTTGTTCAATAGGGCTGTTTGTACTTCTTGTTTGAATCCTGAGATTCTAAGCCATGCATGCCTTCTTAGCATGACACTGGTGTTAACAGACCTTGCTGCAGTGTCTGCTGCATCTAGTGCACATTTAATGGAAGTATTGGTGATTATTTTACCTTCCTGTATTAATTGATCTGCCTTTTTCTGATGTTCTTTTGGGAGATGTATGAGAAGTTTTTCTAACTCATCGTAATGTGCCCTGTCGTAACGTGCGAGTAGTGCTTGTGTATTGGCTATACGCCAGCTATTCGCTGCCTGAGATGCTACTCTTTTGCCTGATGCATCTATTAACTTCGACTCTTTATCTGGTGGAGGAGCCTCTCCTGTAGATAATGAGTTTGCTCTTTTGCGAGCGTTTGAGACCACCAGCGAGTCTAGAGGTACATGCCCTCTAATAAATATTGGGTCCTTTGGAGCCGCTTTGTATTTCTTATCAATTCTCGGGTTTAACACCCTGGCTCTCACTGGGTTTTCGAATATTTCATCTGTGTGACTAAGAAGACCTTTAACATAGGAAGAGTACCTGATGTTCTCTGTGCATTAGGTAGAGTCTCTAACAAGAAATCCTCTATCTGAGGTTCTGTGTGCATATCTAGTTTGTGATATTTTGCTGCCCTATTAATGAGCTGCACAAACCCTGTGTTATCATCAGGTGGTGAAGGCTTTGATGGATATAGCTCTGGGTCATTGTCCTCATCTGACCCTACATCATAATTTTCCCATGGGTCCTCCTCATCTGGGATAGTCTCGTCATCCCCTTGATGTTCTCCCTCCCCTAGATCACTGTCTACATCTGACTGAGGTGTAGCTGGTCTTGGTGTGGAAGGTGTAGGAATATTTTGCCTATTGTGAGGAATAGGAGAAGAGGGAGTGACTCTAGAACGAGGAGAAGCAGGAGGAGTTATATTGGTCCCCATTGTTCTCTTTTTTGGAGGAAGAAGTTTATCTTCTGACTGTTCACTCTTTCTCTTCTTTGTGACCACTTTTCCCGTTTGTGGATCAATAAACAAGATCTTTTGTTTGGAATCTGTCTGTTGCTCCTGAATCGGTACCGAAGGTCCTGGTTCCGAGAGGTGCTTTAGTTTTTGATCGTCAGATCTTGTTGTTTTCGACACCGAATGCCTGCTCGATTCCGACTTTCTTGGTATCGAGTGTCTCTTGGGCGATAAGTCATATTTATGTTTCGACATGGAATGTTTCGATACCGAGCTCCCTTTTGCATGTAGCCTCGGTTCCGAAGTCGATGTCGCCCTTTTCTCGGATCCGACATGGTGGGAGTCCGAGTGTTTTGGTTTCAGTTTCGGTTTCGTTGCCGGGCCCGAGGGCGGGGCGTCGGAAACTTTTTTCAGCGGTTTGACCGGGCCCGAGGGCGGGGTCGTTACCGCACGGGGTCGGTTTTTCGGTAAGGGGACGTCGTCACTCACGGTTTGTTGATCGATGAGTTCTTCGGTCTCCGACTGGTCCCCTTCCGACCCCGACTGTTCTTCTTCTTCCTCGATTTGGTCGTCTCCGAACAACTCTGGGATCGCTTCCGCCTGCATTCTGGAAACCTCGTGTCTTCGAGCTCGACGATTTCTAATCGTTAGCTTGGAGGAGAATGCTGCGCAGGCTTCGCAGTCCCTGGATTCGTGTTCAGGCGATAGACAGAGGTTGCACACCTCGTGTAGGTCCTTGTGTGGGAACTTAGCACCACACGTTGGACATTTTTTGAATGGAGTCCTTTCCATGGACTCCGGGCTTGACTGCGTCGAGAAAGGCCTCCTGTTCTTCGACGTAGATCCAAGTTTTTCTGTCCGATTTTTTATTTGGAACGCGTCGGAATGGAAATGCACGCGTTCGATAACAATACCGTCGAATTGGAAATGGAATACGCGCCGATAAATCACTTTCTTCTGAAGTTGATCTGGAGCGTCTCGATCCTCATCCGAACCCGATGGCGGAAAAAAACAATCTAAGGATGGAGCCGATGCCCATGCGCACTACCAACTAAGGGAGGAGTCACCAAGACACAAAAGACTCTCCAAGAGAAAAACAAAGTGCAATCATCCGAGCCCAACACCAGATGGCGATCTATTCATAATGTACCATCTGCAGCCCATATGCCTCGAACAGATATTTTGGACTTTAAAGATTACACAATTAATCAAAAAACGAATCAATTTGAAAAGGATAAAAGGAATTTTTCGTTGGACGCCGTATATCCATTTCTACAAGCGGATTTTTACACCAAAGCGGACTCACGCAGGTTTCTATCAGATAACCAAGGGAGATCAAAAAATCAGTTTATCTCCTTTTCTGATACTTCATCTTCTTCTTCGGGTGGGGACACTAATAGCGGTGAAGTCCGAAATAATAGAAACAAGAAATGGAATACTCAGCAACAACAAGGACCTTCTTTTTTAGGATGAGGCCAGTTCAGACCAGGAGGGCAAAACAGATACAACAACCAGCCCTGGGAGATGACCACCAGGAAACAACACTACAAAAATTACGTGCATCTTCCATTTTCAATCTATCTGGAAAAAATCTATCAGGCGCAGAGGAAGGTATTTTGACCAAGGGCCTCACCTTTGTCCCTATGAAAAAAACAGACTTTATAAAAATGAAAACAGAATTCATTGAATTCTGTCGCAAGATAAGGCTCAAAATGTTCTTTTCAAGTAATGAAATTTCAGCTCCAACGGAAGTCACAGGTCTTCGCAAAAAATCAACCTTTTGCCCAACAGGAAATAAAATACCAAAGGAAGTTATCGTCTTTGAAAAAAACGTTTTATCTGCTATATCCAAAATGGAGAAAAAAACAAAATATGTAAAACAATATTTTTAAGGAGCAACGAGAAGCACTCATTTCATAAAAAAATTACTCCTCTGTTACTATCAAACAGGCGGATAAAGGCGGTTTAATTGTTGTTTGAGGAATTAATGATTACACCACTGAAGTTTTAAAGCAATTGAACGACCCTGTGTGTTATAAAAGAATTCCTAAAGATCCCACTCCAGAATTACAAGGAGAACTTTTTTCTATCTAGAAGGAGGGCTTCGAACAAGGTATCTTGGGTCCAAAAGAATATAATTTCTTACAGAACAAACACCCAAGAGTTCCAGTTTTTTATGTTTTACCAAACGTGCATAAAGACGAGAAAACTCCACCGGGAAGACCAATTGTGTCTGGTTGAGGTTCCTTGATAGAGCCAATTTCTAAATATGTCGACTACTTTTTGAAAGAATTCATGGGGTATGTGAAATCCTATCTGAAGGACAAGACGGATTTCATCAATAAATTGGAGAAAATATCCTTCAACAGTGAGACTGATTTACTGGTAAAGCTTGACGTGACCGCATTATACACTCAAATTCCATAAGATGAAGCAGTGGCGGTTCTTACACATTTCCTAGAAAAACAAGATAAACCTGCTAGAGTTCCAACAGAATTTATTATCAAACTGGCTTCATTTGCCTTAAAGAAAAACTATTTCACCTTTGGCGACGAGTTCTTTTTTCAAACAAAAGGAGTTGCGACGGGGTGTCCTTTTGCCCCTGAGCTAGCGGTTTTATTCATATCAATGTTCGAAGATCCCTTTATTTACAATAACAACCCTTTTGCACTAAATATAACAATTTGGCTACGTTTTTCATTGAGGACGTTTTTTTAGTTTGGACTAGAGATGTGATACAACTCATGGCTTTTTACAACTGGCTCAACCAAAGGACAACGGACATTAAATTCAGCATTGCCCATTCCGCACATAAAATTCCATTTCTTGATGTGGAAGTACATCCAGCGGAAGGAGGATTGATAACAACTTTATATAAAAAGAAAACCGACAGGAACAATGAACTCTTTTTCCCCAGCAACCATCCAAGGAGTTTAAGGGAAAACTTAAGAATTCGGAGGAATTGTTTTTACAGAGAGGACTACACTGCAAATGCCAATACTTTGGCAGGTAACCTGAGGGATCGCGGCTACCCCAGGAAACTCGTTAGATCAGCAATGAAACGTGCTTGTTGTACGCCTAGGGAAATATTGCTTGAAAGACAAGAAAAATCATCTTTGGAACGCCAAGTTTGTGTGACAACTTTCAGCCCAAATTCTAACAATCTTAAAAAAGTGATTCTTCAAAACTGGCACTTGGTCAAGAATTTGGATCAAGACTTTACATCTGCCCCGCTCTTCGCTTTTAAAAAGGAAAGCAGCATTTCCAATTACATTGTGAGGGCAGCAATAAAAAAAACACCCAAACAATCAATAAGGGAATTAATGGGACTCCAACCAGTAAGAGGACACCATAAATGCGGTACATGTGTTTGCTGCGATCTAACTATGGAGGGGTCGTTATTTTCATACAAAAACCTATATTGGAAACACAAAGTGTTTACGAACTGTAAAACAAGATATGTTGTGTATGGAATCCTATGCCCTTGTGGATTGTTATATATAGGAAAAACGAATCAAGAAATACGCCAATGAATCACTCAACACAAATCCTGCATCAGGAAGTCTGGGGAACAGAGTTCGATGTGCTCTCTCCACAATCATTACAGAGGACAGCACAGGACCAAACAGTTCATGCAGCAAACCATCTACAAAAGTTTCCATTTTGGAAATAGCAGTGGACTCCGGCAGGCCAATTATACAATGGTTATTGCGCCTGGATCGCGCCTCCAAATCCACGTTCTTCGCTTTGATGACCTCCAATACCTTTTCCATTTGTATAATCTGGGTCCGGGATTCCGCTTGCGAGTCCGGAATATCCGATAGTCTGTTCTCCAAGACATCCAGCCTGTGCTCATCAGTGTTCACCTTCTTCTTCAGAGCATCTAGGCTGGTCGCAATTGCATCAATTTACTGTCTATGGATTTCATCCCAGAGCGCAGTTTTAGCAGGATAGTCCTGGTGTCATCCTTCGAGTCCTCCACTACCTCCGACGTGCCCTGTGCCAATGGCTGGTCTCCCACGGTATTGTTGGCGCGCTTATTGCATTTATTTTCAAACTGAAGCTTCGGCTGCTTAGGGTCAAATTTCCCAATAATGAAAGAGTATGCAAGCCGATTGCAGAGTTCACCTTTAGTAGTACCTCACCTCGCGCTCAGATCACAGGTATTCGGAACTACTATTTTCGCAAATCAGCACACCAACAGAGCAGCAAGGGGTCAGTACACACAGCAGTCGAGCTGATACAGCCGATAGTGGGAGTATGTCCCCTAAGATGATTCAAGGGGCCAGTATGCTAGCAGAGTCTCAGGTCACCTCTAGTAGATGTGCCCACACAGACCTCCGTAGGCCGTCCCTAAACTCCTGAGGTCACTACAATATGGTCTTCAGGTCCACGACCAGATTAATCTGGCGCCAGCGGCTACTTGGTGACTTCCGACACATTTGGTGGGACTGTCAGATTATTAGACAATTCTGTGCAGAAATCCTTGCACAAATGAAAACCATACTGGGTTATCCTCCTCCATCTACACCAGGCTTTGTTCTGCTCGGTTTGAAAGATGGTAGTCATCAGTGCCAAACCTCCAGCAACCACTTCATAATGTGGCTCTGTTTGGGAACAACTAGGACAGCCTAAGCGCCAGCCTGGAAGAAACCAACACTACCCTCACTCTCAAACTTGAATGCCAGGCTTAGGCAAGCTTTGACAGTGAAAAAAATGGCAGACATTCTATAGGATAACTATAAGTATTCTGAATATCAATGGGGGCCACTAGTCACTTTTCTGTAAGAGGATCTCCCACTGACTGCCTATCCCATTCGCACAAGAACACTTCAACTCTTTCTAATTCTGATCTTCCTGAAGGACCTGGGGGAGCACTCCCCACTGACCTATGATCACTCCTACAAAACCCCACATTCACTGGCTCCATGGGTGTGGAATTTAATAAAATATCTACTTGTCCATGGGACAGGTTGCTTCATAAATCTATTTGTCCTGTAACAAATTCCACTTGTGCCTTTGGTGCCATGTAGTGCTGCGACAAATTATGGCAGCAATCTCCTTATATAATAGCCCTGATATAGCCTATCTGATTATGCCAGGGCTTATACCATAGTAGAGTTTCAATATTTGCAATCTCCTTATGTTGCCACGTTTCGGCAGATCTACATATTGGGGCTGACGGTAGTGGTAAGCAATAGTTCCAGGGTTAGAATGCCCTTTTGAGTCAGTGCAAAACCTATTACCTTACATGTTTTAAGGGTTTTCAACTCTTCTCTAATCTTTTCCCATACTGAGAAATGTTGGAAATATACTCCGGACAAACTTGTTCCAGAGTTGGGGAAAAAGTGGTTGGAGGGAAAGTGAACTTGAAAACAATCAGATTTTTGCATGAGCAAATCTGCACATACAGATTTAATCATGCTAAAACGCAGTTCTCAAACATTTTCTAGGAGTACTATTTTTTGTCCTACTTCTGTAAATTCTTGGGAATTCATGAAAGCCATATAGCTGCACTTAATTCAAGCACATATACCATGGGTGCACTTTTGAGATTTTCTTTAAAAATGGGGCCCCTAATTTGGTCTGGTGTTGACCGTGACCTTTTGGGTTTATTAAAATTCTGTCTCTCTCTGTATCAGCTGGCTTACCTGTGAGTGACAGCGTTCTGCTCTTTTACAAGGAGCATATCAGCACACAAAGTAGTTCTGTTCAGTGCCAGTACCTACTGTGACAGTGTGTGCTCGTTGAGACCCCAAAATTACTTTTGTTTTTGCTAATGTTTGTTATAATGGTAAGGTCCCTGAGGCTCCCACACCAATAAGGTTTAACAAAAACGTGCCAAAACAAGTCACACATTGACAAAACTAAAAAAGCTGGTCACCAATTTCATTTTGTTCGTTTCCCATAATGTTATTGAATGAAACTGGTTACACTGATTTTCCATTATGAATATTTTTGGTAAATACTAGCATGCATCAACAAGTTACTAAATGATGCTGCAAAGAAATGGTACCTGAAATTTTACACTAGTTTAGCAAAATGTTTTTTTTCTACTTTCATTTTTTTATGAACTTTTATTGTGAAAGCAAAGAATCATCAATCTTGTTTTCAAGCTTCTGCAAATATTTGTATCAAATCAGAGAGCATTCTGGAAGCATTATACATAGCCTCATATTGCTGATCTTTGAAAACGTGTGTACAGATTTTTGTACTTATAGATTAGCGCTCACCCTAATAATAAAGGCTTTAAATTAATCAACCATAGATGCAAGTTTGAACAGCATCAACATATGGGCAAACATATTACCTTAACTGCAGACAGTGCCCTTCCCTGATCCATCATGTGGTACTGCAAACTGGCAGCCAAAGGGGGCTGCAGGGGGTTGGGCTTACTTGTCCCAAGGACAAATTACACATGAAAACTTGTTGCCCTTGACCCCAAACAATATGTCCTGGGCTTCGGTCTATGGGAATTCCATATACCTGCAGCTCGCTCAACGCTCATAGCACTCTACACAATCCACTAGACTCACTCATGGATTATTGTTTGTGATGTTGGTGGAAAGGGAGGGAAGGTTGGGCACCGGAATTGCTCAATGTAATGCTAACCTGTTTACAGAGATGTATTAGCCCTTGATTATTGTACTAGAAAGCTCATGTTTTTTCACCAACTGTCTATATTATTAGCATTCTGAAGTAATATTCGATGACTTCTTTCAGCTGTACTGTCTGTATGGTAATGCCCACAATAAAAAGTCAATAAAGAAAGTTTGAGCCCAAAAAATAATAAAAAACAAGTTACTTACATTTGGTAATGTTTTTTCTGGTGGATACAATATCTGCCTGTGGATTCCTCCCCTTTTGAATTACCCCCTTGCGCAGCATTCCACCCAAAAAAATGTCATAGCTATCCCACGTCAACAAAGACATCACAATGGTTCGGCTACACTCGCGACTCCGCGTGACGTCATCGGAGCCATAAGAAGACCTCGTTACCGTGCTGACATCAGTTCCACCCATTATTTCCTTGCCTTCGAGGCCAACAGGTGCACCGACCACATTTCACAAGTATAGACAGTATAACATATATTAACTAATATACAGAGTAAATGATTCAAATAACAAGCATTGGCATAGCCAATAGGTCTCGCCTTTGGGACCGGATAAGTGTTTAGCCATGCAACGGTTGATCTTGTTGCGCCAAGGATATTGTGCTGCATAACTAAATACTTATAAGGTCCCAAAAGCGAGACCTATTGGCTATGCCAATGCTTGTTTGGTTTGCAATGGGCCCCTCACACCTCTGGGGCCCGGTAACACAGAAGAAAACAAGTTACTTACCTGTAACTTTGGTTCCCCAGTATTGGTAACTTTCATAGATTCCCATGCTTTGTATCATTCCCCGTAGTCGGAATGGGATTCTCGGTAACAAAAATACCATAGCTGTAGGTACAAAAGACCAAGGAAAAAGGCCTAGGCCTCATTCTCTTTTGTAGCATATCACCCTCTTTGTGTAAAAGAGACCAAACTTAGGCCTCAGCCAATCAGAAGTGCCTCACCCCTTAGAACCTTCCTGAAGGAACCTCAGAGCCTCAGATTTTCGTAGTCGTTGTGTACTTAGACACCATATCTGTAGTAGGCTGAGCTTTCCTCGGGGAGGTGGGTGGGCGCATGGGAATCTATGAAAGTTACCAATACTGGGGAACCAAAGTTACAGGTAAGTAACTTGTTTTCTTACCCCAGTATTGGAACTTTCAAAGAATTCCCATGCTTTGTATCAGAGTAGCAAGCAGTTAGCAACAAAACCACATTTTGCATCATCACAATATAGCAATTGGCAACATGACAGAAAGATACAAAATGTGAAAGACGGAAGGTGGGAAAGAAAGGAAAGCTCACCAATCATTGGAAGAGGTTCCTCAGGACAGCCTGTCCTACTGCTGCATCATCCTGTTGTAAGGACTCCAAGCAGTAATGCCTGGTAAAGGTGTGAACGCTGCTCCAGGTAGGAGCTCTGCAAATGTCTTTAATCTGCACCCCCGCGAAGAGGGCTGTTGAGAAGGCCACAGATCTCGTGGAATGTGCTCGAATTTTTCCAGTCAGAGGTTTTCCTGCAGCAGTGTGACAATGCAGAATGGCACTCGTGATCCACCTAGAAACACCTTGATTGGATAGTGGAAGGCCCTTGCTTGGACCCCCGAAGGCAACAAATAACTGTGAGGTTTTCCGAAAACTCTTAGTACGCTCCAAGTAAAATTTCAAGCACCGTTGCACATCTAGCGAATGTAATGCTCTTTCTGCTGGTGTAGCCGGTTGAGGAAAGAACGCCTTCAGAATGACCGGCTCATTCAAGTGGAAGTCCGAGGGAACTTTAGGCATAAACCTCAGATTAGTTCTCATGATTACAGTGTTTTTTTTAATTGAAGGAAAGGTTCTTGGATAGTGAAGGCCTGCAATTCTCCAACACACCTAGCCGACGTGAGAGCGAGGAGGAGAGACAATTTCCATGAAAGGTATTTCATGTCAGAACGATGGATTGGTTCACACGGGCCCTTCATGAGCTGAGAAAGGACTAGATTCAGATGCCATGTCGGAGGAGGTGGCCTCACTGGTGGATAGACTCTGAACAAGCCCTTTAGAAATTGCTTGACAATTCTGGAAGACCACAAGGAAGGCCCAGACCCAGTCCTCCTGAACCTTGATATTGCCGCCCAATGTACCTTAATTGATGAATGGGCTAGTCCCGACTTAGCCAAGGACAGCAGATAAGGAAGGACCTGATGAGGCTTTCCTGCACCAACAACAAAATCTTTTCCACTTAAGACGGTAAGTCCTGTTCGTAGAAGGAGCCCTTGCCTGAGAAAGGACCTCCCTAATCTCACTTGAAATGGGTAGGTTCATAAACTCTCGCTGCTCAGGAGCCATGCAGTCAGGTGTAATGACTGCGGGTCTGGGTGCCAAACTTGTCCGTCGGACATCGTGAGGAGATCTGGCAGAACCTCCAAAGGAAGAGGAGGGGCTATCGACAGCAGATGGAGTTCGGTGAACCAGAACTGCCTCGGCCAAGCAGGAGCTATCAGGATCATCCTGCACGGCTCCACCTTGATCTTCCTGATGAGCCGAGGAATCAGAGGTATGGGAGGAAAAGCGTTAACAAATGTCCTCGACCATGCTATCGAAAGCGCACTCCCCAGTGAACCTCGAGGGGGTAGCCTGCTTGCATAAGACCGGCATTTCTTGTTGGTCGGAGTGGCAAAAAGATCGATCTCCAGTCTGCCCCACTGGCTGAAGACCTGCTCCAAGACTCTCTGATTCAATTCCCATTCGTGGCTGACTGAGGATGACCTGCTCAGTCTGTCGGCGTTTTCGTTTAGGACGCCTGGCAAGTGTTCTGCCTTCAGCGATATCCTCTGAAGGATCGCCCATTCCCAGATCTGCTGAGCTTCTTGCGACAATGGGCGAGATCTGGTTCCTCCTTCCTTGTTCACATAGTGCATGGCCTGGCCGTGGTGTTGTCCGTCCTGATAAGCACTTGTGAACCTTCCAGGCGAGGAAGAAAAGCTTGCAGAGCCAGTCGTATCGCCCTGAGCTCCAACAGGTTGATGTGGAGGTGTTTCTCCTGGGGCGACCAATGACCGCTGACATGCAGGTCTTGCATCACTGCTCCCCAACCCTCCAATGACGCGTCCGTTGTTACCACTTGTGGAAACGGGTCGTTTGGGAAGGATAGACCTTGGGACAAGTTGTTTTGATCTGTCCACCATAAGGCCGCTTCCTTCATCTTTGGAGTGACCGTCACCCTGTCCTCGAATGAACCGTGGACCTGTTTCCACTGGTTGTCTAGTTGCTCCTGCAGAGGACGCATTCTTAGTCTGCAATGGGGAATTAGTGGGATACACAATGAAATTACTCCCAGTAGAGACTTGTAGCGGCGTACTGAAAGACACTTTTTTGTTTATAAGTCCTGGGCCAAGGTCTGTAATTTCTTCCTCCTTTCCGGAGTAGGGAAAGCTCTTGAGAGCCTCGAATCCAAGATGGCTCCCAGGAAGCTAGCCTTTCTGGACGGGACCAGGGAAGACTTCTCGTTGTTCAGAGTGAGTCCCAGGTTCTGAAACAAATTGGTACAAGCTTGAACAGCCTTCAGCGCTGCCTCCCTGGACGGAGCTTTCAGTAACCAGTCGTCCAGATAGGGGAAGACATGAAAAAAAAAATTTCGCAGGAAAGCTGCTACTGGCGCCAGCACCTTTGTGAAAATTCTTGGGGCTGAGCGGAGTCCAAAGGGTAAAACCCTGACCTGAAAATGGCTCCTGGCTACTGTGAATCGCAGAAACCTTCTGTGTGCTGGGTGAATCTGAACGTGGAAATAGGCATCCTCGAGATCGAGCGTGGCCATGAAATCCCCCGGGCTGATAAGCTTCAAGATGTCCTGGAGAGACACCATCTGGAAGGATAAGGAGATGAGATAGGTGTTTAGCCCCCTGAGGTCTAAAATGGGGCGCCACTTCTCTAGCGTCTTCCTCACCAGGAAGAACCTGGAATAAAATCCTTGACCCCTTTGGTTTGAGGGGACCGGCTCTATCGCTCCCTTCCGGAGCATCTGTTGGACCTCGAGCTGCAGGAGACGCTGGTGTTTCGATGGAGTGGCTGCCGGGGGCTTGGGTGGAGGGACTTGCGTGAATTCCAAGGTATGCCCTTTCCGAATGATGTTGAGCACCCAACGGTCCGATGTTATCCTGGACCAGTTTTGAAGGTATTTGTTGACCCTGCCTCCAACTGATGATTTCCTGAAGGAGGGTCCAGTAGTAAGAGCCAGGAGGCCGCTATTGGCGCTTGGACGAATCTCGTTCTCGTCCAGCCTGTTTTCCCTTATTGAAAGGCCTGGAGTAGTTGGTAGACTGGCCCTGCCGCTGTTGATAAGGCAGACGGTATTGCTGGGAACCTGAGCACGTGGTGGAATAGCGTTGCTGTTGAGAGGATCCTCTGTAGTTACCACCTCTACCTCTGGATCCCTTGAAAGGAGACTTTCTGTATTGAAGGGTCCCCAAGGACCTGGCTGTCTCTGTGTCCTTTTTTATTTCTTGAAGGGTGTCGTCAATGAGTTTGCCGAATAATGAGGAAGATCCATGACCTTGTTCTGGATCTCAGGCCGAAACCAAGTAGCTTTGAGCCATCCTTGGCGACGGAGTACTGCCGC
The DNA here is from genome assembly GCF_964263255.1 of Lissotriton vulgaris. Lineage (NCBI taxonomy): Eukaryota > Metazoa > Chordata > Amphibia > Caudata > Salamandridae > Lissotriton > Lissotriton vulgaris. The sequence continues at coordinate 365,145,205 of NC_141700.1, forward strand.
TCCAGCCAAGGAACAGAACACCGTTGTCGCAATATCCATTGCGCAGTCAATGATTTCCATCGACGTCGCTTCTCCCTCCTGCAAGATTTTCTTTGCCTCAGACGTAGACTCCGGAGGCAGCTGGTCAACGTACGGGGCGACATCGCACCAGAGCTGGCGGTCGTACCTACCCAGGATCGCTAGGGCATTAGCCGCTCACACCAGCAAACTTGCCATAGACGAGAATCTCTTCCCCACATTATCCAACCTCTTGTCAAGAGGAGTTGTTACGGGAGCAGAGGGGTTACAGGATTTTCTCTGCGCTGCCTGCGAGATCACAGAGTCTGGTCTTGGGTGACCTGTTAAAGCCGCCGGACCATCATCGGGTGCCTTGTATTTTTTTATCCAGACGGGTAGCACAGGGACCACCGTCGCCGGTGCTTCATCGCCTTTAGGCCGTCCTTCCACAGATGATCCACAATAGGAATGGACCTAGTTGATTTTCTAAAGGGTTCCTTAAAACCATATAAGAAACAATCTGTAGTAACCTTAGGCATGGCTAATTTGAATCTTGCAGCAGCTCTTTCCATCAGTTGATGGAAGCCCCCAATGTCCGCTGGTGGGGAATCCGCCGGGTCCGGGACTGGTGATGAGGGATCTGGAATGATATATTCATCATATTCCGTATTGGGAATAGAGTCATGATCCGACTGCTGATCCTCATCCGAGGAATCATCATGGGCCTGTTGTAACCCGGAGGAATCCTGATGGAAGGACGCTTGAGGCTGAGGAGAAGATTGAGCCGGAAAATTAGGCGTCACTAGTGAAGCTGAAGCCCCTGTAGGCGTAGCAGGCGTTGACGGAACTGGAACTTCGTCGTCGGCATCTTCGGATTCTCCGTCGGCGGTGAAGACCCCGCCGTCGATGGTACCTTCGTCGACGAACCCCATGTTGACAGGATCGTCGACAACATCAATCCTGATTTCCATGTTTTCAACGACGGAACTTCCGCCGTCGACGTCTTCGTCGTCGAGGACTTTGAACTCCTCTCACAAGACTGGGATGAAGGATTTTTGAAGGCTGTGGCAGTCTTCTCACCTGTAGAAGGCGTAGTTGGTCCTACCCTCTCCTTTACACCTCGGTGAGGAGATTTGCTGGGACCTGGGCTCTCAGATTCACTAGGGGGCTTTTTTGAGGCCTTTGAAGATCTTTCCATAGAAGGAGAAGGGGAAACCCTACCCCTCTTCACTGACTTTCTCGTAGAAGACATCGACGCTGCATCCTCACTGTCACTAGAGACAGTCTCCTTCCTGGATTTTTAGCTTTTGGAGCCCTGTCAAGAGCCTACCCTCACGGTCCCGGAGGGTTTTGGTCGAAAAGGTGCGACAGACCTTACAGTCCGCAGCCTGGTGGTCAGGACAGAGGCAATAGATGCAGTCTTTGTGCATATCCTCCACAAAAAGCCTTTTCTTGCCACAGGTGGAACATGGCTTGAAAAGGGCTTTTTTCTTCTCCATTTCTGACATCCTGGAAGGCAGCAACAATCCTGAAGTGAATCTAAAAGATTCTGAAGAAAACATCCTGAAGTAAATCCTTTTGAAGAGTAGAAGTTGAGCAGAGCTCAAAGGAGACTCCCTAAGCACAAAGTGCGGTAGAAAATCTGAGGCTCTGAGGTTCCTTCAGGAAGGTTCTAAGGGGTGAGGCACTTCTGATTGGCTGAGGCCTAAGTTTGGTCTCTTTTACACAAAGAGGGTGATATGCTACAAAAGAGAATGAGGCCTAGGCCTTTTTCCTTGGTCTTTTGTACCTACAGCTAAAAGCATGGGAATCTATGAAAGTTCCAATACTGGGGTAACCTGCCGCTCCATTGGTAGCTACACCCCCTCAAGCATATTAATGAACCGCGTTGCACTGGGCCAAACGCCAGCTAGGTTCTCCTAGTTCCATGGTCATTCATTTAGTCGTAGAATTTTTTTGGGGGGACAGCACATAAAACATTTAAGGAACAGTTTGTGTATTTCATAAACAGTTCTTGATTGCTGTGCTTCTTTGCGATATTTGTGTTCCAAGCATCATTAACTGTTGTCAGCAGCTGGATTTCTTCATTGCTTATAAGATGGCAGGACCTTCCGACAATGTCATCCCTTTTGAAATGAATCAGAACACCAGCTACTCAATAAATAGCCCATTCTACACCTTTTTAATTGAATCCCCAAGCAGTCCTGCTCCCGGAGGAGGGTGTCCTCCTACCTATACCAAAAAGTCCTGCAGCACAGAATATGCATAGTGGCCATCCCTCCTCACCTCAGAGTCCAAGCAATAATGCTTAGCGAAAGTATAGAGGGACACCTCTAGCTAAAGCTGAAGAAGAAGACTTCGCTCTGGTGGAAGGAGCTCCAATACGGCCCCTCGCGGCGGGATGCCTGGCTTTCACCCTGTGGACACCCTGCCGGGGCCTCTCACAGGGGAATACCAGGACGGGTTCCCTAAGCAAGCGCCAGGATGCCCTTTGGGTGACAGGTTGCGCTATATAAATACACCTACATTTACATTTTACATTACATTTACAATACCTTCAGGAGACTCCTTCTTGGCCAAGGCGTAGCATAACTTGATGCAGGGTATAATCCACCTGGACAGCGTTTGCTGGTGGACAGCCTTGCCCTTCATTTTTCTCACGTATCCAATGAAGAGTTGGTCATCCAGCCTGAAGTCTTTAGACCTGTCCAGGTAGAAGCAGACCGCCCTCTTAGGGTCCAGACGGTGAAGCCTCACCTCCTCCTTGGAAGGGTGAGGGGGAGGATAGAAACTGGGTAGAGTAATCAATTGCCCTAGGTGGAAAGGGGTGACCACCTTAGGCATGAAAGCAACTCTGGTCATAAGAACCATCTTATCTGAATGAACAGAAGTGAAAGGGGCTTAGAACTAAGAGCATGTAGCTCAATAACGCTCCTGGCAGAAGTAATCACAATCAGGAAAACTGTCTTGAACGACAGGAGCCTCAACATCAACTATGTAAAGGGTCAAAGGGGGAACTCATCAGGAAAGTAAGAACTAAAATTAAGTTCCACTGAGGCATGATAAATGGAGTTGGAGGAAACCGGATAGTGAGACCCTTATTAAATCTCATGACTATAGGAGACTTAAAGAGGGTTGGTGTGGCAAGCAAAGAAAGGCCGACAAGGCAGACAAGTAACCCTTAACAATTGCTACTGCACAACCCTGTTGAGCAAAGGAAAAAGCGAAACTTAGAATATCAGACAAATGGGCCTGTAAAGGATCAATCTATCTCTCTCCACACCATCTAACAAACCTGGCCCACCTACCAGAATAGACAGATTTGGTGGAGTATCTTCTGGCCGATAATATAACCTCCACCACATATGGTGGGAGAAAGAACTTCGGTTCCCCTATTCAATCTAGTGGAATGACGGTGCAGTCTCTGGAGGTGGGGGTGTAGAACCTGCCCCAGCGATTGCGAGAGGAGGTCTGCCTAGAGTGGGAGACGGAACGGAGGGTGTGATGAGAAGTGAAGAAGGTCCGTGTACCACCCCTTTCTTGGCCAATCTGGGGTGATCAATATGACTTGGGCCCAGTCTTGGCAAATCTTCGTCAGAACCCAAGCAATCAAGTTTATGGGCGGAACGCGTAAAGAAGCTGTGAGCCCCAAGCTAACTTTAGCGCGTCCCCCAAAGCTCCTTGCATCAGATACTGGAGACTGCAGAATGACGGGCAGTGTGCGTTCTCATGAGTGGCAAACAGGTCCAGCCGAGGAAACCCCCACATCCTGAAAATGTGATGGATCACCTCCGGTTGAAGACGCCACTTGTGATCAGCCGAGAGCTGCTGACTGAGACTGTCTGCATGCACAATCAGCACTCCGACCAGATGATTCGCAATCACTAAATCTGATGGTCCTGAGCCCAGGACCAGAGCCGCAGAGCCTCTCCGCAGAGACGATACGACCCTCCTCCTCCCTGTTTGTTTATGTATCACATCACTGTAGTGTTGTCTATCAGGACCTGAACCGACTGACATGCGAAGGGAGGGAAGAAAAGCCTTGGGAGCCAAACGTATCGCCCGCAACTCTCCTAAGACAGGTTGCCTGGAGCACTCTACCATAACTGATCCACTGCAGTGTCTCTGGTGATTCTGACCACATCCCCGAGATCTCTGTTTTGTTCGAAATCATTGCCTCCATAGGCACCTCTTGAGTGCCCTAATGTGCTAGCCTGCATGGTTGACCACCAGTACGCAGGAAGCAAACCTACAAAGAAGGCGCGAAACATTCGGGACTGGAACAGCCGCTCCATTTTCAAATATTGGAATCATAGCTTGTATGTCTAGAATCCTCAGAGGAGGTGCAAAAGCACGACTCACAGTAGTATCCAGTACTGCCTCAGGTTGCGCTGAGAGGGCACCAGGTGAGATTTGGGTACATTTATCAGAAAGAGTCGAGCAACAGATGCGCTGTCTGTTGCAAATGATGCAGCTTTATCTCTGGCGACTTTGCTTTGAGCAGCCAGTCGTCCAGATAGGGAAAAACAGGAATCGTCAACCTTCTGAGATGTGCTGCTACCCCCACCATCACCTTTGTGTAGACCCATGGTGCGGATGGAAGACCGAACAGGAGGACTGCAAACTGGTAGTTTTGAGACCCAACCGTAAAACAGAGATATTTCTGATGCAACTCCGGGATGGGAATGTGGAAATATGCATCCGTAAATCAATCAACACCATAAAGTATTCCTGCTGCAGCACCAGCAGAGCCTGCGCTAGGGTCGACATCTTGAATTTCTCCTGTTTGAGGTAAAACTGCAAGATCCCGAGGTCTAGGATCGGTCTCAATCTCCTGCCCTTATTGGGGATCAGGAAATCCCGGCCGTTCCATCCCTGACCCCTTTCCTGCTCCGGAACAACCTTGATCACACCTTTCTGAAGCAAGGGCAGGACCTCTTGTTGCAGGAGCAATAGATGGTCCTCCAAACACCAGACATCGCGAGGAGGGAAAGGAGGGGGGAAACTCCCGGAAAGGAAGGGAGTACCCATTTTCCACAAGATTCAAACCCCAAAGGTCTGACCTAACAGGTTTCCAATTTTGTAGCAAATGGGACACCAGACCTCCCACAGGTCCAACATGCTCCAAGATGGGAGATCTAGAGCTGCTTTCCTGTGGAGCCAATTGGGGGAACAAGAGAGAAGGATGAGGAGACTTGGAGAGCAGACCCTCACAGGCGACCTCTTCCCATCCCTCTGTATGTTCTATAAAGCTGGTTCTGTTGCTGCTGTCAGGCCTGAAATGGAGCAGCCTTCCCAAAGCCCCGAAATCTCCAGTATCCAAAACCTCTAGGCTGGGATTGCACACATAAAGGTCTAGCGGTAGGACTCTGGCGAGGACAACACCCGACTGACCGGGATTACTCCTTTTTCTCTGGGCTACATGATTTGCATGTCCGATTAGATGCGATACTATGCTCCTGGGGGGTGTTGCCGTACGTCACAGGGTCGGAATACCTGTCGAGAACGATCTCGGACCATAATCCACTCCTGGTCCGACTTGCGTGGGTAGCTGAGAAGCCCAGGGTCCCGACCTGGAAACTAAGGCCTGAGACTCTGGAAGACCCCCTATTCGGGGCGGCCCTGGCGGAGGGGGTGAATTTATATTTCGCGGAGAATGAAGGGATGGCGAACTCTAGGGCAACGGAATGGGACGCCTTTAAGGTGGTGGTGAGGGGTATCTGTATCAAGGATTATGTAGGCGTGCGGAAGGTGTTGCTGAGCGATTTGACTAAGGCGGATACCAAGCTGAGGGAGGCGGAAAGGGAGCGGCCCGGGCACCCGGAACTCCAAGAGACGCTTTGCTCGGCTAGGGAAGCGGTGGCCACTGAAGTGGAGAGGCTCCGAGCCTTTGACTATAAGCGTTATGTGTTGCGCTCCCACGTAGACGGAGATAAGGCGGGCACCCTTCTGGCCTGGCTTTCGAACCCCACTAGGCGATGCTCTCCCATACTTCAGCTGCGGGATGCAGCTGGCATGGTGCAACATACTCAGTTGGGTATAGTTGACGGATTCCAGAAATATTATGAGGGCCTGTACAAGAGTACCCCGGGAGATCGGACGGGACTGGCCGAGCCCTTCTTGAGCGGCCTACCCCTACGATGGCTCGAGGCGGAGCAGGCGAAGAAGCTGGGGTCGGACATCGAACTAGGGGAGATTAGGAAGGCGGTGCGGAGTATGGCACGTAACAAATCGCCGGGGATAGACGGGCTCCCCATAGAGTTCTACAGTAAATATTTAGACACTTTGGCGCCGCGACTCTTTGCCGTTTATAAAGAGGCTAAGGCAGCGGGCCGTCTACCGCAATCAATGCGGGAGGCATTGGTAGTACCACTGCTGAAGCCCGGCAGGGAGAGTAGCGACCCCGCGTCTTACCGGCCGCTCTCTATGCTCACCGCAGATTACAAGATCTTGAGCTCCATACTTGCGGCGAGGCTCCTACCACACATGCCGGGACTGGTGCACGAAGACCAGAACGGTTTTATACCGACTCGAAACACCACGATTAATGTCAGACGGCTTGTTCGCCTCATGGACGAGCTGGAGGGGGGGGTCGGGACTGAATTGGTTCTCTCGGTAGACATTGAAAAAGCTTTCGACAGCCTAGAGTGGGACTACCTCTATGCTGTTATGGAACGATTTGGTCTGGGAGCTGGCTATATCCAATGGACGAAGGTCCTCTACGCGGAAGCGATAGCAAGAGTGAGAGTTGGGTCGACGGTGTCCCTCCGCTATCCGGTAGAAAGGGGCACTCGGCAGGGTTGCTCCCTCTCGCCGCTTCTATTTGCACTGGCTATCGAGCCACTGGCGGCTGAGGCCCGGACGGGGCGGCACTTCCACGGGGTGCGGGCCCGAGACGAGCAGCAGTTCATCTCGCTTTATGCTGATGATTTACTGCTTTTCCTCCACGACGGTGCTGAGGACCTGAAGGGCGCTGAGGCGCTGCTAGAGCACTTCGGCACGATGTCGGGCCTGAGGGTTAATTGGCCCAAGACAAGTTTGTTCCCGCTACTAGAGGGGGCTGCTCGGCCGCAACACCGGTCGGAGTTAGCCTGGGAACCTGCCTGTATTAAATACTTAGGGGTCCATATTTACCACAAGGCGGAAGACTTGCTTGAGGGCAACCTGGGGCGGTGCGTGCAAGGACTAAAGGGCTGTATGGCCTTCTGGGCCACGTTGCCGCTCTCGGTGGCAGGCCGGATCTCCTTGTTGAAGATGGTTGCCCTGCCGAGATTATTGTATTACTTTCGAACGCTCCCAATCTGGATACCTAGCTCCTTCTTTAGGCAGCTCCGATCTTTGATTACGACGTTCATCTGGGGAGCGGGGCGGTGCAGGGTGGCGCTGGCAACGCTTTCCCGCCCGAAGGATGAAGGGGGACTGGCGGTGCCGGACTTTGAGCTTTATTATTTAGCGGCCCAACTGCAGGTCTTCACGCAGGAGGTGGCACGAGTATTCCGGGGCCCGGAAGACGAAAGGTTGCGGGGGACGCCCAGGCATGTCTAGGCGTATATTACCCTTCAACAGCGAATAGATAATCGGGACTTGTCGTTGGAACAACGCACGTACCGTCAGTGCTGGAATCGAGCACAGAAGAGGGCGGGAACTAGGCGCCCATATGCACCGGAGATCCCTCTGGGCATGCTGACAGCGTTACCGCATGGCGGTGACTGGTCGCATCTACAGAGGTGGGAGGAGGCGGGGGTGCAGGTGATTGGGGACCTTTATGAAAACGGCACGCTACTCCCGTTCCAAGAACTATTGGAGCGCTTCGACATCCCGAGAGGGGGATTTTTACTTCATGCGGCAGTAACCAGGGCAGTGCAGGCCCACTGGGCTAGATGAACCCGAGACGGCAGCTGCATGCCAATATACCATGATGTCGGCGGGTACAATCAAGGCGGTGACGTGCCTCCACAGTAGAATGGTGAGAGAGAATCTCCCTCCTCTTACATCGCTGAAAGCCAAATGGGAGGTGGACCTGGGTAAAGACATACCTGGCACGACGTGGGCGCAGCTTGTCCGTAGGGCTCGCAACAGCACGAGAAATGCTAGATTTCAACTTATCCACTACTATGTACTGCATAGGGCGTACATGACCCCGGGGAGGATCAGGAGGTATTTCGGCGCGATAACGGCGACCTGTCCCCGGTGCCCGGAAGAGGGGGTCGAATTAGTGCATATGCTGTGGGCGTGCCCGGCCCTTCGGGACTATTGGCAGGCCATAGGCGACGTGTTGAACGAAGTAACTGAAAGGTCCATCGCCTTTGGACCGGCGGAGTGCCTCTTACACTGTTTCCCTCATACCCCCAAAAACAAACTCACAAGCAAGTTTATTGACATGGGGTTCATGGTGGCTAAAAGGGAGATCACTAGGAACTGGAAAGCGAGGGTGGGTCCGACTCCCCGGAGATGGCGGCAGAAATTTCTGAAATGGGCGACTGCTGACAGCACACACAGGTACCAGCTTGCGCGCAGGACCCCTAGCCAGGGAGCGATTGACACAGCGACCTCATGGGAAGTGATGGCACAAGCACTTAGAGATAGCGAGGCAGACGAGGTGGAGGAGGCCCCCGAGGCAGGAAGGGTAGAAGGAGCAAGCTGATGCCCTAGGGGCGGCAGGTATACAGGGGAGACGAAGTAAGCACTTTAGTAACGGAGGGATGATCGTTGCAAGGGCCATAGACTGGTGGTGGGGGGCGGGGCGGGACAGGGGGGGGTTTCAGGTTTTAGCGCAGGGGATGGGAGTTGGGGTTCAGCGCGTTGTTTAGCCGAGGTATAAAAGTAGTCATGCACACAATCCGGAAACCAGCTACTCCTTTATCTTTAATGTCAGGCGTGGGAGAGCCGTGAAATTATCGCCGCCCAACCCCCGGGTTGTGGGCACGAAGGCTGTGTATGAGACAACAAATCATATTATGTAACTGCTCAAACTTATGGTGCTGAATATCTGTGCATTGGCCTGTTTTGGTATGACTACAATAAAAATTATTTAAAAAAATAAATAAAGGTCTAGCGGTAGCTCTACTATCTTTAAAACATTGTACAGCAGAGCCCGTCTTGGTCCCAAAGAGTCTACAGCCATCAAAGGGAAGATCCAACAGTCTGGCCTGAACATCTGGAGAGAATCCTGATCCTCTCAACCAAGCTTGGCTCCTAGTTGCCACAGATGCACCCATCACCCTAGCAATGGAGGGTGATGCAACTAAATCACCTGATGGTCTGCAGCTTGATTGTCTGACAGCACCTCCGCTGTGGACATCCACACGTAGTTTAGGAATCACATCTTTAGCTGAGGCCATCAACGATGGATGTAACGTCCCAACATGAACGTGGAATTAGTCGACTTCAAAGCCATAGTGGCCGATGAAAATACTTTTTTAGTCGACTGTTCTAGTTTTTTTATCTCTATCCCCCTGAGTGGAGATAAAGGAACCTGAGGATTGTTTTGAGGAGCATGAAGCTTGAACCACCAAGCTCTCAGGTGAAGGGTGTGTTGACAAAAAAGCTGGATCCCCAGGAGCAACTTTGTATCGCCTTGCCACCATTCTGAATATAACTGGAGCAGACATAGGCTTCTGCTAAACTTCCAAGATGGGTTCCATCAAGGCTTCATTTAACAGAAGCAAACGTTCCACCACTGATGAAGGGGAGTGAAGAACCTCCGTCAGGATGTTTGATTTGTCTTCCTTATAACAAAATGGTAGGAAGAAACCACCTGAGAAGGAAGAGCTTTGGGAGAAGAGAGTATCCACTCTGGCGATGTGTCCAGCCCACCAGCTTCTTGAAGCCCTTCAAAATCATTCATGGGATCCAGTATCTCCCCTTCCTCAGCTTCCTCCTGTTGCTCCTGGAATTCCCCCTTTTCCAGAAGCCTCTGAGCCTCCCTTCTCGATCGTATCTTCAGTATTGGCGTCGGCGTGCTAGACGCGGTGCCAGTGACTTTGGAGCTGGCTTCGATGGAGGCTCTTCAGGTGTGGCTGGAGGCACCGCACAAAGTCGATACAATGCCGCACTGGAGCCCGACAGAGCCGGAGAATAGTCCATCCTATCCTGGGTGGAGATCAGCGTCGGGAGAGGCAAAGTTGGAGTCATTGACATGAAAGGCATAAAGGGTGCCTGGGCATAATGATGGGGTACACCCATGTTAAAGGAAAGCGATCCCACTAGGCGACTAGGCGCACCAGATGGGCTAACCGCCCTGGCTATCATGCATTTGCATTTAAAAAATGTGAAGTGTCCGCAACTGGAGCCGTTAAGGGTGGGTACGGACTCGGATCCGCCTGATCTGGATTTGCCAGAGGTTGCAAGGCTGGTCCTGGCTGCGGTGCCGGAGACACTGGGGTCGGAGTGGCCGGAGGTAAAGGACTCGCTTCCCTAGGTGCCGGAAAGACTCTAGGAGTCGGAGAATGTACCGGAGTCACCTGCGGTGAAGGGGAAGGTGAGATGTCATCCCTCCTGTTAAGCCATAGAGCTAAAGACCCCCACTTCGGCAACTTGTCTTTAGAAGAGTGACACTTGGAACCATGACGCCGTTTCTTCTTATGATTACTCGATTTCTGCAAGGGGTCTGGAGTCGGAGACTTCGACCTCGAGTTTGTCTTCTTCCGACCCCTCTTCTGCTTCTTCGCCTGAGCCATGAACAGTTTTGCTTCCCTCTCCTTGAGGGCCTTCAGGTTCATCTGGTGACACGAAGAGCATCTCTCAACGGCATGGTCCTACGACAGGCATCAAAGGCAATCATGGGGGTCCGTGATGGACATATGTCTCCCACATTCCCTACAAGGTTTGAACCCTGACTTTTTCTGCGTAGCCATCACACTGCTACAATTACAGATCAACTGTAACAATGTTAGCCACAAAGAAATGTAGAGTCCTAGAAAAAAGCTGTTACGAGTCGATGGCAAGGAAATAAGGGAACTGACAGCAGCACGCCAATGAGGTCTTCTTAAGGCTCCGATGAGGTCACGTGGAGTCGCGAGTGGAGCCGAACCATTGTGGCGTTTTCATCAATGTGGGAGAGCTATGAATAAAGTTTCAGTGGAATGCTGTGTAAGGGGGTAATTCAAAAGGCGAGGAATCCACAGGCAATATGCATCCATCAGAATTAAGATTTACTAAGAAAATAATAAATATCATAACCCATTCGGCACATCTGACAGATAGAAACTTTTTTTTTTACTTCTAGACTCGTCTATCACATTTTGCTATCTTTTCGGTGGTCTTTCACACAAAAAAACAGCTTGGGTACAGAAAGTGCTAAGGCTACTACAAAAATGTTTCCGACAAGGAGCTCCTATGCCTTTATACAAAGGGTATACAAGAATAAATGTGTTTCATCTTCAACATAAATGTGGAAGCACATATGCAATGTAGAATTCTAACAGTCTTCCACTTGACAGTAGAGTGCAGTGGGAGCTCCAGAGCAGGTACTATGTTGTATCTGCTGCTCAGCCAGTGTGACTGTGGTGTGGAATGTTGGTGTGTGATGATGCTGTGGAATGTTGGATGAGTGAGAGAGTCAGTTGAAGAATAAGTTGAGCAGCAAGAAGGCTGCACCTGGTGGGGCTCTTCATTACATCTTTGAATTTAACATCTTAATAAATCATCATTGGCCAGATGTAGGTGGCTAAATACCGGCCTGTAACGCCGATATTCGGTAAATTTCAGCGTTACTTACCGGTATTTAGCCATGTGCGATGTAGGTATTACCGAATGCCATCGGTAATAAGGAATCTGTAAAAATAAGGGAAACCAGTTACCGATTCCTTATTTACCGATCAGCAGACACCGAAACACCAAAATACCAAATCGGTAAATAAGAAATCGATTACAAATCGCAAATGCGATGTACCTAAAATCGGTAATACTGAATTTGCTAAAAATCGGTATTTAAGAATCAGTAACTACCACAGACTCAAAGCAGGTGGTAATCGGGTGCACTGCATAAAAACAGCCCCCAAATGCAACAGTGTGAACACAATGGCGGCCCTCTATGTTATAGCAAGGCGGCTAAGTTTGCGAGCAGCAGGACTGAGGGTCTGGAGACGGGAAGAGTGTATGTACAGACTGGGTGTCAAACTGTTTCAAATGACTGAGGCAGAAATACATGAGAGGTACAGGCTACACCCACTAACCATCCTAGCCCGGATATGAGACCTGCACCAATACTTGGAGCATCAGCCAACAAGGGTGCACCCACACCAACACATGTGCAGGTGCTCTGTAGCCTGCACCTACTTGCATCAGGAAGTTACCAGGGTGTGATAGCTGTGGCAGGTGGTGTGTCACAGAGTTGCTTGTCCCATTTCTTCAACTCCTCTGGATGCCATGATGCAGAGAATGCATCACTACATACGCTTCCCCAGCACCCAGTCAAAGCTGGAATTCTACCAAAAGGCACAATTCCCACATGTAATAGGGTGCATTGATGGGACACACATACCAATCTGCCCACCTGCTGCTACAGAATACATATACCGCAACCGCAAATCCACGCATTCCATCAACGTGCCAGCCAGCAAGAGGCCGACAGGGTCGTCAGGGGAGAGATTCGTCCAAATGTCAATAGCGCCCTTTTGGCTCTGTCTACTGTTCCTCCTCGTCCGGTAACATCAGTAGGGGGCAGGATTTCACATTGTCTACGCAGATGGATGTTCATAACATCAGATCGGTGGGTCCTCAATATCATTCGGTTTGGCCACAGGTTGGAATTTCAGCGACTCCCACCTTCCAGAGCCCCTCGCGCCACCGAATCAAAACATCTACAACTTCTACGTCTTGAAGCCCATCAACTGTTCATCAAAGGGGCGAGAAAGAGCCTGTAAAAAGCCTGTACCTCAGTCTCAAAGAGGACAAGGATTCTATTCCAGGTTTTTTCTAGTTCGCAGGACAGAAAAAAAGTGGCACCTAATTTTAGACCTGAGGGAGCTCAACACCTATCTCATAAAACTGTCATTCAGAATGGTATCCCTTTAGGATATTTTACGTCTTCTCAATCCAGGAGATTACATGGCAAATCTGGATCTAGAGGACGCATATTTCCATGTACCGATCCATCAAGCTCACAGACGATTCTTACGCTTCACAGTAGCCAAGAGCCACTTTCAATTCAAAGTCCTTCCTTTCGGGCTCAGATCCGCCCCACGGATATTCACAAAGGTCTTAGCCCCAGTGGCGGCGTTTCTCAGAAAACAATCTCTAGAGGTTTCTCCCTACCTAGACGATTAGTTAGTAAAGGCTCCATCCTTTCAAGTTGCTTCCACAGCAGTCGTCAGTTGCATTCGACTTTTCAACCAACTAGGCCTACAACTCAACAGGAGCAAATCTGTTCTTGGCCCATCCAGGTCGGCCAGATTGCTAGGTTCCATTCTGGATGCAAGATGCTGCAAGGCTTTCCCTTCAGAAGAAAGACAGAAAAGACTCATTCTTTCGGCTCGTTTCTTACAGAAGAGACTGTCTCTATCGGTCCGTCGGTACAAGTCGCTCCTAGCATCGATTTCATCTTGCATACCCTTAATTCCGCACTGCAGACTTCGGATGCGTCCGCTGCAGGAGCAGCTAGACAAAGAATGGTGCCAGGCAGAAGGCACATTCAACGACAAAATAACAGTGACATCATTAATGAGGAAAGCAGCCAATTGGTGGACGGTAAAAGACAATATCTCAAAGGGTCTCACTTTCATGATTGCTCCATCTCCCTTAGTTCTAACCACGGACGCCTCACTAGAAGGTTGGGGAGCAGTATTACAGGATCTACAGGTGAACAGTCATTGGACGCCTGGGCAGCGCACTTTCCACATCAATCTTTTGGAACTCAAGGCCATTCATCTAGCTTTGCAAGCTTTCCTTCCAAGAATTCGGTATGCCACGGTGCTGGTCCGTACGGACAACACAATGGCCATGCATTATATAAACATACAAGGCGGAACAAGATCTCGAGTTCTTTCAAGAGAAGTCCAAGAAATATGGAATTGGGCAATTCTCCACCGGGTTTCTCTTTCAGCAGAACACCTCCCAGGTATGCTCAACAGGACAGCGGATGCATTGAGTCATCTGAAATCAATCTGTCACGAGTGGGAATTGGATCAGAACACTCTCGACGATGTCTTCGCCTGTTGGGGCACACCGGCCATAGACTTTTTATTATCGAGTCCAGACAACAGAAATTGCCAATTCTACGCAAGCAGGGATCACCATCGCGGTTCACTGGGGAATGCTCTTTCGATAGCCTGGTTCCGAGGCTGATCAGGAAACTCAAGGCGGAACCTTGCAGAATTATTTTGATCGCACCAGCATGGCCCCACCAATTCTGGCTCACAGAGCTTCTCCTGCTCTCTCAAGATCAGCCAATTCACCTACGGCCCATTCCATCTCTATTGACAATGTCTCAGGGCCAAGTACTGCATCCAGACCCGAGCTCACTCCAATTGACAGCTTGGCTTCTGAGCACCGACAATTACAGGATTTGAATATCTCTCGGGAGTGTAAGGAAATATTATCTCAAGCCCATGCACCAAGTACGAATAAGACTTATCGCGCAAAATGGAAACGTTTCAGCCTATGGTGCCATCAGCAGAATCTCCATCCGTACACTTCAGCTCCTCGCCAGATTTTACCATATATTCTTTCTCTGGCTAAATCAGGTCTGTCGCATTCCTCCATCAAAGTACACCTGGCGGCTATCTCTAGATTTAGGCGGACAGCCTCAGGCCCTTCCCTTTGGTCCGCAAGAATATCCAAGCAATTCCTAAAAGGTCTTTTCAGGGTTTTTCCTCCAGTCCGGCCTCCAACTTCAGTCTGGCAACTCAATTTGGTTCTGGCTCATCTCATGAGACCCCCATTTAAAGCTATTCACAGAGCAGATCTTAAGTTCCTTTCATGGAAAGTAGCTCTTCTTTTAGCCTTAACGTCGGCTAGGATAGGAGAGCGCCAAACGCTTACTTTTATGGAACACTTTTTACAGTTCAAGAAAGACACTCTAATCCTAAGAACAAATCCGAAATTCATTCCAAAGGTCCCTTTGGATTTCCATTTGAACAAACCAGTGGTTCTGAATTCTTTTTCCCCTCGACCATTGTCTCCAGCAGAAAGGTTGCTACATTCCTCGGATGTCCAAAGATGTTTAAAATTTTATCTAGAACGGACAAAGAGTTTCAGGAAATCTTCACAGCTCTTCGTTGCTTATAGTGCTCCGCGCAAGGGTTTTCCGCTTTCAAAGCAAGGCATTTCACAGTGGATTTCCAGTGCAAATCACTATTGTCACCAGGAGGCGGGTAAACCGCTAGAAAGACATGTACAAGCTCATTCGACGAGATCAGTCTCATCCTCTGCGGCTCTCTTCGCTGGAGTTCCTATCAAAGACATTTGTAGGGTGGCCACGTGGAGCAATACTCATACGTTCACAAAGCATTACTTCTTGGACTCTTCCATAAGGAGCGAAGCTGCAGTCGGACAAGCAGTCCTGAGAAATCTTTTCCAATGAAAGGTGAGCTTTCCCTATTACCCCGCCTTCCTATGATTGCACATTTTGTATCGGATAATGTTTTCCTATCTATTGTGGCAAGAAATATATGTGCTTCATATGAAATAAGTATGGTATGGTATGTTGATACTCATGTAACAAAATGTGCTCTTATTCCCTGGGAAAGCTCAGCCTTTCGCAGATGTAGTTACGGTTACACAACGGCTACGAAAATCTGAGGCTCTCTCAGGAGGGTTCTATGGGGTGAGGCTATTCGGATTGGTTGTTTTTTTGGTCTCTTTTACAAAAAGAGGCGGATATGCTACAAAATGAGATGAGGCCTAGGCCTTTCTTACTCTTTTGTACCTACTACTATGGTATTTTTTCTATTTACTGAGGCTCCCATTCCGACGACGGGTGAATGATACAAAGCATGGGAATCTATGAAAGTTACCAATACTGGGGAACCAAAGTTACAGGTAAGTAACTTGTTTTCCTAATGATCATAGCACACCACCACAACTTGAAGTGCGTCACATGTTATGCCTAAATTAAATGCAGTGTCCTAACAAAAAATGGGTTACATCACCCAATTGAGTAAAACCATGTTATGGCTGGCTCTACTTTCTGCGCCCACGCGCTGCACTGCTGCGTTCCTTCTCAACACTGTCCACCCTGCCAGTCTGTCCAGTGGCAGCGCTGTGCGTTCGCTGCGCCTCCTGGACACTGTGGGAGGGGGCGTGATGCTACTGCAGCTAGTAGCCTCTCCACTTTCACCCCCATCACCTGTAGTGGCCACCTTGTCAGTTTGTATCACTTCAAGTGCACTGGTCACTGTGACCAGGCCCATTGCCACATCACGGCTGCAGTGTGCCATCTCCTCCTGCATGGCCACCGAGCGCCTGCACAGCAGAGAGGTGGCAGTGGAGAGGCGGTTCACCGCCTTGGTGTAATTATCAAGTTTCTGCCTCTCCCTGTGCCTCGACAGACGGTCCTCTTCTAATTTGCTGCACAGCAGCTTCACAGCCTCGGGCACGTCCTGTAAGCCCTCAGCCATGGTAGTGTTGATGGAACTGATGCCCTTCGCAATACGATGCATGTGGGCATTCATGTGTGCCATCTCCCGCTGCACTGACCTAATTGCTCTTCCTTGCAGGCGCTGGACCTTCAAAAGGTTCCCTTCAAGCCCAGCGAACACACTTTGCTCTTCGCCCTGAGAATGAGGACTGGCTGCCCTTGCCCTGCGGCATCTGGAACTTGTGTGGGCGCGCTCTGCGGGGGACTGTGACCCTGCCCTGTTGGCATCCTCAGCCACCTGGGACTGATGTCCTCCTGTGCTGTCCTCCTCGGATGCCTCCATCTCCTGGAGAGTGGCCACTGGATGCCTCCTGCCTCTCGGTGCTGGTGGCGTGGATGGTGGCAGTGGTGATGGTGATGGTGATAATGGTGGTGATGGTGGTGGTGGTGGGGTGGTGTGCCCAGCAGGTGACTGGACCTCCTCCTCCTGTCTCCTCTCTGTCCTGGGTGCCTTTGCTTTGCTCCCCTCAGCTGCCCTGTGAGATGGCTCGCCGGTAAAGACAGAATGCACATATGCTCACTTATCTGGCAGCATTTGCATTGTAATAAATTTCATGCCTGCCAATCACACTGACTGTCCTCTGCTTGCTATTTGCTAATTGGCGTCACATGCCTTTGGGTTCAGTGGACTGACTGTTCTGACGTGTTACTTCTGAATACATCTCCCATAATGCATTGCAGGTTTTAAGTAAAACATGTAATGGAGTGGGAGTCCCTATGCCTCTTTGGGGATTGGGGGTAGGGAGTGGGGGGCACAGCATGCTGTGAATGCATCTTACCTTGTTTGTTTGCAGATCTGGCTGAGCTGTCTGCATCGCCAATCCCACTCACACTCTCAGACTGGAGGGTGGACTCAACCAGGAGTTCAAGAGCAGTTGGTGCAGGTGCTGGTTCCTCCCTCCACCTGTACGGGCGGCCTGCTTCTGCCTCTCTGCCATCCTCGCCTTAGCTGTCTTCCATAGGTCATTCCACCTTTTTTTCAGGTCCTCAATGGAGCGCTGGGTAACTCCGATGGCATTTATTTTTTCATGTATGGCAAGCCAGATCTGCCTTTTCTGTGACTCTGGCAAGTGCAGGGACGGTTTTCCCGAATAATTTCTCGTGGTCCTTGGTCACATCCTCAATGAGGTTCTCCAGCTCCCTCTCACTAAATTTGTGTTTCCTTTTTCTTTCAGCAGCATCCTTCTCCCTCTCCTGGTTGGCCATTCTGCTGAGTAGTGGTTGCAATAATCAGTTGGTTTGCTCCTGGCTTCTCTGCTCTGCTCCCTGCCTCACAGTCAGCTCCAGGTTCAGTGCAGCAGCATGGGTGTGGCCACTTCCTGTTTGGGAGGTAATGAGGATGCACAGGATTGGATGATTCCACACTTACCGATTTTTTAAATTACCAAATCGGTATTTACTGATTCGGTATTGATGATTCGGTGATAACGAGTCGGTAATGGGGATTCGTTACTTTTTTTTACCGATTCATTCCGAATCACAATTTTTTAGCGATTTTTAAAGAATCGGTAATTTTTATTGAATCATTACGTACATCTGGAATACCGAGTTCTAAATAACGAATCAGTAAAATTTGCTATTAAGGACTCGGTATTTCTGGATTACTTGCATCTGGCCCCTTGTCTTTTCTACACTTGGGCTACTGTATCTCATCATTTTGCTTACAACATTTTGGCGACGATTCAAAAAAGGAACCAAAGAGGCATCTACGAGTGTCAACCGGATGCAAGAAGGAACTCTGGATGCTAA
Source organism: Lissotriton vulgaris (assembly GCF_964263255.1). Taxonomy (NCBI): domain Eukaryota; kingdom Metazoa; phylum Chordata; class Amphibia; order Caudata; family Salamandridae; genus Lissotriton; species Lissotriton vulgaris. The sequence goes on from NC_141700.1 coordinate 365,163,530, forward strand.
CCTCTAGTAAACAAACCTGAGAAGAATTTTAAAGCAACTTAAAAGTGCAGAGAAGGACACCATGCCCTCCAGCCTCACCAGTGTCCTATTTCCCTGGACAGGCTACCAGTTGTGGCGCCACGGCCAGGGCGACCGATGCTGGACGCTTGGGATCACGGTTCGATCCCCGGCTCAAGTAGCAGTGGTCTGCCCAGCACCATGCGACTCTAGGCAATAGCTCGCTTAATCTTCCCAACAGCCCCCAGCGCCGAGATACCACTTCGGGGGGTGATTTGTGCGCTATACAAGTACTGGATTTATTTATTTATTATTATTTATCCAGGGCATGCTGGATCTAAGCACATTTTCATGGGCACAATGTCATATCAAGCCAAAGTGACAGAAGGTTGATGCCCAATTTCAGCTACGTGTGTGTCTCTACCAGCAGTATCGGCAGACATGAAAAGCAGAGCCGCATTATTGAGGAAATGCGAAGAATCAAAAGCGCAGTTGAGGGCAGTAATTGTCTGTGTTTGGTGTGAACTAGAAGGTTTTCAAGAGACTGGCTACGTATTGACGATATCTTTGTGCCTCTAAGAGTTTCAATTTGTGAGGGCTTCTGAATGGAGAAAACATGGTGCACAGGGAGATGTGTGTGATGTGTGAGATGTGTGAGGGTTTTTTTATAGAGAAGTAGTGGGTTACGTGGTGCTTTATTTCCTGAGTTACTTATATTTATATTATATGTATAGGTTCCATGCATGGACTTTCTCTATTTTTACATGTATTAGGTTGCACTTACTATGCTGACATTTACCATCTTGACCTTCTTGTTGTTGATGTTGATGTTTAACATATTCATAGAGTAGTATCAATGCTATTCTCCATTAATATCTCTGATCCTGATAATTCTACCTGCATAAGCACATGTAAGTTACATGTTGAGATATACCCCGAACCATCTTATTCCTTGTAATTGCATGGTACAGGGGCAGGAATACCAGACAGAAACGGTAATCCTCAACACAATATTCACGTGCCCCTGTACTTTCACATTTGTTGTCTTACACATAATTGCTAGTTTCACAATCGACAAACTATCAAAAATGTTTTGTTTGTTCTGGCCCCGTTTTGTTTTTTAGGTCGAGCCTGGGCAGCGCGACCGCTGCTCTGCAAAGCATGCTGTTTTGAGTATAGACTTGAAGCCCCGCCCATATTTGTCATTGGGTGGTGTCATTGTCCTTCCTAAATGCTGGCTTCTGATGCGTTAACATGCTAGTTAGTCCCTCCTTAGTACCGCCTTGTCTTCATTTGTAACCTCCTATGAGGACTGGCCCTTCTATTGCGGTTGCTACACAGTACGTCTTATTTAGTCTGTAAGCACTATTTTTTTTAATGAGTTTCTTCTACTGCAGGTACAACATGCTTTCCTGCAACATTCATTACGCCATCCATGCTTTCATTTTCCAAGAAGCCCGGACAATGGCGGTCGCTTCTTTGAAATGCAATAGGTCTCACATTTACAAGAGTTTGAGATACTGGCATTTTAAATGACAAGCCTTTTATTTCTGTGTTAATTATCAAAACAGATAAATGCAATAGCTTAAACTCTCGCAAATGTGAGACCTATTGAATTGCAAATGCTTGTTATTCATTCTGAAAGAGTGAGACAGGACCAAAGATAATGTAGGGCCTATTTTAACAGCCCTTGGCGTGTGAGGACCAGCCGTGCAAAGAGTATGATCGTATGCTAAACGTTCCCATTAAAACCCTGCTGAAACAGACGTGTATCTGGGGTCATCCAAACCCTAATTCAAAATAATATTAGTTCAAAAGCGCAGCTAAACTCGCCACACATTTGGCTTCCCGTTCATACTTTTCGACTTCAAGATGGGAAAATGTTGGTATTCCACATGTTTTCCTTAAAATAATAAAACGTGTTGTTCCAAGTCCACACAACTGGATTGTGTAGCGCCCTATCATACATTTTGGCACGAAGGGGGCAGTCTACAATTCCATAGTTTTAGTGCTTGGCTGAGGTCCTCACTGTTCTGCTGCTTTCCAAAGATTCAAATAGCACGTGCCCATTTACTGGTGAAACGCAAGGCAATGTAAGGAAACTCCTTGGCTGAATCTAATCCATGAGCGTTGATCCTAAAACTTTATTTCTCATAGAAAGTTTCCCCTAACTGGGAGTTTTTCATTTCTATGGACTTGGGTAATACGCTTAATTCAGTAAAATCCCTCAAAGGAATAAAACAAATAATGACTAGAGTTCTCCGACTTGGCCACTAATGACATGTCATCAGCACTGATCTACCATCACAACTGAACAATCCAAGTTACATTACATCCAGGCATTAATGAAAGAAAATGTATAAGTAATTGGCTCCAATAAACCAATTGGTGGATTCTCGAGTCCCAAAATGGGCGCACATATTGAAGCGTGAATAAAAGCATGAATATGATTTGTGTAGCCCAGTGGCCTTGCTGGCATGACTGCTTGGCATTTAAAAAAATGTTGTACTGTTCGATTTTTTGACTCTGTAGGTTTACCTATACCCTCTTGTCTCCATAATCTGTAAAGCGCTCTGATACCCTCGGTGGTCATGTTCGCGCTATATAAAAATGTATAAATAAATAAAATAAATAAATATAATGATGGTGTTCTCTCCCTAGTATGGCTTAGCTGGTTAACACCGCTTAGGCAACCTATGACGCCAGGGCTACTGACTGCTCTAAAAAGAAATTGCATGGGCAGTTCCAGACTGCTGGGAAGGGAAAGAATTATAGAGCAAACCACTGTTTTGGACCGGTCTTAAAGAAAGGTATACATATATAGCACTCTGAAGTGACAAGGTGATGTATAGCGCTTAAGAACTGGAATAAATATATAGTACAGGGGGTTCATGCTTTTTCGCTGAAATCACCACCAGTAGCTACCTGAAACAGCTCAGCCTCAGAGCATTACACAGCGGAACTAGGTTTGAAAAAGGTACGGTACATGAAGTACACAATTTAGTCGTCCTGATTTAATTAGAGTTGAATAATGAGCGTGCCAGGAGATCCATGAAAATCAATTACTTTCTTAAATGCACTTTAGACCTATGTACTCTTTAAATAATAGTGTGTCACTTAAAAATGCACAGCTAGAATAGGAACATTCTTTGGGGAACGTTTATGAGTGCAGTATTTAATTATTAACTTATTTTCTTTGTGTTAAACCCTATTAAAATAAAAAAGACAAATTAGCCTTTAGTCGTGCAGCTTCAAAACGAATTTAAGTAGAATTTAGAAGCTGCTTAAACTGCTTTCTTGATGTGAGGTGGTCAGGTGGAGAGTCGGGAAGAGGCAGCGAGTCACCTGCTATGAAGAATGATACGTTGATATTCTTGCGTTCTCCTGTCTGACAAGCAAAGCTAATGACAATTATTAACTCTAGACTCACAATGATTGCACGGTTCAGAAGAAAAAGAGGATAAAGTCAATTAGGAGAAAATAGAGCAAAGTAAAACAAAGGGGGGGGCAATCTGCAACACTACCGATCTGGAACCAAACACACTGGGGGAGGGGGGGGGGGGCGGTGTATCGAGGTATGCTGGAGACTCCCCCACAATACCCAAGATATGACTGGGGTATTTATTGTTGGGATGGGGTTGGCACCTGAGGTGTGTCTGATCCCCTAGGATCGGGCACACCGTCTACTTATAGATGAGGGTGCAGCTGCCCACTCATAGATACCGCCAGGCCCTTCCCAAACCCCTTCGAGGGGCCAGAGTAGATGGTAGCCCCTAGGATCAGACATACCTTCTGCTTATAGATGAGGGTGCAGCTGCCCACTCATAGATACCGCCAGGCCCTTCCCAACCCCCTTCGAGGGGCCAGAGTAGATGGTAGCCCCTAGGATCAGAAACACCTTCTGCTTATAGATGAGGGTGCAGCTGCCCACTCATAGATACCGCCAGGCCCTTCCCAAACCCCTTCGAGGGGCCAGAGTAGATGGTAGCCCCTAGGATCAGACATACCTTCTGCTTATAGATGAGGGTGCAGCTGCCCACTCATAGATACCGCCAGGCCCTTCCCAACCCCCTTCGAGGGGCCAGAGTAGATGGTCGCCCCTAGGATCAGACACACCTTCTGCTTATAGATGAGGGTGCAGCTGCCCACTCATAGATACCGCCAGGCCCTTCCCAAACCCCTTCGAGGGGCCAGAGTAGATGGTAGCCCCTAGGATCAGACATACCTTCTGCTTATAGATGAGGGTGCAGCTGCCCACTCATAGATACCGCCAGGCCCTTCCCAAACCCCTTCGAGGGGCCAGAGTAGATGGTAGCCCCTAGGATCAGAAACACCTTCTGCTTATAGATGAGGGTGCAGCTGCCCACTCATAGATACCGCCAGGCCCTTCCCAAACCCCTTCAAGGGGCCAGAGTAGATGGTAGCCCCTAGGATCAGAAACACCTTCTGCTTATAGATGAGGGTGCAGCTGCCCACTCATAGATACCGCCAGGCCCTTCCCAAACCCCTTCGAGGGGCCAGAGTAGATGGTAGCCCCTAGGATCAGACATACCTTCTGCTTATAGATGAGGGTGCAGCTGCCCACTCATAGATACCACCAGGCCCTTCCCAACCCCCTTCGAGGGGCCAGAGTAGATGGTCGCCCCTAGGATCAGACACACCTTCTGCTTATAGATGAGGGTGCAGCTGCCCACTCATAGATACCGCCAGGCCCTTCCCAAACCCCTTCGAGGGGCCAGAGTAGATGGTAGCCTCTAGGATCAGACATACCTTCTGCTTATAGATGAGGGTGCAGCTGCCCACTCATAGATACCACCAGGCCCTTCCCAACCCCCTTCGAGGGGCCAGAGTAGATGGTAGCCCCTAGGATCAGACATACCTTCTGCTTATAGATGAGGGTGCAGCTGCCCACTCATAGATACCACCAGGCCCTTCCCAACCCCCTTCGAGGGGCCAGAGTAGATGGTCGCCCCTAGGATCAGACACACCTTCTGCTTATAGATGAGGGTGCAGCTGCCCACTCATAGATACCACCAGGCCCTTCCCAACCCCCATTCGAGGGGCCAGAGTAGATGGTCGCCCCTAGGATCAGAAACACCTTCTGCTTATAGATGAGGGTGCAGCTGCCCACTCATAGATACCACCAGGCCCTTCCCAACCCCCTTCGAGGGGCCAGAGTAGATGGTCGCCCCTAGGATCAGACACACCTTCTGCTTATAGATGAGGGTGCAGCTGCCCACTCATAGATACCGCCAGGCCCTTCCCAAACCCCTTCGAGGGGCCAGAGTAGATGGTAGCCCCTAGGATCAGACATACCTTCTGCTTATAGATGAGGGTGCAGCTGCCCACTCATAGATACCGCCAGGCCCTTCCCAACCCCCTTCGTGGGGCCAGAGTAGATGGTCGCCCCTAGGATCAGAAACACCTTCTGCTTATAGATGAGGGTGCAGCTGCCCACTCATAGATACCGCCAGGCCCTTCCCAACCCCCTTCGAGGGGCCAGAGTAGATGGTCGCCCCTAGGATCAGACACACCTTCTGCTTATAGATGAGGGTGCAGCTGCCCACTCATAGATACCACCAGGCCCTTCCCAACCCCCTTCGAGGGGCCAGAGTAGATGGTCGCCCCTAGGATCAGAAACACCTTCTGCTTATAGATGAGGGTGCAGCTGCCCACTCATAGATACCACCAGGCCCTTCCCAACCCCCTTCGAGGGGCCAGAGTAGATGGTCGCCCCTAGGATCAGAAACACCTTCTGCTTATAGATGAGGGTGCAGCTGCCCACTCATAGATACCGCCAGGCCCTTCCCAAACCCCTTCGAGGGGCCAGAGTAGATGGTAGCCCCTAGGATCAGACATACCTTCTGCTTATAGATGAGGGTGCAGCTGCCCACTCATAGATACCGCCAGGCCCTTCCCAACCCCCTTCGAGGGGCCAGAGTAGATGGTCGCCCCTAGGATCAGACACACCTTCTGCTTATAGATGAGGGTGCAGCTGCCCACTCATAGATACCACCAGGCCCTTCCCAACCCCCTTCGAGGGGCCAGAGTAGATGGTCGCCCCTAGGATCAGAAACACCTTCTGCTTATAGATGAGGGTGCAGCTGCCCACTCATAGATACCGCCAGGCCCTTCCCAAACCCCTTCGAGGGGCCAGAGTAGATGGTAGCCCCTAGGATCAGACATACCTTCTGCTTATAGATGAGGGTGCAGCTGCCCACTCATAGATACCGCCAGGCCCTTCCAAACCCCCTTCGAGGGGCCAGAGTAGATGGTCGCCCCTAGGACCAGACACACCTTCTGCTTATAGATGAGGGTGCAGCTGCCCACTCATAGATACCGCCAGGCCCTTCCCAAACCCCTTCGAGGGGCTAGAGTAGATGGTAGCCCCTAGGATCAGACATACCTTCTGCTTATAGATGAGGGTGCAGCTGCCCACTCATAGATACCGCCAGGCCCTTCCCAACCCCCTTCGAGGGGCCAGAGTAGATGGTCGCCCCTAGGATCAGAAACACCTTCTGCTTATAGATGAGGGGGCAGCTGCCCACTCATAGATACCACCAGGCCCTTCCCAACCCCCTTCGAGGGGCCAGAGTAGATGGTCGCCCCTAGGATCAGAAACACCTTCTGCTTATAGATGAAGGTGCAGCTGCCCACTCATAGATACCGCCAGGCCCTTCCCAAACCCCTTCGAGGGGCCAGAGTAGATGGTAGCCCCTAGGATCAGACATACCTTCTGCTTATAGATGAGGGTGCAGCTGCCCACTCATAGATACCACCAGGCCCTTCCCAACCCCCTTCGAGGGGCCAGAGTAGATGGTAGCCCCTAGGATCAGACATACCTTCTACTTATAGATGAGGGTGCAGCTGCCCACTCATAGATACCGCCAGGCCCTTCCCAAACCCCTTCGAGGGGCCAGAGTAGATGGTCGCCCCTAGGATCAGACACACCTTCTGCTTATAGATGAGGGTGCAGCTGCCCACTCATAGATACCGCCAGGCCCTTCCCAAACCCCTTCGAGGGGCCAGAGTAGATGGTCGCCCCTAGGATCAGACACACCTTCTGCTTATAGATGAGGGTGCAGCCTGTCCCTCACTCTCTAACACGAAGGTGATGATCAGAATTCTTCAAGTTGATGATCCAACTGAAAATAGATGTCAAATCTAGAAAAGAGTTCGGTTTTCACGACAGGTGTTGCCTACATCTGCTTTCCTATGGCCTCAGAAATGAAGAGGAGAGTTGTTGGCTGAAGATCCATAATAGGAGTCAGAGCAAATCCTTTTTTCAACAGTAGAAGGGACCTCATGTTTTCTGTGTGCTCTGATAAAATTTCAATCCGTAAATGTCACACGTTCAAGGCTTTAAAGAATGAAAAATACCCAATGCACGCTAAACCAGCATTAACATTGGCAATTAACATGATGAACATTCTCGGCACTCTTGGGGCTCCGTCAAACTAGCAATTTACCATTTCAAACTCTCAATTCTAAGGAGACACTTATACAGGGGCAGCAAACTAGAAATCAATATGTATGGCCGCACAGAACAGTTAAATCTGCATTAATATAGTGTTACCTGTACAGCAGGGGACCTTCATAAAACGTATGTTCTGCGGATCTACTGAATAGAATGTTCTGCAGAGGCAGAATTCGGAAGTTTCAGAACACAATATGTAGTGTGCCCATACTCCCGCCAGCTTGGGGTGGGGGGGCTACCTCGTTTATATTTTAATTGCTTATTTCTGGAAGACTGTGTGCAAACAACATGTCACTTAACCACGAAATGCACAATTCACACGTTTTATTCCCCAAAGGTATGTACCTTTCCAGCCTAGACTCTAAGCATTGATTTAGGGGGATTTCCTATAAAACCATATGGAGTACTACATATAATATGATGACTGTGTGAAAATAACTAAATTTGTGACACGTTCTCGATGGATATACAAATATGGTATGCAGTAGCAACAACAGGAGGGTCTCGGCAACCAATCCACTAATTAGGGGTCCCCAAACCGGTCCTGGAGGGCCGGATCCATGCCAGATTTTTAAAATAACTACATGTATCTCAATGGGGATATCCAAAAAATCTGGCATGGATCCGGCCCTCCAGGACCGGTTTGGAGACCCCTGCATGATAAGTACTGAAATCGAGGCTGTCCACACTTTGTTGCAGTCGTGGAACTACTGTCAAACAGCAATGATTACAGAATACTTTGAGGGACAACCAAGTCACAGCTCTGTCGATCTCCAAAAATTAGCCCCTATCTCACGAAGACCTAAACAATAGTATTGTCTCAAATAAGCGGAATAGTGAATAGTGAATGTCTCGGTTTGCCAGTCTTTGACTGGCAAACCAAGACATTCACTAAACAAAGCTGCCAATGTTGGCGCTAAGGTAATCTCATAGGATTTAGAACAGGAAAGTCCAGCTTAGTTCAGGGACAGATTTGCAGGATAATCAATATCAATATGTATGAGACCTTCATTAGACGTACATTTATCATATGTGGATACCTTCAACCTCTGGCATGGGTTGGACCTCCTGGACCTATGCACAATATCCATGCTTAAGAGACTATCTTGTGACTACAAAAAAAATCACATGTAGCTTCCAAGTATGTTGCATTTTTTCTGTCAAAACCATCCATAAATGAAGCTTCCTAAGTTTATAAAGTGTGTTTGAGGCCAAAGAAAACCAAAATGCATGAGCACCTCCTGTTTAATGTAATAAAAGGCTGCAACAGCAGACACAGCTGAGGATATATAAGGATGACATCTATGTTGTGGGAAATATAGACTATTATACCGATATTGGTGCAACAGCTTACTCCTATGTTCTCACTGTTAGCTCACCACGGCTGGATGTTGATTGCGGGGCAGGGTAGAGTGTCTGGCTTCAAAGGTGTGAATGCCACTTGAACATGGCAGGACAGCACAAGAGCCTATGGTTCCTGCATCAAGAACCATTGTCAATTGACGAGTGACTGGAAATAGCACCTAATATTATAAGCAACAAAGGCAAACCCAAATGTCCACATGAACATGGGTATCAAGTGCAGAACTTGTAACAAGTGTTCACATGGAACTCATTTTCAAAAAATCAATGTTATAATGCAGGAAATCCTGTATAGATTTAATCTAATAAAGAACAGTTATATTTCGGACAGAAAAAAATCTGTCTGGAATTATTCTTTAAGGAACAAACAACCAGTATTTCATAATTATATTCAATTCAGCCGAATCAAAATGTATTTGTTTAGGAATAGCAAAATCATGATTCAATTATCAAACAGTCAGGTGAGTGGTAAGGAGATGCTTTGCAAGAACTCTAAGTGAAAAGAAAAACCAAAACCATAAAGAAAGCAAAAGTGATGATATGAGTGAACGTAAAGGGTATATTGGTTATTATTTTATAAGGGTGTGATTCATACAGAAATATGGTCTGTTTTTTTGGTGTTGACAGCGATTCAACCCTTTACCAGCTACTACGGTCTCAACAGGACTGAGGAGATATGCGCAAATATTGATCTGGACACATAGTGTTGGAAGTATTATGATTAGGATACGATAATACATACTGGCTGTATTGATGCAGGTGGTCTAGTTCCATAGTAAAAGACCACTGGGGTCAGACAAACGTAAGGGTCTGGAAAAATGCCTAGGGGAAATCAGCAGTTTGATTATACTAGGTGTGGGGGTAGGGAACGCAAGGCAATCTGCAATGGCAACAAGGTGCAGGGATGCTTAGCAGGAGAATTTTCAGACTGGTGTATGATAATTCCAAGACAGGGACACCTCCAACAAAAAACAATTGTCATATGCCCAACTAATCTGAAAGAAAAGCTTGCATCAACTGCGGCTGGACAGAAGAGAGTTTGCGATACTACAGAAATATGGCAAGGTGAAGTTTACAAAATGTAAATGTTGTATTACTTGTATAGCGCCTGAATCACTCCACATGGAGTCTCTCCGGCGCTTGAATGAATACCGCTGTGGAACCCTTCCTGGCTTTTTCCCTGTGAGGCGCCCACTCCTGGGCACCCCCAAGGTGCAGCCAGGCATCCTAGCGCTGTTGGGGCCGTTGTGGAGATTAAGCAAGCTATTGCCCAGAGTTGCAGAGTGGGGCCCATGATTAGAATAGGCACTGAGGCGAGAATTATCAGGTCTGAGGAAATTGAGCCCAAGACCCGCCGAGGCGGGAATTGTACCCTGGTCCCGGGCCAGACCTCTGCATCAGGGTCTGCCGCTCTAAACATTGAGCCACACTTCTCCACAAAAGATTGAAACTGATGGGTGAAGAGGAGATTAAATATTTTATCATTGTAACAATAAGTGCTACAAGTTGTAAACAATGGAAAAATGCCTGGGAAAACTGTCAAAAAATAGCAGAAACCACGGAATCACAACAAGACTCCGAGTCTTTTGAGAAAGCGACAACAACCAAACCCAATGCCCATCCACTTAGAAGTTCAATGTCTACCCCTCATCCACCTCCAACAACTGATCAGAAAGCAGAGGATCTTCAATGTGTTATTTGTGTTTTATTCAGAACAAGGGCCGAAGGGATTGAAAAAAGAGCACAGTACAGAGTAAGTGAGTCTCAAAGTGCAAACATGTTTTTATCTAAAGCTAGTTTCTTCTAAGATGAAGTTTTCAGCTGAGTAGCTGATTTAAACTGTGAGGTGAATATATTTGCAGCAGATTTGTATGTCTACCTGAACTGCATGCATTTGGAAATATGAATGTATAATGAGCTCCCAGCAGCTGCATAACAGCCAGCCTTCAGTTAAGTCTGCACTCTTTGAAAAAGCAAATGAAGTTTTAAAGCCACTTGAGTGCATCACACTCATTGAGATCAGAGAAAAAATGACCACCATTGGTAAAACTGTATTGATCCATAATAATGAAATTAACATTTTTCTGGTGAGAATGTATGACAGAATTTGTTTTTGTCAGTCTAACAAAAAAAGTGAGTCACTTATGGTGTTCTCATCTGATTTGACTCTTGAAGTTCTTGCTGCTATAATAAGATTACAGGATGCAGTAAACTCGGTAGGAACCATGTCAAGAAACGTCCTGAAAAATTTAGATTTTTGACTTACTGACACATTTTGTGGTATGCCAGAGCTCCACAAATCTTGGGAGTCAAAAAGAAAGCCTGATTTTGCCTCAGCATTTTTTACATCATTGTTTAATATCATCAAAGAAAACTAATACAAAATAAAGCTCCTGAGTTCCTAACAGAAGATAACAGCATTGATGATGGATTTGTAGATATAAGAGAAGAAGTGGAAGACAATCCCATGAACCGGCAGAATTATGCTGTTTAAATGAACTGTCTGTTCCAAATCCTGTTTTATGAGTTACATCACAGCAAAAAGAAAACTCTGCTATACATGATGACTGCCCACGCAGGCCATGATAAGTGCAAAAGTAGAGAGCTAATCACTTCAATGAATAGGATTTGAGTATCAACAAGTTCTAATGACCTAGTACGAAGCGTAAACTTGTTAGCAGCACATGCTGTAAAATATTGTGAATTTGCCAGCACACCACTTCTAAGTCATTTTTACCAAGAAAAGATTTACAATTGCTGCTCTTGAGCATTTTGATCTTGATCTTGATCTTTGTCTGGAACATCCAGTACACATAATACTGCCATGGTGGTTTTCCAAGAATGTACCAATGAAGTTGCTGCTGAAAAACAAGCTTTGTCAGCTGTAGGCATACACAAACAAAGCTGCAAACTTATTACTCAACTGCCTTGCCAATGTGTGCAAAATCACTACATGCCATAAACATGTCCCAATGTACCAGAAAGTTTCAAAGTGGCTGAGGACATGGATCTTTTTCTACCTTATGCTGTGGTCCGCAAAACTGATTTAACTGAATTTATCATATTTCTTATTCGGTGCGGACTGAGGAATGAAGAAAATTGAATTCCTCCACGGGCTGGAATTCATGCTCTGATCTCCCAGAATGCAGTCCCACTGAAGGATCGGTTTTTACCAGTAATACCATCTCCAGTCACAAACTACGCAACAGTATACACAGCTCTAAAAAACTGTCCACAATGTGCGCGCTCAGCTTGAAAACCAGCCTATCCTTGCAATTTTCTGCAAGGAAGGTGTTTTTTATATAGTAGCGGACATTTTTATAAGCATTCCAGTAGAATTTGATGATCTTTATCCAATGATGGGCATTTTCCGCATGACAAAAGTTACTTTGCGGTGTGCAGGAAGTTATCTCAGTGGTTGTGGCATAGACAATGCACTTACGTAGGCTGAAATCTTTGGAAGAAAAACTGTCCAGTCAGTATTATGTCCGTTACAAGGTATGCTCCTCATATCTGAGGCTATAGAAACACTGCGTTGGAATGCGTACTGGAACAAATATGCTAAATTAGGTTTTGCATATCTTATTTCAGAAGTGCCAAATGCACAGGGTGCACTTCTATCAAAAGACATAATGCAAAGCCAGGCAATGCTCAATACACTCAGTTCAAAATCAGAAAACCAAGTTTGTAGAGTTTGTCAAAGAATATTAAGAAAAATCATAACTTAGCAAGTACTGGGGAAATGTTTTACACGTGATAGCTCTAGTGAAAAACTTGGTACATGCTGATCGGGAAAGTGATTGGGAGCTGCACATGAAGAATGTGGAGCCACTAAATACTGTGTTTCGCAAATTTGATTGCCTAAACTACCTGAGATAGGGGTCCTGGTATTTGGAAAGAGTGAAGATGCTAGAAGTGGAAAAACCATATCTCTATAGAAAATTAATTCAAATACATTTTGTGGTGAAAGACAGAGAGGGAAGGTTCAATGCAGTAGCTCCAGATATAAAACTGGAACAGAGGATCCAGAGATCACAGAAAAGCTCCGAGGGAATTGTTGGCCAGACACGGAAAAGTGAATATGTTGCTCAATGGCAGCTAGTTTCCATGAAGTCCTTTCGATTTGCAATGTTTTCAGAGAGATGAAAAATTCAAAATTAATGAACCATTGTGAAACTGTTCCTCACCACTAACTTGTGGGAAAGAGAGGGAAACATTTTAATAAGCATGTTGACAGCCTTCTTCATTTCAATTAGCAGCAAAGAAACCTCTTTGAAATGACTGAGCCTGTGCCACTAAGCAACATTGTGACCAAACTCAGAGCCTCATTATGATGTTGTCTGACAAGCGTCTGACGGGCATCGTGTCCAAAACAGGACAGCCCGACAAGGAGTCAGCAGTACTGCTTCCTAAATTAGGATGCAACCACCTTCAGCACGGTCAGAAAGTGTATATTTCATATTGTGGCTTGGGCTGCAGCACTATACAACAAATAACTTTTGCCAGTAGGTAGAGAGATGATGTAGCAAAAGAAAGGGGTAAATTTATCAAGGACATTCTGTTATATGATCTTCTTCCAACAAATGCATTCTTTGATGGAGATGCTGCAACCAAACAAGGGAAGCACAAACTCGTACAAGAGCTCAGAAAAAAAATCTTTCCCATGAAGAATTTTAATTTGAAAAGGTGTCATCATTGAAAACTGCTGTTGTTGTGGACTATATGTCACAATTGCGAATGGTCAAGATTTCATCCATGTAAAACTTTCTAGAGGTAATTCAGACTGTCCTACAGATATCAAAGTCAGTGTGCACATTGTCTTTGACAGTCATCTTTAACTATCTGTCAAAGCATGCGAGTATAATTTACCTTGCCTGTATCAATTATTATAATTATTGCACGTGGAATGATTGTCAAAGAGGAGCTGGTGCCTGCAGAGATATATTCAAAAGGTTTGGGCCATATTGTTTAAGAACTTAACAGCAAATTGGAGAAAGCTGACCTTTGTGTTGTGCCATATGTTGAGTGAGCTGTTCGAAATGGTTTCAATGGAGGCTAAGTACTGTCAAATGACACAGATGTTATTATTGTGCTACTTAGATTTGTTGCCAATGTTCATAAGTCAAGGATTGTCAGAGTTATGGCTACATAATGGAACATGCAAAAAAAGACACTTAATCCCGCTTCACATTCAGTACAAGAGACCTACCCCAGAGATGCCCAATGTTCTTATTAAGGCACATATTCTTACAGGAGATAACACTATGAGCAGTATTGGAACAATGCTTGGAGCTTTAACTGCTGAACCTGTGAGGTTACTAAAAGGATTTTCTGAGACAGAAGAAGAATGTGTCTTTAAAGACATAGAAAAATACCTTGAGTATGTTTGGAAAACGAGTTCTGACTGTCACACATTTGACGATCTTCGGTACAGTGAGTTCAAGAGATGAGTCCCGCTAAGAGACCAACCATCGACATAATATTCTGTGCGTGAACACATTAAAAGAGTGTTCTACTTGATCAGAAGATTTGTGAATGTTTTAGATCATGCATATGTAGAAAAGAGAAGTGTGAATTTGGTTGGGAGGATATTGATGGGGTGCTAAACCTATAAAACGTCTAAATCCTCTACCCACAGAACCTACATGTACTTGCAAAACCTGTGCTACAAAATCATGTCCCTGTTGATATGCTCTTCTCTAATGTTCAACATTCTGCAAATTTACCACGAGCGATTGCCGAAACAAATAAAGGGAACTGTGAAAATAAGTCTAAAACAGGAGTGATTAACATTTTTCTTCATATTCAGATCATAAACATTGTTTGGTGTATATGTAAAAGGATCAAAAGCCTTGTTATTTGTTTCAACACACACACGCACACCCCCTCACAAACACACACGTCTCTTCTTCCTCTATTTTTTACACCAAAATGAATATATAGGTCTCATGGTTCCTGAAATATAACATCATCTCTGCCATTTTTAAAAATGTTGTCCAGAAAAATTCGGCCCAGACCGCCATGCTTCACACCATCGCCTTGGCATCCCTGCTCCGACGTGATGCAGTCACTGACACTGCTGCCTGCACCGTGACCTGTGGACAGCGCTCGTGAAGAACATGGAGCACAGTCCCGCTTCGCACCGCCGTCCAAAGCCAATAATGATGCCGTTGCTTGCACCGTGGTTTGGGGCACTGCACAAAAGTTACATGACGCACCATTCCACACCGGAACTTTGGCTGACTGACGCCAGTGCCATTCACTCCAGTTCGTCAACCAACACCGCTGCCTGCACTGTGACCTGTGGGCCCCACATGCAGGATTGCCCTGTCTCGCATCGCAGCCTTGGGTCTACTGACGAAAACGCTTTAACCACGATGACGCCGCTGTCTGCATTGTGACCTGTCAGCACCACAATGAACACTACTACCCTTTGCACCACAGCTCTGGTCTCATCGACACCGTTGGATGACTGTCGACGAGTCAATGCCTGCATCGCGACCTGAGGGCACCATACGACGCACCGCTCCACTTCACACAGCAGCCCCGAAACCTGCCAATGCCGGCACTCCTGACTTCAAACTCAAAGAGTTTGACCTGCAACACATGTGAATTCAAGGACCTGACGACTCCTGCACCGGCTTCTTGAACCGATCCCTGCAGATGCTGCTCCTCCAGAGCTCACCACAAGGTCTGATGCCCTACATCTCCATAGGTACTCCCCAACACCGTAGATGGCCCGCGAAGCCGTGACCGGCTGGAACTGTTGGATTTTTTTATTCACAATGCCGTGATAAACCAAGATGGAGCTATTGACTTCAAGGAACTGTATATAAAGTCTATTTTTGCTTAATTGGTATTGTGGATTACTGTATGTTGGATTTTTATTGTTTTGGTCTTGTTTTACACAGATAAATATTAGATATTTTTCAAAAACCAGTGTGGTATCTTTTTGCAGTGTTTTAACTGTATTAATCTTTTAAAAGTGATATCCCCTTATCCTGACTAGAGTGGTGGCTTCTACTTGGCTTAGGCGCATACCCTAGCCAACCAGAAAAACAATTTCTAACACTGAATAATCCTTGCTTTAGGATAACAGCCCTGATCAATAAAAGGTTGGTGCACTGGTGTGAGATAGGTCTTCTATCAGATGAAGAGTACAGTTGTTACAAAAGCAGTAATCCATGATTTCCTTGCCTATATTTACTTCCACAAACCCATAAAAATGACCCTTTTCCTCCAGACTGACCTATAATTTCAGGAATAGGTTCAATGATGGAACATTTATTACAGTATGTGGATTAGGTGATTAGAATTGTTCCCTCTGGTACTGCATTCCTTCCATCTACACACATATGTCCCTCACCCCCACTGTGCCTAACAGCAATTTGGAATAAAAGATCTCCGCCAAAGAGCTCCTCATAGGGAGCCTGTCAGGTATTGAAGCGCCGACCTGATGAGGAGCATGCCCTATGATGAAGTACGACATCCAGCCAGGTGTGTGAGGGCCCTAATTCCAACAGGAGGAATTTCCAGGTTCCACTGTAACCAGTGAGGACTTATGACCACATGGCCCTCTTGTCCCCCGAACCAATTAGGAACTGCATACCTCTCTGTACCTGTAGTATGAGATGAGACATGCCTGGACGAGTGAAGCAAAGGAACGGTTGCATTAGATACATTATAGGGGAAGATATATCAACAACATGTTAGTTGTGTGGACGGGATCTGAGCAGCAGATGAGACTATATCACAATAACTTAAATCATAATGCTTTTAATGTAAAGCTCACCCTCAGGGTCTAATTCCTAGGTGTGAAATTCTATTCTGTGGGGAATAAACTATATAGCACTCTGTACTGTAAGAAGATAGCAGTTAACAGTATATTACATTATACTAATTATGCTCATCCCAAGTGTATAAAACAGACTACACCCTTCGATGAAATGATACAGGTGTGATGGAACTGCATTGAAGAATATAAATTTGAAGTGAATCTACGGCAAACTGTGGCTAGACTGTGAGCTACAGTGTATGATAAGAGCACTTTGGCCAAAGCTGAACAACAAATTAAGTCTCTGAAGAGAACAGACACCCTTAAACCAAGAGATAGAGGCAAAGGTAAGCACAGGCTGGCTTTTGTTTCTACAGTTAGTGATTATAGCCAAAAGGTGTAGAAAACATTAAATACAAATTGTGACCTTTTAAGAAGTGTATCTGGTTGAACATCAGTAATTAAGGAGAAACCATCAGTGACTTATCAACAGATATTGGCCATTAGACAGATGATAAGTCCCACCTATACATCAATCCAGAAAATATCAAGTGAGACTTGGTTAGCTCAACCACTGGGTTTCTTTATTTGTGGTACCTGTTGTTCACTATGCCTACCTAGTGAGAACAGAAAAAGGAAATCTACTTGTAACACGTCCAAAAGCTAGGAAATTAGGCATTTTTTTCATTAGCAGAGCACGCATATAGTATACGAAATTATCTGTGCCTGTGAGAAAATATATGTTGGGAGCAATGTATGGCCGATATGAGTATGAATACCGGAGCATCGCAGAGCAAGTGAAAATAAGGATATAACTTATCCCCTAGCTAGGCACTTGTTCTAGCAATGAAACTGGAGATTCCTTCAGGTTTCATGGTTCTGAGTTGATTATAGGAGACCCCAGTGGAGGAAATATGTGCCTATGTCTAAGAGGCAGAGACTAGAAGGATTTGTAGATTGGAGGTGGTTGAACTAGGCCCGAATTTGGATATAGAACGGTCTTGTTTCTTGAGCTAATTGAGGCTGGAATAGGGATTTCTGTGAATGAGTACAATAGGTTTCCTTTCTTGATAGGGAAACTGTTTAAAAGACCATTTGTTTAGGGGAATGGTTGCCTATTGTTTGTTAGAAGGGTTGCCCTAGGTCAATTTTGTTTGTGATACAGTTTAAGGTCTACAAGGAGATATAATTTTGAGTTAGGAATTTGATAGCTCAAGGATACATATTCTGTAAGATATCTTGGTTGGACTGGTTTGAGGAGTGACAGGCAATATATAATTTATTTGGTTTATTGTTATATTTTAGACGCCACATTTAATCATGGTGCAACTTTGAGCAGTAGTTCTCAAAGTATGTGTGTGGTTAGCCATAATTGTCTGATTAAGATTGAGAGAGCGCAAAACTGTGTTAGAAATTGTAGGGGTGCATCATATCCACGAGTAATCAGCACCCGCATACATAGAGGATTATAATCATGCTCAAATGTGACACAAAGCTATGAACTCATGTACCAGGATTTACATAGCTGTAACGTAAAGCGGTTTTGAAATACTAATGTCATGTTAACTTAGAAGTGTGTTTGTAGTGTAATATTACATCAGTTAAAGGATGCTTTAGGAGGCCTTGATGTATTTAAATGCATGTTTAGTAATTCAATATTGTATTCGTGTAACGACATAGAAGTGTTTAGTTAGAAAATTTATTCTTTCTTTTGCTATAATGATGTAGGGCTAATGAACGAAACTGTTTGCCAAATGCTAGAGGGTGACATCTTAAAAACGTGCAGAGGCCCAGGTGGGGAGAGAGGATTGTGTAGGCCAAACTAGGAATGTTTCACATCACATTAAATCATGGAAATACTTTTCCTGGAAGGTTGTTTTAGAGAATTATTTGCAAGTAGCATGGGGCTGCGAATCGATTTATGTGCGTTCTTTTGCAGGTGCAAGGTTAACTAGAGATAGTAGAGAAGGGCCCATTGTATATGAGCGTTAGGATGTTAGTTCTAGACATGGAGGAGTGGCTGCAGACTTTTAGGGAAGTAACTTCAAGAGAAGACGACTCTGGGACCCAAGGCCGTTTTTCAACGAACAAGGAGGAAGATGTCGTAATGAAGATACTTTGAAAATTGATGCTTAGAGGGGGGGCGTCCCTCGGGGCGTGTCGCCCTCATTGTGGGTTTCGTATCAGGAACAGCACCCCGACAGGAGAGCAGAGCAGAAGCGCACGAGGGCGAAGAAAGATGCTGGGTAGGCAGAGAGCTTTTGCTATGCGAGATGAGTTCATAGGCTAAGTCCGAACGAAGTGAGTGAACTTCTTTGGAAGTCACCACGGCTGACACCTTTGTTAGGAGAGAACCTGTTTGTAGGGATGTCATTTAGTATAGTGTAGGGACAGATTTATCTGGATGTATTTCTTCTTTTCTTCCATGCCTACCAAGACCCAAATTATAGCAATTCTTGCAAGCCCGGTGGTCTTGGAAACCATACTGGTGTAGTTTCTTAGTCGACTGAGACTCTTTCGTAGGATTATGTTTGTATTAGTGCCTGTATATCTACTGAATCTTTTACTGAGGTGTTTATATACACAACTGCTTTTGGCTTTATAATAAATCTTTAAATTTGACTTTTTGTCAGTGGTTCTTTGGGGAAGGTGATGGAGGTAGTTTGAATTGAGATGTTGAAAAAGATTGCCTTCTACACTCTATGACAGGTAAAAAGGTCAAGTCGACCTGTGGCGGGATTCTAGAGTTCTGATTCTGATTCTAGATTAAAAATCCCACCTTTCCAGTTGGTAGCAGAGTAGGATGGTTTATCTTCTGGAGTGAAGGTAATCCAGATAGGCTAAGATTTCCCCAAGGCCCATAGATATCTGGAGATGTGCGTCCATAGAGCAGCGGACGGAGGATGGCGATCCACGGAAGATGACGGAGAGTGACGGTGCGGCAGAAAGCAGCAGGTCGTAAGAGTGTGAGTATAAAAAGGGTCATGCGTGTTAGATTGCGGTGTGTATTATGTTGCTGAATTGTGTTGTCTAGCGGAGTTGAGTGCCTGTAGTGTGAAAGGAGAACAGGTTGTGAGCGCGCGCAACCGGTGAAAACCTTAGACTCTAGGAGAGTTTAAGTGGTTCGGGTGTATCGAACACCTACAGTAATTGTCGACCATTGAAAGGGGATCATGAGGTACCATTGATCGCCCGCAGGACCGAGATAGGGGGAATGAATGTGTGAATGCGTGGGTAACGGACGCTGGTCGGAAGTTACCGTGTGTATGAAACCTATCAGAGAGGCGATTGTTTGATCGTTAAGCGGACAGACATTTGCCAGTCGGTGACAATTACAGTCAGACTGTGGACGTACAGTAAGAGAAGTGATTGCTTGGTCGGAAGTGATCATTTCAAAGCGTATGATTGGAACGCATGCATGACCGAGAGACGAGCAGAGAAGGGAGGGGAACTGCTGCAAAGGTGGAAGCGAGTGACGTCAGAAAGAGCCGCGCTGGGATAGGACGGCCAGAGTGGAGCCGCGCTGGGATAGGGCGGTTAACGGGAAGCGAGTGACGTCAGAAAAGAGCTGCGCTGGGATTGGTGGATTGTCATTGTGAAATAAACGAGCGTAGTAAACAAGGAATTGTTGTGGATTTCATCATGAAATGTCTAAAAGGTTTGCGAAGTTTTTTTTTGGGAGAAAAGAGACTAGAACCTCGGGGTGGGGAGGAGGCTCCACCCGAGGATACGCCAGCACATTACATGTCTACGAATGTTGGGTTACATACTATATTGTGGCTTGAGAACTGGTGCAAGATGACTGAGGGGAATGAGGAACTGCCTTTCCCTAGGTACGGGACATTCAGATTAGAAGTGTTGTACCAGTTAAAAGCGATTATGTCTTCTTTGCGACCTTTGCCTAGGCCAACACAGTTCGAGGCATTGAATGCGTGGATCAGGGCAGCCCACGAGAAGAATAGGGATAGAAGACAGGAAAGAGTGAACAGATCAGTTAGGGCGGTGCAGGACGCGAGGTGGAACGCACTAGCCAAGAGATGGAGAGTACAGACCATAGAAGGAGATAGGTTGTATCCACTGTTGGTCAATGAAAAGGAAACGCAGAGAAAGAGTACAGAGGATGATAACAGAGAAACAGAGGACAGTCTGATAGAGAGGCTGCTGTCAGACAGACCACCTCCATATAATCCAGAAATAGAAGGGACCTCACCACCACCAACAGGGAGAGAGACATCGGCAGTGGACGGTGGAGTCCTAAGAGAGAGCGACTTGGGCCCGGTAGGGAACAGGGCGGGCTCAGTGGAAGGTGAGGGGGTACCTCAACGGACCCCAGAAGCGAGAGTAGTGGGAAGATTCACCGTACAGCAGGTACATTGTGAAGAGGGGGCCAATGCTCAGAGGCTACCGGATGCTCTTACGGTACCTGTTACCATAGGTCCGATAGTGTCAGTATACAATCCAGAACAAACACAAAACGAGAGTCTGCCACAGATGGACAGGGAAAGAAATACCAGCGAAGGCAGGAGTAACGTGGCAGACGAGTGGAATCAATGGCCCAGACCGATAGAAAGGAGCACCCCTTTGGCAGCATCGGCAGACTCATCCAGAGAACAAGGATGTTTAAGAGGACCGATGGATCTGAGAGGACCACGGCCCGGTCGATTAGAGAATTGAGGCCAGATTTGAGAACTTGGGAGACAGTCGCAGATACCCAGAGCGACAGGTCAAGAGACTAATGTAGACAGTGGGGTTCGGAGAATAGGGAAGTATCCCATTGCAGGTCTAATGGAAGCAGACAGGAAGGGGACCGTGGGAGTGAGGAAAATAGGGGTACGTTCACCCATGGAACTGCAGAGAGAAGACAAGATTGGGACTGCGAAAGATGGGAGCGAGGAAGTGTTCCCCATAACACCCCTGAGGAAGACAGACGAGTGAGTCAGGAATGTAAAGGGAAAGACCCGAGTGAAACCTCTAGTCAAGGCACATTGAGAGCGGTGATAAAGACAAGGAGAATAGATGTGCCAAGACTCAAGTCAGAGGTAGAAGAGATAGTGGAAGGTACAATACCGTTGGAGAAAATAGAACTTTACGAACCAGATGAACTGCTGTTCGTAGCGAAAGATGTTACTCGCCGAGCTAGGGCAGCTCACGAGAAACTAACGGAATTAGCGAACAAATATTCAGTGGATCTGACCAGGACAAAGGCGTTTCAGGGTGGCCATAGGTTGCAGTATATAGACCAAGATCTTGATGAGAAGAGAGTGATCGGATTAAAAACCCACATCAGAGAACTAGTAGTGGGAATCCGAATATGGGTTCAACTGGACAAATGGGAGGAAAAGTGGTAAAAAAAAAAGTGTTAGACGGAGCACTATAGAGACGTCTCCAGGAGCGGGGCTAATGCATGCAGAAGCATACCCCTTGAGAGAAGTAGCCCATGGAGGATATGTGCACGTACCCTGGAGTAGGGGAGATTTGGCTGCTTTTACGAACACATTTCCAAAATTGAGGGAAAGCCCAGTAGAATGGTACAAGCAAGTAGAGAGGTTTGTCAAAATTTCAAAGGTACTGTGGGTTGATCTGAACACACTGTTTGACATTGTGGTTCTGGGAGATCTGTGGGTAGCATGCAAGGTCAGTGTCGAGTGGCCCACAGAGGAGCCAGAAAGAGAGGCACTCACGAATGGACCTTCACCAAGAGTAATGATAAAGTATGAGCAAGTGATTACGTGGTTGAAAACCAAGGTGCCACCACAAGGCATAGATTGGGTAAAAATAGATCGAACTAGACAAGAACCGAAAGAGACAGTTCATGAATACTATGAGAGACTGTTACAGATATTCAAGCAGTGCAGTGGCCTGGATGTGATGGATCCAAAGGACATGGGACAGTTTGTGTCCAAGTTTGTTTTGGGACTGAGACCTGAGATCTGTCTCATGATACAACAACATTTGATTTGTTGGCAGAACAAACCTCTAGACGAGATCCTGAGGTATGCAAGGTACTGCAGCGATGAGATAGACTCTAAAACAAAGAAGCTCAAGGATAAGCTGATGCTAGTCCAGATGCAACCGGGAGGACAGGGTTAGTCTGGAAGTGGAACATTGGGGAGAAGGTCGAGCAGCCAGAAAAGGGACAGCGAGGATGGCCAAGGCCAAGGGTAGATCTGGCGACTCTGAAAAAGACAACAAGGTGCCATCAGTGTCACGAGATCGGGCACTGGAGGCGTGAGTGTCCCCATAACCCAGAAAATCGAGTACAAGAGGAAGAAGAGGAGAGTCAGGCTCCCCAAGCTCCGAGATCAACAGTGGTCAAGCTCAAGGTGGCAAAAGGGGGGACTTCCGCTCCTAGAGCTCCCGTTCCCCAGCCACCGAAGATTGGAGCAGGGAACAAGATATACCAACAGATGCCTCTTCTGATAGACGGAGACGAGTATTATGCCTTTAACCCAGTGACAGGAAGATGTCTGGATGGAAAGGAAGAGTGCACCTTAGGAGCAGCATTAGAGATAGATCAGAGAGGACCCTTCGTAGAGGCGGACGTAGCCGGACACCCCACTACCTTTCTGGTGGACACGGGTGCGACTCGTTCTACTGTACGGTCCGCAGTGCAGTGGTCCCAAATTTGCCTCTTTCCGGACAGACCATTCAAGTAGTGGGAGTAGCAAATAGGAAAATGACGAATCCACTGACTGAGCCAGTCCTAGTAAAGATAGGAAACTTCAGGGATAACCATCAATTTGTGGTATGTGATTCTAGTCCCGTGTGTCTGCTAGGAAGGGACTTGCTATGTAAACTTAATTGTACCATCTATTGTACACCCAAGAGAGTGGAGTTAGAGACGAACGATGATGATGCTACCTTTAAGTTTGCAAACACACGTCTGTGCATAGAATTGTATCCTGCAGTAACAGTGGAGGAACTCCCCTGGGATTTGAGAGAGACAGTCAGACAGGAGGTTTTGGACTTTACAGGAGAAGAGATTGGACTGATCAAAGGTGTAGAGCCAGTTAGGATACAAGTGAGACCTAATGCAGAATTTCCAAGAACACCCCAGTACAAGCTGACTCCAGAAACAATTGCGGGAATAAAACCTGTGATTGAATCCATGATTAGACAGGGAATCCTAAAAGAGATAATGGGCAGTCCGTGTAACTCTCCGATCATGGGCTTGCAGAAGCCTAGCGGGAAGTTCAGGATTGTGCAGGATTTACGAAAGGTGAACGACATCGTCGTTCCATGCTGTCCAGTGGTACCGAATCCATCAGTAATATTGTTTCAAATTCCAGCACAGGCTGAGTGGTTCACCGTGATTGACCTATGTCAGGCATTTTTCTCAATACCGTTACATGAGGAGAGCCAATTTCTTTTCGCTTTTAAGCTGGAAAGCCGTGTATTAACATGGTGTCGTATCCCACAGGGGTATACAGAAAGTCCATCGATCTTTAATCAATTGTTGAAGAGAAATCTTGAAAGTCTAGTACTGCCCCAGAACTCGGTTCTTGTACAGTACATAGACGACCTCCTTGTTGCGTCAGAGACAGAAGATGCTTGTAGAATAGACACCATTACTTTGTTGAACCATCTGGCAGAAAATGGTCACAAGGTATCTCCCAGCAAGCTACAATACTGTCTCACAGAAGTACAGTATTTGGGACACAGAATAGAGAAGGGAATAAGGAAAGTGTCCCCAGAAAGAATAGAGGCAATAATGAAAATGATGGTGCCTACCACACAAAGAGAGGTTAGAATGTTCCTGGGAATGGTTGGCTACTGTCGCCAGTGGATTGCAAATTTCTCACTAAAAGCGAAGCCTTTACAGAAACTGACGCTCAAGGATGTGAGTGATCCGGTACCATGGGACACAGACTGCATGATGGCTTTCCTAGCGTTGAGAGAGGATTTATGTCGTGCTCCGGCTCTGGGAATGCCTGATTACACCAAATTGTTTTCATTGTTCTGCTGCGAGCGAGAGGGTTGCGCGTTAGCAGTTTTGACCCAAGATCACAGAGGTGCCCGTAGACCAGTTGCATATTTCTCGGCTACTTTAGACCCAGTAGCCGCAGCGTTGCCCGGATGTCTCAAATCCGTTGCTGCAACAGGTGTCAGCATTGAGCGATGTGAGAGCATTGTGATGGGGCATCCATTGGTGGTACACGATCCACATTCAGTAGAATTGTTAATGACAAGGACCAAAACGCAGCACCTGACTAACAACAGGCTCACACGTTATGAGCAGGTTATACTCGCTGCAGAGAATGTGACCCTAAAGAGGTGCTCAGTTTTGAACCCTGCTACATTGATGCCATTACCAAATGTCTTAGATGATGATTGTGAAGACCATGACTGCCTCGAGGGGACTGAACTGTGCACCAAACCAAGACCAGACATTGTCGATGAGCCTTTGGAAGACCCAGATGAAATTCTCTTTGTAGATGGCTCATGTATAAGAGACAATGCTGGACAGTTAAGAGCGGCTTTTGCCGTTTGCACGATTCATGGGATAATCGAAGCTGCCTGCTTAGAAGGAGTACACTCCGCTCAGGTGGCTGAGATAGTTGCGTTGACGCGTGCCTGTTTGGCAGCCAACAAGATTCGAGTCACCATATACACCGACAGCAGATATGGGTTTGGTGTGGTTCATGACTTCGGTCAGTTGTGGTCTCAAAGGGGTTACATGACATCATCAGGTTCCCCTATCAGGAATGGAGAATTTGTCAGGTTACTGCTTGAAGCTCTGCAGGGGCCAGCAGAAATTGCAGTGGCGAAATGTACAGCACACAGCAAAGGTGCTGATTTTGTGTCTCTGGGAAACAGATATACAGATGAGGTGGCACGTTATTGTGCCGAACAGGCTTACTCATTCCCCGACCAGGTTGTCGAGGGAATACACAGAGGGACCGAGCTAAACATGGTACTTGAAGTGGCAGATACTTGGGATGAATGGAGGAAGATGCAGGAACAAGCGTCAGACTTTGAGAAAAGAGTGTGGGTGACTTCTGGCTGTACAAAAGGGGATCTGGACTTGTGGATTTCGGCAGATGGAAGAGCTGTGTTGCCGAATGAATTAGTGAGCCCGATGGCTCGACAGATACATGGCTCTGTGCATTTGGGAAGAGATGCAATGATACGAGTGTTCAGGCAGACTTGGTATAATCCCAAGTTCAGAACGGCTGCAGAAGCGGTGTGTCAGAGGTGTGTTACGTGTCAACAGATGAATGTTGGGAAGAGGACACCAGTCACGTTAAGTCATGTGGGGAGGTCTGGAGGGCCTTTCAACAGAATGCAACTGGATTTCATAGAGATGCCGAAGTGTAATAGCCTCAGATATGTCTTGGTAATTGTATGTGTGTTCTCCTGATGGGTTGAGGCATATCCCACTCGTAGGTGCAATACACTCACAGTAGCCAAATTATTGTTGAGGGAATTAGTGCCTAGATTCGGGGTCCCGACCTCCTTGGAATCGGACAGAGGGACACATTTCAACAGTGAAGTTGTGAAGATGCTCTGCTCTGCACTGAACATTGATCAGAGACTGCATTGTAGCTATCGGCCAGAGGCTTCTGGACTAGTGGAGCAGATAAATGGGACACTTAAAGCACGAATGGCAAAAGTGTGTTCATCCACGTCCCTGAAATGGCCAGATGCTTTGCCGTTGGTGCTAATGAGCATGCGTAGTACACCAGACAGGAGAACAGGACTTTCACCCCATGAGGTGCTGATGGGAAGAGATATGAGATTGCCGTCCGTTCCCTCAGCGGCCTTGCTGAATATCACAGATGATCTGATTCTTGATTACTGCAAAGGACTATCTGACGTCATCCATTCTGTGTCTCTTCAGGTGCAGACGGCCGAAATCCCGACTTCTAGAGACCTTTATCACGACCTGCGTCTCGGAGATTGGGTTCTAGTGCGGAAGCACATGAGGAAGAGCTGCCTGGACGTCCGCTGGCGAGGGCCGTTCCAAGTCATCTTGGTGACGAACACTGCTGTGAAGTGTGGTGGACTGCCAAATTGGATACATGCTTCGCACACCCGAAGAGTCCCAGCACCCCTGGAAGAAACAGCTCCTCTCGTTGAAGAAAATCCAGCAGTGGAGGAAGATCCACTAGAGGGGACCAGCCAAGCTGTGAGGGTGTCGGAAGAAGCTGGTAACTCATCTGACCGAGCCCAGGGAGATCACGACGGTAGTGACACCGAATCTGCCTCTGAATGGGAAAGCTGCTGTGAAGGTGATCTCAACCCTGAAAAAGCTGAAGGCATTGATGAGCAGGTTGTGCCGACGAGGAGCAGGGGAGTGAAAAGCACAGAGGCAAGTTGGCCTGAAAGACGAAAAAGGCTGAATGTGAGACTGACCTCCGAGAGAGATCTTGCACCTGTATCTGAAGAATCAGACCCGGAAGGAGAAAGCCAAGAATCAGAGGAAAAGGGTCCGAGGAGATCAAGGAGGGTGAGAGTACCTTGCAGAAGATACGCCACTCCGGAGTGGACCTACCCGTTGACAAATGCCAGGTGTACTGAGATCCGGGAGGGTGAGGTCGGTGCTTGTGACCGATACGACTCCGAATGTTAAGTTGGAAGTGATATTGTTGGTACCTGGACTGGAAATCGAAGGTTTACTGACAATCACTGTTCCTAATCCCCTTCTCCTAAGCAAAATAAATGAATTGATCCTAAATAGACTGTTTTTTCCTACATTTGGCCCTGAAATACCTGTCTATGAATCTATAGTGCTCCACATGGAACTCTTGGATTACGTACTTTGTGCACTTGGAGAAAATCTTATCATTGATGCGCAGTAAAGACTTTGTCAATAGCTGCTAAAGGTTACTTAGAGCCGAGTGGAAGAAGAAGAAATTTAGGGACATCCCTTAGAGGACAGAGAAGGGTTAGGGTCCCCTGAGTACGAAATGAAAAAATGAAGATTTGAAAAGGGATCTCTGCTTCTAGGTGTGGTTCGAGAAATTCATAAAGCCAGGCAAGAGACTTTGTATTGCTGAGACTTTGTGTTGCTGCTAGAATCGAATCACACTGTCTGAGACCATGGAGGCTGGGAACCCGACTCGTAGGGCAAAATGTATTATAGGCACACTCATAGGGTTAGTGATTTTCTTCATATTTGTTGTAGTTTTAGTTTCTTATTTAGCACCACAAGAGCAGGAAGCGGAGGTCAAGGGAACACCTACACCTACCACTCCTAGCCAGAAAGAGGTAAACATAGGAGCTGAGAAAGCTTTGCTAGCAGAAGAAAGCCGTAGATTACATGCTGATTTGTCCAAAGGAAACTTTGGGAAGAATGCGTATGCCAAGTTGTTGTATGAATACATTGATGCGATGGATGCGAACGATTGTTATGTGTGTATGCAATTGCCAGCTTCAGTAGACGAGGGTATTAGATACCATCACCTGCCATTAACGTATGGAATTTCATGTAGTTTGCTGCTTAGCATATTTTATGGGAGATCTCATTTTGAATATTTCTTTTCGAATTATGATGCTGTACTACCGGAAGTCCCAAAATATAAACACCTGAACAAGTGGGATTATTATAAATCAGAGGATAGACTTAGATATTTTTTCATTCCAACAAAAGCCATAGATACCTCATACGCACACCGACACAACTTGACCTGCTCCTTGACCGAAGTAGAGAAGAAGTTCGTAGAACAGGTGGAAGATAGGTATCAGAAACAAAAACAGTTGCAGACGTCAGGTCAGGGAAAGGTAGATTGGACGGACGAGGAGCTTGGGCATAAGTCAAAGGGAAGCTATGGTCCGATAGCTTTAGATGTGGTACAGAAAGGGAAGTTGTGTTTGCATAGGCCAAAGACGTATTATGAAAATGTGTATGTGGGCGAGACAACTTGTGAACACACTTTCAAAATAGAATATTACACCAAGGATTTCCTGAAGAGCGTGGTGCAAGTGATCCCTACGGTGTATTTTGTTTGTGGAAGAAATGCGTACGTGAGGTTACCGGATATGTGGTATGGGACATGTTACCTGGCGATTATCTTTCCTAAGATATATCACACTGAGGATTTTGATCAAGTGGAGGGTGGCAAATTGACAAGGGTGAAGAGAGGAGAAAGTGCTGGTGCAATAGTGGGGGATGTGTTTGGAGCTGCGATGCCGATGTTGGGAGTGATTTTAAATGACGTGAAAATACGGAGATTAGCAACAGTGGTGGATGAATTATCAATGAGTACGGCAAAATCACTGGTGTTGATCCATGGTGAGATGTTATCGATACGGGCGATGGTTTTACAAAACCGCCTGGCCCTAGACGTCCTGTTAGCAAAAGAGGGCGGAGTCTGAAAGCTTTTAAAGGTTCAGGAATGTTGCACGTATATTCCGGACAATTCTAAAGATCTGAAGAAACATATACGCAATATTACTGCAATCCACTATGAGATTAACGATTTGACGCAAGAAAATACATGGGAGAAGGTTGGCAAGGGGTTTGGAAGTGTTGGAAGTTGGTTTGCAAACCTGGGAAGGAGTTTTCTTGAATACATACTGGAGCCCCTCATCATTATAGTGGCCTGTGTGATTGGAATATGGGGTTTGTTGAGCTTGTACAAATGCTATAGGTCCAATAGGTTGGCTAGATCAGTGAGGGTACAGGCACAGAGAATGGAGGAGTTGCAGGACACTCAATACAGAAGTTTAAGAGCATTAGAAATGCTCCGGCGAGGAAACTTCGCTACAAGTGCTGTTTAGATCGGTCCCTACCCTAAGGAATGTGGGTTGGTGGTGATGACACAGGTCATCAAAAGGGGGACTGAGAGAGAGCAAAACTGTGTTAGAAATTGTAGGGGTGCATCATATCCACGAGTAATCAGCACCCGCATATATAGAGGATTATAATCATGCTCAAATGTGACACAAAGCTATGAACTCATGTACCAGGATTTACATAGCTGTAACGTAAAGCGGTTTTGAAATACTAATGTTATGTTAACTTAGAAGTGTGTTTGTAGTGTAATAATAATTCAGTTAAAGGATGCTTTAGGAGGCCTTGATGTATTTAAATGCATGTTTAGTAATTCAATATTGTATTCATGTAACGACATAGAAGTGTTTAGTTAGAAAATGTATTCTTTCTTTTGCTATAATGATGTAGGCCTAATGAACGAAACTGTTTGCCAAATGCTAGAGGGTGACATCTCGAAAACGTGCAGAGGCCCAGGTGGGGAGAGAGGATTGTGTACGCCAAACTAGGAATGTTTCACATCACATTAAATCATGGAAATACTTTTCCTGGAAGGTTGTTTTAGAGAATTAATTGCAAGTAGCATGGGGCTGCGAATCGATTTATGTGCGTTCTTTTGCAGGTGCAAGGTTAACTAGAGATAGTAGAGAAGGGCCCATTGTATATGAGCGTTAGGATGTTAGTTCTAGACATGGAGGAGTGGCTGTGGAATTTTAGGGAAGTAACTTCAAGAGAAGACGACTCTGGGACCCAAGGCCGTTTTTCAACGAACAAGGAGGAAGATGTCGTAATGAAGATACTTTGAAAATTGATGCTTAGAGGGGGGGCGTCCCTCTGGGTGTGTCGCCCTCATTGTGGGTTTTGTATTAGGGACAGCACCCCGACAGGAGAGCAGAGCAGAAGCGCACGAGGGCGAAGAAAGATGCTGGGTAGGCAGAGAGCTTTTGCTATGCGAGATGAGTTCTTAGGCTAAGTCCGAACGAAGTGAGTGAACTTCTTTGGAAGTCACCACGGCTGACACCTTTGTTAGGAGAGAACCTGTTTGTAGGGATGTCATTTAGTATAGTGTAGGGACAGATTTATCTGGATGTATTTCTTCTTTTTTTCCATGCCCACCAAGACCCAAATTATAGCAATTCTTGCAAGCCTGGTGGTCTTGGAAATCATACTGGTGTTGTTTCTTAGTCGACTGAGACTCTTTCGTAGGATTATGTTTGTATTAGTGCCTGTATATCTACTGAATCTTTTACTGAGGTGTTTATATACACAACTGCTTTTGGCTTTATAATAAATCTTTAAATTTGACTTTTTGTCAGTGGTTCTTTGGGGAAGGTGATGGAGGTAGTTCGAATTGAGATGTTGAAAAAGATTGCCTTCTACACTCTATGACAGGTAAAAAGGTCTAGTCGACCTGTGGCGGGATTCTAGAGTTCTGATTCTGATTCTAGATTAAAAATCCCACCTTTCCAAGATATAAGAACTAACATTGTTGGGCTCTAAGCTCAGATATTAACCTCCAATGGGTAGATGGGTACTCTTACTGAAGCCTTCATCGGGTAGATGGATATTCTTGCTGATGTATGTAGTTGGTAGTTTATTTGTGGTTTAAAGAACATTTTTGTATTCAACACACATATATGCCAACCACTTCAATATGATAGCAGTCACAATGGGTAAAGTGTGCTAATAGAAAGTTTTTGAGACTGTGTGCTTGAATAAAAGCTCACATGCGTTTATTTTCTCATTGTTTCTGTGCTTTATAATCGTGTGTGTCATGGACATAACCAATGTTACAATGATTTAACTTAGATGTGTTATTTCAACTCTCAAATAATGGGGACGATTTTGAAATTGTTATCACCTTATATATTAATTCTCATGACTGAGGACTCCAAGCCCTCTTTCCGAAATGGACAAATGCAGTTTACATAGGGTAACTTTGTTTCTGCCCCCTCTCCGTGTCGGGTTTAACAAGCATAATGTTCAGTGCTTTAAATATCTGTTTAGGGATTTTCATGGGTTTGTTTGTGAAGAAATGCAAAAGGTGGGGCAAAAACAAAATGTTTAGGTCTCGTCTAAGATTGCAAATGCGCTGATCCTGAGGGGTATTGTATAGAGTAAAGAGCTTGGAGCCCACCCCATTATCATTTGCTGGTTTGATTGTCATTCTTTTCAGCTGCCTCCTAATTGGCCAATATACGCCTCACTTCCTTTTATTTCTCAGTAGCGTGGACCGAGTACTATTTTATTTAAATGTATTAGTGTCCTTCCGCTGTTCGCGCTGTGATTCAGGATGCTTTTATTTATTTATTTTTTTCTAACCATCATTTCCAATTCCATGCTACACCTTTGGGTTGCTTTCAACTTCTGTCCTACAGATTCGTTTGCTGTTGCCTTCTTTTGTTTTGGAACTCAGTGCCAAACAAATGGCACAGACTATTGAAGCAGTCTGGGACAGTTTTTTTTTACAGTTTAGTGCTGCCCTCAATGGCACCAAACAAATGGAGTAGAATATTAAAGCACCCCATATGACTGCATGTGCCTGTAGGCTGCGCCTCTTCTCTACGCATACAAAGTGTGTGTCTGTTTAAAGCATACTTTAGTATCCTGTATTGTAGCTAACACTGATATGTGTTGTAAATATCAGTGTTAGTTGAACTAGAATGTTGGGACTGTATTCTAGTTGTTCATGGTGATAGAATGTTTGTCCTTGAAGTAAGTCAGTTGGAGAGCCTGATCTGACCTGATGGTGACTGTGCTGCAGAGGCAGAAGAATTTACCAGCCAACTTAAATAAAGCATCCATAATCTGAATCATCATATTGCCTTCAACGACTTGGAGAAGAGTGGACCTACCCCTGGATGACATCACTTCAACTCTATAGTTTTCTACACTAACACATCGTTTTAAAATACCTGACTGCTGCATTAAACCGTTCAACTTTTCCAAGAAAGCAAGCAACGCGCTGTGAATTTAAGCTGCCCTCTACTCAGAGGCGCAACTAGAGCCAAATTTCCCCAGGGGGGGGGGGGGGGGGGGGGGCTAAGAAAAAATTTCGGGGGGGGGGGGCTGAACATTTAATCAGTAGGCAGAGTGGGGCTGCAGGGGCTCTTAGAAGGGGTGAAACAACTGCAAGGCCTAATTAACATTCGAATGGTCTTTTAAAGACCTGTTAAACGTTCGGGTGCGGCTATGTGTGTGCCCGGGATCTGTCTCATCCCGGGCTGCCACACACGACGGGGGGGTCGGGGGTGGGGGGGGGGGCGGGAGCGGGCCTTTGAGTTCAATGGGTGTTGCGGGCCTGCCTCTACTCCCCCTCGAGGAAGGAGCTGTTCTTACAAGCTTCAAAACATCTTTTCAAGTAAGGAGTTGCTGGGTTAGTTTGGGACTTCCGCCTGACCTGGGACCTTCTTTAATTATAGAGAGACACATTTTATCACCGCGTTAAGGCTCCCAAATTCACACGTGACGCCCTACAAAGCACTCCTCGGTGCGTGGTTGTGCGCGAGGATGTACCTCAGCGTGAGCGCTTTCCTCAGAGTGTTGCAAGGTGGCCGCCGTATGTTTCGGTATTCTACGGAGCTTAAGAACCATTCTGAAATTTTTTGACTCTGATACCAGACAACTTATCGTTCAGTCAATGATATTGTCTAGATTGGACTATGCGTCCTCTTTGCTCCTTGGGACTAATAAAGCAGAAACGGCTCGCCTCCAGCGCATCCAGAACGCAGCTGCAAGAGCTGTAGTAGGCCTGCCCCGCTTTAGTTCTACCTCTAACACTATTCGTAAGCTACACTGGCTCCCAGTAGCCCAACGAATACAATTTAAAGCGCTATGCATCTCCTTTAAAATCTTAAAACATCCTAATCCTAAAATGTTAAAACCCCTCCTAAGGATGTATGTGCCTACGCGAGCCCTTCGCTCAGCCAACCAGAATCTGGTTGAAATCCCCCGTTTCAATCGTGCTAGAGCTGGGGGACGCTCTTTCCGTTATCTGGCAGCCAAGCTCTGGAATGCCCTCCCTTCCAACTTGCGAGAAATTAATGATCTGTACCAATTTAG
Organism: Lissotriton vulgaris; assembly: GCF_964263255.1. Classification (NCBI taxonomy): domain Eukaryota; kingdom Metazoa; phylum Chordata; class Amphibia; order Caudata; family Salamandridae; genus Lissotriton; species Lissotriton vulgaris. The sequence goes on from NC_141700.1 coordinate 365,196,917, forward strand.
GAAGGCCATCAAAACTTTTCTGTTTCCTTAAAAATTCCGGTTTTCTGTGTCTGTTGTGTTTTGTTTAGGATCAGCGCCGGGACGCCCCTTTGCTGGAGCAGCTGCGCGCTCTATAAAACCCATAACATAACATAACATAACGTGTGAGCATGCGCGAGGCCGCACCTAAACGCAAAGGGACTGGACGCTCTCTCCACGGCTTGCCGTCACGCAGAGTGAGGCCGTTTAAGAAGAGGCTTCTAGTTACCTAGCAACAGCAACTCCACGTCTTGCCATCATGCAGCGTGCAGCCATTTTGGAAGAGTCTTCTGGTTACCTAGCAACAGCAACTTGGATCGGCTCTCTCATATTATACACAGCTGATTTATTCATCGCTCATATGCACATTCCTTCATACAGTTAAATCCTCCACACAGATGTCTTGCTTATCACTGATGTGCACAGTTCTTTGGGCTGTTTAATACTTGCTGATTTACCCAATATCACTGTGAACTTACCAGTGCATCATCGCCGATGCACACGGCTCTAAGCATATTATTTAGTTTTAAAGTTTCATCTTTCAATCAGTGCTCATACGTGCACTTCTCCATTCATTCAAAATAATCATTTTACTGCAATTTTACTCTCTTGATTGATCTGTTACTCTACAGTGGAACTTTTGCTCGGTGACAGGCGCACCCATATTTTACTGTTTTGCAGTACGTTGCAGTTTGCAGTTTTGACATTATCACACATAGGGCCAGATGTAGGCCGCCCAATACCGGTCGGTAACGGCCGAAATTACCGATTTTCGGCCGTTACCGACCGGTATTGGGCTTTCCAGATGTAGGTGGCATTTTTTAAGGATTCGGTATTTTACCGAATCGGTAATTTAAGGATTCGGTAAAATACCGAATTCTTAACATACCGTTTCGGTAAAATACCGAATCCAGGATGTAGGAAGCACTCAAGTTAGTGCATTCCTCAGTTAAGGATTCGTTATTAATGAAAATCCTTGAAAAAGCATTTTTTTTGCTTTTCCAACAGTGCCATGTTGCAGACATACATGCCCTTAGGGCATGTATTTCTGCAACATGCGCACCCATACACAATTGAGGGGTGCAACAGGGTGTCAAAGTGACACCCTGCCACCCTTCAATGTTCCCCCAATTACCAAATCGGTATTTACCGATTCAGTAATTGACATTCATTCCTATTAGCCTCCAGGCCCATAGGAATGAATGGCAATTACCGAATCGGTAAATACCGATTCAGTAATTACCGAAACTTACTGATTCTGTTATTTTTTCGGAAAAAATACCTACATCCCATTTGCCTGTTCTTAAATACCGAATCGGTATGGTTCGGTATTTAAGAATCGGTAATCTGGGATCACCTACATCTGCCCCCTAATATCTTATTTCAACTCTGTTTTGTGACACAAAGCAGAATGTTCCTCCTCCACCTTTCTTTCTTTCTTATGAATCCTGGTGAACCACAAATCCCATGGAAAAAATGGATGAATGTTTTCATAAATTAAGCAAGGGTGTGTGGAAAATCTTTAAGTGCAGAACGCAGAATGGCATTATTACTTGTCTGAAGGCCAAGACGTTTTTCGGCACTTACCTGATTTGTCTTCAGAGATAAGTAATAATTTAAATGAATACGAAATATGTATTAACAAATTAGATCTACATTATTTACCTAAAGTTTCAAGGGTCTTGGAAAAATATCAATTTGGTAAGCGTATGCAGAGGTCTGGTGAATCTGTTGAGGAATATGTTTCTGTTTTAAGGAAACTAGCATCCACGTGTTCTTTAGGTATCACCATTGAAGAAAGTCTTTGTGATCAGTTTATGTTAGGATGATTGTTGTACCCTGGACATAGAGACACTGGTAGCCATGTAGTATATTTCAAGTCTTCTTTATTGGTTCCATGTAAAGGTAGCATCAATCATAGTTCAGCCAACTCTGGTCAGGTACTAGCCATGTACCAGCATCACCAGGAGCAGCCTGCCTAGCTGCTCAGCCCATCTCCAACTGTCACCACTCATCCACACAGGCACCCAGGCATTCCATTCATCACAGTCACAACAACATTCCGTTACCATCTCTCACTCTGGCTGAGCAGCTAGGAGGACCTAGGCTGATTACATGTAAATGTAACACTGAGGATATATCAATGTTGTGTACAGAAAGCTAGAGAGAGCGTTTTGCAAAAAGATGACCTCTCTTTATCAGAGGTTGTCACTCTTGCCAAAAGTTTTGAACATAGTAAAGCATGTATTGAGGAAATAAAGAAAAGATCTGCCTTGAAGTAGCATCTTAAGGCACCTGATACTAAGGAATGTGTGTACTGAACTGACTGCTAGGGAAGGTTGTAGGAGGTGCAAGGTCGCTGACCTTGGATTTTTGTATTCCATCTCTTCTCTGCACAAACAAAGTAATGTGTCTGTTTATGTTTAAATGTCTTTATTGACTCTCAGCATAACCATACAACATACAACAATACACTACACTCTGTAAGTACTGCTATAAGCCCCATCAATTAGGCTGGCTTGGATGAAAGAAAATAAAAATAAACAAAAACCACCATCAATCCCGCTCCTCCTCCCTCTGAGGCATGCAGCTTTATTTTATGTGCCCTTGGACTCGCTCCCTGGCTGGAGACCCCTGTCCTGTAGTAGCCTATTACCGTTGGTGTTTCGGTGCGGTTTGTGGTGGGTCAACTAGTCGCAACAATCTCAGGTACCTTGGGCAGGTAAGTTCTTTAAACTCCTAGGTCAACAGCGACTGAAAGGGTTTCGAGAGATCTTGGAACGTGGCCCCTGGATTGGAGAGAGAGATCCTTTCCATCCCAAGAATGCGCCAAAGACTGTGAAGCCACCCCAGATAAGTGGGCAAGGTGGTCGTCCCCAAGTGAGATAGAATATTTTGGACAGCCTCTCCCAGCGCTAATGCAATGTGCCAACCCCTCCGTGTTCTGAGTGGAAAGGTGAGAGGGTATGAAGTCCCGATAGAGTGTAAGCAAGAAAGCGGGGTGCCTGGGTGTTGAATTGGGTGTTGATGTCATCTAATACCTGCGTCCAGTAGCCCGAGATTTGAGGGCATTCCGACAGCAGGTGGGTTAGGGTGTCCAGCGAGCCACATGGTCTCCAGCGTTGGGGGCTTCAGGTTGGGTTACCTCTATGAAGCCTTGGAGGAGAAAGATACCAATAGGTAGCTATTTTCGTTGCGGTCTCTATGTTCGCTACACTGCGTGTCGTGTGACGAACTCTGCAATAAATGTCCGTCTATAGAGTTCTTTTGTCAAGCACGAGTCCATGTGTTTTTCGTCACTAACCATTTCTCAAAGGCATAAGGGACCTCTGTGCCGCCTCCGGTACTTCTGACAGCATAACCCGATGCCGGATTTTGTGGTAGCAGAAGCGTTCCTTCTCTAGGAGATTCTGTTGTGTACTTTAGTCATCAAATGAGAAGGGCCCCTCCACATCAAAGAAATGTCCTATGGTCCGGCAGTCCTCTTTGGTCCATAGAGCAAATGCTCTTGTGTCAAGACCAGGGGTAAAGGCAGTAGAACAAGTTACTTACCTTCGGTAACGCTTTTTCTGGTAGATACAGTATCTGCCTGTGGATTCCTCACCTTGTGAATATCCCCTTGCGTCAGCAACATTCGGAAATTCTTTTTGTAGCTTTGCGCCGACGTGGACAACATCATAGAGGCACGGCATTGCACGCGACTCCGCTGACGTCACCAACACTACAATAGGCCCACGCCGGCATGATGACGTCAGTTCCGCCCTTTTTTCCGTGCCTTCGAGGCACACGGATGGACCAACGACAGTAGAAATATACACAGTATACACAGTACACAAATGTCAAGGTGACACACACAGTGTGAAACAAATGCAATAAAACATTTGAAATAAACAACTCCTTGATAATAAAGTAGATACATTACAGTAACTCTGGTATAGAAGAGTGGACAACGGGGAGGCGGGTGGGTCAGTGAGGAATCCACAGGCAGATACTGTATCTACCAGAAAAAGCGTTACCGAAGGTAAGTAACTTGTTCTTCTGATAGATACATCTTCCAGTGGATTCCTCACCTTGTGAATAGAGTCCCACAGCAGTCCCCACTCCCGGAGGAGGGTGTCCACTCTCCTATACCAGAAAATCCTGGAGGACAGAGAGTGCAAAGTGACCTTCTCGCCTCACCTCGGCATCTAAGCAGTAATGCTTCGCGAAAGTGTGGAGGGAGGTCCAAGGCGCGGCCCTACAAATATCCTCTACAGGTACACCCCTAGACAAAGCAGAAGTTGATGACTTTGCTCTTGTAGAGTGAGATCTTATACCCTCTGGAGGTTCCTTACCGGCCAAAGAGTAGCAGATCTTTATACAGAGGATGATCCATCTTGAAAGAGTGTGCTTGGGCACAGCTCTTCCTTTCTTGCAGCCAGCAAATCCAATGAAGAGCTGGTCATCCACTCGATAGTCTCTAGTCCTATCGAGATAAAAGTTCACCGCCCCCTTAGGGTCCAGACGGTGTAGTCTCTCCTCCTCCTTGGAAGGGTTAGGGGGAGGATAAAAGGTAGGAAGGGTAATAGTTTGTCCTAGATGGAAGGGAGTTACCACCTTAGGGAGAAAAGCAGTCCTGGTCCTAAGAACCACTCGTTCAGCATGAATGGTCAAGAATGGGGGCTTGGAACTAAGAGCTTGAAGCTCACTTACCCTCCTTGCCGAGGTGATCGCAACCAGGAAGACCGTCTTAAAAGACAAAAGCCTCATGGGACACTTGTGTAAGGGTTCAAAGGGAGAACCCATCAAGTAAGTTAAAACAAGATTTAAATCCCATTGAGGCACAATAAAGGGAGTAGGAGGGAACTTACTTGTGAGGCCCTTCAAAAACCTTAAAACCACAGGAGACTTGAAGAGAGACGGCTGATCCGGCAAACAGAGAAATGCCGACAATGGTGAAAGATAACCCTTCACTGTGGCAACAGCAAAACCCTGCTGTGCTAAAGAAAGAGCAAACTGTAAAATATCAGACAAACGAGCCTTCAGAGGGTTAACAGACTTCTCCCCACATCAAGAGACAAATTTCGACCATCTATATGAATAAATGGATTTAGTGGAGTCACGTCTAGCCGAAAGAATGACATCCACCACATCGTGTGGGAGAGAAAAGGAATTCAGGTTGTCCCGTTCAATCTCCAGGCATGAAGGTGTAATGTCTGGAGGTGGGGTGTAGAACCTGCCCCTCCATCTGGGAGAGGAGATCTGCCCTGAACGGGAGACGGAGCGGCGGGCTAGAGGAGAGGTGGAGAAGATCCGTGTACCACACCCTTCTTGGCCAATCCGGAGCGATCAGAATAACTTGGGCCCAGTCTTGGCGAATCTTCCTCAGAACCCGAGGAATCAAAGGTATGGGAAGAAACGCGTAAAGGAGTTGACTTCCCAAACTCAACTGAAACGCGTCACCCAAGGCTCCTTGAATCGGATACTGGAGACTGCAGAGGGACCGGCAGTGAGCATTCTCGCGAGTGGCAAACAGGTCCACCTGAAGAGTTCTCCACGTCCGAAAGACGTGACGAACCACCTCCGTGTGAAGCCTCCACTCGTGGTCGGCCGAAAACTGCCGACTGAGACTGTCTGCACGCACGTTCAGAACTCCGGCCAGATGATTTGCCATCAGACAAATCTGATGGTCCTGAACCCAGGACCAAAGGCGCAGAGCCTGTCTGCAGAGACACTGCGACCCCACTCCTCCCTGCTTGTTGACATACCACATCGCGGTCGTATTGTCGTCAGGACTTGAACTGACCTACCGCGAAGGGAAGGGAGGAAGGCCTTGAGTGCCAAACGAATCGCCCGTAACTCTAGAAGGTTGATGTGAAGCAACCTTTCTTCTGGAGACCAAAGACCTTTGACCTCTAGATCCCCCAGATGAGCACCCCACCCTAGAGTGGATGCATCCGTAATCACTGCGGCCACCGGGGGAGGCAGATGAAAAGGCTTTCCCTGAGACAGATTGCCTTCCAACGCTCCACCAAGATAGATCCGCCGCAGTTTCTCTGGAGATCCTCACAGACTCCCTGAGATCTCCGTTGTGTTGATACCACTGCCTGCGGAGGCCCCACTGGAGCGCCCTCATGTGCCAGCGTGCATGGTTGACAAACAGAATGCAAGAAGCCATCAGACCGAGCAGGCGAAGGAACTCCAGGACTGGAACGACCGCTCCATTGTGAAATAAAGGAATCATTTCCTGTATGTCGCGAATCCTTTGAGGAGGAGGGAATGCACGACATACAGCTGTGTCCAGTACAGCACCTATGAACAGGTTGCGCTGGGAGGGCACCAGGTGAGACTTGGGTACATTTATTGAAAAACCCAACCGGTACAACAACTGAGTTGTCTCCTGCAGATGCTGGAGCACTCTCTCTGACAACTCTGCTTTGATCAGCCAGTCGTCCAAATAGGGGAATACTGGAATCCCCCACCTTCTGAGATGTGCAGCCACCACCGCCATCACCTTGGTGAAGACTCGAGGAGCAGTAGTAATTCCAAAAGGAAGGACCGCAAACTGATAATGTTGCGATCCCACCGAAAACCGGAGATACTTCCTGTGCGACGTCAGGATTGGGATGTGAAAATACGCATCCTGCAAGTCGAGCGACACCATCCAGTCTTCTTCCAGCAGCGCCTGAAGAACCTGCACAAGGGTGAGCATCTTGAACTTCTCTTGTTTTCGATAAAGATTCAAGATCCTGAGATCCAGGATTGGAGGAAGTCTGCCACCCTTCTTGGGAATCAGGAAATAGCATCCCTGACCCCTTTCCTGCTCTGGCACCACCTCTATCGCACCCTTTCTTAATAGCGTCTGCACTTCCTCCTGCAGAAGTAAGAGGTGTTCCTCCATCCAAAAACCTTGGCAAGGAGGGTAATTGGGAGGAAATTCCCGAAAGGGAAGAGCATACCCATTTTCTACGAGATTGAGAACCCAAAGATCTGATGTAACCGATTCCCAATCCCGTAGAAAGTGGGTAAGCTGACCCCCCACCGGACCCACATGATCCTGAATGGCGGATCTAGGGCTGCTTTTCCGAGGCTGGGGGGTTGGAAGAAGTGGAGGAGGAGGAGGCCTGGCGACCTCTAGGACGAGCTCTTTGTTTTCCCCTGTACGACTTGTACAAGGGATTCTGCTGCTGCTGCTGCTGTTTACCTTGCCGATAGGTGCTTAAGGAAGAGCGACCATATCCTTTGAACCTTCTGGTAGAAGAACCCTTGGTCTGAAGCTCTAAAGATTTGGCAGTAGCTCTACTGTCCTTAAATCTTTCTAAGGCCGTATCAGCTTTTTTACCAAAGAGTCCAGCACCATCAAACTGCAGATCTAACAAAGCATCCTGAACATCCGCTGAAAAATCCGAAGATTTCAGCCAAGCTGATCTTCTTGTAGCAACTGCAGTACCCATGATGCGTGCCACGGAATCCACAGTGTCTAGTCCACTTTGTATCACCTGACGAGCAGCTGCCTGCGCATCCGTTAGTACTTCTTCAAAATCTTTCCTGCTGTCATCAGGGATCTTAGGTGCCAGAAGACGCAGTGTATCCATGAGAGCATGTACATATCTCCCCATAAGGCAAGTGGCATTGGTTGACTTTAATGCCATACTCGCAGAAGAAAAGGTCTTTTTAGCAACCTGATCTTGCTTCTTTGCATCCTTATCTCCAGGCACTTGAGGAAATGCACTCACAGTCTTTTTGGAACAGGCTGCCTGGATTACTAAACTTTCAGGTGAAGGATGAGAAGTCAGAAAAGCAGGGTCTTCTGGGGCGACCCTGTACCTTCTTGCCACACTCCTGGAAACTGCTGGTGCTATAAGTGGCTTTTTCCAAACTTCCATAATAGGCTCCGTTAAAGCCTCATTAAAGGGGAGTAACGGTTCCACCATAGAACTGGGCGTATGCAGAACCTCAGTTAGTAGATTAGACTTAAATTCTACTGTAGGAAGAGTCAAATTCAAAAGTTCCGCTGCCTTCCTCATAACCATGTGATAAGGCTGAATGTCTTTTGAAGGGGCATCAGATACAGAAGGTAGCTCCCACTCTGGAGAAAACTCCAGGCCACTAGCCTCCGCCAGTTTATCGAAACAGTCATCCTCAAGCTCACCTTCTTCCATTTCAGCTTGAGCTTCTGTATATCTCTGCTCTTCTATGAGGTGCTGAGCCTCCCTCCTGGACCTTTCCTTCACACGCCACGCCGTCGGATCCACCAACGACTCCGACTGAGCCGGAACCGACGTCGGTATCGAATCCGATGGCAAAGTGGCTTTACCTCGCGGTCGACTCGGTGCAGACGTCGTCGGTATCGGCGTCGACGATCTCGGCGGAGCCGGGTATTGCCAAGGCGGTGTCTGAGCCGGCATGAATGGCAAAAATGGAGCCGGAGCATAGGAGTGTGGAACTCCTAAATTGAAGGCTAGTGGACCCATGGGACCCGAAGGCACACCAGAGGGGTACCAGGCCCTTGAAAATACACCATACATAGCGCTGATGGATCTTGGCCAGGGGCCGGAAATGGTGGCTGAAGACCCTCGGGCTGGCCTCGAGGTGGTTCCGAATTCGGCTCTTCTACAGGCACAGAATTCTCACCAACCAGAACTTCCTCCTCATCCTCACGGGCCGGGGACGACGCCGGAGATTGTACCGGAGACGGAGCCGGAACCTACGACTCCGAAGGCGAAGCTTCACCTTCCGGATACAAGTCCTCCTCCGGAGGAACCACCTTCAAACGTACCTTTTTAGGTGACTTCGACCTCGAGTCCGAATCCCTACCGGAGTGACGTCGGGACTCGTGTCTTCTTTTCTTATGCTTCTTCCTTGACTTCGAAGAATGGTCTGATGGTGACTTCGAAGACGACTCTTCTCGAGGCCTTTATCTCGACGCCGATCTTGACCTCGCCCTTCTCGAACGAGACCTCGAAGAATTTTTTCTTTTGTCACCAGTCAGCTTCGCCACCAGAAGTTTGGTCTCTCTCTCTCTCGCAGAGCCTTTGGGTTCATCTTCCGACACGAAGAACATTCTTCAACATCATGATCTGAACTCAGACACCAGATGCAATCTTCGTGTGGGTCCGTGATTGATATCATTTTCCCACACTCTCCGCAAGGCTTGAAGCCGGTCTTCTTTGTCGACATCGTGAAGGAAACAAAGAAACAGAAAAGCGAAGAAAATAGCAAAAAGTTACTAAGAGGCTAAAGAGATTCCCCGAAACCGTTAGCGACGATGACGCGGAAAAAAGGGAACTGACATCATCACGCCGGCGTGGGCTTATGGTAGTGTCGGTGACGTCAGCGGAGTCGCGTGCGATGCCGTGCCTCTATGACGTCGTCCACGTCGGCGCGAAGCTACAAAAAGAATTTCCGAATGTTGCTGACGTAAAGGGATATTCACAAGGTGAGGAATCCACTGGCAGATGTATCTATCAGAATTGTGGACTATAGGTGTGATTGGAGAAGGAAGAGTCGGAAACCCACGAGATATGGCCACTCTGTCCCAAGCTGATAGAGTAGAGTGTGTGACCCTTGATCAGTATAAGTTACGTGGCCTTCCCGCCTTTGTGAGAAAGGAGACTCTCCATAGGGGCTGTCTAGCCAAAGCTCTGTCCGTAAACAGCCAGTGCTTCTCGGATTCTGGTCTTGACCATTCTACCAGGGGTCTCAACTGCACCGCCCAGTAACAGTCCTGCAAATTTAGGATTGCTAATCCCCATTCGATTGGGGGCCTATAACATAGCTCTCTATGTAATCTGGGTCGCTGATAACGACAGATGAAGCGCTCCATCACGTTGCATAGAGTACAGCACTCCTGAAGGAGGGGCCAGCAGGAGGGTCTGAAATAGGAATATTATCTTAGGTAAGACTGTCATTTTTATCGCCGCTATGTGGCCCAACCAAAATAGCGAGTGTGGTCTCTATCTACGGAGGCAGTCCCGTATATGCCGCAGTAAAGTTGTGTAATTCAATAAAGTGGTGCACTGTATGCTGGCTGCGAGTTGAAGGCCTAAGTAGGAAATAGGCTCTTGAGCCAATTGAAGGTGATGTGCGCATTTGAGTACCTCTATTGTGTGCGGGGTCAGTGACAGATTAAGATCTTGTGGCTTATGGACATTGACCTTGAATACAGATACTTGCACAAAGCATTCCAACTCGGTCATAAGGGCAGGCAGGGAGTCCCCAGGATTTTCCAAGGCGGCGACTATGTCATCCGCGTATGAACTGATCTTATGTTCCTTACCCCCAAACACCACCGAAGATCTCAAGGGATTGTTAGACCTGTCAGCCCTAGGGTGGTCTTTCCCTATTTTTTTTCGCCCTTGCCTTAGTTTTCCCACCTTCTTTTTGTTGGCCTTAGGTCTCTGGGCACCTTCCCATTGCTAATCAATGCTAAGGTGCAGGTGCTCTCTTCCCCCAACATATCTGCCACTGACCCCTGCTACCGCAGCGTGGTCTTGTTAGACGCACTCTAGTAGCCAGGAGCTGGCTGGAACCCCTAAACATTGTAGCAATGCCAGCCTGCCTGCCTGCCCATAGCTAGAGTAAGGGAGCTCCTGGAACCTTCCAGAATAGGGGAATGGTCACCAACTGCCAACTGCCACTATAAAAGAAAAGGGAGGGAAACTTTCCAGAGAGTTGGGGCATCACTGACCTGGGGGACCCTACGCAGGAGACTTAGGTGGTAGGGCCTAGTCAGGAACCTATACCACTGGGGGTGACAGGGTTTAGGCGCTGCCCACCAAGCTGAGTAAGGAACACTGAACTAGCCCACTGATCTGGCCCGGCGGGAGGGGAACCCAGGGACCACCTGAAGTGACCTGCTGAGGAAAGCCTTCAACTCAACTCCTCTTCAAGAAACCAAGGGACTGTAACCTACCAAGGGCGCAGGAACCACCAAGCGCCAAGAACAAATCCAACTGCCAGGACTACTGGGGATCAAACAGGTACTGGACTGTGTCCCTTCTGCGCCCCTCATCTGGGCCTGCGCTGACCTGCCTAATCCCCTTTGCTGTCCTACATCATCTCCCATGTGGTGCTGCTTGCCCTGCCTACCCAGCGCTCCTCTACTGTGCCCCTTTGAAAGCACTGTGATCTGCCTCCAAGCGCTAGACTGTTCAAGAACGGCTGTGCCAGAAAATCGCTGGACTTCGTGGAACCTGCCTCTTTCCCCCCGAACGCTGTGGCTGGAGCGCTTGCTGCCGATCACCGCGGCCCAGCCCAATTGTGAAGGGATCCCGCGGCGGCCTCCGGAGCTTGAGGAAGGCCGCCGGGTATTTCAGTCAGGCCTCGCTAGGCCTGAAGCTTCTGCCAACCTGCCTCACGTGACGGACGCGCGGAAGAGACTCCGCCCCCGCCGCACTCCTATTGGACGCCGAAGACGCGCCCCGCAGGCCGCACTGCTATTGGCGGCTGCGGGTGCACCTCCTCCCTGCCGCAGCCTGATTGGTCCTGGGCCTGAGGAAGCCTCTGGAGGCCTGGGACCGGGAGAGGAGCCGGCACGAACGCTCCTGAGCCCCCACCTGCCAGCTCAGGCCCCCGGAGGGCCTGGAAAGCACCGGAAGGCCCATCGGAGGGCAGGGGCCCCTCCCTTCCTGCCAGAATCAACGCAAGGGCTCCTGTGGGACCCGAAGAGACCAGGTAACCCCTGGGGAGGCGGGCGTAAGAGGAGGCCCCGAGTTCGCCCTTCCCCATGGGCACATTGCTGTTGGGCCCGTTGGCCCTTGTTAGCCCAAAGAGAGCCCCCCTGAACTGGGCCAAGACTCTGGTAGGCCCCTGGATCCGGGGCTAGTTAAGTTTACCCCTGCCTGGGGTAAAGTTGAACACGGGACCCTGTGGCTTTATGAGTGGCCCATTCCTGAGATCTGATCTGCTCCTTGTAGGCCGGATAGGTGGTTTACTCATGCCTGATGCGATGGTTATTCCTGCCTAATGCATGGTCTGCTCACCTACTGAAATGGTTATTCTGGCCTACTACAATGTTTCATGAATGCCCACAGTTATCTCCTAGGTTGCTCCTGTGATGAAATGATTATTGCTCAGTAAAGAAATGTTCTCTGAATGTCTCTATAAGGAGTTTCTTGCAGGTGCTGACTGGGAGCAAGGCTGATGCCAGGCCTACAGTTTTTTTTACTATTTACTATTTATGTATTTATGGCTGAGCAATTCAGAATATGCGCTTTTAAGAAAAGGTAATGAGTTATCACTACTGTGGTTTTTGATTGCCCTGATCTTGCTCTTAGATAAAACTTATTTATTTGGATCAAACATACTGGTGTGGTCTCAGTTTTTGTGTGCATTTGTCGTCTCAGTGGATGTGTGTGCTGGGCAGTCACTTAACACCTAAGCTTCGGGTGCCTACCTGCTCGGGCCAAGCTACCCCTCGGGGAGCTGGTGAACCCAGTTCCTACAGGGATCATTCTGCAATCTTTGGGCCATGGGCTCCATATAAAGGGTGAATAGAAGTGGTGAGAGTGTGCAACCCTGTCTTGTTCCTGATCGGATAGGAAAGGGATCCAGTGCCATGGACAGATGCAGTAGGATTGGTATAACTAACTTAACGCCCAGCTTATAAATCTCTCTGGAGGCCAAGATGGCGCATGGTTGCTGTAAGATCGGGCCAGTACAAACTATCGAACACCTTCTCAGCGTCAATAGAAAGGATCATGCGTTCAATATCAAAAAGCTCTGCCTGGTCTATAAATGTGGAAGAGGCGTTTAGTATTATCGGAGCACTGGCGGATAAGCACAAAGCCCAACTGGTCTGGGTCTATCAACCCTGGAAGACAAGTGGAGAGTCGCTGCACCCGAATCCCTGTGAACAGTTTAAGGTCCACTTTAAGGTGGGAGTTAGGACGAAAGGAGGCGCAGTGCCACTTGTCCTTTCCCGGTTTGGGTATGACTGTAACTAGTGCCTCCAGCATGGTGGATGGAATGGGGGAGGAGACCCCAATTGAGTTGTACACCCTCACGGGGCCAATGTGGCGCAGAAGGTTTTATAAAAAAGGGAAGAAACCCCATCCGGGCCTGGGGACTTAAGAAGTTTTTGTTTAGAAATGGCTGAGATTACCTCCTTTAGCTTGTTCGGGGAGTCAAGGTCTTCAGTCTGGATAGGTGTTAGTATGGCAGTCTTCACGCCATGTAAGTATTGGGCAGGCCCATCGTCAGAGAGTTGCTGTGCCTCATATAGGGTTGCATAGTATTGCCGGAATGTTTCTGCAATGTCCTGGTCAGAAGTCTGCTCTTGCCCAGAGTGGTCAATAACTGTGGGTATATTGGAGGCCTGCCGCTGTGCCAGGAGTCTCCCACTTCTATCACCCCCAGTGTAGAAGGAGTGTCTAAGCCGTAGCACAGCATAATCTTCCCTATCAATGTCGAGGCCTGGTAATTGGGTTTGTGCCACCTTAAGCTGCCTCCAGACTCTGGGAGCGCCTGTTGTCTGGTGCATACATTCTAACTCTTTCACTCGCTGGAGAGTTGCTCTCTTTTTTCTCGCCAAGTTTTGTTGTCGAATGTGGTGATAGCGATAAACTCTCCCCTGTCTTCAGGGCGTCCCAAAGTGTTGCAATAGGGGTATTGGGCGTGTCCTTCACGTCGAAGTAATCCACTTTGCTTTTGACATCAGCTGTACTACTGTGGAGTGTTGGAGCTTTGTCTCTTTGAGCCACCAAAAGCGGCATGTGGGTCGAGGACCAGTGAAGGCCAATGACATACACACTGCTGAGTGGTCCAATATTGTGCAAGATAGTATCTCTACCAGTTGTGCCTGCTGGGTCATTGTGCTGGTGGTTAGAAGATAGTCAATCCCAGCATAGGTCTTATGGCAATGTGAATAGAAAGTGTACTCTCTATCCGTCGGATGATGCGACCTGCATATGTCAGTCAGCCCTGCCTCAGTCAGAAGCTGCCTTCCCTCCTTGGTGAGTGACAGGGTCCGCTTGTTGCTGGCTAGATCTGTCCATATCATTATCAAAAACTAGGTTAAACTCCGACCCTATGACCAACAATCTGTCTGTGGGATTTGGAAAACTCCACACCACCTCATGAAGGAACCCCTCCTGTCCCTCATTCAGGGCATATACTGTGCCTATGGTGAAAGTGTGTGGGCCCAGTGTGAATGTGTGTGCCAGCTGCCTACCTATGATTTAGGCCCGTTTGGGGCCAACTCTGCATTGCACTTAGAGGAGACCAGAATGGCCACACAAGCTGTCTTGGCGGTGTGAGACGAGAAAAATTGCTGAGGGAATGCCTTGGCTCTTCATCTATAAGTGACCTTTGACAAAAGATGTGTCTCCTTGAGAAGACAGATATGTGCGTCCGCGTTTTCTTGGAACGAAAGAACGGGCCGCCTATTAACCGGAATGTTAAGGCCTTTCACATTGAGTGAAATAATCTTGAGTGTTGCAGTCATTTGATTGGTTTTATTAAATCGTTATGCATAGCTGGGTGCCGGTGTGACCGCGAGGGCCAGCCACTTTGCGAGTTGATAGGTGTTGTGGGCCAGTGATCAAGCTCCGGAAGAGCCTCTTCGAGCTTGCATGTGTCTGTTTAAAGCACTTCAGTTTTGTGCAGCGCAGCAACTACTCCATTTCTCCTTAAAACCTGTGCCTACGTCCTCATTCTCATATCTATTCCACCAAATGCAATTTCAGGTCCCTTATATTCCTACGCACTTAGGTGTAAGAGATGTAGTCTAACTGCCACAGCTATACTCCACTCCAATCTACCCTACTCTACTCCACTCCAATCTACCCTACTCTACTCCACTCCGGTCTAGCCAACCCCACTCCGGTCTAGCCAACCCCACTCCGGTCTAGCCAACCCCACTCCGGTCTAGCCAACCCCACTCCGGTCTAGCCAATCCCACTCCGGTCTAGCCAACCCCACTCCGGTCTAGCCAACCCCACTCCGGTCTAGCCAACCCCACTCCGGTCTAGCCAACCCCACTCCAGTCTAGCCAACCCCACTCCAGTCTAGCCAACCCCACTCCGGTCTAGCCAACCCCACTCCGGTCTAGCCAACCCCACTCCAGTCTACTCAACCCCACTCCAGTCTACTCAACCCCACTCCAGTCTACTCAACCCCACTCCAGTCTACTCAACCCCACTCCAGTCTACTCAACCCCACTCCAGTCTACTCAACCCCACTCCAGTCTACTCAACCCCACTCCAGTCTACTCAACCCCACTCCAGTCTACTCAACCCAACTCCAGTCTACTCAACACCACTCCAGTCTACTCAACACCACTCCAGTCTACTCAACCCTACTCCAGTCTACTCAACCCCACTCCAGTCTACTCAACCCCAACCCCACTCCAGTCTACTCAACCCCACTCCAGTCTACTCAACCCCACTCCAGTCTACTCAACCCCACTCCAGTCTACTCAACCCCACTCCAGTCTACTCAACCCCACTCCAGTCTCGATCTAGCCAACCCCACTCCGGTCTACTCAACCCCAGACCAGTCCAGTCTACTCAACCCCAGACCAGTCCAGTCTACTCAACCCCACTCCAGTCCAGTCTACTCAACCCCACTCCAGTCCAGTCTACTCAACCCCACTCCAGTCCAGTCTACTCAACCCCACTCCAGTCCAGTCTACTCAACCCCACTCCAGTCCAGTCTACTCAACCCCACTCCAGTCCAGTCTAATCAACCCCACTCCAGTCCAGTCTACTCAACCCCACTCCAGTCTACTCAACCCCAGACCAGTCCAGTCTACTCAACCCCAGACCAGTCCAGTCTACTCAACCCCACTCCAGTCCAGTCTACTCAACCCCACTCCAGTCCAGTCTACTCAACCCCACTCCAGTCCAGTCTACTCAACCCCACTCCAGTCCAGTCTACTCAACCCCACTCCAATCCAGTCTACTCAACCCCACTCCAGTCCAGTCTACTCAACCCCACTCCAATCCAGTCTACTCAACCCCACTTCAGCCTACTCAACCCCACTTCAGGCTACTCAACCCAACTTCAGGCTACTCAACCCCACTTCAGGCTACTCAACCCCACTTCAGGCTACTCAACCCCACTTCAGGCTACTCAACCCCACTTCAGGCTACTCAACCCCACTTCAGGATACTCAACCCCACTTCAGGCTACTCAACCCCACTTCAGGCTACTCAACCCCACTTCAGGCTACTCAACCCCACTCCAGGCTACTCAACCCCACTCCAGTCTACTCAACCCCACTCCAGTCTACTCAACCCCACTCCAGTCTACCCCAATTCATTTCAATCTACCCCACTCAACTCCAATCCACCAAACTCCAATCAAATCTACTCCATTTCAATCTACCTCAATACACTCCACCTCACTCCAATCTACCCCACTTCACCCCACTCTACTGCACTCCACTCTACCCCACTCCACTCAAATCTAACCCAAACCAGTGTGCAGCCCAGGGAACTAAATTAGAAGCTTTTGCTTGGTTGAATTATGTGTATATTAAAACTAAAAACTGTATATTCAAGATGAAAATGTGGGTATTTTCAAAACTCATTATTAGGTATTTGGGGAATATGGGTTGAATTTTAGATATATATTTAAAACAGATATTTGTGTGATAAAATTCAAACAGCAGTGTGGAGCAGGTATTACTAATATTAACTTGCAGCTAGTGGCATTGCAGTGATGGTGGGTATGTGTTAAAAGCATTCCACATTGACAACACATTTTTTACATTACTGTTGGCAACCATGCCTGATGTACAGAGGTGATCAATGCTGTTCATCTTGCATATGGTGGCCACTATAGTAACCTTGACTCATGTAGTTACTATTACATCTCTAATAATATTACTAGCTCATTGAACATACATAGCTCTTATTACACAAAAGATTGGGGGCACCTGGAATATATTATTTTGCAGTTGTCAGTACTCCACCCAGATGTCCCTCTACGGGATCTGCAGGATGTAGTGCAGTGCCCAGAGCTGCTGACTCGGGAGCCCGGAATCCGGGTTCAAGTCTTGGCACTGGCTCAGCATCATGTGATTCTGGGCAAATCACTTAGTCTCACCATGCCCATGAACAGCACCTGGATACCCTCATGGGTGATAAGCCGGGCAATGTAAATCTACAAATTTAATTTAATTTTAATGTAATCCTCATGGAACAGTCGGATCACCAGGTATCTAAAAGACACTGTGGTCCATTTTAGTGGCAATATAGTGAGTTGTGAATACTTCGGTGGGACTTGGATTTTGGAGGGAACAGACTTGGTATTTCTCTGTTCATTTTTTGATTCGTTTTAGACTCAGAGTTCTGGTTGGCTGAGGAGCAGTTTTAGGTTACCACTGGCATTACAGATTAAAATAGTAGGCCATCCGCGTATAGCGATATGACAGGAGTGTGTCCATACAGCAATATACCTTTGGGTTATTCCTCTTTCCTCACTAGAATAGCCATGTTTTCCAGGTTTAAGTATCCTACAAATAGTCATAAAACTATTTCCAGTAGATCTTGTTCCTTGACTAGGCATATACCCTTAAACCTCACATTTGAGCACCTTATTGATTACAGCACAACAAATACCTTTCTACACACCTGACCCGCTGCTCTTTTCTTAACAGGTTCTTAACAAGTCCATAGTTCACAAAACGTCTTGAAATAAATCTGGGTCAGTCTAGCACGGTCTTGTCTGTAACAGACCATCTTTTCTCCTTTTTAAACTGACTTTATGATGATACTTTTGAACGTATGAATTTTAAGTAGACATTGTTCTACATTTCTAGGTCTGCACCATGTCTGTGTCTCAGATTCTCTGATTTATGGGTACATTTCCCCCATAATAATTCTACGTACGCTCCTGCCTGTTCGAATTTGCATGAAACTTATATGGTAAATAATTTGTCATAAAATAGATCTCCTTTGGTGAAATGGGAACTTTAAATGTGAATTTCTAACTATAATGTTAGTTTACATAAACATTTAAAAAACCTAATAAAATCAGTTTAAAATAAACAAGACAAGGCATTATACAGCAGTCGAACAATGTTAACATTTCTAACCTGAAGCACATCCCTCTGAAACATTTCTCCTGGGGGATCTCTTACTCTTTGGTGGACGAGGAGATGATGTGCATATCTCTAGAACAGTATCCTTCTTCGACACTAAAAATAATAACAAATATATCATGACAAAATATCCGACTACAATGTGAAACTTTTAGATACCACGGCTAAGCATTTCATAACAAACATTCCTTTACAAGTCTATCACAATGGCCAGAAAATGGTTAAGTTTCAAAGGACTTCGGCAGAAGACATATGGAGCTATCAGAAAGAGTAGAACTTTGTATAAACAATGCTGTGTGAGTTAATTTTGGTAATGGACGGAGGATACAGAAACAAAAATGGACAACCACATGAAATCCAGGGAAAGTGAGGCTTAAAACCCATCACCAAACTCATACCATTAGCAACCAGCCAAAAATAAAGTGGCAATGTTACAGTCAACTTAGGGTCTAAATAACAAATAGGGTAAAGACAGGCCAACCGAATATGGGCCAGGTGGATTATGAAAAGAGGGACAAACATGGGGAGACGTTGCGGCCTTACGGTCAGAGCTGCAGACTGGAGCTGGGGAACCAGGTTCAAGCCTCAGGTCAGCTACCATCCCAAGCTAACCACTTCGTTTTTCAGCCTTTCTTAACTCACTTGTTTATTTGTGCACTGCCCCTGAAATTTTACTTGTTGGGGGGGCATGTGAATTGTAATTGTACAACGCGCTGTAACAAAGCACTAGCACACCTACCTGTTTCTGATTGGAAACTTTTAGCACTTTTAGTGTCTGCTCCCCGGTCCATCACAACATCTGCTGATTCTGTGGAGGGAGCGCGACGCAATATTTTCCACACTTCCGGTGGGATAGTCTCGGTCGCCATTTTCGAGCGAAGGTGGTCTAGTCATTAATAAACTCGTTATAAATGGAGGGATGGGTGCCGGCGCGCAGTGGGCGCGCCGGTGGTGCGCCAAAGGAAAGCCCATCTGCGCCCCTGTCTGCGCCCGTCCGCGCCCATCGCCAGTCATGCTACCAGTTTAAAACAAGGTAGGATGCTTTCAGCTAAGTACTTGCTAGAGCAAAATCCTAAGAATAATTGTGAACAGCACATACATGTGGATAAAATAATAGGTCCTTTATCATGCTACAAATGCAAGATTCAGATACCTTTCTGTGACATAGAAAAGGGAACAGATGAAGGAAAGGGAGATGGTCACGAGATGCACATCAGGGGGGGTCTGATTAACTCACGATCATTAGGCCAACAATCCCTAGAGGTCAGGGAACTGATCATGGATAATATCTTAGATTTTTTATGTGTAACAGAATCCTGGCTAAAAGAGGACTCCAATCCGGACATTGCGGTTGCTTTGCCACCAGAGTTTACAATGTGCAGGGTAGACAGAGAATGTGGTAGGGGGGAGGGGTAGCCGTTCTACATAAGAAGACTTTACAATGGAAAGTCTTTTCGCTTCCTGGTCTTAGGGGAGCAGAACATATGGGTTCTTGCTGCACCATTGATAATACCTTCTCCTTTTCTGGGGCGCTGGTATATCACCCCCCAGGCAATAGTAAGTCCTTCCTGGACTCACTCGGAGATGCACTCAGTGTGGCTATGCTCAGGTATGCAAACTTTACGCTACTCTGCGATGTTAATCTCCATTTAGAATGTAGTGACAGCCCAGGGGTTAGATCCTTCGTGGAAATGATTCATCTGTTCGGTATGAAGCAAATAGTCCAGGGGCCAACACACAGGGCTGGGCATACTCTGGATGCGGTTTGTACCAACTTCGGTCCACTTCAGATAGGAAAGCTATCCCCACAGATCTGGTACAACCACTGCTTCATTCCATTACATATTCTGACCCCGGACAAGGATGACAGGGTAAGGAAGACAGTGGTAGGGGCCCCAAGGAAGGAGTGGCAGCGCTTACTTACCAATACATCACTGCAAACGGTAGCACACAACAAGGTCCCAATCCTCACAGGGGCACCTGGAGTGGACTAGCTTCGGTTCCATAATTGGATGTCGTCGATAGGGGAAGAACTGCTTCCAAATGATCGTTCGGTTAGATCAAATAAAAGGAAACCCAACAGGGACCCTTGGTTCTCATAAGAACTAGAAGGATTACACCTGCAGTCTAAACAGTTGGAACGCAGATGGAGAAAGGGATACGAGGAATTTAATCGACAGACTTTAAAAAAGTTAGGAAAAGATATCACTCAGCCATTAAATCAGTAAAAAAAGGTATATTTCCATAATCAAATAACCATGGCAGAAGATAATCAAAAAGAGATCTTTACAATTGTAAAATCATTCATAGATCCCAAGGGAGTCCATGTAGAAATCCCTCCCTCTCAGAAGCTATGTGATAACATTGCAATTTACTTTGAAGAAAAGATTAAGGCCATACAAAAGAACTTCGGGACCCAGGACCACTTGGAGCCTTTGGTGGGACAGGTGTCTGGAAATAGAGAGGCTAGACCTGGCCTTCAAGCCTTCCAATTGGCTACCCTCTCCCAGACCAAGGATGCAATATTGGCCTGCAAATTGGGCTCACCATCGGATGCCTGTTCCCTGATGTTTCTACATCACATCAATGATATCGTGAATTCCTCACTTGCCACGGGGACGGTGCCAGACGAATGGAAATTTGCCATAGTAAAACCCCTGAAGAAGAAATTGAACATCGATCCCTCAAATCTTGCTAATTATAGGCCCATATCTCTATTACCTATTTTAGGCAAAATCACAGAGAAAATAGTGTACAAGGAGCTCTCTAGTTATGTAGAGTCAGCACAGATTTTACATCACCGTCAATCCGGTGTCCGACCAAAACATTCAACTGAGTCGGCACTACTCGAAATATCAGACACCATCAAATTTATTTTAGTTGAGGGCAAGAGGGCAGTCTTAACCCTTTTAGACTTGTCAGCAGCGTTTGATTCTATCTCACACAAAATCCTGCTAGACAGATTGATATCTTGCGGTATATAAGATCACGCATTGGCATGAATCCCATCCTTTTTGGCAAATAGGAAACAAGTGATCTAGCTGGGACCTTTCCTGTCACCAGTATAAGTCATCTCAAACGGGGGTGCCCCAGGGGGCTTCTTTAAGTCCTCTGCTGTTTAACATATATATGGCCCCTCTTGTCTCGCTGATTTCGAACTATGGGATCGAAATCACGTTGTATGCCGACGATACTCAATTGATCCTGTCTTTAGACAAGAATTCTACCGATGTGGAAGAAAATTTTAAATCCTGTTTTACAGCAGTTATAAAGTGGATGAGGGATAATCATCTATGCTGTAATACGGATAAAACAGAAATCTTACCAATCAGTAAAAATAATCCTTTTCAACCAAAGGATTGGTGGCCAGATAACACCACAGCGGCTCCATCGATGGTGGAGGTGGCAAAGAATTTAGGCGTGTGGTTTGACTCTGCCCTTTCATTTAAACCCCATGTTCTGTAAATGTTCGGGACCTGTTTTGGGCTCATAAAAACTTTGAGAACGCTTTTTAATCTGATCCCTTTGGCCGCCAAGAAGACAGTGGCGGTGGCTCTCATACTATCGAGGCTGGACTACTGAAACAGTCTCCTTGTAGGAATTAACAAAAATATCCTGAGGAGAGTACAGGTGGTCCAACAAGCGGCAGCCAGATTAGTTCTAGGTTTGCTGCGTAGGGCATCGGCCTCGGCTGCATTGAAGGCTCTCCATTGGCTCCCGGTCCATAAAAGAATCCTGTTTAAACTCTTTTTTTTTATATATCTTTATTGAAGTTTTCAGAAGAGCATCAAAACAAAACAATACAGCTCACAGAAGACAGACACTTAACGAAACCAACCAGCCGGTTGTCGTCCTGGCTAAATAGCACCAAACCGTTATACAATCTCAACAGCAGAATGACATTGACCTTCATTATACGTTATCACTTGATTCATGTATAAGGCACAAGAACTCACACTACCAAGACCCCCATGTGCTCAAAAGAAGCATAAATTAACAAGGGAGAAGGGGCTGTGATGTGGGAAGTGTGATGCAGGGGCGCTTTCACATGTCTGTTTCCGGTGCGTCCAGACTGGGCGTCGCCGGGTGTGAGGCGCCCACAATCTCCGGCTCCTCAAGTACAGGTCTTTTAGATACATATAGGGACCAGAAGTTTTTGGGCCTATTTCAGGGCGGGATCAGTTCACTATATGTCTCAGTCTGAGTGCAGCAAAAAAGCATACTATAGACCATTGCGTCGTCATAGTAGGGGACGGCCCCCTCATCCAGCACACAGCAACACATTGCCTAGCAATGAGAAAGGCCATATCCACGAGTCGCCTATGCGATTTAGGGAGCGGCTTAGAGTAACCCAATAGGGCCAAACGTGGGTCCGGGTCGAGCGTAAAGTCTGTGATGCGGTTAATTTAAACAAATTCCTCCCCCCAGAAGATAGCAACACCCAGACATTCCCAAGCCACGCGCACGAAATCTGCAACCAGTTGACCACACCTTTCACACTGCGGGATTTCGCGCAGTCCATATCTATGTAAACGCTCCAGAGTGTAATACACCGTGTTCAGAAACTTAAGGTGCACTAGTCTGTGACGTCCGTTAAGCGATATGCGTTTTGTACTAGTGCAGCAATAGTGCCACTTGTCATCAGTCAGTTCCACCTGCAGGTCCCTCTGCCATGCCAGACGGGGTTTAGAGTATGTACCGTCCCTCTCGGAGAGTGCAGCGCGATATAGCATCGAAACCAGCCTGGTGGGCGATTTGGCCCCCACTATCGCGGTCAAGGCCCGAACCTCCGGGGGCTCCACCATATCCTCGCCGAGTTGCCCCCTGAGTGCATGCCTCACCCTGTGAAATTGGAACTGCGCGAGCATGGAGGGCGTCTCCTCCCCGCTAACAACCTCCTCCCAGGAGTGTGCTGTACCATTTGCAAAGAGGTCCCCAACCGTATTATCTCCATCGTTCGCAACGCAGCAATGACACCACTGTCCCAACAGGGCGCCAGCCAGTGGCACCAGTCAATATGGGCCGATGGGAAGTATAACAGGTTACCCGCCTGTGCGTTCAGCAGCCACTGCCATGCGTGTACAACAGAGTTGAGAGAGTCCAGAATCGCTGTGCGCCTATCATGCGGTCGAAACAGCAAGGACGGCAGGGGAACCGGAGCAGCCACAATAGTTTCGATCAGCGTGTGCAGTACATCAAAAGGGCCGTGCATCCATTGATATGCATGCGAGTCCTGCGGTGCCCTATAATATAAGTCCAAGTCAGGGGCCCCAGTCCACCCATCGAATAGGGCAGGGTCAGTATCCGCCAGGCCACCCGCCACTGCTTGCCAGCCCACGCCAGGCGGACCATAAAAGATTGCAGACGTTGGAAGAAGGCCCCAGACAGTACCATAGGGATGTTCGTGAACAGAAACAGGAACCGGGGGAATATCACCATCTTCATAAGTGAAATTCTACCCATCAGAGACAACGGGAGTTTAATCCATCTATCAATGCTGTCCTCCAATTTGGAAGTGGCGACACCATAGTTCTACCTCAGGACTATTTCTGAATCTGTATGGAGACGGATGCCCAGGTATCTCACCGCATCCGTGGTCCATTGGAGTGGGTATTCCGGGTCTAAGCGCTTCGTAGACGTGGTAAGTGGGAACATGATGGACTTGCCCCCATTTCTCTTGTATGCCCGAAAGTGATCCAAACAAAACCACCTCCTGCAGAACAGGGGACAGGTTGATCTCGGGTTCCCTGATATAAAATAAAGTGTCGTCAGCATAAGTAGACACTATCAACCTGTAATTAGGAAATCAAATGCCTCTGTATCCATGATACTCCTGCAGAGCACATGCCAGGAGTTCCGCCATCAACGCATAAAGTATCGGGGACAAGGGGCAGCCCTGCCTAGTACCTCTGCCGATTGGTATGGGGTCTGTGACCAACACGCCTATCCGAACTCTGGCCATGGGGGCCGAGTACAGTGTAGCTAGCAACCGCAAAAATACCTCTCCCACACCCATTCTGCTCAAAACCAATCTCATAAAAGGCCCCTCAACAGAGTCAAAGGCCTTTTCCATGTCCAGGAAAACTGCAATCGCAGGAACCTCTGGGCGAGTGTGTTGCATAGCCGCAAAAACAGTCCGCAAATTATATGTCATGTTACGCGTAGGGACAAATCCGGCCTGCTCAGGGCCCACCAGAGTGGTCACCAGGGGGTGGAGTCGATTAACTAGGATCTTTTTTTGGGGGGGGAAAACCTTTATTGAGGCAAGTATAGGTTACACAGCTTTTTCGCCTACAACCTGTATAGTCAGGCCGGCAGCTACAACAGTCTTATTGAAATATAATTCTTACTGAGGGAATACAAGTCTGACACAGCAAGACGCCTACAACCCACCAGGGCCGGCCGTGTTAAATGCTATTGGGAGCTGTGTGAGGGAGCATTCAGTAATAATGGAGATAACGATGGATATAGGACAGAGAATGCTTGAGGTTTCACAACTTTTTTTTAGTTTTTTTTTATCAACTTCAACTTAACCGTGTAACCCGACAAACTGATGGGTCTAGCGCTGACTGTCCCTCCCCCTGTGTACCCCCCATGCTGGACATGTAAAAAAAAGGGGGGAGAAGGGGGCCAATCCTAAGAACGCAGGAGGGTGGGGAGGGAGGGGGTGTGACTGATGATTAGATAATGAATTAGATTAGACGCGACTATTAATACATCATGCTAAATGTACATCCATTAGGTTAGTGGGGACGCGATGAACTAGCTAAACAGCAAGGAATATAATGATTTCACCATGACTTCAACCCACATAGTTGAAATGAAATGTAGATCTCTAACATCGTAGATGTACAGCGGATGTTAATGAGTATAGGACAGGTGCTTCAGCGTGCAGGGGTGCAGGTAGCATTATACGTGACGGATAGGGCTTGTGTGCCGGGGTGAACTCTACGAGTGTTATGTACCAGGTGTGAGGCGCAGTGTCTGGTATTAAAGGGGCAACCTCTTGGTGTGTCGTGTCATCGTCCGTCTGAGTACTGGCCTGTAGTCGGATAAGGTACGCGGTAAGCGGACCCCATATGTCCTTGGGCCTTGATTTGTGGGGGAGGAGCTCCGCATAATTGTGCAGTTGGTCTTGCCATGTGATCATTGTAGTCAGCCAATCTTTAAACGTGGGTGCTCGTCCACGTCCCCAACGGCATGCCACATGCCGCTTCGCCAGGAGAAGGCCTAACGCAAAAAATTTACGGTGTCCAGTCAACTCGGGGCACGCCTGCCCCAGCAATGCGACCCTCGGGCAGGGTGACACACTCACTCCAACCATGTCTGACATGGCTGTAAATACCTCTTCCCAGAAAGTCGCCACAGCTCGGCACGTCCATGCAAGGTGGAAAAAATCTGCGCCTGCGGCCTTACAACGCAGACACCGGTCGTCATCCCGGAGTCGAAAGCGATGCAGCTTGGCTGGGGTGTAATAAAGCAGGTGCCGAAAGTTATAATGTACCAGTCTGAGGCGTGTCTCACCTGTCACTGCAGTAGTGTGCGCGCAACTCTCTTCCCATTGTTCATCTGACATTGGGACTTCTAGGTCGCCGTCCCAGTCATGTCTCGCTCTAAGGGTGGGAGGGGATGGGATTGCCTGTGTATGTTTATAGAGCATGGAGACAACGTGTTTCGGGGCGTCTGATTGGAGTAGAGAATGAAGGGGCTGGACTATGTCTGGTTCATCCGGAAAGGCTGGGGTGACCACCTTAACGCCCTGCAGTAGTCGCACATATAGAAATGTATCCATGACTAAGGGGGATTCTTCACCAAAAAATTGCGCTGATGTGCGGAAGCTGCCCTGAAGATATAGGTCACCCCACGTGTGGAGTGCCAGTCTCGTGAGCATTTTACGGCCTATTTCCTCACAGGTTATGCTAAGTCGTGGGTCGTGTGCTAGGGTCATAAGTGGAGAGTATAGGAACGGCGTCCCTATGGCTTCCACCAAGCTCCTCCAGGCAAGTACTGTACAGTCAACCGTGGTTGGATCTCGATCTACAATTTTAGCATTGGAGTAGAGGTAGCCCGATGGTTGTACCGGCCTCATGTAGCCGTCCTCGACCTCCAGATGTGCCTTGAAAGGGGGGGGATGAAGCCAGTATGCGGCAAAGTGGCCCTGCGCACAGTCGTAGTATCGCCGGAAGTTAGGTACATCGAATCCTCCCTGTTAGTAAGGTAGCATCAGTGTCTTCATGCCGATCCGGGCTTGTTTCCCACCCCAGATGAGTCGTGACATTTGTGAGTTAAGTGCACGGAAAAAATGGGCACCCGGATTATATGGGATATTAGTGAAGAGATACAGTAGTTTAGGTAACACTACCATTTTGATCAGGGAGATGCATCCCGCCATTGATAGTGGAAGATGAATCCACCTGATGACATTGTCCGTCAGTTTGTCCATAACTGTCCCGTAGTTGGCCCTAATGAGCGTGTTTCGGTGTCTAGTCACGTTTATACCCAGATATTTAATCTCCTCTGCCTCCCAGATTAGAGGGTAATCAAGGGGAAATTGCGTGGTTTTGTCTGTCAGTGGAAATAGGGCTGATTTTGACCAGTTGATTTGTATTCCTGCAATACCTCCGAATTTGGTAATCTCGCGCAGCAGAGGATTCAGATTTTCCTGAGGTTTATGTACGTAAAGGGTCATGTCGTCAGCATATAATGCTATAAGTAATTGTCTTTCCGGGTATATGAGAGAACAATGGTTGTGGTGTTGACGCAATTTGGCTGCTAATGGTTCGAACGCTATCGCAAATAGGACTCAGGATAATGGGCATCCTTGCCGCGTACCACGGTGGATCTCGAAGGGGGCTGAGCGGGAGCCATTCAGCACCACAGAGGCCTGGGGCTGACGATATAGTAATCGAATCCAGTCTAGGAAACTGAAAGGGAAGCCCATCCTTTCTAGTAGCGCCAGTAGGTAGTCCCATTCTAGCGAATCGAAAGCCTTCGTGGCATCGAGAAAAATAGCGGCCGCCTCACATGTGGGAGTTATGTCTTGTATCACTGCTTGAAGTGTACGCAGATTATGGGACGTCGCGATGTTTGGGACAAAGCCCGCTTGGTCTGGCAACACCAACCTTTCTATCAGCAGATTAAGGCGTGATGCCAGGACTTTAGCCAGAATTTTAATATCCGAGTTTAATAGGGAGAGGGGTCGATATGAATCACAAGATTTCGGCGGTTTGCCCGGTTTCAGCAATGATGTTACAAGGGCCTAGCGCATAGTGGTTGGCAGAATACCTTCATCTAGAGCCGTGTAGTACGCTTGCTGCAATATCGGGGTTAAGATATGCATGTAGGCTTTATAAAAATCAATTGGCAACCCGTCTGAACCCGGCGATTTACCTGATTTCATGGACATTATGGCGTCTGTTATTTCCTCCAACTCGATTATCGCATCTGTCTCAGTACCGGCAGGAGTGAAGCGTACCCCTCGTCTGACCAAGATTGTGACCCCCCTAGCGTAGTTGGAATATGACAAGAATACTCTGCTGGAGGCCCAGTGGGATGCAAACAATGGGGAACTACCTGACATTAAATGTGTTTCTTGAAGCATTGCAATGGAAACTCCTTGCCTATCTAAGTAGCTCAAAATCTGCCTTTTTTCCCTCGGGTTGTTAAGACCCCGTACATTCCACGAAATCAGTTGCAGCTGTTGGATAGGTTGTGCGTCTGTTACGTCACCCATCCCAATGGATACAGAAATGTGCAATATAAATGCATGACATCAAGGTTCATACAAGAAACAACGTCAACAGTGCGTCTAGAAACCCCATATCATAGTCTAGCACTCTCGACCCAAGACCATACCAGAGTTGTTGTGGTTATGTTCATTATGTGTCGGAACTCCCACCCACCCACACCGGCAACCCCAACCCGCCGGGGAAAGAGCATCCACCCACCCACCCACCCACCCCAAGCCAAGAAAACATAAAAAAACACCCCACAACCAAAAAGGGCACTACATATGTCCCTGCCCTCAGGAGGGAGGGGAAGTGTAGGGGTTCACCCATTGGGGGTCAAAACTAGGGGCACCAGACCTGCCAACCACCTCCCTTCTTACACCCACATTCGACCAGGCTTACCCCAGTCGATTCGTGCGGGACGGAGGTGGGTGATCAAGCACTTAATTATACCTTAGACCAGTAAGACTTAAAGCAGCACAAATACCTCACCAGCATACGCAGGTGTCAGTCTTCGCATACCCAGTGACCAGGGACTATGTGACCCCCAAGGTCCCACATATCAGTACATCAGGTTAGTCCTGTTGTGACAATGGTGACTGCGACCTGGAGCGCCGACGAGTTGACTCCTCTCTGTACTGTTCTTTCCTGCATTGTTTGAGGAAGTCCTCCGCTTGCTGTGGATTTTGAAACAAATGGTGCTTGCCTTGATGGGAGATTTTTAATTTTGCCGGGTACAGCATGGCATACGGGATCTCCTGCGCTTGTAGTTTATTTTTAACCCCTGCAAATTTGCGTCTGGCTTCTTGGACGAAGGGGTAAAATCGGGGAAAAAGGACAGATTGCGTTGCCATGCTTTACAGTCCCCAGCTCCCTTGCGCGTCGCAACACTGCGTCACGGTCTCTATAGTTCAGAAAGCGCGCAATGATGGGCCGTGGTTGGGACCCGGGAAGGGGGGGCGAGCGGCCAAGGATCTATGGGCTCTCTCAACGATGAGGTGGGGGGAGAATGATTCTTTTCCAAACAGCTCCACTACTAGGTTTTCAACAAAGAGCTCCATCCTCCCGGTGTTGGTGGATTCTGCAAGGCCCAAAATACGAATAGTACGGCGGGACCTCGCCTCCAAATCCTCATTCTTGTCCGCTATTATTTTTAGCAGCCTGTCCATTTGAGTGACTTGTTTGTTGGAAGATGTAGCTCCGTCTTCCAATGTCAAAATCCTGTCTTCGGCCTCTTTAATGCGAGTGTCATGATGTTCCAACTTAGCCACCACACTGTCCATGCGTGTATTTATGTTGTCGATTTTGGAGTCTATTGCGACAGGCTTTGCTTCATACCCAACAAGAGGGCTTTCCAGTCCTCCTGTGGGGCCGATGTGGTAGGGCTGCCCCCCTCTTCCGGCGTAGTTTTTGAAGACTTCTTGGCTTCAAATGGGATTTTCGACTGTCTGGCATCGCTGCGGCCCATGTCCCGCCTCGGCGTCCGCGATGCAGTGGAAAGAGTGGCCGCCAGTTCTCAGGAGGGTTCGGGCAGAAGGGGGGGGGGGGGGTTGACGCCGGCCAGGCGGGAGAACAGGGTGCGGGCCGGAGGTCGTCGTGTGTGTCTAGCTCCAGTCGAGCATGGGGGGCTCAGGGCCAAGAGGTTTCCGCCAGCGTGGTGAAGAAATGCCGCCTGTTATCGAGTTATGGATAGGAGATCCTCAATGTCTGTCGTGGGTCAATACCAGGGGAGTCACATATACACAAAGAAGGAGGCCGCGCAGGGAGGGCGCCTTCAGTCCCAGCAGTTTAGTGAGTAGGATGAGTTATCAGGCCTTCGTGGACAAAACCTTCAGCAAATATCCAGTTCCCAGGAGGGTGGAGAACAAGCAGCTATTAACAGGCCCACGTTATTTTCCAGGCGCACTCCACTCTCAAAAGGAGCGCTGGGTTAAAAAAAACACCAAAAAAAACAGGGGAAGCGATTACATTGCGGACCGATGTCCCACGCAATGGCCGCCAGTGGTTCAGGCCCTGCACAGATCCAAGCCCAGACCACCGCGGGGAGGAGGAAGGAGCCCAGCTGACCTATCGGGAGTACGAGAAACAGTTTGAATGGCGCTACGTTCCAATGGGAGGAGGGGTCTCCCCCGATGGTTTGTTGCCGGACAGCGATGACGGGGCAGTGGCGGTGACGGGGCCACTCATGGAGAATGTACGCAAAGCCTTAGATGCGGGGGGGGGGGGTAGAGGTCTCCGGCCGTATCGCGTGGGGGGGGGCCGCAAGCAACCCGGTGCAGGCGTCAGCGGAGCCCTATTGCGCCCCACAGCAGTTGTTGGGGCCAGGTCCCTGCAGCCCGTGTGACACCGTGGCGGCGTCCCGCCTGCCAATCGGGAAGCCTCCGGGGGATGTAGCGGGAGGGAGATGCGGCACCACCAGCCAGGTGGGTTACTAAGGAGTCGTGTAGGCAGGCAACGGGCACAGGTGTCCCATCAAACACTCCCCACAGCGCGACCGTCAGAGTGTCAGGCCCTAGATCGTGCTAGGTTTCCGGCCTGGGAGAGTGTGTGCGCGGTCAAATTGTCCGTAGTACCAGGGAGCCCCCGTCTCCCGGCGCCGCTCACCTCCAACAGAAGCTAGGGTTGCTCCAGCGTCGGCGTCGTCCCCGGCCTTTCAAGTGTCACTGCACTTTCGGGGGAAAGCAGGTCACCCACGGCCGCCTCGTATAGGCCGCAAATCCCCGGACTTTCCCAGCAAGATGGGCCGAAGCAGGGGCTCGATCACACCAAGGTGGCTGTTCGCCCCAGGCTTGTCCGCAGATATCTCCGCCTCCGGTGGTGTTACCCCAGCAAGAGAGGTATCGCTGGGTGTAGCTCGGTGTCCCGGACACTGTGGAGCGATGTTCAGTCGGATATCTCTGGTCAGGATTACTGGAGGATGAGGAAAAGTGCTCGATCAGGCAGGAGCCTCACACCAGTGCGGCCATCTTGGTCTGGCGCCACCTAGCGCCCCCGATTAGCTAGGATCTTTGCAAAGATTTTCGTGTCCACATTCATTAGAGATAAAGGTCTGTAGGAGGCACAGTCGTCAGGGGGGCTTCCCCGGTTTGAGTATAGTGACCACAATCGCCTCTCGCATAGTCGGGGGCATCGTCCCTGAAGTACATAAGTCTTCAAACAGTGTGAGTAAATGCGGTAACAGTATATGCAAGAAAGCTTTATATAACGAAACAGTGAGACCGTCCCCGCCTGGGGCACTCCCTGCTCAATCCTGTTTAAACTCTTACTGATGACTTTTAGAGCCCATCGTCATCTGGGCCCAAGATACCTTTCAGTAAGATTCAGGCCTCATACCACTGTAAGAACATTGAGGTCCACCACCGCAAGCTTGCTCATAGTTCCGGCATTAACATTAGCCACCAGAGGCGGAAGAACAGCTACATTTCTGGGAGCAAAGGCCTGGAAAAGTATGCCTAGGGAGCTTGGAGTTATTGAACAAGAGGGGCAGTTCAGGAAATCGTTAAAGACGTGGATTTTTCGGAATATCTGATGCTTGTTGCCTAAACCTTATTTAGGTTTTGCCTTATATAGCTGATCTGTTGTTACTCACAGCGCCAGGAGACTCCGTTAGGAGTGGCAGTTGCGCTATAGAAAAACTACTTTTCATTTAATTTAATTTCAGCTTTTCTTGTACCTTTAACTCAAATTGTTAAACTTTTGCTCTCAGTACTGAGGGAAGGGGAAGTCACCCCCATGGACGATTCCCGATCACCCAGGAAAAGTATGGCGATATATATTCAGGCCGTAGGCCATATGTGCACTTTTCAACAAAATTACTAAAAAATAATTTAAATAAAAATAAAGTGAGTACTTCAGCTGCTACATGCGTGGCTCTTCAATCCACTTCACCGAAAAGGGGGGAAGGCTTGGCAATGACTGACAAATATAAAGGAAGGCTAAACAGTTGGGTTATCACATCCCAAACATGAACATCTGTGCCCCCTCTCATCCCTCTCCCCAGGTCTTATTGGATCACAATCAATTATTTTGTAATACATGGCAGAAAATATACTGAGCATTTCAGCTAAAGATAAGGACTGTTCTTCAGAACAACCAGACATTCTGGTGGAGTAATGTTCTCTATGCTGGAAGGAACTTCGTGAGAACATCTGACGTTTAGGCTGAGTCTAAGAGGCAAAACCTACAGCACTATCATTTATATCCAGATTACCGAATAGATACATTGATTTCTATAAGGAAATATTGAAATGGTAAGGAATGCAACAAGTGTGAGTGCTGAAAGTGTGGATTATATTTTGGAGGGCAGTTTTGGTACCAGCCGGCCCCACAGACCCGACATTAAAAGAGATAGGAGGAGTTGCTCATAACTCTGGAACAGTTCTGTGCTTTTTGTTGGTGCCACATTACCAGATTGTACACATGTGGCTTTCAGTAGCTTAGGGGTTTCCTTTGACTTTTGTAGTTTATTATAATCCTACTGTGAATCAAAGGTATTCATCTCAATGTTCTGTGATTGCTTAACAGGTACACCAGAGGCCCAAAGCAGGCTCCAAGACAGACTGAAGCACATTGGAATAGCTGCCAAAAAGCCTGCTCGACGTCAGGTTGGAAAGAGAGCCTTTGGACCTAGAACTAGCTAAGTTCTGAGCCAGCTCTACATCCACTGGTGGGAAGAGAGAGAGAAGTAAACTGGGAGGTGTTTTAATTTCACAACAGATTGTTTCATTCTTCAATTTCAATATGATAAGAAAGCAGAAGCAATGTGAAGGTTGAACATACCGTTCAATTGCACTGACTGTAGGTGATGGTTTGCAGAAGTCTGACGGACAACTTTGGGGCAAGACATTTCACTCTCAATGGCTTCCACACTTTCTGAAGCTTGAGATATTTCCTGGATAAAAACATTAAGGGTTGAGTTACACATGGTTAGTAAAATGACAGCTGCATCCAAATTTACCTTAAACATTTGAAGGTCTTCCCTATCCAATAATGATTTCACTGCAGCAATCTCCTTGATACACATCGAACAGTATGCAAGTATTATCAAAATCAAATACCCTTTAAGGCTGGTTATCCCACTAGTAACCTTGCAGAAACATTGTTACACTAACGTGGTCCCAAGCTAGGTGTAAAAGTCAAAGAATCGACACATCAAGAAAAGTAGGAATACATTTCACTCATTCAATCATCTTTATTCGATAATATAAAAAGATCATAAAAGCACACCATAAATAGTTCATATTAAAATTAATGCGAAATTCCGTCTTTTAAACTTACAAAACAATGTCATCACTTTTTATTTTTTAAATAAAGATGAGTGGCTAATAGCTTATTTAGGCCATTACCATAGTCACTGTTTAAAAAATGATGTATGTGATTCCCACCCCCCAGTCCTCTACTCCACACAATCGTATGCATTTGGGGCCAAATCTGTTGTTGTAAAGATTTATTAAAACCCATGTCCCTTCCTGTTGTATCTCCATTTCCAGAATAAGAAAATGTAGGTTTGTTTGTGATTTCGTTTTTACTATCACTGTCAAATCATTCCTAATTAGGGTCAGAATTCCCCCCTTTGCCCTCCCCTAGATAGATGGTGTTGCTTGGATCTGAAATGATCTAAACCCGTTAATAAATACTGAGTCCAGAGCCCATGTTTCTTGGAAATATACAATTTCCTGATCCTGCATACATTTAATTTTCACTTTTTTAATGATGATTTCTTAACTGCCAAAGACAGACTACTTGTGTGAGCCAAGGGATAACTACAGGAATACCAAAGAAGGAAAAGAGATATATACACTGTATTAAAATGTCCCTTATTTGCAAGAAGAGGCTCCATTTCTTAAGATTACTCTATGATGTCTTCGTTTTCAGAAACAAAGGTGTACAAAGACGAGGAGAGAAAGGATCATTCATAGTTAATTTTTCAATCAGTAAATGTAAGCAGCTCGTCACCGTCACGATAGTGCCAGGAAGTTAAAGCAGACTGTGAGCACATTGATATATTAAAAAGTGTTTATTGGGCTAATTTAGAGTGAGACCATGCCCACTGCATACACAGTGAATCTATTTAATGTAACGCTTACTCGATACCGGAAACTACGTTACTATTTTTCCCCAAATGGAAATTCCTCCATTCCATATTAAGCAAGTTAATTGGGACTTATTCATGTATATAAATATAAAACGTTTGAAAATGAATAATGAACTGAATACAAATCTCATTACCATATTTTGTAAAATGAAGCTAATAGTACTCAAGAGTACTTTAGGAGACCCACCTCCCTATATAGTGCACCACAATGGGGTACACCGTGCAGAGGGAGCGAGAGGACCCTTATTGGCTTACAGAGGCAAAAGCAGATAACACTAACGCTCTATTTTTGTGGTAATGTGGGCGGGCAGTTAGGCTTATCCGAAGCTAGTGCTAAGCATTTATTGTACACACCAAGGCAATACATTATATACAAACTCAAGGAATGAAGTTGAGACCAATTTAGAAAAATAGTACTTCTTTTTATATGAACATTTAGACCAAGAACTTCGGTAAAAGGTAAATACTTTTCGCAATACGATAAATTAAATTAAATACACTACTCACAGTTGTGTGCAATTACACACAATACATTTCCTAAGGAAGGAAAAAGGCAAGCAGAAAAGCAATTAAATAGTTGCTGTTGTTGTGGTTACCCTTTTGGAACTCGAAGGTTTGGGGCCAAGGTCCAAAAGTCAAAGCCAAGTTCTCGGGAGCTTCTCGGATTTTTGGGAAACAAGGCAAAGGGCGCGCGCTATGAATACCAGGGGCAACCCGCAAAAGCAAAGGGGCACTGACAGGCAAGTGTGAAGGCTCTCAAGGGAAAGTAGGGATGGCAAGGGTTCTAGAGCCGTAGGAGCACAACTGGATTGAAGACACCTTAGTCAGGCGGGCTGGGTGCAGAGATGTGCGGCTGGGCAACGGCGCACCAAGAAGCACCTTGTGGTCAGGAGCTGGCAACTTGGGGCGACTATTCTGGAGCTGCTGGGCCATTGCTGAGATGGGTAGCTCAAGTCCCTTGTTGGGTGCTGGCTGGCTGTAAAGTTGAAGTCCGCCTGAACTTGGCTTTGTCTTTTTTTTGTGCAGCAGCAGCAGCAAGGGGTCCGGTACTCCGGATGTTGGTGCATTGCAGGGCTGGTGGGTCCTGGGGCCTCAAGACTTGGTGCAAAGGCCGAGCTGACCCTCCAGAGCAAGTGTATCTTTGGATGGCATTCAGAGACGTCGGTTGGGCTGGGGAGCTGGACGATGCTGGGCCGTACTTTGCTGTTTTGGAGACTTGAGGCGGCATGGAGATAGTACCTCTATGTCAAGGGAATTCTTTGGCGATTTACGAAGTGGTGGTGACCCTCCGAGGTTTTATGGAAGCCCTGCAGTGATGGGACTAGCTGGAGGAAGGCGATTGTTGGGTTCTATGGTGGCAGGCAGGAGTTTGCACCCAAAATCCATTATGAGCTCTACAGTTCTTGGTCCAACCACGTGTCATCATTCTTCTTCTCCTTGTGTATGTGGAATCTAAGTTCAGGGTCTGGGGATACCACCTAAATACTAAAGGGGTGTTTACAAGGGAGCGACAGGTAGTGGCCAATGGGCTCCTTACCTGAGGTTGTTGTTGTTGTATAGCTTTATTTCGAAATATTTCATTTCATAAAAGCATTACAATAAAAAATCAATGTGAACATGAAAACAGTTATACAATTTGGCCATCATAACTGACAGATCTCAAAAGGACAATGTAAAATATACAACATAGTAAATAACATCCATTCTAAAAGCATTTATACAAACACGTAATTATCATCTTTGGAAAAAATAAAGGAAAAGGGACGCAACAATAAACAGCTGGGCCGATAGAGTGTAGGTTGGCACCCTTACTGGAGGATCATTCTCCTCGCGGTTCTTATCCTCCAAGCCCACCCCAAGAATTTTGCCAGGCCACAAGCAAGCAGTGGGTGAGGGTCTGATCTTAACAGCTGTAGGGCCTCCGAGTGTGACCTAGTGCCCAGCCTCGTGCAGAGCGGTTTCAACCTTACCTGAGGTGTCTACAGCCTTTATACGCCCACCTCCGGTGGGACGGGGACATAGTCCTAGCCCTGATTGGAGAAGTCCCAGTATCGTCAAGATGGAGGCACCTGAAAAATGTGCTTCACCGTGCCTCCAGAACCTGAGGGGTGTGGTTGGCAGAGGGGGCACACCTCCTATGCTTTCTAAGTTTTCCCACCTCTCTCCCTGCCAAAAGGGGTGAGGGCAAGAGGCGGGCTACTCCCCTATCAGGAGAGGCTGGGGGTCATGTTTCAAAGACTGCAAGGCCTTTGAACCTTCCTCCCACATATGGCTCTTCTTGTCAACACCTCTGCCCAGGACAGGCGTTGTTCCCAATCTCTAAGTACTCTGGTGCTCATTCCATGAGGTCAGAACTCTGTCTGATGGTGACAGGTTGGCTAAGACCAGTCGGTATCCACACTAAGTGTTTGTAGGTTTCAGGGGAGCCCTCTAAGGGGTCCCCTGAGTATAATTGTCAATAAATCTGACACTGGAGTGCAGCTTTACTAAGACAAGATATTTGGTATCAAACATCCCATAGCACAATGAAGCCATCACGGAGCTGGCGAACTCGTAATGACGAGTGTCCAGCCCATGTACTCTTCTCTGTTCACTTACATTATCCAAGAATCAACATGGATTTGCAGGGGAATATCTGCTCATGCAGCTATTTCCTCACATGAGATATAGTGCACCCTACCCTAGGGCTATAAGGCCTGCCAGAGGGGATTCTTATCTATATCCCATGCAGTGGTTGTAGGCATGGCACACCGAGAAGTGTGACATGTCAACTCTTCCGTTTTGTCTGTACCAAGGCACGCAGTCTGCAATTGCAGGGTGCATGGCCTTGGTGAGTAGACCCTAGGGTGACACAATCTGTTTTTCTATCCTTGGGGTCCCTCTTCAGTGTCAATGCCTTAGGTACCAGGGGTACCATTTACTAGGGACTTACAGGGTGTACTGAAGGAGAGCCAATTGGAAAACAAAGCGTACAGTTTAGTGAAAGAGCTTCTGGCACAGGATACATGGATGACAGGGATCCTGTGCACTTACAGTCGAAATTACATCAACATACAACAAAGGCACTTTCATACAGGCAAAATTCACGTAATAACCTGCATTTATCACCACAGACTGAGGTGAAAGATCCACCTTTGTGCAGTCAAGAATCACCATCAAACTGGTAATAGGGACACTGCAGAGGACCAAGCTTTAGGCCAGTCGTGAGTCAGACTTTCCGACAGAGGATCTTAATCACACTTAATACGCAAAATGCTACCAATCCCTTTAACCCCTTCGATGCTCATGATGAGTTCAGCTCGTCATGAGGCACGGTTGAGCTGTGCTGATGACGAGCTGAGCTCATCATGAACAACTGGAATCAAGGATCTGCAGCACAGGAGGGGAATTGCTGCAGCAGCGATGGTGTTAAAGAGTCTTTGGTTTCGTTTATCAAACCTACCGCTCAATCCGATGTAGCTGTGACTCTGAACGGTAAGGTTTACACAAAATAACAAGTGTAAAGCATTTAAACAACACCAAAACAATTGAAGAAGAAATCAAGAGCACACCAAAGAAATCCAACACCTATGTATAGAAATAGACTGTATTCTTATGTATTTTGAGACACCACACTGAAAAAAGATCCACCGGAAGGTTCTGGAAATAATCAAACTTTCAAGGTATAGTAAATCAGATTATTTCACTCAATCATGAGCAAGCATTGGCAAATTCAACACTTCAACAATTAGAAACAATTTCACCAAGAGGTTGGCTAGCTGGAATGCGGTCAATTAAGAGTCACTTTAAACGACTGACTCCAGTAGGCAGCTAGGCAGGGGGACCGGCAAGGTCCCCAGAGGCAGTTACCTCAGTAGGTGAAGCAGTCCTCAGGCCCAGCAGTTTTTATCCATTGCATGGCTTTCCTATAGAAGTGACCCTAGTGCAAGGGATGAAAGATGCTGACGCTGCTCAAAGGATGCTGTGGATTTGATGCTGTTGACAGGTGTCTTGCTGCATCTACTTCTCGGTCCACAAAGGGGGGTGAGGTGGTTCTGGTCACATGGTCAACATCCCTCAACGTTCTCACAGTGCTGGCAGAAGTCCAGTTACCACTGGACTACTGGTCACCCAGTATCGTGGTCACAGGCCAGTCCTTTTTGGGTCGATAACTCGCCCTCTGGGGTTCCTAGCTGCACCAAAATGACATTCTAGAGCTTGGCGAATTTGGGTGAAGCTTTGTGCATCGGGTCCTGGTACTGCACGGCAGCAGTTGGTGGCGGCTTGGAGACTTTGGGCTACCAACTTGCCCCAGCAAGCTTCTTAGCTGTTGCGTCCTTGTAGGAAAGTGCCCCTTTTTGCATGGTTACCCCCCACGTTTTGCCTGACATCTGATGCAACCTGACTTGATGTGCCCTGGGTTCCTGCCAAACAGGTTACCAGGGCCTGTGTTCTTTCCCAAAACTGTACCTTTGTACCCACAATTGGCATATCTCTGGCCACAGGTAAGCCCCTTGTAAAAGGTACCATAGGTTACAAGGGCACTGTGACCACGGAAGGCCTCTAAGGGTTGCAGCTCCTATTGTGCCACCTTTAGAGGCCCTGTACCTTAACACCCACACATTTTAATTGTAGACTGCATGTTCTGGTGTAGAGAAAAATGGAGGTTGGGTTTCAGCAAACCTCGACTGTAATTGGGATAGAGAGGCTTCAAGTCGAGGAAGCAGTCCTTGGTGGTCCGGGAATGTAAATCCGGCAGGGGAAAGTTGCAGAAACGGGTGATTGAAGCACCCAGTCTCAAAGCCCACATGGGACCCTGCGACCGCGCCAGACGTCCATCACTACTTAGTCAACAAGGATCACAAGTGTACCAACGTTGTCCTCTGGCATTACTGTGGTCAACTTAAACAACTTAAGTAAAATACC
Organism: Lissotriton vulgaris; assembly: GCF_964263255.1. Classification (NCBI taxonomy): domain Eukaryota; kingdom Metazoa; phylum Chordata; class Amphibia; order Caudata; family Salamandridae; genus Lissotriton; species Lissotriton vulgaris. The sequence goes on from NC_141700.1 coordinate 365,235,690, forward strand.
TGCCTTGTATATATTCTTCGTTGTGTTGTTGACCTCCAAGTCTTCTGCATATATTATTTTGTGCCATTCACGCTGTTTTTTTACCTTATCGTGTCACTGCGCCGTTCACTAGCATGAGCTTGATATGTGCACACCCACTTTTGGGTTACTTATGCATACACTGTATTGTAGTGCTGATATAACTACTTCTTAATAAGAATCTACTTGTTTCTTACAATCTTTTTCTGGTCTCCCCCTTTTTTTCTCCTCTCCGATTAATTATTTCTATGTATTTGTCCTCTTAAATCACAGGTTGAGGCATTGTTGTTTGATTATACAAGTCCATTCTTAGACATTGTAAGTATAGTAAAGCCATAGAGAGTATATGGTCTGGGGGATGGTCATTACGAACTCCACACCTCCATAATGGCTTTACTAAAACCTGGGAGGTTAGGTATCAAACTTCTCAGCACATAAAAACCCCTCACTAATACCACTGTGGGATTTAATGTAAAAAGCACTCAGAGGGCATCTTAGAGATGCCACCTGAAAAACTACCAGCTATGGTGTGGTTCCTGAATAGCTAACCACAATTTGCCACCACTAAACAGGTTTCTGGACCTCTGGGTAGAGAGCCTCCACTCTCTGGGTCCACAAACAAAGCCCATCCTGGGCAGAGGTGTCATGCCTGCTCCCCAGGATGGGCTGAGTCCACGAGGTGGAAACTTCAAAGTCCTGCAACCTTTGGAAGCTGTCCGTGCCTTTTGGTGCCCCCAGCCACTGGCTCCCTCCAGTTCTGCCTCCCACTTTGGGCGGGGGAATTGGCGGGAAAACCAATCTAGGAAGAGAGGTGTACCCACCTTTTCCAACCCCACCCTTCAGGTGGGAGAGGTGGGGTGAGCACACATCTCTGTCCCTTCCATCTTGAAGATGAGGGGACCCAACCAATCAGGAAGAGGCTCAAACCCCTCCCACTGGAGGGTAGTATAATAGGGGGTGTATCCACCCCAAAGAAGGGACCCATTGGTCCACACCTGCATACCCCTTTTAACACCCGTAAATGTTGTATTTAGGGGTGACCCTGAACCTTGCCTCCTCAGATTTGAGAAAGAAAGAAGAACGACCGGAGAGCCGTGCTGTAGCAGGAAGAAGAGGACATCTACTGCTTTGGTCCAGGCCCTAACAGCCTGTCCAGACTTCAACCTGCGTACAGCGAGAACCCCGGCGAGTCCAGCTGCCAGCAACCCCCAGAGCCCGAAGGACCTGCCTGCACTCATCTAACAGAATGTCTACCATGAGCACCGGATTTGCTAAAGCCCAGACTCACCCACAGAATCCGGATCCAGGTGGCTCCACGATTCTGCACCACTCTGCACCCAACGTCTACGGCCCGAGTTCGAGTGGCTCAACACTATGAAGAGGTCCCCCCAGCGATTTGGACCTGGGACCTGGTGATCCCAGACTTCCCTTAAGCCAACACCTGCAACATCAACTTGAAGGGCCCCCCCGACCGCGTATGGAGCTGGTAAAGAAACCTGACGCAAAAAGACACCCCTACACCCCACGCCCAAGGCTTTGGGTGGCCCAACCGATGTTACCTCTTCAGCTGGTATTTGCCTTCAGGAAGTCTCCCTGCCCGAGCCTGCAACAACTTTGCTGAACCAAAGGTCTCCATTGGAAATCACAGAGTCCCTGACGTCTTCTTGGCACCCTGCATCCAGCCCCCCCTGTGCCGCTGGTAGTGCAGCTCAAGTGCTGATTGTTGGCCCCTGCAGTGTTGACCTTAATCACAGGAGCTATGCTCCCACATCCGAGTGGCATGCTCATAAGCAAAGGCCCCCTTACCACCATTGGCTAACATTGGGGACTCTGCACCCTGCACCCGGCAGCCCCAGTGTGATTGGTGGTGCAGCTTGAGTGCCTACCTAGACCTCGGGAAACCTTGGTCTTAACCCAAAAACTCCCATTTGTAAGTTGAGTACTCACCTGTGAAAAAGATAACCATTTTTCTCCCATAGGAATAAATGTTATGTGTATTTGACCCTAAAAATGTTTTAAGTGTTGAACTAATGTTTGTATGGAGAAAAAGTAACCGCACTGCAAATCTTTAAAAGTCTTACTTACTGTGTATCATGAGATCCCCAGTGTGTTATCTAAGCATACCACCCGAGTAGTTGATGTAATCTAAAAGTCATCAAAAAGTACTCCATAAGTAATTACTGTGTGATTCAAACTGCTTTTTGAACTAATACCTTCCTGCAACAATTGCAAGTTCAACCACAAATGCATTTCTTTGTTAAGTCTTGCATTTGAGAGTATATTTTACTTACCTGTACCAAGCCCTGCTTGGTTCTAAAAACAAAACATAAGTATACCTTCTTTATACTTACCTAATTGGTGTGGATTCAGTCTCTGAGTGTGTACCATCAGACTTGATTGAGTGAATAAAATAAATGTTTAACACACCCTTTGGATAAGCCCACCCACACTATCACAAAGAAAGCTGTTAGTTAATTACCAAATTTGGCTTCTATTGTACCTCTGGGGACTCCCTGGACTCTGTGCACACTATACCTTACATCCTCCTACAGTTTGTGTGCTGTGAACAGGCCAGCTCACTGACCCTTGGAGTCTCTTAGCTTTGGAGGGGCTCTCGAGACAGCTTTTCCTCCAGCAGGACACAGAAGGCACATGCCCTCACCTCTGCTAAGCACCAGGTTCAGCAGGTGCTGTCCACACCAATGCATCCTCTCTTTGGTGGTTTCTCGTTGCAGCAGGGCAGTCCTTCCAGTCGAGTCGATACTGGAGTTCTGGATGCTAGGGGTACCCTACATATGCTCAGAAAATGCCCACAGGGATGGACAAATGGGCTAACATCAGGCCTGCCTGATGACCACTTCCTGTAAAGTGTGTTATCTGGGCACCCCAGGACGCAACATTCTGCAGATTTCCAATATGGCAGAAGCTCCCTAGCCCAACACAGAGGTGTGGCTACACTCCCCTGGAAAACCGGTTTGGCAACTGGTTTCCCCTCTTGTCCTAAGTGACAGCCTGTCTGCCTAAAGAAAGAAGAAGCCCATCTCCCAAAGTGTTACCCATTTGCCCTTCAAAGGCAGCTTCCCATTTGAAGCTCACCTTTTGGCCAACACCCGTGTGGCTTCTTGCAGGAGGGTTAATTGCAATAGTTATTGAAGATTTAAGTTTCCCTTTTTATTATGAGCTTGTCATTTCTAATATCCGCGTTTTTCATAGAAGTGTTGCGAAGCTAATTCTGTTTTTCAATCTAAATCTGGTTTGGAGGCATATTTTACATAATTTCATTTGCACAGCTCTTTGATTCAGCTTTTCAATGGGTGTTTCATTATGGAATTTCTCATGTTTTTTTGCTCACTTCTGATTTAACGCAATGAAAGTTCACAGACTTCTATTCTGTTTTCGGCTTCATTTTAGATGAGTTTTATGCAGTGCTTAATTTGTAATCGGCAATGGCACTTAATTGTTACCATCAGCACTTTCTCACTACATTACATTATTACTGCTTTGGGTGGCCTGGAATAGAACAACCAGTCACATTAACAGCAGTGTGAGGTTAAATAGGTAGCATTTATTGTGGCACTGATGGCAGATGCAGTCCGTAATCGGCTCCTGAGTAATGTCTTGGGCCTCGCACTTGTTTATTGACAACAGGACATCCAATTTGGCGCAAATGTTGCACAAATGCAATAATCACTCTCATATATCAATCTTGTCAATACTTTAAATGGTTAACACCACCTTAGCACAACCCTGTCCTTATTTACCTTACCAATGCACTAACAATCTATTGAGAAAAAACACGAAAACTATACACATTTCAACACAATAAAACCTTTCTTAATACTAGTTAAAAATGAAGACAAATACTTTATAATTAGAGCCACTGGAATTATGTGACATGAAGGATCAAATTTAGTGGCTGTGTTGACTAAATTATGCGGCAAGGAAATGAACATTTTAAATCATAATGCTGCACATTTTGTGGCAGTCTTAGTTCACTAGTCGGACATTTTAATACTGCCTGGGCAAAGGGTTCGCCTATTTCGTAATAGTTGAGAACCTAATTACAGCATTCGGAAATTAAAAAGCCAGGGGCCTGACAGCGCGCAGCGACTTGAATAGTAACTTTTGATTCGTTTGCAAATTAAAAAAAAATACATTTCTAGGTCAAACGGTGCAGTAGATGAAGGATTGTGTGACAAGTAAGGCAAATACTTAATTTATGCAGAAAATGCTGCAGCCGAAAAATCACATAATTCCAGTGGACCCGAGTATAATCATCTTTTTATATTTAAAGTGGGGTTAACTATCGAAGCTGGTGCACCAGGTCAATGTGCCTACCTCAACCACAATAGGTTAGGCCCCTCAAACTAACCATTCCACTAGGAAAAACCTGTAGCAAGACCCTGAAGGAACCACACAAATTCTGTCCCAAAATAAGAAATGTGTGTTTACATACCAATTAAAATAATGTATAACTTATTATTTGCCTTGTAATACAAGTTCGCATAAAAAATACAAATCAAAATCTAATTAACAAGAATAAAAAAGGAAAATTCCTCCTTTCACAAGGTCTCTATTAAACATTAGTGTTTCGCTATGGGGCGTGGCTTGGGCGCCGATGGCGATGGTCGCCTGAGAGCTCGGCTGCGGGACTGAGCCCGGATTTATCCTGTAAACCGGAGGCTGCGGGGCACCCCAGACCCCGCATTCGATTGAGCGGACCGACGAAGACCTGCCGGGACCCTTGGTGGGGCTCGGACGGGGGTTGCTCCGGAGTGCAACCGAAGTTTGCGGAGTCGCGGAGTGCGACCCAACATGGCGCCCGGACTTCTTTGTCCCCCTGGTCGGACCCACTGACTTGGAAGAGCGTCGCAGGCAGCGACAGGCGCCCGTCCTCGCCATCCCCGACTGCTCTCTGCACTGGCTGTCTACTGGATTGGATTTCTCACGACGAGTTTGCACTCGGTTGGGTGGCCGGGCGGATGCCCACGTTATAGGGGACCCCGGGAGCGGACGCCCTGCGATCCAGGCGGTGGCCCGTCTCGCGACTCCGCACCTAGCTGCGTCCTCCCGGCCAGCCCACTTCCATGGGAGGCGCGACACCTTGGCGCTACACATCGTCCGGTGGAGTTGGAAACCCTCGCCCTGGATCTCTAGCGGGTGAGCGGGCCTGCCCGGCACGGCGACGGTTATCTCCGCCCCCTCATCGGTGCCCTCGGACGCCGTGGCAGGGGCGTGAGTCGAAGCGGAGAAGTCTCCACAGGCCTTGGAGACGGAGGTCTCCCATACGCGATCTGAGGACCAGTAGCCGGGAGAGTCGTGATCGACGTCTACACCCGGAGACACCTACTCCGGGACCTTCACGGAGTGCCCCCGGCGACATGGGGAAACCTAGAGGAGCCAAGGGGCCTACCCCGACCGCCTCGGACTCGGAAGCCCAGGACAAAGAAGAGCTTGGGGACCCACAGAGTTCTGGTGGCGCGTCGATGCAACGGCAGTTCGACCGCATCCTGGAAGCGATAACGACCACGAGATCGGCCCTACGACAGGACATTGCCCAGGTGGCGACGAGCCTAGGTCTCCTCAGGGCGGACCATGGCAAACTTTCGGACCGGGTCAAAGAAGTGGAGAGCTCGGTGAAAACCTTGGAGCCGGCGCAGCGAACCTTGGCTGCGACGATGAAGGACGCCCTGTCCCGAATTGCGACCCTGGAGCAGAGGGCGGAGGATGCGGAAGGCCGCAACCGGCGGAACAACATTCGTGTAGTGGGCCTCCTGGAAAAAAATCGAGGATGGCGACATGGTGACATACTTGGAGACCTGGCTCCGCGACACGGTGGCCCCGGAGGGGCTATCCTCCTTCTACACTCTGGAGCGTGCCCACAGAGTTCCGGCGCGGCCGCCGCAACAAGGACGCACCCCGAGGCCGGTGGTGGCGCGATTATTGCATTTTCGTGACAGGGACTTGATCCTCAACGCCGCCAGGCATAATGGTCCATTCAAAGTAGCGAACAGTCAGGTGAACATCTTTCCGGATTACACCTACGAGACTCAACGCAAGCGCTTCTCCTTCCTGGCGGTCAAGCGCGAGCTCAGGAGCGAGGGCATCCAGTACTCGCTTCTCTACCCTGCGAGGCTCCGCATTATAGTCGACGACAAAACTCAGTTCTTCGACATCCCGGAGGATGTCTGTGCCTGGCTCGAGCTTTACAGGACAGGGAAAGATGGCTTCGGCTCCTCATCCCAACAGGCAGATGAGCCGGAACAGAGACGGCGATCCAGGAGGATCAGGAATCGCCGCGGCCGCACGGGAGGGCCCTCCACTGCAGAGACGTCGTCGGAGCGGAGGGGAGTGCTGGAAGGGTTGTCGGAGTTGTCGGGTGCACGGGACGAGGCCGTCGAGGAGGAGGAAACCCTGGGCGAAGAGGTGGCACCGTCGGACTCGGAGGACTCAGTGACTGATAGTGCCCATACACCGGTGATCACACCGAAATCGGTGGAGGACCTCTTGGATGGACAAGGGTAACGGGGTGTGCTGCTTTATTTTGGGTGGGGGCCCGGCAGGGGGGAGGCGGTTGCCGTCCATGAGCTGCTGACAAAGAAGGAGGGGGGGGTGACCCTGTTTCTACCCCGGGAGAGGTTGCCGACACTGTTTAGGGCTTGCTATGGTCCTGGTGGCCTAGGCCTCGAAGGCCCACTGCCTCCGCCCGGCCCGCACCTGGCCCTTAAGGCCTTCCCACGGTGGCGACCGTGGGATTAGTAGGGGTTATTGGGTTGGTGGAAGGCGAGGTTTGGATGGGATCTAGATGGTATAGTTTGGGTCCTGTTCTGGGGGGGGTGGGTGAGGGTTTGGTTTGTTCTTGGGTGGTTTGGTTTTGGTTGGGGAAAATGGCCGCCATCAGTGCTGGGAGGAATGATGTCTTTTCTTTGTGGGGACCCGGATGGGGAGATTGTGCGAGAACGTTATGGGACAATGGCTGATGTTGCTAACTTGAAATGTGTCACTTGGAACGTACGGGGGCTTCATACTATGTCCAGGCGCCACAAGGTCCACGCTTATTTAGTGCGTAGGGGAGTGCAAATGGCGCTGCTGCAGGAAACTCATCTGAACAAGGCGGAAGGGGCGGCGCTACAGCGTAGATGGCGGGGGCAGGTCTTCTCCACCTCGTACTCCGCTTATGCCAGAGGGGCGCTAATATGGATCAGGGCGGGGGTCCCCTTCCAGGTCACGAGAACAGTGATAGATCCAGAGGGGCGTTATGTGGCCATCTCGGGAACTCTGGGAGGGAGGGACTTGAACGTTTGTTGTGTGTACGCTCCTAATATGGACCAGACTGCCTTCCTTTCCAGGTTATCGGGCTCGTTGGCCCACTTCTTCTCCGGGCCCCTTCTGCTTGGCGGAGACTTCAATTCCGTAGTGGACGTAGACATTGATCGCTCGCATCCACCGCTTCGCGATTCTCCGGTTCGTCGCACAGCTAAGGGTCGTCAGGATTGGCAGACTCGCTGGGGTTTGACGGACATCTGGAGGGCACATCACCCCGCGGCTCGGGACTATTCGTATTTTTCGAGCCTTCATGAGTTACACGTCAGACTAGATGGCTTTCTTGGGTCGCCCGAACTGGTCTCGGCGGCGGTCAGGTCCGAGTACTTATCCAGGACCATTTCGGACCATAACCCCCTCCTGCTGGACCTTCGCTGGTTCCCCGGGAGGCCGACGGTGCCCACCTGGAAGCTGCAACCCGAGACCCTTGAAGACAGTGCTTTCAGGGCGGACCTGGGGGACAAGGTGTCGGAATTCTTTGCATCCAACGGCGGCACCGCGAGTACCAGAGCGTTGGAGTGGGATGCTTTCAAGGTGGTGGTGAGGGGTTACTGTATTTCTAAGAAGGTGGGCATGAGGCGTGTTATCCTAGCTGACTTAGATGCAGCGGATCGGAAACTCCGCGAGCTTGAACTTCGGCGCCCCGGACACCCGGAATTGCAAATACAAACGGCGGAGGCGAGGGAAAAGGTGGCGGCTGAGGTCGAACGGCTCCGCTGTTTTGACTATAAGGCCTACACGGTCCGCTCCATCGCAGAGGGGGACAGATCGAGCGCGTTGTTGGCGTGGTTGGCAAACCCTACGCGCCAATCCCAATCGACGACAAGTATGCGACAGGCGGATGGCACCGAGGTACACACCCAACCGGAGATTCTTAGCTGCTTCCGGCATTATTACGAATGTTTATACCGTAGTCGCTCCGCACGAGACCCTGACCGACTTGAGGATTATTTACGTCCACTGGAGCTCCGCACGGTGGAGCAGGAAGTGGTGATAGCCCTGGGATCCGACATTGAGCTGGGGGAGATCCGCGGGGCCATTAAACGGATGGCGAGAAACAAGACCCCGGGCCTTGATGGCCTGCCGGTGGAGTTTTATGCAGCTTACGCTGACCTCCTAGCCCCTCGACTATTGGTGGTCTACAGGGAGGCGAAGAGGCTGGGGCGACTCCCGAGCTCGATGTGTGAGGCGTTGGTGGTTCCTCTCCTTAAACCAGGCCGAGACTCGTCCGACCCGGGGTCCTACCGTCCCCTATCGATGCTGACGGTGGACTATAAAATATTGAGCAGCATCTTGGCCTCGAGGCTGCTGGGACACATGAGTTCTCTGGTGCATGTAGACCAAGCTGGTTTCATCCCACGGCGGAACACGACTATGAATATCCGCAGGTTGTTCCGTTTGCTAGGGGAACCGTTTGTGGATGCCCCGTCCCCGGTCGTTCTGTCGGTGGACTTAGAGAAGGCTTTTGATAGCCTGGAGTGGGACTACCTCTGCACGGTGCTGCGGAGATTCGGCCTCGGGGAGGGCTTTATCAGGTGGACCACGGTTCTGTATACCTCTGCATCGGCCAGGGTCCGGGCGGGTCCACTGATTTCCTCGCGGTATCCGGTGGAACGAGGCACGCGGCAGGGGTGTTCATTGTCCCCACTTCTCTTTGCGCTGGCGGTGGAGCCACTCGCGCTGCACCTTCGATCGGGAGCCCATTATGCGGGCTTGTGGACGCCTGCGGGCCAGCATTATGTTTCACTATATGCAGACGACCTGTTGCTTTTCCTGGAGGACCCGCTCAACGCTTTACGTGGAGCGGCGGCGGCGCTCACAGAGTTCGGGGAGGTCTCGGGTCTCCGTGTGAATTGGCCCAAGACCTGTCTTTTTCCGATACGCAGGGGTACTCCTGCCCCTGCCCTCAGTAGGGAGATTAGGTGGGAACCCGACTGCTTTAAGTACCTCGGGGTATTTGTTTATCACGAACACCCTGACCTACTAGACGGGAACGTTGCCCGCAGCATTCGGGCACTCCGGGGCTGCATGGCCTTCTGGGCCACGCTGCCGCTTTCGGTGGCGGGTCGGGTCGCCCTGCTTAAAATGGTGGCGCTTCCCCGGTTATTATACTATTTCCGGACTCTACCGATTTGGGTCCCACCGGCCACGTTTCGACTGTTACGCTCTATGGTGGTCGGATTCCTCTGGGGATCGGGCCGCCGGCGGGTTGCCCTCAAAACCCTGATGAGGCCGAAAGACGAGGGGGGGCTTGCGGTGCCGGACTTTGAAAAGTACTATCTGGCGGCGCAGCTCCAGACCCTCACCCAGGAGGTCGCCAGGGAATTCCGGGGCCCGGAAGACGGAAGGGGAACGGGCATGGCCAGGCATGTTCTATCCTTTATAGCGCTGCGCCAGCGATTGGCCCATCGAGACTTGTCGATGGAGGAGCGGACTATCCGCCTGTGTTGGAACCGGGCCCACGCCCGGGGCCAACTGAGGATCCCGTATGCACCTGAAATACCGTTGGGGATGTTGACGGCCCTCCCCCATGGAGGGGATTGGTCACGCTTGGCGGCCAGGGAGGATGCCGGCCTGCAGCTGGTCGGGGATCTATACGAGGACGGAGCGCTCTTGTCCTTCCAAGATCTTATTGACCGCTTTGAGATCCCCCGCGGTGACTTTCTGCTACACTCGGCCATTATGAGAGCGATCCAGGCACACTGGAAGAGCGGGCAGGAGGAACCCCCCTTATCTCAGGTGTGCCAGTACGTGATGATGTCGGCGGGCACGGTGAAGGCGGTCACTTGCCTCTACGGCAGGTTGATTAACGAAGGGTTAGCTCCTCTCACCACTCTCAGAAACCGCTGGGAGGAGGACATTGGTAGGGAGATCCCGGAGACGACTTGGTCCCAGTTGGTGAGACGAGCCTGGAAGGGCACACGCAACGCCCGTTTTCAGCTGGTACACTATTACGTTCTCCATAGAGCATACCTAACCCCGGTGAAAATCAGGCGATATTTTGCCACGAATTCGGCGGCATGCCCTAGGTGTCCGGCTCCGGAAGCGGACCTCCTACACATGTTATGGGCCTGTCCAAGTCTGTCATCTTACTGGCGGGAAGTAGAGACGACCCTGGAGGAGGTGACGGGGAGAGCCCTATCATTCGATGCGGCGGTGGGGCTCCTGCACTGGTTCCCCCATACCCCCAGAAATAAAATCACTAGTAAATTTATTGACCTAGGGCTCCTCCTGGCTAAGCGAGAGGTGACCAGGAACTGGAAGGCACGGGTTGGTCCGACAGGCAGCAGATGGCACAATGAGCTTTTGAAATGGGCGGCGGGGGAGAGCGCGCTGAGATATCAACTAGCTTGGAGGCAGCGTAATGAGAAGGCGCAGGAGGCCGCGTTGGAATGGGAAACGTTGGTGCAGGCCCTCAGGGATTATTGTGCCCCCAGCGACTCTGAGAGTGAAGAAGCGACTCGCCCCGAGTCCCGGTAAACGCTTGAACTGATGGTCCTATTGCTTTCCCCGTGGGTCCCAAGGCAGATCCTGTGTAGGTGGCTCCCTGACGCTGGTGGTGGGGTTGGGTGGGTTTTCTTTTGATTAGTAGTTCTTGGTGGGTGGGGGTTCTCTTTTCTTTTGGGTTTATAGGCTTGTTTAGAAAAGCAGATGACGGTCAGTGAATCATCCGGACCAGCTCAAACATCCAACTGATCCCCCTTTGCATTTCGCCGCCCGACCCCAGGGTTGTGGGCCGGATGGCTGTGTTCGGGACTGAAGGTGGGGGGCCAGTGGGTCTTGTTCAGTTGATATTGTTTATGATACAAAGCTGGCCGATACTGTAACGATTTCCTAATTCCTGCAATAAAAATATATTTAAAAAAAAAAAAAAAAAAAAAATTAGTGTTTCGCTATTGGTTTACGAGAATGCCATTAACTATGCATTACCCCCGCACCCCCCCCTCCCTCCCTCTAAAATGTCACTCAAGGAGGGGCGTGGCCTAGATGGTGATCAAGTAGGACGGGGAACTCTGCCTTTCTGTCTTGGAGCCGACCGGCACCATCACTAACATCAATAGAAGCAGCGGAATTACAGTGCGGAGCAGGGGCGCAACTAGGTCTTAAGTTCGGGGGGGCTAACATGACATACAAAGGGGCGTGGTTAACATGTTAATCAATGGGGGCGGGGCTAAAATGGCAGACAATCAGGATCGGGTAATGCTCAGGCCAAGCTAAGAAAAAGAAATGGCAAATTCTGCATTCCAAACTAGACAACAATCAGTTTTATGAGAATTCAATTGGAGAACAGAGGGTAATGTGAACCATTTATATAACAGACAAGGGATGTGTTCATCTTGCAATAAAGTGTCACTCAAATACATTAAATTGTCTCACAACGATATTATGTAGATGGTTAAAATTACAGCCTTTTTTCTAATGGAATGCCCATGAAACTGGGTCAAAAGAGCCCAGAACAACATGCTACGCTCTCACAGATATAATTCACACAAAAAGGGGACTCTGTCCACCCCGCAAAGACAGAGAAGGGATTTGAGATTTTGCAATGTGTCCATTTGAAGTGTTGTTACAAACTATAGCACCAACAAACATTAATTTATTGGCAGCACAGACATTAAAGCGTGGTGCTTTAATGTATAGGCAGTGGAAGTAGTGGCGGGTGGGATGCTGTGCAGCAGCACCCCCATCATCACCATGCTGGAATTCAGAGGGTGCATGAGAAATAATAAAGCATTTACATTTTGATAATATCATGTTACATTTGCTGTTCTTCAAAAGACAGGTCAATTGCCAGGCTGTTGATACTGCAAAAACACAGAACTTGGTAATTGCATCCCTGTCACAAAGTTCCAGTCCTCACCTCTTCGGCTGGCGCAGCTCCTATTATAATTGCATTTATATAGCGCTCACTAACCCTGATGAGGCGATTAAGAGCTTTTTCAGAGAGTAGCACGCTACTCTGGGACCCATAGAGGATCAGTGGTGAATTAATATAATGAAATATGAAAGTAATTTGAGCACTGGACATGTTAGTCTGTTATTTGAATTGAGAAGCATAGCGCAGGGATAGAAGAGGGAAAAGGTTTCATTTATATAGCACTTACTACCCCATATGAGGTGTTGAAGCGCTTTTTGGTGGGTAGCACGCTACTCTGGAACCCAAACAGAATTAGTGGGGACTGATATAGGGAAATATGAAATTAATCTGAGTGGTTTAAATCTTAGTCTTTTATTTGTATTGAAAAGGAATAGTGGAGGGATAGAAAAAGGAAGGTCTAGAATGTGTTTTTTAGGGGAGTTCATAGCAGTAGGAAGGGCTTTGGGATGGAGGTGGAAGAGTCAGAGGGAAGGGTTTAGAAAGGCTTGCTTGGGAGATCTGAATAGTAAAAGAGGTTTGAGATGATAGAAGGAGGGGTAGAGGAGAGAAGAGTATTGGGTTTAGGATGAATGAAAGAGTGTGGGTAGAGAATATACTGATAGAGGTATAGGGTTAGAAATAGGGCAGTGCATTGGAGAGAGTAGTAGAGAGAGGTTTGAGATGAGTCAGAGTGGAGGTAGGGAATATATTGCGAGAGATATATGGTGAGATCTAGGGTAGTGCAAAGTAATCAATATAAAGATACGTAAGTACATGAAAGGTATCTAAATGCATAAGGAAGGGAATCTATGTAGAATAAAGTTGCATTTAATAAACTAAGACTTTCAAATGGTGTTGTACTTGTGTGTTTGTGTAAGGTATTAGATTATTCTGTACCATTACCGACCACTATCCCGCCTGAAATAAAGGAAAAAGCAAAAAACCTGTATTTTCACTCTATAATTCTTTCCACCAAGCTGAATCTGTTATCAGTTTCATATCTATAGCACCAAGAGGCTCCAGGCGTACATGTTTAACAAATGGCCAAATAATACTGAAGAATGAAGAAAATAACAAAATGAGACCACACACAAGCCAAATTGTCTAGTAAACAAAATATGAAATGAAACTAAGAAAAAGTAATTATCCTAGTCTAGACTTATGGCCTGGGAACAAGCCTGGTGTTATATATCAGCTTAACAAATTGGGCCTGGCTTCAGATGGAGGAAATTCTTACAAAGAACCAGTAGAGGTCAGTGGTGGGAGTGCTGCCGGGCGGTGACGTGGGGTGGAAAGGGGCAGGGTGGGGTGTAGTAAACTATGAAATACAGCCAAATACAGGCAAGTAAACATAAAAATAAATAAAATGAATTTTGTTGCGTGCACTGCATCGCCAAATGCAATGCAGTGCGCACAACAAAATTTGTTTTATTTATTTTTATGTTCTTAAGTTGTGTATTATGATGATGTAAAAATTGAATTACTGCACAGTGAATGTTTAAGATTTGCAGGTATTATCGGTCTTTATTGAGATAGAGGGTGAATCGAAGAAAAACGTGAAAATTTACAAAAAATCCACAAATAAACTTACGAACCTGATTACAATACACATACCACCAATCCAAACCAAGGACATGGTAGATATATTTGGCCATCATCTGTTGTTACAGTACTGCGGACTACTTTAGAAAGGCCAACCTACCCCTTGACTGGATGTATTAGAAATGGGCCCCATATGCTTCAAACAACATCCCAGGGACCCCCCCCCCCCCCACACCTGTGGCGCCACTGGTCGGGCCACTCAGCAGATAAGGGGACTTGTTCTGCTTCACATCAGCATCTCATCTCTTCCAAGGACATGCCAGGGGCACCACCGCCTCAAGGCCACTTGCTGAAAATGAGGCTACAATCTGCTTTGCAACAGCATCACTTGCAAGTACCGCCCTTCCATGGTACCACTGTCCAGCGCACTCAGCAGACATGGGGGCAGGTATCTGAGGCATCACTGCCCCAAGCCCACACAGCTGAACTGAGGCCTAGCACGCGCTCCTGACCACCACCTTCATTACACTTTTGGTGTAAGGGGAGGACACACCAGGTGTCGCACAACTTCACAGCCATCATTCTCAACGCAGGATCTCTGCTCTCACTTCACCATGTGACCCTACAGCCCACACAGGAGTGCAAAAACCGAATCCAAGCACCTACATCCATCGATGCACAAACATTGTGGGGTACCAGGGCCCAACATGTTATTTCCAACCAAGTAACGCCCTCCAGTGGCAAGATTTGTTAAAAATAATAAAATCGGATTGATTATAGAACGGACCAGTCAAGCATTAAATTAGAGTTGCTTTCTGCTCAGCTGGTAGCGCCTTCCTATTGAAAGTTGGGCCACTGTTGCCAGCATCTGGCGACAGCGCAACCCCAGGTACCAACTGTAGGTGCTTCCATGCACCCTACTTCAATGTGCCGCTTTCATAGCCAGCACAAGCACTGTCACCAGTGCCAAAACCCACTAGGTGCTATATCCGTGCTTACGCACATTCACAGCTCCTCTCCACCCCAACAATGACTTCCAACCAATGAAGGGACCATAGGATGCAATGAGCAGCACTATCGTGCACCCCTATTCACTGTGTTCAGTCGGGAAACAGATGCGTGTAAACCTGGGATGTACTTTGCCCACAGCGTTGGGGCACATGAAAAATGCCTGTACAGGACCCACAGGACGCAAGTGTGGTGCTCTTAACACAGTCCTCTAACATTTACCACTGCAATGTGTCTCCTCTCCTCGTGCAGATCTGCGGGTTGGGCAACGCTCCAAGTACAGACTGGATACAAGTAAGGACAGCTCCTGAGAAAAAAAATCAGTTGAGGTGTTCCTCGAACAAGCTGTGTCCAAAATGCGCAGGGCAGGCGGGGCCTCACTTTAGAGGTGAGTCATGAAACACAAGCTCACACAGCAGGACTCTTGGAGCAGAGAGTGCGAAGATGTGCACAGCAGGGGGAAAGGGATGGCCAGTGCAGGTGACGCTTTTCCTTTGTAAAGGAATTCCTGCTGGCGTCGCATCCCCCTGCTGTGCACATCTTCACACTCCATGCTGCACCGCACATCAAACGTGCTTAGGTGAAATCCCTGCTTCAGGCAAGGAAATCTCCTCGGTGGCACCCCTCTGAAAGAAAACAAAAGGTAGGGGGCAGGGAGGGTTGTTGAAAGCGTCAGAGGATGGCTGCCTCCGGCTGGTTCTGGGCCTCTCTGAAGGGGTCACTAAAAATACAATCTCGGATTCTAAAGCATCCGAGAATAAAAGAGGAGGCTTAATACAAATGAAAGTGGGGAAACGGTTTTCATACTTTCATTATTTTACATAATAAATCAGGAAAGCGTGTCGGGCTGTCATCTGAACCTTGGCAGCCCGGGCTGAAGATGACGACGGGGGGGGGGGCTGAAGCCCGGTCAGCCCAATGGGTGTTGCGCGCCTGGTGCGGAGTACCCCAGGGAGCCAGGAGTCTATGTAACCCCCTTTCGGATCTGGGCTGTGCCGGGGACGACGTTTACTGTCCCTCGGATAATCGGAGCAGGCCGGTGGAGGTGGGCCTAGGGGAGCGGAGCTGGGTGCAAAGTCCAGAGGCCTGCATGAAGGGGAGTGGCAGATCTCTACTTCGCGGTCGGAGCCGCCTTGAGAGGAGAACTGAAAGGGTCTTGACTCAAAAACTCAGCAATGCTGAGCCAATTTAAACTAAAGAAACAATACACTTGCCAGTGCTGAGAGCCTTATTTTCAAATTCTTATTTAAAGAAAAGGTTAACATGAACAAAACATGGAAACTTGCTTTATGAATGGCAACATATCATTTTTAATTGCTTCTTTTTCAACGATTATTATTTTTTTTTTACCACATCTTTGTTTCGTGCATGGAAATACAAAAAACTCTATACATTTATATACAACAGTACAAAATACAAATGAATATATACAACAAATCACACACGCTCTCGAATCCAAACACTCTTGGCCATACATTCATTCCACTAATCACACATACTGGTCCCGGTGTCAATAAACCTGTTCAAAAAGCCTAAAATGACTCCTGTTTTTTTGGACAATTTATAGTTCCTTGTAAAGTTCACAGAAAAGAAAACACTCCTCGTGCTGTTTCTAATTGCAATTGTGATTTCATTGTTTTTTTAAAAAGTGACCCGGGACCGATTAACAATAAATTCTTGTTATCTGAATAACAAGAATTTATTGTTAATCACTTTGACTTTGTTTTCAAAGTTGGTTTTGATCTTTCTTAAAGAAATGTTGTTGCCGTTTTTGTTGCTATTTCACTCAGTGGTTATTGTAGTGGATAGTTATTTCGCAAAGATTAATTATTTGTGGACACAAAACCGCTACATTTGTAAAGAAGATTCTGTATAAATTGTTTATATTTGTATATATGTATGATGTGCAGTAGTTTTGTATATATGTATAAGTGTTTTGTATAGTGTTTTTCTTACTCATGAAAATACATAAAAGATTTGATAAATTTCAAAAGGGTTCAAATAAAATAACCCCTACAAACAGAAGATAATTTCTTTGTTCGTTCTTAAATTTTGAGACAAGAAATCAGAGTGGGGGCTAGCCATTTTTTCTAGTTCACAAGGGAATGAATATCAGCACCTGGGGCCCGGGGTGCGTGGCAGCTAAGGAGTATTAGTGAAACGGGGCAGAGACGGAGCTGAGACCCCGGGAGTGATTGAAGGGAGCAGGGGCCCGAGAGACACCCGAAAAGGGAGCAGAAATCAGTGGAGGTGCCCTGACACAGAGGTGAAGAATGGGTAACAACGGAGGCCGGATGGGTAGGGCCCAAATAATGCAGTGCTGAGCCGGGATATCAGTAGCCCTCGTGGGAGAGAGTAGGCCTCCAGGCCAGGAGCTTGAGGCAAGGCACACGAGCAGAAGAAGGGGCAATAGGAAGGCCTGGGGCCGTACAACAGAACGGATATTGGAGGAGGTATTAAGACGCTGGGAGGTGTGGTGGTCAAGCTGAAGACATTGGGACGCAGAGCCCTTGATGACAATGCCAAGTCCAGGAGGCCTTGGCCCCCGCAATTCTCACAAACCAAGGCAGGAATATAGCAGGGGGCCAGGAGGCAGCTAGCAAGGCTCAGACCAGGCCTCAGAACAGAACAGCCACCGTCGCAAGCAGCTGAAGAACAGCTATCAGACAGTGAGACTCCTCACTGGGGACTGCAGAGGACAGGGGAGGCGAAGGGAGCAAAAACCCTTGGAAGAGGGAAGACGTAGCCGTGATGGCATCAGGCCGCACCAAAAAAGGAGGCACACTCAAGGAGATGTTTGCAAAGCAAGTTACAATGCAGGAGGCAGGTACCGGTCAACCAACCCTACTTGGAATCACTGTTCTCCTCCTTGAGGGATGACTTGCAACATCTCAAAAAGACCTCACATGTGAGCTACAGTCTATCAGGAAGGATATGAATGAGATCGGGGATCAAGTGGACACCCTTGGAAGCCTGGGTACTACTCAAGACAAAGAGATCGAACAGTTGCAGCAGGAAATAATTCGGCTCAATGAGCAGCAGCTAGATTTACAGGCCCTCACAGAGGATCTCTAAAACCGCTCAAGACATAATAACATCCGGATCAGAGGAGTTCTACACGAAGCGGAAAAAGGAGATGTGGAGAACTATGTCATTGAACTGTTTGCCCAGATATTGGGAGACACTGCAGCCAGTAAGATCCGCCTAGATAGGACACAGAGTAGACCGCAGTGGCCCAAGGCAAGCACAGACACCGGACATTCTAACATGTGTGCATAGCTTCCCCCTAAAGGAAGAATCTTAAGAGAAGCCCAAACATTCCCCCAAGTGACCTTCCGTGGCAACCCAATACAGCGTTTTCAAGAACTGGCCGCTTCCACACTTTTAAAGTGAAGGGAGTTTCGGCCAGTCACATCTTTTTTGCGAGATCAGAAGATCCCATACTCCTGGGGCCATCCCGTCCGGCTAACTTTCCGTTGGCAGGACAGTCTTCATCATTTAAGATCCCTGAAGGAGGCGTGCACATGGGATGAGCAGAAGGACATTAACGGCGTAGGAGAGTGGCTCCTGGGCAAGGAGTCTCAAGGCCACACTCAGTGATCATAGTATAGCATCGGAGAGGAGAGCTCTGCTGGACAAGCTTTCAGAATACTCAGGTTCACAGGGACCTGCTTGAGGGCATGAGGTCAATGTGGTAGCTGGGTGGCTTGGAAGGGAGGGGCTGGGCACAGAGGGTGATGGTCACGTCTCCTGGCTACATTTTTCCATTGGACTGGGGTCTGAGCTGTTGACCCTTCCGACATTCCGTGGACATTTGTTCTTTGTTTTCTTCTGGGGAATGTTTCCGGGTACTCAGTTTGTCATTAGCTCCCAACAACACTACATTTAGTGTCAAGGGGACCTTGAGCTGAGAGGGGACAGGTGAGAATAAGATGTGCAGGAGGGGAGGATGGGGTGAAACAGTGCGCCTATTCAAAGTCTCCTATGGCAGAGGGGCTAAAAGTGTTGACCCTCAATGTGAAAGGGCTCAACAACTCGGTGAAGAGAATGGCCATCATCTCCTACATGGAGCAGTCACAGGCAGACATCTGCCTACTTCGGGAAAAGCACTTGCTCTCCAGGGACTGGCATGGATAGTGAACTAGGGCCTTTCCCCAACAGTTTTTCTCCTCCTTACCACGTAAAGCATCTGGGGTAGCACTACTCTTTGCACGTACATTCACAGGGTAAGTAGGAGCGAAAATTGCAAAAATAAACAGCCGTCTCTTAGGGTATCAGATACATCTAGGTACACAGGTGTTAGTGGTGGGCTCCATCTATGCCCCAAACAAGGGACAGAAGCACAAGTTACTTGCTTTCGGTAACAATATATCTTTAAGAAACATTAGTTAGTTATAGATTCCTTACCTTAGAATTACCCCCAAGTGTCAGACTGGATCTGGAAAGATTTTTAGTCAGCAGTCCCTCTGCGCGTCAGAAGGTGGCGTCGGTCAGCTATGTGTTCGTCGGCGGCGGCGTCGTGGTCGCCGGGATGACGTCGCGGAAGCTACTTAGACGCGCCCTCACGTGTTGACGTCAGTTCTGTACACGACTTTCTGCACCAGAAACGCAGAGCCATGCAAGACACGGACCAATGGTGCACAAAACTAGGGCCCTGAAAGGATGTTCTTAACCCTAGAAATCAGTTCCTAGAACGGGGATTAGGGGTGGGACGGTAAGGAATCTATAACTAACTAATGTTTCTTACAGTTATATCGTTACTGAAAGTAAGTAACTTGTGCACCTGAAAGAAACAAGTTAGTTATAGATTCCTTACCTTAGAATAGATACCCCAGCAATACTTACCCCTGTGGTGGGTCTGCAAACCAAGATCACACCAAAAAGTCCTGGAGAACAGAACGGCCAAAGAAGCCGCCTCTCCGGACTTGGCTGTCCAGGTAGTAGTGTTTGGTAAATGTGTGCAGAGATGCCCACGTAGCCACCAGACAGATGTTATTTAGAGGCACTCCTCTTTCCAAGGCAGTAGTGGCTGCTGTCGCCCTGGTGGAGTGAGCATGCAGCCCCAATGGAGGCTCCTTTTTAGCTAGACAATAACAAGCCTTAATACACAACACGACCCATCGAGAAATGGTGCGTGTGTGTACGGCCGACCCTTCTTTGCACCTATGTAACCAACAAACACTTGATCATTCACCCGGAACTGTTTAGTGCGATCCAGACAGAAGGAAAGTGCACGTTTTGGGTCAGAACAGTGGAGCCTCTCTTCTTCCTTCGAAGGATGCAGAGACGGAAAGAAGGTGGGCAAAGTAATGGTCTGCCCTATGTGAAAGGCAGTGACCACCTTAGGAAGAAAGGATGGACAGGTGATGAGAACCACCTTGTCCGGATGGACAGACAGGAAAGGAGGTTTTGAGGAAAGAGCCTGGAGCTCACTCACCCTTCTAGCAGAAGTGATGGCTACCAGGAAAGCAGTCTTAAGAGTTAGTAGACGTAAAGGACAATTATGAAGCGGCTGAAAGGGAGCGCACATTAAGTAAGTAAGTACGAGATTCAAGGCCCACCGAGGCATAACGAAAGGAATTGGAGAAAAGAGATGCGTTACGCCTTTCAAGAAATGGCTAACTGCCGAGGACTTGAAAAGAGAAGGTGGTCTGGCAGCCGTAGGAAAACAGAGATGGCAGAAAGGTAGCCCTTGATAGTACCCAGTGATTCAGAAGAGGGGGTGGTGATGAACAGAGTGTCTGAATTAAGCAGACCACTCTTACCCAGTCCAAAGATCAGGGCTTGATCCATCACCGTTTTTTAGCTCACTGCACCATCCCAGCTCAGAACTTGGCTATATGCAAATTAGTCTGACCCTGGCCCAGTGCATCATGGGAACAGGGCAGACCAAACTACAAAACCAATTCTTATACTGGGAAGGAAACAAGCTACCGGGGACCGGTTTCTGGCATTTCAGCCGTCTTCGGCCCGGCTTGCTTGAATCCTGATGGTGCAATGAGCTAGGGACTCACATCTGAGTATACCCTTCCACGCTTGCGGTGGACAAAAATGATTCAGAAAAAGGGGTGGTGATGAACAGAGTGTCTGAATTAAGCAGACCACTCTTACCCAGTCCAAAGATCAGGGCTTGATCCATCACCGTTTTTTAGCTCACTGCACCTTCCCAGCTCAGAACTTGGCTATATGCAAATCAGTCTGTCCCTGGCCCAGTGCATCATGGGAACAGGGCAGACTAAACTACCAAGCCAATTCTTCACCAGAAAGGAGACAAGCTACCGGGGACCAGGGTCAGACTAATTTGCATATAGCCAAGTTCTGAGCTGGGATGGTGCAGTGAGCTAAAAAACGGTGATGGATCAAGCCCTGATCTTTGGACTGGGTAAGAGTGGTCTGCTTAATTCAGACACTCTGTTCATCACCACCCCCTTTTCTGAATCATTTTTGTCCACCACAAGCGTGGAAGGGTATACTCAGATGTGAGTCCCTAGCTCATTGCACCATCAGGATTCAAGCAAGCCGGGCCGAAGACGGCTGAAATGCCAGAAACCGGTCCCCGGTAGCTTGTCTCCTTTCTGGTGAAGAATTGGCTTGGTAGTTTAGTCTGCCCTGTTCCCATGATGCACTGGGCCAGGGACAGACTGATTTGCATATAGCCAGGTTCTGAGCTGGGATGGTGCTGTGAGATAAATAACGGTGATGGATAAAGCCCTGATCTTTGGACTGGGTAAGAGTGGTCTGCTTAATTCAGACACTCTGTTCATCACCACCCCCTTTTCTGAATCGTTTTTGGCCACTATAGGTGTGGCAGGGTATACTCAGACATGAGTCCCTTTCTCACTGCACCATCAGGATTCAAGCAAGCCGGGCCGAAGACGGCTGAAATGCCAGAAACCGGTCCCCGGTAGCTTGTCTCCTTTCCGGTGAAGAATTGGCTTGGTAGTTTAGTCTGCCCTGTTCCCATGATGCACTGGGCCAGGGACAGACTGATTTGCATATAGCCAGGTTCTGAGCTGGGATGGTGCAGTGAGATAAATAACGGTGATGGATCAAGCCCTGATCTTTGGACTGGGTAAGAGTGGTCTGCTTAATTCAGACACTCTGTTCATCACCACCCCCTTTTCTGAATCCTTGATAGTACCCAGAGCAGAGCCCTGCTGGGCTAAAGAAAGAAGGAACAAGAGTACTTCAGAGATGGGCAGAAAGGAGATCCACAGCCTTTGCTGTGCACCATGATACAAATTTGTTCCACCTGCAGGCGTATACCGTCTTAGTGGAGGGACGCCTGGCTGCCAAGATTACATCACAGACTTAGGGAGGCAGGTCGAAAATCGTCAACTGCCGCCGCTCAATCTCAACGCAAGGAGGATCGATTGCCATGTTGAGTAGCTCGGGATACCAGAATCTTCGTGCCCAATCCGGAGCCACAAGAATGACTTGTGCCCGGTCGTGCATGATCTTCTTCAGCACTCTGGGCAGAAGTGGTATAGGCGGAAAGGCGTACAACAGGCCGCAGCTCCACCAGCGATGAAAAGTGTCTCTGAGCGAGTGCAGCATTGGAAATTCCAACGCACAGAATTGCTGACATTGTGCGTTCTCTTCGGTGGCGGACAGATCGAACCAAGGCTCTCCCCACTGTTGAAAGAGACCTTGCACCACTTTCTAGTGAAGACAGCATTCGTGATCCATCAGGCACCAGCGGCTGAGCTCGTCCACCCTGGCGTTCAGAGATCCTGCCAGGTGTTGAACCACCAAGGAAATGCCTTGGTGTTCCAATCATGTCCAGAGGCAAAGGGCCTCCTGACATAGGGTCCACGACCCCGCCCGCCCTGTTTGTTGCAATACCACATGGCGGTGGTGTTGTCCATGAACATCTGCACCACTTTTCCACGGACAGAGGGAAGGAATGCCTTCAGTGCAAGACGAATTGCCCGGAGCTCCAGGAGGTTGATGTGAAGCCCAGACTCCACCAGGAGACCAGAGGCCTCTGATCTCTGCCTCTCCCATGTGGCCGCCCCAACCCAGAAGGGAGGCATCCGTCACCACAGTGTGGTTGGGTTGGGGAAGGGAGAGGGACCTGCCACTGATCCAATCCTGGTTTGTGAGCCACCACTGCAGTTGTTGAGCAGTGCCCTCTGAGATCTGGACGTAGTGAAACAGATTCCCCCGATGCTGCACCCACTGGAACTTCAGGTCCCACTGCAGAGCTCGCATACGCCACCTGGCATGATCAATCAGTAGGATGCAGGAGGCCATGAGGCCTAGCAGCCTCAGGGTCATTCTGACCAAAACCCGACACAAGGGCTGAAAGATCGGAATCATAGCCTGAATGTCCTAGACTTGCTGTTCAGGAGGATAGACCCGAACCTACGCCGTGCCCAGACTGCTCAGATGAAGAGGAGCTTCTGAGAGGGAATCAGGTGTGACTTCGGCACACTGATGGAGAACATTGGTCAGGAGATATTCGAGAGGTCGAGGATTACCCAGTGGTGGAGAACAAGGTGAGTAAGGGGATTATTTTTGGTTCTTCCGAAGAAGGAGTAGGGGGACGTCTGAAGTTTTTCAAGGAGAAATGGGAAAAAGTTACGAGAGATCCTTGGTTCTTGCAAACGATTCAAGGTTTTGTAATAGATTTTATAAGTATTCCTTACCAAGAAATGGAACCAAGAGAGATAAAGATGTCTTTAGATCAGAAAGCTACAGTAGACCAATAGATAATTTCTCTAATTGGAAAAAATGCAATAAAGAAAGTGGAAGAATGGAAAATGTATTTTGTAAGCAATTTAATTTTGGTAGAGAAGAGGAACAAAGGTTGGTGTCCAGTGATAAATAAATCTCAGAGGTCTGAACAAGTTCTTAGCGTATCGTCATTTTAAAATAGAAGGGATACATTGCCTGAGAGATTTATTATTGGAGAAAGATTGGATGATAAAGTTGGATCTAAAGGATGCATACTTCACGATTCCTATGGCAGAGGAAAGTCAAACATTATTGCAATTCAAATGGAAAAGGAGAATTTACCAATTCAATGTTTGCCTTTTGGACTATCCTCAGCACCTTGGTGCTTCACAAAGGTGATGAGGGTAGTAGTTGCTTATTTTCGACAGAGAGGAATAAGGATGATTATTTATTTGGACGATATTTTGATTTTATCACAATTCTGAATGGAGTTGATGAATATTATGCTGGGAGTGGTGAAAATGTTGGAAGAATTAGGTTTCATTTTGAACAGGGAGAAATCATGTATGGTTCCTTCACAAGTGTTAGAGTTTTTAGGTTTTATGGTGGACACGATGTTATGTCAATTAAGCCTTACAGGGAAAAAGAGAAGATAATCAGGAAAGAAATTCAGCAGAGTTTAAAGAAGGATTTGGTTTTATTAAGGGAGTTGGCAAGGGTAATAGGACATTTTTCATCTTCAGTCCAAGCTATTTTTCCAGGCCCCCAACATTACTGTACACTGTAGAGATTGAAAGGGGATGCGCTAAGAAATGGATTGTGGTATGGAGACAAGATAGCATGGAATATGGAAGCAAGGAAGGAACTTGGTTGGTGGTTAGAAAACATGGAAGCATGGAATGGGAGAGCGATTTTTGGATTGACTGGATTTTGTGATGGAGTCAGATGCGTGTATGACCGGCTGGGGAGCATGTTTGGGAGAATTGGAAACAGGTGCTTGTTGTAAATAACAAGATTGGGGTCAGTATGGTTCCTTGAAGTAACTTTAATATCAGGAGAAACACAGAACGATCCCTACCAGACGCAGCTGGTTAAACTGTCCCTGTCCACTGCATGATGACCTCAAAGATGGAATCCATTTACATCATAAGTGAGCTGACACAGGCAAGCATAATACAGCTGGTGCAATATAACATATCTCCCCATCTTACACTAAAAAGAAAACACGTTAAAAGAAATAAACAAAAGGAATAAAAAAAATGAAAAACTTCAAAAATGTAAAGACAAGTACTAATATAGAAAATATTTCAAACAGAAACTAAGTAGTCTTTAAGATACTGAGGAGCTCTTCTTTCCCCAACATCTCTCAAAACACGAGAAGATTTACTAATACAGAAAATATTTCAAACAGACACTAAGCAGTTTTTAAGATACTGAGGAGCTCTTCTTTCCCCAACATCTCTCAAAACACAAGAAGATACAACCAACTCATCTCCTCTCCTTCCATCATCACTTTGTCTCACCTCCCGATCTAAAACAGCCCCCCTGTATCCCGCAATGTCATAATTTCCACAAAATTCTTTATCATCCATCATCATCCAAGGTGACCCACCCTTCTTTTCATATTCTCACTCCAGATCAAACTTACACCTTCCATTCTTTCTTTGATATAAAGCAACTCGCCTCAAATTCCAGGTCTGTCCATTCATCAATTTCACCCAATTTCCACCAACAGCTTTCACTTTGAATGGGCCTCTGAATTTATTCAGAAAATTAGTGTTGAGACCAGGTTTAACCTTAACCCAATCACCAACATTGATAAAGCACTTATTTTTTTCTATTGATAAATTATCTTCTTTTCTTGTTTTCTTACTAGCACGCATCCATTCTGGAAACAACTTCGTCCCTGCCACTCTACCACGCATCATATCAAAAGGACTCAAACCTAAATCACTGTTTACTGTTGTCCTTAAAGCCCACAGCATCTCAGCAACTGCACTCACCACATTCAGGTGTGAATTATAAGCTAACTGATTAGTCCCTTTTACCATTCTATTCATGCGCTCGACTAAGCCATTACCCTGTGGGTTGTATAATGAACAACAAGAATGCTTGACACCTACTGAATTCAAAAATTCTTCCATCTCATAAAATCTCAATTGTGTGCCATTATCAGACAAGATAACAGATGGAAAACCCTCCCTTTTGAAAATTTCAGTCAAAACAGCAATAGTGGTTGCAGTAGTTACTGAACTCATAAAAGCCACTTCAATCCATTTCGATTTTACATCTACTAAAACAAAAGCACATTTCTGAGACTGTGGCAAAAATGCAAAAGGACCAATAAAATCTATGCAAACCTTCTCCCATACCTTTTCCGCATTGGTAATATCTTGTTGTTCTCTTGAACTTCCCAAACCTACTTTTAAGCGCTTCTCAGACTCTCTACAAGCTACACACTGCTACACCCATTCCTTTACATCTGCATCCATATTCGGCCACCAATAATTCACCTTAATTCTTTTGACCGTCATGGTTTGCCCCATATGTCCTTCATGTGCCAAACCAATCAACCTTCTCCGTAGACCACATGGCGGCACAAACCTATCGTTCCTCATAACTGTACCATCAGGAGTTACAGACAATTCATCTAGAATTATCACATACGGTCTCATACCATCTGGTAACATACCTTCTCTCCTAGCACCATCCTTGATCATTCTCACAACACCAGACAAGACAACACCCTGCTGCATATCGGTATACCACATATTCCTTTGTATGGCACCTGCGTAAGTCTCCAAAGCATCATCCACATTCGCCACCACCTCTTCCGTCTGTAAATGGAGAACTTTCTTGCTACAATCTGGTAATCGCGACAAACAATCCGCCACTCTGTTCTTCCATCCTGGCAAATACTCTAATTTGCAATCAAAGTCTTGCAGCTTCACTGCCAACCGAGCCAATCGTCCTAAACAATTCTTAATTCCACCTGGTCCTAAAAATTTCAACAAAGGTTTATGATCAGTGCAGAGTATGAAAGTACTGCCCCATAAAAACACTCTAAAATAATTTGTTGCCCATCCCGCTGCTATCGCCTCCCTCTCAATTACAGCATAATTCCTTTCAACTTCAGACAACGATCTTGACGCAAAAGCCACAGTCTTTTACAGTTTTCCATGTTTCTGCGCAAAAACCGATCCAATCTCAACACCACTCGCATCTACAGTCAACACACACTCCAGACCAGACACAAACGGAGTCAATACCCCTGCATGTGTAATATCATGTTTCACTAACTCAAAAGCTCTCTGCTGTTCTTCATTCCAAGCAAACTTCCTGCAACGCCTCAATAATTCCCTCAACGGCTCAGTCTTTTTTGCAAAATCAAATACAAACTTTGCATAATATTCAACGAGGCCCATGTAAGACCTCAATGAATCATGAGGTGCTTTTGCATTGACAATTGGACCGACTAAATTTTCTTTTGGTTCAATCCCTTCACTCGTGACTAAATGACCCAGATATTCCACCTCCCTTGTTAAAAATTTACACTTCTCTCTACGCAATGTCAAACACGCCCTATCTATACATTCTACTACTTTTTTTAAGGAGATGTTATGCTCTTCTTCACTCTCTCCAAACACCAACACATAGTCTTGAAACACCATTGCTTTTTTCACACCAGAAAGAACTGAATTCATTAACCTCTGAAACACGCTTGTCGCTGAGCATAAGCCAAACGGAAGCCTACAAAACCTAAATGTCCCCTCACCAGTAATAAATGATGTCAAATTCCTTGACTGGTGATTTAAAGTGACCTGATGATAAGCACTTCTCATATCTAGGTTTGTAAAAACAATTGCACCATTCAGCATCAACACTAACTCATTCATGTTCGGGAGGGGAAATTTGTCCACGATTACATTTTGGTTCAAGCTTCTCAAGTCCACACAGAATCTTAATGAACCATCCGGCTTCTTCGTGATAACGACCGGAGATAACCAGTCCGTGGCCTCCACAGGTTCTATGACCTAGTCATCCAATAACTGTTGTATAATTTCTTTCACTTTTTCTCAAACAGCTATGGGAACCCTCCTTGCCAAATGTCTGACTGGAACAGAGTTTTCTCTCAACTTTATCTCGTGTTCATAGCCCTTAAATTGACCCAATCTTTGTTCAAAAACATGTTCGTGTTGTTGCAAAATATCATCCAAGCTCAACTTTTGAATGGCCATAACAGGAAAATCAGATTTTGGGTCAATTTTTATGTCCCGATCAAATTGATGTGGCCAACCCAAGATAGGCGGACCTTCCTCTGCCACATATAGTTTACCCTGTGTCACTCTATCCTGAAATCGAATATCAGCATCCACCCATCCTAAGACAGGAATAACATTTCCCTGATATGATTTCAATGCAACATCCGTTTGAGATAGAATTCGCTCTGGCCAAGTCTGTTTAAACAATCCTATTGGAACAATGGTGTAGAGTGATCCTGTGTCCACCATTAGCGACACGTTCTTGCCAATGATGACAAAATCAGCTTTAGGACGCACTCTTCTACGCTCATCTCCTTCTACTCCAGGCACTTCTTGTGCATCATCCACTACTATGACTGTATGTAGATTGTGTATCTTCCACTGCATTTACTTTACTAGTTTGCTGTTTACACATTCTAGCCAAATGTCCTCTTTTCCCACACTTTAAACACTCTTTTCCCACTGCAAAGCACAATTTTGAATCAGCTTGATGATAAGTACTCCCACATCTTGTGAACTGTTTAGCCACACCTTTCGCTGGGGCTTTGCTCCACTGCCTTTGAGACCAATTTTTTCCACCTGCAACATTACTTGACTGTGCTTTAGTCCTAACTGCATTGACGGTAACATCCCCATCATCCATAACTGCTACTTCCTCAACTTTTCCTCTATTAGCAGTGATTTTCATCTCCCTCATACATTTCTCCGATTCTTCCACCACCTTTGCTATAGCTATAGCATCCTTCAGTGATGGATTACTTGCTGCACATAGTCTTTCCTGAGTCTTCTTGCATGCGCACTGTACGATCAATTGATTCCTTATCATTTCGTCTCGCATTTGACCAAACTCACATTTTGCAGATAACTCTCTTAGCCTCACAACGAAATTATCTATTGACTCATTTGCACGTTGTGGTTGCGTATAAAATGTATGTCTCCTCATCACGACATTGACCTGTTTCGCAAATTTCTTTTTCAATCTCAACACTGCTTCTTTATAAACATCTTCAATCGCTTCTCCTTGCGCATTTACTTCTGATGGTAAGTATTTGAAGATGTGTTGGCCTTCTTTCCCTAGAGACCCCAGCAACAAAGCCCTCTTTCTCACAGCAGGAAATTTTGTTCCGTCTAATGCCACCAAATAATTCTCAAAACTCTCTATCCACTCTTCCCATTCTATTGATGGCTCACCCGGGACCATCAAGAAAGGTGACGGAACAGCAATTGCATTGCTGACATTCATCTTAACTTCTTTTAATTAGGAATTCTTTCTTTTGCAATTGAATTAAGTTATTCGCAAACTAAATTTCCATTTGTGAAACCACAACGTTATTTCAATTTTGCAACTGCCCACAGGGTGGCAACGTTGTCCTTCTTTTCTTCTAGCTTCTTT
This sequence comes from Lissotriton vulgaris, assembly GCF_964263255.1. Classification (NCBI taxonomy): domain Eukaryota; kingdom Metazoa; phylum Chordata; class Amphibia; order Caudata; family Salamandridae; genus Lissotriton; species Lissotriton vulgaris. The sequence continues at coordinate 365,264,773 of NC_141700.1, forward strand.
TAAATAGTAAATGAACTAAGCATATATGCTCATCCAATCAGGACACTCGTTTCTCCTCTAATCCAATCGACCAATCAATATTTAGCTTGGTCGTGCTTCACTATGAAACAAAGTGCGTCGGTAAAACAAGCTTCCTTCAGCAACCTAGAGTAATTTCTTTCTTTCTTCTATATAGTTATAGTGGGATATTTCTTGCCGTGCTGAGATGCTGTGTGATTCATCAGTCTGCTAATTACTCCGCAAAACTGATGCTTTACATGTATTTTGTGATTAACAGAGTACGCAATACACGTTTAGCTTGTGTTCGCGCTCACAATGTCTGCATCATTAACTTCGTTATCGCGCGCAGTTTCGAACGTTGTATGCTGCGCCGTTTATTCAATGGTGAAAACAGTCGGTTGTTTATTTATGTCCCAATTATGCCTCTCCGACGCTGACTTCTGTGCTTACATACATAAATAATCTTCGGTTTCGCTTCCTTTTCATCTGACAACCGAGTTAGTGGGCAGCTTGGAATGTTCAATGTTTAAACGCTGCTGGATACTTTCTTTCGACTCCGAACTTGCCCTTATCACAAATAGCAAATAGTCCGTACTCCCACCATTAAAACATTTGAAATTACTCACAGTGTTGTTGCTGAGAATCTGCGTTGCTTTACATACGATTTTATTTCTCCGTTTTTTCCACACACTAGGTTCGTTGTTCTGTGTTGATCTATTTCCTCCTTCACCTCTCCACTGCGTCAGAGCGTCGCCAAAAATGTTGTAAATAACAAGATTGGGGGTCAGTATGGTTCCTTGAAGTAACTTTAATATCAGGAGAAACACAGAACGATCCCTACCAGACGCAGCTGGTTAAGCTGTCACAGTCCACTGCATGATGACCTCAAAGATGGAATCCAGGTACATCATAAGTGAGCTGACACAGGCAAGCATAATACAAGCTGGTGCAATATAACAGTGCGGCATGGTCAAAAGAAGAGAGATTGGAACATATCAATTTTCTGGAATTATTGGCTGGGTTTAATGCCTTGCAGAGATTCAAGGAGAATATAAAAGGGCCTACAGTTCTTATGAGGATGGAAAATGTTCATGCGGTTTCCTACATAAACAAATTAGGGGGGATGAAGTCCCGGAATTTAGCAGAACTAGCAAAGGATTTTGGGAATTTTTGTCTGGAGCACAAGGTGGGAGTGAAAGCAGAATATTTACCAGGAGAGCTGAATGTGAATGCGGATTGGAATTACAAGAATTTGAAAGATTACAGCTTAAGTATGTGATACTTAATTTTTTTACACAGGATTGGGAAGGGATGGGCTGTGCAGCTTCGGGTGCAACACCTGGACTACATCTGTCCAGATCTATAGGGGCAGGGTTCTACAAGGGGGGTCACCTGTGTGGGTGGGGGGATGGGGAGCACTGGGGCATAAAAAACAAAAATACCTCATTAGCTAAACTTATACCAGGATAAACTCAAATAGCTGTGATTCGATTCCGAGGGATTAGGTGTCGGCCTTTCCTTGACTTACTGTTGCACGAGGGCCTCAGACTTAAGTTACCATGAAAGCACTTCAGATATTATCCTGGAATGTCAATGGCTTGCATGTGAAATCTAGAAGAGCTAGGATTTTGCAATATTTTAGGGACTCCCCAGCGCAGGTCACTGTCATCCAGGAGACACATATACTTAAAAAGACCTATGAAATTAAAAAAAAAAACAAATGTTTGGACTCCTTTATCTGCATTAACCAGACAGCTGATATTAGAGGGGTTTTGATCATCTTTAAAAAACAAGTCAATGCCCAGATTATACAGCACAGGGTAGACCCATCCGGTAGATGGGTGATATTAAAGATGTTTTAAATGGGCATCCCTCTTACTTTGGTTGGCTACTATGGCCCAAACCAAAACGATCCTTCATCCCTCAAAACAATTTTTACGCATCTTTTAGACTTCCCAGAACTGGGTATTATGGGGTCTCATATTGAAACCTCAAATATCGGCACAACTCAAGAATTTACTATATTATGGTCAGTTATAGCCTAAGGAGCAAGGTCAAAGATATTATATATCTATCGTCCCATCTGTCAGATCATTCAGGAGTAGTATTAGATCTTGATTGGGTGCAGGCCCAGCAGTCAAAAATCTGGACTTTTGACCGAACACTGCTTCTGGAGGAAGAAGAAACACCCTTTTTAGCCCAAGAAACAGAAATCTTACTGTCAAGTCAAGTCAAGTCAAATAATTTATATAGCGCGCTACATACCCAGAGGGTCTCAAGGCGCTTGAAGAAGGGAGGGGAATTATTTGTCGAATATCCAAGTTTTAAGTTGCTTTCTGAATGCTAGGTGGTTCTGAGTGAGGCGAAGGTGAGTGGGAAGTGAGTTCCAGGTTTTAGCTGCCAGGTAGGAGAAGGATCTTCCTCCCATGGTGGTTTTGTTGATGCGAGGTACAGTAGCAAAGGCTTGAATGGAGGATCGTAGCTGGCGGGAGGGGGTGTAGAAGGAGAGTCGTGTGTTGAGGCATTCGGGTCCAAGTTCGTAGAGTGCTTTGTGTGCGTGGGTTAGGAGGCGGAATGTAAATCTCTTATTGACGGGGAGCCAGTGGAGGTTTTTCAGGTGACCGGAAATGTGATCTTTACGCGGGATGTCTAGTATGAGTCTGGCTGAAGCGTTCTGGATGCGTTGGAGTTTTTTCTGGAGTTTTGAGGTGGTACCGGCGTATAGGGTGTTTCCGTAGTCCAGGCGGCTCGTGACCAGTGCGTGGGTGACCGTTTTTCTAGTTTCGGTTGGGATCCAACGAAGTGTTTTTTTGAGCATGCAAAGAATGTTGAAGCAAGATGATGAAACGGCGTTGACTTGTCTGTTCATTGAGAGTGAGGAATCAAGGATGACGCCCAGGTTCCGTGCGTGGTCCGTCGGGATGGGTGCTTTTCCAAGGGCCTCTGGCCACCAAGAATCGTCCCAGGCGGAGGGGGAGGTACCTAGGATAAGGACTTCTGTTTTATCTGAGTTCAGTTTCAGACAGCTTTGCTTCATCCACTCGGCTACTTCTTTCATTCCTTCATGTAGGTTGGTTTTGGCGGGGTTTTCGGGTCGTTGGTGAGTGAGAGGATCAGTTGAGTGTCATCAGCGTAGGAGATGATGTTGAGATTGTGTTGGCGTGCGATGGTCGCGAGGGGGCTCATGTATACGTTGAAGAGGGTGGGGCTTAGTGAGGATCCTTGTGGCACGCCGCAAATGACTTCAGTGGCCTCTGATTTGAATGGTGGCAGGCGGACTCTCTGAGTTCTTCCGGTAAGGAACGAGGTGATCCATTCCAGTGCTTTTCCTTGGACTCCGATGTTTCTGAGGCGTTGTAGCAGGGTGCTATGACAGACTGTGTCGAAGGCTGCGGAGAGGTCAAGGAGGATGAGGGCGACTGTGTCTCCATTGTCCAGTAGAGTTCGAATGTCGTCGGTGGCTGCGATGAGTGCGGTCTCAGTGCTGTGTTTGGCTCGGAAGCCGGACTGTGAGGAGTCGAGGGATTTGTTGGTTTCGAGGAAGGCGGCGAGCTGGTTGTTGATAGCTTTCTCGATGACTTTGGCCGGGAATGGAAGGAGCGAGATGGGGCGGTAGTTTTTGAGTTCGGTCCAGCTATCTGGGAAGGTGGCGGAGGTGATGGAGCAGTTGATGACATCTCGGAGGTGGGGTGCGATGATGGAATCTGCTTTGTTGAAGATGTGGTGAGGGCAAGGGTCTGTGGGGGATCCTGAGTGGATGGAGTTCATCAGGCGGATGGTGTCCTCAGTGGAGATTGGGTTCCAGTCGTTGAGGATGTTCAAGGGGGGTGAAGGTACGGCAGAAGGTTGGGTGGGTTGGTCTCCGGGTTGGTTGTCGAAGCTGTTGTGGATGTCTGCGATTTTGTCATGGAAGAACGAAGCTAGGGAGTCGCAAAGGGCTTGAGAGGGGGTGATGTCGTTGGAGTTGGCTAGGTACAGCAAATATGACAGTGGTCTGGGACTCCCTTAAGGCCTTCTTAAGGGGTATTATCACTAGCAGGACGAGTTTTAAAAACAAAAAGTATAGGGAAGAGACCTGCCGGTGATTAGGCGCTATATATAAATACCAGTTAACATTAACATTAAAAAAAATTGGAGGTAGAAATGAAAGACGCCAAGGCTATACTAGATAGAGAGGCCACCTTGGGCAGATTACCAGCAACTTCTGATAAACTTAGTAAATTAAGAGAGCAGTTGGAGGGTATCCTCCAAATAAGGTTTATGCGCAGATGGGAGGCAAGCAAGATCGCCCATTTTGAGTATGGGGAAGGGGCTGGAAAGCTGTTGACGTGTAAGGCAAAAACAGATAGACTTCGTAACCAGATAATTGAAATTGCTGCAGGGCATGGAGTAGATGCTCTATCTTCGGATGAAGAAATTAGTGAGGCCTTCTTTAAGTATTTCCAGGGTATATATATCAACAAGATTTGATAGGGGACAGGCCTAAAATCAAGGACTGGCTAAATAGGACTACTTTAGTATATTTATTTTATTTATTTATTTGGCTTATAGAGCGCGACAGATACCCAAAAAAGGGTTTCCCGGCGCTAAGCAGAATAATGAACTAGCAGAGTAGGAAAGGAATGTTAGTGGGAGGACAGGCAAGTCATTGATTAAAAAGCCAGGTCTTAATGGCTTTACGGAAGTACACATATCTGCTTTCAAGGCGCAGTGGTTGGGGAAGGGAATTCCAGAGTTTTGGGCCAAGGTGGGAGAAAGATCTGCCTCCCATCCTTGCCCGACGTATCTTGGGGACACAGAAGAGACCTTGGGTGGCAGATCTTAGGCAGCGGGCAGGCATATATGTGTGCACAAGGGTCTGGAGGTATTTAGGTGCCTTGCCCCATTTTATCCTGTGCATAAAGCTGAGAGTCTTAAATTTGACCCTGTTTTCAATTTTAAGCCAGTGGAGTGTCTTAAGGTGGCTGGACATACGGTCTCTCCTGTTGCATTTGCAGAGCAGCCTGGCTGCCGCATTCTGGACCAGTTGGAGGCGCTTTGTAGTTGCCTGAGATGCCCCTAAATAAAGGACATTCCCGTAGTCCAAGCGGGAGGTAATTAATGCATTTATCACTGTCTTTTGAGTGACGTCAGGGAGCATCCATAAGATCTTTCTGAGCCATCTTAAGATTGTAAAGCAGATGGCTGAGAGGGCGTTCACTTGAGGCTCCATAGTTAGTTCTCTGTCAATAAAGATGCCCAGGTTGCGAACCTGGTGAGATGGTATTGGCAGAGGGCCCATTTCAGGTGGCCAATGTCTGGAGTTCCAGAGGTTCTGGTCGGGGCCTACTATCAGGACCTCAGTTTTACTGCCGTTAAGTTTAAGCAGGTTTTTATTCATCCACGATGAGATGTCCCTAAGGCCTGCCTGAAGACGTGAAGTAGTTTCCGGGTTGTCGTTAGACAGAGAAAAAACTATTTGGGAATCGTCAGCATATGTATACATGGTAAGGCCAGCAGCTTCAGCGATCTGGGCCAACGGGGCTACATAAAGGTTGAAAAGCAGGGGGCTCAGTATTGAACCCTGTGGGACCCCGTGTGGGGAGAAATGGACCTTGGATGTCGCATTGCTGGACGAGATTTGGAATGTCCTGAGCTTCAAGAAGGATGCGATCCATTCTAACGCTTTTCCTTTTATGCCTATCTTGGAGAGAGAAGTAAGTAATGTTTGATGTGAGATGGTGTCAAACGCCGCGCTGAGGTCCAGAAGGATCAGCGCGGCCGTATTACCAGAGTCGACCAGTTGTCGAAGGTTTTCCACCACTCCGAGTAGGGTGGTTTCCGTCGAGAATCCCGCACGGAAACCAGATTGGGAGGGGTGCAAGATGTTGTTGGCCTCAGTATATTTGGAGAGATGTTCATGGACATGCCTTTCCAGTATCTTGGAGAGTGCAGGCAAAAGGGAGATTGGGCGAAAATTAGCCAAAATCTTGGGATCAGCCCCTGGTTTCTTAAGAAGGGGAGAAACCATGGCGTGTTTCCAAGTTGAGGGGACCGTAGCTGTGGTAAGGGATAGGTTTAAAATTTGACATAGCACAGCAAGGAGAGGAGTGTCCAGGAGTCTAAGAATGGAGATCGGAAGGGGGTCAACTGGAGACCCAGATTTGACCTTTTCTAAGATGTCCCGTAGCCCTTGGACGTTTATCTCAGGCCATGAGTTGAGGGGCATGTGGGACAAATGAGTTTTAGTCGGGATGACCTCTACATCCGTGGTGGGGTTATGCATATTTGTGGACTGGGTTTGCTGTTGTATAGTTATGTCTTGATGAATGGTCTTGATCTTAGAAGTGAAGTAATTCGCCAGTTCCTCACATTGCACACTGTCAAGGGGAGGGGGTTTGGAGGTGGTATTTGCGCCTGCAAGCTCTTTTACAAGATTGAAAAGAGTTTTGGATTTGTTAGAGGCTTCAGTTATGGATTTAGTAATGTAGGTGGACCTTGTAAGCTTACAGGCTTTATGGTAGAGCTTGAGCTCACCTTTGTAAAGTAGATTGGCAGCCGGGGAATAGTCCTTCCTCCACAGGCGTTCCAATCGTTTGCATTTTGATTTAAAGGCTTTCAGCTGCTCATTATACCACGGGGCAGGTGGTTTGTGGGAAGTGGTTTTTTTGGAGGTTAGAGGCAGGCAGGTGTCTAAGGCGTCTGTAAGCCAGTTATTGAAGTTCGTGGCTGCCAATTCGATGTCTCCAGTGTTGAAGGCTTCCTCTGGAGTAGTCAGGCTTAGAGTGGACATAAGGCGTTCAATGTCCAGATTTTTCCAATTTCTTTTCAGTGATTTAATGGTTCCAACGGTAGGGCTAACGGCTAAGTGGTGGTTACCCAGATGAAATTTTATGAGGAAATGGTCTGACCAATCTAAGGGCAAAGCTTGTTGGCATTGCAGTTGGGGGAAACTAGAAAAAATGGGGTCCAGAAGGTGTCCTTTATTGTGAGTGGGACCAGAGTTCAATAATACGAGATTCATGGCGGCGAGATCATGCATTAAATTAGCGCCTGGTTTGTTGGTGGGATCGTCCAGGTGAATATTTAGGTCACCGATAACGGATAGATGGTTATAGTTCACCCTTACCGATGCAATCCAGTCTACTAGTTGAATGGCCCAAGGTAGACTGGGGCCCGGTGGGCGGTAGATCAGAAGGCCAGTAAAGGTGAATGTCGGTAGAAGTTGAAGCTTAAAGAGAGCCGCCTCACTTGCGAGCAGATGAATAGGCTCCAAAAGGCATTGCAGCGTTTTCCTAAAGATTACTGCAATTCCGCCTCCGGTACCGGAAGGTCGGTCTTGTCGAACGATGGCGTAGTTGGACGGTAGGGCTTCGGCGATATCTGGGCCAGAACTAGCATGAAGCCATGTCTCGGTGAGAAAGAGTGCGTCAAGGGAACTGTCGGATAATAAGTCGAAGAGTTCTCTTTTGTGTTTGCAGAGCGACCTACAGTTAAGACTGCCGAATTGCCAGGGGCGAGTTGTCTGGAGATTTTTGGGTCTGGGTCGCTGGCCACATAGTTGCGGGGAATCAAGATAGAAATTACACGCACGACAGACGATGTTATGATCTCTGTAGTTGGTTAAGGTTTCGCAGGTTTGTTTGACAGGAGGACGTAGGGAGCGTAAGAGGTCGGGCGTGTAGGAGATCATTCCACCAGCATTTGAGGGCCCTGGGCCCGGCCTGGCGCGGACGGGCGCAGACGGGCTTGCCTTAGGCGCGCCTTCGGCGCGCAAACGGCGCTCCCGCTGCGCTCGTCCGCTGCGCTTCCTAAAGATACACATATTATTTCGAAGTGAGGGGCCGGAGGGGGTGTGGCCTCAGGAAGGGGGCGTGGCCAGTGGTTTCGCCAGTAATGTCGGCAAAGGACTTTTACTTCCCGCGTCAGCGTTAAGCTCCGCTGTGCGGGTGTCGGGGAGGAGTATCAGAGCCACTAAAGTAGAGTGCAGATTAAAACAATACAGCAGGTAAAGTGACACTCAAAAGTTTAAAATAACGTGACAAAATTATCCACTCCCGGCTTTCCGCCTCAGGAGTTCAAGGTATCTGATGACGCTAGTGGGTCAGCGCCTTAAATACACTCGTCGGGGGGCGTGGCCTCAGGAAGGGGGCGTGGCCAGTGGTTTCGCCAGTAATGTCGGCAAAAGGACTTTCACTTCCCGCGTCAGCGTTAAGCTCCGCTGTGCGGGTGTCGGGGAGGAGTATCAGAGCCACTAAAGTAGAGTGCAGATTAAAACAATACAGCAGGTAAAGTGACACTCAAAAGTTTAAAATAACGTGACAAAATTATCCACTCCCGGCTTTCCGCCTCAGGAGTTCAAGGTAGTATATATAAGCTCTATACAACAGTAGGACTTAGAACAGAATATTACTCAAGAGGAAGTGAGGAAGTAAATAGCTGCTCGTAAGAGAGGAAAAGCGCAGGACCCGATGGGTTACCCGCTGAGGTATATAGGTCTCGGGGTGAAGCTACTATTCCTATATTGACACAGCTATTTAATAAGATTCAAGCAGAAGGTCTAAAGCCTCCCGAGTCTTGGGACGATGCCACGGTCGTCTTGATATTGAAACCTGGTAAAGATTCAGCAAACTGTGGGTCATACAGGCCCATTTTGCTTTTAAATGCGGATTATAACATCTTTGCCTAAATCCTGGTGGCTAGGCTGGGGTCAGTGGCCGGGGATATCCTTCACCCAGATCATAAGGGGTTTGTTAAAGGCAGACAGTTCTCAGACCTCACATATGATCTCATAGGAGCTATTGACATCACCTCCAACTAACTTCCTCTTGCTGCCTTGATTCTTGATGCCACAAAGGCTTTCGAAAGGGTCAATTGGGTTTACCTGTCGAAAGTCATGGGGAAATGTAACTTGGGCAAAAAGTTTTGCCATACCATCCAATCACTATATCAAGCTCCGTCAGCAAGGCTGAAGGTCAATGGTAAACTGACGAAATCATCTAGAATCACCAGGGGTACCAGGCAGGGATTCCGCCTTTCCCGTCTCCTTTTTGATATGTACATTGAGATTCTTGCGCAAAGGCTTAGGGAAGATCCTAGTATCGAGCCTTTCAGGCATGGAGAGTGGGAAAGGTAGGTGGTACAGTACGCTGATGACATTTTGGTTTTATCTGCAGACCTAGAAACAACTCTCCCGGCAGTGATTGGTCTGGCAAAGGAGTTTGGGCAGGTTTCAGGGTATGAGGTGAATGCCGGGAAGACGGAGATTATGGTATGGAACCTTAGGGGCAGTCAACATCAGGTCACCGCTAGTATGCGATACCTGGGGGTCAGAATTGTCCAGGACATAGCCAAAATTGCAGAAGTCAACTTAGCATGAGTGTCAAGGGAGTGGCAAATACAAATGAAAGCCTGGGTTCCCCTGCCTTTATCTACTCTTGGGAGGGTTAATCTAGTAGAAATGGTGGTGCTGCCAAAAATAACCTTTTGTTTCAACACTATTCCCCTCCACTTTGATAAATAAGCTGTTGATAAATTACAGCATGCTATAAATTATTTTATCAGGTCATATAGAACTATTAGAATAGCCTGGAAGAAGATGAGGCGTAGGAGAGAGAAAGGGGGTCTTGCGCTTCCTGACCTACAATATTATGCCTGGGCTTTTCAGTTTTCGCACTCTCGAAATGCTTGTAAACACAGGGGCGGGAGGCATGTTCTTGGCTATGTTAAGGGGGGCCACTTTACAGGAGGAGGGTTTTTGTTTAAATTTGGGGAACCAACATATTTCAAAAAGGTTAATTTAAAAGTCCTCCAGGCATTGGCTAAACCATGGACCAGAGTAAAACGCCTTGTTGGTCTTAATTATTTCTCTAGCCTAGCGCCACTCCGGGATTCACTAGGCGCTCCGGAATTTCTTCAGGACAGGCTTGCTTTACCACTCAGAGAAGCAGGGTTGAAAGTATGGGGTGAGTTGGTGGTAGGGGGGACACTAATCTCATGGGAAAAATTAAGAGATAGAGTGGGAGCAGGTCTCTCAAAGTTTAAATATATCCAGCTGCAGAGCTGGGTCCAAGCACAGCAAAGCCAGAAACACTTGATAGGCTTGGGCAATACTTTAGAACAACAGCTAGTGGAATGGTCAGTGGGGAGGAGGGAAGTGTCTTACTTGTATAGGGCAGTGGAGGAGGCCATGGATGGTGATTTTAAACTTGCAGACGAAACATGGAGTGAACATCTTCCAAATCAACAGTGTGAGCAACTCTGGCAGAATTAATTCAAGACTCTTTTCAGCATAGTAAGACCTGCTTGGTTGAGGAGAAACCATCTATTCACTGTCCACAGGGCCTATCTTTACCCTTTAAGTTGTCTACATTTTCAAATGGGTCCCAGGTTAGCTGCAGGAAGTGTGGGCTGGTCGAAGCCTCAGATGTACAAATGTTTAAAGACTGCCCGGTTATCACTTTGTTTTGAGAAGAAGTTTGGAGGTCAGTAGAGGGTATTTTGGGAGTCCCAATCCAAATAGACTTGGCCCTTATAATTTCTGGACTTACCAACCTAGTCATCGGGTCTGCTAAATCTCTTATTGTATGCCATTTTGTTAGCTAGGAGGCAAATATGCAAGCGTTGCATTGAACCCTCCCCTCCCTTGCATTCTGACTGGCTGACGTAGATGGTTGAGACATCTACGGTGGACCTGTCCAGAGGTTGTAGCGAAAAAAAGACTGCCTTTTGGGTCTTGCTGTTGAAATGGGTTAGAGCTTGACCAACATGGGGATACATCAGGTCCTATGATTATGCCTCCTTGGCACTCTTCGGAGCACTTTGGGCACCACCCCTCACATATATGCCAACAAAGGTGTCCATCAGGCTTTAGTGGGCTTAGCAGAAGAGTAAACCTCTTCCCCTTTTTCCTGGGGGTAATAACATCTATGTCTGTCAATGTACCTATAGGCTGAATGTACAGTGAGCTTCCAACCTAATGCCTATTTCTCTTGGCTCACTAAGCACTGGTACGGACAGCTTGTTTGTGTATAAGAGGTCTGGGGCGAATGAGGACAAAAAAAAGAAAGATTACAGCAATTGGAAGTTGGGCGTGAGTTGTTTTGGCAGGATAAACAATTTGTGGGGTCCTTTAGAGGTGGATCTATTTGAAAGTCGATTAACTATCCAGTTGAGGGTGTATTACAGTTGGGGAGCAGACCCGAAGGCAACTGCGATAGATGCATTCCAGCAGAAGTAGCAAGGGAAGAAGGCCTATGCTTTCCTACCTTTTGCGATGATTAAGAGTTTTTTTTAAAAGTTAAGACAGGAGAAGATTCAATTGATTCTGACTTTCGGAAGAGGCTGCAGAATTATTGGAGGATCCATGGGCGCCAGGAACTAGGAGAAGTTATAAAGGTATTTGAAGAGTTTGGGCTAGTTGGTGCTTGGCAAGGAGTCTGGATCCCGTGGAAGCTGCTGTAGTAGAGGTGGGTAATTTTTTGACAGAGAAGTTTCATGAAGGTTTGGAGTATAGGAGGATTAACTGCTATAGGTTAGCAATTTCTGCTGGACATTCACAATTAAATGGGAAGTCTATAGGAAGAGATGTGAAGGTGTGTAGGATTCTGAAGAGTATGAAGATTAAGAGAACACCTAAGGCTCGTTATAAGGTCTTATGGGATGTAAATGTGATGTTGTCTTATGATGTTGTCTATGTTTTTGCAGTGGCCAGTTAATAGGTTTTTGGATATTAAAAAGCTTAGTGAGAAGTTAGCTTGTTTGTTATGCCTTGTGTCATGTAAAAGGGTGTCGCATGTGAAGGCTTTGGAGATAGATAAGAAAATAGTGGGTCCAGATGGAGTCGATTTTGAGATTTTAGGAGAACAAAGACTATGTCCACTTCGGTTTTTTGTCCAATTTATGCGGTTCAAAAGAAGTTGTGTGTAGTTGATTGCATTCAAGAATATGAGAACAGGGTTTGGGAAAATAGAAGGGATGGTCATAACCAACTTTTATCTCTTTTGTAAAACCCTTTCGTATGGTAAGAACTGCTACTATTTCTAGATGGGTGAAGAATGTAATGTCTGAATGTGGGATAGATGTGAGAGAGTTTAAATCACATTCCTTGCTTGGTGCTAAGGCAAGTAAGATGTATTGGACAGGCGCTTGCTTAGAGGAAATTCTAAAAGCAGCAGGTGGGTTTAATGAAGGCACGTTTGCTAAACAATTAGGTATGTTTCAAACTTTGTTTTGAGAGGTTTTGAACATGCATAATGGTAGCCTCTGGTCTTGTAATGAAATGGTTTCATTAAAGACACAGACTCTAACATTATCCCTCCCTCCGCAACCCTTTGGTTAGGAGTGGGGGAATAAGGTTGCAGGTTGAACCTAATGTTGTTATGTAGTTTTTTTAAATGGTGAGAAACGTTAAGTTTAAGTCTTTATGTTGATGTACTTCTTTTATTTTTATGCAGTATAATAGACGGCATGTTTCAAGAGGACTTGGTTGACAAGAAGAAGATTTTACTAAGTTTCAGTTTCTGCATTAAAAGAGAAAGAATGTTGGGTCGAACGAATATTTATGGACTTGTGTGTTCCAGTTACAGTGTTTATTCTAGTGTGAAGTCTTTGAAGGTGCTGCAGGAGTGACAATAAGGTTAAGTTACTTACCTGTAATCCTAGTTCTCTTCCAGGGGTATACTCATCAAAGTCATAAGCACTGAATAGTCCCGCCCACGTGCGGGATCCCGGAGCAATAGCCAATAATATGCATATATCTACATATATACACATATAAATACCCACATATATAGATAATATGCATATGCATATGCAGCCTGAAAAAACACCATATTAGGCTCTAAAACTGCCATTATTGCATGTAAAACATTTACATTTGACCAAATAAAGACATATAAATCACCATATATGATAAATGCAATAAAAAAACTGCCCTGAGTTTCTTTGAAACACACAACCTTTATTTTCAAAGGTAAAAACAGGCAGGATCATAGAGGCAGATTTAGCCTAGACAGGCTGCATAGAAAACCATTGGAAAATTGGCGCTGTGCCTTTAAGACCTCCAGGAACCCCCAGGCTCCCATCATGCATCACAGGTGACAGTTAGGTCAGTTCTTTTGGACGGCGTATAACAGTGTAATCACAGCATGGGTAACAGGTACATATATATGTCTGGTATTCGTCCGGGGAGGAGGGAGGGTTGCTTATGACTTTGATAAGTATAACCCTGGAAGAGAACTAGGATTACAGGTAAGTAACGTATCCTTCTCTTCCAGGGTATACTCATCAATAGTCATAAGCACTGAATAGATTAGCAAGCCCATCCCCAGACTCCGCGGGCGAATACCAGCCTACCAAAACATTTTACCAACAGACATTACCCAAACAAATTTCTCAGGGATGCTTGACAAAACTGAGCATCCGCCTGAGTGTCAGAATCAAGGCAGTAATGGTGTGCGAAGGTATGAACCGAACGCCATGTGCTGCCTTACAAATTTCATGAATTGGTACATTCCCAAGCATTGCTATTGTAGCAGCTTTGCCTCTTGTAGAATGTGCTCTCGGCCTGCCGGGGAGCTACTTTTGTGCCAACTGATAAGATAACAAAATGCATGACACTATCCATCTGGAAATGGATCTTTTAGAGGCAGGAAACCCTGTATTAAATGGACCCTAATTTACAAACATTTGGTCAGACATTCGTACACTCTTTGTTTTTATCAAGGTAGAATTTTAACACTCGTTTTAAATCCAAAGAGTGCAGAGCTCTCTCAGCCGGAGTGTCCGGATTGGCAAACAAAGTGGGAAGAGAGACTGACTGGTTAATGTGAAAATCCAAGACCACCTTAGGGAGGAACCTCGGGTGAGTACGTAACACCACTCTATTTGCATGAAAAACAAGATAAGGCTCTGTAGAGCATAAGGTCTGTATCTTGCTTACCCTGCGGCACAGAAGTGATTGCCACAAGAAAAGCAGTCTTCCATGATAGGTGTTGTAAGGAAGCCTTATAAATGGGCTCGAACGGGGGGGCCCATTAGTTTAGATAGGACCACATTTAGCTCCCAGGGAGAGGAAGGGGCTCTAACAGGAGATAGACTTTCTTGAGGCCCTCCAGGAAATTCTTAACAACTGGCATTTGAAAGAAAGAAGCCTGAGTGAGAGACTTTCTATATGCTGTTATCGCTGCCAGGTGAACTTTTATGGAGGAATACTGTAAACCTGCTTTGGCCAAAGACAGTAAGTATGGCAACAGTTCCTGTTCTTGACCTCGAATAGGGTCATGACCATCAGCAGTACACCACATGAAAAAGCGCTTCCACTTAAAAGCATAAGACTTTCTTGAAGAAGCTCTCCTGGCCTCTTTTAAAATCTGCATGCAGTCCTGTGAGAGGCCTAAATGTCCGTATTGGATCAACTCAGTAGCCATGCTGCTAACCTCAGGGAGGGCAGGTTGGGGTGTAACACCTTGCCGCTCGCCCTGGTCAGCAGATCGGGATGACAAGGCAGCCTCTTGTGTGGTACTTTGGATAGGTGAAGAAGGCCTGGATATCACCACTGGTGAGGCCAATCTGGAGCAACCAAGATCATCTCTGTCTTGGCCTCGTACATCTTCCTGATCACCAAGGAAATTAGTGGAATCGGCGGAAAAGCGTAGAGTAATGTCTCTGACCAGTCTATCCACAGAGCATTCCCCTTGAGCCTGGTTGCGGGTACCTGGACGTGAAGACTCTGTATTTTGCGTTTTCTGCGTCCGCAAAAAGATCCATGTCTGGTGTTCCTCAGTTGTGGAAGATGTCTTGTACCACTTCTTGCTTTAACACCCAGTCGTGTGCTTCTGCGAAGTGCCTGCTTAGGTCATCCGCTTGAACATTGAAGACGCCGGGCAAGTGGACTGCAGATATTCTCATTTCTCTGTGCTTCCAGAGACAGGGGTCTAGATCTTGTTCCGCCCTGCTTGTTCAGGTAGTACATCGTTGTTGAGTTGTCCGTCTGAACAAGCAGAGAGGTCGAGATTATTGACTGGAAGAACGCTTTGAGAGCTAGATGTACAGCTCTAAGCTCCAGCATGTTTATATAGTATAGTTGCTCTTTCTCGGACCACATTCTTTGGATCTGCAATGATCCCATATGAGCGCCCCATCCCTGAAGGGACGCATCCGTCACCAGAGTCTGTTGAGGCCTGTCCTCTTGAAAAGGGACTCCCACGATGAGATGAATCTGTCGCAGCCACCATTTGATGGAGAGTCGGACAGACAGAGGTATAGACAACATGTCCTCCCAGCAATTGGAGATCTGGGACCACTGATCCTCCAAAGTCTGCTGCAGAGGTCTCATGTGAAGCCTGGCGTTTGGAACGAGAAATATGCACGAGGCCATGGACCCCAGTAGGGAGGACATTTGTCTGGTCGTAGGCGAAGATGTCTTCAAGAGAGTTTGACACTTGAGGAGAATGGATGATAAGTCTCTCCTCCGAAGGATACGCTCTTGCGTTGACTGAGTCCAGAGTTTAATTTAATTTAATTGTGGGTTTCTAACGCGCTAGAATCGACTCCCGAAGGAGTATCTCTGCGCAATAGACCGCTAGGGAACCCGTCCTGGCTTTCCCTGTGAGATGGTCCCTATTGGGTATCTCCAAGGTGAAACCAGGCATCCCCGGCGTATGTGGGGGGCCGTTGTGGAGATGAGGCAAGCTAATGCCCAGAGTTGCCGAGTGTAATCCCTGGTTAGAGTAGGCACCTAGGTGAGAATTATCGAGTCCGCTGACCCTGGTCCACGACCCTGCCGCGTTGTGAAATGAACCCTGGTCCCGGGCCGTCCTCTGCTCCCGGGTCTGCAGCCTCTAACCAGTGAGCCACACCACTCCAGTTGCGCCTAGATAGTGAATCCTCTGATGGATTGAGGGTGGACTTCCTGAAGTCTACATGTAGACTGAGCCGATGCAACTGATGAATACATTGCTCGAGATGTTGTTGCAGAAGAGTGGGAGACGCAATCTTGAGAAGCCAGTCGTCTAGGTAAGGATAGACCAATATGTGCCGTTTCCTCAAAAAAGCCGCTACTACTGCCATGCACTTTGAGAAAGTGCGGGGAGCAGACTTCAGCCCGAAAGGCAGGACCATGAATTGGAAGTGGTTTGATTGGATGCGAAACCGTAGGAACTTCCGATGCTTTGGAGAGATTGGTATGTGGAAATAGGCATCTTGAAGATCTATGGAACACATCCAGTCCCCTTGATGCAGAAGCGGTATTATTTGATGTAATGCCAGCATTCTGAACTTTTCTCGGAGTATGAATCTGTTGAGACGTCTGAGATCTAGTATAGGCCTGAACTCCTTGTTTGGACCTTTCTTTGGGACCAAAAAATATCGGGAGTAGATCCCTTGCCTACGTTGTTGCCATGAGACCTCCTCGATGGCGTTCTTTAGGAGTAGACCAGACACCTCTTCCCTCAAAAGATGTATATGATGGGTGACAGTTTTTTGAGTAGGAATGGAAGGTGGCGGGGACTTGAAATTGATGGTGTACCCATTCTTTACAATATTCAGCACCCACCTGTCTAGCATGATTTTTGTCCACTCTTCCAGATAAAACCGTACACTTCCCCCCACCGGAGTGGGTAACAGAGATAGGGGAAGCAAGCGCTCACTTCTGTTGCTTGGCAGCAGGTGTGGACAGTCTTGAATTGCCACCTCTTCCTCTACCAGGACGACGCTGGGAGAATTGTGACCTTCCTTGGTTTTGTTGCGAGGACCATTGAGTGGTTTGAAACCTCTGTTGGTTTTGTCGTCGGTCGTAAGGATGGTACCGTCGCCTGAAGTCCTTCCTCTTTTCGAGACCCACAGCTTTAACCGTATCAAGCTCGGTTTTCATTCGAGAAATCTAATCATCGTCATGAGATCAGAAGAGTGATGACCCATTGAAGGGAAGGTTAAGAATTCAATGCTGTGCTTCAGGTTTCAGTCCTGTGAGCCTCAGCCACGCTGAGCGTCGAGCACAGATCCCATGCGAGTAGCCATGTGCAGCTAGATCAGACGCATCCGCCACTGCACTGATCACTTGATTGGCTACTAGGCCACCTTCATGCAAGATTTCAAGAAAATCTTGTTTGTCCTCTTTAGGGAGCTTCTCTGTGAAGCGTGACAGTGAGTCCCATAATGAACGATCATATCGACCCAGCAGGGCCGAGGCGCTGGCTACTTTCATGTAGGAAGCCGAGGTAGTACACATTCTCTTTCCTACAGAGTTCATAGCCTTACTGTCTTTATCAGGGGGCACAGATGATGATGCTGCCCCTGTCAGATTATTTTGTGCCGCCGACCCAATAACAGAGTCCGGTGGAGGGTCAGCCCTCAAGAAGAAGGGGTCATCATCAGGAGCCTTATATTTCTTTGAGAACCTAGATCAGGGGTCTCCAAACCGGTCCTGGAGGGCCGGATCCATTCCAGATTTTTTGGATATCCCCATTGAGATACATGTAGTAATTTAAAAAATCTGGCATGGATCCGGCCCTCCAGGACCGGTTTGGAGACCCCTGACCTAGATGGTACAGCCCCCACCGCTGCTGGAGTAAGAAACTTGAGCGACGCAGGCTCCAGCAATCCATGCACAAGAGGAAGCAAAGGTCTCGAGGA
The DNA here is from genome assembly GCF_964263255.1 of Lissotriton vulgaris. Classification (NCBI taxonomy): domain Eukaryota; kingdom Metazoa; phylum Chordata; class Amphibia; order Caudata; family Salamandridae; genus Lissotriton; species Lissotriton vulgaris. The sequence goes on from NC_141700.1 coordinate 365,282,386, forward strand.
GGACTTTTGGTGCAGGGTTTCAAATATCACAGATGTCTTGGTGGTAGAGACCGGAATTTCAATTTGGAGTTTAGCAGCCCCACAGCAGAGAACCTCATTAAAGGTTAGAACATCATCGTAGGGTGATCTTTTGCTTGGAGGAGATGAGGAAAGAGTCGGAGAATAGTCTGCCTTGGAATCCGACGACCCTGTGGAAGACCTATAGCTTTGCCTTCTAGAAGATCGGTGGCGTGATGATCTACTCCTAGGAGAGCGTGATGATCTCCTCCTCACCGATGGGGACCTTCTTGGCGGGGTCCGCTCGAGTCTCCCCGAAGAATGAACCGACTGTATCAAAGGTGACCTTGACCTTGAAGAAGACCATGGTAGATTGATTTTGCGGATCTTCCACTCTCTGATATCTCCTAGCCATCTTGGCGAGATATTGGTTGGTCGGGCTGGAGACTGTGCTGGTGAGGGCTCTGGAGATACTTGTACGATTTGAAGCCCTGGGGAGGAAGAAGCACTCCCTGAAGACACCATCGGGGCGTCACAAGTCGAACGGTCCTTCGACAGCGCCCTAGGTCTCTTCGCTGGAGGAGAAGCCGATTTAGATCTCCTTGACGGCGACCTCCTCGACGTCGACCTCCTCGACGTCGACCTGGATCTCGACCTCCTAGACCCAGAAGGCCTTTTTCTTGATCTCGACGGCGATCTCACCGACGTCGATCTTTTCGGCGTCGACGGCATGTGTCTCGACGTCGAGTGACTGGTTCTCTTCGGTGTTCGGCTCGATGTCGATGCCAGTGGACCTCCCACTGCCGCCGGCGATTTCGCATCGGTCCAAGGCCTCTCGGCGGCGAACTTCGACGTCGATGTCAAGTCCCGACCTCTTGCAGTCATAGGCAAGCCAGACTTGGACCGCCTACGCGTGGATGGAGACCTCATCCTCTGATTCTTCTCACCTTGCCTCGATGGCGAGGGATGTCTCGAGGACGAAGGCTGCTTCGATGGTGAGGGATGTTTCGACGTCGACGGCGATTTCGATGCTGACTCTGAGCACAGAGGTACCTTGGATGAAGATCTGTCCCTCGACGGAGGAGACTGATGCCTTCTTATTTCACCTCTTTCCTTGTGCTCTTTAGGATGAGAATAAGGCTTTCTGGAATGATGCTCTTCTCGCCCACTCACTGTTTCTCCTCTCTCATGAAGGGAATGCAGCTTGATCTTCTCCCTCTCTCTAAGGGTCCTCTTGGAAAACTTGCTGCAGTGGTAACATTGATCTGGCTTGTGGGATGAAGGCAAACAAGCAATACAGACTGAATGAGGGTCTGACTTGGCCATATTTTTAGTAAAGGCCGGGCACTTATTAAATAAGGCCGGCATTTTGACTAGAAAAAATAGGCAAAAGTCAGAAAACATTGCTCAATTAGTCAGATAGAGACTAAAGACGTCGAGTGAAGTCAAAAAAATTAAGTTTCTACCAAAAAAAAGTGATAAATATCTCCAACTGGCGAGGTCAATGCTCCAAGATCCTCACAGAAGGAACCGGAAAAATAATCTGACTAACTGTCACCTGTGGTGCATGATGGGAGCCTGGGGGTTCCTGGAGGTCATAAAGGCAATTTTCCAATGTTTTTTTATGCAGCCTGTCTAGGCTAAACCTGCCTCTATGATCCTGCCTGCTTTTACCTTTGAAAATAAAGTTTGTGTGTTTCAAAGAAACTCAGGGCTGTTTTCTTCTTTACATATATCGTTTATGGTGATTTAAATGTCTTTATTTGGTCAAATGTAAACGTTTTACATGCAATAATGGCAGTTTTAGAGCCTAATATGGTGTTTCTTCAGGCTGCATATGTATATGCATATTATCTATATATGTGGGTATTTATATGTGTATATATGTAGATATATGCATATTATTGGCTATTGCTCCGGGATCCCGCACGTGGGCTGGACTATTCAGTGCTTATGACTGTTGAAGAGTATCCCCCGGAAGAGAAAAGAGGTTGTGCATAATGTTAGCTTCCGTCTCTTTAATGAAATCTTGATTCTCATTTCACTAAGCTTGAATAATCGCCATTATCCATTACAAAGGCAGGAGCAGAGAATGGCTGTGGTAATCTAAGTATGTGGTTACCAACTATAGCCCGGTCAAAGGTAAGATCTATATCCACACGACTTTACAGGGCCACAATTCAACAGCGGACTTGCAGAAATACACTGCGATCTGAAATGTCTTCATGGGTAAAAGCGTCCTGTAGATTGTGAGAGAGAGGAATGTTCAAGAAATCCTTAACTCATCCTCCAGTAAAACTGACTCCATTCCATCCAAATAATTTACAGTTTTGTGAGTTCTTCGATGTTTCAATAACCACTTGTCGCCAAACTGTAAAGTGAGGCACAAAGAATACTTTGCAAAAGATGCTTTATTCCAAGGTTGAAACACCTGTACAGAGGACCGGATACGATACACAGCTTCCCTTGCTCAACATCTCACTGAAAGTTCCACTCCGAAGTGGAATGTGAACTACCAGAGCAGCACATTCAGAGAACACAGCTACTGATGACATTACTACTTAAAACAAAATACTAATATATAAACACAACAGAGGGCCTAACTAGGTACATGGAGGAAGAAAAAGTGATCTATACAAGGGGAGGGGATACCCAAGAAAGTGTCAAGATATAGTGATCATGGAGGGAATACAGAGGAGGAGTAGCTGGAGGAAGAAGATAGACAAACCCCTGGGGTGACTCCTGAAACTCTTTACAGGTTACAGCTGTCAGCTGATGGATGAAGGGATGCTGGGACGAGATGATCTAAGGTTGAGAGATATGGGGTTGATAAAGGTACTCAATGGAGAAATGTTCACTTGACTTTAACGATAATCCTAAAGTGAACAGACAATCTGCAGAGCAGCTACAAAGTGTTGTGTTAAAGAATTACAAACTAATGAAGACTTTAAAAAAGAAAATAACTGTCCTTCACAGTCTAGCCTTAATGTTATACAAGTCTTGCAGGAAGGCACCAGTGCATATTCAGGATGATTGATCCGTCCATATCATATGTTCTACCAAATTATGTACTATAGTGTCCGACTGCATCTTAAGAGTGAAACTGTATTGAAGATGTAAACCTGAGCATGTGGTCCTTAGCACCAGTCTAAGTTGGTTGTTGAGACCAGGAAGCAAGACCGCAATGCCTAGCATGGCGCATTTTTCAGTGGCCTGGAAGTGGATGACCTGCATTCTAACCCAAAATCTTATCTCTACTAAGAGGAGAAATTTAAGATCCAGATAAGTTGGAACTTGTGCTGCTCTACCAAATATTAAGGAATGTGGCAGTGAGATGGTGTACGCTCTTCACAGGGTGGACTGTGAAGCTGTTGGTGAGCAAATTGGTGATAAAGGATTACTGCCATGTAGACCACCACCTACAAACTTGCCACAATGTATACAAATGCTCTGCATATACTGGGTACAGTTTATACTGTCCTGGAAGTGCTAATCACTTCTTCTAACATGACAAAAAATATTTCAGGTAGAGTGCTGTGGCCTGCAATTAGGAAATTAAGGGATTAGTAGGCGGACTTGGAGCCCGAGATTAAAATCATGCAAGTGCTAGTTAATGTTGTGTGCATATGAACAAATAATGCTTGGAAGACACCAGAGACCAGTTGTCTTGTAATTTCTTTGGACAATCTACATGAGTCTTACAGTGGATGGGTCAAATATATTCAAATATATTCAGCGCCTTGAGACCCTTGCGGGTGAGTAGTGCGCTTTACAAATTTGCTGATTGATTGATTGATTCTATGTATCTCTTAAAGAAACAGGAACAAAGCAACATGAAGGACTGAACATACGTTAACCGATCTATCTGTGTGTTGATATATTTTAGAAGTGTGTAATCATGTCAAAATACATATTTTTTGCCAAAAATTAGTAAAAGTCAGACTATTCATCTTTCGCTGTATCTATCTATTGCCAATTTTAAACTAGTGTGCACCAATTTGTTTATGGCTAACTAGCTTTTGCATCCTTCAGCCAGGTTTCAATTGAGGAAGGACATCCAGTGACAAATAACACTGTGTGTATAATGATGGCATTTTTACAAACAGTGCAAAATAAAACATTTAATTTTGAGTTAGAAGTGATTCAGCGTTATGTTCCTGTGAATGTGGGATGGAGTGGGTTTATTGATAGGACGTCAGGCAATACAGTAAGGGGCTGTAGTAAAGGAGACATTTAAAGGAAAATACAAGATACTACAGGGGCTTATTTACAAGTCCCTTGCGCTGCCTGCACGTCACTTTTTCCCATGGTAATAGTGACGCACTGGCTGCGCAAGGGACTTGTAAATAAACTTCTAAATGTACATGTTGCTGGTGGCCTTTCTGATGACTGACCCGCTTGTTATTATTAAAGATTGCAGAACAGCATTTCAAATGTCCAACAAATAAGAATTAAAAGTGACCACCTGTTGCTTCAGCAGACAGTAAAAGCATCATGTTCTGTGTCAAATGCCTCCACAAAGTCTAAAAGCTTGCCCTGTGGGTGACATAAAACTGCAACACACACTGCTAAACTTCTTAGGGACTCTACCCTCGTGTTCTTTCCTGATTCCATGAACTCACTCATGATGGAAGACATTCCTTCACCTACATTTGCAAGCATAGATTTAAATTAAGTGAGTAACGTCTTGAAGGATTGTCTTGAATCAGTTGGGGGTGGTGAGGCATTTTATCTCAAAGATCTACAAACTGGATTGCATTACACTGCTAGCTGGCGGGAGTACCTGAGCAAAACAAAATGCAGGCTGAATGGTCAAGCCGTGCAGAACCCAATGAGGCACAGCAGAGCCTCAATTACTAATTTCCTTTTTGCGTCCTTCCCACCTGACTTTGCTTCAGTTTCTTCCAGTATGCATTTGTCCATCACTGGTTTTACCTGCTCCTGGGGTAGTCAAGGAATAGACCACATATCAGTTTGGCATTTTCTTTCATTGTACAGGAAGATTCTAAGACTGGCAGGCATTATTCCAGGTTTCTATTCTCTACTCTCAGCCATACAACCACTGGCCAACACCTAACATTTGGTTATCAACTGCAAAGCTTATTTCTACTGACTGTGCCAGGCTTGGCCAAAGCTTAATACCACAAGATCATCTCGTGCATTCAATCAACTGTTGGGTTTTGAGAAGCTCATATTTTGCATACCTTTTCAGACCTCGAAGTAGTAGTACTGGAATGTGTGTGCTTGGAGAGGCTGATTTCATAGTGGTGACAAAAAGATGTTCTGTCGGTCTGTATCTGCCTAGATGGAGCGTTCAGCACAACAAGCAGCTGTTTTCCTTTATCCACGTCTGCCCACCCCCCCAACCCAACAGCATGACCAAACACACACCTTGCATTTATTCAGAATATGACAAACACCTTCCATGACTGGTTTCATCACAATCCAAGACCAAGCTACCCGCGTATCCCAACCTAGTCATATTGTGATGACGTGCATGAGTCATAAAGAGGGTACTTGTTGGCAGCCCCTTGCCTTATGACCAATGTTTCTTAGCAACAAGGAGTGTCACCGTAGTAAAGGATTCAGGAAATAGTGAATACCTTTATTTGTATAAATATAAGTAAGTAAATTACATATAATAGGTGAGTGCCAGGGAAAGCAGCTTAAAGTCTTCAGGCACAGAGATAACTGAACACATGCTCTAGAACAGTACATGACCCTGCATTCCATAACACTACATCACGAGCACTTAAAGGTACATGGTAATAAATACATAATCAAACATAAACAATATAGGAATACAATATAACAGTCACAATAGACAACATTTTCTGAGTGAGTTCTTGTGAACTAAAAGCATGACTGTTTGGACCGAAATCCCCTGCACGGTCTATGGGTGGGTTTCCATGCTGTAAAAGAGTGAGAGGATTCCAATGATAAGTAGAGAAGTCTTTACTGAGCATTCATGCACATGAAGAGCGGCAGTGCAACTGACATTGGAACGCACTTCCATGAACGTAATGCCAGTAGAACACAACTTAAAAGTAAACTACAGTAATGCACACAAAAAGACAGTAGTGCTTGCGATGACATTAAATATGTGAATCTTAACTCATGCAAAACAACATTGGCTCGGGCTAATACATGAGCAAAGAGAGTGTGATGCAACATGTGTATTACTAATAATCTACCACCCTTAACAAAAAATGAAAAGAAATGACAAATAAAGATGATGATAATAATAAATACATCACAACATTTTCAAACCTTTTAGGTAGTACTCTATTACTTTTCCTGTTAACATCATTGGATACTATGCCCGACTCACATGAAGATTCTAACACATCCTTCTCTTTCACTTCAACAGTGGCACCACTAAAATCTGGTTCAGCAATATTTACTGTGCCTTGCGAAAGAGAGGGTTCGCTTTGGCTAGTTTGGAAATGCTCCACCAAGAACCATTATTTAATAATGCAGATGTCTTACCAACTTTCATTATGGTTAGTGTACACAGAAATTTTGAATGTCCTTTTCTAACATACACAGGCCATTTGCCCTTGTCACCAATCTTCAATGGAACACCATCAGCAGTATCCAATACATTATTTATCTTTGGTTCATTACAATTCTTCTTTGCCATTTCATAGATTTTTTTTATATCAAGAGCTTTCCTATTAGAGTCAAACTAGTTAAAAGAGAATTCATGTCTGGGCTTTCCACCCTTTAGCAATATAATAGGTGAACATTTTGCAGTGCAATGTGGAGTGCATTGGTAAGACCATATAAAATCCACAAAATGTTTTTTAACATCAACCCAACCTTTAAGAGGCAATTGCATGTCCTCAACCAAAGTCTTCCGTTCATGTTAGGAGAATAGAGCGCAGTTCTTATATGGAACACATTGACACTGTAAAGGAAAGAAGTGAACATACTAGAGGTATTTTGTGTTCCATTGTCAGATACAATGCTCCGAGGTAATCCTTCTCTCCAAAATAGCTCGTGTAAAAAATCAATTCTCACCCTAGACTCAATTTGAGAAGTCCACTTCACCTCTACTCATCTAGAAAAATAGTCCATAACAACTCATCCCTCAATATCAGATCATTACTGATGGTTAACTCATCCTTCACTTTCCAGAATTACGCACAATCCTTAAACAGCTGTCTCTCTAAAGGCCATCCATTAATAAGGTACTTCCCAAAAGACATTCATGGATTCATCCTTCAAACTAGCTTTTAGCCACTCCTCTTTGGTTACAACTTGTGCTACAGAAAGCACAACACACTCCTCATGGGATAAGGATCACTCACCATAGGTTAGTCACATAATAATATGGACAAACAGTCCGCCCTCACATTTTTTGGTCCTGGTAGATAAACAACAACAACATTATATCCATACAACTTGGCCAATAGACACACAAGCATGGAAGATGCATTACCAACAGCATTTTTTGACAATAGGGATAACAAAGGTTTGTGGTCCATTCTCAACTTAAAAGAATTGCCCCACACATATCTGGTCTCTGTTAAGGTGAGTGGCCTTGAGGCAAAAGCAATGGTGTATTCAATTCCTTCCTTAGTTTGGATAAAAACTGCTCCTAATCTCATTGCACTGGCATCCACAGTGCCATTAACAGTTTGCATTCCACAATAGCAGTTTGGATTGATTGCATGTACTGGCTGAGAATGTTCACTGGCCTATTCAAACTTGACACCCTTTTTCAACAACCACCTTGATGGTTGCACAATAACTGAGAACTTTGACACAAATCTAGAGTAATATTCACAAAGACCCAAAAAAGATTTGAGCTGATCTTTGCTCTGTGGTTCCCTCAAATTCTTAATAGACTCGAAAAGTTCTTTCTTAGGATGGATACCGGAACCATTGATCTGATGGCCCAAATATTTAACTTCAGTAGCAAAAAACGTACATTTATCTAAGCGAATAGTCATAGCCTTACTTTCCAACACAGACAGTACTTCTCCTAAAGTTTCACAATATTATTCAGCTGTATTCGAGTACATCAAGATATCATCTTAAAATGCCAATACTCCCTCATTATTTCCAAACAAACACTGCATAAGTCTCTGCAACACTAATGCAGCGGATGGCAAACCAAATGTCATCCTAACATATCTGAAAGTACCTTCAGGGGTTATGAACGTGATGATATTTCTGGAATCCTCCGTCAATTCTATTTGATGGTAAGCTGCCTTTAAATCAAAGACGGTGAAAAATGTAGCTCCATCTAATTTTGCTAGCAACTCTTGAACTTTCGGCAGCTGGTGGCACTGCATGACAATTTGTTCATTGACAGATCTCAAGTCAATGCACATTCTGAGCTCCTCATTTATTTTTTTAACTAAAGCAATTGGGGAAACCATTTAAGATGCTTAACTGGTTCAATAATACCATCATTACAAAGATTCTTAATGGCTTCAACCAATTCCTGTTTAACAGATAGGGGTTTGTTCCTTAACTTAGGTTTGGTGGGAATGACATTCTTCTTCAATTGAATCTTGTGAGAAACTCCTTTCACTTTTCCCAACACTTTCCTCAACACATCTTTATGCCGGTTTAGGATGTCTCCAACGTTGTTTCCGCTATTCTCTCCTGCACCCTGTACTAGCAATAAGTCCTCAGCCATACAGTTATACTTTGGCACCAGGATGTAGCGTGATATCAAATTTGTTCAGAGGTTTAAATGTGACGCACTGCAATTTCCTTTCCATAACGCACTAATCACAGTGCTCCTCACTGAATTTAGAACAGCAAATGAAAAGGTTCGATGAGAGAAGAGGCGTGACTTGGCTTGAAGCGATGCACCATTACTTCCTTTTAAATGAAGCACCAATCACAGTGTGCAAATCCCTGATAGTATGATAGCCAATGACAGGGCGTCCTGTGCCCGACACAGCCAATCTCAGAGTAGAATGACTGAAGGGGCACTGCACAGTTGACACGGCAAATGGGAGGCCAAAAATGACTTCCCAACATACAGCGTTAACGTGTGGAAGAGCGAGCACAAGTCGTCAACTCTGTACCTCCAGCATGCCAATCTGGAACTCTGCAATTGCATTGTTGAATTGTTGGCACAATTCAATACTCTGCCCGCATGTTACCGCCACCTCCCAAGCAGCGAAAGCCAAGCGAATACTGGCAGTGGAAAAGCCAGCAAAATCTCAAACAACTTCAATTGCCATCTAATCCTAAGACTCCATGGATGCTCCACTAAGTTTTCAACTGGGTTTTCGTCGCCAATATGTAAAAGAGGAATCCAATGGTAACTAGTGAAGTCTTTATTGAGTATCCATGCACTTGAAGAGTGGTAGTGCAACTGACACTGGAACACTCTTCCATGAACATAATGCCAGTAGAACACAACTTAAAGTGTGCATATTAACATTGGCTTGTGCTAATACACAAGCAAAGCGCGTGTGATGCAACATGTCCATTACTGCTCCTGCCCATAGAGCAATGCTATGTGCATGATTGCAGGAAGGTGCTTGCTTAGGTCTGAATATTGGAACCAGTGATCTCCATTATGGATGCCTCTTGTTTGACAAGCCACAAGACAAGATGGAAAATGAGCGCAGCATCCACGGATTGTGGAAGAATGTTGCTTACATTCAGATAACTGAAGGGCAGAGAGTCAGACATTAAAATATGGGGGATGGAGACAGTGGTAATCATTGCAAATTCTCTGATGATTTTGTTACCGAAGGGCTGTTGATTAGCTCTTCCTGAACAATGCCATTTGGTTGATAGTAGGTGTTACATGTGCTAGTGAGCATAGTGTGCATGAGTAGTGTGCACGAGCGTTACAGGATAGTTACCCTCGTGCCATCTACTCATCCCTTTGTCATTTTAAATAATGCTGTGCTTTCATGTACACTAGACACAAACGTTTATGTTTATGAGCACTCATGTCTACTTGTTATTATTTGCATGTGGAACTCAACTGTAGGGAGGCACGTGGACTGTGATATTTCAAATGTAAGAGGTTGTGTATTTAGGGGTGGACGGTTACAGCATTCAGTTGTTAGCATGCACTTGTTTGGAGTTGCAGTCATATGTCATATGTTGTCTCATGTTCAATCCAGTGTGAGGATAATCCTTTGTAACACTGGTGATGAGCGAGAACGGATTGACAAGTTTATGTTTTCCTTAAAAAAAAAAGAAAAAGAAAAAGAATAAAATAACAACCGTGGATGTCATTGGTTACACTTATTGTGGTATCTCTTTGGAAGTTGTCTGGAGGTGTGCCGCATTTCATTGGAGGCTATAGGTTGTACCTGAGTGGCTGGTGAGCACAGGAGGGGTTTACAAGAGAAATCATTGGTGGAGCCCTATTTCCTTTGTACCGGAGTGTGACGTAGCACGTAAACAAGGATTGGTTGGTGACTTGCATCTGGATTGGTTGGTGCCACGATTTGTGCAATATCAACCTGAGGAGGTTTGCATGGAGAGCGAGATTGGTTGGATATTCACGTTTTCTTCTTTACCTGAAGGTTTGACAGTTGGTTTGGAGTTACAGGCGGAGATGCAGCGTGGATGCACTTGGTGATGTGCATACCATTTTCAGTGCATCCTAATGGTTATGCCTAAGTGGTTTCCAGGTTTATTGGTGTGCAATGTTGGGCATGTTTTCTACAGCACTGTGACTTCCTGATTTGTAATCCTGCAAGACGATGGCGACTACTTTTCCTTAAAAAAAAGCAAAAAGGATCTCTGGATAATTTCTGCATTTTGCTTGTATTTGGGGGTTATTGTACATTCTGGGGAGGAAAATGTAGGGTATTGTGCCACCATCCTGGTTTCTAATTATACCTGATGAGCCTCCTATGGAATGGGAGACTGGGAGGGAAATTCTAGGCATATGTGTGAGTTCTTGGAAGGGGAGGAGTGTGAGCCGGAGAGTAAATTAGCTCTGCTTAAACATTATGTGGGTGGCATAGTGTTGAAAGAGTTTAAGAACTTACCAGCTTTAGACAATCCAGGGAACACTGATGTATATTCATATGCCTCAGAACAAGTATAGGGTATGGAAGGAAAAACAACATTGTGATGGAAAGATTTTCTTTCTACTCTAGGAAGCAACGGTCTGATGAACCTATTGAGGAGTATGTGGCTGTGCTTAGGTCTATGACTGGGCTATTTTGTACACATTTTGAGGGATCAAATCTTAATGAGGACAAACAACAACAATAATACAAGAAAGACTGTGGACTACATCTGATATCTCACTTAATGCGTCTATTGAAATTGCTAAAGCCTTTGAGCATTCTGAGACATTTGTGCAGGAGATACGGGGAAATGTAGAAAAAGACATTCACGTCGTGTCAAAAAATAGTAGGGAGAAAACTAATGGAGGGGAGAAAAAGGAAATGTAGCCGGCATGGCAAATGACTGATGAGAAGAGACGTGAATCATTGTGTTAAAGGTACAGTAGTACATCACATTTGGGGAATGCCAAGTATTGTCCTGCTATGGATAAAATATGTTCAAAATGTAATAAGAAAGGTAATTTTAGTAGGGTGTGAGGATCAGCAATCAATAAAGTGAGTTTGGTGCAGTGTTGGGATAATGAGGATTCTGAATATGATAGTTTTGATCAAGATCCCAATACTATACTGAATGTAAGTGACGCAAAGACTGTAACAAGATTTCCAGCTTGCAACTTTACTATTGATACGGTTAACCTCATAGATGCTAGTAAACATCCCTCCCCAGTGCTGCGCTGTCCATTGGAACTAGTGCTGAATGGACGTCCAATGGTCGTGCGCAGCACTGGGGAGGTAGTGCTGCCGTCGGCCAACGCACTGACGCAGCACTTAAGGGGTTAAGATACCATTGCTGGTTGATTCCTGGGCGTGGTATACTATTTTGTCACATTCCACCGTCCAGTAGAAATGGCCTAACAGGAATTTAGTTCCTCCTGAAGTGGCATTATGTGGATATATGGGCCATTAAATAGATCTTGTGGGTTATTTCTGGGCTAATTTTGGCTTCTCTGAACATCATACCCGTGGGAAGGTGTATGTGGCAAGATGTGGACAGTCTTTGTTAGGCTGGCCCTATCAAGTAGAGATGGGCATAACATTGGACCCTAGGGTTGGTCCTTCTGTGTTCATTATTAAGATTTCATCAGAGGCCAATAGGGAAGCAGTAGGAGCATATTTGGACACGTTCATTTAGGGATTAAAAATGCAATTTCCTGATGTATTCAGTGAATACAGGGGATATAAACACCGTATTAAACTGTGTGATAATGCAATCCCGGCATGAAACAATGTGAGGAATGTACCACTCACGTACAGGGAAAAACTCAGTCATATGTTGCAAGACTTGTGTAAAAAAAGATATCATTGAACCTGTGGAGTCTTTACAATGGGTTTCTTCAGTGGTCATTTCGGTTAAGGCCTCAGGCGAATTCAGACTCCGTGTGGACTTGCACAACCTTAACAGTGCAAACTGGGTGGATGCTCGTCCTCTGCCTTATCTGCATGAAACAGTTACCACTTTAGCAGGGGCCCAGGTGGTCTCATCTATAGATTTGGCGAGAGCTTATCACCAAGTAAGACTTGATGATGAATCTAAAAATCTTACCAAATTCATTACACCAGAGAGCCTATTTCGATTCTGTAGAATGCCGTTTGGGTTGGCCAGGCTAGTCTCAGTCTTCCAAAGGTTGATGAAGGAAACTTTGGAGAGATTTCATTACGAGGTGGTTTTCCAGAACGATATTCTGGTCTTTGGGAAGAATGAGGAGGAGCAAGACGTTAATTTGAGGAAAGTGTTGGCAGCATTATCATCCAAGGGGCTTACATTGTGCTCAGAGAAGTGTAAATTCAAGAAACAGGAAGTAGAGTATCTAGGACATCGTATCAGTGGGTCGGGTATTAAACCTAGGTGCAATCATGCTGAGAACATAACCAATGTACCTGTTCCCGAGAGCAAGGAACAGCTTGTGGCTTTCCTCGGGCTGACAGTTTTATGCAAAGTTTTTTCCTCACTATGCGTCCAGTGTGGACCCTTTCAGATGCCTTTTTCAAAGAATGCAAGGTTTAAATGGACCGAATAGATAACTACTGCTTTTAAAGTACTGAAGTTAATGATTGTTAAGCGCCCTGTCTCAAATCTTTTGTCATTGGAAAAGAGTGCATAATAATGGCTGATGCGAGCAATTGTGGTCTGGGGGGAGTGTGGTAATGCAACAAGAGCATGGCAAGGAATGCATTGTGGCTTATGGGTCATGGGTGTTGCGAGATGCTGAGAAGAATTACTCAGTTTATAGAGGGAGAGTTGCTGGCTTGTGTGTGGGGAGCAGAGCACTTTAGGACATTTCTTTGGGGTACCAAATTTATTATAAAAACGGATCACGAACCGTTAGAGCATATCATGGTGCCTGGTGGAGGGTGTGACATTTTAGCAAGGTTGGCTAGACTTGCTTCCAGGTTGCAGAGTTTCCAGTACCGTTTGGAGATTGTGCCAAGCAAATGTAATGTATATGCTGATTGCATATCCACACTTCCTTTGCCTAGTGAGGAACATCTGGAACTGGAGTGTGAAGTAGCATGCACATTGCAGAAGGTCAATTTATCAGGTTGTGAATATCTCGTTATTCAGGAAACAAGATGGAAAGAGGACATGAAGATGGATAGTGAACTTAATAAGGTGATTCAGTGTATTAGTAGTGGTTGGCCAGAGGAAGGGAAAGTCTCAGGAGAATTGTTTGTTTTTTAAAGTACAGGAAGAATTAGCAGTGGGGAATGGTATTGTCGTGAGAGGAGACAAGATTGTACCACCTTTTATTTTGAGGAAGGTCATTGCAGATATTGCGTATGAAGGACATCTGGGTATGATGAGTCCTGGGAGACAGGTCAGAGAGAATGTTTGGTGGGCAGGGATAGACTCATTTGTGAACATCTTCTGAGAATGTGTGGTAGCTGTGCTGTGAGTGACAAAACAGCGAGGGCTTTGACTTCTGATCCCCGGCAGGTTGAGTTACTGGTTGCACCGTGGTAGACTATAGGAGTGGTATCATAGGCCCATTTGCGGTGTTACACAGGCAGAAAGCATTCGGTATAGTCCTGGTGGACTATTTTTTAAAATCTTCTGAGATTGAGATGGTAAATAATGTCACCTCAGAGAGCGCAATAGAGTTTTTGGATGAGGTTTTTTGTAAGTAGAGTATACCTCAGGAGGTAGTGACTAACAATGGCTCACAATCGGTTAGTGATTATATGAAAAGTATCTGGAGAAGTGTGGTGTGGTACATAGATGGAATGCTGTGCTTCACCCTGAAGCCACTGGTCAAGTGGAAAGGTTTAACCAAGTGGTTCAGGAAGCTATTCAGTTATCAGTAAAAGTGGGTTTGAAATGGAGGAAGGCTTTACATTCCATCTTGTTGGCACACAGAACTTCTCCCAACTCAATGACTTCAGTGAGCCCTTTTAAGATACTAAGGGGACAGAAAACTAGTACTAAACTTGTTCTCTGGTGGTTAAAAAGTCAGAAGAAGAATGTGGATGATGTAGGATATGTGGATTTTAAGGTGATACGATGCATGGTGGAAGAGTATAAACTTAAAATGAGAGTTGCATTAGGGAAAAAGAAGGCAGCTAGCAACAAACAGGAGGTCAATGTAGGAGATATGGCACATCTCAAGAAAGGAAGGACGGGTGGGAAGGGACTGGCGAGTTGCTTGGATCCCACAAGAGTTATTGAAGTTTTTAAAAATGATGTGCGAGCGGAGTGTGGAAGTGTCTGGAACCTGTGTCGGGTGTCTTTGGTCAAAGGGATGGATGTCGGTGCAGGGGTAGGTCAAGATAATATTTTTGGGTATGTGGGTAAAGCTGAATGTGTAAGAGACACAGGTATGTCTAGAGAGATGCAGTCCAGTGAAGGGGCGGACGCTGTGTGTGACTAGAGGCATGAGGACACGCAAAGTTCCTGTGATGTTCAGAGATTACATGTTGGTATAGGGAAAAAAAGAGGTGAAAAATGGGAAAAAAATACCTTTCCTTTAATAAGGAGGGAAGGTGTGATACATGTGCATAGTGTACAAGAGTAGTGTGTGCGACCGTGACAGGATTGTTACACTTGTGCCATCAACTCGTACCTTTGTCATTTTGAGTAATGCTGTGCTTTTATGTACACTGGACCCTAACCTGTATGTCTATGCGCACTTGTGTTACTTGTTATTATCTAGGGAGTCTTGTGGACCGTGAGGATTCAAATGTAAGGAGTTGTGTATATAGTGGCTGGGGGTGGACAGTTACGCCGTTCAGTTGTTAGCATGGATTTGTTTGGATGTGAATAATAGTTACCACATGTTCAACACTTATGTGGCTAAAGAGATCATTCCAGCGTGTGCAAGTATAATCCTTTGTAACAGTAGAGGTCAGGGGTGGGGCTTCAGTTTCTGTTTTGCAAGGTCAGTAAGTTTTAAGGTCAGGCTTGTCCTTTTGACTGTCCCGGATTACTGTTCAGGAATGCTGATGGCAGTCAAGGGTAGAAACCTCATACTTCATTGTGCACATGTTGTGGGTGCTCCAGGTTCGATACAGCCCCAGAGCACTTGCTGTGGGAAGCATCACTATACAAAAAGGATGTGTCTTGAGGACAGCCACAGAAGGACACTTAAAAAAAAGAACCTAACCAGTTCTGGAGTTTCAATCAGTTGATCCACATCCCTAGTCTGGACTGTGTGTACAGAAAATAGGACCCAAACTATTCCACTTTGCAGCAGTTCAAAGTCCATCATGAACGAGGAAAGGAGTACTCTGCCAAGTACTAGAAAAACTGCTGACTGACTAAGGTTGATGTTTCTTGGCAGCAGGTCTCCCAGAGATATGGGGACATCACCGGAATTTTATGTTTCTGCTGGAGGAGCAGAGGGCACGTCTAGGTGAAGCCAAGCGTTTTCCGGGTCAAGGAACTTCCAGAGGAAGCGGACTGCTTTTAACAGCGAAGCCAGGAGTGACCCATGCTGCATTAGGTTTCTCGGTCTTTCTCTCTGTGGTGCTGGTCGAGAACTGAGCTGCACATTTGCTGGTCTGCAATTGCTGTGCAGCATGTTTCTGCACCGGCCTCTATTGGGAAGAAACAATAATTGGGCGCTACACTGGCACAGGTTGGGCCGAAACTCATATGCTGTGTGAATTCTGCACCGGCTTGTGTTAGTCTGCAACTACCTACTGTGCGAGACTTGCATCTGCTTTTGCTGATTTGCTGCATGAATCCTGTATCAGCCCATATCCGGCTGCAACTGTTGCGCTGCGTGACTGCGCACCAGCTTATGTTAGCTGCAACTGCCAAATCGAATGATTACTGAACCAGCCTGTGGCTGGCTGTATTACTGTGGTGTATATTCATCAGTGCTGAACTAGAAGCTGGACATGATGGCTGAGGACTATGAAGGTACTGAGCCAGAACATCACACAAATACAGTGATCCTCTACCTGTGGTTGAGAACGAGCTGCTGCAAGGCACTGAGGTGAGGGCAAGGACTTGAGACTGTTCTCATACCGGTGACAATACCGGGGGTAAGAAAGAGTGAACTAGTTACAAACCTGAACTTGCAGGGAACAAAATCTGCATGCGTGGCACAGTCATGCCCCTACCATGATTTATTGAGTATCTATACAGAAAGGGCCAAAAGACTGGGACAGAGCTTGGAGGGAATAGGGAAGAATTACTTCCCACAAGGGAGTCATGGTCAGCGGTATTATCCTGCATTCTCTGAAAGCATTTGTAGTATTTAGTATTACTATGTGATTAACAGTGCTTTCTTTTTCCCAAAAGACAAGCACTTGTCTGGGCATCGATCTAGTATATTTGGTAAATGAATATTAGGTTCTGAGCTTATACTCTCCCACACTTTCTCCCTGAGAATCCTGCAACTGCTCTTGCTCACTGCCTGAGAGTCAAATGTGAGAAGGGTGTACTTAGCCAAGTTTGCAGAGCCACAGTAGGACAGAATCCAGGACTCCAGTGCCAAATGAGTTTAGCACCATAGTTAAGGCATGGTAGCCCCTGCCTGCCCTGCCTGTCCTGTGTTCCCCGTACAGGGTCTGAAAATAGCCAATCTATGGTGTAGCAGGGCAATGACAATTTCCTTTATCTCCTTGCTTAGCCTCCTAAAACTCAGGAAAAATTGAAAGGGATGCCAGAGAATACGAATTCAATTAGTAGTTCTTTCATTACACAATGCCTATTTTTGCTCTGAAATACGATTCTGTAAGCTGTTGTGGCACATGTTTCAACATAAAAAACATCTTCTCAGTCCATGTCCAAGAGCTACCAATCTTTGAGAGACTAAGTTCTACTCAAGACACACATTATGTGAGATAAAGAGTAGCTGTACACTCACAATATTTCTTAAGTACTAAACTATAATGGCTTAACCCTCCTCATCCCACTCATAAAATAACTCCCAGGTCATTGTTAATACAGACGTATAGTGCGTCTAGTGGGGCACTTATTGGAGGCTTATGTTGACGATGTTGTTGTCTTGTAGGCAAACTGGACAGAATTTCACGAAAGTAGTTATGAGAAAACGTCGACCTTCACTGCATTTCGCTGTGTAAATAAGGTGTGTTCTTTGTGTTTTTAGCGTACACATAAGCTCAGGAATATGTAGGCTATTGTGAGAGGTATCTTTACATAAGTCTCAGTTCTATTTATAATTGTCCACTAAAGTTGGCCTTTATTTTTGTTTTCCAAGGTTCATCACAAGAGAATTCTCGTAACTTTCGATAGAGACAAGTGTGTTGGTGGTTACCAGCTTTGGATTAGTTACGGCTACAATCACATCACCTAGCAGTTTTACTTTTTTCAGTGAGTCGTGGCTTCTTTTAACCTCTTTGAGTTGTCGAGCTATTTTTTGTTATTATCTGATTTCGATCACCTGACTTAGGGTGCATGTTTTCTTTCCCCAGAGTGTCTCATCAAAACTTTCACGTACGCTCCATCTAATCCGGTCATTCCTTCGCGCCATTTCTTTCCCATTCAAACAAGTGAGTGCACAGTACAGAATTAGTTCACTTCAGAGGTTGCAATTGATTCAATAGGAATTTTTTTAGCAGAACACGTTCATGTAATTTATCATTGTGGCAATCTATGAACTTTGCGGTTGAAGAACCTTTTTCACCTAAGTGACAGAGCTTTTATTGTTTTTGTGTCATTTCAGGTACCGCCCCTGACGAAGGGCCAAGCGGCCCAAAATGCATTGGGCAGGGCAAAACTTGTTAGATGTATTAGTACAATATTGATGTGCTGCAAAACATCACATGTATATTTTTTTCATAAACTATGAACTCATGGTATCCAATCATATGTAATGCACATAATGCCTGATGAAATCGATATGATAGTAAAAACATTTATTTGAAACCCAAAAGATTCATGTGTTTTCACGTATTAAATGCATGTTGAATATTTGTGATATTTTGATTCATGTATTAACTTAGCATCCAATTTTGGAAACGCAACAGTGCGTAGAGGGCAAGCGGTTCCGCTTGATCATTTTTTCATGTTTCAGTTCACTGGCGCAGTATGGACATTGCGTCTTCCTCCACAGCACGCGTGATTTATTAATGTTATAATATTGAGTATTGAGCATTGATTTGTTAAAAATAGGAGTGCCTCTCCCATTACTAATTGGACTTTCCGAACTGCCAACTTTGGGGGTGCTGTAATTGCTCTAAAAATCGTGCTTCTACTGACAACCATTGTCAAAGTTAGACCATATATACGAAACAGGGTGCCAGGGATCTGCTCAATGCCAACAGGTGAAAGAAAGTAATATATACGCATCTTTCAAAAGAGGGACAGAGGCTTGGTAGGCCCAGAATACAGGCCCCAGATTGCTATGACAAAAGAGTATGTAGTTCCTAAGGAGGAGAGAGGAGGGTGTAGGTCGAGTTGTAGATACCAGGTATGCGTAAGGAAAAGATACAGTGAAAGGGGAATAGCTCCAAGAGCCCTCCCACACCCCAAAGGGTGTCATGCTTCATCATCGGGCCTCGTTGGGCCAGCGGTGCAATGCCAAACACACCCTGCTGGCGGACTCTTTGCTGGAAGTCTTCTATGATTGCCGATGTGAAGCTAAAAGGTGGTGGTGTGGTGTATGTGTAGTGTGTAGCAATGGGAGGAGGAAAGTGTGGTTTAAAAATAGCTATCGGGGGGGAGGAGCCAAGATGGCGGCGGAGACGGACGTGTAGTCGCCCGGCTCCCCGAGCCTGTACCTTCTGCAACATTATCCTGTTTTCAAGCCTGCTACAGCGCTATTGCGGAAGGACGAGGGAAGCGCGCTGTTGCCGGGGGTGCTTCTCCGGAGTCCCTACCTGCCTGCTGGATGGTGTTCCTGGAGTGCTCGCCCGACGATCGGTGCCGAGCCCTGGGTCCGGACCCCGTGTTGCTGCGCACAGCCGGAGACGGCCGGAGCTCCTGCTGCCTGCCTCACGACTGGTATGCCTGCCATCCCCTGCCGACCTGCGGATTGCGAAAGCCCCTGCTCTGATTCCCCCGGCGAAACTGTAGGACGACCGATTGTGGGTCTGCACCGCTACTCCTACTTTGAGCGACGCCGAGGTGAGCCGCGCTGTCTTCTTCTTAGTCGGCGCGGGACTGGCCGCTGCGGCTCGCCTTTGGGACTCCTTCTGCTTGGGCTCGCACGAGGGGGACTTCTATTGCTTACCACTCGCAATTGGGGGGCCCAGTCCCTGTCGTGAGATTACACCCTCACTGCCTATTGTGGGATTCGTTTGCGTGGCCGGTGCACCCCTCATTGTACCTAACATGGCGGCCATCCCCTCTACACTACTGGTGGGCTCCATATCGGCCCCTGACTGGGTCACCCTACATGGCCTCGAGAGGCGTTTGGAATACTCTGATGGACTTCGGGCTGTGGATACCTTGGGCCGCCCGCCTGTATATACCTTTGCCTCCATTATTGGCGCGCTTGCTGAACTGAGGGCAGAATGGAGTGAGTGTTCTCGCGCACTCGGCGCGAAGTTGGATGCAGCCACACTCGGCTCGGAGGGTGCATCGTCGGCCGGCTCCCCTTGCCGCGTCGATCGGCCCCCTCTTGGTATTGCAATGGAGACACTGTTGCCGCGTGACTGTGAACTGGAGCAACTTTCTTACAGTGAATATTCTACGGAACTGTCGCCAGCCCATTGCGTTGATGCTACATTGTTTCACATCCTGACACAGTTTTCATTTTCGGACATTGACCTACTATCCTTGTTCATGGCGCTGCTGGCGATGCTACTATTTTCCTTCACTGACTATGTTATGCATGATGTGACTCCAATTCAGTGGTTTATGCAACATCAGGCGGACCTGGGAGTGGCTTTCCTTTGTATCGCTACTATTGCGTTTGACTGGAGGTATCCATCTTGTGTTTTGGGACCTTCTCCTTGCCGAGGGCGGCCATCTTACTCCTTTGTTCTGTCTGGGACGGGTCCCTTTCCGGGGCCAGGTTCAGGGGGACGCTTGAAATCTGGCCAGGGCTAGGAAAGTCCTTATTCCTATGGAATGTGAATGTGGGGCGGGCGGGGACCCGGGATGGGACGCTTCCTCAACGTGTGCTGCAGTGTTCTATGATGTCTCTCCCTATTCCATATCGTGCATGAAAGTCCTGATTTTGGTGTTATGTCTGGGGTGGAGAGTACTTTATGGCCGAGGAGTTCGGGAGACTTAGAATTTGGTTTTCATCGGGTATCGGAGATTTTCTGCCCCGGGCTGAACCGCATTTTGCTATGCTGATTGTTTAATACGCTGATTTTCCCCACTTAAGATTGTAATTGCTATGTTCTGTCTTTTACTCCTCCTGATGGGGATGCGTGCTCTGTGCTGTCCCGGGGACCTGGGTGTGACTGATTTCGTTCTTATTCTTGGTTCTATGTCTTCCGAATTTATTGTTGGACACGGTGTAGAAGTTGTGAATGGCTGGGGAGTCCGGGTGACCTGATATTGAGTGGGCTCCTCCCCACCTTCTTTTTTCTGGGAGTCTAGAATAGTTTATTCTTTTCTTACTCCCTATATTACAAGTGTTAAGGTTTTTCTTTCTTTTCTTCTCATTCTCCTTTTCCTTTCTTTCTTTTCTTTGTCTATATTTCGGGTTCTTTAAAGGGCGACAGACACTCTGCCGGGGGGGGGGGGGGGGGGGGGGGGGGTAGGCCGTAGCCTCCGCATTGGTGTAGGGTGGGGGGGAAGATTTAGTTTTCTTTATTTAGTTTCTATGGGCCTTATTTTTTCTACTTCTCTGCGCTTTCTTAACCTGGTTCGATTCTGAGTCCGCGATCGGGGTTAGTAGGGAGGGGGTGGCGCTACATGGGGTGCGTAAATGCTGGCTGATGATCTTGCTGTTTACTTTGCACCGCCATATTGCTCATGCCGTTAACTTCCATTGTTGTTTCCAGCTATGACGCCGCTTGCCCATGTCGTGAAGCTATTGTACGGACTCAGTTCTCCTTAAGTTCTTATTCTTCACTGATTTATCTTTATGATGGAAAAAACAAAAAATAACTTTAAAAATTAACCTTAAATTCTCCTTCTCCCCGGCGACATGACTCTTTCCAGTGTAACGTTCATTGATTGTTGCTATAAGTATGTGTAATGAACGTCCAGTCCCCTGCAGTCTGGACAAATGTGGTAGTCCAGTGAAAAAGTTAAAACATGAGGTAAAGTGAGGTATAGCTTCTTGAAAACACCTAGAAGGGGATGGGTCAATTGGCCCCAACCGTGCCATCCAGGGTACTCGCTATATGGCGAGGGAGGAAGCACTCGGTTTATGGTCCTCTGAGGTGCATGACCTACACGCATCTGGCAGTCACCGGGATAATATATACGTACCATCACACCTTTCCAATTATAACTTTTGAACACTGCTCTACCTATAGATTCCTAACTCTGATGTTAGATATTATTCCTGCATCTGTATACCTCACTAAATTCATACTCTTGGCTTTGCACCACAACACAATATGCATTGTGGATACAAAAACGTCGGTGGGTTACAAAAACTACTGCAACTTCCTTTGTGAATACCAAGGCCGGAGAAGAATTCATGATTGATTGGTACACTACCTCATAAAGAATTCTGGACACACACCGGGCTGTATTCACATTATGTATATGCTTTTCGTTTTCACTTGCTTCCATGAAAGGTGAGACATAACTTTTAAAGTGGTCAACCTATCACACAAGTCTATAAACTCGATCTTACCTACCTACAAAAAATGTAATTCCACTGGAGGCGTAAGAAACATAAGAAGCACATTCTCCAAACTCCAGGAAATCCAAAAGCCAAGTAAAGAAAGACATTTGAAACACAACAGGCTCATGCTACCTTTTTAACTTTCGGTAAAGGACTTGAAAACTAACCTCAGACAACACTTCCATCACTTCAGCTAAACTGCTTTTTTTCCAGCTTCTGTTCTATCTGTTTTCTGTTCTTTATCTATCGTTATAAATGAAAGTAAAGTGCTCCACTGCCCCATTGCCTAGGTCCACACCATATAAATAGCAAAAATAAAATAACATAAATAGGTAGAAACACACACTTATCACTGACAGACCTCCTTAGTATAAGCCGGATAGGCAGTTCAACATGAGAATGTTGCACATATGATGGGGGCAGCAAAGACTTTTTTTCAAAAATCCTATAACTTTAGTTAGTGGACAACCAGGGTAATAAAGATAAACTCCTTATGTGCGTGCTACAATGAGCATAAAGGCAAAAGCAAAGTTGATGTGGTATTTTTCTGATGACAATCTGTGTGCGCATGTGCGTATGCCTGCATGTAGGTATGTACCTGTATTAAACAAATGTATGGGACTAGATATTTACATTAGCTGCCCACTGTAATCTTATTCCAGTGTTCTTTGATCTGCTACTATCACAGTGTCACGTTACAGCAATTAAATGCTCCTTAAAATTCATACACTTGTAGAATTTTCAGAAGCTATTAGGATGACCACTTCAAAATACTTTTTCCATACTACTGTGCACCCCTACCACTTTCTGTCCAAGATGGGTAATATCAAGTATTTCCCACAAACTCTGACATTCATAGCAATCTAAGATGTATTTCCTATGGTGGGGTGTAGTGTTGGATAGAATGTTGGAACGGTGGACAGTGGAATAGGAATGTAAAATGGAGCTGCGTTAAGCGGTGCCCAGGAGAGGTGTGGAGAAGGAGAGCAGAGTGGCGTGACAGCTGTTACAGTCAACTTAATGCATGTAAAGTAACAATAAATAAGTACTTTGCTATCAAAAGCATTTGAAAGCTGTTTTGGAATAACCTTTGGCTATTGATTCTTTTTAAATAGTAAGATTCCGTCTAGAGATTAGTATTGTGAGGAAGAGTTAATTGAAGTTTCTTTTCAACCTACTTAGGTTCGGTTTTTTATCCCAAGGCATTATTGTTTGTTTATATTTGTGTAAAGTATGTTGCAACATTTACTGCACTGCGTGATTACTAACCGCTTTTGGCGACAAGGCCAAGGCCGGACAGCTAGCTGCCTTGAATCCCACACAGCTCAGCGCCTACCAATGCCGACTGGTGCAACAGTTTTAGGAATCGTGAAAGTAGCCATCCCCACCACCGCTTCTTTATACGAGTCCACATTCAAGGAAAAAATATATGAGTGGAATAATTGGGATTTGTCGTTGCCATTGGATACTGCATGTGACCACAGCGCGAGCGCTAATGTGGAACTATAGTGTGAGCAAGGTTGCGCAAGGTGTTCCAGAATAATGGTATCACGCAAGTCTGAAGAACAAGCGTGCCGTGTAGGCTAACAGGACTACGCAGATGTGAGGTAATTGTGCTGGCCACGTGGCGTCACATTACGTCTCCACCATATTGGATGGAGCTGATCCTCACAAGTCTCTTATAGTCGTCATCGAATTATTGCCCACATTGCCCTGATGTGGAGGAAGTTCCCATAAAAATCAAAGTACTGAAACTCTAAAACAAACAGATTTTTATTGACTTCAGGTGCTTTTTCCTTGGAACTTTGAGTGATTTGTCTGCAGTCCTCGTACAGTGAAAACACTACGGTGGTGAAGGAAGGACTAAGTTCTTCCATCTACCTAGTGCATTGTGATGTGGCAAATGTTACAGTTACAGTTAATCTTCCTAAGGAACTTTTGTGCATTCCTAGTGATCCACCCTTATTTTGGCTACAATGAAAATAATATTTTCCTAATTATATCTCTACTATTGGCTTTACTGGGATCTTGACAACAGAAAGAAAAAAAAGCTCATGATTACACTCATTAGGTCCTGAAGGCTTAAGGATTTATGATCACTCACATAAGGAAGGGGTGGTTGGAGATGGAACTGTTTTTTTTTTGATAATCAACTTTATTGGTTTTATTGGTAACAGAAAAATTCATTGGTAGCAGATCAAGCACATTATTAAGGTGAAGTACATTCAGGGAAAGCCGACAACAACACATGAGAAACAAATGGAGTGAGTGGGACAAACGCACACTACTATGCATGTACAAGATTTAGTCGGACCCCTCAAGCGGGTAACAAATTGAACCATTTACCCCACACCTTGCTGAAGAGTTCAGGACATTCCTGGGCCTCAAAGAGGGGTTCCTACTGGGCTCCGCACTAATTCACCCCTCTCCTCCATTTCCGCACAGTAGGTGACTTGGCCTGGGACCAGAGCGTTGCTATATCTCCCTTTGCCACCGCCACTGCTGTCCCCAGGAAGCGCTTATCAGCCCTGGATCCGTAGAGGCCGTCAAACCCCCCCAAAAGCAGGCGCACCGGGTTGTGGAGAACCTCCCACCCAAGTGCCTGTGTGAGTTCGAGCTCCACCCCTCTCCAGAAAGGCGCCAGAGCAGGACACTGCCATACCACGTGATAGAAATCTGCTGGAGCGTGATTGCAGCACGCACAGTACGGGGAGGATCGCATACGGGCGCTGAAGAGGCGCCGGAGTGAGATATGCCGTGTGGAGGTATTAAAGTTGGACGAGGCGTAACTTGGAGGATGTTGTCAAAGTTTTGGGGTCCATAAGGGCGTCTCTCCAATCCGCCTCTTCCAGGGGAGCCAGCCACCCCTCCCAGCGGGCCCAGAGCCGATCCAAGGACGCGGGCTGTTGTTCACCAGGGATCGGTAGATTCCCGACACCCCCCCTACCCAGGTTCCCCATCATCACCTGGGCCTCCAAGGGACTGAATTACGGTAAAGAGGTGGGTGATGGAATGTGTGCGTGGAGGGCATGTCTGAGTTGTAAATATTTATAAAATTGGGAGGGGAGGAGGGTGTGGCATTGTTGCAAGTCTGCGAAAGATCTAATGTGGTCCCCCACCCACACGTCTCCGAGAAGCGAGATCCCAGCAACGGAAATCTCGTAGGGACGAGACTTCTCTCAGCCAAACTCCATTCCACAGAGGCGTCTGTCTGGTGAGTATTCGGTCTCACTGTACATGGCGGAGGGCTGTACGCCAGGCCGTGACCACCGTTCTGTTGACAGGGGGTAGAGCCTGCGGCACCGGGCTGGCATACACCTTGATCCGCGTGAAGTCCATCTCCCTGAGTTCCACCCGGTACGTCGGGTTGGACCAACCGCCGGCGAACCAATTGTGGATCACAATGAGCCTCGTGGCCAGGTAGTAGAGGTAGAGATTAGTCACCCCCATGCCCCGTCAAAGGGGGGAATACAACAGTGTGCAAGGGACATTCGCGGCCTACCTCCTCCCCACAGAAACCGGGTGAGAATGCCATCTAATTCCCGGAACCAGCTACCCGGGAGGTGAATGGCGATATTTTGTAGGATGTATAGGACGTGGGGGAGGGTCATCATTTTAAAGAGAGCACTCCTGCGCCGGGGATTGAGGGGGAGGGTTTGCCATTTCTTGAGGTCCGCCTTCACCCTAGTGACCAAGGGGGCAACATTCAGGGCCCATTCGAGCTCCGGTAGGAGGGTGACCCACACACCTAGATACTTGAAGGATTATCTGCGGAGGGGAATAATCGTTTGCCAATCAAAGCACGCTCGGGAGGAATGCAAAGGGACTAGGGTGGATTTTGCCGGGTTGAGTCGAAGGCCAGAGACTCGTTCAAAGGCGGAAAGGGCCTCTAGGCATCTGGGACTGGAGCTTTCTGGGTCTGCCAGAAAAAGCAGGACGTCGTCCGCATGTAGGACTATCTTGTCAATCTGATTCTGATCCCAGGCCCATCCATGGATGAGGGGGTCTTGGCGGATGAGCGCTGCCAGGGGTTCCATAGCCAATGCGAATTGAAGCGGCGAGAGCGGGCAGCCATGGCGGGTGCCCCTCTGGATGGGGAACGTCTCAGATAGATCATGGTTAATGAGTGGAAATGTTTTTAATGAAGCTTTGTTGCATCTGGACAAATATTTTACACCTTAAGTATATATTGGCATTATGCATTTAAAGTTTTTTATCATCATCATTTGCTCTTTATTTTGACGTTTTTCAGCCATAAAAGATTACAATTAAAACATATATTTCAACACAGTTATAAAAAATTCATTTCATCATGAACATTAAAAATTCCATAAAAGCGAGAATATACAATCACCCCTGACTACTATTCACAATTAAAAAACATCTCTTGGACCACATGGCTATCAAAAACTTCGATTTTTTTTTTACAGTAGCGACCAGTATCGAAGTATAAACAACTTATACAAAATATAGCCCACCGACCCCCTTCCATAACGTTGTTATACAGCCAATCAGCCCATATGCCTGGGGTTGGGCGGCAAATGCAGCTGGGGTCAGTAGGATGCTGGAGCTGGTCCGGATAACACACTGTCCGTCATCTGCTTTTCTAAACAAACCCAAAACCCCAAAAAGAAACCCCCCCCTCAGAATTCCCAGTAACTGTGAAACCCCCCCTTCCCCCTCCCCCCCACCATCAGCGTCAGGGAGCTCATCAACATAGGATCCATTGCTTGACCCACGGGGAAGGCAATAGTGCTGTCAATGCTAATGTTTAACGGGACTCGGGTCGAGTTGCTTCTTCACTTTCAGAGTCGCTGGGGGTACAATAAGCCCTACCGCCACATCGAATGATAAGTGCCTCCCCGTCACCTCCTCCAAAGTCGTCGCCACCTCTTGCCAGTAGGACGTCAGTCCTGGACAGGCCCATAGCATGTGTATGAGGTCCGCCTCCTGAGCCGGGCACCTAGGGCATTCCGCCGAAGCCGTGGCAAAATAACGCCTGATCTTTACCGGGGTCAGGTACGCTCTATGGAGAACATAATAGTGGACCAGTTGGAAACGGGCGCTACGTGTACCCTTCCAGGCACGCCTCACCAGCTGGGACCAGGTCGTCTCCGGGATCTCCCTACCAATGTCCTCTTCCCAGCGGGACTTCAATGTGGTGAGAGGAACCAACCCCTCGGTAATCAACCTGCCGTAGAGGCAAGTGACCGCCTTCACCGTGCCCGCCGACATCATTACGTACTGGCACACCTGAGACAATTGAGGTTCCTCTAGCCCGCTTTGCCAGTGCGCCTGGATCCCTCGCACTATGGCCGAGTGCAGCAGAAAGTCGCCCCGGGGGATCCCAAAGCGGTCAATGAGATCCTGAAAGGACAAGAGCGCTCCGTCCTCGTACAGGTCCCCGACGAGCTGTAACCCGGAATCCTCCCAGTCCGCCAGTCGTGACCAATCTCCTCCGTGGGGGAGGGCCGTCAGCATCCCCAACGGTATTTCAGGCGCATATGGCGTCCGTAGGCGGCCTCTGTTGTGAGCCCGATTCCAACAGAGTCGGATAGTCCGCTCCTCCATCGACAGGTCCCGTAGGACCAAGCGCTGTCGCAGCGCGATAAAGGAGAGGACGTGCCTGGCCATACCCGTCCCTCTACCGTCTTCCGGGCCTCTGAATTCCCTGGCTATCTCCTGGGTGTAGGTCTGGAGCTGCGCCGCTAGGTAATACTTCTTGAAGTCCGGCACGGCGAGCCCCCCCTCGTCCTTCGGCCTCATCAGGGTATTGAGGGCCACCCGCCGCCGGCCCGTTCCCCAGAGGAACCCGACCACCATAGAACGCAAGCGACGAAACGTAGCCGGTGGGACCCAGATCGGCAAAGTCCGAAAGTAATACAATAGCCGTGGGAGCGCCACCATTTTGAGCAGGGCGATGCGTCCCGCCACGGAGAGCGGCAGCGTGGCCCAAAAGTCCATGCTACCTCGGAGTGCTCGCATGCAACGGGCAATGTTTCCATCTAGGAGGTCGGGTTGGTCGTGGTACACAAATACCCCAAGGTATTTAAAGCAGTCGGGCTCCCATCTGATCTCCTTACTTAGCGCAGGAGTGGGGGTACCCCTACGCATCGGGAAGAGGCAGGTCTTAGACCAATTCACTTGGAGGCCTGAGACCGCACCGAACTCCGTTAGCGCTAATTCCGCTCCCCGCAACGCGTCGATCGGATCCTCCAGGAAGAGCAACAGGTCGTCCGCATAGAGCGAGACGTAATGCGGGCCCGCCGCTGTCCATAAGCCCGTATAGTGGGCTCCCGAGCGCAGATGCATCGCCAGTGGCTCCACCGCTAGTGCAAAAAGAAGCGGGGATAAGGAGCACCCCTGCCGCGTGCCACGCTCCACCGGGTATCGCGATGAAATCAAAGGGCCCGATCTAACCCTGGCCAAAGCGGAAGCGTAGAGGACTGCTGTCCATTTGATAAATCCCTCCCCGAGGCCGAATTTCCGTAACACCGTGCATAGGTAGTCCCACTCCAGGCTATCAAAAGCCTTCTCCAGGTCCACCGACAAGACTACCGGGGACGGGGCATCCACGAATGGTTCCCCAAGCAAGCGGAACAACCTTCGGATGTTCATAGTCGTATTCCGCCGTGGAATGAAACCGGCTTGGTCCTCATGCACTAGGGAACTCATATGTCCCAGCAGCCTCGAGGCCAAGATGCTGCTCAATATTTTGTAGTCCACCGTCAGCATTGAAAGGGGACGGTAGGACCCCGGGTCAGACGAGTCTCGGCCTGGTTTGAGGAGAGGAACCACCAATGCCTCACACATCGAACCAGGGAGACGACCCAACCTCTTCGCCTCCCTGTAGACCACCAGTAATCGAGGGGCCAAGAGGTCAGCGTAAGCTGCATAGAACTCCACCGGAAGGCCATCTAGGCCCGGGGTCTTGTTCCTCGCCATCCGTTTGATGGCCCCGCGGATCTCCCCCAAGTCAATATCAGAACCCAGGGTTTCCGCCACTTCCTCTCCTACTGTGCGGAGTTCCAGTGGGCTAAGATAGTTATCAAGCCGGTCTGGGTCTCGTGCGGAGCGACTGCGGTATAAACTTTCGTAGTAATGCCGGAAGCAACTAAGAATCTCCGGTTGGGTGCACACCTCGGTCCCATCTGCCCTACGCATATTTGTCGTCGTTTGGGACTGGCGCGTAGGGTTGGCCAACCACGCCAGCAACGCGCTCGACCTGTCGCCCTCCGCAATAGACCGGACCGTATAGGCCTTATAATCGAAACAGCGGAGCCGTTCGACCTCCACCGCTACCTTCTCCCTCGCCTCCATCGTTTGTGTTTGCAATTCCGGGTGTCCGGGGCGGCTAATTTCGAGCTCGCGGAGTGCACGGTCCGCTGTGTCCAATTCAGCCAGGATAACACGCCGCATGCCCACCTTCTTAGAGATACAGTAGCCCCTCACCACCACCTTGAAAGCGTCCCATTCGAACGCCCTAGTACTCGCGGAGCCGCCGTTGGACGCAAAATAATCTGTGATTCTCTCCCCTAGGTCCGCCTTGAAGACACTGTCCTCGAGGATCTCGGGGCGCATCTTCCAGGTGGGTACTGCCGGCGTCCCAGGGAACCAGCGAATGTCCAGCAGGAGGGGGTTGTGGTCCGAGATGGTCCGCGATAAGTACTCCGATCGGACCGCTGCCGAAACTAATTCGGACGATCCAAGAAAGCCATCCAGTCTGACATGCAGCTCATGAAGGCTCGAAAAGTATGAATAATCTCTAGACGTAGGGTGATGCGCCCTCCAGATGTCCGTCAAACCCCAGCGGGTCTGCCAATCTTGACGACCCCTAGCCGTCCGCCGGACCGGGGAATCAGGGAGCGGGGGATGTGAGCGGTCTATGTCTACATCCACTACGGAGTTAAAGTCTCCCCCCAGCAGGAGGGGCCCGGCGAAAAAGTGGGCCAGCGAGCCCGATAACCTGGAAAGGAAGGCAGTCTGGTCCACATTAGGAGCATACACACAGCAAACGTTCAGGTCCCTCCCTCCTAGAGTGCCTGAGATGGCCACGAAACGCCCCTCTGGGTCCAACACTGTCCTCGTGACCTGGAAGGGGACTCCTGCCCTAATCCATATTAGCGCCCCCCTGGCATAAGCTGAGTACGCCGTGTAAAAGACCTGCCCTCGCCACCTACGCTGAAGCGCCGCCCCTTCCGCCTTGTTCAGATGCGTTTCCTGCAGCAGCGCCATTTGCACTCCCCTACGCACTAAATAAGCATGGACCTTGTGACGCCTGGACATAGTGTGAAGCCCCCTCACGTTCCATGTAACACATTTCAAGTTAGCAACATCAGCCATTGTCCCAGAGTGTTCTTGCACAGTCTCCCCGTTCGGGTCCCCACAAAGAAAAAGCATCAATCCTCCCAGCGCTGACGGCGGCCATTTTCCCCAACCAGAACCAAATCACCCAAAAACCAACAAAGCCCCCCCCCAACCACCCCAGAACAGGACCCAAACTGCACCATCTAGATCCCATCCAAACCTCTACGGAGATCAACCCCAAAGTCCCCACTAGTCCTACGGTCGCCACCGTAGGAAGGCCTTATGGGCCAGGTGCGGGATGGGCGGAGGCAGTGGGCCCTCGTCGCCCAGGCTACCAGGACTATAGTAAACCCCCTCCGGTGTCACAACCTTCCGGGGCAACAGCAGAAGCCCCCCAACCCTCTCTCCTTCGTTGTCAGCAATAAAGAACGGCAACCGCCTCCCCCCTGCCGGGCCCCCACCCAAAACAAGGCAGCATACCCCGTTACCCTTGTCCGTCCAACAGGTCCTCCACCGATTTCGGTGTGATCACCGGTGTATGGGTACTGTCTGCCACCGAATCTTCCGAGTCCGAAGGTGCCCCCTGAGCACCCAGGTTTTCTTCCTCCTCCTCGATGACTTCGCCTCCTGCTCCCGACAATTCCGACAGAACTTCCAACACTCCTCTCCGCTCCGATGATGTCTCCGCAGTCGAGGGCCCTCCCGTGCGGCCGCGGCGGTTTCTGACCCTCTTAGATCGCCTCCTTTGTTCCGGTTCCTCCGCCTGATGGGTCGAGGCGCTGTAACCATCTTTCCCTGCCCGGTACAGTTCGAGCCAGTCACAGACCTCCTCTGGGGTGTCGAAGAACTGGGTTTTGTCGTCGACAATGACGCGGAGCCTTGCGGGAAATAGGAGTGAATATTGGATGCCCTCACTTCTGAGTTCACGCTTAACCGCCAGGAAGGAGAACCGCTTGCGCTGCGTCTCGTAAGTGTAGTCAGGGAAGATGTTCACCTGACTGTTTGCAACCTGGAACGGGCCGTTGTGCCTGGCGGCATTTAGGATCAGGTCTCTGTCCCGGAAATGTAGCAACCGCGCCACCACCGGCCTTGGGGCTCGTCCCAGTTGTGGGGGCCGTGCTGGGACTCTGTGGGCCCGTTCTAGAGTGTAAAAGGAGGACAGGCCCTCCGGGACCACCGTGTCTCGGAGCCAGGTCTCCAAGTATCGCACCATATCGCCATCCTCGATTTTTTCCGGCAGGCCCACCACCCGAATGTTATTCCTCCTGTTGCGGCCTTCCGCATCTTCCGCCCTCCGTTCGAGGGTCTCAATTCGGGACATGGCATCCTTTATCGTCGCAGCCAGGGTTCTCTGCGCCGGTTCTAAAGTTTTCACCGTGCCCTCCACCTCCTTGACCCGGTCTGAGAGTTTACCATGGTCTGCCCTAAGGAGGCCCAGGCCAGTCGCCACCTGGGCAATGTCCTGTTGGAGGGCCGACCGAGTTGCCTCTATCGCTTCCAGTACACGGTCGAATTGTTGCTGCAGTGGTGCGCCACCAGGTCTTTTAGGGTCTCCATGCTCTTCCTTGTCCTGGGCTTCAGAGTCCGAGGTGGTCTGGCTGGATCCCTTGGCTCCTTTAGGTTTCCCCATGCTGCTAGGGGCTCTCCGTGATGGTCCCGGAGTAGGCGTCTCCGTGTACAGGTGTCCAGCACGACCTTCCCGGGAGTTCGTTCTCAAGTCGGGTATGGGCGATCTCCGTCTCCAGAGCCTGTGTAGACTCCGCCGCTTCGGCTCGCGCCACCGCCACGGCGTCCGAGGGTACCGATGAGGGGGCGGAGACAACCGTCGCCGAGTCGGGCAGGCCCTTTCACCCACTATAGCTCCGGGGCGAGGGCCACCAACTCCCTCGGTTGATCCGTGGCGCCAGGGTGTCGCGCCACCCATGTAGTTGGGCTGGTCAGGAAATCGTAGCTAGTAGCGGAGTCGCGGTGCAGACCGCCGCCTGGAACAGAGGGCACCCGCACCCGGTGCCCTCTAGTGCGTGGGCACCCGCCCGGTCGTCTAATCGAGTATGAACCCGTTGCAGAAGGTCCGAGCCTGCCAATGTCCAATGTCTAAAACAACCGAGGATGGTGAAGCCGGGTGCCAGTCGACACCCGCGAGACCTCTTCAACTCCGTAGTTTCGATCAAGGGGACAAAGGGGTCCGGGCGCCATGTTGGGTCGCACTCCGCAACTTCGCAAACTTCGGCATTTCTTCGTGGCCACCCCCGTCCAAACTCCACCAAGGCCCCCGGCAGGGTGTCGTCGCCTCGCTCAACCGAATGCGGGGTCTGGGGCGCCCCTCAGCCTCCGATGTTCAGGATAATTTCGGGCTTAGTCCCGGAGCCGAGCTTTCAGGCGACCATCGCCATCGGCGCCCAAGCCACGCCCCTATCAAAAACTTCGATAGTGCAAAAACAATATGCCCTGAGGTATTGGTCTTTAGGATTCTCAGTGCAACCGAGCATTTGTCAAAGCCCATGTTCTTACACAAGGGAACTAACCAATACTTCCTAGCTTTGCTATAAGCCGGGCAGAAAAACGTATGTGAAGTTCATCCTCATGACTGGCACTGCACCCCGGGCAGGCTATGTTCGTGAGGGAAGGCCATTTGCTAGTGAAGGCCCTTAGTGGTAATGTTCCATACCTCCATTGGATGTAGAGCTTCCTGGCTCCTACTGGGTAAATGACATTCAGGAATTCCTCAAAAACATATGAAGTCTTAATTGTTAAAAACTGTTTTGTCAGTGAACCAGCTCGAGAGTCCTGTAGCCATATGTTGAGTTTATGATCCATAAAGGACTTTGTAAGGAATTTACCCGAGACCTCCCTACATGCCTGTTCCGGTTCATGCCACATTGCAAGCATTCCCATTTTCAGCAATTCCTGCTTCACAAATACAAGCCAAGCGATTTTTGCTGCTTTGCAGTGGTTCATTACATCCTTCAGTTCAAGCCTGTAGTTGGCAAGCTCTGGAGTTACCCAGAGCCTGCACCAGAACCTAAGAGGTTTCAAGGCTAGCTCATCCTGAATAAAACTCAGTCCTAAATCTAGGATTTTTTTTGTAATCTTTTATGGCTGAAAAACGTTGAAATAAAGATCAAATGATGCTGATTTAAAGTTTTTTCATAGAGTTCAAGAAAAAAATTAAACTTGGTGAATATGTAACTGCCTTAAGGAAGTTGGCATTTAATTGCAGGTTTGACTCTGCAGGAGGAATTGATATGTGATTGTCATGCATGCTCAAAATCCCATAATTCAGGAAAGATTGGGGGTGAATAGCGATGCAAGTCTAAAAGATGTGACAGTAGGAAGGCAGAGCTGTTGGGTAGGTGTGCTAAAGACATTTGGACAAATAGTTAAACCTTAGAACAGGATGTAGTTGCCAAAATAAACCTGTCACATTGCTTCACTAATGTTTAAAGATAAGATATTTAGAGAAACAACCAAAGGAAAAACATAAAGAACCTTTATGTTGTTATCACTGTAATGCCACATAGCATTTGACTTCTAGCAAAAGTAGTACAGCTTTAAAACATAGGTGTGTGGTTTGTAATGAGGTTGGATATTTTGTGAGTGTGTGCAACATGCAAGTGAAGAAAATTGACCAGGTTAAATGCATAGGTGTTGGAGAGGCAGAAGCATCCAGCGATGAGTATATAGGAACTTGTGAAGTAATGAGCACAATAGAAAGATGTCATAAATATTTTTTATGAGTCCAAATTGAAGAACCAATGCGTTTCCTGAAAATTGGGGGAGTAGGTATCCACACTGTGGGTGATTCTGGTTCCCAGTACAATATTGTTAATGAGGAAAGACTTTCAGAAAAAACTAGGCTGTAAATTTCTTCAAGTCAATATTGGTCTGGAAAGATATAGTATGGAAGCAACTGACATTTTAGGATACATGAAACTTGTTTTCAGATTTAAGAATCGGGATTCCCTGGTCAAGTTGTATGTTACAAGGAAGCTATTGGGAAATGCATGCTAAATACGTTTCTCAGAGTATTTAATGGAGAAATTGATTTGAGCAACGATTTTGAAGATATGATTGTATTAAAGAAAAATGATGTTCCCAATGTGTATAAGGCTAGAAATTTACCCATGTTACTTAGAGCCGAGGTATCCAAGGCATTATTGCAGTTTGTCAAAGCTGGGATAATAGAACCTGTTGAGTCATCGGAGTAGCTAGCTCCCTTAGTCTTAGCATGTAAAGCAAATGGCAATATTAGGCTTTGTATGGGCCTCAGTTCTCTTTTATAATAGCATTCTCATAGACAGGCTTAATCTCTCCAAAATAAATTAAATGTAGTTACTGTCCAAAGGGATGAAACCATTTTCAAAACTTGATCTGTCAGCAGTATTTCACCAGGTGCTATGCATGAGGACAGTAGAAAGTGCACTGCAATTATAACTCAGGAAGGATGTTTTTAATTTAGAAGAATGCATTTTGGCTTAGCATAAGCAGCAGTTTTTTAGAGACTTATATTCAACCTGTGGGGTTGAATAAAAATTGTATTGTTCTTTTAAGATAACATTCTTGTCATGGTAGAAAATAAGGCTCACCATGATAGTAAATTAGATAAAGTACTTGCCATTTTGCCTGACCATAGGTTAACAGTGGAATATTCAAAAAGTAAGTTTGCACAATTCCAAGTTACTTATTTGGGTTATGAAACCAGTGATTAAGGTAATAAACCTATGAGCTCTTTAGTTAGTACTATTATTGAAGCACCTTCAGCACAAAAAAGGAGATACTTTAGTCTTTCTTGGGGTTAGTAGAGTTTATGCAAAATTTGCCAAAACATTTTTAATGAAAACATCCGCAATATGGAGTTTTTTGAGGTAAATGGAGTTGAATTTGTATGGTCAAAGAAGTACAACATAATTTTCTGTGATTAAACATGCCAAAGGTTCTGCACCTGCCGTACAAGAATTTGATCCACAATGTACCAGCTATGTTACTACTAACACTAGCAACAAATATAATGATGTAAGGAATATGATGATGAGGCCTTGAAAATAGTAGTGACATTTGCTTCCCAAACGTTACCTTCAGCAGAAGAGAAATATGCTGTTATTGAAAAGAAAGCATTAGCATGTGTTTGGGCACTGGATATTTTCGGTCATTTATGTGGGGCAAGAAAAAATAATAAGATGTGAACACAAGACATTAATTGAAGTATATACCCGACAGGTTGACAAATGCTTCTTCGTGGTTGGCTTGAATTTCTACGGGACTATTACATTTTGTGCATTAAGTCATTTACAGTCCATGGAAGAGTAATGCTGTCGCTGATTTTGTTATCTAGGATGCTGTTGGATTTGGCCCTTTTTACAGGGTCATCCCCGAATTTTTTGCCTTCCTCCTCTATTTTTTCTGACCAGTTGTTGGCTGTTTTATGACTCTGGGCACTTTACCAATGCTGATCAGTGCTAAAGTGCATATGCTCTCCCTATTGTAAATTGATGTATGAATTAGTGGTTCCATGTTTGGCTTATTTGGTTTACTTTTCAGACCCTAGTACAGTGCACTGAGTGTACCCAGGGCTTGTAAACCCAAATGCTGCTGGTGGGCTTGCAACACTGGTTGTGCCACTCACAGAAGCAACCTTGTAAAATGTGTCTAAGGCCTGCCATTGCAGAGCCTGTGTACAGTCTGGTACGGTCATGCTGACTAGACAAGTGCACCCACTTGCCAGTCCCTAAACCTTCCCTTTTCTTCATATCAGACACCCCTACGGTAGGCCTAAGGGCAGGGTGCATTGTAAGTATAATGTAGGACATGCCCTGGTATGTGTGGCATGTCCTAATAGTGAATTACAGCCATTTTTCTTTTTCACCATTGCAAGGCTCTCTGTTCTCCATAGGCCAGAATGGGCAGCTAGATTATTACATTTTATAATCCTAACTGACTCAGGGAACATGATAGAAATTAGAGTTTAGTATGCCTGAACTCAGAATGATAAAATACAAATACATCTTTTAGCAAAGTTGATTTTAAACATTCTGTGTTTGAAAATACCACTTTTAGAAAGTAGGTATTTTCTTGTCTAACTATTCAAAGCCTGCCTCTGCTAGGTTGTGTATTCCTTGTCTGGAGTTTGAGTGACAGTGCTGGGGGATTCCAGGAGACAGAATGAGTCAGCCCAGTGGTGAATAGAGAGATCTGCATCTAGATGGGAGGGAGGAGTTGCAAATGGGACATGAATAGGACTGTGCCCGCCCCCCACAGTGCTGGCTCCACCCCCTGTGGTGTGTCTGATGTCTCTGCCCTGCACTGTGAAAGAAGAGAAGGAATCATGTCAACAAAGTGCTCCAGGGATGTGCTTTCCCTCCACAATGCTGGCTCCACTTCCTGTGGGGCGTCTGATGTGTCTGCCCTGCACTGTGAAAGGAAAGAAGGAGTCTTGTAAACAGAGTGCTCCAGAACGGGTTTGGACTAGGCAAAGGCCCCTCTGCCCTCAGATGACAAAGAATTTTGGGGTATAAGTATTAGGACCCTGATCCCAAGAAATTAGATCACTTTTGGACTACAAGAAGAAACCTTTGCTGAGGAGAGGAACCTGAAGAAACTGAGACTATTCCTAAGCTGAAGTGCTGCTTAGGGGATTGGCCTGGAGTGGTTGCCTGACTGCCAAAGAAAGGAGAAAGAACTTTGTGTGCTTTATTTTCAACTTGTGAAGGATTTCCAAGTGCTTGGAACAGAGCTTGCCTCCTACTGAAGTCTCAGGGACAACAGACTTCAAACCCCAGCTCCCCAGACTTCTTGGAAGTGCCTGCTGCTGTTTTGGGGCCTTCTGAGGGACTGCGTGTCGTAAGGAGCTGGAAGAGCGACTCAAGAGGAAGAAGAGTGTCACCATCGCAGCCGCTGCCGTCGCAACACCGAAGGAGGGTGTCACCACTGTAGCTGACGCATTGCACTGCATCGAGAGAAGCGTCTCGCAACGAAGAGGAAGCGTGTCGCTGCTGCTGCCGTCACAACTCTGAAGGAGGGTGTCGCCTCTGTAGATGTCGTATTGCACCGCATCGAGAGAAGTGTCTCACAACGAGGAAGAAGCGTGTCGCCGTCGCTGCTGCTGCCGTCGCATCGTGAATGTCGGCGCTGAAGCTGTCATATTGCACCGCATCGAGGAAAGCGCCTCACATCCTCGAAGAAGCGTGCCGCCGTCAGAGCTGCTGCCGTTGCATCTCGGATGTCGCCGCTGTAGTTGTCGCATCGTGCGGAAGCTTCTCGCAAACGTCGGAGAAGAGTCCCGCAGCCGAGGCTGTTGCCGTCGCATGACTTAACAAGGGTGTCGCCGCTGCCGCTGATGCATCGAACCGAGACTTCTCGCATCTTCGGAGAAGCGTGCCGCATCTGGAAGATCTTCACAACTTTATTTCTTTGCACCGGAACTTTGCCGCATTTCCATCGCTGCAACATAACTTGCTGTGGAAGCGCAACGCATCGTAAGGTACATTGACGCAAAGCGTTGCATCTTAAGAACTGAACTGAACTAAGCTAAAACTACCATTTTAAGTATAGTATTGTGGATTTTTGTCGTTTATGGTCTTGTGTTAAGTCTATATAAAGCATACGTATTTTTAATATACAACCGTGTGGTCCATCTGTAGTATTGTCACTGAGTTACTGTATGTGGTCACAAATGCTTTACACACTGCCTCTGAGATAAGCCTGCCTGCTCGTGCCAAGCTACCAAGGGGGTGAGCAGGGGTTATATTAGGAGTGTACCCCCTTACCCTGACTAGAGGCAAGGGTCCCTATTTGTCACAGGTACCTATCTGTGCCAACTAGAGACCCCCAAATCTAACCGATGCCAACTGATTAAATTGAAAATCAGGGTGAGCTTCAAGAAAATGTTCCTGTGGCATTGATTCGGGACAGTGGTACACAGAGTTTAACAGTGGTTCCTCCCTATTTATTGCTGTCTGTACGGTTAGTATGATATTTTTCTATGATGCACTTTTATTGCACTAATTCCTAATAACTTTTGACTGACACATGGAGGCTCTATTATGCATCGTTTCACACAGACACTGGCAAATCCTCATGAAGCAATAGCTGCCAAGGTTTCACATTGCGATGTGCAACATTTTCATAATTTCAGTCTTATTATGAGTGACATTTCAACGAGTATGAATGACACTTTCTCGCAAGCTAAATAAAGCAACGAAGACAAGAGAACTATATAAATATCACAAATTAAGACCATTTACGGAACTAGAAACTCTACTACAACTTAATGCAGACACAGGGTAGAAAGGCACAGGGAACTCACACCAAAACGAAGGGAAACATAACTGGGGCATAAAGGAATAGGTGAATTGGTACTGAACATTATAAATGTGGGGCAGAAAGACGGAAACTGAAACCTAGAGAGATCGAAAACGGGGTAAATAGCTTAAAAAATGAATGTGTTCTGATCGTGTGTAATGTAACTTGTGCTCAGTGATACTTACCCTATCAATGCATTGTTGATGCCACTGCCCTCTTAATCGCATGCTGCAGTTTAACTTGTGGTGGCAGCACATTGCTGGCTCAGGGGTCCACATGTGGTGGGTGTGATGCCCCACAGCTGAGCTCTCTGCAAACGCCAACCACGCCGGTACTTGTCAGGGCTGTGCTGTGCCAGTCACTCCTCGCTGATTGTTAGCGAGCACCGATTGATGGTGAAGGAGCATAAAGGACGGGCCCAGCCGTGAGCCCACAGTGGTAGCGAGGCCCAAGTGGAGAGGACTTGAGTGAATTGCACAGCTGCATTCTCACTTGGCTGCACTCTGCAATGGCAGGGCGGCCAGGCTACTGAGGTTCCTGGCACCACTCCGCAGCAGCCGCCGGCCACATTGACTTCACAAAGTGGTGCCAAGTAGAGGAGGAGACACCTGGTGCTCACAGAGGCAATGCTCTTCCGCCGCACTGGGAATGGCACATATGACGACCTTCGTCAGGCGGCCCCTGGTGTGCTCGGTGAAGTGACCCCACTTTATAGGGTCAGTGGCAGGTGAACGATGGTCCAGACCATCTCAGAATGATTACACCGCCGGGCCGAACAAGTCACTCAGCACAACGCGGAGCAAACTACAGTGGCGGACTCCCGCCTGCGATAGCTCAAGCAGGCTCACTCTATACTTAAATGTATTGCGCCCGCCCGATTGTGTCACTATCCGCTGTTGCGATTGGCTGCAGGCCTAGCATCATTGTTAACCGGAAGGTGGAAGTTAAGGCTACATGGCCATCTGTGGTCGACAATCGCCTGGACAACAGTAATGCCATGTCATTTCAGATTCCTTCTCACCTTTTAAACAAACTCCGAGTAGTCCAAAACAATGAAGTTCGATCAGCCCCAGACGTTGCAACGCAAGACCTCTCTTGCAAGACTTAAACTGGAGTATGATTAGGGCCCTGGTGCCTTTTGAAGTATTGTCCCTTTGTCCCAAAACAACTTTTAGCCATGCTCCTTTCTTTTTGGAAATATGCGTCATCTTACTTTCCAGGAAGAAGCCTGCGTTCCTCAATAGACAATCTGCTCATCGGGATGGGAAGGAAGCCCTGATCATAGCTGTCTCCCATTTGTGGAACTTCTTGCCCCTATTTAAGACAAATTCTCAGCTTGAGGGCTGTATGTTCGTTGTGAGTCCTTCAAAGTGCTTTGAGGTCATCTGGGTTATTTGTTCACACTATTAGACACCATTAACAATAAGAATTTATATCTATAATATTTAAGCACTGCAGTTTCAACGGGAGGAAGAAACTAGTTCTCTGCCATGCTCAACTGACTTTCAAGGCGCTCCTTCATTAAGTCTATATTATCTTTATTATTTCTCAGAAAACTGTGCAGAATTCATGTGGTCACTTACACTAGGTGGTTTTTCTTCGAAGGCCTCTCCCATCGTTGATTGGTCAAATTTCTGCTCTGATTTGTTAAGTCTTTTTTCATCTCATTCGCTCTCCCATACGTTTTTTGGCAGCACCCAATTCCTCATTTCAAGTCAAACCATGGTGCTAAAGAAGATCAGAAATACCGCCCTACAGGCAATTACGGAGCATCCAGATTCTATTGATCGGCCGAATGACTTTAAATTGCACAAAAAAACTACAGACAGGCACACCAAAAGGATAAACAATCTTGCCTTGAACAATTCTGGTGTAAGCTACGCTGGGAAAGCAAAAATCGCAACTCAAGAAAATTGTGGGCGCTAATGAATAGACAAATCAAAGGAACAACTAGCCAGGGGAGTGCAAACATCGTAGAGGCAGACTGGATCATTTTTCTGACTGACCATTTCAGGGCCAACGGAGGAGCAGATTATACCGCAGTGAACAACTCTACACTGATTAAAGATGGCCCTACGGAGTGTCAGGACTGTTCACATGAGTTGATGCAACTTCAATGCGAGAAAATCTCTGTTACTCAAGCAAGGCTGGCTAAAATATTATCAAAAGCAAGACCAGATGGAGCGCCAGGTCCAAACGTCCTGCCACAGGTCCTGTTTAAATCAAATATCCCTCTCTGGTAACAACAACTAGCAACCCTCTTCAATTTCACACTGAGGAGATCAACTATACCTGACTCCTAACGAGGTGCAATAATCCACCCAATTCATAAGTCTGGCTCCCACTCGTCCCCAAATACCTACAGGCTGATAGCCTTACTGGACAATGAGGCAAAGTACTTTGCGAATATCTTACTTGAAGAACTGGGCTCCTGGGCTGACCTGAAAGGTCTGATCCCAAAAAATCAAACTGGTTTCACAGCAAACTCAGGCACTATGTCTAACTTATTGCCATTATCAATACTCATCAATAAAGCCTAATCTCATCCAAGGTCGTTTTTTGTTGCTTTGTTGATTTTAAGGCTGCTTTTTACCGGGTCCCTAGGGCAGCACTCTGGGCGCAGCCAATGAAATGGGGAATCCTGGTCAAACTTTTGGAGGCCATTGTCCAACTACATACTAACACCTGGATACAAGTTAAGATGGCACCAGCTCACATCTGTCTCGAAAAAACACAACGACAAGAGGAGTCAAACAGGGATGTGTGCTAGCTCCATTGCTCTTTAACTTGTTCATCGCTAACCTTTCAGCGGAACTAG
Organism: Lissotriton vulgaris; assembly: GCF_964263255.1. Lineage (NCBI taxonomy): Eukaryota > Metazoa > Chordata > Amphibia > Caudata > Salamandridae > Lissotriton > Lissotriton vulgaris. The sequence goes on from NC_141700.1 coordinate 365,324,043, forward strand.
ATGCGGTAAATAGCCATTCCCATAAGATTGGTGGTGCTTAGGTAAGCAACCTTCTGTATGCCGATGACCTTGTCCTCTTCAGTCTCACTCGAGTAGGGCTGCAACGACTGCTAAATAAACTAAATAGTTACACCGTTACCAACAACTTAGAGGTTAACTTAAAGAAAACCCAAGTAGTCATGTTTTTTGTTGCTTTGTTGATTTTAAGGCTGCTTTTTACCGGGTCCCTAGGGCAGCACTCTGGGCGCAGCCAATGAAATGGGGAATCCTGGTCAAACTTTTGGAGGCCATTGTCCAACTACATACTAACACCTGGATACAAGTTAAGATGGCACCAGCTCACATCTGTCTCGAAAAAACACAACGACAAGAGGAGTCAAACAGGGATGTGTGCTAGCTCCATTGCTCTTTAACTTGTTCATCGCTAACCTTTCAGCGGAACTAGATGCGGTAAATAGCCATTCCCATAAGATTGGTGGTGCTTAGGTAAGCAACCTTCTGTATGCCGATGACCTTGTCCTCTTCAGTCTCACTCGAGTAGGGCTGCAACGACTGCTAAATAAACTAAATAGTTACACCGTTACCAACAACTTAGAGGTTAACTTAAAGAAAACCCAAGTAGTCATATTCGGCAGAAAGCACTATGGAGGTGGCGGTTGGATGTATAACAATACTGGACTTGTGGTAGGAAACTCTTACAAATACCTGGGGATTATTTTCGACTCCGGGGGCACCCTTGCCCAACATCGCAGCGTCAGCTCAAAGAAAGCTATGGCTCCCAAGTGAATCTTTCAAAACTTTCAAAAAAATTGACAGGCCCGAGCCTAACCCCAATGTTGTAAGTCATGAAAGCCAAAATAGGCCCCAAGTTGTCGAATGGCATTGAAATTTCCCGGTGCAAACAGAGTATAACATTAAACCAACATGTGACTAAGATCTATAAAAGAATCTTTCATATGCCAAAATCCGCTTCTGCTGCACAGATATAATTAGAACTGGGTCTTTTAAATCACGAAATCCTAAGCGCAAGTGCTTATTTAAAACTGTGCCATAAGTTAAGGCAGGCCGGAGCTGGGTACCTTGAGTGACTGTTGTGGTCAGATATTAGCCTTAGTAATCCAGGTGGGTCCTATAGTCAGTTCTTCCATGAATACGTACAGCAATTATCAGCAAGAGATCTCTGGAATCTTAACCCTAGTGATATAGTCTTTAAAACAAGTATCAAGAAGTGCATCCGTATGTGATCTCATAATACCGACAAAGCTCTTTTCGCCAAACACAAGCATGCATGGGCAGTAATCAACTCTTACCAGTTGGCTTCTCTTCCACCGTACCTGCACATATCCCCTGTACTTAAAATTGTGTTTATGGCACTTAGATTGGGGGAATGGCATTTCCTGAAACATTTACCTCTTTGGCGTCGTACATCAGATGAGCTACAGTGCAGGGGCTGCAAGTACTTGGTGGAGTCCTTGGAGCATGTTGTATGCCTCTGCCCTGCATTGTTGGCCCAGCCCAGACTAAAACTGAGGCCAGTGTGGAACAGATTGGGAGTCCACTCGTGTAGGCAGGCAATTATTGCAGCATTGAACCCAGAGAACACTGCTTTAAACATAAGCCTCACAATATTTATTCACAGCGCATATCACAAACTCAACCAGCAAATTGCAGGCCCGGTGCCAACCTCGAGGAACATGCACAGGTGACTAAAACAACAGCAAACCCATGAAGCGCTATTCCAGTAAAACCAGTGTGCTCTGCCCCTGCAATACTTTGGAATGTGATCCCGACGACTCAATACTGACTATTGACAATTGACAGCTGCTCCACCGGACTGTTTTTATCTTTTGGGTCACTCTGCAACTCAGTGTCTTACTTTTAGTTTTTAGCAGCAACATTCATTTTCTTTTTATATTATTCATTGTTTTTAATGATATTCTGCTGCTATGCAGTTCTATGTAAGTGATGGTTACTTTGCATTAGAAGAAACCTTATATCAATCACTTTACAACTTGAAGATGTCAATGTCTTGTGTTTTTCACCTCTATATGCCATGAGGAGCTTGTTTTTCCTTAATCAAATGTTCCACTAAACCAGCCCCACTATCACCCAGGCCCTCAGCTCAGTCCACTCTTCCTGTTACCTCCAACCAATTCCAGTCTGATCCAATTTTTTTCTTACTTTCAAATAATCTGTTATCAAGGATTGTTTAGGTTGCAAGGAGTGTCTAAATATCCCCTGGTTGCCTTACATTAAATATGTTTTAGAAGTCCTGTTGAAAGGTAGTCCGTTCACAGTCCTAGTTAATATTTGTAAATAGATTATGCATAATTTAACGGCCCAGTTCTTGAACAATAGATACCTCGAAGATGAAGATGTGGACATACTAAAACCATTTTTTAGACTTTACATCATTCTGCAGTTATGCTTAAGAACTGAATCAGATTCATCGATGGTGGCTGGGTGTGTGAATGGGTCACTCCGTACTTATTGTCGGATTGGTATTATTCATTCCCAAACCTGCTCCCCACTGGGTAGGAATTACCACTTTGCGTGTTTGTTACTGTGAAAGGGTCTCCGTCCAGGTATTTTTACTTTTTGACTCTTTCAGCAAATTGTACTGTATTCACTCAAAATGCTTTTTAACTCTCACATTGAAAAGATATAACTTTTAGCATAGAATAGCTCTTTGCTTACTATCCTTATTAAAGGGGACTGTTGTTTGGTTTCTGTAAGCCTCTTTCAAAACCTCTCCTGACATGCCAAAAGATAATGTGGTTTTAAAATTTGCAGTCTTATCACATTTTGGTCATTTTAATCTCCCAGTTTTGCATATGCATGTGGCCACTTCTGACAGACTGACCAGGAAGTAAGTGTCTCACCTGGATTAAATAAAAAGGAGGCGGCATTGGGCGCCTATATGTGCATACCATCAGGTAGTCAAATATAATACACTTCCCATTAGATAGTCATACACGTTTAATATTGTGTTCCACAAAAATGCTTTCATTAGGCAACACCTTTCTCTTTACACAGCTAAATTTGGTCATTATCCTTTGCCAAAATTGCTTCTCTAGTGTGCAGTAAAGCTTTCAACATACTGAGGTGTATCAGCTCCATTAGGGTGTCAGAAGTCACGATTCCCTTGCCTGCTTTGTGGTACCCAATTGGGACAAAATAAGACAGCGACAGAGCCTTGGCAATTCCAGATTTAAAAGTGGCACAGTATGTTAGACATAATTTCCTTAGTAGTACCCTGTGCAATACAGGACATGTGTTTGGGTAAGTCGGAGGTCTCAAAGATGCTCCAAGGTTCTTCCCCTAGAAGCAGCACAACTATGTAAGGTCATTGAGTGATTTACAGGTCACTACAAAGCTTCCACTGGAAATCCCTTGGGAACTACCTCGAATTCCTACTGTTAAAACCGTTAATTGCTATTAAACCGGTGCACAGGGGTTCTTTTCCATATCTGTGGCCTTTTGGAGGACTGTTGGCCATAGTTTGTTTCATTTGACTTTCACAAAATGCAATGTTTAATGGATGAAAACCGGCTCTCTATTGACAAGGTAAAGAAGAAGCTCCCTTATACAGCATAAACGTTGTTCTATTACGTAGGTTTTACCATCCTAACAATCGACCTCACTACTCCTGCAAGGCAAAAAGAGTATGTCCATATCCCAAGCACCATTAGTGCAACAATCTCTCAAGTAGAATGTGGCAGTGACTCTTTGTAACCCACTTTCTTTCAGTTCACAATACACAGCCAGTTAAGATTATCATGGTCACCCTTGAAGTGACAGCGAGCCTAGGACCTTTCTCTTTAGAACAGAAGCTTATAATCAGATCTAAATTCATTGGCTCAAGTATTATACATATCCTCAGATTTGCCTGGCCAGACATGTAACATTTGACTGATCTCTATGATCCTGTTACCTCTGAAACACCCTGCTAGCAGGCTTGCCATACCAAGCCTCCTTCAGATCAAGAACGTCTGTTAATTAAAAGTGCCACCCAAGATTACAGTCAATGCACATTAAGCTCCATGTCCATCCAGATCTCTTCCAGATTTACTTTTAGAATGAGACAAAAGGCCTGCTATAGACATCCTAAACATCATATTTCATTCGGTAGTGTACCAAAAATATTTGAGAGCAATTATTTTTTTACAACACATACGGGTTCCAGGTAGGGCCGATCTGGTAGAGGCGGTGGAGTCTCTATGTCCTGTATGCGGGCACTCTGAAAGAACAAATCAACATTACAATTTTATAAACAGCGATACAGAATATAGGAAAGCAGTTGCTGTAACATGTGCTGCACAATTAATGCTCCAGATGATCTCTTCTTGGATAATATTGCTTTGGTAGGAAGAAAAGTTCTATGTGATGCAGCAATACAGACTAAGAAAGAGCTACCTAAAACATTGAGACCCAGTTTTCTACAGTATAGCCATAAATCACTTGAAAAGCAACATTCTGAAGTATGGGCTTTGCCTGTCCAGTTAGTTGGAAGACGGCATATGGCTACTCGTCAGAATAAAGGTCTTCAATAAAAAAACATATCCCTGAAGTAAAATCTGTGGTCCCATTTAACTAAAATCAATATTTAGAAAGTCATCTTAATGTTATCTGATCTAACCAATGCATTGAATTATATGAACCCATTAAAATGAACAATCATCAATAAATATCTCTAAGGACACAAACCATACCATTAAAGCTTCAGAATAAAATGTTTTCCAAATGTACTGCCTGTGCATCCCATGCAGTAACACGGAGGAAAATTTTTAGGGAGGAAAGAATCTAGGAAATGTAAGCCCAAAAAATAATTTTTGCTAATATATATTTATTGGAATTGCAGACAACTCCTTCCCCAAATTATCTGGTGTGGATGAATTCTCTTAGCAAATGGTTAGAAAGCAATTAGTTAAACGAAAATGCATCACCATCTGTGATAAAGTAAAAAGTAAAGGATCTGTCTACTGATTTTTTTTTTGTCCTTGAAATTTTGTTTGGATACCGAGTGGGATGTGGAGAATCACCTTTTGTAACTGGAGTAAAATTAAAACGAATAACTTTGTAGCGAATCAAGTTCTGTTACTCTTTTACTCCTTTACACACTAGTTGGGCACCCTATGCCATTAGGATACAGCTTTTAAAAAGAGCATGACATTGAAGAGCGGTCTGCTTGAGCTCCACCATCCCGAAACAGGACAGGTCCCACCTATGCATTATAAGAGTTACCAGCAGGACACCTCACCTACATTTTCCTGTTACATCATCAAGCGGCAAAGCATACACTCTGAGTTGTGTAAAGGAGGGACTACAAGCACTAAGACCACACAAATCACCGCAATGATAAACTTACGTTTGTCCATCTTCACATTCAACTTGATTAAGAGATGTTACAAAATGATATGCCGGGAATTTGTAACTTGATATGTAAAACCTAATAGTTAATAAGAACTTCCTGGCCATAGGAAACATACCCGGATGAGTAGTCTACGGTGAATTTACTGCAGAAAGTAAAATCAAAAACACCTAAGGTAACTCAGCATATGTTATAAATGGGCAAATGTAGATGGAAAACCAAGTAGGCTGCATTTTGCTGTCACACCACAAACAGCGCCTTAGCTATCTAGTGCTGACAGCACTGTAAATAATACTTTAACAAACAAAACAAACATTTGCAATGCAATAGGTCTCGCCTTTGGTACCTTATAAGTATTGAGCCATGCAGCACATTATCCTGGGAGCTGCAACATCTACTAAGTCACTCACATGTTATCAGATAGTGCAAAATTGGTTTATTTTTAGTTTGCACTTAAGTATCTGAAGCCCTGAAAGTGCGCATGAAATACGATCAACATTGTTGAGCACCGTAAAGTATTTATCAAAATTCCACATAAGGTAACAACGCGAGTTTGGGAAAAGATACACTGGAGTGTGCGGAAGGTGTCGGTGAGCAATCGCTTCAAGCAAATTCAGTATAACATAATACATATGACGTACCTCTCACCTGGGAGGCTGCATGCCATTGACCGCTCCAGAGACCCTCCCTGCCCCAGATGTCGCTATGGTCTGGCAGATTTTCTACATATGGTATGGATGAGCCCAACGACCCAGGCACATTGGACGGCGGTTCTCGGGGAGCTGACCCGGATAACGGGATTGACAATCGATTTGGATTCACGCGCTTGTCTTTTGGGATTGATTCCTCAAGACCCCAAACGCAAGATAAGCAGGCAGTTCCTGATCCTGGGTCTGGGAATAGGCAAGAGGTGTATTGCGATCCACTGGTTAACTCAGCAGGGACCGATACTGGGGAAACGGAGGACGGATCTTCGGGAGTGGGCCCTAGCAGAGGAGCGGCACATTATGTGCACCAGGAGGGATGCCAAATTGCCCGAGGTATTTATGGCATGGGGAGCGATGATCAAGGAGATTGCTGGACAGACCTCCCAGGCCACCATAGACAGCACAGATGCAATGTCCTCCGTGAAGGGAGAGCCCCCAGGACAGTGAGGGGAGACTCAGGACGGCCCCACATGATTCCTTCGATACATGGACCTGGAGTAATAAAGACCCGGCCGGGGGGGGGAGGGAGGGGGGCGGTTCCGGGGGGGTTGTTGGGATGGGGAGCTGGGAGGAGAGTTTCCTATAGTTGAGTTGCATACAAAAAGATACACCACATGATGCTGTGGATAGCAGACGCTCTAAAGTTGGGAACCCAGACATTACTGCTAGCATGTATTTGAATTGTGATGTTCCCCACCTCGGCTGAGGTGGATGAAATGTATACATGTTTTTCTGGATGTGAGCTGCCGAGTTGGAGAAAACATAATAAAGACATTTAAAAAAAAGTATTTATCAAAATACTGAAATTAATTTCGAGTTCACTAGAATGGAAGTAGTGTCATGATAACCAACTCCTACTTGAGAATTTAAAGGCCACTTCACTGGCAAACATCCTTGTAGTATCAGCCACATCATTCACCCTCATAAACCATTAGTAAACACAGACAGACACCTTTGTCTATGTTTGTGTTTCTGTGTGCAAATGTTTTGGCTAGGAGTACGTGTGAGAGATAGGATGTGCATCCTTGTCCTGCTAGGAGTCTACAGGTCCCGTTCCACTCTTGCCTGACTCAGAGGCTGTAAAGGGTCCACGGCATGGCTTGTGCTTGCACCCAGTGCTCTCTTGAAAAAGCTGAAAGATTAAAATGCCAGCTTGAAAAAAAGAGCCGCACACTTAGGCCTGCAGTGGGGACTGGGGGCCCACACTCTGCATCTGTATAAGCACACTCTCTCTGCTGTCTGGGCTGTTGACGTCAGAGTAGGCTCATTAACAGTGAGGGGAACAGGGGATGAGAATATCAAGATAAAAATTAGAAGGGAAGAGGAGGGAGGTCTTGGGAGAGGGGGCACTCGCTTTAGCGATGCTTTGTGTTAGGCGTTCGCTTCTCTTTTCTGATGGGGAGGGTACCTTTGGCATTAACCCGCTTCTCACCTTCTAGCTGCCGCTCTGATGGGGACCTAAGGCAACCATTGGAACGGAGGGCGAGGAATAAAGGAAATGTAAGTAAAGAGCTGAGCACAGAAATGTAACAAAGCTCAGGCTGAGATCCGAATCTAAAAATTAAGGACTGCTGCCACAGTTCTGATAGACGGCGCGTGGCTAAACAAGAGAAAAATAACCTTTGGAAAATAAACATTAACAAGCATTTGCAATGCAATAGGTCTCGCATTACTGAAAGTTTGAGCTATTGGCGTTGCTAACAGTAATGCAACGCCAATAGTCCAAACTTACAGTAATACGAGACCATATTGCATTGCAAATGCTTGCTTACAGTGGAGTTATTATTAAAGGAAAAAGTGCACGTTGTCCTGTGGTGTTTATTAAGTGATTTTGTACACTAAATATGGAACAACTGTGTTTGTATTTGGTTTTTGCAGTAGGAGATGTAGCCTAATGGCCCGGTCTGCCGACATTAAAAGTGGAAAATTACTTTTGCTTCAAAATCTCAGATGAGCACCCTTTGATTCTAGACAAGTCACAATGTTTGTGTGGTTAAAAAACACAGAAGTCAGTTTGTACTGTAAAGCGCTGTAATGCCATTGTGTCCAGTTAGCTCTATAAATAGCTGCCAAAAAATTAATTGAGCAGAAAAGAGCACCGGTGCACATAATTGAAAAGGGGACCCCTATGGCTGTTATGTGAATTGTACCCTTAAAACCCTTAACAGCTAGCAAAGTGGGGTCCTGGGCACATCACAGCATGTGACTGTGCCTTGGGTCCTTAAGCTGATGGACATTAGTGCGCACTTTGATCGGTCTCCAAACGCTACATGAAACACTGGATATATCCTTTCCAATACAGGCCATACTACGCATATTGGGTTGAAGCCCCTGTTAATCATTTTATGTGGCTTGATTATGAATCTCTGGGAATAAGTGATATTTTAGGTGAGAGCTTGCTAGCATTAAAGTTTTATATTCACCTTAGAGACAATGCTTCTGCTTTGAATAAAACAAGCCTATAGCCCAGTACTGCTAGAACCTAGTTGACAAGATTAATAATAAAGACGTAATTCTTTGCATAATGGACTGCAGGAAGAAATGCAGAGCAGTGAGGGAGAAAGAGCGAGAAGAGGGAAATAGAACGGAACTAAAGACTGCATGTATGTATAGGAATGCATTTGTGAATTCCTTTTCTTAAAAGTTCAGTCTACGCCATTGAAGGAAACATTTGGGCCCACAGCCTCTTGAACAAGTTTAAACCTCTCTAAAATATACAAAAAATGCCGATGGGAAATCGTTTGTTTTTAAACGAACTCTGGATCAAATTTAGAAATTAAAATGTGTATAGAAAGGTAAAGGCATGAGCAACATTTGTTATATTTGCGCCCCGCTGCTGAGGAGAACTGCTTAATGTCAGCCACTGATGGACTTCCAATGAAAAGCAAAACACGACCAGGCAGAACTTCTGTTCCCAATCAATCAGCGGGAATCAGAAACCTCACTAGAGCCTTTGATCTCCGATCCCCTTAAAGACACAGAATGGGGGACAGACAGAGACCAGCCACCAGGACAAAGGAAGAAGCACGTACGAGACAATTCACTGCACACTGAAGTCTTACGCATTCCCCTGCGAAAACAGACATACCTTCACGGAGAAAATAGAACATGTTAGCAGCAAAATTTTTGTATTTATTTGTTAGTATGTTGGGTGAAACTCCGCCCACTGCCGGGTAATTTCTGTTGCAGCTTGCCATTAGTTTAACGTTGGCATATCTGTTGTTATCTGGCTTTTGACTGGCTGTTGATGTGATACTGACTTCCGTTTAGACCGGAAGCAGCAGCGCCTAACTACTGTTTCGGTCCGCTAGTATGTTTAATGTGCTGCTGAGGAGAACTCTTTTATAAGATTGTTGCAGCGACGCTTTCAGACCCCTCCCGCCCCCCACCACAGCATGCCAAAGCGCCTTTATGTATTTGCAGTCAGGTGCGCCTTCAGACCCATTCCCGCCTATTGCCTTTCCAATGCTTGTAATTATTGCTTTCCTCCCGTCGCGGACCACTGGCATTCATCTGCTTTGTAATTATTAATTTCCGCTGCGAGGGAGCGACCTGCAGGAACACACAGCTGCATGGGAGCCATTCTTTTGGCTTCAGCCCGGCACCCGATTTTCTCTTGCACCCCTTCTGCTTGTTTACTTTTTTAATGTTTAACTTCTCCCTGGAGAATTATTTTGAGGCGCTATAGTTACTTCATGACTCGGAGAGGCAGCGCGTGCGCTGCCCTATACGAGACCTAAAAGTAAAGTAAATATAAGGGAAGGTCTGAGCACAGCAATGTAACGAAACCCAGGCTGAGATCGGTATCTGAACATGAAGCGCTGCCCCATACTTGTGTTAAAAGGCGCACTGCAGCACAGGAGAACAAAAACAACCTTCGGAAAATAAACAGAAATTAAATATACAAGCATTTCAAAGAAAAGCAGGGCGGCGCGTTGTTCGTTCTGAATGGCGATAAATTCCTTTAACAGATAACAATCAAAGGCGAAGTGAAATCACGTGACCAAGGAAGAATGCATCTGCCAGTCTTCTCGCTCCCGAGACCCCTAGGCCATGGGAGTGAACATTTTAAGAAGAGGTGGGACATGCACCCGCCTTCGGCCAATTGCGTACTTTCATTTTTTGAAAATTGCAAAAAACACAGTTGATGGACAGAATGTAGAACAATGTCATACATTCACCCCAGTACAAGGATCTGGGCCTAAATCCATCGTTTTTTTGCACTCCACACCACCCTGGTTAGACACTGGCTATATGCAAATCAGCTCTGACCCTGTGCCCCATGGGAACAGACCAGTCCGAACTACCAAGCCATGTCTTTCCCAGACCGGAATCAAGCATCCAAGGACCGGTTTCTGGCTATCAGCCTGGATAGCTTGACTCCAGTGGTGTGGAGAGCCTGGGACTCACGTCTGAGTATACCCAGCACACTTGGGGTGAAAATTGCAAAAAACACAGTTGATGGACAGAATGTAGGCACAGGGTCAGAGCTGATTTGCATATAGCCAGTGTCTAACCCAGGGTGGTGTGGAGTGCAAAAAAACGATGGATTTAGGCCCAGATCCTTGTACTGGGGTGAATGTATGACATTGTTCTACATTCTGTCCATCAACTGTGTTTTTTGCAATTTTCACCCCGAGTGTGCTGGGTATACTCAGACGTGAGTCCCAGGCTCTCCACACCACTGGAGTCAAGCTATCCAGGCTGAATGAAGGCTGATAGCCAGAAACCGGTCCTTGGATGCTTGATTCCGGTCTGGGAAAGACACGGCTTGGTAGTTCGGACTGGACTGTTCCCATGGGGCACAGGGTCAGAGCTGATTTGCATATAGCCAGTGTCTAACCCAGGGTGGCGTGGAGTGCAAAAAAACGATGGATTTAGGCCCAGTTCTTTGTACTGGGGTGAATGTATGACATTGTTCTACATTGTATGTATGTATGTATGTATGTATGTATGTATAGGCATTTATATAGCGCACTACTTACCCGTAGGGTCCCAAGGCGCTTCGACCGCTGCGAAACCCTTCCTGGCTTCCCTGAGAGATGGTCCCTTAATGGGTATCTCCAGGGTGAGACCAGGCATCCCCGGCGGTCTGGTGGGGCCGTTAGTGAAGATGAGGCAAGCTAATGCCCAGAGTTGCTGAGTGTGATCGCTGATCAGAGTGGGCACCGAGGCGAGAGAATTATCGAGTCCGCTGACCCTGGTCCAGAAACCTGCCGCGCCGGGAATCGAACCCTGGTCCCGGGCCGTCCTCTGCTCTCGGGTCTGCCGCCTCTAACCAGTGAGCCACACTACATTCTGTCCATCAACTGTGTTTTTTGCAATTTTCATTTTTTGAAAGCCACACGCAAAGGCCAATTGATGTGAAAACCACATGCACAAGCGTTCTGAATGTCTGGAGTGTTTCCAAGAGGCCCTCTCCTAGAGCAGTGTATTTGTGCTGCATTAGGCTCAACCTAAAAATGCATGTGTCCTTATGTAACGCAACGGGTGCTCTTGTAAAGCGCTCTGATACCAGATACCTTAGGGTCAAGTATGCGCTATATAAAACTCCATTTAAAAAAAAAAATGTAATTGAACTTTTGGTCAGCTCTTTGCTCACTTTGAGGTCTTGTTCGTTTTAGAATCCTACTTCAGATTTGATAGTTTCCTCCCTATATGCAGGGCACAAATGGCCAACATGTGATTCCATAATTTAGACAGGATGGTTCACTAAGTAGAATGCTCGCCAATACACTATGTTGACCTACAAGTTAAGCACCGTCTGTAGGTAAGTGGGTTCTGCTTTCATGATTTCCCCCACTTTTTTCCTAGTGTCAATGTGTTTTGACTGTAGTTTGCTGGGATCCAGCTAATCAGCACCCCAGCATCTGTGCTCTCTCTCCCAAATTGGCTTTAGTAAGTAATTTTGTACCTTCACAATGGTTACTGGTGTACCCCTATAAGTCCCTAGTATATGGTACTAAGGTACCCAGGGATCTCCTACGGGATGCAACTTGTATTATGCCACCAATGGGAGTCCACTTTAACTCGGACTACAGGCCTGCCATTGCAGCCTATGTGAGTTGGTGCTTGCACCTCTCACACCAGATGTTTTCCCTTATATCTGAGGTCATTACACTTGAAACCTTTAAGTCACCCCTATGAAAGGCCCTTAAGTCCTAAGGGCAGGTTGCTTGGTTCCAAGTGTGAGGGTGCCCCAGCATGAGTTGGATGCCCATCAAAACCAAGAGTTGATTCTCCATGCTTTGTAAGTGTGGTCAGCCATTTTAAGGTACATAGTGGACATCAGTCATTAAGAGATGTCTAACTATATAATGGCTGCGGTGAACTTGGTAATTTCTGGTATCAAACATGTTGGAATCATACCCCAACACCAATTCAGGTTTTGGAGGTATGATCCTATGTACCGGGGGCCCTTAGAGGAGCCCCCTGTACTTCTGGTAACAGCCTTTCAGGGTCAGCAAGCAAGCTAGTGATGCTGCCGACTACAGACACTGTGTCATTTTGCTTCTGAGCAGAGTTCGAGCAAGTCAAGGTAGAACAATTGGTTTCCTGTCACAGGGAGGTGTGACTACCTCCCAGACAGGACTTAGTGTATTGGGCTGCAGTGGGCGTGCTTTTCAGCACCCCCAGAGTACATTGAAGGGCACATTTGGTGCCCTCTTCACATAAACTGGTTTGAGCCAGTTCAGGAACCCCTGGTTTCCACTCTGGCACGAAACTGGACAAAGGACAGGGGAGTATCATCCCCTCTGTCCAGCCTCTCATCTGGGAGGGATCCAGAGTCGTTCCAACACTTTCCTTAGGTATTTATGGGCTCCCCTGTGGGTGGGTCCTCATATTTGTTGTGGAACAAGACTCGCCTTTCAAACCAAAACACTCTTCGACCGTCTGGACACTTGGACCTCGTTTGACTTCGACTGGAAACAAGACTGCATCAAGGAAGACTTCTGCTGCTCCTGGTCTTGCTGTTTTTCAAGTCTTTACCACGTCTGTGCCGGTGCTTCGCTCAGTTTCTCCAGAAGACATGTGGGTATCAAAGAAATCCGAAGAAAACTCCCTTGGAGTGAAGGAGCCACTCCTCTGTATCTACAGGAACCAACCACAAAAAGGTGACAAGTCTGCTGCTCTTGTTGTCCTACAGACTTCCATAGGCTCAGCAATACAGGTGGTGGTTCTGTGGCTCTCCAGAGGCCTGGCCTTTCTTCCCTGCAATTGGGGTGACAGTATCCCTCCTCGGAGCCCTGTGCACCGCATCGACTTACCATTGCCAAGGCTTATTGACTCTGCACCCAGAGATTTTAGGGCTACAAGAGAGAGGCTGCAGACTCCAGCACCTCATATCTCAAAGATATGCATCCTCACTGCATTCTTTGCACTATGAGCCTCCATCTTTGGCGAGCTGCCGGAGGTCATCTTGCAACTCCTGTGCCTTCGGCCTGTGGGTCCTCTTGAGGGTCGTCTTCTGCTTTGGTGGTCTCCCTTGTTGCTTGGGCCTGCTCTGACACTCCTGCACTTGGTGATTCCTTTAGACCTTGCTGGTCTCTACGATTGCATCGTGTCCGCTTCAGCGCCATTTGCGGCTACCAATGCTTGTTGGTGCTCACGCCGGACCCAGACCACCTAGACACCGACATACGACGTTTGGTAGCTTGTGCACAGCTCCTGGTCTTCCTCAGTATCTCCTGGTCCCCACAGCTGCAGCAACAAGGTCCTCGTCACCTCTCCCAAGCTCCCTGCCAGGAGGTCAAGCATTGTGCTCCTGTGCATCTTGCGGCTGCCAAGTCTTGTTGACTCTGCACCCAGAGATGTTCGGACTACAAGAGGCTCCAGACTACAACACCCCATCTCGCAAAGATCTGTATCCTCACTGCATTCTTTACACCATGAGCCTCCATCTTTGGTGAGCGGCCTGAGGTCCTCTTGCAACTCCTGTGCCTTCGGCCTGTGGGACCTCGTCAACCTCTCCCAATCTCCCTGCCAAGAGGTCAGGCATTGTGCTTCTGTGCCTACTGGGCACCTCCGAGTGGCGTAGACTCTGTCCCCTATGCTTCCAGGTTCTCCTCTTCAAGAATCCACACTTGGATTCCACTGGACATCTTCACAAACTTCTCCAGAGGATTTTTCTCCATAGTCTTCCATTGTCATCTATGGGAGGTTCCAACGTCACTTCACTTATCATTTATTTTCACCCCTATGCACCTGACTTCACTGGTGCAGGTAACATGGTTCCTGGGGCATCAACAGGTGGGGTAGCAACCTTTCGTCCTCCAAGGGGTTTCTTCAGATCATCTGGGAAGGGTCCTCCATTTTAAAACTGCAACCGCAACTACTACATTGACTTTTATTGGGGATGTGCTTCCAATCTGCACACAGCCTCTGTGGGGTTCCTGGGTACTTACCTTGGGTGGTTCCTGGTTCTCTGTGCTCTTCTTAGTCTTCTGGTCCAAATCCCGTTCTTCCTTGCAGTTCGCATTCCACTTCTTTAATATATGGTTTGGTCTCCCCTTGGAGACCAGTGTATTTTGTGCTACTTACCTAATTTATTTTGAGTATTTTCATGTGTATTGTTGATATCTCCGGGTAGGAGATATACCGATGTGTCACTCACTGTATTGTCTAATAAATAGACTTATTTTTTTATAAACACTGTGTGGTTCTTCATCTAATCTATACTGTTGATTAAATGTGGTTAAGCAAGCTGCTTTGCACTCCTTCAAAATGTGCAGTGCTTAATTTGTAAAATAAGTGCCAGGGCTCTGACCAGGACATCACTGCAGCTTGCACCTCACATCGCTCTTGTCAGCGCTGCCAGAACAACTACTAACCATCTCTCTTGCATGTAAATGCGGCAGTTCGAATTATGCCAGGTCCCCAAAGCTAAGGAATGACTGGGGAGGCCGGTATTAACACTATTTTAATGTATATTGTATTCCTAAACAACCATTGTTCTTCTCATCTCTAAATTAGATTAGCAGTGCCACCATGTGGTAGACTGTCAACATCATACTTAGAACAGTTAGGTGCCGAGCCCCGGAAACCAATGAAGTGCTGGTGCTGAGCACTGCAAAGTACCGGCTCAAATTAAACACTGAAGATAGGCCTGAAGGCTGCTCTCCACAGCTACCACTTTAAAAGCCTAACACTATCAAAGACCACAATAATGACCATAAGGGTTGCCTGGACTAGTGAAAGGTGCATCACTCTTTTAAGTGTGCATCATATACTAAGCCAGGCTCCTATACCGTCCCTCAGTAATATTTCACTCCGTCACTGTATATCTCTCTCTCTCCTTTAGGTATGCCTCATGCTCATTAAATGTGCAGCTCTTTTACATTATGTTTCACTCTCCCCATATGTGTTTTCAACCCCCTTTGTACATCGCCATCACTTTTCCCATATCTCCCTCTCTGTATGTCCCCTACCAACAGGAAAGTGTGACATTCACCATTCCTGAGCCTCTCCTCCTGTATTAATCTCCATATGGCTCTCTCTGCCATGATTTTCTCTAAGCGGTACAAAAGGGGGTGGTGATGGACGGAGCATCTGAACCAATCAAACACTCTCACCAGTCAACAGATCTGGGTATAATCCATCGCCGTTCTTTAGCCCACTCTGCCACCCAAGTTCAGACATGGCCATATGCAAATCAGTCTGACCCTGTTCCTCAGGGGAACAGTCCAGCCTGAACTGCCAAGCCATGCCTTCCCTGGACCGGAAACAAGCTTCAGAGGGCCGGTTTCTGGCATTACAGTCGTCTTCAGCCCGGCTTGCTTGAATCCAGTGGCAAAGTGAGCAAGGGACTCACGTCTGAGCATACCCTGACAACTTATGGCGAACAAAGTGGTACAAAAGGGGGTGGTGATGGACGGAGCATCTGAACCAATCAAACACTCACACCCAGTCAACAGATCTGGGTTTAATCCATCACCGTTCTTTAGCCCACTCTGCCACCCCAGTTCAGACATGGCCATATGCAAATCAGTCTGACCCTGTGCCTCATGGGAACAGTCCAGCCCGAACTGCCAAGCCATGGCTTCCCTGGACAAGAAACAAGCTTCCGAGGACCGGTTTCTAGCATTACAGCCGCCTGCAGCCCGGCTTACTTGAATCCAGTGGCAAAGTGAGCAAGGGAATCACGTCTGAGCATACCCTGACTACTTATGGCGAACAAAGCGGTACAAAAGGGGGTGTTGATGGACGGAGCATCTGAACCAATCAAACACTCACACCCAGTAAACAGATCTGGGTTTAATCCATCACCGTTCTTTAGCCCACTCTGCCACCCCAGTTCAGACATGGCCATATGCAAATCAGTCTGACCCTGTGCCTCATGGGAACAGTCCAGCCCGAACTGCCAAGCCATGTCTTCCCTGGACCGGAAACAAGCTTATGAGGACCGGTTTCTGGCTGAGTGAGCTAAAGAATGGTAATGGAAGCAGAAGGGACAGTGTCTATGCCACTCAGGAGTGACCAAGAAAAACGGAAGACGAATGCCTACTGATGTCGGGTGTTGCAGGGGAGCTGACGGTGACCCTAGAACTGCAGCTGTGTGGACCATGCGACACTGAGGAAGACCAGGAGCCGTACATGAGCTGTCCAATGTCGGGAGTCGAGAGTTAAGGGGTCGGTGTCCAGAGGGAGCACCATCAAGCCTTGGCAACTGCAACCAATGTGGAAGTGCAGAAATGTGTAATGTTGGGACCAGCAAGGTCCAGGAGATTCGCCACAAGCAGGGGAGTCAGGGCAGGCCCGAGCAAACAAGGGAGCCCAAAGAATATGAAGATGACCCTCAAGAGGACCCACAGGCTGGAGGAATTGGAGTCGCAAGAGGACCTCAAGCAGCTCACTAAATATGCAAGCCCACGATGCAAGAAGATGTGGTGAGGATGAAGATCTTGGTCACTGGAGATGTTTGAGGTTGGGCTAGCTGGAGCCTGAAGATCTTTGAGAAAGGAAGCCAACTAGCCTTTGAAACTGCAAGTCAACCTGGTGAACAGGGGTTAGGTTCCTGCGGCTCCGACGAGGGATTCTGGCCTCAAACTAGGTGAGAGGACAGGGCAGGCTCCGAGGGATGAGAGGAACCACCACCTGTGTTGCTGAGCCTGTGGGAGTCCGTGGGAGCCTAGGATCAGCAGCCCGGTCAGCTTAGTTGCAGTGCCTGCAGATGCACGGAACTGACTCCTTCACTTCAATGGACATTCCTTCAGGTGTCTTGGATGCCCACAGGCGTTGAAAGGTTCCTGTATGGTGCACAGGCATGGACGTTGCAGCAGACGAGCAGGGTGACAAAATCAGGAGCAGCAGGAGTCTTCCCGGTTGCAGCCTTGATACCCAGAGGAAAGTCCAGCGAAGTCCAGAGTGCCCAAATGGTTGAAGAAGAAGTGGTGTCGGAAATGTATCTTGTCACACAACGAATCTAGGGACCCACCCTCAGATAAGCCCTTAAATACCCTAAGGAAAGGGTTGAGATTATACAGGGGTCTCTCCCTAAGGATGGGCTGGACAACGGGAAGGATACTCCCATGCCCTTCGTCCAGGATCACACCAGAATGGGAGCCAACGGCTCCCTGAACTGGTTTGAATGGGACTATGCATGGAGGGCAACAGGTGTGCCCTGCATGCAGTACATGTGGCGCTGGCAAGCGCTCCCACCTTACCCCAATACACTAAATCCTGTCTGGGAGGTGGTCATACCTCCCTGTGACAGGATACCTATTGTTCTGCCTTCCCCTGCTTGAGCTTGGCTCAGCAGTAGGAGGGCAGAAACGTGCCTCTGGCCGTCAGCAACCTTGGCTGGCTGTCCAGGTCTGGAAGACTGGAACTGGGCCTCCAAAAGGAGCTTTACGGTGCATGGAATCATACCTCCCACACCATTTACGGTGTGGGTGTATAATTTCAACATGTTTGATACCAAACATGATAGGATTCGTTGCAGCCAGTTTCGAGATGGTCACCACGTAATGACGCGGCCCCCTTCTATGTCATATAGCTGTCTCACTTACAACCCGGAAGAATGGACTCCGTAGGTCACAGGGGTGTCCTGCTCATGCAGGGGCACCCTCACACTTAGAACCAAGCACCCTGCCTTCAGGATTGAAAGGCCCACTCTAGGGGTGACTTATAGGTTTTAAGTGCAGTGACCTCATTTATAGGGAAACCTATCTCTTTCATAAGTGGTGCTAGCACCAGCTTACACAGGTTGCAACTGTAGGCCTGTAGTTACAAATTGAGTGGTCTCCCATGGGTGGCATAATACATGCTTCAGGCCATGGGGGACCCTTGGTGTACCTATGCCTTGGGTACTTTAGTACCCTATACTAAGGACTGACAAGGTTACACCAGTGTCCAAGCTGTGATGTACCTAAGTACTTACCAAATCAATTTAGGGGAGAAAGCACAGAGACTGGGGTCCTGATGCAGAAGGATCTTACATTCTGACACCATGTATGCATGGATTTCCGTCTCCTTCTCTGTGCTTCACCCTCCCAGAGTCTCACTGTTCCCTTTTGTGTCTCTTTCTTTCTGTAGTTGTTCCCTCAATTACTTTTCACTCTCCTCATATGCATGTGTCTGCAATGTGTGTCCAATTTATTGCAGACATGTTTCTGCCCCTATCTGACAGCCCATGAATGGTCCAGGGAAATCAACAGGGCTATTAAGATATAGGATCCCTATCGCCCTATTTGTAGAGTGTGACACACACCTGAGTACAGCGAAGCCTGTGTGAGAGAGAGCCTTCTGCCGACTGAGAGACTTCGACTAGGTTCTCTGCCCGGCACTTTCCTTGACAAATGTGTGGCTACAGTCCCCGCCCTGGTTCTGACCATGTTGTAAGCACCAGCTCAGTTGGGCTACCACCTTTGCATGGTGAAGATAAACCATCCTTCTTTCACCTGCAGGCAGATATGATTGAGCAACCACATGGTCAGAACCAGGGCGGGACTGTAATCACACATTTGTCAAGGAAAGTGCCAGGCAGAGAACCTAGTCCAAATTCCCTCAGTCTGCCCAAGGCTCTCTCTCA
Source organism: Lissotriton vulgaris (assembly GCF_964263255.1). NCBI lineage: Eukaryota > Metazoa > Chordata > Amphibia > Caudata > Salamandridae > Lissotriton > Lissotriton vulgaris. The sequence continues at coordinate 365,343,151 of NC_141700.1, forward strand.
CACAAGCTTCGCAGTCCTCAGGTGTGAGTCACACTCTATTTTGGACCCTTCCACACTGGGATGGCCTGTACAAAACAAACCATTTCTAGATGGATAGTTTCCTATATTATGTGTTGTTTTCGGCAAGCCAATAAACCCCTTCTGAGTAAACCAAGAGCTTACTCCACAAGGAGGAAAACAGCCACTGCTGCTTGGTTGAGAAATGTTCCCTAACTATATATTTGTAAAGCAGTCACCTGGTTCACCAAAAGCTATTGTTTTGATTAAAACACTAGGGCTGACACTATAGTAGGGCAAGTAGTAGAAAAAAATTATTTGCCCTCTATTAAAGATCCATTTCTACTTAATACTAAACCTTTCAGAAGAACTTGGTCTGCAAGGCTGGGAGCAGTTAGCTGTTGGCTTCTTAAAAGGAGCACTATGCCTTTTTGACCTAGTGCACTCTTAACTTGGCAGGCACCTTTTATTTTATTTTTTATTTTTTCTGTACTATAATGAAAAATATCTTTGATCCATAATTTTTACAGACTACATTTTTCAGATAGATGCTACAACATCATCTCAGAGAGAGAAGAAAGAAATGTGTAAATGCTACCTGCATTATTATGTGGAAGAAAACGAGTTACTTACCTGTAACTTCAGTTATCCTGTATTGGTATCTTTCATAGATTCACATGCTTAGAATCATCCCCGCCGACGAGGTGGGAGTCTCTCAGTATAATAAAACATATACATAATAGTCATAAAAAACCTTATACAATAGGCTACTATGGACAGCAAAGTGACTACATTAGCCTATCTTAGTCCTTTTGTAAAAAGAACCAAATTTGGAACCCAGCCAATCAGGCTGCAGCACCCTCTTAAAGCCCTCCACAGAGAGGCAAACCCTCAGATTTTCTTAGCACAAGTGACAGTAAGAATGCAATAGCAATAAGGTAAGCCTCTCCGGGGAGGAGGGTGGGCCGCATGTTAATCTATGAAAGATACCAATACTGGATAACTGAAGTTACAGGTAAGTAACTTGTTTTCTTATCCAGTATTGGGATACCTTTCATAGATTCACATGCTTAGAATAAGAATAGTTAGCAGTAAATAATCCTTTGTTGTATAGTAGATGGTGGGTATCATAAGAAAAACAATAGATACCTCGTAAAAACCAATACAGCAATGCCATAAAACATCCAACCCTAATAAGCGAAAGCATCAAATACATATGTATCAATATGAAAAAAAATATATATATATATATATATATATATATATATATATATATATATATGAATTCGCAACTTGCCTCGTCGCATGGGGAGCGCATTGGAGCTGGTGCCAGCAACGGGACCAAGGCAGGATCCCGTATTTCTATCGCCACAAAGTTAAAAAATGATGGCACTCCACTCGTGAAACTTTTCAACAGCATTTATTTTTAGGCTGCGATGACCTACGCGTTTCGAACGTTACATTCTTGATCACGGTAACATTTTCAACAATGAGTCCCTTTTCACTTTTGCTTTAAATACACATTTCTCACCCAATGCATTGTGGGCATTGTAGTTAAATTAACATCATTTAACTAGATCAGAATTTCCTACTGAGTTTGTTAAAGTATGTGGAAATAATTGTGATTTTCATACATCATATGCGTTTTTGTCATTGTTTCTCGGACTAAGTGCCCTTACTATGCCATGCATATAGTGTTGATGTTAATATGTAGTGTATTAATGAGACTTGAGTCCAGCCATGTGTGGTTTAGCGGTGAAGAATTCATCCTATGTGCTAATTTAAATCTGCAGTGTATTTTGGTGAATTAATTCACTTTTAGTAAAACAACTACTGTGATTCGGCAGGAAAGGAATGTTATTCTGTGTTTCTAGGGCTGAGTGCCCTGGCCACCGCTCCTATTTACCACTGATAGCTGGACAAGTGTTGCTATGTGTTGTTTTGCTCATAATCGTGAGAAAGCAATTTCTATTCATCAAGTATTAAGCATCAGTTCCATTATAAATGTACATGAAGTTCTGCATCTGCATTAAGTCCCATCGGTTGTATGGTCTTTAACTTCATAATTAATTTAGATTCTAGTCTCCTTAGTTGCATTTTCCTGTCACCTCCACGTTCATTCGGAGGTATTGCAGCTAGACCAGAATATGTCATATTTGTCCATGTATAGCCAGGATGATTGATCATGTGCTTGGCCATTGCATAGGTGAGGTCCTTTTTCTGTATTGCCCTCGTATGTTCCAAGATACATTTTTTCAAGGGGCATGTCGAGCTCCCGATGTATCTTTTTCCGCATTGGCATTGCGGTAGATATACCACGAAAGGAGTTTCACACGTGATTTGTTGTTTTATTTCAAATTTTCTACCCGATGATTCTATCAGACTTTTGAGATTTTTTCCAATCTTGCACGCCTTACATATTAGGCATTTTGTGAATCCTGTTTGTTTGGATCCCAGCCAGTCTTTGTCTTTTCGCAGTTCGAAATGACTGTGCACCAAATGGTCTGACAAATTTGGTGCTCTTCTGTATGTGACCAATGGTTTGTCTCCTATCTCATTTCCAATGTCAATGTTTTTTTTTTTAAATGTGCCAAAATTTGCTCATGATTTTTCTGATCTTGAAACTCTCCTTAGTATACCTAATTATCATTCTTGGTTGTTCTTCCAATATTGTAGTCTCTATTTCATTTTCATTTAGTGTCTAGTCCTGATTCGGATTTCTTTTTCCTAGTAGGGTTCTATTGCTGGATGTTAGCATTTCATGTCTGTTTTTAAGGCAGAACTTTATCTGGAGGTCATCTTAAAGGATGTATGTTCTTGTCAGTGCTTCCATTTCAAAGCATAAGTTTTTAAGGTAGTAGGAGCTCTTGCCCTAGCAAGAATATGTCTACAATTCTGAGGTAAATTTATCTCCTTAAACTCTGTGAATCCAGAAACCATGCATGAAGATGCAATTGGACTGGACTAGGATGAAGAATCTTGCCATTGTTCAGTGATGACAGGGTCAGAGCTGCTGGAAGGCTGTAAGGTCTGCGTTTGGACAGTTGGAGAAGCTCCGTGAACCAATGCTGACGCGGCCACCACGGCGCAATGAGAATCATGCAGCATGGTTCCATCTGGAGCTTGCGCAGAAGTCTTGGGAGCAACGGAAAGGGGGGAAACGCGTAAGCAAAGATCCCTGTCCATCTATTCATGAAGGCGTTCCCCCACGAACCCTTCTCCGGCTCCCAACTGCCAAAGAAGGATTAGTTACTTACCTGTAATCCTAGTTCTCTTCCAGGGGTATACTCATTAAAGTCATAAGCACTGAATTATCTCCGCCCATGAGCGGGGACCCGGAACACATAAACAATATACATATATATGTGTAAATATAACCAAAAGTACAAAGTACTAAGTAATTATACACATATACATGTATAATAACCAACATATGCAGCCTAACCTTAACACATAGGCTAATCAAACCAAACCTTACACGTTCTGAAGCATGAAAATATGCTGTATATAAATGCAATAAACAGGCATGAGCCTAAAATGCATTTCATAGCCATGAAAAACCTTTTATTTTCATCAAAGAACCTGTAGTAAACAGTTATTAGCCTAAAAGGGCTGCATATGAAAAAATGTCTGTGTACAGAAAATCAGACTGGCACCCTGCCTTTAAGGCCCCAGAGAATCTGCACACTTTGCCTTTAAGGCCTCCAGGAGAACTCTGTTCCCATCATGCCCCACAGGTGACAGTTAGGTCAGTTCTTTTGTACGGTACAGTAAACTTTAGCAGGAATCTGCACTTAAACATATTGAAAACTTTAAACCTTAATGCTACTGCTCGCCCGGGGAGGCGGGAGGGTGCTTATGACTTTAATGAGTATACCCCTGGAAGAGAACTAGGATTACAGGTAAGTAACTAATCCTTCTCTTCCAGGGGATACTCATTAATAGTCATAAGCACTGAATAGAGTAGCAAGCTCATACCCACAGAAGCGGGCGAACAGATAAAAGCATAGTCATACTTTAAAATCACAGTGTTTAACTAGTATTAGCAAACAAATTTCTGAGTGATGCTTGTCCCACTTGTGCATCAGTCTGAGCATCAGAATCTAAACAGTAATGGCGTGTAAACGTATGCACTGAACGCCAAGTAGCTGCTTTACATATCTCTGACATAGCCACATTTCTAAGGAGAGCTGTGGTAGAAGCTTTTCCCCTCGTAGAATGAGCCCTAGGTCTACCTGGTAAAGACTTGTGGGCTAGCTGATAAGCCAGTAAGATGCATGACACTATCCACCTAGAAATGGATCTCTTGGATGCTGCCAACCCAGTATTTGTAGGACCATAGTTCACAAACAGACGGTCCGTCTGTCTCGAAGACTTAGTCTTATCTAAGTAAAATTTCAAAACCCTTTTTAGATCTAATGAATGTAAAGTCCGTTCTGCCGGACTTGAAGGGTTCGGAAAGAAAGTAGGCAATGTTATGGATTGGTTAATATGAAAATCCGACACCACCTTAGGTAGGAAAGCAGGATGAGTCCTGAGCACCACTCTGTTTCCATGAAAAACTGTGTATGGTTCATTGCAACACAAAGCCTGGATTTCGCTCACTCTACGAGCAGAAGTGATGGCCACCAGGAACGCTACTTTCCACGTCAGGTGTTGCAAAGAAGCTTTATGTATCGGCTCAAATGGGGGACCCATTAATTTAGTCAATACCACATTAAGCTCCCAAGGTGGAGACGGAGACCTGACTGGAGGATAAACCTTTCTTAATCCCTCTAGAAAATCCTTCACCACAGGCATTCGAAAGAAAGATATCTGTGTTGGCGATTTTCTATAAGCAGTTATTGCAGCAAGATGGACTTTGATGGAATTAAACTGCAAACCAGATTCAGCAAGGTAAAGAAGATAAGGCAAGACCACCTGCTCTTGACCATGAATAGGGTCCAGACCCTTACTCTGACACCAAAGGTAAAAGCGTTTCCACTTAAATCCGTAGGATTGTCTCGTAGAAGGCCGCTTTGCTTCCTTAAGGATGTTCATACACTCCGGATTCAGCTGTAAGTGCCCGTACTGGATGACTTCAGGAGCCATGCTGCCAAGCGCAGGGAGGGCAGATTGGAATGAAACACTTGCCCCTTCTGCTTGGACAGAAGATCCGGGCGACACGGCAATCTCCTGTGCGGTGTTATTGACAACTGGAGGAGATCTGGGAACCACCACTGGCGTGGCCACTCTGGGCAAATCAGTATCATTCTGGAGTGAGTCTTGTACAGCCGATTGATCACTGCTGGTATCAACGGTGTCGGTGGGAAGGCGTACAGCAAATCTTGACACCAATCTATCAAAAGGGCATTCCCTTGAGACCCTTTCTGGTAGAACCTGGACGCGAAGACGGGGCATTTTGCGTTTGCCGCGTCTGCGAACAGATCTATGTCTGGTGTTCCCCAATCCTGGAAAATGCTGTGCGCGACGTCTTCGTTGAGAACCCAGTCGTGCGCTTCGACGAAGTCTCTGCTGAGGTCGTCCGCCTGTGTGTTGAGACTCCCCGGCAGGTGAATTGCTGTTATGGACAGGTCTCGCGCCAGTAACCAATGCCAGATGGTCTGGGCTTCTATGGAAAGAGTCCTGGATCTGGTACCCCCCTGTTTGTTTAAGTAATACATTGTAGTTGTATTGTCCGTTTGTACCAGGAGGGACCGAGTCTGTAGCGATGGCGCCAGGGACTTGAGAGCAAGATGGACCGCTCTGAGCTCGAGAAGATTGATGTGATATCCTTTCTCGAAGTCTGACCATTGCCCTTGTACCTGCAGAGGGCCCATATGCGCCCCCCAGCCTTGGAGAGAAGCATCTGTTATCAGAGTCTGCTTTGGTGGGTCCTGATGAAAAGGGACTCCCTTCATCACGTGTACCTTCTTCATCCACCACCGGATGGAATCTTTTGCAGACTGTTGGAGATAAATCCGGTCCTCCCAGCATCCCGTCCTCTGTTGCCATTGATCTTCCAGACACTGTTGTAGAGGACGCATCTGCAAACGTGCGTTTGGCACGATGAAAATGCACGACGCCATTGAGCCCAGGAGAGAGGACACTTGCCGAACTGTCGGACGTGCAGTTTGAAGGAGAAGCAGACACTTCGCTCTGATGGATGACCACCTCTCCTCCGAAGGACACACGTTTTCTACTTCTGTATCCAGCTGAGCACCCAGGTAGTGGATCTTCTGGGTGGGATTCATTATCGACTTCTTGTAGTTGACTTGCAGACCCAACTTGTACATGAGCTGAAGACAAATCGAAAGATGTTCTTCTAGAAGCGATGGGGATGAACTCTTCAGAAGCCAGTCGTCTAAGTACGGATATATGAATATCCGACTCTTCCGAAGACAAGCCGCCACTACAGCCATACATTTTGAAAATGTTCTGGGGGCTGATCTCAGGCCAAAAGGGAGCACTGCGTACTGATAATGACGAGCCGCCACTTGAAACCTGAGAAATTTGCGATGTTTTCTGGATACCTGAATATGAAAATACGCGTCCTTTAGATCGATGGAGCACATCCAATCCCCTTGGTGTAATTGAGGGAAGATCTGGTGAAGAGCCAGCATTCGGAATCTCTCCTTCCGAATGAATTTGTTCAGTCGCCTCAAATCCAGAATGGGTCTGAACTCTGTGACTGGACCTTTTTTCTGCACAAGAAAGAATCGAGAATACAGGCCTTGACCTCTCTGCTGGAAAGGGACTGGTTCTATGGCCTTCTTCTTCAGGAGAACGTTCGCCTCCTGTTGCAAGCGCTTTATATTCCACTGCACCATCTTTAGAGGGCGCATGCCAGTGGGTGCCTTCTTGAACCTCAAAAGGTACCCGTTCTGAACGACATCCAACACCCATCTGTCCTTCGTGATCTGTTTCCACTCGTCCAGATAACGCACAATACTTCCTCCAACCGGAGTGGGACACGGTTGTAGAGGAAGCATTCGTTCATTGTTTCTGAGGCTGCTTGGCAGCTGATGACTGCTGCCTATTTCCATTGCCTCTGCCTCGTCCAGGCCGCCTCTGCTGGAATTGCGATCTTTGTTGATTCTGGCCTTGATTTTGCGAAGACCAATTCGTTTGTTGACTCCTTTGCTGAAAAGATCTCTTGTCATAGGGACGAAAAGTACCCCGACGTTTAAATTCTTTTTTCTTCTCAAGGCCTACGGCCTTAAGAGTGTCCAATTCCACCTTCATCTTAGACATCTCGTCATCTGCATGGGATCCAAACAGAGTTGATCCATTAAAAGGTAAATTGACCATTTTCCTCTGCGCCTCCGGCTTCAGTCCCGTAAGGCGAAGCCAGGCTGTACGTCTTGCGCAAACACCGTGTGCATAGCCATGAGCCGACAAATCCGCAGCATCAGCCGCCGCGCTAATGCTCTGGTTAGCCACCAAACCACCTTCCTCCACTATTTCCAGGAAGTCCTTCTGATCCTCTTTAGGGAGTTTATCTGCAAAACGAGCCACTGAGTCCCAGAGCAGACGGTCATAGCGGCCCAATAGAGCAGACGCACTGGCCACTCGCATGACCGATCCTGAGGTATTGCACATCCTTCGCCCCAGGGAATCCATACTCTTACTGTCCTTTTCAGGTGGAGCAGAAGAGGTAGATGCTGCCGAATGCGCCTTTCTGACTGCCGCTACAATCAGGGAGTCTGGTGGTGGGTCAGACCGCAAAAACATTGGGTCTTCCTCTGGAGCCTTGTATTTTTTCGCAATCCTAGAAGGACCTGAGCCCACCGTGGCCGGAGTTAGAAATGTCCTCATTGCTGGTTCAATCAATCCGGGCACTAACGGTAGGAGAGGCCTGCCAGTCGTCTTGTGATGTAAGGTTTCGAAGATGACTGAGGTTGCTATCTGGGGAACTGCCATTTTGATGCTGAATTTACTCGCTCCACGACATAACACATCATTAAATGTGCTTAGATCGTCTACTGGAGACACCCTGGAAGGAGGAGTAGAAGATATAGTCGGAGAATAGTCCCTATACGAAGATCTTGACGAGGACGAAGATGATGTAGAAGATGGAGTAGGAGTTCTACGTCTTCTTTGAGGAGTTGCCGATCGTTGCCTCCTACGCTCCCTTGAACGAGATTTCTCTCTCACTAAGGATCTTGAGCGTGATCTTCTATGCAGTTCCTTCCGAGGGACTGGAGTTCTCTCCCCCATTATCGGACGCATCTTCCAGTGCCTTAAACTTTCCAACCACCTCGGTGACAAGTTAATAGGCCGCTCTGTATGCTCAGGTGAAGCTTCAGGTGACACCTGCACAATATTCAGCTCTGCGGAGGACTTCGAAGCTCTCGACGCTGCACTGTGTTCAGAGACCAATGAACCAGACGGGGTCCGCTGTCTGGGCACCAACTGTCTGTCATCTGGCACCTGCCCTGAGGACGAGCCCGAATGAGCCACCACAGAAGAGTCCTGGTGCACTATCCCTTGCCCCGCTGCAGATCCGTTGTCTTGTTGATCATGCGGGGAACCTTCCACTCCAGGTTCGGGACTTATTTCTGACCTCGACAAAGACCTAATTGAGGTCCGAGAGGCTGGTCTTGATAGTCTCGACTCCGACCTATGCACAGGTGGGGGAGACCTAGACACTCCATGCTTCGAGCCCGAAGCATGCTTCGACGTCGACTTACGTCGCGATGGAGACCATGACCTTCTCTTTTTAGGTCTCGACGTCGAATCCCTCGACGTCATCTCTCTCGACGTCGATCTTTTCCTCGACGACGTATGTCTCCCTCTCGACGTCGACCGATGACTCTTCCTCGACGTCGACCCTTTATCCTTCGACGTCGACCCTTTATCCTTCGACGTCGAACCTTTTTCCTTCGACGGCGAACCTTTTTCCTTCGACGTCGACACTCGATCCTTCGACGTCGGACATCTCCTGTCCCTCGACGTCGACCTCATACGATCCTTCGACGTCGAGCGTTGCACTCCCGACGTCGTCCTCACTGCAATCGACACCAATTGCCTCGACGTCGACAAGGATTTCGACGGCGACTGCCTCACCGGCGATGTCCTTGACGTCGATGGAGCTCTCTTCGACGTCGACGGTGATCTTCTTGACGTCGAGCCCACCTTTTTCGACGGTGACGCTCCCTGGAGTCGATGCTTCTTAGTTCTACCTTCAGGAGACGCTGATCTTCGACGTTTGGGCTGAGAAGAAGGCCTGGCAGATGATAATAGGCCTTTAGAACTCTTCTCACCACGGTTTTCTCTCTCCAGAAGGCCCAGCAACCTCATTTTCTCTCTTTCCTTTAAAGTTCTATTTGAAAGATTGAGGCAGTGATAACACTCTTCCACCTTATGAGAAGCTGGAAGACACACCACACAAACAGAGTGTGGGTCAGTTTTCGACATCTTCTTCCCACAGGAAGGACATTTGTAAAATAAAGGTGGCATTCTGACTAAAAAACACCAACAGCTTAGTCAGAAAAGGGTAACAACCCACCACCAAAGATATATTTTGTCAAGAAAAGGCAAGAAAAACCAATTTCTGACAGAAAATACTTCAAAAGAGCAGAGCTCAAGTTCCAGGTTCCTCACAGAACAAGCCGGAAAAAAGAACTGACCTAACTGTCACCTGTGGGGCATGATGGGAACAGAGTTCTCCTGGAGGCCTTAAAGGCAAAGTGTGCAGATTCTCTGGGGCCTTAAAGGCAGGGTGCCAGTCTGATTTTCTGTACACAGACATTTTTTCATATGCAGCCCTTTTAGGCTAATAACTGTTTACTACAGGTTCTTTGATGAAAATAAAAGGTTTTTCATGGCTATGAAATGCATTTTAGGCTCATGCCTGTTTATTGCATTTATATACAGCATATTTTCATGCTTCAGAACGTGTAAGGTTTGGTTTGATTAGCCTATGTGTTAAGGTTAGGCTGCATATGTTGGTTATTATACATGTATATGTGTATAATTACTTAGTACTTTGTACTTTTGGTTATATTTACACATATATATGTATATTGTTTATGTGTTCCGGGTCCCCGCTCATGGGCGGAGATAATTCAGTGCTTATGACTATTAATGAGTATCCCCTGGAAGAGAATGGGCACTTCCGATTGCTTTTGGAGGCAAAGAGATCCAAATATGGTGTGCCCCACATCCGAAAAATGTGTTCCACCACTGATTGATCCAACTCTCATTCGTGGCAAGACTTCACAGTCCTGCTCAGTGTGTCCGTTAGAGGTTTGTGAATTCCCGGCAAATGTTCCACCTTTATCGTGATGTTGTCAGACAGCAGCCATTCCCAAATGCTTTGAGCTTTCTTGAGACAGTATGTTTGAACAGGTACCTCCTTGCTTGTTTAAGTAATGCATGCAAGTGGTGTTGTCGGTTCTGATGAGAACTGCTGACCCTTGAAGCCTTGGGAGAAAGGACTGAAACGCCAGGAAAATGGCTCAAAGCTCTAAGAAACTGATATGCATTTTTGCCATTGCAGCTGACCACTTTCCTCGTATGCAAAGATCTTGGAGGTGTGTGCCCCACCCTTCTAGGGAGGCATCTGTAGTGAGGATGAACACCGGCACAGAAGAAAGAAAAGTGAGCCCGATTGAGACATTGTTGGAGCGCATCCACCAAAGCAGTGCTTCCCGCATAATTGAAGTTATTCTCACTATGTCGTCGAACGACCTTGAGATTTGTAGCCATTGACTGTCTAGCTCCTCCTGGATCGGTCTCATCCTTAGAAGGGTGTGAGGTACTAACAGAATGGCTGAGGATAGTATTCCCAGGAATGATTTGATGATTCTCACAGAAGCGGACTCTCTTTTTTGGAGGTCTGATGCCTGAGAAATCAGACGCGATTGCCTTTCTGTGGACAAGAATGCCTTGTCTTGGATAGTATCCAAGACTGCTCCTAGAAATTGAATCTTTTGAGAAGGACAAAGAGCTGATTTCTGAATGTTGAGGGTCAGCCCCAGAGTTTGAAATAGTTGAAGGCTTATGGACGTTGCTCGAGAAGCCTGCTGAAAAGAAGGAGCCTTTATTAGCCAATCGTCCAGATAAAGAAAAAGTTGTATTCCTTCCAGTCTGAGGTGAGCTGCCACCGGGGCCAGGAATTTCATAAAGACTCTTGGTGCAGAACGTAGGCCAAAGGGGAAGACTTTGAATTGAAAATGAGCACCTGCCACAGTAAAACGAAGGAATTTTCGATGTTTGGGGTGAATGGGGATGTTGAAGTAGGCATTCTGGAGATCCAATGTTGTCATTAAATCTGCATAGTCCTGAAGCTGAAGGATTTCTTGAATTGTGACCATGCAAAAGGATTTCTTTGAAGATATTTGTTCAGCTTTCTTAAATCCAGGATAGTCCTCCATTCCCCTGACTTTTTCTTTATTAGAAAAAAGTGGGAATAAAAACATTTCCCCACCTGGGAGCGGCGGACTCTTTCTATCGCTCCTTTGGAGAGCATGTTTTTTGCTTCCATCCTGAGAAGAGCAAGATGTAGAGGACGATTCTTTAAAGGCGGGTGGAGAGGAGGGATAGTGACAAATTCCAGGGTATGCCTAAATTTGAGAATGTCAAAGACCCACCTGTCTGTGGTTAACCTTTTCCAATTGTTGAAGTGTCTAGATACATTTGGAATCCTGTAAACGAGTTGTGGCAGAGCTGCTGCAGGTGCTAAGAAGTCGTCACTCTTTTCTAGCAGAATCTCTGCCTTGAGTCTGTCGTCTTCTATTCTGCTGTCTTTAAGCAGCAGCTGAAGGGTTTCTGTTGGACTGCTGCTGTTGATAGTTATATCTTCCCTGATTACCATGGTATTGGTATCTCTGAAAGCCACCACGAAAGGAATACGATCCTCTGCTTCTAGAACCCCGAAAAGGAGTCTTTCTATATTGCAAGGTGCCAAGGGCTCTGAAGTTTCAGTATCTTTTTGATGTCTTGCAGAGCCTCATCTATATGTTTTCGAATAACATATCCCCATCAAACGGCATGTCCAAAATCTTCGTTTGGACTTCGAGGCGAAAGGTAGTAGATTTAAACCATCCTTGACGTCTGAGGACTGCTGCTCCAGCCAATAGACGAAAACCCAAGGAGGCAAGATCCATAGAAATATCAATTATTTCAGACACAGCCCTCTGTCCTTCAAGGAGAATCTTCCTTGCTTCTTGTCATCAGGTAAGTATTCAAGATATGGGGCAATGTCCGACCATAGCTGGCGGTCATATCTCCCTAGAATCGCCAGAAAGTTTGTAGCACGACCTGAAGCATCCGCCATGGTGGTGAAACTCTTACCAATGTCATCAAGGCGCCTCCCATCCTTATCTGGCGATGCCGTCACAGGATTCCGAGACTTACGTTGAGCAGCCTGTGAAATCACGGAATCTGGTCTAGGATGTCCGGATAGGCAAGCTGGAGCATTATCTGGTGCTTTGTATTTCTTATTGATTCAGGGAAGAATCGTAGGCACTGAAAATGATCAATTATGGGGATGGACGGATGGACCTCCTACCCTGGTCCTTAAAATCATAAAGAAAACAATATATTTGCTTCACAAATACCGGAAGATGAAACCGGGTTGCTGACCTCTCCATAATCGCATGAAAACCTCCAATATCTTCAGGAGGGGAATCCACTGCCTGAGGAACTGGTGAAGATGGCATAGAAATCAGGTATTCATCCCATTCATCCACAGTAGTAGGTGAATTTGGTAATTCCCCATCTTCTGCAACAGTATCATCATCATCATCCTGGACTAAATTTTGCAGAGGTAAAATCTCCTATTGTCCTATCTCTCTCCTGAGCATGGCAAAAATTAGCTGTATCGAAGGTCATGGCCTGCTCCATCCGGCCCAATTGGGCTTCACAGCCACGTACAGCACCAAGACAGCACTGGTCGAAGTCACAGAAGCCATTCGGGAATGTATTGATTCTGGCAGCAGGGCAGCTTTGATTTTGCTGGACTTATCTGCAGCATTTGACACTGTGCGGCACTCACTGCTTCTGGCCCGCCTCTCGGATATTAGAATATAAGGGTTGGCCTGAAAATGACTGAAGTCTTTTCTAGATGGCAGAACTCGAAAAGTTTGGCTCCCCCCATTTTCTTCCTCCTCCCAGATTGTGACCACAGGAGTGCAGTAAGGGTCTACCTTGAGCACCCTTCTTTTTAATATATACATCACTCCCCTGGTCCAGTTGGCTGAGGAGCTTGGAGCTAAGACTGTAGCTTATGCGGATGACACACAGCTCCTTTTTACTTGGAAGAAGGGCGATTCCTCCACCTCTCTAACCAAAACCTGTCTGACGGCCATCTTCCAATGGCTCTCCTCAGCACAATTAAAGTGCAATGAGGATAAGTCTGAGATCCTTCTCTTTGGGAGCTTTCCTCCCCATTTCAGGTAATCCCTCTGGCCGGTGGAATATCCCAGGCCCACTTCCGTGGGCCTTTCCACCAAAAACCTAAGGATATGGTTTGAAGAGAATCTACTCTTCTCCACTCAGATAATGAAGGTTCCTGGGCAGTGCTTTGGCACACTGAAATCGCAGCGGAAATTTTTACCACTTCTCCCTAGGCCAGCCAGGGAAACGGTTACCCGGGCATTGATTCTTCCATGCATTGACTATGCCAATGCCCTGTATGTAGGCCTTCCTGGATACCTTTTGAACAGGCTGCAGGTTGTCCAAAATGCAGCCGCTAGGACCCTTCTTACTATCCCTTTAAGAACCAGCATAAGGCAACAATTACGGGATCTCCATTGGTTACCTGCGATACAAAGAGTCAAGTTCAAAGCCCTCGTCCTGACTCACTCAGCCCTGTACGGACATGGTCTGGCCTATTTGAATAAGCGCTTCAGGTTTTACGTTCCAGCAAGACAGCTGTGTTCTGCGACCCAGCTTCATGCTCATGTCCCGCGTTTTCGCCTCAAAAGAATTGGAGGAAGATCTCTTGCCTCTACAGCAGCCTCTGCTTGGAATCTGTTTCCCCTGGATCTTCGCAGTATCCAGGTCTCAAAACTCTTCAGGAAAAGCCGTAAGACTCTTCTTTTCATCTAGCTTCTCTTTTTTTTCACTCCCCACTGGATTGCGCCAGGACACTGAGTAGATGCGCGGGTTATAAATTACTGTAACATAACATACCATTTATGCCTTTCAGAATCAGGAAAATAATCCAGTCCAGTACTCACTGGATGATAGTATAGAATATGAACGCTGTGGAATAGAAGGGCCTTGACAATACTATTATGTGTAAAAGGAGAATTGTGTTCTAAAACAACTCCCCAAGAGCAGTCAAATGCCTAATGCTCCAGGTGTAACGATTTATGTCCGATATTACCATTATACAATATACAATATACATTTTTCCACTGTGTAGAAAGTTCACACGTCATTGGATCAATAATGCCAATGTTAGGGCAACTACATAACCCAGGTACAAATCATTTCACTTTGAGTTCCAAGACACAAACACCAATCTCTTCTGATGCTTATTATTAGCCTAGAACTAAAAGTTATCGTTCTGTTGAATATGCCTTTTTTACTCCAACATGGCTGACTTTTTAAACAACTCCAGCAACTTTTTAAACTCCAGCACCTGCTTAACCTGGTAATGATATATTATGCCACCGACATGATCCACATCCATGCTCACTTAACAAGAGGGGCCACCCAAAGTCATTTTGGAATTTTCGAACTGCACGATAGGACTGCATTTACAGACCACACATACTGAGCTAGTGAGGACAGCCCACATTGACTCTCCAATTTCCCTCCCATAGTAGTTACAATTTTTCCACCAATACATGTAAGCAGCTAACCACCCACAACCATCCTACATAACTGGAACTTGTAACCAGAATGCTATATTAACTTTTTTCTCCTGTATATTGTTAAGCACAGCCACACACATAATTTCTGAACAATTTTGAAGTTACATTACAAAATGACATTTCTCCATAAATATCATCTATAGAATACAGAGTTGAAGCATGTTTCCATTACAGACATATTTTTTTAAACCATTGTGTAATTAGCCAGCATAAGAGTGACTCACCATTACTTATGCCTCTTTGAAATCTCTCTTTTCTCCTCCTCTATAGAGTTTATTCACGGAATCATGTTTGAAATAATTTGCATACGGTATGACTTTTCCATATTTTACCTCATTTAATATAGTTATGCTATAAACTACTTCTTCCTCATTTTCTATACATGACGCAATATATTCCTAAATCAATTTCTGACTTGAGAACACCCGTGGCTGACAATAGTGCCTCAGGGTGAGGGCAGAAACAGGAGTCGGCTCATACTACTTCACTATAAACAAGATCTGACCTGGAAGGTTTTGTGACATAGCAATAACTATCTCTGCACAGCATTATAAGTTTACTCGAAATATTTCTATATAATTCTCATGGAGGGTATCTGATATTGTTTTGTGAAATTTTAGTGCTGTATCACTTTTACGCGATACTATTGCACTGTATCTAGTTTTAGGGATTTTGGAATCCATGAACCTGAACAGTTTGGATTGCAAGTTGATGTACTGCTGCAAGTTGTTGTACTGCTCTTTACAAAATGTCAAATGAAATACGGAAATGAAAATCATAAAATACAAATAACATTAATGATGACTTTCAAAAGTCACAATACATACCGATAGTCCTTTGTTTATGACCGCATAAACAGCCATAGGTGAAGAACCTCTCTCAGTATCTGAGGGTTTCTCCTCAGTGTCTTCATTAGGAAAATCTTCATCTGAGAAATAGGATGATGGTGAATGGCCTCTCTGTGAACTGAGATCCCCCCAGCGATTCCTGTAATGAAATATATTCAGTAGAACGTACATCGGACTTCAAAACAATAAAAGAATGGCAAACGTTGACACATTACCAAAAGTAAAAGACAAGCATGTTTATCACTGGGAAGTGAGAGGTCACAGAATACATATACATTTAAAACACAAGTAGATTTAACATCTATGCTGAATGTAATTATATTATACAATGTAACCATGTGTTCCAGCTAATGTAGGCTCACATAAGGTAAATGAAGGGTTATTTAGGTTCTTTTATACTATGCAGTAAATCAAGATGATTTTAAATGCATATGTCAGTAAAGAGGTTTAGTAAGAAAACCATGGCTAAGCATGCAACAGCAGCAACGAGCTGAAGAATTTGAATACTATGGGGCCGATTCCGGTCGGAAGGGCTCTGAACGATATTCGGAGCCCTTCCGACCGCATCGGAATGAGCCAGCCGGATTCCTTTCAGACGAGCCGTTCTGTTGGGCTCGGTAGGAATGGAATACGACTCGGATTTCCGGATGGCTTACGACGGGTCCCGTCTGCCATCTGGAAATCCTTCAGTACTCTCCCGGTCGCCACTTTACGACCGAGGGAGTACAATGGCAGTTTTTCACTGCCTTTTCGTGCCGGAAACACCGGCACGAAAAGGCAGTTGGAAACGGTCGTTGGGGGCCCCCCAAATGGCGGCCTGGGGGCACCTACGGTGCCCTTCTATTGATCCCTGCACCCGGTGGCAGGCACCTTGGGGTGCCGGCCACAGGGTGCAGGGATGAACTGCACCCCTGCTTTACACAATGCAGGCATGCATTCAGCTCGGAATGCATGCTCTCATTGTGAAGCATACGAATGCGACCGAACAGGGTTCGGTCGCATCGTACTTGCGGGGCCGTAACCGATGACAGCAGGTCAGTCGGTTACGGCTCCTGACCGATGTCGGACAGACCGGAGTCCGTCCGACATCGGAATCGGCCCCTATATAGTCACCAACAGCAGCAGGTTCCCTGACTCCTTCTATTTCAGGAGACAGTCTCAGCAATTCTTGTCTTGTTTGGAGGGAAATGTGAATTCAAATTAGTTAGGATCCTCTAGAACCTAACATTTAGAAAGTCATGAATACGTGTGCTTGAGGGCAGGGGACATTAGATAATAGCTGGAAATTAAATGTCTACTGGTAGGAGGACCATGGAAGAAATATGGTGCTCTCCAGAACGCAGCCAACCTCATCTCTCAAATTAGTACCTTATTTATTAAGTGTGAAATGATAATTACCAAGGTTCTTACAGAGTGACTGCCATGTCAAAACAACTGAATGTAATGTAAAAACAAAGTGGTTTAATATGACCAAACCATTTATGTAAGTCTCAACTAAATGCCATGAGCCGCACTCGGAAACAGAGTTGTAATGGACAACAAAAGTAGATGTGCTGTTAGTGTTGACCCAAATCGAAGTAGATTACTTCCTCAATTGCAAAGGCAAACATTTGTGAATCTAGAACAAGGAAGGTATGTGTACCCTTAAATCAAAAACAGAGGTTTTAGACCTGTGGCGAAGCCAGGCTTGCAAATAGAGATATCACTAGATGGTACAACTGAGTTGCATCGAAAGATATTCTGAACTATCTTAAACAATATATTCATGAATCATATAATAAAATCTAAAAACATAAATGAGGCTGTAGGCAGCCACGAAAGAGCCTTGTTTAATGAATACTTAAGAGTATTCTTTACTGGAGCTCTAGGTTCCATATGGGTATTTGCAATGGACTCTAAAAAATGCCTTTCCGAAGATAATGAATTTCAGATTGCAATGACTTCTACTGGATGACTCTGAATGTGGGTAGAGCAGCACAGATATGGGTAGGTGAGGGCAAAGGAGAGTGTTGTTATTTACCGTAGTAACAAATTAGCAACACTTAAACGCTAACTTAAAATTGTGTAGTACCCCAGTCCAATCTCAGCTCTTGTAGCATAAGGTTCAATTAAACTTTCTTGCTTCACATCAGAGCTATCGCTTTCAGAATATGATCGTGCTCGAGGTTGCGGCATTGCTACTGTGCGCCCAGTTAATGAGGTCATCAAGATGGCAGCTGCCAATGCAGACCTGGAAGAGAGAAAAAAAAAATCAAAACGCATGTATACATTTTTATGTCCACACATGAAACATGTAAATGAGAATAAACATCACTGCGGAATCCCTTGATTTTTTGCTCTTTTTTGGGTTTAGTTACCTGCCAGCTGCACATCGCTGATGGTCAGCAGATGTACAGTTTTCGTATAATCAAAAAGAAGGAATGAACCAAACAAAATAACAAGTCTTTTACAGAACACTGGATATGAGATAAGAAATGCTTAGCTGACCACATTTCAATGAAAATACCTCTTTGGCTTTCCTAGTCTTTTCTAGGCCAATGCTCCATAGGTAAACATTTCATTTATTCATTTCCTCTGTTACCTAATACCGGTTTAAAATGATATTTCTGCCACTGATCCAGGTAATATCTGCAGCAGCTACCTAAAATAGAGATGGTGTGTCCGTGGTTTCCTTCACCCACTTAATGTCAAACAAATGCACATTTTTCCATTGCTGCCATTATTGTGATTGTGTAATCCTCTTTGATTGCCTCTCATTCTCTTGGTGTAGTGCACAACCATGTCAATTTAAATTCTTTAACAAGAAGGTTTGCTCCTTCTGCAGATACTCAGCCAACAAAATCCAATTTGGAGCTTGCTGTTCTTGCTTGGCGAATTGTGTTGCTTTCTGTTCTGTTGTTTGTGTTGCTTTCTGTTCTGTTGTTTCGATATGTTAGTAAGACGTGGCACATCTTAAATAGATTGTAGTGTTCTCTGCTAACTTTCACATCTGAAAATTTCTCCAACTAGCCCTTGTAGTTTATTTTATTCACGATTATTCTGCTCTTTTATCCCACAAACAATCCCATGCTACCATCTCTTGCAACGACTAAATATCGTATTTCACATGAGTTACTCCATTTTCTTCACCCATATTTTTTGGTTTTTAAATCTACAAACATAAGCTTGACTTTACAAGGTTGGGCAACACTAATTCCCTCAAATATTGACATATTTGGGCTAATGTAGAACAAATTTAACAATTTTTTTTTACCAATGGAAGATTGATGAGAGCAGACAGCTTGCTAAATAAAGCTGTGTTGCATAAGATGAGTTTCTCTACTTAACTGCCTATAAACCCTATTGAGAGAAAGCAAGAAGCAAAATATTGTAAGCAAATTCAGCTGGAAGAAGAATTCTCAAAGTTCTCTGGTTAGTTCTAACAGGAGTAGAAACCATGTTGGTGCAGGCAAAGAGATTTGGACTACACACAGGTGGCATGAACTGTTGAAATGTTACTGTGCCGGTCTATAGCCCTGATGTCTAATGTAAAAGTCTCTGTATGAAATCGGGACACTTCCTGTTCTGACATTTGTGACTGCTTATAAAGTTTCTGTTCTTGCTAGAAACACTGCTTTTTTTTACTGCGTTTTTCTCTTAAATGAGACACAAATTGTTACAGATGCTAAACACACACGACTTTTGATACAGGGTCTTTATCTGTTGCATGCTTTTCAGTGCATTTTTATTAACCAACATTTGTCATATTCTTCCTGCTGGACGGTTCTGCCTTCTGTTTGTTGTAGCTTTTAGATAGCAATAATTTGTTTAGATGATGCCTGCATAACTGGCTATATAAGAATAAAGTTGTCATTCTAGAAGTGTCGACCTCATTGTAATTGCTCACTTTGACTGCTTGAGGATGACCACTCAGAATTGCTTAAACAGCAATCTGTTCAGCAAATCTAATTAACGGCCATCAACCAATTAGAAAGGGTCTATGTAATTAGCCATTCAGTAGTGCCCAGTCCCAGCCCACCCATTCCAAACAGGCCATGATGGAATGGATGGTCTAGCAGTTTCTTAGGGGTTATGTCCTGCTGCAAGGTACTGCGGTTATTTTTTGTTGGCCACTGGTGTTTTTTTTATAAATAAATTTTAATTGATTTAACAAAAAGCACCAGCCAATCATCACGACACCATGATAACAAAGAAATATAGGCAAGGGTCTGTGTAGCCCATTTAACACGGATGGACAAATTCAAAACGATATACATTTGAACATTCCCGGCGAGACTAAACCATTGCTCCCAACCACTTCCCCCCGACCCTTCAGTATTTCTTAGGATTCTTGGGACAGCCACGCGCCTCATACATGATCTTTTCCTGCGTGGCGCACCAGTCGACCCCAGTCTGCCACCGCCCAAAGTTGGGGGGTTCAGGGCATTTCCAGCAGGCCGCTATATCCCTTTTTGCCACTACCATTGCTGTAGTATAAAACAATTTCTAATTTCTAGACCCGTCCAGTCCATCAGTGATGCCTAGAATCATGTGTTTTGGATCGTGTGGCATTTCGCACCCCAGTACTTTGGTGAGTTCCTCATCAATGTCCCCCCAGAACCGCACTAAGCATGGACAGGCCCATACCACATGCAAAAAGTCCACTGGTTCGTGGCCGCATCTAGCACAGGCAGGGGTCGGGCGAAGTCCTGTGCGATGAAGGCGCGCAGGGGTCAGGTAGGCAGCATGTAAAAAACATAGCTGTACCATGCACAGTTTGGCAGAGGCGGTGACTGTCCTGGGGGCCATAAGGGCGTCATGTCAGTCTTCTTCCTCCAGGGTGCCCACCCAGTCCTCCCATTGAACCTGTAGCCGATAGAAAGATGTTGGGGTGTTGTTGATCAGTGTTCGGTAGATGCAAGAGATGCACCCCTTCCCCAGGTCCCCCAGCATAATCTGTGCCTCAGGAGGGCTATGGTCAGGAAGCTGTGTACCGGTTGTGAGGTACACTTGAAGAGCATGGCGCAGCTGTAGGTATCTGGAAAACTGTGACTGGTGCAGGGAGTGTCTAGTTTGAAGGTCTTGGAAGGAGCGCATGTGATCGCCCACCCATACATCTCCCAGTTGAGAAATACCTATAAGGTTCCAGGACCGGAAACCCTGCAGCCCATTGACCTCCCTGAGCCAACTGCCCTGCCACAGGGGCGTGCACTGGGTCAATGTGTGTTTCCACGTAGTGTGTCGCAGCACGACTCGCCAGGCCAGCAGCATGGAACGCGTCACTTTTGGCAATCCGGACCGGATAGGCTCCCCATACAGCATCGACTGAACTCTGGTCAATCCCAGCTCACTTAGCTCCAGCCTGTATGCCGTATCAGACCAGCCGCCATTAAACCACTTGTGCATAGATAGCAGACGCATGGCCAAGTAGTATAGATATAAATGGGTCATCTCTAGGCCCACATCGAAGGTAGGGATCCTGCAGACAATCAAAGCCAGGCGGGCCCTCCCTTTCCCCCAGAGGAACTTAGAGGCCAAGCTATCAAGGTCCAAAACCAGGCCCTCTGGAAGTTGAGGGGGGTAAGTTAGAAATGGGATTTCTGGTTGACTAAGGCTTGCGCCAAAGCCAGGCAGAAACCACCACTCTAGTCAGGGCAAGGGAGTCACACGCCAAGATAACCCCTGCTCACCCGCTTGGTAGCTTGGCACGAGCAGTCAGGCTTATCCCGGAGGCAATGTGTAAAGCGTTTGCGCGCGCACCCAGCAACAACACCCAAACTCCACACAAGGTTATATATAAAATAGTCTTTGTATTATACCAAAACACATTAGATAATAAACACACAATTTACACTGTGCCAACTGGCACTGGGCAGTATTTACAGGGGATTATATACACAGGACAGGCTAGGGACATCAGACGCACCACAGGGGGCGGAGCCAGTATTGGGGAGGGAAAGCCCAGCCCTATTCAGGTCCCAGGTGCACTCCTCCCACCCATCTGGATGTAAATCTCTCAATTCACCACCGGCGCAGACCGATCCTGACTCCTGGAGCCAGGCACACCAGCCAGCTCCAGCCAATCGCAAGCCAGACAGTCAATTCACATTTATTACACAGACATGCCAACTTCTAGAGGTGGCACTTCCACACCAGACACATTAAATCTACGCACATCATCGCGCAGCATTTAATCTCACGAGTTCGCACATAGGTAGGTAGGTAGGTAGGTAGGTAGGTATACTTATATAGCGCAACCTGTCACCCAAAGGGCATCCTGGCGCTTGCTTAGGGAACCCGTCCTGGTATTCCCCTGTGAGAGGCCCCGGCAGGGTATCCACAAGGTGAAAGCCAGGCATCCCGCCGCGAGGGGCCGTTGTGGAGATTAAGCAAGCTATTGCCCAGAGTCGCAGAGCGTGAACCCGTGAGTCGAGAAGGCACCGGAGCGAGAATTATCGAGACCGTGGAATTTTTAGCCCAAGACCCGCCGAGGCGGGGAATTGAACCCTGGTCCAGGGCCGATCTCAGCTTCCGGGTGTGCCGCCTCTAACCCCTGAGCCACACTTCTCCACATACCAAACTCGAGCCTGCACTCTCCATGAATCAGGAACTACCATGGACACACATTCCCCATGCATTCCTATGGTAGGGCAGGCCAATCTCACCACACGCACTCAGAGTGCGCACGCACTTTACACTGGGATACAGTGTTAAAGTGCGCAGAAGCCAAAAACAACCAACACCAAGTAACATATCAAAGCAAAAAAGTTTAGGGGTGAACCTGCCTGAAGGGCCTAGTCCAACAAGGGGGGGTGTTTTGAAGCATGTAAAGGAACCTGGGGAGAATCATAATTTTAAAGAGTGCGACTCTCCCCATGGAGTTCAGGGGCAATATTTGCCATTTCTGGGGGTCTGCCTTAGCCCTCTTCACTAGGGGAGTAACATTAAGAGCCCAGCTGAGTTCAGGGAGTAAAGTCACCCATATCGCCAGATATTTAAATGATTGGCGGCGGAGCGGTATGTTGGACTGCCAATCAAAACATTCTCTAGACATACGGAGAGGGACCAGGACCGACTTATCGGGGTTGAGCCGGAGGCCGGAGGCCTTTTCAAAGGACTGGAGGATCTGGAAGCAGTGAGGGCCCGACCGCTGCCAACGGGTGTTTAAGTGAAACACATGAATAGGAGTATGTTAACTTTTGTTAATTTGCTATAACGGTCTACTTTCTACCCAATATGGCAGAATATTTCTATACTGTAGTTCGTAACATACAAATGGTCATGGAAACATTCAGGTAGAAATGTCCTTTTCTAACAGTAAATGTGGTCACATCTGGTGCCCTTGGGTGAAAAAACACTAGATATAATACTTAAATAGATGGAGAAATAAATTCTGTGCAAAATATTTGAATATGCTCAAAACATATCCATACACTAGGTGATGACATTTGCATACATGGTCGTTTGTGTGCAGTAAACCGTATTTCGGTGTAAATGTAATGGTCATTTCAATTGATAATGTGTTGTCTGTAATGGCAGTGCACTGCCACACCATGCATACTCCACACTACACTATTCCAGTCCAGGCCCTGTCACTATATGCCACGCCATTCCATTCAAAGCCACTCCCCTACACAACATGTCACTCCAACCTATGCCACTCACTCCACGACACAACATAACATTACTCTATACGTCCCTCCACTCCACACCACACCACACACCACTTACCCCACTCCATTCTACCCCACTTCAATATATCCCACTTCACTCCAATGCACTCCATTTCGCTACCATCTACCCCAAACTGCTCAACTCCAATTCACCCCACTCTACCCGATCTACCCAAATCCACTCTACCCCAATCTACTCCAATCTACCCCAGACCACTCCATCTAACCAAATCAACCCCACTGTGCTCCAATCTACCCTAGTCTACCCCTCTCCAATCCACCCCACTGAAATATACCTCAATCTAACCCGCTTCCCTCCAATCTACTCAATTCCACTCTAGTGTACCCCACTCCACTCCAATTTACCCCAGTACATTCTAATTTACAGCACTGCAATCTAGCCAACTCCTCTTCACTCCAATCTGCCCAAATCCACTCCAATCTACCCCACTCTTCTAATCCAACCCAAAACAACCACATTCCTCAAAACTAGCCTCTCTACCCCAGCCCACTCCACCCCATTTACCCTACTCAAATCTACCCCATCCTTACCCTCACCCCACTCTTACCCCACTCCAATCTAACCCACCCATATCCACCACAATCTACCCCACTCCAATATACTCCACTCCTCACTACCCCCACTCCTCAAAACTACCCCCACTCCACCTCAATCTACCACGCCAGCTTACCCCATTTCACTCTTACTCCACTCCAAACGACCCCACTACACTCCAACGTACCCCACTCCCTCTCCAATCTATCCCACTCTTATCCACCCAATCTATCCCACTCCACCTAATCTACCCCACAACACTACACTCTCCGCTAATCTATCTCACTCCAATCCAATCTCAACTTCACTCCAATCTATTCACCTCCACTACACCCCACACCAATCCACCCAATCTACCCCACTCCACTGTACCCCAATTTACCACACTACATTCCACGTTATGCCACCTACCCTACCCCACTACACTTCACTCTAATCTACCACACGCCACTCAAATCTACCCCACTCCAGTACAATCTAACTCACTCGACACCACTTGGCCTCATTCCACCGCACTCCAATCTACCAAACCCCAATTACCCTACTCCAATTTACCCCACCCAATTTGCCCGCTCCAATCTATTCCACTTCACTCCACCCCGATCTAACCCAACTTCATTACATTCTACACTACTATAATGCACCTAATTTACCCCACTTCAATCTACCCCATACCACTCTTTTTCCCAATCCATCCCCGCTACACTCCAATCTACCCCATATATCCCACTTCAACCTACCCCACTCAAATCTACCCCACTCCACCCACTTCAATCTACCATGCTAATCTATCCAACTCCCCCGCTCTAATCTACCTTGCTCAAATCTACCTCTCCCCAACCTACCAGGCTCCAATCTACCCCAATCCACCCCACTACATTCTACCCCACTGGTGCGGAGGAACCCACCGAAAGACAAGGCGGAGACCAAAGTGGTGGTACGCTGTTGGGCCAGATACTGGAGATGAGTGGGCGCCGAGATCCCCAACTCCCCGGACTTGCCCATAACAATGCTCTTGCTGCCTACCGCAGGGAAAGCATTGGATGGGGCTAGAAGACTGGGAAAGGTAGGTCAAAAAAGTAATCAGGCCTGCACCAAGACTCAGTAATGCTCCCCTTTAGGTTTAAATCTTTTTATTTGAAATCTGCACCTGGAAAACAAGGTAGTCAATGCAAATTTTACATAGCCCTCATCAATCATAAACTTGGCAAGGATTATGGGAATCCACAGCTGAGTGAGTATAGTAGTCCAAACTTTTCCCAACCCAAAGCTAGATGGAAAGACATGATGTAGAACATGATGCCAACCAGGCGAAAAGGAAAGCGTGGCAGCTCGGTGTGAAAGTGAGTGTCAATCTCGTCTAGTACTTGCGTCCAATATGGCTGTACCAAGGGGCAGTCCCACAAGATGTGCAGTAGCGTGCCAAGGTGCCCACAACCGCTCCAGCAGCTTTTATCTTTGCTACGGTCCATCTCGCCTATTCGTTCCGGGGTGTAGTACCAGTATGTGGTGATCTTAGTTAGCGTCTCTGTAAGTCCGGTGTGGTATGCTGAGTGTCATGCCCTGTAATAAAATCTAGTTACTGATCAATACTGGGTATGGGTTCCCAAGCAGCAAGGCCAAACCCTGCCTTAACTAGTATTACAAAACTAAACGCCAATGCTGCCATGTAATTTCAAACCACTTATTCCATTCCGTGCATATGAACAAAACTATATGCAAGAAAGAATCTTATCTAGATAAGATTCTTTCTTGCATATAGTTTTGTTCATATGCACGGAATGGAATAAGTGGTTTGAAATTACATGGCAGCATTGGCGTTTAGTTTTGTAATACTGTAATAAAATCTGGTCCCATTCTTTGTGGCTCAGGGTCCTGCCCAACTCTCGCTCCCAGCGTTCCCTGCCCGGGTTATAGAGGTGGGTTGGTTGCGGTTGAATGAATTTGTAAAGATCAGATATTAATTTAATATCTATGGTGTGGGATAGGAGCCATCTCTCATATGGCTGAAGGCGCCTGTCTGCCATTTCCTTCACCTGTGGTTGGAGTGCCCAGTGGCGGACCTGAAGATAGCGCATCCGCTCCGTCTCAGGGAAGTTGTATTCCTGCCTGAAGAGCGGTAAGGAGAGCACGCCCTCCGGGCTGTAGATGTGACATAGGCAGCGACATCCCGCTGATCGCCAATGGGCGTAAACTCCCTTGGCCATGCCCGGGGTGAATTCCGGGTTATCTACCAGAGGCGTGAGCGGCGAAGGGAAGGTGGTAAGATCATGTGTAGTGTTAGTGGCATCCCATACTTGTAGTGGTACCCTTGTGATGAATGAGGCGTAGAGGTTAGCCGGGCGGGCGGCTTTGTTAAGGAATGAGATCTCCTGAAGCGGGCGCCCCGCCACGGTCTGGTCCTGGAACAGCCAGTGTTTTTGCGGACTCCCATTTGCTCCATTCCACCAGGTAGCGTAGCGTAGCTGCCTGGAAGTATTTAAGTAGATCTGGTATTCCCAGTCCCCCTGCCTCGGGAGCCAAAGTAGTCAGTGCCCTCCTCATTCTCGGCTTCCGACCCTGCCAGATAAAACCGGCGAGGTCAGTCTGTGTTTGTCGTATCCATCCCGCGGGAGGCCGGAGCGGAAGGGCTCGGAAAAGATACAGAATTTGGGGTAAGATGGTCATTTTGACCGCTGCTATCCTGCCCAGCCAAGAGAGGGGAAGATTTCTCCAACGGCCCAGTTCTTCGCGAATTTTCTTCTGAAGCGCACTATAGTTGACCGCCGTCATTGTGGGTAGTGTGAGGGTCAGCTGGATCCCCAGATAAGGCACCGCGTCTGTCGGCCACTGGATGGAAAAAAGGGACCGCAGGTATGTCTTGGTGGGGGGTCTCGGAGATAGGTCGACGGCCATAGATTTCTCAGTATTCATTTTAAAACCGGCAACCGTCGCGAAGGCGTCCAGTTCTGCCATGCATGCCGGCAGGGCTGTCTGTGGGCTGTTAAGTGTGAGTAAGACGTCGTCTACATAAAGGCTAATGGTGTGTGTGTGTAGCCCCCGAACTTTATTCCCGTCGCTGTTTCATTTTGGCGTATCTTCTGAGCAAAGGGCTCCATATATAAAGCAAATAGCAGAGGCGATAGTGGGCATCCCTGCCTTGTGCCCCTCTCGATGTCGAAGCTCTGTGAGCTATAGCCGTATACTCGGACCACCGCCTTAGGAGCTCTATAACAGTTAAAAATGAAAGTGCCGAATTTCTCTCCGATGCCAATCTTCTTCAAAACCATTTCTAGATATGGCCAGTGGACCCGGTCGAAAGCTTTCTCGGCGTCCTCCGCAAGCATCATATGCTCCCCGGGAGTTCGGGAGGTTTTTTCTACCAGGTGTGTGACCCTCTTGGTGTGATCTACTGTTTGGCGGTTCGGGATGAATCCCGCTTGGTCCGGGTCTATAAGTCCTGGTAGGTGGGGGCCCAGTCGTGCCGCCAGGATACTCGTGTACAGTTTGAGGTCTACGTTTAGTAGCGAGATGGGCCTGTATGAGCCACACTTGGTTCGGTCTTTCCCAGGTTTTGGTATGACTGAGAGGGACGCACGCAGAAGGTCAGAGGGAATAGCACCGGGTTCCGAGAAAGTATTAAACAGCTGGGTGAGGATCGGGGCTAGAGTTGTGCAAAAGGACTTGTAAAAAAGGGCCGTAAAGCCATCCGGCCCCGGGGCCTTCCCTGGTTTGAGTTTGGAGATGGCAGAAATCACCTCCTCGATGCGGATATCCCTTTCTAGGTGTTCCGCCTGGGAGGGCTCTAGGGAGGGTTGTGTGACCAAGTCCAGATAGGTCGCCGCCGCCTGGATGTCTAGAGGGTCACTAGTATAAAGTGCTGCATAGAATTTCCGAAAAGTTGCTGCGATCTCTGCGTCCTCCGTGGCCATAGACCCGTCTGGACGAGAGAGTTCTTTCACTACCTGCTGTTGGCACATGGTACGGAGCCTACTTGCCAACAGTCGGCCACATCTATCCCCTCCCGTGTAGAAGGCATGTCGCAGCCGCAAGGCTGCGTATTCTGCCCGGTCCATATCTAGCGCTGATAGGAGATGTCTAGTCAGTTTAAGTTGTTTCCGTATTCTCGGAGCCCCCGTTCGTTGGTGGATGCGCTCGAGCTCCCGCACCTTCTGTGTAAGTTCGTCCCGTTTGTGTTGTCTGTCTTTATTCTCTGCTGAGGAGATGGCTATAAATTCCCCTCGTAGTACTGCCTTGAAGGCCGCCCATTGTGTGGCCCGCGTTGTGTCGTCGTTGGCGTTGTGTAACTGATAGTCTTGGATAACGCCCTGAATACGTTTCATAACGTCTTTTCTATGCAGAAGAGTGTCCCGCAGTCGCCAGACCCTAGGGGGGGATCGAGGCAGGCGGTAAAGCAAGGGTGGTGGTAACCGGCGCATGGTCTGACAATGAAAGTACCCCTATCTCCGTTGAGGTGGACATAGCGCAAACTGGGCTTGAAGCCAAGAGGTGGTCCAGTCTTGCATATGTTTTGTGTGCGTTCGAATAGTAAGAGTATTCTCTGTCGTGTGGGTGTGTGCGGCGCCAGAGGTCGTGGAGATCGAGTTCTACTAGTCGGTCTGTGCAGTTGGTGGAGAACGCACCGGTCTGAGGAGTACGTTGTGCTGACCTATCTAGTGCCGTGTCGAACACCATGTTGAGGTTCCCCCCCCCCTAATATTATGTGTCTGTCTGGTGTATCAATGACGTCAGTGAGGGCAGAGTGCAGAAAGCGTTCTTGGCCGTCGTTAGGACTGTAGATGGACCCAATTGTAAATACTAGACCACCCAGGGCAAAGCGATAGGCCAACAGTCTTCCCTTTTGTTCTGCACTTTTATGTAGGACCTCCCCTTTAAATGTCCGTGCCACTAAGATCGCTACTACTGCTTTCTTGTTGGGGCCCGAAGAGAAGAGCTGGGTCGGAAACTTCCGGGAGCGGAGTCGATGACAATCCCGGGCCATTAGATGAGTTTCTTGTAGCAAACAAATGTCTGCGTGGGAGTTTTCTAGTAGGAACAAAATGGCACGTCATTTGACAGGATTGTTTAGCCCTCGTACATTCAGGGTTAGGATCTTAAGGGTTGTAGGCGGCATGATGAACGTTGGAGACAGACCTGCTAATTCCCATCCCTGGGGAAATGCTGAGTGTTGACATGAGGCCTCGGCTATTCTGATTAGGACAGAGCACTGGACAGCCCACCCTCTCTCCCACCCTTCCCCGGCCAACCCCCCCGCCTTCCCCCAACTTCAACCATTCCCCCCCCCCAAACCCCCATCCCCACCCCCCAAACCCCCCCAGAACAATCCTGCATAAAACCGCTACTCATAGTCTCGGGCCTATCAGGACAGTGTTCAGGTCCGTAGAGAGTCATTTTAGTGAGTAACGTGGCAGCTGCTGACTCTGCGGCTTCCCCGCCCATCCCCCCAAGTATAGCTATGGTAGAAGAAGCACATTCCCCTTTATCAACATCTTACAGTTCGGTCGCTGTGTTGTCCACCACCTCCTGAGCAGCTGTGGTGGGGTCAGGCCTCGGGAGAGATCTGGGTGACCGCCACCGTCGCACGGTCTGCCACCCACCTCCGGAGTGTCGTGTAGGTCCGTCCTGTGATCTACCAGGTGAGGCTTCTCTCGATCCACCTTCTTCTGGTATTTCAATGCCCAACAACGTACAGGTGTCTTGGAGAGATCTAAGTTGATGCAGTGAACCCTTCCATTTGAAAATAAGGCGGAATGGATGGCCCCAGGAGTATGGCACTCCGTTGTCTCTTAGAAAGTTTGTGGCAATTCTGAAGGCCTTACGTTTCTGCAGGGTTATGGCCGAGAGATCCTGGAAGAGGGCCACAGTGTCCCCTCGAAACTGAATTGGGTGTTTCGCTCGGGCCTCCCTCAAGATGCGTTCCTTCAGCGCGAAGTCAGGGAGGAAGGCCAGTATGTCCGGGGGGGAGGGGGGCGGTGCTCGCCGCGCCATTCCGACTCTGTGCGCTCCGTCAATGCGAATGTCGAACTCCCCGGGCTCCCCAAGGATCCCTCGGAACAGCTCTTGGAGGTAGGTGACCACGCTGTTCCCCTAGTGAAGTAGTGTGGCTCACTGGTTAGAGGCGGCAGACCCGAGAGCAGAGGACGGCCCGGGACCAGGGTTCGATTCCCGGCGCGGCAGGTTTCTGGACCAGGGTCAGCGGACTCGATAATTCTCTCGCCTCGGTGCCCACTCTGATCAGCGATCACACTCGGCAACTCTGGGCATTAGCTTGCCTCATCTTCACTAACGGCCCCACCAGACCGCCGGGGATGCCTGGTCTCACCCTGGAGATACCCATTAAGGGACCATCTCTCAGGGAAGCCAGGAAGGGTTTCGCAGCGGTCGAAGTGCCTTGGGACCCTACGGGTAAGTAGTGCGCTATATAAATGCCAATACATTTACATTTACATTTACATTCCCCTCGGATTTTGACGTGACTCCCCGGACCCGTATGTTGTTCCTCCGAGAGCGATTCTCCAGGTCCTCAGAGTGCACCTGTTGATCCACCTGCTGTTCCTGAAGACGGATGATCTCTTGTTGGAGCTGTTCTACCTCCGTGCTGCGAGTCTGGTCTGCCTCTTCCACCGCTGCCACTCGCTCCCCTAAGCCGTCCAGATCCCGGCGGAGTTCCCGTTGCTCCCCTGCCAATTCCTGCTTCAGGGTTTGGAAGTCGTCCCTCAGGGTATTGAAAAGGGAGGCAAGGAATGCTTTTGTGATGGGGGCAGACTCGTCGGCCTGAGCTTGGGGGCTGACAGGTGCCTTTGGAGGTGGCGTCCCTTGTGCCTTCTCCCCTTTTGAAGCGTTTTTGTGGCGATGTCCACGATGTTGCGGGAACCTTTGCGTCCCGCGGCAGCCATGTCCCCCGTTTCGTAGAGGGTAGGGCTCGTTTAATCCCGTGGATCCGCGCTGGAGTCTGTAGCTTCGCTATGCTCGAGTCACCGGGAGTTTTCTAGTGTTCTAGTCCGGTCTGGGCCCTCTGTGTCCTCAGGGACGGTGAGTGGACGCCCTATTGCTTAAGCTGAGAGCCAAGATGTGGGGCTGTGCATGCCCCCCGTTCAGGTCTTTTGCAGTGAAGCAGGCACATTCATTAGTTAGGGTTCCGGTAGTCTCGGTGTGGGGGCGAGGTGTCCCAGAGAAGACCCCCCCGTGTGTGCTGTGGCGGCCCTCGTGCAAGGCGAGCTGTTGGACCCACACTCTTGCTCCTTTCGATAGCTTTGTTCAGTGTCCCGCCAGCCCAAACAGTAGTGTCCTGTTATGGTTGTTCCTCTGGTGGTGGTCATGGTTTGCGATGGAGGAGCACTCCTGCGGGCGTTCAGAGGCAGCGGTGAAGACCCCACTCCAGAGCGGGTCCTGTCCGGATAAGGCGCTGGTACCTCGTGGCGATGGTCCCCCTTCTCCACCTCCAGGCCGGCCGGGTGGCTCGGCTGGATCTCCTATTGCTGGCAGGTGTGTTGCTGGGCTTTGACCCCCTGCGCGTCCTCCGCAGAAGGCCCCGAAGCCTGGGCCCCAATTTCCACACCTCCCTAGAGCCGGGCCCAGCCCCAGCCTCGGGCGTCTCTCGCTGGCCACCGCCCCGCCTGTGGTCCGTGAGCTGTATGAGGCCCCGAGGCTAGCCAACCGCCAGTTCAGGCACCAGTGTGGGTGCCCCGGTCACTCCGGACAGGCCCAGGCTAGGGCCTCGATTTTAGCGGCAAGCGCGTCGATGCAGCAGCCGTCCCCACGGGTCCAAGGCTCTCGGTGCTGCACAGGGCCGAGGGCGGGAGCCCCTCCAGGTGAACGTGTAGTAGGGACTGCGGGCGAGGGGGTGCCTCCAAACCCCGGCACTTACTTGGGTGTTCCGGTAGCACCGGGCAGGCCCGCGACCAGGGCCTCGATTTCTACGGCCTGCCGCCCTCCTCTCGAGGCTTCTCCAGTCACTGTTTAGTCGGGTCCCGCCAGATTCTCCTCGGGCTCCGGCGCCTGGGCGGGTTTCTCGCAGGGGCCCCCGCCTCCGCCGGCCGTGTCAGTGTTCGGGCACCACCCGCCACGGGCTCCCTCCTGGGCACCGCCGCCCGAAGAGCGCTCCCAGGCCACCACTCCACGGGCAGCAGGGCTCCGGGCAGGTCTCGATCACCCTGGCTCGGCGGCAGCTACAGCGGTCCAGGTGCAGGTCAGAACAGAAGCAGGGGTCACACCAGACAGCGGCAGGGTGACACTGGTAGGCTAGGGGGATGTTTCTTGCGAGTATTTAGGGGCTAACAGGGTTTGGGGTCGGGGAGCCTTCGATCGGACGTCTGTTCAGTCCGCCATCTTGGCCACGCCCCTAATGCTCCCCTTTAAAGAAGTGCAAGCATATCACCTGCCGGGGGTCAAGTTCTGAAGCACAGAGCGCTCACTAGGAGGATCAGGAAACACTGGGGAGCGGGCAGCGAGAAGCCTCGGGCACTTGCAGGATGCAGATATGTTTTATTGTTTGCACGGACAATCAAAACGGTCACCTGTCTTTACAGGGCGATCAGGCAAGACATACAAAGGCCGCTAGAGAGCCTGTGACTGCAGTGGAAGGAGGACTTGAAAATACAGATCCCAGAGAAAGACTGGGATTTGATACTAGCATGAACCTGGAAGGCGTTTAGAAATGCGCAATTTAAATGAATACACTTTTACATACTTCACAGAGCATATCTCACCCCGTCCCGCATTAGGTGATACTTTAAGACAGAGACCACAGCATGCCCGAGATGTGGAGAGAGGGAAGCTCATATAATGCACATGTTCTGGGACTGCCCCACATTACAAGTGTTCTGGGAAGAGATAAGATGCACAGTAGGCGATATCGACAAGGAGCTTCCACAAACCCCAGACCACAATCTGTTAGGATGGTTCACGCACACAGCAAAAAACAAAACGACTGGGAAATTTCAAGACCATGCCTATGTTCTGGCTTAGAGAGAGATAGCTAAGAATTGGAAAATGCCAAGTGAGGGAGTGGGGGGGGGGGGGGGGGGGGGCACGGTTAGGCACATGGAAAAAGGAACTGGAAAAGTTGGGGGGAGCAGAAGGTAGACGTAGTCAGCCTTCCAACACGCCGGAATAAAAGGCATGACCTATGAAGATCTAGCAGAACCCAGCGATACTCTTACATCCCTTCAAATGCAACTCAAGGGGGGAGTGGGGAAGTTTAGTTACAAGGGATTTTGGCTAAAGTAAACCAGACAGTGATCCTGCCTAATATATGTACAATGCTTAATGTGAATATGTTTCATGTTAAATGAAGATTTTTTGAAAACCTAATGAAATTTGGTTAAAAGAAAACAAAATACATGAGACCCCACTGTACTCTACCCCAATCTACTACACGGCAATCTACCCCACCCCACAAACTTTTTGTCCCGCTGAACAGCAGCCACACTGGTGCACAACACAGCTAAAACACGTTGTCAAAGCCAATAGCTCTTGCATAGGCAAGATCTATTGACGTTGCCAGCACGTATTTCTGGTTACACTGCTAACTGCATCCACCATTTTGTAGTTGCTCCATAGCGCTGACTAATGGAGATAACATTTGGTGCCTCAAACTGACAAGGTCAACACTGAATGGCTACTCCCTTCAGCCTATGCACCAGTTTAAAAGTATACACAAGAAACTGCAGAAAATATGACTGGGAAGATGGAAAATAAACACAAAGGCAATAGCCAGTATTTAAAATACACTGTGCCAGTGCTAAAGTGGTACAAACAAAATAATAATATTAAATAAGTGATGTGGCCCCAACATTCCTAGGAGGGTGCAGCTGACCACTATAGTGTAGCTGCTCACTTACACAACCAGTTCCACTCAGCATCTTCACTGCTAATTGAGGACCACCTCAGTGTTGACAGTAAAAGTAGAAATCCCTCAAAACTGTTTTGCTGGATGAAAAAATGTGTACAGCAATTAATTCTACCTCTGTGATTAGTACATCAAATGCAACAGTTCTATCTACTTCCTCTCATGCGGTTTCAGGGTGCAATTTAAAGCCATGATATACATTGATGGACCGTAGTATAACGAGAAGATATTATAATTACATGGAATTGACAGTTGTTCTGTGCTCAAAAACCATCTTACACACTCTAGCATGCTTTAATTATGAGACCGACTTGGAAGCGTGTTTTTTGCATTAAATGTGATTAAAAAGTTATCTCTTGAAAGAGGATTTTAAAAGAATTTTTTTTCAATAAAAACAAAAGCGAAGAGTGAAGGTGTATGGGTTAATTGATTTGAAGCTAGTAGATAACGGTTCCCCTCTGATAAGTATATATGTTTTCTGCAAATGTAATTTTCATCTTTTTTTTTACAGTCCGCATAGAGCCAATATCTAAAATCCTCCACCACACTTTAGTAGAGAAAGGGTTAATGAATCATAGTGTAAACATTCTGCAGGGAAAATAGGGTGTTCCCGTTCTTGACATTCATATTTTAGAACGTTTTCAAATGTTTCATTGATTTCTTATTAGAGACTATACATGAATGCTGCAGTGCCCCTGCACCCTCGGGCACATTCTTGCTAAAGGGTAAATGACAAATCAAATGTCAGGATGCAGATCAAACAAGGATTGGCAAGTCCAACTGATCTCGCCCATGAAACCTACTGACCAAAAAATGTTTTTTTTCTCCTAGATGGTTGTTGCTGATATGTGCCCTTCGTGGCGACCATCTGAGAGTGTATTTCCTTATGCTTTAAGAAAATGCATTAAAATGTCCTCTGTATAATAAAAGCCATTCAAATATAGCTGCTGCTAATGCACTTGTCTCTCCCAGGGTAACTGTGAATGAGATTTCTTAAAATGTATGACAAGGCATTTAAAGATGGCTGCCGCAATCTGCGCACATACACGGCAGCCATCGTTGTTTCTATTACAACTTGTATAGAAGTTGGTTAGTGACCTACCATAAGGACTTCAGAATTGTTAATACAATTTTAAGGTCTTTTCTAAACAATTACTTTGAGGTAAAGAGAAATAACTTCTGAAACGAGTTTTTCTCTGTCAGGCTTTGTTTTGCCTGCAATAAAGCATCACTCAGTGTGGCAAGTATAAGACATTGATCAATATTAAGTCAGGCGGCATAGCATGCATAATAACCACGACTGGGTGAGGTGCATTAGCGTTCGTTTTTTCACTTTATTGTACTATTCCATTTATACCGAAGTATTCTCTTTGTTGTCATTGTAGCATACCCCTGATGAAGGATATCCATGACCCGAAATGCAATGGGCATTGTCGAATATTTGAATGTTTTGAAGATACACATTTGAGATCATCAGATGGAGTGAACTACACAGTAAATTGGTTTTAAAAGTTATACAAAGCAGCCCCTGGTGCGGCTGGCCGCCACCAGGGAGTTGCTCCCCATCGAGAAGATCGCTCAGTCTGGGTCCTCGTCCAAAGGCTGTATCTCCTATTTATATGCTCTCATACAAGCGATGAGTCCCAGATTGACCCCACGTCACAAACGCTGTTGGGAATCACTCACGACTATCCCTTTAGAAGACCAGCACTGGGAACATGTGGGTAGGGCTACAGTGAAATTCAACCGCTCCATGCACCTCAGGGAAGCACACTACAAAATTATGTATGATTGGTACCTGTGCCCCCAGAAACTGCACACGATTTTCCCGGTTCGTCAGACAGGTGCTGGAGGGGTTGTGGGATGTTATGTGATTTTAGACATATATGGTGGGACTGCCCCAACATACAGCTATTTTGGAAGGACATTTTATCCCAAATTAAACTGTTTCCAGGCTATCCTACTCCCCAATCCATAGAACAGGTCTTGTTGGGGTACGAGATCCCAATTTGAAAAGCCAAACACAGTGTGACAAATCGGTGATGTGGATCTGCTTGGGTGCAGCCAAAATGGCAATTGCAGCTGCTTGGAAAAAACTAGAGGCCCCATCCTTAACCCAATGGCACGCACGATTGTGGAGAGTTTTGGCAATGGAAAACATGGCTGATCTAGTTGATGACACTAGAAAAAGTTTTGACTACATTTGGTCTCCGCTGGTATGCTACTTATCGAAGGGACTTCCTTTGCTGGCTTGAAGCCCACAGCTTAGGGCCCTCAATCTGTTCCTTATAGATGCCACATCCACTGCTGCGTCGATCATTTCCGCAGAAGTACATTCTCCTTCCTGTAAGGTTTTCCTTGCCTCGGATTTTGCAGGTTCTGGTAGCATTTCAACGTAGGGGAGATGTGTGACCACATCTGCCTGTCATATCTCCCTAATATTGCTAGAGAGTTTGCGGCACGGACAGTTGTTGGTGCCATAGTGGACACTATCTTCCCAATGGAATCCAGCGGTCTGCCATCTCTGTCTGGCGGAGCAGTTATAGGCGAAGAGGGGATCCTGGCCTGTCTCTGTGGCACTTGGGCGACGCCCGAATCAGCTTTAGGTTGTCCTATGAGGCATGCAGGTGAGTCGCCCGGTGCCTTATACTTTTTGTCCAACCGAGGCAAGACTGCAGGAAGAGAATTAGGTGTTGCCATGATCTTTAACCCTTCCTTCCAGATTAAATCTATGATGGGAATGGTCTTACTTTTTTACTTGCCTTCGCGGCTGATCTTTAAAATCATAAAGAAAGCAGTCGTCCTTCTTTGTCCCCATCGGTATTAGAAATCTCTTTGTAGCCCTCTCCATCAGGAGATGGAAACCCCCGATGTCTACTGGAGGAGAGTCAGCAGGAGTTGGAGCAGATGGTGATGGAGTTTGAATTTGACATTCATCCTACTCCGACAAAACAAGTTTGTCATCCACCTCTCCTTCCTCTCTGTCCTAGTCTGTGGTGTTAGCATCCTGGGAATGGTGTGATGGTGCTGGAGAAGGTGGTCTTGGAGATCTTAAGGAAGATACAGAGACCTGAGGCATGGGTGTCGATGGGAGAGACTCTGCCGATTCAGATGGAGGGAACCAGCGATATTATCATCCAACATGTATTGTAAGTTATTGAGCAGGGCCAAAGGCATCTGTGCTGTGGGCACTGTGGCAGGAGGTTGATCTACCGGCTCAGGGAACGGTTCTTCCTCCTGATTTTCCTACTGATACTTAATGAGTAATTCTGACGGACTCAGGAGAGAGCTTCCAATGAAGAGCCATGTCTTTCCAGTAAAGAAGCTGCCGTAGTCGGCGGGGCAAAGGAGGCAGTAGTCGGTGTTGCGGACCAAACTTGCAATTCCGTGCAAGTTTACAGAAGAGGCGTCCACGATCTTGCTGTCGACTGTGCCGTCGTCGATGGAGTTGGTGTTAGGATAGTGACCGCCGACGAGGCAGTTGTCTTCATCGACGGGGCAATCTTCACCAACGATGTCTTCGACCACAAGGCAATCTTTGGCAACGATGTCTTTGACGACAAGGCACTCTTCGTTGACGATGAGGCCATTGACAAAGAGGTAGTCTTCGTCGACGGTGTTGCCGTCGACGAGTCAGTCTCCATCGACGAGGTAGCTGTCAACAAGGTAGTTTTCGTCGTCGACGAGGCCGCTGACAAGGCAGTCTTCGTCGACGATGCAACCGTCGACAGGATCTTCTTAACCTTCGTCGTCGTCGACAGAGCGTCGACGATAGATGACATTTCCTTCGTCGACGAGATGGGTCTAACTGCAACAGAGACCAGCGTTGACAGAGATGAAGCTGACGACATCATCATCTTAGGTCTCGGAGACGAGATGGTAACTGTCGACGTTGAAGTAGCGTCGACGGAGGAGCCGACGAGGACACCGTCGATGACTGGGTTTTCTTTTGAGGAAAATCTTTCTCAGGAAGCCTTTTTGACGCCAGAGACTTCCAAGTCTTTCTTGGGGGTGACACAGGAGTTGATTTTGAAGGTGGAAAAGCCTTTTTTGAAGAAGGCAAGCTAGAGAAGCCTTAGAGGGTTGACCTTTTCTTAACACGTTAGCCCCAGGAGTAGATAAATCTCCCTCAGGCATCCTCTTCCTGGAGGACACAGATGAACCCGAGGCCACACTTCCCACATCAGTTAAAGGGTTATCCTGATCTTTAATCTTCTGTAGCCACAGAAGTAGGCATCTTTCTCTATCTCCAAGGGTCTTCTGAGGGAAGGTCCTGCAAATCTTACAATCTCTCACCTCATGATCCGGATAAAGGCAGTACATGCACTTTTTGTGGGGATCTTCTGAAAATAGCCGGAGCTTCCCACAAGATTCACAAGGTCTGAAAAGAGATTTCTTAGCAGAGGACATCCTGAAAAGGGGTGAAATCCAGAAAAAATAATGAACTACTGAGCAGAGCTTAGGGAGACTCCCTTCACACGACGTGCGGTAGAAAATCTGAGAGCCTGAGACTCTGGGGAGAACAATCTGGTGGGTGCTGTCGCCTGATTGGCTGCAGTTTGGACTGTAAATAATTACTAGGATAGTCATAGGTGTGGAAGTTTTTCCCTTGTAGCTTTGGGCTACTTTACTTCCTGGTTTTATGCTTGGTTGTTTGTGCATAATAATTGCTTTTTTCTGTACCGTGGGACTCCCACTCCGTTGAGGAGAAATTATTCAGGCATGTGAATCTATGAAAGACACCCCAATACTGGAGAATGTTTGTTTCCGACCCGGCTCTATTATCTCTACATTCAAATAAGACAGACTAAAATGACAAAACTCTCCTAAAACAGGAAGCCCAAACTATAAATACCATGATAAAGATGTACCTTTCATACTACAACAGATCAGAGATTTTGAATTATCCTTCCTCAACCCCCTCCCACCCGAACACACACAGACCTTCCAATTCAGTTTCCCTCCCCTTGATGCAGGGATATAGAGAACCCAAAGTCAACATTCTATAGTAAGTAAAAAGTCAATTTTAGCAAAAACATTTATACTGAGTTTGTGACTGGTGATTGCCTTATACATGTGAAACATTTGGGTGTTTATGTCATTGACGTTGCCTCTCTTTTTGATTGGAAATAAACAGAAGTTGGATTAGGATGGAGAAACATATGGTCACCGTGGCTGTTGTGCGAAGAAACAGAATGGGGAGAGAAAGAGAAAATGCCTAAGCCTCTAAAAATAATTCAAAGGATAGTAGTCTTGGGATTTGCTGGAATCCCTTGAAGGTGGTATCAGAGGACCAGGCTGCTACATTCATAATGTCCTTGAGCCTCTCATTATCCCCGCCTCTAGCTCAGTAATAGAACTGAAACTATGCTTCATGTGAACTAGGACATTTTTCATTGTCGTTGCATAGGGGAGCCAAAAGTAATATTGTGAAATGTTGGCTCTTTCGCCACTTGGGCATACATTGGAGGATCAGCACTGTCTGTGCAACATAATGCAGGAACTGTAACTTAATGGAGTACATCTCATACTGGAAGAGAGCCCTTCCCTATCCAAGAAACAAACAGGGTACAATGCAAAACCTTCACAATAAGGCAGTCATTTCGTGAACCTCCCAATTAAGAGCGGTGCAAGACAGCCTGCTGAGTCTGTCCAATTGCAGGGTGTGGACTCCTGGTAGGTGGCACACTGATAGAACGTGGTTATTCAACTCGCACTTGCAAATTTTCAAAGCAACCTGCAGTCTCTCCATGCTAATTGACGGACAACATGGCTGTTTTACTGTCAGCACAGGTCTGATTTCTTTATCTCCGACCCTTGTGAGAAAAGTCTTTT
Organism: Lissotriton vulgaris; assembly: GCF_964263255.1. Classification (NCBI taxonomy): domain Eukaryota; kingdom Metazoa; phylum Chordata; class Amphibia; order Caudata; family Salamandridae; genus Lissotriton; species Lissotriton vulgaris. Next base: position 365,382,699 of record NC_141700.1, read on the forward strand.
AGGTCCAAGATCACTGGTTTTAGCAAAAGCGTATTTCATTTGTTTTGGCAGAATTCAAATTGACCTGGCCACAGGCATTGATGCACTTTACATATGAAAACAATTACAATATAATCAAAATACTTATTAAAAGAAAAAATAATAAAAAATAGCAGCAACAATTTGGGTCATTTACTGTTAACTTCCTTTGCATTTGTGCAGCCTATTTCTGCAATAATCTTGGCCTTAAATCGCTGATGGTTTAGTGGAGCAAATATATAAGGTGTAATAGGTTCACTCCACATGTGTTATCAGAGGAATCTGTGGCGTAGCAAATTTCAGAATATCTGGAAAAACCGAAGACAGCCCCAATAAGGGCAGACTAAGGGGTCATGAAAAGAGATCTTCCAGACAAAACTATGCCTGTGCTCACTGTGAGTGGGTCAATCACCCACAACCGGAAAGGCTCCAAAATGCAATGTGGAGACATCAAGATTTTTCTTTGGAATTTCTGACAATGTGGGTAGCTGCGGAATTTGGGCAGGCAGCATCAGAAATCTACCATACCCTCATATTTCTGAAAGCAAATCATTCCAGGGTTGTGTGGCTTACAAGTATCCTTTCTTGCACAGAACATTCTGCACCTATCAATTGTAGATAAAGTAACAGGTTTTTCTCTAATTTATGAGAGGGAAAGTTCTGGAATCAGCATGGATCAAAAAAAGTGCTACCATCCAGTGTGCACCCCTTTTGTCCAATAAAAATGGTACCTCACACATCTGCGTGGGCATTCTCGTCAGAAATCAAAACTTGGATCGCGTGAAGTCAATGAGGTCTTCACATGGTTACAGTTTTGGTCTGTTTCTATAACATGTGTTAGGCCCACCCACAGACGGTGGGTACCTCTTTTTATCAGGACAAGTGTGGGAATGCAGAATGATAGGACGTTGGTCATTGGCTGAAGTTCCTGAGATCTCTGCCACATACATATGGGAGAAATTGTATTTGATCCATACGTTGATGTTCCAGAGCATTCTAGGTAGGAAAATAATATTGGGATACGTGAAGGCCCCTCCACCCTGGATTCCCCAGGGTTGCTAGTTTTCAGAAACGTGCAGGGGGTGTTATAGGGTTTGTGCAGAGTGGTACAGTTCCCCGAGTGCCAACTGACCCCGTGCTTTAATTTTGCAGTGATACTTTTGACGTTTGCAGAGCATTCTGGTCATGAAAATGTGCTTGATACTTTTCAGTTGGTGAACGTGGGAATTTGCAGCCTGGGCAATTTTGTTCACATAAGGAGCTAAGGAGCAAGAACTGTCAACAAAGATGGCAAAACATTTTATGGTAGCAGAAGATACAGAGAGTAGCTGAATTCCATGAGATTGTTGCTGACATCAAGGTTGCACGTTTTGTGGGATATGCCAACATGAATAAAAATTATTTTAAGAACAGCCATTGAGGATTTAATTTCAGACAGTTTTCAGTCATCAAGGCAAACAGCCAATACATACCTCTTTGGATTGAGGCAATGCGAGTAACTAGGAGAGCTTTAAATAAAGTTGCGTGCCATCCGTATATTAGTGAAGTTAAATATAAGAAGCCAAGCGTTTCAACATACAGATTGGAAGAATTGGGGAAAAGATGGAGCCTTGCCAGACTCCATAAGTTATCAGATCATACTTGGAGGTGAAGATACCCAATTTGACTAGGTGAGAACACCTGATGAACAAGGATCTAAGCCAATTGAGACAGAGCCTTTGAGGCCCATTCTGGGTTGAAGGATTTTGAGGAAAATGGCATGGTTGACGTTGCCAAATGACTTGTATAAATAGGTATTGGCGGAGAGTGATGTTAGAGAGAATATACTATTTGGGCAATGTAAACTAAATATATGGCAGGTGGCAGCCATCATGCCGGAGTGCTTATCCAATCGACTGCCCTCATGATCAAGAGATGGGTGTAAATTACAAAGATTAGCTATTCCTTAACTTAAACTTCTTGCATTCTGATCATATCAATGTCTGCAGTATGATAACGTTCTTCAGAGCAGGGTGGAATTACATTTCTTTCCAAGTGCCTCATGCATTGATGAGCTTTTAGGAGAAATACAATCGTTGGGGATAATGCATTTCCAATAGACTTTGAAAATAATAATACTAAGTTTTCTTTGTTTAACGATTTGTTAAGCTTGGGGAGATAAAAAATGCCATAGCCTAGAGATATGGGCGTTGGGACTGCCGAGACTTGAGACTCTTGGTTCTCAATATTAATGCTCATTTGAGGGTCAGAGAAGTCAGTTCCGTTAGTTCGATGTGTGTTTATCTATTTTGTTACCTGAAAAATATGTATTTTATAGTGGATTAGACTAGAGATATATAATAGTTGTACTTCCGCTTGTTTTCCTGTCTTTTAATTCTCTCAGAAAAAAGAATTCTGAAAATAGTTAAAGAGATGACTATTCCTTTTGGGAGGACACTCTTCATATGTCAGAGAAAATTGCTTTTATAACCTAGAATTCTTATTGAATTATTGTATTTATAATTGCATAATGCCACCTCATTAAGAACAGAAACTATAATTGTTTCAGAATCTACTTCCTGCTAACCATGTCCCGTTTCCTTCTACAGACACATAGTTGACTTTTCGATCCGGAAGCATCCATTTTCTGAGTTTAAACTCACATGTCAGGGAGGGAATTATTTGTTAGGTTAACACAATTAATAGTGCAGATGGTATGTTCATTATATACTGGGGAAAAATCCAAAACAGGAAAGAAACATTTTATTGCAATTATATTCACTAAAACATTTAAGGAATAAAATAGGAAGGGTAACATACCTGGGTCTCTCAGGGGATGGATATGGACTACGAGGGGGAGGCGTGCGGGGAACAGCAGATCTAGGAGCTACAGTGGCAGCAGGTACCAAGCCATGAGCTATATGTTTCTAAACAATTTAAAACATGGTTAGTTAGTAATCATATCAGATGTGGCACTGTAATAGAAACATTGCCTAGGCCATCCCTTATCAATGACTTTCAAAAAGTACCATGGCACTAGCAGAAAACAATTAATTAAAAATATATATCATTAAGTACCATAAATGCTGATGAGCAATGTACTACAAATAATAACAGAAATAAAAAAGCCTTAGCTATAGACTTTGCCAATTCATGTTTTTGGTCGTAATGACTAAAGCTCGCCTGCGCTAGACCTAAAAAAGACATTTGAAGAAACAAAAGAAAGTCATCTTTTACTGCACAGTCAGAATATACCGCTCTCTGAGGCATGTGTATGCCAAACGCACGTTCGCCAGTACAGCACTACTATGTTATGCTCACCGGAGTGCTCTGTGTGGGACACAAACTCAACCTCTTTGGTGCAATGGCACTAACCTGGGTCTGCTCGCTGGTGAGTTCATTGGGAACCAAGTTATATTTTTGTAGTGGCGACATTAAGCAATGCATGTTCACTGACTACACATTCCTATCAGGATTTCCTATGATGCTGAAATGCTGAGAACCCACAAAAATACACCAGGAGAATACGACAAAGAAAATGCTCCTTGCCATATGCTCAGAGGAAAGATAATCATCAGCCAATGCTTACAATATGAGACGTGGGCACTCTGACCAGGCTGAAATGGCACAGACCGTAAGATCAGAGAATCTGTAGCATAAATGTCACTAAATGCTGAAAGGTGGCTGTAGTAATGACAGTCCACACGTGGTAAGATTCAAGAACCTTTATTCAGTTCCATTTAACATAGGTGCTCCCAGCTTGACAGGATCGTGACAACCACAACATTCTACTGCTGCCTTCAGGAGCCAACTAGGGCCATACCAATCGGGAAGAAGGAAGGGGGGGAACAAGGAGGAGTGGGAGGAACCAAGGGTTAAGTTACAACACATCATCCTCCCTAGGGAGACCACGGAAGGGAGGGGAGGAGCAGGAGACAACGGAAGAGGGAGCAGGGTGGAGAAAGGGAAAGAGCGGGGGAGAGAGAGAGAGAGAGAAAAAAAAAAAGAAGAGAGCGAGAAAGACAGGTGAAGACTTAAGGGAGATATAACAACAAATGCGCCGCGGAGCACAAAAGTAGGTCCTGCACAGAAGACCCTAACCCCAGTTAAACACCTGGGTATACCTGATGGGATAAGCCCCTGGCCTCTACCAAAGGTGGCATAGAGCCCCTTAATACATGCTAAAATGTCTATGTCAGGTCGGGGTGGAAACCAGAGACAGGTGGTAGGTTTCCAGGGACTCTCTCTTCTCTGCCCCCACCTTTCCTACCAACCATAAACTGACTCTAAATCCCCTACACCCTCCTGGATATATCTAATGGTGACGGGTACTGCCTGGTCTAAACACACCAACTTCAAGTAACTGTTGGGCGACATGCTCCTATTAATACAAAAGTCTGTCCTCAAGGAATCCTGTAGACACTGTATACCATAGTTCTCATCCATTCTCAGTTCACAAGTAGGGGTACCTTGAGCAATGTTCGTTTGATCCGTGTGGACCCTTACAAAGGTGAGTCCCTTCCCCCATGTGGACCAAAAACGTACCAAACGGAAAAGGTTGGGCTTACCGATAACCTGAACTTGTGCTCACTCACAATTGCAAAATGCACCAGATCTCCCCCTTTGTTTACTTCATGGTGAGGGCATGGGTGGGTAGGGGTGCCTAATTAGTCTCTTCTTCTAATTCCTCAGAGTGCTACTGGCCTCAGCGATCCCTTTCACAATTGTGCTCTAGACCACCATATCTTGTACCACTTCTCCCCCCAGGCGGGTGACCGCCCTTATAATCCTTTTTCTTGGGAAATTTCCTGGACCATGTAATGCTGCGCCTACACCTACTCAAATATCCAGTTTCCTTCTCATCATAGTGATCAGCATCGGGTCTATCGTCAGTTCTCTTGTTGCACTCTGTACCACTGGTAAATCCTTCGGTACGTGCCTCCTCAAAGACCAGTCTTTTCCCCGATTCCTTCACACCCGTTCTACTGGTGAATGTAGCTGAATCTTCTGTGTCTATGAACACATAACCTCTCCCACCTTCTGTATGCATCCTGTTCCCTCCTAAAGATACTTTGGGGTGCGGGTAACGTACGCTATTGTGTGCCCCCTCCCTTTCCATCTCCTTCACTTCGCTATATAACCAGTCCAAGTACTCTCCTTGCTTGTTACACTTTGATTCAATCAGACTCTGACCATAAACTCCGCCTCGGTCAATGTCCACAGAACGTTTCACCCTTGTCATGGGTTTGGACTCGGCCAGTGCAGTAGAGCACCACGCTTTCTCAGCGTTGAGGCAGGTGGACTTACCAAGGTCCTCCTCCGTCCTCGTGGGTCGTGTTACCACCCATTTTCCCTTATTGACAAGTTCTTTTATTCTCAATCTACCCACATCCACTCTGATCTTTTCGCCGAAGCATTTCCTTATGTTACCTTCCGCATCTTTTCTCCAGGAAGTATTTTAATCTCTTTTGAATTTGTCAACTGCTGCTTCTCTTCTCTGCTCCTTTCTCCCTACAGCCCTTGACCCTCCAACACCGTCCATGGATAATGGTGTACTCACCCTCAACATCTCCAACTTGGTAATTTGTCTACTTTTGATTATAGTCAGCCTACCCACATGTTCTGAGCTTTTAGAACTTTGCGTTATTCTTAATTTCATTTCCTCATCCACTCCAAGCATGAGAAACTCTTCTTCCGAAATATACTCTTTACTCCATGTGCTTCTCTCCCTGTAACTCAAATTCATCTCTCTCCTTCCAAACAAAATAATGTCTTTTCCAGTATATGTTTCCAGAGACGTATCAGCTTCTTCCCATTTATTCCCTAGTTTTATAGCCAATTCACTCTTCCATGTTCTTTTGCTTACTACCGTACCATGTGACCCTGAGTCACCGTTAATGTAAATTTCTACTCCACCTATATTGATGGTATACACTTGTTCAGTTTCACCCTTGTTCAATACCATTTTGATATCTCCTTCTTCTCTGTTCATTTTGTTCCATTGTGCTTCACCATTCTTTACTTGCTTATAATGTTCATCTAAAACCTGTTTGACATTCTCCAATGCATTCCTGTCTGTTCCCATATAGATTTTCTTTTCCATGTCATAGTACACTTTCCATCCAACGGCTCCTGAACTGTGTAACTGTATTCCTACCTTTTCCTCTGGTTTTAAAGTTACATCCTCCGCATCTAAAATGGATATATAATTGTAAAAATATTCCTTCCACACCACCCATTCTGCCATATTATCATCCGCTCCTTTCATAGATGGCTCAGGTAGCGGTAATTTAAACATCTTGTTTTCATCCATGTTAATATCGCAAAACCAAAACTCATGCACTTATGTTTTCCTCTTGGTTTTAACAGTACAGTAAAATCTTCCTGTTTTATATATATGATCAGCATAAAGGATACAGTCTTAGAACTCCTGGATTACCCTGTGGCCGGCTAAGGATGATAGCTTATTTCAGATGTTCCTCTTAAGCACCGTTCATATTCGTCTCCACTAGCTCATGCAGATTATTGTTCTCGAAATTTAACTTTGAAGTGGGAGTTTAAACCTTTCACTTACTTGGGTAAAAACTAAACCCGTTTTGATTAGATTATCCTTTGCTGAACCTCTCGAAAGACCATTACCAGGAATTCATGTGCGAAGGTGCAATTGCGGCCATCAACAGTAAGGTGGAGCCCTTACACGAAGTGCGTCTCCCTCCGTTTCGCGCCACAACTCTGAGGAAAGAGCTACGATCGTTGAGCGCCGCCGGAAACTGTTCACCGTGTTAATTCAAGATTCCGAAACTGCAGCTTCAAGGTAATACCCTTATATGTTTTAAACCATTCCGAAGAAGTGTCACAAGAGCAGCAGTTGGCTAGAGCTGATGCTGATTTAATACTCTATTGTAGTTGAGTCTTTTCGCTTCACTCTAAGAAGAGTTACACTTCTACCTTCAGGCAGTTTGCACATCCGAGGGATTCCGCCACTCTACCTGCGTCACACTTTCCCACAAAACACGGCTGACTTGTCAAGCAATGTTCTAATAAAACTCATAAATCCGAGAATAGGCGCTGTGGAGGATTTCACGATACTTGCTAAAGTACCTAATTCTGTACTAACGAGGTAACGCTGTTTTCATCATTTGTCAATATCTCATCCTCCTATCTCGGCGATTCCTTTACCTTGCTCAATTATTTTAAATTGCTCATTCTGACTTTTCCACTTTACTTCAACTTTCCTATAAATCATAATGATCACTGCCACATCCTCTTCCTCCACTTGCCATTAAATTCAAAATTCGACTTTACCCCTCCTTACCGGAGTAGTTTCATGTGGTCTGTTGGTTAAATTGGCAGCAAGGCGGCAGTGCGTTATCACGTTTGCTGGAGGGTTTGCGCTTTTAGTATGAAGGGAATCTCACTCACACGCCTAAACCTTAACGTTTTCTTTTGTTGCACACTGGGGATCTGAGGAGGAATATCACTTCCAACGCCGTTTGCGCTGATTCACATCCAAATCAATAGCAGTTACAGAGAATACTGCGTCCCCTTCCTCGCTCACATCTCCTATGATTAATCACCAAGGCTCTTCACATTAGCCTTGCGCCGATTCCAGTATAAGGCAACCAGATTTCTTTTCATCTCTTCCGGTTTTCTCCCGGTAAATGCAAGTCCACTTTTATTCACTGGCAACGCTCCTCATGCAGCACAAGCAAGGCTTGATTAATCAACTTCAAAATGCGGTGACATAGATTTAAATTCGTTCCCTTTTCCGCTCAAATTTCTTCACTAAGCTTAAACTGCTCACCTCACGCACTGCGCTTCTTCCAGTGTTCATCAGCTTGGGTCTTACTTCTCATTAATGTCTCAGTTTCCTTAGAACGCCCAAGGTACGTCACCAATTCATTTCCTTGTCCTTGTCCAAGCTCATATCATTCCAGGGGAGAGACACCACACTGACCCTGGCTCAGCTCCGTTTCCTCCGTCGCCAAAATTGAAGTAATGACAGTCCACATGTGGTAAGATTCAAGAACCTTTATTCAGTTCCATATCACATAGGTGCTCCCAGCTTGACAGGATCGTGACAACCACAACATTCTACTGCTGCCTTCAGGAGCCAACTAGGGCCATACCAATCGGGAAGAAGGAAGGGGGGGGAACAAGGAGGAGTGGGAGGAACCAAGGGTTAAGTTACAACAGTGGCCCACTCACTGCCTGTGAACTCTCCAAGAAGACTAAGTTTAGACATATAGCAGCCCTGGAGCACGTGAAGGTGATTTCAATCTGCCTTGTGAGCAGTCTCTTCATAATGTCTCCTTTTGTGATAAAGGTCTGTCTCCTATTCATATCCGGCCCATTGAACTCTGCCCAGGCCAATGCAGCAGCTAATCTCATGATCAGAAAATATGCATCAAAAGTAACTTGTTACCACATGATCAGATGAATCAATCATCAGTTCATGTTAGGAGAAGGCTTTAAGTATGGGACATGAGCAGCACATAGGCATCTGCAGATAATTTGAAATAGACTTCCATAATGAAAACAATACCAAAAAATGATTGCTTTACGTATAGAATGCATTTATGACATATGCTTATGACATATGACTATGCCATATGATTATTAATAGCTCCTTTTAGATGTAAAACAGTCTATCGGGCATTGCAATGCAAGCATTCCATTGAAGTGGAATGAACACAAAAAAACACAAGGTAGGAAAGAAATACTTCTCTGGGGAAGGGCCAAAATCAACTATGTGTGTTTTAAACAAATATTACCAAACGGACTGGCAGGCTCAGGACGTAATAGACGGATTCCAGTGACCACGTGAGGATGTTGTGCCAAGCGGATAAGTATCTGTGGCAGACCTCCTCTCCTATCACAGTCCCATGATACCCTTTCTCCTATTTACCTTATTTAAATAACATAGGTAGGTGTGGCAACCTGTCTATCTAGTAACAAGCACAACATTCGATTTGTCTGCCTTTGTTTGCACTACATTAGTGATCAGGACTATTGATTGAGATATCAGTCCTGAGGAATACTAAAGACTGGATCAGGAATTTAAAATGTGTAGAAACGTGAAAGTAAGGATGATAATATACAGGGGGTCCCAATATCCCTCGCTCTTGTTTTCATTAGAACACCAGCAGATAGGAAAACACCATCTGGCTAAGAATTTCATACAAATGGTTACCATTAAATAGTTCTTGTTGAGCCAGCGTGTACGATACCTTGCAATTGAAAAGCGGAACCTATGATGAAGCATGCCACCTTGAGTTGGTGGGGGTCCAAGTTCCTTTTTTTGCTAGCACATTGCACACGTTTAATGATCTGTACCCCTAACGCACATGTTACTGTTATACGAGAAGGCCCACAGTACCATTTTGTGACCAAGACAGCTAACGCTGTATAAAGATATCTGCAGCCAGATCTAATGGATTATTGAATTCCGTGACGGCAATGTTGCAAGTCTATGTTAACAGCTGCCATTGTGGCAGAGTCAACTTTCTCTCTGGTGCATCTACATGATTTCTCGGAACCTGGAAATTCAGGCGAAGATAGAACAACTGAAACTCATTCCCAAAGGTTTAAAAATCCGCAGCAATTTCTATGAAGTCCAAAACATGTAGGGATCTTAGAAATCAACCACAATAAAAGTCTGTAATTAATGCCGAAAATATGTGCCCAGATTTGTATGGTCTACACTGGCAAGGGCCGTGTTTCTTTCTTCTCGTTTCATATGTGCTGAGCTGTGGTGTATTGTTCATCACCTGGCAACATTTATGTTTTGTCCGACCTGAGCACTTGCCCTGCCTAGGGTTTTAGCTTCAATTTACATTTATTTGATGTCTTGCCTGGGTGCATGTTGTCCTCCATCATGGATTTTCTTTTAAATCCTTCTAAATGCCTTTTTCTGCCCATGAGTCTCTCTTTACCTGCCTGGTCGGTCTTGTTTTACGTTGACTCCTTTGGACTCCTATGGATCACTGACATAATATTGACAACAAAAATATTGAGGGACAAAAGTATCGTGACAAAAATATTGTTGTCCAGGATAGCAAAGTCCTACCTTCATACTGGTAAGTACAAAAATATTGGGGAAAATATTGTTGTTAAACATATAGGGGCCATTAGGATGGCGGGCGGATTGCCCCCGCCAGGCTGGCGGTAGCAATCCACCCGCCATCCGCACCTATATTCCCCCCCCCCCCCCCCCCCCCCCCCCCCTGCCATATTAGGATGGTGGGGGGACCGCGGCGGATGGAAAGACCGTCTACCGCTTTTCTGCCATGGTCGCCTTGCGATCGGGGAGGAAAAGGTTTAATATGGTGGCCATATTATGATGGGCTTGTTTAGATGCCTTTCCACGGCGGCGATGCCGCCACGGAAAGGCATGCAGTCTTCACTCTGGGGGCCCCCTGCGGGCCCCCAGAGTGAAGGAGAGGTGGGGGGTGCACACGGGGGGTACCTGTGGTACCCCCCTGCATTTGCATAAAAAAAAGCAGCAGGCACCGCGCGGTGCCTGCCGCTTTGTCTATGCAAATGCATTAATGCATTTTTAGCATTGTGGCGGGCGGTGCTGAGAGCACCACCCGCCACAATGCTAAAAATACAGGATGTGCCGGCCACTGTGGCGGGCACATCCTAATACCCCCCAAGGGACCCCCACCCTTATGGCAGGCGGTCCCAAACCCCGGTAGGATGACAGGCGGACAAAGTTCGCCCGTCATCCTAATAGGCCCCATAGTTGTTAAAAATATATATTTTTTTAAATGTTTAAAAAATAATGTAAAATAAAGTAAATAATACATATAATTTAAAAAAGATAGGATTATTAGATAATTTTAAAATTATAAATAATAAATACAATGTAAAAAAATATATAAATACATATATAAAATATAATCCAAACAACTCCACTTCCACGAGCTGGCAGCTTGCAGTCTTTTCAAAGAAAGAACATGGAGCACGGACCCAACATTTAGTGCAGTATCTTATTTATTTAGCTGTTCTCCAGTCGGCCATAACGCGTTTCGGTACCGCGTTTGATCACATGAAAATATAATATATACATTTACTTAATAATATTAATACATATTTATTATAAAATGCTAGGAACATATAAAAAATTATAAATACATACATACACACACCGGTAAAATAAAAATTAAATAAAATGTATATATTATAATTTAAAATATTAAAATATTTGTCATCTATTACATTTGACACTACATTACAGCAACAGTAAGAAAAATGTTGGATAGCGGAGGGGATAAAATTACTATTCCCACTCCAGGGAGTGCAACAGTAGGGAAAGAGTTGGATAGCGGAGGGGAATAATTTACTATTCCCACTCCAGCAAGTACAACAGTACGGAAAGTGTTGCATAGCGTAGGGGAATAATTTACTATTCCCACTTCAGGTAGTGCAACATTAAAGAAAGTGTTGGATAGCATAGGGGTAAATATTACTATTCCCACTCCAGAGATAGCAACAGTAGGGAAAGTGTTGGATACCATAGGAGTAAAAATGACTATTCCCACTTCAGAGAGTGCTACAGTAGGGAAAGTGTTGGATAGCGGAGTGGATAAAATTACTATTCCCAGGCGAACTGCTAAATCACGCAGACGGGTCCGCGGAGGCTCGTTAGAGGAGGGAGAACGTTTGCCGTTTGCCTGTTGACTGGGACGCCCACTGCACCTGACCGCCTCACACCGCTGGTTCCTCCCTGCCGGGACGCGAGAAGCAACAGCGCCGCAGGTAGCAGGAACCAGCATTCCCAGGGGGCACCGCTATCGCGCATAGGAGCGCGTCATCATCTAGCGCCAGGCGGCGCTACAAAGCGGCCCCACGCCCGACCAGAGGGGCGAACTGCTAAATCACGCAGACGGGTCCGCGGAGGCTCGTTAGAGGAGGGAGAACGTTTGCCGTTTGCCTGTTGACTGGGACGCCCACTGCACCTGACCGCCTCACACCGCTGGTTCCTCCCTGCCGGGACGCGAGAAGCAACAGCGCCGCAGGTAGCAGGAACCAGCATTCCCAGGGGGCACCGCTATCGCGCATAGGAGCGCGTCATCATCTAGCGCCAGGCGGCGCTACAAAGCGGCCCCACGCCCGCAACGCGGGACGCGAGCGGGACGCCCGGGGCTAAGCCCGGGCAAAGGGCGGGCCCTCTACGGCCCTCATCGGCTAGAAGAGGCTGGGCTGGGCCAGAGACCCTGGCACAAGGCTTACGTAAGTAACTGTCTCTGTTGTGTGCCCACCTCGTGAACACCCCTCACCATTGAATGGCCGCTGCGGCAACAAGCCCTGCATTAGTGGGGTTGGACAAAAATATCATCAATCGAACATTGGATGACTATTTTCTTAAACCAGCCATAGATGGCAACAAGGAGCTTTTGTTAGCCGAGAGGAGGGCAGACCGCCGTCGCTCCATCGAGCGAATAAAAAACAGAACATTCTCTGAACCGATAATGTCTGTTTCCGTAGACGACGATCTGATTAGCACCCCAGTAGATAACACCTTACTGACCTGCAGCGTACCCTTGCTCCTCCAAGAATGTTTAGCTCCGGCATTGTCACCTACCCATTCTCAAGAAACCACCCCTACAGTGACCACCGAACATAATGACATTTCTAAGATCCTAATATCCCCTACAATAAGGCCTGGTAAAGTTGTACGAGGTAAAAGCTCAAGGCTATTGACAGATAAAACGCATGGGCCACCTCCACCTAAAAGAAGAAGGAAAACCATAACAGCTAACAAGCCCAAAACAAGTCACACTGAGTTTGGTAAAAAGAAGAACACTGTTACACTACCTTTAATGGGATCTTCTGATACAAACCAAACTATAACAGTTAGTCCCACTTTACCGTTATCTTTACCTCAAGTACCTACAGACTCTGATACTACCCTTATCCAGATGGAGGAGGACTTGCAACCCGCCACCCCCAAGTCGCTTCTGGACAATATTGAGCTGATCATACGCAGCTATATGCTTGCCCTGTCAGACAGATTTAGGGGGATGGAGGCACGTCTAGGTAAAATTGAGGGGGATTTGACTGCGTTAGGGAATTTTGTACGTCTTCAAGGACAGCCTAAAGTACAGCACCAACAAGTCACCACAATAACCCAACCCCTCTTAAAAAATACTGTGGGTCCCACATCGTCTAAACCTAGTACAAGTAATAGCCAGGCTGTTGTAGCAACTTCAGCCACCCCTAACTCCCTAAATGCGGCATCGAAAGCACATGGCGCTAATACCTGTAAAAACTCTTTAACAACAGCTTCAATTGATATACAGGGTAAATCTACTACCTTATTACCAATTACTTCCGCAAATATTCCATCCAGGGAACCTAGTACTCTCCCGGGAAGATCCCCTAGACCTGAAGGGAAGGAGAATAACTGGGGAAGAGGGGGCCAGTCTAAAATACCACCGACAGAACTACCCCCAGAAGCATTACCGTATGTGGTCATACTCACCGGGGTCCCAGAATTGCCCAATGGTAAAAGAGAGGGATACTCACAGTTAAAAAATAAAATAACGCATTGGCTTTCTCTTTATAGACCCAAACCCATTGCGATTAACGGTGAGATCGTCCATGTCCGGCGCCTGTCCTGGCTGGGGGGCAGAGCAAAGGACATTGGTGGCGATGTCGTGGTAATTAACTTTAGAGACAGGAGAGCTGTACAACATATCCTGAACTGGCCTTACGGAAATGAAAAGAACTGCATAGTACCACGCCCCCTGACATATTTTTACCCCAGATCCACTGTCTTCCCCCCACAACATTATAACAACAATACTTTCTCCTCTTCTCAGTTCCCTAACATCGAGTCGGCTCTAAACCCCATATACATGCACCAACTGGCTCCACCACCAGCCATACACGGGTGGAATACCATACCTTTTAATCATAAAATTGGTTACAATGGGAACATGTCAAACCTGTTACCATTCACGCCCCTAGAGCTCTCCAACAGGTTCGCGGCCTTTAGTAGCCTAGAGGACTGCGATTGATGTTTAAGGAATGCAGAAGCTACGGGGGGTGGGGTAAGTGCTTCATGTCATTCAAGGTCACCTGAGAAGCTAGGGGGTTGCTGTTATGATAAAAATTCATATATAGTCCAAACCACCGTTGTTAAAAACAGTAGTCCCCCTAAAGCACTACCCACAGTGTTCCCAGAGGAAATTGAGGTGTCCTTTACACCCCCATCAGATATAAGGCTGGGGGCGTGGCTTGAGCGCCGAGGGAGATGGCGGCGTGAGCCCGGAGCTCCGTGCCTCTGTCCCCACAATACTCCTGAAAACGGGACCAGAGGACCCACAAGTGCCCCGGAGCCGGTTGCGGAACTGAGGGTGACTGGCTGGGCGAGATCTGAGCTGCTGGTGGCACGGCAGCACCGAGATCGACCGCCGATCGCGGCGACCGCCTGAGTGAAGGGAGAGACGGCGGCGAGCAAGATGGCGGCCGCGACGGAGCCTTAACTGACCGAGGGCTGCGCTGCGGTCCACACACCCGAAGCGCACAGTGGGGGCGCGGCCGCCGCCTCGGACGATCCCGACGGCGATACCCCCCGCAGCGGGAAGAGCTCCTTGACCCTCGGCTGCGGTGCGCGGCGACCGCGACCGCTATAGGAAAGGACCGCCAGGTACGCCATTGCAAGCGGAGCTCCCAGGCGGCTCCATTAGCCAGGAGAGCGGAGCGACGGACTACGGCCCAGCCCTGGACACCGAACTTGATGGCGGGTGAGCGGGGGCGGCCCTGAGTGGTGGGCCACGAGGAACGGGACCTACTGTGGCACGGCCCCCGCCCCCCCCCTCCTTTTTCTCGTCGCCCCCCCGCCACGAAAGTGCGAATAGTGGTTGGAGGCATAGCGGAGACGCCCTACAGGCCAGCGGAGGTCCCCCGGCGGCGCCAAACTCCCGATGGCGCGCCACGCTTGAGCCACTAGCCCAGGTGAGGGCAGACGGTACACCATAGTCCCCCCGGGGGACGGGCCGCACAGCAAGCGCCGCTTCTGGAGAGCCGCAGCAGAGCAATGGGATCCCGTGGCGCACAGGAGCCGGCCACGTGGCTGAGGCCCGAGGGAAAGAAGTGAGATCATCCACGACCCCCGGGGTGCCGAGAATCACGACAGGCGCCGCTGCTGGGTTGCATCATCTGCGAAAGCGCGTCCCCATAGCGCACAGAGACAGGCCGCGAGGCCGTGGCCCGGGGAGATCTCGGCCAGCCGGGCAGGCCGGACGGGCCAAGTCGGCCACAATGGGGAAGCCGAAGGCCAAGGCGGAGGAAGCAGTGCCATCTGGAGCGGCGGAGGGAGGCCCCACCGGGCAGACGGACCTGCAGCGGTTACAGGACCGGATACTGGACACCATCACGGCCACTCGAGACGCACTCCATAACGATATTGCGCAAGTGGCGTCGGGACTGGGCTTGCTCCGGGCGGATCACGATAAATTAAAAGACAGGGTCAAGGACGCTGAAACGGTGATCAAGGACCTGGCGCCGGCTCACAAGGTGATGGAGGGGAAGCTAACGGACGCCCTGGACCGCATACGCACCCTGGAAAGGCGGGCGGAGGACGCCGAAAATAGAAGCCGGCGCAGCAATGTACGGGTCGTAGGCGTACCAGAGACGGAGGGGATGAGGGACATGGTTGCCTACCTGGAGGAATGGCTGAAAACAGTGGTGGCGCCGGAAGGGCTCTCGTCATTCTTCACACTGGAGCGTGCGCATCGAGTCCCCTCGGGGCCTCCCAAGCCTGGACTTCCACCCAGACCGATCATAGCCAAGGTGCTTCACCACAAGGATAGAGACTTGCTCCTGCGGAAAGCTCGGGAGGATGGCCCCTTCCAGATTGCGAACAGCAAGGTCACGCTCTTTCCGGATTTCACCTTCGAGACGCAGAAGCAGCGGGCCTCTTTCCTTACAATCAAAAAGGAACTGCGGAATGAGGGGATAGCTTACTCGTTGCTTTTCCCAGCCAGGCTCCGAGTGGTGGTGGACGACAAGGCGAGCTTCTTTAACACATCAGCAGAGGCCTGGGACTGGTGGGAGACATATAAAGCTGGGACGGACGGCGCCAGAGCACAGGAGGAGCGGGAGAAGGAGCGAGAGCGGTCGCCGCGGCAGCAGCGGAAATCGAGGAGGCTGAGGAAACGAGGGCAGGGGAAGATGGGACCGACGGCCTCCCAGACCGAGGCAGAACGGCAGGCCGCACTACTGGAAGTGGAAAAGCTGAGTCGAGCGGAGGGCCCCGGTTCTGGGGGGGCCATGGACTCGGACGCTCTTCTTTCGGCCTCGGGCTCAGAATCGGACCTTTCTGGGATTCATCGGACTGGAGGGCCGCTGGTGACGCCGCAGACGGCGGACGAGATCCTGAATGTCTGACCTGCTGGCAGAAGACTATGGGTAATGTTTGGAAAGCTGGGAGGGAGACCCTTGCCTAAGTATATAGCGGGCGCCGGGGCACACCGGGTCACTCGTGGCGGGAAGGACATGGGGAATTGGGGAGGGAGCGAGGAGCTGGGCGGCGTAGCCCCCCTCTGGCCAAGGCCGCACTCCGTAGGCCCTTAAGGCACCCACGGCTACGGTTGTGTAGTTCGGACCTGGGTCAATCAGGTGTGGGAGTTTGGATGGGGACTGATATCTTGGTATTGGGGCCTGTTCTGGGGGAGGGGGGGGGTTCCACAGTTGGGGATTGTTTACCCTTTTTGAAGCCATTGACCCTGGGTACACCACGGGTAGGCCTGTTGAATTGTTTTGTTTTGTTAAGGGGGGACACCACCACCATTGCAGGGCGGGACCTGGAGGAAATGGGTCGACCAGATCGCTGGGACAATGGCTAATGTGAATAACTTGAACTGTATTACCTGGAATGTGCGGGGCCTACACACCATGCAGCGCAGACACAAGGTACATGCCTACTTAGTGCGGAGGGGAGTGCACATCGCCATGCTGCAGGAGACGCATCTTACACGGCAGGAGGGGGCAGCGCTGCAGCGTAGGTGGCGGGGACAGGTTTTTCATACCAGCTACTCTGCATATGCTAGGGGGGTACTAATCTGGATTAGAGCAGGCACACCTTTCCAGCTCACGCGCCAATGGGTGGACCAGGAAGGGAGGTATGTGGTGGTGGAAGGGAAGCTGGAAGGTAGAGATGTGGTCTTAGCCAGTATTTATGCCCCGAATTCGGACCAGCTGGCCTTCCTCACGGCGCTATCAGGGACGCTGGCTCTCGCACTGACGGGCCCGGTCCTGCTGGGAGGTGACTTCAATTCCATTGCGGACCCCTTGTTGGATAGGTCCCATCCCCCCCTGCACGATTCCCCGGTACACAGGCTATCTAGAGGTAGGAGGGAATGGCAGGAGAGTTGGGAACTGACGGATGTCTGGAGAAGGCAACACCCGGCGGACCGAGATTACTCATTCTTCTCCGGACTGCACGACTTGCATGTCCGATTGGACACGGTACTCTGCTCCCGGGGGGTGCTGCCATGCGTCACGGGATCGGAGTACCTGTCGAGAACGATCTCTGACCATAATCCACTCCTGATCCGTCTGGCTTGGGTGGCGGGGAAACCCAGGATCCCGATCTGGAAACTACGGCCTGAGACCTTAGAGGACCCCCTATTCGAGGCGGCCCTGGCGGAGGGGGTGGCCTCATATTTTGCGGTAAATGAAGGAACGGCGTCCTCCAGGGCGATGGAATGGAACGCCTTTAAGGTAGTGGTGAGGGGTATCTGCATCAAAGACTATGTAGGTGTGCGAAAAGTGTTGCTGGGCGATCTGGATAAGGCGGATACTAGGCTGAGAGAAGCGGAAAGGGAACGGCCCGGACACCCTGAACTCCAGGAGACACTCTGTGCAGCTAGGGAGGCGGTAGCAGTAGAGGTGGAGAGGCTTCGAGCCTTTGACTTCAAGAGGTATGTGCTGCGTTCCCATGTGGACGGCGACAAGTCGGGCACACTTCTGGCGTGGCTTTCGAACCCCACTAGACGGTACACTCCCATACTCCAACTGAGGGATACGTCGGATGTAGTGCAGCACACTCAGTTGGGCATAGTTGACGGCTTCCGGGAGTATTACGAGGGCCTATATAAGAGTGCCCCAGGAGACCGGCCGGGTCTAGCGGAACCTTTCTTGACGGATCTGCCACTGCGACGACTGGAGTCAGAGCAGGCGAAGGACCTGGGCTCGGACATCGAGTTAGGGGAGATCAGGTCGGCGGTGCGACGCATGGCACGAAACAAGTCGCCGGGAATAGACGGGCTCCCCATAGAATTCTATGGCAAATACCTAGATATCCTGGCCCCAAGACTGTTGACCGTCTATAAAGAGGCCAAGACAGCGGGCCACTTACCGCAATCAATGCGAGAGGCATTGGTGGTCCCACTGCTGAAGCCCGGTAGGGAGAGTGGTGACCCGGCGTCCTATCGTCCACTCTCTATGCTCACCACAGACTATAAGATCCTGAGCTCCATATTAGCAGCGAGGCTCCTGCCCCATATGACGGACCTCGTGCACGAGGACCAGAATGGCTTTATACCGACGCGCAACACCACAATCAACGTCAGAAGGCTTGTCCGCCTCATGGACGGATTGCACAGTGGAGCTGGGACGGAACTGGTCCTCTCGGTTGACATCGAGAAAGCCTTCGACAGTCTGGAGTGGGACTACCTCTCTGCAGTAATGGAACGGTTCGGGCTGGGGACCGGCTATATTCACTGGACGAAGGTCCTTTATGCGGAGGCGATAGCGAGAGTACGGGTGGGATCAACGGTGTCCCTCCAGTACCCGGTTGAACGAGGCACCCGACAGGGTTGCTCTCTCTCGCCGCTGCTATTCGCACTGGCTATAGAACCGCTGGCGGCACAGGCCCGGACTGGGCGGCACTTCCGTGGAGTGCAGGCCCGAGACGGGCGACATTTCATCTCGCTGTATGCCGATGATCTACTGCTATTCCTCCAGGACGGCGTAGAGGACTTGCAGGGAGCGGAAGCGCTGCTAGAGAGTTTCGGAGAGATGTCGGGCCTGAAAGTTAACTGGCCTAAGACGAGCTTGTTCCCACTGCAGGAGGGCGCTGCCCAGCCGCACCACCGATTGGAAGTAGCTTGGGAGCCTGCCTGTATTAAGTACCTGGGGGTCCAAATCTACCATAAGGCGGAAGACTTGCTAGAGGGCAACCTGGGCCGATGTGTGCGTGGCTTGAGGGGCTGCATGACCTTCTGGGCCACATTGCCGCTATCGGTGGCTGGCCGGATTTCCTTGCTGAAGATGGTTGCACTGCCAAGATTATTGTATTATTTCCGGACGCTCCCGATCTGGCTGCCTGGCTCCTTCTTTCGGCACCTTAAATCTCTGATCACGACTTTCATTTGGGGAGCGGGACGGTGTAGAGTAGCGCTAGCCACGCTCTCTCGCCCGAAAGATGAGGGGGGATTAGCGGTCCCGGACTTCGAGCTTTATTACCTAGCAGCCCAACTGCAGGTCTTCACGCAGGAGGTGGCGAGGGTGTTTCGGGGTCCGGAGGATGACATATTGCGGGGAACACCCAGGCACGTCCTGGCTTATATCACTCTCCAACAGCGGCTGGACAATAGGGACTTATCGCTGGAGCAGCGCACGTACCGCCAATGCTGGAACCGGGCGGAGAGGAGAGCCGGAATTCGGCGCCCGTACGCACCGGAGATTCCCCTGAGCATGTTAACAGCCCTACCGCATGGCGGGGACTGGTCACGTCTGCAAGGCTGGGAAGAAGCGGGAGTGCAGGTAGTGGGGGACCTGTACGAGAACGGCGCGCTGCTCCCGTTTCAGGAGTTAATGGAGCGCTTTGACATCCCAGGAGGGGGGTTTTTGCTTCACGCGGCGGTGACCAGGGCAATGCAGGCCCACTGGGGCACGGGGCTTGAGGAGCCCGAGACGGCGGCAGCGTGTCAGTACACCATGATGGCGGCGGGAACACTCAAGGCAGTAACGTGCCTTTACAATCGGATGTTAAGAGAGAACATTCCTCCTCTTGCATCTCTGAAAGCCAAGTGGGAGGCGGACCTGGGTAAGGACATGCCAGACACGACATGGGCACAGCTGGTCCGAAGGGCCCGCAACAGCACAAGAAACGCTAGATTCCAACTAATCCACTACTACATATTACATAGGGCGTATATGACCCCGGGTAGAATCAGGCGATATTTTGGTGCGGAAACGGCATCCTGTCCCCGATGCCTAGATGAGGGGGCCGAATTAGTGCACATGCTGTGGGCGTGCCCGGCCCTGCGGAATTATTGGCAGGAAATAGGGGTGGTGCTGAACGAGGTGACTGAAAGGACCATAGACTATGGACCAGCGGAATGCATCCTGCACTGGTTTCCCCATACCCCCAAAAACAAACTCACGAGCAAGTTCATCGACATGGGACTGATGGTGGCTAAGAGGGAGATCACTAGGAACTGGAAGGCGAGGGTGGGGCCAACTCCGCGGAGGTGGCGGCAGGAATTCTTGAAGTGGGCGGCGGCTGACAGCTCATATAGATACCAGATTGCGCGCAGATCCCCTAGCCAGACAGCGGCAGACACGGCGACCTCTTGGGAAGTAATGGTACAGGCACTCCGGGACAACGAGTCAGATGAGGAGGAAGAGGCCCCCGAGGCAGGAAGGGAGACAGAGACTAGCTGAGACCCCGAGAGCATCAGATACACAGGAGGACAGGCAATAGTACTCCAGGGACGATCGCTATGAGTGCCTTAGGTGGGTGGTGGTGAATGGGGTGGGATAAGGGGGGGGGAGTTCTAGGGTTTTGCGCAGGGGGGGGGAGTTGGGGGTTAGCGCATAAGTTAAGTAGGACTGCAAAAGTAGTCATGCACACGATCCGGACACCGATTACTCCTTTGACCTGGACGTCGGGCATGTGAGAGCAGAGATATCATCGCCGCCCGACCCCCGGGTTGTGGGCATAACGGCTGTGTACTGACCACCACCTAATATTGTATATCTGCTCATTCTTATGAAACAACTTGCACGTGTATGAGCCTGTACAGGCATGACTGCAATAAAAATTATTTACAAAAAAAAAAAAAATCAGATATAAGGCTAGTTACTAGTGATACATCTGAGTTTAGGGAGTCAGATGTAGTGTGTGCTGTGGGCCCGGTGGTGGCAGGCGCAATGTCGCATATTTCAACATCCTCACAATTAATTAGAGAGCCTGTTACTTGTCCTGCCCTCAATGACAGTGTAAAATTAATTTCCTGGAATATCGCAGGTTTGGCAAATAAGCTACGAGATCCAGCATGGCTATCATTTATCAGAAAATTCAGTATTGTGTGTCTCCAAGAGACCTGGATAGAGGAAAATAATGTTCATATGGAGGGTTTCTTAAGCTTCATTACCCCAGCAGTTGCCTCGACCAGGGGTAGAGCCAAGGGTGGTTTGGCCATCTTCATTAGCCAAGATCTGCAATGTAACATAAGCAACTACCATAGTGTAAATTTGAATTTACAGAAGATTGATTTAAAAAATGGGAAGATTGTGATGACACTGGTTAATTTTTACAATGCTAACAGTAATAATGAAACTTGCAACATTGCCTCTCTAAATGATATTTTGAGCAAAAATGTTTACAATGTTTCACGGCATTTGTTGATAGCAGGTGATTTTAATGTCCAACCATGCGGTAACCCAGCTAGTACGCCAATGGGGCTTTTAGGGTGTCATAATGAGGAAGGTTTTCACTTCTCCCATAGTAGGGGTGGTAAGAACCTAAACGATCTAATGAACGAGCATAATTTGACTGTAGCTATGTCGTTGGTCCCCGATATAAAAATCTTTGACACCCCAACCTTTAAAGGGCATGGGCAGGGTTCCTTTATTGATCACATATTAATATCTTCAGATGCTGTTCAATGGGTCTTGCATTTTTCTATTTTCACTAGTATATACAGTGATCATAATCCCCTTGTTATAAACTTGGGTGGACCACTTATTGCTAAATGTCAGCCACGTTTCGATCATGGCATGTTAAGGTGCGTAAACGGCAGGCGTCGCATTAAATGGTCAATGGTAAATCAAGACACCTTGTATACCAATATAACTAGCGCATGTGAAGAGGAGCTGTCCGTTTGTCTTTCATCTGACTCAATCCCCTCGAACATTTTGTTTAGTTTCGAGTGGCTGGTCGCTAAAATTGGTTCCATGCTCACAGCGCCAACAAAGGGTCATAGTGAGAATAACTCTAAATGGTTTGATCATAATTGCTCAAAGGCAAGCAGGGTCCTGAAACTTGCATTAAAAACTAAACCAAGAGATAGTGAATTGATAAAAAATCTTCGCATGGCCTACAGGAAAGTAATAGCCAACAGAAAAAAGGAAATTAAGGCAAACGTTATTGAATCCCTTTTAGACCCATCCGTGTTGGGGAATAGCAGTAAGTTTTGGCAAATAATTAATAAACCTATGTTCGAAAACCCAAATGACACAGCAATTGGAACAAACATCCCAGAGGGGGAGTGGGTGTCCCATTTCAGTACAATTTTTAAGAGCAATGAGCAACGGGAAGTCTCTGACCTTTTAATTCCAACTGCGATTCCGCTGTGTTTCACAGTACAAGAGACCGTAAGGGGAATACAGGGTCTAACCACCAACAAGGCCCCGGGTCCGGATGGATTGCCGCCGGACCTGTTTAAGTCTAGTATCCCGTTTTGGGCCCCGGTTCTCACGGCTGTAATTAATGCAGCGGTGACAACTGGTTGCCCAAGAACTTGGGGTCTATCAACTATAGTCCCCATTTTTAAGAGAGCGATCGCAGCAGCCTGTTATGTTACAGGCCAATTTCTTTATTGAATTCAGTAGTTAAAGTGGTAGGGGGTGTAATTCTTAACAGGTTATCTACCTGGGCTAAAGAAAACAAAATCCTTTCACCCATTCAATACGGGTTTAGACCAGATCACTCGACCATCACGCAGTGTCTGAACCTATATCTTATTTTAAGCAAGTATACACTGGCGAGACAAGGCACTGTCTACATGGCCTTCATGGATTTGTCGTCCGCTTTCGACTGTGTAGACAGAAGCCTATTATGGGCCACTTTGCTGAGAATGGGTGTAGATAGGAACCTTGTTAATTTCCTCGCTGACCTGCATACAGACACAAGGGCGAACGTCCGTTACTCTCAAGACCTTAATGTAACGGATGAATTTAAAATAAATCGGGGTGTCAGACAAGGTTGTATCTTGGCCCCTTTTTTATTTAACCTGTATATTAATGAACTGGAGGAATCCCTCTTACTTGTAGAAGCAGATTATCCCTTAGTCGAGCGCAAAGGGGTACCTGTATTACTCTACGCCGACGATGCTGTTCTTATTTCTAGAACAGCAATCGGCCTCCAGAAACTATTAAATTCCTTCCACAAATTCATGGAGTCACGAGGTTTAAGTATAAACAACTCCAAGTCCTTCATCATGAAAGCAGGTAAGGGCACTTTGAAACCTGGCCACTTCAGTATAAACGGGGAAAAAATTCCATCAACCAACTCCTTCTCTTACCTCGGGGTCCTGATAGACCATAAGTTATCATGGGGCCCAGCAGTCTCCAAAAAGAAGGGAGAAACAACAAGGGTCAATGCGGCCATCCTTGGCTTTGCAAAAAAAATCGGCAATTGCCCGTTGGCCGCATTGCTTAAATTGTATCAGGCAAAAAGCGTTGCTGTTGCCTGTTATGGGAGCGAGCTCTGGGGCTATCGCAAGGCCAAAGACCTAGAGGTCGCAGAAAATAACTTCCTAAAAAAGATCTTAAGACTGCCTAGGGGTATTGGGAATTACTCAGTACACGAGGAGCTGGGGGTCCCCCATTTAGGTGACAGAATTGCAGTAAGCCCAGTCACATGTTGGCTGAAATGTTGGCTAAACAATGAAATCCCATTAACACATGCCCTACTGAAAGAAGCTCTACAGCTAGATGGGAGATTTAAGGTACCGTGGGTAAAGTACATAAAGGACAGCCTAACGGCAATTGGCCGACATGATCTGTTTTATGCCCCAAATACAATTAGAAAATCTGATGTGAACCTGGTCAAGAATGCCACAGTTTTGTTAAGATGTACCGATAGAGAAGAGGTTGAGATACAGAAGGTCAGTGTTAGGAAACATCTATTGTTAAAAACATGCTTGCAAATAGAACCTTACCTGACATGGCCTATGTCCAGCTATGAACGGTTTCTGCTAACAAGGTTCCGCTTTGACCTCTATCACCTCCTATCGGCATTCCCAAATGGTGCTCAGCGGGGCGAAGTGTTGCCAGCTTGTGGCTGCGACGGAAAGTCTCCTCAAGATCTGGCACACTTCCTTTTTATTTGCCCTTATTACTCCACTCCACGGAAATTATACCTTAAACCGTGCCTTAAAAAAATGAGCTTCACACAAATTAAACCCGCACTTTATTACTTACAACTACTGAATATTGACTGTACTTTGTTTATTTGTAACTTTTAAAAAAAAGCTATCTGCTTTAGGAAAAGCATGGATGGCTAACCATGCTGTAAAATTGTGCTGGTGCTTTTTAAGTCTACAGTTATTTATATTTTTAACTATATATTGCCCATGCTTTTATAGTCTGATATATTGTACTGTTTACTGTGTCATTATTTGCCTTTTGAAAATGAATTGTGTGTAACCGTTTTTAACTGTGTGTTTTTAAAATGAACTTTTATGATTGTAAAATTTACAATCGAATAAAGATTATGAATTGAATTGAATACTATTCCCACTTCAGGTAGTGCAACATTAAAGAAAGTGTTGGATAGCATAGGGGTAAATATTACTATTCCCACTCCAGAGATAGCAACAGTAGGGAAAGTGTTGGATACCATAGGAGTAAAAATGACTATTCCCACTTCAGAGAGTGCTACAGTAGGGAAAGTGTTGGATAGCGGAGTGGATAAAATTACTATTCCCAGTCCAGCAAGTGCAATAGCAGGGAAAGTGTTGAATATCGGAGAGGAATAATTTACTATTCCCACTCCGGCAGGTAGAATTGTAGGGAAAGTGTTGGACAGTGGAGTGGAATAATTCACTATTCCCACTCCAGGGACTGCAACAGTAGGGAAAGTGTTGGATAGCAGAGGGGATAAAATGTACTATTCCCACTCCAGAGAGTGAAATAGTAGGGAAAGTGTTGGATAGCAGTGGGGAATAATTTACTATTCCCACTCCAGCAAGTGCTACAGTAGGGAAATTGTCGGATAGCGGAGGGGAATAATTTACTATTCCCACTCCAGGGAGTGCATCAGTAAGGAAAGTGTTGGATAGAGGAGGGGAATCATTTACTATTCCCACTCCAGGGAGTGCAACTGTAGAGAAAGTGTTGGATAGCGGAGGAGTAACAATTAATATTCCCACTCCAGTGAGTGCAACAGTAGGGAAAGTTTTGGATAGCGATGGGGAATAATTTACTATTCCCACTCCAGCGAGTGCAACAGAAGTGAAAGTGTTGGATAGCAGAGGGGATAAAATTACTATTCCCACTCCAGCGAGTGCAACAGTAGGGAAAGTGTTGGATTGCTTAGGGGAATAATTTACTATTCCCACTCAAGCAAAATAATTAAAATTAACAAACAATAAAAACATTTTTTTACCTCCCACCATATTCCCCTATAAATGACACTACAAATATTGTAAGACATAACACGATTAACATAATTATTTCATTCATTAAAATTAACAAGCAATTTAAAAACAATCAATAATAACATAATTCACTATTAGCACTATAAAACAACTTAAAATAAATATTATAATAAAAAAAATATATATTAATCATTAAATTACTTCCCACCCTATTCCCCTATGAACTCACAACCCGCTCCTACAAAAAGAACACAATGAAGATATTTATCAATTAATGATTAATAATTAACTAAATATTAAGTAATTAATAATAAATGAATTACAATTATTATAAAATATCAAATACATAAATATAAATTAACACCATTATTAATTAATTATAATTAAATTGCTTCCCACCCTATTCCCCTATAAACCCACACCCAATACGGAACAAAAACACAAAATGTTATTAAAATAAATGAATAACTTCTAAATATTAATATTAAATTTATTATAATTAAATTACTTCCCACCCTATTCCCCAATAAACCCACAACCCGCTACGGAACTAAAACGCAAAATGTGATTTTTAAAAATGTAATAACTTCTAAAAATGTAACACATATATTAGAAAAAAAAATGCAATACTTGCTCAAAAAATAAAACACATACATGTCAAATACACACTAAAATACATAACACTAAATCAAACAAGGATATCTTTAACAACAACATTTTTTCTATCTATATTAATTACTTCGATATTTTGAAAAAGGATATTACTTACTTTCAACTCGATATTCTTGACAACGATATTCTGACTGTCGATATTTTTGTAGTCGAGATTTTGGATTCGATATTACTGCTACTCGATATTTCCTACTTGATATTATGTCTGTTCACGAGACTCGTATCCGTCTATTCTTTGCTCTTTTAGTGTTTCTCTTTTTATTCCAATTTTTGCTGCTGCAATTTCAAGATCTAACACCTTCATCTCTTCTTCCTATTTTTATCTGTTGTACTATTTTCTCTCTTTTTTTTTTTAACAAAACACCCATACATGTCTGTGTTCTCAGCATCATCAGTGTCCAATCACTTTGTTTCTGTTTAGGATCTTCTTTTGCTGCAAGTGAGTTCCAGGATCTGGGTCTGTCCGATATACAATGAGAAACAATACAACCTGTACTGATATTACATCTAATAGATTGTCTAGACCTATAGCCTACAAACGACAAAAACAGTGACAACTGTCGTATTCAACAACAATCTCCTCCTCCCTCTACCCTCACTCCCAGGCGTGCCTTGGTTGGGCCCTGTGACGAAGAGAGCCTGCCGCTGAAAGAAAGCCCGACAAAGAATGGTGGTCAGTTCCTACCCCTGCATTACCTTTTATTCATTCTCCACAGGACGAGTGGAACTGGGAAACCACTCCGATACTCTCACACAGCCAGGAAGAAAACGTAGATGACGCCTTTAATTGGGAGTTCCAAGATGACGTAACCACTCCCACTCACGACCTAAGAGCAACACTATTGGTTAAAAAGGAGGAAGAAGAGAAGACAGCGGGTGACATCACCGACGGAGTGGAGGAGAAAGGCGTCTGCACCGCGTTCATAAAGGAATACAGAGGACGAGAAGAAGAAGCAAGCAAGACGGAAAGAAGGCCGACCCCGGGAGAAGACTCGACATTGCCTGGAGGCCAACGTCAACACGAGCCGCCAAGCCACGCTCACAGGGAAGCGTGGCTGAACCAGGTACGAGCCAGGTCCACGGGCTGGGTAGGAAGGCGGGGAGACCCTGTAGGGTAATCGCTAAAAGCAGGGCACCTCTCTCGCATAGTTCCCCTCTTTACCCTTCCTTTGCCCCCCTTTTTCCACCAAACCTCACAATTGCCCCTACGTCGTGCACAGCCAGATACTTTTTGAATGCTCGCTAGTGCACAGTGGTGATCCTCTCACCTCCCGGTTCCTGGGGTACAGATAACCGTTTGAGGACAGTGTCCCTAATACACTCTATCTCTTTCTCCTATGTACTCGGCTGGAGGCGAGTCCATCTGGCAGAAGAGAAAAACGAAAAGGAGAGTCAGCAGAGTCCACCAAAGTCCACCAAACACCGGAAACCTACCGCCATCATGGATCCGGCTCAACCAACCCGGGAAGGACTTAGCAATCGCCCAAGAAAAGTGTTCAAACAAATAAAACCCTATCTAACACGACCCGGTCTCCGGTCCCTTACTTCTACCCCGCCACAACTGGTGTCAGAAGTGGGATCTTCGAACTCCATCCGTCAACCTAGGATGGATCAGGTCATACAACTCCTCATAAAGGGACAGGAGAAGCTAGAGTGGGCGGTAGAACGCCAGATGACGTCAGCCCAGGAGGATCGCAAAGTTTTTAGATACACCATCTCGGCTCAAATTGAAGGTCTACAGAAGGTGATACATGACCCAGGGAACCCTGTGATACCAGAAAGACGACCTCCCGCACCTCACCACTCAAGTGTGTCTCTCCAAAAATATGTAACAGGAGAGGATCCGGATGCTTTCCTGACAAACTTTGAAAGGGCTGCACGAGCATGCGGTTGGCCTGAAGAAAAATTGCAGTTTTCTCGGCCTGGATGCCGAAGCCTATCGCATTAGGTTCCGAAAAGAAAGAGGTATACCAGGCGAAAATCCCCAAACTCTGTTTTTTAGATTAAAAATGGCGGCGGACAAATGGTTAAAGCCTACCAGTAGTAGCAAAGAAGATATCATGAACAGGATCTACTTAGAACAATTCATAGAGGCTTCACCATACGGAACCCAAAGATGGTTGAGACAGCATTCAGGGTTGTCCGCAGAACAAGCCATTGAGATGGCAGCAAATTATTCACGAGCCCAGCCCCGGGCTCTACCTTGGGACAATGAGAAAACCACTAAAGGAGTTCCTCCATCTAAAACAGAGAAGAGATATAAACCGTCACTAGAGGTCGTGAAACCAAAGACTTACAAAACCGACTTCACCCTGCCTAAAGGTCCACAATGCTTTGATTGTGGAGAATGGGGCCATATCGCCAGGATATGCCCCAAACTAAAACCAGTGGAGGAACCTATGGAGGTCGGATATATTCCTAAAGCAGTTATGTACACTGCAGAAATGGGACCCTCATATTATGTAAGTGTGCAGGTGAATAACAAGGTTAAAAGAGCCGCTCGCTGCCTGTATCCTGCCTGTATCCTGTTACACGACCCCTGGTTTCTGCTGGGACACCTTCTTTTCATCATTGCCAGAGGAGTGCGATTTTACCTGGACTGCTTCTGCGCGGACACGGGCTCAAGGGACTACGAGGACCAGCATTCCCAGTTAGTTTTCAGCTGGTGCCTCTTCCCGTGATTAGCCCACCACCTGCTCTATTTAATCAAGCCTCTTTTACGCAACGCGGGACGTGCCTGGGCGATGCCCGGGACAAGGGCGGGACCGTCTCAGGCCGTCCGAGGACGAACGAGGCCGGGCTGGGCCTCCCCCCTTAGTTTTGAGTTGGGATACATTCTTGTTGTTTGTATTTTGGGCCTTTATACTTCATAATTGTATTTGACAAAATTTCTTGTGTATACTTTCTGTATCTTCCCTCGTGTCAGTGTCCTTTGATTTTTAGTTATAATGGCACAACGTCCTAGGAAGGGTAGAAATGTTACTCTTTCTACTACTAGTGGGGCGGTTACCGGTACTATTGATCAATTCATTAAACGGGCAACAGTGGTGTTAAGAAAAGAAATAGCACTTACTGAGAAACGGTTGTCCCTAGATCTTTTAACTGGGAAGCGCTCCTCATTGGGTGCTATTGGGTCTGCGGTCACTCCCGAACAACTCGGACCTATAGATCCCCTTGTCACCCAGAGTCCAATACCTAGTTCCCTGCCGGTGGAGCCTGAAAATTCAATGGTCGGCCCTATACTATGTTCATCAACAACTAGTTCAGTCTCTAGTGGTTCGAGTTGTAGAGCCTCCAAACCTCCATTGCCACATAGTTCCGCTCCCAAAGGCCAAAATCCGGTGTTACCAGTTAGCAAAAATCTTAAAACCAATGCGAACACTAAAACTAGCAAAAGGAAGAGGGGGTGGTTCACAGAAGGGTGGCCCTGCCAAAATTCCAAAAAATACAAACACAAATCCTACTCCACACTCCACGGTTCCGCTCCCCAGCCCGCATACGGCGTCCCCAGGCCCTTACCAATTATCTCTCCAATGCAGCTTAAATGAGGGGTTTTTAGGAAAAATTGAGAAATTAGTTAAATCTCTGATGCTACCTCTAGTGGAGAGAACGAAAATGATTAACTCCAAACTAGAACAGCTTGAAAAGCTAGTTACAGTGAACACCGGCAAGCTTGACATGCTTGCGAAAGTTATGGAGAACAAAAAGGCCACTGTTCCTGCTTCCAAAGACCGGGGGTCTAGTGATTGTACTAGGGCTGTTAAACCGGGTATTATTGATAGGCCATTTAATCGACTTGTACAATCATGTGTGGAGAAGCGCCCTTTAGCGAGTAACTCTCCAGGTTCCATTGGGAATAGGGGCACGGGGCAGGGGTGGCGGCTAGTACGCAGTCTGCACTGCATGTACAAACAGTAGTCACTCAGCCTAATGGGCACACTCCCCTGGGTGGCGAGGGTATTAAACAGCTGCTCCCCTGTGTAAACCTTCCCCCTGAGTCTGTACCATACACGATTATACTGGTGGGTGTAACAGGAATTGGGGCTGAGAAAGTAGAATCACACAGGGAGTTAAAAAACAAAGTAATTTATTGGCTTAACAAGAACAGAACTCTCCCTCCCTCTTCTAACACAGAGATATTAAATGTGAGGACAGTGAGTCGTAGTATTAAGGTTCTAGAGGGTGATTGTGTCATTGTGAATTTTAGAGACCCCTGGGTAGTTGAGTATATTTGTAGAGAACCAAGATATGGGAGAGTGGGAGACATTCAGTCCCTAGGCCTAAACTATTTTTATGCCCACGAGAGTTGTGGTCCATCCCATCCACTACACAATCTTCACAGAGGGAGACTACATGTTGATAATCCCTCTGATAGGGTGGAGCACTATCTCCCTTTGACAAATCAATTTGATCCGCTTATAGGCTTAGAGGGGGTGGATTGACTTACCAACCCTACTGGTGGTAATATTGTGTTCAATTCATTGGGCAGGGTCCCATATGGAAGCCAACCCTGCAGAGCGAGGGATATTTTAGTGGATGCCAGAGCAGTGGTTTGTGTTGTTGTGGACAGTGGTATAACACCATGTGCATGTATCGGGGAGGAGAATGCACTCCTGGTAGCGAATGTTCTGGATACGGCCAGGGTTGGCCGGATGGTCGGTCGGTTATAAGAGCACTCTTAGATTCGGGGTGTAAACAATCAGTTATTCAAAAAGTATTAGTCAATCCCCAACAGGTAATCCCCGAATCCTTGTTACACATCAGATGTGTACATGGGGATGTTAAGCCCTATCCCTTAGCGTTAGTCACTCTCTATCCTTTAAGTGGGGCCCCTAGTACGGTAAATGTGGGAGTAGTAGAGTCCCTTCCTGAAGACCTGATTTTAGGGGTAGACAATCCGGACTTCCTGTCCCTCTTTCAGTTTGAGCTTAAAAAGAGGGAAAAAGACCCGAGTACACCATGCCCTTCCCTGATCACAACCGAACCATGGGTAACAGACTGAAGCTTTCGCTTTGCACAGGCCAATGATGCGACACTCTTTAACGCTTGGGAATCAGCACATATTGACCAGTCCTCCCCTTCCTCCAGTTACCCACGGTTTATTATAGTAAACGATCTGTTGTATAGGGAAGGAAAACAGGGAGAGTCAAGGCAGTTACTAGTACCCCAGATATTTCAAGACCAAATACTATTCTATGCTCACACTCACCTAACGGCAGGACATTCTGGGGCAGAGAAGACGACCCAAAGCATATTGAGAGACTTCTACTGGCCAGGCATTTATAAGGACACACAGACATATTGCCAAACATGTGAAATATGCCAAAAAGGAAACCTCCAACGTCCACCTGCAGTCCCTTTATAGCCTATACAAATCATCGGAAATCTATTTGAAAGAATAGGCATGGACATCATAGGTCCACTGCCTCGGACATTCCGGGGTAATCTTTGTGTGTTGGTCCTGGTGGATTACGCAACCCGCTTCCCAGAGGCTTTTCCTCTTTAAGCTCCCACCTCGAAGAATATAGCCGAAAAGCTGCTGGAGCTTCTCACACGAGCCGGGTTCCCCAGAGAAATCCTAACGGACCAGTGGACCCCTTTTGTGTCTCGCCTAATGAAGGAAGTATGTCAGTCATTAGATATGCAGCACATCCGCACGTCATCATACCATCCCCAGACTCACGGATTGGTGGAGCGTTATAACTGAACACTGAAAACTACACTTAAAAAAATGCTCACCGTCGAAAATAAAGACTGGGATTGTATGCTACCATTTGCCCTATATGTGTTGCGCGCACAGATACAGAGCAGCCTGGGATGCTCTTCATTTGAATTACTGTATGGCACACCGCCTCGTTCCCTCCTCGAGATCACTAAGGAGTTTTGGAAAAAGAAGAAGAGACATAACAAAGGTCCTTATTGGAGTACACCAACCAATTAAAAACCAAAATAGGAAAATTACGAGATTTGGCGTTCTCGCAATTGGCAAAAAGTAAAGCGAAACAGAAGACGTACTACGATAAAGGGAAGAGATGGAGGAAGTTGTCTGTTGGAGATTGGGTGTTGGTGGTGTTACCATCTTCCACAAAGAAATTCCAGAGCGAATGGTTAGGACCCTATCCTGTCATAGAAACAATCGGCAATACAACGTACCGGGTACGAATATCACCTTCGTGCCATCAGACCTACTACATTAATCTTCTTAAAAAATGGTTGGGCCCAGTCCCCAAGACAACGCAACTGATGATACCCACTAGGATAGACAGTTCCACGGTGAACCAACTTCCAGTGAATGAGGACATCACAAATGAGATGAAGGATGGCCTACGATGCACACTGAACCAGTTTGCCGACATATTTTCAGATACCCTCGGAAGAACCAATCTAACCGAGCACTGTATTGAGACCATGGAAGGGAAGTATGTTAGACAGAAACCTTATCGAATACCAGCGGCCAGACGAGACAATGTAAAAAAGGAAATTCAAAAGATGCTTCGTTTGGGAGTGATTCGCCCCTCAAAAAGCAACTGGTAGTCACCTATTGTAATGGTCCCAAAGCCGGACGGGTCAACAAGATTTTGCATGGACTTTAGGGGCTAGAATGCAATTTCCTCTTTCGATGCCTACCCGATTCCACGAGTCGATGAATTGATTGAGCGCATGAGTGAAGCAAGATACATCACCACGTTCGATTTACCCAAGGGATATTGGCAGGTACCCCTACAAGAGGAAGATAAGCGGAAAACCGCATTCTCTACGAAAGAAGGCCTCTTTGAGTTCAACGTTCTACCATTTGGCTTGCAAGGGGCCCCCGCAACTTTTCAGCGGCTTATGAATACAATCCTTCAGCCATAAAAGAATTTTTGTTCCGTTTACCTAGACGACATCGTCGTTTTTAGCAAAACGTGAAACGAGCACCTAGAACACATGCAGGCAATTCTACGAGCATTGAAACTGGCAGGATTGCATATTAATGCAAAAAAAATCACGAGCAGCCTTTCAACGAGTAAAGTACCTAGGATATGTTTTGGGGGACGGAGTCATTGCTCCCCAGTCGGAAAAAGTCAAGGCTATAGTCAACACCCCTTTCCCTTCAAACAAAAGAGACCGACGAGCTTTTTTAGGACGAATAGGTTATTATCGGAGATTTATACACAGCTTTGCCGAAATTGCCACTCCCCTGACAGATATGCTAAAGAAAGATGAAAGGCTTATACGGCACCCATCTACCGAAGCAAGACAGGCTTTCCAAACGCTAAAGAAAGCTATTACTACCAGCCCAGTGTTGATATCCCCAGACTTCAGTAAACCCTTCTCCCTAGCCACAGATGCCTCTAACACAGGAGTAGGTGCAGCATTATCCCAGGTAGGCGAAGATGGAATGGAACACCCTATCTCCTACCTAAGCAGGAAGCTGTTTCCCAGGCAAACTAGATGTCCAACGATAGAGAGGGAATGTCTAGCGATACGGTGGGCAGTGGAAAAACTTAGATATTACTTGGAAGGGAAACCTTTCATCCTTTATATGGATCATGCCCCACTAAATTGGATGTGTAGAAACAAATCCCAAAACCCCAGGGTACTCCGCTGGTTTTTGTTTCTACAACCCTTTAGGTTTGAAGTACGACATTGCAAAGGAAGCGAGAATGGCAACGCTGATTACCTATCTAGGGTACTTTACATCCCCGAACAGGAGGAACCATGGGGGGGTGAACTGTGACGAAGAGAGCCTGCCGCTGAAAGAAAGCCCGACAATAAAGATTGGTGGTCAGTTACTACCCCTGCATTACCTTTTATTCGTTCTCCACAGGACGAGGGGAACTGGAAAACCCCTCCAATACTCTCACACAGCCAGGAAGAAAACATAGATGGCGCCTTTAATTGGGAGTTCCAAGACGACGTAACCACTCCCACTAACGACCTAAGAGCAACACCATTGGTTAAAAAGGAGGAAGGAGAGAAGACAGCGGGTGACGTCACCGAAGGAGTGGAGGAGAAAGGCGTCTGCACCGCGTTCGGAAAGGAATACAGAGGACGAGAAGAAGAATCAAGCGAGACGGAAAGAAGGCCGACCCCGGGAGAAGACTCGACATTGCCTGGAGGCCAACGTCAACACGAGCCGCCGAGCCACGCTCACAGGGGAGCGTGGCGGAACCAGGTACGAGCCAGGTTCACGGGCTGGGTAGGGAGGCGGGGAGACCCTGAAGGGTAATCGCTAAAAGCAGGGCACGTCTCTCACGTAGTTCCCTTCTTTACCCTTCCTTTGCCTTCCCCCTTTTTCCACCAAACCTCACAATTGCCCCTACGTCGTGCGCAGCCAGATACTTTTTGAATGCTCACTAGTGCACATTGGTGATCCTCTCACCTCCCGGTTCCTTGAGGTACAGATAACAGTTTGAGGACAGAGTCCCTAATACACTCTATCTCTTTCTCCTATGTACTCGGCTGGAGGCGAGTCCATCTGGCAGAAGAGAAAACCGAAAAGGAGAGTCAGCAGAGTCCACCAAAGTCCACCAAACACTGGAAACCTACCGCCATCATGGATCCGGCTCAACCAACCCGGGAAAGACTTAGCAATCGCCCAAGAAAAGTGTTCAAACAAATAAAACCCTATCTAACACAACCCGGTCTCCGGTCCCTTACTTCTACCCCGCCACAGGCCCATTGTTGGGTAGAAGGCAGAGGTCTTGCCATCCTCTTGTAGGTTCTATCGTCTGATACCAACAGTAACACTTGTACATTCAATTTGCTAGGTTGGCAAAGTGCCTCACACTCACCTGCTTAATCAGCTAAGGTCCTCTAGGTCATCAGTTTGAGGGTCATTCCCATTATTTAGTTCCTCCACCATCGCCGCTCAAGCTCTGGCAGCCTCTAGTTAGCCCCAAACTCGTAAGGCCTTTCTAATCCTGACCGCTCCCTCATAGTACGACCAGCGTGGTACCTCCCTATTCCAATTTTCCAGACTGGGTCCATTGTGCCCCTTCCAGTTCCGGGTTATCTCTCTTTTAGCTAGGTGAAGTGCCAGGTACTGAAATCTGCTAGTGAGTTTAGTCTTGGGAGTATGTGGGAAACAATGGAGGAGGCAGTGTTGTGGTGTACAGTGAACCTCTCTGTCTAGCAACCCAGTTAGCGTGTTTGTAACAGTTTCTAAAATCCCCCAGGTTTGGCAGCTGCAGAATATGTTGAGGAACTCTGCCCCTACCTCTGCACACGAGGGCATTTGGCATCTGTCACCGCAAAGTAACGGTTTATCCGTTTTGGAGTAAGGTATGCCCTATGGAGCACATAAAAGTTAATACGTTTAAAACGCACATTTCTAGAAATCTTAGGAATGTGTCTCAATAGTCCATCCCACACTTTCTCCTCCATGGGGGTCCCCAGATCTTCCTTCCAGCTTATCTGTAGTTTATACAGTGGGGCCATACCCTCATGTAGGAGGCATGTGATTGCTTTGTATGTCCCCGAGGATAGCACAATGTATTGGCACCCAGCCTATCCGCCATCCCCATATATTCCAGTGTTTCTGTATTGTGCTATTAGCGCTTTATTTAAAAGGAAATGTCCTCTCGGGAACTCATATCGTCCCTTAAAGTCTTCGAATGGCAGTAGTGTTCCGTCCTCGTACAGGGCCCCCACTGTGTTTGCTCCAGCCGCTCACCATTCACTCAGTCCGTGCCGTACACCTCCATGTGGGAGTTCTGTGAGGGAGTCTAATGGGATGTCTGGGGCATAAGGTCTCTTAGTTTTTGATTTCTGTAGGCAGTGGCCCCAGCACTTATGTAACACTTGGAACTCAGAGTTAGTATTTGTTTTTGAAATAGCCAGCCTCAGTACTGCTTGGGACAACAGCTGGATGTCAAAAACATAGCAACCCAGTTGCTCTGTTCAGTTTTTCCTACCAGCCACCCACTGTGTGAGCCCTTGGAGCTCGGCTGCTAGGTAGTAACTTTCAACGTCAGGGAGGGCCAGCCCCCCCACATGAACCCTATAATTAATGATCTGAGGTCTCCTCAGTGACGATTGTCCGCTTACGATAGCCGGAAGCTCGTTTAAATACTTAGGGATTCACGTCATCGTTGATTCCAGGGAATTTTTCACTAAAAACCTACAGCCCCCACTGGAGCGTTTTAGGAGAGATGTGCGCCACTGGGAGACACTGCCACTCACTTTGCTGGGAAAGGCGGCGCTTTTCAAGATGATGGCTTTGCCACGCTTCCTCTATGTTCTGGAAAACACATCAGAAACAACCTACCGACTCTAAAGCTATCAAAGCACAGGTCTGTAGCCTATTATTTATACTACTATTATAAAGAGAGAACTGTGTCCTTTGAGCCAGGTAAACTCGAAAAGTACACCACCAATCCAAACACCCAAGACATCTTTGAAAACCTCAGGGCAAGCAGAAGGACATAGGCTATTAAAAATAAAAAATATACGTTGTTTAAAAAATTTTGAAATAAAAATAAAGTAGTCCCTTGCAAGTAGCGCCAGACACGACGTCTGCGTGATGACATCATTTGCGCTCCCTGGCAACACATCCTGAAATGGCGGCGAGCTGCCCGGGGTGTCCGAGGCTGTGCAGCTCTGCGGATCGTGCCCATTGACGGAAGATCACGACCTGCTGGGAGGACTGCCGCGGCCCTGCTTGCTGCTGGGCGAAGTGGCGGCCTGTACGGGCGGGGCGCCTGGAGCGGGACCGGACAATCCCTTAGAGCGCGGACGGGGGTGAGTCCTGGAGTGACTGGCGCTGCTTCATGCGCGGCTAGCGGGAGGTAGCAAACGGTGAATTACAGGAGGAAAAGCGCCTGGAGCAGGACCAGCGGCTGAGGTAAGGCTCAGGCTCTCCGGGACACGGGAGGGAGGGGGCCGGGGCGGGAGGGGGAGGGGGCGGGGGGTTGGCCCTGAACAACGGTGGCTGAGGTAAGGCTCAGGCTCCGGGACACTGTCGTGGCAGGCAGGGGCCGGGGCAGGAGTGCACCCAAGCCTGAAATGCAGCCCCTAGCCCCCTTCTGCCCCAGGCAACGCTGGGGCGGGCTGCTAGTGGGGTAATAAACCGCCACGCATAGCTTAGGTCAAACTGGTGAAGGGATGGTATGATGGTGGAATAGCACTCCCTGATATACAGCTCTATTACTGGGCAGCACAGCTTAAGGTGATTAATCACTGGCTACATGTCCCACACTCGGACCCAGCGTATAAGGCAGACAGAGCGCAGCTCGGCACAAGCACCATACTTTCTCCCCTCTATGATAAAAAATTTGCTCTGACAATGTTCGGCCCACTACGGCATACGCTGTATTGTGGCATGCTGCACAGACCAAACTGGGGTGGAGGGGGGTACTGACGCAACTTATTCCATTATGGGACAACAAAAAACTGGGAAAGCTTCGAAACAGTAGGGGCTTCGCCCACTGGGATGACATAGGAATATCGACAGTGGGAGACCTGTGTCAGGGTGGGGAAATGGTGTCGTTCGAACGTCTCCAACAATTATACAATATGGCGCCCTCTGAACGGTATAGATACATGCAAATTAGACATGCCCTGATGTCGGTGATACCTCCCGGCTCGGATATCCCTGAGGCGTCACCTATGGAGGATAGACTGTTGACAGATTTCATGCATAAAAAGCTACATCATTCCCATACCGTAAATTGATAAACAACTTACCTGATCCTACAGGCCCACTCAAAGTTAAGTGGATACAGGACATAGGCGAGATGGATGAATCTGAGTGGCAGGAAGCGTTGGCATTCCCGAAGGAGGTGGGAATACCCTCACGCCTTAGACTAGTACAACTAAAAATTCTGCACCGTTCAAACTACACCAGACTAGTTTTACACAAGAAGAAACAAATAGATCACCCCTTTTGTCTCAGAGGGTGTGGAGATGAAGGAACGTTCTTCCACACGATATGGGAATGTCCTAGAATAGCAACATACTGGACCCAGGTAATGCGTACTGTGTCTCAGGTGCAGGGGGTGTCGCTAGTACCTGACCCAGGCAGATGTTTATTAAATGTGTGGGAACCCAATGATCTTACACGACACGGGCAAACTTGGGTCACACTCGGAATAATGATAGCTAAGAGGAATATAGCACAGAGATGGGGCGGGTTGGAGGTGCCTTCTCTCTCAGCCTGGAGCACAAACATGGATGAGGCTATGATAACTGAACGGACAGTGTTTAGTAATAGAGGATGCCCCAGAAAGTGGTCTAAAATTTGGGGGGCTTGGAATGATTATAGGGGGGTATTTGTGATCCACCAGCGGAGAATGACAGTGATAGCTCGGAAGGGGATGAGGAATGAAGGGAGATGGGGGGAAGGAACGGATCGGGGAGGAAATGGTGGGCAATCCGGGGGATAGAATATGTATACTCTTTGAAGAACTGTGTATTGTTGAACTGAGATGTGTTCCAGATTTGTTGTGTATGCGATTGATACAAATTGCTGATGGGATTAAAACAATAAAAATGTTTCCAACAGAAATGCCAAAAAATAAACATCTTAGCCATGGGGAACAGCCAAAGAATACTTTGTTATCCACTGGAAAAAGAGCAACCATTCACTCTGACCAGGGCCCTGATGTAAATTTAAATGAAAAACCAACGCCCATAGAACATGCTAAGAATAGTAATAAAGAGTTGATGAGTGTTACCACAAGACAGACCCCAGCCTTTAATAATTTGCCGCCTGAATGTGGCGCCTATGTTGCGGTGCTTGTAAATGTTCCCAAACTAAAGAAAGACCAAGTAGAAAATCACGATACACTCAAAAACAAAACCTTACACTGGTTGATTACCAACTGTGATTTTCCCATAGAGGGGGCTAACCAGATTATATTAACACAAAGGGTGGGATGGGTGGGGCCCCTTAGGAAACACTTTGAGGGGGACTGCATAATCATAAACTTTAAATTCCCTTATTTGGCTAGGTATACTCTTGCCAATGCCCCACCTCCATTAGTATGAGAGTATACCACGACCCTCCTTCCCTTAGGGTACTTATACGGGCACCTGTTAGGACCCAAACACTATGATAATACGAGTATTAATTATAATTTTGCCCCAAATAAACCGCAAACAGCAGAAAGGTCCGACCCTGTTTTGCAATTCCAACTTACAACAGATACCAGGCTTTTTACTCCCTAGAGGATAACGATTGACATACGTTGGCTTTGGATATAATCAGGGTAAATGGTCTAACTGGGGGTCGACAGAAGGGCTTAGATGAAGCAGGTAGAGAGGTTTTGCTATTCCTCCCCTTGTCACCTTCTGTACCAACTCTGTCATGAAGGATGATATATATATAGTGTAACAAAAAGGGCAATTGTTGTTACAACGTCAATAACTCTCGAGACACTGCCCGTGATCCCACAGAAAGACATTCCTGTACTGTCCTCACATAAACCAGTACCTGCCAATTTAAATTTAGATGTAGGATATAGCCTGGTTACTTGGAACATTGCTGGTCTTACCGGGAAATTGGATACACCTTTTTGGAGGGATTTTATCACTGTAGGGCATGACATCATTTGCCTCCAAGAAACATGGTGCAAGAAGCCTATTGTCATAGAGGGATATATTTCTCATTGGCTAAGCATTGCTAATTCTGCAGCCTGCAGAGCAAAGGGTGGCCTTTTAGTTTTGATATCAAACAAATTAGTAATGTGCAAGATTAAAAGTTGTACCCCAGTTGACATATACAGCCAGGTGTTGCGAATAGAATTTATTAAAGGTAAAGATCTAATACTTATCAATTATTATAATAATATTTTCGAAAATAGCAGAGGTAATATTTTACACCCACTTGGGCGTGAAATTAAAAAGGCTCAGGCATCATCACGTAAACAGGCCATCATCCTCTGGGTAGGTGATTTTAACATCAAATCCTGCCCACTGGCCCTGAGTAAGTCATGTGGATTCAGGAAGGAAGCTGACGCTGATGATGATGTTGATCACTTACATTTTCCCCATTGCGGTTATGGCACAACCCTAAATAATCTGATAGTAAAGTTGGATTTTGAACTACTCAGTTGTACCAAAAATAGGGGAAACAGTATCTGCCCAACCTTTACTGGCAGGAATGCCAATACTAATATTGACCATATACTGATCTCTTGTAATACTGATTACTCCAATTTGTGGATTATGGAGCAAGGAACAAGTGATCACAATAGTATATCTATATCGCTACTGTGCTGGGGAAATAAACAATCCGCAGATAATAAACGCATTAATAACATTGCCGCCACAAGAACTAATGGCGTGAGGATCAAATGGGCTGGCATTGATCCCCAGAAAATGCAAAAGGAGGTGGTAAGGAAGTGCAGTACTGAGATAGATTACTGCCTTAGCGATAATGTTAATCCTAATATCTTGCTCACTAGTTTTCTTAAGATAAATGAAACCATAGAAGGCCTATTTACCAAAAGAAATAGTGGATCTAAGGTAGTATGTTCAGGGTGGTTTGATAAAGGTTGTACATTGGCATTACACGAATTAAAACAAGCCCTGTGCACCAAACTCCGAAACAATATGACCATTAAAACTTCACGATATAACTATAAACTAGCTTTAGGAAATAGGAAAAGAGACCTTCAAGAGGAGGCTTGGAATAAACTTAACCTTGCAGCTGAAACAAACAATGGTAAACTATTTTGGGAGACTATAAATAGCCCATTTTTAAAGAACGATTGTGTGCCAAAATTAACTTCATATGTCGACTGCAATTCATAGACCGAACATTTCACAAATATTTTTAACTCAGATAGGTTGGTTTTAGATACAATTAGGTGTAATGACTGTATGTGGTCATCATTACCCTTGCAAATAAGTATAGATGAGGTATTCAAGGGATTAACTAATAGCAAAGGAGGCAAAGCCCCTGGCCCCGACGGGGTTCCGGTGGACTTATATAAAGCAGAAATGAATCTATGGGCCCCTATATTAGCAAGGATTTTTAACATGGCGGCAGAAGGACAGTTTCCGTTGTCGTGGGGTCAGTCGCTAATAATTCCTCTTTATAAAAAAGGATCAAAATCCGAAGCGTGTAATTACCGTCCGATCTCCTTATTAGACTCTTCCATTAAAATTATGAGCAGGGTCATGCTAAATAGATTGGAAATATGGGCTTTGGAGAATGATGTTTTATCAAAAGCGCAATACGGGTTCAGAAAAGGTCTAGGGACCTTGGAACAGTGCGTTAATCTCGACCTCCTGATTAATAAATACACTACTGTTAAGGAGGGAAACCTGCTCCTTTGTTTCGTGGACCTGAGTAGCGCCTTTGATCTTGTAGATCATTCTATTTTGTGGCTTACGTTATTGGATTCGGGCGCACCCAAGGAAATTGTACACTTTTTAGCAAGACTTTATGAGAAGGTATCCTGCAAAGTACGTTACGGTCCAAATGGTGAATGTACCCCTTTTTTTAAAGTCACAAGAGGCATCAGACAGGGTTGAGTTCTGGCCCCTCTTTTATTCTCATTATTTATCAATTAAGTCGACGCAACCCTAACCCAGATACCTGCAACCCTAACCCAGATACCTGCGAATGCCCCACTTATAGATGGGAAAGTCGTTCCAATTTTATTATATGCAGATGACGCTGTTTTATTATCACGCACTCAGATCGGACTTCAACGACTTATTGAGAGTTTTGTAATATTCATAAAGAGGAGGAAACTTTTAATCAACAAAACCAAGACTTTTACCTTTGGCATGCGGGAAAAAACCTAAGTCAGCTAGAACTTTTTATATAGAAAACGCTAAAGTGCAATCTGTTAAAACGTTCTGCTATCTAGGAATAACATTTGCAGGGGACGGGAAATGAGCAAACGAACACGAAAATGTGAGCCTCAAAATGAGTAGGAACACCAAAAGCATATTCAGAATTTTAACCAAACTAGGGGATAGAAGAATAAAAGACATGGTGGTTATTTATAACACTAGGTGTGCCTCGTCTGCGTTATATGGAGCAGGCGTTTGGGGCCACCATTGTGGAAAGACGCTACAGTATGATGAAAATAAGTTCCTAAAGCGCTTATTGTCTGTTCCCCCTTCCGCGTCTATGGAACTAATTCACAAGGAACTGGGAATAGATTACATTTCAGACTTGGCTGCCTTACGCCCCTTGACACTTTGGCGTTCACTCTGGTCAAAAACGGAAACCCTATTCACACAAATGATTATTAGAGATTGTATGAGTCTAGACCATTTTTTTCGTATCCCGTGGCTTAGATATATTCACTATTGGTTTAATCTCCTGTACAATCGCAATATCCTTTTGGAACCAGAGTTTGTAGCATCAATTCCAAAGAAGGAGCTAAAAGTAATGTGTTTATCTCATTGTAAGGAGGTCAGAGAGAAATTGTCTGGGAAACAACCTACATTTGTTTTTTATCAGGAATTAAACCTAAGAAAAGGTTTCCAGACATATCTAACTTTAGTGTCACGAAATTCCCATTGTTTTGTTTTAACGCAACTAAGGTTGGGAATTGTTCACCACCTTGTGGCATTTCCGCACATGAAAATAAGCACTACTTCCACATGTCCTTGTGATAATACCTTGAGACAAAGTTGATGCCACTTTTTAATGTTTTGTAAATGTTATCATTCATTTAGGAAATTTTATTTGAAACCTATCTTTTTAAAAAATAATGTTCGCTTCACTAAAATGGCAATGAAGTTAATATCATCTTTAGAAGGCGCAGACATTTGTTTTTATGTTGCTTCGTATATTTTAAAATGTATAGCTGCCAGGAAATCAATTATCCATTGAGCGTGTACCAAGATCGAATATTAAAATTGTA
Source organism: Lissotriton vulgaris (assembly GCF_964263255.1). Lineage (NCBI taxonomy): Eukaryota > Metazoa > Chordata > Amphibia > Caudata > Salamandridae > Lissotriton > Lissotriton vulgaris. The sequence goes on from NC_141700.1 coordinate 365,425,810, forward strand.
AAGCCCTTTCGCACATTGTGCAACTATGAATCGTATGACACTTTAGTATGGCCCTTCTGCACTCTAGCAAGTTTTGCATAAACTGCCTAGTAGCCGACACTTTAGCATGGTCCTTTTGCACTTTAGCAAGTTTTGCACAAATTGCTTAGCATTCAACACTTTATTGCGAAATTTTCACGTAACATAATAATTTTATAACAAGCATTTGCAATGCAATAGGTCTCGCATTAGGAAAGTTTGAGCTATTGGTATTGTAAATGATTTTTCTTTAAATTTATGTGTTGGTTTTGAAAATAGCGAAATTAATAGCTTTGTCATTTACAATGCCAATAGTTTTAACTTTCGCAACTGTGATACCTATAGCATTTGTAATGCAATATTTGTTGTATTTACATGACTTAGATGTATTGATATTACAAATAACAATGGCTTTTGATTTTTTTAAATAATTCATACTTAAATAAAAGTTATTGTAATTTATAATGGCAATAGCTTAAACTTTTGTAAATAACTTTTGTGAAGATTATGTTCAGTGTATTTTATTGCGACGAAAATCCAAGAACAGCAGTGAAATATTAACTTTTTTTGTGACATTTGTAATAAAGCTTGAAACATTGAGAGAACATATTTGAACCAGTTGTTGTTGAATAGTTGCACAGATTGATGCTGTGGTGGTGCCCCCAAGTGATGCTGTGGAGGCCGTGAGTGATGCTGTGCAGGCCGTGAGTGATGCTGTGGAGGCCCTGAGTGATGCTGTGGAGGCCCTGAGTGATGCTGTGGAGGCCCTGAGTGATGCTGTGGAGGCCCTGAGTGATGCTGTGGAGGCCCTGAGTGATGCTGTGGAGGCCCTGAGTGATGCTGTGGAGGCCATGAGTGATGCTGTGGAGGCCATGAGTGATGCTGTGGAGGCCCTGAGTCATGCTGTAGTGTTCCAGAGTGGTGCTGAGTGATACTGGGTTGGCGCTGAGTGATGCTGTGGTGGTGCTGAGTGGTGCTGTGGTGGTGCTGAGTGATGCTGTGGTGGTGCTGAGTGATGCTGTGGTGGTGCTGAGTGATGCTGTGGTGGTGCTGAGTGATGCTGTGGTGGTGCTGAGTGATGCTGGAGTGGTAATGTGGTGGTGCTGAGTGATAATGTGGTGGTGCTGAGTGATAATGTGGTGGTGCTGAGTGATAATGTGGTGGTGCTGAGTGATAATGTGGTGGTGCTGAGTGATAATGTGGTGGTGCTGAGGGGTGCTGTGGTGGTGCTGAGTGATGCTGTGGTGGTGCTGAGTGATGCTGTGGTGGTGCTGAGTGGTGCTGTTGTGGTGCTGAATAGTAATGTGGTGGTGCTGAGTGGTGCTGTGGTGGTGTTGAGTGGTGCTGTGGTGGTGCTGAGTGTGTGTGAGAGAGTGTTGTAACTGAGTCAGAATTGAAATATCCCAGGACGCATAGCTCAGTTGCCTAAAAATGAGAAGGGGTTCAAGGTGCCACACGTATAGTGAGCCTCATAGGTGCTCCAGGGAGGCCCTAAGAGGGGAGGGGAGGATGTGGCCTCACGCACGCTCAGCGCTGTCTACTTTTGAATTGTGGTCGCAGGTTCTAGTCTGGGCGTCCAGATCTGAGCAAATCATTTAATCTCCCCGTGCCTGAAAAATGATTTTGACCTTGTTTAATATAATTGATGTTCACGTAAAGCGCTCCAATACATTTGAATCAAGTTCGTGCTATATAAAACTGCAAATAAATAAATAAAGCAAGGACCTAGAGAGAGACACATACGTCTATGATGAAACTGGCAGACCCGGGAGGAAGCTGAAGAGCAGGGGCAGTGGGAGCAACTGCACTTCACTGAAGCTTTATCTACAGTGTTACAAGACTGTAAACAAAGCAATCAGTGTGACTCGAGCTCATCCAGTCAGCCCTACGCTTATCACGCCACCCTCCGTGAGCTGTAAGAGGACACCAATGGGGACGCCCACCTTTGATTTTAGGAAGCTTTGGGCTCGTAAATGGTGGTTTCTTTCGCCGGGGTTTGCATCACAATGTAAACTGCTGGTGGGTGAGGTAAGGAGGGGCCTGGGGAGATGCAGAGGCATGTGAAAGTCCCTAGAGATTCCACGGACTCTCTACCGGGCTGAGTGTAAGAAGGCCCCTCGGAGTGACAGCACCCCCGATGGCCAGGGCCTAGAAGCCCAAAGTGGTGCTTAGGGCTCTAGCACAACACCATAGTCTGAGTTACTTAATATACAAACCCCAAGCCGGACATTGACGCTCCAACTCTTCAGCTGACATGTATCCAAACTTTAAAAGATCTCCGGATACACACATACACCCCCCAACCCACACTGCAACCAAATGCACAAATTATTCACCACCACCACAGTGCTGCAAATGCATACCAATGACAGTAGAGCGCTATACAAATCTGTGTTGCAAAACAGAACACATTCCTAGTTAATGCGTGCTCGCCGGTGGACCTTTGTATATGTTTCTCTTTCCTGTTTGCAAATGGTTACTGCTGATTTCGTGTGGGGTTTTCACATAGATACTAGAACTGCCCCCATCCTCAATAATGATGCAAGCAGTCTCTTAAAATGCGTCTTTACCAAACAAAGGCTGGCAACTCCACCACACCACGCACCCAGATAAACTATCTACCGCACATAGGCTGTAAATAAATGTAGCATCGTGAAGCCAGAAGCTTGGCTCCTTGGATGGCTCTGCCACATTGCTCGGCTTCTTAAACTTTCTCTTCAGTGTCGGCCACCTTTACCTGCTGTACTCACTCGTCTGCAAAATACACTACAAAGACAAGGTACAGTACCAGACAAAAGCACACCTTTTGAAACGGACCCGCAGTAGCTCTGAGGTTGTTTTTTTTGGCAGCAAGCGAGCGTTATAAATGAATAGTAAACAGGGGGCTTTTGATGTTTGTACCTTCTCATGCAAAGGTTTTTGTATTCAGCCGTGCACACGCTGGAGTGAAGCTAAGGGAAATTTATTTTAATGGTGCGCTTCATTTTAGGGAAAACAAATAATCAAAAGCATATTTAATCCGACTTTCCAACTGTTTACGTATCGCGGAGGGCGCTTCTGTGTGATGTGGAAATAAAAGACAAGGGTGAGTGTCTGAAATATGCAGCGCAGCCTCTCTTGCTTAAAATAAGTTTACAATGACACTGTGTTCCCTTTGTGAATAGTCACTTCAAGGAAGCTTGTGAATGCATTGTTGCTGCAGTTCCACTGTAATTTCTGCTTAAACTGCGCCGCTCGACTCTCCCGGAAATAAACAAGGGGCAAACTACAACTAGTACACATAGGATAACAAGCTCTTGGTATTGCTGTGGGGAGGGGGGGGAGAAATACGAGACACGGCCTGGCGGCCGTGAAGTGTGAAGCAGTGGGCGGGGGAGCCCTTTGAAGTGAAGCTCTCAGAGTGAAAAGCGCGTGCTTGTGTTCACGTAAACTTTCGGAAATCTGCCTGATGGTTTGAGAACGATTTTGCCCACTAAAATTCTCCCCTATCCATTCCTTGCGGATTGGGATAGGCGAGCCCTAAAAATTGCAGTAAAGTTTGTAGCAGGTCAATTGCTTATAATATAATTTGCTCTTTTGCACATCGTGCAATTATGGAAGCACACTGTACCTCCATCTGAACTTTAGCAATTTTTGCACTAAATGCTTTGCATTAGACACTTTATAGCGCAATTCGCACATAATTTATTATTTCAAAACATTGTAGAAAAGTTGTAGCAGGAGATTAGTACGGATCATATGCACAGTATCTGAAGCATTGTACAGCACACTCTGTTTGGTAGATGGAAATTTCTGTATTTAACGCTGCTTCTTGTATGTGTTCTATTTAGACTTGTTAACTTAATGATTTTATTATGTAAAAGAGATACAAGTGTTGTTTTTATTGTTTGCTTATATGCTTGTGTTTGACAAACCGCATTAACCCTTTAATTGCTGCCGTCGGCCATTGGCCGACTGTAACACTACCTCCCCAGTACTGCCGTCGGCCAATGGCCGACGCGGCCCCGCCCGCGCACGGAAACGGGTTAAAATGAAACGAACCGACTATTTCTTTGACACAAAATTATTTTGAATTTGATGGACACTTTTATTTACAGACTAAAGGTACATCTATGGGGGCTTCTTATGCCCCCAATTTTGCTATTTTGTTTGTTGATAATTTTGAGCAGAATTTCATTTATGACCGTACAAAAAAATCCTTATTTTCCTAGTGTACGTCATTGGCTTCGGTATATCAGCGATATTTTTTTTATTTGGACTGGGACTTCTTTGGAATTGACAGAGTTTTTAAACTGGTTAAATTCTTGTTCATCTGATTTGAAATTTACTTCCCAGTCATGAAAGACAAGCATTGATTTTTTAGATCTGACAATTTTTCCTTACGAAGGCGGATTAATAACGAAACTTTTCACAAAACCTACCGCTCGGAATACATTGCTCGAATATTCTAACCATCATCCATGAGGTTTGAGAGATGGTTTGCCCTTTGGACAGTTTCTACGTATATGTAGAAATTGTTACTTTAAGGAAGATTATTTTCAAGAGGCTGGGAAACTAGCTGAGAAATTACGACAAAGTGGTTATCCACAAAAACTAGTTAAGAGATCCTTGAAAAGGACATGGTATAACCATCGCGAATACTTGTTGACTCCCAAAACAAAAAAAACAGACTACCAGGATCCCATGTGTCACTACTTTTGGGACCCAAAGTAATCGGATTTCAGCTATCATTAGGAAACATTGGCCATTGGTTTTGTCCCCTGGAATTACCAATGAACAACCCCTATTTTCATATAAGAGAGGAAAAAACCTACGCGATCATCTGGTTCGAGCAGCACTGCCGCGTATGGAAGCACCTAATTTAACAACTATGTGGGGTCTGAATAAAATTGTGGGACACTATAGATGTGGCGGCTGCCTCATGTGTGACTTCAGTTTGAATACTAAACAGTTTGTCCATGCTAATATTTGTCACGATTTGAGGGAATATTCCAATTGCAATATGCAAAATGTTATATACGCAATTCGATGCCCCTGTGGCTTCATTTATATTGGGCAGACGACCCAGAAAATCAAGATATGTCTGGGCCAACACAAAAGCCGCATTCGGGCAAAACAGAGAATGCACCTCTAGTGGCTCATTTTTGGGAAATTAACCATGCACCTTGTGATTTTCGATGGCAAGTCATTGAGGTGATACAGACACCTTTGCGAGGCGGTAGCATTGCTCACATTTTGAATAAATGTGAATGCCGTTGGATCCTTCGTTGCGACAGTAAAAACAAGGTGTTGAACACTATGGAGGAGTGTCATTCTTTAACTTTTAGTTAGGATCACTGCTATTACTTCATACCCACTTTAGATCAATAGGGGTTTATTCACTTTGTGAATTGACATGATGAAGAGAAGTACTTATATTTGTTAAGCAGTTTTGAAAATATGAATTGGTTTTATTAGTACTTATACTATGTGCCATCATGTATTCTAGGATTATTGTTTTGGCTTGGCTACTCAGTACGGTGCCTTGTTCCGCAATCAAGTTGGTGCCCGACAGGGACACCATTCTACATTATGTATCTTGATGAGGATATTTTAATTACATATCAGTTTTACATATTATGCATTTTCTGTAAAAATGCTATTTATTTTGTGCTATTACAGATAAGAACATTGGTGTATTAAGAAAATTGATTTATTTACTGCTTGAAGTTAATGCCAACAAATACATGATTTTGTGCATGTTTAATTTGTGCAGTTGGTATTTTGTGAATATGTAGATAAATATATTTGCAGCTGGAGTTTTGAAATTATTTAACTATTGAAATGAAGGTTTATGATAAGAGATGAATATATCATATTACTATGTATATTGAGCAGCAATTTAGCATTGCCAGATCTGTTATGTACTGTTTCAATGTGTCTAAATTATGTTGTTCTAAAAAATACTTGGTGAAATTAATTTTAAACCGATGTGCTATTGCTTAATGTAAGAATATGTAATTAGTAATGTTCTCCCCCTTTTTTATTTTGTTTATATTTCTTGACACACGTTGGGTTTCTATTTCTTTATTTCTCCATTTAATTTAATTTTTGGATTATTCTCAGCCAAAGACGCTTCGTTTATTGACTAACAATACGGACAATAGATTTTAGGCAGCCTTAATCGGAGCATATATAGACCTTTCTAAGATGGCGCAGGTTTAGAAGGCCGATATGAGCGAGTCCTTTTTCGCTTTAAAACTATTTATCGGCGTCCCGGAAATGCAGGCGCATTAAGGGACGCCGCGCAAAGGGAACCACTGTTTATATCATCGTGCAGTGCGACAAGACTAATTCTGGTAAGTTTACGCGTAGAGTTTATTGTAATCAGGGCATTACTTTAGTATATCTTGGGACAATGGGTGCACAAATAATATACCGGTCTCCAGTATCGGTGCACTTTGGCTAATTTTGTGTACAGCGTGGATGCATCCATGCTTAAGGTGGGGCACTAAATGTTTAAGTAAACATACCCTTCCCCGAGTGGAATTGAATTAATGTGCTGTTTTTTCATTAATTGGGGCTTTACTCATTCATAATGAAAGTATGATTAAATATATCGCCCCCAAGTAGTAGCAAGTAGGTTTTTAAAGGGACTATATATATATTTGTTTGCCCTTTCTAGACCGCGCACATGAAGCAAGTATAAGGGATGAAAGGTTTTCCTACCCCGCGGCTGTTTTCACTGGTTTACCTCTAAGTAGCTACGGAGATACCAATCTATTGAAGCTGTACATTAACTGTTTCCAGCCAATCGTTCTTTGCCAAATCTGTAAGTAATGTGGTTCCCGACTGCAATTTTCTTTTTCTCTTTTTTGACAACGTATTATACTTGAGTAGGAGATTTACTTATCCCCCCCCCCTTTTTTTCAGATTCTCTTATCGATTGATTGTTGGTACGCTAGCCGTTCCATCTTTTATTTGGAAGTAAGGGCAGCCTATATCTTTAGCACTTACATGCACTTTTAGTTTTGGAGAGTAATTGGCTGATTTTTTCTGATTTCTTCTATTGTTATTTTGGTGGCACATTCACTGGTCTTTCTTGGTTATGATTTAAATACCTATTAATTTTTGTCATCACAATTGGGTGTGGTGAGGCAGTTTCTTTCTCCTTTTTTCTTTTCTCTTTGTAGTTTTGAGATAAGCACACTTTTTTTATATATACGATTTATCTTTGGCCCATTTTTAGGAACAATGAGATAATTATAGATGTTAATTTTTGTACTTTATAGATTGTTTGATTGGGATGCTCAGTACATTTTATGTACTGAAGATGACCGTGGATTTATAACAACGGTCGAAACGCCTTCGACGCAACTGTGGCCGTAATTTATGGAGGACACATTGTTTTGTTTGATGTGGTTCCAGTGTTGCTCTGGAACTCCTTCCTTCATGTAACCTCTGTTTGTATGCCACTTGTCTGGTCGTGTACGTCTATTAATTGTTATATGTACCAGCTTGTATGTCTGAGTCTCGTGAAATATTTTATACAGAATAAATTTTGTATGTTTTTCTAAGAAATGGTTTTTATGTGGGCCAAATTCTTTCTTTTTGGTGTGCACTTAATCACTTATCGTTAAAATGTTTGTAAAAACATTTTGGTACATTCTGAACCGCTGTTAGGATAAAATACTTATTGCCCCTGGTTCAGGTGGTTAGGGCTGCCCCTGTGGTGGTTTATCATCGACCTTAGGAGATGAGCATAGTTTGTAATGAACCTAAAAGCCAGGAAAGCTACCACTCTACATGTTTTTAGTAAAGGGGATAACCAACCTGAATAAAAGTATTATTTGGATTATTCTACTTGTTTTAATCACACACTTCACTATATCTACACTTCACGAGCCACACACCCCCACTTCATCATACGGCAAAGAACAAAAGATCTCCGACAAAGAGCCTTTTATGGGAGCCCGTTGGGTATTGCAGCACCGACCCAACGAGAAGCAGGTCCAAATGATGAAGCATGACACCTAGCTTGCTGGGTGTGTGAGGACCCTAGTTCCGACAGAGCGGTATTTCTCTTGATCCTTCCACTTTAACAGTGCCCGACATTCCTTCCATTTTCCATGGTAGTGGAGGGTCGGCCACCTGTTCAGTCCCTAGGCATCCCCTTGTTGAGGAACAGCAAACCTTTTTTTCATAGATTCTTACAGGGCATCTTTGCTGGACCTCAGTATAAAAAAAATCTCAGTCCCCCCCCTTTGTTGAACATCATTCTCCTGGTGCTCACCCGGGCCAGGGATTCCACCTACAGCAATCTAGTCCAGGTCACAAACCCATATCCTAGGTCAAACTTTTCTATTACGCAGTAAAGGTAAGGCCATTCCAGGCTATCAAAAGCCTTTTCGATATCTACCCCAAAAATAGCAGCTTCCTCTTTATCGTAGGTGGTCACTTCTAGTACTCTTAGTAACCTACTGATGTTAGCTGTGCTACAGCCCAGTATAAACCCGCCTGGTCTCAGTGTATAAGGGTACTCATATATTGGAGAAGTCACATGCCAAGGATTTTGCTTAGTGCCTTATAGTCGAGGTTGCGCATAGATAAAGGCCTGCAAGCTGCTTTGTCATCGGGGAACTTGCCTGGTTTCAAGAGCTGCACCACCAGGGCCTCTTGTGTCGTTTCGGGGAGTCTACCCACACCTGGTGCCCCACTGTAGAGGTTCACCAATTTGGGGCCCAATTCTTCGATATATGTTGAGTAGAACTCGACTGGTAGGCCGTCTGTGCCAGGGGTCTTATTTCTGGCCATTGCTTCAACTGCAGACCTGACTTCTGTGAGCTCAATGTCCCCTCCCAGTGTTTCTGCTTCTTCTGCCATTACCGTTGGGAGTCTAATCGGGTTTAAGAATTTGTCAATGTCATCCCCTGCGCAGACTGTCTTGCTCTGATATAAATCAGTGTAATAATCCTGAAATGTGTGTTTTATGCCCAGTTGGGTGCGGATAATAGGTGTGCCTTCCTCTCCAAGATCTAAAATTGTTGACCCTCTTTTTCTTGGATTAGCTAGCTATGCCAGGAGTGTCCTGGTACGATCCGCCTCTTCGTGTGCTCTTATGTAATGTTTATAGTCAAATCACCGTAAACTTTCAACCTGCTCCGCTACCCTCTCTTTAGCTTCAAGTAGATAATCATGTACTTCCCCATGTTCCGGCCTAAGTTGCTCTATTCCCCTCAGTCATTGTTCCACGTCTAGCGTCTCTGGTTTTAGCCTCCTGGTAGGGATACAGGGCCTTACCCAATTCAATCCTAGAAGTAGAGGGTTGTGAACAGAAAGGGTCCTGGCTAGGGATTCGCTGGTTACAACTAGTTCATGTATTTCTGGAGTACAGAGCATCATGTCTAGTCGTAGATGTAAGTCGTTTAAGTGAGAGAAAAATGTGTAGTCTCTCTTGCCTTGTAGATGTACCTTCTAGGAATCTACCATTCCCCACTGGTCCTGTCATTCTTTCAGGACCTTTGCCTATATAATTATTGGAGTGTCTCTTAGTGGTTGGTGGGAACAGTCTAGTACTATATCTGCAATACAGTGATAATACCCACCCATTATTACAGGTCCAATTAGGTGTGGAGCCATTGTCCTGTATAGGGCTGAAAAGTATGAGACATGGTCTGCATTGGGGCCATATATACCCCGTATGGTGAGATAAGGTCCATCTGGTTTGCCATGCACCACATATCTTTCCTCCAGATCTACTAGTTGTCCAGTGCATTTAAAGGGTACCCCAGCCTTATTCCACGCCAGTATTCTTCTGGGAAACACCACCTACGCTGGAGAGCTGCCCCCACCCTAGCCTGGAGATGCGTCTCCTGTAACTGGGCATTCTGTATTCCCCTTCTGGCTAAAAATCTCATATACTTTGTGTCGTTTGGTCATGGAGTTCATCCCCCTGACATTCCAGGTGAGTTCTTTATATTATAATGGGGTGACATAAGTAGCTTTAGAGGCGTCTTCCCTACCCACTAGGGGCTACTGGTGTCTATTCTCTCCTTCCTTGACAGTGTCATAGCCCACTCGGCCCATCATGCACGTCCCCTTCTTGGTAAACCCCAACCCCCAACAAAAATACAAACTCCCACAATCCAGGACAGGCATAAGAACAAACCCCATCCAAACCAGACATCAACGAGTGTACATTCGTAGGACCACCTGCATATCAACAATCAGGGTGAGCTGGTATTACAGTCTTAGAGCACAACTCCTCATCCGGGGTCTTCTCCCATCACAATGAACACAAACCTCAGGTTACAGCTCCAATAAGTGCAGTGGAGGCATTAACCCTTCAGAGGCATTGGGTTCCCACTGTGGGTTGGCGTTCCAGCTCAGCTTGTTACGGTTGTCTCTAGATAATCTGATCTGCCGTTCTCGGGTAATCTTAGGCAGTTCAATGTCGGTGTCCTATGCAGAGCTAGCGTCCTTGGGTCTTCTTGTAGTTCCTGTATTCTTGTTCACTGACCGAAGAACGCAGGATCCTATCTGTGTTACTGAGTTCCGTGAGTGCCTGATAACCTTCCCTGGTTCACGCTGGGTTTCTGCTAATGTGGGGGCTCGTTTATTTGAGGAGCTCGGTTTGAGTCTGCGGGACCCAGGTCGACTGGATTCACTTCCCGGTCTAGCATCCAGTTCAGATTCGATCCAGTTCCAGGAATCTTGCGGGGTCAGGAAAAATGGTGTTCCAGTGGGTGTGAGCACCCGTAGCCGTGCCGGGAATGTCATTGCGTAGGGGATATTCATCTGCCTGAGACGGCTCTTCACTGCTAAGAAGGTTGCATGCTGCTTCTGTACTTCCCTGGTGAAAGCCAAGAAAATCATCACTTTCCTATTATTTATTTGGAGGTCTCGTCGTGCCGGGGCTTGAGCCAGAATATGGCCCCTGTCGCTGTAGTGAAAAAGTTAGCTTTTATGGGGCATGAAGGCGCCCCTGGTCTGGGGGGGGGGGGCAGGGGGGCAAGAACCCTATGTGCCCTCTCCAGGGCGTAAAATTGGGAGAGGCCCTCTGGTGCAACTTCCTAGAGGAGCCATTACTCCATATATGACAACATGTTTGATCCTTCCTCCAATTCAGGGACGCCTAAGATTCTGATGATGTTCCTACACAACCTTATTCACTGTCCTCCGCCCGCATTTCTAGGACCTTGACCTTACTCTCAATAAGGGATACTGCTGTCTGCAACAAGGTCAGTTCCAGCAGTATGTCCGTCAGAGTTCGTTCATTTGAGGTGACTTTCAGCCAGCTGTTGGTGGTCACCTTTCAGCAGATTTAGCTCTGTCTCTATGTTGTCTATCTTAGACTCGAGTGCTTCTCTGGATACTTTTATTGCTTGCATTATGTCACAAAGTGTCAGATCATTCCTGGGTTCTTCTTGTTTCTGGCTGTACAGGGGCCCTGTACTAAGGCCTTCTGGCCCCCCTTTCTTGACAGTTTTCCCCATAGCATTTGGATTGCGTCCCCTACAATTGTCTCTAGCACTGCCACTTGTCAGAGGGTGGGCACCAGAGTTGGAGCACCTTGCTCACCTACCTCCAGCTTCTCCTGTTCTCTTTTGTGCGTGGTGGGGACCTATCCGCCCGAGGGATGACCATACTCAACTGGGGTATGTGCTGTGTTTTACAGGTCTGTTTGGAGCACCCCCCAATCGACCCAAGCTCTGTCCACTAATAGTTCAGGCAGTAATCAAGTAACTGACTGAGGGTGTGCGCCTCCGAAAACATCAGACTGCATCCCCTGACATACCTTGTTGCTTCTTGTCTGCAGTCCGGTGGCAATACAAAAGGCTGTGTAAGGTTGCTCTTACAAAACGCCCTAAGTTGCGGGGCGAGGCCACCGTTGCAGCTGTGTCCCCAATACTCTTTTCTCTTTTGACTGTTCTTTTTACTTTTTTAGGTCTCGCGTGGCGTACTGCGCACATGCGCAGTCGGGCTCGCGAGATTTTATGTTTTTAGGAGAACTTCACTAGCGAGGGTTAAGCCCCGCTCCTCTTCTCCATTGGCTGGCCTCCTAAACGGTGGCCAGCCATTGGAGAAGAGGTCCTAGTGACATTCTTCTTTCTCTGTAAGCCCCGTCCTTTTCAGATTGGGTTCCTTGACTTACTGCTGAAGTAAAAGGTTTCTTAACTTCTTTATGGGTCCAGATGGCCCCATAAAGAAGATAAGAAACCTTTTACCCCAGCAAGAAGTCGGGGCGCCCAGTCTGAAAGGGACGGGGCTCAAAGACAAAAGGCTGTGTCATGGCGAGCGCTTTTCTCTGACGCCGGAACGTTTTTCTCAGCTCGCTATTTCCGCCCGGAAGAGCTTGTCCCTTCCGCATAACTGCTCAGGATGCTCTATGTCCCAATATGGACGCTGCTTTTTGCTTTAACTCTCTATTGCCTTTGGTTCAAAGTCGTTTACTGGCGAACTAAGGGGTTGAGAGCTGGGGGCCTTTGCCCCGCTTTAACTGAGAGGTCCTCTGAAATAAATGGCAATACGGAGAAACCTTGCTGCGCTCGGTCAAGAGAGCCTTCACCTGAGAGTCACTGTGACCGCTCCCGTAGGGACCTCTCCGGTCCCTGTCCTACCGTAGATAGGCCGTGCGTCCCCTCCTCAATCACCAAGCGTTCCTATCAGCCTGCTACTAAGAGTAGTTCCCGTTTCCTTGCCTCAGGGAGATTTAGCTGCACCCCGGCCGTTACTGAGAGGCCCCTTTACATTTCTTGTGGTACTCCTTGTCCTACCAATAATAAGTCCATACTTTGTTGCTCAGCCACTGAGCGGTCCAGACAAGAATGCATCTGTACTGAGAAGACACTCAGCCCCTGCTACCTCCCTGTGACACTCGCTGAGCCCTCGCTTGAGAGGCGTTGTGACGGCTATCCTTCCGCAGAGAGGCCCCTTGACATTAAAAGGCCCGGTTGCCGTTGTCCCGTCACTGAAGAGTACCGTGCCCTTGGCACTGAAGGACTTTTTGAACCATCTTTACTCAAACCCGCATACATAGTCTGCCCTGAAAATGCAGGCGTTCCGGTCACAGATAAGAACTGTTCTAAGACACTGCCTGGAGTCAATGCCAAAGTGCTTGGCATCTCCTTTACAACAGGACCCGCTGCCACCCTCTCTAAGGAGGTGTGCCTCCCCTGTCCAGGGATTCCGAAGCAACTCGGTGTCCCCATGTCGGAGAGGCCCCACTTCCCGGCCCGGAATGCCTTAAGGAGGACCAGTTTCTTCTCCCAGAAGAGCCGTAAGAGCCACAATTTCCCCTGTCAGGAAGACACGATGTACCTTTCATCTGGAAGCCAGAGGTTCTACCGGCAAATGTCCCCTACGACGAAAACGCAGAGAGTCATGGTGTCTCCAGCCCGGAGAGGTCTGAGAGGTCCAGTATCTCCTGCCAGGATACCCCGGAGGGGATCCGGTGTCACCCACCAGGAGAGCCTTGAAAAAGCCCTGTGTCCCCTTCGAGGTGGGGCTTGAGACTTTGGGCATCCCCTACTCGAAGTATAATCGGAATCAATCCCCTTCCGGGAAAACAAAGAGGGGCCATGTATCTCCATAGAGAATCCAGGGAAAACAGGGCTATCCCCTAGTAAGTGCCACGGGAGGCCCGGTGCCCCCTTCCAGAAACATCCAGAAAACTCTCCAGCCCTCAACTCGGAGTACTTTGATAAGCCTCCTAATGCCCCTTGTTCGGAGACGCCCAGTGGCGTCTCTCGGGACACAGTCGGGGTCCCTTACCCAGAAGGATGCAGAAAATCCAGGAGTCACGGAGTGCATGAAAAGCAGAGAGACCCATGCAGAGTCAGCTGTGGTTTCCACACCTATGCCATCTACCAGAGGAGCCCAGAGAAGCTGTGTACCCCTGGACCAGAGACGTCCTACGCCCAAAATGCTGAAAGGCCCAGAGGGCATGTCCCATGCCAAATGAGTCCAAGTGTTCCCTTTCCTGGAGGGCCTAGGCATGTATTGCTCCTGCTAGCTCACCCTGATGATAAATGCATGTTCTTTGCACTAGTGAAGTTACGTTACTTGCCTGAGCCGCCTAACATCAGACAGGAGCGTACACACTGGTGCTCGAGGCACACTCTACAGGGAGTCGCGGATTCACGTGTTTTGATTCACTCCCAGAGCAGTGCCTGGTGTCACTGCGGAACGAACATCACGGGGTTCTCTCATCTAGACATCTCAAAATGGAAGCCAGGCAGGAACTAAGGGAGGCGGAAGTAATGCTGCTTGGCTTAATGGCTTTCAGATGTGGGAGAGATGGCACTGAGCGCTGCAGTGAACAGTGCACTACATCATGGGTGGAACTGCTGAGGCGTTCAAACATCTTACATGCCTTCTTGTTAACTCGTCTGCCGAACCGACAGTCCGGTGTGCGGCCGCCCCCGCCCGTGAGTTGAAGGAACGGCTACTGCGGACGTGAACGGTAAGTGGGTGACCACCACCACCCGAGCCCCGGTCAGCCCCCCACCAGAGTAACCAAATGTGATGTTGGGGGGGTGTGCTGTGTTTATTGGGCAGGCTGCGGGGGAGGGGTGCCACCACTTTCCAGACACTGTACCCGGGATGGCCCAGGCCATGCTGGCGCTCAGAACCAAAACTTTCATCTGTTCATGTCCTTGAAGCTCCCGCTCCACACACTCACAACGCATTTGCATCTGCGCCTCTCCTCTGTTGAGGCGGAACTCCTTGTCATGTCGCTAAAATTATCATTCTGACACCAGTCATCTTAATTATGCGGCTATTCCTCTGTCGCCGCCAACCCTCCTCCTGACCGCAGCAGCTCCAAAGCAAAAAGTGTTTTTAAGACACACACATTATTTGATCGGTTTCCTTTTAGGGGCTATCTTTCCCATCGGCAGAGGTCTCAGAGAGCGTTAAGGAAACTAAAACTCACACTCAGGGGACCTAAAGTAAAGAGGTCTCTTTGTGACACACTCTGCAGGCACTCGAACATCCGATTCCTTGCGAAGGCTGGCTCGGGGCATTTCAAGCCCGAGCCGCCTCACATCAGACAGGAGCGTGGCTCTCTGTGTGTGTGTGTGGCTCTGTGTGTGGCTCTTTGTGTGTGTGTGTGTGTGTGTATCTGTGTGTGTGTGTGTATCTGTGTGTGTGTGTGGCTCTGTGTGTGTGGCTCTGTGTGTGGGTGGCTCTGTGTGTGTGTGTGGCTGTGTGTGTGTGTGTGGCTCTGTGTGTGTGTGTGTGTGTGGCTCTGTGTGTATGCGGCTCTGTGTGTGTGTGTGGCTCTGTGTGTGTGTGGCTCTGTGTGTGTGTGTTTGGCTCTGTGTGTGTGGGTATGGCTCTGTGTGTGTGTGTGGCTCTGTGTGTGTGGCTGTGTGTGTGTCTCTGTGTGTGTGGCTGCGTGTGTGTCTCTGTGTGGCTATGTGTGTGTGTATGTGTGGCTCTGTGTGTATGTGTGTGTGTGTGTGCGTGGGTCTGTGTGTGTGTGTGTGTCGGTGCAAATGCAATAGGTCTCGCATTTACGAGAGATTAAGCTATTGGCATTGTAAATGACAATGCCATTTATTTATCTGTTTTCAAAACCAACACATAAATAAAAATGTTGTCATTTACAATGCCAATAGCTCTAACTTTTGCAAAGGCGAGCCGTTGCATTCTAAATGCTCGCTTTTTTACTGGCCCACGGGGGCCTGCTGCTCGGGGCATCCTCGATCTGGCACTGGCAATCTCGCCTCAAATCCAGCTATTCTGCCGTTATATATCTCGGGTCGGATTGCAAGCGTTTCACTACCAGCCTCGGGTGACCTCGTGCTCTTCGCCTCGCCTGTAGCCTCTACTCTGGCCTTCCCTGGGACGCTGCCTCGAGCGTTCATGGCTCTCCGTGTGGAAATAGCAAATAATCTCTGTTAGCATAAGCTGAAACCATCTTGTTTGTGGTATCCATTTTGTCAGCTATGTAATTCTCCCATCATCTGCTGCTCGTCTTTTTCCCTGCCTGTGCGGTCTATTTTTGTTGACTTCCTTACTCAGCTAAAAGCAATATGCATGCTAAAGAGTTTGTAGCTGCCAGAACACCTGGTCTCAGACTCAAATGTCAATCTCATAGTGCTGCCATAAGCACTCCTGCTCCCCTCCCACGTTGCTGACCAAGTGAATTCCCATCTGCCCATATTTGTCGGTAACTATTCCTGTGTATGCTTGTACCTTCTATTTGTAACTACATGCTTACCAGTGCAGAAAACTCTGTATATAAACACCATGGTCTGTGTATTCAAGCCACTACCTCCTGGAACACTTGAGGGTGTTGTATGGACGTGGTCTCACTCATGAGTGAATAAACTTGTTATTTTTTCAATTCCAGCTTCGGTGTCAATCTCTATTTTGTTAGTCTAAGGACCCGTGGACAGAGAAGGGTGACCCCTGCACCGGTGTGCCTCTTAAAAAAGCACATTTCCACAGTTTGGCGCCCGACGTGGGTCCTCATCGGAGAAGCGGCCGCCCAAAGGAGTGGTCTTGACAGAAGATTGGAATTCTACTGAGGAGACGTCCTGCATGAGACCCTTGTCTTTGCAGCCGAAGTGATTTTTTCGGTTTTCTTGATCGGACCCTCCAGTTGGTGGCTGGTCCCGACTGAGGTTTCCTTTGGCGCAAGTAGGGTAATACTTTTAGCCTTAGCCCACACCAATAGAAAACGTCTCCAAGCAAGTGGAGGAGGAGGTTCATGAGACTTCCATCTCCTTGTGTTTAAGGGCGGTGAGGTTGTGGCTGTGTCAGAGAACTGAAGTACCGCCATCCATCTGGCCACCCACTGAAGCTGGAAAACAAGATATTATTGCTCCATATTTGGGACTGCTAGCCCTCCGTGATCAAAGGGCAAATTTAGCTTAGAGAGCTCTACTTGACAATGGGAGCCACTCCAGATAAATTTCGGCATGGTACTTTCAAAGACACGAAAGAAGGGGGATGCAACATATTAACGCAAGTTAGTGAAAAGGTAAAGGAGTCTCGGTAGGACCACCATATTAAGTAGTGCTATCCAACCCATTACCGATAGGGGGAGCATGCGTCAGAAAACCATCTGAGATCTAATAGCTGCCGCTGCTCTTGTAAGGTTGCCCTCCAGCAGGTCAGCTGGTTGATAATAAACCCTAATTCCTAGGAATCTGAATGCATTAAGTTGTCATATTATGGGGACACACCTGAGTGTCAGGGCAGGGTCGGAACATGTTGATGTGAACAGGAATAAACATGATTTTGCCCAGTTTACCTTCAAGCAAGAGAGGGCAGCAAAATCGGTGAGCGTGTGAGCTAGAGTAGAGGGGTCCAACTGCAGGTCTCAAAGATATAGAAGGAGATCATCTGAGAGATATGATGTGGGGGTCATCGCCTAGGTGAATACCCCAGTCCGCGCTCATGCCTGAATAGCGGCTGCAAGCAGCTCTATAGCTAGGGGGAAAAAAACAGAGGGGACAGTGGGCATTCCTGGAGGGAACCGCGGCACACCAGTATTGTGTCCGATATGTATGAACTCGTCTTCATTCCGGATGTCAGTGCAGCATAGAGCAGCCGAACCAGGCAAATAAACCCAGAGTAAGGCTAGAGATCTGTGGAGTAGGTGAAAACATGGAAGAAGCGCTGCAGGTTCAGTGAGGTGTTACGAGATGGGACAAACCCGTTTTGATCAGACTGTACCAATAATGGAACTCGCAGCACCAGACGATCGTGAGCATCTTGGCTAATATTTTATGTCCGTGCTGAGTAAGGCTAAGGGGTGATTAAAGCCCAGGACAGGGAGATACTTATCTGGTTTAGATAGAGAGAATAGGAGTGCCTCACACAGCAACTCAGAAAGTGTGGAAGCCATGACAGCATCAGCATTTATGGCTATGAGTCAAAATTGAGGTGTACGTTTATAGTATTCGGCAGGTAGGCGTCCGGTACCGGGGTCTAACCGAGCATGATTGGCTCTTCCAGCTCACGCTTAAAGGGAGATAAAGTAGGCAAGCGTATTGTTGAGAAGAAATTTTGTTTTGTGATCTGAGTTGGGCCTAACAGTGGAATAATAGAGTGAGGTATAGTGGCATGTCATTTCAGTGTGTATTTCATGTTGTGTGTGTAGAAGATGCCCCTCTTGAGCGTGCCGCGATAGAATGGGATGCCGGGTCTGTTCACAGCGTATCAACCAGGCGAGTAGTTGTCCCGTGCTATCCGATGTTGCATTAATGTGTGCAGTATAGTTTAAACAAAGCAGGCGTTCGAGTAGTGGGGTGTGTTCGCTGCGTGTTTCGTCCAGTTAAAGTGCATATTCTGGCTGTGTAACCTCTGTTTCAAGGTGTAAAAGTCTATGCTCGATTTTAGCGATGGTGGCTTCCAGCTGCCTGCAAATGTTTCATGTGATACCTAAGCTGTAGCCCCTAATGGTAACTTAGGGGTGCCATTCAATCAGCATATTGGTGTCCGAGACTGTGTTAAGGACAAAGTATTCAGCTATGGTGGTGACAAGGAACCCCATATACAGCGGATCCTCCAGTGCTATTGGCTGGAGGTGCAACATGGGTATGGCAGGGACTTCCATTTCCCCTGCAAATGTTAGAAAATGGGGGTTGTGGTCCAAGTGCGCGAGACGCTGACAGTTGACCCTATTATGTGGTTGATCTACACATGCAAGTTAAGTGATGAAGAATAAAAAAGAGTACACTCTTATGGCAGGGTTGTGACTGTGCTATATATCTGTGAGGGCCCAGAGGTGCAGCCAGTCATTCAATACATGGGCGTTAGGCGTGGCAATCGTGCGTGACAAGGGATGGAAGGACAGGTCCAGGGTAGTGTCGAAAATGGAGTTAAAATCCCCACCTAAAAGCAACAGGATGCCACTCCAGTTAGATAGTATGCCAGATAATGTGAGTAGGTATAAAGTCTGGTCCATGTTGGGGGCACATATTGCTCTTAAGAAAATCTGCCTGCTGTCTGGGTGACCCCGTATGAATACGTATCTACAGTCTGTGTCCATTGCCACATCTTCCGCCACAAATGGAGTCCCTGGCCTCACCCACACCAGCACTCCCCTGACATAAGAGGAGTAATCAGTGGCAAATACCCGGCCCCGACCTCGTCGACGAAGGCGATCAGCCTCAGTGAGTGTCAGGTGCGACCCCTATAACAGTGCTATGTGAGTGGATCTGTGCTTAAGGTTTGAGTACACTGCGTAGCGGCAGGAGAGTGTGCATCATGATGGTATTGTAACAGTGTCACGTTTGCTCTTCTCCCACACCCGAACAAGGGGTCCTGTCCCATGTGTAGGCACCAGTGAGTAAGGGTAGACAGGGGGACCTAGCATATGAGAACAACAGGGAATAACTTTGAGAAAATAATAAGAGGGGAAGGAAATCTCAATACATAGAACATTACTAGGGTACAAGTGCAACAGACGACCGCCCAAACTGCTGAACAAGTTGCGGCAACTACCGAATGTGTTGGTTGAGTCCAGTGGGCGTAGGGGTGTCTCAAATCAGAAGCACATCACCAATAGTATATAGATTGTTGTATATCAGCAAGTGGCACTTATTAAGGATGACTTACAACACTTTAGAAACCCAAATCCTGCCGATGTGACAATTAAATGGGACCTATGCCGCAACTTGACCCCCATCACTCGCAGCACAATCATAAATAACATTTACTTGCATGAAATAGTGCAGGAGGACATTAGTTCGCAGTAGGTCAACTGCAGGTGCAATAGTAATTAGTGTCAGAGATTTAAATAATATCATCAGATGTTTGCGGAGTGATAGTTGGCGGAGTTGATGTTTCTGCTCTTGACGGCCAAGTATTAGAGGAGCCGTCATCGCTGAGGGATTTTGTGGAGCCAACATCACGATCAGCGCTGGAGGGACCCTACTGCATTGTCTTCGCTCAGCCAGCACTTGTTCCAGATTCAGTACAGCCTTGGGAGGAAAGGTGGGTGCTCGCCTGTTTGCCCCTGCCACGTTGGCGCATTTTCCTGGTGGACGGTGTTTCTTTTGATTTTAGCAGAGGTGGGGTGTGAGGCAACGAGACCTTTCACGTCCACCCAGTCCTGGGCTTCTTCAGGCGAATTAAAGAAGTGAGTATGTCCATCTAGTGCCAGCCGAAGGCGGGCAGGAAACAACAAGGAGTAGCATATATCTAGCTCACGTAGATGCCTCTTGAAAGGAGTTCCTTTGTTTTTGGACCCAAGGGTGTGGATATTAATAAAATATCTACTTGTCTATGGGGTACATATTTGCAACAAATCAGAGAGCATTATACATAGCCTCATATTGCTAAACATTGAAAACGTGAGTACACATTTTTATACTGGAACCACTGTCAGTAGTGCAGTCAGAGCTTACAAGATTTACTTAGTGTGCCCACCCTAATAAGTTTAAACAGCATTAACATATGGACAAAAATATTACCTTAACTGCAGACAGTGCCATTCCCTGATCCATAATGTGGTACTGCAAACTGGCAGCCAAAGGGTTTGTGCTGCAGGGGGTTGGGCCTACTTGTCCCAAGGACAAAATACACATGAAAACGTGTCGCCCTTCACCCCAAACAACATGTCCAGGGTGACGGGCTATAGGAATTCCATATCCCCGTGGACCGCTGCTGTGTAGTCTGGAAAGGTCATTATGGAGACATTGTTCACCTTGATCTCCTGCAGCCTGCGCGATTGGCGTAGAATGGTGTTGTGATCCCCATAGTTCAACAGGCGAAACAGGAAAGGTCTAGGATTAGCAGTGGGGGGCGGCATTCGTGTCGGAACCTGGTGAGCCCATGTCACTGAGAAGAAGGGTGTGAGAGTAGCATCAGGTAGGACTGTAAGGATTACATATTTGGTGTAACCCACAGAGTCCTGGCCCATCTCCCCCTTCAGTAGCCCCACCACCTGTATATTGTTTCTGTGGGAGCGGCCCTCAGCATCTTCCACCCTGTGCTCCAAGGTGTGAACCTGGTCTACAAGGGACTGTAGCAGAGTAGTGTGGTCACGAGCTAGTGGCTGGCATTCAGTCTGGGTGAGTTTGGCATTTCGCACTTTATCCGTGAGCTTCCAGTGGTCTGCATGTAGGAGATTGAAGTCTGCTGTGACTTTATTGATCCTGCCTTCCAGTGATGTGCACATCAATTCGAGTGTGGCACCAATCTTCTCCACAACCTGCATGACCGTATCCAGTTTGACGCCTAATGACATGTCGGCGAAAGGCAATTCAGCCCCCAAGTGCATCTCGTGCTCCCACTCCATAGACAACTCAGGGTGGGCCGGCACGGGTGAAGCGGCTAAGCGAAGGTGACCCAGGGCCAGATGTTGGGCGTTAGGCATCAGTGGGACCGATGCCAGGCAGGATTATGTGGAGGAACTAGAATGCTCAGCTAGTTTGCAGTGAGTTATTGCAGTCTCGTAGTTCATTTTGCTGTTGAGCCAGTAATGAAAATCCTCTGCACCCTGTTACCGACTCAATGGCAAGGTTAGGGGGGGGCTAGCAGCTCCGGAGTCGATCAGGACAGCAGAGTCACCCTGCTCGGCCAGCCCCAATGGAGTTCCCCACAGGTACCGGCAGGTGTGCCCAGTGCTTAGCGGGGGGACAGTTTAGGGCATGCAAAAATATCTGGTAGTACAGTTTCTTATCTGCATGTAGGCTGTGCCACTGCCGTCCCAGGCCATATGCAAGTCAGTCTTGACCCTGTTCCTTGTGGAAACAGTTGAGCCTGAACTGCCAAGCCAGTTTCTCCCTGGACCGAAAACAAGCATCCTGGGACCGGTTTCAGGGCCTCACCCTTCATCAGCCAGGCTAGCTTGAATCCAGTGGTGTAGTGAGCACGGGAGCAAAAAAACAATGGATTTAGGCCCAGAGCTCTGTACTGTGGTGAATGTATGACATTGTTCTGCATTCTGTCCATCAATTGTTTTTTTATTTTTGCATTTTTCACCCCGAGTGGGACGGGTACGCCCAGACATGGGTCCCGTGCTCTCCATGCCACTAGAGTCAAGCTACCCTGGCTGATGAGGGGTGAAACTCCGAAACCGGTCCTAGGATGCTTGTCTCCAGTCCAGGGAGGACCTGGCCTGGTAGTTCGGGCTGGACTGTTCCCACTGGGCACAGGGTCAAGACTGATTTGCATAAGGCTGGGTTCAAACTGGAATGGCATGGTGAGCAAAAAAAATGGATTTAGGCCCAGATCTCTCTACTGGGGTGAATGTATGACATTATTCTACATTTTGTCCATCAGTTGTTCTTTTTGCATAAGTCTCTAGAAGGGGCCTAGATTTGACAATACTCTGTTATGCTGTATCTGAAATGCTATTCCTCTTCTGGCCACAGGATTAACACCTGTCTCCTTGCTATTCATATCTTTGGTAAGTAAAGTGTAAAAAGGTTGAAACTTAATTATTGAATTGGAATGAAATAGCGCTAGGAAGCTTAACCTCTGACCTGGGCCTTTTCACTTTATCAAAATATGCTGGTTGTGAATTCTGCATTAAAGATCGATCTGGGGCGGGTTCCTCAATATGGTGGCATTTCGTTGAAGAGAGCAGTCTCTGAGCCTCACCATAATAACCACTCAAATCTCAGTTAAGTAGCATGGCAAGACGTAAGCTATGGAAGCAGAAGACATGTTTTATATTTTTTTCCTTCCTCCCCTTCAAATACATGGTGTATCCTTGGGCAATCACTTTCTGAATCTATTCCTCTGCTTTTTTTGCAATAGGTAGTACTGAGAATGATACTAAACATTAGTAGTAACTATAAACGGAAATCAAGACTGGAACAAAACAAGCATTGGATTTTACCAATAGGGGAGACAGCGCCCGATCTTATAGTCCACTCTCTGAATTGCAGTGTCTTGAGAAATTACCAACATTGAAACAAGGAATCCTGCATTGCATTATTCAATCATGGGAAAATAATGGCCTTCAAATGCCATCTGCCATTATGTGAGAAGTTTTATACAAGCACAATGCTCCTAAATGTGACTAAATGATAGCAGATGAGTCTGCAGGACTCACTAGATGTTTTGTCCAAAAAGGGGTTATAGAAAACTAGGATCTGCTTTCATGGTTACCCCCACTTCTTGCTGGTGTTATTATGTTTTTGGACTTGTCTGACTGGGATCCTGCTAATCAGGACCCCAGTCACTGTGCTTCCTCCCTAAATATGACAGTGGTAAGAACTTTGGTACCTTCTCAATTGGCTACTGGTGTACCCATGTAAGTTCCTAGTATATGGCACTAAGGTACCCAGGGCATAGGCACACCAGGGGTTTCCCATGGGCCGCAGCATGTATTATGTCACTCATGAGAGACCACTCAAACTCTGACTACAGGCCTGCCATTGCAGCCTGTGCCAATACCACTTACAACAGATATACGTTTCCTTATATCTGAAGTCAATGCACCTAAAAGCTATAAGTCACCCTATGGCAGGCTCTTCAGTACTGAGGGCAGAGTGCTTGGTTACAAGTGTGAGGGTGCACCCGGGGTCTCCCATGAGCTGCAGCATGTTTCATAACACCCATGCGAAACCACTCAAACTGTGACTACAGGCCTGTCATTGCAGCCTGTGTAAGTTGGTGCCAGCACCACTTACAACAGATATAAGTTTCCTTATATCTGAGGTCAATGCACCTGAAACTATAAGTTACCGTAAGGTAGGCCTTTCAATCCTGGAGGCAGGGTGCTAGGTTATAAGTGTAGGGGTGCCCTGCATGAGCAGGACATCCCTCTACAAACCCCAGAGTCAATTCTCCAGGCTTCTAAAGTGCAGTCAGCCATTTAATACATATAATGAACATCAAGTCAAATTTGAGATGTCCAACTATATATCCGCTGCACCAAAACCGGTCATGTTTGATATCAAACATGTTGGAATCCTATCCCAACACTCCAGTGTGGAGGTAGGATCCCATGTACTGGGGGCTCTCCTAGGGTGCCCCTTCTGCAATCCCAGTAGCAGCCTTTTAAGTTTTAACAGCAAGCTAGTACTGCTCAAGACTACAAACATGTTTCTGTCCTCCCGCTGCTAAGCTGAGCTCCAGCAGGGTAAGGCAGAGCAATAGGTTTCCTGCCACAGGGTAGTGTGACCACCTCCCAGACAGCACTAAGTGTATTGGGCTGGGGCAATTGCCAGCACCGCCAGGCTGCTTTGAAGGCCACATTTGGTGCCCTCCTCGCATACTGCAGATTGAGTAAATACATAAAGGTTTGCATTTATAGAGAGCTTGCTACCCCTGATGGGGTATTGATACGCTTTTTTTGCGAATAGCTCATTACTCCGGAACACATAAAGGACAGGTCAATAGTGGATGATTTATGACTTGTCACGCAGGAAAGTTTCATGATCCTGTCAAAATTATTTATGTACGGCAGAGATGATGTAGGTATTACCTGTCAACCGTGATTTATGACCCGTCTCGTAATTATGATTTAGGATCCTGTCAGATTGACTTGTGGCACTCAGAATGAGTTATGAAACTGTAATAATGTTTTATGTCATTTTCATCTTGAATTAGCTTTGACTACTGTGATTTATGAGCTCAATGATGTAAGGTAGAGTCCCTGTATCTAATAAAACTGCGGCCAAGTATTCCCATAGTCCCATAGAAGAATGTAAACACATGGCTGGTTTAGATTTATTCAGAAGTGTATATGTCGAATGTGTATTAATGGCAATGGGCCAAGTGCGGGGGTTATGGGAGGGGGAAATGGTAAGATGTCTTCTCCCGCACTTTCTGGTTGTTGATGATGATAATCGTGTGTACATCTTTTTTCTGGCTCCTCTCTATCCCTGCCTTTATTTACTTCTTTCTCTGGGCTGTTTTTCGCCTTCCTCTAGTACTTTCTGCATCTGGCAGCAACGACACTGCCCTCACAGATGCTCAGAAAAGGTTGCCAATAAAGTACTCACAAACTGCGCAGAACTGCGCCTCGGAAACCCAAAAGGCATCTTGACGGGCGGCGAGTGACGCTGGACACTTCTAGAGGCACCGCAGCGAACACCGCACTCAGGAGAGCAACGACTTCAGCTGCTCGGCATCTTCCGATTCAAACGGACGCTTCCTTCACAACCGCAGCCCAACAAGGCCGGCCCTGATTGGACCGCAGCTCCGGCTCCTCCCCGGGAACGCCCTGCGGTCCGGGCCTAGCAACTTCAAGTCTGCCCGCCCCCGGACGAGCTTGGTAGCTGGCGCTGGCAGCCAGAGCGGGGGACGGCGCAGGTCTGCCCGGTTTCACTTCTGGATTGTTGCCACTCTCTGCGGGTCCTACGCCGGCCCCCCTTCTCTTCAGCCCTCCAGCAGCGGAGCTGGGACAATGAAGCACCAGAGCGCCCATCTCAGGTGAGGGCAGACACTGGTTTTACAAAACAGACACGTGCTTTTCTGTCTATAAAATAGATTAACGCACGAACACAGCTGTTGGCCAGCAGCACACATTCCAGTATATCCCGTGCACTTAAAGTGAACTACAATCTAAAAAGACGTTGTTTGTCGATCTTGCGGGACTCTAATAGTCCATGCATGTGCCGAGCCGTGACAGTGTTTGGCATAAGCAATGCATTCAACACTAAAAATATTGTAAAGAAAGACTCTTCAAACCGAATCAATCAATCATTTGTAAAGCGCACTACATACCCGCGAGAGTTTCAAGGCGCTGTGTGTGTGGGGGGGAGGGGGGGTTGGGGATGTAGAAGTAGAGCTGTCTGTTGAGGTAGGCTGGGCCGGTCTTGTGTGGAGTGCCTTGTGTGTGTGGGTGAGGAGCTTGAAGGATATCCTCTTTTTGACGGGGAGCCAGTGCAGGTTTCTCAGGTGGGGGTGATGTGGCCGTGGCACGTCACGTCAGGGATCAGTCGTGCCGAGGCGTTTTTGAGGTGCTGTAGTAATTTGATGAGCTTGGTCGGGGCTCCCGCGTGGAGGGCGTTTCCGTAGTTGTCTGCTGCTGACGAGGGCCTAGGAGACTGCCTTTCTTGTATCTTTCGGGATCCATCTGTAGATCTTGCGGAGGGTGTTGAAGCAGGCGGAGGAGACGGCGTTGACCTGCTTGGTCATTGAGAGCGTTGAGTCGAGGATGATTCCCAGGTTGTGTGCGTAGTCGGTGGGTGTCGGGGCTGCCCCCAGTGCCGCCGGCCACCAGTAGTCGTCCCAGGCTGAAGGGTTGGAGCCGAGGATGAGGACCTCCGTCTTGTCCGAGTTCAGCTTCAGACTGCTGATCTTCATCCAGTCGGCGGCAGCTTTCATTACTTTCTTCGAGTTTGGCTTTGGCGGTGATGGGGTCATTGGTGAGGGAGAGGATCAGCTGAGTGTCGTCGGCGTTGGAGATTATGTTGAGGTCTTGCTGTTGGGCTACGTGTGCGAGTGGGGCCATGTAAATGTTGAACAGCGTCAGGTTGAGGGAGGATCCCTGGGGTACGCCGCAGATGATCTTGGAGGCTTTGGAACGGTATTGGGGGAGGCGGACTCTCTGAGTTCTGCCCGAGAGGAAGGAAGTGGTCTAATGCAGAGCCTTGTCTCGGATCCCTGCGGCATGGAGGCGTGCGCGTAGTGTGCGGTGGCAGACGGTGTCGAAGGTCTAGGAGGATGAGTGCTGCGGTTCCGCAGTTGTCCAGCAGGGTCCGGATGTCATCGGTGGCGGCGATGAGGGCAGTCTCGGTGCTGTGTTTTCTGCAGAACCCTGACTGGGAAGGGTCCAGGATTCTGTTTTCTTTGAGGTATCGGCTTAGCTATCTTTTGACGGTTTTCTCGATGACCTTGGCCGGGAAGGGGAGCAGAGAGATGTGCCGGAAGTTCTTGAGGTCTCTTGGGTCTGCCTTAGGTTTTTTGAGTAGGGTGTTGGTCTCGGCGTGTTTTCAGATCTCTGGGAAGGTCGCGGTCTCGAAGGAGAGATTGATGGCGTTGCGCAGGTGGGGTGCGATGGAGCTGCTTGCACTGTTGAAGACGTGGTGCGGGAATGGGTCTGGCGGAGAGCCGGAGTGGATTGTGCGCATGGTCTTGATGGTGTCATCGATGCTCACGCTGGCCCAGGCTAGCAGGGGGTCGTGGTCGATGATGTGCGGAGGGTCTGTTGTGTTGCTGCCTGTTGGGGCTGTCTGGGTGTTGAAGCTGTCGTGGATGTCGGCTATCTTGCGGTGGAAGAAGGTGGCGAGGGAGTCGCACAGCGCTTGCGACGGCGGGATGTCATTAGTGTTGGAGCTGGGGTTGGGAAGTTCCTAAACGGTGTTGAAGAGCTCCTTGTTATTGTGTGCGTTGTTGTTGAGGTGGTCTTTGAAGGAGGTCCTCTTGGCCGCCCTGATGAGGTGTTGGTGGTTGTGGATGGCGTCCTTGTGTGCTGCGTGGCTCTTTTAAACATGCAGAAGCTTTTCAACTTAGTTAATAAGATTGTATCACTGCTGTGAGAGACATTTATGAAAACAGTTTTTAGACATGAACTTAAAATATAAATGCTGCTCCAATCCCATGACCGCAATGCCCCTAGTGAATTAAGCGGCAAGCCAGATATATGTCCCCTTCACAGCTGTTAAGTTTTCACATTGCTTATGTGTGGCATTTTGGTGGTTTCAGTGTATTTATTTATGAGTGACGTTCTACTGCTAAATGGGTGACCTTAATAGTGTCACTTTTTCTCAAGTAAAACCAAGCAATGGGGCTTGCAACAGAGTGCCACTCCAGCATAGGACCACCCGCACTATTGACTAACCACCCCAGAAATGCCCTTGAGATAATCATGACTCTTGAGTCATATGATAACAAGGCACTACTATTTAATGTATCTTAGTGTTCATGATGTTGAACTTAATGTAGTTGTGCTTGAGTTTTATGTTGCTAACATCATTACTCGACTGTTTTTAGACATCCACATCAGTCGTTATGTTACATGTGTAGAAGTGCTTATTTATATACTTCAAAAGTGACTATATGCTTTACTCTTTTGTTTTAAATGTCCACAGTACAGCGCTATGAAACCTGGTCAGGGGAGTTGTGCTACCTAAGATTATAAATAAATAGTTCCGCGTTTAGTGTTGGTGTTTTAAGTTCTGTCTCTGGGTCAGAAAGTTATTTTTCTCTAATTGACGCCCAGTTCCTTACGTCGCACGATCTTCACTATATTTCAGATTATGCACTTCTTTTCAGCACTGAAAACCATCTGCCTGGGCAACTTGTATAAACTAATGAAACCTATTTGGACAGGCACACAGATTACCGTTCGTTTACATGAGGTGAGTTTGTTCCTCTTCTCTCACAACCTCAAATCCGCGTCTTGCAGCTCAGTTAAAGCATTTGACGTGACACAGTTGCTCAAAGCCAAAGGTTGTTAGAGGGCAGATACGTTCTGCAGCCCCATGGAGAGTCATATCCCCACAAAGGCTATTACACAAGCCGGTACAAATGGAGAATCCTCTTCATTTTATATTCCATTTTGTGTACAGTACACAAGGTTACCCAGAGCCATTTTCCTGCTGGCCCGTATTCAGCTGCGCTGCCAAATATTGGAATGAAAGCTGCTCTCACCTTGCTCCCCATGGCTCAGGACTGCATTGAGGCCGTTCATAGGGGTCAAGGCAATCCGCAACAACTGATCGCACCTAGAAAGTAGGCCTGGGTGGTAAATTCCGTTCCACTCTCGTAATTTGGGTAGTTCCGTGGAGATTGTTGAATTGGCAAAAATTCCGCCCCTTAGCGGAATTTTTAGCTTGTTCGCACTTTCAAAATGCGTGTTTGCAGGATATTTCTCCCCAAGCACGCAAACAGCATTTGCGAACAGGAAAAAAGTGGTGCGAACGGGCGGTACAAGCAATTTCACATGTTCACAGAACTTTTGCGTGCTCGCAGAGTTTTTTTTACCGTTACGCAGAGCTTTGTGTAATGCGACTACGCAAATTCCGCCCAACCCTACTAGAAAGCACGGAAAACATCATAGGACCCTTGCGCATCTGGTTGCCAATGCACTTGCGAGACTCCTTCACGGCCATATCTGAGCAGGCTGGCCAGCAGAGTAAAATGAGCATTCTACAGTTAAGTTGAGCATTCCATGCAGTGCGCCCCAGCCGGCCTGACAAATTAGATGAAGGATCCTCATGAAGCTGGGTCTTGGGTGCTTGCTGTTTATAGATGCTAGGTCTCAGTATCCATGTGGCCTGCCCAGGCCTGATTTTGCCTTACTTAATTGTTTTTTTAAAGAACATTGGGCTGGCGAATGGCTTCGCAGGGGAAAAACTGTAATCCAGTATCAACTAGTTTAATGTTTTGTGACCATGGCAAACGGGTGACTACCTTGCCCCATCTCACTTTGTGCAATTGCCTGGCAGCATCCTTAGGAGTCGAGCGTGCTCACTGCTGCCTTCGTTAATGTTCAATTATGCGGTTCCTCATGATTGTGCAAAACCTCACAGAGCTTTAATTATGCGTTACTAATCATTTTAGAGCGGTGTTGAAGACATCTGCACTAAAATAAGTTAGTCTAACCAAGGAGTCTCCAACCGTTCGATCGAACGTGAGCTACCAGTAGCTCACATCCTTGAGTTAAGTTTTAGGTCTAGCTTAGGCAGCTCATGCGCTGTCTCTTCGACACATGCTGTATCTACTCTGTGAGCTTACAGCCCGCCTATTGCTTTCTATTTTTTACTTTGTGTGCACTTCTAAAATGCTTGCTTCCATCTTGTTAATATGTGTTCTTTGTCCCTCCTTTTGGTATCTTGCTCCACCTCACAGAGCTCGGCCCTATTACTAGTAAGCTTTCACTTTCGGTCATTTCTGTTTGTTTTGGTGCACTATTTTTTTCCGTTGGTTTTTGCCCATAACACAAGTTCGCTCCTTTCCTGTTTGTCACATTTGCTGGGAAAGATGTAATTCTGAGCTCTGTTCCTTACCATACTTGATAACACGCACTTAAGTTTTGAGTCGCTTAGTCCCTGTTTGTCACATTTGCCTGTTTTTTAACATTATATTTTAATTTAGTTTTTACTTTTTCAAGAATTAAGTTTTATTTTGAAAATGTTGGCATGTGATGTAAAAATCCTTTGAAAATGGGGAAAAATTTAAATGATGAGTTTTATGGAATCAATTTAAAGTTAACTCTTCAGTTGAATTTTCTCCCATTTCAAGTGTCCCCTTTACACATCTTGCTCCTAGAGGCTGGCAGAAACAATGTCATATTTATAACTAAAAATACCGCCATTATTTTAAGTGGGGAAAAATTTAAAGTGCAGACAAATGTTGCATAATGTGGACATTTTTGCTGAACATTTTTTTGCACCTTAAATTTCTCCCATTTAAAAAAAAATAATTATATGGTTGTGTTTTACATGTAACACACCCACATATGGCAAAAGGTATCTACTGTGCCAGAAAGCACATGCGACACAGGTTCTCAGTCATCCTTTCACCTATATTCCATTCATAGGCGCACATGCTCCTACATCCCCAAATACCACAATCTCACTGACCCACATGGCAGCCCTGTCACAGTGCCCATAGCCCGGGGTCTCCAACCTTTTTTTTAATGAGAGCTACTTATGTTCAATGAACCCCCCCCCCCGACCTACTAATATTTCTAGAGATGTAAGGGTAACTACATAAGACGAGGTTACTTTAGTAGCCACTATAGGTAAGATTATGCAGAAGTGATCACTTCAATGCACCAGGCGTGGTTGCCAGCAGTAAGGTAAAAAATGCTTTGTCATGCCTCTACTTGGATAACACATAACCATCGCTGCAATGCCACTAGCAGCAAGTTAATATGTGCAATAACTGCTTCCCAATACCATTTGATTTTATTACTCAACTTTGAATAAATATTGGAAATTCAACCGTTTTTCCCCAAACATCAACATCCAAGCAATGAAAATACACACGTTTTCATCTTGAGTACACACCTTTCAGTTTTAATGTACATATATTGATTCAACCAAGCAAAAGCTTCTAATTGAGCTCACTGCGCTTCACTCAGGAGAGCTACTTACAGGTAGCTTGAAAGCTACCAGTAGCTTACAAGCTATCGTTGGAGAAGCCTGCATTAACTAATTGAGATTCCATAAAATTAACACGAAAGATTGAATTGCCCATCATTTTTATTTACCTTGCATGATTGAGTGATCATCTTTCATTTAAGGTGTGTGATTGATTTCATGTAGTTGCCTAAAGACCAACAAAATGCTTACAGAATACTTTTTGTTTCTGTTTTGTTGTGAGACCGGACCTGCATTGGGTGCACTGAGCAGTCCAAGATAAAGACTGCTTATGACCTGTGCGGTTTCAAATATAACCACCTATTTAATAATGCCTTACAGCAGGGCATCCCAATTGCATATGGGATTCTGACAGCTTGGGGTTTACAGCTGTACGGAGCTGGAAATTGCGAGACATAATTCATCGCACTTAAAACATAAATACAATTTGTCCTGTGCGTGAACAAGAAAACTCGTGAGTTTAGTCTGAAATTAATGGTGTACACTAACTGGCATTGTGGCCTAGTATTATTAAGCATATGCTGCACAAATCAACTGAACTTGACAGTACAGAGCCTGTAGACCGAGAATGCATGAATGACTCACCTGACTGCTGCCAGTAGTCGGTCATGAATACTTTTATTTGATTTCAATAAAAAAAATCATAAAACGGTGGGGAACCACCATAAGTAAAAATACATTTAAAATTTAAAAACAAGAGAATTTGAAACATTAAGACAATGCTGTTGATGGATATGCTGGAACTTATTAAATTAGTGAATGATTTCCTTTTTTCCAGCTCTCCTCTGCATAAGCGACATTCCTTAGATTGCCAGGGGTATTTCCATTTTGGTGTCAGATCTTTTGATGGAAATGACCCCTGCCGCAATAACGTTAAGTACTGTTTTCTCTCCTGGGAGAAATGATCAAGTAAATATGGTTGATGGCCTTGAGCCACGGTCCAGGCGTGTTTTTTTTTTTTGAGACAGCTGTATTGTCCATTAATAGGGAGGTCCTTTTGATTGCGTTGTTCACTACGGTTTTGAAACTGGAGTAAGTGGGGAGGTTAAGCCAGGCCTCCTCGACTTGCAGTGCCGCGAGGGAGTCTTTCAGAACACTGAGCGTTGAGTTACTTAGCCTGGATTGGGTTTCAATTTCCTTCCAGCAGTAGTGTGCTAAGGTGTTATACTCTGCATCCCTCATTCTCCAGTAGTATTTAGCTAATGCCCCTTGTCTGTCGGGGGTATGTTTTCTCAGGCCGTACTCTAGACGTATTTGGGATGGTGAAATGTCTCGGGGGGGGGGGGATTGAGAACAGGGCCTTAAAGAGAGTTGATTGTGCTGAGTTTAGGGAGATGACATCTTTCGTGTTTAGAATTTCCGAGCCGTATGAAATTGAGAGTAAAAAGTTTGCTGAAATAGCTTTAAGCAAATGGCCTGTAGAGCACCCTGTAAGTTTTTTCTTTAAGACACTGAAGGCGAACTGCAGTTGTTTAGCTCTGGTATGGTCTTGCCCCACTTGTAAATAAAAGTTGAGGTTACGGTCTATAGTGAAACTTAGATATTTGTATGAGTCTACTGGGGACAGAGGTTGCCCGTCCAAGTACCAGGTGAATTTGCGATGAGCCTTGATTTTAACTCGTCTGGCAAACGCATCACTTTTGGTTTTTTGATGGTTAATGGTTAATTGGGCATTGGTGGTGTAAGCTCCTAGTTTGGTGATGAGTCGCTGCAGACCTACAGGTGTTAGAGTGAGGAGCACAATGTTGTCCGCGTATTGTAGTCTGGGTGTAGGGACGTTACCCAGTTTTAGGGGGTCTGATGGAATTGACTGTAGTTGGTTATCTAGGTCGGCGATATAGATGTTGAAGAGGCAGGGTGCCAGCACACACCCTTGTTTTAACCCGTTAAGGGTTTGAATCTGTTTGGTTATGCTGTTCCCGTCGCCTTTCCTGACCTCAACCCACGTCTGGGAATACAAATTGATTATGGCGTCCAGGAGTTTGGTTGGAACGCCCCAGTTGTGCATTTTTACCCATAGCTTGGCTCTTGGGACTTTGTCGAAGGCTGCTTTCAGGTCTATGAAGCATGCATACAAAGGCCTGGAATTTGTGAGAGCTTGGTTGGCTAGCAGGGTAATCGCAGAGATGTTAGTGAGTGTGCCCATCCCTGCCCTGAATCCTGTTTGGGTGTAGGGGATGAAGTTACTGCTTCCGACCCAGTCCTCCAGGTCTGCCAGCAAGTTTGATGCATACATTTTGACCTCCACATCAATTAAGGCTATCAAACGGTAGTTGGAGGGGTCGGAGCGGGGACCCGACTTGTATATTGGATTTAAAATACTGCCCTTCCAAGAGTCTGGGATGGTGGAAGAAGCTAGAATTGAAGAAAAAAGTGGCGTGAGGAGTTCAGACCAGAATGGGGGGTTGTGCCGAAACAAGGCGTTTGGCAACCCGTTGGGTCCTGGGGCTCCCTTGGGTCTCAGTTTTTTTTGTTCAAATCTGTTTTTATTGTGAACACAGCGATAAGCCTACAACCCCTTTCCGGAGCCGGCCGCGCATAGAAGAGTCTGTAGGTAAATCTAGACATGGGAGATGGAGTCATTAACACAGCGCCCTGCCTACAACCCCCGGAGGGGGGGGCCGGCCGCGTGGCTTAGGGGAGAGCAGAGCAAGAGGTGGCCATAAGCTGGCAATGCGTCGTTGTGTGGGGTAGGCACGTATATGAGGAATAGCAATGGTGTCACATTTCCAACAGGCCCAACAGGGACCTAACTGCCCCAAGGAGGGGCGGAAGCCAGAGTGGCAAGTAGGAAGGAAGTAAAGTCAGGAAAGGAGCTAGTAGTGACAAGGTGAAGAGGAGGTAGAGGGGCGCACCCGTGGCCATAAACAGGGAGTGCAAAACACAAAGCGGCGCTGGGGGTAGCGGTTAAAAGTCCAGTCTGCTGGGGTCAGCAGGGATGAGGGCGTCCTCGAATAATTGCAGAGCGCGGAGCCTGGGAGGCATGTGGCGGGCATAGCTAATCGAGCACAAGAGGCGCACTAGGGGTTCCCACACTGCCTTGAAGCGTACCCCCCTGAATTGTATCCGCGCTGTGAGTAGTTCCATTGTCAGGACCTGCCAGAGGCGCACGAACCAGGATGCTATCGGCGGCGCCTCTGCTCGTTTCCAGTGCAGGGCAATGAGTTGTTTGGCAGCACCTAGCATGTGAAGGGTGAGGATCCAGTCGCTGCGCGTGAGGGCCCTAAGTGTGGGGGGTCGGATGCCCAGTAGGAGTGTGCAAATCTCTTCAGGGAGGGGGAAACCCAACACCTTCTTGATGTGACTGAGGACCTCCTTCCAAAAGACAGCTAGGGTAGGGCAGGACCACCAGATGTGTACGAAGTCACCAGTCGCGGTGCCACACCTCCAACACAACGGCGAGGAAGCGGGGAACATTTTGCTGAGTCGCAGGGGGGTGTAGTACCATTGCGTCAGCATTTTGTATGCGTTTTCCCTTTGCGGGATGCTGCGGTAGGTTTTGGGGATGTCGTTCCAGAGCCTAGTCCATTGAGAGGGCGTGATGTCAGCGCCTGTCGCCGACTGCCACTGTTTCTGATAGGGGTGTACAGGTGGGGTGGTGGGGTGTTGCAAGATGTTGTAGATCTGGGAGATGAGCCGTTTCAGTCCCCCGAGGGTTCGTGCCAACTTCTCAAAGGGGGTATACGGTCTAGTAGCAGCTTGGTACATGTCATCCCCCGAGGTCTAGTGGCGCAGCTGCGTGTATTGTAAGTGGGCGGTGGGGGGGAGCCTAAATTCTTCCTTGCAGTCTAGCCATGTTTTAGGCGATCCGCCAAGAAAAAGGTCTCCTGCAACTCTGCAGTCACCTTGCGTCCAGCTCTCAAAAGCTCGGGTCCGGGCGGCTGGAGGGAAGTGTGGGTTACCCGCAATGGGAGTATGCGGAGAGGGAAACGTGGTGAGACCCTTGGCCACTGCCACCCTGTCCCATACCTCAAGAACCGTCCTCGTGGGGACCGCAAGATATGCACTTCTGGAACGTGCCACCCGCGGTAACCAAGGCAGGTCCCATATGGTACGCCCCGTGACCGAACGGTCCATGTGGAACCAGTGCTTGTCGCTTTCGCGTGCACCCCATTCGATCACGTACCGGAGGTGTGACGCCCAATAGTAGTGGAGGAGATTCGGGCAGGCAAGACCGCCCCTGTCTCTCGGTTCCATCAGGACTTTCTGCGAGAACCGGGGTCTTTTGCCCCCCCATATGAAGGACGTAAGGTCGCGTTGAAGGTTTCTGATGCAGTGAATTGGGATCGGGGTGGGGAGGCACTGGAAAACATACAGGATGCGGGGAAGGACGGACATCTTGACAGCGTTGAGCCGTCCCAGCCAGGAGATCATCAAGGGTTTCCATTTTCGCAAGTCAGCCAGGACTTCCTTGCGGCAAGAGGCCCAATTCCTCGAGGACCACGAGTCAAGATGGGGCGCGAGATCCAGGCCCAGGTATTGAATATGGCTGTCAGCCCAGCGATAGGGTGTGACCCCCTGCATGAAAGAGATTTCCTCGTCGGGGACGGTAAGGTTAAGCGCCCAAGACTTGGCATGGTTGATTTTAAGGCCGGACGCCTGTTCAAACAGGGAAAGGGCATCGTGCACCGCTGGGAAGGAGACCCGAGGGTTCGTGAGAGTAAGGATCAGGTCATCGGCGAAGAGCGCTACCTTATTAGTGCGTCCTCCGTGGGGGACACCATGAATATCAGGGGTACGCCTAATCAGCTCCGCCAGCGGTTCAACCGCAAGGGCGAACAGGAGCGGCGACAGTGGGCAGCCCTGCCTCGTACCCCTGTGGACCGAAAGCGGCGATGTCAATTGGCCATTGACCCGAATTCGGGCTCGCGGTCCTAGGTAGGGGGCCATGCACCTGGAGATCATGATAGGGCCAAGACCTAGTTTCTTGAGGACCGCCCGCAGGAAGGTCCAATCAATCCGGTCGAAGGCTTTTTCTGCGTCCAGCGAGAGGAGACAAGCCGGTATTTTCCAATGGTGCACCTTTCCCACCAAGTGCGCCAGCCTGCGGACATTGTCGGCTCCCTGGCGGTCTCGGATAAACCCCACCTGGTCCGGATTCACCAGGCCCGGCATGTGTGGGTCAAGTCGTTTGGCCAAAACCTTGGTGTAAATCTTGAGATCAGTGTTAAGGAGGGCGATGGGGCGGTAGGAGGCGCATAGGTCCGGGTCTTTCCCAGGTTTGGGGATCAGGGCTATTTCCGCCAGACCCATGTCAGGGGAGGGGCCGACGGTGTCAGAAAAGGAGCTGTATAGTCGCAACAGATGCGGGCGGAGCTGGGTCAAGAACAGGCGATAGAAGGCCAACGGTAGGCCGTCTGGCCCCGGGGTTTTCCCCACGGGGAGATCCTTAACAGCCTCCGTTATTTCCTCCTCCTGTAAGGGGCTCTCCAGCGAGGCCGCACACGCCGGGGACAGGGTAGAACCCCCGTAGTCTGCGAGGACGGCCTCTCGGGCCTCCGGGGAGGTGGGCTCCTCGGCATATAGGGAGGAGTAGTAAGCAACAAAAGCGGCCTGCTTGGCCTTCTCGGTAGTGGCGCAAGTGCCGTCCTGCTGCTTGACGTTGGCGATGTGGGCCCTAGCGGTACGTGCCCGCAGCCTGCCGGCCAGTAGTCGGCCAACCTTGTCCCCACCCTCGTAATACCGTTGCTTGAGTGCTAGCAGGGAGTGTTCCGCCTTGTTGGTGCGCAGGGTGCGGAGTTGCCCCCGTAGGTTAGCTAGAGCTCTCTTTGACGAACGCGATGGGGAAAGTCCGGTCCCGGGCCTCCACAAGCTTGATTTCGCTAGCCAGGTCGGTTTCCATCTTGGACTCCTCCCTCCTCCGTGCCGCCGCCAGGGAGGTGATGTGACCCCGAATGGTGGCCTTGAAGGCGTCCCAGACCGTGTGAAACGGCAGTTCAGGGGTGTCGTTAACGGCGAAATACGAGTCTATGGCGTCACGGATGCTGGCGACGTCGTCCGGGTCCCGAAGGATCCTCGGGGGGAGCGTTCATCGGCGTTCACGAACGGCTCGGGACAAGGGGTCCTGCAGCAAGAGCTCCACGTGAGCATGGTCCGACAGGGAGATGTCGGAGATAGCAGCAGCTAAAGAGTCTCGGGCCATCTCAAGGGAGGCGAAAAGATAGTCGATTCGGGAGTATGTCCTATGAGAGTGTGAGTAGAAGGAGTAGTCTCGGGTCCCCGGATTGTGGTAGCGCCATACATCCACAAGTCCCAGGTCCCTTAGCTGTGTTTTAAGAGTGGAAGACATTGCTCCCGCTCCATTAAAAGGGGCTCCCGCCCGATCTAGCTCGGGGTCCCAGACAAGATTGAAATCGCCGCCCAGGATCACATTACTATCGCCCGATGGGAACTGCTCCCGCAGGAGTGTCTGGAGGTATTTGTCCTGCGACTGGTTGGGAGCATAGACACACCCAAGTGTGAACTGCGCACGGCCCAGCTGTACCGTGGCCCGGAGGAAGCGCCCGTCAGCACTCTTGAAAGGTTTCACGGATCCCCGCCTAATGCCTGCCCTGCATAGGATTGCCACCCCCGCTGTCTTGGTGTCAGAGGATGCCCAGAACTGTGTGGGGTATCTAGGGTGGGCCATGCGTTTGGTGTCTCCCCTGAGAAGGTGCGTCTCCTGTAGGAGGATAATGTCAGGGGCGTGGTGTAGGAGGTAGCGCCATACCTGCTGCCGCTTGTTGGGGGAGTTGAGCCCTTTGACGTTGAGAGAGAGGACTTTCAAGGGTGTAGGGATGTTCGCTGTCATAGCACTAAGGGGGAGTGGAGTCGCGCATAACCCAGTGTAGCAGGCCCTCCCGTAGACAATACAGCGGCAGCCGCTTCTCGCCTCCAGCGCTGCAGCCCCCGCAGAACCCACCCCTCCACCCCACCGCAGGCGCGAGAGGGGTAGTATAAAAGTGAAGTAGGAAGAGAAAGGTGAGAAAAAAGAAGAAAGGCACAAAAAAGAGATCGAACCAAAACAGGCCAACAGGGCCAGCATACAATGTCCCAGGTATCGGACATCCTCTACCCGAGGGTTTGGATGAATCCAGGAATGTCACTTCCTACAGGACAAAGGGAGGAAGTGGAGATCTGGGCAAGTAGAGTAGAATCAAATCGTCTCAGAGCCCGTCCACCCCGCTGCCCAGAGGTAGTCCGGGGGTGTGCCAGGTTGCGGGGCCACTCGGTCCGTTCAGGCGCCAGTGGGGCGCAGGGGCCCTGCGGTGAAGACCATGGCCCGAGGGAGGCAAAGGGTGTCGTCTTTTCCACGAACAGTTGGGGTAGGCCATTGTGGGGCAGAGAGACACGCTGAGGTGCCTAGAAGGCGAGCGTGTGTATGGGGTAGCTGGAGTCACAGTGGCAATGTTCAGTGGTCATTCGGGGTTGAGGGGCGATCCCCACCCTCAGATCCTGAAGCAGGGGGCTGGGAGGCTCGCTCCTCGCGGTCGCCTTCGAGGGAGCGGATGTGGGCAATGATGTCCTGCTTGGTTTGCGAGGTAGAGAGTGCGTCCACCGGAGGGGACCGCCGACGTCTGCGCACAGTGGACCATTCAGAGCGTGGAGGAGCCTTCTCCGAGCGGGGAGGACGCGTCGGGCTGTGATCTGGTGACTCCGGCATGTCCAGTAGTTGTGCCGCCTCTCGATAGGATCTAAGTGACCTGCGCTTGCCTTCCCATCTGAAGATAAGTGCAAAGGGATGCCCCCACTGGTAAGAGATGTTGAGGGTCCGGAGCTTCTCTGTGATCGGGCGGAAGACTCGCCGTCTGTGGAGTGTGGTGGGGGCCAGGTCCTGGAAGATCTGGATCTTGTGGCCTTTCTATCGCAGATCCGGGTTATCCCTAGCCGCCTTCAAGATGGCCTCCTTCTCGGTGAAGTAGTGGAGCCTGGTGACGATGTCGGGCAGGAGACCCGCTTTTCCCCCCGCTCCGAAGACACGGTGTGCGCGGTCCAGGCGCGGTGGGGGGGCGTCCTCTTCGCCCCACACCGCCTGCAAGAGTAGGGCCACATAGGCCATGGTATTAGTCCCCTCTTCTCCGAGTGGCACACCCCGTATGCGGAGGTTGTTGCGGCGTCCCCTGTTTTCCAAGTCTTCCTGCTTGATCTGGAGCTGGATATGTTGTTCCTCGAGGGTCGCCACTCTCCGCCAGATCTGTTCCAGGTCCTCCGTGCGGGAGTCGACCGTTCTTTCCAGACCGTCGACGCGATCGCCAAGGTCGGTGACTTCCTTGCGCATTTCTTTGACGCAGGTGTGGACCTCCGTCCTGAGGGACCCAATTTCAGTTTTCAGATCGGCCATAAAGGAGGTCATGAAGGCCTGCGTCACCGGTGGGGAGTCGGGTGGCGGTGGGGGCTTCCCCCCTGACGATGCCGAGGGCCCACCGGAGGGTGATGGCGCGCCCGCCTTACCCCACATAGAGGCTACTGACGCCCCCCTGGTCGTCGTGGGTGTGGGGTCCGGTTTACTCCCCTTGCCGCGGGTCATGGTCCACGTGGGCCGCACTCAAACAGGGGAAGTCCAGGCCGTGGAGGGGCCGCCGGAGCTAGGGCGGGCAGCGCACCCAAGAAGATGAGGCAGCACGGAGGCAGGGGAGGCGGCGGAGAGGTGAGGACTGTAGATGGGCCACAGCAGTTCGGGCCGGCGCCCGCAGGCGGGTGGCCTCTCGCAGTCTCGTGGTGTGGCTCAGTACCCCGGCGCCGCCCAGATCAGGGCCTCCTCCCAGCGTCGTGCCCAGCCGGTCCCACCGCAGCCGGCAAGGAGTGTCCAGGAGGGTCCCTGCCTCCCAGCGGCGGGGAGTCCAGTGTCAAGGGGCAACAGGCAGCAGAGATCCCTGGGGTCCCCGCGCAAGCACAGCAGGGTCACCCAGTCCGGGGTCCGTCAGGCGTGGTAGGGTCGGGTCTCGGTGGCAAGGTGGCCAGGGGTCGGTTGCTGCAAGGTTGGGGCCCACCAAGGCTCAGGGGTCGCCAATGCACCGCGGTCAGCAGCGCGCCAGGCCGCAGTCCATGTGTCCAGGGCGGCTGGGGGCGCTCAGGCCGGGATCGTCGGTGTGTGGGGTCAGCCCGCCTCCAGAGGTGGGAAGTGGCGGGAAGAGCAAGTGTCGGGCCCCTTCGGGAGATGTCAGGCGGGGAGGGGGCCAGCGCGCTGCAGCTCACCGTTTGGGCCCAGCGAGGGGCGATGGAGTCCCGACCAGGACTCGGGGGCCGCCGGCAATCCCACAGGTCTGGGCCTGGTTTTCCCGCCGAGGCCGGGGGCTCAGGTAGGAGCGGCGTCCGGGCCGCCGCAGTGCCTCCCGCTGGTGACAGCCCGGCAGTCCGGCTCCAGCGGGTCGGGTCTCGGTGGCAAGGTGGCCAGGGGCCGGTTGCTGCAAGGTTGGGGCCCACCAAGGCTCAGGGGTCGCCAATGCACCGCGGTCAGCAGCGCGCCAGGCCGCAGTCAATGTGTCCAGGGCGGCTGGGGGCGCTCAGGCCGGGATCGTCGAAGTGTGGGGGTCGGCCCGCCTCCAGAGGTGGGAAGTGGCGGGAAGAGCAAGTGTCGGGCCCCTTCGGGAGATGTCAGGCGGGGAGGGGGCCAGCGCGCTGCAGCTCACCGTTTGGGCCCAGCGAGGGGCGATGGAGTCCCGACCAGGACTCGGGGGCCGCCGGCAATCCCACAGGCCTGGGCCTGGTTTTCCCGCCGAGGCCGGGGGCTCAGGTAGGAGCGGCGTCCGGGCCGCCGCAGTGCCTCCCGCTGGTGACAGCCCGGCAGTCCGGCTCCAGCAGCTCCGGCGCGGCTCCGCCGGCGACAGACTGGGTCCGCTATTCCTGCACGGCCGCAGGTGAGGCCAGGAGTGTTCCGGTGTCCCTTCTGGGCCGCAGCGCCGGTCCTCTCTCCAGGGGCTCGTCCCGACACCACAGCAGCAGCCTCAGGGCAAGATGGCGGTCCGCGACCGTTGGTGGAAATCCCGCCGGCTGGCGGTGTGGCCGCAGGAGCTTTCACGGCCGCGGCTCTCCGTCGATGAGGGACACCAGCAGGGACCGTGATGCGTGGGGGTCCCCCGGAGTGATTACCCCCCGAAATCTATGCTGAAGCAGGCGGATTAAAGCAGCGGGGTGACGGAGCTCAAGTGAGACACGTCTGCTCACATCGCCACCGTAGCCACGCCCCCGGGTCTCAGTTTTTTAATGATTTTTAATACTTGCTCCTTCCGGATTTGCAGAGAATATTCAAATGCTTCAGAGTTGGGGGAGATTCTGGTATGGCCTGCAACAATTGGCTTCTCGCCTGATTCTGGGCCGTGAGTTACCGGACGAACCATTGACATGTCGTTGTATAGGTAATCAATGTGGGCACTCCAGGAGTCCTCCATGATGTCAGAGTTGTGGTGCCGGTTCTTGCCGTTTGCTAACAGGTTGATTATTGGCCAGAACTGCCTCGAGTCCCTTTGTTTGGTAGAATGGTGGAGTTTGGCCCATAGTTGTTCTTGGAACGCTTTTTTAGCTGCCTTGATGTCTTTTCTTTGGCGATTAGTTGCAGGAGGTCCTGGGAGGGGGCAGACCACTGGGTGCGTAATCTCCTGAGGTGTTTGTTCAATTGGTGTTTTTGCTTCCTGAGGTGTTTTGTGACCATTCAGCCCCTTGATGGCTTTTGACTTTTTTTCCTATGGCCTGCTTGAAAAATTTTTGATTTAATTCTAGGATAAAGCACTCCCATGCCTGAGTGTTTATGGGTTCTGTTTGAAGTCTTTCTAAGAGGTTGGTGCATGTCCCCATGATGTCGTTAATCGAATCTGATTTCCAAACCAGACGTTTTAAGTTAAAGCATTGCGTTTGGTGTGATAATACTCTGGATGGCACTGGGTAGTCTGTATTAATTAGTAACATGAATGTTTGCGGTTGGTGGTCGCTTTCAGTCCTATCCAATATTTGGAAATTCGTGATAGAGGGGGAGAGCTCGTGATCCGTGAAAGTGTAGTCTATTGTTGAAACAGATTTGTGAGTAATACTGGTGTGTGCAACTGGACAGTCTGTCGGGCTGCTCCCATTTAGCATTCTCATTGAAAGCTCCGCCAGACTGGCCGCACATCTCTTGCAGAGCGTATCTCGTAGTTTTGGTGCGTGTGTGCGCTCGTTAATGGCTTTCAGTAAGTTCATATTAAAGTCCCCTGACAAGATGATATTTGCTTCCCGATAGGCAAGTTTTAGGGTTGTCATTGTTGCTAATAAATGGTGTACACATATCTTTTTCCGACTGAACAATGGGTGAATATAGATATTGAGTATCAGCAAACAAGTTAGAGGCGGGGCTTCGAGTTTGACACATTGCAGCCAAGAAGACTCAAGTTCTATTGTTGAAGCTTGTCATGGAGTATCGGTTGAGACTAACGTTGAAAGACCTC
This sequence comes from Lissotriton vulgaris, assembly GCF_964263255.1. Classification (NCBI taxonomy): domain Eukaryota; kingdom Metazoa; phylum Chordata; class Amphibia; order Caudata; family Salamandridae; genus Lissotriton; species Lissotriton vulgaris. Next base: position 365,468,177 of record NC_141700.1, read on the forward strand.
CTTTGTCTCTCCCTAGGTTTCCTGCCTTTTCGGCGGGGCACTGAAATTCCTTGTATCCAGTTATGGGAGTAGGGTTAATCATCCAAGTTTCCTGGAAGAGAAGAATTTTATACTTTAAAATGAATTCCATGAAGCCTGGATCTTCAAGTTTTGTGCTAAGCCCGAACACATTCCAGGAGCAGATGTTGCAGCCTTGGAGATGATTGGAAGCTGTGTGAGTGTTGATTCATGCCATATCTTGAGATGGTCCGGCTGTGATTCGGTCCAAGGGGCTTAATGGATTCTAGGTTAGCAAAGGTGATAGTAATGTTCTTAGACGTGCACTCGTTTCTTTTTTGGTAAGTTTGATGGTCTGAGCCTTTTGCCCCCTTTAGCAGACCCACTGATTGGTAGACTGGTTGGAGCAGGTTGGGGTAGCAGGGGGGGTCGATCTTTTTTAATTTGAAGCTCCACGTTGCAAATTGATCCCTCTGCTGCCAAATTTGTTCAATAAAGGAGGTGGCTGAGAACGAGGCTGTGGTAATTTCTTGTCCATTGAAGTACGTTTTCCTTTTAAATGCAATACTAACAATGTCGCTGGTAGTTATGTGACTCGGGGGGGGGGGGGGGGCAGAGATTTAAAGAGTTTAAGTAGGATACTTCTATTTAAAATGTCATGATTTCCCCTTGATACATAGTGGGGGATGAAGTCTAATTTGTTGGAATTTGAGGAGAAATCCTGGTGCGACGCTAGGTGTACTGCCCATCCCAAGACATTATCGGCCAGTGATGGCGCTGTTGTTCTCAAAGAAGTGGTCAAGGTTACGTCTGCATTGTTTTGGGTTGGATGTTTATGGACAATTGTCCGGGTTGCTTGATTGCTTCCCACATTAGAGTTATTGCCTGAGTCGGTTTGACAGATATCTTCCCCTAGGTTTTCGGTAACTGAAAGTGCTTTGCGTGGACTTGATGTACTTGTGTCTATCGTAGGTTTCTTTAGTTTAATTGGTGAGATCTGAGTGGATTGCCTTGGTGGATTTAAGGTGTTTTACTTTCATTGGTGGCTTAAAAATACTATAAACTTTCTCTGACTACGGTAATTCCCTTTTGATGTTATTTGGACGGTTTGCGTGGGTGAATTGCGTGGATGGATGGTTCAATTGATTATTGTATGGAGTTGTGTCCGGAGGAGTGAGGGCTTCATCGTGGTCGCTCTGATTCCGTCCCTGATCGGTTTGCGCAGGAAATAAATTGGTTGCCTGTCTAGATTGCCTTTTGTTTCTTGTTTTTCTTAGGTGTTTTCTCTCACGCTTGGTTAGTAACTTGGTTGGTGTGAGTGGCTCGGATAGTGGTTGCTCCACATTTTCAGTTGGTTGGAGGGCTGAGATGTTTGGATTGGTAACAGTAGTTGCCGGACTAGGTGCTGTACGGTCTGACTGTAATTGATCTGAAAAGGGAACTGCGCCGCTTTGTATCTGTTCGCCCACGTGGCTGGGTGATTCGGGGTCAGTCGCCCTTATTGCATTATTATCTTTCACTGTTTGCCGGGCGTCCTTTTCTGTGGCTTCCCTACTTGAGACAAGTAGATCTGAGAATATGGTGGGGACCTCCGCTAGTTTGTCTATTATTTGGGTGCAATTGCAGTTACACGTTTGATATGTAGTTTCCTGGTCTCGCTGCACCCTCAAGACCATCTCGTTGAAACTTTGCAGTTTCTGTTCTACCCCCTGAACGTGGATTGCTAGGATGTTTAGAAGGTCCACTTGGGTATCCAGCTTGTCTGAGTGGTAAGACATTGTTTTGGCAATTGTGTCCATTATTTGTAGCAAGAGCTGCCAGACTGCTGCCAGTAAACAAGTGCTGTTTGGTAGTGTATGTACCACGCTGAGCTCTTCACCGCTTGGTGTCTCGTGCTGCGTCTTGGGAATGAACTCTTTAATTGGCTGGGCACGAGTTGCAACAGCAGGTGGCAGTTAAAGGTGTTCCTGAGCAGATGTCGGAGATTCATTATTCTGGGTGACTAGCCGGTAGTGGCACTTTTATTATTTCGTGTTCTTCACCCGGCTGCCATCCGTGCTAGCCAGAGACCAGAGCACCCACCCTCTAACTAAAACAACTTATTGAAACTACAGAAAATGAGTTTCTGTGGGCAGGGAGAGACCCAGCGGAGCAATAACAGGTCTTTCTCTGGCACAGTCCTGTGTCGTCCTCTGCAGTAATTGCTCCGACCACCTGTCATCACTAGCCAGCCAGGTGTACAAAATGGTTGCACAGTACGCATGACACCACTTTGAACAGCACTAGTGCGAACGATGCTGCATCTCTGCCGTTTGCACCAATGACCTGCAGCTGCAAGCTCTACTGGGCCCGGAAAAACAGAAGACGCCGGACCCATGTGTGAATGGACCTGGTGCATTGCCGTTTGTTTAAGCTGTGGGGGTGACATTGCTGTCGTAAGCCTGAGGGTCAGCCAGATTGCCACAGATAGAACTAACTTAAAATGCACCCTGGCCCGTGCTCCAGCGGGCGATAGGACGGATCGGACAGACACCCGTCTATTAAAGTGAGACTGACAAATGCACTGTGTCCATAGTAGCCAGTCATTGGGTCCTCATGACCTCACTATGCCAGGTGTTGTGTGTCACATTGTAGCACACTAGAAGCAGCTGGCAAGCAGATGAGCCAGCCCCCAAGCCTGCCGGGAGCAGCATGCACTGCACGGCCACTGCAGCTTTCAGTAATGGTGCTTCATAGCAGTGCTCGGCTTGAGTAGTTGAGTGGCGCTATAATGCGTGATTTTGCGTTTCAGTGCGGTGATGCGGACCACCACTTTGAAATTTGTTATACGAACGCTTGATACGTGGTACATGCAGGGCTGGTTTACTATATAGATTTCTATAGATGGGAGACTTTGTGCTTCTGACGTTTGGTAGGTTGCTTGTGTACACTTGTTTTGGCAATAGCAAAGCTAGCGGCATGGTGATCAGCCAGCCCACGTGAGAGATTGTGCTGTTTCCACTCAGAGGAACATCAGAATACTGAAAATGGTGTCTAGGATAAATTCTGCTGGGTGACTGGGACCCTTGACAGCCTACTAGAACTTGGGTCATCTGCTCATTGGTTAAGATGTGGATGATGGCAAATTCCGATAGAGATTGTGCCTCATTAATTTTTGGAAGCTGGGTTGTATTTTTGAAATGTGTAGATTTAAAAGGATGGCGTGAGTTAATTTGGGTGTGGGGTAGGATTCATTTTAGTATGGTTTCACAGTCTGGAAATCAGAGTGTGTTTTTTGTGACGCATTGATCAGCTGTTTTAAAGTAGTCCTATGCAGATCCACATGACTATTGTGCACACACATGATGTAGGCAGTTAAGAGAGCTACGTTTTCTAACTCTAGAACAAGTTCCTTTACAATCTGCATTTTAGATATGTGTCTGCAGAGGGCACTTTATTTGAACTCCACAGCTACCCCCTGCCTCACTTTCCCCCGTTAGATTGTCAGTACCTACTAAATCAGACAAGCCCATTTATTGTGTAGTAAGGCGTTTCCACCTTGTGAGGCATTTAAGGACTTAGCCTGCCCTGTCTGATTTGAGTCTTATTAATTTCTTTTCCTACGTAGTCACGCTCCATCACTCTTCCCACTGCTAGATCTCTGAGACCACAACTAGGGGTTTAAGGGCCTTGTAATACGCTCCTTTGTGTCCCAGCATCAATGTCATAACAATTGCTAGTTAGTTCAGCATGTTTTTTTTTTATTTTTATTTCAGGTCATTTTTATTGAAGTAGCAAACCAAAAGTAAAGACAATACAATAATTCTTCCATTACAAAAATGATACGATGCAGTTATTGATGGACAATTACAGAAAGGCAAATAATAAAAAGAAAATCAACTCTTGCTTGTCTCGTCGATATACATAAACATGCAGAACACTCAATGTGTGGATGTAGCGGATAGGACTCTAGCATAGGACCACAAACGTACTCTCAAATACCCCAGGTGACTGTAACAAGATCGACATACAATGCATCAAGGTGGCTCATAATGAAATGAAGATGCGTCTAATGATTTCCACAGCTTCCTATTGGATGGACACCACGTAGAGGCCTGTAATGCCTGATTATTAGCACCTCTCAGACATGATAACCATTCCTGCCAGATTTTGAAGTTTACCTCATTTGTAGATTTCCATTTGCACAGAACCACCTTACATGCCAATGTTAGCATTAAATCCAAAAGCTGTCGATCTTGGTCACTTGATAGCCGTGACTCTAGCACCCCTAGAATTACATACACAAAGTCCTGTACAGGTCTTATCTTGAATACGTGATGAATGCAGTCAAATATTTTCCCCCAGTACTCTCTTAGAGAAGGACAGTTGAATAGCATGTGGGCAAGATCACCAGAACCTGACTGGCCGGTATCAGCATGTCGGTGAGTCTCTTAAGTTACATTTGAATAGCTTTTCTGGAGTCCAAAACGACCTATTTATGAGCATATATTTTGTCTGGAATAGGATGGGTGATACTTTGTGGGCAAGGGCAGTCTTATGAATCATGTCCCAGTCAAAATCTATTCCTGTGGAATTCGGTTCAGCTTCCCATCTTACTTCCACATTTCTGTGAGCTTTCTTGGGCAATGGTAATAATAGTTTATATACCTTAGAAACGAAGTGACCCGCTTACATAAGACGTGGGAGATGAGTTATTAGCCATGGTATACAGGGTGAGAAATTACGGGCAGATAGTGCCGCTTTGATTTTCAGGAAATCATAAAAATCCATCGGAGTAAGATCAAACTTCTGCTGCAAGGTTGAGAACGGGAGCGGATCTTTATCATCGTACAGATCTCTCGCTAAGTTAATGCCCTTCTTGGACCATGATTCCCAGAAGAGTCCATTGCCCTTATGCTTGAGGTAGGGATTTCTCCATAGGGACATAGAAGATGATTTAGTGAATGTCAGTTTAGTTTTATGTGTTTGGTCGAGTCTAAGCAGGGCCCGCCTAGTATTTAGCATTATATATTTGGAATGTGGTAAGTGCGACAGGTCCATAGTGAGTAAGGATTCAAGAGGAGCATGGCCCACTAGCGATTTCTCAATATTAATCCATATAGGTGTATAGATTGGGGATTTTGTGAACCATTGAACACCTTGTTTACAAAGAAAGGCTGTTTGATAGTTCCTGAACGAAGGCAGACCCAGGCCGCCTTTATCTTTTGCCAATTGAAGCTTCTTTAGAGATATCCTGGCTTTCTTACCCCGCCACAGGAAGTTACCAAACAGCTGATCTACCTTAGCAACAAAGTTATTCGAGAACGTCATAGGGAGCATGCTGGCCAAATAGTTAACCAACGGAGTCGACATCATTTTGAGCGTTTCCGCTCTACCCCACCAGGAGAGGAATTTTGGAGACCAACCTTCCAGCAGTGTGGATATCTTTTTTTAGAGTCAATTCTTCATTAATTTTTAGAGTGGAGACCAAATCTTTATCGAAGTCCAACCCCAGGTATTTAAAGCACTTGGGCTGCCATGTAAGACCAGAGTCCCCTATGATCCCCTTATTACCTATATTGTTCAGGAGTTTGACCTCCGTCTTGTCTTTATTGAGCTTATAGCCAGAAACCCTGGAAAAATCCACAATATCCGACATGAGTGCAGGTATGGCCTCCTCAGCTCTCTCAGAGAGAACAAGCACATCGTCCGCATATGCTGTTAATTTGACCGTGCAATCCCCAAATGGTATGCCTGCGGTGTTAGGATCATTTCTGATATGATACAAGAATGGCTCAATTGCCAGTAAAAACAGTGAAGGAGATAGGGGGCACCCCTGCCTCGTGCCTTGCTTTAAACAGAAGGCGGAGGAGAAAGATCCACCCGCCCTAACTCTTGCCGATGGGCAGCAGTATAGGGACATTACCAGTCGTGTAAATGTTTTCCCTAGGTTAAATTTGTAAAGGACTGCTTCAAGGAAGGACCAGTCAACCTTGTCAAAGGCCTTTTCGGCATCCAGCGTTATTGCCACTGTAGGTGTGTCTAGGAATTTTGCTTTTTCTAGCACATGTGCCAGAATCCTTGTATTGTCACTGGACAACCTATTTTTAAGAAGCCAGCTTGAGATGGATGGACTAACTGGGGAAGGACCTTCTGAAGGCGGGCGGAAAGTATCATAGCCAGGATCTTACAGTCTATATTAATTAGTGAAATAGGTCTATAATTTTTCGGGAGCGACGGATCTTTCCCTTCTTTAGGAAGTACTGCGATTATTGCCTCTGCTAGAGTGCCTCTGACTTCACCTGAGCTATTTATCTCCTGAAATAGATGTATTAGGGGTTCAACTAGTAGAGAGGGGAAGGTTTTGTAGAATTTAGCCGTAAAGCCATCCGGGCCTGGAGCCTTTCCTGTTTTCGGACTTTTAATTGCATTTTCTACTTCAAGAGCACTAATCGGGCCGTTGAGACTAACCTGGTCCTCAGCAGAGAGCTGTGGAAGATCACACTCATCCAAGTAATTCTTGATCCTGTCCTCTTCCACCGTTTTATTCTTTGCATAAAGGTCTTCATAGAATACCCTGAACACCTCTGTTATCTTGTCTGGATCTGAGTGTGAGGCCCCTAAGGCATCTTTAATGACGCTAATAGAATTCTGCTGTACCTTGAACTTCAAGTACGAGGCTAGGCTCTTACCAGCTTTATTAGACTCACAAAGCTTAAATCTCCGTCTTTTGTCAAGCCAAACTCCGGCTCTCTCACTAATTATTTTATTGTATTCGTATTTTTTATTCGCCAAGGCATAAAGAGACATATCATCCCTATCCCTCACATGCTTACTCTCAAGGTCTATAATTTCACTCTCCAAAGACTCCAAATTCGCATTATAGTTTTTGTTCATTGCTGATCTGATTTTGATACGTACTTTTCAAGGCATCCCATCGAATGAGATCAGATGTGTCCCCCTCTTTGTTAATCTGTAGATAAGAAGCGATTGAAGCTTGTATTGTGGACCGGTGTTGATCATTACTTAGGATTTCATCATTCAGGTGCCAAGACGTCTGACGAGAGGAGGATTTGACATTTGCAATGGATAAGGAGATGCAAGAGTGATCAGATATTACACGAGGTTCTATGGTAGTAGACTCTATTCTAGGAACCCCGTTCTGTGTTATGAGGATGTAGTCGATCCGGGAATACGAGTCGTGTGGTGCAGAGTAAAAAGTATAGTCCCTCCCTGTAGGGTTCTGAAGCCTCCACGCATCCACTAAGTGAAAGCGTTGACATAGATTGAGGAAGGCTTTATGAGATTTACTTGTTTTGAAGGGGCAGTGGGAATCTCTATCCAACGTTGCATCCATCGGAAGATTAAAATCCCCAGCCAGTATGTGAACAACATTATCCGGGATATTTTCAATATGCTTATTCAGATCCTCCCAGAATTTGAGGTCATTGGTGTTAGGAGCATAGATGTTCGTAACATAAAACTCTGTATTATCCCTACTTAGTTTGGCCGTAACCCACCTCCCGTCGTCACTCGCTTCGGAAGACAAAAGCTCTACCTTCGATTTCTTCGCAACAAGTATTAAAACACCATTCTTTTTGTGCACAGCCTCTGCGCCCACAACCTCATTGTAAAACGTATTCCTCAGGTGATAGAACTGCTTAGCCTCAAGCTTCGTCTCCTGTAGTAATACAATGTCACCTTTTAATCTCCGTATATAGTCTAAAATTTTTTGTCTCTTGACAGGTTGGTTCAGACCTTTAACGTTGAGAGATAATATCTTCAGTTTGTCTACATTACACACTCCCATTGGAGTATTAACTGTATTATGTGTGAACAGTCAATCGAAGCTTCATATTGATAATGATATCTGTCACGTGGTACAAACAACAGCATGCCAGTGAGACAACACCCTGAGGTCTAAAAGGGCCATATGAACGAAAGTAGAGTCCATAACCTTCCCCACCATCAAGCATTAATACAGTAAAGAATATGCAAGCAAGAAGAAGAAACAAAACTAAAAAACATAGAACACACAACCCGACCCCAAATCCCCTCAGCCCCCCACCCTTCCCACCCCACCTGTACGTAGTAGGCATGGTGATTGGAGAGAGAGTGCAATGCACCCTCCCCGTGCGTGAACACATTCATAAAAGTTTGGAACATATGAACTATCTCAGCAGACCCGTAGTTTGCTGCTAACTAAGGTAACCACGGTAAACCAGCATCTAGTAACCTAGCACATATATCGCGATTCAGAGACTTCTTGAGAAGAAGTGTAGGTATCATGGCTTCCTGCTGGTGTGTGCGAGTTACGAAAACAACAACATTACCAACTGTCGTAGGCCTATATGATGAAACATGTTAAACGTATCAACTTGTAGTCAGAACCCCATTACTCGAAGATCGCTATACTAGTAGGCAATAGTAGAGACATTCTCCATAGTCAAAAGATCGATAACAATAACAATTGCACTTATAACCAGGACATTCAATGGTAAGAGAGTTTGAGCAGAATCTAGCACATTCAATACCCTTCCACAACGAGGAAGAGGAGCACATAAGAAAATTGTGTGAAATGCGAAGATCCTTCACTTGTAACCTGAGGCCGAGGCCTGGTCGTATGGGCTTTCGGGATTGTTTGTCTCCATATCTAAGTCCTCAGGGCCATCTAGCATACGTTTCAATTTCAGGGGATCTGAAAAAATGTGTGGAGAACCTTGAATAATCAAACAATACTTCGCTGGGCCTACGAAACCATATTGGAAGCCCCTTTTCTTCAACAGCGGTCGGAGCGCCAAGAACGCCTTCCTGACGTCCACCGTTTCTTTACTGTAATCCTGCAAAATGTAGATCTTAGCAGTTTTCCACAGAATATGATTGTTTTTTCGCATGAAGGTGAGAATTTGTTCTACATGCTGGTAACGTAGTGGCTTACAAACAATAGCTCTAGGGCCTTTTTGATTTTTAGTTATCCTGCCCGGCACTCTATGGGCCCTATCGAATTCCAAAGGGTGCAGGAAAGTCATGTTAGTAGCTTGGGTGAACCAGGATTCAAGAAAGGCCACACAGTTCCCATGTTGATCCTCCGAACCTTCTGGAATACCAAATATGCGTAGATTCCCCCTTCTATTCCTGTCTTCCAACTCAGCGAGTTTCCTTGTCGTTTGGTCCGCAGCTATGCTTAGACGTTTAATGGCGTTACAGGACTTGACTTCCATATCCTCGAGTTTGCTAATCCTTGATTCTGCCTCTAACAGTTTTGCGTTGGTGTCGCGGTTATCTTGTCTGATCGCTGCTACTTCCTCTTTGGTCGCTTTCGCCAGATCCCTTACTTCATCTAGTCTGTTAAGTATCATTTCTATCGGATCCGGATTGTCTTTTCTCCCTTTGCCGGGCGAAGGCAGATCAGACTTAAGCCTCTTCAAGCTTTTCGCTAGTTCTTTGTTATCTGCCATGACTGCTCGTGGCGTAGACTGCCTGATCGTTCACAGTGGTCTTCCTGTAATTGTAGTTGCCCTTTATGGAGTACACGTAGTTGCCGGCCTTTCCAGTCCTTTTTTCTAACCTGATACCAGTAAACGTACAATAACCATTCAGGACCACCTAGGAGCTGATATGATAGTCATCCTATCTGTTTGCTTCCTGCCCTTGTTCAGACACCGTGATGAAATGCGCGCTTTTTAAATTAGGGTGGAAGCCTGCGTCGCCATTTTAGGAGCCACCACGTGCATGTAGAGCCTTACACTAGTAGAAACACTTTGTTAGTCTAGACATTGCTTTCATCCTCAATAGCAGCGTGTAGTAGGCGCTAGCCCCAGAAACCTACATCCAAGCATTCACTGAAAATTCCCTTTCTAGCCTCCTGGTGTAGCCCATGGCTCAGTTGCAGATCACAAATCTCCAAATATTGCCTCCATCGCATTTATCCAGCACATAGTCCTTGTATTATACGAGTTGCAGCAATCACAGTCTTTTTAGCAATGTCGTTTCTGATTTGGGATCATGAACCTGCATTTTCATCTAAACTTGGTAATATTGCCAAAGCATTCAAAACTCGCCAAAATTTTACATGTCCCGGGCGCTAAACTCCTATGGGTGAATTGCCTTCAATTCCTTCCCCACATAATATGCGCCGGTAACAGCAGCGCCTGAGCCGATGTATTACGGTAGGGAATATCGAGTCACCGTTTAAATTAACTAAGCCGCCATCTTGTGTGAGCGCGAGCAGCGTTCACCCTTCTGTACAGTTCTTATTTCACCCGAGATCGGGTACAGTACTCACGATTCCCTTCGCGCTTTCCTTCAAAAGACCCGGTCTTCCACCGGAGTCCTCAGCGATCCGTCCTGACTCCGTTCAGGATCCTCACATTTCGTCCGCCGACATCCTGGGCAATCACGCGGTCCTTCATCTGCCTTTGCTCACTGCAGCCACCGGAGCGGAATCCTCGGAGCAGCCAAAACTCGACTTCCCCTTCGCAGAAATCGTCGATCGTACCCTCTATCTGCTCCTCTCATATTCCGGTTGCCGATTCTTCCGTTTGTGTCGGTGCTGGAATGGTGGTACTCGTTCCAAGTTCTTTTAACGGCCTCCGCACGGGCAGAGAGAATCACCAAACCAGCATGTTAATTAAAGGGCAGACTATTAACAGATGGCATCCAGGCCAGCTCGTTTGGATGCTAAAATGAACCTGCCACTTGTTTAACTCGATATGTTATCCTCTTCTTCCACTGGTCTACGTCGTTTCTTTTTGTCTGCTTCTTCTTGGATACCTCTCTGTGTATTTTGTGGTAACTTACCTCACTGTTTTACCACTGTTTTACCACACGTAGATGTGTTTGTCTCTTGTGATGTTAGTGTTGGTAAATGGTTTCTTGTGTCTGTATTTCCTTTAAACCCCGGCCTGTACAAAGTACAGGTCATGCCTGCCCTCAAGTGTGTTTGCTTCTTGTTTATTTACAATCATCTTTCCATTAGGCACGTCCTGTATGTGGTTGCTTTTCTTACTCCAGTGACCCTCTCCTACCTTACATTTTCTGATAGGCGTGTCATCCCTTTGCTCTCTGTGAAGTTTCCCCTGTATGAATCGTTGAGGGCCAGCCTTGTTATTTCTGATCACCATCTGATAGAATATAGCCTGACCCTTTTGTTTGCTGTGTTGGGATCACTAACTATGCAGCTGAAGCAGTACTTTTTCCTATTTTCCTAACAAGATAGTTCTTCTCCTGGTCTCTTGACTAGGGGGAATGATTCGAAGCGATGTACTTTATTCACCATTTTGGAAAACAAAACAAATGTTTATGCGTGTAAACTGGAGGCCATTGTGTTGCCTCCCTTATTTGCATACTATAGGCCCTCCCAGCATACATTTATAAGGGTTGACTTAAACAAGTCTGATGTTTATCCATGAGTAGTTATGAAAACCCCATGATTGTAGGCCTGTCTCTTGCCAAGATCCAGGTGCAACTTGGCGAGTGATTGTCTCCTTGGATGATGATTTTCTGTTGTTGGCATTCTAAACATTACATTCATCACCATGTCTCCAGTGTCTCTGAATAAAAGTAGCACAACATAGTTTTTAATTTAGAACTATGTCAAAAATGTCTTGGTGAATCTGTTCAGTGGTTCTCTTCTTGGTTCCTCATGACGACTGTCCGTCTGCTCATTCTGCATTATGATCTCCACTATATTGTTAGCTGGTCTCCGATGGCCGCTATTCTCATTGTTCTGGGGTATGGTGCAAGGCTGGTGGATGCCTGTGGGGTTGCCTGGGGGTCTTAAGGTCCACCACGTAAGTGGCCTTGTCCTTCTTTTCAAGTATCTCGTAGGGGTCAGTCCAACGGTCCTGGAGGGCACTGAGCTCTCCAGGTTGCATGACCCACACCTTTTGTCCAGGTTCTAACTCCACAGGGTGAGAGTTTTGGTCATAACATCCCTTCATTACCACTTGGCTGGCCTCTAAGTTGTCAGCAGCTTGCTTCCACAACTTAGCCATCTGGCTGCGGAAGGCCAGCATGTAGCTCACTACATCTTGGGGAAGCCTCCTAGGAGTCTTCTCCCAACCATCCTTCACTAAGCTGAGAGGTCCCCTCACAGGATGACCTCACAACAGCTTGAAGGGGCTGAAGCCCACCCCTTTCTGTGGTACCTCCCTGTAGGAGAAAAACAAACCGGGCAAGAGGACATCCCACTTTTTCCTCAGGCAGACTCCTGATCATGGCTTTTAGGGCCTTGTTAAACCTCTCCATGAGACCATTGGTCTGTGGGTGGTAAGAGGTGGAAAACTTATAAGTAACCCCACACTCCTTCCACGTGGCTTGCATGTAGGCAGACCTAAAGTTAGTGCCCCTGTCAGACACAACCTCTTTGGGGGAACCCACTCTGGTAAAAATCCCCGTCAGGGCTCGTGCCATCCAGGTGCAGTGATGGTTCTCAGAGGGATAGCCTCTGGGTACAAGGTGGCGTGGCCCACCAAAACCAGGATAAACCTGTGACCCGAAGAGGTTGGCGGATCCATAGGTCCAACAATGTCAATGCCCACCCTTTTAAAGGGGGTGCCAATGACAGGTAGTGTTTCCAGGGGGGCCTTCAGTTTGGTCTGTGTTTTTCCACTAGCTTGGCAGGTCACACAGGACCTGCAGAATGTATCTGAGGAAATCTTATCCTGGGCCAATAGAAATGTGGGACAAGCCTAGCAATGGTTTTGTCTTGGCCCAAGTGTCCCACCAAAGGGATCTTGTGAGCTAACTCCAAAAGGAAGGCCCTGTAGCATTGGGGGACCACTAAGGCCCTTGATGACCCATGCATAGGAGCCTTGGGCTCACTGTAAAGAAGGCCGTCCTCCCAGTAAATGTGATAGGCCGAAGCCCAAGCAGCAGGCAATGCTTCCGGGAACTATCTCCTCATGCCCTCAAGTGTGGGGCACTCCTTCTGTGCCTGACAAAACTCATCCCTGGTGGGCCCTCCTTCCAAATGCCACTCTGCAGGGCTAGGCAGGTCCTCCAAGGGAGCAATGTCCCCCTCCTTGGACTCCGGTGCGACCCCCTCAGGTGCCCCAGCCATCTCACGGGGTGACTGCCCCGGGGCAGGCTTCCCACGCCCTCAGGCTCTTCCCTTTTTAGCAGCTGGCTGGGCCATTGTTCCAGGCTCCAGCCCTGGTTGACTCCCTTCCCGGGTAGCCATGGACCTTGTGGTAGCACAGATTCACTCTGGTAACCCCAGCATCTCCACATGCGCTTTGAGCTCTACCTCCTACCAGGCAGTGTACTCCAGGTTATTCCCTAACAGACAGTTCACTGGCATGACAAGGCTCACAGCATCTCTTAGAAGGCCGGAAACCCCTCCCCACTCAAATGGAACCTGTGCCACGGGATAGTAACCCTCCCTGCTGTCAGCCATCGCAACTGAGTGGAATGCATCAGGAATTACTTGTTCTGGGGACACCAGCTGACTTCTTACCATAGTAATGCTAGCACCTGTGTCCCTCAGGGCCCAGTTTTCCTTGGCGCATGTTCAAAGAAGCATTACCGGTTATTCTTTAATTTCCGCTTTTGCTGTTGTAAAGGCTCTGTAGTTTGCTCTTCCTCTTCAGTGCTGTAGTCACTTCCCGCTTCAAGGGTTGCATGAAGTTTATGAAATGTCAGAGAGCCTATCTCCGAAACAAATAATTGTACAAAAAAGTTAAATAGATTAATCTGTGTTATATTGGTATTTTTTTATATGCAGAGGATGACAATACATCCTTATAACCTTTCTTTCCCTGGTAATAACATTTTGTCTTCTAAATTTATTTTTATTTTTTTATTTTCAAAGTTTTATATAGCGCGAACAAGATCTTTGCAGATATCAGAGCGCTTTACAGAAACGAGGGGTGAGGGAAACAAGGGGGTGGTTAAGCAAACTTTTTGGGTACAAAATAGTAGTAGGTAGTAAGTGAGTAGCAAAAATAGCAGGTAGCTTCCTCATTAAAAACGTCAAGGCAATGTAAGAAGTTCTATTAGGGTGTGTTGATGATAGAATGTGATTTGATGTTTTTTTATACTTTTTTTACATTTAGTATGCTGAAGTAAAAATATAGTTCCTGTTGATGAGAACCAATTACTTACCAGGATGACGGCAAAGGAGGCCATTCCAGTCCAGATCGGAACAAAGTTGGTTCCCTACGGGCATGCCATTGGAAGCGAGAAATGGAGAGGCTCAGAGTTGGCACAAGGACTTCATGGTATACCCAATTTTTTTTTTAAAAGTGAAATGTTTACGACTAAATAATACAGCCACAAACTCATTGTTTTTGTATCCTCTATTTTTACAGTAGTGGGTCGTTTTATATTAGTTAGTGCAGCTTGAACGCAGTGATTGACAGGAGCCAGCATCTGTTCCGTAATAAATATCCCAAACACTACAATTCGAACCAATAAAATGAAAGCAATGCCAATATTCAGGCTAGGGGCCTAATGAAGTTTGAAATACGACAGATGGGGATTCTGAGCATGGGAGTAGCTAGAAAAATAGAAAACCAGTTTGCACCATATCCTAAGTGGTACCAAATGAGCAAGCAAAACAAGCAAGTTCGACTCCATCGGAAAGTTAAAGGTTGATTTTTCTCATGGTAATTTTGAATTAAATGTGTTCTAACGGTGCATTTTACAGCACAGTTTTCAACCGAAGAGATCAAAAATACGTTTTTCAGACATCTCTTTCAGGGCACTCATTAAATAATAAAATAATCGACTGCCTACAAAACTGGCCCTTCCTCTGTGGTATTGCAAGTTTTGCATGCTCTGAAAAGGCAGTCCTGAAATATTGCAGTACTTTTATGGTGTTTCTGAGAAGTCCAATTCTGCCAAAGTGTTTTTCTGGTGGGGCTAGGGCGTAACAAAATAAAACCTAGACACAGCGGAGTATTTTTTAGTCTTATTTCCCCTACATGCAGTTTGCTTAAACTGGGTATAAAATATGACATGTCCGCCATTTTTAATGATATATATCTGATTATCTTTCTACAGCGCTCGCATCCATCTTTCATACTCCCATTTCACTTCTTCAGGATGTCATGACTGAAATATTACTTAGAGGAGGCAGAGTGGTGTAGACTTATTATGACCTTCACATGCTTCTGGGGTCTCCCATGGTCAGAGACCTGGTCCATTCAGTTTCTTAATTTAAAGGTAAAAATCACAGAGTTCTGTTGGTCAATGGCTCTAGTTTAGTTGCCTAGTTGTTGTTGTTTTTTTTGTCCTCATTAGCCTTGCCCTCCTCTCAGATAACCGCCAACCGCCTGGCGTGTCTCACTCCGAGGTACTCGAGATTTTATCTATCGCCCACTCGGTGACACGATTTAACAAGATTGGCAGTAGATGGACCTTGAGAAACGGAGGGAGTGGATAAAAACGGCTTGCACTTCCTCCATCTAGGTGTTTATCCCTTTAGGACCAACGATGGAGCGAAAGGGTGGGCCCTGGTCCTTGGAGTAGAATAGGCATAATCATTGGACCGGGGGTAAACAAAGACAAAAAAAAACCCCGGACCCTATCTCCACTGGACCAACAGGTCCAAAAAGCCAAGTTACGTTTACTGCAAGTTCTGGCCAGGTCCACTTTAGATGTTTCATACATGGACGACAACCAACTTGCGTGGGATGGCGCCGTATTTTCCGCCCAGACTGTACAAATATGTCTCCTGGCCAGCAAAACTGCATAAAACAGAAAGGACCTTGCCTGATCAGTCATGCTAGCATCCAAACCAAAGATAATTAATGGTAGTGTGATGGACCGAGATGTATTTAAGATTGAGTCTAAGGTTACTTTCACTTCCTCCCAGAACCGAGCGATGTAAGGACAGTCCTTGAACATATGCACGTCCGAAGCCTCAATGTAATTACACTTGGTGCATTTCTTGCCTGGGAGGAATTTAGACAGTCTCGGGGGTGAAAGGTAGGCACGGTGTATCGTGAACAGCTGGTTGCGTCTCAGCCATACTGGTTTAACAATTTTGTATAGGAGGATGAAAGATCTTATCCACGTTTCTACGCACCCGGCGCCTAACTCTTCCACCCCCCCCAGCTCCCCGAGGAGAGTAAACTCCCCATCAGCCTCCTCCAACAAGCCCCAGTACCACTGGGCCACCTCTTCCCCCACCCCCACCCCCCGCCACCCCCCTCCTTGTCGTTCCACCAGCTGTTGTTCCAGGCTACTGATCTTCCCAAGTGGAGTCCCTTTCCTACACAAGACCCTGGCCCAGCTATCTAATTGTAAATACTTAAATCTAGAGAGCCCAGCTGTTCCCGTAACTCCTCCCACGACCTCAACGGCCCTTCTACCAACAATTCTCCCCATCTTGTTATCCATCCATCCCTCACCGGGATCGCTAACCTGTCTTTTAGACATAGTGGGGTGCCCGGGGAACGTCCCAAGGGGGTACCAGGAGACTACGCAGGCCCCCGGCGGAAGAAGCGGAAGCCGGAGAGCCCGGGACTCCAACTCTGGGCCCACGAAGAACCGTGAAGATGCCCTGGAACCCAGGATCCCAACTCCAGGCCCGATGTGGACAGCGAGGTTGGGGAAGTACTGCCGCACTCCCCCGTGGCAGGAGAAAGGCGGGGGGAGTGCCGTTGCACTCCCCCGAGGTCCGGGCGGACGAGAGACCCCTCATGTCTGCCCGCAGGGGCGGGCAGACAAGAACAGAGGGACCAGCTCCCACAGCAGTAAACAAGGGTGCTGGCCGGCCTGGAAGCCGCCGGGGTGGGCTTCCCGACGATCCACACAAGCGGGGTGCCCCGTCGGGACCGGGCCCTCACAGCATCGACAGGAGCGGCCAGGGCGGGATCCTCGAGCCACGCAAGACATACCTGCAGGAATGGGGTCCGGGTGGGACCGGGCCCCCGGACGACGGGCAGACACGGCGTGAGGCAGCCAGGAGTGGCAGTGCGGCTCTTCCCAGAGCAGCAGGAGAGCAGCTGCTCTAATATGCAGGAGGAGAAACGAAGCGTCCCATAATGCCTTGCCAGGCATTGGCAAAGCCCCTTGTTTTGGCGCCTGGTGGCCCCCAGAGGAGGGGGGTCAACACCATTTGCAGGCAAACGTGCAGGGGGAGCTGCAGGAGCACGCAGACTCCCCCAGCACGCCGTGAGGAAAGTCTCCCTCCTAAGTCTCTAGGGGACTGGTGGGAAATAACCCCTCAAAGGGCTCATCCAGGCAACAATGACATCCTGTGGTGGAACTTTCGTTCTTCAGTTGGGGGTGTATTGGGGACTGTACCAAGGGTGTGAAGAGATGATCTGGGGATGTCTAGAGAAGGGCATCCCCTGAAGGTGAAGGGGTGTAATTGCACAAGTAGTGCATTTAACTAATGTTATTTCTTTTAGAGGGACTGAATGTCACATGTGTTATGTGAAATACCTGTGTACGGTGATGCCATAAGCAAAGTGGGGTTATGAAGCCAGACATTCCAGCTAGGGTGTCTGGCTGTATATGCTTAATCCTGTGATTTTAACTGTGATGCCTTCAGGGGCTTTAATTGCAATGCATTTCAACTGTTATCAGCTATGCTGAGTACCTCATTGAAAGTTATGCCCAAACATGTATTCATGCTACTGCATTAGGGGAGGAACAACTCAGACGGTTAGCCACAAGATGTAGAGGGGCATACTGTAAGGTCGGTATGAGATGCTCAGTCAGGGTTATGTGTCCCCAGGGCAGGAGAACCTATTTTTAATGCTTGTTGAGATGATGGGGTGGGTCGCCATTGGGATGGTGCCAGTTGGCAAGGCCCTCGCTCCAGGTTGTGTCAATCCACTGCATTGGGGGACAAGATGATGTGCATACATGGGAGTGGTGGTACTAGATCCCAACTCCAATGCGGGAGAGTTGGAGATGTTATGCAATGTCACAAAGTAATTTCAACAGCTTATATTTGTAAATTGGTGCATAGTATTAAGTGGTGTGTGTGTTTAATAAATGTACTCTTAGAAAGCAAAGTACAGACTGGACAATCAATTATTGAGTGTTATCTCTGCACACCTGTAATGGCGATTACTAGCCCACACTACCTCCCTTGAGTAAGCCTTCGACTGCTCTGCAACACTACCCTCTGAGAGTCAAGCGCTACAATAGGGTGTTTAATTCCCAGTGAAGGACAAATGTGACATGCTATTTGTGCAGTCCTCACAGATACTGCCTTGTTTTCCAACACTATTGAATATACTTATGCAAGGTGGTTAATCTTCACTCCTTAACTAACCTTGTATGGTACAGATAGTAAATGCACAATAGCCCTGTGGCTTTTTGTCAGACTGCTCTCCTAGAAATTCAATACCAATGACTAACCAGGCAGTACGCAAATTCATCAATAACTAGGCAACCAAGAAGGATCTCATTTCCATTGTGGACTGGGTCAGGCACAGATCGGGAGAACATGGCGGCCGCAGGCTGGTGCGGCCCGCGCGTCCGACTCCGACCTCCAATGCACCGTAGTGCAGCTGCCGCTCTGGAGCTGTGACAAGGACAAATTCATGATTTAATTTACCCCTTGAAGTGGGAGCAGTTTGGACCCCCCCCCCCTTTTTTTCTCTCGCTGTCGGCGGGATACCGGCTGTTTGGCTTTTTGGTGTTTCTCCCTCAGCTCCCCCCGTGAGCTCGCTGGATGTGCCGGGCTGAGGACGCAGGTTCCCGGCCCCTCCCCCTCGCCTCTCTGGCTCAGTGGAGCCGGTGGTGCAGAGCAGCCGTGGAGCTTCGGCACGGCCTTCTTCGGGGCAGGCTGGGCTGCGGCGGGGGAGGGTGGTGGTGCTAGCGGTCAGCAGGACTCTGCAACGTTAGTTTTTAACTTTGTTGGCGGCGAGACAAGTACTGGAAAGGAGCCGGTGGAGCACTGTGCTGTGGTGGAATCCTGCTGCTCCTCCACGTCGACAGTGGAGTACACAAGTAAGGTTGGGGGGGAGGGGGGAGCCACAGAGACACAGACAGATAAGTCCAGCAGCGGGAGAGCCCCTAACAAGAAGCTAACCGCAAAAACTGTGAGTAGGAAATGGGGGAAAAGCCAGAAAACAGCAAAGAAATTTTAAGTCCCAGAATGCCCAGCTATAGAGGTTGCTAAGCTTGGGGAAGAAGCCATCACTGTCAATATAGAAGGGAGTAAAGCTATTCAGAAGGTTAGCAGCAGTAGCGGCAGCGGTAAGGAGGTGGGCAAAGGTACTAAAACTAGGGGTAGCTCTCGGAAGGGGGGTAACACTAGATTTTCTAATAGCGCCACTGGTAGGATTACTCCTTCCCTGCGCTCATTCTTCAAAGGCACAAAGCTGCTCTGGAGAGAAGGCAGCGAGGGGGGGGGGGGGGGGGGGGGGAGGGGCTCTCCGAGTCCATGTGGCATGAGACCAAGTGAATGCTCCTTGTTGTACTTGCTGTACTGGAAATGCTTGTAAATGAAAGCCAACGTAAATATATTTTTAGCAGTGAAACTTATGTGTTTGTTCATTACCTTGAAACCTGCACCTTCGTTTAGCTTGCAACTCCAGTAAGTGAGGAAGGGG
This sequence comes from Lissotriton vulgaris, assembly GCF_964263255.1. Taxonomy (NCBI): domain Eukaryota; kingdom Metazoa; phylum Chordata; class Amphibia; order Caudata; family Salamandridae; genus Lissotriton; species Lissotriton vulgaris. Next base: position 365,487,676 of record NC_141700.1, read on the forward strand.
GCAGGAGTAAAGACAGCAGGCACAATGGGAGGGGGGCGGGAGTAAAGAGATCACGGACAACAGGATGGGCAGGCAAGAGTAAAGAATACACGGACAATGAGGGGGCAGGAGTAAAGAGGGCCCAACAACGGGCGGGCGGACAAGAGTAAAGAGGGGCCCGACAACGGGTGGGCGGGCTGGAGTAAAGAGGGCACGGACATCTAGTAAAGAAGGCACGGACAACGGGTGGGCGAGCGGGAGTAAAGAGGGCACGGACAACGGGTGGGCGGGCGGGAGTAAACGTCGTATGGAAAATAAGCGAAAGAGAAAGCACGCTTGTTCCTCTGGGAAAGGTGTTGTTGCAGCAGGCCTAGGCAAACACTCCTCACATCCACCAAGGCCTGGAAGACATTGGGGCCGAGGTGACAAGGGAAGGGGTCAGAAAAAGCCCAGAGCTGCTACTGCTCCAGTAACAGGAAGGAAACCACGGACATACACTGGCAGCCGTGAGCAGGTAACGGAGGCCCTAAAAACACAACTATGCCCACCCTAAGACCCCAGACCATGAAAGCGCCCTCCAGGCTAGAAAACTTGTGCACCTCTAAGTCAGTGGAGTGACTGACATCCACGTGACGAGGGGCAACCAGCCGGTGAGCAGCAAATCAGTGGTGTGGGATCGATGTACCCCTCTCTGCTGCACTTATGGGGTCGCCCCTTTGCCATCCTCTCTCCCACTGTTGACGCACAAGAGCCCTGCACGGACAACGGGTGGGGGGTGATAGTAAAGACAGCACAGACAACGGGTGGGTAAAGACAGCACAGACAACGGGCGGGAGTAAAGACAGCACAGACGACGGGTGGGCAGGCGGGAGTAAAGACGGCACGGACAACGGGTGGGCAGGCGGGAGTAAAGACGGCACAGACAACGGGTGGGCGGGCGGGAGTAAAGACGTCACGGACAACGGGTGGGTGGGCGGGAGTAAATACTTCACGGACAACTGGTGGGGGGAGGGAGTAAAGACAACAGGTACAAGGGGAGGGGGCGTGAGTAAAGACAACATGTACAACGGGTGAGGAGTGTATGTAAAGACAAAACTGACAATGTCGTATGGAAAACAAACGGAAGAGAGAGCACGCTTGTGTGACGGGATGCGAGGAATGCAGCTGCAGCGTCCCCCGAGTGGTGCGTGCGCGCTCGTGCGAAATCTGACACAACAGATGGCACACTGCGCGCTGCTGCTCGTAACTGCAAGCTGTTGGTGGATGCATTTCCAGGGAAAGGTGGGACATGCATCAGCCTTTGCCCAATTATGTGCTGTCTTTTTACAAAGACGCACACAAAGCCCAATAGAAAAAATACTTACAAAAAACACACACATGTGTGTGAAAAGTCCAGAGTGATTCCAAGAGGTTGTTTTCCTAGAGCAGCGCACGTGTGCTGCGCTAGGCTCCACCTAAAAAAAAATATATATATTATTTTTATTATGTTTTAGTAATAAAATCATGGAGCACTTTTAGATTTTAATAGACTGCACTCACTAGGGGGCACTTAACTGTATGGACATGTCTTAATTGCACTGTAGTGTTTATCATGCTCGGCCATTGTCTGTTTTATTTTTATTCTGCTTTATCTGCTCTGCCCTTTCTCTTTTTTCAACTGAGATGTAATGATTTGAAAGAAATAGACCTCAATAAACTTTACTACCTCTTCATGCCGGCTCATAGCTGGATGTGCTGTATTAGGACTACAATCAACATTCTGAAAATAATAAAATGATCTTGTGTCAAAAGCATTAACCTGCTTACCTGTCTACGTAAAATAGAAATCTGCCATGTTACATTATGTGAAGTGCATGAGGCGCATTATCCCTCTATGCTACTCTAAGTCACAACTTTGACTTGACAAAACACAGATCTCTCCAGCTGCAAGAGCATTAACCATCAGAGTTATCTTACCATTATTAATATTCCCTCAGGCACACAAACTCTCTGCAATAGGTGCAGTGACCCCATAAGATATTTTAAAATGCAACCTCTGCAAGCAATTAAGTCACAACAGATTTACTGTCCTGTTTGTGCGTGTCGCCGATTTGTTTAAGGCAGTTTTTTTTTTTATATATATAAAAAATGTGCAATTTGGATGTGGGAGTTCTTGTCATGCCTCCGCCCTCAATACTCCACCACCTTTTTAGTTGTTGTAGTACTTTATTCGATAAAAGCATTTATCATAAAAGTAAAACGAATTTCAAGTACAAACAACCCTTAAAAGTTAATACAAAACAGTATACAAATCTTAAGAGCAATAAAAAGGCATATATACAATTAAAATTGAACGGACCAGGGGGGCCATTAAAAAACAGAAACGGAATAGCAGCAGCATCAGACACAGTTGGCCTAAATTATCTTTTGGAACCCTCATTTGAAATCCACTTTATCTGGTTTGATCGTATCTGCCAGGCTCTTCCTAAATATTTCGCAACCCCACACACCAAAACCAAAGATGTTACATCTGTTGTGAGAATGCGTAGGTCGTTAAGCTGCCGTCTGAAGCCTAACTCCCTACAGATCGGCCTAAGCCACCGTCGTCTTGCCCCCCTATAGGCACTACAAGCGAACATGAAATGGGCTAAAGACTCTTTGGGGCATGGGCAACATGGACATGTAGTATGGTCGGGCAGAGAAGGTCTCCACTTCTCAGTAAATTAATTTAATGGCAAACAACCATATCTGAATTTTAGGAAGAGAGTTCTATCGCTAGGTGATTGAATAAAATCCAGAAATGGTTCGAGCTTTCTGACAGACTTATTATTCAGAAATTGTTCGGTCAGAGGTCCCCACCTTTGCCCCTCTAATTCCTCCTTCTGGACCCAGTCCCAATACATTTTCTTAACAACATTTTTTGGTGGGGGGGATTGAGTCCGCCAGAGCTCACCCAATCCTATCCGCGTGACCAGCTCTTTCAGCTTGCTCAGCCATCGGATCTTAACACAGCCGCCCAAGCTGATGAGTTCGTCAAATACTGTGGCATAGTTTGCTAGATCTGTTGAACTATGCAGGCGCACCCAGAACAATATTGGTCCCAGGCGGACTACATCCTTGATTGATCGTCTGCCCAAATCAAGATAAAGTGGCTTTAAATGTGAAAAGGTGCAAGGCCCCTGTTGCAGAATATTTGAGCAGGACCATAGAAAGCCTACCAACTACGTATCATTATCGCTTATAGGGATGTTGGGAAAATAGTTTATTTCGTTTTAGGGCTGGCGCAATTATCTGCTGTGTTTCCCGCTGGGTTATCGGAAGATTCTTTACACCAATCCCTGCCCATGTGATGGTAGGTCTGGGCAAACTATATTGCACTTTGCCTTTTTTAATAAAAAAATAAATTTATAATCCCTTTTATTAAACTCCGGAGTTTTAGCCAATCTAGGTGAGCTTTTAATATTTTGGTACAACTGACTGATGATGAGACCAGTTTTCGTGTTGGCTCTTTTTTAGATCCACTGTTCGATCTGAAGCACAGTGCACTTTGTTTAAACTAGGACTCCTGTCTTAGTAGATATGATATATGTGTGTGAAATCCCCATTAATTTTAAAACTATTTTAAAGTGCATTCATATTGTTTCGTTTTTTTTGTATGCTTTATGGATACTTCACCCGAATAAAGTTATTCAACTGAGAAAAAAAACTTTGATTCCTCACAGAAACCAGGTACCTTTGAGGTCCGATTGTCTGGGCGTTGTGAGAACTGTCCTAGTTTTAAGAATGTGGCCTCTCTGTCCCATAGTTTAACAAACCGATACTTTGAATCCATATAATCAGGAATCTGGGGAGTCCATGTATGATTCAGCCTTCCTCACAGACGGGTAAATGTCTACGGATTCGCATTGTCAGCCAATCGGGAAGGTGGAAGTCTCCTACCCATCAATAGGCTCTTTAAAGATGCCAAAATATGGGCTCAAATGTTTCTTTTTCTCAGTAATAGATGTTTTAAAAAAAAACGTAGTGACTGAATTAATGATATTGCAATAAATAACATACACATTAAACATTACGCGAATTCCTTTGCACACTGCAATCCATTTGAAAACCCGTGCGTGTTTTGTTTTGCCAGGCCCGGAACATTTAGAACAGCATTTGTCTGGTTACTTGCAGAGAGTTGTTTGCCTGGCTGAGGATCAGAGTAGGATGGGGAGTAACTTGATCTGGAATGCATGTGGTACCCACTGTCTTCCTACATCAAACCTCTTATCCTGACACGAATATGATGTGTCGGCCTGGTGGCAAGTTGCTGGTTGCTCTTGGTGAAATATGATCAGGATGTTGCAGGTGGTTTGTTAAAGTCTTTTTTTCACACTGTACATGCCTCCACACTGGAGGTTTCTTACAGGTAAGGGTGACAGGGACTCGATAATAGAATTTCAGCTGCTACTAATGACAAAAAGGTGTGCATTTTTAACACCCTGCTCTTCATTCAATATGTCTATGATATTTGCACTAACTAAAAAAAATCCCTGCAGATTGTATCATCACTTCCGTGGATGCCATCATGCAATATCGATTAATCAGTTTTAACTGACCACTTTTAACACTAACCAGATATATAGCCAACAATTTAAAAGCGAACACTTGAAAGATATTAGGAGAAATTCATGCTGGCTTTTTTTTTGAGCTGTCAAGATTTACCCATGTATGTTGAAGACTGACATAAAGTAAAAACTGTAAAGCTGGCTGCTACATCTCACTATATTGTATTTAAAACGTGTTTTGCAGAGATTCCTAGGAGGTTATTCTCTAGTTTTAAAAAATGTTATTGAGGCACAATGCAAAACTACTTGTTAGTTACATTTTGAGTGCACCTTTGGAGATAGCTGATACTGAACAATAGAAGTAAGTAGTTAAATCCTGCCGATGGGTATTGGCAGCAAAGGGCTACCTTTTGCCAACACTCGAGTTGGGCATGAATGGCTGTAGCATACTTATCATTCGTTCGCTGTTGGTGCCCCCTGTAAGCCTAAGTTAACTTGACGCTTTTGCTTGTTAAAAATAGTAGACTCTGGAATGACATCGGCTGGCATAAATATTTGAATGGATCTATGTGAAAGTATAAACAAACACCTTTATAATGAAGCTGTTTTTGTATTATCTTGGTCAACGATGCTCCTTTTTTTTCCAATAGAAAATCCACCCGCCCCCTCTCATTACACATACCAATTATGGTCCTGCTTTGATGACCCCGCTTCCAGCGCTTAATTTGTAAATTAAATAAAAAAAAATAACTGCAGGGCCCAATGTTTTTGAGAAGTCTATCGCTTGTTGAATAACAAGGCTGCCTTGCCCTAATCCACCTCAAGCCCGCTTTTTCCGCTCCCATACACATCCTGCCTGTTTAGCTCTATCTTGTATGTCGGGTACAGTGATATTAAGTCTATGCTTAGTCCGATATTCTGGCAACAGTGGGGTGCCGCGTCGAGGGATTGCCATATAACACTGGGGTACCAAACTGGGGGTGCTCATGAACTTCTGGGTACTGTTGTCAAATGATGGATTGGGGCATTGTATACACAGTGGCCGGTGCAATTATGCCCACTAGGGAAGAATGGGGGATACAAAGACTGACGTGTCCCGATATCTGGTATTCATGTGTGACGTGCTTTATGGCCCTACGCGCTAGCGGTTCTGCTTGGACGCCTCCGGGTGAGATCTGGGGTGTGTATTTGTGGGCTGGTCCGGCGGTTGTGAGGCCCTAGGTACGTGTGTGTCGCGATCTGGGTTCTCATGGAGCTGGGACTGTTTGAATTGATGCAGTAACAGTGCCGATTCCATGGAGATGGGAAGTTTGCGTATCCTTTTCACCTCCTCCTCGCGCAATGCTTCTTCCTCTGCCGCAGCCCATTTAAGTACTGCTCCCACCCATCACCCATGCCGTGATCGGGGGACCTGTGGGGGATCGCCAGTGCATGGCTATGCCTCATTTGGCCAGTAAAATGGCCAGTGAGACAAACCTGGTGGGTACTTTGTGTTGCTTCTGCTTCTGGAAGATGCCTAGGGCACAGGATTCACAGGTGGTTAGGTGTGTGTGCCCGGTGAGCTCTCCGAGTGATTTGTGTATATTGTGCCAGTATGCTTGTATAGTTGGGCAGCTCCAGGACATATGGAACAAATCCGCTTCCTGCGCGTGACATCTAGGGCAGAGGAATTGAGTATCTGGATAAAATCTTTGGAGCCGAGCCTGTGTCGGATACGCCCTGTGTAGGATATAGAATTGTATATTTTTAAATCGTGCGCTTCTGGAGACCTTCTTAGGAAATTCAAGTGACCTCTCCCATTGTTTCTCATGCAGGGGGCGCTCTAGTTCTCCCTCCCAGGTTTTCCGTAGGGTCTCTAGGGGTCTGTTTGTGAGCTCCCGTATGGCTTTGTAAAGCCACGTGGTTAGGTGTCATCCCAACCCCATGTATAATATTGTATGGATGACCGGGTGTGTGGTTGGTTCTCCCAAAGATTGGTCGTGGTACCATTGATAACTTTCGAGTAGCTGACGATGGAGTAAAAACTGTCCAGGGGGAGATCGTAGTCGTCTTTGAGTTGTTGGAACAGTCTAAGTTGTCCACCCTCGAATAGTAACTCTGTTACGGTGATACCACAGGTCGTCCATGTGCGGAGTACGTTGGGTGTGTAATAGTGTTCGCATTTGGGCCAACCGACCAGCGGCAGCAGGGGTGAGTACGGAGGCCTTTCTAGTGACATCCGATGTATTCTTTGCATGCATTTGCGTGCCACTGCTACATGTAAGGGGTATGTCCGATTTGGTGTCGTTCTTGACAATTAAAGGCGACGTAATTCTGGAGTGGGTACTCGACCTGTTGTGGTGTATGGCTCACCTAATTGTCTGCCTGCCGTCCAGTAGGATAGCCACTGACCGCTGATCTGATACCGGCAAATGCCCTGCGGTGATTGCCCTTGAATATGTCGGTTGGAGAGTGAAAGAGGCGGATCCCGAGGTATCGGGGAGCCTCTGCGGTCCAGGCCACTTTTTGATACCCGAGCCAGATGTCCTGGGGGGGAAGGTTCGGATGCAGTGGGTATACAGTGGATTTTTCCCACTTCACTCTCAGCCCGAGGCGTCCGCGAATTCTGCGAGTGTTGCCCAGATGGGAGTGAGATCTGCAGTGATATCACAAACATATAGAAGGAGGTCATCAGCATACATGGATATACTGTGCACGGCATCCGCGAGTGAGATGCCCCAGTGCTGTCCCTCCTGGCGGAGCCGTATAGCTAGGGGTTCTACTGCAAGTGCAAAAAGCAGGGGCAAGAGCAGGCAACCCTGCCTCGTACCCCTCTGCACTGCGAACTCTGGTGAGATGTACCGCCCGATGCAAACGCGTGAGTTGAGTTTAGTGTATAAAAGCCGCGTGTACGCTATGAGGGTGGGGCCCAGTCCCGCTCGTTGCAGGACTGAGAAGAGGAACTGCCATGTAAGGGTATCAAAGGCCTTCTCGAGGTCCAGGATGAGGCAGGCTGCCCAAGGGTACTAGTCACCGACTTGATCTTGAACATGGAATATTCGGCGTACATTTTGGGATGTGTTCCTGCCTGGGACAAGGCCGCACTAGTCTGGGTTCACCCATGGTCGTATGATTTGCGAGTATCTGTCAGCTAGTGCCTTTCCCAGAATCTTACAGTCTGCAGATCGAAGTGTGATGGGGTGCTAGGAGGCCATTTGCTGAGGATCGCGGTTTGGTTTCAGGAAAGTCACGATAACGGACTCCTGAAGGGATCTTGGCAATTCTCCTGTCTCTAATAATGCGACTGCGAACATCGCCACCAATCGGGGGACCAGTAAGGGGCAGAAGGTGGTATAATATTCTAGGGTGAACCCGTGTAGTCCCTGAGCCTTGTTGCGAGCTAGAGTGTTAAGGGCTTGAGTGATGTCAGTAGACTCTATCTTCGCATCTAATGTTGTCATGTCTGCCTCCGTAATGTTGGGGATCATGAGAGGGTCTTGAAATTGGTCGAGTATGCCCTGCTCAGTCGGTGCCGCGTTACGATAAACTGGCGAGTAGCATTGATGAAATGCTAAGAGCGTCTCATCTTGAGACCGTGCAAGATTTCCGAGGGGGTTTATTATTTCTGTTATGGGCCGTGTGTCAGTGTCATGTTTGGCCAACCATGCCAGCAATGTGCCCGTTCTATCTCGTTCCTTGTGGATCCAGGTCGCGTATGTTTGAAAGTTGTCGCCGGAAGTCTACACAGGATGCCTGGTACTCTCTCTTGGCGTTAGCCACTAGTGTCGCCATTTCATCGGAGACATAGTCTCATTTAGTAGCTGTGGCCAATTGTGTTTCGGCTCTGGTGAGAGCTTGTTCTAGTGTTCTTTTTACCCCGGTTCTTTGTTTAATACATTCTCCCCGGGCCACTACTTTGAATGTGTTCCACTCTACTAATGTCGAGGACGCTGTCCCTGCCTTGTAGGCGAAGTAGTCTTGGATACTTAGACCCTGTTCGTGTGTGAAGGTTTGATCTGTTAAACAGTCCCCTGGTAGTCGCCATGTGGGGACGGGGGGGGGGGGGTCCTCCAGTTACGTCTCAGGACGTGGGCATCATGGTCAGAGACAATCCTACCCATGTAGTTCGAGTGGTGTAATTTTGGGGAGTAGCGCCGCAGAGCATAAGAATCTATCTAAACGGACCCGTAGGTTGTGTGGGATAGAGTAGAACTAGTACAGTCGTGCCTGTGGGTGTTGCATTCTCCATGCATCTGTGAGTGCCCATCGTGTGACCCATGTCTTAAACCATCCAATTAGCCTGAATGTGGAAGAGTGCGCAGGGGGAGTAGGACCGGTCCAAGTTGGGGTCCTGTATACCGTTGTAGTCTCCTCCTAGTAGCCATGGTGTAGGGGCGAATTGGGCAAGAACTTTTGTAAGGTGGTCCCAGAATTTATCCTGCACGACGTTTGGGGCGTATATGCTTCCCAGTAGGACTGCCTGCCCATCTAAGAGTTCCTCTAACGGGGCGTATCTACCCTCTATGTCCACCACCCGTCTGAGTTCTTGGAATGGGGTCCCTGGACGAACCCAAATCAGTGCTCCGCGGGCGATTGAAGAGTATGACGAGGCACATATGGTTCTGCGCCCTTTGGCCTGTAGTTTGCCTAACTCCGCCGTAGCGAGGTGCGTCTCCTGTAGAAACACGATCCGCGTGTTCTGGCTCTTTGTATAGGAGTATACTGCATAGCGATTGCTCGGCGTGTGCAGGCCTCTAGCGTTAAGCGTGAGGATGCTAATGTCCGTGCTCTGTGTTGTCATAGCCATGGATGATTGTTATCGCTCATTGACATGGCGGGTAAGCCAGCGATGCCCCAGTGGTGTGATGCCCCTATGTGATATACAATGGCACCTATATGTACTTTGCAGATACACGGTAGTGTGAAGTTCCCTGAGGGGATGGGACATCTCTGAACTGGGGTAATAAACACTGGGGTCGGGAAACAGTCCCAATACTGCGGACCCATTGTTGGTGACTATGCGTCCAAACCGGCTCCCTCGAGAAAATGGGGAGGAGTACAACGAAATGCAGTGGGGGTGGTGGTGCATGTGTGCGAGGCAGGACGCTGATCGTGCTTTAGTAGGAATATAGTGCGTCGCCTGAGACGTGTCAGGTCGTGTCAATGCAGTGTGCGCTCAACGGGTGAGCTTGAGTGGAGCGAGTCCTTACTGTATTCTATACCGGATCATCTCAAGGCGGGTGGTAGACGATTGTCCATCCAGTATGGTATCTGCTGTCTGAGGGGTGACCAGGGGAGGTGTGACCGAGTCCGTTCCGGATAGTGTTCCGTCGCTGTCATCCTCTCCTTCCGATGAAAAAATGTGTGGGGGCGATCAATGTCCTCCACGCAAGGGGAGGCCTGCAGGGCGATCACCGCCTGCAAAACCTCCCGTCTTTCCTTCATAATCTGTTCCAGGTCCAGAGAGTCTTGAGTGCCACTAACTTTGTTCGATCCGCCACGCTGCTTTTTTGGGGTACGCCTTCTAGTGAGCAGCGCTTTGAAGGGTGAGCCTTGTGTTGTCTCGGCTTTGGGTTGTTGCGTGCAGTGTTGATCCGCCCATTCGTGCGCTTCCTCAGCGTTTGGAAAAAAAGATAGCGGAGCCATTAAAAAAGACCTTGAGGCGAGCTGGGATGAGCAAGGAATATTGGATATTATTTGCTCGCAACTGACGTTTGACCTCCAGAAAGGATGACCTTTGTTGCTGTACATCCTGCGCGTAGTCAGGGAAGATCATTATCTGTTTATTTTCCTCCCGTAGGGGGGCCGCTTGTCTGGCCGCTCGAAGCACCACGTCCCGGTTTCGTAAATGTAGGAACTTCGCCAGCATCGGTCTGGGTGCTGATCCCGGTGGAGGTCCACGGGCACGGACTCTGGGCACGTTCAATGGAGAAGAATGCTCTTCAGTCCGATGTGGGGGTGAAGGTTTTCACCCTTGCTTCTAGATACTCCAGCAGGTTTGCGCCTTCAGTTCCCTCCGGGAGACCCAGTACGCGGATGTTGCAGCTCCTCGAGCGTCCCTCTAAGTCATTTGCACGCTCCTCCACGGCAGAAAGTCGGCTCAGGGCATCTTGCAGTGTCTTCTGGTGTGCCTTGATGGTGGGTTGCATGTCGGCCAGTGTCTTCTCGTCTTCCCGTACTTTGTCTGCCAATTTGCGGTGGCATCTCGGAGTAGGTTGACGTCTGGGTGCCGAGTCGCTCTTCCATCGACAGCCTGGAGAGTTTGATGGCGGTTAAGACCTTGTCCAGTTTGTCCGAAATGGACAGGTCGGATGGGAGTGCTGTGGTTGGGGCCCATGTTGGGTTCTTTGGCATGTTCTCTGGGGCGGTCTTGGGGACCTTGACGTGCTGCGATGCTCTCGGTTTCCCCATTGTTGCTGTGGCTGAGGAAGTGTTGCGTGGTACGGTGCTCACTGTGTGTCTGCTGTGCTGCGTAATCCTGCTGGAGGAATGGCAACCACTTGACTGAGGACGGAATGTATAGCTGTTGCTTGGTTTCTGGGCATGCAGGGGGACCTTCGCTCCGGTCACCTCAGTGTGAGCTCGTCACTTTGTCCCTGCGGGGAGAGGCGGGTGCAGTACATGATGATGTGGTGCTGTTTATGTGGTGCCACGGGGAAGTAACCTTTGCGGGGACCACTGGAGATTGGTGAGCCAGTTCGCGCGCCTCTCCAGGACCCCGACGAAGAGATCTAAATCTGGAGAGTCTGGATTACAGGGCCACCAATTTAGGGTCAGGCAGCCTTTCTCGTGTGATAGTTATATTCTCGCAGCTAGATGAAGAAGTCTCTTTAGGAGTGCCCCTGATTGTGTGCAATCCTCTGCTCACCTCTTTCACTGGCGCTGTGGTGCCTCCGGAGTTTGCAGACAAGCAAAATTATCGGTCTCGGTCAGCACTAGGTGCCATTTTGAAGTCGGGCGTTCTCAGCCGATTGGGGCCTGTCTCATCGTTCCCTGCGGTGCGGGGGGGCAATAAGCAACCCCCCAGTTCAAAAGTCGCCGCCAGTCAATATGCAGCGTCGCGAATACACTCGATGAAATTGTGGGGCGATGGTGCTGGGACCGCGACAGCTGAAATGGCGGGCCATCACCGATCGCCGCTGCTGCCTCCGCAAGCATTCCACAGGGATTCCGACAGGCTGCGGTGTTATCGGAGTCCCTGTTCATCTGCTGTGCCGTCACTTGTGCGCCCAGATGTGGCCCGGGCCCCGGTCCGGACTCCCAGAGTATGCGATCAACAGTCTACTTGTGTGCCATTTTACCGCCGGGAGCCTGCAGGCTGGGTTTCTACTTGTCTTTGTCTTCTAACGTTGGTAGTGCATCTTGGCACTGTTTGTTGGCAATCCCTTGGTCTGTACACTTTCAGACACCCGACCAGTGTCCTTGATCACCTCGGCAACGCCTGGAAACTGGCAAAAGTGCGCCCGATCGCAGAGCCTCAGCTGGACATATCCGCCATCGAAGCCCGCTTGGCCATGCCCCCTTTGTCCATTTGTTATTATTCGTATCCTTCTATTTCTGCTCCCTTCTCCGTTTTCTGCCTTACTCGGAATCAAAATCTGATGGATTAAAATATGTGCTGGTCGCCAAAATGAGTACAAGTGCCCACCACCTCCAACCACAGGCCCAAATTCCGCTCCCTCCCATCTGAAATTTGGCCTTGTGGTTCTCTCTAAGTGGAGCTTTTAACATTGTGCTAACCAGACATATATAAGTGCTAACTGGTGCTGGCATATTATCGAGGTGAAGCTTGATGGAGTAACAACATATTTGTAGTTTGTCATCATTTGGCTTTGTAAACTAAGTTTTTTTTTATTTGAGAAATACCTCTTTGCAGCATTGCTCTGCCCTTATAACGTATAAACAATCCGTAATGATTCAGCAATCAAAATTTCTTCAGTTTTCTGTGACCGAAAACTCCAGAGCATCTGGCAAACAGTAAAATCCCCACACCCAGTGTTCTCACACTTCTGGTAGCACCTAACGTGTGGGTGGAACTTTGGCAACTGACAGGAATAGGTCAACTCTGTGACAGTGTTAAGTCTTTGTAGTATCAATTTGATTTAGAGTTGTTAAACGTTTTGGTCTATATCCGTCCTGTCAATAGCCTCTACACACACACACATAGAAATGGGGCCAATCAAAGTAAGTGGCTAATATGCAGAGGTAAGTTGGCAAGACACACATGTTACAACTGCCCTCATCCACAGAAAGATGTAGCATGCCTCATCATAGGACTGCTAACACACCTCCGCACAAACCAACGACCGAGGTGGAGCAATAGGGAGGGAGAGACAAGACACACATAAAGGAGGGGCGCTAGGTGGCGCATAACCAAGATAGCCGCACACCTGTGAGGCTTTGGCAGTTTGGCGGCATAATCCTTCTTTTATCCTCTTAATACCCTATGAATCCTGCCTCTTACGCTTGCCGCTAGCTTCTGATCGCAATCTCTGGCTCCGGTGGAAAAAATTAGGGCTCCCTGACCTCCGTAGGCGGCTCCCAGACTGAATTTCGGTGGCTGCGGGGAACAAGTGGTGACGTGCCTGGAACCCTTGCGGCCACTACGTGGATCCCACGTGGTGCTCGGCCCCGTGAGCAGTTGCGTGATGTAAAGATTACCAATTCAAGCAGGTAAGTTGTAAGACCTTTATTAAGTATAGTCCTGACACCAAGGCACGTCTACATGCAGTCACCACTCTAAAAGCAACTCTCCCTCTCAACTGTCAACCTGCCGGTGGTCAGGTAGAACATCCTGACGTCACAATGCACCGGCAGGTCGCGCGTGCACAGAACATAGCGGGCGTGCATTACATTAGATAAAAGCACTGGATTAATAAACATAACACATCTCCCTTCCCAAAACAACAAGAAGGACCGTGGATGCACAACTGAAGCATAAGGGTGAGGAGGGGAAACCACAGCTAGTCACATATGTAATCTTGTAACTTAGCTGGAGTTTTGACCACTCTTCCATATCTGCTCACAGTCGGTTCATCCTCACAACTGACGTCCTGTGACGTAACCTCTTCATAAACAGAATCATCTGAATCAGAATCAGTATCGCTGTTGGTCTGGTACCCTTACTCTTCCGATGTCTCCTTGCTCTGCCTACTACTACTGACTTCCACCCGTGAGGCATCTGAAGTGTTCTCACTCTCAGAAGATACTACGTTTGTACCTAAAGATACAATGTTAGTACCATCTTCCCGATACCCCTCAATTTCCTCACGGTCCAGAAACCAATCGTAGTCTTGAGAACAGGAAACTTCATTATTTTCCGGAGTGAATTGAGAACCAACCATTCCTTTCCCCTCCTTGCACAATGATAGAGCAGAAAAATGCCAAGTTTTTCCATCACTCAAAAGAGCAGAATTACAAAACACTTTCTTTACCTCCATTGGTTGAGAGTAGTGATTTTTGCCCTTGCTAGTACATCTGGTATTTTTCACTCTCACATTGTCACCTGCTTTGATGTCAACCTTTTTACATGCATGCTTATTGTCATAATATTTCTTACCAATGGTTTGTGACCTTCGTAAATTCCCTTGTATCTCCTCTGGAGACCAATTCTCTCTTTTAGGGGTAGCCCTACCTACATTATCCTTTGTAATGGGAGTCCTCCCTCTCAAGAGTACAAAGGGACTGGTACCTGTTGATACACATGGTGTAACCCAAAATGATCAAAGATTTTTGATTAGTTGTTTTCTCCATGACATGTCGTTTTGATTTGCCAGTTGAATTATTCCTTTAATCACCCGATTGAACCTTTCAACGGCACCATTACCTGCAGGATGATAAACAGACGTGGTTTTGTGTTATATCCCATGTTTCATCAGAAATTCTTTGAATATTTTTGACGTGAACTGTGGGCCATTGTCCGACACAATGCAATTTGGAAGGCCTTCTCTTAGGAATAGCTTGCGCAAAAAACTTACAACACTTTTAGCTTCTGCATCTTGTACCACTTCAACCTCTGGCCATTTTGAGAAATGGTCTACCAGTACAATAAGATATAACCGTTCTCCTTGTTCACGAATGGGCCCGCAAATGTCAATACCCAATCTTACCCAGGGCATGTTAGGACAAGACAGGGGTTGAAGGGGTGGTCTAAGTGTGTGTTTTGACTTGTCAGAGTTTTCACAGGCTGTACAATTCCTGACACTTCTTTCAATTTCTATGTCCTAACCAGGCCACCAGTATGAATTCCTGACTCTGCTCTTGGTTTTACCAATTCCAAGGTGCCCCTCGTGGCAAATGTCAAGGAGTTTAGAACGTAAACCCTTGGGCGGAACAACCTTTCCATTTCTCAAAATCAAATCACCTTCGATAGACCACTCGTCTCTTAGTTCCCAAAATGGTCGCAATAGAGTAGGTCATTTTTTCTCATCAGGCCAGCCCGCTCTTATGTATTTCTTTACCTCAAGTAAAACATCATCCTCTTCCATATATTCTGACCACTCTGCACCAGAAACACATGTACTTCTTCTACGACATTTGCTATTCAGAAAGTGTCAATGTCTGAAGCCTGATCTTCATTGTTTGGTAGAGGTAAACGGCTTAGACAGTCCGCCACCTTGTTTTTTACACCAGGAAGATATTCTACTTCATAGTTATATTCTACCAATTTCATTGAAATTTGTGACAAACGGGGGGAAGCAACTTGAAGACCCTTTGTAGAAAGCACTTTTACTAAGGGTTTGTGATCACTTCTAAGGGTGGTTTTGTATCCCCAAATGTATTTTCTAAAATGGTTCAAACCCCATGCACATGCTAGTGCCTCCCTCTCAATCACAGAATATCTTCCTTCTGTGGGCGTGATTGAACGTGAGGCAAAAGCAACGGTAACCTCTTTTCCTTCTCCATTAATCTTGAGAGTACCGCTCCCAACCCCTTATTGCTTGCATCAGTAGTGCAATGCTTTATAAAGAGGGGTTAAACCCTTGTAGAGGTGGAGCATTGCAAATGTCCTCTTTTATCCTGTTAAATGCTTCTTCACAAGTAGCATTCCACTCAAATGTATTCTTCTGTTTTATTAGTTCTCTTAAATGTAAGGTTTTTGAAGAGAAGTTCTTTACAAATTTAGCATAAAATTCTGATAGGCCTAGGAATGCTCTGACCTCTTCCTTATTTTTGGGTGAGGGGGCTTCCCTAATTGCCGATAGCAGCTCTTTTTTTGGTTTTATGCCATTCCCATCAATTTCATGCCCCAAATAGGTGACTTTATTTGCTGCAAATTTGCATTTGCGCAGATCCGCTGATGTCCATGATGTTCTAGCAACCCTAGGACTCTGTTAAGTTTGGCATCATGTTCACCTCTGCTTTTGCCTGTTACCATGATGTCATCTTGGAAAATTAGGAGATTTTTTTCCCCTTTGAAGAGTTCACTCATCAACCTCTGAAACATGGCCGCAGCAGAGACCAGTCCAAATGGTATGCTCTTAAACCTAAAACACCCCAGAGGGGTTACAAATGTGGTACGGCTCCTGCTTTTGGTTGTAAAGCCACTTGGTGGTAAGCAGAGCTTAGATCAATGGTTGAAAACCATTTTGCACCATTAGTAAGGGACAGCATCTCACTAATTTTTGGCAAAGGGAATTGATCCACCAGAATGTTATTATTAAGATCGCGTAGATCAATGCATAGACAGAGCTTGCCGTTGGGCTTCTTCGCGATAACCAAAGGCGAAACCCACTCTGCTGACTCAACCGGTTCAATGATGCTCTCCTGTAATTTTTTAAGTTCATCTTCCACCTCACAAATGATGGAAAACTGTAGGTTTCTGGACTTGTGTTAAGTTTAATTTCATGGACAAAACCTTTAAGTTTCCCAATGTTCTCTCAAAACACCTTTGGATATCTTTTCTTAAAGAATTTATTACATTCTTCCTCTGTTTGTAAGATGAGGACGGGATCCGGACTGTTTGGATCCAGAATAATACCTAATTCTCCTTGGTCAGTCCACCCTAACACAGATAGACCCACCTTGGAGACATACAGTTTGCCAACAGTTTGGCGGGATTTAAATTGGAACTGTAGTTTCCTGTAACCTAACATTTCAATTGGTTCATAATTAAATGACTTTGGAAAATATCTGGGTTCTTTAACTTCTTTCCAATGACTGGAACAAATTTCTCTAACGATACTTCTTCATTTACTATAGTATATGGCGAGCCTGAATCAGCAACAATAGATATGTCCACCCCGCCAATGTTCATGTCACATATAGGTTTCTTTTTTTTGTTTCCACCATCTTCCACATTCAACACAAATAAGTTCATATCATCTTCATCTGAAGATGTAAATTTTTCTTCTTCATAAATTACAGCTTTTACATTTCTACCCCCTTTTTGTTTCTTAGGACACATGGCACGGAAATGTCCTGCCGTACAATTTGAACATTTTTGTCTTACCGCTGGACACGATCTGTCGTTGGCCAAATGGTATCTACTGCCACACCTATAACATTTCCTGTCATCTGAAAGCTTAGCTTTATGGCTAGAATCTCTTTTCTGTACGTAACCGGAATTAGGCTTACTATTAGCTTTTCTAGAACTAATGACTTTTCCCACCATAGATTTGTCCTCTGTAGAGGATTTTTCTTCTTGTAACACAGCCTTGGCACACCTTCCAGTACATTTGACTATTTCTACTACTTCTTCTAATGGTAATTCACCCTTAGCCCACAGTTTCTCCTGGACATGTTTATTTGAGGATCTCATAACGACCTGGTCACGAACCAGCTCGTCATGTAATGCCCCAAATCTGCAAGTTAGTGCTAAATTTTTCAACGCAGCAACGTAATCTTCTACAGACTCTTCTGGTGCTTGCTTGCGTTGAAAACATTTGAATCTGTTGACAGAAATAGAAATAGTAGGTTTGAAATACATTGTCAAATCTTCTAATGCAATAGTATATACATCACCTGGCCTAGCTTTTTTGTTGATGCGGTTGTACATTTTCATAGCCTTTGCACCTAAACAATGAAGAAGAATTTTCTTTTTCTTCTCCGGGGTCAATTCTTTATCTCCATCAAAAGTGGATAAATAGTTCTCAAAGTACTCCCACCACTCTTCCCATTTAAGGGCATCATCCCCTGTAGAGGGTATGAAAGGTAAGGGTGGAGATAAATTCCAAACATTACCTGAAGCCATGGCTAATTACCTTTTATCCAACAATTTAGGACAGATTGTGAAGTAAGTAATATTTCTTTTCTTGTAAATTTTATTTCTGACCCCTAAGTACAATACTGTCTTTGAACTTTCCTTTAAGGTTATATCCTTGAAATTGTAGCTATCCAGAATGTTTTATTGTTCCAAACCTAGGGGATACTGGAAGTGTTTATGAACAATTAGATCTATTTTTCCAATGACATACTTTAAATGGTGTGCGTGTCACCGCTTTGAGCAACACGCAAATTCCGAAAATGTTAGCTTACTAGTGTTTGTTTATGTCTTTAAAAACACCTAGTAGCGCTAGAAACAGGCGTTTTGTTAATGAGGCTTGGTGTGCGTACCACCGTAAAAATGACAAGCACGAAACACATCGTCCGACTTTTCCAAGATGGCCGCCCGACGTCGTTGAACGCTGCGTTCCACTGACGTCACATCAAAACCTGACAGGAAAATCTTCTCCTCAGGATGCGTCGTGTAGTCTCGTAGGAAAGCGTCACACGCCCCGAAACCCAAACACGAAGTCGTCTCTCCACAAAACCGATCACCTCATGCGTCCGCTCCTCACTGATCACCTCAGGCATCCGTTCTCCTCCACACGCTGAAGGAAGGATCTCCACACAACCAGGGTGCACTGTTTTCACATCCGTGAAAGTTTTACCCAGTCAGAGGATGAGGGGGGCAAACCGGAACAACTCCGCAGACTATGGCTGAAGACTATTGAAACCTCCCGGTGGTGATCCCTTATAGAACCAGAGATCAGTCAAACCTCCTCCAAAATTCTCGAACTCGTACCGGAGGGGTGAACCATTGAAAACCCTGACAGCGCGCTGGGCTAGCACAAGCAGCTGGACACATCTGACTCACCCGTTAAGAACTGTGTACAGAGCGACATCCAGAATGCTGCCTCCAGGAATGTTCTTATGATGAACACGAACACAGTAGAGCCGCCGTGACGATCCGCGACTTCAATACCACACGCAATTCCTGCGTGGTGGGACAGCTATTATCCTGGAGATTCCGCTTTTCACCAATTTCTTTATTGCGGAACTCAGATGAGATGGTAACTCGTTGCCATATAAGACGTACCCAACAACAGATTTGATGGCTTCTGGTGAGTTCTTCGTGGTGTCAGGATCCCCGTCGCGTCGCCAACTTGTAAATATGACCAATTCAAGCAGGTAAGTTCTAAGACCTTTATTAAGTATAGTCCTGACACCAAGGCACGTCTACATGCAGTCACCACTCTAAAAGCAACTGTCACTCTCAACTGTCAACCTGACGTCACAATGCACCGGCAGAACACCCTGACGTCACAATGCACCGGCAAGTCGCGCGTGCAAAGAACATAGCGCGCGTGCATTACATTAGATAAAAGCACTGGATTAATAAAAATAACACGTGGCTACCTCACTTCTTCGGCTGGCCCCGCCGTTCACCTAGCAGTGGCTGCACCGATCAGCACGGCGATTTTCCCGCCTGCCTGGCCCCGGAGATAGCGGACCTGCGTGTGAGAGGTAGCCGTGTCTTCTGCCGTGAGTTCCTGATTAATGCGGTGAGGTGCACGCTGTTACTACGCCCGACATCTACGGAGCCGCACAAGCTCAATTACCTGCTGGCGCTCGCGCTCATGGACCTTGGTGGATTCCTACCAGGCTTTTATCCTCACTAGCAAGCTGCTCCACAGTTTCAACGCTGCGTTGCAGGCTTCGTCCCTGTTATCCCATGCACCCTACATTTCTTCGATTGCGACAATTCGGGCTAGAAGGAACTCTTTGCACAGGACGCCATAGCCCTGCTGTTTGCCAAGCCCTTTTCCCCATGTCCTGATGGGCCCTGACGGTGCACTGAATCCCCTTCAAGACTGAACCCTGGAGATGCTCTTACTTGATTTCTCAGGCAGTACGGCTTGTATCTTCACGGAGGGTCCGGCTTCTCCCACCGATCCGGGTGCTGATTTCCTGAACTGCTCGGAGGCCGCTGGGAGTATACCTGTCTGCGTGGTGCTGCGGCCTACATCTTGTCTCGATCTCTTGAAGGGGTACAGGCCTGTACGTTAAGGCGCTATGCACAGTTTGGCCATTCCGCTCACAAGTTGCTGTCCTTCCTTTGCCCATCATTTGCCTCAGTACTGATGCCTTGTATATGGGAGGCACATTGCTAGGCCGTTCCACGCATCTGCTTAGAATCCACGCCAACAATACTTCACTGTTTATTGCTTTGGCTTGATAGCGGACGCATTATTACTTGGGCATTTGGAGAAGATACCTGATCCTGGGTGTCATGGAGGCCGCTGCAGCGGTGATCTCTGCCACTGTCGGTGCTTCTGCGTATATCTCTCTCTATCCCAGCAGCAATTTCCACTCTGACCTGCTTATTATACGATGTCCTGGTGAGCCTTGTTGGTGGCCTGCTCAAGCCCATGATATTGGAGCTGTTTCAACCATGATAAACCACCATGCCAACATGCTAACCGGGCAATCTCGCGTATTTACAACTTTGAAATTGGGTATAGCATTTCAGGCCAAATACAGCATCCCCGAGCAGGCCCAGGTACCGACCAACTGGTCACCTAATTAACACCTTCTGTCTTCATCAATACAGAATGTGACTACAGGGAACCGTCCTCGCTCTCCTGCCAGTTCAAGCATTTTTATCATTGAAACTCAGTAAGGCATACAGAGGGCATGGTTGTGATAGTTTACTGAGTAATGATAACCCGCTGTGTTTTTTATTTAAAGAGTGGAATTAGTACACTCACACTGGACGATTGGTCCTTTATGCCGGTGGTGCTTACACTTAATTATAGCATTGACCAGGTTGCATATTTTTTTTAGAGGGATGAGACCACATGTTGCAACTTTTCTTAAATGTTTTTATTATATTCACTGCAATGGGCACTGTATGTTGTGTGTTTACTTGTGTACATTTCTCATTGCTTACAGGAATTACTCTTGGAGTAAGTTAGGAAATCTAATTGACCTGAACATTTTCTCAGACTGGGACTTTGCTCTACTCTACAAGGTAGAAGGTAGGGAGAGTGTTCTAGGGATCTATTCTTATAGTCCTGATGAAAGCCAGGGACAATGCAAAAGCCGGCTGAAACATGTCGACAGTTTGCAGAGTAGAGGGGTAGTGGGTCTATTGTAGCCCAGTATACCACCATCCACAGAGTTTTTCAAAACCTTTTTAAGCTGACCAGGGAGTCCACCGATAATGGGGAGTCTGGAGATCCCTGTGTTAGTTGTAACATTATCTTCTCTGTACCTTTCTCTTTTTGATCAGGCATAGATTTTCTTTGTTTGTCTGGTCTCCCTCTCCCTATTGCTCCAACTGTCATTGGCTTGCGCGAAGGTGTGTTTTAGCTACCCTATGATGAAGCATGCCACAGATTTCTGTGGGTGAGTGCAGTTTTAACAACATGTGTGTCTTGCCAACTTACCTCTGCATATTAGCGACTTACTTTGATCAACCCCATTTCTATGTATGTGTAGAGTTGTATAATAGGAGTTCTGAGTGGGGTGTCTCCTCCTACCCCTCATCTACTGTGTGTGTGAACTGGCAATATTCCACCACATGTGATAGTATTTTTATCGGAAGAAATGGGGAAATCATTTATGGTTGTACTTTTGTCATTTTCCTGAGGTGCTGGTCTTTCTTTAACTCTGGAAAATGTCAAAGTGGGTTCTTTTTTTAGACTTTGCCATTTTCAGGACATTGAGGTAATAAAACTTGCTGGAAGTTGCACAAGCCACATCACCGAAGGTCTATAGGTTCAAGAAACATCACAGGATCCATGCAAGCTCCCTCAGCAAACACATTCTCTGGAGTGTAGTTGAGGATCCCAACTCCAGACCCATTGAAAACCCACACATGCCCGGTAACCTGCACTTAAAAGCTCCACAGCAAAGCCTTCGGGTGGGGCAAACCTTGGCACGAACTTTGTTTGCGAGCAAGGAGGAGTAAAGGTATTATCATTTTTAAGAAAATAAAAATCCTGCAAGTCCTGCAAATGTCATGTTTGGTGCATTCTCCAGCCAGCCAATAAGAGAAAGAAGGGTCTGAAGCCCAGCGATTGAGACCTTTATAAAAAGTAGCTGTAGAAAATGAATTATGGTTGTGGTATGTTACAACCGAATTGTGCTCCTGTGACCACATGAGAGGTGCCTTAAACCAACATTTCGTTTTCATTTTGTTTTAAAATTTCCTGTCTGTACTGTTCCCAGTTTATTGTCTGTGGGAACCCCAAACCTATGAAAAACCAAAGCCCGATATCCCAGGTTCTGGAGATCCCAGAGAACACTGATTGACAGGGCCGGACTGGCCATAGCGGGCACCGGGCATTTCCCGGTGGGCCGCTAGGGTGGGGGCCGATTTTGGGCCTCGGGGGGCCCGTTTTTGTTACAGGGCCGTTTTTGCAGCATAGCTGCAAAATCGGTCCCTGTAACAAAATCGCCCGAATCCGGCCCTGGCAAACAGCTCGGTCGCTCAGCCGAGCTCTTTGCCTGGGCCAGTTTTGGTTCCCAGTCCGGCCCTGCTGATTGAAGGGGTGGGGCAGGGGAGTTGTGCCTAATCGAGGATATGTTCCTGTGAAATGGAGACTGGAAGGAATTGGTATGTTTTGGAAAATAATTACTGACTATCTGGAAAATGTTATGCTAAGTGTATTCTGCCAGCCACTGGCCCGATAGCGCGAGGGAGGTCTGGCTTACACCACTTCATTCTTTTGGTTATACAGATTTAGAAAATACATAATTTTATACTTCATATGTAATGGTGATTCGGCCAAAATTGAGTAATCCGCACTGATCGTACATATTTGATTGTGCAGATTACATTCTCCTATATATGGTCAGAACCCCAGACTTGTGCAACAAAGAGGCAGCAGGTGAAAGTTACATATATAATTTAACGTTTTGTGCATTGTTGTACCACTAGAGGGCAGCATTGTATAGCAAATCTGAAATTGGGTAAGTTAATAATGTAACTGTTATGGAAAGTGTATGTTATTTGGATGCCGAGGAGATAGGCAGCGTGAGCTCGGAGCTCCGTGCCCGATCCCGGAAAATATCCTGAAAATTAATTCGAACCCCGAGATAAAGGACATTATCCGATACTGGACGGTACTGCGGAGGGTCCGGGACCCGTGGAAGACGACACCGAGCCTTCCCGCAGCAGTATCTTAACTTCGAGAGCTGAACTCGGCCGAGAAGTCGCGGACCCCAAAATGGCGGCGGTGGCATGAGATCGCCTGTGACGGAGACATCTGCCCGGAGACCCACTGAAGACCGCTCCCGGACACGCTAGAGGTGCTGGTGTCCGCGTCGTGCCTCCCCCCAGGTGCTGGTAGAACTTTGGGCGCATCCTTGGGCGGTGGTTGAGGACCGTCTCTTGATTGGGGCGACAACGGTGCGACAGGGGATCGGAGACGAGGACCCCGGATCTCAGGCGCAACTGGCACTGGCCGAGCCACGACCGCTCGGTACCTCCTGCCCCCTGGTGACATTTCTGGACCTGTGAACCCGGCCGGAGGACGGTGCCCGGCGACGCTCGGAGGGCGACCAGGAATATTTTGAGGACCACCGCCCATCCCAGCCCAGATGGGGAAACCGAAGGGGAAGGGAGATGGCGCGACCGACACTGAGGCGGCGGAAGGAACGGAGAGAGACCAGGCGGCGTTACAGCGGATGCAAGATCGTATCCTGGAAGCCATCGCCACCACAAAGGATGCCCTGCAGCAAGACATAGCTCAGGTGGCAACGGGCTTGGGCCTCCTGAAGGCCGACCACGACAAACTTAAGGACAGGGTGAAAACCGTGGAGACCACGGTTAAGGACTTAGCCCCGGCCCAGGCAACGGTGAAGGCCCAGATGGCCGACGTGATGGACCGTCTGAAGGTACTGGAAAGGAGGGCCGAAGATGCAGAAAACAGGAACAGGCGCAACAACGTACGCCTAGTGGGCCTGCCGGAGAAAATCGAAGGCGACGACATGGTGGGCTACTTGGATAACTGGCTGCGGACAGAGGTGGCACCTGAGGGTCTGTCCCCCTTCTTCTCCCTGGAGCGAGCACATAGAGTTCCGGCGCGTCCGCCAGCCTTGGGCCTACCTCCGCGCCCGGTGGTGTTCAAGTTGCTCCACTACCGGGATAGAGACTGGCTTTTACAGAGGGCGAGAGAGGCAGGGCCCTTTCAAGTGGACAACAACAGAGTCACCATGTTCCCGGACTACACGTTTGAGACTCAGCGACTTCGGGCAAACTTCTTGTCCCTCAAACGAGAGCTCCGCCAGGAAGGCATCAAGTACTCCCTGTTGTTTCCTGCCAAGCTACGAGTGGTGGTGGACGAAAAGTCTTTATTCTTCACGACCTCCGCGGATGCATGGGACTGGTGGGACACTTATAAGGCAGGAACGGACGGTGCTAAGGTCAGGGAGGAAGAGGCCAGGGTGGATAGGCCGATCAGACAGTCCCAACGGATCAGAAAGAATCGCAAGAGGACCGGGAAACCCTCGACGTCGCAGACGGAGGCAGAGAGGCAGGCGGCCCTACAGGCGGTGGTGGACTTATCTAGAGCCGCCAGGACTCAATCTGGGAAGGGCACGGATTCGGAGGCCCCGGGAACGGGCTCGGAGACAGGACAATCAGAATTTGGCGGAGCCCGGGGCCCTATTGTGACGCCGCAGACCTCGGGAGAGATACTGGAGGCGTGCTGAACTGGTTTGGCGGAACGGACTCGCTGGTCGGACACCGGGGCGATGGACCCACAGCAGTGGAAAGACATTGACTGAGGTTTTGGGGATCTGTAATGTGGGGATTGTGGGGTGGAGCGCGCGGGGCTGATTTGTTGGAGGTTCTATAGCATTGAGCCGCGCCTTACTGGCCCCTAAGGTCATCGCAGTGGGGACTGCGAATATTACCACCTTTCCTTGAGGGGTGGTCGGGAGTGTTGGTTTGGATGGGGGTACTTCCAGTTGCGGGGGGGCCTGTCCTGGGGGGGTGGGAGTTGCGAGCTGTTGGGGTTGCTCAAGGGGTTATAGTTGTTGCAGGGGTTTGGCTTCCTGTTTGGAGAGGGTGGGGGGGAGGGCCCGTGGTCGCGGGACTTAGGCGAACACTGTTCTTTGTTGTATGGTCCGGTTGTGTAGGGGGGAATGGCTAGTACTGGAGCATTGAAATGTGTGACCTGGAATGTGCGGGGCATGCAATCCATGGCGCGCAGACATAAGGTCCAGGCGTACCTCAAGCGTAGGGGGGTTCACATAGCGTTCCTGCAGGAGACACACCTAAATAAGCAGGAAGGGGCGGCTCTGCAAAGGCGCTGGAGGGGGCAGTTATTTTACACGACATTTTCGGCATTTGCGAGGGGGACATTGATTTGGGTACGGGCGGGGGTCCCCTTCCAAGTCTCGAAGTCGTCGATAGACCCAGAGGGCAGATATGTGGCGGTGGAGGGAAGGCTGAGAGGCAGGATGATATCGCTCTGCAATGTGTATGCTCCTAATGTAGACCTGCCCGCTTTCTTGTCTAACATCTCGGGCAAATTGGCGGGTTACTTGGCAGGACCGGTCCTTCTGGGAGGGGACTTCAACTCAGTTGAGGATGTGCTACTAGATAGGTCCCATCCCCCGCTACGCGCATCCCCAGCACATAGGATCGCCAAGCGTAGATTAGAATGGCAGGAGAGCTGGGCCCTCACGGATGCATGGAGGGCGTTGCACCCCACCACTAGGGATTACTCCTTTCACTCGCACCTGCACGATTTACATGTGAGGCTGGATGCATTTCTTTGTTCGGAATGTGTGCTCCCTGCGGTGGGGGGGGCGGAATATTTGGCAAGGACGATATCGGACCACAACCCCTTGTTGATGTCTCTGGAATGGATGGTGACTGTTAACTGCGTGCCAACATGGCGCCTGCAACCTGACACCCTGGACGACTTGTTGTTCAGGGAGGCCCTGAGTGACCGTATCGAGAGGTATTTTGAAGAGAACAGTGGTTCGGCCTCCACGAGGGCGGTTGAATGGGATGCTTTCAAGGTGGTGGTGCGGGGACACTGTATTGGGCACACGGCAGGGGCACGGAAGACTTTGTTGGATGACTTAGATAAGGCTGAGACACGGCTGAGGGATCTTGAGAAGAGGCGCCTGAATCACCCAGAATTGCAGGAGGGGCTTAGCGGGGCGCGGGAGGGGCTGGCGGTAGAGCTGGAGCGGCTGCGTAGCTTCGACCACAAGACATACATGACGAGGGCGCATGCGGAAGGTGATAAGGCGGGGGCAATGTTGGCTTGGCTTGCTAACCCTATCCGGGGGGGAGGGCCGATCATGAGGATCCAGGAACCAGGGGAGGAGCCTTGCCACTCCCAACCCGGGATCCTGAACAAGTTCCGAGCCTATTATGAAGGGCTTTATCTGAGTGGTGATACGGGAGGGACGGAGGAGCTTGAGGAGTTCTTGGACGGGCTAGAATTGCCGCGAGTGGAGGACTCGGAGGCAGAAGAGTTAGGGCGGCCCATCTCCCTCGAAGAAATAGGTTGCGCTGTTAAACAGATGGCTAGAAACAAGACCCCGGGCCTTGACGGTCTACCGATCGAATTTTATGGCAAATACCTAGAGCATCTTGCTCCGCGGCTGCGCGAGGTATACAATGAGGCGCAGGAGAAGGGCCGACTCCCGGGCTCTATGTGCGAGGCCCTTATGATCCCACTCTTGAAGCCGGGCAGGGAGGGTACGGCGCTGTCCTCGTACCGTCCGTTATCTATGTTGACGACGGACTACAAAATCCTTAGTAAAATTCTAGCCAACAGATTGTTAGTGCACATGACGAGCCTGGTTCATGGTGACCAGTGCGGTTTCATACCGACACGCAACACCACCCATAACATCCGCAGACTCACGAGACTGATGGGTGTGGACTGGCCAGACACCGTCTCCCCATTTGTCCTGTCCATCGACATTGAAAAGGCATTTGACAGTCTCGAATGGGGATACCTATATGAGGTGATGCGTCGCTTCGGGTTGGGGGACGGATATATACAGTGGACCAAGGTCCTTTATACTGAGGCGGTAGCGAGGGTCCGGGTAGGTGCGCTGATCTCGAGACAATACCCGATCAGGCGTGGCACTAGACAGGGTTGTTCCCTGTCCCCGCTACTGTTTGCGTTAGCAATGGAACCCTTCGCTGCGGTAGCCAGACAGGGCAGCCACTACGCAGGTCTGCCTTTCAGGGGGAGGCCGCACCTCATCTCCCTTTATGCGGATGACTTGTTGATGTTTTTGGCCGATGCCGGCGCCGAACTTCAGGGGGCGCGGAGGCTACTGGAGCAATTCGGTAGGTTATCGGGCCTGAGGGTCAACTGGCCCAAATCCTGTCTGTTTCCCCTGAGGCCGGGTGAACCGTGCCCACTCACTGCTCAGGAACTCCGGTGGGAGCCGCGCTGCCTACATTATCTAGGGGTTTATGTTTACCATACCCCGTCTGACCTGCTGGATGGCAACGTAACTCGCTGCATTAACGCCCTGCGTGGATCTATGGACTTCTGGGCGACCCTGCCGCTCTCTCTGGCTGGTAGGATTTCCCTGCTTAAAATGATAGCCCTGCCCCGGCTTTTGTACTATTTTAGGACACTGCCGGTATGGATCCCGAGCTCGGTTTTCAAACGCCTGAGGTCACTGATCATAGCGTTCCTGTGGGGCACGGGTAGGAGACGCATAGCGCTCGACACGCTGTTACGCCCCAAAGATGAGGGAGGTATGGCAGTGCCAGACTTCGAGGGATATTACCTCGCTGCCCAGCTGCAGACCTTTACTCAGGAGGTGGCGAGAGTATATAGAGGCCCCGAGGACGCGAGAGCCGAGGGCACCCCGCGACACGTTCTGGCTTATATCACGCTGCACCAGAAACTCCGAGTGGGAGACCTGACGATCGAGGAGCAGACTTTCCGTCTATGTTGGGACAGGGCCCGCAAGCGGGCGGGTGTCCGCCTTATGTACGCCCCCGAAATACCGTTGGGTATGGTCACTGCCCTCCCACATGGAGGTGACTGGTCACGCTTGCTCGGGTGGGAGGAGGCGGGAGTACACGTGCTGGGTGACCTCTACGAAGATGGGGTGTTGCTGCCGTTTCGGGACCTACAAGAGAGATTTGACCTGCCGAGGGGTGATTACCTGCTGCACGCGGCAGTCACAGGCGCCATGCGAGCACACTGGGGGGAAGGGCTGCGGGAACCAGGTACCTCAATGGCCTGCCAGTACGCCATGATGGCGGCGGGAACCTTTAAGGCCGTCACATGCCTGTACTCGCGGATGCAGCGGGAGGCCTTGCAACCTTTGGCAGCCCTGAAGATCAAGTGGGAGCTGGACCTCCAGGTGGAGATACCAGACACGACCTGGGGCCAACTGCTGAGGAGGGCGCGGAAGAGCTCGAGGAATGCCAGGTTCCAATTGATCCACTTTTATGTTATCCACAGGGCATACCTCACGCCCGGGAAAATCCAACAGTACTTTGGGGCGACCGACGCTGCTTGCCCCAGATGTAATACAGCGGGGGCGGATCTATGTCATATGCTGTGGGATTGCCCCTCTTTAGGCGACTATTGGCAGGAAGTTGGGCGGGCCCTTAACGGGGCGACGGACAGGGATATCCAATATACTAAAGCAGTCGGCATCCTTCACTGGTTCCCACACACACCTAGAAATACGATGTCAAGTAAATTTATAGATTTAGGGCTTATCTTGGCCAAACGGGAGATCACACGAAATTGGAAGTCCAGAGTGGGGCCCACGTACAAAAAATGGTATGGGGAGTGTTTGAGATGGGCCGCGTGTGATAGTACCCTACGATACCAGATGGCCTGGAGGTCGAATGACGAAAAAGCACTGGAAAGGGCGACTGCATGGGAGGTGATGGTGCAGGCGCTCAGGGATGTGGACGATGAGAGGCTGGATGGTGAGAGCGACCTAGCCGATGCAGACCCCAACACTGTACAGGAGAACGCACCTTAGTGATTGTTTGCTTCCTCCTGCAACACACCAGGCACAGATACATGGTTACTCAGGCGCAGAGCGACCACGGGGGAGGGCGGGTAGGAAGCTGGTTTGGAGGGATGTTGGGGTACCGAAATTTGGGGAGGGGGAGGGGTGTAAATCACAAAAGCATTCCAGGGTTATGTGCACAGTGAAGCGGTCGGACAATGTAAGACGCACGAGACCAAGACGGAGATGAAGCTGCCCGCATCACAAGCAGAAGGAACCCCTCCGGACGGAATCGAATACCGTCCATTGAACTGGTCCATAACCTTTTGATGTTGCTGAATATCTTGTCTGTACTTTTATATTGGTGATGCAATAAAAATGATGTAAAAAAAAAAAAAAAATGGAAAGTGTATGTTATGTATGGTTTATCCACGTAATTTAGAGAATACCAAGAGGGCTGCAAATAGGTAAAAGTCCAGATGTATTTTATACTATGCAGGTAAGGCAATGGCTCACAGCTGAAAGGGTTCGGCTCAAGAGTGGGCCATGGCAGAGTGAATGGGTTCAAGACGGTGACGCAAACCCTATTTCTGATATCTTTTAAGAAAGAAAAACAGAAAATCTATAAAATAATTCGATCTCGCCTGTAAATATTTCTGTGCTAGCATCTGCACACATATACCATTGCAGTAAATTATGTTACTTTTTTAGGCATCAAAAAAATGTGAAGAACCTACTCAAGGCATTGCCACGATATATATATATATATATATATATATATATATATATATATATATATATATATATATATATATATATATATATATATATATATATATATATATATATATATATATTACATTACATTACCAAGAGTGACAAGTAAGGTAGACAGATTGGACATGGTGAAGTAGAGTGAGGTTTTGGGAAGGAGACGAAAGGGATGAGGTGATTTAAAGGAAGCAAGGAACACACACATTAATCCAGAGGTGCAGCATTAGAGGGTCAAGGGAGAGCTGTAGAGCAGGTGAGGTAGAGCTAGGCGGTCATCCCTTAAGCATGGTAGAGTGTGGGGGGAAGTGGTTTGGCCAATAGGCTGATGGCCTTGGCTGAGGTCAGGAGTGTTGATGCAGCTGGTGTGTTGTATTATCCCAGTATATCAAATGAATGCCAACGACCTGAGCAATTGCATTGAACCGATCTCAAACGTGCTCATTGTGTGTCCTTTGTTTTTATTTTCATTTGCACAAACTTCAATAAAATGTCTTTATTAAAAAAAAAGATGTGAGGGAGAGAGGTGACATAGAGTTGTGTGAGATGAGGAGGGTTTCTTTCTCGCTGTAAGCGATAGTGAAATAGAGCTGGTCTGGAGAGTTGTATTGTCTGACCCTCTTTATATCTTGGAAGAGAGTAAGTTATTCAATTCAATTAGTATTTATTATGATTTAGAATTCCGAAGAATTCCACATAAAGTACATATATAAAACATCATTCATTACATACAGAAATGCGAAGTAAAAAGTACAATTTTATACTACAATCCCAATACTTAAAGGAGAGGACCTTTCCTACAATAGACTAAACTATACACTGGGCTACGTCATATCAATACTTTTTTCAGTTAGAAACACAGTATGGGCAGTACGGAGAACCTAAAAAAGAAGTACATAGAGGAGTTAATAAGGAACACCGGAGTTTAAAATTGCACACACAAAACAGTGCCAGATGTAATCTGAGTTTAGCGGAAGTGGAAAAACAATCCATTGACATAGAAAAGTGCAAATGCTCTGTGCAAAATTTGGCAAATATATTACCAATGCTCCCCTAGCAGCTATACAGACATTTCAACCCCAAAACATTAAACAAATATTTACATATCATACAAAAAAGTGCAAGTGCTTAGTGCAATTTCATTTAACAGATATAACAGCAAATGAAGATAAGTTACCTTGAGGTATTTCAAACTTTCAATTCACTT
This sequence comes from Lissotriton vulgaris, assembly GCF_964263255.1. Classification (NCBI taxonomy): domain Eukaryota; kingdom Metazoa; phylum Chordata; class Amphibia; order Caudata; family Salamandridae; genus Lissotriton; species Lissotriton vulgaris. The sequence goes on from NC_141700.1 coordinate 365,518,318, forward strand.
ACAAATATTACAATCCTAATAGACATTTAAAAATTCTTTAAAAAACCGAAAGATTTTAAAACACATCAGTTCAGATAGAGGGGACATAAGACAATTACGGGCCAGTTCAGCTGTATAAATATTATACTTTAAAAAAGCAATCCTTAAGTATCTTCGTCGTATGGCGTGAAGTGCGGGGCACACAATCAAAACATGATTCAAATCTTGTATTCCACAATTACACAGATGACAAAATCTTTCATTTTTGGGAATACCCTCCCATGCACCTGTTACAACTCTCTGGGGTAATACATTAAATCTTAGCAACAGAATAACTCTACGAACACCATGTTCCAAGTTCCACAGAACGTATGGCTGGGGATTTTTGCCAATAGAACTCCCCGCAATACAGTCCATCCTCCCATTCAATGAACATAGTATCATATCTCTTTCACGAGAGACCACATAAATTGACTTCTTAATTATCAGCTTTAACACGGTTTTACATAAAACTGCTGCCCCTTCCTTATCTATACCGAACATACTTAAAGCCTTTATGTAATTTCTAAAAATTACGCTTTTCCCCTTCATATTTAAGAATATTTCTCTGTGCAATGCTGCCCTCAATAGGTTATCGGGGCTATTATTCAAAGCATTGCACCATCTTAAACAGGCAGCCATTGATAACACATATGTTGACAGTAGACCAAATTCGAGCCTAAGTGCCGCTATTGGCGCAGCATAATTCAGATTACATATTTTCGCCAAATCTTTCCCTCCACTTTCTCAAACTTGGCCCATTCACACTCATCTACTTTTTCACTTGCGTAATTCAATGTCGGCGGTATTTTTATTTTGTACACCGCAATGATGTGGGAAAAATGTCTTTTCCCACATTGCATGTACAGGCAATTAATTTCAGATGCTTGTGAAATAGCTGTCCCTTTGCAATGGTCCATATGTCTGCTAGCAGAGCACCTGTTTGAGAATATTTTTCCTAAATATGGATAAAATTTCACAACTTCAAGTTTTTCCCTTTCCAAAAACCAACTCAGATTTGTTCTCACTATACACCCTTGATAACTAAAAATCATGACTTTGCAATTTAAAATATTTATTTTTAAAAAATGCTCCTCTGTGTACTTAACCAACTCCCTCAATCTTCTTTGTAACCCAATTGGTGTTAGATCCATTATTATTGCATCATCTGCATACAACAAATAACTTAATTTAAGAGGACCTAATTGGGGGGGTCCCCTTTACTCCGTCCCACACTACTCGGCAAATCATTAATATAAATAGAAAAAAGTAAAGGTGCCAAAAGGCACCCCTGCTTTAGCCCGTTGTGGGTATATATTTTCCTTGATAGGCTTTGGGATCCCCCCAATATTACTTGTGTCAACGTAGAGGAATGAAGTGCAATTATTAATCTTAAAAGGTTCCCTGGGATCCCCATTGTCACCAATTTCCTCCACAGCGTCCCCCTATCGACCCTATCGAACGCTGTGGAGAAGTCTATAAAAGCGGTGTACAACGGGACCCCTCGGCCCATATGATATTTTTCAATTAAAGTTTGTAAAACAGAAATGTTGTCCAGAGTGCCACTATTCTTGCGAAATCCTGTTTGTTCCAGAGGTATATGGTTGTTCCCAAAAGCCCACTCTTGCAGATGGCCAAGAATACTCTTCGCAAACAGTTTCCCCGTTGCGTCTAAGAGGGAAATTTGTCTGAAACTAGACTGGGAATTTCTTGGACCCTTCTTATATAAAGGAACCAATATACTTCCTTTCCAGGAATACGGGATGTTTCCAGTGTCATAACAATATACAAACAATGGATGTAAAAAATGTGCCCAATCTTCACAATCCTGTTTTATTACGGCTACTGGAACATCATCTGGTCCCATTGCCCCAGAGTATCTTGACCCCTAATATACTCTACAATTTCCAATTCTGTTGGTTCCCCTACGTCAACCCCCAATTCTGAGTTCTTAAGAACTCCCTCACACTGGTCTGATAATTTATTAGGGGCATACATTTGAGAAATATACGTAGACCATTCCGATTCGGAGATTAAAATGGGTTTGGATTTTTCTCTACCTTCACAAAACTTCGCTATCAATGCCCAATACTTTCTGGTGTCCCCAGATAAGGACACTTCACAAAGAGTTACCCATTTTTCATCTTCTACTTTGCTCCGATCTGATACTTTTTTTTCTGTTCCGTACCTGTTTAGGTCTATGAATCTCTCTCTGATTTTTTAAGCTAGGGGCTTTGAATTGGAGTATAATCAACTCGTTAATCTCTTTATTCAGTTTTTTAATTTCTCATGAGACTAATACTGTAGGGGAGGTTCTCATCTCTTTTTTTCTTTCTTCCAAATTTTCTGATTGCTGCCAAAACTCTCTCGTACCTCACAATCGGAGTCTCCAGACTAGGCCTAAATGCAATATTCTTAAAAACCCTCTGGAAGTTCGGCAGTGCCTTATATGACCAATAGGTACGGCCATTGTTTACGGAGTAGGTGACATTTTCCTTCCTCTGATTCCAGCGTTCGGGCTTCTCGGTATTAATGTTCATCTGTACTAATAAAATATTATGGTCACTCATCGTAGAGGGAAGCACCTTTAAAATGTGTACACGCACTAAACAGTTGAATGGAAACTGCCATATAATCAGTAAGGGACTGACTATAGGTACCATTGAAAGTATAAGATGCGGGTGAGTCCTCTGGAAACCTACCATTCAAAAATAATAAATCAAGATTCCTAAAGTTTTGTAAAAGGGAAAGGCCTCGTTTATCAGATTTTAACTGAGCCGGAAATACAGGCTCTGGAATATCCCACACCTCCTCCAAATCCGTATTAGAGTAAACTATTGCAGCACTATTATTTATTTTAGCGTTAAAATCCCCTACCATCAATATACGCGCATTTTCTTCCGTATTACACAAATTATGCGCAAAACTGCAAATAGAGACAACCAATGAATTGGATGCCCTCCCCGGGGGGATGTACACATTTACCAGAAACAAAAACTTTTATTCCCTAAATTATCATTTCCTAATTTCAGTTTTGCACAAATGCAACAATTTGAGGGGTGTTTGTATATCACGGGTCCTGAGCTATATTACTATTGAGTAAAATAGCTAGGCCTCCGCTTGCATGCCCTTTTGTGGATTTTTTTGCTAAACTGCAAAACACATCATCATTCTTTAACTGGAACTCTTCCGTGGCCCATGTCTCTTGGAGACAGATGATCATGGGGTTTATCTCAACCAATGATTTGAGACAATGCTATTGTAAGGTATTCAGGGAGTGATATTTGGAAGGTGGATGATTTGGTTCGTGGTGAGGGTGTCTCCATTGTGCCTGGCTGCAGGGCAAGTCCTAGGAGTTTTGGGTCCCCAGCGAAAGGAAATATGTGCTGCCCCTCTGATAGATAAAAAAACTGTTTGTTTAGACCATAGTCTTTAAACACAATAGGAACCTAGAATAATTTTTGACCATATAAATTCTTTAACAATTATATTACCAGTAATAACACATGATAAAAAGATCAGGCACACACATCCTATCCACAATGACCCAATCATACAATCACAAACAAATTCAATCCTTTAAAATGTATAAATAATTAAAAAAAAAATTATATAAGAGGGAAAAAGAAGACTAAAAACAAAGTTAAAATCTCTAACACCCCTTCAGTTTCTCCCTTACAAAACTTTTATGGCTTTCATATAATTTCCCAGAGCACTAGCAATATCAAGATTTGGCATTTCTGTAAGTAAGGCTACTGCTTGGACTTGTGACCTTATTTCATATTTTAAAAAAATTGGACATAAAAACAATTTCCGCAAAGCTAATACTGAAATGCAGTCAACCAATATGTGCAAAATATAATTTCTTGTTCCTATCAGGCTGTATCATTTTACTTTTATTTTTTCCTCCATCAGCCAAAGATTAGTACCGTTTCTTACTCTTAGAATTTCACACCTTAGCTCCCTCTGATTTGCATATGACATCCCCAGAAGTGACATCACAGAATGTGAAATCACGGGACTTCAAACCTTCTTTGACATTGCCAAAGGGCCTTATGTGTGCATATTAGCAACATGTATACAAAGATGAATACCCCAATAAAATAAGCCTGTCTATTGTAAAGCTGTATTAAGTGGATTACAGTCACACTGAACGGAAAATCTAGCACAGGTCTCACAAAGATGAACTTATTTATCCAATGTTAACTGATTGAAACTATTTTAGTGCATGATAAAAGGTCCAGAACACTTGGGAATATTATTTGAATGGCATGACTATGGTAATAATTATGCAACCGGATATAGTGAATTAAAGTTTAGTTCAAAAACATGGACCTTTTTAATTTTTATTTGATAGCTTTATAAATCACAGGTTAGAACTAAAAGGTCAGTAAAGATCTGTAGAAACAAATCAAAGCCTTTATTGTAGACCATGCCTCCTTGTAAGGCTGCATCAAAGAAGGGTTAAAATTGTCCCTGTACTGAAAAGCTTTTTAAAATGTGAGTTGCCCCAGTATTGAAACTTTCATAGATTCCCATGCTTTGTATCATTCCCCGACGTTGGAATGGGAGCCTCGGTAAATAGTAAATACCATAGCAGTAGGCAGTGCTTTAAATGGAAAAAAATAAGTGCAGGTACTCATCAATTTAAGCAGTGAATGGAGGTGGGGCAATTGTGGGCGGGGCTAGAGGCGGAGCTTGGAGGCAGGCATTTAATGGGAGCCACATTTTCTTCGTGCCAATTGTGCTTGATAATACAGAAATATTTCTGCTATCTGTAGAATATTTGGTTTTTCCTCCCATGTGCAAAAGGATACATTTATTATTGTGGGAATGTCATACCAATGCAGATTGTCTGTGAGCCTAGGCACATATGAAACATAAAAGTGATTTGCCCAGAATCACAGGATGTTGAGCTGAAGCTGGGACTCAAACCTATTTCCATAGTTGCTTATTAGGCAGCTCTGACCCTAACATTACATCCTCACAAATTTCCTATCTGGGAAAGATGCCTCACAGTCAATGCAAACATACCCCCCCCCCCCCCCCCCTCACCAAGGCCTGAAAGACACTGTAAACTTTGATTGCTTTAGGTTAATTAAAACCGTTACAAAGACACTGGAGCGAAGGTGCTAACAGGCACACAGTAAAGCCAATTTACTAATTCTCCCCCTTTCCCAGCAAACTATAGCTTCAGGGCGCTAGCCTGAACAAGCAGGGAAGAAAAGCAAAGAGACCCTTAGGCACCATCTCATCGCCCAATGCCTGCCTTCCCAAACTGATGCTGGGTAGTGTGTGAAATCTCCCCCACCCTCACCCCTCCTCGCAGACTTGTGCTGAGAGGTGCATTCATCTTGGGTGTCACGCTGTAATTAGATTTGTGGGGTAGGGGATAGGCTCTGAGTCCCACACCTACAGTGTGATTGACTCGGCAGCGTCTGATTGGACCCTTAACTCTTATTCAGGGAGGGGCGCAGGGCATCCACAACCCTAAACGAGACCTTAATTGATGCAAATGAGCCGCTGCGGGATGCTCAGCAGCGGCTCCATTCAGAGGTGTGTACACTGCCCCTCCCTCCATTCTGCCTTCTCTTTTTTCAGCGCAGCAGCATAGCCCCAATGCCATCAAGTCTCTTGCCTGACTTTCCCCTAAGAGTACCGGTACTGCCCTTGAACGAAGGAAAAGTGCCGGTACTCAAAGGGAGAAAAATAAAAAGTGCCGGTACTCCGTACCGGTGAGTACCGGCCCATTTAAAGCACTGGCAGTAGGTACAAAAGAGAAACCTAGGCCTAGGCCTCATCTCATTTTGTAGCCTATCCGCCTCTTTTTGTAAAAGAGACCAAAGAAGTTGCAACAACCAATCCGAATAGCCTCACCCCATAGAACCCTCCTGAGAGAGCCTCAGATTTTCTACCGCACGTTGTGCTAAGGGAGTCATCTGAGCTCTGCTCAGTTTTTTCTTTCTACAACTTGGAAAATCAACCTTTTACTCAAGATGTCGGATAAAGAGAAGAAGGCTTTGTTCAAGGCTTGTGCTATTTGTTCAAAGAAAAGACTTTATGTAGAGGACAAGCATGAAGATTGTATATACTGCTTGTACCCGGATCACAAAGCTACAGAGTGTAAGATCTGCAGAACCTGCTCTACTAAAACATTAAGGGACAGAGAAGGAAAACTTCTAACCTGGATGCAAAAGATGAAATCTAGAAAGGAGGTCATTTCCAGCGACAGCGAAGATTCATCTTCAGCTTCCTCATCAAGAAGATCTAAGAAGAGGGGTAGGTCTTCTCCTTCAACTTCTGCTGAGCCTCCTTCTAAGACCTCTCAAAAGACCTCTGATAGGTCTAGTCCCCTAAAATCTCCTCACCGAGGTGCAAAGGAGAAAGAGGGGATTGGTGTCAAAGGTGGTTTCCTCTCAGAAGGTATCTTATCTTCTGTTGTCTCTCCACCACCTGAGAAAACAAAAGGTTTTAAGAAACCTGCTTCCCTACCTCAGGAACATAAATCTGACAAGAAAGCCCGCTCGTCTACGGTGACATCTGCAGGTACGTCGACAACGAAAATCCAGAAAACGGCTGTTTCTGCCTCGTCAACGGCAGCGTCGACGGTGACAACGTAGACAATGGCAGCCTCGACGACAGATGTGTTGACAGCTGGGGCTTCATTCTCTTTTTCGTTGAAGACACTGATTACCTCAACGTCGACGAGGATGTCACCGACAGTGGTGTCGACGTCCACGAAGACGACGTCAAAGACGATGATGGCAATGACGTCAACTGTTTTACTACTGACGACAAGCTCGACGGCGAGGCCGTCGACTATATCCCCTCCGTCGACGATGGTTCTCTCCCCGTCGACGGTGCACTCGTTGTCGACGACTCAGTCTCCAGCAATGTCTACGACGATCCCGTCGACGGTGGTCCCGTCGACGGTACAAAAATTCAAAATGTCCATAAGAATACGCCAAATCACACCTGAAATGACATCCCCACTCAGAGGAACGCCTTTACCTCCAGCTTTACTTTTAGAGGAGGACTATTCAGATGAGGATGATGATGGTCCATATGGGGACGCTTATAGCCCGTCTCAGCTCCAGGTAAAATACCAGGATTCTGACTCTGATGGCTACTTTGAGGAAGAACAGCGGCATCCTTCTAGGTAGAGAATGCAGAATCTATCGCAGCAGGGTATGGTTTCTATGCCTTCTTCCTTAATAACTGACCTACAGATGATAACGGATTGTAGGAGAAGATTTCCTTCCAAAGTCTCTGAATCCATTCAGACACCTCCTCCACCATCACCACCTCCGGCTGTGGAAGTTCAACCAACGGAACAGGTACCTGCGGAGGGGAGACGGGGTGTCCTCTCAGGACAGGTTTGTGGTGACAATGATGACGATTCCTCTGATGATGGAAGGGATGTAACGAAGGTTCAAGATCCGAATAGAGAGTAGGATGAATATATTATTCCAGATCCACAGTCTCCTTCACCTGATCTGGTAGACTCCCCTCCAGCTGACATTTGAGGTTTTCATAACCTCATGGAAAGAGCTTCAAAACGGTTTGGACTTAAAATTCCAATGATTCAGTCAGACTGCTTTCTCCAAGATTTCAAAGAGCCATACAAGAAATCTATGTGCTCTATTCCAATCGTAGAGCATGCTTGGACTGAGGGTGTGAAAGTCATGCTGTCTCCAGCAACTGTGGTTCCAGTCCTACAGTGGCTGGAGAAGAAGTACAAGGCCCCTGAAGGAAGCCCTGCGTGCCTGGTTGGCCAACCTAGGCCAGACTCTGTAATCTCCCAGGCGGCACAAAGGAAGTCAAAGAACCCATCAGCCCCTCTGGCTTCTCCACCTGATAAAGAGGGTAAATTTCTTGATAATGTGAGAAAAAGGTTCTACTCAATGTCAAGTCTAATGGTTCGTGCCTCCTACACACTTGCAATTTTAGGACGATATGATCGCCAAATGTGGTGCGATATGTGTCCGTTGGTGGATCAGTTACCAGACACAGCTAAAGCTGAGGCGAGAAAGATTTTAGAGGAAGGAGAACGCTCTTCCTCAGAGATAATTGACTGCGCCATGGACATAGCCACAACTGCTTTTCGTGCCTTGGCAGGTTAGGCTGTTCTCAGAAGACAAGGCTGGCTTTGGTCTACCTGGTTTCGCCCTTAGGTGCAGAATAAAATGTTGGGTTTGCCTTTTGATGGTGATATGCTTTTTGGGAAGCATATAGGCAGATGATGCCTTACAGGATATCAAAAAGGACACTGAAACAGCCAAGTCCTTAGGCACTCTTCAATACCTAAGGTACCATTCCGTGGAGCAAACGGCAAGAGTTTTTCCGGCTATAGAGGAGGATACCAACAACGATATTCCTCATATTCCCAATCTTCACAAACCTACAAGCCACAATATTCACAGAGGCAGGGCCAATCGGCATCTTTCTCTCGGCAACCATCAAGAGGCCATCAAGGTCGACAGGGGAAGGATTCATCTAAACGACAATAGCGGCCTCTTGGCTCTTTCTACTGTTCCTCCCCCTCCGGTAACATCAGTAGGGGGCAGGATTTCACATTGTCTACGCAGCTGGATGCTGATTACATCAGACCGGTGGGACTTGAATATCATTCGATTTGGCCACACGTTGGAATTTCAACAATTGCCCCCTTCAAAAGCTCCTCGTGCCACTGAGTCAAAACATCTGCGACTTCTCCGTCTCGAAGCCCATCAACTAGTTATCAAGGGGGCAATAGAACTGGTACCTCACTCAAAGAGGAAAGGGTTTTTATTCTAGATTTTTTTGGTTCGGAAGACGGAAGAAAAGTGACACCCAATATTAGATCTAAGGGAGCTCAACACCTATCTCAAAAAGTGGTCATTCAGCATGGTTTCTCTTCAAGACTTTCTACGTCTTCTCAATCCAGGGGACTAGATGGCAACTCTGTATTTAGAGGATGCATATTTCCATGTGCCGATCCACCCAGCTCACAGGCGATATCTACGCTTCACAGTAGCCAAGAGCCATTTTCAATTCAGGGTGCTTCTGTTTCCTCAGGTCTGCAGCATGAATATTTACAAAGGTGTTGACCCCAGTGGCGGCTTTCTCAGGAAGCAATCTCTGGAGGTTTTTCTCTACCTGGACGATTGGTTGATAAAGGCTCCATCCTTTCAAGCGGCGTCCAGGGGCAATCGACTGCTGTATTCAACTGTTCAACCGGTTGGGTCTTCAACTCAACAAATCCAAATCAGTCCTTCTCCCGTCCAGGACGGCCAGATTTCCTTGGTGTGGCCAGGGAGCTTAAATAAAGTGTTTAGCCTCTATGCAAATGAGTCTGTTTGCCTCAAGACTGCGCCGCTTGCACCACTGCACTTGCGCTTACACCGCAGCATCCACTGCCCGCAAAGGAATGCTAGTTTGAAGCTACAGCCTGCCCGTTCATGACGCCCAGCCTGCTTTTGGTGCCACGCCGACAGCCTCCTGCAGCCCTCTCCTTGCGGCCCTCCAACACAAACTGTACTCTTGCCACCAAACTTCAGTGGGACTAATGTGGGACTGTATCCGACCTGCGCTCTATCACAATCGGCCTGAATTTTTCACTTTGACCTGTTCTACCGCGACCAGATAGTTGTGGTTAGCACTTTATGCTGTTAGGCACAATTTTTCACTTTATTCTTTAAACATTCATAACTCTGGCTCTAACTATTGGACTTTTGCTTTTGTTTTATTTATTATATTCAGCTTTATTTTTCTAATCTGGTGTGTGATGACTTTGTGTGGTGTTTTTACTGTTTTGTTGTTTCAAGAGGTGCATAAATACTTTTCACATTGCCTCTAAGCTAAGCCTGACTGCTCTGAACCAAGTGCTTTAAACTGGATCCTCTTGATGACAGAAAGCCAGTGTAGATGCTGCAAGTGAGGAGAAAATAGTGAAAGTGAGGGGGATGGGTTATCTTCAAGATGAGGCGTGCAGCAGAATTCTGGTTAACCTGGAGCCGTTGGATGAGGAAAGCTGGTAGGCCTAAATGAAAATCTATTAGCATAGTTCAGTATTGCTATAAGCAAAACTGTTTTTCGAGAGTCCACTGGAATGAGGTGGAGCATCCGTCTGAGAGATCTAAGGGTGGCAAAGAAAGTGGGAGAAAGGGACCAAATTTGGCACACTACGGTAGGAAGGGTGTCGAATTTTACCCCAAAGATTCTGTCCTTCAGAGTTTGGGGAAGGGGAGCCCCCAGTACAGGTGGCAACGAAAGACTGGCCTCTGGGAAGGACTTAAAAAAAAACGGAGGTCCATTTTGGCACCGAGTTAAGCTTAATATAGCGTTCCTCCCTTCATTCCACCACAGTCTTCAGGGAAGGCCAAAAATAGCTGGGTGTCATCCGTGTAGTCTGACATGACATAATAAAACCTAGCAGTTACAAGTACAGCATACCGTTGAATGTATGGATTGCAGTAAAGTAGCAATTGCCTTGATGAGTCGTATAACTTTCTCAAGGTTGAGTGGTGTACTTGTGAGTGCAGGGTGACTGTGTGCCCACGTCATTGGTGTGCTTCAGTGTGTGCAGAAGGAAGATTGCGTCTGAGTTCAGGGTGAGAGTTGTCTGTGAGTCAGACCGATTGGAATTCCCAATGATTGTTGAAATATATATATTTTTTATTTATAGGAAAAATCCAGCTGCATTTTGAGGAGGCATTGGGTATGGTGGATTTTCAGCTCCCAAACAGGATGTGTATACTTTATATATCGGAAGCAGATTTGGTAGCGGGAAACGCTTTCAAAAGAAGACTGGTGCGAATTAGGAATGTAAGTACACTTTAGATAACAAACCAACCTGCAAAACCTGGGTGTGAACACACTGCACTAGAGTGTATTAAGCACTCTGTTGTTACTTGCACTACTTTGCCTTATCTCCTAAAAGAGATTTGTTTGAGGCTCCAAGACTTTTCTGATTTTTTTTTGTTGATGATATATATATCCACTCGAAACTGTTAACAGGTATAACGCACTCAGGAGATTAAGCCAAAAGCAGTTTATGTTCGGTAATGCGTTTCAACAGACTTGATCACACAGTAAACAATAAAGTTACATAGTCGCTTGTCTGTTGAAACGTGTTACCGAAAATAAACTGCTGTTGGCTTAATCTCCTGAGAGTGTGTTATACCTGTTAAGTTTCTAGTGGATACTATGGCTGGACGGCTTCACCGGCGTCACACACCACCCGCCTACGGGCCAGGCATCCAGATGGAGCAAATCTTATAGATATATATATATATAGATAGATAGATAGATAGATAGATAGATAGATAGTCACTGGCTTTGTGGTTACTTTCCAGCATATAGACTGTGAGAAATTAACCGTGTGGTCCTGAACCAGGGTTGTGCAGACTTCTTTTTCACCTAAAACATGGAACCACATTTAATTGCTAACTTTAATCGCATTTCCCGCCATAAAAGGTGAGGTTCATAGCCAACATAGAGAATGTATATCTTGGTGCGTGTGGGTGGTACGGTTGCAGGTATGCCGAAATTTGATTAGATTTAGAAGAGCCATATCTTCAGGGTAATCGCTGTTTAAAAAAAAAACTATTATTTAATGTGGCTAATTTGTACAGGACTTGATGTAGAGTGAGAGCACACCCCTACGACAGCCCACTTTTCCAATGCACTAACACAATTTCCACTTTATTCGCAAACATTTTTTTTAAAGAGAGAACTGTGCATTTATCTAAGAGTTCTTTTCTACTTGCATTTACTGAACACAAAATGAATAGTCGCATTTCTCTTTGCATCTGTTCTCTTTCAGAAGATTGGCTTCAATTTAACAGTGAGAATAGTTTGAATAACACATACCATTACTTCATACATACAGCATCAATCGAATTCATCATTTACTTGAGCATAAGAGATGAGGTGTGGAAAGTAACATGGGGACCAGAAGTAAGCGAAGAGGGGTCAGTGCTGCTAATGTTACAGACGATGGTGTGGAGTGCAAAAAAACGATGGATTTAGGCCCAGATCCTTGTACTGGGGTGAATGTATGACATTGTTCTACATTCTGTCCATCAACTGTGTTTTTTGCAATTTTCACCCCGAGTGTGCTGGGTATACTCAGACGTGAGTCCCAGGCTCTCCACACCACTGGAGTCAAGCTATCCAGGCTGATGAAGGCTGATAGCCAGAAACCGGTCCTTGGATGCTTGATTCCGGTCTGGGATAGACATGGCTTGGTAGTTCGGACTGGACTGTTCCCATGAGGCACAGGGTCAGAGCTGATTTGCATATAGCCAGTGTCTAACCCAGGGTGGTGTGGGGTGCAAAAAAACGATGGATTTAGGCCCAGATCCTTGTACTGGGGTGGATGTATGACATTGTTTTGCATTCTGTCCATCAACTGTGTTTTTTGCAATGTTACAGACGAGGCTTTCCTATCCCTCACCTGAGCATATCAGCAGCTCTCACTGCTTGACCGTTTAGGACATTGGTGCCCTTCTGCTCCTGCCCACATAGATACCAGGTACATCGGACCTTGAGTCTGGACACCGTTAGTAATTCATGAAGAGAGCTTGGTAAATCTGGCCCGATAGGCCAGAAGCAGATTGGGAAAGTTGAAGATCTCCTTTTGTAAATTCCTTCTGGATACAGAACTCTCCCTAGATTGGCCGCACCTCCCATGCTTCGCCCTTCGATTCACAATACATAGAGAGAAGAATCAGCCATTCAAAGAAATCAAGTGACGCCAGATGGGGGGAGAATTAATAATGCCTTTATGCCCATGTTAATCACAGAGAAAGTTAAAAATGGATGGGCAGCAGGCAAATGTCTCGATGTAACAGACAGGAAAGTGGTATACAAGCTCTGGGTGTTGTAGTGGGGTCTGTGATATGGTTCTGATGAGAGGAATGCTAGACTGGGGACAGGTCAGCTAGTGAAGACCAATGCTTTCATCTCTGGGTTCTGCTTACTACTGCCAGGTGCCGCCCGCTTTCAGGCTACAAGAGCTGCCCAGGAGGCCTGGGCATAAATGCTGAAACAAACCAATGGCACTTGTAGGTGTTATTCAAACAATCGATAAATAATTTAAATAGCTAGATAATCAACTGCAGTTAATACTGTCACCATGTAATTATACTTCAGACCACCATAATGATTTCTGACAACATTTATCATTTTCATTCACAAGTACAACAAAGACATTTTACGTACAGTAATCTCAGCTAAGCCATGTGCGAAGTGTCCCCAGTGAACAAAGAACCACAAAAAGAAAGAATGATATTGCAAGTGCATGTGTATTTCTTAAAACAAACAACATAAAATCCTTGAATACTTTGTTGTATTTGTCGACGTTTCGACCTGGAATAAAGTAACCTGGTCTCATCAGATCAAAAAAGATTAGGGGAACAATCGAAAAAACTAACAAATATGTATTATCAAAGAATTAAGGTGGTCTAGCTTACTACAGATATGGAGAGAGTAGTAGTTGCTGCCTTACACCCTAAGTGGTGAAGGCTGAAGCAGTTTGCCTAGTATGTAAAGTCACACCCGATGAAATATCGAAGACTTAGTCTGGCCAAATATTAAAATCTCCCTAAAGCATGGTTTAGGAGCTTTCAGAGAGAGCGTGCCAATACTAATAGGCAGTTAAGCAAGGGTGGTAGAAGGACCAAAGGCCTCTACTCCTATAGATATAGTGAAGAAAAATTGGGAGTAGGAGAAATTGAAAGCTAAGATTTCAGTCTCGAAGTCATCGAGCATTTCCTGTGCTCACATTTGTAATGTGCTGCTATCAATCCTCTTAACACCTCCTCTTATGCCATTTGTACAGTTTATGTGAAGTATTTTGTACCTGGCAACGACGGCTAAAGAAAATTCAGATTCGGAGGGGACCTTAAGCAATGTTTCAATAATGGCAAATATGTGAATGTCGGTCTTTATGATGAGTCTTGTTTCTAGATGTGCTTAGGGAGTGATTGAACATTCAAAAGAAGCCAAGAGGGCTAGGAAGCGTGTGGTTGTATCCAATCAATCAACCAGTCACTTGTAAAGCGCACTACTTACCCGTGAGGGTCTCAAGGCGCTGAGGGGAGTGGGTGCTGCTACTGCTCGAAGAGCCAGGTCTTGAGGAGTCTTCTGAAGGTGAGCAGGTCTTGGGTCTGCTGCAGATGGGTCGGGAGGGTGTTCCAGGTCTTGGCGGCGAGGAAGGAGAAGGATCTGCCACCGGAGGTCGTTCATTGGATGCGGGGGACGGCGGTGAGGGCGAGGCTGGCGGAGCTGGCGGGTGGGGGTGTAGAAGCTGAGTCTGCTGTTCAGGTAGGCCGGTCCGGTGTTGTGGAGTGCTTTGTGTGAGGAGCTTGAAGGTGATCCTCTTGTTGATGGGGAGCCAGTGCAGGTCTCTTAGGTGGGGGGTGATGTGGCTGCGACGGGGGATGTTGAGGATCAGGCGGGCGGAGGCGTTTTGGAGGCATTGCAGTCTTTGTAGGTGTTTGCCTGGGATTCCTGCGTAGAGTGCGTTGCCGTAGTCCAGCCTGCTGCTGACGAGGGCTTGGGTCACCGTTCTTCTGGTTCCGGTCGGTATCCACTTGTAGATTCTGCCGAGCATGCGGAGGGTGTTGTAGCAGTAGGGGAAGATGGCGTTGACCTGCTTCGACATGGAGAGGGAGGAGTCGAGGATGAATCCTAGGTTGCGTGCGTGGTCCGTGGCCGTCGGTGCTGCTCCCAGTGTGGTCGGCCACCAGGAGTCGTCCCAGGCAGATGGGGTGGGGCCAAGGATGAGGACCTCCGTCTTGTCAGAGTTCAGTTTCAGACGGCTGCTCGTCATCCACTCGGCGACGGCCTTCATTCCCTCGTGGAGTTTGGTTTTGGCGGTGTGTGGGTCCTTGATGAGGGAAGGATGAGCTGGGTGTCTTCGGTGTAGGATATGATGTTCAAGTAGTGCTGGCGGGTCACTTGTGCGTTGGGAGCCATGTAGACATTGAACAGGGTCGCGCTGAGGGATGAGCCCTTCGGTATGCCGCAGATGTCGTCGGTGGCTTCGGATCGGAAGGGTGGGAGGCGGACTCTCTGGGTTCTGCCGGAGAGGAAAGACGTGGTCCAGTCCAGGGCCTTCTCCTGGATTCCGGCTTCTTGGAGGCGTGTCCTTAGTGTGCGGTGGCAGACTGTGTCAAAGGCGGCTGACAGGTCCAGGAGGATGAGGGCTGAAGTTTCGTCGCTGTCTAGTTGGCGCCTGATGTCTGTGGCGGCGATGAGAGCTTTCTCGGTGCTGTGGTTTTGTGTGAATCCGGATTGGGACGGGTCTAAGATGTTGTTGTCCTCGAGGTGGCGGGCCAGTTGCATGTTGGCGATTTTCTCGATGACCTTCGCCGGGAAAGTGAGCAGGGAGATGGGCCGGACGTTCTTGAGGTCCTTGGGGTCCGCCTTGGGCTTCTTGAGGAGGGCGTTGATTTCGGCGTACTTCCAGCTCTCCGGGAATGTCGCTGTCTCTGAGATGTTGATGACCTTCTGTAATTGGGGTGCGATGGCTGCGTCTGCTTTGTTGAATACGTGGTGTGGGCAGGGGGTTGATGGTGATCCTGAGAGGATGGAGTTGATGACTTTGCGTGTCTCCTCGTCATTGAGGTGGTTGGGGCAGGTGGTGTTCGCGGGGGGATGGATCCATTAAAGTATACTTGCGTGGTTTAGTGCGGAAAGTTCCTACAAAATAACCAGGTGGAGACGTGTGCTTGTATATTGAGAAGGGTGGAGCAAGTGACATTCATCAGGCTACTGGTGCATTCGTGACCACAGCTGTGCCTGGGAGTTCAAGCTTAGCTCTTTGGCCTGGCCTAGGGTTCGAAGCAGAGCATTGCAGAAAGAGTGTACAGTAAAGAAAAACACTGAGCCCAGTCACCCATCTACAAGGCAGTAATAGGAGTTAGAACCAACTAAAAACAAATGTAAATAACTAAACCAAGCATGCTGCGGGTCTGGCCTGTAAGTTCATAGAACTATCTTAGATTCTTGAAAATTGAACATCACAATTATCTGTAAATCAGAAGGGGAGGATCTTTCAAAGGATGGAACCCCGAAGTAGACAAATGAGCACACATACGAACAGCTAAAGGTCACTGATATACTTACAAGGACACTTAACAACGTTAAACACCAAATTACTCTTAGTATCACACCTCAGAATCATTCTTCTTTACCTCTTTGTTGTGTTGTGTTACTGTGTATATACGTATGAGTTGTGTGGATTATTTTTCATAGCTAGGTCTATGCCTTTATTCCCTTACCAGGGCAGCCATCTTCATGCGCTCGTCATAGTTGAGAGAACTCGGTTAAGTGAGCAGTACTTTTCCCAAGTGCAGAAGTTCATCGCTTTAGAACTTGGAATGAATTTGCTTCCAGTGGCTAACCAGAGCGAAGCTGCACAGCTTATTATTCAGCTGGTAAGCAACTGACTTTTGACTTGATATCTTTGGTGATTGTAATGTTTGTTAATTTGGTAAACAGCCATGATTCCTTCATGTGACCAGAATATTTACTGAGAAGCTACATCCATCGACCTGGACTGTGAATTGGCTATAGTATGCCTGTTTCCTGGGAAGCATGGTATGGTACCTTCTACCCAACTTGAAAGCTGCAGGTACAAATGCTACTCCTCAGTTTTTCTTTTACACAGGGCAGTGATTTGCCCTGAGTAAAACTACTGTCAAATTGAGTTTTTGCAAAAAGTAATTACAAAACAAATCCCATGATGGTGCCTTAATAAACAAGCATTTGCAATACAATAGGTCTCGCATTTATGCTAGTTTAAGCTATCCGCATAGTAAATGACAATGCCTTTTATTTATGTTTTAAAAACAAACACATAAATAAAAGGCATTGTCATTTACAATGGCAAAAGCTAAAAACCGTGTAAATGCAAGAACTATTGCATCATGCCCCACATTAAAATGTATATGTGCCCCCCATGAACATGCAAGTGAAAAAGAAAAATGAAAAAACGCAACCTGTAATGTTTTATCGACCTCTGAGGAGCATGCAGCATGTGTTGCCATTCATATTACAGGGCGACCTGCCTCAAGTGAGACCAGTAAACAGCAGTGCTGATGCTGGCGCCTTGGCTCCTGGGAGTGGAGTGGAGCGGCGGGGTTGGGGTGGCAAGAGGAATGCCCCGGAGAGGTGAAAATAGCATCCAAAGTGGAGCGAGGCAGGGAGTCCCGCATTCTGTAATCGGCCAGCCTTTTGCAAGGAGGATGCAGGCTATGGAACCAGGAGGTGTAGCAAACGAAAATGTGGGACTGATGTTTGTCAGCAAAGAGAGTGAACACCCACAATAAAAGCTCAACCCCCTTCCCATCTAGGAGGCAATGAGCAGGGTGGGCAGCAACACGGGGACGCCCCTCTTGACCCTGCATGCAGCATATTCGAACGCTCCAGGGACGTAAGACCTGGCAAAGCAGTCTTTGGTGAAGTGGAAAATAGAAAGACTGCAACTATTATTAGTAATTAGACATGCAGGGTATCCCTATTGTTCGAAGCCGCATTGACGGCACACTCTCCATGCGGGGTTATAAAGCAAGAACAACCACAAAACATGCCAATACTGATACTCATTCATACATCACATTTATTCCAAAGGCAAGGAGACCTAAACACCCGATTGGAAAAAAATATATATATATTTTTCATTTCAAATGGTTTTTTTTCTAATTTCATACTTTTTGGCGGCCAAAAGCGGTACAAAAGGGGGTGGTGATGGACGGAGCATCTGAATCAATCAAACACTCACACCCAGTCAAAAGATCTGGGTTTAATCCATCACCGTTCTTTAGCCCACTCTGCCACCCCAGTTCAGACATGGCTATATGCAAATCAGTCTGACCCTGTGCCTCATGGGAACAGTCCATCACCACCCCCTTTTGTACCGCTTTGTTCACCATAAGTTGGCAGGGTAAGCTCAGACGTGAGTCCCTTGCTCACTTTGCCACTGGATTCAAGCAAGCCTGGCTGAAGACGGCTGTAATGCCAGAAACCGGCACTAAGAACAAAAGCAAATCAAATGCCAGCATTAATTCAGAAAGGCGGTGAAGAACCGATGACCAGGATCATATCCACATTTGGATTCATCTCCCACACAAGAATGGGCGGCATGACCATTCATGCAGCAATCACTCACTCCCTTCTGTTCCACTCCATGCAAGAGTCCAGCAACACCAACAGCCTACCCACATAGGTCACACTTGCAACCTGCCACCTCCAAACTACTCAAAACGATCAGATGCAAACTTAAGAATTTGTTTTGCTTTCCTTTTCGCATGTAGCGGTGCTTGAGTGTTAATTAGAGTGATCTCTGTTATTCACACACATTTAAACACATTTCACATATGTCACACTACAATATGATACTATTCCAATCATGTACAACGTTGGACAGCATGCTATCCAGCCACTGAAAGCCCTTTGTCAAGGCATATGAATCAATATATAAACGCAAACTATAGTGCATTACACTGCAAGGAGTCGCCACACGCAGTGATTTAAATCACATTACGCTTTAGAAGAAAACGCGTCTGAACACTTATTTGAAGCAAAAGCCATACGTGGGTAAACAAAACACAATAAAAAAAGACCAGTGGACATGACCTTTTATGTTAACAGCACATCTGCCTACCTCTTTTGGGTGCATCACGCCGCTTTAGGGTGAAGATCTGACTTATCTAGCTCTGTGCTGCTATTTGCAGAGCGTGGGCTTTGTGATAACCAGCTCACCCTCACTCCAGTAAGGCCCTCATTATAAGTTCACCCTGTGCTATAATCCAAGTTAAATACCCCAAATTGCAGTTGAGTCTCTGGGCCTGTAATTATTGGGTGTGAAAGTTTTAGACTCATAATTCCAGTCCCTGAGCATCAGACCATTGCTGTAGGAGTTGTGAGGAAATACGAGAAAACTGCCTGTAAAGGACCCGGTAACCTCTGGCTCTCAGCAGTTATTCCCCATTTCAGCTGGAAAATGTGTGATGGCCGAACCTTGGTGCATAAATACTGACTGCTAACATAGATTCTGGCCCCCTGTTCTCGCCATACCAAACTGTAGATAACTCATAACGAGGGCCTAAGTAAGTAACAACTAAACATGTCTGATGAAAAAGTGGAAGAGTGGCTGTGGTTACCAACACAGGCCATGTGCTGCGGAAGAGAAAGGAAATGTTACTTTCCAGCAAAGCACAATAAGTATTTCATTTGCTAGCTATTATGCCACTTTAACTATAGTAAGCATAGTTAGGTGTCTGGATGTAGGTAACGGGAATGTCAGTGTGAGGGTGTATAAAAGTCAGTATAGAATAAGGGTCTCCAACCTTTTCTCAAATAGGAGCTACTTATGTTTATTAAAAATCCTTCCTGAGCTACTACTATTATTAGTGGTGTAACAGTGACGTCATGAAACGCGGTTACATTAATCGCCAACATATACAAGATTAAGAGCAGTTATCAGGCAGGGTTGCCAGCAGTAATGCAAGAAAGGCTGTGTCACCATGGGTAGTACATAAGAGCCGTAGCTGTAATGCCACTGCCACCAAGGAATTAAAATCAGTAATAAGTGTACCCAAAGCTGCATGATTTTCACTTAAATATGAACATTAAATATAGTTCTGGAAATTCAACCCTTGTTCTCCAAACACCAGCTTATGTGTTCTGAAAATACATGCCTTTTTATCTTCCATACACACTTTCAATTTTGATATTCATAAGTCAACCTAGCAAAAGTTTCTAATTTATTTGACTGAGCTACATACAGGAGAGCTACTTTCAGGTTGCTGCAGAGATACCAATAGCGTACGAGCTACCTGTTGGAGAAGCCTACTTCTAAACACACGGCCAATAGCCCTCTCAACAAGGAAAAAAAAGGGCAAGCCTGGCCTTCAGGGCCAATGTGCCAATAGATACTATATGTGCTGTGGCGACATCGGCATCCCCACACACCTCCATTAAACATTACTGCGTGGATATACAGATGACTAAGGAAGATCAAGAGGGACAAAGGGTACTTCAAAACCTGTTTGCAAAGAAACACTACATAATCTAATGCACAGCATGCAAATCCAGAAAAGGATTTATGCTGCCAAACAAAATGGTTACTTACCAGTATAAGTAGTTTTGCAGATTAAAGGGTTTTCAGGATTCACGTGCGACCCACCTACCTCCCCTCAGAGGAGGTATGCAAACGGGTACTCAAAGTCTCTATATCCCTGACTGGGAAAGAATTTTGCTGCTTTTTGGTTTCACCATTGTGAAGTCTCACTGTATCATTAGTTGGGAGTTTGCACCTCTGTCTCAGACCGTGAATGTACTGCATAACAGGGTAGAGTGGAGCATGCAGTCAAGGAAAATGAGCTGCTTGTGGGCCCGTGACAAACCTTCTGTGTTTGCTCAAAGTTATGGGCGGGTCAATTATGGAAGTCCCAAGGGGGCCTGATTCCATTAGGGCAAGTATCACATTTTGCTGGGTAGGGTTTCTGTAGCGCCACATAGTGGTGCACTGACAGCATGACGTTAGCAGGCCCATTAATATTTGTACATGCCTGCCCGGCCCCTGGTAATCTAACAGATTAACTAGTCTAAGGGCAGTCGTAGTAGAGGATTGTGGGTTATTTGAAATTGGTTGCATGTCCACGAGTGGTCTAGGATATGGCAATCTAAAGGCCCCTAGGCGGGAAAGCAGTGGGTGAGGGCAGATTTCAAGGGCACCCCTGCCACATATACTTATCAGGGCTGACCAGTCCTAGCCGGTATCTCAAGTGGCATGAGGACCAGGTGATATTTTTCTCTCCTGCCTCATGGGATCCAGGGCAAGGCTAGAGTGGGGAAGGATGTGATGGTGGTATGTCTCCCTGCATCATCCGAAGTCCAATCACCGTTGGGTGTGATCACTTACTTGAAGGTGGTGCCGCCCACTACTTTAGTCCGAAGCACGTCCAGGCCTCGCTGACGGTATGCCATCCGTTGGTGCAGCACCATTTTCCATTCCAGGAGTCAGCCACAGGTAGTCTGCATCAGTCCAGGGGAAGAAACTGTCCAGATGCAGCTTCTGGAACGGATTAGAATTCCTCACAGGATCACTGATTTAGGAGCGATTCAGCTGAACTTACTACAGTTCGACTCTCCTGGTCGCAATCTCAGCAAGCTCCTTGCTTTTACTGCTTAACTTAGTTATTTTTTTTTTCATAACCAATTTTATTATGAGTTCAAGCAAAGCATAACACAGCCCTCCACAGTCAGGAGGAAACTGTCAACGACAGATAGAGACACATCATTAGTGCAGCATCGAACCCAGCGTTATATAGTGAATGACATCGAACTACCCCACCCACCCAACCCCAAAAACACCAACCAGCCCCACCCGCAGCTACCCACCCCTTATCCCACCCCAACCCAGTGCACGTGATCACAGTCCAGCAACATGAGACAACTTACAAAGGTGGAGCCGGCCAGCAGCCTAGAGTGCGGGATCCACATCCAGCTGTAATGCATCATCAATGTCTACGGGGGGGTCAAGGAGCAGGCCCCGGTAATCCGCCCACCGTTTCCAGATTTTGTAATGTTTGCGGGGACATCCCCGGGCTTCAAAAACAGGCTGCTCTAGTCCCATGAGGAAGTCCAGGCCCGCCCTCCAAGCCCCGAGTGGGGGGGCGCGCCCGCTCTTCCAGGCCTGCGCCAGGTCCCTCTTTGCCACCACCAGCCCCAGCAATAGCAAATGGCGTTTGTAAATATTGCCCCCAACGTTCTCTAGAACATGAAGAAGGCCCAACCTGGGGGTACGGGGCAGGTCCCAACCCAACACCTCTGACAGGCAGTCCCAAACCCCAGCCCAGAATCGAGTCAGTCTCTCACAGGACCATACTGTATGAAACAGGGTGCCCTCCTCAGAACCACACCTCAGGCACTCCGGAGTCGCGATAAGACCTGCCCGCCATAGGCGATGTCTAGTATAATAAGCCCGGTGGAGGTATTTGAACTGGATGAAGCGAAGGCGGATGGCTATAGCAGCACCACGGGGAGATTCCAAGGCCTCACGCCAGTCGTCATCATCCAACGGACCAACATCACCCTCCCAAGAGGCCCTCAGCGCCGCGAGTGAAGGGGAACAGTGAGTGACCAGAGAGCGATATATCTGCGAGACCTTCTTGTCACCTAGGTCTCCCATAAACAGTTTAGCCTCGATAGGGCTAAAATCAGGGAGCTGTTCCAGGCCCACCAGACTAGGAGTAAGAGCGTGGCGAAATTGAAGGTAGCGGAAAAACTGGGTCTTGGGCATGCTAAATTCGGAGCTAAGTTCCCGAAAGGACTTTAGGGTAGTACCAGAGAGGACATGACCTAGGGACGAGATTCCAATCGCATCCCAGCCGTCAAAGCCGGACAGAGACGCCAGCGCCGGTAACAGGCCATTGTGCCACAACGGGGTTTCAGCTGTAAGCCGGCCCCACCAGCCCACCCGGTGCAGGGCCCGCCGCCAGACAGCAAAGACCACTTGGGTGACCTGTGGAAGCAGTCGCCTCCGCCTAGCCGAGTACAGCAGGGTGTGAAGGGAGGCGCCACCCATCAGTGAATGCTCAAGGGCATAAGCCGGATCACTACGGTCACCATACCACCATTCGTTAAGCACAAGGAGATGGGAGGCCTGATAGTAAGATAAAATATCCGCGGCCGCCAAGCCGCCGCAGTAAGTAGAGAGAAAGCATGTGCGCAGCGCTACCCTGGCGGCACCGCCAGCCCACAGAAACCGGCCCAGCACAGAATCAACAGTACGGAACCACTGCGGGTCAACCTGGAAGGGATGATTCTGCAGTTGATATAGCAGACGGGGCAAAGCCACCATCTTGAAGATGGCTGACCGGCCGTAGATATTAAGAGGCATGCGCGTCCAGGTCTTGACGTCTAGTTGGACCCGATCCCATACCGGCAGGATGTTCCGGTCCCATGCCAGTGCAGGCGAGGCAGAGAGGAAGACACCCAGGTACTTCACACCCTCCACAGCTATCTGAAGGGATGCAGCCCAAGGGCAGGCCACTGCGGCACCCCCCAGCACCCACAAGGTCGATTTACGCGGGTTAAGGAAGAGCCCCGATGCCCGACCAAACTCCTGCATCAGCTCCAGGACACGAGGACCCGTACGCTGCAGGTCAGTCATGAAAAATAGCACATCATCCGCATATAAAGCTATGCGGTCGGAATGATCCGCACCCCAGACGAAGCCACGGTAGAGCTCATCGCGGCGCACCCTGACGGCCAGCGGCTCCATGGCCAGCGCGAAAAGGTAAGGGGAGAGCGGACACCCCTGACGCGTGCCCCTGGACACCGGAAAACGAGCCGACGCCGTTCCCGAGATACGCACCGAGGCCGTGATCTCAGTGTAGAGCAGCCTGATATAGGAGAGGAAAACCGGGCCGAGGTTCAGCAGCGGCAACAGAGCAAATAGAAAGGTCCAGCTGACCGAATCGAAGGCACTATCAATATCAGCCAGCAGGAGCGCCGCCGGGTCCTCCGACGACTCAATCGCTTGTATCGCGGCCTGCGCCCGTCGTATATTGTGTCTCGTTGCCCTGCGCGGCATAAAACCCGCCTGATCCGGGTGGACAAGGGCCGAAATGTGTGGAAGTAAGCGGTTCGCTAGCGCCTTTGCCAGGAGCTTGGCCTCGAAGTTGATGAGGGATATGGGGCGATAAGAGTCATGGCGATCAGGGGGCCTACCTGGCTTCAAAAACACCACTATTTCGGCATGACGCCAGTCCGGTGGGAGGCGGCCATGCTCTCGTGCCTGCTCCAGGGCCCGCAAGTAGTGCGGCCCGAGCTGCAGATGGAACCTCTTATAAAATTCGCTGGGGAAACCACTCTGCCCCGGCGCCTTGCCTACATTTAACTGACCCAATGCGTCACCCAGCTCCTCAGCCGACAGAGGAAGGTCCAGGGCCTCGCGCACCTCATCAGATACAGCAGATGGGGGAACCGACGCAATATAATCCGCAGTAATGGCAGGGGAGAGAGTCTCCCGAGAGGCATACTGGTGCCCATAATAGCGCGCAAAACTCGCTGCAAGAGTTGCCGGATCTGTGATTGCCACTCCGGCACTATCAACAAGGCCCGGTAGCGTAAGAGGCTGTAGGTTCTGTTGGCACAGCCTATGAAGCATGGTGCAAGACTTGTCGCCCCACTGATAGACCCGACTACGGGTGGCCAGCCACGCCTGACGAGCCTCATCCAACAGGACCGAGGAATAAGACTGTTGCGCCTGCAGGAGTAGCCGCAGTGCCATATCATCGGGAGCCTCGCTGTGTCGAGCCTCGAGCTCCTCCACCCGCTCTGCGGCTGCAGCAATGCCTCCCAGCCGAGTCCGGCGAGCAGACGCACACCAAGCAATATCTATGCCCCGCAGGGTGGGTTTCATAGCCTCCCAGACTGTCACCGCATCCATCCCTCCGGTAAGGTTGTCCTGCCAATAATGGGCAATCGCGCTACGCAGATGCTGGGAATAATCAGGGCGCTGCAGATGCCACGCGGACATTCTCCATCTGAAAGGGGAGCGCGCTTTGCACAAGTCAATTTGTACCGCCACTGGGGAGTGATCAGAGAGCCCGCGAGGCCGAATCGCTGCCCCCTTCACCCTGTCAAGGAAAGCCCTCGGGACAAACACACAGTCCAAACGCGAAAGGGAACCATGGACAGCCGAGACAAAGGTGTACTCTCGCCGCTCCGCATGCAGATGTCTCCACACATCTACCCAGCCCAGACCATCAACCATAGCCCCCAACCGTGTAGGGGAGGATACAAGTGCCACCCCAGGCCTCCTCTGCCGGTCCAAAGCCACATCCATCACATCATTCCAGTCTCCGCCAATCACAGCCATGGAGCGGGGGAACTCAGCCCACAAGGCAAACAAACGTTCAGCTAAGGCCCACTGCAGGGGGGGGGGGGGGGGGGGGGCATACACACAGCCAAACACGACCGGCTCCACACCGACCTTCCCCCTGTACAAAGACAAATCGTCCCTGGGGGTCAAGCCACTGACGCTCATGTACATATGCCAGCCGTCTATGAATAAGAATGGCCACACCCCTGGAGCCCCTGGTAAATCCGGCATGGAACACTTGATGAAAGCCAAAGCGCTGCAAACTCAGGGCTTTCGTACCTAGCATGTGCGTCTCTTGAAGAAGGAGCACATCTGCCAAGTCCCTCTTAGCCCAGCGAAGCACCGCTCCCCGTTTAATCTTGTCCAATAGTCCCCGTACATTCCAGCTAAGAACACGCATGGAAGCGCCATTGGGCGCTAAGTGAGGAACATCAACCATGATCACAGTGCTCCCAGCCCCACACCCCCCGACCCCCGGCCCAAGCCCCAGACCCCACAGTTGCAAAATACACAGAGACCACGTGCACCCCCAGAACCAGAACCCCAAACCCCACAGATCCCGAAGCCCCAAACCCCACTACCCCTCCAACCCCGACCCAACCCACATACAACCAAACACCCCAGGACCCCCACCCCCATCCCTCAAGGAACAATGAAGTATCTGTCGCGGTATACGGTACTTCAGGCCCAAAACACAGCGCCCAAAGCCAGCCATACCAATGGATCCCAGCTAGTCCCCCCCCGAACTAATCAGACACACTCCCAGAACCACCCCCCAGTCCCAACAGGAGGAGGCAGCCCAAAGTACGTGCCCCGAACCCCAACAAACATACAGTAGAGTCAGAAGCAAAGCACCACAAGAAAGTGACAGACCACGAAGGCCCCGGCATTCGCCAAAAGGAAGTCAATACTGCACCAGCCAATGTATGTCCCACCGACCACAGCTCAGCCTCCGCCAGATATAGTCACATATAGATGGCAACCAGCAGACAGTCCCCATGAAGGGCGATCAGGAGCCTCTATCAGAATGATCCGTATCAGGCTGTGTGTCCCCCAGGAGGGGGTCCTGGGACAGGGACCTCCGCCGGGAGCGGGACTTGCGATGACGTTTCCCTTTGCCAGACGGGTTGCTCCTGTCCTGAGACGAACCACGCGACGATCCAGAGTGCAGCCCCGGCTGGACGTGAGGTCGGACTCTGACTGTCTCATCGGTCCAGTTGAAGACGGCCTCCGGCGTATCAAAGAAGAGGGTCTTGGAGTTGAAGATCACCCGGAGGCGGGCCGGGTAGAGCAGCGAGTACTGAATTTTCAGGCCACGCAGCTTGGCCTTGGCAGCCAGGAAGGAGTGCCTCTGCTGGTGGACCAGTTTGGTATAGTCCGGGAAGATCATTATTTTATGATTGTCATATAGCAGGGTGTCCTTCAGCCGCGCTTCCCGGAGAATGACGTCCCTGTCGTGGAAGTTGAGGAGCCTGGCGATGATCGGGCGAGGCCGCTCCCCGGCCGGCGGCTTCTGTGTCAGGGCGCGGTGGGCACGCTCCACTATGAAGCATCGCGACAAGGAGTCTGGTGGTAGCCAGCTCTCCAGCCACCGGGACAGAAATGCGTCCATAGGCCCATTCTCGCAGTCCTCCGGAAAGCCAACGAAGCGCAGGTTGTTCCGCCTCGCCCGCCCCTCGGCATCCTCCACACGAAGCGCCAGGCCCCGTTGGATCTGTTCCATGTCGGCAATCTTCTTCTTAAGGGTACCAACATCTCCCTCCACTGCCGTGACCCTGGTCTCAGTTTCAGTAATGCGGGCGACTGCATTGCGAAGATCCTGACGCAGCAGCATCACATCGGCCCCCACCGCGCCAATCTTCGCATCCAGCATGTCGCGTGACTGTGTAATGGCTGCCATCAACGCCGCGTTGTCAGGTCCAGCAGGATGACCCCCACCAGCCGCCCCGGCTCCTCCACCATGACCAGTGAACTTGTCAATGGGTCCTGTCTTGGTGGCGGCCGAGCCCCTCGTCATGGCGGCCGCTCAGACAGTAGAGCAGTGACACGCACCTGTAACAGGGCCGCTTCTCGCAATAGGCCACCAGCTCGGCACGGCGCAGATGTGGCCACTCTAGTTCAAGCCACAAGGTCTCCAACCACCGCCCCAGGTACCATAGGAGCAGGATAGGGCACTTATCCGGGCCCGGCGCCTGTTAGACCCCTCAGTTCCCGGGGGGGCCCCGCTGTGTCCACTCACCAGGGCAATGGATCCGGGCTGATGACTCCGGGCGGGGACCACCAAGCTAGAGGTCCCGGCTTCACCAAGGCCAGGTAGGCCGCAGATCTTCCGAAACCCCCTCCAGTCGCAGACCCCCCGCAAATATGGTGAGGAAAGGCAGGGGATCCCACTGCAGGTCGTCAGGAGCAGGCCGCCCCGGATCGTGGCCAGCCCAGGCTGCGAAAACCAAGGTCCCGGCTGCGCCCGGGCCACCAGGTCGCCCCTGCCGCTCCGGTCCCTTCGCCGCGTCTACACCACCTGCAGGTCCAGCCAAGCCCCGGGAGGATAATCTCTGGTCAAATGTCCAATGTCCGCAGCAACCCCCTTTGGCACAGCTCCTCGCAGCAGCCCCCACAGCACTAAGCAACAAGAATGAAGGATGCAGCTCTCACCAGCATTGGAGCGCCGCCGCCAGTCCCAGCGGAGGGTAATGCGCCTGCCAGCGGTGGGGGGCCCCGCGCCCCCGGGAGGCGGAGGGCAGCAGCAGCAGAGCGTCCGATCACCTGGGTGAATGTCCTCGGGGCGGGGGGCGCCAAACTCGAGGCCCCGGCTCTGGCAAGGCCAGGTAGGCCGCAGCCCCTCCGAGGCCCCCCACCAGCCCAGGCCCCCACCACCGGCAATGTGAAGGTAGGCAGGGCGCTCCGCTGTGGGCCGCCGACAGCAGGCAGCTCCGGAACGCGGCCAGGGAGCGGCAGCGCCGGCTCTGGGTCAGGTCCCCCGGTCGGGGACGCCAAAATTGAGGTCCCGGCTCGTCCGGCGGGCACCAGGCCGCCCGCTGCACTTACTCGCCCCACCGCCGCAGATGGGCTCGGCGCGTCGTCCCCGACACCGGACGATTCCCGGTGTCCTCCGCCAACACCACCTTGGACGCGGTGCACTTTTCAGGGTTCAGGGCCAGGATAATTCTAGGATAATCGGCGGGCCGGCGGGAGCTCTTAGGCAGCCACGTCCGCCATGATCGCCCGCTAAGCCACGCCCCCCTTGTCAAATCCTTAACTTAGTTATTTTGACGTTTCTCTTGACAGTGCTCCTACTCCGATTTTATTTTTGTACAAGGTGTATTTTGGATGGATACTTACGTCTTACCTGCAGACGTGTTCCCAAGTATATGTAGAAAGTAGTCAAAGTACAAAAAGCAGAATAAGTGCCAGATGGGCAGATAGCATAAATAATATACAAGCCACTCGAGTTGAATATTGTAGTAGGTCTTCATTATCTTCTATGAGGAAACTTCAGCCAATATCTAAATGAGTCCTAATCCCCATTGTGGTGGTTGGAGTGAAAAACAGCCTACCAATGATATTAGTAGCCTCAGATATCGCCATGGATCTCCATTGATGGGTATCCAAATTTCACCCTGGAATATAAATTTTGTCTGCCTTTTTAATCACCCAATGTGACACACCGAGATTGCGCGTAAGACTAAGGTGGCTAAAATAATTTATTCATCATTAACTTCCTCATCCTCCTCCCATCACCCTGTTTCCGCGCCGGCATAACTTACCTTCTCTTGTCTGTCCTTTCAAAATTGTGAGTATCGTTAAATGATCATCAATGGTGTTTAGCAACCTACACTGCTTCAGCTATTTGCTCATTTACACTAAGCTGTAGCCTACATATTCATTGAAAAAGGCAGAACTCATTGCATATTGATAGAAGTTATACACATTTTTATAACTTTCACAGGCAAGCAAAGATGGAACTCTGTTTACTTCGATCAAACGCTGGTTGCATATCGTTCTGGATTTATTAGTTGAGAATAATGAAAATTTTATTTTTTGTGTAGTATATACTGGCTGTAGTTAATAAGGCAACCAAAAAGTTGTGTGATAAATTAATTTATTTTCATTCCAGGTCCACAGCCAGAGTAAAGAACAGCAGAGTAATCCTTTTCTTCGTAAAAAGCGGTCGCAGCTTGCAGAGCCTTCAATTCTTAATACCATTCAGCAGATTCCAGGAGTTGGAAAAGTTAAAGCTTTACTACTTCTACAGTATTTTCCGAGCATCCACCAACTCTCAAAGGCCTCCGTCCAGCAACTTGAAGAGGTCGTTGGAAGGGGAATCGCACAACAAGTGCATACCTTCTTCACGCAACAAAGATGACAAAAAGTTTGAGAAATTATCATATGTATATAGTGCTATTTATATATTTATATCCAGTTCGTCAGGTTCTTCTGTTGGATTTTGTTGGTGATGAACATGGGGACATGAGCCGGCGAAGTGACAGGAGTCCTTGTCTCACCTGCTCCCAGGCTAGCTCTGAGCACAGCATGGTCAGTACTGGTCTCCAAGGTGGTATGGAAATTACTACGCATTTTACGTAGGCATGACGTGTCTTCCGCCAGTTGATTCCAATCCCCTTGTGTGTTTCCGCGCATTTTCAAGAGTGCTGCTCTACAGACAAGTATTGTATTCTTGACCAAAATATTGACTTCTTGAGGCACATGTAGATTCAATCTGCAGTGATCAAAATCGATGGTTCACTGATCAGTTGTAGAAAGATTAAACTCGGTGTTGTTCGAATCATTAGAATGGTTTGCAAAGCAGTCAAAAATACATTTTTAATAAATAAAGAACGTTGCAAGCATGTTTTGGTGTTTATTCCAAGCTTAATATTTCCTTTTATCCCAAGTTGACCATTAAGAATACTTTTGTAAAGTCGAGAAAATATTAAGAGGCATTGCTGAAAAAATTCATATATCGCAATAGCTGTTATTAACGTTTCCTACCTATACACCTGTGCGGCATAACAAACTTCTTTGGTCTTAACTGAGAAATAGTTGGTCAACATTTCTTAATTAATATTCCAGCGTTTTAAAGAATTCATTGACCGGTCATTTAACACTATAGCTTGCAAGGGTATGCAAAGTGTGGTAACATTTTATTTAACATCTTTTGAAAAATGTTTATTATTTTATAATTATAATTTACAAACCATGCTTTCAATTGAATGAACAAAAGTACTATCCTATAGTCGTAACGTAAATTTTTAATGTGAGTTAATTGGATTTAGGCTTTTTGGATAACAACAGTAATAATGAAACTGTGGTAGTTGGCTTCTGTTATATCTCCACTTCTGGTTTGGTTTTTGGACACGATTGGGGTTTACCATTACTCCAGTTGAATTTTGTCTTTTGGATCCCTTACAACTTTGTACCCAGATGATTATTCTACATGAAACTTTAAAAAAGGTATACAGGCTCACAAATTTGACTTCAGAAAGTTGAAAGCAAATTGATCACTGTGAGGAAAACGTTTTAGAGAGCCGACGGTTGCCTTTCCCATTTACTCTTAACCAGAGTGTTTCGTCAAACATGGGAAAGAATGCTGGATTTTTTTCAGCACCAGATTTGATGTGAAGATGGAATTTGGGGCAATAGTGTCTTACTTTATTTGATGGTAAATCTGCCCAGTTACTTTTAATGAATTCTGAAAAATAAAAAGCTCAAGAAATTATTTATTGTTGGTTTGGTTGGTAGTTCAAGCTTTTAGTGTGAACCACTGACATTCGTCGGTTAATGTGAGCTATGCAAACAAAACTCCCCTCGGTGCATTGCTTATGAGTTATGAGAGATCACAGACCACAAATCACCT
Source organism: Lissotriton vulgaris (assembly GCF_964263255.1). Classification (NCBI taxonomy): domain Eukaryota; kingdom Metazoa; phylum Chordata; class Amphibia; order Caudata; family Salamandridae; genus Lissotriton; species Lissotriton vulgaris. Next base: position 365,549,076 of record NC_141700.1, read on the forward strand.
TCTCTATTGCCATGATCACTGATTCGCTCAGCACCCCAAGTTCACCAGGCTCTGCATTTGGCTGTGTCGATGAGGAACAAAGCTGAGCACAATTTTCCTCTGAATTTACATAGTGTAGCCATTGGATGTGCTCAGCAGGCAGGTAGGCTGGGAGAGAGGTTGCACCCAAGCAGACATTATTCTTGGCAAGGACCTTCACGTTATCCACCACGCTCAATGCCAGAACGTGTGAAGTGACCCCAGTTTAAGAGGCTGTTTGGCATAACCTCATGCAGAATCCAGCATGCACTGCATGTATTTTCTAATGCCCTCCGGTCTCAAATGTTGGTTAAGCACACAGTCTGGCAAATGCGCTGATCTTTCACTAGAGCCCCATGGTGCACCTCTATCGAAAATCTAGTGCAAGCTAAGTGGGACCGCCACTGTTGCAACTATGTTTCATTCATTTAGCAGCCAAAAAGGAGACAGTGAGGACTGCGAATCTCACTCTTTTTGCATGGTCTTTGCATCCTTCTTGGATCTACTCTTATTCCCTCTGGCACTTGGGAAGGGAAGTGCATCTCTTCCCACCATATGTCCTCTGTGTTCTTTGGAAATGGGTCATGAACTTTCTTTCACAACCTAGTGGCAGGCTCAACAAAAATGTTAGTCATGGCAGTCAATTGAATCCACTACAATGTCAGCGAACAGCTCATGGGGAAGAGGGGGTGGGGTACGAGCGATGCATTAGGTCCAGGGAAGACATGGTTTGGCAGTTCGGGCTGGACTGTTCCCATGGGGCACAGGGTCAGACTGATTTGCATATGGCCATGTCTGAACTGGGGTGGCTGAGTGAGCTAAAGAATGGTGATGGATTAAACCCAGATCAGTTGGCTGGGGGTGAGTATTTGATTTGCTCAAACGCTCCGTCCATCATCCCCTTTTGTATCGCTTTGTTCGCCCTAAGTTGGCAGAGTATGCTCAGACGTGAGTCCCTTGTTCACTTGGCCACTGGATTCAAGATAGCCTGGCTGATGAGGATAATGAATCCGAAACCGGTCCCCAGGATGCTTGTTTCCGGTCCAGGGAAGACATGGCTCGGCAGTTCGGGCTGGACTGTTCCCATGAGGCACAGGTTCAGACTGATTTGCATATGGCCATGTCTGAACTGGGGTGGCTGAGTGAACTAAAGAATGGTGATGGATTAAACCCAGATCAGTTGACTGGGGTGAGTATTTGATTTGCTCAAACGCTCAGTCCATCATCCCCTTTTGTATCGCCACGAGTGACATCTTGGGCAGACGAACACTAAAAAAAAAAAGGATTTGCAGTGTGTATTGGTGGCCTTCCATGGACCGTCAAATCAATGATGTCGTTGAGATGTGTCTGACTTGTTCTACCAGTGATTGGGTTATAAAAATAGTTTCACCTCCAGTACAACAGGTAGAGGCACCTGATGGTCCTTGGTTGAGGTTGGCCATTGACTTTGTGGGACCCTTTAATGTGCTGGGCAACAAATACAAGTTTGCTCCGTTAGTTGCTGATTATTTCAGTAAGTGGTGGGAGCTCCATTTTATGACAGACCCCAACTCACAGGAGGTTATCAGGTTTCTTCAGAGTGTTTGCCAGAGAAGGTTTCCCCAAGGAGATTGTATCGACAATGGGGTACAGTTTACTTCCAAGGAGATGTCTGTTTTTCTGTTTCAGTGCGGTTTTATCACCCACCGGTGTGTGGCTTTATATCACCCACAGGCGTGTGGCTTTATATCACCCACAGGCCAAAGGTTTCATTGAGCGCATCAACCGTATTCTGGTTGAGTGTGTTCAGTGGGTTGTTTCGTCCAGAGTTGACATCAAGGAAGCTGTCCAAAGTATATTGTGGGCACATCGTACTACACAGAGTTCCATCACAGGTTCTAGTCCCTTCTCGTTACTTAGGGGTAGACACGCTTCTTTCCACATATGTCCTGCTTGGATGAAAAAGTGGGGTTTGGTGTCAAGGTGCCAGGAGACACAGGGAGACAGACATTCAATCACTTCCTACTCAGCCCGATGTGGCCAACTTTAATTCATCTGTGTCTGTGGGGGATTGGGTCAGGATTAAGTCCCCTCTCAATGTTCCCAAGGGTATGTCAAAGTTTGGTCCTCCTGTTAAGGTGGATGCTACCTCTCGATTTGCTGTAAGAGTCACTGGCAAAAATTGGTGGAATCTATCTAGGATTTACAAGATTCCAATGAAGGTTGTTATGCAATTGGGCCTCGAGTCGAGGAACACTGTTCAGCCCGAATTTGTTCCAAAAAGGTCTAATGTTCAAGACAGTATGCTGAAGTCTTCCCAGCTTTCTCAGGTCAGGAAATCCTCTTAGCGCTATGTTCCTCCACGAGGAGTTGTAGGAGAAGTTTCCAGCTGAAACGTTTAGAGAAATCCACGTTGAGATATGTTCCTCCACGGAGGAGTGATGGGACGAGTGTCCTGCCAAAAAGTTTAAATCTTTAGTCTATTTTACTTCTGTAATGCATTAGTATTTGGTCTATTTTTCCTTTTGACTTTGAGTGTGTTTGCAGACACCTTGTTCATTTTATCATCTATACTTTTTGTTATCAAAGAAGGTACTCTGTTTGCCCTTCCCCTCTTCTCGTTCCTTGGTATATTCTCTCCTTTTTTTCCTCTTCGGTTTCATTATTTTCCTCTACCTTTGCCTGTTCTCTCTTTCTTTGTGTATTTATGGAAAGAGAGGAGATGTTGTAGTAGTTTACCATTAGCATGCTGTTCATCCACTCTGTTATGCTTATGATGTCACTGTCATGACAATGGAATGCTATGGTTTGAATCCCAGGAGGCTGTCAGTTCCTGGAAGCCGTGGAGACGAACAGTCAATAAGGTACGTGCTCTCTTATACTTACCCGTCTGGTGTAATCACTACAGTATGTCTTGCAGGAAGTTTGAATAGGAAACAATAATTCTTATTTTATTTCTTGGAACTACCTACATTATCGAGATAATTTGCTGGCCTATTGGTATGTACTTTTAAAAAACTGTATATATTGTTTTAGTAAAATGGAGTACACAGCCTGCCAGTTATTTCAGTTTGTGTTTGTGCAGATTTTGATCTTAGATGCACCATCATGCCCATGACTGTGAGATGATCATTTTGATTAGTATACTTGTGTTGCAGGATGGAAGGGTGCTCTAGAGTAGTCCAACATGTGTAAAAGAGTTAGGTTGCTTTGGGTGGGAGCCAGTGGCTAGAGGAAGAAACCTGCAGAAGGCATGTCTGAACAGATAGGTTTTCCGTTTTTTCTCAAGTTTCCAGAAATGCATTTTCTCTAATAACGTGTGCAACATTACTTTAACTGTTAACGGGGGATAATTTGTGCTTTAGATCCGTCTAGGACAATGACTGTTTGCTTTTGGTATCCAAATGTGTGAAAAGCAATCAACCTTTAGTATGTACTACAACATCCCTTGCATGTTTTTCCCACGTAATTGTGAATCTGAAGGATGCCCTCTTGTGCGTGTTACGGCGACACTATGTTGAGTTGCCTTACTTTTTGATTAATTTCGCGCTGTCTTTTAGTGGCAGTGCCCAAGTGATGGTTTTGCTCAATGTGAGTTAAAAAAAAATCCAAAGGAAAGCGGGGAGAATGGAACTATTTGACAATGTGCACCCTCTGTTTCTCTTTTGTCCTTAATACATCTTGTTTTGGCTTTATGGTTTTTGTGGGTATACTCCTGTTTCTATTGAGTACTGCATTTCTGGCATGGCACTCAATGTAGATTTTTGTCAATCTTGTCAAGCAGTTGCCCTTTATGAATTTGGGGGTTCGCCACAACAAGGGCAACCCTACTAACCAGGAACCAGGGGCCAATAAACCATATAAAAGCCACAACGGTTCCAGAAGAAATTGTATCACAGATATTACACTACAAATAAACTAGTGCCCACAAAACATTGTTTTTAGAATAAATGAAATTATTAAATATTATTTTGTCACCAAAAATATCACAGTACATTATACAAACCATATTGCTCACCAGGATACACTAAAACACATACACACAATATACAGTGTAAACGAAAACGGTAACAATAACATAAGGTCTTAATTTCAATTAAGTGGCCCACGTTATAAATGGAACTATCCCAATCAGTGTTTCTTCCCATATTTGCCAATGATGCGTCCATGGCATTTCGACCCTTACAATTTATTGGGTTATCATCAGGACAGAACGTTTTTGGAGCAAGCAAAAACAAAAAATCTGAAAAATAATATAATCGAGCATGAATAGACTGAATGGGCTAAAGGATCCTCGGAAACATTGGCCCCCTAAGTTTAAGGAGATACACATGCTACAAGTAGGTGACATTTTTTAAAGCTTTATTAACTTTTGGACCTCATTGGTTTGGGTGTTGGTCGCATGCTTTTTGCTCTTCTGGTTATTTTTCTCACTATCTCACACTGATCCTTCCGTGAGGCATTGGAATCTGTTTTTGTTTACTTTTAGATGATGAGTTAACAGTGTTGGTTATGGATAAATTTCCTTTGGTTAGAACTAGCTGGATTTTTGTAGACATTGGGCGTAAATATTGTGACTGCCCCCCTATTCGGTTTAGGTGACTTGACTTTGGTTTATAGGGAAGATTCCCTTAAGACGCTCAATGTGTTTTGTTCAGTGGTCAACAAGGGGAGTATTTAGCCTTTGAATATTTACTATTTTCTAGGTTCTAATTCTAATATGGTGCCCTTCATTATTTAAGTTTTCAGATTTTTGTTTTTTGCTTGCTCCAAAATCTTTGTGGTGATGACCCAATAAATTGTAAGGGTCGAAACATTGTTGACTCGTCACTGGCAAACTGGGAAGAGACATTGGTTGTGATAGGTTACATATTTTATGTGGACCACTTAATTGAAATTAAGAACTTTTGCCATTGTTAATGTTTTTTGTTTACGCTGCTTATTGTCTGTATGTTTATTTTGAGTAATATGGTGAGCACAAATATATTTGTAATGTAATATTAGGTAGAAGATGTAGCCTTACGGCTAGCGCGGTTGACCTCGACGCTGGAGAACCAGGTTCGAATCTCGGCAAGGACAGTCAACATCCTGTTATTCTGGGAAAATCACTCAATCTCCCAGTGCCAACCCCCCCCCCCCCCCCAATGAATCCGTCAGTCTGTAATGCAACTGGTGCTCATGTAAAGTGCTCTGATAACTTCGGGTCAAGTTTGCGCTATATAAAACTCAAGGGAGGGGGTATATCTATGATGCGTTTTCTTCTGGAATCATTGTAGCTTTTTATATGCTTTATGAATTTAGGCACCTTCCTAGGAATGTTGAATTTTTAGAAGTACATTTCATAATAAAGATACCAGGCTGGCTACAAAGTGAGTTTGGTGACTGGATAAGTTGCTTGTATGTAATAGTATATCCAATCTAAACCGGTCTGGATGCTTAACCAACAATGATCATTTAAATATATTGTTCATGGTACTGAAGCTAGATTTCAGTAGGCCACCATTATCGCTCCATTTGGAGTGTTTTTTTACTGCCTGGTTGGGGCACTTCTCCTATGGATCTCCATGACATGCTAAACCCCATATCTGTAACACAGATTTGAATATTGCCAGCACTCAGCATGTCACAGTTCTTGTATTTGTTTTAAACTATGACCTCTGTTGAATACGAGGGGCCTGCAAGCTGATGATTGGTCACCGGTCACCTCATCATGTTTTACAGTCTCCTACTCCTGGATGGTAGCTGGCAGTTGTTTAGTGTACTATTGTCAGTGACACATAGTTGATGTCCCATACATTCGTTCTCCTATAGGGTACCATGCCTTTCTTGATGTGATATATGGGTCAAAACATGTCCTTATTGCATGGTGTGTTTGAATGATTTAGAAAGTATGGTGGCCACGTAATCGCTGGGTAAGAAGTAAGGGTTTTTTTTTCTTTCCCAGTAGTAGTTAAAGCACAGCCTGTGATATCGAAGGGATGAGCTCTTCGTTAAGCGAACACGTTTAAGGTTTCCAACTTTTCAAGACCACTCCGGTCTCTTCCTGAGGCAGCGGTCCGGTGTGATTCCATACCTCTATGGCCCTCCAATTTGATCGACTGCTTAAAAAAAGAAATAGATGCTCGATTGGGTGGGATAGGGGGCTGGAGCCAAAAACATAGAGCAAAAAGACTGCTTTCTTTTTTCATTACCATTTGCCCCTAAAACCCATTGATAAACGACACATGGCACAAGCTAAATAATTTGTGCAGTGCAAATATTGGGGCATAATTGCAGGGTACCAGTATGCACCAGGTATCCTGGCTCAGTAGTGCACATCCTCCTCAGCTCGAAGTTCGGTCAAAATGTTAAAATTGTTATTTTACGAATTGGGAGACATCAAAATTAATGCAATCACTAACTGAACGATTATTGTATCGGGTATGTTTTCTTGGACAGTTTAAAAAAAAAAGTCCTATTGAGGGAACTTTCATAGAGAATGCGTCTTTGAAAATGGAATAGTAAGTAGGTTGCTTTCTGACAATGGTAATCCCATTTATATTTTCCAGGTCGCTTCTAGTGTGTTTTTTAAATTGTTGCATATTTTTTTTGCTTCGCTGTGGATAAGGAATGCGGAGACCCAAGGCTGCCATTCATTAATTGACAGTGGCAAAGCACGGGTAATTGTGCCCCACGAGGGCATGGAGTAATCAAAGCGCTGTGCAAAGAAATACATGTCTAATGCATAGTTTAAAAAAGAGGGCACATGCTTGCTCTCAAAATACTTTTTGAAATTCTCCTTGAAAGTTCAAATATGGTGTTTGTGAAAGCAAGTGGCTAGTAGAGAATGAGGGAATTAAAATAATTAAAATCCAATGGGTCCTTGGTCTTAAATCCGATAAAAGGCAGATGATTAAGTTTTAACTTGCCAAAGGGAATCGTTTGTCTGTCTGTCTAATCCATCTTGTTGGACTCCAGTACTACTTTTAAAGTCAATGGTGAGTGATGACTTCCTATTCTCACAACAAAGGGAAAGGTGGAATGCTTGAAATCATCTCAGCTATTGGTGATCGCTAATGGCTGAATTCCACTTCATTGTTTTTCGCCCACTCTCCCACGCCAGACAGAGTACAGTCCTAATCTATCTATTGGTTCTTCTCCTCTAGGAACAGTCCATCACAAACTATCATGCCAGATCTCCTTCGGAAGGAAACTAAGCACCCCCAGACCGGATTCGGGCTAATGAGGATTTGGTTTAATTCTCTGCAGTGTGGTAAACAGAGAAGTGCATTTTTAACCTGATATGTCTTATTTGCTTCGTTCAGCTATGTTAATCTATTTACTGTTTGTGCACCTGGTACACGGAACGTGCCATTTCATGCAGCATACCCTGAACCAGGTATTCTTTCAATCCCACAAATTCTCCAATCAGCTTCTCTCAGGCTGGTTGTAGTTTGGTCGTGGCGGTCTAACTCCTGTTTTGGAAATACTTATGTAGAAAATGTCACTATACTGTGTATCTGGTGTTTATTTCCTGCGATCGTCTTTTACTTTAACTCTATTTCACCCGAAGTAGTACACCTGTTGGTGGATGGACCCCTGGCTCTTGTGAGATGTGATTGGATGTGCCTTTTGTTGGTGACGCTCTCTACTTGGTCGTCAGGCATAGTTATGGACATCGCCACTCCTGGAGGTTGGACGATTACTGTCTTTAGAGTCCTACATTTGTTAGTTTGATCTTTGGTGTACGTTGGTTACTTGCAATCATTTGGTAACCCTTCTCTCATGAATATCACCAGGTTACGAGAAATGGGTCTTTACTAAGGAATTCATACTATGAAACTTTTCTGTTGAGTCCTCATGATTTTGATTTGCTTTCAGTCACAATGCATGCTTATAAGTTAAAATTATTAGCGTAAAGTATTGCACATGGTCAGCAGTATTGTCTTGTCAATAACGCGTGCATTACCTCATCCAAGTATGACTTCCTTTGCTTTGGCTTGATGTCTGGTGCGGGAACCAATATTATAATTGCTCCAAGAGGATGTTGAATTCCACAGGATGCTATGTCAGTCTGCTCGGGAACCTTGAACACTAACTCTACAAATGGTGCTCTCATTGGGTACCTAAGAAGAGATATTGGGGGATTAGAAGGTTTACCTTTCTAGCAAATCTGCAGAAATATCAATGCATGCTCTGGGGCACTTGGTCTGCTAGATAGCGCATGCGCTGTCCCAAATAGACATGTTATGTTCCATCTTTGTGCTTACTGGTCGCTCATTAAAATAAAACTATTTATAGATCGCATGGTTCCTTGAACCAAAGTGTCCCCACGCTAAGGTTTAATTCTCAGGCACAGCACCTTTAAAGCATGCTCCAGATATAGCCCTTAAGTCTGCCTGCCATCTCCTGCTATTGGCACACTTCTTCATCACTCTAATTTTCTTTGATGACATTTGTCACAGCATGCAGACGTCATGCCCTCTTTTTGTGATTGACCCTCATATAGCGCTTGAACCAAGTAAGTTTCCTTACACTGCTTCCGGTTTGCAGAAACATTTTTTTCTTTGTTTTCAAGCACTCCATAGGAGTACTCTCCCTTGTGAATATGCACACATACCAGTAAAAAGCATGCATGTGTAAATAAATGAATGCATTTCTTAAAAAGTTGTTAAAACACGAACACCACTTTATTTTTTTCCACGAATTATGGTATTGGAGCGCTTGCTCCTTCGTCCATCTTGCCATAGCGCAAACACAAGGCTATGGCATTGGAGCGAAGTGCTCACCAGTTAGCTTATACAATGACACATTTATTTTTGTCGCTAATCCTGCTTCAATTAAGTCCCCCCCCCCCCCCCCCTCTGTCGTTGCTTGCCCATCTCGCCATCCCCTCCTGCATTCCTGCTTGACCTGCCCCCCACTACCTCCCTACTTTTTTTTTTTTGCACGATTCAGTGGTATTGGAGCACTTAATCCGTCCTCCATTTTTCTGTAGAGCTAACACCAGCAGATGGTATTGAAGCGCTTTCAGTGCTTACCAGTTACATTACACAGTGATGCATCCATTGTAGTAGGTGGGGGAAGCATAAGTGATTTGCAATGAATCACAAATTGTTCAGCCAACCCTGATAATCTAACCTGGTTCCCCAGTTCCCCTTGTCGGCAGCTACACCACATCCTCTCTTCACTTTTAAGCTCCTCAACTGTTTCTCATGATCACTTCCACATTTGTTTAGCAAGACCTCATCAACACCAAACAAGCACTGGCAAAGCCAATAGATCACTGCAATGGCCAAGCTTTTGGCCTTGTCAATGGGAATGTCTTTTAGCCATGCAGAGACCTTTTGGCTTTGCCAATACTTGTACTAATATGTTCGGAACGATAAATAGCTGTTTAATTTTTATAATACTAGTCTGTGATGTTTTGCTTAATTTTACTATATAAACCTTGTATCATCTCATATTCTCTAGGTCTGTGTTAAATTAGGATTTGTAAACATATCCTTGTGGATTGTCTTTGACTTTTCAGATCAAAGAAAATGATCCCACAAATAATGTGTACAACACAATATCTTTCGGACACATTCTCGAATTTGAATATTTAATTCCCTGAAGACAATCTTGAGCTATATTCAAACTCTTCATCAGCCCTCAAGTTGTTGATACCTCCAAAGAACACTTGCCTTCTTGAGCAATGTGCTGGGACCAGTATGCGCACACAGGCCGTTATAGGTGACTGGCAAAGGGTGCTGCTGGATGACTTGCTACTATCTAGAATATCTTCATTATGTGTCGACTGTAAAGAGGAAGTTGCGTAGTGGCAGTGCTCAAATTGGTTATCCGTGATCTTAAATTGTGTCCCTACTCTGTCATCGTAGTCAAGATTTCCCTTGGCCTGTCCCTCTTGTGCGGTCTACCTTTGGCTGTTGTGGTACTGCTTGGATAGAACAAGCATGGACTGCGGGTGAAAGGTGAATTCTCATCCTAAGAGAGAAACTGAAAAATGTTACACATAAATGGCTAGCACAGTTTTCCCAGACAAAACTGATGTTCAATGGTTGGACTGTAATGCAGAAGACAGACTAGGTACTAATATAATGAAGGTTAGTAATCAGGATGTTTTCCTCCGTTAGAGCCATTCTCCGGAACTCTCTTCCTGATGGATTCAGTCTCTTTTGGATTTCAAGAAGCAAAAATTCTAATGTCTATTCACCGCTTGATGTGAGTTATTTCTATTCATTCCTACCAGCACTTGATAATCCTGATTCAAGGACTCTGAAGAATTCGAACAGAAAGGAAGAACTATCCTGCATGTTTAGCATGATCTCCATTTCTTGTACATCCTGTCAGTACTTGTTCCGTCCCTTACAGTCATGTGGTCTCTACTCCGCATGGAGCAGAGGACCCCATCTTTTATAACCCTGGTTATCCCCATTGTTTGACATTGTCTCTGGCTTCACTGTCATGGAAAGGTGTTCATTATCGTCCAGTTGCTTGGAGCTCCCTTCACCATCCTTCCTCTCCTGGTCTTGTTTCGACACTCACTTATTTTTCCATGTTCTGCCTTATGTGGTGTGAACTTCAATTTGGAGTGAAAGCCCTTGACTCAAATTTTTGGGAGTCTAAATGCTGTTCCTCTCTTTTGTTAACTGAACTATTTTGCATGCTTTGTGGGTGAATAATTTAATTGTCACCATTTCTGTTCTTTTTTTTTTTTTTACCACCAGGTTTTGTGGGCACTCTAGAAACTCTTTAATTTTATGTCGAGATTTGAGGCTTTCGTTATGTGATCATTTTTTTAATGCCATTTAAGATCAGCAACCTCTAAAAGACCACAGAGAGCACATCATAAATATCGTCCTCAATTGTATATCCAGCACACAAATACTAGAATCTTCGTCTTAAAATACCAGGAGATATCCTCTTGATTCATTTCCAAACTATTTTTGGAAAACCGTATACTTCTAGGTTTTTCCCCCAAGCAAATCTTCTGTCCACCTCCTAAGATGAAACGTTGTGTCTCTGAAACAAAACCGATATTATCCAACACAAGGACACTAAACAACATGGTTCAACATGGTTCCATAAAAAAAGCAATATGTAAGAAAAATGCCATGCAACAATTCTTGAAAATATGTGCCCACTTCCCCACCAACTACACGTTATACTTTCAGGATTATGTGTAAATGTCTAACAGGTGGGATAATATTCTTATCCACGTGTTTAACAGAACCTATATTTATCAGGGTACATTTGAACAAATGCTGGCCGTGTTCCATGAGTCATGTTTAGAACAGCCCAGCAAACAAACAGCATTCATGGAATGCAGTGCTAGGCTGGCCAAAGAAAATGTGCTCTTGCTAAAATATTCTGTTCTCTTGGATTCCCTTTCCAGAGGAGTGGTTGGAAAGGAAGTGGTGTTCATTTTACTGGTGTCAAGGCCTCTACAATAACACCTTCTGGAGTAGTGTCCTCTGTGCGAAAATCCAGGTCAACAGGCACATGTCTCTGACTTCTGGACACCTGCCTATTCACAGGTGTGTAAGAAAAAGGCTTCGACCAAGTGGGCATCAAACTGTGAGTGAAGGCATTGTTAAAATGAAGTAAGGGCTCAGAAGCTGCTGGCCTATGCTTCAACATGTCCATTAGAACATTTGGTTTGGCCTGGACTGTGGGTATCTGCAATTCAAGTGCCCCAGCCACCTTTTGGATCACAACTGCAAACAAGGCACTTCCTCCGCTGCTGGCTGTAGGGGCAAGTCAAGCTCTCACAGGTGAGGTGTCCTGCCCACTGGCATTCTATAAATCACAATACAAGGGATTATCAGTATAGCGAAAGGGGAACAAGTCGTCCTTCTCATTGACACCTTGGGGTGCCTCCTACTCTGGTCTAGGGTCAGAGTCCAAACCAAAGATACATCGAAGCCTCTACTAGTAGGTGTGACATGGCAGAGGCACTGGATTAGAATCAGGATGCATGATGATCAGCTGCACTTTTGTTATTTCATAGTACAAAGTCGGTGTGAGATCCAACAAGTGCATCAGCACTAGATCATCCTCTAGCACTACCTGCTCTGGGGTGGCAGAGATCAGCGTGGATTTCAGGGGTTGTGAAGTCTGTGCTGAGGCCTCAGCGGTTCTACGGGGCCTGTAGGCGCACCAGAGGGAGCTGCAAGTGCTCCAAACATTTGCAGCATGACCTCCTTGAAGGCATCCATATGCTGTGGGGTCAATGTCGTCCTGGGAAATGTAGGGAGTGTTAGAACCAACTGAGGAATTTGCTTTGCGGCCTGAGGCTTTCAAGGAGTGCAACTGAGGTCATGATGCCATAGCGGAGGGAATTAGGTCAAGTTCCACTTTCTTATGCTTTAACTTGGTCTTCGGCTTACCGGAGGACTTTGAAGTACTGGAGGTTATCAGGGCAAAGATGAACTGTCATGGTATCAGACTGTCCGTGCCCGTGCCTTGGAACATGATTGGGGACCTACGTGTGAAGGCCACAATGGCATCTTATTTTCAGTGACTTACAGCTTCGAATCCGCTCTCAGGTCTTCTTCCGGGGCATGATGGCGCACTTTTTGCACAACTTAATAGAGTCCTGTCCTGACTCTAGACACCAAAGACACCTTGTGCTGGTCCGTGACCAACATCTGCTTCCTGCAGTCGTTTTGGGTAAGGGCATTGTTCCTTAGTACAGTGGTGAAAACATTCAAAGTCGGCAAAAAACCAACAAAGTTGAGTTGAGCTCCGCGTCAGAAGGCACAGAAAGAAATAGGCTGACGTTAGAACACAGGGGCTGTTCTTGTGTCTCCGCTCCAGGGCTGTGTGGCATTTGCGCAGAGCCGCATGATGCCAGATAGAGGCGCCACAAAACAATGCAATGGTAAAGCTTTACGGATCCAGTCTGAGGCCTTGGACTCAGTCTAAAGATGGATCTGTAGATAGAGATAGCAATCAGAACTGGATTATGCTTCTAGCAAGAAATTATGCACAATGCTAGGGGCTTGCATACATGTTTCTCCTTGTGGGCATTCATTTGACATACTTAATATCGTACAAAAAAAACTTCCCATTGGAGCATGGCCTTATTTTTACAGTAGTGTGGTTAAACCTAAAATAGGGAAGAGACTGAGCAGGCTCAGCTTAGCCGTTTCAGCCGCCTAATGCACGAGCAAGTGGAGAAACTAATCAGGTCTACCAAATCAGACTCCCCACGGGACCCTTGTCCGGCTACGGTCCTCCACTTAGCACCTAACACCATAGCGGGCCACTTAGCACCTCTCTCAAACAACATACTAAACGCTGGATCTTTCCCAAATATTTGGAAAAAATCCTTTTACGACCCATCCTGAAAAAACCTACTGTAGAAACCACTGAGATCAAAAAATATTTGCCAATTTCCTGCCTGCCATTTCCCTCAAATTCTGGAAAAAGCGCTAAATGAAGAACTGCGAGATTTCCTGGAAGCAAATGATAAAATGGACCCAGAACATGAATTTCAGCCTCTACACAGTACCGAGTCAGCCCTTATTGTAGCCACCAAAGAGATCCGCTGCTAGTTAGATGGAGGAGGAAAGGCAATTCCTATTTTATTAGACCTCTCAGCGGCATTCGACACTGTAAACCATCAAGTTCTCATTCAGCGCTTAGCCGAAATGGGGATCACTGGTGAAGCCTCTAAGATACTTGAATCATTCCTAACAAAGTCACGATTGGTGGAAACAAATCACATCCATACGCACTGCCATGTGGAGTGCCCCAAGGATCTTCACCGTCTGAAACCTCAAAGCCTATGTGGCCCCCTCTTGCAAAACTCATCCACTCCCAGGGTTTCACCACTATTTGTTATGATGATGACACACAAATAGAGGTGTCTCTTTCAAACCCTGGTGATTTCGCAAAAAGATTCAACAACTGTATGGCTCATAATAGGTTGGATGCATGAAAACTGCTTAAAATGAAACACCGATAAAACAGAGGTACTACTCTTTGGTAAGAACACAGACCTCTGGAATACAGCTTGGTGGGCGGAAAGGGTAGGATCCTGCTCATCCCCTGTGAAGAAGGTAAAAAGTCTAGGCGTCCTTCTTTATGATCTTCTATCCTTGTCAAATCAGGTCCATTCCATTCCTTTATCTTGTTATCACACCCTGAAGATTATAAGAATTGTTTTTTTATTTATCCTGATGGAGTTAAGGAAAACAGCGATCGTGACCCTAGTGTTATCCAGGATAGACTACTGCAATGCCCTTTACTTAGGTGTAAATAAAGTTACTTTACGCAAACTTCAATCACTCCAAAATGCAGCAGCACGATCGCTACTTACACTAGACAAATTTAGCTCCGTGTCCAAAGGGATCTGAGAATTACACTGACTGCCCGTCCAGGCAAGGGTACAATTCAAGACCTTTATGTATCGTCCATAAGACCCTCCACAGGACTAGACCGGTATAGTTCAAGAATCTAATTAAACAGCACGTTCCCAGATCATCGACTGCCTCATTGTTGGTCATCCCCAGAATGAAGACCGTAAAGTGGGGTGGAAGATGTTTCTTCCACCTGGCCCCTAAACTTTGGAACATTCTGCCTTTGAACCTAAGATGCCAAACAAACAGACAAATATTCAGAAAGGCGCTCAAAACTTAGTTGTTCGCACCCAACTCCTAATCTCATGTTGTCCCCTCTATTTTAGGATTTGTCAGCTCTAGCGCGAAGACACCTTGGCATACACACGCTTTATAAAACACTATTTCATTTCAGATCATCACTGATTGAGAGAAAGGTTTAGACAGCCATCATCGGAGAGAGAAATCACTACAGTGCAGTTTCATTACTGTATAGGATGGTCAGAGTTTTGCATTAATTAATTATTTATGGTACAAGTTGCGCTTTTTAAACTAAGATCAATACACAACAGAAACCGTTGAGCACATGTTTTTCAGAACTATTTTTTATTTCAGTCATGACAACATAAAAGAATATAAAGTAACTATAAATGGTGTTAACATATCCGGATACAATACTTTGTCTTCTAAATATGTTAAACTAAATATTGCACAATAAACATGTTCACGATTGTTTTCCTTGGGACTGATTTTAGAGCAGCACGGTGTACAGAAAGGCTAAGCAGTCCATGTCACTACAAAGTCAGCAGCCTTGTAGAAAAGACTGCATCATCCTTCCAGAGTAGAAAGTCTCACCCTAACATAAATCTTGAGATATTTACATTCAATCGGTCACAAAAAGTAACTACGTAAGACACTGAGGAGTAAGTATTTGCCCTACTCCATTAATAAATATATATTTACATTTTTCCATCTGCCGTTAAGCAACTATGAAACAGTTGTGTGTGTGATTATTTTCAGCATTATCACCACTTTAACAGTGGGGTTTGATTCACACAATGGCAATCCACGTTGAAGAGCCTGTACAAGAGAATGGTGATCTAACAACTTTTAGAGGTTCCACTTAATCCAAGAGTACTTTGCTGTCCTATAACAAGTGATCATGGTACTTTGCTGTCCTATAACAAGTGATCATGGGTATAAATATTGTAGTCTGACAACTTTCCTACGTTTTAAGGCCTCTTGTTAGTCATTTGGAAGTTAAAACTACTTTTTACAAATCCATTCTCAGGTATTTACACAAAGGGACGGCACCATTGGTCAGATGCCGCATGCTGTGAAAAACTGAAGGCCTGGCTAACCAGATGGAGGTGCAGTTGTGAAACAGCACTCTCACAACTGCATTGGCTTGTGACTGCGACTTGAATAACATGCTAAACGTCAACTGCTCTGAACAAAAATTAAGAAATGCTACATGGTCAGAAGCCAGTAAGGTTGGATGATGCCTCAAATTTGAGTAAGGCTTAGATGATGAGGCCTCAAATTTTAGAATTGTCTAACATTCAAATGTCATGTATTTTGTCCCTGCAAACTTGCCAATAGCACAAAATGACAGACAGAGTAAAAGGCTAAGAAGTAGAAGGGAGCATAAGAAAGATTTTGAAAAATCCAAAATAGAGATCGAAACATGCATAAAATGAGCTAGAACACAGGATGTCAAATTATTTTTAAGTATAAAATAAATATTTAACATTTTGTTTGCCCCCCCTCCAGAGACTTGTAAAAGAAATATTCAACTTGATTTGCTATACTACCTATTTTAACATAAGAGTATACTCCAATAGGACATTGCATCACCACATTTTGCTTTATAATTAAATCGATCCATAGAAAGTTCTAACCCCTGCATAAAAAGCAGCACTGGGGTGCAACAGACCATGGTTTGGAATCAAGAGAGTATTTTAAGACTGGTTGATTACTGTTAAGTAATTTAAATCGCATTGCATTTTTCTAATTTGCCCAGAGAGGGGGAATTAACAAAAAGAACAGATGTCTAGGTGTCAACTGATTTCCTTAGTCATCTGCACTGGCTTAAGACAATCTAATAAACTGAATATAATTTACCTTGCACCGCTCACAAGATGTCTGACTATTCCACAACAATAAATTACTCTTAAAGTTAAATAGTTTGCAGCAACTCTTAATTAGCTCACATCTCTTGTAAAAATGTGTCGTTACATTTGTTTTCGGTAAACATAAATCAAAGTGCACTTCAAGTGAATTTTCTTGTGACTTAAAAGCACTATAAAAAGTTGTAATATTCAAACCTATATGAAAGTGCACATTAAATTGGATTCTATTTGTAAAAGATGTGCTGTCAGGCAGAAGGTGAATAAGCAGGGGAGGGGATCCTTTAGCTGGGTGCAAATGCGGAATTGTTTTTCAATTAAATATATTCAGAAAAACGACAGTGGCTTTTTTATGTTTTCCAGCCTTCTCCTACATGAACCTATCTCACAACCTCTTGCTCTACTCTGGTTAACCTTTGGAGTAAAAAGAAAAAAAATACCTCATTCAATTTGAGTAAAGCGACATGCTGAGTCAATGTCAGATGGCAAAGATGGACACTGTTCACGCAACAGACCATGATGAGGAGCAATGTGATGGATGTTCTTATCAAACAAAGCACTGTGGCCATTTACAAAATATTTGTACTGCATTTTCCGTAGCATGAACTAATTTTGCTATACAACAAAGTCTTCTTTCACATTTTGATTTTTTTTCTGCCCTGCAATCCTTTGTTCCCTTCAATTATGTTTCAATTTATGAGGTGCATATAATCGCCACCTTTTGCTTGCACATTATATTTCTTCTCCTTCTAATTACCTGATCTTAAATAACTAGAAGTGAAACTGTTTGCTAATGCCCACAGAACCTGAACTTGCAGGTATCTCGGATGACAATTTGTGTGCCTAAAAGAGGCGGATGTAAAACAAGGCATCGGGAGTTATGGCCGCTATCATTTTCACTAATAATGTACTATAATGGAATCTGGTATGAAGTATATTTTTCCCATAGAGAATGGAGAATTTACACCTAAAAGAATGAAAACTTAGAAGATTGTTGTATTTTAATTTTCATACTGAAGGCTCCCTTTACAAAAATACCCCATATTTGAAGTAAAGGGTCTTTTATTCTTCATGGGGCAGGATTATGGATGAATGACAAAAGAAAACTGCTGGCGTTGCCCTGGTCAGGCAAGATCATTTACCAAACTAAGGGCCTGATTCTGATGCGGTTAGGAAGGCCTCCTAACGGCTTTTGCTCCATCTAAATCAGATCGGGAATGTCTTTCACACCGACTCGGAAAAGATTCCAACCGACTGAGTATGATGAGAGTTAGGCGTTCCGAATATCCAAACCCGAGCATTCCCAATCGGGGTCAAGGGGGTACCCATGGGTCTTTCCTTACCAGCCATGCACAGTGTGGCAGGCACCAGGGGGTGCCCTATTTTCCCCAGGTACTCCTTTCTTCAGTGGGAGCCCATGCATTTGAATCGGAACAAAGGCTTCCATTGAAGTCAATGGGAGTCCAACTAAATCGTATCTGGAAGCATCAAGATGCATGGTATTCGGTCAGTTAGAAGCCATTCCCAAACCTATTGAGTTGGGAAGCTTTCCAAACTGCATCAGAATCAGGCCCTTTGTATAACATTCAGGGAAAGTTTTGAACGTGCCTTTTATTTACAACTTTGCAGTGATATTGCAGAAAGGAAAACTTATCTGGTGACTGAGTCAGCTAACCTTTGTCCCACTCTTCTGCATCACAATCCATTCCATAAAGATCGGATGTGGCATAAATACTGCATACCTCCTGGTAGGTAATTTTTCAAATGTCTTTGGTTACCATTATGTGCAGAAGGAGACATGATCATGACTAGTATAAACCTAGTCTTTGCCATCTATTCTTCCAATTTTCCAGACATTTTTTCCGACAAACTAAAACTGGACATAACATGCAACTCACAATTCTAACAACATTTTTCAGGCTGTATCTTGTGATCTTCTTTGCATAAAGATTATCCATGTAGGATTTTACCATCTAATGTATCCACTCAGCGTCAGTCAGGCTTGATTTGACATTGGGGATGATTCAGAAAGTGCAGATTAATATTACGTATAAAAAAATTATTTTTAGGTATGTTGAAATAGTGCTACGGTTAAATAATTGACACTCTTGGAAAAGGATCAGGTGAGGCATGCAGCTTCCATTCTAACAATATATATACATATATTGGATCCCAATATCAAGAGTATTTGATAGAATCAGTGTTGACCAAGCCACTTTCAAGTGTTTAGTTTGTAGCTGTAAACTACATTATGAATTTGTAAGTGAACTAGATAAATCACAAGAGAATTGCGGTTTCTCATTCAGAAAGGCTTTTCCGCCATGGCTTTTCTCAGCCTAGCATTTATCTGGGGTAATCCCTTTTTCAATCCTCTTCTGGACGGCCGGTCTACAGCGCCTTGATGCCTTAGGGTGATGGTTACTCTTTACAAATTGCAAATCAAATCAAATCTAAAACTTGATTGTCTGTAAACATCCTAAGTCAATATGTTGACAGTAGGTACAAGAACATTAATTCTGCTAAAACAAATAGGTTATCTTTTAAACTAAGTCATATTACACAGTATGATCATTCCTTGTCTCCGACAATGCAGAGGTGATAATTACAACCAAAACTTAGGCCCATGAAATGAGTGTACAATAAAAAAGAAAACATTAGAGTGCCCCAAAATATAGCTAACACACAAACAGGTATATGACCAATGAAAAGCAGCTTCACATTTACAACATTGGTTTACACATGGTTTGTACAGGAGTAATTCAAAGGGGTGTGCAATATAACCTTCAACTGCAATATATTACAGGATTTCAAAAATATGTATATATTCAGTAAATATAATGGTTCATGGTAAGGGATATTTACAAATAGGTTCATGAATTTAAAGTCCATTTTCACAATCTTATAACTGTTTAGTACAAAGAACTTTCAGTGTCCAGGTCGGCAAAGCTGGTCCCAAGTCTCTGATCTTTTCTCTGGTCCAGTCCCTTGACGGCAGCTGGTAGACAGAGTGTGCTTACAGATTTCGGCCTATTTTTGACTCCCCAACTTAGAAAAGACAGCTTTTTTGTGATCTTCTTGGTCGTATCAATTTTATCTTCATGAATAGACAAACCAATCATGGAGTAGGCTTTCTCCATTCCCACAGAGTAGGTGGCACTTTTGTTATGCTGCACAAAAAGAGAGAATACAGAGTAAATTACAAAAGCGTCCTTTCACATTTTCCAAATGATTTCAACTGAAAATGTGCATTCATGTTTGCAAAGTTACAAATATTAGGCACTTCGGTTTAAAAGAAATTAAATCAATACATCCAGCCTTAGGCATCCTTGGCACTCCAATGATAAATTAAATAAGACATTCAAATAATGTAATACTTTTTAAATTGAGCAACAAAAGACAACATAAATTCGTTTAGCAGCAAATGTATCTCTAACACCCATCATCTTGCTTATGTCATAACGTTTACAAAAGTATCTTCAAGTGAAAAAATGCAAAAAAAAATTAATAAATCAGCATCTTGATGAGTGAAAACCACGTTTCAAAGGTATTTTTCCATGTCTACATGTAATTAATGTATTAGATTTTCATGTCGACTATCCATAATTTGAGTACTCAAAGCTTTGGGAGAGTTGTCAGTTTAATAAAGATAGTCATGACAACCTAGTATTAAACGTAAATATATTTTTATCCCTCATGGGATTTTCATTAATATTTATGAACATTACAATAGAATTTTAATTCCCAATGCCTTCTGGTAATGGATGGAATAAGTAAGTAAGGTGAATCGTTTTCCACCACAGAGAACACTGGAGTGTCGTCTCCTACACAAGTCTTATAAACTCGAGGCCGAGAAGGGATTTGAGGATGATTTCTTGGAGTTAGAGGAAACAGTACATAAGGGTTCATCAATGTTTCCAAAAACTAGTGTGTCTGATTCGATTCTATAAAACAATGGTGCTGATTTAAAATGAAAGTGCTGACGGTGGCCAGAATGTGACAGTGGAATGTAATGTTTGGCCTAGTAAATGGCACCCTATTCACACCAAATTTCTTTGTTGTGACAACTTCACCTTATGCAAAAAGACTTTTCGAACCAACAGGAGGTGTGTAACTTTCTGAAACCAGGCTTTATGAAGCAATTAAAAGTCCAGGCCATGGAATAGTTGGGGTCACCTACAAGACCCCTGGATCATTTCAACCCTTCCCTGCCACACTTAGTATGTCCTGCTCTATGCCTCACACCATCTTCCGCTCTGCTTGTGGCACTTCTACCCCTCCCACTCCCTCTCTTCCCATTTCACCCAGAGTTTTTTTTCTATCTCTCCTCTTACAACTTTACTTCCTCCCTGTCTTGTGCGCCTCGGTCATCCTGCCCATTTTGCCGAATCTCTTGTGATCCTTCAGCATAGCACATGTGTAAACTGGTTGTTCTGTGTATACTAGCTGTTTCTTGTAAAGCCCTTTACTACATTAGAGTACAATTGCACAAAATAAAACCTATATAAAAATAAATCTTCCACGCTCTGCTTCTCTGTTGGAAAGAAGAATATCTTGTGGCAAATTGTGGATGGGTGGTAGTTGAAGATGCACTAACGATTGAAGCCACGGCTACTGGTGTGAAGTTCGGGGGGGGGGGGGGGTTAGATGGCATAGAGGTAGTTTTTTGTATCGATGATGTTGCCGTGCCTCCATTTTCATGCAGTTTACCTGCATGGTTTGACCATTGAAGACTGCTGAGCGATCGTGATTTGTCTAGTTGGTGTGGGTAAGGCTAAGTCCATTGTTCACTGTATCCTATATTGACTGTGGCTATGGATCATCAGTCCATCACTCAGGGCATCAATTCTTTGGCTAATTCGGCCCTGGATAATAATGATGATGGTGTGGCCCTCTCCCCTGTCAATAGTATCATCATTATTCTTTCTTTCCCATTTAAATTCAACTCAGGTTTGGGGGTATTGCTGCGGGAAAGACACGTTTGGTGTTTCCCTCATGGACTTTTCAGTTACGTACAGTTTTATGTCCTTTGATCTGGAACCATCTACTAGATGGCGGGTGGCAACCATTGCCCTGGTTGGGTCCGTAGCATGTTCTTCCCTTCTACAAGGTGTTAGTGGACTGTCTGTATGTGTTTCGTATGCCATCAACTTCTATGTGCTGGCTTGCGATGAGTATGCTTTTATCTGTAACTGAGTGCCATAGGCTGCGAGACATCTTCATATGACGAAACGTTGAATTTAGCACCTTCCACCATCTCCTCTACCTTCCTTTAAAGGGTAACAAGGATAGTGAATTTAATTATTTTCAGTACAACTGTTATTTCTGCTGTTCTTTTCTTATCACTCTGTATTTCTTTATTCTAATTTGTCTTCCTTTCCTGTATTACTTTATAACATTATGTATCTGTTTGCCCGCGCCTCTGGACCACTGGCAGGGACAAGAAGGCAGGGGTACATACAGAGGCATCATTGTTAAAGGTGCGCAAGACAATATATCCTTACATGCATGACATATTCTGACGAACAATCGAAAGTAGAGGCGGCAAGGAAGGCGCTACAGCAATATGGCCAAATGTCGGGGTTTCAGGTGAATTGAGAAGGAACATAGCATTTTGGAAACTGCTATGGGTCACGCGATGGGTTAACAAGAGGTTGCAACACCTAGGAGAAGGAACTATGTCCATTCTCCAACTATAAAAATTCTTGGAAATGCTGCTGAGAGCTAAATAGAGAAGCAGGGATGAGGACAGATTGGCGAAGGTCTGAAAGAGTTCTCCATAAATTATAAATCTATAGCAATGATTATCATATGCAAGGCACTTCTGACCTAGTTTAAAGGCTCAATGGATGCAATGACGGAAGCCTGAGAGGCACACGTTGGTAGCCCAATTATTGAAGAAGTCTGGGGAAGAGTATTGAAATGCAC
Organism: Lissotriton vulgaris; assembly: GCF_964263255.1. Classification (NCBI taxonomy): domain Eukaryota; kingdom Metazoa; phylum Chordata; class Amphibia; order Caudata; family Salamandridae; genus Lissotriton; species Lissotriton vulgaris. Next base: position 365,571,454 of record NC_141700.1, read on the forward strand.
ACCCAAAAATTGGTAGAAATGCAAGGTTTGGGCTGATACATTTCTATTGTATTCCCACAGCATACCTCACCACTAAAAAAATGAACAAGATCTTTCCCAACGTTTAGGCGAAATGTCCCATCTGTGGAGAAGTGAGCTCAGACTTTTACCATATGATCTGGAGTTGCTCTGCATTGAAAGGAGTCTTGGGAGAAGGTAGTTGACCTGATCAACGTAGCTTGAGGCATACATAACGCAGGAACCCCAGAAGCCTGCATCTAAAGCCAAGAAAGTAGCAACCAGAATAATTGATCTAGCCCTTGCATCAGTGAAGCGACATGACAAGTAAGAAAGAGCTGTAACTTTAAAGCATGCCATCAGAAAACACTAAAATAGGCCAAAACAGATGGCATCATGCTACGTAGGGAAACAAAATTAGGGAAAAGGATGCAGGACTTGGTAGAGCCTGGGATAGAATAGCATCCTCTATTTCAGAAAAAGAGTCAGGATAACAACAAACACCCTGCACATATGGAAACAAGATCAGAGCCTAATGTCTTCTAGTTGTTCATTGGTTAAATGGTAAATAATGTGTTGAAAGCACTACAGTAAGTCAAATAAATAAAAGAGCAGCACATATACTTGCCAGAAAGACCCGTATTGGTTAATATTTGTTTGGGAACAATGGGCTAGGAAAAGTGTGCACACGTACAAGAATTCAAATTAATTTTTCATTGCCATGTTCGTGGATAAGTCAATTGTCTACCTTTAGGGTGCTAGGCATGTCTCAGGGCATTTATAAAAACAAAGAAAGAAAACTGACTGAATCATATGAAAATCAAGTACATAAAAAGAGTAGCATGCCTCCTAACATTCTCAACACATCACAACTGGCAGAGGACGGCCCGGGACCAGGGTTCAATTCCTGACGCGGCTGGGTCGTGGACCAGGGTCAGCGGACTCGATAATTCTCGCCTCCGTGCCTACTATAACCAGGGATCACACTCGGCAACTCTGGGCATTAGCTTGCCTCATCTCCACAACGGCCCCCCACATACGCCGGGGATGCCTGGTTTCACCTTGGAGATACCCAGTAGGGACCATCTCACAGGGAAAGCAGGACGGATTCCCCAGCGGTCTACAGCGCGGAGATACCCCATGTGGGGGTGATTCAGGCGCTTTACAAGACATCATTACATACATTACATGAATTGAAACACTAGCTTAATTTTGTTTACTTTGGCATTCTCAATTATTGTGCTTTGCCATCATATAACATGTTTTTTAATTAAGTCTCAAACATAAACCAAACTCTACACTTACCAGACACGAAGTCTGCTCCTGGGAGCTTATGACCTGAATTTCAATGCCCTTTTCACCAGCTCCTTTAAATAGGCTGACAATGTCGGTCACTCCCATCCACTTACAATCTTTGCCTTCAACTGCAACAATATAGTCTCCTTCCTTTAACCCCCGATCCTAAATGACAAACGTCTGGAGTTTAGTATGTGGACAACAAGAATTCAATGTAGTTAGTAACATAAGCCGATATCATAAAACTAAAATAAATGAAACTGCAGTTCTATAATGAATCATACCTACATTAATTGAACAAAATATCCATTGGGAGTGTTATTTAGTTCAGCTGGCATTACTACCATAAAATAACCACATATACAATTCACTTAGTAGGCGTTTATCGTGTAGAACATAACAATTGTCTGCTAAGGGAACACTCCCTGCTGGTATGGAGTCTATTGTTGCACCTTTACTCCACAAACATTTACCTGTGTATCTGTGAAATATAATAGGACGAGTAGTACATCTTCCAAAGATGCTCTGTGAAGCATATCTCTGGGTTTATAAGGGTGATAGTTTATGGAAGCATGCTTAATAGGTATTGCTGGATTATCGAGACTTTAGGATTATACACTTTAGGGAACTAGTAATCTATATGTGAAAGTATAGTGTTAAAATGTGATTATTAAAAATGTGTGTGTGTGTATATATATATATATATATATATATATATGTGTGGCTTTGCGTGATAGTGCTTCTGACGGAGAGATGCTACAGCATACAACTACATGATTTGTCGAATTTTGTCTAATGTCAATCACGGTGGGCAGGAGGAGCCAAAAGCTGCAACTCGCAATGTAATGCCGGCTGCAGCGCGGGAGCACTGCGGACACGCAGAGCAGGCGTGCCAAAGGCATCCCTGTCTGCACCCGTCCGCGTCTGTACGGGGCCAGTCATTATGCCCAAATGTTAAACTATTCGATGACTAAATTAAAACATTGTCATTCTAAAGATTACCCACTTAATCCCGTTTTACTCGCTCCAGACTAGTTAAACTAGGCGTATGGAAATCAGGGATTCATTCCCTGAACTCGATCAGCCACCTCCCGCTGTAGACATCTCCCAAAGGAAGGATAGTCATAGGCCGTCTGAACTAACAATAATATATTTGAACACCCAGTCCTTGGTAAAACATCAACTGGATATATCTCATCTACTGGACTCAGCCAAACCAGACATACTTCTATTAACTGGAACTTTGCTCTCGCACGAGTCATATCCCAATATTCTGGCAGCTCTTCCCAACAATTACTATATTCTCAAAGCAAACTGTCCTCAAGGAAAATAGGGGGAAGGGTGGTAGCCATAATCCACCAAGAGTCGAAATTCACCACCCTCACCACGTTAGACATCACCTTCGTGGAAAACCTAGTTATTAAACTTGACACTGTCTTTATACCCCTAATCTGTGTACTGCTGTAGAGACCTCCCCAGAATATGCCCCTTTTCTCCCAATCACCGTGGGAACAAATATCACACCTGGTAATCAACCACGCTAAAATACTGCTAATTGGCGATTTTAATTACTGGGCCAATGATGTGTTGGGTGGTCCATGCTAGTCAGAACTGACCGACATACTCAATGGGATGAAATGCGTCCAACGTTTGACATTCCTACCCATATAAAAGGGCACATCATTGACAAAATATGGACCTCCAACCTTACGGTGTCCACACTGACAGTGTCCCCCTGCACCTGGTCAGCTCACTTTTTAAACAAAGTTTTCTCTTAATAACCCATTAATATCCAAACCCCCAGTCAAGAAGGGGCTAATGGGAAGGAATTAGAACCACATCGATATTAATGCCTTCTGTATCTCGCTGGCAACCACGGTACCCACTAATCAGCCCCATGCACCTGGTCAGAGTTTTCTCTTAATAACCCATTAATATCCAAAACCCCCAGTCAAGGAGGGGCTAATGGGAAGGAATTCGAACCACATCAGTATTAATGCCTTCTGTAACTCGCTGGCAACCACAGTACCCACTAATCAGCCATCCATTGACTTAAGTGAAGAAAATAATAAATGGCTAACAGCAGCTAGCAATAACCAGGCCCCCTTAGGAAAATCAAAACAGCCAGGCGTCATGATGCCCAGAGATGGTTCTTAGGAGACTTAAAACTTCAAAAACTAGACCTGCGCTGAACAGAACAAATCTGGAGACGGAATTACTCTCCAGATAAAAAAAAGACACTTACCAAGCCTAACTCAAACAATACAAAAAATCAATTTTACGAACCAAAGCTACTTACTTCTCTAACAAGATCTTGAACTCCACAAACAAATTGAATACCAATAAATGCAATTGTCACTGAGTTATCCAATTCAGACAGTTACATTAAAACTAGCTCCCACTCAGTCACTTTGTAACTCTTTGAATGCTTTTTAAAAAAAATCTATAAAATTACTACTATTAAATCCAGTATCCTCGGCAACCTTCACCATGATGCTCCACCCACGGTTTCCAGAAACCCTCCATCTCTGTATAAATTCCCAGTAATCAGCAGAGAAGCTTTTCTGAACCTGCTGATCGGAGTCAAGTCTGGATCTACTGCCAACAGCTGCCCCCTCATATCCTAAGGGAAGATTTTTCTGCATGCCCTGACCCTGCCCTCGCTCTTCAGAATGACTCATTAATTTAGGGTTCAGTTCCCTGAGCCTTTAACCCCTTCGACGCTCATGACGAGCTGGGCTCGTCATGGCGTAGCCTCCTCGCACGCTGATGACGAGCCCAGCTCGTCACGTAAAGTGCGTTTTTCACACCCAGCGCGCTAGCGGAATTCCGCTAGCGCGCATGGTGTTAAGGAAGCAGTTATAGGTCCTTTGGTCCAGCTAAATTATCGCCCCATTTCCCTGCTCCCCTTCTTAGCCAAGGTGTTGGAAACCCGGGGGGCGCTAGAGGGCGCACTGCGTGATGGCTGACTTCTAAGTCGGCTCCGCCGGACGGGCGCGTCTCCTCGGAACCCCTGACCCTAAACCTGACCCGACCCCAGCAAAAAACGGCGGAATGGACGGCTGACAAACTCGCCTGTAATCTGTGGCGAGCCCGGCCGAGAACCGGACCGCACGCCGGAGATAGCCGACCTGACCTCTCCTGGAGCGGACCGGCTGCCCAAAATGGCGGCGCGCGGCTGCGGGGACTGCAGGTGAAAAAGCATGATGACGCCCACAGATGACCACTGGGATAACTCCCCCTCACCGCGCTAGCTGTGGAGCGCTACTATCGGCGGATTTCAGGTGAGATGTGCCTGGGAAGCCTGCAGAAATTGCGGCGGACTGTCTGCGTTTCACTGCGGCCAAAATGGCGGAAGCGGTGACACGCACACTCAGCGAACCTGCGCCGGACGCTGCCAGCTCGCTATTATGACACAACGGAGCCCCACCGGCGCGGAGACCTCACCCTGCGCAGCTGCCACGGAGCCTTGGGTGGAGCAATGACCAGAGGTGAGCTGCAGGAGACGTACGCTTCGGAGACTGCTCACCGCTGCTGACCGCTGCCCTGCCGGCGCAACCTAGACCCGCCAGCAACGGCGAACCCGCCTGACACGGTCTGGGAGTGTTGGGGACACGACCGGCGCCCTGCATTGTATGCGCTGGCGCGTGCCACCACTGTACAGCGCGCACAACTGACCTGCACCGCCGTGGAGCTCGCCACATGGCCCAATGAGCGGGGCCCCGACGTGGGGGACGTCTGGAACACGGCTGAGGCGCACACGGCACACAACCACGACAGCATTACCTCAGAGCCCTCCAGTCCCTAGCCCAGGTGGCCCCCCGAGCGCGATGGGCAAGCCGGACAAGCAGCAATCGAAACTGCCCTTTGAGACTCGGAAGCAAACGACGAAACCAGGCGCTGCACAAGAAGCTGCTGGAGAACAGGTACTGGAGGAGGGCGCCGGCATGGAGGTGATACTGAGGGCTATCCAGCAGAGTCTACATGACATGAATGGCAAGATGGACAGTGTCGTGGCGAGGGTGGACACCCTATCCAACAAGCTGGAAAACCACGAGGGGAGGCTGGAGGAGGCGGAGCGCAGGATCTCCTCGTTGGAAGATCACTCCAAAGACGTGGCAAAATCACACGGCGCCCTTGAGAGGACCCTGGAAACCCTGAAGGCGAAGGTGGAGGACCAGGAAGCGAGGTCCCGCCGCAACAACGTACGCATCTCGGGCCTGCCAGAATCCACCAACACGGGCAAGATGGAGACATACGTGGAACGCATGCTGAAGGACATCTTCGGGGCAGACAGCTTCTCTGACGTCTTCCTGATTGAACGCGCTCATCGCTCTCTGGCCCCCGTTCCGAAACCAGGAGCTCCACCTCGAATAATCATCGCCCGGGTGCTCAACTATAGAGACAGAGACACTATACTCCGGTTGGCGAGGGAAAAAGGCGCCATTACCCATCAAGGCAACTCACTGGAGTTCTACCCAGACCACACCATGGCGGTGCAACAAGCCAGGAAGGAATTTGCCACAGTCAAAAAGAAGCTCCGTGAGCTGGACATTGGCTACGCGATGCTGTACCCTGCGAAACTCAAAATCCTGACGGATGGTAAGCCGGTGGTCCTCACGACGGTGCAGGCTGCACAGGAGTACGTCAAGACCCTCGCCAAACGTCGGAAAAACCAGGAGACTGCGAGCAGAATGAGCGACAACGACTGAAAGCGAGGCAGATCACCGTGTGCATCATCGGACTACTCCGGAACTGTTGGGCGCCACACGAGGATCACTACAAACTGGGTGAAGCGTCTCGTGGCACTCCACGAGACTGGGACACCCACTGCTGGCGGACCCTGGATGAGAATCGTGCATGGCGGTGGCGCAGTGAGTACTATGGGGAACTGTTTCTACAGAACCGGCACAGGGACATTGGGCCTCCACTAACTGTTGACGGACAACTTACGAGGTACGATACCTGGCTATCACTGTGCAGCCTGAGACACTGACATTGAGGGTGCTCGGTGCTTCCTGCGAGTGGTCTTGTAATTTGGGAGGGAAGTGGGGGAAAAAATGTTGAGGGTCACTAAGTGCCTGCGGGGGGTCGGGGATGGGGTGGGGGGGGCAGGGTGTTCATATTGATGATGTACTAGCACGCTACTCGCGCCCGTCCACATCCACTATGTGGATGGAGATGTGTGCTTTCGGCGGCACCCCCAGGAGGGTGTTCCCCACAAAAAGTTTACTCACTGTTCTGAAGTTCGGGGGGGAATGGCTTTGGCGAAGTTTGGGTGCTAAAGTGGGTGGCGGGGGGATGGGGAAACTGTTTGATGTTACAGTATTTGCACAGTGTCTGAGAAGCATTGCGACCTCTTTTGTTGCCTTCATAGCAAATGTTAGGTTTGTGTTATTCCATAGATGGCCATACAGACCACGCAGCGCACATGTCCACCGGACCACACGCTAATGGCGCGCTCTGACACACTTAACCTCATAACGTGGAATGTCAGGGGGCTGGGGAACCCGAAGAAGAAAAGGCAAATGTTTGCGTACTTTGACAGGCTCAAGGTCGACGTGGCCTTCCTACAAGAGACTCACTTGGCACCCACTTCCACGCACGGGCTGGGAAACAAATGGGCAGAATCCACAACTGGCTCATACTATTCATCGTACTCCCGCGGCGTTAGTATACTGGTAAAAAAAGGCACTCACTTCAAAATCACAGACACGCACACTGACCCGGGGGGTCGATATGTAATAGTAGTAGGCGAGACGAGACATCATAGGCTGGCTCTTGTTAACGTGTATGGTCCGAACGTGGACGATGCAGATTTTTTTGAAAGGCTGTGGCATATTATAGCTGATGTACGGGCGGACAATGTGCTCTGGGGAGGGGACTTCAACGTCACACTCAGGGACGGGCTTGACAGGGCGGCACACACGCTTGAGCACCACACCAGGGCAAGGGAAATGCTGCTTGACGCAATGTCTGATCTACACGTAAGTGACCTGTGGAGGACACTACACCCGGGGGAACAGGTAGCCACACACATTAATGCTGCGAATAGGAGCTGGTCCAGACTAGATTTTTGGCTAGCCACGCAAGACGTTCTCGCCTGGGTGGAGCAGATTACGCATCTCCCTAGAACACTATCAGATCATAGCCCCGTGCTCCTACGCTTACGGATCCCACACTATGTCCCACCGCCTTACACATGGCGCTTCAACGCACAAGCACTGCGCGACCCGCTTTATGTTGATACACTCCAAACAGCGATCACTGACTACTTCGAGCTAAATGCCCCTACCACGGAGGACCCGTGCCTTCTATGGGAAGCGTTTAAAGCGACAATACGGGGCGTGTGTATTAACACGTCTGCAGGTATACTGAAGGATATACGCCGCCAACTTACTAGAAGGGAGGAGATACTCCGGGATCTGGAACAGCGCTACACAAACACTGGGGACACGGCGCTATTAAGCGACATACAAGCCATACTGCTAGAATACAACACATTTGCTGACGACGAACTCAAATACATATTTAAGAGGACCACGGCCAGGAGATATGGGGAAGGGGGCAGGCCGGGCAGGGCCCTAGCAGAAAAAATCTGCTCGGGGAGGGCACCACAACACATAACAGCTATACGCACCACACAAGGCACACGCGCGCACGACATGCCAACCATAATGGGCGAATTCAGGGAAACCTACGGGGCGCTATACGAAGCCAGACCACAGATGCCACGGGAGGAGATATTGGAGTACATGGCAGACGTAGAGATTGCCTGGCTGGCAGACGGACACAGGGAATACCTAGCTAGACCCCTCACGACACAAGAAATCATTGACACCATCAAAAGGCTCCCTAATGGCAAAGCACCGGGCCCTGATGGATTTGTCATAGAATTCTATAAAACGTACGCTAGCACGCTAGCACCGCATCTGGTGAACCTGTACGAGGCCGCTCATGAAGCCCAGACTCTGCCTCCGTCTATGAGAGAGGCGTTGATCATCGCCATTCTGAAACCTGGCAAGGATGAAGAACAGTGCGACTCCTACCGGCCTCTCTCATTGATAAACGTTGACACCAAGATCCTAGCCAGCATCCTGGCGGACCGGCTAAAACCACTAATGCCGATGTTAATACGACCCGATCAGGCGGGGTTCATCCCGGACCGGTCGACTGCACACAACACCCGCACCCTCTTTGCTTTGGCGCACTATTTGGCCCCAGACATCAAGGCGGTTGCTGTATTGCTGGACGCGGCTAAGGCGTTCGATACGATTGACTGGCCGTTCCTGCACGCAGTTCTGCTCCGGATGGGATTTCCCCCCTTATTCATTGGCTGGATCACGATGCTGTACTCAGGCCTGACGGCCCGCATACGGGTGAACAAACATCTCTCGACCCCGATCGACATCCGACGTGGCACCAGGCAAGGGTGCCCCCTCTCACCTATGCTTTTTGCCCTTATACTGGAGCCCTTGGCGTGTAAAATAAGACAGCACCACCACTACTCAGCCATTCAGTTACCCACGCGGCCCATACACATTGCCCTGTATGCGGACGACATGGTCTTATATGTAAAGAACCCGGAGTCCAACCTAAATCCCCTACTGCGGGAATACATTAAATTCGGCCAATATGCAGGGCTCCGCATTAACTGGAACAAATCCCTCATACTCCCACTGACAGATAGCACCCAACCCATGCCCCTGGACTACCCCCTGGAATGGCAGGAGGAGCCGACGAAATACCTAGGCGTCTGGTTCCACAGGGATCCAGAACTAGTAGTCCGCACCAACTACGGGAGGGCTGTCTCTGCTCTGGAAGACAAGGTCAAACGATGGATAAAACTACCGCTCTCACTGGCGGACAGGCTTGCCATTGTAAAGATGGTGCTCCTGCCCAAATTTTTATATCTTTTTAACAATATCCCCATTAAGCCCCCGGCGGAGGTTTTCCGTAACATTAAAACTCTCATGCTCTCTTTAATCTGGGCGGGTAAGCAAGCTAGACTGGACCTGCAGACTATGACGCTCCCGTACGCTAGAGGGGGATTCAAGGTGCCAGACATCTATCTATACTACCAATGTGCTCAGGCGCAATATGCGCATCACTGGTTTCACGAGATTCCCTTCCTCACACATGTGGCTGTTGAGCATGGAGATGCTGACCCCATCCCACTAACGAGTATACTGACACACAAACGTCCCAGACTACACGCTCATGATATTAACCCGGTGAACACCACGGTGGAAGCATGGAGAACACTCAGTAAGATGGCGAAATGCACACCACTCTATGCACCGGCACTCCCGCTGGCTCACCACCCGGCGCTGTCTGTCACGCAAGAACAGGTGGGAATGGACCTCCTTAAACGGGCTGGCATAGACACCCTTGGGGACTTGTACAGGGAAGGGCACTTTATACAGCTGAACCAACTCACCTATATCCAGAATCCAACTCTGTTGTTTAGCTTTAACTATTATAGACTCCAGAGGGCGGTGAAGGAACACTTTGTGTCTTTTCCAGCAGAACCACAAGCGCTAGCACCACTGACACTCATGATCAACACCCCCTCGGCTGCACACCTGGTATCCCGGCTGTACCGCTGCGCACAAGCTAGCAATGGAGGCAACACTACACGAGCCAGGGAAAAATGGCACACGGTGCTAGGGGAGGACCTCACGGAAGAAGACTGGGAGGCCTCCTGCATGCTAACAGGGATGCTAACACCTAACGGGAACCTCAGACTGATCCACTACAAATATTTGCACCAGATGTACCACACCCCTGCACGTTTGCACAGATACGGGCTGAGAGACAACTCTAATTGCACTAGATGTGGGCGGGAACACGCGGACTTCATACACTTGGCATGGCACTGCGACGCTATATCACAATACTGGGTTCAGGTGATACAGACACTCAACGCTATGCTAGGAGCCCAATTGCCGTGCACTGCTAAAGTTTGTCTCCTGGGACTGGTGCCAAACTTGCGAGCGGGACGGCGTAAACTTTGTGTGATAGCGCTATTAATGGCGAAGAGACGAATATCCCTACACTGGAACAGTAGGCGAAAGCCTAAGGTGAGAACTTGGTTGGAAGATCTGACCTACTGCAGAGACACCTTAGTCACGTATGAGGAGGAGCTGCCTATGGGATCCCGCCCCAGAGACTTTTGGGAGCCCTTTCAACAGTATATGTTGTCAATGGCGTCTACTGACAATGAGGACTGAGCGCTCCAATGTTTAAAGACTTTATGCCGCTATGGGCCACATTTGTGGGCAAGTGGAGGGGGGAGAATGCTGTGACACAGTGCTTTACGGTTTACAGGGGGTTGTTGTTTTGATGTTTAGTGAAGTTCCCCCTAGGTTCCGGGGGCCTTTGTAAAAAATGCCACAAAATGTAAGACTGATCAGGCAAATCTACCATGCGGACGCATTGTCGAAACCACTGCCTACGCTACCACCGAGCATATGCCGCCGGACCTATGGTTGTCGGCTGATGGGCTGTGTATGGGTGTACTTTTCATTTATGCCTGTGTACTCTGCCAAGCCGGCCTATTGAGGTTGTAGGCGAGAATGACTGTCAATTTTCTATGACAATGCACAATAAATGTCTTACCCAAAAAAAAAAAAAAAAAAAAAAAAAAAAAAAAAAAAAAGGTGTTGGAAACCCAAGTGGCAAACTATGTCTGCTCTTTCATTAAGCAGTCTCAATTCCTTGATTCTCACCAAGCAGGCTTCTGCCTTTTCCACTCAACTGAGGTAGTAATCCTGACAGTTCTAGAAAAATTAAGGAAGAAGCAGATAAGGGTACTACCAAAGCCCTGGTGCTCCTTGATATTTCTGCGGCTTTTGACATGGTCGGACACGAAATTCTGGTGGACCGTATCAGGGACGCAGGAATTCGGGGATCTTTCTTAGATGGCTCATGTCCTTCTTAGATGGGCTCTCCCACTTCACAGCGCCTAATATTAAATTGACCTGTGGTGTTCTCATTTTTAGAACGATCTTCCTTTTAACATTGGATCTTGTAGAAGCTACCCTGTATTCAGGAGATTCTTACAAAACCTGGTTGTTCTCCCAGGCGTGCGAATGACCAATTAAGCATCAAGGTATGCCTATATTTAGCACCAAGTAACCATCCGGTGTATGTGCGCTCTACAAATATTTTCAACATAGCAAAGGAGAACAATTTTTGGTTTCGAGAAACTAATTTCTTTTAAATAGACAAAAACAGAAATGGAGGGAGCCCCCTTGCTCGTACCGGCAGCCAGTGTAGCCATGATGGAAGGTGAGGATTTAGCAGCGGTAGAGCCCCTTGTCCGATTACTGGCTGAAGATTTGTTCTTGGAGGACTGGGCTTTGAACAGCGCAGGTACCGTTTGTTTATTGTTGTTGCGACCGGCAGTGTTGTTTTTGCCGGTCGAAGTCACATTAGCAGGCTGTGAGTTGTCGGCTTCCTGGGCGTCCCGCTTTTCAGAGATCGAGGCCGCGGCAGAGGTTTTAGAAGCCGCCCCAGAAGTCGACAATGTTGTGCAGCGACCCCTACTAGCGGAACCCTTTGGTGGGATGGTTTCAAATAGGCACCCCGCAGGCGGAGGAGATGATGCAGCAAATACAGGATTGGGTCTGGAGTAGGACAACAGATAGCACGGTAGTGGGGCTCGGCACAGCCAAATCCACGAGCGCCAGCTCATTCAGGTAGGGGTGTCTCAGTTTTCACCAAGGGCAATACGATGAGTCCTGCTTCTCCAAAGAAAGACAAGCTCTCAGGCTGCTATGTCCTTCATTACCGGGTAGTCGGGTCAGCGGTGGAGAGCGGGGGAGCAGCTCACTCAGCTGTCAGTGCGGCCGCCATCTTGCCTCCATTTCTCCGTCTTCATTGCCAAGCGCGCCTGTACTCCAGGTTGCAGTACCAGCTATCGCCACAGGAGTGAAGCCTTCTCAATTGCGCCTTGCTGTCTGTTAACCCGATCCTGATGATGTTCAGCAACCCAGCTGCATGCTGGGTAATGGAGTCCCATTGGAAGAGAAATTAGAATCAAGGCCAATGCCAAGTGAAACTATAATAGTATCTGATGCAATTGACCATATGGAGGCCCAAGAGCTCAATAAGGAGGATGATCCATCAGATACATTTTTTTCAATATCGGATGTGTCTAATTCCTCAAAAGAGGATGCCCAGGATAAGGACTGGGCTACTGATGGTAGTGAAACTAGTAGTTTTCACTGGGATGGTGACGGAGATCAACTTTAATCGAGGACTGAGACAGTTAAAAAAACGAACGCATTCTCCGCCTGCCCAGCCGCTAATGAAACAACCACTGGTGCTATGTCCTGGGATTATTCGTTCTCATCTGGACTGGTTGATAAAGGTAACACAGTGACCAGTGCAACATCTGGGGTGAATGGAACTGCTTGTGCCTATCCTGAGGAAATCACGCTTTCCACTATTTATCACGTAATGATGGCGCATAGAGAGGAGTCTAGGGTCGAAAGCTTGCAGGAAACTGTAAAATTCTGTTCGCAGGATTGCGAAGACTTTGCCTCTAGAATAACAGAGGCAGAAACTGGCAACTGGAAGATGATCTAGCTGCTCAGCAGTCTAAGGGGGAAAGTATGCACTCAACTAGGGATGACACTGTGTTCAAATTGAGCAATTTGGAGAATTGGGAAAGGAGCAACAATCTGAGAATTTTGGGCATCCCGGAGGGCCAAGAAGGGGCTAATGTTCGCCAATATGTAATTGAGTTATTCGAGGAGGCCTTCCCGGATCTCCCACAATGGGATTTGAAGACGCAAATTCAGAAGGCTCATCGCTTTCCTTTCAACCAACAGGGAAATGGGGCTCAATCTGATAATCGCCCACGTGCCATTTTGATCTCCTTGAATAACTTTCTAGCCCGTTAATCTCTGTACGATCTGGCAAGGCCTGACCGCAAAAGGACTGGTAAAGGCCACAGCTTTTTCATGTGCCTGGACTTTTGTCAGAAGATTGTTGAATTGCGTTGGCATCTTAGGCAACTGATCCCTAAGTTTCAGGCAAAGGGGGCTCAGGTATTTCTCCTGAACCCGGCCAACCTGAAGGTGATCTTTAAGGGTCAAACTCAATTTTTTCACACAGAGGTTCAGGCCAAGGAGTAGCGATTAACTATGAAGACAGGATAGAGGATCACTACTGATATTTTTGATAGTGATTGCTCACAATGGACTGTGGTCTTCCGTCAAATGTTACTATACCCTGTGGGCGAATATTTGTTTTTTTTCTTTTTTCGCCGCCTGCTTCTCTCCGGTTATTGGCTTCTCTCTTTTCCTTATTTGCTCCCAGGTTACCTCTTGCTCTGTTTATGGCTTATTTTCCTTTCTATACAGTTTGTTTCTTCATTGCTTCGGTCAGACTGTTTTTGAGTATACTTTGGGTACAGTGGTGGTGTGAGTTGGGATCACGCAGCTCAACATCACCAGGGACAGTAGGTCCCTATGACTTTGAAGCTGGGAAGAGGTAGGGGGGGGGAGGTCAAGCGCTGGGGGGGGGGGGAAGGTTGACCGCGGAGGGGGGGGGGGGGGGGTGCAGTTCAATTATGTACAAGCTAGTTATGGCAATTTACATAAAAGGCTCTTCAAGTTTTTCTGTCTCCATCTCATTCTAGGAGTCAAGTCAATCGGTGCTATTAGATGGCCGGGTTTGGATAGATTCGGGTTGGCCAGTTCTGTGTTCTAGGATGGTGGGATCCGAATCTGCTCTTTAAACTGTTGTGGTTTAAACGATAGGAGGAAGAGGGGTGTGCTCGCTAAACTGATGAGACATAGATGTATTATGTTTACAGGAGACACATGTCCCTTGGAATAACCGTGCTTGGTTAGAGGAACTGGGGTTGGATCTGATTGCCTGTTTCCGACAAACTACGACTACAAGGGAGGTAGCCATAATGGCCAGGCGAGGAGTTAGCACCGTTAAGCAGGTGAAGGTGGACAGGCAGATGGGCTCTCGCCAATATAACAGTTAGGGGGGTCTGCATATACTATCTGCTCACTATACGGTTCTAACTGGAACGACCCCTCTGTCTTGCACTTTTTAAATATTGAATTCGCCCAATGGCCCTCCCCAAAAATCTTATGCGGTGATCTGAATTTACATCTGAATTCAAATTTTGACTTAAACTGCAATGTTCCATACCCTGGGAGGAAAGGTAAGACATTCAAGGCTGTTCAGGGGCACTGCCACGAACACGCTTTGGTTGCCGTTTGGCAGAAGTTGTATTAGTCAGACCCTGGTTATACTTTCTTCTTAGCCCCCCACAGTAAAGTCGTCCGGTTAAATTACTTCTTGGTGTCTGACTCGATCGTCGAAGGGGATATCTGTGAGTCGTATCCTAGAGTTATCTCGGATCACAAACCATTGATTTTACAACTTCCATCAAAAGGGACAAAGCTGCCTGGGTCAGCCTGGTCATTTGAGCAGAAACTTCTGCTTGACCAGGAGTATTGTAGTCATATGTCAGAACGGATAAAAGACTTCTTCCTCCGCAATAATGGTTCAGCACCTTTGGCAGTTGTATTGGATGCCTTTAAGGCAGCAGCGAGGGGAGAGACTCTTAGCTTCTTGTTGTATCGTCAAAAGGCAATTAAAGAAAGGGTTAAATGCTAGAAAAGAGCCTGAGAAAGCACTAATTAGGGCTATCTCTGATCAAGCAAAAAAAGAGGAATATCTTCGGCAGATAGCTATCTGTTGGAACAATATATATCACCATTTTGCTGAAGAGCTCTCTGCTAATTCAGTACAAAACAAGAGTATGGTGAAAACACCGGGAGACTACCGGCTAAGAGGTTACTACCCAAGTGGGTTCTGAATCTGACAAGTCGTATAAAAGACAGCACAGGCCGGATACAAGATCAACCGGATAAGGTCCTTGAAGTGTTTCAGGAATTTTACAAATCCCTTTATTCTTCTGAAGAGAATGATGAGATGGACTCGGGGGAGGAATATTTGGCTGATTATGTAACCATGAAGATGACACCGGAACAGTCGCTGGCTCTTTCGTCCCAGATTTCTAGGGAGGAGCTCGAACTAGCTCTAGTCTCATTGGCAGCTGGCCCGACCTGCTGCCCTTTGAATTTTATTGTACATTTAGACATACTCTATGTGGGGAGTTAGAATCTCTGTTTGCACTGGCTCAGAAGGGTCAGACCCCTGACTCCTGGTGCAAAGCCAGTATTGTAATTTTCAGAAAGAAGAATAAACCAGAGCTCAGTCCTTCGTCCTATCGCCCGATTTCATTAATCTGCGCGGACAGCAAAATTTACACCAAGATCTTTGCACTCAGGCTTGGTAAGGTGATTGCTTCCCTGGTTTCTAACCGCCAACATGGTTTTATACCTGGCCGGGACACCACAGTTCATATCAGGCGGGCAATCGCATTATTTGACTGGGCTCAGATGTTCAAATAACCCTTGGCTATGATCCTGTTGGACGCCGAAAAGGCGTTCGACAGGGTCTTCTGGGGTTTCTTATGGCAATTACTTAAAACCAATGGATTCCCACAGGATTTTATCCGGTCTATACAAGCCTTATACGCTTCTCCAGTAGCTTCAGTTCGTATTTCTGGTCAAGATTTGTGTCTCCTATCTATTAGCAGAGGCACTCGCCAGGGGTGACCCTGCTCTCCGCTTTTATTTTCAATCTACATAGATCCCTTTTTGAGCAAATTAGACAACTGATTAAGGCAGTCTTGGTCAATGGTGTATCTCATAAAACACTGGCATATTACGATGACGTGGCCATCTTCACTGCAGAGGTAGGCCCTGCTCTCCCGGCAGTTTATGATTTAACCAAACGATTCGGCATGGGCTCGGGTTACCAACTTAACGTCGATAAACACAAATAATATACTCAGATTTCTTAAAACCCGCAGGGATCCCAATAACATTGGTCGCTACTTATTTGGGAGTGAAGATCTCTGGGAAAGGAGGGGAGATACCTGAAATCAATATGTCACCGATTGTCAAAGAGGTTAATCAATCACTGGAGAGACTGGATCGCCTTCATCTCACTCCACGGCCCTCCAATGTAATAAAAATGGCAATATTCCCAACATTCTTATATCTATTGGGCTCTATTCCCATCAAATTCCCAACATATTGTATCTCTAGTGCTGAAAGGGCGTGTTCAAGGTTCTTGTTGGGTTACCACAAAGCATAAAAGGGCGCTGAAGTGGTTAATACTCCCTAGATTAAGGGGTGGATGGGGTATGCCCTACCTGTTGCTGTATCATTGGGCTGCACTCCAACAGCATATGGGGCCATTAATATCAGGTGGGAAGACCGTTGTGCCAGACCTTCAATTTTTGAGTTACTCCTTGGGGAGGGCGCTTGTAATCGCTTGGTTAGAACATCGAACCAAGCTATTACAAGAAAGTCCAATTCAAGTTCATATATTCGGCCTTTTTGGTCTGGAAAAAAATTCGCAGACGATTCAGTATCCCACATATTAATGCATATACTCCTCTTATTTCATGCAGCCTTTTGCCCTCTATTTTTCAGGACTCAATTACCTTTGGCTGGGGTACTTCTGGAATTAAAGTCCTGGAGGAACTCTTTGAGGGGGACCAACTTGCTTCTTTTTCTGATCTTCAAATCAAGTATAGTCTTCCCACTAGTCATTTTTTTTTTTTACATTTTTACAACTTAGGAGCTATCTGTTACAGCATGTGACAGTTAGAGCAGATATGTTCGCAAGTATCCCACTGGTGGGGCTCATTGAGAGGAGATCCAGGATTGGGGCTATATATCAAACTCTCATCTCTGAGTCGCCTGATGATTGAATTGCTCAAAATGTCAAGTGGGACAGGAAATTCGATCAAGAAGGGACCGATCTGGGGGTTTCCTTTGAACTGGCCGACCAGATGTTAATTACTGACAGTCTGCGGTCCCAATTTTGCATGTCCTTCTTTAGACCTGTATTGTACTCCATCCAAAATGGTCAAATGGTCTAATCATCGAGGGAATTTTTGAGGTAGATGTGGGACCTGGGCTGCAGACACTATTCATATGTTTTTTGTCCTGTCCTAAGCTAGCTAAGTATATAGAAGATATTGAGCGATTTCTGGTAAAGATCTAATTCTTACACCAGCTCTAGTGATCTTAGGTTCTGATCAGTCACAAAAAGTCCCTCCGCGTAGTAAACCAGAGCAAGGTTTCCTGGTTGTTATGTCTATCTTTAGGGCATGCATAACTTTACATTGGATCAGCCCTGACTCTCCCACCTTTTGTAACTGGAGGGCCCGACTATTGGCAACCTACAACATGGAGTCTGCTGTGTATAGATTTAAAGGTCGTAGAAGACCGGAAATGGGTCGCAGAATTTGGGCCCCGGTCATGGATTGGTTAAGCTAAATCTCCTGTCTTTTGATTATCGTTTATGTTCTTTACCCGCCCCTTGTTCTTTTCGGTTGTTTCTTTATTTTTCCTTTGTATTCTTGCATTGTGTACTATCTTATGTCAAGCATCTGCTTAATTTTTGGATTATGTATTGCCATAACTTTTGGTTTAAAGACAAAATAAAGACATTTAAAAAAAAAAGATAAAAACATTAATGATTATTATAATTTTATCAGGTGGATTTATTTTTATTTATTCCATAGAATTTGACAACGAACTGCAAAAACTTGTTTTGCCAAGTTATTATATGAAAATGTACAGATTCTTATTGGATGTTTAGTACAAACCGGAGCTATTAAATACAAGGACTCAATAGAGATGTGTGTGTTAGCAAGTAGTATCATTCATTAAAGGTAAACCCCAGTAGCTTTTTTCAGAACATGCTTCATGGGATGAAAGTCCTGAAGGAAGTGACCAGGTGAACTGCGCTGATTTAATTCGAAGTGCATGGTTGTTTTTTTAACATACTTTTTTTTTTTTTACTTGGTTTGCATGTAGATATTTGCAATTTATGTTTTATTGGTAAGCTATATAGCTCAGTTACTATCATTAGGCTTGAATCCGACAGAGTGTTATTAATATTTCCAAATCACTGAAGTATGAAACTGTGAAAAGATGGCAGAAGTGATTTAGGGCTGTATAGTAAGAGAGGAGGGAAGAAAAGATTATGCTTGGACACTGTTCCCTCATGGACACTGTAATAATGACGCCCAGGGTAAATATAAGTCTAACTTTGATTTTATATTACTAATAGCCTGTGGTGAACTATGATTGAAGAAATTCTCTTCTCATGGCATTAGGCCACAGTAAATTTAATTTGTCATAGATGACCTCTCTTATCTGTCACATTTTCCAATTGTTTTTTTATTAGTTCTAAGTGCCCCAAGTATATATGGGTACAATAGGCATAAATGAGATACCCAACTTTTGAGACTCTCAAAACGATGCAGATAATGACATATATATTTATGCCATGGCAGTAGAAATAAATGTGGTCCAATAACACGTCATTTAGACCAACTGCATTTATAAACAAACATGGATACATATATTACTACATTGCAAAGGTCAAAGTTACTGTTTATCACCAAATTAGTACAAAACTGGCATGGAAACAAAACGTTTTGTGCCTCAATGATTGCATATTACACCTTAGGAAACAACTTTCCTAATAGTTAGAAAGGCCCTGTTGGTGAATTTAATTTACTGCACATATTAAAAACTGGTATTCTGGTTTGGTTCAAAGATCTTTATATCCGAAGGTTTCCTCAGGAACACCCATGGTCCAAGGGGAGAAAGGAAAGCAGCACAGCCAGGTATCTGCAGCTCAGTGAGTTTATTTCATATAACACATCATGTCAACCAAAGTGCACAACAGAGACTAACGTGTTTCGGCTGGAGCCTTCAACTGGGTCAGAAATATATATACATATAGCTGCTTTTGCTTTCAATTGCATTCAAATAAAGAAGATAAGACTACAGCAAAAGTGTTTTTTACTTCCTGTATCCACAGCGCCAAATCCAGAATTTGGGATTCTATCATCCTGGGATTATATAGAACCATTGGGAGCACAAGCCGATCAAAGCTTTAAAAAAAACTTACGTTATACCAGGTGGTCCCTGGGTAAAACCACAGGATAGGAATTTGCTACAGCTACAATTGGGCCCTGACCAATTGTGTGTGAACCCTACTAACACCCATTACTCGAAAGCGCAATCTCCTAAAAGGGGTGGTTAGATAGCAGATGTTTAAAAAAGTGTCCTTAAAACCACTTGGTCAACTAAAATCTGTTGCCATGCAAATACATCTACACAATAATGCGTGTTAAACGTGTGTGGTGCTAAGAAGCAGCCTCACATATAGCAACAATTGGGGTATAACCTATGAAGGTTAGTGTGGCTACCTTTTACTGTGTAGAATGTGCTCTTTAGGTCACTGGTAGACTGTGCTTAGCCTTAACATAATACGTTAGTGTGTATGCATTTAACAATCCATCTGTCATTGCCAGCTTTCATAATAGGTGATCCCTTGCGGGGTTTGGCAAAGGATACAAAAGGTTGATTTGACTTTCCTAATGGTTTAATTCTATCTTTCAGCTACCAGTTCTGGCTGTGGGAATTAGATCCGTAGCTCTATAGTTTGGTTGATATCAAAAGATGATAAAACCTTAGGTAAGAATTTAGGGTTAGTGCCACTATGATGCACTGCTTATGACTGAACATATTACATCACTGATGACATCTGAAATTTATGTCGGTGCAAGGTATACTTATGTCAGTTACGTATAACTAGTGTACTTCAGTGCTTTTTTAGTTTTAAAACTACTGCTTTTCCAGTTAATGCTAAATGTGTGTGCATAACTTTTGCATATATATATATATATATATATATATATATTACCTACTGGCGATAGCCAGTAGGTATATATAGTTAGGATTTTTTCTCTATGGAACTTTTGAAAATTCTATGTCTAATAACTTTGGCGTTTGTGGACGGAATTGGCTGAAATTTTCAGGAAAATGGCACATTTTGTTTTTGAGCAGCCCCTGAAAATTGGGTGGGGGGGTCGTCAAGGGGGGGCCGAGAAAAAAGGGGGGTCCCAAAACGCGTTTTTCCCATTAATTTTTCCATAGGGCGGTTGGCCTCACTTTTAGCTCGAACGGCTGAATGGATTTGCACGAAACTTGGCAAAATTGTAGGGACTGTTAGCCCGATGTGCCTTTGCTAGGTCTCAATATATGTGCTTCAGTGGATTTTGAGAAATTAACGTTTAAAATAAGATATATATCTGTAACAGCGCTCCGGGCAGCGCTCCGGTTCGCGTACTTTTCGCGTAACGGAACTTTGCGATGCGAAGCTGATTGGCTCTCCGGTGTCTGTCAACATTCTAAACAGTCCGGAGCGGCCGCCATCTTGTCTCTCGGTAGGATCGAGAGACAAGAGGAGGCCAAAACAAAGGGGGAAATGAAGGAAAGGGGGCAAGGTAGACCCCTTCTGACCCCCTAGGATTGATGAGGGGGATATTATAGAGCCACGCGGGGCCCAAAAAAAATTCTGATTTTTTCGCCGTAGAGACGCGTCTTGGTACGCGAACCGGGCAGCTAACCGGGCAGCTAACCGGGAAGCTAACCGGGAGTGTAACCGGAGTCTGAGGAGTAGCTGATTGGCTGTCAACATTGTAAACAGTCCGGAGCGGCCGCCATCTTGTCTCTCGGTAGGATCGAGAGACAAGAGGAGGCCAAAACAAAGGGGGAAATGAAGGAAAGAGGGCAAGGTAGACCCCTTCTGACCCCCTAGGGTTGATGAGGGGGATATTATAAAGCCACGCGGGGCCCAAAAAAAAAAAAAATCCGATTTTTTCGCCGTAGAGGCGCGTCTTGGTACGCGAACCGGGCAGCTAACCGGGAAGCTAACCGGCAGTGTAACGGGAGTCGGAGGAGAAGCTGATTGGCTGTTAACATTGTAAACAGTCTGGAGCGGCTGCCATCTTGTCTCTCTGTGGGATCGAGAGACAAGAGGTGGAAAAAAAAAGGTGTAAATGAATGAAAGGGGTAAGGCAGACCCCTCCTGAACCCCTAGGATTGATGAGGGGGCTATTAAAATTCCCTGCGGGGCAAAAGAAAAAAAAATTTGCGATTTTTCGCGGTAAAGGTGCTTCCCGGTACGTTAACCGGGCAGCTAACCGGCAGCGTAACGGGAGTCCGACATATTGTGTTTTTTGAACGTTTGTGATATGTGCTCGTGTGGATTTTGTCTAATTAAGGTTAAAAAAATATATATATATCTTTAAGCGTGCTCTGGCGCGCTTACGTTTTGGGTTTGGTTTGCGCTGCAGAGACGATACGTCACGGTTATGCGATGCATCATGAGGCGTCTCACGGGCTACGTGATACGTCACTTAATAAAGAATATATTTTACAGCTATAGATATTAGCTTTTAAAAAACCAATGAAATTCACAGAAAAAACCATAGGTTATAGACCATATATAGTTAGGAATTTGCATTTACAAAACCTTGAAAATTCACTGAAAACCATAGGTTATAGACCATATATAGTTAGGGATTAGCATTTACAAACCCTTATTTTATTTGCACAAAACCATTGAAATTCCATATATAGTTAGTTGCACTAACTATATATCGCGGACCCGCAATCCACTGCTAATGATGTCACATATTACATCATTCATGACATGGTCCGTGACATCACTGATGACATCACTGATATCTCAAATGACATCACTGATGACATCACTGATGACATCACTGATGACAACACCCAGTGACTGTATGTTTCTGTAAAGTTAAAATATGTCTTACATATTGAAGAATGAGTGGATGTTTAAGTGTCTGGATGAAGGATTTAGTAGGTGCATGACTGACTGTATGAGAGAATGATTAAATGTGTCTCACTGAGTGCATGGGTTAGTGATTAAAGTGTCTTAATTTGGCAATTATATATGTTGTTCTGTAAACTGCTGCATGTGTTGATCAGTAGCTTTATGATTAAGTATATGGGTTATTGAATGGTTGCCCAAGTATTTGTATGGGAGACTGAGTATGTGTGTGGGTGGCTGAGAGGTGTATAACTCTGTGCATAGATGTGTGAGCAGTTGATTCCCTAGGTGTATGGGTTCAAAAGTGCATGTAGAAACAGCTGTATGGACAGTTGACTGTGTGCATGAGTGTATTGGTGAGTGAATGGATATCTCAGTGCTACATGTCAAAGTAAGTACATATGTAAAACACAGTCCATGTGAGAGTTGACATATATAAAGAACTGAACATAAGAGCCAGTGAATGTGAGAGTGGGTGTATGAATCATTGTGAACTTGTATCAGGGATTGTATAAGAGAGTAAATATGTGTTAGTATATGTTTGAATAAGTAAGGTGTGTATAACTGTATAGTTGAGGAAATGGAGATGTGATTGATTCTTTGCATGACTGACTAGGTGTGTGAGTAACTCCATGGATGTGTGACAGTCTGTGAGTGCCTGTTTACACTGAGTGTATCTAAGGTTATATTAGAGTCTGAAGATGTATTATCACATAAATGATATCATCAGTGATGTAATCAGTAATGTCAAATGAGATGTCAGTGATGTCATCAGTGATGTCATTTCAGATGTCATCAGTGATGTCATTTGAGATGTCATTTGAGATGTCATCAGTGATGTCACTGACCATGTCATGAATGATGTAATATGTGACATCATTAGCAGTGGATTGCGGGTCCGCGATATATAGTTAGTGCAACTAACTATATATGGAATTTCAATGGTTTTGTGCAAATAAAATAAGGTTTTGTAAATGCTAATCCCTAACTATATATGGTCTATAACCTATGGTTTTTTCAGTGAATTTTCAAGGTTTTGTAAATGCAAATTCCTAACTATATATGGTCTATAACCTATGGTTTTTTCTGTGATATATATATATATATATATATACACACACACACACACACACACACACACACACACACACACGCCGGTGGTGTCGCCAAAAAACAAACACTTCTGTTGAAGGCCACTTACAATTAGTGTACACAACTAAGGAATCATGGACAATATGACCCCGTATACTAGCTGGGTAATATGGGCCAGGCTTACATTTTTTCTCCACATGGGGACTGGTATGTGGCCGAGCGATCGCCAGTGGCTGAGATTAATATAGATGTTCCGCCCATCATTATTTTGTATTCCTTGGCAAATCTCAACTGCAGGAGTTTTTTTTAATTCCTGGGTTAAGGTAGATCGTTCTGACAATCTTGTTGTTGCAGTTAAGATGTTGGCTATGACCCTAAGATTTTGGGTGTAATAAATGTTGCTGTAAAATATTAATCAAACATGGGGTATTCAAAAGATGTTTCAAGATTGGGCAACAAGACTAGTTGTTTGTTAGTCTTTATGTTTCTGTGTCAAAACTAGCTTTAATATGACTGAACCATTAATGCAACAGAGGCATTTTTTTTTTTACAGACCACTTCAAAACTCCATATTTGTTACCAAGGAGAGGGTGTGGAGACGTATGAGTTTACACTCTTAGCTTCTTAGATACACTGGAAATTGGCTTTTTTATGGTTGTTAACACTTTCAAAGGTCCTACATCTTTGTACTGTGTGCTGATGGTGAACAGTGGACACATTCATTGTGTCCAATTGAAATTAAAATACTTGAAAATGTTCATAAGTCATATCAAAGGAAAATAGCAAAAAACCTTTCAGAATCAAATAAACCATAAAGAAGGGGGCTGCTGTCCAAAACTATGGTTTTCGTCCAAGTCATGAGAACACATTCGATATTAAAATAAAAGAAGAGTACAGGACAAGAAATAACCACTCTGTGGGCTTATTAAGACCACATGTTTATTTAATGAGCAAAAACATGCAAATCACATTTGAGTTGGCTTTTGTCCTTGTTTTTACCCTAAATTAATTAGTGCAACCTGTTCTTTTTCATCCAATTTATGACCCATTTTATGGTCTGGTTTGACAAATATATAAGCATCACTAGAAGGGCTTTGGTTCCTCCCAAATGTTGGGAACCTGCAAAACATGTTATAAGTGAGTTGAAGTTGTGTTTTCCCACCAAAAGCTTGGGCACTACACATCTGTGATCATTTTATTTATCCAGCTCGCGAAGATTGAACTTTCAGGAGCACACACAGGAAATGGTAAGGCTGTAAAAGTGTCTTAGATCACTAGTTTATGGTGTTTGGGAAGAGGGCAGTCATTCACCTGCATGGTTTTCTAGGTCTGGCCAGACCTAACTGTCATTTAACCTACAATAATATTATCTTATAGTTCTTTGCTTCCACACAAATACGTAATAATGTCCATGCTATTTATTTGTAATGCTTCACATTATCGTACAACAGTCATTTAAAACTACACCTATTGGCATTGCCAATGCTTGTTATATTTTGCGTAAGCTGTTCGGAAGCCCCAGCAAACCTGAAGCAAAGATAATGTGCACTAATCTCATGACTAGTGCTAATGCAAACAAAAGAACTATAAAAAGGATCTTTGCCTTTTTTAGTTCCTATCAAAAAAGTGTGGGCAGAGGGCTTGTGGGATGCCCCTATGCCAAGCAGTATGTGTGGCATGAAAGTGGAAATTGAAATTGCACATTGTATTTGTTACAGAGGGATGTCATTAGGCCACACACAAACAGTTTTCACTTGCAAACTAAGGTGCTTAAAATACTGGACATGTGATTCAATACCATCAATCAATCAATGGCCATTTATAGAGCAAACGGATCTATTCAGCAGAGGTGTCCCAGCGCTGATAGAACGGACTAGAGCGACTGAGCGGCTCAAGATACTACTCCATCTGCCTTAAGAGACAGGTTTTTAAATACTTTCTGAACTCATGTTGCGTTTCTAACCTATGCGGCAGACTCCTATTTTGTCACTTTCAATGCTTGTAACACAGTCTCTCTCTTTCAAATTGTAGACTGAAATTACATTTTACATGAATTCCTTTGAGTCTAATAAAAAGATGCCATACCTCTATTTATGTGCGCATTTGCATTTGACGACAGATGCATCCAAGTACAAATAACAATACCGATAAATACTTACTGCAGCACTACAAAGTGGATCCATACAATGGACTTGCACAGGTGCACTGCCTTTTAATGTGAACCCTTGCTCTACATCTTCGGCATTAATTAAAATAGTCCGAGGAGCTGACCATCTTTGTTTAGCTGAAAATAAGGACAGTGGACCCTGCAAATGAAAAGAAAAAGATGAGTGATTTGTACACATTCCTTATATGCTTTTAATATCTTCTAAGTTATAAAATTTCGATTTCGCGTTGTATACCATCTGAGAGTTTAATGGACCATCACAGACGGTGGATGTGGGGAGTAATTTCCAGCAGGTAAAATGTAATGCCAATGTAACTAGTGGTGTACATTTCGGTGCAGGTACCAAATGAACAAGTTACTTACCTTCGGTAAAGCTTTTTCTGGTGGATACAGTATCTGCTTGTGGATTCCTCACCTCGTGAATATCCCCTGCGCCAGCAGCATTCTGAAACTTTTGTAGCTCTCCACGCCGACGGCACAGAGGCACGGCTAAGCTCACTGACATCACCGGAGCCATAAGAGAGCCTCGTTGGCGTGATGACGTCAGTTCCGCCCTTTTTTCCATGCCCCCGAGGCACATGGATGGACCGACATAAATAGGTATAGTATACACAGTACACAGTAATTAAACCAACACACACAGTGTGAAATCAATGCAAAAAGCTAGAACAATTAAACATTTCCAGTAAAATATATAATCCTATAATAAACAGTTTGCAGGCATATAAGAGTGGACAATGGGGAGGTGGGTGGGTCAGTGAGGAATTCACAGGCAGATACTGTATCCACCAGAAAAAGAGTTACCGAAGGAAAGTAACTTGTTCTGCCAGTGGATTCCTCACCTTGTGAATAGAATCCCACAGCAGTCCCCACTCCCGGAGGAGGGTGTCCACTCTTCTGTACCAAGAAATCCTGTAGGACAGAGCTCGCAAAGTGGCCCTCCCTCCTCACTTCGGAATCTAAGCAGTAATGCTTCGTGAAAGTGTGGAGGGAGGTCCAAGTTGCCGCTCTACAAATGTCCTCAACAGGAACATCTCTAGATAAGGCAGATGTAGAAGACTTTGCCCTGGTAGAATGAGCTCTTAAACCCTCTGGAGGTTCCTTACCGGCCAAAGAGTAACAAATCTTGATGCACAAGACAATCCATCTGGAAAGTGTGCACTTGTGCACTGCTCTGCCTTTTCTGCAGCCAGCAAAGCCCATGAAGAGCTGGTCATCCACACAATAGTCTTTAGTTTTATCAAGTTAGAAGCTCACCGCCCTCTTTGGGTCCAAGCGGTGAAGCCGCTTCGCCTCCTTGAAAGGGTGATGGGGAGGATAGAAGGAAGGGTAATGGACTGCCTCAGATGGAAGGGAGTTACCACCTTAGGCAGAAAAGCAGCCCTGGACCAGAGTACCATTCTTTCAGCATGAATGGTCAAGAATGGGGGTTTCGAACTCAGAGCTTGAAGCTCACTTACCCTTCTTGCCGAGGTAATAGCAACTAAAAATACTGTCTTAAAAGACAACAGTCTCAAGGGACACTTGTGTAAGGGCTCGAAGGGAGAACCCATCAAATAGGTTAAGACGAGATTTGAGTCCCATTGAGGCACAAAAAAAGGAGTGGGAGGATATTTGTTGGTAAGGCCCTTAATAAAACGCAAAACAATAGGTGACTTAAACAAAGATAGCTGATCCGGCAAGCAAATGAATGCCGATAAATAGCCTTTCACAGTAGCCACAGCAAAACCCTGCTGAGCTAAGGAGAGAGCAAACTGAAGGATGTTTGATAAAAGAGCCCTTATTATTATTATTATGCTTCTTATATAGCGCCTGAATCGACCCCGAAGGGGTATCTCCGCGCTTGCCTTGGGAACCCGTCCAGGCTTTTCCCTTTGAGATATCCCCTACAGGGCATCCCCAAGGTGAAAGCCAGGCATCCCGCCGCGGGGGGGCCATTGTGGAGATTAAGCAAACTTAATGCCCAGAGTTGCAGAGTGTGAACCCATGATTAGGTCAGGCACCGAAGCGAGAATTATCGAGTCCATGGACATTTGAGCTCAAGACCCTGCCTCGTCGGGAATTGAACCCTGGTCCCGGGTCTGACCTCTGCTTCAGGGTCTGCCTGCTCTAACCAGTGAGCCACACTTCTCCACTTAAGGGGTCAATAGACTTCTCCCAACACCATGAGACAAATTTGGACCACCTATAGGAATAAATAGACTTGGTGGAGTGTTGCCTGGCCAAAAAGAATAGCATCCACCACGTCAGGCGAGAGAGAAAAAGAATTCAGATTGCCACGTTCAATCTCCAGGCATGAAGGTGTAAGCTCTGGAGGTGGGGTGTAGAACCTGCCCCAGCGAATGCGAGAGGAGGTCTGCCATGAGAGGGAGACGGAGCGGAGGGCACGAGGAGAGGTGGAGAAGCTCTGTATACCACACCCTTCTTGACCAATCCGGGGCGATCAATATGACTTGGGCCCGGTCTTGGCGAATCTTCCTCAGAACTCGAGGAATCAAGGGTATGGGAGGAAACGCGCAAAGGAGTTGCGAGTCCCAACTCAACTGAAACTCGCCCCCAAAGCTTCCTGCATCGGATACTGGAAACTGCAGAATGACGGGCAGTGAGCATTCTCGTGAGTGGCAAACAGGTCCACCAGAGGAGTTCCCCACATCGGATGACGTGATGAACCACCTCCGGATGAAGCCTCCACTTGTGATCAGCTGAGAACCGCCGACTGAGACTGTCTGCACGTATGTTCAGTACTCCGGCTAGAGGATTTGCCATCAGACAAATCTGATGGTCCTGAACACAGGACCAGAGACACAGAGGCTCTCTGCAGAGACAATGCGACCCTACTCCTCCCTGTTTGTTGACATACCACATCGCGGTAGTGTTTTAGACTTGAACGGACTGACCGCGAAGGGAAAGGAGGAAGGCCTTGAGTGCGAAACATATCGCCCGTAACTCCAGAAGGTTAATGTGAAACAACCTTTCCTCCGGAGACCAAAGACCCTTGATCTCCAGGTCCCCCAGATGAGCACCCCACCCTAGAGTGGATGCATCCGTTATCGCTGTGGCCACCGATGGAGGTAGGTGGAAGGGCTTTACCTGAGACAGATTGCCTTCCACACTCCACCAAGAAAGATCCGCTGCAGCTTCTCTGGAGATCCTCACAGACTTCCTTAGATCTCCATCCGAAGGAGGAGAAAGTTGCTATTCTGGTGACATATCCAGACCACTTGCTACTCTTAAGTCTCCAAAAAAGTCCTCTGACTCCTGAAGCTCCCCTTCCTGCATCTCATCCTCCCTATATTGTTCCTCCAACAATCTTTGTGCCTCCCGCCTGGACCGTCTCCTCGGAGCCGGCGCCGACTGAGTCATACACGGCTCCGATGGATTCGGACCCGGCGTTGGATTCAGGGGCACAATCTAAGTCGTACGAGGTCGAGCTGACGGCGCCGGAGATGGAGGTATTGGCGTCGACGTCCCCGGCGCCGGGAAATGCCAGGACGGAGCCGCAGGAAGAAAAGGCAGAATAGGACCCATGGGACCCGAATGTGCACCAGAGGGGTACATTGCCCTCGCAAAGACACCATACAGCATTAAGATAATGCGATGGGTCTTGCCCTGGACCAGGAAAAGGAGGGTACTCGCCATTGGAGTCAGCGGCCCTTCAGTACTGGTACCTCTTCAGCCGGAGCCGGAGAATTTTCCAGAGATGGAGAAGGAATCAGCGCCGGCGACTGCGCCGGTGAAGCCACAGGAGAAGTCGCTCTCTCAGGAGGAGATACATAGTCCTCACGATGTCGATGGACCTTAGAGGTCGACGTCTGAGCCTCTTCCTTATCCAAAAGGTGTCGAGAGCTGTGCCTCTTCTTCTTCTTGTGCTTCTTGGGTTTTAAAGCATGACCCGACGCACACTTCGAGCCCGACCTCGACCTCGATGTCCTCCGGCCCCTCTTTTCTTTACGCATCTTTGCCATGAACAGCTTGGCTTCCCTTTCTTTCAGAGCCTTCAGATTAATTTTCCTGCAGGAAGAGCAATCCTCGACGTCATGGTCCGATGACAAACACCATACGCAATCGTCATGAGGATCGGTTATGTACATGTGTCCACCGCACTCCCTACATGGCTTGAACCCTGACTTTCGACGACATCTATGAAAAGAGAAACAAAAGAGAACAGGATACAGGCTAGGAAACACAAAGTAGCAATACAACCACGGAGAGTCCCAAAAAAAACATTAGTGTCGACGGCGCGTAAAAAAGGGAACTAACGTCATTACGCAGACGAGGCTCTCTTATGGCTCCGGTGACGTCAGCGAGGTTGCGAGTGAAGCCGTGCCTCTGTGACGTTGTCCTCGTTGGCGTGGAGAGCTACAAAAGTTTCAGAATGCTGCTGGTGCAGGGGATATTCACAAGGTGAGGAATCCACTGGCAGATGTATCCCTCAGAAATAACTCCGTAATCACACACAATAATTATCAATGTTCAATCTGTATCATTTTATACTCTACAGGGCAGTTAAAATGATTAACAAAACACACGCAAAGCTAATAAAGCTACGCCGAAAGGTGTAAAAGAATATTGGGAAAATAGCTGCACTAAAATCAGTTGTCTGGTGGATGGACATGTGGGTAAGAATAGCAGGCGACTGTCACAGACAAATGGTACAGGATGCTATGACGGTAGATGAATTCTTTCACAACATTGATTTCATCAAGTGCAACTGATCTTTCTAAGCGTGGGTCTTTCATTGTACTTCCACAATCATGTGCTTACTCTGCTTGCACATTCTGCATTGGTTACAGAGTTACATCGCTCGGGGTTGGATCAAGTTGACTAATACCTTGCTCTTAAAGGCAAGCTCATAGCATTTGGAGGCAAACGTCTCAGGCAGATTTGCTGGTCATCTGGAGAAAGCTACACAAAATTAGTTCCAGTAACTATATTTTCTGCACTTGACTATTTAGATCTTCTCTGGAAATAGAGAACAATGTTCCTCCTGTGAATTGCTAGACACTTGCACTCTGAATGCCTTCAAATCCCTAAAATTATGTTTTTACCTCTTTCCCTTCCTTTATATCTCTGTTAGAACCAGGTGATTTAAGCCTGTACTTAAGCAGTACAGGTATATTACCCTGGTGTTTGAGATAAGACATCAGTTTTCCTTCTCCGCAAGGTGTACAAACTGTCAGTATTCAGTTCAGTAAAGCACATTACATCTGGCAAGCTCAGTGGTGTAGAGGATTTCTAGTATCAGATCTTAGATTACTAGATAAATCAATGATTGGGAGTGATTGACAGTCTCTTAGGCACTGAATTTAATAATGACGTTTTAAGTATCTATGCTGAATTGCTCAAAAGATTATATCAGCTAATATCAGATTTGAAAAGCGTGAATGTAAAGAATAATTGTAATGAGTATACTTTGTGTTTCTTTTAATTTGTCCAATTCACTGTTTGTTGTTTTTTGATGTGCTGAAAAAGTTGTCTAACACACCTAATCGGACTTGAAATCTATTAATGCATTATTGTATTATATGCAAACAAAAGCTAACAAGTGAAGATTACTTTTATGCCCAAGTTACATATAGAACCCACTCTACTGTTAAACCATTGCAGAGTGCTAAGAATGGAGAGTACAGGGTATTTACAGTGAAAGCCGTTCGGAGGGAATGACCAGGAGTCATTGAAGCTGTATGGTTCAATAAGAGCTTTTTTTAAAGAAACCTAGAAGAGGTGAGTTTCCTTTGCTCTTTTAAAATGTGTGTAGTTTGGTCCAGGCTATGCAGAAGTGCAAATGAGTTTGAACTGGGATATGGGTGCATGGTAATCATTTCCCTCTGCAAATCATGTATGCTGAATTGCAGTGGGAAAGCTGGCTAGGGGATGCTAATATCATGCATCTGGTCAGGTGTTTCCGAATGAACAATTCTGTGGGATAGTCAGGTGGTGGCCCGTAAAGGACTTTCTGATTCAGGCACAAGAATTCACAATAGAAGAGCAGGAAGAAGAAAGCACAATTTGCAACACAGCAAAAATACGACATCACTGAAGTTGGATTCAGTCAAACTGTGAGGTCATCTACAAGGACATTCAATGCTGTGTGGGTGGTGGAGGACAGCAGCTGAGCATGATTGGAGTGAAGGGCTCACTAGACGTGGAAGTTAGATTTGACATCATCCATTTTTGAATATGCACAATGCAATACAACAGATATTGGCTCTGTAATTAAAAGGTAAGTGTGTATGTTATCCTTATGCATCGATTGCCGAGATTGTAGATGCAGAGCAAGAGAACCTACTGTTAGGCAACCTGAGGTCCGCATCCGTGCATCAGTTGTGTGGGCTACATGGAGTTCGCAGGGATCCCTTACTTCTCTTTCCTTATTTGCACTGGATTTGGTTTTGCATTGCTTCCGTGGTTCCTTCTTGGCAGCACAGCCTGCGACTGGTGTGCACTTGGTGTCAGGCAGAACGGTGGGAAATTTGACTCCGTGTGCCACCAACATTTCAAAGTGGAGCAATGGTGGCGTTCGGTCTTAGAGAAGATAACCTTGGATTACATAAATAACTGATCGCTACTTACGGGGGACACCATTCTGACCGAGCTCCAGAAAAAGCACCAATCCTGATGTCGACGGTAGAGTAGACTTAGGAGGGTATGGATAATTTACTCACTAATACTAACAGATTGCCGTCTGATACTGATGGCTGTCAGACCCCCCCCCTCGCAGGCACGCTCCTTCAGGTTCTTACTCGGGTACAAACAAGGGTGGGGTCATGTGTGCTTTGATAATTGGGTGTCAATTGTGGGATATAGGCTGGGTACAGAATGTGTGGTCTGTTGACTTTGTTTCTTTTGCTGTTATGTATTTATTCTTCAAAATAATACTGGTCCTATATTCTTTAAGATAGGCTTGCTAACCTGCAGTGTGGGTTAGTTTTACTGCGGAATAATGCTGTGTTGTATGTGACCATTGGGGACTGATACTTAGACGACCTACTCTTTTTCTGTACTTTTACATTCGTTCCTGCTGCTACTAGCTGTCAATTATGTGATGTTCTGACAGTACAGGTATATTACCCTACTTATTACCTGCACTTCAATTTACTGTACAATGAAAATCTAATAAACAGATTCAAACAATTTTGGAGGTCGGTCTGACTTAGCAAAGTAGTGTGACATCACAATTGAGGTGGGGCCATTTGTATATGCTTCTTAAAGCTAGATGGCTGCCTTCCCATTGAAAAGATAGCTTCAATGCTATTGCATTAGGAAGGTTTTTTGCAGCTTGTTTTTGGTTTTCTTTAGGTAGAAAATAATAGTTCATAGTATAATCCTTCTGTAACAAATCTTCTAGTTTATTTTTGCAAGTTGGGATTGTCACCCTCTTCCACTCCATTTTTGTCCAAGTGATTATGCCAGTTTTTTCCCTTTCTCCTCTCTAGTTAGGTGGTTTTTAGTTATTTTGTGTGAATTCCTCAGTTTCCCTGCTTTCTCCTTCCCTGTTCTTCTGTGTTGGTCTTACCAGAACATTTATCTTGATTCCCCTGCCTGTTAAGGAATGCCTGTTGTGTTTCACACTTGACACAAATTAAATAGTGCTGACGACAGTACCAAGGCCTTGGGCAACCTACATGGAGTAAGGAGGTGAATTTTATATGGTGGACGAGATAGGAATGCCATCCAGTATAAAAGGGAAACTTGCATAAAGCCCACACAGTCTTGAAAGTCACGGGAGCATGATGATATCCACAGAAACAAATGCCACGGGAAGGTAGAATATGATCAGTGCAGAAGCATGATCCTGTTCTGTAGTTAAGAACGTTTTTTTCACAGACCTTCAGTTTGATGGGTTTAGTGCTTTAGGAGTGAACAGTATTTGACTGGGTAATAAATAGGTGTTGAGGTAGGGGTCACCAGGTATTTTGGGGCAAGTCCGAATTTCTTAAAATCTGCAGCATTTTAGTGTGTTTGAGCTTTTGGGGTATGATTCTTTATTAGATGAGGCCTTGAGAACTCCGGTGATAAGAAGCCAGCCTGTTCTTTCTGGTATTGCACAAGTCATCAGGAGACACTGTGGAGTTCTCAGATTTTAGTACCATGATCACTTACAGTTCGGAGACAGACACAAACTTGTGTTGACTGCTATCTTGGCCAGTCACATTTCATCGATGAGGAACAGGCGCGGCAGGCGATGCCATGGAGGGATTGCCTCCTTTGTAGTCTAACCTATTGGGGCATGACCTGAATTTCACCAGTTCTATAGCCCCCTCACATCTGCTGGGTGAGCTGTTTGGTCTAGGGTGCCTGGTTTCAGGGTGTTGATGGCATTAACAGCGCTTCCCAGGAGTGCATGGTGGGCATACACAGCTGTGACTTGGAGGCCTTTTATGTTACACTGGACTCAGGGGTCCTGAATGTACGATATAGCACAGATTGGTACATCAATTTTGAAATTACTATGCTTTTTGGACCTAACAACCAATGCTGGAGTTATGTTTAAGTAGGTAATGTTTTTACCGGTTGTGTAGAACTTTTCCTTTCTCACAAAACCAGCAATTCTGGTTATTTTTCTTCTTGATTTTGGGCATTGCAAGACAGTGGCTAATTTTGCTCAATTTACAGCATGTTCCCTTCTTGTAGGACACAGGGCACACCTACCTATATAAGGTTTTAGTTTTGTATTCAATGGACCACACTACTTATTCCTTCCATCCGAAACCTGAATTGTTACCTTTTTCTTCAGTATCCTGCTGGTTCGTAGCCTATGCTGAGAGTCTACCAGTATTTCAGAGGTTCTTCACCTGTGGAGGGTTTCCTTTGACAGAACTGTTCATTCTTTTTCTTTCCTATTTTGTAACCTGCAGCTCTTGCGTGTGGCTGCTTTTATGGCAACAAGTTGGTGGAGGGAAATAGCAAACTCTACCTTCAAGACAAGACGACAACACTCAAATATACTTCTCCTGACAATGAGTGAAAGACCTGTAACAGTTGCCAGGTTTTCGATGTCCTTGTGACTTCTCTATTATGAGGTGGCCAATCTCATCTTAATGGCTTTGACATGGAATAAGACAGTTCATATTGTTACTGCACCAAAGTGACACACTAGCTTAATGTTCCCATTCTTGTCCACATAAATGGCATGAACCTCTATTCTTTACAGCCCAATGGATATGCAAGGCACCTAGGTCTAAAATAATCACACAAATATAAATGAACACAACCATACATTTAAATAAGATATGACTATTTGGACCAAAGAATTAATATTAAACCCAACATGCACAAGCAATATTAAATGTCATACTTACCAGTCTGTGGAATAAGTCAGTGACTTTCACCTTTGATAATTCCGGTGTAATGATTTCGTTTTTATATTCGCTTTTGCCTATAAGGAAAAAGTCATATACCGTCATTGGTTGGTGTTTAGATTATGTAGTCAAACTTAAAGTTCATTACCACAAGAGGAATTTAATAGCCAATTCTTAAAGGAGGAGGCACAAAACTGGAGGAATTATAGGATCTGCAAGAAGAAAGGATATACTGGAACCCAATGTGGCTGAACATGATACAGTAACGTAATTGTACCGAATACATTATCCTCTATACATTATTCCAAACTGTTTAATATTACCCGCATATAGAACCATCTCAGCGCTACAACTGAGCTGTCAGCTGAGTCTCCAATATTATTCATCTAATACTCACTGTTAACACATTTTCACGTTCATTTTACGTGACAGATCAGCAGTGATGTTACCATTCCCCACATTCAAGTTCTTAAAAGCATCTTCTATAGTGCAAACTTAAGCTATAAAAATTTCAATGCATCTGGTAAGCTTTTAATCCAAAATCAGTTGAAACTATTTCAAAGCAATAGAGCCAATTGTGGTACACTCTAGGACACTGATTGAGCATTTGGCGTTATTGGCAGCCCTACTCCAACATAAAGTTTACTGTACTATCCTAAAACTCGGGGAATCCCATACAGAAGGGTCCCATTAAATGCAGTAGGAAATGTAGACTTAAACACCTTGTTGAACAGTCTTATGTCTTGTGCCTTGGATTAAAAGAAATTGGTGGCTGTGATCTACTTAACAGTCCAAACCACTAGTGAATGCAACACTAGCTTCATGGAGACAGAGCACAGAGGTTAGAGATATTCATTGGCATTGCAATCTGTTATACACTGGACTCTTCCAAGAAAATTATGAGAAGGATCTCCCTTCATTTTCAATGAATGACCAGCAACCCTCAAAATGGCTAATCACGCAGTTCCCATGAATGCTTGTTGGGGTGGTAATGGCCCCTGTATGGTATAAAGGTATGTTCCCCTGCCCCGAGTGCCTGACTGCATGTGAAAGTAGTGTTGTGACTTCGATTTTGGATCTGGCATCATGCAAATATAGCCTGTGCGCAGTGGCCGAGGCCTTTCCCTGACAAGATGGGGTCTAGATAAATCGCTGGTGGTAGAGCTTACATCCTGTGTGCATGTTGAGTGCTTGTCCGTGAGATTGAGACACATGAATGTTAGTAGGGGTGTGTGTGTGTGTGTTTTTTAAAATTTCTTTATGTGTCTTTTGAGGTTGGATGCCCCAGGCAGTGGAAGTTTATTGCTTGTAGTCCTAGGATTACAGGGCAGAGACCTAGACACTGAAGTGAGGCGGATGGAAAAAATTGTCCTTTTAGAAATCCCATGAAGATTTTGTAAGCAAGGGTCTGCTGGTTAATTCTTCCTGAGTTCCGCAGACAAAGCATAACTCTACTTTTCAGTCGCTACTGTCTTTGGATTAAGCATCTTCGCTGAAGATGTTCGGGCACCTGCTCCAGAAAATTCAGTGAAGCCTCTTTTATATCTATGGAGAAGTGAGCCTGAGTTTTCAATTTCATTGACTATTTGGTAACATAGGATTCGTTTTTCTGTCAAATACAACTTTTTTTATTAGCAGCAGCAATTGTTTCCCCTTGACAGTTGTCTGACATTTAAAAACTCAAAGGCTTCAGTAGCTGGGAAGAACTGGTTTGTTAAGAGTTGTGTAATAGTAGTTTACAATCAATATTACTACTTGCAACACCTCAACAATGTACAAAGAAAATAAGGTTTTACCATGACAAGATAATTCATTGTACAGAAATGAAGTACAAAATAGTATATCTTCTCAGGTTTCTCTGAGCTGTATGTATTGCTGTCATGGTTTTATTTGTACCTGATTTACCACCAAAAAAGAATTTAGCTGCTGTGTTTGGTGGCAGGAATTAAACAAATTTATCTGAAATACACTAGTTTTGACTGAAGTATTGGGGGCAAATATCTCAGAGACCAAAAGATCAGCAGGCAGAATATCATCTATCATGTAAGTAAGTACAAAGGTAAGGGTTTGGGTTCACGGCTAAGGTTGGGTTGAAGTCTGGGGTTTGGCAGAGGGCTAAATTTAGGTTGAGGCCTAGGACTACTTTCAGGGTGAGGAGTGGGGTTCAAGGTGAGGTCTTAGATTAGAATTAGTTCTTGGGTGAGGAGAGTTGTTATATTTTTTTATATACTAGATATTTTAAATTGTGTTATCAACACTTAAATCGCATATGTACATCAAATGCTTCCAGTTGCAGGCAAACCCCAACCAGATCTTGAGAAGGAAGAGCAAGAACTAAGACTATTGGTACTTTTATGAGGCATCTTTCACACAAAGAAACATTGAACTACCATGTGCAAGCAGCCTATGTTAAAAATCACTTGGGAACTACTGGGCACCGTATGTATATATATATATATATATATATATATGTATGTATATATACATACATGTACCTGGGATTGAGGGCGACATGATTAATTAAATTGATGCCAAATCCTGAAACCACTTCGTGCCTGTGCCTTATTCCATGGAGCCTGTCTTTGTGGGAGTTGGATGTTCTGTATATATCGTGTGACCAAGCTCCGTTCGCGGAGCGAAACGCGTCAGGGAGGGCACTCGCTCTTTCACTTTGCCTTAATAAATTTGCACTGCTGGCACCTTACTTGGAGTGATGGCTTGTTGATCTAACAACAGTTATTCAGCTTGTGGAGTGGAGGTCTGCGCCCATTGGAGCCGCTACCAAAAGCGGTTGGGATCCTGCTTGTATATGTATGTATATATATATATACACACACACACACACATATATATATATATATATATATATATATATATATATATATATATATATATATATATAAATGTATTTGAGCTTATATAGACACGATAAGGAGCTTACGTTTCTCAAGTTGGCTGTCTGCTTTCTGGTGTCTGCGCAAGCAGTTTGTTCTTCGTCATGGTAGTGGCATCAGGCAGCTCACCAGCGGGAAAGCAGGAGAAGTATGGGACATTGCTCATTGGCAGTCTGTATCTACACGAATGGTGCTGGTACCTCGTTACCGGCCCACGACCTGGCGGACCTGTGCCCTGCGGGTTGAAACGTTTGCGGGGACTCGAGAGGCTCTTACTGACATTTTAACTGTTTCTAGTTCGCCCAGTTCTGCGTATGCCTGCAAAACACAAGGACTGCTACCCTGGTTTCCCCTCGTTACACCAATCCAGGTTTGAGCCATGCTGGGAGTTGCAGTATCAGTACCATCACGCTGCAACTAACGATCACATGGTTGGGGGAGGCGCGCACTGAGCAATCACGAGTGCCGCAGAGACTTATTACAGCTGGGCGCACGAACTCTCAGTTGAGCAGAGGCGTCTGAGGAAGGCTTACGCCGAAATGCATCACGCCTTATCTGCATTCAATAAAGAACCTCTTTTCAAAGTCCCTGTGTGTGGCTCCTACCTTCTGCAACGCTGGAGGGTGTTCTGGATGTTATTCGTGTCGACCAGAGACACGATAAGGAGCTCACGTTTCTCAAGTTGGCTGTCTGCTTTATGGTGTCTGCGCAAGCAGTTTGTTCTTCGTCATGGTAGTGGCATCAGGCAGCTCACCAGCGGGAAAGCAGGAGAAGTATGGGACGTTGCTCATTGGCAGTCTGTATCTACACGGACGGTGCTGGTACCTCGTTACCGGCCCACGACCTGGCGGACCTGTGCCCTGCGGGTTGAAACGTTTGCGGGGACTCGAGAGGCTCTTACTGACATTTTAACTGTTTCTAGTTCGCCCAGTTCTGCGTATGCCTGCAAAACACAAGGACTGCTACCCTGGTTTCCCCTCGTTACACCAACCCAGGTTTGAGCCATGCTGGGAGTTGCAGTATCAGTACCATCACGCTGCAACTAACGATCACATGGTTGGGGGAGGCGCGCACTGAGCAATCACGAGTGCCGCAGAGACTTATTACAGCTGGGCGCACAAACTCTCCGTTGAGCAGAGGCGTCTGAGGAAGGCTTACGCCGAAATGCATCACGCCTTATCTGCATTCAATAAAGAACCTCTTTTCAAAGTCCCTGTGTGTGGCTCCTACCTTCTGCAACGCTGGAGGGTGTTCTGGATGTTATTCGTGTCGACCAGAGACACGATAAGGAGCTCACATTTCTCAAGTTGGCTGTCTGCTTTCTGGTGTCTGCGCAAGCAGTTTGTTCTTCGTCATGGTAGTGGCATCAGGCAGCTCACCAGCGGGAAAGCAGGAGAAGTATGGGACGTTGCTCATTGGCAGTCTGTATCTACACGGGCGGTGCTGGTACCTCGTTACCGGCCCACGACCTGGCGGACCTGTGCCCTGCGGGTTGAAACGTTTGCGGGGACTCGAGAGGCTCTTACTGACATTTTAACTGTTTCTAGTTCGCCCAGTTCTGCGTATGCCTGCAAAACACAAAGACTGCTACCCTGGTTTCCCCTCGTTACACCAACCCAGGTTTGAGGCATGCTGGGAGTTGCAGTATCAGTACCATCACGCTGCAACTAACGATCACATGGTTGGGGGAGGCGCGCACTGAGCAATCACGAGTGCCGCAGAGACTTATTACAGCTGGGCGCACGAACTCTCAGTTGAGCAGAGGCGTCTGAGGAAGGCTTACGCCGAAATGCATCACGCCTTATCTGCATTCAATAAAGAACCTCTTTTCAAAGTCCCTGTGTGTGGCTCCTACCTTCTGCAACGCTGGAGGGTGTTCTGGAGAGATATATATTTGAGCTTATATAGCGCACAGCTACCCGCAGTGGGTTTCCCGGCACTTGCTTAGGGAACCCGTCCTGGTATTCCCCTGTGAGATAACCCCGGCAGGGTATCCACAGGGTGAAAGCTAGGCATCCCGCCGCGAGGGGCCGTTGTGGAGATTAAGCAAGCTATTGCCCAGAGTGTGAACCCGAGAAGGCGCCGGAGCGAGAATTATCGAGTCTGTGGAATTTTTGAGCCCAGGACCCGCCGAGGCGGGGGATTGAACCCTGGTCCAGGGCCGATCTCAGATTCCGGGTCTGCCGCCTCTAACCCCTGAGCCACATACATACATACATATATATATATATATATATATATATATATATATATATATATATATATATATATATATCAAACACACACGCAGGAATCCCTTCGAAATGAGGCCGCAGAGAGATGAAAATTGTTTCAGCAATTTAATGACAGCATGCCGGCAGATGACTACACGGGACCCCAACCACACAAAGTTCAAACGCCAGACGCGTTTCGGGAATAGAAATCCCTTCTTCTATGGCGTGATGTTCTTAAGCAAGTGACTAGCGCAGTTGCATGACGCACCTTTATTTTCAACACCTTCCCTTGTGGGTGTGGCCAAAACTGCGGCATCCTGGATGTTGTAGTGCGCCAACGGTCCTTCCCTGTGGGCGCGCTAATCACTTGCAAAAATTAAAAACATTGTTCAAGTCCAAGTGGGTGGAAGCGGGCGTCCGCTGTCATTTACCCCGCTTTAGTGCTGGCATTGTGAATAGGCTGGCGCTACCCTGCATAGATGCCAGCCAAACTCTCTTCCTGATGCACAAGCGCCAGATCGGCACTTGCAGGACTCGCCAGACCTGCGAAGAGCCTCCTTTCGCGACCGGGAACAGCCGCCTTTAAATCAAACACGCACGCAGGAATCCCTTCGAAATGAGGCCGCAGAGAGATGAAAATTGTTTCAGCAATTTAATGACAGCATGCCGGCAGATGACTACACGGGACCCCAACCACATAAAGTTCAAACGCCAGACGCGTTTCGGGAATAGAAATCCCTTCTTCTATGGCGTGATGTTCTTAAGCAAGTGACTAGCGCAGTTGCATGACGCACCTTTATTTTCAACACCTTCCCTTGTGGGTGTGGCCAAAACTGCGGCATCCTGGATGTTGTAGTGCGCCAACGGTCCTTCCCTGTGGGCGCGCTAATCACTTGCAAAAATTAAAAACATTGTTCAAGTCCAAGTGGGTGGAAGCGGGCGTCCGCTGTCATTTACCCCGCTTTAGTGCTGGCATTGTGAATAGGCTGGCGCTACCCTGCATAGATGCCAGCCAAACTCTCTTCCTGATGCACAAGCGCCAGATCGGCACTTGCAGGACTCGCCAGACCTGCGATGAGCCTCCTTTCGCGACCGGGAACAGCCGCCTTTAAATCAAACACACACGCAGGAATCCCTTCGAAATGAGGCCGCAGAGAGATGAAAATTGTTTCAGCAATTTAATGACAGCATGCCGGCAGATGACTACACGGGACCCCAACCACACAAAGTTCAAACGCCAGACGCGTTTCGGGAATAGAAATCCCTTCTTCTATGGCGTGATGTTCTTAAGCAAGTGACTAGCGCAGTTGCATGACGCACCTTTATTTTCAACACCTTCCCTTGTGGGTGTGGCCAAAACTGCGGCATCCTGGATGTTGTAGTGCGCCAACGGTCCTTCCCTGTGGGCGCGCTAATCACTTGCAAAAATTAAAAACATTGTTCAAGTCCAAGTGGGTGGAAGCGGGCGTCCGCTGTCATTTACCCCGCTTTAGTGCTGGCATTGTGAATAGGCTGGCGCTACCCTGCATAGATGCCAGCCAAACTCTCTTCCTGATGCACAAGCGCCAGATCGGCACTTGCAGGACTCGCCAGACCTGCGATGAGCCTCCTTTCGCGACCGGGAACAGCCGCCTTTAAATCAAACACACACGCAGGAATCCCTTCGAAATGAGGCCGCAGAGAGATGAAAATTGTTTCAGCAATTTAATGACAGCATGCCGGCAGATGACTACACGGGACCCCAACCACACAAAGTTCAAACGCCAGACGCGTTTCGGGAATAGAAATCCCTTCTTCTATGGCGTGATGTTCTTAAGCAAGTGACTAGCGCAGTTGCATGACGCACCTTTATTTTCAACACCTTCCCTTGTGGGTGTGGCCAAAACTGCGGCATCCTGGATGTTGTAGTGCGCCAACGGTCCTTCCCTGTGGGCGCGCTAATCACTTGCAAAAATTAAAAACATTGTTCAAGTCCAAGTGGGTGGAAGCGGGCGTCCGCTGTCATTTACCCCGCTTTAGTGCTGGCATTGTGAATAGGCTGGCGCTACCCTGCATAGATGCCAGCCAAACTCTCTTCCTGATGCACAAGCGCCAGATCGGCACTTGCAGGACTCGCCAGACCTGCGATGAGCCTCCTTTCGCGACCGGGAACAGCCGCCTTTAAATCAAACACACACGCAGGAATCCCTTCGAAATGAGGCCGCAGAGAGATGAAAATTGTTTCAGCAATTTAATGACAGCATGCCGGCAGATGACTACACGGGACCCCAACCACACAAAGTTCAAACGCCAGACGCGTTTCGGGAATAGAAATCCCTTCTTCTATGGCGTGATGTTCTTAAGCAAGTGACTAGCGCAGTTGCATGACGCACCTTTATTTTCAACACCTTCCCTTGTGGGTGTGGCCAAAACTGCGGCATCCTGGATGTTGTAGTGCGCCAACGGTCCTTCCCTGTGGGCGCGCTAATCACTTGCAAAAATTAAAAACATTGTTCAAGTCCAAGTGGGTGGAAGCGGGCGTCCGCTGTCATTTACCCCGCTTTAGTGCTGGCATTGTGAATAGGCTGGCGCTACCCTGCATAGATGCCAGCCAAACTCTCTTCCTGATGCACAAGCGCCAGATCGGCACTTGCAGGACTCGCCAGACCTGCGATGAGCCTCCTTTCGCGACCGGGAACAGCCGCCTTTAAATCAAACACACACGCAGGAATCCCTTCGAAATGAGGCCGCAGAGAGATGAAAATTGTTTCAGCAATTTAATGACAGCATGCCGGCAGATGACTACACGGGACCCCAACCACACAAAGTTCAAACGCCAGACGCGTTTCGGGAATAGAAATCCCTTCTTCTATGGCGTGATGTTCTTAAGCAAGTGACTAGCGCAGTTGCATGACGCACCTTTATTTTCAACACCTTCCCTTGTGGGTGTGGCCAAAACTGCGGCATCCTGGATGTTGTAGTGCGCCAACGGTCCTTCCCTGTGGGCGCGCTAATCACTTGCAAAAATTAAAAACATTGTTCAAGTCCAAGTGGGTGGAAGCGGGCGTCCGCTGTCATTTACCCCGCTTTAGTGCTGGCATTGTGAATAGGCTGGCGCTACCCTGCATAGATGCCAGCCAAACTCTCTTCCTGATGCACAAGCGCCAGATCGGCACTTGCAGGACTCGCCAGACCTGCGATGAGCATCCTTTCGCGACCGGGAACAGCCGCCTTTAAATCAAACACACACGCAGGAATCCCTTCGAAATGAGGCCGCAGAGAGATGAAAATTGTTTCAGCAATTTAATGACAGCATGCCGGCAGATGACTACACGGGACCCCAACCACACAAAGTTCAAACGCCAGACGCGTTTCGGGAATAGAAATCCCTTCTTCTATGGCGTGATGTTCTTAAGCAAGTGACTAGCGCAGTTGCATGACGCACCTTTATTTTCAACACCTTCCCTTGTGGGTGTGGCCAAAACTGCGGCATCCTGGATGTTGTAGTGCGCCAACGGTCCTTCCCTGTGGGCGCGCTAATCACTTGCAAAAATTAAAAACATTGTTCAAGTCCAAGTGGGTGGAAGCGGGCGTCCGCTGTCATTTACCCCGCTTTAGTGCTGGCATTGTGAATAGGCTGGCGCTACCCTGCATAGATGCCAGCCAAACTCTCTTCCTGATGCACAAGCGCCAGATCGGCACTTGCAGGACTCGCCAGACCTGCGATGAGCCTCCTTTCGCGACCGGGAACAGCCGCCTTTAAATCAAACACACACGCAGGAATCCCTTCGAAATGAGGCCGCAGAGAGATGAAAATTGTTTCAGCAATTTAATGACAGCATGCCGGCAGATGACTACACGGGACCCCAACCACACAAAGTTCAAACGCCGGACGCGTTTCGGGAATAGAAATCCCTTCTTCTATGGCGTGATGTTCTTAAGCAAGTGACTAGCGCAGTTGCATGACGCACCTTTATTTTCAACACCTTCCCTTGTGGGTGTGGCCAAAACTGCGGCATCCTGGATGTTGTAGTGCGCCAACGGTCCTTCCCTGTGGGCGCGCTAATCACTTGCAAAAATTAAAAACATTGTTCAAGTCCAAGTGGGTGGAAGCGGGCGTCCGCTGTCATTTACCCCGCTTTAGTGCTGGCATTGTGAATAGGCTGGCGCTACCCTGCATAGATGCCAGCCAAACTCTCTTCCTGATGCACAAGCGCCAGATCGGCACTTGCAGGACTCGCCAGACCTGCGATGAGCCTCCTTTCGCGACCGGGAACAGCCGCCTTTAAATCAAACACACACGCAGGAATCCCTTCGAAATGAGGCCGCAGAGAGATGAAAATTGTTTCAGCAATTTAATGACAGCATGCCGGCAGATGACTACACGGGACCCCAACCACACAAAGTTCAAACGCCAGACGCGTTTCGGGAATAGAAATCCCTTCTTCTATGGCGTGATGTTCTTAAGCAAGTGACTAGCGCAGTTGCATGACGCACCTTTATTTTCAACACCTTCCCTTGTGGGTGTGGCCAAAACTGCGGCATCCTGGATGTTGTAGTGCGCCAACGGTCCTTCCCTGTGGGCGCGCTAATCACTTGCAAAAATTAAAAACATTGTTCAAGTCCAAGTGGGTGGAAGCGGGCGTCCGCTGTCATTTACCCCGCTTTAGTGCTGGCATTGTGAATAGGCTGGCGCTACCCTGCATAGATGCCAGCCAAACTCTCTTCCTGATGCACAAGCGCCAGATCGGCACTTGCAGGACTCGCCAGACCTGCGATGAGCCTCCTTTCGCGACCGGGAACAGCCGCCTTTAAATCAAACACACACGCAGGAATCCCTTCGAAATGAGGCCGCAGAGAGATGAAAATTGTTTCAGCAATTTAATGACAGCATGCCGGCAGATGACT
This sequence comes from Lissotriton vulgaris, assembly GCF_964263255.1. NCBI lineage: Eukaryota > Metazoa > Chordata > Amphibia > Caudata > Salamandridae > Lissotriton > Lissotriton vulgaris. The sequence goes on from NC_141700.1 coordinate 365,616,080, forward strand.
ACACGGGACCCCAACCACACAAAGTTCAAACGCCAGACGCGTTTCGGGAATAGAAATCCCTTCTTCTATGGCGTGATGTTCTTAAGCAAGTGACTAGCGCAGTTGCATGACGCACCTTTATTTTCAACACCTTCCCTTGTGGGTGTGGCCAAAACTGCGGCATCCTGGATGTTGTAGTGCGCCAACGGTCCTTCCCTGTGGGCGCGCTAATCACTTGCAAAAATTAAAAACATTGTTCAAGTCCAAGTGGGTGGAAGCGGGCGTCCGCTGTCATTTACCCCGCTTTAGTGCTGGCATTGTGAATAGGCTGGCGCTACCCTGCATAGATGCCAGCCAAACTCTCTTCCTGATGCACAAGCGCCAGATCGGCACTTGCAGGACTCGCCAGACCTGCGATGAGCATCCTTTCGCGACCGGGAACAGCCGCCTTTAAATCAAACACACACGCAGGAATCCCTTCGAAATGAGGCCGCAGAGAGATGAAAATTGTTTCAGCAATTTAATGACAGCATGCCGGCAGATGACTACACGGGACCCCAACCACACAAAGTTCAAACGCCAGACGCGTTTCGGGAATAGAAATCCCTTCTTCTATGGCGTGATGTTCTTAAGCAAGTGACTAGCGCAGTTGCATGACGCACCTTTATTTTCAACACCTTCCCTTGTGGGTGTGGCCAAAACTGCGGCATCCTGGATGTTGTAGTGCGCCAACGGTCCTTCCCTGTGGGCGCGCTAATCACTTGCAAAAATTAAAAACATTGTTCAAGTCCAAGTGGGTGGAAGCGGGCGTCCGCTGTCATTTACCCCGCTTTAGTGCTGGCATTGTGAATAGGCTGGCGCTACCCTGCATAGATGCCAGCCAAACTCTCTTCCTGATGCACAAGCGCCAGATCAGCACTTGCAGGACTCGCCAGACCTGCGAAGAGCCTCCTTTCGCGACCGGGAACAGCCGCCTTTAAATCAAACACACACGCAGGAATCCCTTCGAAATGAGGCCGCAGAGAGATGAAAATTGTTTCAGCAATTTAATGACAGCATGCCGGCAGATGACTACACGGGACCCCAACCACACAAAGTTCAAACGCCAGACGCGTTTCGGGAATAGAAATCCCTTCTTCTATGGCGTGATGTTCTTAAGCAAGTGACTAGCGCAGTTGCATGACGCACCTTTATTTTCAACACCTTCCCTTGTGGGTGTGGCCAAAACTGCGGCATCCTGGATGTTGTAGTGCGCCAACGGTCCTTCCCTGTGGGCGCGCTAATCACTTGCAAAAATTAAAAACATTGTTCAAGTCCAAGTGGGTGGAAGCGGGCGTCCGAAAATAAATATAGGTGCGTCATGCGCTAGGTGCGCTAGTCACTTGCTTAAGAACATCACGCCATAGAAGAAGGGATTTCTATTCCCGAAACGCGTCTGGCGTTTGAACTTTGTGTGGTTGGGGTCCCGTGTAGTCATCTGCCGGCATGCTGTCATTAAATTGCTGAAACAATTTTCATCTCTCTGCGGCCTCATTTCGAAGTTATAGTTAGGACCTAGTTTCCATAGGAAATCTGCAACATTCTATTGGGAATAACTTTGGCGCCGGTTGATGAATCTCCGCAAATTTCTCAAAGAAGATGGCTCGCTCCGCTCCGCTCCTTCCCTGAAAGTCTCGGGAAGATTCGTCAAGCGGGGGCTGAGAAAAAAGGGGGGTCCCAAAACGTGTTTTCCGCATGTTAATTTCCATAGGACCTTTAGACACGGCTACAGCCTGAACCGCTGAACGGAATTACACCAAATGTGGGTAAATGGTAAGGTCTGGTACGCAGATCACGCTTTTGTTTAAATGGTGTAAATCCCTCCAGTAGTTGCTGAGAAAATTAAAGTTGAAATCAATTATATATCTATAAGCGAGCACCGTGCGCGCACCTTGCCATGCACGAGCTTCATGCTGATTGGCTGCCACTGTCTGTCAACACTCCTAAACAGAAAATGATGGCAGCCATCTTGTGCCTCAGTAGACCGAGGCACAAGAAAACGGGAAAAAAAAGTGTAGAACTCAAAAAGGGGGCAGGGTAGAAGCACCCTGACCCCCTAGGCCTTCTCAGGGGGTCACACAGGGACCCCCAAGGTAAAAAAAAAAAAAACAGAAAAATCGCGGGGTGCGCACACCCCCTGATTCCCCACCCCCCCCCCAAAAAAACATTTTTTTGCCTTGGGGGTCCTTGTGGGAACCCCTGAGCAGGCCTAGGGGGTCAGGGTGCTTCTACCCTGCCCCCTTATTGAGTTCGAAAACTTCTCAAGCACGAGCTGCATGCTCATTGGCTTTCAACACTTCAAATCAGGAAGTGTTGGCAGCCATCTTGTGCTCGGTAGACCAAGGCACAAGAAAGCAGAAAAACAAACGTGTAGAACACAAAAAGGGGGCAGGGTAGAAGTACCCTGACCCCCTAGGCCTGCTCATGGGGTCCCACAAGGACCCCCAAGGCCAAAAATGTTTTTTTTTTAAAACCCGGTATGTTTATTTAAAAATTACCCCCCAGGGGGACCAAATTGTGGGGTCATAGTGATAAAGGGACCCCCAGTATGCAAGGTGATAAAGAAGGGTGGGGGGTGCCCAATCCCCCCCCCCCCACACTGCCCCGGGGACCGCCACCCTCCGGGGCAAAGCAACGCAGCCCCCTGGCGCATACTGGAGGTTCCAGGTGGGCTAGTTGGTCCCCAGGAACAACCAATATAAAAGGGGAATTAGTTTCCCTTCTGCAAACACACCAGGGGGCTGCGTTGCAGAGAGGTGTAAAAAGGGGCATGGCCTCATTACACCTCTCTGCAATGCAGCTCCCTGGCGCATACTGGAGGTACCAGGTGGGCTAGTTGGCTCCCAGGGACCCCCAGTATGCAAGGGGAATTAGTTCCCCCTCTGCAAACGCGCCCGTGGGCTGCGCTGCAGAGAGGTGTAAAAAAGGGTGTGGCCTCATTACACCTCTCTGCAATGCAGCCCCCTGGGGTTCCTGGTGGGCTAGTTGGCTCCCAGGGTCCCCCAGTGTGCAAGGGGAAATAGTTCCCCCTCTGCAAACGCGTCACGGGGCTGCGTTGCAGAGAGGTGTACAAACATTTTTTATCAATGTATATTAAAAATATGTAATGTAATTCAAAAAATAATATATCTAAAAATAAAAAATGTATAATAATGTAGTAAATCAGTATAAAAAAGATTCCAATTATTACATTAAAAAAATTTTCATTTACAAAACCATTGAAATTCACTGAAAAAACCATAGGTTACAGCCACGTTATAGTTAGGAATTAGCATTTTAAAAACCTTTGAAATTCACTAAAAAAAACATAGGTTTCACACCAGTTATAGTTAGCTGGTCATTTTACTCATACAAAACCTTTGAAATTCCCCTGTTATAGTTAGTTCAGCTAACTATAACTTGCACGCCCACAATGCACTGCTGCTGATGTCACATATTACATCACTCATGACATGGTCAGTGACATCACTCATGACAAAACTGATGACATCTCAAATGACATCCCTGATGACATCACTGATGACATCATCCTTGTGGCAGACCTCCTCTCCTTTGATACACACGATCAAAAATAGAAAGTAACATTTTCAAAAAAATGGAGATACCAATTCCAGTTAGAACAACCTATTCAGTATTTAAACAATCTACATACATATCCAGTCATTCACTAACAGTTCTATATAAATGTAAATGTGGGGTATTTGTAAAGCGCACTGTTACTCTAACCGAGTGTCCTGGCGCTGCAGACCGCTGAGGAACCCGTCCTGGTTTTCCCTGTGAGATGGTCCCTTTCTGGGTATCTCCAGGGTGAAACCAGGCATCCCCGGCGTCTGTGGGGGGCTGTTGTAGAGATGAGGCAAGCTTAATGCCCAGAGTTACCAAGTGTGCTCCTGGTTAGAGTAGGCACTGAGGCGATAATTATCGAGTCAGTTGACCCCTGGTCCACGAACCTGCCGCGTCGGGAATTGAACCCTGGTCCCGGGCCGTTCTCTGCTTACAGGTCTGCCGCCTCTAATCAGTGAGCCACACCTCTCCACTCATATAGGCACTCATACATGTACTCACTCACCATATGTACTCATACACTGTACTCATACACCTATTCATCTTATTACAAACCGACACTCATCTATAGAGTTACTCACACATGCAAATAAACTATCAAACATCCATTTACTTGCATATACAGCTATACACCCACCACTACACTAATTTCTACAGAATCGTACACATACTTACTCTCTAAAACAATCACTTATAGAAACACATACTTATTTATACAGGAACTCTTACAATCTCTTGCTCTCACATATACTCATTTATATACATCAATACTCACCTATACTAGTTTAAAACATATGTAGTTACTCATAAAGATACTTTTGAGACAGTCATTCACTCACTAACACACCCATACACACACTCATCAACCTATAAAGTCATGCACACATGCGGTCTTCAAAACACATACGAACAATGAGTCAGTCATTCATGCATCTGTGCGCTAAGTAATACTCCCCACCGAACCATACAGACACTCATTCTGATACTTAAAAAAAATAATAACCCATATACACACTCATGTAGCTACTCACCACCCCATGCAGCCACTTATATACAAAGTGAGACACTGATACAGATATTTAAATATTTAAAGATTACTCGCTAATACACCTATTCACTAAGATATACTCAATAAGTCAGTTATACAATCAATTTTACAAAAAAAAATCCATTTAGAGACTTATTTACCCATTCAATCTTCCATCGACCTTTAGATATACATATATAAAAAATATTTATTTTTCAGAAAGAGACATTCACTGGATGATGTCATTTGAGATGTCATCAGTGATGTCATGAGTGATGTAATATGTGACATCATCAGCAGTGCATTGCGGACGCGCGAGTTATAGTTAGCTGAACTAACTATAACAGGGGAATTTCAAAGGTTTTGTATGAGTAAAATGACCAGCTAACTATAACTGGTGTGAAACCTATGGTTTTTTCTGTGAATTTCAAAGGTTTTTAAAATGCTAATTCCTAACTATAACGTGTGTAAAACCTATGGTTTTTTCAGTGAATATATATATATACATACACACATATACACACACCAATATTTTTGTATACATAGGTTTAAACAATTAAATACTTTTTACAATAATATTCTTTTGAACCACCAACATATAAAATGTGTTCTTTTTAAATTGCATTATAATGAAATACTGCATAAAAACATATTGTTCAAATTGTTATATTTAACAAGCAACATATGAGAGCTCAACAGCCATTGCATATCTTTGAATTGAGCTACTTACAAACAATATCGGGAGCTTCTATTAAATTCAGGAAATCATCTTCTTTCTGGTTTTGAGAGTATTTCTGGAGAGAACGCGTGTGGGCGGCTGAAAGTATCTCTTGGAGAATATCGATATTTCTCAATTTTCTGCACAAACCAGTAATCCTCAAAGCTTCTTCGTGACAAATGATGGCTTTCCGTAAATGCGCCTTTCCTAAAAACAAAAAAGACTGATAATAGATTGCGCCCTGAAAGGGTTCATAAGCCATTCCTAACTTCAAAACCGCTATTAACATGGAGGTGACAAAATGCTTTTTGTGATGCTTTACTGAAAAGACAATTTATTTGCTGGCGATGTCATTCAATGAAGTTTAGAACAGCACTTAAGAAAAAAGTGTCACAAAACAATAAAGCACTAGGAATGTATCTGGCTGATTTTTGGTAGTTTTACATTTAAATTTGTACTCAAAGTACTGATAATGCATATTTAAGCTCAGCTGGATTGTGTGCAGAGAGTGTCCCCAAACAAAAAAAAACTGTGCTTAAAAATACAGGGCGTCTGGCTCAGAGAACATTCTGAAATCAATTGTTCGAAAAGAATATTATAGACTAAACTAATTAAGACTCAAGGAGCAAATAATTAAATCTAACACTTTTAAATAAATTTTTGGCAAATGTCTACATATGCTCCTTTTTACCAAGCTAGTTCCAGGACTTTACCAATACTGAGGTAAATGGTCAGTTTATGAGGGACAATGAGTTAAAACGCCAGGTAGAACTATGGCATGGGGATTCAGCACTGTGCCACAAATTAACAGGGGCGGCTTAGAAAAACATTCACAGAGTACAAAATCTTCCAGGGTTCCGGCCGCAATGCCCGGGAAGTATCCATCTTAAACATTGCCCTGAATGGTGGCTATTTTGTTTATGCATTTTATTTAACCCCTTCAAAGCTTGTGGCGGAACCATTCCGTCATCAGTCACGGTTGGGCTGTGCTGATAACAGAATGGTTCCGTCACGGCCACACCCATTTACATAGGGGCCCAGCACAGCAGGATAATCTCTCTAGCAGCCAAGGTGTAAAGTAAATTGATATAACTAAAATTGGACTGCAGAGTTGACATGGTGCAGTAATGGTTCAAAGCAACACATAAGGAGAGGTGTATCATCCAAAATCATACATTGTACTTCTTATTTCGTGGCACTGGGAAATTCTTTACTAAATTGGCAGTGAGGTGCACTTTCAGCTAGGTAGATGAGAAGGGCTTGTGCCCAGTAAATCAGGTCACAAATTCTGTCTGATCAGGGCACTGGTGACTTGTGTTACAGACTGACATATTTATGCCCATGAAGCAAAGTGGGTATTGTTAATCTGAGATTGGCAATTTTATGTCATGTTTAATTCTGGCAACAGAAACATGCTTTGGAGGAAACTGGCAACTTTGTGAATTAACCATGGTCCACTGCTCATTGGCAACTACAAATACATATAGGGGCCTGATCTTATATATTCTACCACATATCTCTATATTCTGCGTACTTATAATTGTACTACTCTCCGATATGAAGTTTCCTTTTATCCAGACATGTATTTGTGATTAATGTATTGGCTATCCATAATGATACGTTGTATTGCCGTATATAATATGTGTATTAATTCTTTTTCTGTTTTCAAATAACAATAAACATATTGGAACAAAAAAAATAAAAGACATAGGGGCCTGTTTTTTGGGGGAGTCAAGGGTGCCAACGCTGGATGATAATACCAGCAGTAAATAATTTAAAAACAAGGTTGTGGCTTCACCTTCCAACACTTCAACTTGTATGCGGCTAATTCGCCTAGCAGGGAGGTCACTGCTAAGCTGCCCCACTCCCCCACCTTACCAAATCTTGGGGCAGTCTGGTCTGCCTTATGTATGCAAATGAGCTTGTCACAACAGACCCAACAAACATTGTTTCTCACACGCAGACTGATACGCTGCAGGCATAATGTGAGCTTGTTAACAGGTTAAAAGTGCCAATTATAAGGAACCCGAACATATCTTTGGCACTGTGCCTATTATTAGACTTTCTTAGTACTTAAAAGATAGCCTGGACATAAAGTATACATATCTACGTGTACTATTCACATGGCAAGTAATATGGTCCACTTATAAAAATGAAATGAGATCTTTAGCTTAGGGACATGACTAAGTTCTGTAAATGGTTATAGGTTCCAAAACCCTATGCCTTTCAGTGAAGGGCTTACTAAATTCTCAAATACTGAATGTATTTCTAAGTTATGTTTTGGGCTTTTGAAACTTCTATCATTGTTATTAGTTCAGGACTACTTAAAACGTTCAAATTTCAAAATTTTTATGCTGCAATTACTTTTTCTTTTGAAAACCAACAAAATCAGTGAAGTGGTTTCAAGGGTTTAGGAAGGCTGGACACCTTGCCCTAAACCTCATAATCAAGGAAGCACAAAATACCTGTTTTGTGCCACCAACACTGGCCATGAGTTACAACAAGGGATGACTTGTTGTTCCTATGCCTCACACAAGGTAACATTAAAGGTCTAGCATACCTCTCAACCAGATATGACCCCATATTATCCTTAGATTGAGCTCATCACTGGGTTACCAGGTGGGTTAAGAAGACAAAAGGCAATCATCAATTGTCTCTTGAACCCGAGAAGTGGCATACTCCTGCTCTGGTTAAATTATTTCATGATCACCATGTGCCCCCTGTTGGACCACAACTGTGGAACACTAATGCTGTGGTTATCAGAGTGATTGATAACCAACTAAATTTAAGGAATTACCTCAAGAATTTCCTTTGTAGGGCAACGTTTTACGGAAAACACTTTAATGTAATATTATGCCCCACAATACTAGTCTTCTGAATGATGCCCAGTCTTGCTTCTGCAGCAGTGCATTGGAGAGGCTTGCAGCAGGTAAAAATACCACAAACAATGTCAAAGTAAGAAAAAAGTGGTTGAAAAAATAATTAACAGTAATGCGCTATATAAAATAAACATTGGTTGTAAACGTCTACACTGCATGATGTACCGCACTGCCCACGCCCAACAAGATGAATAATGTTTTGGAGCCACATTTCTATCCTTCAAATCTTGGCACCTCCACTGAGGAGCTTACATTTTTCTCAGAGTTCAGGATTCAGCAGTTAACTTGCATAAAAGTTATGTATGTAGTTACCCATAACCCAACAAAAGCCCCATATTTGTGATGAGTCTCAACATGTTCAGGTGAATGTTCATAAATCCTGCACTGGTATATGCCATTACACCTGCACAGTTGCGTATTCATGATAGGCTAAACAACACACTTCAAGGAGAAAATTCTCATTCTTTTGATGAGTGATTAGTTGCTCGAAATTGGGAGTAGTGCTGGTCAAAAAAACAGGAGGTTGTTAAAGAAGGAATTGTTAATTACCTGCAATTCTAGTTCTCTCTCTCAGCGGAATGTCCACTGAAATCATAAGCACTAAATAGTCCTGCCCATGTGCGGTGATCCCGTAGCACTTCTTTAACCCCTTCGCTGCGGCGGCTATTCCGCCGCAGCGCTAAAGCGGCGCGGCGGCCGCATGCTGGTGACGGAGCCGCTCCGTCACCAGCCGCGGTTGAGCTATGCTGATGACGGAGCGGTTCCGTCATGACCCGCCCCGCTCATTAGAACGCCCGCGCAGGCGCGAAATCCGCGCAGGCGCGGCGGCTGGGCCATGACGGAACCGCTCCGTCATCAGCACAGCGCACCCGCAGCTGATGACGGAGCGGTTCCGTCATCAGCATGCAAAGGGCTAAAATACATCTTCTTAAGTGTAGACGTTCGCCTTACTTCAGGAAGGTCAAGACTACAACATAATTTTGTTCAAAAACGTGTTGCAGCCTACAAAGAAAGCTATACTGGCCAATTACTATAATTAGATCAAAATAAGATTAGCAAAATAAGAAATATTTCCATGAGCCGAGTAATTGTTTCTTATAAATATCCTTCTAAAAACTTTTTGTAAGAGAAATGGAGAAGAAGGAATGGAGCAATATAGACATATGGGCTACAGTAATGTAGTCATAGAAACTAACCCCGCATCTTTAAGGGCTCACAGCCATTCAGTGTCCCATCATGGCCAGCAGCTGGCAATTACCGCCGTTTACTTTTACAGAGCAAAGGAGAGTACAACTAAAGAAAACAGAATGTGTATTAATCATCTTTGTTTCTTCCACTGGGGAGGAGGGCAGGTTGCTTATGATTTAAATGGAGATACCCCTGAGAGAGAACTAGGGTTACAGGTAAGAAACCATTCCTTCTCTCTAAGGGGATGTCCATTGATAATCACAAGCACTGAATAGAGTAGCAAGCCCATCCGTACAAACAGTGGTGAAAGAGAAAAAGATGGACCCTAGAAATAACTATGCAAGGAGGTTCCTAAGGGAAGCCTGTCATACTTGAGCATCTGCTCTAGCATCTGCGTTCAAAGAATAGTGTCTTGTAAAAGTATGAACACATTTCCATGTAGCTGCTTTGCAGATTTCTGCAAACAGAAACATTCCTCATTAATGCAGCTGTTGCTGCCTTGCCCCTGGTAGAATGGGCCTTTGGTCTACCAGACAGAGTTTTATTTGCTTTCTGGTACCATAACAGGATGCAAGAAGCTATCCACCTGGATAAAGACTGTTTAGTGGTTGCCAAACGTGTATGTACAGCAGCAAAACAATTGATCTGATTTGCATATATCTTTTGTTTTGTCTAGATACAATTTTAAGACCCTTCTCGCATCCAAATGTGGAGAGAACCTTCTGCTGAAGTAGACAGATTCTGAAAGAAAGTAAATGTTTCATTAATGTGAAAATCCTAAACAAATTTGGGCAAGAATTTCAGATGAGTTCTCATAACCACTTTATTGCTTTGAAATATTATGTATAGTTCAGGAGACCATAATGCGTGAACCTCACTAACTCTACGTGCTGATATAATGGCAATAAAGGGGCTGTAATGAGGCTTTATGAAAAGGTTCGAAAGCCCGTGCCATGAGAAATCAAAGTACTACGTTCAGTTCCCAAAGATGGAAAAGACAGCGTATTGATGCCCTCTAAGTCTGGGACTTTGAAAAAAGAGGTTTGTGAAGGATATTTTCTGTAGACAGTAACAGCTGTCAAATGGACTTTAATAGAATAGAATTGTAATCCAGATTTCACCCGTTGAAGTAAAGCTTCTTCTTGGCACTTAATTAGATTAATGTTCATGTCAGAACACCCAATATAGAATGGACATTTAGCTACTTTTAGAATATTCCTGCATTCTTGAGGGAAAATCAAACGTCCATATTATACGAGTTCAGGAGCCATGCTTCTGAACTCAAACAGGAGAGATTGGGATGGATCATTTGGCCTCCGAACTTCATGAGAAGGTCCAGTCTGCACGGCTCCTCATGTGTGGACGTTCAAACATGTGTAGTAGGTCTGTGAACCACTATTACTGGACCACTCCAGGGCTATCCATATCATTCTGGCCTTAGAGTAAGATAATTTGATGATTACTGATGGATCGGGGGTATCGGTAGAAAAGCATAGAGAAATTTGCCAGACCAGTCGCTACATAGGGCATTGCGCAATGCCCCTGGTTGGTAAAATCTCAAGGCGAAGTTTGGGCATTTTTTGTTTTCTGCAGAAGCAAAAAGATCTAGGTGAGGAAAATCCAAAATGCAGAAGATGTCACGAACGACAGCATCGTTTAGCACCCACTCGTTATTTTCGTGAAGAAGCCTGCTTAGGGAGTCTGCTTGTATACTCTGGACACCAAGTGGATGGGTTGCAGTGATCTTCAGGTTCCTGGCCAGCAACCAATTACATATTGTTTGGTGTTTCTTGCTTGTACAGATAGTACATCGTTTTTGTATTGTCTGTCTGAACAAGGAGGGATTCCATCTTGAAGGATGATAGGAAAGACTTCAAGTGCCAAATGAAGAGCTCCTAGTTTTAGACGGTTGATATGATAAGTCATTTTCTTCGCAGACCATGATCCCTGAATTTGAAGGTGATCAATGTGTGCCCCCAAACTACTAACAGAAGGGCATTGTTACTATTGTTTGTAAAGGAACATCCTCATAAAAAGGCATACCTTGTAGAAGATTTTTCAGTTAACACCACCATTTGAGGGACTGCCTTGCTTTGAGGGAAAGTGTGATCTTGTCTTCCCAATTGCCTGAGTATTGACTCCACTGGTCCTATGGACACTCTTGTAATGGTCTCGGGTGGAAATGGCATTTGGCTTCAGAAATTTACAAGATGCCATTGAGCCTTGAATGTATGACACTTTCCTTACCGTTAGATGAAATATTTTCATGAGATATTGACATTTCTGATGTATGGATAACATTTTTTCCCATGGAGGATACACTTTTGGTTTTATGGTGTTGATAGTCGATCCTAGGTAATGAAGAGACTGAACTGGTGATGAGGTCGAGTTCTGGTGATTGATATGAAGACCTAGCTGATTGAGAGTAGAGACAGTGATTTGATAATGATGTTGTGCTTGTTGTCGTGTTGACGACTTGATAAGCCAGTCATCTAGATAAAAGTAGACTCATTTGAGTTTCCAGAGATGTGTAGTGACCACTGCCATGCACTTTGATAAAGTTCCTTGGGCTGATTTGAGGCCAAATGTTAGTACTTTGTACTGAGAGTGATGATCGTGTCCTACTACAAATCTCAGGAATTTGCGGTGTTTTCTGGCTACTTGGATGTGAAAGTATGAAACCGAGCCAATCTCCTTGATGGATTTGAGGATAAATGTATTTTGAATTCATCTCTATAAATTCATTTGTTTGCGACATTTAGTTCTAGTGTGAATCTGAATTCGTTTTTCAGACCTTTATTTTTCATCAAGAAATAATGAGAATAACTCCCTATTTCTCGATTGTTGGGAGCACGGGCTCCATCGCATCCTCTGCAGAAGAATGTTCACTTCTGATCTCAGCATCTAAAGATGTTGATTGGATGATTTTGATGGAATATTTAGTGAAGGGCTGGTGAACCAGATACAATAACCATTCTGTACAATATTATGTACCCAGGCATCGTTTGTGATAGATTTCCACTCAGCTGGATTTTTGGAAATACTTCCTCCTATCTGAGTGGGTAAGAGGAGAAGAGCAAGCAAAGGTTCATTGCTTGGGGCCTGCAATTTATTAGCCACATCTTCGTTTTGATTGGCGCCTTTGATGCTGCTAAAAAGGCATTTTTTGCTGTAGTTTTGGTGGTGTCCTTGAAATTACTGATGGGTTTGTTTGAACCCTCTGGGGATAAAATGTCTCTCGCAAGGGTGTTTTATCTGTTCCTTACATTTTCCTAGACCAGCTGCTTTTAAGGTATCCGCTTCGCTTTTCATTTGAGCCATCTCCTTGTCCATATGGTTCCCGAATAGAGTGTTACCAGAGAAAGTAAGGTTACGAATATTCTGTTGAGATTCCTGTTACAGAGCAGGATGCAAAGCCAAGAATGCGCCTGGGAGCTAATCTGTGGCAATAACCATGGGCTGCTAGCAAAGATGAATCGGCAGCAGCGCTGATCACTTTGTTAGAGACTATCAGGCCTTCATTTAAAATGTCTATGAAGTCCTCCCTACAGTCTCTTTGGAGATCATCTGCAAATTGTTGTACGGAGTCCCATAAGGATCTACCATATCTGTCAAGGAGGGCAGATGCGCTTGGAGCTTTGATGTTCGTAGATGCTGTGCCACATACCTAGCATCCCACCGATTCTAGTTTTCTGCTTTCTTCGTCTGGTGGAACCGATGATGAAGGAGTAGTAGATTGAGTTTTCTCTGCAGCCAAGATAACAACTAAATCAGGAGGAGGATCTGATCGCAGGAATAACAGGCCCTGCTTCGGAGGCTTATATTTTGTCTGAAGCCTAGATGAAATTGCTTTGGCTGAATCTGGTGTGATAAAAAGTTCCATTGCTGGTTCTAACAAACCTGGATCCAGCTGCAAGAGTGGAGATGCAGAACTTTGATGAAGTCTTAAACTTCACCGATGCAAGAGTGGAGATGCAGAACTTTGATGAAGTCTTAAACTTCACCGATCAAGCCATTGATGGAGTTGGCAAATTAATTTAAAGTTAGTTTCATAGCTCCTCGTATGAGTACCTCCTGCAAGGTTTTTATGTCATTAATTAGTGAGACTCTTGGCTGGAGAGAGTCAGTCAAACTTGGTGATTATCTCCCGTTGCTAGAAGACGAGGTTGAATAACAAGACCTCTTCTGCATAGTGACAGAGACCTGAGCATAGGAAGATGTCTGTGCCTAGATGAGCGCTGTGACGAGGAGTGTCAAGAACAGTGATGTCTGGGACTGTCTCTTCATTGAGATCTGTGGCGAGAGTTTGACCGACGAGACTTGGATCTCTGTGGAGCAGCTCGAGGCCTCACTGGCGAAGAAGTTTACAAAGGTGCGTTTGTCTGAGGGACAGGTTTAGGACACAGTGTAGGTGCCGAAGAAGCTGAAGAATTCAATGGAGGAGGTTGCAGGGAAGCTGGAATAAGGACTTGCGATGATGTAGAGTATGCCCTGGAGTATTCTGAATAAGAAGTTAAATGCAACCCTCTTGCTCTAATTTTTCTGATACATTTCGCAGATCTGGTATGTCTTGATGTTGAAAGACTTCTTCACACAGAGTGTCTTCTAAGTCTAGAAATCATGGACTCCCACGACGCCGAATGTCTCCTGTGTTTTAACGTCATGGAATCCTTTGACGTCTACCTTCTGTGTCTCAACATCAAAAGTTGTCTCCTCCTCTACATCGAGCCAGCTTTCAATGGCAAGCATGTTGCCAAACTACCTTGTCTCAACATAAATGTCCTCGATGTCGACCTGGAACAACTTTGCTTTTGTGGACTTTTCCTCATTTCGGATCTCCCTCTACCAGTGTCCTCAGAGAGAAGTGGAGGGGCCCTGGTTAGGCAGACCCTCTCATAGCTCACATGAAGTCCCACCTTCAGATTGCACTACTTGTTGTCAGCACAGCTCTTGATCTCCACGAAGGCGAATCTACACTCTATCCCTCAGGGTACATCTGGAGAAGGTCTTGCACATCGGTCAGGATTGTGACTGTCAACAAGGCCGAGAATACAGAGATCATGGGTATCTGATTTGGCCTTTCTATCTGCCACAGGTAGGACATTTGTTAAATAAAGAAAGCATTTTATTTGCCTGAAAAATTATTCTCCTCTCAGTAAATTACAGAAAAACATTTTAAACACTCAATGACGTTGAGTAAAGAAGTTGAAAAATAGTCTGATAAAGATTTTATGAAGATAAAAGCAAAAAAAAGCAGAGCTCAGATCTCCCAACATCCTGTCACAAGGAGTCGGAAAGAAGAACAGAGATAACTACCACCTGCTGGGCATAATGGGACAGTGGAGGGCTATGAGCTCCTAAAGGTGCAGTGTCAGTTTCTATGGCTTCTTTACAGGCTGCAAAACGTTTTTAAAACTATGTCCTAGACTTAGCCTTCCTGAAGTAAGGTGAACGTCTACGCTCAATAAGATATTTTTTAAAGAAAAGCTACGGGATCCCGCAGATGGGTGGGACAATTATTAATGGAGATCCCCGGAGAGAGAAGACAAATTTCACTGGTGCGCTCCGAATAGAAAAGCCTATTCCTTGCAATGAGCTGCAAGGAAATGTAATGGATTTAAGGAATGTTTCAGAGACATATCTTTTAGCAGTTCGCTTTCTGACCAGGCCCTTCTTTCTATATAACCACAAAGCCAAAAATAATTTAGATGTGAATGTATTTGGTTGTTTTAAAATTCCCTTGGTAAAAAGGACATGCTCAGTGGTATTCAGATTTTATCAGATATTTTCTATTTGCGTACCTACCCTGTTGTGTTCGTTGAATGTTGTCCTTTAGTATTGTCAAGGGGGTTAACCCCTCTGGCATGTGATCATACAACTGTGACAAGGCTTTCTCCTGTTTGTCTTCATCGTCGCTTAAAGTCACTGAAAAAAACACATTGAACACATTAATCTTTATTTACAATGGGTGTTTTCTCAGCAACACTGCAAGTCATAGGCTGAAATAGAAAAATACCTCTTTAGTATTTCTAAAACA
The DNA here is from genome assembly GCF_964263255.1 of Lissotriton vulgaris. Lineage (NCBI taxonomy): Eukaryota > Metazoa > Chordata > Amphibia > Caudata > Salamandridae > Lissotriton > Lissotriton vulgaris. The sequence continues at coordinate 365,631,511 of NC_141700.1, forward strand.
CATTGTCTTATACCTAAAATAATTGTTCATTACATGATAAAGTACTAAAAATAGGCAAGTTTACATCTGTATTATTCCTTCAGGAGACTAAGGAGAAGTTTGGTTCATGATATAATGCTCAAAGGCCTACCCAATTCTCCTCCTATTTTCATTTGCACTTTGTCCCTCTGAGTAGTTGCAGGACCAGACTCCCACAGGCAAATACTAATGCTGAACCCAATGCACAACAGTCCTTCTGGGCTACCCCTGTGGCCTGTCACATCCTGAGAAAACAAAGCATTCCTTGGTAGGTTTCCACATGGCATACACCCTGAAGAGAGCTGACCTGCAGCCCTTGAGAGGGTGTTCATACATTAACATGGCCCATATTTGACTAACTAACACTGGACTGTCAGGATCACCATTGCATCTATCAGTCCCATCACAAATTTACTTTGTGCATTTTTGCAGTAAGATACTCAGCAAACAGTCCAAACACAGCTTCCATCCTGTAGCTAGGGGAAACCAGCAATGTCCAAATTGCCACCTAAGGGGACAAGCTGGAGCATTAACAAAGAGTACTGACGTTTTCAACTATGTAATTCACTCCAGCGATCTAGTATCAGCACTCACATGTTCTTCGACTGCTTAGGGAGGAGCCTCACCACTGGTTCTCAATACTCCTGTACTCTAAAGACTAAGGAGCGCATACCCCTATTGGGTATCTCCTGTCCCCAACTGACAAAAAAGTTAAATTCTCTGCCATACAACCAGGACAGTGTTTTCTCTCATTTGTATTCACCATTGACAAAGACATCCTGGACAGCCGCACTTCAATGTGCCCACAGCTCAGTTACACAGATCCTAAAACTTGCACAATAAACATTTACTTCCACACCAACAGCTCCTCATGCCCCACCTTACAGAGGTTTAGCTATGCCCTACCTTTAAGTTCCTACCCTCAGTCTCCTCAATTCCCTGCCTAGTACCCGTTCTACATGAAAACACACCAACATACAGAATCAAGGCATCTAGCTGCCACCAGGGCTAAAAGTCTTCCTCGCCATGCAAAGTGTAATTAAATTACATGTTGTGTAATTTGTGACATGACAGCAGTTTGCAGGATGATCCAATAGCAAAATGTCACAATAAGTAAGCTAGAACGTTTGTTAATTAAACACTTACGCTGATGGTCAATATGTATTGTGGCAACAAAATAATGAGTAAGAGCTTTGTAATGTTCCGCCTTCACTTGTGCCATGATGGACCATGAATAAGGGATGTTCTCCTTTATCGGTTCTTGGCTCATTGCTGTGTAGATTTGTGTATACACATCACAGACCTAAGAGGCAAAAATGATCATAAACTTATGGTTAGTTATCTCAGGATTTTAGGAACGGTGAAGAACAACTTTAGTTTTTCATGTGTGTACATAAAAATAGCTTTGAAATAGTCATACCATGTTCAATTCACCAAAGAATGCGGTGAATGGATTAATTAGGGATATGGGTTGTGATGGCTGGGGTAGATGTTGAATGAGGAGGAAATGGAAGATTTATAAAAATGCTTTGTCAAGAGTCTTTGGATGATAAACTGTGGCAGCTATAAGAACAAAGTAAAACTGTCTCTCAAAAGTGCACCTGGAGGATTTCACCCAATATCTTGTGGGCAAATGGAAATTCTGCATCTATACTGGCTACACTGCAAAAATACCAAACACGGTCTAGCATGAATTCTACATGTCCTTCCTGAATAAGAAGTCAGATCTGCTATACAAGCGTTTATCCTTTCAACCCCTAGTGAGACAATACTCTACATACTGGGTCACACGCCGTATCGGAATCCCTCTAGGAGCATCATCCAAACCACACCATTTGACTAAGAGACTGAAAAAGTGTAATAAGATTAACAAGTTACTTACCTTTGGTAGAAAGACTATCTAGCAGCAGGTTCCTTACCTTGCAATTATCCCCAGGTGTCAGACTGGATCTAGAAATCTTTCGTGAGCACTACCTCTGTGCATCTGTAGGTGGCGCCGCTCTGCGAGGCAACGTGAGCACCATAAGTGATGTGTGTGGTGCCTATTTAAGCACCACACCATTGTGCTCATGTCAGTTGCTTTTCACGGCTTCCACGCCAGAAGAAATAGGGCCATGAAAGAGAGAACAGCCCTTAACTCTAAAGTTCATTTGCTAAGTGGGGAGGATGGTGTGTCTGTAAGGAATCTGCAGCTAGACCAAGTCTCTACCACATAAGGCGTTACCGAAGGTAACTAACGTGTTCATCTGATAAAGACAGCTAGCTGCAGACTCCTTACCTTTGAATATATACCCAAGCCATACCTTCCCTGAGGTGGGTCTGTGAACATGGTTTAAACTAGACAGTCCTGCAGGACCAAATGGGAAAAGAGCCCATCTCAACGGACCTGACTGTCCAGGTAAAAGTGTTCGGTGAACGTATGCAGTGAGCCTGCGCTGCTGCCGGGCACATGTCCAAGATCAGAACTCAGCATGATAACGCAGTGGTCGCATCTTTTGATCTGGTGGAATAAACATACAAGCCCTCCAATACCTAGCAGATCTTAATGCAGAGTACGATCCATCAGGAGATGGTTGATTTCTGCACAGCCTTCTCTTTAATGGCCTGACATATCCCACAAACAGTCAATCATCCATCCGGAAAGGTATTGTGAGGCGGAGTATAAAAGGTAGGCATAGTAATGGACTGACCTATGTGATATAGGGTGACTATCTTCGGCAAGTGGGACACTCGAGTCCGAAGAACCAACTAGTCTGAAAAGAAAGATACATGTGGAGGCTTGATGACTACAAAGATGAATGGGGCGTCTCTGCACCCCAAATCCAGACGCACTGCTGTGATCATTATTTTTGCACTTGTTAGTACATGTTCCATTGTTTACTCCAAAGAATCCAAAATACTCCATAGATTAGAATGATGTTACTTCCTTTATTTTCCAATGCACTGTCAACACATAATTAGCCAATGTTTTTCCATAATACTTTTCCTGCCACGGATATGCCACAACAGGCCTTTTTCCGGGCACGTATATAAAACATAAAACATCCTTAATATTCAATGATGATGTAACCCAATGCATTTCAAACTTTTTTTAAGTTCTTCCTCAGGGGTCCACTGAAAAATTAAATAAAAACATTGCTGTAAACATATTGCTTAAATAGCTGCAGTTAAATACAATTTGCACCAAAGTCACATGACTGTACTGTTTATTTCGATCACCCCATGGTAATATGTGTTTTAAGCGCTACCCTCGAAAACCGGAGCTAAAACGCTACCGTGATTGAATTAAAGTGAATCACCACATTGGCTTTCTTATCACGATGTTAAACCCTCCTGAATCTGAAGTTCGGTACCCAGTATACCACCCCCGTTATTACCCTTCAAATCTCAACCCGAGTTTATCTTGCCTCATAGTTCCATACCTGTAATATTAAGTTCTAATTGCACGCACAGTGGCGGTGTCGGACTGCACGCCATCTTATCCCGTAAATTAAGCTACTAAGATGAAGTCCCGCCTTTTTATCTCGCCTATCCCAGCCTAACTTTACCTTCCACTCTGCAAAATACTACCTCTCCCATAATACATCTCCGCGGACAACCGGGTTAATGTGCTTAGTCTCCCTGCACCTGCGTGATTCACCAGCTGATTTCTTACTATACCCCGCCCACCCTGTTGATCAAATTAAATGCGCAAAAAACGATCTCTCTAACCACGTTATATTAATACGTGCAATTTACATTTCACTTGTCAACAATGTAAAAAACAGTAAAACCACATTGTAAATGATAGATCATGATGCTCATGTCCTTGCTCAATGAAAGCAAAATACGCCTCAGCAGGTTCCATTAACTTTTTAAAGATGTGCTTTTCATGTGAATTTTCCAGTCCATCAGAAGTTTGTTGATCAGTTCATTTAGCTTTTTCATTTCTTTTGTGGGTGCTACGCGCAGGTCGGGCAGTAAATATTATGATACTTTTTGTGGAAGTTGCCGTGCACTCCTCATTTCACTTTTTAAACCATTGTGCTCCATTTTCTTTCCTTTTGAAACGTTTTTGCGTGCTCCCTGGATAACGTGGTCCACCCATTACCACGTTAACGATTACAAAGATGAATGGGGCGTCTCTGCACCCCAAATCCAGACGCACTGCTGTGATCATTATTTTTGCACTTGTTAGTACATGTTCTATTGTTTACTCCAAAGAATCCAAAATACTCCATAGATTAGAATGATGTTACTTCAGATTCAGGAGGGTTTAACATCGTGATAAGAAAGCCAATGTGGTGATTCACTTTAATTCAATCACGGTAGCGTTTTAGCTCCGGTTTTCGAGGGTAGCGCTTAAAACACATATTACCATGGGGTGATCGAAATAAACAGTACAGTCATGTGACTTTGGTGCAAATTGTATTTAACTGCAGCTATTTAAGCAATATGTTTACAGCAATGTTTTTATTTAATTTTTCAGTGGACCCCTGAGGAAGAACTTAAAAAAGTTTGAAATGCATTGGGTTACATCATCATTGAATATTAAGGATGTTTTATGTTTTATATACGTGCCCGGAAAAAGGCCTGTTGTGGCATATCCGTGGCAGGAAAAGTATTATGGAAAAACATTGGCTAATTATGTGTTGACAGTGCATTGGAAAATAAAGGAAGTAACATCATTCTAATCTATGGAGTATTTTGGATTCTTTGGAGTAAACAATAGAACATGTACTAACAAGTGCAAAAATAATGATCACAGCAGTGCGTCTGGATTTGGGGTGCAGAGACGCCCCATTCATCTTTGTAATCGTTAACTTCCACGTGGTAATGGGTGGACCACGTTATCCAGGGAGCATGCAAAAACGTTTCAAAAGGAAAGAAAATGGAGCACAATGGTTTAAAAAGTGAAATGAGGAGTGCACGGCAACTTCCACAAAAAGAGGCTTAGATGACAACGCCTGCAGTTTGCTGACCCTGTGGCAGATGCATTTGCCACCAAAAAACCCGTCTTGCTCGTGAGAAGCCTAAGAAGACCGGTATGAAGCAGCTCAAAGGGAGCACACATCAGAAAAGTAAGAACCAAATGTAGGTCTCGTTGAGGCATAACAAATGGAGTTTGTTGAAACATGTGCCGGAGACCTTAAAGGAACCTATTTACAAAAGGGGACTTGAAGAGGGAAGGTTGATTTGGCAGCCGCAGGAAAGCAGAGATGGCAGGTAAGTAACCCACTAGGGTGCCCAATGCAGAGCCCTAGCTGGGCAAGGGCAAGGATAAACAACAAGACCTGAGAAAGGAGAGGCAGATAAGGGGTCAACCTGTTTGGCTGTGCACCATGCCACAAGCTTGTACAATGGTGGCATATACCACCTTGGTGGAGTGACGCCAAGCTGCCAAGATAAAATCATAGACTTCAGGCGGGAGATGAAAAGCTGTCAACTGCTGCTGCTCAATCTCGATACATGAAGTACGGTGCATTGACAGGTTTGGGAGCAGAACTCTCCCCTGCTGCTGCAACAGAAGATCCTACCAAAGGGGTTGCCTGATTGGAGGACCGATGGACATGCTCAACAGCTCAGGATATCAGTCTCTCCGAGCCCAGTCGGAGACACAAGGATGATTGGGTTTGGTCATTCCTGATTTTCTTGAAAACTCTAGGCAGGAGTGGTATGGGTGGAAAGGCATACAACAGGCCAAAGCTCTACTCAAGACAAAACGCGTTTCAGATTGAGATTCACCTGGGTAACCCAGCTCAGAAGAGCTGGAATTGTGTTTTCTCTGCAATGGTAAACAGATCTAGCCTAGGTTTTCCTCACTACTAAAAAAGACCTTGCACCACTGAATGATGGAGGCACCACTCATGATCTGCTAGGCATCTTTGGTTGAGATTGTCTGCCCTGGTGTTCAGAGATCCCGCCAGATGTTGACCCACCATGGAAATGCCCTGACGTTCCAGCCAAGTCCAGAGAGACCGGGCCTCCTAACAGAGGGTTCTTGACCCCACTCCACCCTGTTTATTGCATTACCACATGGCGGTGGTGTTGTCCGTTAACACCTGCACTAGCCTTTCTTTGATGTAGGGTAGAAAGGCTTTCAATGCAAGTTGGATCGCTCGGAGCTCCAACATGTTGATGTGGAGTCTGGATTCCACCAGAGACCAGAGTCCTCTGATCTCCACCTCTCCCAGGAGTGACGCATATGTCACTACTATCAGATCTAGCTGGGGATGGGAGAGGGGTCTGCCGCTCACTTAATTGTGGTTTGTTAAATACCACTGCCGATTTTTGCTGTGCCCTCTGAGATCAGGAGCTTGTTGAAAAAATGTCCCTGATGTTGCAGCCACTGGAACTTTAGGTTCCACTGCAGAGTACACATATGCCAGCAGGTATAGGTCTCAAGCAGGATGCAGGAGGCCATGAGGCCCATCGGTCTCAAAGGTAGTCTCACTAAATTCCAGGATAGAGGCTGAAACATTGGTATCATAGACTGCATATACTGGACTTGCCGTTCGGGAGGAAAAGCCGGAAACTGCACTGTGTCCAGCCCAGAGCAAAGGGATTGTCTGAGAAGGGGTTTGGCATGTTGATAGTGAACCCCAGATAGTGCAAGAGGCGTGCCGTAATATGGAGGTGGGAGATGACTGCTTGGGCGAGCCTGCCTTCCACAATCAGTTGTTGAGATAGGGAAGACTGGTACCCCTGATCTCTGCAAATGAGCTGCAACCACAGTCAGTCACCTTGGTGAACACCTGAGTAGTGCTGGTGAGACCAAAGACGAGCATAAATAACTAAGTGCTTGTGGCCTGCCGGGAACTGCAGGTAATATCTGTAGCAGGCGGGACAGGGATGTAGTAGTAGGCATCTTGAAAGTCCAAGGCTACCATCCAGTCTCCCGGAACCAAGGCAAACAGGACTAGAGCATTTTTAATTTCTCCTTCCGCTGGAAGATTTGAGAGGGAGTAGGTCTAGGATAGGGCAAACTCACCCGTCCTTCTTGGACCTAAGAAGGTAACGGAAATAGCAACCACAGCCTGCTGCTATCGGCCCCCTCTCTGTGGCTCCCTTGGCCAAGAGAGTCGCCACTTCCTGGTTGAGTAAGGAAATTAGGTTCTCTTTCAGACGTCGTACAATCTGGAGAACCCAGCAGTCAGATGTGATTGGCTTGCAGTGGTGAAAGTGATGGTGTATCCTGTCTTTCAATGGGTTCCCATGATGATCAGAAGGAAAACTAAAGAGGTTTGGAAGCTGCAGCTGCAGGGGGAGTGAGGGACTAGCCCGACCTCTGGCTACATGACCCATTAGACCTGTGGGTGCCGCATAATCAGCCAGGCAGGGGCTGGGAAGCTTACATGCCATGGTGGCTGGGCAGGCAGAGAAACCCTTCCTTTTCCAGGAAAGTATAGAAAGGCAGACTGGGGTTTGCGTGGGAAGGCCCCAGGACATGTCATTAGCTCTGCTCATCGTTGAAGCGCTCTAGCACTGAGTCTGCCTTGTCTCTGAGGAGACAGGAGCCATCAAAGGGCTTATCCTTTAACGTGGCTTGGGCATCCACTGAAAAGCTAGTGGTTCTCACCCAGGCTGGTGCCAAAGGGCTACAGACAATGAAACCACTCTGCCCAGTGTATCGGTCGTATCCAGCCCACAGCGAACCGTGAACTTAGTTGCGTCCCTCCTGTCAGCAACAGCCTGAGAGAGTATGGGTCGGGACTCCTCCGAGACCATAGGCAGCACCTGCGAACTGAGTTGCAGAGTAAGTGGAGTATCGCCCCAAAAGACATGTGTGGTGTTCACCGACTAAAGTGCCAGGCTGGTGGAAGAAAATCTCTTCTTGCCTAAGGTATCCAGCCTCTTGGATTCCCTGTCCGGTGGAGTGGTAGGAAATGCGCCAGGATTTGTTTCGGACGTAGAGGCTGGAACTACCAAGTTCTGGGGAGGGGTGTTGGGGGAGTAAGTTGAGGGCTCCTGAGGTGGGGCAATGGCAACAAGCTATTGTCCTATTCACAGGAAACCATGTGCAGGGCTTGGACCATGACCCAAGTAGGACACGTCCATGAGGACTCCATTAAACGGGAGAAGCGGTTCAGGTCGGGTGACTATTGGTTGAAGCACCTCCATCAAGACGTTTTTTTACTGAGAATCACAGAGGGAAGAGGAAGGACTAGGACCTCAGCTGCCCTCCTCACCACCATTGCAAAGGAGACTCCCTCCTCCATAGCCACGATAAGAGGAAAGACCAAGCCGGTATCTGGAGAGGTGTTCAAACCGCTGGCCATCCGTCAAATCCTCACACCAGTTGTCCTTATTGAGTTCTAGGAACTGGTATTCGTAAGGGTCCACTGGACCCTCCCAATCTTCCCCAAGTCCTAGCCCATAGATATAGGGCCCAGGCTCCGGCCTGGAGGGAATGGCTCCAGTCAGCGTTGGCATCGGACAACGCCCAACCGGATCCGTGTCAGGGATAGTAGTGACGCCACTGGGGACGCCGGCAAAGAGATCGGCATTCGGAAAGGTTGAAGTGGCACGACCGGCGTCCACCAGGTCCATCCACGGGGTGAGCCTGCTGGCTGAAAACCAATAGGGGCCACTAACGAGCCCGCAGGGCCCCAAGGCACACCAGCCTGCCCGGATATGAGGTGCATGGCCTTCTAAAACTCAGAGTTGGTCAGTGGTCACCCCAGCTTCAGGAAGCCCCCGCAAGAGCAGAGGTGGCCCAGGCTCAACTGCAAGGTCAAGTCTTGAATGTCGACGCTCCCTTGTGTCGTCAGATGACTTCCACGGACAGGACGAACTCCAAGATCTCTTTCAATGTTTGCGTTTCTATTTGTTGTGGTATTCACCCAAACGCCCGGATGACTGAGACTGCGACAAAGCTCAATGGATCCGTGACTGATCCTTGGACCTTCTTCTCCACCTGAATCGAGACCGAAGCGGCGTCGCACATATCAATTCAATGTAGGTCTTTGTGTCATGGTCGTGCTCGAGACACCAGAGGCAGACTAGGTGTGGATCTGTCAACCACACCCACATCTGCTGGTGTCAAGTGCCACAGGGCTTAAAACCAATCTTTCTCGTGGGCATCTTGCCAAACCAGGAACCAACTCAAAAAGTCTTCCACCAAAGGTCAAAAAAGGTCAGTCAAAAAGTGCCTGGGGTATCTCTTTTCCAGACATGTTCTAACTGGCGCGGAAAGAAATGAACTGACATCAGCACGCTGGATTGGTAGCTATATAGGCCCCGCGCACTGCACCTTTGGTGCCGACGATGCCACGGAGATCATAATGATGGATGCCTTCTACGAGCGCAGGGGTACTGCACACGAATAAGTTCTGGATCCAGTCTGACGCCTGGCGATAATTCTAAGGTAGGCTGGTTTGCACTTTGTAAATGCCTTTACATATGTATGTACTTTCATGCCTCACCAGGTAGGAATTCAGTACAAAAGGGGATGGAATTCAGCAGCACATTCCACAACCGAGAATCCCAGCTTCTAAATACATGTATGCTCACACGATTGGAAATACCACTGTGCAGGTAAATATTTTTTGCTCTATGTTATGCTCTTTTTGTACACATTGCTGAGTAGCACAGATTATCGGTGTTCTCAGGAAATACCTGCTTGATCTATAATTCTTTATTTGCCATCCAGCATTGAGTCACAATAAGATATATGATACTCAGGGTAGGGAATACTAGTATTGACTCAAATATAGTTGTTTTTGCAATGATTCTGTTTCTTACACTGCTATTTTTGATATGCTAATGGTGAATGCCAGATCTTGCAAAATCTCAAACAATTAAATAAAAATAAGGAACTATTAACTACTAGCAGCCCGTCCCGACGTTGTCCGGGGGGGGTCCCCTTTTGCGCAACCACCACCTTCAGGGCCCCTAATTAGCTGCACACAGTTCACCGCTCCTCCCCGTGCTAACGGGCCGCTCCTCCCCTTGCTTCACCCACCTCTTAGCAATAAACCTCATCTCCGGCTGACCAATGCCCTGTGCAAACACGCACACATGTCTCTCTTTATTATTATTTTATTTTGCGTTCTGTCTTTTATTTCCGTTGTGAATGTGGTACCACATTGGAGACTTCCCGCAGGCGTGTGTGAGCGATAAAGGGCCGCTTCTCCCCTTGCTTCACCCATGTCAGCCCGAGTCCTTTCCTCCGCTCCTCCCCGCGTTCCTCTCAGCCGCACATTGGAGACTTCCCGCAGGCATGTGTGAGCGCTAACGGGCCGCTCCTCCCCTTGCTTCACCCACCTCAGCCCAAGTCCTTTCCTCCGCTCCTCCCCGCACTTCACTCAGCCGCACACGTTCCGATCCTCCCCGCGCTTCACCTACCTCAGCCTGAGTTCCTCGCTCCTGTCCGCCCTCCTGTCCACCGCTCCTCGACCTCCTCGCGCTCCTGTCCACCGCAACCCCCCGCGCTAGATGATGTCAGCACGCACGTTCACGTCGTTAGCGCACACGCCCGGCGCTACTTCCAAGGGACTACTTTTTTATGAATGTATATTTTTTATAGAACGTATATTTTTTGGGTATATATAGCCTATGTCACTCTGCAGACCCTGACAATTCTAATGATGTATCGTGTGTTTGGATTGGCGCTGTGGTTCCCGAGTTTACCCGCCTCAAAGGTTCAAAGTTCTTACTTTATAATAGTAGTATAGATAAACAGATGCGATTCCTGTAGCTAATTTCTACACAGTTTTGTGATGACATGATCACAAAGTACAGGTTCATACTGGATTAGGTTGACATGATATTATTAACTCCGGCGCCCATCATTGGCAGGGCAGGTAGCAGGCCTTCACGAGGGGACCATAATTGACTCCCCCCTCAAGACCGCAGGGACATCCAAGGAGGCAATGATCTCTTCTTTTAGGAGTAATAGGCTGGGACACGCAAGAGGTGTTCCCCCAAGTGCTAGTAGCGCATACACACCTGAATAGAGGTATTGTAGGAAGATAGAGTGTCTTTTCTCTACTCCTATTTATTATCTTAGTATATCAATCACACGGTCCTGACGAAGCGCATGGGGATCCACTAGGGAACCAATGACGGCTCGAAACATGTGGACCAGCACGCACATTCACAGTCACACAAGGGCACTATGAGCAGTGGAGTAATACCCTGACCTCTATGCTATCTATTAACAGAGGTGCCCGATGCCCCTGTAGAATTCTTTTACCTTCACCTCCCGGACCAACAAATAAAATTAATCCTCACAGCACCGGTGGGGTAATTTTAAAGCATCAGCACGCACCGTTTTAGGCCCACACACCCACATGCACAACTGCGGCGTCTCCTAAAAAGATCTCCGACAAACAGCCCTCTCGCGGGGCCCATAGGGGACAGCAGGGCCAACCCACAAGGAGCAACGCCCGATGATGAAGCATGACACTCGCAAGGGTGTGTGAGGTCACTAAAATTCAAAGGAGAAATTCCCCCACCTTCATCTACTGGGGACACTGTATATAGAGACTTATCCTTTCTTCTTTCCCCTTTCCTCTTCATACGTGACTAAATAGGTTACGAATCTGAACTTTTAGGAACAGTTACCACACAGTGATTAGATGATATCATGAAATTTTAATAACGCCTTTCATAATTAGCATACTAAGTGGTACGCTAGTGTGAAGTGTGCATGTAGATGACCAATCATCAATGTACTGCATTCTTATGTAAATTGATATTTAGTTATTTTGATATTTGCTGTCAACGTTAGCAAATATTGTTGCCAAGTGTCAAATTAGCTCTCTAAATATGTGTGAAATATTAGTTATTTACACGAAAGAGTAACACAGATTAGCAATAATTTATAAACATACCTTCGCTGCTTCTTGGGCAATTTTCACAAGTGTGAAAAATTCATTCCGTATTCCAGAGAGGCTTATTTTCTCAAAGAAGCATTCCTGAGCTTCAGCAAGCATCATTTTAACAAGCACGCTCAGCATTGCAGGGCTCATGTCGTAACTAGGCGTGTGAGTGAATGTCTCCTTTAAGTAGTTGAGAACACCTGAAAAAACATAATGTTCACCTTTATTAAAGCTGAATACAATTACACTGAAGATACTTTAAATAAATGACAGATAACCAAGGGTAAGCAATAACATGAAGTTAAAAACCATTAAAATAATGCCTGTGGTGAGGTGACTTTTTGATTCGGTATACCCCCCTGAATCTTTCAGTAATGCCATAGCTGGAAGATGATCGGTCAATGTATGTCAGACCATGTATCCCATGCAGGGCAGACTTCCAACATACATTTTTCTTATCCAGGGCTACCAGGGAAATCTTGGCAGCCCTGTACAGGAAACCAAAGAAATTAACAACTTTAGCTGGGTGAACAACCCCAGCCAAACATGGTCATTTGCATTTTCATTTTCAAAAACTAGCTCCGCTTTGGAGCTTTGTTCAGAAAAAACAAAACAAACACTTTGCGGAGCCGACTCATTAAACATGGTGCCCATGGAGAGTGTATACTGGAAAATGGTGGTGTGACAGTGCAATATGTGTACCCCGGGGCTACCTGCATAAATCCTTCACAATGCACAACATGGACTGCGCATTAGGAGACAAATGAAAATCTGCCATTCTTTCATTTTGCTAGGTTGCTGTAAGCTCTCACTGGACTCATGAGCAGGAAATGTAGACTTGGGTGCCCAGGGTTCCTGGTGTCCATCCTGCTGCTGAGGCCTTCAACGTGGATGTAGCAGAAAGTTGCAGGGCCAGTGCCACACTGGAGAATGCTAACAGATGGGACCGCTCCTCTGAGTCCCCAAATGGATTGAATATTGGGATCAAGCAGGCATAAGGAGATCTGTTGAGCAGTGGCAGCTGAGGAGTGAGCTGTGACAGGCCGGAGAGACCCTGACATTGTGGAGGGCTTAAGTGGGATGTTGATCCATAGAAGAAACTAGAGGATGAGACTATTCCTGTAGCAGGAAACCACAATCAACTGTGTGACACGCGACTTGCTGGTGGGCCGTGGTGCCCATGTTGCACTGAACGCTGCTCGGGAGGTGAATGCGGAGAGCGAGAGTGCCTGGACTTTGTGTCCATGTGGACATTACTCCTGCCCCTTGCGCTGATGGACCGGCCCTCTGCTGCAGGCACTGGGGCTACAGTTTTGTCTTCACCTCGCTGATGAGGAATAGCACATCAAACATCTGGCTACTTTTCAATGCGATGGGTAGCTGCATGGCTAACCATGGTATCCTAGCACTCGCGCCCATTAAAATAGAGAAGGTCTTCAACTCAAGCGTTCAATTCACTAGACTGGGTATATCTCTGTGTGGGGTTCCTAAAAATGAGACTAGAACATAAACTAATGAATAGTGCAGATTATTGTACGTCCACCTCATTGCCAAGGTCGAGACTAGAAAGTCCATTTCTGTGCAGATACAGATGAGAGGTGCATGCTATGTTGCCCATTCTCCACCATTGTTTCCTTGCAATGGAACCAATTGTTGTGATGTTCAGCCAAATGGAAAACTGGAGGGCAGGGTGATTCACTCACCTCCCCTATACACAAGTGCTGTATTGTTATACTTTTGAGATCTAGAGACTCACCAGGTCAACATCCTACGAGCCCTACATCCTACGAGCCCTAAAGAATTTTGGTGCAGTGTTGGGGCTACACATGAGCAATGTTAAATACTGGCAGTGAATTAACTGATCAGTTACCCCATCTGCCACTGAAGTGGGAGTGTATGACTTTCAAATCCTTGGTGTCAAGATTTACTAGGAAAAATCTAACCTAATAGATAGCAAGTTTACTAAGTACCTTTTGAGCATTCAAGAATCTATGACTTTTTGGAGGAAACTACCAAGAGGCAATAGGAAGGATGGCCATTGCCGAAATGATTCTATTGCCCCATGTCCTTAGTCTATTCACAGAAATTTCAGTCTACATTCCTACCGGCTTCTCTGAAGAACTAAATATTGTCCCAAGAGACCTGATTTTGAGTGACCAAAGGCACAAATTGGCCTTATGTAAACTTTAGTGCTTCATTGACAAGGGTGGCCTTAGAGTTTCAAATTCCATAAATTATTATTTTGTTGCCCAACTTCAGTGGGTTGCATGCTTGATAGTTGGCCCTCTATTTGCTGAGGCTAGGCAAGTTTGAGAGCCCATGGGAGTCAAATCGCTTCTCCCCACTGTGACTGCGTCCCTGGTTTTCACCCTGTCGAGGATTTATTCTCCCAGAGGTGGCAAATTTTTGCTGGCATATCGTACTAGCCAGAACGAAAAACAAAGTTGGCATGCACTCCCAACTTGCCCTTATGGTGTATCCCGAGCTTAAGAAGATGACATTGACTACTGATACCCCATCCTAAATGAGCAATTCCTACTCTTTATCACAATAACTAGTGCTGTCAAAGATCTGGCCACAACATACTATATACCACTACAGCCCATGTAGTGCTTGAAAACATGCGTAGCATTGGTGGCGCCAAGAAGGCAATCAACAGATTATTTAAGCGTTGACACAAATGACCAAATTATGTTGATGACATGCAACAAGTAAGTCAGCATGGACGCTTGAATAATACTCCATCATCTCAAACATAATCAAAGTATGTGCTTCTTCTAGGATATCATACTTGAAAAGGTAGATGCTGAACTGAATAGAAATGGTCTGAGATAAACTTACTGCATTTCTATATGAAAGACAGCAGCTCTAATGCATCTCACTACCCCATGGCATAAGTGCTGTACAGCTTGAGAGACCAGAAAAAGTGTTCAATTTCTGAGTATGGAACAAAATAAAATATTTTCCCATTTACCCTAAATATATAATCTTGCACCACCTAATGCTCACCAATGCTGCCTTCAGGGATGGTAAAACAACATAAAACCAAATTAGCTATAAAAGAAAAAAACAATGCAAAGACAATTAGGATTGGTCATGCACGAGCTGGTCGCCCAGCTTATGTAGCTAGGTATACTGCTCCAACTATGCCATAGCAAGCATGTCTCTTTTTCTCTATCAAATGGGCCTTTTTGTCCATTGCCACTGTTGGGGGCAACGTCACTACCCTCAACATCATACCTTCCAAACTACAGACAGCAAACAAACCCTAGTGTTCCTAAAACTAGAATGCACCCGATGCCACAAAGGCTGTTGCAGCGAGGCTAAGGCCATATTATTGAGTCCATTCAATGCCCAAGACTGCAAGGTTGCCTAAACCATTCCTAGCTGCAAGCAAGCAGCACCAAGTTATGTCCACCTGCCTTCCGAAAGTCGGATGGGGCAGACTAAGGTGCAGCTGGAATCTTGCAAATATAAAAGTCCTGTAAGATTTGGCGGCCATGTTGGAGGAAGATGATTTATTTAAAATGTTTTTTCCATCATCAGCAAGTCAATGAGGATTTATCAGCAATGGTAGTGTAAGGAGTGGTGCTTTTTGACTTTTTATTCTTATCAAAGGTCCTGGTATACCTTTGGTACCGTCTGGTATGAATCTTCTGTGAACATATTTACTCTAAGACCAACCTCGAAGTAAATTAAACAGGAGAGACACACGATCTGTTACAATACTATGACTTTACTCCATGGAGAGGAATGTCTTTGTTTTTCACAGAACTGAGTTGCCTACAGGTGTGTGCGGATGCTGGTCCTAAGCCTGTGATAGTTAAGACAATGTGGCGATGCTGAAATTTGTATTGTACATGTATACTCATTTTTGTCCGTCACCACATGGTCTCAGCTTGTCTTAAGATTTTTCACCACACCTTTCCAAACCGGACCACAGATTAGGTTCAAATTTACAAACTCAGCCCAATTAGGCCATAGACAAGGAAAAAGAGTTAAAAGTTATTTCTATTAATGATTGTCTGTTGATTATATTGGTAGTCGCTGAACTTGGAGGTAATGTGGTCGCCACTCTAATAAGGTTGTACTAACTATTGTCCCCATCTTAAACCCCACCCCAGAAATCTTGTGGTTTGCCATTTGCTACTGTTTGTGGCTATCCTTTCAAGGTTAGGATAAGAGGTACTATTCCATACTCAAGAAAGTATCTCGGTTCGGACACAAAATGATTGCCGTCACTCAAAGATGTGAACAGCACAGTCTATATTTAAAGCCAGAGGATTTTTCGCTCTTCCTTCTCCACGATCTCACACCAAGTGGTGATAACATGAGCCTCAATACTTACAGCCCCTATGATTCATGACAAAATATAATTTCACCAAATCTAATCTTATTAGGTGAGGTTTTATGTCCGAGTTAATTTCTCACTAAAAAAAGGACAATTTGAGAAAGAAACAGAAATCTTAGTTTTACCATATGACTGCACTGGATTTTAGACATAGACCTTTCTTACTGCTTTTCATACCTGCAGCCTTCTGGAAAGCAGTGACGGCATCATCAAGTCCAGTTTGCGTCTGTCTGTTACATCTTGTGCCAATCTGTGTGTATAGGGCCCCGATGTTAAATAAAATACTAGCTTTTTCTAATGCTATATTTTGCTGACACACTGGCACTCCTGTAAAGGAATCATACCTGGAAAAAGAAACCACAAATATGACTATTTGCATAGGATTGGGAAAATATAGTGTTATCATTTGTTTCAAGCAGATCTTTTGTTTTTCATGTGTGACCTACAAGTACAAACTAGGATGCAAATCACATTATCAAACAATTACCACAATTTCCAATAACAATTGTGAAAATGCGAGCTTGCCTCGCTAGGAAGCAACAATTTCAGCTCTTACCTTGAAACATGTTTCATCAGCGTGACAGTCACTGTTAATGGAGCAAGAATCACAACCTTGGCCAGCAGAGCATTAACATCACATCTAATGTTAAATTGGCTTACACAGGGCACAATACACTTTCAGCTTGTCACTAGAGAAGTATATGAATTGCTAATGACTGAAAGAAAAAGTTACTCACCTACAGTATCTATATTTCTGGTGAATAAAATGTCTTCCCAGTTGCTTCACCTTATGAATATGCCGAGGCCCCAGACTGAAGCCCTAAATATTTTCTCTTAACTATAGCTATCTACTACTATGGAACTCCGATCATGGCTTCATCCGCCCCAGAAGTGACAACACCAGTCTATGTAGGGTGCTGTTTGGTCCAATGTCATCAATTATTTACTTTTTCAGCACTCAAATGAGGCATGTGTTGAGGAACCAGACTGAGCAAGGTTAATGGCAGTAGATGATCATACATCGAAACGTAAAACAGCTAGATAACTTGGAAGTTATTAGAACCTGCACTACTTTAGAAGGGGGGTGAAGTGAGGACAGTGAAGAATCTGAAGGAAAATATAATATCCACACAAAATACCATTATACATTTATCAAATTGCACTTCTAAATAAGCAGTCTTAGCCTTTGGCCTTCAATATGCCACATTGATTAAGCTTTCTGTCAGTCAAAATGCATACCTTTAGTCTTAGAATAATGTATCTTTAGGTTCTACACCTGATTATCTACGCCTGCAAAAAACACCATATTCACCCACTCCACATTACTATAAATCTTTCAATGGATCTATAGCAAAGTTATTCTCTCTCTCCCCACCAAAATTCAATATCCCATCCAGACTAAACACACAAAGGACACTATGGGCCCGATTCACAGAACTAACTTAAGACAAAATCCTAAACTTACTACCATTTTGGTATTCACAGAAGGTTCTTACTCATTGATGAGTAAGTGCCTTCTGTGAATACCAAAATGAGTTACTCATTTTGGTATTCACAGAAGGCACTTACTCATCAATGAGTAAGTGCCTTCTGTGAATACCAAAATGGTAGTAAGTTTAGGATGTTGTCTTAAGTTAGTTCTGTGAATCGAGCCCTATGTATCACCAACATCTAACCAAAAAATATGAACAGTTTCATTCTGCTCATGGAATGTCTTCGTTACTTTCACTCAGTCCTATTCTTAACTGCCTTCACTGGAAACTTGATGAATCCCAATAAAAACAGCAAACCACAGCCCCCCACACTGTTTATGCAGACAAACTTGTATGCAGGCAGGCAGAAATAACCTATACTTCAACCACTCCTTAAACAACCGGCAAGGTTGTGCAGTTAGTCTCCTCCTCAACATTTTTATCACATCTATCCACACAGTATTACAGGGAAACACACTCTCCTGTGAACACATCCTATTATTATGTTTTATTATCAATTTAAACTCACTTAAGCTCATACCAACATCTACCATGAATAATGCACATTTACCTAACACACCCATGTACCAGACCAACACAATCCATCATGTCAACTAGTAACATTGTCTCTATTTCTCCTTTAATGGTAGGTAGTATGTCAGAGTACTGAAAACAGAAACGGTGTCTTACGAAAATATTGTGGCCCAAATATCAAGAACCAAAATATTGTTAAGGCAATTATATATAGTTTACTATTCTCAACTCCACATTCATGTACTTTAAAGGCATAAATATAGTCAAACTGCAAATATGTGAAGTTAAGTATAGTAAACCTATACGTAACTGGATACTTGCGTTCATGATATTGTTGTAGTTAATGTTTTGTTCACAATATATTTATAGGACGATATTACGCCCATGATATCCAGTAATTAATGTACCTCCAACATTAGCACTCTCTTAAAACACACCATCAGCACTCTCCCTTTGGCCCCACCCTCATGCTTTTAGCTTCCACACCACATTACCATTTGAGTTAAATTGCTTCATTACTTTCACAGCCAAACACATTCCCATACTTTGGTTCATTAAGAACTCCTATGCCCCCTGCAAACACTCACACTTCCCACCCACACCCAAATCATCAAGCCCTTTGCATGCTCATCAACGTACTGATCTGCCTTTCCAAAATCTACAATCCTCAATGACTTGTAGGTGTGATACCAATCTCTACTTCCAACTACCAATATCTGGTGACTCAACTCTTCTCTAAAAAGATACACCTTTCTGATAGACTCGCAGTTTACCTCCCAGCCAAAAATCTATTGAAGGCCCTATAATCTAGGTTTTACTATAGACAATATACAAATCCCAATGTCACACAAGCCTAAATTCCTACCAACTCATTAGAATCATATTTCTTGTACCTTTATACATCCAGACACCTTCGGTGACCAAATAATTCTAACACACTTTAACCTCTCTATGCATCCTCTGTACAATACTCCACAGGGATTCATCCTGGCTCTCTAAATGCTTACTTGCTATATCTCCTGATGCTGTTCACGCACCTCGCCCTCAACCTTACTGGTGAGCATCCCTTAACGGTTAACCCGGGCTATCCTTATAGCTCTTTTCACCAAGTCACCTAGGAACATTTTATTCTCATTCAGCTCCCCCTATCACCACTTTGCTGACAATACTCAAATCTTCTTCGTTCATTCTTTCACATTGACCTTTAAAAAAACAATCTCCGACAGTAATGGCCATTAGAACATGTATGCCTCTTACTACTTCAGGCCAAACACTTTTAAGATGGAAATATTCTAATTTCTAGTGTTATTTGCCCCTTCTTCACTGCCACCGTCCCCCACCAAAACACTCAAATTACCTTCCTCTGCTAGGAACGTCTGTGTATAATTTGACTAAAAAGTTATGTTAACTTCCTTCATAAGCTTCACTAATCATCTCCTCTTCAGGCTCCAGGAGTGTTGCTCTCCTCTAGATAGAGCTATCTACTCATCAATGCATACATTTTTAATCATACTTTGTAGACCTCTAATTCCCCACTCATCCTGTGCTGTATCTAGATTTAGGTCTTCTGAACACTAGTGTGCCTGCGTCCAATGCCCTCCTCAGCCATCTTCAAGTAAACACTTCCCTTCCTGCATTCAAGACCACACTCAATGTTCTCCAATGCTGTCATGAGGACCTGTTGAGCTGACCCCCTCACACCCTTCAGAGGATCTCTGACCTTAACAAGTTGTATATTGTTTTTATATAGAAATTCTTGAATCATACTTAAATCATTCTCGGTCATCGAAATAGGAGTCTCACAGTAAAACTAGAAAGCAGTGCCATGTTAAAAATAGCCTAGAAAAAGCCTAGAGAACATGGACTGTAGCAACCTATCTCTATCATTTAAAAAGAACTAAACTCCAGGCTGTCAAGCAGCAGCCCCCTCTGGAATACTCCCCTCAGAGGCTTCATTCCCGCAGATTTTCTAGAGCATGTCCTGTGGAGGGCCCCTCCCCTAAACCATTGCTCAGTTGAACTTTACTTTTCCTAAAAGTGAGAGAAAAACTGACAATCTATGCTGTCAAACTTCACTAAAAATGAACCTTTCAGGTCATACGGAACCTGTGGGGAAAAGAGCCTGCATTCTGAGGATCAACATAAGGACTGCATCTAATGTCTCTACCCATCTCACAAGGTAAAAGATCGCAAAATATGTCGTACTTTTTCATCCAAACCTTAAAAGACAGAGAAGGGAGACTTGTTATGGCTTCAGAGGCTTAAAGCAAAGGATGCTCCAGTTTCTGAGGAGGATAGTGAGGATTCTTCAAAATCTACAAAAAAGGCTCAAAAAAGGGAGAGGTAAGAAGGTAGATTATATCAAGAACCTCCCAAAAAATGTTTTGAAAAAAAACCACCATGGCGTTTCAAAGGATCGAAGTCCATCAGAAGAATGTTTTCATTAAAAAAAAAAGAGGACTTCTCACAAAAGTCAGAAAAATCAAAGCCTGAGCGAAGTCCATCAGAAGCATAAAAGACTAGAATCTCCCACCGGAAAATCAAAGTCTGAACCCGCCACACCATCTACAGACAAGCTGACGACGACTGCACCGTTGGTGAGAAAATCCGCTACAACACTCACATAGTCGACAGCAACACCATTGGTTTCAGCAACAGTGACGACAGTGACTGCCGTCAGTAATTCAACGACTACTTCCACGACTACTAATTGTTTGACGATCCTCGCGGACCAGAGAGAAGGACCTGAAGCTGTCCGCCTGAATCTAGAGATAGCCGCCAGGTGTACCTTGATGGAAGAATGTGCCAGGCCTGACTTCGCTTGAGAAAGAATGTAGGGCAATATCTGGTGAGGAGCAGAAGAGAACGGATGGAAATTCTGTCGGTAGCACCATAAGCAGAAACGTTTCCATTTCACGCGATAGGTCTTATTCGTACTTGGTGCAAAGGCTTGAGATAATATTTCTTTACACTCCTGAGGGATATTTAAATCCTGGAATTCCCGGTGCTCAGGTGCCACTCTGTCAATTGGAGAGAGCTCGGTTCTGGATGCAACACTTGGCCCTGGGACATTGTCAAAAGAGATGGAATGGGCCGTAGGTGAATTGGCTGATCCCGAGACAGCAGGAGAAGCTCTGTGAACCAGAATTGGCAGGGCAATGCTGGTGCGATCAAAATCATTCTGCAGGGTTCCGTCTTGAGTTTCCTGATTAGCCTCGGAATCAGGGGAATTGGAGGAAAGGCGTAAACAAATGTGCCTAACCAGGCTATCGAAAGAGCATTCCCCAATGAGCAGCGATGGTGATCTCTGATTGCATAGAACTGGCATTTCCTGTTGTCTGGGGTTGCGAATAGGTCTATGGACGGAGTGCCCCAACATGCGAAGACTCCGTCGAGAGTGTCCTGATCCAGTTCCCACTCGTGACAGACTGATTTCAGACAACTTAAAGTATCCGCTGTCGTGTTGAGTGTACCTGGGAGATGTTCTGCTGAGAGAGAAACTCGGTTGAGAATTGCCCATTCCCATATGTCTTGGGCCTCCCTTGATACAACTAGAGATCTTGTTCTGCCTTGTTTGTTCACGTAATGCACGGCCGTCATGTTGTCCGTACGAACCAGTACCGTGGAAATCTGAATTCTTGGAAGGAAAACCTGCAAAGCTAAATGAATTGCCTTGAGCTCCAGAAGATTGATGTGGAAAGTACGCTGCTCTGGCATCCAATGACCGCTCACTTGTAGGTCTTGTAAAACAGCTCCCCAGCCTTCCAGCGAGGCATCCGTGGTCAGAACCAAGGGAGATGGAGCAATCTTGAAAGTGAGACCCTTTGAGATATTGTCTTTGTTCGTCCACCAATTGGCCGCCTTCCTCATGAGAGATGCGACCATTATCTTGTCATCGAATGAGCCTCCTGCCTGGCGCCATTGCCTGTCTAGCTGCTCCTGCAACGGGCGCATACGTAGTATGCAATGAGGAATTAAGGGTATGCAGGATGAAATCGATCCTAGGAGCGACTTTTACAGACGGACCAATAGAGATCGTCTCCTTTGCAATTGACAAGCCGAGAGAATGAGCCTTCTTTGTCTTTCCTCCGATGGGAAAACCTTGCAGCATCTTGTACCCAGAATGGAACCTAGGAATTTGGCCGACCTGGATGGGTGAAGGACCTATTTGTTCCTGTTGAGTTGTAGACCCAGAAGATCGAAAAGTCGAATGCAACTTTTGACTGCTCTTTTAGTTGCTTTAGAAGATGGAGCTTTTATCAACCAATCGTCTAGGTAGGGAAAACGTTCTAGAGATTGTCTTCTGAGACACGCTGCCACCGGGGCTAAAACCTTCGTGAATATCCGAGGAGCGGATCTGAGCCCAAAAGGCAAGACTTTGAATTGAAAATGGCTCTTAGCTACTGTTCAGCTTAAGAATCGTCTGTGAGCTGGGTGGATCGGTAAGTGAAAATATGCGTCCTGGAGATCCAGAGTTGCCATGTAATCTCTTTGGATTGAGAAGGCGCAAAAAATTGTGAAGGGATACCATCCGGAATGACAGCTTTATGAGATAGGTGTTGAGCTCCTCAGGTCTAAAATTGGGCGCCATTTCTCCTCCGTCTTGCGAACCAGGAAAAACCTGGAATAGAACCCTTCTTCTCTTTGAGATAGAGGTACAGGCTCTATCGCTCTCTTGATGAGCAGTTGATGGGTTTCGAGACGTAGAAGCTGTAGATGTTTTGTGCGAGGGGCTCTGGAAGGTGGGAGGTGTTGAAATTCCAATGTGTGGCCAAACCGAATGATATTGAGAACCCACCAATCTGATGTTATGATCTTTCAGCTGCGCAGACAGTGTGAAATACTGCCCCCTACTGATGTTTCCAGGGGTGGAGGAACAGTAGACCAAGCAGAGAGGCCGATATTGACATTTAGAAGAATCTATCCCTTGACGCCCCTGTCGACCTCTTGCAGGTTGGCGAGAGAAAGACGCCGACTGGCCCTGGCGTTGAGAGTATTGAGGCTTGTAAGTCTGCGAAGATTGCGAATAGGAGTAGCGTTGTTGGTATCCTCCTCTGTAGTTTGAAAAACCTTAACCTCTTGCCCCTAGGAAAGGTACCCTGCGATATTGTAACATGCCTAAGGACCTAGCCGTTTCGTGTCCTTCTTGATGTCCTGTAAGGCGTCATCTATATGCTTACCAAAAAGCATGTCATCATCGAATGGTAAATCCAAAATCTTATTCTGTACGTCAGGGCGAAACCAGGTAGCCCGAAGCCAACCTTATCTCCTCAGGACATCCGAACCTGCCAAGGCGCGAAAAGCAGTTGTCCATGGCACAATCAATAATCTCGGAGGAAGATCGCTTCCCCTCCTCCAGGATCTTCTTTGCATCCGCTTTGGAAGTATCCGGTAACTGATCAACGAAAGGAGACAAATCGCACCGCATTTGGCGATCCGTTAATCATAAAAATTGCCAGTGCATTGGAGGCTCGAACCAGGAGGCTGGACATAGAAGAGAATCTTTTGCCCACGTTGTCAAGGCCTCTGCCTTCTCTATCTGGTGGTGAGGCAAGAGGAGCCAATGGATTCTTCGATTTTCTTTGAGCTGCCTGGGAGATTACAGAGTCCGGCCTCAGTTGGCCAACCAGGCAAGCAGGACTACCATCAGGAGCCTTATATTTCTTCTTCAGCCGCGGTAGAACAGGAATAACAGTAGCTTTAGACTGCATAACCTTCACTCCATACATGCTCTATGATGGGGATAGAGCGGATGGATTTCCTATAAGGCTCTTTAATATCATAGAGAAAGCAGTCCGATTGAGCAACCAGAACGGGAAGACCAAATCTTTTTGCAGCTCTCTCCATAAGATTATGGAAACCTCAGATGTCTCCTGGAGGAGAATCTACAGGATCCGGTACAGGTAAAGAGGGATCTGGTATGATATAGTCGTCCCATTCTCTATCCGGATTTGGGACCTCTCTCACATTCCGTTCATCATCTGAGGAATCATCATCATTCGCCTGCCCCGTGGTGATATTCTGCCGTTCGTCCAAAGGTTCCAGCTCTGGTGGTTGAACAGTAGAAGTCGATAGAGTAGGCGGTGGTGGTGGTGGTTGAATGGATTCAGAGGGTTGGGATGGAAATCTCCTCCTATAATCCATCAACATGACCTGTAAGTCACTTATTAGGGAGGAAGGTATAGAAACCATACCCTGTGATTGTTCTTGAGGCCTCTCCCGGGAGGGGGTTTGCCGCTGTTCCTCATAATATTCATCAGAATCTGAGTCCTGGTATTTCACCTGGAGCTGAGATGGACTGTACGCATCACCATAAGGAGTATCTTCCTCATCAGAGTAGTTTTCATCCAAAAGTAATGCAGGAGGCAAAGGCGTCACCCTTCGCGGAGATGTCATCTCCGGTGTAATTTGGCGTTTTCGAATTAAATTTTAACTTTATGCACCGTCGACGACATTGTCGTCATCGATGGAATCGTCGTCAACGAGAGCACTGTCGTCAGAGAAAGGATCATCGTCGACGGTGGAGAAGTCGACGGCACCGTCGACGAGCTCGTCGTCGGTATCATAGTAGCCATCTTCATCGTCGTCAACGTCGACACCACCGTCGGCGTCATCTTCCTTGACGTCGAGGTTATTAATATCGTCAATGACACTGACATAGTAAGCTGCGTCGTCGACGAAGCTGTAGTCGTCAAAGCCCTCAGCGACGGGACCGTCGACGGAGCCGTAATCGACGCCTGATGAACTTTAGCAGCTGTCGTCGACGTACCCGATTATGCCGTTGTCGACGAATGGGTTTTCTTCTCTGATTTTCTCTCCTGAGGTAAAGATGCTGGCTTTTTAAAACCTTTTGTCTTCTCAGATGGTGGAGAGACAACAGAAGGTACTCGAGTCACCTTCTTTGTAGAAATTACCTCAGTCACAAGTCCCTCCCTCTCCTTTGCACCTCGGTGAGGAGATTTTCCGGGACTGGGCCTATGAGACCTATCAGAGGTCTTTTGAGAGGCCTTAGCTGGAGGTTCAATTGAGGTTGAAGGGGAAGACCTACCCCTCTTTTTAGATCTCCTTGAGGAAGAAGCCGAGGAGGAATCCTCGCTGTCACTAGAAATCACATCCTTCTGTGACTTCATCTTCTGGAGCCAGGTAAAAAGTCTTCCTTCCCTGTCTCTCAGTGTCTTGGTGGAGAAGGTTCTGCAGATTTTACAATCAGTGGCCTTGTGGTCCGGGTACAAGGAATAAGTACAATCCTTATGCTTGTCTTCCACATTAAGAATTTTCTTAGAACAGGTAGAACAGGCCTTAAATAAAGCCTTCTTTTCTTTATCCGACATCTTGAAGAAAAAGTAGCTGAAATCCAAAGTTGTAGAGAAAACTAAGCAGGGCTCAGTGGAGACTCCCTTAGCACAACGTGCGGTAGAAAATCTGAGGCTCTGAGGTTCTCTCAGGAGGGTTCTATGGGGTGAGGCTAATCTGATTGGTTATTGCAAGGTTTTGGTCTCTTTTACAAAAAGAGGTGGATATGCTACAAAATGAGATGAGGCACCAATGCTCTCATTCCTATGACGGGAATGTTACAAGCTATGGGAATCTATGAAAGTTCCAATACTGGGGCAAACAATCAGACTGTTTCCTCAATTATTTTAAGGAGACCTCTCACAAAACAGTCAGAGCAATTCCAATTGTTGCTTAAATACAGGAAGAAAAATTAAGACAATGAAAACTGTGAAGATCACAGCAGTCTTGCTGTGTGTGATTGGACAAGAAATACAAAGCACTGGATGATTTGCCAACATGCTTAATTGGACACCTGAAGCCTGATTCAGGCAGCTCAGTGTTGAGCAAAGAATCCATAAGTACCTATCTCAGTGCCACCGGTCAGAGAAGGCAGACATCTGGATAATATCGGAAAACATTTTTCTTCAAAATCAGCAATTACAGTGAGAGCAGCTAATTCGCAGGCAGAACTTGGTCATTAAGATTGACGAATGTGGTCAGTTATTGGACCTTACATTGACCGACTGCCAGACAACATAGACTCAGGTGTAAGAAATTAGTTCAAGAAGGAGAATGAGTGTCCTCAGAAGTTATAGACTTTGCTATGGATATTGCATCCGCCGGTTTCAGGCAACTCGCAGGTTGTGTTACGTAGGAAAGGGTGGCTTCTTTGTAGCTAGAAGTACAAATTAAGATTGTAATGGTACGATGGTAAGACTCTTTTTGGAAAAGATGTTTATGATGCATCACAATCAATACAATCAGATACTGATACTGCAATTTCGTTGGGTACATTGTAATACAAACGGTTGCCTTTACGTGGATTAAGAGGAAATTTTCTTACGGGGAAGTTTTCAGCCGTACAGATATCAAATGTGCCGACCTACCCAACAACAAATTCGAATGCAATACCCACAGAGACAGCCTCTCTCGGCAGCGTACACAAGAGAACCTCAAAGAAAAACGCACGGCCCCACAAGGTAACGACTCATGAAGACAGTGGCGAGATGAAGGCACCGTTTTCACAATAGTTTCCCCCATCATTGCTCAGAGAGTGAATTTCACATTACCTACCACATTAGCAATCAATAACAACAGATTGTTGGGTTTTACACCTGATTACCAAAACCGCAAACGACTCCACCTCAGAAAACATCCCAGAAGCATGTATATCTTTTGAAGTTAGAAATCCTAAAGATGCTTAGCTATAGAAAGAGTCCTTGGAAGCTAGGAAGTAAATGGTTTCTATTCCTGTTTCTTCTTGACAAGAAAAAAGTGAGGGGGATGGAAACCCATTCTGGATTTAAGAAATCTAAAATATTTCAGGAAACAAACGTGTCATATGGTGACGATTCAAGACATCCTTCAACTTCGAAATCACAGCGACTGTATGATATCATTGGATCTCCAGGATGCTTACTTTCATATCCCAATTCATCCAAAGCATTCAAATGCAACATTTTCAGGAGGAGCTGGACGAGCAATGGCTCCAGATTCTAGGATCTTTCGACAATATAATTCAGATTACTCCAAAGATGAGAGTGGCTCTTCTATGGTGGACGAAGATGACAAATCTTTTTTTTTCGGGTCTGATGTCAAACTTCAGTCTCCACATTTTGTATTTACAGCAGATGCATCCCTAGGATGTTGGGAAGCTCATCTTTAATATCTGGAAGTAAATCACAAATGGGAGTCATATCAACTAAGCCTACATATCACTCTCTCTGAGCTCAAAGCTTTAGCATAGTGTTTAGGCACATTCCTACCAAGGATAAATGGATAGACGGATCAACTGTACTTAGACAGACAATACCACAACTATGCTTTATCTCAACAAACAAGGAGGTACTAAGTCTCCAGAATTATCTCAGGAAGCACAAATAATATAGTAATGGTCAATAGAACATCAAACAACTCTAAAAGCAGGTCAGGTTCACAGAACACATGATGTTTTGGCCAACTTTGCGACTCTCCAAAATCGAAAACACAGCTTCCTCGCAACCTGGCATCCAATACTAAGGTCATGGGGGAATGTGTTCGATAGCATGGTCGATAATCTTTGCTTACGCTTTTCTTCCAATACCTCTTTTGCCAAGATTTCTCAGCAAGATGAAGAGGGAACCATGCAGGATTATTCTTACATCTCCAAGTTGACCAAGACAACACTGGTTCACAGAGCTACTTTGCCTATCAGAGAAACATCACATCCTACTACAGCTGGTTCCTCATCTACTAGCAATGAATCAAGGGCAAATACTTCACCCGGATCTGAAATCCTTACACTTGTAGGCTTGGCTACTGAACACTATGAATTTGCACATTAAACATTCCAATAAGAACATTTTAGCCAGAGCGCATAGCTCAAACAAAATGCACGATTTTAATTGGTAGGGTTTTTCTATGGTGTAAGAAATCAAAAATTCATCCCATAACATCCTCATCAGAGGAGATACTACCTTATCTGTTACATTTGGCACAAACAGGTCTAAAGAATGCATCTATCAGAGTGCATTTAGCATTCATATCTTGTTGCAGAAGATCTTCTCAGTCATAAAATGTATGGTCAAACAAGCGTATCAAAAGAGTTTCTTAAGGGACTCTTTAGAGTGTAACCTTCAGTAAAACATATTCCCCCTTTTTGGCATTTGAATACAGTACTTTTGCAATTAATGAAACGCCCATTTGAGCCTATTCATAAGGCAGAAATAAAATGCCTGTCACGGACAGTGGTGCTCTTGTGAGGACTAACAACAGCAAGGAGAGTAAAGCGTAATATAAGCTTTCACCAATAGGGAGCCCTTTTGTAACTCAGAAGTGAACTAGGAATATGAAGAACAAATCCAAAATTCATTCCGAAAGTAACATCCGACTTTAATTTCAATGAACCAATTATTTTGAGTACATTCTTCCTAAATTCAAAGGATGTAGCAGAAAGACTTCACATTCTCTAGATGTTAAGAGGTGCTTGAAATTTCACCTAGACAGAACACGGTTTCGTAAATCAGGTCAACTGCTAGTGGCTAATGGAGTTCCCAGGAAAGGTTTCCCACTTTCTTAACAAGACATAGCATGATGGCTCTTCACAGTCATACAATTCTGTTATCAACAAGCAGGAAGACCTTTGCAAAGTAAAGTACGAATGCATTTCACAAAAAGTGTGTTGATGTCTATAGCTCTGTTTGCTGGTGTGCCTTTAGAGGACGGCTGAAGACAGCAATGTGGAGAAATAGATACACATTCATACAGCACTACTGCCTAGATTTGACAGTGCTGAAGGATGCCCCAGCGGGACAAGCAGTATTAAGACATCTATTCCGGTGATGGTAAGTTCACAGTGAAAATGTCATCCCACTACGACTTTATGCTTGATCATAACTGTAAATAATGATATGTATATATTTATGTATCTATATTATGATTTTTTTTTAACTGCTACCTATTTGGATTCATGCAAAAACAACAAGTTAATGGATGGACTGATTTAACTAATCCCAGCCACTTCCAATCGCTTGGGCCACATTCCAATCCATTGTTTTGTGCCCACCATGCTACCTCAGTTTGGAACCAGTCATATGCAAATCAATCTTGACCCTGCTCCTCATGGAAACAGTATAGCCCGAACTGCCAAGCCAGGCCTTTCCTGGACCGGAAACAAGCATCCTGGGACCGCTTGTACCATAGGTAGGGCTCCTCAGCCAGGTATAGCTTGGTTCCAGTGGCACAGTGAGCCTGGGAACCCACGACTGGGTATACCCGCCACACTTAGGATGGAAAATGCAAAAACAACAAGTTAATGGATGGACTAAATGAACTTCTCAGCCACTGGCAATCCCTTGGGCCACATTCCAATCCATCGTTTTGTGCCCACCATGCCCCCTCAGTTTGGACCGAGCCATATGCAAATCAATCTTGACCCTGCTCCTCATGGGAGCAGTCCAGTTGGAACTGCCAGGCCAGGTCCTCACTGAACCAGACCTCAAGCAACGTAGGACTGGTTTCTCCCTCGTTAGGGCTCTTCAGCCAGGTATAGCTTGGTTCCAGTGGCTCAGTGAGCCCAGGTCCCATGTCTGGGCATACCCAGCACACTTAGGGCGGCAAATGCAAAAACAACAAGGTAATGGATTTGGAAGTCCGAACTGAGGTGGCATGGTGTGCAAAATAACAATGAATTGCGATGTGGCCCTGAGCGATTACCAGTGGCTGAGATTAATTGAAGCATTCCACCCATCACTGTTTTGTATACTTATTGTGTCGCCTCAGATGTGGGTCCCGTACACACTCTGTCACTGGAACCAAGCTGTATCCAACTGATGAACCCATAAGTAGGGCAAAACCTGTCTTGGGTAGCTTGTGTTCCGGTTCAAGGAGGGGCATGGCTTGGAAGTTTAGGCTGGGCTGCTCCTATTGGAGCAAGGCCAACACTGATTTGCATATAGCTTGTCCATACTGAGGGGGCATGGTGTGCTCAATAACGATGCATTGGGATACAGCTTGAGTGATTACCAGTGGCTAAGATTAATTCGAAGCCTCATTCCATCCATCACTGTTTTGAATATCTACTGAGATTCAAGCATGAGAATCTACGAAAAATCCAATACTTGCGAAGAAAACAAGTTACTTACCTATAACTATAGAACTCCAGTAGTGGTATCTTTCATGGATTCACATGCAACTCACCCTTCTCCTCGGAGAGCCTCAACTTATCACTGATGTCATGTTCACACTGGTGTTGGGAAATCTGAGGGAAGGCAGTCTCTGATTAGAGTGTTCCAAGGGGGCTGCAGCCTGAGTGGCTGGGTTTGGTCCTTTTTAAATGATAGGAATACGTTGCTAAAGTGAATGTTTCCTAGCCTTTTTCTAGGATATTTTTAACATGGCACTTCTTTCTAGGTTTACAGTGGGAATCCCATTTCAACTATGTGAATCTATGAAAGATACAAATACTGGAGAACTATAGTTACAGGTAAGTAACTTGTTTTCTTATATGTAATGTAGTGCCATTGATTTGCATCACTCAACAATCATCTTCAGCAATATGTAACCATCTGGTGCCTATGCTCTTATATACCAAGCTTCTCTTTTAATTTCCCAGAGTTGAGTTTTGCACTTGAAAGGCCAGTGAGTAACACTGCCACAGAAATCACACAAACATATCGATATTTAGTCTAGAACCTAAACACAAGATGTTAGCACTCAACTTAATATTTGTAAGACTTTCTATGCCTACTTTTTTTAATATCAGAACTGTAAGTGTGTAAATAAATAAATAAAACACTGTATATTTTCCTTTTTCCATACATGCAACCATTGTTTGTTACAATTAAACATACAGCAAGATACAGCAAATTCTTACCATGTAAATAAAATACCCGTTTGTCTGCCAGATGGAAAAAACCTGTTTTCGACAAGGCCAAGCTGATTGAAATAACTGATCATCAATTCTATGCCTGCGTCATCCCGGCTAGGAGTGCGACACGCCTTTAGAAAAGACAATAACACATCTAGTGAAAGGGTGACACTGCATGCTGATTATACATTATCAAAAAAGCGGATAGACGGGGCTAACATCACAATACTCAAAGATTACACATACAGTAAAAACATCTACAACTATTCAACAACGAACGTCAACCTGTAAAATGGGTATAACTAAAGGATAAGATACATTTTTAACAAATCCTTGCATATAAAATTTCTAGGCAAGTGAAAAAAATAAACATAGAGTACACATTGTAATCAGAATGAGGTATCCAAACGTACTTGTCTTAGATCCATAAAGTCTGCAATTTCATTTTCATAATCTGGCCCTTCTTCACTGTAATGTTCAAGTATGAAGTCCTAAAAACAATAATAGAAGAATGTTTTACCTTCTTTAAAGCTAGGGACTTCATTTACTTTTTATTAAAGATTCATACACATGTTGTAAGTCCTCCTTTCTCCCAAACCTAATGATAATTAATGTACTCAAAAATCATTGGATAGCTGCCCATCTTGGGCCAAGATGTGTAGTTATGAAATTATTTTTTCTGAAACATATGAAACCATTACTTTGTTAAAAAAATAAATTAAATGTGAAGGAGGCATAAAGCAGAGGATTTTTTGTAAATAGCATCAACAACCTCTTTACAATTTTTAAATTGTTAACATTTCCAGAATAGGTGTAGTTGTTAAAATATCCCTGAATAAATATTTTTTAATAGGGGCC
The DNA here is from genome assembly GCF_964263255.1 of Lissotriton vulgaris. NCBI lineage: Eukaryota > Metazoa > Chordata > Amphibia > Caudata > Salamandridae > Lissotriton > Lissotriton vulgaris. Next base: position 365,663,389 of record NC_141700.1, read on the forward strand.
CATGTTCTCAGCTTAATTTTCTCTCTCTCTCTCTCTCTCTCTCTCTCTCTCTCCCTCTCTCTCTCTCTCTCTCTCTCTCTCTCTCTCTCCTCTCTCAAACAGACAAACACTAGCCTCCACAAAAAAATGGAATTGCAAGTCTTCTAAACCCAAAGTTTTCAATATGTCAGCGGGCTACACCACAATGGACTATGCATTTTCTCCCCTCTGGGCTATTCCAAGCGCAAGAATGGCATGCAGATTTTTCACAGGTATTTTTATAAGTAGTAACACAAAACAAGGGCATACTGGGAAACATACTAGTGAAGACTGTACTAATCACCTACCTGCTTGAAAAAGCTAAAGAAAAAAATTCATTATGTGATTATAAAATCAGGCATTGTTCTAATCAGCATGGAGTAGTGCATTGGGGAACAAACTCATGAAAGACGTTTGGGGACGCTTCCATCTAAAAGGAATAGAAATAAGGAGAGAAGAAGAAAAGGTAATGACTGTGACAGGGAGTGTTACGAATGTTAAAAAAGATTGAAAAGAAAATAATAAATAGAGTAGATATAGTATTGGATATGTATCAACAAGAAAATGTAAGTTAAATCCTCAATAACGGGGACAGGACCTTTAATGGCAGATCGTGTAAGACAAAGATGTAGCCGTGTTGGATACTCATACCTGAAGTGATGATCTATCAAAAAGATTGACAGCTCATCAATGTAGGCACTGTATATGTGATATGAGTGGGAAATATTGGAGAATAACAGAAAGCAGACCCATGCAAGCGAGAGAAAAAAAACACTATCGGAGACAAGAGTCTGAGTAGCCATACGTCAGGTAGGAGTTAGACATATGGGCAGAGCACCAAAAGTTGAATAGGAGCAGAGCAACAACCATGTAGCTCTGTGTATCTGGCAATTCTACTCTTTGAGTGACCCCTAGATTAGTGTCACATTTACAAATGGATAAGCAGATGTGTTGATGGCTATGCTCCAAAGCTGCTTTGAGTAAATGCCAGCCTCAAGCGCCATGTCGTTCTGCATAGAGCAAAAAGGGAGTCGGCGGGGAATACAGCAGGCCTGTGACAAAGAAAAACACTGTTGAGAATACAGCAATGTGGACAGTTCCTCGTCGTTGTTTAGATCCTTTTGGCTCTTTGGCTCCGGGTCAGTATTTATGAGGATTCCGTCCTTGTAGGGTAGTGTCACAAAGTGTGTCTCCTATACCCAGTAGTTCTCCTAGCTGCCTTATTCTTGAAGTTAGTCCCCAGATAAACAAAACAGAGTGAAAGAAATGAGGAATTTCTGCCTTGTCGTCCATGGGTGATTCATTTTACAGAATTAGTTAGCAAGTAATAAACTCTATTCGAAAAGGGTAATAAAACATCTCTTCTCACCAGCTGGGGAGGTAATTCTACATTTCAGCAACAACCACTTCTGCCCTGCTCTTCCTAAACGTTTTCCTTTCTGCTCTTACAAGGTGAGCAAGAACCTTGTACAGGGTAGATGGTAGAGATGATGAGGTGCTTGAGACAAGCAGTGGATTGGTCTTTTGTAAGCAAGACACCACTTGCAGACATCGGAGCACTGGTTGCTACAAGCAACACACTGCTTGCTGACAAGCCAGGAAGGGATTGCGCAGAGAGGCAGAGCTCTGGTTGTCAGCTAACAAAACCAAGTGCTAAAAATACGCAGTACAATATAATCATGTACCCTAAAGACTTTCTCGTAAATGGTCCATTTCACATCATTATGTGCATAAAAGCAATACATTTGTCTGTACTTCCTACATCACATAATTACAGCATGGGCTTAAAGCTAGCCATGTGAGAAGAAAAGGTATAAGAATTTGAAAGAGGCATCACAAAACAGAAATACAGCGATCACAAGATGTTTGTGTTGGAGAAAGGTAGAAAGAGGCATTCAAGGCAACTAATTTTTTATTTAGTTTGGTAACCAAGATCTGTAATATTTAAGGGATCCTTTGAGGCTCAGAACAAAATAAAAACTTTTCTTGCTCTAGTAGGATGAGTACTTCTAGAGATATAGGATTCAAAACACCCAACCCACCATTGAAGCTAAATATCACCACTAGTGGTGCAATATCAAGGGGACTCCTTGTCCCATTAACTAACACTGTCTCTAGTTCATTGGGCAACGTCCTTTTCACAAAGCAGCAGGAATTGGCTTGGAGATACTAGCAGAAAAGACAGATGGTTCCCTTGTAGAAAGGAAGTCAAGTATTTGGGGACCACAACTGGAGAGAATAATTGTTGCCTGTTGGTACAGAGTCTATGCACTTGTTTGATACCAATGTGTGACGCGGCTGCATTCAATGCACTCATATGACTAAGAGACATTTCGGAGCATAAAAGAAACTATTTTGCCGTAGGACACGAAGTGGAGGAAAACATACACCATGGATACTCTCCACCTCCCTAGTGCGCATTGGCACATTGTTAGTGACCACACTGCAAGAACGTAAGGAGTAAAAATTATCATTCAAGTTACCTCTGTGGTTTTAGTGTTGTTTCTGATCTAGCAAAATCATATTTCAAAGGCCAATACTGTATTCAGAGGATCATAGTAGATATCTAACTGAATCCTGTCAAATATGAGTACTACTCTCAGTGAAGTGCAAAGGCACTAATATAAGGCAAAGCGGTGCACCAACACTAACCATAAGGATATGTGAGGAAGTAGCACATTTGTTTCTCAACTAGATAAAAACAATAGTTCAAATGTAATCGGGAAATTCAAAGTAGCCTTTTGACCAAAGAATATTTTACAGGAACAGTCTTTTAGAGCTGAATACCATCTAATCTCACAAAAAAGATTTTTCCAATTTTTTTTTACAAAAATCAAAACCTAAAGGTTGTAATGACTAGTTATTTTTACATTTAGTCAAGCGATGACACTACTATTAACACCCACTCATGGAATGTATCAACTCGAAATTGCAATGTTAAAGTTTGTGCTACTTAGGGTTGTGAGTCCCGAGTCATGAATATTACATTGTAGATATAATACTATTTTATATTTATTGAATTTGTGGATTTTTTTAGGAGATGAAACTGTATCAAACTTCTTCTACACAGGTAAATAATAACACCAAATGAGAAGCTTTCCGGTGGAAATGTGATGCAGCTATTAAAAGCAAAATGTGCAGCCGTCCTTGACAACATTTAAAGAAAGACATAGAGAGCGAATTAATGTTTACTTTAAAAACAGTTGCATCATTTGTATAAATTATATTCATTATCCTCTATAATTGTGAGTGTCAATGTATTGTGCTGTTTATCATCACCGAGGAAGGCACAAGGCCACACACCGCATAAATTTAAAATAAAAAACACTCAGCTAAAATAGTTGGTAACATTTTGAATAACAGAGGTAATACTTGTATCTTCCACCAGAGGATGCAATTCTCTTTTCAGACCTGGAGTGCAAGCAAACTAAAAATGTAGTTTCCACACAACGGCATGTAAGAGCCAACAGTGCTGCGTGGGCAACTCTAGGCTTATGACAAATTACAGTGCCCGTGGTTCTAAAACACGGCTAATCAAATTCCTTAGAGCCAACAACGTGGGCCAAAGTTATGCAGTCGAATGTAGGTTCTCACTTCCCTTCTAAAATATTTACTGATTGTTACTTCTGCGCCTCTACTTCCAGCCAAATGCTGTGCCTACTATTGCTGGAGAATGCATGCCATCCCACTGAATCGGATGTTGTTGAAATGAGAAGTATTCTTTGTAGCCCAAATAATTCCAACTTTATGTTATATTAGGTACAAGAAATATGGGGGAAAAGCTATCTGCTCAAATTCCCAAATAGTAATGTAGTCCAACATGTGGTCATGACCCACATAGAAGAAGGAAACGTGCAGTATGGAAGGTAGAGAATTAACACGAATTTATTTATAAATACTGCAGTTAAGACAGTTCAGAAAGCTGAACTAATGGAAAAAGACTGGAAGGTGTTTGTTAGTGATAACTGTGTGACCTGCATTTTTGAAAAACGGCAAACTGTCGAGGTGCCGAATTAGGACAAGCATGAAAAATGCAAAACACTCTGAATGTGAAGAGAAAACCTGCCAACGACAGTGTCAATTCGTTTTCAATTTCTTTCACATCTAATTTACGTTTTCTGGCGCACACACAATTTTAAATGCAATATTCTGATTTGTTCTGCCCATCATTGTTTTGGGAGAGGTATATCTTACTCTTTCTTTTGAACACGCGTGCCTTTTGTAAAAGTAACAGGGGCTCCATCATTTGAAAAATCAATAAATAATTGGCATGACATTTCAATGGAATGTCTCACTTTCATTCCAGGGAATCCTGGCCCCAGTGATACAGTATGGTCCTGGGCTAACACGGAATCCAACCAGTGCAGATCGTGGCGTTTGGACCTTATTTAGAGGAGGGCAGCTAGAGGGGATCTGGCAAACACACAATCCACACCAATGGAGCCTTACCTACCCAATTTAATACACATAGTTGGTGACCTGCTGGCAGCCACCTCTGCTGCTTCTTTCTTCGCCCTGCCAAGGTGTGGTGCCAACTCTACCAAAGAGGGTTGAGGTTCAGTCACCCTACCTACGGTTTTTGGTACGTTTAACACTATTAATGCCTGCCATGAAAAAGATGCAGACTTTCATAATGAGCTCTGGGCAAAAATCCATAACATACTTGGACACGTGTCCCCAGTAAGTTACGGAGGCAAGATACGTGGGCATCGACAAAATATCAGCACTTTTAGGGGAACATTTCTAGTATTGGCATTAAGAGCTGGGAATTTCACCATCCTCCAAGGTTATTGTCAGAATTTCCATAAAATATTAAGCCAACCCCAAAACAGCTCCTCCAAAAGTTGGAGGCAGCCTCATTCACAAGAAAACTTTGCTGCAAAATGAGCCTGATTTCCCACTTTCAGTGTAGAACAGGATGTAGCTTCGCAACACTGGTAGGTGGAAATAGCACCACCAATGCGTAGGCCACATATGTATAGTACATTTGCAAAACAGCTCACTGACACACAAAAGAGGCCTGTAATCACATAGCTCTGGTAGGAGGGGTTTTTATAACTGGGATGTATTAAGAAACTGAGAAGTAAGAGTTTCAAAGTAAGGAGCAGAGATGAGAACCCATTAAACTGAGTATTTCAGGGTGATAAAAATACTGCAGGAGATTAATCAATCTGTTTTTTCAGTGTTCTGGTCCTCCATTTTTATCTGAGCAAAGATTCTGACTTTTCTGATATTGTACATAATCCTATGTGCTGTGTAAATGGTGCAAATAACTTCTGATTCATATGCAGCCTGCATCCATTACCATTAGCAAGGGAAAGACCTTCGCGCATAGTCCCTGCCACAGGACACAACACGGCACAATGCTTAAAAATCTATTATACACTCCCCACATCAACTTGCCTTTTGAGATTTCCTTCTGATAGCTAGGTTACTGTATAATGTGTTGTACAGAGTAAAAGATTTCTATAAATCACATAATTATATTTTACTTTTAACAGTGTGAATGGAAAGAAAATTCCGCAATTGAAATTTTATAAACACTGTCAGCTAAAAAAAAAAGTGTATTGAGAAAGTTGTTGTCTGATGTTTGAAAGAGCTTGCTGACACCTACATTTGTAAAATCCATGAAAGAAAAATCATTGTTTGCACAGGCGAGGATTACTGGCACCCCAAGGAGGACTAACTGAAGTGTCTTAGGGTGAAAACTGGAGGGTGTCCCAATTCAGGAAGATTACAGTGAGTATCTTAAAAGGGTAGAAATCCTACCAATCGTGGGAGAGTTTTCTGATTGTGAAGAACCCTTGTGGACTGAGATTTACTTCCTCAGCAGGTCTGCATGACAGAGCATGGGTCTTCTGCTTCAAAGTTGAAGCAGCGGGACTGGTCTATCAGCTAAAAAAACCTCTAAGTAGTGTACAGGAGCAGTGCTGCTCTAACCCCACACGTCGTGTTTTGAAGCTCCCAAACTTTTTTGAACCAGTCAGTGAATGTATATAGTGATAGATGTGGAGCACAAAAGTAGCTGGAGGCCTAATGAGTGCTAAACAATTGCTTGGGTCCTGGACACAATTCATGATTGCAGGCTAACGCAGGTTCCTATTGTGTTATGAGGTAGAGCTCATTGAAGACATGGGTTTTCAGTTTGTTTCGGAAAAGCAGGCGGTTGGGAGCTGTTCTGAAGTTGATGGCAGTGGTTCCTTAAGCTGTTGGGTGCATAGATAGTCTTTTCCTTTTTGCATGTCTTCATCTCCTTTCTAGTTATGTTTTGGCTCATGATGAACTGCGTTTTGAGAATCTTGTACTACTTTTTGATATCTAGGGTGGGCCTCCAGCTGCCAATTTTATTTTTCACCAGAACAACCTGGAGTATTGTACCAGTTTGCTTTGGCTTTTGGGCACTGGCTCTACTGCCCCTCAAGAAGCATATTGAGAATGTATTTTGCCATTATTCAAGGTGTAGGCTGTTTTCTTAAAATGGGCCAGAGAGGGTGGTTTATGCAGGAATTCAAGACTATGACCAGATCTTATTTGAAGCACTCACAATAGTAATTTCCCACCATTCTGAGATGAAGCCTGAAGTTCTTACACCAACAGACTGTTCTATGAGGGGGAAGGGAGGTGCATCAGGATTGAGGAGCTAGACTCTCTGTAAAGTGCTTTGGTAGCACGAATGGTGCCCCGTGTTTTTTGGAGGCTGAATAACCAAATGCTTGCCTCTACTGACCGCTTGATAATGAAAATCCCCGACTATATGAGCACTGTCTGTAGCAATAGTATTGCCACCATAGTACGATACAAGGATATTCCTCTGTAGGACAAGCCTCTACTCAGATCATCAAAAAGTAGTTGGGCGTATATTTAGATGGACTTCTAGTTAGCATGCAGTACCTGTGTCTGTCAAGATCCCTTTCAGGGCATTGCTGACCGATTTACTATACAAGGTTTTCCTGTCTAAAGACACGTCCAGGAATTTGCTAAGGATGTTTAGTCAAAACGAACTTTTGAGTGTGTCAATCTTGGGTGCAGTAAGACTGCAATGGCCACTTGCTGGTGAAAACCCACAGGAGGTACATCCATCACTGCACTAACAATTTCAGCTTAAGATCTGGCACCCTGGTGTGCAACTGACTCATCCTCTGATTTTCTGTCCTCATGAATCAAGTTGATGAATGGATAGAAGTCATTCGACATTTGAGATTGTTATCTCTCAAAGGTAGACAATGCATTAGTCACCTTTAGTGAACTAGCTACCCTTGACCTAACTCTTTCCCTGTGGGGTTGATTTGTCTACAGTCTCTGCTGGAGGTACAGAGCTGGGAATGACTGGATTGTGTTAGCATTGGTGGGCTACTATGCTAATCACATAATCAGGTTTTCAATGACCTTGAGGCATGCCGAACCAGTGTTTATAATGCTGTATTTCTTTTCAAAGTGCGAGAGCAGTGTCTGGACCCCAGAAAGAGTCTTCATGAGTATTGGATACTCTATCAACGCATAATTCAAGAAGGAAATAGACTTGATTGACTTCCTAGATTTCACTTTAAAGTAATGGTGAAAATAATGCCTCTCTCTAGATGTCATGGAGAATCCAAAAGCACTTAGAGGCTATCTCAACAATGCATAGAACAAATATCATTGGCAGAAATATGCATGGTGCGGTTTACTGTACCCCCTAGGGCGCTACGTGGTCTCGCTATTTTATCTGCTTGATTGTTCTCTTCACCCCCCTCTTTCCTCAGGACCTCCTCTTCTTCCTCCTCATCATACTCTACATGTTCTTCTTCCTTTACTTGTTTTTCCTCCCATTCCATGTACCAGGGTGTTGGAGGTACCCTCTAAAGCACGAGTTACTGGAATGCTCATTGAGAAGATGATGTCAGAAATCTGGCACAGAACCTATCCATCTTGTCTAGAGACAGCACAATGTTCACTGGACCTTGGACAAGAGGATGATCTTAGAAGTATGTACATGGTTCTTGGTATGGCTGGTACCTCTTACTGACAAGGCTTATACTTTAATTTACAACACAGTATAGAGGTAGCTTCTCTTTAACCTCCTTGGTCGGGGCTTTAATGCCCCCCTGGACACTAAGAGAGTGTTGGACAGAAATGTATGAAACACATTTTTTTAAGTGTATTTTCCCAGCTGTTGTCAACAATATCGTAGACAAGGAGGTTGTTGACTGGGGGCAAGGCTGCAGAGTCACAAAAGATCTGCCAATGATTACTGTGGAGACGCTAATGGTCTGTCAATGATGGGGCACCTGCTGACGGGAAGGTTGAGTTGCAGGCTCTATAACTTTCAGAGTTTATGCACCCTTTTAATGGCAGCGACAAGGGGTCATTTGCAGTGAATTGTTCTCTTTAAGATTTGCTTCAGACATGATAAGGCAAAAATATCCTCCACCTGGAAAACTTAACCCAGAAATAACTCACTGCGAGGTGAGGCTGAGGCTAGGACAGGGATAAGTAATGAAATGGGCCTAATTACAGTAGTCCGATGAAGAGAAACAAGTTCAATGTGAAGAAGCAACTGGAACATAGCTCTGTGTGAGACTACCTCACACTCAACATGCGTTAGAAATTAAGTTATGGAAGCCTCTAGAGGACTGGAGTGCTCGGCATAATGACTGCATTGGTTGAATTCTGAGCAGTTTTTAATAAGGATAATGTGCGACTGAATACAAATTATTGTTTTACCTATGGGCAAGTTGATATTGTTTACTTTACCATTAGAATGCTTAGGCTCCCAGCCTGATAATGGGGAGAGATTCAAGTAAGTGAATTTGTGAACAATCCAATGTTGGAGAACACTGAGCTTTGTGCTTCTTCTTCACTCTTCCATCCTGCCAATGCCCTTATTGCAGATACTAATCTGTACTAATTCCATTATCTAATACATTGTCTATGTTACGTTATCAGCTTGTGGGAAGGTTTGTCAGGTCGAGAGGAAAAAAATATATGAATTAAGGAGGGCAGAGCATGTAAAGGAAAATATTGATACAGTTTAAATAGGAGACCTATGGAATGAACTAAATGAAGAGTGACTTGAACTTCCATATTGAAGCTAGTTAGGAAGCATTCAAACAGCATACCTTAACACTATAACACTTTTAGTGCATTTCATTTTTGTCTATTGTAGAAAAAACACTTTAATATTCACCACATTGAGCCCTCAATAACCCTTGACTACTCATGATGCACATATCTTCAGACAAAAGAGAACACTTTTCTGCATGTCATCACTGTAGCAGAGGCAAAGTAGAAAAAAGTTATTGTATGGGGATAATATAAATATTAAGATTTGCACAGAATTAATATTGGTGGCTTACCAATTTGTAATTATGGAATTATGGAGAAGCCATTCCCTCAAAATAACTTGGTCTAAGAGAAGGAGGGTGGTGCAAACTAGGACTCTTGATTTGAAACTGGATGCATCGCATCTTTCTATTCTTTCAAGCCCACCAGTGGCACAAAAAGATGAGAAATGGGGGTTAATCAGCTTCCCAGGACACTATGTTAGTTGAGCAAAATCATCTTGAAGATCTATGGCTATTTGCAACCTAGTATTGTACAGGCAACACAGTAGCGTCTGAGCTCTGCATGTCTGTCAATGAGGAATACATGTTATTTTTTATCAATAACGTTGAAAAAAATAGAATATGACAAAGCAAATGAGATCCAATCTTAAACCTTTTGGAACTTTACTCATAGTAGGAAAATAAATGTAATCAATAGAATAAAAACACTGAAATTCATCACTTTAAGTTTACTGGATTAATAGAACTTGTGCCCCCACCCTGCTCAGTGTTGTCATAAAAGATGTCATTTGAGATGTTATCAGTGATGTCATCAATGATGTAATTGAACATGTCATCAGTGGTGCAGTGTGTGAGGCTATACGCAGAGCATTGTGGGGGCAGAAGTACTGGTTATCTCCCTCAGTAAACTGTAACTGATGAAATGCAGAGTATTTTTGAGTTTGCACTGTTAAATTTTAACTGACATTTTCACCTAGCTATAACATCACTTTAACCTGTGTATTTTTCCAGTAAGCCAGGGCTTCCACGATAAAGCCATCAAGCGAAAGTTGTAAAGCGCAAAGAAAAGGTTTTCACCACGCTGATAGAACGGATTGGTCATGGATACCTAATGTCCTCGGCAATAAAGCTACCTAACCCAGATCCAAACTTCCCCGTAAACCAGCAGAACGAATTGCTCCCCCAAAACCTAACAAAGAACTCATCAGTTTCAATTTGTTCATGGAACGTGCATGGTTTTCGAGAAATGGCCCATGATAGTGAAACCAGAGTCTTTTTCCAACGACAAGATATAATTCTGATTCAGGAATCTTGGAAACTGCAATCAACCCCAGTCCAAGGTTTCCATGAACATCAAATATATGCAGAAAGACTCTCCATGCACGGCCATCCACGTGGTGGACTATCAACTTACGTAACCCATAAATATAATTGGGTATCTGAGGAAATAGACGTTAGCCTGAAGTGGGCCCAAGTGATCAAAATCACCGAAGTATCGCCACTGGGGACTGAACCATGGAAATTGTTAATATTTAACGTCTATATCCATCCAGACAAAAAGGTACAAAAAGAAAAACACGCAACGTTATTGTCACTTATCAAGTCCATGCAAAGAACCTACTCGCAATACCCAATGGTAATTTCCGGGGACTTCAAGAACGCCCTTATTGATCAAAACAAGGCGAAGGTGAAGATGACGGGAAATAGTAGCGGAAAAAAATTTGCATCCAGATTAAAAGACCATGGTCTGGCGATTATGAATGGCAATACTAAGGGGGACATGCCGGCAGCAGTTACATACCTGAGCGGCAGGGTACACTCAATAATCGACTACTCCTTAGTAAGTGACGAATTAACTCCTAACATCAAATCATTCCACATAGAACATCGGGTAGAAAGCGACCACTTCCCACAAATACTAACTTGAATATTGCACCAAGTATGGCGCTAACAACGACCGCCCTTCTGCATCATGCATCAAAGTTCAACTTGAAAAAATTGAAATGGCACGGAGAGGGGTTGGGCAAAATTACGGACACAGTAAAATCACATATAGCCAATTTTGGAATTCAAAATGAAGAGGACCTCGTAATAAGCTGGGAGCAAATGATTCGAGTTCTGCAGCAAAAGTTCCCAGCAAGGGAAGGGAAGCATAGTAACTTTAACATCAAGAAGGAGCCCTGGTTCAATATGGACTTAAGAGCCAAAAAAAGAAAGGTCGCTAAGGAGGTTCGGGCCGTCGCAAACCAAAAAATGTCAGGGCTAGTGGTAAATAAATCCAATCTGAGGGGAGCAAGGAACATCTACAGGAAGGCATTGAGGGCCGCAAAGTATTCATACAAAGAATCTATTTGGAATAAACTGCTAATTGCGGGAAAACAACCTAATAGCAGGGTCTTCTGGGGCATCATAAACGAGCTTAACCAAGGGGCAAAAATCCTACAAGAAGCCGGGGTTGGAGCAGAAACCTGGATCAGACATGTGCAAACCCTATATAGCAATACAAATACAGGTCTCGTTAAAGATTCAGGGGAAGTTAAAGCCAACATGGAGGAACCAAAAGGAGTGACGAAGAAGGACAATTGGAAATCCAACCAGGAAAAACCCCTTAAGGGGTCAACAGACCCAGCTGACTTAATCACCAAAACTGAACTAAGAGGTATAATTTCAAGACTAAAGTCAGAGGGTGCAGCAGGACCAAACGGTCTACCGAATGCGATATTTAAGCATGACCCGGATCTGTGGGCAGAAATTCTAACGCCACTGTTCAATCGAATATACAATCTCGCAGAGATACCCGCCTCTTGGGAGGGAAGTATCATCCACCCAATTTTTAAGCATGGCGATCATCGCAATCCTGCAAATTTTAGACTGATATCCTTACTAGATGTAGAGACTAAACTCTACGCCTCTTGCATTCTACGTGAATTACAAGTCTGGATATCAGAAACAAAGATCATGCCAAAATTTCAAACAGGCTTCAGGCAAGGAATGGGAACAACAACTAACCTAACCTGCCTGTCTATCCTAACGGACCAAGCAATAGCAAATGGCACTCGCTTGTATGCCGGTTTCATAGACATCAAGTCTGCCTTCGATCGGGTAAACAGAGTGCGCTTGTGGAGCAAACTAGAGAGTTGGGGGATGCCTTACCAACTCCTAAGAGCCATCAAAGCTCTTCATTACCATACTTGGGTAAGAGTAAAGTTGGGAAATGGTGGCAGTACCACCAGTAGCATCCAAACGCCCCAAGGCTTAAAGCAAGGCTGTGTACTAGCCCCTACCCTTTTTAACCTTTTTCTCTCTGACCTCACAAGCGCGATCGAATCAGCAGACAACCATCCTCCATTTTTGGCAAACAATCCAATATACTATTTACAATATGCCGACGATATTGTATTATTGAGCAAAACACCTATTGGCTTACAAAGAGCTATTAATAAACTAACTCTGTACCTAGAACGGGAAGGCCTAGCACTTAAAGAGAAAACTAAAGTGGTCCGCCTAGTTGACCGGCAAAACCTAAAGTACAAATGGATGGCCCAAGGGGCACCAGTGAAAGAACAAGAACACTAAGTACTTGGGCATTACAATAACAAAAGGAGCAAAGTATAAGGACCACAAAATAGCACTCAAAGCAAAAGTACAATCTTTAATCTTCGCGTATCGCTCTCTAAAGGAAAAAATGGACTGCCCCAACTACAATCATTTATTAAAAACAATGGCTGCACAGATTATGCCCACTTTATCTTATGGCTTAGTCACGTGGTGCGGTAAGGAGGTGGACCTTTTGAATGAACTACAAATTAAAATTTATAAAGCGGTCTTCAATCTTCCCAAATCTGCTTCAGCCGCACAAGTCAGGCTCGAATTTGGACTGCAAAATCAGAAGTTCCGGAGCATGAGCGGCTTCGTGAACTTCTGCCACAAACTTAGATCCGCAGATCCAGACTCCTTGGACTGGCTAAGCTGGGAGGAAATTCAAAAACGAGGGGAAACTGAATCCATGAACAATTGGGGAAAATATTTGACATTCTGCGTGGAAAAGTTAGAGCTAGCAGTCGCTTGGAAATCAGGGAAAGATAAAGTAAGTCTAAAAAAATCAGCCAATACGGCAGCAAAATGGAAATCTTTTTTTGAGGACAAAGAGTTATTGGCAAAACGGCGGCATGCCTGGACCATCCTGAACAGCTTCACAACCCCAAAAACACACACATATCTAACATCCCACTTCAGTGGTCACCTAAAAAAGTCTTTTACAGCCTATCGGATGGGGATGCATGTCACAAAGGATTTACTACCGTCCTGGAAATCATCACACCAGACGATTCAATGTCGCCTTTGCGGGTACAACACCGAAACACTTGTCCACCTTTTCTGCTTATGTCCGGCCCTGATAAGTCAGAGACGACTCTTATTGAAACCCATCTTTAATGCTCTCAACATTCGATCCTGCAGACACGCAGTCACAAGCTGGCTCGGTGGTTCCAACATAATCCTAGTATGCCGTGGAGTCAAATTCTTGGCAGAAGCAAGAAAACTTTTACATCTAATAGAATATGAGGACCATCCAGTTCGTGGGCAAACAGGGCCAGCTTAAACCCAGGACCTCACAAGCCCCGCCCCCAAACAAAACAATAGCCGAGAGACAACAATTTTAGTAATTTTTTTTAATAAATTTTGTATCGTTATTTTATTATGCGAATTTTGTAATAATTTTAACTAATTATGCAAATTAAAAAAACTTTGAACCAGTAAATTTCCTATGTTTTTTTTAAATGAACAGTAAGATATTACTACCAGTTCTTATATTAGATATATACATATACTCACAAATAAATGTTTAAAAAGATCATATTTAAAGTCAGCCTGTACTTAGTTTCAATTACATTAAGTGTTGCTTTGCTATGAAAACTCTACTACGCTGTCCCTACAAATAATCCATTGCTGCAGTATAAATAATCTACTGCTCTTGATTTTCCCTCGTTAACAATCTATTGCCGTTCTGCTCGTGTTTATTCAAGTAATTTACTTCCTTAACGTATTGTTTGAGGATGGATGCAGCAGGGTCTGCAAAAGACATGGCGCTTGTGGCAAGATGAGTAAATGTTTTTCAAAAAGAAAAAAGGAAAACTGACTCATAAATAGCACCGTTCATCCTATGGAAACCAAATGTACATCCTTAATGACTTCTTAAGAATGCATGACATTAGATAATGGAAGAAACTCGATGACTGATAGGGCCATAACATTATCTGAGACAACTATACAAACGCCTGACGCTTGACCGTCATGGAAAGATACACAGTATGAGGTGTCCTAAAGCAATATACTACAATTAGAGAAATAAGAATACCAACGTTGTGTGCTCTTAGGAATTATGATACAAACAAACTAAAATCGAGATTTAGATGTTTTCTCTCTCTTTTTTTAGATTAATTGGTAGTATAGACAATGTTCCTTTATCATAATTAATAAAAGTAAGAGCGTCCTGATTTAAAAATAAAATGCTTTCATGTCTACCAAAGAACTGGCTTGAGAAGAGAAATGGTCTTACAGTTAATTGACAAAGAGTTCCACGATTACATACTGAAAGAATAAGGGTGCTAGACAATCGATACAAGCTAATTAAAACCAAGAGACTACATGGAACAATATGCCAACCACTTGCAAAGCTATGAAAGAGTGAACATTCTACAATCAGTCTACACATTCAGGGAAACCTGCTGTGATGCCTATACAATAAATCTAAGGAGACAGCACTTGAATAAGGAGAAGTAGGACTTTAAAGGAGTTCTTTACATAAATAATCATGAAGGGAGAGGCTACAGATTATACAATCTGCCACCACTGGAAATCAGGGACAATGTCAACTAATATTACATAGACCCACATTACTCAAGATGCTAAAAACTGGAGTATGAATATGATCTTAATTATTTCTTGACAAGGGGCTCGTTTGAGGAACAATAGCACAAAAAGCAAAAACGCATGTCACAAAAGCTGCAGTCACATTTTTTTAAATATAGAATAGAATCTGTCAACTTAATTTCCTCCACAGTCTGTGGATTCTATTTCATATTTAGTTTCCTCCAAAAATTAGAGGATTTTTAGTTTTCTTCATAATCTAAATAAGGCCTCTGAATGAATGAATATGTAAACAAGAAACACATGGTTGAGATAAGATTGCACAGGTGATGGAGAATACAATTTCATAATTTATCTGAAGATGATCCAAGTAATGGAGATAGCCGCTGACGCGCTGTCTCACTGGTGACTAAAACGCGGATGGAGCACTTTTTGCCTCATAATTGGTGCTTTTCTACCCACCAAAATAGGCAGAATCCGTCATCAAATAGCACGCGCCTATACTATTGTTCGTCTATTTCCATATTCTAGACCACTATCTCACTTCCCACAAGAACATAACCAACTGTAGCAGACTATAAATAAGTATCTTTGTTCATGCTTAGATGGAGCATTAGGACATGAAGGGACTTGTAATAGTTCTAATTCTAAAGCTGGACCAATAGTGAACTAGTTAAAGTTTTGAGGCTATCCAAACATGCCATCTTAAGCCCACCAAACCTTAATACAGAAACACATCTCACCTTAACTGTATCAACTGTACTGGCAGCCTTAATAAAAAGCTTGAGGCATACTATGGACCATAATTTAATAAAACAGACTACCTGGGGTCTTATTATATTAAGCGCCCCTAGGCGTAACGGTCTGTGAACCTGCTTTCTGCACCCTGGGGGCACTCCAGTGTCACAGAAGGGGCCAGAGATGCTTGCACGGTTGATGCATAAATAGCACTAGGCCTTCACTCGAGAACACTTTGTATCTGTACCCGCGCAATTTTATGGATGCAAAAAGGCAGGTAAGAAGTGAACTGACTGTGCGCCATAAAGAGGTGGTAAACAGTTAATGCGCTCCTGAGGGCGCCAACGTGGAGGGGGAAAAGGGGTCCTAAGGAGCATACTACACAGCCCCATGTAGATGGGTACAGCCTTAATTGCACCCTCCTACAGGGGATCTCTGTCCTCCTTGAAAGTACAGGCTGGGTGCCACCCTCACTGTGAAAGGAGGACTGGCTGTTTCAATCAGCTGGTCTGTCTTCCACTAATGTGCATCTCCCAGGGCAATGCAAGTTTTCGGATTCCCTGTGGGCAATGTATTGATGGTAATAGGGCACATTTCACCTGTGTGAGCAAGGCACTCGTTAACCCTTTCGCTGCTGATGACGAGCTCAGCTCGTCATCACCCACGGGTGTCGTGTGCTGATGACGAGCTGAGCTCGTCATAGCCCCAGCAAAAGTGCAAAATCCAGCATACGGGAAAAATCATGGCAGCAGCCATGTGGTTAAGGGTGTGCCGTGGTACAGACCAGGACAATGCGTCCCTTCGATAATAAGGCCCATGGTCAATACTGGCTAGTAATGGCCAGCAAATAGGTAAACATGGTGGTCAGTAGTCTTTTTAGTCTTTCTTTCTCACAAAATAAGACACTGTATTAATATGCTTTACTGGTCTTTAAAAGTCCTTTTCATTTACAATGGTGACTTCTTACACTCCTTTAGGTAGCTTAGTAAGTCCTGTCCATTGAAACATTTTCTGGATCCTCATATTTTTTCCCACTTGTAGCTATTGTAAATTGACATCATGTTCCACAGTATCAATGCTATCTAATGATCGAGGCACAGCAGACACAGGGAATAATCCCAAAAACTTCAATGCCACAGGCATTGTCTTTTTGTTAATAAATGTCCAATCCAACCCTAAACATTCTGCAGACATTTGGTACTTTAATAAGACAACCCCTCATTCTTACTCTCTCCTAAAAAGCGAAGTCTTTCACAACTGAGAAAAGAGGTTTGTGAAGGACTTTGTTTTATAGGAAGTAATGGCTGCTAGACGTACTTTCATTAATTGAAACTGCAACTAGGCTTTAAATAGCTCGCTTAATCTTTCAGAGGGCCCCCAGCACTTTAAGACCCTTAAGGGTGATTAGTTTGCACTTACCAGGAGGAGTAAATCTCATTGGTACGGAGATGTTTTGCTTTAAGGAGTGGATGGGGAGAAGGGTGAACCCCCTGGACAATAGCCATTTTGCACAATATTCATCCCCTACATGTCTTTTGTTATTTTAGTCTACTCTTCCAGAATGTTGTTCATGCTTCCTCCTACCAGAGTGACCATCGAAGAGGAGGAAACAGGAATTCACTGCTTGGTGGGAGCTGGTGTTTGATGGACGCCTCTCCCGTTTGTAGACTTACAAGGTTTGCATGGTTTATGATGCTGCTGTTGATGTTGGTACTGTTGCAGCCACTGAGGGGCCTGAACCCTCTGTAATGGGTAACACCAATCATACCACTTGTACCTGTATTTCCCGTTTTTATTTACCCCTTCAAGCTTAAAAGCCTTTAGGGTACCAAATTCAGCTTTCATACAGTGCATCTGGTAGTCTGCATGAGCCTCAAAAAGATGGTTCCAAGGAAATATAATATTTAAATTAATTCTCTGTTGAGCTTCTGGTTTCAAGTTGGTAAGGCAGAGAAATGAAAAGCTACATAAGGCCATCCCAAGACAGTTTTCATGGGCAGCTAAATCATCTGAACCCACAAAGGTTTTTCTTGAAAACACTGGAGACCTTTGCACAGGGAGCTAGCATATGTCCAAGAAGGACAGTAGCCCTTGCTGACTTTATAGAGGTTACACACGTAACACAGAAATTCTGTCCAACTGCATCAATTATCTTACATTCCTTTTTTAGAGGTGACGTGGAAGATGGAGAAGTGGGGAGGTATTGCTTTGCAGGAAAACAATTACACAACCCGGAGGAGGATCTTCAAAATGGGTCTTGTTTTAGTGGTCTCTATGTTTTCATTTGAGTGCCATTGAGTGGATTCTGCTGAGGACAACGTTAGAAAAAGCTCCATAGCAGGCTTCAGCAGTCCTGAGACCAAATATATTGCAGAACTACAAAGATTAAGGGTTTTCAAAATACCAATGTTTTTGGCTGAGCTGTTCGTATGGGTGTATTTTGTTTTGTGGCACCCCTAAGCAAGACTTCATTGAAATTTGTAATGTCATTAACAGCAAAACACTTGTTGGAGGGGAGCGCAATACAGTCGGAGAATACGGACGCATTGTAAAGACCAAAACTGATGCAGAATAGGTAAAATGTGGACATTTAGAACCTGAGAGAAATGTGGATCTTGAACGATGTGTGGATCTTGAATGCCGCGTGGGTCTTGACACAGTGAGATAAGAAGCGATGTCTTGAGAGTCTGGTGGAGAGATCATTTTTAGAATTGTGACAAGTTTATGCCTTAAAGTATGTATCCAGGGTCCTGGAAAATATCTAAAAACACAAGTCTAGTACTGAGTTTCCAATATAGTGTTTCTGTATTTATTCATTGCCATAAATACAGGTGGTACAAAAGGGGTGGTGATGGACGGAGAATCTGAATCAAACACTCACACCCAGTCAAAAGCTGAAGAAACCGGTCCTCGGAAGCTTGTTTCCGGTCCAGGGAAGACATGGCTTGGCAGTTCGGGCTGTACTGTTCCCATGAGGCACAGGGTCAGACTGATTTGCATATAGCCGTGTCTGAACTGGGGTGGCAGAGTGGACTAAAGAACGGTGATGAATTAAACCCAGATCTTTTGACTGGGTGTGAGTGTTTGATTGATTCAGATGCTCCATCCATCACCACCCCCTTTTATAAATACAGGTGAGCAAAGGAACAGCCGACACGTGTTTCGCGCCTTGTGGCCCACAAGCCAGGGGCTTTCTCAAGGCTGATTCATGTGAAAATGCACATTTACACAACATAAATGTAGATAAACTAGTCACCTATGGTCCAAAGAAGAGATCCCATCAAATAAAAATCAAGATAAGAATAGAAGAATAACGTAAGAGTAGAAAAGAAAGACAGTAAGTAAAGTAAGAATAGTGGAATAGAATAAGGGTAAATAGGAAGACAGTGAGTAAGATATTAGAACCAGTACCGTTACAATGTGAATGGAAGGGAGAATAAAAAGTGGCACATTTCCAGTGATAAATAATAAAGTGCAGATAAGGGAGAAGTTTTAGGCCATTATTAATACCAGGGGGAGATGGAAAGATGAAAAAGAAGTCAGAGGTAAAGGGTTGATTAGGCGGTGAGGGAGACAGAAGTACAGGTGTAGGGAAAGGAGAGATACAGAAAGTTTCGTAAAAGAGATCAACATAGTTATTCCATCATAGAAAAATACTTCGTCATAATGAGCGAAGGGGGGGAGGGGAGAAGAAATCACAATAAAGTTATTGTAAACGGGAGCCCTCGCTGCCCGCAGATAATGCTCCCGTTACCGAATGGTGGATCGCTGACCCCTCCCCTTTTCTTCATACCTCCCAGAATGACTGGAGCAGTGACGGTGAACAGCTGTGGGGCCGGACGGACACAGACGACGAGTGTTCCTTTAAGGGGGCGTGTAGCGAGACAGAGGGGCTGCCCTGGAATAACGTAGGAGACAGCGGAGTGGTGAACAACGAGGAAGTCCTAGTCTCGGCGTGTGACGTCACCGAGAGAGGAGCGAGAGCAGAGGTGTCGGGTGGAAGACAAGAGGAAGAAGGACGCGAAGCAGAGGAAAGACGAAAAGACGGAAAAGGAGAGAAGCCAGGAGGCCAACGTTTCCACGCGTCGCCCAGCCACACTCATGGAGGAGTGTGGCTATCCCAGGTACGACAACGGGTGTCGAACTGGGTCGGGAGGCGCGGCGGGTCTGAACAAAGTTAGGGGGTTGCTGTTCACGCACTCTCCCTTTCTATCCTAGACACCCCTAAATCCCCGTCCTACACACCTACCCTCACATAGTGCATTTAGGCACAAGTCTAGTGTTTGGCACCGGTGTGTTTTTCCCTCACTCCCTGGGCTCCCTACTCTACGTTACTCAGACGGCGATCTGATTACACCTTTGTTATATTTTTTTGGGGTATACCGCTTGACTGTTGTGAAAGTCTGGAAGAAACAACAGGCCACAGGAGAATAGACCCTACAAAGAAGATTAACCCTTGTACTCAAACGCCATCACGGATCCGGTTGCCCCCACTCAGGAGAGACAGTTAACAAAGAAAAAGAAGTCCTTTATAAAAAATAAAGCCTTATATCCCACAATCAAGTCTCCGGCCTATTTCTCCAACCCCTACCCCGCCACAGTTATATAATTTCAGTGCAATAACAGGTTGGGCTGAAGTAGTTTAAAGTAGTCAGTGTATGTACACAGTTCACAAATTCGCATTCTGTTTGAGCATTAAAGTTACGTTTGTTTGGTAAATGAAATGTTATGCAAAATATCCTCTTATATGTCAGCCAAGTAATTGTATCAAGTAAAAAATGCATAGACTTATAATAAATCGAATGTCCTACAAAGCATCCTCATGTATTTCAACGGAATAATTCCATCATATCAAACACATAATCAAAGTCAAGAAAGAACGAAAGGAAGGAAGCAAACGATCAAAAATAGAGTCCAATTACAAAAGAGCAATGACATTTTTTTTGCTGCAATAGTATTGAGTAATCAGGCTATGTACATGATTCACATTTTCGCAAGCTGCGTAAAAGTATGGAAATAGAACTTCAAGTAAATGACATCTCAAGCACGATGTATGGATAACCACAGACTGGCGTCCCCATATCAATACATTGATACAGTTCAGTTCTGAAGGTTATCAAAAAGAAGCCCTAGGTGAAATAGTAATGGGGAAAGAACCCCAGTATCTGATTCGGAGTAAGGTAGGGGAAGATTGACGTAGTGGTAACGTAATTTATGAGTTTAGGACCCAGAAAATATATAGATATGATTCGTGACTTACCAAATATTCTCAGCACGATAATATCAGTTAGTCATGAAATAGTGAATCTGCAGAGGGAATGTGCGCAAAATTAAAGAAAAAGAAGTGCATAAAAATTAAGCGACATGAAAAGAATGTACCCAAAACCGTAAAGTGTGCTGCGGAACGGTGCAAGGCCAGTGTAAGGGTATCCAAGTAAGAGACAAATACGCATAAAATTAAGCGGCATGAAAAGAATGTACAAGAAACAGAAGGGAGTGGCGAAGGTCAACATGTTGCAAGCACCGTATTTGAAATCCAAACGTTAGCAAAGTGAAGGTACCAGTGAGAAGGAAACTATGGCAGTGCTCCAGTATCTGACTGAAGGAATGACCGAGTGGCTGATAATTGTGAAAGGCTAGTGTACGGGAAAACAAGTATGAGAAAAATGCTCGCAGGGCGGAGGGGTGTAAGCAAAGCTGGCAGTCATTTGAGCTTTCTAAGGCTGATGCGACAAAGCAACTTGTGCCTAACAGCGTGAAACTGTAAATCAAGACATGGCGAAGCCTGACAGGTGATTGAGGGCTGCACGTCCGTAACGTAAGGTCTTATCACAGTGTATGCAAGACGAAGGAAAACAATTTAGGGACGATCCCAGTTAAAACACAGAAAGGAAGAACCAAAGTATGAGATGATTAATAAAAGTCTACGTGAGACAAAGGGTAAATCAATGTACGAGAGTGAGATGGAGAGATCATGTCTCCTATGATAAGAACTCCTTGGAGCTTCCTCTTTGTGCATTTGGATGACAAACAGGAGATACTGGAAGCCTCATAAAAGGAGGCGGTGGAGGCAAAGGTGGCAAAAGAGGCAGCACAAGTTAAAACGCTATCAGAGGGACAGGCAAGATGGGTCAATTGGAGGTGAAGCCATTGACTCCCTAGAGAAGGTAATCTGAGAGCAGAAGTAGTAGACAAAGTTACTGCATGTGAAACTGCTCGGGATGGTGAATATGCCATGGAATAGTCTGAATCTGGCATGTGCTGCACACTCCTCTTTTTCTTCTTGATGACCCAATCAGTAGATAGGTGGAAATGCCTGTCTGGCCAGGTCTCCCTTAATGTTGAAAGCTTCCCCAACACCGATGCACTCTTGATGTTGACTGTCATCTTGATGGAAACCAGCCCTCGATGCTAAACGTGTGGCGAGTGAACCTGCCCTCAATGTCATGGTACTCAACATCAAACAGGTGGACCTGTGTTTGTCCTTGCAATTCCTTTCCTTTGGGTTACCCTCTGGCACAGTCCCTGTGAACAGTGAAGGAGCCTTGGCAGAAAGTTCACTGCCTGTATGTCTTTCAACTTTTACAGACACAAATTCTTCATGCTGCCTGGTCCTCCTGCAAGCCATCTAATTGGATTTTCTCCCAATCCTTCAATGTCCTCCTAGGCCTTTTCTGGAGGATGCGAGGTACGAAGGCAGAGAGCAGAGATTCTGAGGGACTGTTTTTACGAATTTTCTCCAGTAGGTAGGACACTTAACAAAATTAGATTTGTTTTTTCTTTTAGGAAACAGAAAAGCATACTCTCTATCTCTAAAGATGGTGAATGGGGTTGTGTTTCGGTTTGTAAAGGTTTTCAGAAAAAAAAAAAAAAACAACTAAAGAGTAAGTAGGAGGGGGAAAGAATAATTTTCTCAGCTGCCACTGGACGGGCATTATGGATAGTGGTGGTATGCTATTCTTTAAAGCAATATTGTTCGTCTTTCAAGTCTTTCTACGGCCTATTTGGCTGCATGTCCCTACTTTCTTGCCTTTACTTTAAAACACGTTATAAACGAGTTTTCTTGTCACTGTACTCAAAATAGTGACTTTTTCTGCTTTTTAAATTGCTTTGATTTGTAAACAAAATAAGTGACAATTGGGCAATACTGCCTTTTTATTTACTGCAAAAGTACTTAGTATATTTTTTTTAAAGTTGGCTTTTCAAAAAGAAAAGTATATTGTACATACTTATGCAAAAAGTGCTCTGGAATCCTATATGTTGGTGGGACAGTTCAGTATTTACGACTATAAATGAAGAGCCGGTGTTTTTGACTATACTGAAGATCTGCAGGAGGAGAAGTAGGGAGTCTGTTACGAATCTGTGTGGTCTTAAGAGGCAGTGGTGAGGTCCTCCCAACCCTTTCTTTACTACCTCTAGCACTGTCCAGACGTACGGGAATTACTGCTTATAAGGGTACAAACAGGATCCGAGTGGGCTTTGGGCTCTGCTTCTTCCTGCCTAGTTCAGGCCTTATATAAATGCTTATTAAAATCTCTTTCACCTACAGAGAAGCGCCCACGTTCTTGGAGATTGGTTCCTGCTCTTTTTTTAAATCCTTAAACTGCAAGAATGAGTTTTGAGAAACGCTTAGAAACTAATTTCATATGACTTTATACTTCCATGGTTTGTTCTGTGGCATTTAGTCCAATATGAATTGTAAAAAAAATCATCAATTTCCGCCTACCTTGCAGTTCTTTCACGCAAAAAACAGGTTTCACAGGATCGTCATAAAAGTAACACCAAACATTTAAATCAGTGCTAGGAAAAAAATGCTGCCTTCATTTCGATGACAAAATATTGGCCTAATGTCAGTGAAGAAACATCCAAGGAATACTTACAGCAACCTAGTAAAAACATAAAGGTGAAAATAACCGCTGATTGCAACCAGAAACACACATTTTGCTCAACTACCATTCTAGATTTTCGGCACAAAAACTCAGTCGCAAAATAACAGGCTTTAGTGCATGTTTTTACTTGTAACCCTTCAAACTGCTCTGCAGCACACCCAGTTCTTCAAACATTAACTCGAAAAGTAAATATCCTTGAGAGTACCTTGAATGCAACCGTGAAATCGACTTCTTTTGTCTCCTTGAGGCCCAGGGGAATGAGGGGAATGCTGAAGGTCTGCCTGGGGAACAATAAAAGGGAGAGAATCAAGTAACCACATTGCTGAGGTGCAACATGCAATTTGCCGCGCATCAGCAACGATTTCCAGCCGTTTTCTGTACAACTCAGGTCTGTCAGGTTCTGTCGTTGTTGTGAACTAGGGCTTTTGTGTAGCTCCAGGGCGGCACCAATCATTATTAGTAACTTTACCGTACACACACATTATAACGCAGTCATAGCTATAAATAAACCTCTGAAACTCAAGTGTGCCTCACTCGAGCAGGGGAATGAGTCAGGCGGATGTAGGATGCTCGCTTTGGGAGTGAGCTGGAAGCAGGTGCTGCGCCTCCCTTTACTGCGCAATGCACATTCGGAGGTGAAAGCGAGGCCATGGGTGTGATCGATACATTTAATGGGCAGCTACCTTTTAATGTAAAGAAACCTCCCTTGACGGGACAAGTCTGCACAGGTCCACTTGCACCAGATCCTATTTATAAACAGCCCTCTCCTGCTGAATCATCCCTTTAGAAGTGAGCTTTGAAAAGGTTGCCAACAGGTAAAAGGGCAATCAGCTGCACGTTTTAAGAGTGTTGAATGTTATATGATGTTACATTTGTATTTCTACACATACTCCGGCGCTTCTTGGCGTTCAGAGGAAACATTCTAACAATAAGGTAAGTTTGTATACGTAGCTCTGCACAATAGTCTTCTCCACCTGCTGGGGGTGGGGGTGAGGGTTCGGGGGGCGTACCAGAGGCCAATGTCTCTGACTGTGTCAGGATTCACAGGCCTACATCAATTACTTTGGATTCTCGTTCAGATATTGAAGTGTGGCATGACATAAAGCTTGAATTGTACCAACAGCCACAGCAAGAATAGGAAGTACAGAAGAAAAGGGGTTTACTCAACATAACACAAAGGAAAAACACAACACTGCTGCTTCTTAATACCCAATAACAAAACACTAAGTTAGAATTGCATATCGGGCCCTGCATGTAATAGTGAGTGCACAGCTTTCCAATATACACAATACGCTTCTGATGGAGTACTTACTCCGTATGCCCTGTATGTAATAGTGAGTACACAGCTTTCCAATATATACAATACGCTTCTGATGGAGTACTTACTCCGTATGCCCTGCGTGTAATAGTGAGTAAACCACTTTCCAATCTACACAATACGCTTCTGCTGGAGTACTTACTCCGTATGCCCTGCGTGTAATAGTGAGTAAACCACTTTCCAATATAAACAATACGCTTCTGATGGAGTACTTACTCCGTATGCCCTGTATGTAATAGTGAGTACACAGCTTTCCAATATATACAATACGCTTCTGATGGAGTACTTACTCCGTATGCCCTGCGTGTAATAGTGAGTAAACCACTTTCCAATATACACAATACGCTTCTGATGGAGTACTTACTCCGTATGCCCTGCGTGTAATAGTGAGTAAACCACTTTCCAATATAAACAATACGCTTCTGATGGAGTACTTACTCCGTATGCCCTGTATGTAATAGTGAGTACACAGCTTTCCAATATATACAATACGCTTCTGATGGAGTACTTACTCCGTATGCCCTGCGTGTAATAGTGAGTAAACCACTTTCCAATATAAACAATACGCTTCTGATGGAGTACTTACTCCGTATGCCCTGTATGTAATAGTGAGTACACAGCTTTCCAATATATACAATACGCTTCTGATGGAGTACTTACTCCGTATGCCCTGCGTGTAATAGTGAGTAAACCACTTTCCAATATACACAATACGCTTCTGATGGAGTACTTACTCCGTATGCCCTGCGTGTAATAGTGAGTAAACCACTTTCCAATCTACACAATACGCTTCTGCTGGAGTACTTACTCCGTATGCCCTGCGTGTAATAGTGAGTAAACCACTTTCCAATATACACAATACGCTTCTGATGGAGTACTTACTCCGTATGCCCTGTATGTAATAGTGAGTACACAGCTTTCCAATATATACAATACGCTTCTGATGGAGTACTTACTCCGTATGCCCTGCGTGTAATAGTGAGTAAACCACTTTCCAATATACACAATACGCTTCTGATGGAGTACTTACTCCGTATGCCCTGTATGTAATAGTGAGTACACAGCTTTCCAATATATACAATACGCTTCTGATGGAGTACTTACTCCGTATGCCCTGCGTGTAATAGTGAGTAAACCACTTTCCAATCTACACAATACGCTTCTGCTGGAGTACTTACTCCGTATGCCCTGTATGTAATAGTGAGTGCACAGCTTTCCAATATACACAATACGCTTCTGGTGGGGTACTTACTCCGTTTGCCCTGTATGTAATAGTGAGTACACAGCTTTCCAATATATACAATACGCTTCTGATGGAGTACTTACTCCGTTTGCCCTGTATGTAATAGTGAGTACACAGCTTTCCAATATATACAATACGCTTCTGATGGAGTACTTACTCCGTTTGCCTCGTATGTAATAGTGAGTACACAGCTTTCCAATATAAACAATACGCTTCTGGTGGGGTACTTACTCCGTATGCCCTGTATGTAATAGTGAGTACACAGCTTTCCAATATATACAATACGCTTCTGATGGGGTACTTACTCCGTTTGCCTCGTATGTAATAGTGAGTGCACAGCTTTCCAATATACACAATATGCTTCTGATGGAGTACTTACTCCGTATGCCCTGCGTGTAATAGTGAGTAAACCACTTTCCAATCTACACAATACGCTTCTGATGGAGTACTTACTCCGTATGCCCTGCGTGTAATAGTGAGTAAACCACTTTCCAATCTACACAATACGCTTCTGATGGAGTACTTACTCCGTATGCCCTGCGTGTAATAGTGAGTAAACCACTTTCCAATCTACACAATACGCTTCTGATGGAGTACTTACTCCGTTTGCCCTGTATGTAATAGTGAGTACAAAACTTTCCAATATATACAATACGCTTCTGATGGAGTACTTACTCCATATGCCCTGTATGTAATAGTGAGAGCACAGCTTTCCAATATACACAATATGCTTCTGATGGAGTACTTACTCCGTATGCCCTGTATGTAATAGTGAGTACACAGCTTTCCAATATATACAATACGCTTCTGATGGAGTACTTACTCCGTATGCCCTGCATGTAATAGTGAGTAAACCACTTTCCAATCTACACAATACGCTTCTGCTGGAGTACTTACTCCGTATGCCCTGTATGTAATAGTGAGTGCACAGCTTTCCAATATACACAATACGCTTCTGGTGGGGTACTTACTCCGTATGCCCTGTATGTAATAGTGAGTGCACAGCTTTCCAATATACACAATACGCTTCTGATGGAGTACTTACTCCGTATGCCCTGTATGTAATAGTGAGTGCACAGCTTTCCAATATACACAATACGCTTCTGATGGAGTACTTACTCCGTATGCCCTGTATGTAATAGTGAGTGCACAGCTTTCCAATATACACAATACGCTTCTGATGGAGTACTTACTCCGTATGCCCTGTATGTAATAGTGAGTGCACAGCTTTCCAATATACACAATACGCTTCTGATGGGGTACTTACTCCGTGTGCTGATAAACTTCAACAGAAATGTTGAGACCTTCAAGCTCTTCTTTTAAGACCTGCAGATTTGAGTTGACAAAGCTCAGTTCAAGGAGCACCTGCTCTCGTACTTTATTGTTACTGCTAGCCCTGTAAAAAGGAAAATATGATTCAGTGTTTTTGCACGAGCTTTATTGCATGGAGCATAGGGTAGTGGAGTAAAGACTGATGACTCCAACACAACATTTAAGTTAATTCAGTAGTTTCCAACGCTAGTCCACATGACTGTACCCATGCAAAATCTTCAAGATATCCACAATGGTTTAAGTTACATAAAATTAATCTAAATATAAATTCTATATCATAATTGCTGATTATCCTAAAGCAATGGCATGGATCTGGGGCAACCACAGATACTCTTGAAGGATTTCAAAGAGATTATTCAATATTGTCTAAACATATTGTAATCAAGGCTTGAATTCTTTACACAACAAGCATTTGCAATGCAATAGGTCTCGCAGTTACGCAAGTTTAAGCTAATGGCATTGTAAATAACAATGCCTTTTATTTTTTTTTAAACTGAAACAAAAATAAAAATGATACAGTCTTGCCAGTTATAAGAGGATATCATCTGCGTATAGCTAGATATGCTCCTCCCATCTCCCCAGGGCGACTATACCCCAGATCATTGGATCTCTCCGAATCCAGTGCGCTAATGGTTCTAGCGCGAGGGCAAAGAGCAGGTGGGACAGCGGACAGCCCTGCCTAGTGCCCCTGCCCAGCGTGAAGGATCTGGACAGAACACTGAACACTTGTGCACTGGGTCTCTCATATACTAATCTTATCCACTGACTGAAGTTGGGGCCAAAATCCAGTTTGCGGAGGACTTCAAACAAGTAGGGCCATTCTATACTGTCAAATGCCTTGGAGGCATCTAATGACATCACTGCCGTCTGCTGGGCCTCTGGACTGTCAGTGAGGAGGAGCACACCATAAAGTCGCCGCAGATTGTGGCGGGTGCCTCTTTTAGGCAGGAATTCCGATTGGTCGAGATATATGATTTCAGAAAGCACGGTATCAGTCTGTCCGCTAATGGGGGCGTGGCTAAGCACGCAACGTGAATGGACGCCTCGGGGTAGAGCTCCGCTCCGAGCTCCCCTTCCCGGTGTAATTATCCGGTGAAATACATCCGAAACCAGCCGAAAACCGACAGCGCAGCGGTGAAACACCATCCTCCGACTCCCTGCCGACTTTGAAGGCGATCGGCGCATACTCGCCGCACCGAGAGATGCGACTCGCCAGAGCCGCCCAAGCTACATCCGGCTCCGGCCCGAGAACTACGCCAGGCCGAGGCTTCGCCATGTGTTGTAGGCCTTAATCTGCGGCCTACCAGTGACTCCTTTGCACGCGGCTGGCGCACTCGTGGATTGCTTGAGACACGGCCAAGTGTGAGATCACTGCTGGGGGCGATCCGGCGACAGGCCCCCGCCGGCCAGTTGAAGATCTACCAAGGACGACTAAAGGGACGCAGCCAGGTTGGGACCAGACTGCGCAAGGCGGGCCTGGGCCTCCCATTGTCTGACCACAGCAATAGGATTTCCACCAGACCACCGGGCTGAAGTGGCGGACTACGTCTGATGTCTACTGGGCCCAGAACTCGGACCGGAGCGGGGGCCGGCGGCCCCAATTCAAAGGGCAAAATGGACAAGTCGGGGAAAGGCCCGACTCGGACCAAACGGCGGCAAAACTAGACACCATGTTGGCGGCCATGAAGAGACTAGAGGAGTCCATACAACTGACCCGCACGTCCCTCGCCACGAAGATAGACAGCGTGGCCATAGACTTAACTCACTTAAGGGCGGATCATAAGAAACTGTCGGAGCGGACCACAACCCTAGAAGGCGATTTACAAATGCTCAAGCCTCAGGCGGACCAGTCACATAAGCAGATACAGGATCTGCTGAACAGGGTGGAATTTCTTGAAGACAGGGCAGAGGACGCGGAAGGCAGGGCAAGGCGGAACAACGTGCGCCTAGTGGGGGTCCCGGAGAAGTGGGAAGGACGTACCCCTGAGGTACACATGGAACAGTGGCTGAGAGACCTGTTGCCGGAGGGATCGTTGTCCCCACACTTTGTGATCGAGCGGGCACACAGAGTCCCCACCAAACCGTTGGCGACGGGGTCCAATCCCAGACCCATGCTGATCCGCATCCTGAATTACCGGGACAGGGACACGATTCTGAGAGAAACGCACAAACTCCATGAGATCCGCATTGACAACGCGACCGTGATGTTCTTCCCGGACTACACGATACAGGTACAGCGTCACCGCCATTCATTCTTGGAAGTGAAAAAGCGCCTGAGACAGCTGGGGTTGCAGTATTCCCTGTTGTTCCCGGCGAAGCTACGGGTGGTGGCGGGAGAACGCACTCACTTCTTCACTGAACCCACGGACGTGGAGGCCTGGTTGGACAGCGGTGTAGACACAGTCCCCAAGACCCGTACAGGACCCACGCCCCGCCGCCAATCTGGGGGTAACAGAAGAAGGCGCAGGCCTCGCCAGCAGTCACGGCCTGATGCCGCGGGCACACCGCAAACCTCCCCTCCGGCGGACGCCTCGAGGAAGGAGAAACAGGACGCCCTCCGCCTTGTTATGGAGCTCAGTGGATCCCCTACGCGCAGCGAGGCAGCAAGCGGCAGTGTGCGGGACCTCCCAAGCGACGACGAAGCCATTTACGGAATGTCGGACTCACAAATGTCGGGGAACAGACCGGATGTCACTCCACAAACTTTGGACTACATCGGCTAGTATAACCGGCACCTGCCACGGACCACTGTGGGTAACACTAATGACGACCCTTGCTCGCTGAAGTGACTCACACCGACCACGAGACCCAGCGACGAACCATTGCACAGTCCGTGAATGGCTCCACTGGTCGGGGAAGACGACGGACACGTAAAGTATGTTAATTGCTGTGTAACCTAGCGGGGTCCCCTGCTTAGCCGGGTGGTACAGACTGGTATATCACCCCCGGGACAGAGGCGATCCTACCCACGAAAATACTATAGACTCTTTGCCGAGAGACACTGTACGCATAGCACTTCCACCCCCCTGAAGAAGGTTTAAAACTTTGTTGCTCTCCAAGAGAGTATGGACGGGAGCACGTTTTGCATCCGACCTTTTGGTATTTTGATAGTTCGAGCTGTTCAATGGCTGCATGTTCCGTTGGCCGTGTTTCCCCCTCTTCCCCCATTTGTGTTACAGTGGTCAACTATTATTTGCCTCAGCGAGCTGGTGGGTGGGGGCTGCCAGGTGGTGGATGTGGCCTGCATGGGGGTGGTCGGAGGGGCCTGGAAGGGGGAGCTTGCTCTTCAATGTAATGTCTGCGGTTAGATTGTGCACGTGGAACGTGCGAGGCATTCACACACCTGCACGCCGCTTTCAAATTCACTCTTACTTGAAGCGACACCGCGTCCAAATAGCCCTCCTACAAGAGACACACCTGAGTAGCGCGGAGGTGCTTACACTGAGACGCAGGTGGCGAGGGCAGCTGCATGCCACGGGCTTCTCGTCCTATGCCAGGGGCACACTGTTATCGGTGCGACCGGGCCTGCCCTGGACGACACTGGGGACACATATAGACACTGAGGGGCGGTATGTCGCAGTCCATGGCAAGCTCGACGGCAACCCGCTGGTCCTGGTCTCGGTGTACGCGCCCAACGCTGGGTTGGCAGATTTCCTGGCGAAACTATCAGACACTTTGGCCCCCTGGCATGGCGTCCCCTGGGTCCTGGGAGGAGACTACAATGGTACACTAGACACTGCCCTGGACCGTTCACACCCTCCACTCCCCAACTCATCAGCTCACCACACTGCGAACTCGTTCCGAACATGGGCCACCCAGTGGGATATACACGATGCATGGCGCACCCGCAACCCAAACACTCGACATTACTCGTACTACTCGAGTGCACATGCACTGTACGTAAGACTGGATAGGTTCATGGTGTCTGGTGAACTCTTGCCACACGTAGCTGACGCTTGTTACATGGGCCGCACACACTCTGATCATAATCCCCATGTCATGGACATGTTCTGGGAGCAGCCGCGGCCCCCGATTCCAACATGGAGGTTGCAACCAGACGTCCTACTGGACGGCCAGTTCCGGGACTCAATAGCTGCTCTAACAGCACATTATTTTGAGGAAAACACTGGCACAGCATCGTCACCCCAGGTAGAATGGGACGCGTTTAAGGTGGTCCTCCGGGGATATTGTCTGGGCACACAGGCTCGCACCCGGCGCCAACTGGAATTAGACCTCACACACCTAGAGTCCACCCTGCACCGGCTAGAACAATCTGCGACCACTGACGACAGCACTGCCTTACTGGAAGCGCGAGCGAAGCACGACAGATTGATCGACCGATTGAAACACATTAATTATGCGGCCCACTCAGCGCGCACACACCACAGGGGGGATAAGCCCGGCAAGTTGTTAACCTGGCTAATACAGCGCGAGGAGCGCACACCGCCAGTGACTGCAATTCGGCTGGCCAATGGCCAGGCGGTATACACACAGGCGCAAATACACGGAGCATTTGTGACGCACTACAATGACCTATATCAATCTCGCTTGCTAGTCACGCGGGAGACCATTGATTCCTACCTAGAGGACATAACACTGCCCACCATTACTGACGACCAACGCGACGACCTAGGTGCCCCCTTGGCAGCTGACGAGTTACGGGAGGCCATCTTCGCGCTCTCAAACGGTAAAGCCCCTGGCCCGGATGGGTTGCCGGCGGAATATTATAAGGCCTACTCTGACATCCTCATCCCAGAACTCCTTAGGGTGTACTCGGCGGCGCTCGACGACTCAGCGCTGCCTCGGTCGATGAACGAGGTGACAGTGGTGTCTCTCCCCAAGCCGGACCGTGATGGCATGCTCCTTGGGTCGTACAGGCCGCTAGCGCTACTCAACACGGATTATAAGATATTAGCGTCGACCTTGGCCAGACGCCTGGCAGCTTTCGTGCCAGCTCTGGTACACGCTGACCAGAATGGCTTTGTGCCCGCCAGATGCACCTCCCAGAACATCAGGAGGCTATTCCGTGTCCAGGCCTACGCAGTTCCGGAATGGCCATGTTCGGGCTGCCTGGTCCTTGACCTGGAAAAGGCGTTCGACTCGGTCGAATGGCCCTACTTACTGGCAGTCCTGCGCAAGTTCGATTTAGGTGACGACTTCATAGAATTGGTTGGGTTATTATATAAACAACCAGAGGTGCGTGTCCGCACAGGCAAACTGATGTCTGATTCCATCAGGATTAGACGTGGTACCAGACAGGGCTGCCCCTTATCCCCCTTCTTTTCTCGCTAGCGATAGAACCCCTAGCCGCAGTATTGCGAGACAGAGGCGCGCGTTGGGGTATCCCCCTAGCGGACGGACTACACATAGCTTCATTGTACGCCGACGACTTGCTTTTATACATCAGGGACCTCACATGCATACCGCCGGAACTGACAGAAATCTTCCATTCCTTTGGCGCGATGTCGGGCCTTAAAGTTAATTGGGCGAAGTCGGGGGTGTACGCATTCAACCAGAATGTCCCTGATACCGAGATAGTGATCCAAGGCGAACGGCTGCCGTGGCACCACACCATGTTCAAGTACCTAGGCATATACATCTATAGGACACCCCAGGACATATTAGATGGCAACCTCACACGCGCAATAACATCCCAGATTTCCTTCTGGAAGACACCTCCACTCAATGTGCCAAGCAGGGTGACACTTACGAAGATGATTGTCTTACCCAGGCTCCTGTATTATTTTCACTACAAAAATGGGAGTCTAGAGGGAAAGACAAACAGAACTAGGACGCCCTCCACTCTGAAAGCTAGTAAACAACAAAGGTCCTAGTTCTCATGGCAATTTTCTTTTGCTGCACTGTAAACATCCATGGTCAAAATTTGTTATCCAGGGGATCTCTTTAGTCTCAAGAGAATCCTAAGATGTTTCAATCTATTGCCTCATTAAAACCACAACCTCTCTGATTGATACATACAGGACAGCACAGACAAAAAATGTGTGAAAAGCGAGATGACACCTCACGGGCGCACCACCAATGGGACCCCTGGTTGGTACTCACCAGGATGGCCCTGTTCTCATCATCGGTGTCATCAAGCTAAAACCAAAAAACGTGTCTCGAACCTCAAAAATAAAAAGACAGTGAATGGTGCAGTGGACACAACTTATATGTGACAAAACTAACAACATTTAACATATAAGTCACTGGGCAACTAGGACCACAAACTTTAATTTTCTCTTTTCTCTGTTGCAAAACAGTGAACACACATATACTAAAAAAGAAGAGAGTAAATACTACCTATCGATTTACTCTCTACTCACAGCCGACATGTTTCATTGCCTTGGTTTTTATCAGGCAATTTCTTCAGGGCAATACATTTTAAATGCCACCGCAAGAGACACAGAAGCTTGAGTGCTGTAACATAAACAAACAGGAGTATGGTCACCTGGTGTCCCTATCTGTTTTTTGCGTATCAAACTATCAAACCACCATGCTGTATTAGTAAATAAATGAAAGAATAAATGAAAAGCTACCATTTACCCTGCATGCAGTTTTGCCTCTCATACCAGTGATGAAGTAATATTAAAAAACGGGAACCAGCTCCCTTAGGTGAACATGGTCCTTACTCTCCGTACAGGAAAGTCACTAGAATGTAAAAACACACAGACAATTCAATGCTTTTAGTATAGGGGCTTACCAATGCTTCGCGTGTTGTGCATAGCCTACATATAGTTAAACTAAATGTTACCGGTTTTAGAGTAGCGGTCGGCGTCCTCTCAACCCTCGAGCGCCGACCAAGTCTCTGTTTATTTACCGTGTGGATGCGCGTTGCGATTGGTCCGCCCTGGTCCATCACGTGGGTCGGGGCTGCCGGTTTCTAGGCTATCCGATTGGTTCCTGCAAACGCGTACAGCGCATTCGATAGGTCCCTAGCGTCAAAGGACACGGGACCTGGCCGTCGGGTTTCGGGGGGTGTGATAGGATCCAGGCTATCCTGTTATTAAATGCCGGTCTTCAGAAAAAAGACGCGGCCATTTATAAACGGTCTTGTAGACCCGAAACACCATAGAGATTGAGCCTGTGTGGCGTTATTTAACATACGCCCATGTTTATAACTAGACTACACTATGGGAACGTTCAGAAGTGGTTCAGCGTGTCCTATATAGAACTAGTATAAACAAATAGGATTTGGAAAAAGCGCAGTCTATTGGGGCCGGTCTTCCGAAAAAAGGCTCGGCCATTTGTAAACGGACATTTGCGCCAGCAACAGTGTGGAGATAGGGATTAAATCAAGGAAGTATAGACCCATGCTTGTAGATAGACTGCATGATTGGAACACTCAGAAGTAATTCCACGTGTCCATTATTTAGCTAGTGTAAAATATAGATGTTAGATTATAATGGCAGCTCAACTCATCCTATAAGGGAAAGGCACCCCGGGCGAAGAAGACAGTTATAGGCTAATACATGTGAACGCCTAGTCAGATCAGGTGTGGTGGAAATTACAGTTCTCCTGAAGTGAAAAGTAGGGTCTTAGTTATTGATGTTATCATATTAGATGTTAGTATAGAGTGTTAATTTTAGGATGGAGGAGGCCACCAATCTACGAAGACATATAGCCACTGCGCTAGGAGACAGTTCTTTTGATAGTTAACGCAACTTGTTCCATTCCAGTAATTCGTTCAACCCTTTCTGTTCGCTTTGTTCTTGGTATATCCAACGGGCTTCCTTGTTGATTAATCGTCTTTCCACAGATTGCGCATCGCCCATCACTCTCTCCAACACTACCCAGGTGAAAGTGTGTTTATTCCGGTGGCAATGTTGCACTAGCTTGGTAGTCAGTTTTCCAATCCTTATTGTGCTAACATGCTCCTGGATGCGGAGTTTGATCTTTCGTGTGGTGAGGCCAATGTATTTCAGACCACACTCACATTTCAGTCTGTATACAACGTTAGTTGTATTACAGTTACTGAAACGGTTCAGTGACCAGGTGTTTCCAGATTGGAGAGTCACGGAGGTGGTCTTCTTCGTCAGGGGGCACACAGAACAGCTCCCGCACGGGTAGTGTCCTTTCGGGATGGTAGTGTTCTCATTTTCTGGTCTTCCGACGATTCTGGTGTGGACTAGTTTGTCTTTTAGGTTACTTGCTCTTCGAAAGGCAAACCGTGGTGGTGGCATCTTGAAGTCCGCTGTTGAAAGTAGAGACCAGTGTTTCCTGATCGACTGGCGGATTTTTGTAGCCATGGGATCATAAGTCATAACTACAGGTAAACAGTCTGACTTCTCTTTGACTTGTGTCTCTAACAAGACTGCTCTCGGTGTATTCAAGGCTCTTTTCTGGGCTTGCTTGACCACTCTACGTGGATAGTCACGGGCTTCCAGTTTCGAGCTTAAGACACCTGCTTGTTCCTTATATAGTTCCGTAGATGAGCAGTTTCGCCTGTACCTGAGAAATTGTCCTACAGGGAGATTGTCCCTGAGTGCTCTGGGGTGATATGACCGATACGACAATAGTGAATTCCTATCAGTTGGCTTTTGATGTACACTTGTTCGGAATCCTCCTTCAGATGCCTCAATATCCAGATCTAGATAGACCGCCTTTGTATGGTGGTAGTTCCAGGTGAAACGCAAGCTCATGTCTTGGGTGTTCAGCCAATTTAAAAATTGGACCAGAAGTGTTTCTTCCCCTGTCCAAAGGAGGAGCACATCATCAATGTATCGCCTCCAGAGGCGTATGTGGTCTCTGAAGGGATTGATGTCAGATTCGATGATGTGCTCCTCAAATTGGCCCACGTAAATGCAGGCCAGGCTAGGTGCCATTGTAGCCCCCATAGACGTTCCCGTCACTTGTAGAAATAGGTCATCCTTGTAACAGAAAAAGTTCCTTGTGAGAGCGATTTCCACACACTGTAACACAAAGCTTTGTGGGGCGTCGTAGAACCATTCCTGTTTGGCTAAAGCTCTCGACGCGGCCACTAATGCGGCATCCTGAGGGATACATGAGTACAAGGACTCTATGTCTATGGTCACAATATATTCATTGGCCGGGTCAAATGTTATTTGGTCCAGGACTTTTAAGATGTCCATGGTGTCCTTGACGTACGAATTCTGGGTTACCACTGATTCACGGAGATAGTAGTCAGCGAACTGTGATAAGGGCTCCAGGATTGATTGAATTCCAGATACAATTGGCCGGCCCGAACGAGGCCGGGCCGGCTTATGTATCTTGGGCAGGATGTAGAAGGCAGGAGTCCTCGGGTTGGTATTAACGAGGAACTCCGCTTCCTTCACACTTATCCATTTCTTCTCCTTCGCAGTACCCACTAGGTCAGTGATCATTTTCAAAAGATCTGGGGTAGGGTCTTTAGTGAGTGGTTGGTAGTTAGTCCTCACATTAAGTAGACGGCGAACTTCAGCCTCGTAGTCACAGGTGTTTAATACAACGATGGCTCCGCCCTTGTCGGCGCTTTTTATAGTGATGTTGTCATTCCTCTGGAGGGACTTCATGGCCTCCCAGTCACTTTTCGTCATATTTTTGAATCCGCCTGATTTGTTGTTATTCTCTATTTTTCCAATTTCCTCCAGAACTTTAGCCTCAAATACTGCCACTTCGGGGCCTACAGACCCGATTGGTGGGCAAAAAGTAGAAGGTTTTTTTAGGTTGGTATTGAAGCCCTTATTCTCCTCAGATGGTTGTTTGGCAAAACATTTTTTTAGTTTAATCTTTCTCATGGTCTCATGAAACTCAGTCCTGCATTTGAAGGCATCATGAATCGGGGTGGGAACAAATCCCAACCCCTTGTTAAGTACATGTTCTTCTTCAATTGTTAATTGATGGTCGGACAAGTTGACCACAATGCTCATTACAGTGGCTTCTTTCCCCTGCTCCGTGTCTGTCGTGGGGAGAATGTTTGCCATTGTTGTGGTAACCGACTGCCGCGTCCTTTTCCTTTTCCCTGTTGTCCCGGTCCCTTGTTGGACGCTTGTCCCTGTTCTAAAAAACTCCGTAGCAAGGTACTCAGGTCAGTGTTGGAGGCTTCCGACTGGTTAAATCTTACTCTGCTGGTGCTGGGTCCTGGCTCAGGTTCGTCCTCACTGGATGTATTATCGAATGTCCAGTTCGCAGGTGTTCGTCTTTGTGGTTGGAATCTGGCTCCTCTGCCTCTTCTCCCTCCTCCGAACTGCTGTGGCTGTTGTTGTTCTTGAGCCGGTTCGTAATATGAATCACTAACGTAGGGAAAAGCCCACTCATGTGTGTAGCGTTGCAAATTACGCTGCAATCCCCTTATTTTCTGTGTTATCATATATTGTTTATATTCTTCCAGATCGTCTTGAATTTTTTGTAGATGGTCTTTCGCGTCAGTGAAACTACTGTCTCGACTAATGGCCTCCTCCAGTTCTACGATCTCTTTAAGTACTTCTTCACTTAGTCTCTGAGCTGTGCTTATTATCAATATTAACCAGTCCCTGGTACACTTATTAGCAATGAAGCTCCAATCACGTCGGAACTGTTTGTCATCAAGGAATATCCTCGGTTCAATTCTCACTATTAGACTTGCAGGTGAAGCTCCAGCCTGGTAGTATTCAGTCATAAGAGCCCCATGCAGAGCAATTCTTATGTGTTTCTTTTTCAAGTTACTTAGTTTCTCCCATTCTTCTCTGACTTTATTATTACCAGAGAGGGGATTCCCTTCAAATAATGATGGACGTGCAAAAATTGCCGCGATCTGTTCATTCGTGAAAGCCAGGCAATTTTTGTCCATTCTCAGACTACAGTCTTATTGGTGGTTTGATATTGCGGCGAGTGGTAGGGAAGCCAGGTTGGGGTGACCACACTTATGTATTAAAAATCAGAGATACGACGTCAGGTTGTATGAGAGTACTCTCACGGCTGAGCCGCCGTACACCAGGCACTACAAAAATGGGAGTCTAGAGGGAAAGACAAACAGAACTAGGACGCCCTCCACTCTGAAAGCTAGTAAACAACAAAGGTCCTAGTTCTCATGGCAATTTTCTTTTGCTGCACTGTAAACATCCATGGTCAAAATTTGTTATCCAGGGGATCTCTTTAGTCTCAAGAGAATCCTAAGATGTTTCAATCTATTGCCTCATTAAAACCACAACCTCTCTGATTGATACATACAGGACAGCACAGACAAAAAATGTGTGAAAAGCGAGATGACACCTCACGGGCGCACCACCAATGGGACCCCTGGTTGGTACTCACCAGGATGGCCCTGTTCTCATCATCGGTGTCATCAAGCTAAAACCAAAAAACGTGTCTCGAACCTCAAAAATAAAAAGACAGTGAATGGTGCAGTGGACACAACTTATATGTGACAAAACTAACAACATTTAACATATAAGTCACTGGGCAACTAGGACCACAAACTTTAATTTTCTCTTTTCTCTGTTGCAAAACAGTGAACACACATATACTAAAAAAGAAGAGAGTAAATACTACCTATCGATTTACTCTCTACTCACAGCCGACATGTTTCATTGCCTTGGTTTTTATCAGGCAATTTCTTCAGGGCAATACATTTTAAATGCCACCGCAAGAGACACTGAAGCTTGAGTGCTGTAACATAAACAAACAGGAGTATGGTCACCTGGTGTCCCTATCTGTTTTTTGCGTATCAAACTATCAAACCACCATGCTGTATTAGTAAATAAATGAAAGAATAAATGAAAAGCTACCATTTACCCTGCATGCAGTTTTGCCTCTCATACCAGTGATGAAGTAATATTAAAAAACGGGAACCAGCTCCCTTAGGTGAACATGGTCCTTACTCTCCGTACAAGAAAGTCACTAGAATGTAAAAACACACAGACAATTCAATGCTTTTAGTATAGGGGCTTACCAATGCTTCGCGTGTTGTGCATAGCCTACATATAGTTAAACTAAATGTTACCGGTTTTAGAGTAGCGGTCGGCGTCCTCTCAACCCTCGAGCGCCGACCGACTAAGTCTCTGTTTATTTACCGTGTGGATGCGCGTTGCGATTGGTCCGCCCTGGTCCATCACGTGGGTCGGGGCTGCCGGTTTCTAGGCTATCCGATTGGTTCCTGCAAACGCGTACAGCGCATTCGATAGGTCCCTAGCGTCAAAAGACACGGGACCTGGCCGTCGGGTTTCGGGGGGTGTGATAGGATCCAGGCTATCCTGTTATTAAATGCCGGTCTTCAGAAAAAAGACGCGGCCATTTATAAACGGTCTTGTAGACCCGAAACACCATAGAGATTGAGCCTGTGTGGCGTTATTTAACATACGCCCATGTTTATAACTAGACTACACTATGGGAACGTTCAGAAGTGGTTCAGCGTGTCCTATATAGAACTAGTATAAACAAATAGGATTTGGAAAAAGCGCAGTCTATTGGGGCCGGTCTTCCGAAAAAAGGCTCGGCCATTTGTAAACGGACATTTGCGCCAGCAACAGTGTGGAGATAGGGATTAAATCAAGGAAGTATAGACCCATGCTTGTAGATAGACTGCATGATTGGAACACTCAGAAGTAATTCCACGTGTCCATTATTTAGCTAGTGTAAAATATAGATGTTAGATTATAATGGCAGCTCAACTCATCCTATAAGGGAAAGGCACCCCGGGCGAAGAAGACAGTTATAGGCTAATACATGTGAACGCCTAGTCAGATCAGGTGTGGTGGAAATTACAGTTCTCCTGAAGTGAAAAGTAGGGTCTTAGTTATTGATGTTATCATATTAGATGTTAGTATAGAGTGTTAATTTTAGGATGGAGGAGGCCACCAATCTACGAAGACATATAGCCACTGCGCTAGGAGACAGTTCTTTTGATAGTTAACGCAACTTGTTCCATTCCAGTAATTCGTTCAACCCTTTCTGTTCGCTTTGTTCTTGGTATATCCAACGGGCTTCCTTGTTGATTAATCGTCTTTCCACAGATTGCGCATCGCCCATCACTCTCTCCAACACTACCCAGGTGAAAGTGTGTTTATTCCGGTGGCAATGTTGCACTAGCTTGGTAGTCAGTTTTCCAATCCTTATTGTGCTAACATGCTCCTGGATGCGGAGTTTGATCTTTTGTGTGGTGAGGCCAATGTATTCCAGACCACACTCACATTTCAGTCTGTATACAACGTTAGTTGTATTACAGTTACTGAAACGGTTCAGTGACCAGGTGTTTCCAGATTGGAGAGTCACGGAGGTGGTCTTCTTCGTCAGGGGGCACACAGAACAGCTCCCGCACGGGTAGTGTCCTTTCGGGATGGTAGTGTTCTCATTTTCTGGTCTTCCGACGATTCTGGTGTGGACTAGTTTGTCTTTTAGGTTACTTGCTCTTCGAAAGGCAAACCGTGGTGGTGGCATCTTGAAGTCCGCTGTTGAAAGTAGAGACCAGTGTTTCCTGATCGACTGGCGGATTTTTGTAGCCATGGGATCATAAGTCATAACTACAGGTAAACAGTCTGACTTCTCTTTGACTTGTGTCTCTAACAAGACTGCTCTCGGTGTATTCAAGGCTCTTTTCTGGGCTTGCTTGACCACTCTACGTGGATAGTCACGGGCTTCCAGTTTCGAGCTTAAGACACCTGCTTGTTCCTTATATAGTTCCGTAGATGAGCAGTTTCGCCTGTACCTGAGAAATTGTCCTACAGGGAGATTGTCCCTGAGTGCTCTGGGGTGATATGACCGATACGACAATAGTGAATTCCTATCAGTTGGCTTTTGATGTACACTTGTTCGGAATCCTCCTTCAGATGCCTCAATATCCAGATCTAGATAGACCGCCTTTGTATGGTGGTAGTTCCAGGTGAAACGCAAGCTCATGTCTTGGGTGTTCAGCCAATTTAAAAATTGGACCAGAAGTGTTTCTTCCCCTGTCCAAAGGAGGAGCACATCATCAATGTATCGCCTCCAGAGGCGTATGTGGTCTCTGAAGGGATTGATGTCAGATTCGATGATGTGCTCCTCAAATTGGCCCACGTAAATGCAGGCCAGGCTAGGTGCCATTGTAGCCCCCATAGACGTTCCCGTCACTTGTAGAAATAGGTCATCCTTGTAACAGAA
Source organism: Lissotriton vulgaris (assembly GCF_964263255.1). Lineage (NCBI taxonomy): Eukaryota > Metazoa > Chordata > Amphibia > Caudata > Salamandridae > Lissotriton > Lissotriton vulgaris. The sequence continues at coordinate 365,704,888 of NC_141700.1, forward strand.
AAAGTTCCTTGTGAGAGCGATTTCCACACACTGTAACACAAAGCTTTGTGGGGCGTCGTAGAACCATTCCTGTTTGGCTAAAGCTCTCGACGCGGCCACTAATGCGGCATCCTGAGGGATACATGAGTACAAGGACTCTATGTCTATGGTCACAATATATTCATTGGCCGGGTCAAATGTTATTTGGTCCAGGACTTTTAAGATGTCCATGGTGTCCTTGACGTACGAATTCTGGGTTACCACTGATTCACGGAGATAGTAGTCAGCGAACTGTGATAAGGGCTCCAGGATTGATTGAATTCCAGATACAATTGGCCGGCCCGGCGGAGGCCGGGCCGGCTTATGTATCTTGGGCAGGATGTAGAAGGCAGGAGTCAATCTCCCTGTAGGACAATTTCTCAGGTACAGGCGAAACTGCTCATCTACGGAACTATATAAGGAACAAGCAGGTGTCTTAAGCTCGAAACTGGAAGCCCGTGACTATCCACGTAGAGTGGTCAAGCAAGCCCAGAAAAGAGCCTTGAATACACCGAGAGCAGTCTTGTTAGAGACACAAGTCAAAGAGAAGTCAGACTGTTTACCTGTAGTTATGACTTATGATCCCATGGCTACAAAAATCCGCCAGTCGATCAGGAAACACTGGTCTCTACTTTCAACAGCGGACTTCAAGATGCCACCACCACGGTTTGCCTTTCGAAGAGCAAGTAACCTAAAAGACAAACTAGTCCACACCAGAATCGTCGGAAGACCAGAAAATGAGAACACTACCATCCCGAAAGGACACTACCCGTGCGGGAGCTGTTCTGTGTGCCCCCTGACGAAGAAGACCACCTCCGTGACTCTCCAATCTGGAAACACCTGGTCACTGAACCGTTTCAGTAACTGTAATACAACTAACGTTGTATACAGACTGAAATGTGAGTGTGGTCTGGAATACATTGGCCTCACCACACGAAAGATCAAACTCCGCATCCAGGAGCATGTTAGCACAATAAGGATTGGAAAACTGACTACCAAGCTAGTGCAACATTGCCACCGGAATAAACACACTTTCACCTGGGTAGTGTTGGAGAGAGTGATGGGCGATGCGCAATCTGTGGAAAGACGATTAATCAACAAGGAAGCCCGTTGGATATACCAAGAACAAAGCGAACAGAAAGGGTTGAACGAATTACTGGAATGGAACAAGTTGCGTTAACTATCAAAAGAACTGTCTCCTAGCGCAGTGGCTATATGTCTTCGTAGATTGGTGGCCTCCTCCATCCTAAAATTAACACTCTATACTAACATCTAATATGATAACATCAATAACTAAGACCCTACTTTTCACTTCAGGAGAACTGTAATTTCCACCACACCTGATCTGACTAGGCGTTCACATGTATTAGCCTATAACTGTCTTCTTCGCCCGGGGTGCCTTTCCCTTATAGGATGAGTTGAGCTGCCATTATAATCTAACATCTATATTTTACACTAGCTAAATAATGGACACGTGGAATTACTTCTGAGTGTTCCAATCATGCAGTCTATCTACAAGCATGGGTCTATACTTCCTTGATTTAATCCCTATCTCCACACTGTTGCTGGCGCAAATGTCCGTTTACAAATGGCCGAGCCTTTTTTCGGAAGACCGGCCCCAATAGACTGCGCTTTTTCCAAATCCTATTTGTTTATACTAGTTCTATATAGGACACGCTGAACCACTTCTGAACGTTCCCATAGTGTAGTCTAGTTATAAACATGGGCGTATGTTAAATAACGCCACACAGGCTCAATCTCTATGGTGTTTCGGGTCTACAAGACCGTTTATAAATGGCCGCGTCTTTTTTCTGAAGACCGGCATTTAATAACAGGATAGCCTGGATCCTATCACACCCCCCGAAACCCGACGGCCAGGTCCCGTGTCTTTTGACGCTAGGGACCTATCGAATGCGCTGTACGCGTTTGCAGGAACCAATCGGATAGCCTAGAAACCGGCAGCCCCGACCCACGTGATGGACCAGGGCGGACCAATCGCAACGCGCATCCACGCGGTAAATAAACAGAGACTTAGTCGGTCGGCGCTCGAGGGTTGAGAGGACGCCGACCGCTACTCTAAAACCGGTAACATTTAGTTTAACTATATGTAGGCTATGCACAACACGCGAAGCATTGGTAAGCCCCTATACTAAAAGCATTGAATTGTCTGTGTGTTTTTACATTCTAGTGACTTTCTTGTACGGAGAGTAAGGACCATGTTTACCTAAGGGAGCTGGTTCCCGTTTTTTAATATTACTTCATCACTGGTATGAGAGGCAAAACTGCATGCAGGGTAAATGGTAGCTTTTCATTTATTCTTTCATTTATTTACTAATACAGCATGGTGGTTTGATAGTTTGATACGCAAAAAACAGATAGGGACACCAGGTGACCATACTCCTGTTTGTTTATGTTACAGCACTCAAGCTTCAGTGTCTCTTGCGGTGGCATTTAAAATGTATTGCCCTGAAGAAATTGCCTGATAAAAACCAAGGCAATGAAACATGTCGGCTGTGAGTAGAGAGTAAATCGATAGGTAGTATTTACTCTCTTCTTTTTTAGTATATGTGTGTTCACTGTTTTGCAACAGAGAAAAGAGAAAATTAAAGTTTGTGGTCCTAGTTGCCCAGTGACTTATATGTTAAATGTTGTTAGTTTTGTCACATATAAGTTGTGTCCACGGCACCATTCACTGTCTTTTTATTTTTGAGGTTCGAGACACGTTTTTTGGTTTTAGCTTGATGACACCGATGATGAGAACAGGGCCATCCTGGTGAGTACCAACCAGGGGTCCCATTGGTGGTGCGCCCGTGAGGTGTCATCTCGCTTTTCACACATTTTTTGTCTGTGCTGTCCTGTATGTATCAATCAGAGAGGTTGTGGTTTTAATGAGGCAATAGATTGAAACATCTTAGGATTCTCTTGAGACTAAAGAGATCCCCTGGATAACAAATTTTGACCATGGATGTTTACAGTGCAGCAAAAGAAAATTGCCATGAGAACTAGGACCTTTGTTGTTTACTAACTTCCTGTATTATTTTGCCAATATCCCAACATACGTCCAAACCTGCACATTCCGGGAGCTGGAGTCCATGCTTAGAGATCTGATATGGAATACCGGGAGACCTAGAGTGGCCCTGAGGAAACTCTATGCCCCTGTGACTGATGGGGGTCTCGCGGTCCCAAACCTAGAACTCTATTACCTGGCGGCACAGTTGCAATGGGTGACGGCCTGGCTAGCGGGCAGGCACCTGCCTGACACGGCCACGGCCGATGATATGTTGACACACGCCCAGATCCACTCCCTCTTCCACCCCTTGGCACCCACCAGGAGAGCGACCCAGCTACACACGGCAGTTGCTGTCAAATGCTATAACAGGAGTCTGAAGCTCACTAAACATGTCAAACCGTACGCCCCAGCCCTGCCACTCTTAGGTACACCCACAGCCTCGACTACCATCTCAGACGCAGCGCTAGACCATTGGACACGCACGGGAATAGACACTATGGCAGATTTATATGCCGATGGCGCACTGCTTCCTTTTGCAACACTGGCGGAAGATACCGGCCTACCGGCGGGGCAGTTCCTGTTGCAAGCCTCCATAGTACTGACGTACTCACGAAAGTGGGGATCAATAGCGGAAGAACCACCCACATACCAACTAATACAACACCTACATGTTATGGGGAACGGCACGCATGTGGTGCACTGGTTGACGTACGCACTGCTATCGCACACACACCAAAGCCTACAGTCATTGAGAGATAAGTGGGTGACAGGCAGGGACTGGACGGAAAAGGAGTGGGAAATGGTGCTAGCGGGCCCGAGGAACGTTCCACGTAATGCACGATTTAAACTCATTCAATTCTACATTTTACACCGCGCGTACCTGTCCCCGGACAAAATCAACTCATATTTCCCGGGGGCTACAGCTAGTTGCCCACGATGCACCCTGGAAGGTGCAGATATTCTGCACATGATCTGGAGTTGTCCACACCTCCGGGCATACTGGCAGGCACTGATACAAACACTGGAAAGCTGCACCGATCTGAAAATACCACACACGTGGGAGGCATGCATACTGGGTGTTTACAAGAGAACCAAACATAACAAAGTCCCTTCATGTTTCTGGGACCTAGGCCTCATAACAGCTAAACGGCTGATTACGAAACACTGGAAGCGATCCCCCCCCCTCTGACGACGCATTGGCGAGCCTCCCTGGATAACTGGGCGAAAGCAGGAAGTATCACTTTACATAATGAGGAAACTGCGGGACTGCGGAAATTCCCGATCGCTGACTTGTGGGACGCGATGCTGGGCTCACTGCACAAAGACACCCGGGCGGACCCTACTGCATCACCGACTGCAAACCGCGCCATTGCCCCTCCTGGCAGTAGCCCACCCACCCAGCCTCCAGGCGACTCTGTGGCACCCACTGGCGCAGACACGCCGCAGCTGACGCGGGACGAGCCCGCCTGACACCTTGTACATGCCCCACACCTCATGCCACGGGCCCCCTCTGGACCCCCCCCTTCGCTGGGTGAGGACCCATCAACATCGCTCCGAGACACCCGAGCCAGCGCGGCGCGCGTGCGGGCCCCAGCCCGCGGCCACACACCCAATACAAGTAAGATTGACGACCACGCTCCTACCCCGATCCCCAATTCTTTAAATTCTTTTTTTTCTCCTTTCTTTTCTCTTTTCTAAGTTTGCACCCCTGTTCCGCACTGTTCACTCGTTCCTTTTTCCTATTTTTTATTGTGCAAATTTGTGTACTGTACTGGGCAGATGGGAACGGTCATTCCACGCAATTGTTGAACTGCATGAAACATTGTCCAATTGCGAAATGTGATGTACCTGCAACTATGACAGACATCCTTGGGATGTGATCGAAACCATGATGTACTAATGACATTGCCTTTTACCCTGTGATTTCAATAAAAGATATATTTTTAAAAAAATCAGTCTGTCCGCTAATGCCTTGGCAAGCACTTTTGCCTCTACATTTATCAGGGAAATCGGCCGATAGGAGGCGCATTGGTCTGGCGGTTTCCCAGACTTGTACACTATGGCTATCGTGGCCGCAAGACTGATTCTTGAGCAGAATTGTCCATGGACCACCACAAAACCCACACCCAAGACAAATTCGACACCCTGGGTTTCCCCTGCAGAAACAAGGGGCAGGGCACACCAATGCCCTCAGATAAACTGCACCCAGAGCCACTTTGGATCCTCCCTCACGGATTCACCACGAGATGAGTTGGGGCTCATCATTAAGGAATGGTACAGAGAGGCCCATGCCTTCTTCAATTAACCACCTGCAAGAAGCATAGTTTTATGACTGCCTAATTGTACACCGCCACTGAGAACAGTTGCGCAGTAGTAAACTCCAATCAATGGATGGAGACTGAAAGAATCACCTCATCATTTACCTTAAGGTTTTATAAACAGGCACAAACCCATAAGTTTATTGCCATCCATAAACTCCTCTCTGATCTTTTCTCACCTTGGAAAATGGCTGAAGTAGCTCCCCCTTCTAGGGTGGGACGAAGAATGAAACTTCCCCAAACTGTTGGGGTGGAAGGAAAGGGGTTTCTCCACAGGGAAAACAAATTCCCCACGAAGAAACAAATTCGTCCTTTTTCACAGTGGGCAGTTTTCCCCAATGCACAATTGTGCCCGGAGTATAACTCTGCACTGAAGGAACAACAAATGCCGGAAGACACTCCCAGTAGTATGCTGGGGAACTGCTACAATTTTTCAGCATGCAAATGGGAACATTTGTGAATTCTAGGAAGCTACATGTAAGCGTGTAAACATACAACATTCTTTTGTGAATCGACCTCAAGAGCCCTTAATCTCATTTTAGAATAGTCTGTTCGGTGCTCTATGGGGTATTGCTTTTATCCGATTAGGAATTTTCTTGTGCACTTTCTAATGCTTCAAATAATTTAAATTGACTCCAAACTTTGATATGGTGTTGGATCTGTTGTTGAGCCTTTAGTATATTCTCTCTAATATTTCTACTAACAATTTAGCAAGCATACAGACAGAATTGACACCCTCAACAATAATAAAATATGTGATTATGGTTTTGTGCTGAGAGTCTGATTAAACTAATATCGTTGCGTTGACTATCCTTTTATGGGATAAACAGGGGTATACAAGCTCAATAATAAACAAAAAATATTAGGAGTGAGCTCCAACAATATGTAACTGTAAAATATGGCTTCTAGGGAAACCGGGCACAGAATTATAACGCGATGATAACGTGGCACTTGTAAGTCAAGTGATACAAATTTATTTTCATACATACAGTGAAACTCAGAGGGTACACTAACCTTGAGATCTCTGCTTTATCAATAATTACTAATGTATACTTTAAAGTATGTTTAATTGTGATTAGGGTTGCAAACACTGGCAGTATGTACTTAACCACCTATCTGGCCACCATTGTTACCACCATTCACAGGTCTGTACTTGTGCCTGATATTTTACTCAAATAAGAGGTTTATAGTTCATAGAACATAATACTAGAAACCCAACCAGCTTCATTAAAAACCGCAAAGTTTGGATCTTTCTACAAGACCAGCAAGTCCTGGTTCCTCCCCCACAAGTAAGAGCCCTCAAAGTATTTAGGTAGCCTTAAAGATACAACCGCTGACATGGTTGAGGGGCTGCAATAGTATAAGCAGCAGACATCATTAACAACACACCTAAGTGCTATGGCTGACTTGCAACAACAGTAGAACTGGAGCTACTTCCATTGTTGACATTTTCTTGAAGTGGACAAAGGGAGGGGAACAGTTCCAGGAGTCGTCATAAGTTGGCTACAAGCACTAGACTAACTTCATCATGCAACACTGCTAAAGGCATAAACGCATACAAGTACTGGAGCTACAGTCCAACTCCAAAAACATGATTGAATATTTGGATTTGGTTTTCTAAAATGTTTTATTGAATTTCATTATAACCAACAAAGGTCAGATTATTGCTGTAACATGTCCAACTTGAAGGATAATCTTGTGTGATAAACATTAAGATATTTAATCAGGTGGCAGCAGATAAGCTTCTTACACAAGCAATTATAAAATGCTCAACAGCATATTATGAGATGTTAAAAGCATCGCTTCCGCTGGGTAAAATTAAGGAGAATTGTTTCAATGAGGAGAATTCACAGCCCACTAATTTAGAACCCCCTAGGATAGTCCACAATAGAGCATTCAGGGACCCAATAAATTTTCAAATTTCTTAGGGCAGCCCCTTGCCTGGCATATACATTTCTCTGTTAGCAGGTACCAGTCCATATGAGCTGCCCTTAATAATACTGAAGTTTTATACAGCGTGAACAGCTACCTCAACAAAAGAGGTGTCCCAGCGCTCAAGCAGCAAGCAACACATGTGGAATGGTATCAAAAGACAGGGGCATACCTAATTGTTGTTAGAAAGCCATGTCTTTAGTGATTTTCTAAAACAGGACTCTGTATTTGCGTGACGGAGGAACATCGGCAGGGCATTCCACAATTTTGCTGTTCTAGCAGAAAATGCTATTCCACCCAGCTGGGCTTTCGCGATGCGAGGGACATAAAGCAGGTTCTGAGTGTTTGAACGTAAAGACCGAACCTGCTTATATCAGCGAAGTCTTAGTTTGAGATAGCTGGGGCTCTTTCCCTTCAGTGCACGGTAGGCCAGTGTGAGAGCTTTGAATTCTATTCTTTTTGCTACTGGTAGCCAATGCAGATCTTGCAGGTGCGGAGACATATGATGCCTAAAGGGGATGCGTCTGATCAGCCTCGCAACCGCATTCTGCACCATCTGCAATCATCTAATCGCATAATTAGGCAGGCCAAGATATAAGTCGTTTGCATAGTCCAGCCTGGATGTAACAGTGGCATGGACTACAGATTTACTGCAATCTTCTGGTAGCAGGTGCAAGAATTTACGAAGGTTTTTTAGTTTACTAAAACAACCTGTTGGATTTGGGCCGAAAAAGAGAGGTCAGCATCCCAACTCACCCCCAGATTTTTGATGCTAACGCTGGGGAAGGGTGGAGGACCCATTTTTCCCTAGCCAACATTCTACCCACACCTAGCCCTACTACCATCAAAGCTAGCTCAAAGATCAGTTCATCTGATTTGGAAGGGCTCAGTTACATAGTCTTCAATTTCCATCTCTGCAGCCCAAACTAAAATATTACCCACCCTAATCCAACAAGCATTGACAAGGCCAACAGGATTCCAGCAAGCCCTGGCAAGGCCAATAGGACTGGTTGATAAATGGAAATGCTGCATCAGTCACTGTTGAGTTTAGGCACACAATAAGTTATCATACACGCACCGCTTGCTGATAATGGACCTGCCAGGAGCTATGCCCCTAACCCCTGCCCTCATCTCCCTGAATTCTGTCTCCCCAGTTCGGTTGTATATATGGATCGTCCCCTTGAAACGTCACACATAGACAACATAGGTCCAACACTCGCTACCGGGGAATGGTTATTCCATAAGGCCTCCCGACAACCCCAAACAGTAAAGCATCTAGGCCTGCCCCACACACGAAGAGCGGCATCCCCCTCAATAGACACGCAGTTATCTAATATGAAAATGTTGATAATGTATGTTGTGCAATGATAAGCACTATCGACTGCTATATAACCTGTACGATAATTGTAAAATCCAACAAAAAGGTTTACAAAAAAAAGTTATCATACAAGCACTCTGTCTCTCATCCTTGCATTCATTCAGCCATCCAATGAATCATTGTTGGATTCACCCACATCATAATCGACAATAAAACACGTACATATGACCATAAGCATATGCAAGAGAAATTAAAAGAATAAAAGTGAAAAAAAACCAAATCATAGCACCACCTAATCGTGGGTGCATGCTTGCAATGGAAAATAAAATCAAACACAGAAGTGGGCAGCCATGTTCCAATCGTATTGTACCTTGTTAGTCGTTGGCTTATAGTTCAACATGGCCACCATGTTTAGGACAAAGTGTTGACCGTCTAGGAATGGTAAATCCAGGATACTCAATGGATAATATACTTCAACTATGGCCACCCGGTTTAGAAACCGTGGTGCGCAGGATAGAGAGAGCACTGCAGATGAAATAAGTGGCTACCGAGAGGCTGGCAGCACTGTTCGGTGAGCTGCTGTATGCTCTGAAAGATGAAAATGCAAAACTAAAGGACTCCCTCACCAGCTCTGGCACTGTAGCACACTCATTTTCAGGAAGATGTGCAAATACCACCAGAAAAAATACCACAACTAACAGGGAATCAGAGCCAATGTCTGAAGTGGGATAACCTAATGACCCACCGACTGTATGCTGTTATGGATGGACCCATTTCTGTTATGGATGGAACCAGAGTGTGAAGGACACCCCGAGACCAAAGGCAGAAGAGGGCTGACCCAGAGTCTCTCTGCATGTAAATGTTTTTTTTTCTTGAGTGTAGGGTGACGAGACAAATTAATTATATCCTGGCAAAATGTACCCTGACTGTATGGAAACATACCATGACCACACATTTTAACGCCTACACATCCCAAGGTTTCTATTTCTGGGAGCCAAACCTCTCACTGTGATTGACTGGCGCGGGAGACCATACCAAATAGGATGTTTGACAGATTTTTAGCATATTTTTTCTTCAAGAATGGTGATTACCTCCCATTTTCCTTGTGCAGGAACATAGCCCTACTACAGCTTAACCCCCAGCTTTGTTCCTGAGTCTCTTGAGCATGGGCATACCAGATATCTATGGATTTTCTATGTTGTCATGGTGCCCACAGGCAATAAACAGGATGCTGTGCATTTTACACATTTGTAATGCAACTCCAAGCGTAAATGCCAGTTTAGGATACCTGTATTTCGGTCGCAGGTCTCACTCCTGGGTTGTATGTACCACAATGATACATAGTTTCAACATCTACAGATCTTAGAAAGCTTCTATCACTGTGTGTCAGAGCCCCAACAGTCGTATTGGCTGGCCAGGAGTTTGCACAGACTATGACAAATGTCAGATTTATTTTTCCAAACTATGGTAGTTCCTTTAATCTTCCTCACACATAAATCAACCTTCACAAAGGCATGACATACATCTGTATTCCACACAGATCTATTGGGCGTGGGATTATCAGATTGTGGGTTTTCTATCATTTGAGAAGGGATCCACACATTTGAAATCAGTGAATGTTTTGACGGAAGGGAGAAGTCAGCAGTATTTGGACCTGGAGTTAACAGGCAACTCGGAGAACCTACCAAGCTACACACTTATGAAAGTTAGAAACACAGTGATGTGGCTTGCATGAATCACAACACATGTATTACCCCGACTCCTCTGCAAATGTTAATAAACAAAAAAACAATGTCTTCACTTTTCTTTCACTGAACACTTCAGAACTTTAGGTAAAGTGCAAAAGTTCTACAATCCAATGTTCCCACACTTCTGATTTTAAAAAAAACGGTGCCCCCCATGTGTGGATGAGACTACTGCACAGGACATGAGTAGGCCAAAATAGTTATCAAGTGTAGACCACATTGACACCATATTGAGTTCACATTGTCACAGATTTGATGTGTTCCCGTCGGATACAATAGGCCCACCCACACATATGCTTCTGTTGGTAAAATTGTGTGAACAATGGGTGGAGGGAGTTTTGTGGTTATCAACAAATTCCAGAATTGTCCTCCCCAGAAATGTGGGAAGTTCTGCTTTCATAGCCCACATTTGACCCATGCAGGGAATTCTGGGTAATAAGGGGTGAAGGCCTTCACCATCAGGTGTCTAGTGTTTAGAAATGTCTGGGCTTGGTAGATTTCAAAACAGGTTGGACAGCCATAGGATCAGACGTCTTTCTGTGCCAGACGCGATTTGGCTATTTCTTAGGCTAAATGTTATTCATTTACCCTACTTCATGAGATGATATGCCCGATACTGAGAGAGCATGTACTCATTGTTTTACAATTATATGTCAAGTGTAGTTATTCAAAACCTGGTTATAATAGGAGACATGTTTGGGGTTCGGAGGCAAGAATAAATCTAGACGTTCTTCACAGAAAAGGTTGCTGTGGAAACATTCTGATTAGGGTCATGGCGGGGGAAGGGGGGGGGGAGGAATTGCTATACAATTCAGACAGATTTTTGGCAAACAACTCTCAGTTCCAGCTAATGCCGGACTCACTTCTAACAGCACTTATCTCAGTACATACTAAACTGTCATTACATCTGTAAGGCAGATGTTTTGTCATAGGGCATTATTATGACTGTCCCTTATAATCCAGATAGAGCTGGCAACAGGCCTTACCAGCCCTATCAGGATTACAGATTGCAGCCGTAATCTCAGAGTATACACTGGGGAGAAACATGCACTATTCTACACAGAAAGGTCAAATGCTGCATTTTATTTTCCAACAGAATGACATTTCCGGTACTTCATCACACCAGAATTACTGTGGCCCTTGCTAATGGTAATTCTTTTGATAGGAAAATAATGAAGAATATTAAAGGGCATTTGTAATGAGACTCTTACTTTTTTCAACTAGATCCTCCTTACATTATTCACATAATTTCTATTTTTCAAAGTGTACCTTTATTTCTGCCCAAGTTCCCACATCACGTTCCTTTTCTTTTCTCCTTTTTTCAGACTCCCTTATTTCACGATTCCTTTTTCCCTTTCAAAGAGACTTTTTTAAAGCACACCATGCTTTGTGCACTGAGAGTTTTCATAACGGGTCCGTTAGACCGTCAGTCTTTAAGGTAATCTTGCCCCGTGCCCCAGCACTAAAAAAGATGCTAGCTCAATTACCCCAACTGAAGAGTTATGAAATGCTGTGTCAGGTGACCTGCCAAGTTCTGTGCCCCACCCCAGGGATAGTTCTCGAACTTCCTGTTCTGAAAGTGTATTTTTTGTCAAAAGTTATGTACACAGTATACTCTGTGGCAAACATGAAGGGAGTCCTGTCCGCCGTATTACAGGTGCAATATAGCCTATGGAATGTATAATAACAAGGGCAAGATGTCTGCCACAGTGTGTTGGAGTATACCATCCAGAAAACTTTAAGTCAAGACAGTGCTGGAAAGTAGGGTGAGTGCACCACATCCCAGTTCCAGTAGCTACTTCTGGGCCATATATGGGATCTGGCTGACCCAGGGAAATATTCTGAGTTTGTCCTGGTGTCGTTTTTTAACAGCAAGACACAATTGAGCAGTGCCCTCAAGTTGTCTGCATTCCATTCGGTGGAGCAACCTGCAGGCAGCGATGGGGTTTTCTTATTTTTACTTTCAATCAGACACACACAAAGGCTTGAATTTAAGGGTTATCAGCCCATCTTTTGTTCAAGTATCATCCTGGTTGGGAGTCCTAGGAAGCCAAACACCTAGAAGCCAATGCAATGGAAGGAAACAAAGGCGCGCAGATAATTCCTTCACATGTTGAGAAAATATCACTTGGAGGCAGGTATTGGACTATGTTTAACCTCCCCTATGTAAGAGATGTGCATGCACTGTAAGAATGCAAGATGTATCGGTATGATTGAGTAGTTACACTTGTAATGATTTAAATGGCACCTACGAATTTATTAGGTCGAGCACTCAAGACCTCTTGTATATACTTTATTATATAGTTATATGTGTATGTACTTTGTGGGCTCTGGAGATCAGCCCTAGGACTTGTCTGCTTCCGCTTCAGGGCTTTTTTTTCTGTTCAACTGCCTCTATTTAACTGTCTTGATAGAAAAAGACCAGTAGAGGTCAGTAAAATACCAGAATTGCTTTCTGCTGAGGAACTTTTCTTGTTTTTTTATTTTTCTGGCAACTGCCTCAATTTAACTTTCTTGATAGAAAACGACCAGCAGAGCTCAGTAAAATACCAGAATCACTTAAGCATTCTCTAGATTCCAGTACATAGAAATGGTCTTCCACAAGCACCCGTAGACAATATTTTTTTCAATTCCTGTATTTTCAGTGATATGACCACTGAAGGCTCTGATTTTACATTAAAAACAGAGCTTTGAACTACACCATTTCCCGCTGAAAGGCAATATTTCTCTCCATGTGTTCCCATACCTGGCATGTCACGCAATTTGGTGCTTACTTTCCCTCCATATTAAAAAAAAAGTAGATGTTTCAGCAACCAGGCTAATGTGCTGCATAGTTAAATACACATAAGGTCCCAATGACGAGACTGACTGCAATGCAAGTGCTTGTTAATTATTTAGTTCTTTTATAGCGCAACTCATCCCAGTGTAGAATATCAGAGCGCGTTACATCATGCACAGAGACAAAATAAATCATGCAAGTGTGTAAATCAATATCGCCCATACTTGTAAATATTATTTGTTAAGGGCAAACAGCTGGGAGAAAAACAAAGCCAGGACATAAAATGTAATGCAAAGATGGGGGTTGACTGTACAAAGAAGACTTTTTTTTTTTATTCACACCGTAGCCCTTCTTTGCAATCTTAAAAAAACAACAGATTGATCTAAACCCAGGACTTACAATTTGCCTGCAGCCCATGATGCTGGTAAACATATCGCTGTGCTATACTAGAAGGATTGCAATTCATGAACTGGAAGTAGCAAAATGATTTCTGTGTCAAAAGAAGTTGCCAACTTGCATATCTTTATAAAATACAAATCTGACATCGGCCTGTTGCACGATGCGCTTTGCAGCAGGCACATTAACCCTCTACGCTACTTTATGGGTCAAAACTGCATTAACCACCAGAGTTATCTTACTGTTATTATAATCCCCTCAAAATTGCTGGACACAAAGTTCCCGGCAGCCGGTGTCTTATTCCTGGTAGAGACTTTAAAATGCAGCCTCTTTGTGACAAATTAAGTACGTTAGAACCGATTTGCTGTCACGTTTGTCTTTCTTGCCAATTTCCATGCTGCTGATTTTTGGGCCCTGCTTGCGATCTTGGCGGATGGGATACTCGGTCACAAACGGGATGGATATCCCGTCCGACGTATTACAAGTTCCATTCGATCCAATGGAACTTGCAATACGGTCGACGGGATATCTGTCACCTTTGTAACTGAGTATCCCATCCGCCAAGATCGCATTCAGGCCCTTTGTTTTTAAATTAATTTATAAATTGACTATCAAACTTGCTTTTGAAGCTCCACCGCTCATGACTCCACCCTCTTTCATCTGCCACATCTTGACCCCCAGTTTATGGGTTGCCGTAGTACAATTTTTCTAATTCTAGTATTGGCCAAGGCCCCGTATCTCCATGCACAGCAGCTCAACTTTGGAAATGTGTTGCGTCTTTCAGTCGTGTGCATTTCTCCAGAGTTCCAGGCTCCGTTGCTTGACTGCCACCAGCCACAGTCCTTTGTGAAAAGGCTAAAATGATTTTCTTCCATGCACAAGCCCTATTCTTCCAATGCTTGCCGCAGTGAGAACAGCATGGGCTGTCTTCCAGACAAGCCAGCTCATGCATGAGCAAAGCAAACAACCAGCGCCCTGCTGGAGGTAAGAACCTATTCCGCCTCACACAATCTAAACAGCCTGGACGTCACAAAAGGTAAATGTTACGAGTGTACATTTGTTGACAGAATCCTAATGTAAGTAGAATGGCGCCCAGTATATGCCTATTGAGTGCGGTATGTCATTATTTGCCTTGGTAATGTGTGAGCTGTGAACAACAGAAATAAGAGGAATCTTAACAGAGGGAGTATGTACGTCGTGTGGAGTGTTTTCAGCACGTTGCAGGGAAGTGTTTTTGTTTTTTGTGGCAAAGGTGCCAAGGAGAACACTTTCTTCTAACCAGGGTGTTCTTAACGTGTGAGGCATTACTTTCATTGGCATCAACTTTTTGAAACCATGTCAATGTGTTCTTGTTAGAAAAATGTTTCTGACACAGGAATTTTAATTTAGGAAATCCTCTGTACTTTTCAGTTTCGCCGAGGGAGTGGTCAGGTGAAAGTGGGCCTTGGAGCCTCCAGTGCTGTGTACAGAGTGGTTAGCACACCCTCACCCAGTAGAGCAAACAAAGCTCCAGAATGTCGACGTTTGCCAGCAGGGTGAGGCTCTGATCACAAAAGGTGATAAGGCTAGTCTGAGTAAGACACCAATAATGGAATTTAAGAAAGAATACTCACGAAACAGAAGTAGGTTTGTTGTAAATGATGATCTTGTTAGAAATATCAGAGTGATGTAATTTAACAGAACATTCGTCCATTTATCCACCAGCAGGTACACTGGCAACAGGAGCTAGGATTGTGAGGGACCCACTGCACCTCTACTTCGAGGTAGATGGCCATATTCCTTATTTGCATTAGGACGCACAGCAGCCTTGCCACACCATCCCCATAGTACTCATTTGCCTGGAACCTCTATACCGGCAAGGGCTAGGGATGGATATTTGTGGGAGACAATGGGGACATTTCTTACTTGAGGGGGCCAAAACAGAGGAAACAAGAAGCATAATTTCAAATAAAACTGTATTTAGTGATTTCTGTTTATCTTTCCACAGTAAGCTGGTGTGCCACAGCAGAAAATAAACCATCTACTTTGATCTTAAGACCGGGTGGAACCTTTGTTAAAACAAATATAAGGTCGAAAGGTCTGCCCCTATGTTCATACGAGCTGCAGGAAACAAATGAGGGGATACACTGCCTTTGTGCCTGTGCCATATTACTGACGTGGATGCAGAAGCAAAGAACATGTCGGAAGATGTGATGACTGTAAAAATGTATAAAGGTGGAGCACCATCAGTGTTCCCCTGAGGGCACCCCTAGGGGTGGTGATATGAACTCAGAGAGAACCCTTACAGCAGCTGGTGTGCCTCCAGTAAAATACGAAGAGGCCTTCACTTTCACTAATGCGCTCTCCTCAGCACAATTGCCAACTGTCAACAGTTTGCGCCTGAGCTGAGGACATGTATTACTTTTTAGGTCTCGCGACCTGCGTTGCACTGCGCAGTGCTCGCGCAGGTCGCGAGACCTTTAGTAAGTGAAAAAAACGGGAAAATCAAGCTGACCTAGGAATCGCACACGCTTGTGAGTGTGCGTTTCCTTTTCAGCTCCCCCATTGGCCTTTACGTGCATCTTATTCTAAAAGACTGCACGCAATTGGCCCGAGGTGCGCGCATAGCTCCTCCCACAGCCTATTGGTGTCTATTAGGCGCACCAAGCGCGTAATAGAAATCAATAGGCTGTGGAAGGAGCTATGATCGTGCCCAGACACAGGCGTGATGCGCGCACCACTTGTTTTTCTTTACTTTTAGTATAATCGCGGCACTCATGTTTTACTTTTGATGTTATAAGTAAAGCGGGTGCTGCGATTATACCAAAGGTAAAGAAATAGAAAAAACATCTATTTCTTTACTTCTGGTATAATCGCGGCACCCGCGCTTTACTTAAAACATTAAAAGTAAAGCGCGGGTGACGCGATTATACCATAGGTAAAGTGCGCAGCGTGTCTCTGTAGCGACGGGCCGGTCTGTGTGAGGTCTCGTCTGAACACTGTGTCCCGTTGTGTTCACGCTTAGCAGGAACGCCTGTTCAGTCCCCCCTGCAGCCCATAAACATAAAGACGTTGTGTTCAGTTACTAAAAGCTTGTAAATACCCGCAGCGGCTCCAGTCTCCCTGCAGTGTCAGTGCGGCGACAACTAAACAGCTCCCTGGGGCACCCGCCTCGCAAGCCAGGGGCACGTTCCTCAGTGAGATGCTTATAACTACAACAGAAAAATAAAGAGAAGTAAGCGCACTCAAGTAGAATACGGTCCTTACATTTATTTAGCACAATTCGCATCCTGGTTGGAGTGCTGTGGTTGGCTTTGTTGGCACGAGTTGCTGTGTTTGTCGGGCAGTGGGTGGGTCTATTTGCAGGGTTTGGGTGAGTTTAGTGGGGTGGATGCTAATAGTGTTATTGCCTTCATGCAGCCTCTCACCTTCAGTTTGGGAACATAATTGTGGGGCAGCAACTAAACAGTGGTTAACACCCTCTGCAGGGTGCAATACTGCTTAAACGTTAAGCAGATTAATGGCCGGGAAAAGGGCCTCAGTGTCCGAACATTTTATTAAAGCTTTAAGCACCAGTTCTTCTAATCTCACCCAACATAGGCAAGAATACGGTTTACCAACACTACTGTCTTGCTCTCCTGCAAGTGCGACAGTTTAGATTATTCCAGGTCCTCAGTGCTAAAGAAACAGCGGGGAAGGCAGATATTCATAAACAACTGTTCTTCTCTAAATTAGATGAGCAGCGCCACTATGTGCTATGTGGCACACTGCCATGTGTGCGGTGTTGACAATTATGTGCGGGAGCACCAGAAACACCGGCTCAAATTAAGCACTGCCCTATATCCATCTCACGCAGACAAACGAGCCAACTGTCCCTGCTTGCTTTAGGGTCGGAGGTCCTGCTTCATATTCTCGATTAATTTAGACTGCATACAATCAAAAGGTTAGTCTCAGCTTTGTGACGGGCTGAGCCAGTCTCGGATGCCAGGGAGGCTGCAGAAACATGTGTAGCCACAATGACTTTACTTTCTGGGTCTCAGATACCTGCATTGTACCAATATCTACTAAGCTCCTGCAGTTTTAGATCTTTAATTTATTTATGTATTTCATTTATTGTATTACGTTTTTTTCTTAGTTTATGCATTTGAGTTTGTATATTTTAGCAATAGAACTTTTTTCTTGGCAATGAAGACCATGGCCTAGTGGTGTGTTTTTTGTCTGTATAGTTCTCGATCACGATTCAGTCGGTGGTTGGAGCTTAGAGACAAGTGCCCTCTTATCGCCCACAGGGTAAGGCTAATAAAAGAGGCTTCTATTAAAGATGTGTATAACAACAGGAGACGAAGGGAACAGTGAAGACACTCCTACTCCCCTCGAGCAAAGTCCAGAAAGCAACAAAGGAGTGTATCAATAATATGAGAAGAGCAAGCATGTATCCACATTCACTGAAACATTAACTCGTGAATGAAATCACTTTTGGTTCTTATGAAGGCCCACACTCACCAACCAGCATGTCACCAACCAGGTTGGTGAGCGAGGGCCTTCCGGAGAACCAGAAGTGGTATCATTCACAATTTAATGTTACAGTGAAAGTGGATACATGCTTGCTCTCCTTCTATTAAAGATGGACAGAGGGAGATGCCCATAATAGGAGCACAGGATTGACATTCCTCTCTCTCCTTTGTAATACAACTTGCATTGTAAAGCCACAGAACAGGCTTCAGTAGAGAGAATATACTTCTTTCTATGCCTGCCCTTTGCAGTGAGGAATAGTGAACAATTCACAAAATCATTTAGGAGTACATGAAGTAATACCCATGTAGTACTGCTCAGGTACTCCTAAATGCCTTTGTAAATTGAACCTCATTGTCCAACTCCCTATTAGTAAAAGAGCAAACAAGGCACAGTAATTTCTGTTGTTGCTAACTGTATATGAATATCACCTGAATATTTCTAGATTAGAAGTTTTGTGGCCATTTCACAAAGGTGTTTTATATTATGTGAAATAATACTACAAGAGTACTACTTTGCGTACACATAAATACTTTTCTTAAAAGGCCCCACAATGTATAGCTTATGTGTGGCTGATGTAGATGCATATAAGTTGCTAGGACAGCAATAGATGGATCCACTTTGAATGTATTTGGCCACACAGAAATGTATATTGCATACTTTCCAATTTGTCCAGCTACCTGTGCAGGCATTACCACATGCCTGTCACTGCATACTTGAAGAAGCACATAGGCAAATATAAACAAGCATTTGCAATGCAATAGGTCTCGCATTATTAAAGTTTAAACTATTGGCATTTCCAAATAATGCAGCACCAATAGCTCAAACTTTAATAATACGAGACCTATTGCATTGCAAATGCTTGTTTTTTTATGCAGGTGCACTGTCCAGTCTAATCCGGACATACCTAATTACAAGTGTGCTGTAGCACAAACAGGGCCAGGGTGCCTGATCTAGGATTCAGGCACAGGTTGGGAAATGGCTAATGCTGCACTAATTAAAGGCATCACAACAATTTAATACGGCTTGTGCTATACAACAGTCTGTAATTCCCTTACTGAAGATCCTAGCAACAGCAAAATTAAAATGAGTTCAAGGGAGAGTGCTAAAAGCTTTTCTAAACCAAGAGGGTGTTGCCATAGCTGCTTTGTGCTGCCTTTGATTATTCAGCACCTACCGATTTCAAGAGCTATGAAGCAAATAACAGGCAGGCACCTGAGTGGATCTCTCAGCTCTCAAACATTAGCTCTACTTTTTGAAGCAGAAGTCGGAGATTCATTTGTTTGATAGAAGTTACAACAGCGCTTATCAATAGAAGAATTAGATAGTTTGCAGCGTTTACCACAAACGATAAACAGTAGGCCCAATGAGCACTTCACCACGCCTGTGCTACCATCAATCATCTGTTCTTTTTGCTTTTGTCGCCCTAAGTGGGAAGGGTATGCCAAGACGTGGGCCCCGTGCTCAATGTGCCACTAGATTAAAGCTAGCCTGGCTGATGAGGGGTGATATCCCGAAATTGATCCCAGGATGCTTGTTTCAGGTCTAGGGAGGACCTGGCCACAGCTCGGACTGGATGGTACCCGTGGGGAGAAGGGTCCAGACTGATATGCATATGGTGGGTCCAAACTGGGGTAGCGTGTTGAACAAAAAAACAATGGATTAAACCCAGATCTGTGACTGGGGGTGAATGTTTGATTTGTTCCGCATTCCGTCCATCAGATATGGGTCTTAACTCAAAAAAGTGATGCACCGGAGCGCAATGGGCTTGTAAAAAAGCACCTGTTTTTTTTAATGAAACACATAGAAACACTGCAGTTTCTTAGGAGGCAAACTCTTCACGGAATCACAGGTCAGTTTGCAATATTAAAAGCTACTCAATGTTCCTGAATAAACATTGAAAATGTAGCCATGAATCACATGTGCCTGCAACCATGATGTCACAACTGCACTGCTGAACTGGGAGTCAGCTCTCACAGTCCCACGGAACTATACCTGCTCATTTGAATCGGATAAAGAGGTGGGAGGAAGCTATAGCCCGTGCAGACTCCTATACCTTTTCTCACCACAACCTCAGAATGCAAGGTGCAAGACAAACTAAAACAGCACTGCAAAGTAACACAGCAGAAAGCATGCATCATTAAAAACTGGACCACACACAATCCATTGCAACTCAATACCACGCCTTTTGTGCATTACAATTAGGTGTTTACCATGTCCAAATGACATGTTGACCTCAACGGAAGGCTTGATACACGGGATCCATGTTATCCAGAACAAATTGCTTGCGTTTCTGTAGGGATTAAAATATTAAAATAATGTAACACAAATTCATGAACACGAAATGGGCTCATGCTTCAGGTGAAATAGTTCGGTCCATGGGCGTAATTTTATGGCTATAGATAATGAAAAATCAAGCAATTGAATTTCGCCATATTGGTCTGCCTGCCTGGCACACTTTAATGGCTAAACCAAACACTGGCTTGGGTCCTGTCACTACCTGGCCTGGACCCCCCTATTATGTAACAAACAAGTGACCAGATAGGTTATTGCGCAATCGTTAGTCTGCACTTAGACAATCAATTTCAAGTGCGCGTGAAACACAGTCCGCTGAGGACATGTGCATGAACTGTTGCTGACGAAAGGTCGGATTTTATCAAGAACATTCAAGGGAAATAATGAATATTCAGACTGCACATTAACGATGACGGCAGCTCTCCAATTATTGAGGGATCCATCCCCACTGCTCCACAGAAGTTGAAGTATTGAAAACAAAGCTGCACCATGGATAAACAAAGACATGGGAATCCTAGTCATTAACAGTTAAGGTCCTTTCCAGTCCACGTCCTAAGGGGCATTTGGGCGGAGTTATTGGTCCGCCTGGTTTCTATGCGCTACATAAGGACTGGTGCCGCCTAAATATTAGCAGGACTCTGCCAATCTGATTGGCGTTTACTTTTCTTTTGATATGTTGTGCTTTTTACATGTGTATGTATATAGATGTTGACTTTGTTACTTTACATGTCACAGTGTTATTTATGTAGTTTATGTTCCCACAAGTTCACTACACTGATAAATCGTGTGTGTCTCTCTCTCTGACATGATGAAATGTTGTTTTGAACAATGTGAATAACTTTTCTAACTACTGTGAAATAAATCACTAGCACTGGGAAGTGCAGAATAAGGATTGCGCAATAACCTATATGGTCACTTGTTTGGCACACTGTAATGTCAGTTGTTCAGTGGGTAAAAAAGCACGTACTCTCAGAACCTTTGATATGGTGTGTCGGTCCCAAGTCACACTTCTCTCTTATTTAGCCGAAGAGACTTAAGGGGTTTGTAGGACCGAAAGACACTTTTAAGAAGACATCGAAGGTGATGGGGTGGAAAGACTGGGGCAATTAGCACTATAGGTTACAGACCCTTGGCTTCTGAATGCTCCACCACTAAACTGAACAAGTCTCATCACTGAACCAAAATACAGCCACACAGCCAATCTATCGTCCGCTAACTGCTGAAACCCGGTTGGAAAATAGAGGTTTCATAGCGTTCAAAAATGATTATAAAACGTGTCTGAAACTTTACCACATTTAACTTAAACACAGTACGTAATGTGAATAATAAAATAATAGTGCACAACGTCACACAATATCACTAATTTGATAATTTTTATATCAAAGCAACAAAAGCATTATGGAGGCTGCTGGCTGGTAGGTGACTTGGGACCAGAGTACAGAGGTCCAACAGGAAACAAACTCGGGTTATCAACAATTCTTGAATAAGCCAAAGATACGCCTGTGGTATCTCCCAAATCACTAAGACATCTTTACGTCTCTTTCAGGCCAGGAGTGACCAGGACTGGGCACCGTTTTTCACTATAATGCTGCAGAATGTCTATCCAGCAGATGGAAACTCACAGAACAAGTCTGAGGCTGAAATGGTGTTGCGGAGATTGTGAGATGCCATGGCCAGGTCTTGGGCTCTTGAAAGACCTTGTGGTCCCCGTTTGACTCCTATACCCTTGTCCCAAGTGTTTTACTTCCTTCACCCACCAGCCAGCTGTCAGCACGGCACATACTTATCGGCCAAAGCGAAAGGATATCAAGTACCATCTCACGGAGTTAGGTGAAGAGTCAATTAGAGAGTTCCCTGCATAGGCGATCTCATGTGGTGTGATCAGTATGGCTTAGATTCTGGCATGGGATTTTTTGGGTAAAAGTCACAGAAAAAGAAAGAGTCATGGAAAAGTATAAGCCACAGAAACTATTCACACTTTTCTCTGCGATATGTATCTTTCTACAATAACATTAAACAAAGTGGACTATGTGCAGAGGTTAAAACGTAATCAACTTAATGTCACTACATTTCTACCGTTTAAAGAAAAAGAATGGCTAGGTTCTGAAGCTTGACTGATCGGGTCTCATCATAACGCATCCTTAACGGGGGGTGGGGGGGGGGGGGGATATTCCCGAACAGACCACACAATCACAGTCACTGGCAAACCTCTCACAGCAATTGCGCCAGAGTTCTGGAAGCCATATATTATGTATCACTAGAATTCCACAATATAAAGGCACTTCTGTTCAGAAACAGCTAGTTGTACTTTAGCCACAAAACTCTGCTTTCGTAAACATGTCTTAAAACATGGGAATCGATTTAAATACATTTTGTGATGAAAGGTGTAGATTCACCTCCCTTGGACCAAACAGTTGACAAGATTTAATTAAATCAGCAGCAGGTTTATGAAATGATCCACTTGCCATTCCTCACGTTTTGTGTTGTGTCTTTCTGGTTTTTTTTTTTTTTTTGCAGCACTGTAGCCAATGCTTCAACATATAGCTGGATTTGGCTGTGGATCTGCCCCGTGCTCATGTTTGGATGGCTTTCTAGTTTGCTTCAAATCCCAGCTTGTGATTGTGGCTTTCCTCTTTATTGTGACTGTCCCGCACTTGAGGCATTTTGGTTTCAATCTGATATTTGACTGGTTTTATGTATCCATCTATTACTGGCTTCATGGAACTATTTTTTTCATGGTGTGCATGTCCTGTTCACTCCTCTTTCTCTATATGTGTCACTGTGTGTGTCTCTCTCCTTATCTCCCCCCTCTATTCATCCACCAGCTCCCCAATCATCCTCTGTACCAACCCCCCACACAGCCTCAATATTGCTCCAAATTGCTTTCTCACATCTCCCTCCACCACCCTTCTTACTCTGCCAACACAGACGCCTGCTGATATCCCAGGTCTCTCTCTCTCTCCCCTATCTTCTGTCTATCTCTCTATCTCGCTCCAACAACCTACGTAGTAATGCCCATTCACTGACCGGCATTGGTTTGCTAATGCTTATAGAACTGTGGCACAAGTACGGGGAAAGCCAACAGCAGAAGACGGCCATCTTGGAATGTTATTTTATGCACTTCCACAATGGCGGTCTGATTTCATCAAGACACAAAGTGATGGATATCTTGGAATGGTATAACAATCAAATTTTGTATACTTCGTTTCATACCACTCCAACATGGCCATCACATGGATTAGAGAAGCAGCCTGGTAGCCCTCTTTGAAGTACATTAAATAACACTTGAAAATAGCCATACACCCAACTGGCAAGCCAGTGCTGGCAGCAAACATCCATGGACAAAGCGAGATTAAATGGTTGGCCAATGCTTGTTTCTTCTAAGTGGGTGGTACCACAGTGCAAATAACCCCCCTCCACTCAAAAATACCAGTGTAATCTTGCATTTACTTAGAATTAATGTGGATAGCTTCAAACCTGCTATCCAATTGGTGGTTAATTGTATGGCTGGCACCTTTTTTCCATTTATGTAACATTTTGATTAATCCACGTTCTAGGGTCAAGGCAAGCAGTGAAGGTATGCTGCACTGCACTGCAGATACGAGTTGGTCTACTGATTAGAATGGCTTTCTCTAAGTGCTACCGAATCTGTGATGCGATTGTACGAATGTACTGAGTACAGAAACACCACTTTCAATTGTGTTACTGCTAAGCGGGGGCTTGCCGATATCAGCACTATGCGGCTGCCCGCGGAACACGCAGTGGGCCCTGTAAGAGGGTGGCCCCCTTAGTGCCTCTTCAGGCACCTCTCCACGCCTGGTCACTGGGACCATCTCCTCTAGGAGATCCCCCATCCCCCCCACCCCCCTCGGGTCTAGCACCTCTGTGGCATCATTTTCGGTGAGCGGTGGGCTGGGAACACGAATTTATGCCTGCCCCCTCCCATTGGCCCCCCCTCTTTGTTCCCCACTGGACACGCTGCCACCCTCCCAACCACTTACCCTGTGTGCCAGCGTGAGGGCTGGGTGATTGAATTGAACGTATTAATGTATACATTTGTGTTGCAGGTGGAGTTACAGGGCTATCCAGAGGCTGACTGGTATGAGGGGGTACCCTTTCAGGAGCACAATAAGGGTGCCTTATGCCAAAATTCCAGGAGTCTTTATGGCAGGACCCTGGTTGGAAACGAGAACGCCCCGCTAGTCCTTCGGGCGGTTTTAAGCCTGAGCAACAGGAGGCTTGCCTGGTTACGCTCCGCTCCTGAAAAGGGGTGAGTAAAAGTTATGGACTGGTATTCCAGGATATGTAGGGGGATAACAGCCACATAAATGGTATCACTGATTGGATTGGCCACTGTGCAGTTTGGCTCGTCAGGTGGGCAGGGCAGCTTAGGTTAGTCACTACTGTCTGCCCTTGGATTGCCCCTAAGTTAACCAACCAAGTTGGCATACTCCTTGTATGTAATAAAACCTGCAGCAAACTGTTTCCAGCCAAAAACTTGTGTGGACTATTTATGTCAGCCAGCGCAACTAATTACTGCTAAGCAGGGAGTTGCCAATAGCACTATACTTCTGTATGCAGGTTTCTGCCCCATAGGGTGCGGACGCTTCTCTGTAATTGTAATTGTAAATTGTTGTGTCTTATAAAGCGCACTGCTACCCGGAGGCCTCGTAGCGCTATAGACCGCTGGGGAACCCGTCCTGGCTTTCCCTGTGAGATAGTCCCTCCTGGGGGTCTCCAAGGTGAAACCAGGCATCCCCGGCGTTTGTGTGGGGCCGTTGTGGAGATGAGGCAAGCTAATGCCCAGAGTTGCCGAGTGTGCTCCCTGGGCGGAGTAGGCACCGATGCGAGAATTATCAGTCCGCTGATCCTGATCCAAGACCCTGCCGCGTCGGGAATCGAACCCTGGTCCCGGGCCGTTCTCTGCACTCGGGTCTGCCGCCTCTAACCAGTGAGCCACACCTCTCCACTGTCTGTCAATGGTCTCTGCTACTCAAGATTAGATTGCTTTCCCTGTATTCCCTCTACCATCATTTGTTGCCTCATTGTTTAATTGTGAATGCGCCACCCATGTAGGCGATTCCTGCCGGCATCTGTGATTTGATGGCGCAGTTTTATGCTACAGCAACGGTTACCCATCTTGGATGGGAAGGCTTACTGTGTGTGCCCAGTGCTGCATACCTCTTCAGTGAGGTGCTGCTACCACCATCGAGCATGTGCACACCCGCCTCCCATGAATCACCTCTCCCGCACTCAAGAGCTCACCTGGATCCAGCACCACAGTCTGCGTGCCATCTTGAGGAAGGAGTGAATGTGCTGCGAACTGGCATGTGAAAGTCCAGTTGCTATTTTTGGGATACTCCCCAGAATCTGCGGTCAACCATTGCATAAGTGTACTGGCTGGCAGCATGCAGCCCTACATATTTTATGAGTACTGGCTGCTTAGGATAACCTGTGGTCTTAACAGATAAACATGCCTGGTTCAGTCTTGGTGTAATCAGCTCTCTGAAGGAACCAGAGGGCATAAGGAGATCACGTACACCTGGCCCGCCCTTCTGTTAGTCTCCATCGTAAATGCATATTACACATCAAGATCCTGGAGGGTGGGAGCCCGCCTTCGATTCGGATACATCTTTGGAATGATCCAGGGCCTCGGGGTCAAGGGATGTAGCAATGCCAGTGACCTCTGTTCTGGCGAAAGCATGGAATCTCAGGGCATCAACGTGGCTTCCATGGCTGGATCACAGGTCCCTCCTGCACACCTTAATCAAGTAGTACAATGTCCAAACTGGAACACTGCTGGACTCGGACTCGAGTCGACCATAACCCCAAATGACCCCCCTTTACTCAACCCCCTCATCTTTTTACTCCAGTGGTGAAGGGAGACAGTGCTTTAAAGGAAGATGTGCGATGAAAGCCACAGATTCCGCCCCTGACCGTGGGTCAGACATCATGCCTATGTTTCCAGACTCATACTATAAGGAATGGGCTGCGTTCACATTTCATTTTACGGGTTTGTTTTGACTGTGTGCGCCGACAGGGGATACAGACCAAAAATGATTGGATAGGTGCACAAACCAATGAAACCCCAGGCCTGGCTTCAGCTAAACATCGGGTCCAAAGAGCGCGAGGCAAAACAAGCTTCTCTGTAACAAACACCAAACCAGCCATGCCCTGTCGTCTTTTATCCTCCATTTCTGCTCACCCCAACACGTTTTCAATGTCATTTTTAAATGCTTTTGGTGAATGTTTAAACAGCGAAGCGGTCAGTATTCCTATTTCCCAGTTCATTTGCCGTCAAATTACCACTTAAATGAAAGATGGGAGACTCAGTCGGCTTTGCCGGAATTGGAGATCAGTGCTTGACGAACAGCGAGCATTCATCTCACTGAGTCATCCTTGAGGCATAATCTACTTTGAACGCCTGTATTTACATAATAGCGCTCACGAGAGCATCTGCTGCAGGAAATAGGCCCAGCAGGAAAGAACAACCGTGTGATCGTGTGAGCACCGGCAGTCAGCCGATGAAGGAGGTTCAGGTATCTCAGTCCCAAGGGTGGCAGACAGCCCTTCAACGGTATCCCGGTGAACGGCAGACAGGGCCTGATCACTAACTCGATAGACAGGCAAACTAACAGACTACAGTAAGTGGCCGCTGGGGCACTGCAAGGTGCCAATGTCAGACACAGCAGAAAGTGCAACCTGCAAAAGAAACGATACACTGACACAAACAAAGGACAAGTAACAGAGCCCTGCCAGGTACAAAGAGGGAAGAAAAACTACCAAATGACACACACCGCACAAAGGTGGCTGGATTCAGTTTCACCCAGAGTTAGAAAGGGATTCCGTTCACACTCCATACAAGTCGGCCGACACAAGTCTACCTGAATGCACTGGCCGCCATATCTGCATATTTAATCAAACTTTATAACAGAGCTTGAGGTAGAAATGACAGATGACTTTGGATCAAGAGCGGGGGAGGGGCTGGGGCCGGATCCTGTATACAGTTTCATTCAGGGAGCCCTGGACGCGGCTCCGAGGCTGGGCTGGGAACCAAGGCACATCAGTGGTGGAGAACAAAGGGAGCCTTTTGCTGCTGACACTGAATAGAGCAGCGAGGGTGGGAACATACCGCAGCAGGTTTTCGGCCCCGGCTCTCATGCGCATGGCCTTCATGATCTGTTGGTTCAGCACGGCCCTTTCATTCTGCAGCTTGCTGCGGCCGGTCTTGGCAAGGGGGTTACAGCCCTGGAAGAAATTAAAACAAACAACGCGTCAAAGGGGGCATTATTGGAGAAATTAAAAACAATGACGCATACTTCGGGTGTGAGCCAAGCAATCCAAACGTGTAAGGCTGCGCGAGCTTCAATACGGATACCTGACACTGAGCCAACCATTCTAGCCAATGAAATGGGGCCTAGAGTGATTCCAAAACATATAATTAATAATAACCTCCATAAGTTGTATATTTGCCATTAACAGTATCCCACTAGCCAGCGTGACATACTTTATATGTTCGCAGTACATGTCTGGATTGTATCTGCCGTGCTGACAAGGAGAAGCTATGATGACCAGGGTCCCACACCCTGAACCTCGTAATGCCCCCCCCCCCCATTCCGTCCAAAATCAAGTAAGCTCCATCTTAAAAGAGAGCCATCTATCCATGGGCACAGTATCGCTGCAGGCACTTGCATGTGTGTCCCAAAACCTACATTAACTACAAGTGGCATACCCCAAGGATGCTCAAGAAAAGCTGGTGCAGGTGTGGGGCACCTCAACGGGTTACCATTATTCAATACAGTGGTGTCCAATAAGAGCCTGTTATAATGGAGTACAATCCTCATAACTTTAAGAGCAGGTCATGCAAAAAACTATTTGTTTTATTGTTCATATTTAAGACCAACAACTAGAACAAATATTTTCAATAAGTTTAGTTCCGTTATTACTTCTCAAATACTTTGCACCATGCGGATGCCTCTTTCTCGGCCTTTCTTGGTCAATTTGTTTGCAGCGCAATCTTATTTTTGGTTGCATGTTCAAAAAACATTCTATGCTTTGCAACTACAAGGGAAATAAGTATAGTGTCATGGAAATTGTACCTACAAAAAGGGGTGGTGAGGGACAGAGTCTCTGAATTAAGCAGAAAGCTCTCACCCAGTCAAGAGATCAGGGCTAGATCCAACACCGTTTTTTAGCTCACTGCACCATCCCAGTTTCAGAACCTGGCTGTATGCAAATTAGTCTGTTCCTGTCCCAGTGCATGATGGAAACAGGGCAAACCAAACTACAAAAGCCAATTCTTACACTGGGAAGGAAACAAGCTCCCGGGGACCGGTTTCTGGCATTACAGCCGTCTTCGGCCCGGTTTGCTTGAATCCTGATGGTGCAATGAGCAAGGGTCTCACATCTGAGAATACCCTTCCACGCTTAGGGTGGACAAAAATATTTACAAAAAGGGGTGGTGAGGGACAGAGTCTCTGAATTAAGCAGAAAGCTCTCACCCAGTCAAGAGATCAGGGCTAGATCCAACACCGTTTTTTAGCTCACTGCACCATCCCAGTTTCAGAACCTGGCTGTATGCAAATTAGTCTGTTCCTGTCCCAGTGCATGATGGGAACAGGGCAAACCAAACTACAAAAGCCAATTCTTACACTGGGAAGGAAACAAGCTCCCGGGGACCGGTTTCTGGCATTACAGCCTTCTTCGGCCCGGTTTGCTTGAATCCTGATGGTGCAATGAGCAAGGGTCTCACATCTGAGAATACCCTTCCACACTTAGGGTGGACAAAAATATTTACAAAAAGGGGTGGTGAGGGACAGAGTCTCTGAATTAAGCAGAAAGCTCTCACCCAGTCAAGAGATCAGGGCTAGATCCAACACCGTTTTTTAGCTCACTGCACCATCCCAGTTTCAGAACCTGGCTGTATGCAAATTAGTCTGTTCCTGTCCCAGTGCATGATGGGAACAGGGCAAACCAAACTACAAAAGCCAATTCTTACACTGGGAAGGAAACAAGCTCCCGGGGACCGGTTTCTGGCATTACAGCCGTCTTCGGCCCGGTTTGCTTGAATCCTGATGGTGCAATGAGCAAGGGTCTCACATCTGAGAATACCCTTCCACGCTTAGGGTGGACAAAAATATTTACAAAAAGGGGTGGTGAGGGACAGAGTCTCTGAATTAAGCAGAAAGCTCTCACCCAGTCAAGAGATCAGGGCTAGATCCAACACCGTTTTTTAGCTCACTGCACCATCCCAGTTTCAGAACCTGGCTGTATGCAAATTAGTCTGTTCCTGTCCCAGTGCATGATGGGAACAGGGCAAACCAAACTACAAAAGCCAATTCTTACACTGGGAAGGAAACAAGCTCCCGGGGACCGGTTTCTGGCATTACAGCCGTCTTCGGCCCGGTTTGCTTGAATCCTGATGGTGCAATGAGCAAGGGTCTCATATCTGAGAATACCCTTCCACGCTTAGGGTGGACAAAAATATTTACAAAAAGGGGTGGTGAGGGACAGAGTCTCTGAATTAAGCAGAAAGCTCTCACCCAGTCAAGAGATAGCTTGTCGGTAGCTTGTCTCCTTTCTGGTGAAGAATTGGCTTGGTAGTTTAGTCTGCCCTGTTCCCATGATGCACTGGGCCAGGGACAGACTGATTTGCATATAGCCAGGTTCTGAGCTGGGATGGGGCAGTGAGATAAATAACGGTGATGGATCAAGCCCTGATCTTTGGACTGGGTAAGAGTGGTCTGTTTAACTCAGACACTTTGTTCATCACCACCCCCTTTTCTAAATCGTTTTTGGCCACTATAGGTGTGGCAGGGTATACTCAGACATGAGTCCCTTTCTCACTGCTCCATCAGGATTCAAGCAAGCCGGGCCGAAGAAGGCTGAAATGCCAGAAACCGGTCCCCGGTAGCTTGTCTCCTTTCTGGTGAAGAATTGGCTTGGTAGTTTAGTCTGCCCTGTTCCCATGATGCACTGGGCCAGGGACAGACTGATTTGCATATAGCCAGGTTCTGAGCTGGGATGGGGCAGTGAGATAAATAACGGTGATGGATCAAGCCCTGATCTTTGGACTGGGTAAGAGTGGTCTGTTTAACTCAGACACTCTGTTCATCACCACCCCCTTTTCTAAATGGAAATTATACCATCATGGTGGAAACGCCATTCTCAGAAAATCAGCGCTTTGTGGTAGGTCGCACTGAGCCTTCTTTAAAACACAAGCGAACTTGTACGTTTGTCAGCATTAGCAATGGCTTTTTAGACAATTCCCATCTAAAATCAGCTTTGGAAAATGAATTTGAGTAAAATTTAAGTATAGGACCGCTTCTCTTTAGGCTGTCTCTAAAAGGCAAGAGTGAGAACCTCAACTCATCAGTCTGTTACGGCTCACTGCTTAAAAATAAATCCTGGAGCTGTATACTCGATTTTTGTGAAAGCATCCCTGTAGGCATTAGTACGTCTGATTTATTTGAATTTTAAATCCTGGGTTTGCCTTTACAGGCAGATTGAGGAGCACAGTATGGGAAGGCAGCATAACATAGGATATGCCACTTATGTGGGAGTGGTATTCAGAATTTAATGTATGTATTCTTCGTATGATTTGTATGTGCTTATTCAGATGTGCTGAATCACTGTGCTCACAATGAGCAAACCATACTCCAACATTAAACTTAAAACAAATCAACCCCAAACAACCTAATGATGAACTCGCCAGACCTTTGCACTATAAGAGGCCTATCGTATTTTATCAATAAAAAGCCAATCTTAAAAGGCCGTCAGACCCCGTTTGGGAGCCACAGGTCAAACAGGTACTACTGCCAGCAAACCATAGTGGGTGTGGTCATTGCCAGTGTTGCCAGGCGTATGACTATGGCTCTCCAAACTGGGCCCTAAAAAACCCTTTCCGCACTTGTCTCTCAGGGTAGCGAGGGCAAGCAGTCATCAATTTACCAGGGAGGTAGTGTTGGGGTCCACACCGCAGAGCTCAATAATCAACCAACAGACACAATAATGTAATGTTCGGCCTAGTGCTTATTTTTTATGTAAAAAGGAAGTATTGGAAACAGACAGCTGAACTAAGCACTACATAATTCAACAGAATTGGCATACAGGGTTGCGATCTAAGTTGTGTAAAACACTGGGGTGCTACTCCCGTCTTACTGGTTTACTCCATCCCCCAGATATGACTAAAATACTGTATCTGTAGTGCCCTACACACCAGGGGTTTAGGGTGGATAAGGTGCTGATAGCTCAAATACTCTAAGACATCAAATATGCAATTCTGTGTAATGTCTCTTTTCCCCTTTGGCAAAAAGTCTTAGCGTGCGCGGCATAGTTGTCAGCATGCGTTTCGTCGGTTGACCCCAGTGCATGCTAATCTCCATATTTTATCTGCTGGTTACTGTAGCAGTTCAAGCTTTCTCGCAGGTACGGTTTAGGGTGATGCCCGACACAAGTGGCTTTTCTGCTGCAGGGGCCGCACTTACAGCCTCACTCAGCAGATCTGTGCGGGAGCACTCATATTGAGCGGCGACCAAACACGAAGGTGGCTGCATAAAGGTGTTCTTGTATGGGAATTGCACCCTCCAAGACAAATCCCTTGGCGTGGTGTCTTTCTGGGAGTTGTGGTGTCTGGGCTGCTCAGGACTTACGGCTTTAGCCGATACACGGCTGTCACTCAAAGAGTTGGCAGAGTAGCATCTGTATCTTAAGCCAGTGTCAAACTGCTGGGCATCACAGGATACGTTTTCGGTTTAAGTCTTGCTCAGATCAAATGGAAACTGCGCCGAGCAACCAGGGTGTGAACCTTTTCTCAATACAAGTCACTCCTTGCTTCGCTCTCTGAGCAAAATCAGCTTTCTTTGGGTACTCTTCACACCGGGGACACAATAGGCATCTCCTCCTAGACAGTTTCCCGTCCTGCAGTGCGAAGTACACTTTTCCTCTCTCTCTGCAGGCAGGCTAATAGGCAAATTTGGTAGACCCTCATCTTGTCCTACTGAAAATGCAAAGTTCAGCTAACGTCCCCTCACCTTGGTAGACTGGTTGTCAGGAAGACACAAGACCTGGTTGCACAGCATCTCTTCAACTATTGTGTGGAGCACCATTTCCTTGATCAAGAAGAACTTGGGACTGATAAAAAAGTGAAATGTTCTGAATCCCACCATTATAAACATTGTGCAGTGAATCCACTATCTTAGGTTTCAGAACCAGTTGAGTTGATTCTCTTTCAAATGTTCCTTCTCATGCTGCTCCCTAGGAACAGCTTTTGTGCACAGGAACAGCTCTAACAGCAGAGGAACTAGTTCCTTGCAGGAGAATCCACAACTTGAGCTAATAAAGATTGAGATCTGTACACCTGGCTGTGATAAGCATTCCTGAAGCAGTAGGTAGACAGACAAAAAGGTAGGCCCTACCTAGAAACGTCCTCACCAGAAACTGCAGTCCCACCCCTCAGTCTTAACACCTCCCAATTGGCAAAGCTCAGGAAGGAGGAATCACAAGCTCTTTGCTAGCTAGGACCTCACTGAATTTCTAAATGTAGCCCTGTCTCCACCCTCCCTCCCTCACTACAGTGTCTGGGTCTCCACCTTTCAGCTACAAGAATGCAGGCACTACACTTTCACTGTCTGTTCCTCACTCTCCATCTTGTGCCATGGTATAACTAGGTAAACACACTAAAGCATACAAAACTTGGGCAGCACCTCAGACCATCAAAATTTTGCACAGCATGCCACCTCGATTTGGACTCAGCCTTATGCGAATAAGTCTTGATCCTGCTCCTATGGGAACAGTTCAGCCCAAACTGCCAGGCCAGGTACTCCCTGAACCGGAACGCAAGCAACCTAGGTCCGGTTTCAGAGAAATTAGGGCTCATCAGCCAGGGATAGTTTGGTTTGAGTCACAGTGTGTACAGGACCCACGTCTGAGTATACCCACCCCACTTCGAGTGACACACTAAAGTATACAAAAATAGTGATGGATGGATTGCTTGAATTAATCTAAGCCACTGGTAATTAATTTGGCCGCATTCCAGGTCATCGTTATTTTGCATTCCATGCCACCTCAGTTTGGACCCAGCCATATTTAAATCAGTCTTGACCCTGCACCAAATGAAACTACCCAGCTCAAACTGCCAGGCTAGGTTTTCCCTGAACCGGAACACAAGCAACCCAGGACCGGTTTTGCCCACGTTAGGGTTCATCGGCCAGGTATAGTTTGGTTTCAGTGACATATTGTGCAAGGGACCCACATCGTGGCATACCCGTCCTACTTAGTTCGACTCACTAAAGTATACATAAAAAGTGATGGATGGATTGGTTGAATTAATATCTGCCACTGGTAATTATGCGGGGACGCATCCCAGTCCATTGTTATTTTGTATACTATGCCACCTCAGCTTGGACCCAGCTATGTGCAGATCAGTCTTGACCCTCCTCCAATGGAAACAGTCTAGCCTGAATTGCCAGGACAGGTCTTCCCTGAACTGGAAGACAAGCAACCACGGACAGGTGAGGTGGTATGGTGTGCAAAATAACGATGTATTGGGATGCAGCCTGATTAATTACCAGTGACTGGCATTAATTCAAGCATTCCATTCATCACTCTTTTGTATACTTTTATGATAAACAAGAGGCTTTCAAAATAGATGTCTCATGCCTCAGTATTCAAGACTCAGATAGCACAGAGGCCAATTACCATACATGTGCTACACAGTCACTACACCTACATGCACTTGACATGCACACAAGGTGTCAGAACAAGGTTCTGGGTTTCATGTAACAGTGGAACTTTACATGCGAGGAGCTAGTAGACTTGCTTCTCCTTAACATAGATGAGTCGGGACACATTATAGCTGTAAATACCACAGTGTGCTTTTAACACTTTGTCCCTCATTACAAGTTCAGGGCTAAATTGTGATCCCAATGCAGGCATGTGTTTACACATGTATTGGAATTACGAGTTGTGTGGTAATTATCACATCATTGCTGTTTTCCCTTGATAAATTCCAGCAGGTCAAAACTGCCGATATTTATCAGGGGGAGAGGCCAGCAAGAAAAGCAAAACATGCGGAATTCAATGTGTTAAAATAACAATTTAGCTGTCAGGCCTCATTTTCCTGTTGAAAACTCAGCATAGGAGGTATTTACCACACATGGTAAATACCTCACCGAGGAGTATTGGTTTTTACCACAAGTGGTAAATACCCACCCTAGTCCAATAAATTTGTAAGGAGGGCCTTTACATGGTGCACCCAGGGCATAGTGGGACATCCTGCTCGGAGCCTCTGTTCCGCTGAAGCCCCGTCTTCATCAATGAAGCGATGCGCTTAATCCCCACCTAAACAACTGCTTCAACCATCTCCGGACATCGGATGGTTGGGAGCATCTGATGCTGTGGCCGCCGTTCCAACCGGACGCGGCAACGCCAGGTTATCGGCGAAAATCTTACCCGGCGCTTTTACCTAAAGATGGCGCCTGAGAAGGATGATCTCCACTCTAACACTCGTATCGTCCAGCAAAGTCATGTTTGGCCATGCCAGTTATCAGGCCAAGGCATTTATGGCTAACTATAATGTTGGATGAGGTACTTGACTTTTAATCATTATCGGATGAGCGAGTGGGGAGCTTTTTAATACTTCAGCCTGACCCCAAAATGGCAGCGATGTTTATATGACGAAAATAGTCTCCCGACTCTAAGCGTGCTGTTTGAGGTGAGAGGAGACCATGTAAAATTTTGGATATTGCAGCCTGGGAAATCTGTTCAGATCTTTTCAAAGTCGGACCGCTCAAAGTATCTGCTTCATCATCGCAGCTCAGTGCCTGACTTTAAAATGGCGGACACGCGAGGATTATGAAAATCGAGTAACTCTACTGGGGATGCTGTTCACTGCCTGTTAGCTGCGTGATCACTATTGGAGGTACTCTCTGTGCTCCTTAAGTGAAGGGTGTCGCAGCAGGATTGTTTTTGCAGATTAGGAACACTTGCTCCTGAAATGGCGCCAGAAACGTGATCTATGGCCCATATAAATGGTAGAGTACACTTCTAAGGCACAGTAAGGTTTTGCTTGTTTCCCTCCTCTACCAGTATATTTAACTGAGGGAAGCCTTACAATAAATATCAGGGTCCTGCTTCAGTGCTGCAATCTGGGGTGTCACCTCAGGGAAGAGGATGAGGAGCCAGGATCCAACATGGCTGCTCGGAGCCTCTGGACCGCTGGAGCCCCGTCTTCATCATCTAAGCGAGGTGCTTAATCCCCACCTAAGCAACTGTTTCAACCATCTCCGAACATCGGTTGGTCGGGAACGTCTGACGCTGTGGCCACCGTTCCAACCGGTCGCAGCAACACCAGGATACTGGCGAAAATCTTACCCGGCGTTTTAAACTTCAAGATGACGCCTGAGAAGGAACGGACCTGCTCTTAGAATGATTCGAAGCGGATCCATGGGAACTTTTACCGAACTACCTACCCCTCCCAGCTCTACTCTTCTCCACTGACCTCTGCCCCCACCTGTCCTGGCCCTTAGTCCCCACCCTGTTTATCTGTGAATTTTCCCTCGTCAATTGAGATGTAGCTATTTTGTCTGATGCCCGATGGAGCTACCTGGTTTAGCTATAGGGGAGACAGTTTGGGGATTCCCTCCTTGGACGTCCCATACCCAGTCGGTTCTTAGCCAGACCTCCTTTCATCTCTCCTGTCGTCTCTTCGCGCATCCTCCCTCTATTTATGTCTCTCCTTCTCTCCTCTCTCAATGTATTGAGACTGAACTAATTTGTCTGATGCCCGATGGAGCTACCTGGTTTAGCTATAGGGGAGATGGGCCGTGGACTCCCTCTTTGGTTGTCACCTACCCAGTCGGTCTTTAGACAGACTTCCTTTCGTCTCACATTGTTGTCTCTTCCAATACCCTCCCTTACTCACCTTCCCTGCCCCCTCCACTACTTTTCTCTCTCCCTTCCCTCCTCTCCTAATGTATTGCCTATTTTTTTGATGTATTGCCTATTTTTTTTGATGTATTGTGTAATTGTTGATTTTTGTCTGATACATTGTTGATCCTCATGTAAAGCGCTCTGATACCTTCGGGTCTAGCCAGCGCTATATAAAACTCTTTAAAATAAAATAAAAAATAAAAAATAGATAGTACTCCACTGCCTGCTATGAAGGTTTGCTTTATGCACACCTCCAGGTCACTGAACAAATTCT
Organism: Lissotriton vulgaris; assembly: GCF_964263255.1. Classification (NCBI taxonomy): domain Eukaryota; kingdom Metazoa; phylum Chordata; class Amphibia; order Caudata; family Salamandridae; genus Lissotriton; species Lissotriton vulgaris. The sequence continues at coordinate 365,741,394 of NC_141700.1, forward strand.
GGAGCTTTTATTATCAGGAACAATCTTATGCCGCTAAGCATACACTATATTAACATGATGCCAGGACTCAAATAAAAGTCAAGATACTAGTTTTACACTTATCAGGCACACAGGGCAGGGAAACACAACCGTTAACTATGCGGTGAATGCTCCCATCCCAACAGCCCCCATCATGTATGGGATACCTCTGGAATTAAACTACTGAAGTAACAAAAAATGTCAACTTCGCATGTGTGTACTGAAAACGATAGCAGGGTCGAAGTTTGCACGTCCTGTTTGCCAAATACGAGAAGGTAAAGTTTAGTCAGTCTTTTTGAAAAACAATATTTTTATTGGCATTTCAACCCATTTGTTACAATGTAATACACAGCAGATTCGTTTCCATAAAAGAAAGATAAATAACAATTCCTTAAACGTGTTACTATCAACAGGTGCAAAAATAAATCCTGGTAGGTTTAGCAGCATTATTCCAAGGACATCAGTGCAAGAAGAACATATAAAAAGTGACTCACAGTTAAAATATATAGTATTATTAATAAGAGGCATCTTAAAGTTGCATATTTTCTCCTAAAACCCGGGCCAATAAACTTTCGTAGACAGAAGTCCCCAAAACAGACATTACACCTCTAACAGCAGTAAAAAAAGAATTCCAGAGAGATATTTAGTGTCCGCCCCAATCACTAAGCAATAAAATGCAGATGCATAAAACCCAGGAAGGCTGTAGGACTCCAAAGCACATTATATAGTAACACGTTAGCTGCGGCCTTTGTCACATTTCCTCCTAGTTCATTCTTGCCGACCCTTCCATCAGAGTAGTGAGTGGCGCTCAGATTCTGACTCCCCACCACTGCTTCTTGCGGCCTTTACACTGACATGAATTAGCTTCCATATTATAAACTGCCAGCAATCTTGATCTTCAAATTGAAAATTTTGGAGATCAGAATTTAACCATTCTGACGCGATGCACAGGCGGGCACCTGCCATGGCAATAATAATAAGTATGCTTTTCTACTTACCACCTCATTGTCTTCCGAGCTTTCACTCCCCCAGAATCATCACTACCAGAGAAATATGAACCTGCCCGCCCATGATAGAGCCACAAAACATCCCAATATCCTGTTTCAATTATTCCAGTTTTGGGCATGCTAAAAACATGTGAACAAGGTAGGTCTGTACTGAGTCACATCTGTTATGTTTGCCACTAAACCTGCCAACAGACTTGGTTACCCTGGCCGGAGTGTGGTACAGATTGAACGGTCTTGAAATGTTGGCTTCTTAGGCTAGCCGTCAATAAAACTCCATTACCCAAATTAAATGATTACTGAGTTAAAGCCCTTATCCACCAAGCGTACCCTCCCACTTAGAATGTTGTATTTCCAAATCATTTCGGTGAGCCTACAACAGTACATCATAGATTAGGCCAATTCTATCCTGCCGCCTTGCTGTCTCAATCAAGGCAATCTTAACCACTAATCTTAGTCCTTTATCTGGAGAAACTTAAAAAAAAGCACCCTTGGACAACCCAAAAGCCTCCTGTAAATCTGTGTAGGAACGGAGTTCAACAAATAAAAAACAATCCCTAACACTGTAAGTCCCTTCTACACCAAAGTATCCATGATTGCATCCTGACAAACAGGGGGAAGGATTGACGAGGTTGATAAAGGTGAATATAAATAAAACTTACCTAATTGTCGCTTAATCTGGCTCAAGACCTTATATGCTAGGTTCAGATTTTTTTTGACAAAACATGCCCTAGTCTCCGCTTCAAGAAGCCCCTCATAAATGGTGGAGGATTCTGATAAATTATTCTTACTTGCTCCAACTGTAATTAATATGCCCATATGTTGTAGCATGCACATACAATAATACAGAGTCAAATTAGAAACTGCCCATCTCCCTCGCAAATGCGGTAAAATCATATATTTGGCTGCTCTCCATGATCACCTCTATCCTCACAAAAAGGCTAAAACATATACTCTCCAATTTGGACAACCAATTTTAATTGATTTCCAACAGGATGGTCCTAAAAATATATAGCACATTTGGAAGAATAGTCATTTTCAATACATTGCACTTCCCAAAAAGCGAGAGATGTAGTTGGTCATTCTATCAATATCCTCTTTGATTTTATACAATAGTGGTGCCATATTCAATTAGCCTATCGAAGGCTGGCGTAATCTTCATTCCCAGGTATACCGCATCTGTCACCACACTTTCATCTCTACATCCTGTGCCCTCCTTGCACAGCACCTGGGTCTTTCCCTCATTCAATCTATATCATGGCCATGGCCCAAACTGCCTGGCTTGATCTTCAATTTTAGAAAGCGCCACCAAGAGATCTGTCTAGACCACCGTGATATCATCTGTGTACACCAGTACTTTATATTCAACTTGATTACAAATGACTGGGCTAATAAGGGGGGGGGGGCATTCGCCAACTTTTTATAAATGGATCTACATATAGAGCGAATAATAATGTGTACTGCAAAAAGGTAGCAGTGTCGAAGTCTGCATGTCCTGTTTGCCAGAAAAACAAGGTAAATTTCACTGCGTTTTAAGTTAGTTCACTGAAGAAACCAGTTTTGCCACTTGACTAACAAGGAATACATTTATAGGGCGTGGAGATATTTGGCACAAAGAGGGCTTTATTTACACTCTAAAGAGCTCACGTTTGGCCCTCAGGGTAATATGTATAATACGCACCGGTTTGTGAACGGTTATTTTTTGGGCTCACGCGTGGGCTTGAGGATGAGGATCATGTATCATAGCGCTCGAGATTAAATGTAAAAAGAAAACACAAATGTAATCATAGAGGTAAGACAGTTACTTGAAATCTTTCTGAAAAACCAAAGCCTCAAAGAAATTAGAAGAAAGTATTGTTATCTGACTAACTCAGCCCTGCAGGATATAGAGCCTTCTACAAACAAGCATCTGTTCTACTATTTTAGATATCTACAACAGGGTTATTCTCAGGAGTCTGTGTATTGCTGATTGACGAATACAAATGGTAGTTTAGGCCAAGAAAATTTAGGAAGTTAAGTCACAGGGCTGTATTAAAGCGGACTCTGTCACAGGGTGCACATCATTTGGAACGCAGGAGAATAAGAGCCCAACAATCAATGCCTTAAACAATCCTACAAGTGATCATATAAAAAACCTGCAATGCAAATTGTTAGCAATGGGGAACATGGAGAAATGTAACTTTCTTGCAATTACGCTGGAGTCACCAAGATGTGAATTGTGCTTCTGAACTCCCAGCAACAATAAAATATTGATTAAGGATTTCATTCGGAGGTCTGATGAACTAGATGCTCACACAGGCAGTTTTGCAGAGAAATTACTTCAACACAACTTCTGCACACGACTGCAGACGTTAACTGAATCGCCTACTGCTACACTGGGACATCGCATCACAGTGGATGCCCAAGGGTAACCACGCGCGATGGCGTGGCTTGAGCGCCGAGGGAGATGGCGGCGTGAGCCCGGAGCTCCGTGCCTCTTCCCCCACAATACTCCTGAAAACGGGGCCAGAGAACCCGCAAGTGCCCCGGCGCCGGTAGCGGACCTGAAGGAGACTGGCTGGGCGAGATCTGAGCTGCTGGCGGCACTGCAGCGCCGAGATCGGCCGCCGATCGCAGCGGCCGCCTGAGCGAAGGGAGAGACGGCGGCGCGCAAGATGGCGGCCGCGACGGAGCCTTGACTGATCGAGGGCTGCGCAGCGGTCCACACACCCGAAGCACATGGAAGGGGCGCGGCCGCCGTCTCGGACGATTCCGACGGCGATACCCCCCGCAGCGGGAGAAGCTCCTAGACCCTCGGCTGCGGTGCGCGGCGACCGCGACCGCTAGAAGAAAGGGCCGCCAGGTACGCCACTGCAGGCGGAGCTCCCAGGCGGCTTCAATAGCCAGGAGAGCGGAGAGACAAACTGCGACCCAGCCCTGGGCACCGAACTTGATGGCGGGTGAGCGGGGGCAGCCCTGAGAGGTGGACCACGGGGAACGGGAACTAGTGCAGCACGGCCCGGGCCCCCCCCGCCCCCACCTCCTTTCTCTTGTCGCCCCCCCGCCGCGAAGGTTCGAATGGTGGATGGAGACATAGCGGAGACGTCCTGAAGGCCAGCGGAGGTCCCCCGGCAGCGCCAAACTCCCGATAGCGCGCCACACTTGAGCCGCTAGCCCAGGAGAGGGAAGACGGTATACCTTAGTCCCCAGGGGGCGGGCTGCACGGCAGGCGCTGCTTCTGGAGTGCGGTAACAGCGCAGCGAGTTCCCGTGGCGCACAGGAGCCGGCCACGTGGCTGAGGCCCGAGGGAAGAAAGAACGATCATCCACAGATCCCGGGGGCCGAGAATCACGACAGGCGCCACTTCTGGGGTGCGACATCTGCGAAGCGCGACCCCATAGCGCACAGGGACAGGCCGCGAGGCCGTGGCCCGGGGGGTCTCAGCCAACCGGGCAAGCCGAGCAGGACGAGGTCAGCCACAATGGGGAAGCCGAGGAACAAGGCGGAGGAGGCAGCGACGTCTGATGCGGCGGAGGGGGGCCCCACCGGGCAGACGGACCTGCAGCGATTGCAGGACCGGATACTGGAAGCCATAACGGCCACTCGAGACGCGCTCCACAACGATATAGCGCAAGTGGCGTCGGGACTGGGCTTGCTCCGGGCGGACCACGATAAATTAAAAGACAGGGTCAAGGACGCTGAAACGGTGATCAAGGACCTGGCGCCGGCTCACAAGGTGATAGAAGGGAAGCTAACGGAAGCCCTGGACCGCATACGCACCCTGGAAAGGCGGGCGGAGGACGCGGAAAATAGAAGCCGGCGCAGCAATGTGCGGATCGTAGGCGTACCGGAGACGGAGGGGACGAGGGACATGGTTGCCTACATGGAGGAATGGCTGAAAACAGTGGTGGCGCCGGAAGGGCTCTCGTCATTCTTCACACTGGAGCGTGCACATAGAGTCCCCTCAGGGCCTCCCAAGCCCGGGCTTCCACCCAGACCGATCATAGCCAAGTTGCTTCATCACAAGGATAGGGACTTGCTCCTGCGGAAAGCTCGAGAGGATGGCCCCTTCCAGATTGCGAACAGCAGGGTCACACTTTTCCCAGATTTCACCTTCGAGACACAGAAGCAGCGGGCCTCCTTCCTTACAATCAAAAAGGAACTGCGGAATGAGGGGATAGCCTACTCGTTGCTTTTCCCAGCTAGGCTCCGAGTGGTGGTGGACGACAAGGCGAGCTTCTTTAACACATCAGCAGAGGCCTGGGACTGGTGGGAGACATACAAAGCTGGGACGGACGGCGCCAGGGCACAGGAGGAGCGGGAGAAGGAGCGGGAGCGTTCGCCACAGCGGCCGCGGAAGTCGAAGAGGCTGAGGAAACGAGGGCAGGGGAAGCTGGGACCAACGGCCTCCCAGACTGAGGCAGAACGGCAGGCCGCACTACTGGAAGTGGGGAAGCTGAGTCGAGCGGAGGGCCCCGGGTCTGGGGGGGCCACGGACTCGGACACTCTTATATCGGCCTCAGGTTCAGAATCGGACCTTTCTGGGATTCATCGGACTGGAGGGCCGCTGGTGACGCCGCAGACGGCGGACGAGACCCTGAATGTCTGAACTGCTGGCAGAAGACTATGGGTAATGTTTGGAAAGCTGGGAGGGAGACCCATGCCTAAGTATATAGCGGGGGCCGGGGCACACCGGGGTGCTCATAGCAGGGAGGACATGGGAAATTGGGGAGGGAGCGAGGAGCTAGGCGGCGCAGCCCCCCTCTGGACAAGGCCGCGCTCCGTAGGCCCTTAAGGCACCCACGGCTACGGCTGTGTAGTTAAGACCTGGGTCAATCAGGTGTGGGAGTTTGGATGGGGACTGATATCTTGGTATTGGGGCCTGTTCTGGGGGAGGGGGGGGGTTCCACAGTTGGGGATTGTTTACCCTTTTTGAAGTTATTGACTCTGGGTACACCACGGGTAGGACTGTTGAGATGCTTAGTTTTGTTAAGGGGGGGCACCACCACCATTGAAGGGCGGGAACTGGAGGAAATGTGTCGACCGGATCACTGGGACAATGGCTAATGTGAATAAATTGAACTGTATTACCTGGAATGTGCGGGGCCTACATACCATGCAGCGCAGACACAAAGTACATGCCTATTTAGTGCGGAGGGGAGTGCACATCGCCATGCTGCAGGAGACGCATCTTACACGGCAGGAGGGGGCGGCGCTACAGAGAAGGTGGCGGGGACAGGTTTTTCATACCAGCTACTCAGCATATGCTAGGGGGGTACTAATCTGGATTAGAGCAGGCACACCTTTCCAGCTCACGCGCCAATGGGTGGACCAGGAAGGGAGGTATGTGGTGGCGGAGGGGAAGCTGGAAGGTAGAGATGTTGTCTTAGCTAGCATTTATGCCCCGAATTCGGACCAGCTGGCTTTCCTCACGACACTATCAGGAACGCTGGCTCACTCCCTGGCGGGCCCGGTCCTGCTGGGGGGTGACTTCAACTCCATTGCGGACCCCTTGCTGGATAGGTCCCATCCCCCCCTGCGCGATTCCCCGGTACACAGGCTATCTAGAGGTAGAAGGGAATGGCAAGAGAGTTGGGAACTGACGGATATCTGGAGAGGGCAACACCCGGCTGACCGAGATTACTCATTCTTCTCCGGACTGCATGACTTGCATGTCCGATTGGACACGATACTCTGCTCCCGGGGGGTGCTGCCATACGTCACGGAATCGGAGTACCTGTCGAGAACGATCTCTGACCATAATCCACTCCTGATCCGGTTAGCTTGGGTGGCGGAGAAACCCAGGATCCCGATCTGGAAACTACGGCCTGAGATCTTAGAAGACCCCCTATTCGAGGCGGCCCTGGCGGAGGGGGTGGCCTCATATTTCGCGGAGAATGAAGGGACGGCGACCTCCAGGGCGATGGAATGGAACGCCTTTAAGGTAGTGGTGAGGGGTATCTGCATCAAAGACTATGTAGGCGTGCGAAAAGTGTTGCTGGGCGATCTGGCTAAGGCGGATAATAAGCTGAGGGAAGCGGAAAGGGAGCGGCCCGGACACCCTGAACTCCAGGAGACACTCTGCGCGGCTAGGGAGGCGGTAGCAGTTGAGGTGGAGAGGCTTCGAGCCTTTGACTTCAAGAGGTATGTGCTGCGCTCCCATGTGGACGGCGACAAGGCGGGCACCCTTCTGGCGTGGCTTTCGAACCCCACTAGACGGTACACTCCCATACTCCAACGGAGGGATACGTCGGGTGTAGTACAGCACACTCAGTTGGGCATAGTTGACGGCTTCCGGGAGTATTACGAGGGCCTATATAAGAGTGCCCCGGGAGACCGGCCGGGACTAGCAGAACCCTTCTTGACAGGTCTACCTCTACGACGGCTGGAGGCAGAGCAGGCGAAAGACCTGGGCTCGGACATTGAGTTGGGGGAGATCAGGTCGGCGGTGCGACGCATGGCACGAAACAAGTCGCCGGGAATAGACGGGCTCCCCATAGAATTCTATGGCAAATATCTAGATATCCTGGCGCCAAGACTGTTGACCGTCTATAAAGAGGCCAAGGCAGCGGGCCAATTACCGCAGTCAATGCGGGAGGCATTGGTGGTCCCACTGCTGAAGCCCGGTAGAGAGAGTAGTGACCCGGCGTCCTATCGACCACTCTCTATGCTCACCGCAGACTATAAGATCTTGAGCTCCATACTGGCAGCGAGGCTCCTGCCACACATGACGGACCTCGTGCACGAGGACCAGAATGATTTTATACCAACGCGCAACACCACAATCAATATCAGAAGGCTTGTCCGTCTCATGGACAGGTTGAACAGCGGAGCTGGGACGGAACTGGTCCTTTCGGTTGACATTGAAAAAGCCTTCGACAGTCTAGAGTGGGACTACCTCTATGCAGTAATGGAACGGTTTGGGCTGGGGGCTGGCTATATTCATTGAACGAAGGTCCTTTATGCGGAGGCGATAGCGAGAGTGAGGGTGGGATCATCGGTGTCCCTCCGATACCCGGTTGAACGAGGCACTCGACAGGGTTGCTCTCTCTCGCCGCTGCTATTTGCACTGGCTATAGAACCGCTAGCGGCACAGGCCCAGACTGGGCGGCACTTCCGTGGAGTGCGGGCCCGAGACGGGCAACATTTCATCTCGCTATATGCCGATGATTTACTGCTGTTCCTCCATGACGGCGTTGAGGACTTGCAGGGAGCGGAAGCGCTACTAGAGAGCTTTGGAAAGATGTCGGGCCTGAAAGTTAACTGGCCCAAGACGAGCTTGTTCCCGCTGCAGGAGGGCGCTGCCCAGCCGCAACACCGATCGGAAGCAGCTTGGGAGCCTGCCTGTATTAAGTACCTGGGGGTCCAAATATACCATAAGGCGGAAGACTTGCTTGAGGGCAACCTGGGGCGATGTGTGCGTGGATTGAGGGGCTGCATGACCTTCTGGGCCACATTGCCGCTATCGGTGGCTGGCCGGATCTCCTTGCTGAAGATGGTTGCACTGCCAAGATTATTATATTACTTCCGGACGCTCCCGATCTGGCTACCTGGCTCCTTCTTTAGACTACTTAAATCTCTGATCACGACGTTCATTTGGGGAGCGGGACGGTGTAGAGTGGCGCTGGCCACGCTCTCTCGCCCGAAAGATGAGGGGGGATTAGCGGTTCCGGACTTCGAGCTTTATTACCTAGCGGCCCAACTGCAGATCTTCACGCAGGAGGTGGCAAGGGTGTTTCGGGGTCCAGAGGATGACATCTTGCGGGGAACGCCCAGGCACGTCCTGGCATATATTACTCTCCAACAGCGGCTGGACAATAGGGATTTATCGCTGGAGCAGCGCACGTACCGCCAATGCTGGAACCGGGCACAGAGGAGAGCCGGAATTCGGCGCCCGTATGCACCGGAGATCCCTCTGGGCATGTTAACAGCCCTACCGCATGGCGGGGACTGGTCGCATCTGCAAGGATGGGAAGAAGCGGGAGTGCAAGTGGTGGGGGACCTGTACGAAAATGGCGCGCTGCTCCCGTTTCAGGAGTTAATAGAGCGCTTTGACATCCCAAGAGGGGGATTTTTGCTTCATGCAGCGGTAACCAGGGCAATGCAGGCCCACTGGGGCACGGGACTTGAGGAGCCCGAGACGGCAGCAGCGTGCCAGTACACTATGATGGCGGCGGGAACACTCAAGGAGGTAACATGCCTTTACAATCGGATGATAAGAGAGAACATTCCTCCTCTTGCATCTCTGAAAGCCAAGTGGGAGGCGGACCTGGGTAAGGACATGCCAGACACGACATGGGCACAGTTGATCCGAAGGGCCCGCAACAGCACAAGAAACGCTAGATTCCAACTAATCCACTACTACATATTACATAGAGCATACATGACCCCGGGAAGGATCAGGCGATATTTTGGCGCGGAAACAGCGTCCTGTCCCCGATGCCTAGATGAGGGGGCCGAATTAGTGCACATGCTGTGGGCGTGCCCGGCCCTGCGGGGTTATTGGCAGGAAATAGGGGTGGTGCTGAACGAGGTGACTGAAAGGACCATAGACTATGGACCAGCGGAATGCATCCTGCACTGGTTTCCCCATACCCCCAAAAACAAACTCACGAGCAAGTTCATTGATATGGGACTGATGGTGGCTAAGAGGGAGATCACTAGGAACTGGAAGGCGAGGGTGGGGCCAACTCCACGGAGGTGGCGGCAGGAATTCTTGAAGTGGGCGGCGGCTGACAGCTCATATAGGTACCAGCTTGCGCGCAGGTCCCCTAGCCAGACAGCGGCAGATACAGCGACCTCATGGGAAGTAATGGTACAGGCACTCAGGGACACCGAGGCAGATGAGGATGCAGAGGCCCTCGAGGCAGGAAGGGCGACAGAGACTAGCTGAGGCCCCGAGAGCATCAGATAAACAGGAGGACAGGCACTAGTACTCCAGGAACGAACGCTATAAGTGCCTTAGATGGGTGGTGGTGAATGGGGTGGGATAAGGGGGGGGAGTTCTAGGATTTGCGCAGGGGGTGGGAGTTGGGGGTTAGCGCATAAGTTAAGTAGGACTATAAAAGTAGTCATGCACACGATCCGGACACCGATTACTCCTTTGATCTGAACGTCGGGCATGTAAGCGCAGAGATATCATCGCCGCCCGACCCCCGGGTTGTGGGCAGAACGGCTGTGTACTGACCACCAATTAATATTGTATACCTGCTCAATTTTATGAAGCTACTTGCACATGTATGGGCCTGTACAGGCATGACTGCAATAAAAATTATTAAAAAAAAAAAAAAAAAAGGGTAACCACGCGCGATATAAAACTCATTAATAATAATAAGTGCTTGGCTTTGACTGTTAATTTGCAAAGGGAGGAGAAAGATTTAAGGGTTTGTTGAACATGTTGTAATATTCTGAGCTGGCAAAGGTAGGTCCATGACCCAGTGGTATATTGATGTCTTCAGTGCTTGGTAGTGAAACGGGATGGAGACAATCAGCAGGTGAAAGCAGTTAAGTCTGTGCGAGGAACTTGGTCTCTACTGTTCTAATCATTAGCTTGTCGGGGGAGGTCTGTTAAAGTGGAACCCCTACGACCGGTAGAGGGCATCACAACAATGGCAGAGCTTGCAATGGCCCTAGCAAGTCAATAAGGTCTGCTACACCAGGAGAGTAGAGAAAACAATGCCAAGCAAGCATGGAACAATTCTGCAGCAGTTTGACTCGTTGCAACTTAAAAATGAAAAACAATCACCTTACAAGAAAGATATACTGATAAATGACACTTATGGTTTCTTTTTTATATTTTCAACTAGCAGCCCGTCCCGACGTTGTCCGGGTATGAAATAGAATGTCCGCAATGGTTGCATTAGGCAAGGGAATTCTATTTTCGTTAGAATCCGCTCCTTGTCCCATACGTGAATATTAATGAAGGAGCTACTGACCATGTCCCTGAAAGCCTGTTATTTACAGTGAGCCTAGAAATGTAAATCGTCACGTATGCATCATTAGGTAAGCTTCAGAAAAGGTAAGATTAGTTAGATGGGTGCTTTAAGAATGACCTTGCATGTTGTCTTTTACCTGTTCAGTTTACTTGTGCACATAGGCTAAAGTTAGTTCTCCATTGCTGTGCAACATGGGTGTACGCTTCTGCAGCCAGTGTGAGGCTCCGGTCTTGTGATATGTGCCTCAGCAGCGGTAACGTTTGCAGCCTGTGGGTGCTGTTGAGTCAGTTGGTGTGACAGTTTCCGACAGCGTGGTGGTTGACGTTGTAGGCCTGGTGTTGCGTGGAGGCGACGCTGCGTGTGTGTGTGAAAGAGCAGTCTGTAGATTTTTTGGTACGCTGACTGTCCGCAGCCCCTTGAGAGCTTTTGTGCGTGGTCGCATGCACGCGACGCTGCGCGTGTGTGTGAAATAACAGTCTGTGTATTTTTTGTTGTCGCCGCTGGTATGGTCACTGTCCTCCGCCCCCGTGTGAGCAGTGTAGCAATATGTTCTGGTGTGTGGCTGCTCCAGCCAACGTGTTTGCCCGCTGTATTGTCAGTTCCACGACCCAAATTGGCGTCAACGGCGAACGCACAGCAAATTGCCAAAAGTACCGCCCAGTGTTATTGTAACGTTAGTCGCCCCCAGAAGGCTTGGCGCAAGGAATGGAATCCAACTTGGTTTGAGGCGTGCCCATCGCTGTCTGCAGACGCCCCCAGCCCTACGCACACTCCCACAACGGAGTCCTGTGAACGCTTGTTTTCCAGGATTTCCGCGCTCCATTTTTGCAGATTGCCCGTTGAATACAGCGCACATTGCTGTATGGCCACACCCACACAAGCCCACAACGGAGCCCTGTGAATGCTGGTTTTACCGGATTTCTGCGCACCATTTTTTCCGAATACTGCTTGAATGCCGCTACCATTGCTGTATTGTGACACCCCCAGCACAACCCACACGCCCACAAGGAAGTACTGTGAAGGGTTTTATTTTCGGAATGCCGTTGTAATACGTAGCGAATGCCGCGCCCATCGCTGTATGGCCACACCCCCAGCTCAACATACACGCCCACAATCAAGTACTTTGAAGGCTTTAGTTTATCGCTGTATGCGCACGCCCCCAGCAGAATGCCCCGACCAGAACGGCCACGCCCACAAGAGACTACTTTGGCCCTAAGTTCTTTTACCCTTCTAATGTATATGGTGGCCAGCTGTATAGCCTATGTCCATCTGCTGCAACTGTCCTTTCCAATGCTGTATTGGGTGTTGTGATTGGTGCCATGGTTCCGGAGATTACCAGCCTCAAAGGTTTGGGCTCGCTCTTTATAATATTATTATAATTATAATATAATTATAATATTAGTATATAGTATGAATATGGATTGGGAGTCTGACAGATTTCAGAACTCCAAATCTTTAATTTGAAGTGGGTAAATGAGATCTAGCTTTTTAAAGCTTTAGGCATGTGTGCCGTCTCTCACCAAGGCATAATTGTGTCAAAACAAATTTAATTCAAAACCAGTTGAGCATGCTTTTTTCTGCTACAGCTACAAGTCTTTGTCAATTGTTGTATAGGGCATCAGAAGATTTGGATGGCACTCAAAGTCTTAGCACTAATTCAATAAAATACATAATAAAGGCAATTGCCTCTTCTTCGGTCTTCCTCATCTCATTTCTAACTCAGTGAAGAGTTTTGCCTCCCTAAAGCAAGCTACCCAATTGATATGGCCGGAGAAGGAAGCTTTCTTTAATTTTTTATATAGCTGGTCTTCCTTTTCCTTTTTTGCCCTGTCTCTACTCATAACCTCCCTGCTCAATCCACAACATCACCTTCAGGATACCCTTTCAAGGCGAGTTAATACATTTTCTGCTGTTTTGTTAAACCCATTTCCTTTTTATAAGGCAAAAATTGACACCAAGAATGTGTGCAGCCATCGTGCAAATCCTAAGGTGAAGTGGAGCCATAGCCCCGAAGGATTTCACCCTTTTAAAATTACCCCCAAGAAGATACTGCAAGTTAATCATTGCATTCAGACTTTAACAAGAATTAAGATTTTCTAAGGTCTTCATTGATCAGCAGTTGGGTACTGGTAAACAAGAATTGGATAATGATGCATCGCCAGGAAGGTGCATATCTCAATACCATGATAAAAAATAAAAGGGATTGTTATATAAAATTGGGTTTCTTTATTTTCTCTTTGTATTCTACTTGCTAATGGTAAATCCTCCACTTTTCTATCATTGTCATCTCTCATTGCCACTTTTTCACATATGTTGTACAAGCACTGTAAGTATCACAAATGTGTTGGACAAAGTGAAAGCCTAAATAGACATACAGAGGAGCCTTCATCATTAAGAGTAATACAATAGGAATGGGTGTTTTATACTCTTATCAACAGCCAAGAACAGGGGAGCAGAATTACAAATTTGAATAGAATTGGGCAAGAGTAACATTGTAAAGTGTCCCATAGCTCATATAACAGACAATAATAAGATTGTTTAGGGCTCAAAATAAGGTTTAGGATTGGGAGAACTTTTACTCTACTTTTAAACACTTGGATTGAAATTATTTCCTATGCAATTAAAAGAGTGCTTCTCATTCCCAATGTAAGTAAATTCAAATGGACAAATAGATTATACATTGATTCCATAATCCATGCTTTCTTCAGAGCTGGCAATAGACATAAATGAAAAGATGTGCGTCCACCTTAAATCATCCCTTGGTGTGAGGGAGCAAGACCACTACAGCATCTTCTTGTTGTACATCATTGCTGATGCCAATGATATGCTCATATGAGCACGATAAGGAATAGTTAACTTAAGCCGACAGTTGTGTATTAATTACTGAAGAAATTGTGAAAAGGAAACAAGGGTTCTGGAACACCACTTCGAGGTGACAAAGTATAGAAAGGACATGAAAAAAGCAAATACATGGAAAAGACTCGGCCGCTGATGAGATCCATATCTACCAGTTCTTTGAGAGGTACCTTCTGCTTTATGATCTAGAGATGGATGCTGAGAGGCCTTAGATTGGCAACAACTGATCCACAGGAGCATGAAGCTAAGGATTGATTCATAGTTACTGAAGAGTGCTGAAACAGAAGTAGGTAGAGTAAGGCATTGTCAAGGTAGGATGCTGCAGCTTGACTTGGAGGGACTGGTAAGGACCCATATTTTACCCTAGACTGACACAATGATATGATAGTTCTTAGGCATCCCCAAGAATTCCCTTACCATTTCACCCCCAATGCATCTAAATGCGGCGAGGGAGTTAAAAATAAGACTCAACTTCTCTGAGCAGAATGAAAAAAGAAATCCACAACAGCTCATAATCATCACACAATATTTGCAGAAATGGAGCACATAACTGAAGATGCATCAATAAAAGCAAACCAGTTGGGGCTTCTTGGCATACAGGAGTACTACTGAGGTCAATAAATATGATGTGCCAGACCAGGGACCACCAATTAGATCACAAACCTTAAAACTGAGGGGTGCGCCCCCCAGGGGTCTGTGACTGTGTTCCCAGGGGTGCAACAGAATCTGCAATTACTTGAAAATAAAGGTGGCCTAGAAGCGTAGCCATGTCAATTTGGCATGCTTCCAGACGGTCTTTATTTATATGCTGAGGTTGAGGTGCATAAAAAGTGTGGAACTGTAATTCTGAATTCCCAGGCCTTGGGAACAGTCAGTCAGTGGGGTCAAAGATGTTGCTAAAAAGAACAAAATATTCAGTAACTATCATTTTTTTCTAATAAGGAGTTGTGACCTAACGGCGAGCTGTTGACTTTGAAACTGTGGAACCAAGTTCAAGTAGTGGTGTCAGCTCGACATTCTGTGATTCTGGGAAAATTATTTAAACTACCTGTACTAAAAACATTAATCTGATGTGGTATAATGTAACTGTCGCTCACGTAAAGTGTTCCAAAGCCCTCTGTACAAGTCTGCACTATTAAAGACAGAGCTGTTTCAGTGTTTAAGTAAAGAAGAGTGATGATTAGGCTTCGTGGGGAAGGGGTGAAAGAGGCAGGAGACACACTGCTACTCGAGCCGCAGCTATCATCAGTATAGTTGGTGCAGTTTCGTAGGGGCCCAGGAGTGAAAGGGGGTTAAACCACTCAAATTCTGGAATGCACCGTTTTTTGGATCAATTCTTGTTCTTATGTGATTAATTTGCTGAATTATAAGACTTTAATTTATTGTGGATTATGAGCTGCAGAAAAAGTATCCATGAAATAATCTCATAAACTCTAGCCCTGTGCTCAGCCCTGCTCTTCTTGCTCCCCCAATCCTTGCCATAAAGTTTTTAAAAGGGGGCCCGACTTTGGGGGCTCAGAGCAAAAAGGTCTGCGACCTCTAAATTTGATGGTTACCTTATAAATATGAGTTCATAACTGGAAAGAGGACACTTGAAAAACGAATATTCCCATTACATGTAACTCATCTAAACATTTAAAAACCTAAATAGACATGATATATCTTAGGTTAGGTGACGCAGCGCAACAGATATGCAAATAAAATTGTTTACATTAATGGTTGACATACTAGTTATAGAAATGGAAGACATACTGAAAGTTTGACAAAAGAAGGAGATCTGTTATGAAACATTCTTCTCTTTACAACTTGAACTTGAGCAGTGTGGAGGCGGACAAAGAATGGATTCTTACTCAAGAAGCTAATAGCTCCTGATCAAGTACCACATTATTCGTGACTGCACTACATGTGAAATGCCTGCTAACATCTGAAAGTTAAGTGGGAATTTATACAATCAGAGTTAAAGATGTGTTTTGTTTGAGGTAACCAAAAAGTAATTTATACAGCTAGATTATAATAAACATGCAGCGTTATTGGGACATAAAAAATTAATATCTCTGGAATCAGAAAATAAATGATTCTGAGGGTAATGTTAATCTAATTCGATGTATTTTTTTTGCTGGTAAAACAAGTTAATCATACAATTATTACCCCTTTGAGTCTATACTTTGTATATCCTAAACCTGGAGAAACGGGCTAAATAAAACTTGAGGCCTTTACAAACATCTCGAGTTTTGGTGCAGTAAATATACTTGAATCACTGGTGCATGGTACAAGAATCATTTCTGACATAAATAGTGTCTCAAGTATTAGCCTTAATCCACAAAGGAAATCTTACACTTTTGAGTATATTTACTACTTGGTTGTATTCATAAACTCCGAGTGTAAGAGTATTTATTTATATTTTTAACGATTTAAAATAATTTAACTCAACATTATTTCATATGGGTTTTTAAAAAAATCTTTACCTCCAATATTTTCTATGGGAGGGTGTTGGCCATGTGCAGTGCTGGACTTACTGCAGGTTTTTTTTTTAGTAGTAAATTGAACCTGGAGTTTGTTAATACCGAAAAGTACCAAACGTACTCAAAACGGTTAAACTATAAAGTGTAAATTACCTTTGTGAATCAGGCTAATTGTTTAATAAACTATAACACCGCTGAAGTAGATGATAAACTACAACCAATGGGATGGTATTTTTGTGAATGATAGGTATATAAAACTATTCATGTCAGACAATATTGCAGTATTTGGTATTCAATATGTCACTGTTACTACATGACAGATAACAGCCATTATAAAAGAGACCACCAAACTAGGGCAAGCAGATAATTGAATCTATACACAGACATGAATGCGGTAAAGCTGAAATAATTAACAAGTAAGTCACTATATAATTGGAATAGGGGCAAGAGCTTGTGGGCCAAAGAAAGCATCAAAAAAATCAGCCATGTGGCCCACCAAAATCACTCGAAAAGTAAAGATCAAACCTGTACTGATTTATTTACGGAGAGCAGATAATAATCTCAACAAAATAAGAGCAAATATTTCTGGTAAAAGACAAACAAAACTCACTCCTCTGGGGAATGTACTACAAAAGTGTAGACAGCCAAGCCTGTATTTATTTAAAGAAAAGGAAAATCCCCATTCCAGTAAAAATCAAACTTTAGAATGGGCTAAGACACCAAATCAGTATTTTACAATGGCTGTGATGGTATTCTGACTGCTCCCGAAAACACTCTGCTTCTGCTTGACTTGTTGGCTGGCTTCTTCACTGTTGCCAATCATGTTCTATTAAAAAATGTAAGCAAAGTAGTATCGGTCTTGCCTGGCTGAAGTTCTCCCTAAGGTTCGGCTTAGGCAAGGTAGTATCAATCTTGTCTAGTTCAAGCTGTCTCTATGGTTCACCAACACTATCATACTAAATTAATTCGTTTCAAAGTTCCCTCCCCCTAACTTTGAAAAATCATGTGTCTCCTCTCCTCAATGCATTTTGTGACAGATAGCTGGCTTTTACAAAATACAAAAGTTCATATGGACACCATATTGTCTCTTGTGCAAATGACACTCAAATTAACTAACACGTACATCAATGTGTTTGACAGGTGTACAATTATTGCGAAAATCTTCCATGCTAACTGATAAATATTAAATAGGGCACTTTGTCATGGTTCATTTAGAGCACTGCTTAGTTCAAACTTCAAGTAAGGCACTGTTGTTTAGTAGGAGTCCAATTATCTGTGGTGCATGACCCCTTTCTGTTACTCTTCACTTGCTACCCTAATACCCTCAATTCAGTAGTTCAGACAAAGGTCAATCTGAATAGCTCTGTTTTAGGAGTTCCTTGAAGAACACAGTTGGGTTACGCTTCCATGTTTTGGTTCATCGCTTCCACAACTTAGGTACTTGAACTAGTAGATATCTACCTCTGGGTTTTAGTCTTTTGAAGGTTTTGCAGCTGTCCAACAAATCTCGTTTAATTTGATGGTGCCACGGGGGCTGGAGGATGGCAAAATGTAATACCCTGGACATTTCTTCCCATAACTTTAAACTTGATTATCTCTCCTGTCAGCATCCAATGAAATATTTATAATGCTTGCTTTATTTGTTCGGGATTTACTACATCCAGGCAAGTCTAGCTGCTTGATTCGCTAATTGTTGAATTTTTTGGTCAGTTTCTTCATTTTGTGGAAGTGCAGTTTAGATCACTTTGCAGTTGTCCAGCCAATACAATGACTAAGTTCTCATTGATCCCAAACAAGGGGTAATGTGGAGTAGGGGAAAGGATCTTTGCAGCAGGCAAAGCTGTAAAGTGATGCTGTTGCGCATGGAGTTGATTTGGCTCATGTTAGTTAGGCAGAGACTTGGCTTTAGTCTCAGATATTTACCTAACTTTCAACCTTTTTTTTTCGAACAAGAATACTTACACAAATGCTTTTATTCCACTCTGACTAGTGGAGGATATTTGTAAAAGACAGCCTTACTGATAGTCAACTAGACTCCAAGAACTTACTTCATGTAACCCCCTAGAGCATTCTCAAATCAGTTGGAGCTACAAAATGTGCCCGCCCACCTTTTTGAAAAATTAAAACCAGGGGATTGTGTGACACCTACTATCAGATTGTGGAATTTTAGTTTACGAGCTGAACATCATCTGCGCCAGCTTGTCACCCATGTACAACGTGCACGACAACCATTTTAGGTATCATGGTCTCCCTGTCCACGATCGATCGCCAGCGCGCCCCTCTGACCCAGCAGGCATCCTCCGCGCACCCTGGCTCCCCCTCCCTCCCTCTCATGAGCATAACCCTTCTGCATGACCCTGTCCTTGGGAGTCACGCCTGCGCCTGACCAGCATCTCCTCTCCTCCCATGAATGCCCCTCTGTTGATAAACCTCCCCTCCGCGCTCGATTGTCCACGCGGCATGAATACCACTCCTCTGATGACCCCTTCCCCCGTGTCCAGCTGTCCACACAGGTCCGAGGCCATCGCCTAAGCCGGGAGATATCATTTACTGCCCCTTATTGTATGAAGTCACTCTTCCTCAAAGGACCCTCTATTGATCAAGACCTCCCCACCCCCTGGGATATGATCAGGCGCACACATCCTAAGAATCGGCAGAACACTCAGCTGCGCGATGACCCCTTCCTCTTATCAGCAGGTTGAGGATCTCTATTGTAGAGGCATGTGGGGTGGGATTGACACGAGGATTATGGGGATGTCTTTTTCCTTACTTCACAATGTTCTGATTGTAATAAAGAAAGGTCACATGCCATAAACCAGTGTATAAGAGGCCAGGCCTCAGAGAGGCTGTTAGAGCACCTCGAGACGATACCTTGTTGTCCGATCTGATGTGTTCTGCTCCGTCGGAATAAAACTTCTGTTTCCTGCCTTCTGGTCTCCGGCGCCTGCCTCATTGCTTGGTAATTTGAATGGTACAAAGGCGGTTAGCGCCGGGCAAATCTTGGAAAAGGTCATAGCCCTACCCTTATTCGACAATTGGCGTCCCAAAGCGTGGGGCCCATCAGCGACACGTGGATCCAGTGGGAGAGGTACGGACGACAGAGTGAACGACTGCAACGATCGGGAGAGCTCGTGTCCGATAGACCCTCGTCTGACAGCCGATCATCCGACCTTCACTAGTTCCGAATAGACCTCTCTCGAGTGATCTACGGTCCTGACTGGGAACCATCAGGAGTGCCACGAACATCACGAAGAAGAGAGGACGATCGGGCGCTGGATTCAGAAGACAGGAAACCGTCCATGCGGTCCGGGTAAGGTCGTGTAGACACGACAAACTGAGAAATGATTGTTTGGTTTGGATAATACTAGTATTACGCTTTGTTGAACCCTCTGGAGATTCGCCGTCTGCAAACGGAGAAACAACAGGCTCTCTCTTTGCAAACAGTGAAGGATAGGTAACGCAGACTTTTGTCCCCATTGTAATCCGTCGTGCCTATCTTCCTCCCCCACTGTTTTCCCGAACTGTCGTTCGTGGATTATTGTCTGGAGATTCTTTGTCTGCAAACAGGGAAGAACAAGGTCTCTCTTTGCAGGTAGAGAAAGAGTGGGTAACGCAAACTTTTCGTACCCACTTATTCTCCCCACTGATTGTTTGATTGACCGAACACTGATTGTTCGGTATTGGTTCTATTGAGGTATTCACCGCCGGCAAACAACGGAGAATAGAAATATTCTGTCTAGTCTTTGCCCGCCGTGATAAGATAGGTAGTGCAGACCTTTGTCCCCGTTGTAACCCGTCATGCCTATCTTCTCCCCACTGATTGGTAGCCTGTACAGCCCGGACCGCTTATTAGAGATGAACCATCCAGCTCCACTGGAGGGCACCCCTAATAAGGACATGTTCACTAAGCATGGACTAGTCGCTATAGCTTATACTAAGCTATGGCATAAATATACAAAGAAGGACCCCGAAAGTCAGTGGCCACTGATAGGTTCCTTTGATGAAAATAAAATAAAAACATTGGAAATAGCGCTCCAGAAAAATAAGACCACGCCCACTATGCTTGATAGTATTGGCATGTGGCGCAAAGAAACGGAACAACGACAGAAAAGAGAAGAAGCAAAAATAGGGAAAGAATTACGAAAGGCAGCCCACCTAGCCACCAAGCAACTAGAAGAAGAAATAAAGGAAAGAAAAGAAGCTGCACAAAACCAAGAATCAGGGTCGACAGGTCAATGTCCTGTTAGGACCCCCTCTGCGCTCTACCCTGAATTGCCCTCCAAACAGCGGGCGAACGATGAGTTACTGCTAGGTCCCCCAATCATCTACATGCCCCCTCCATATGCTCCCTGCCAACAACACCTGCAGGCTCTGAGTACGAGCGAGAACGGCCTTAGCGCTAGTGCACCAGCCCTCACGGCCTCCGCACCAGCCACATTAGCAGCACCAACAGATGCCCCCGAGGCTAGCGAGCACCCACCAGCCAGATCAAATAGGTTGAGCAAAGATGAACGGGATGGGATTGACAAAATAGCAAAGACACTAGTGGAACGAAGGGAGAGCGAAGAGTACACAATGAACATGTATAACTCACATGCCGATAGCCACAGACGGCATTTCATTTTGCGATTCAGCTACCACACCCTGAACGCATATGAAGATAGGTATCAAAGTAAGGGCCCCGCTAAACTGACCACGCTATATAGGAAGATTGATGTCGGAGATGGGACTGAATGTGAGGCGACGGAACTCTTCATGCAGACGCTTGAGGTCTTCCGCCACCTCACGGAGCAAAAACCAGAAACCAAGGTTACAGTCCCTGAAACAACCGCAGTAGAAGTAGCCAATACTATGATGCCCATCAGAGAAGCGGCCCCTTACTGGATCCCGCCACGTGGCCTGGGAACAAGCGACGATATTAATCACGCAGATGCAAAAGGAAGAGTTGTGTACAATTGGGTTTACCAACCTTGGGACCGACAAGATCTCCTAACCTTTAAACAAACTCTGCCCGATTTAAGAAAGAACCCGACAGCATTCTATACCGAATTAGGCACAGCCTTGGGTTCGACAATAATGACTTTAGCGGATATTGACTTGTTTTTCGGGTTATGCCTGCCAGCTGACGTGTGGAAGCAAATCCGGAAGGCTGACCACACGGATCTGTTTGGACATACCTGGGACCAACTCAGTAAACTAGATGGACAGCGAGAGCCTGGAAGGAAACCAGTAAAGGACATATTAGAACTCCCAGACAAATTAGTTCAGAAGTTAAAGACACTGATCCCAGAGAAAAAGGTAGATTGGTCGATAGTCACGGCCTGCCGACAGAAACCCCAGGAAGATGTGTCCGAATATTTCTCCCGATTCGAGACCGTGTTCTCCGACTACAGTGGCCAAGACATGACCACCGCAACCGGACAGCACCTGTTTGTACAAAATTATGTAAAGGGCCTAACACAAGAGGTCTCCCAAAAACTGCAGACGAGTGAGAGTAGTTGGGGGGCCTCCAAACCCGCAGCTATCCTTCAGATGGCTCAGTATTACGAGCACCAAAAGAATGAGAATGATAGGGCGTCCGAGAAAAAGAAGAAAGATTTAAAAGAAAGGGTGATGATAGCCCAGATACAAGGTATAGCAGTAGGACGGGAACACCAAAGGGGGAACTACCAATCGACCGCCCCCAGAACTTCACCTCCTAAAGATAATACCCCAACACCCTACACTGGACGTAGAGACATTAACAATGACCAATGCGCCTTCTGCAAAGGATTCGGCCATTGGAAATCCCAGTGTCCGGTTCTGCTAGAAATTAACAGAAATAGGGACCCCAGAGATGTGGCGGGTGGTCAGAGAAATAGAGGACAAGGACGAGGGCACATGAACGACACAAACAATGACAGATCAGGGAAATCGAACACATTTGACCGCCCCCGACAGAACCAATATCAACTGTCCGATGGTGAGAATGCCCCTGATTTTGCATAGGACTGCCAGGGGCAAGGGAGGGATCCAGTCGAGCTCTGTGTTGACCAGCAAGGTCCTTACGTCACCGCTAAGGTCCTGGGTACAAAGTCCCCATTTTTGGTAGACACTGGGGCGACACGTAGTGTGTTATCAAAACGACTGATTCCAAGGGCACCCTTGTCTGGCTCACACATTACATCGATAGGTTTTGATGGGACGCCCTCCACTAACCCCCTGTCCGTGCCTATCACCTTTGACCTAGAAAGCAACACCACTGACACAACATTTCTGCTCTCCTCCAACTCCCCTGACGCCATTATGGGCATTGACTTACTGAAACATTTTCGAGCTACCATTAGGTGTTCCCCAGATGGAATCCGAGTCATCCTGTACGACAACCCAGGCATGCCCAAATCCTGCCCCTCACGACACATGTGCTCCATAACTGACGCTGACCTGTCCTTGCTTGACACCCTGCCTCCGTACCTGTGGGCCAAAAATGACTCTGATGTGGGACGAATGATGATTGACCCTATTCATATAACTGTAAGACAGGACGCTATGCTCCCGAAACTCCCACAATATCGGATATCCCCCGAGGGCGAGAAGGCACTGGTAGCGATCATTCAGTCTCTGGTAGATGCAGGAGTGGTTGAAGAGGTGGTTAGCAACGTCTGCAACAGCCCAATCCTACCTATTGTTAAGAAGCAAGGCGAAGGAGATGAGAAAGCATACCGCTTCATCATCGATCTGCGAGAAATTAACAAAGTGGTTGTACCCCAATACCCCGTAGTCTCAGATATCACCACCATTCTGACCCTCATCCCGTCCACTGCCACCACCTTCACTGTTATCGACCTTAAGAATGCATTTTTCTCTATCCCCATCCATCCAGACAGCCGTTATCTCTTCGGCTTCACTTTAAAATCCCGCTCGTACCGATTTTGTAGAGCTCCCCAGGGGTACACTGAAAGCCCCAGCATTTACAGCCAGGCCCTCAAAAGACAGCTGGATGCTTTCCAGCTACCAGATGGAGTGGTGTTGATTCAATATGTCGATGATATCCTTTTGGCGGCTGACACCACCCCACTTGCAGTCACAGCTACTGTCCAACTCCTACATTTTCTTGCAGAGAATGGCCATAAAGTTTCCAAAAAGAAATTACAGTTCTGCCAGCCACAAGTGACATACCTAGGCCATCTCCTGTCCAAAGAAGGGAGGAAACTCACACCCGACCGAATCCAAACCATCCTAGACACCCCCGTCCCAAAAACACAAAAGCAAGTCCGCTCTTTGGTTGGCCTAACCTCTTTTTGTAGACAATGGTTACCCAATTTCAGCCTCATTGTAAAACCCCTACTTGCCCTATTAACCAAAGATGCCTCCTTCCCGCTCCCTTGGACCCCTGAGTGTCAAGCATCCTTTAAGGAATTACGAGATGCACTCTGTTCAGCACCCGTCCTGGGAACCCCGGATTACTCCAAACCATTCTCCCTCTTCACCCACGAAAGGGAGGGGTTGTCATTGTCTGTCCTAACTCAATCAATTGGTCCTAAGCAGCGCCCTTGCGCCTACTTCTCCGCCACTCTTGATCCTGTAGCCAGAGCTTTGCCTGCCTGCCTTCGAGCGGTAGCTGCCGCTGCCGTCTCTATCCGTCAGAGCGAAGGAATCGTACTTTCAAACTCTCTGACCATGTTAGTACCCCATGCTGTCGACACCCTTCTGAACCAAACCAAGACTCAACATCTGACTAGCGCACGACTGACAGGGTACGAATTGACGCTACTTGCACCCCACATCACACTAAAGAGATGCACGACTTTGAATCCTGCCACATTGTTGCCCCTACCTGAAAATGACCCCGACGTCCCTCCCATACACGACTGTGTGACCCTCACGGACGAACAAACTAGGAGTAGAGTTGACCTCCGAGATACTGCTTTCACTGACCCCGATGGAGAGCTATGGGTAGACGGCTCATGCATCAAACTCCCAGATGGCACCACTTCAGCTGCCTATGCAGTTACGACAGCCCGAACAGTAGTTGAGACAGCCTGCATCACACAACGATCTGCCCAGGCAGCAGAGCTGATAGCCCTCACACGGGCATGCATCTTAGCCACGGGGACCACCGCGAACGTATATACAGACAGCCAGTATGCCTTCGGGGTGGTTCACCATTTTGGGCTCCTGTGGAGGGAGAGGGGATTCCTGACGTCTCACGGCACCCCTATCCTCCACGGAGATCTAGTCTCCGCCCTGATTGAAGCAGTTCTCCTCCCCAAACGATTAGCGGTGATCAAATGTCAGGCACACAAAAGGGTGACAGACTTAGTCGGACAATGGAATGCACTGGCCGACATCACTGCACGAACCACAGCTGAGAATAGGGCGATGACACGCATGTATGTGACCAGGTCACAAGCAGAGAAATGGACTGACACAAGGGAAATGATCAGAGACATCCAGTCGACCAGCACCCCTCACGAACTGACTAAGTGGGCCGGGGTGGGTTTGAAGGATGATGAGGGCTGCTGGCGAACAAAAGATGCCAACAAATGGTTGCTGCCTGACTCATACCTGATCCCCATACTGACAATGGCTCATTCCCCCGCACACATAGGATCTGCACCCATGATCGAACTCATTTCCAAAGTCTGGCACAACGACAAAATCCCAGACTCAGCCAGACGCCTAGTCCAACAGTGCCTTATCTGTCTGCAACACAACCCCGGGAAAGGAACTGTGGTACCCCGGGGAGGGTTTGGGATCCCCAATCACCCCTTTGAGGTCCTTCAGATGGACTACATCCAACTAGAGAGATGCCAGGGCTTGAAGTATGTACTAGTCATTGTATGTGCCTTCAGCAAATGGGTAGAGGCCTATCCAACCCGTGACAACACTGCCATGACTACTGCCAAAGTACTACTGAAAGAATTCTTTCCTCGCTATGGCCTTTGTCGAATTTTATGGAGCGACAATGGCCCCCACTTCATAGCTGAGGTTATCCAATTAATCTTAAAGGGGTTGGGGGTGAAGCAAAGGTTTCATGCGGTCTTCCACCCCCAATCCGCCGGTCTGGTGGAACGCCATAATGCCACACTGAAGTTGAAATTGTCAAAAATAGTGGCAACCACCGGACTTAAATGGCCAGACGCCCTCCCTTTGGCCCTGCTATCGATGCGCTCTACTCCCACCAAACACCATTTGACCCCCTTACGAGGTTGCATTCGGGCGACCGATGAACCTCTGGACTGCTCCCAAGCCAACCTCCATTCATGACGTCCCGGACGTCCTACTATCTGATTATTTGTGCAAGTTAACTAAAACGTTGTCTGTCATTCATCAACAGGTGCAGCAGGCCATCCCCGATGCTTCCAGGGGCCCCGGCCACGACATCCAACCGGGAGATTTCGTTCTAATACGAAATTTCCAACGAACCAAGAGTCTGAAACCCCGGTGGACGGGCCCCTGGCAAGTGCTGATTACCACACGGACGGCGCTTCGAGTGGAGGGGAAGAGGCACTGGCTGCACGCGCATCACTGCCGGAAGGTCTCTGCAAACCTGGCCACGACAGAAAACGTCAACACCCAAGAAGAGCTCCTGAACAAAGACCGACCGACATTGAACTGTTATCCCGATACTGAGGCACTTGAACTTGCAAAATTCTCTGACCCCACTGTGCCAACCAGAGAACGGTATTTCCTGCGTCGAAAGGAGGGAGCTTCGGCTAAGTAGGCCACGGACTAAGTTGAATCTCAGAACGGTGACCTAAGCACAACCAAGGGTTGCCGGGAGAGGAGTTAAACGAAGTCTGTGGTTCTGCCCGCTACCGAGCCCCTTGAAGGTGATGGAAGCGCCAGATAAGAAGATGATGGAAGCGCTAGATAAGAAGATGATGGAAGCAACAGGAAATACCCACTATAGAAACCCAAAGACTGACAATTTGCACAAATCAAAGACAATCGCCCTCTTTATTGTCTTCCTCTTCTGCCTCCTCCTCATGACCTCCTTCTGGATTCTGGAGGAAAGCACGCCGGCTCATGAGGCATTGCTGCCCACTGCGCGACCAACCCCTATGAAAGAGCATCACCTAATCTCCCTGTCGCCTCAGCTCCGAGAAAGGCGCAGGGAATTTTGGAACAATTCCTTCGTGCAACTGTTGCACCAACACAACCTTGCTGCAAATGCTACAAACTGCTGGATCTGCGGGTTGCTCCCGCATGCCACTGGACACTCCATCCCCTTCATCCCTTCTCCTTTCTCAGTTCACGGCTCCTGCCTCGCCTGGCTGATCCTCATGCAAGAGAGCCACAAGGACAACGCCACTTCCAGCCAGACGGTGTCGCACTTCTACTCTGGGTTCTGGCTGAACAAAACCGGAAAGACCTCTGCTCCCCTGTGTCCTGCGCTCACAGGCGCCACCTTCCTTAAAGACATTCCAGCCAAAGAACGTGTCGAAGTACAGGTGCTCCACAATCCAGCTAGATCCACCTTCTCTCATCTGCAAAAACAAACCACCGCCACTCTGACTGTGGCTCTGTCTGTTATCAATGTCACAGGTCTTGTGCGTCTCGAAGGCCAGGGAACACAGCCGGTGGGTCGCAGTTCCTGCCGAATCATCAGAACATTGGACTCAGCCGACCCCCCTTCCTTTGTTGCTTCTCCAAACATGTACTTTGTGTGTGGCACCAAAGCTTACACCTGGCTCCCGAAAGGTTGGAAGGGTATGTGTTACATTGCCTTCGTTCTTCCCCCCACGTATGTAGCCCCTGCCAACCATCACCGGCAGAGGCGTGCAAATGACATTGAACAAGCCGACTCCACTGGAGCACAGTTCCTGGATGCCGCAAAAGGACTTGTTCCTCTGTGGGGGCCAATGGCAAACAGCCGCGCTATCCGACACCTGACCCAGGCAGTAGAAACAACGATCAACACCACGGCTGGCATCCTCGCTAACAACACGGCTGAGCTTCAAGCGGTCCGCCTTGTGACCCTTCAAAACCGCCTTGTCCTAGACGTGGTCCTAGCCGACCGAGGAGGAGCATGCCGCATCATCGGATCCAGCTGCTGCACCTACGTGCCTGACAACTCGCCTTCAGTCTACAAGGCAATTGAGCACCTCCACAGACTTTCCTCGGAGGTTCACCAAGAACGAGAAGGATGGTCGCTTGGGAGCTGGTTCTGGGACACTTTGAAGGACTGGGGTTGGAGGTTGTTTTCCTTCGTACTGATACCTGTTGTAATATTATGTGGGTGTTGTTTAGGTATTCAATGTCTGCCATCTTTGTGCAGCCTCGTTTCTAACTGTATGTGCCCAAAGACTTTGGACCACCGAAATGAGCACATGAGCCCCCTCTATGAAGTAGAAATACGTGGCCTTATGGGGATAAATCCGAACTGACAAGTTGGCGAGACATGTTAAAAGGGAGGACTGTGGAATTTTAGTTTACGAGCTGAACATCATCTGCGCCAGCTTGTCACCCATGTACAACGTGCACGACAACCATTTTAGGTATCATGGTCTCCCTGTCCACGATCGATCGCCAGCGCGCCCCTCTGACCCAGCAGGCATCCTCCGCGCACCCTGGCTCCCCCTCCCTCCCTCTCATGAGCATAACCCTTCTGCATGACCCTGTCCTTGGGAGTCACGCCTGCGCCTGACCAGCATCTCCTCTCCTCCCATGAATGCCCCTCTGTTGATAAACCTCCCCTCCGCGCTCGATTGTCCACGCGGCATGAATACCACTCCTCTGATGACCCCTTCCCCCGTGTCCAGCTGTCCACACAGGTCCGAGGCCATCGCCTAAGCCGGGAGATATCATTTACTGCCCCTTATTGTATGAAGTCACTCTTCCTCAAAGGACCCTCTATTGATCAAGACCTCCCCACCCCCCGGGATATGATCAGGCGCACACATCCTAAGAATCGGCAGAACACTCAGCTGCGCGATGACCCCTTCCTCTTATCAGCAGGTTGAGGATCTCTATTGTAGAGGCATGTGGGGTGGGATTGACACGAGGATTACGGGGATGTCTTTTTCCTTACTTCACAATGTTCTGATTGTAATAAAGAAAGGTCACATGCCATAAACCAGTGTATAAGAGGCCAGGCCTCAGAGAGGCTGTTAGAGCACCTCGAGACGATACCTTGTTGTCCGATCTGATGTGTTCTGCTCTGTCGGAATAAAACTTCTGTTTCCTGCCTTCTGGTCTCCGGCGCCTGCCTCATTGCTTGGTAATTTGAATGGTACAAAGGCGGTTAGCGCCGGGCAAATCTTGGAAAAGGTCATAGCCCTACCCTTATTCGACAATATCATTCCTGTGGTTACCACCTAAACAATGCACACAATTCAAAATATTATACACCACACACAAATCACTATTGAGATATGTACTTGATACATCAACCCTTTTTCAGATAACCATAACTTTCACAATGCAATGCGAGGGCTGGCAGCAATTCCAAACATTCACTTTCGCTCTATGGGGGGATTTAGGTTAACATTTTGAGAAACCAGCATAGATCCTAAGCATCTTCTCTGACAATCTGGTAACAATCAACAGCAGATGGATAAAGTGCTCTAATTCCATCCATTATAACCCAACTCAAAGTTTCTCTACAAGCTCCGGTAAACAATAAAAACACATTTGTGAATGGAATCACGGATTGTACAATACTACATTCAAAAATTAAAACCCATGCACTCTAGATGGTGGATGGCCCAGAAGGCACATGAGGATGCAGGAGAAAGCCTAGAAGAAGCAGTTGAAACAGAGGCTCAGAGTCATAAGAGACACAGAACAAGATTGCACAATGAAATGGAACAAAAAATATGTGTACATTAGTGTATCTACCTGCATTAGCACATCGAATCCAGTTCTATTGGCCTTTTATGCTTGTACTCTGTGTGTTTGAGGTTTCTAAGTTATAACATTGCCTACTCAGGTTTAACATTGGGAGACTGTGCTAAGATATGGATTCTGATAGGAATGAAGTAGTCTGACCAGTTTAAATTTGAAGGTTGAGTGATCTGTATGTGGTGGTTTACAGAAATTAAGTCCATGGTAAAGCCATTATTGTAGGCATGAAAGGTACAGTGTTCTAGTACGCATTTGTCCAAATGGAAGAATATGAAATTGAATGCATGGGTGCCTGTTATTTCCAAAAAGAACCTGAAATCTCTCAGGAAAACCTTATCAAAAGACAATATGAGTTGACCAGTGCTGTAACCAAGAACCCAATGATATTAACACTTTCTGCAAGGTGGGCAGTATAATATGTTCAGACTCAGTACTTTAGGCATCACAATAACATTGAGAATGAGCAGACACAAGTTTCCAACACTATGACAGAGTCATGGCTAAAGTTTTGAAAGAGAGCAGATATGGACATTGAATTAGAGACTGTTGAGATGCTCTTCAAAAGGGCAACTTTGATTCAAGGTGCAGGAAATTGGTCACTGAGTTAGGGGAGGTGCTTCTTTTGAAGTCCCTTGGGCACACTGATGTTTGAGCTTAAGGTGTGGAGCTCTGAATATTGTGGCACTATGATGTTTGGGGGGAGATCTGGGATCAGTTGTATGAGGTGTATTGGAGGTAATGTGCTTGGAAGAATACTCTGAAACGGTGTGTATGGTGTACGTGCTGAGCTTCTGGGGATTAAGTATGTTGAGTTAGGAATAAGAGAGGCTGGAGAGCCAGGGAAGCACTACCTGGGGTGAAGGTCCTTCCGAGAACGAAGGTAGAGAGTGTGGTTTGCTGATTTTTGTATCATCTCATATATGTGATCTAGCTTCAGTTTAACAAGCAGTTCACTTCAAGTAGTTGATAAGGGATTTGTTCTTTGATTAGTTGCATGAGGTGAGTCACCACACCTCAAGAGAATCATGCCTTTGGGTGATTGAATCTTTTTGTGGAGAGTCAGTTTGTGTGTTTTTGTGGCTCGATTGGCTTAACTGGAGTTGGGTTGACAAAAGAAGACTATATTGAGGGGATGTGGTGGCTCCTAGAAAGGTGGATAGTTTGGATGGACCCTTACAGTATTTTGGTATTTGTCAGCTTACGAGCAGCTTTGTTCAAGGTTATGATTTCAACTACCATGACTTATACCAGAATTGAGCTATCTGTTTCATTCCCGGAGGAGGGTGTTTGTGATAACGGGGAGACAGGGAAGTTGAGGAGGATGACCTAGTAGTGTTGTAGTCCGCAGAGATGGTAGGCACTGTATCAATGTTAGCATCACTAGCCAAGGTAGAGGCAATTAGCCATTTAGGGTATCAAATAATTGGTTTAATATGTAGAGGTTGATATCTGAGAATTAGACCTTGCTCTTCCCATTTTGATGCAAGGTGATGTGAAGCTCACATTTCTTGTATTGTAATTATAAAAATAGTAATTTTTTTCCTGTAAGAGATTGTTGTGTTCTTTGAGGCTAGGATAAAAAAAACATAGTATCATTACCCAGGAGATGTTCTCCTTAATAAAAGAAAGACTGTGTAGGTTTTAATGAAGCTTAGTATGAGACTATATGGTCTGTCAATGATTAAGATTTGTTGGTTAGCTGTCAGAGTTTGATGTTTCTCAGGATTGGAAAGGGTAACATGCACTCTGAAGTGTTGTTAAACGCATCTAAGAGTCTGACCTGACAACATTCTCTTTGTTTTATATTTGGTTGTTATAACATCACACTACACACTAAAGATGCGTGAGCTTTTGATTTTGGAAAGCAGTTAGAGTATGGAACAGACATGTTTTCAATCCATGGATTATCATAAAGTATAAAGAGAGAAAGTGTGGTAGTAGGTGCCACACAATGTGTAAAAGGTGTACATCAGTGTGATTTTTAATTTGGTTGGTAGTACACTGAGGTGCGGAACCACCTTTGGGGCAACACAAGCATGAGTTTGGAAAACATGTAGTACAAATCACAATAGTATGCAAATCACCCTGTGAGCAAGATAGTGTCCGGTTACTTACCAGTAATATTCATTACTCCTCGTCAGCCCTCTCCATCCCTGTCCGAACCACATGAGCATAGCTCCTCCCACTAGAAACACCCAAGCAAAACTATAAGCCCATCCCTTCCCTCCAGGCAATCCCCACACCCAGAGGCATACAACATTCGACCCCCCTATCCCCATCCTGTTTTTTTCTGCTGATTACTTTCCTGGCAAGACTTTGCCGGTTAGTTGGCGGTTTAGTGTGTTGGTTTAGTGTGGACGGACGTATATGCCCACTCGTTGTAAGGACTGCATGTTGGCGCATCTGGGTGTTTCAGTTTCCCCATAAAGCAGAAGGGCTCTGTCTCTCAATCTTTGGTGGGATTTTCAGGGCTGCTGTGCGATGGGATGTGTGTCTCTGTTCCTTGAAAGGGGTGGTTGCGCTTTTCCAGTGTGGTAATGGGTTTGCGGCTGGTGTTCCCTGTAGGGATTTTCCCTATAATTATTAGACTGTTTTCTCGGACGTGAGTGGGACGCTTACCTGGGGGGTGTGCATTGGTTCCTGTGGTAGGGCTTCTGGGATCCTTCGGGTTCCTTACTGTTGGGGCCTGTTTCAGTCATTTCTTTTGTGGGATTGGAGTTGCCTCTGATTGGCCACGTTTGTGGGCCGGCCTACTGTCCTGTTGGGGATTGGCTGTTGGTCTGGGTGGCGTTCCCTGGTTGGCCCTTAAGAATCTTGCACTGATTGGTCAGGGTATTTATTTGGTGCTGGTTCTCTGCTCACATCATGGAGAGTAGAGGTTCTGACGTGAGTGAGCTCCGCTGTGAGGAGGTGGAGGTCGCTGGGTCTTCACTGGCAGATATGCAGAAGATGATTGAGGCTGCTATGGCTGCGGCCTTTATGGCTCGTGAGCCCAAGGGGCCTAAGAGGTTGAAATTGGATGCCTCTGCAGACGGAGATCCGGACGTGGATTCGGATGAGGAGGTGAAGCGTTGTTCTGTCCAGGGGGCTGACCTTCACAGTGTTCTGCAACATGTTCGGGACAATTTAGGGTTCCCTAGTTCCGTGGAGGGCGGAAAGCTGGCAGACTTTTTCACAAATTACCAGAAGAAGAAGCCTGAAAGCCTCCCTATTGATAAGCGCGAGAGAAATGTGCTGGAGGGCGAGTGGAAGGATCTGGACAAGCATGCATTTCCGTGGTTTCTGTCTAAGAGGTATCCTTTGCAGGGGTTCGCTGAAGAATTCCCGCTGTGGTGAAGGTGGATTCCCTGCTGGCTGGTATGGCGTCCCAGAGCCAGGAGGTGTTCAGCGATGCAATTCCTTCGGATCCTGTGGACGGGTTGAGGGAGCCTCGAAGCGGTCCTTTGCTGGCTCTAATCCTGCTTTTCAGACTGCGGCTTACAACAGCTGTCTGGTTCAGTCGTTTCTTAAAGAGTGCCAGGGTAATTCTGAGCAGCTCTTGTAGGATGAGGATCCCTCAGAATCTTTGTCCATGTTGGAAAATGATTGCGTTTCCTTGCGGATTTGTCCTTCAATTCCCTTAGTGCTGCAGTGTCTGGACCCTCGGTGGCTGCTCGGAGGGAGTTATGGCTTAAACACTGGAAGGCAGAGGCTGCTCAAATGGCTGCTGTGATGAAGCTTCCCTTCCCAGTTGTGGTATCACATTTAGAAGCAACCCCATATTTAGGTTCGAAATAACACTTGTTGAAATATCAAAGGGATGGTGGAAAGACATTTAAGAGCACAAAATGCACTTAGGAGAACATACACATTTACTTAGGAGCAAAATATCCATGGTTTGACATAACTAAAGGAGTGTAGACACCTTTGAGGGCAAAACACATTTAGGTCCAAAAGTGACATTTAGGTACAGAAAACCAGTTAGAAGCAGAATTACCCTTGGCACAAGGTCAACAAGGGTGTGTGGTATCACACTTGGGTATGAAAGCACTATAAGGAGGAAATGTTTAAATAACATAATACAATATAAGTGAAAGTGGTGCTTCAGATGATAAAATATTTCGTTGACAGAAAAGAAGGTGAAAAATCACTGTTGCAACATCAGCAAAAATGTGTAAAACTGCTAGAATCATAAATCATATGTAGCCGCAAAATCATAATTCGGAGCAAAATAGCGTTTCTCATCAAAATCATGTGGTTGCAAATTCCCCTTGGAGCAACATCGACAGGAGTGAAGAAACACTTTTAGGTGCACAAATCACAATCAGAATCAAAAACACACTTATGTGCAAAATCACTCTTGGTTAAAATATCAACAAAACCGTGGGGATATTTTTAGGAGCAAAAACAGATTTAGGAACAAAAACTACATTTAGATGCAAACATATTTACGTGCAAAGTCAGGCTTGGTGAAAAGTCAGCAGGGGTGTGGTATCACATTTAGGAGCAAAAAAAAACCATAACTGTGCTTCATCTGCTTAAGGTGGTGCTCCGAGGAAAATGAAAAACAAAAGAGAGGCTGATCTAAAGCCCCTCGCTGTATACTTATTTCTGCTGACGATATGTGCTCTAGTAAACAGCTATAGGTGTTCTAAACCAGAGTAACAGCTTCAAAATATGAATAACACTTTATTTAAGCGATGGCTGAAGGAGGCTGGCACAAAGCACCTGTATATTTTTAGGTCTCGCCTAGCACAGCGCGCATGTGCTGCTAGGAGAGGGCCTCTGGTAATCACTTCAGACTTCAGTGTGGGTCGGCCTCCTCCCACACATCCTATTGGCCTTTGCGTGTGGCTTTCAATAATGAAAGCACGCAAATGGCCACAGAAGTGTGCATGTCCCGCCTTTCCTCAAAACTTTCACCCCCATGGCCTAGGGGGTCACGACGGCGAGCAGCGGTGCGCATTGTGCCAGCTGCATTCCTCCCGGATTGTTATCAGGACTTCCTCCCCGCTCCCATTTGCAGGGCAGACTATTAGCGCCTCATCACTCGAAGGCTTCTCTTGCTTTGCTATCTTTTAATCTTCGACCATAGAGTCTGCAACCCGAACCTCTCTGCCCCTTCCTCGTTTAGCTTCTCACGTTCCCTTTGCCCTTTTGTTATTCGCACTCTTCATCTGCCCCAGTCCTCTCGCAGGGATTTTACTGTAGCTTGTGCGGCCGCCATTCGCACCTCGGCCATGTCACAGGTCAGGTGTGCCCAGTGTGTGGTTGTATTTCAGCAGAGGGTTTTGTTGGCTCGAACCCCGTGTGTGGTTGTATTTCGGCACAGGGTGTTGTTGCATCTCGGCACACGGTGTCATTTGCTCGTGCCCAGTGTGTTGTATCTGCACTACGCTAGTCGTTGGCTCGTGCCCAGTGCCTTGTTGGATTCCCCTCAGCCGGTTTCAGAAATCACACACTCAGCCGCCATGGGTGTGGGAGAAACCGCTCTTGCTTTGCTCCTTCTGGCAGGCTTTGTCTTAGGTAAGCACAGCGCAACCTCCATATTTTATCACCAGTTTGACTGTTATTTTCTGCATCCATTATTACCGTTAACACAATTCCGATTACTAGAATTTTATCAGTTACAAAATGTCTGCTTATTTATTTCCGTTGAACAAAGTACATCAAATAACAATAAGGCTAATGCACCTGCCACAGACATTTCTGTGCAACTTTAAACCGAGTTGTGACAGCTCTTACTTAGGCTTTCATTTACAAACTCTATTCAGTTCCTAGATACCTCAGGAAGACACCTGTGAGCGCTATAAACACCCCCATATTGTTATAATTATAAACCATTGGGCCCCATGGACACCCTTGCCAATGCACACCAGAGGATGTAGAGTAATGACCAAAGCTGCCGACTTTCGAAATGGGGTACCAGATTTGAGTCTAGGCATCGGCTCAACAACTTGTGATTCTGGGAAAATCACGTAATCTTCCCATGTATATCAAGAATAAATGTGCCCTTATGTAATGTAACTGGTGCTTATATAAAGCTCTCAAATAGCTTCGGTTGAGTTTGTCCTATATAAAACTGAAGAAAAAAAAAGCTGATGATACCCAGCTGGAGGATCGTGCTTCACATACATTTAAATATTACTTCTCTGGGTATTATTTATAAAAATCGAAGCAAGTCTTTCTTGTACGCTGATGTTTTATTATTTACAGCGGTTGGTGTTGATGATCTTTTTAAAACAACTTTTAATGTACATTTTAAGTTAGAACACAATAGAAGAGTAGGATAATGTCACGCATTCGAATGAGTACATCTTATAGATTTATGTGTCCATTTTTTTAAAACGTGCGCTCTGTTATGCAAGGACGGTGTAAGAGCATGCCACTGACTTTCACTCACATGTGCCGTGCATATAGTATATAAAATAACTGTCATTCAAATTAAAACCAACTACACGAAGGTCAAAATTCCTAAAAAAAAGTTTTTTTATCAGAATTGACTATTTAAAAAATCACCACCATAATGGCATGTAGACCTAAACAAGCTTTCAATGAGGGATGATAAGGAGCAATATATGCGATAAGGAATAATATGCAATATTCTAATTATATGCTGGTAATCAACACGTTCGCTAAAATCCTGCATGCTGTTGCATCAATGCTCCCTTGAGCGAGCAAATTTACCCAGGGACAAGAGATTCTTTCTAACTGAGCAGTATGCAACAATATGCAACTTTTACAAAAATGCGGCAAACTGCTTATGCCCAAATTTTAAAGGATATTTCCACGCTTAAGTCAGCCTTCCACTCATAACTTAAGCCTGTGTAAGTTACGCCAGAGTCACAAGAATGCAAAATAAATGTCCATATTTTTTCAGGCGTGCTTAACTTCTGCACAAAAATTTTTTTAATCCCACTTTACAATTGGGACCATTCAGAAGACATGTATGAAGAATGACCTGGAAGATTTCTGCATGTATCAGGAAATCTCACTCAGGTGTAATTTGATGACTAGTCTCGCGCACAAGAAAACTAGTTCCCCGCACATTTCAGCACAGCATAACGATCTGGCGTAGGTCCCACTGACATATGGTAAAGTGCACAATGAAAAACAGATACATTCAATTTTGAAAAAAATAATCCAAATGTTAAAATAAGATTTTTCACACTTCCTATTCCTTTTTAGGTCTTGCCTAGCGCATGGCTAAACACTTACAAGGCCCAAAAGGAGAGACCTATTGGCTATGCCAACGCTTGTTCTGTTGGTGATGTGATCTTTGTAAAACTTGTCTATAGCCAGACCTAGAAAATTAGTTTCGGCACTGGGCTGGCCGGGTTCATTTGCATACTCATAATGCCTTGGGTAGAATTGCACACTGGTGCTATTTCTTTTCTAACATTTATAATTTAACCTTGCAAACAATGTATTTGAAATGTACAAGTGGAAAGGGCAAAAGTCTTAAAGCTTTCTTTTAAATATGTTAAGAATAGAGCTTTAATGCCACACTGTTCAATTCTTGTCTAGAATCACTTTGCACTGTAAATATGATGCATGATAGGATTATTTTCCAGCCACCACAGCAACATATAAAGCTGCACAATTCTCCTGTGTGTTGATCCAAATCTGACAGGCACTACAACCAATCTATGGCTGAATGTTTGTAAGTGACATAAAACTCTGGAAATACCCCAAGCTATCTACAGCCAGTACTAAAAGGTGGAGTTCTCAAGGAGTGGGAAAAGCAGGGAGTTGCGAATATTTGTCCTTGCCATTACGGTGAGAATCAATTTATTGTTCTACGTTTGACTAAACACAACTTTGCTATAAAAAGTCAGTTATTCTCTTACAATCAAACGACTAGCAGTGTAGCAGAAGCACTGCACATAGCTCCATGGCCCCCAAAAAATGAATGCACTCACCATGACCGACAAACCAGCAATGATGCATGCGGTACCCGAATTAATACCCGCCCAAAGTCTTGTTGTATGAGAACGCAGCAGGAATGTTGTTTGCACTGCTGGGCAAGTGTTTCACTGTAGCCACATTTAACTAGATAAACCAACCCCTAACCTAATTACATAACGTAACCAACGCAAAGTTTCAACTGGGTGGGCCCCAATGGTTTAGACAACGTATGCACCAACCCCACCCGCTGTAATCTACACTCCCGGAAAGGTTCCATTTCAAGCACACAAAAGGCCACTAACAACAGATTTCTATCACGCGAAGGGAACTTTTGGAAATAGAGACATCCATATTTAGATTTATCCTCAGGGCGATCACTGACCTCTACTTTCACTAGCTTTAGCTAGACCAGGGGTCTCCAACCTTTTCTGTAGTGAGAGCCACTTCTGATCTGTGAAAATCATCGTGAGCTACTAAAGGCAATACAACTTGTACATTATTCCCCAAGTCCCCCACGCCCAATTCATTGACTAGGGATAAAGAGATACCCATTTAGTGTCTGCAATGCATAATACGAAACCAGAGAGCCTGGGATTAGTACTGGCGTCCCTCTTCAACAAATTGTGTTCACCTGAACTCTGTAGTTACCAGCTAAGAAGGCTACTATCATAAGAAATCATACAGACCTGCAGTGCTGTTCAAACCGGGCAGCATACTAAAAACCATAAACTGCACATCTTTGTCACACACCTTTTCATCCGCCACACTACTATGTTCCATAACTCCGTAATTGCACGTTGATGGTGATCACGCACAACATGGAAAGACTTCCCACATAGGAGCACAACATAAAAGCAACACCTTTCCAACTACTCAGGATTAGCTTGCTGAGCATGTAAGTGCTTCAATGCACCACATAAGGGTTGTAAGCACTATATAAATGCTGCAATATTTTATTTATCTTCCCTCCTTTCTCTAGTCTACATTATCACACAGCAGGACCTTGAAATGCCTGAGTTCAGGCGTTTGCACAGTACAAAATTCTCTCCTAACAGACTATACATTTGTTCCACGTAGTAGTAACCTATTCGATATGGATGGTGCACATGGCTTGCTACTTAGTTCATTACTATAGCTTTGTCATCAGGAATGGTGGGAGACCATGACTGTTTCATGATCAAAGCTATTACTTCTAAAAATACCTCTCAATATAGTGAGATAATATTTTGTTCATATGAAATGCTGTAGGAGAAATAAACATTGTGAATTTCCAACACATTCCATCATATTTTAATGACTTTTGTGCCACTATTTACATTATTTTCAAATCTTTGCCCATGCAAGGAAGAGGCCACAGACCTAAGCTTGTCCCATGCTCAGCTCTTCCTGTAAATGTATTGGCCTAATTTACAAAGGAAAAATATGGCCAATGCAAGGGTGAGGTACTTTATTTCAAATGGGATCAATTGAAAGTGAAATGTTAAGACTTATGTTCCATTGTACCATAACATTAACCCTTCATGTGAAATTTCTCCCATGATATCTGAAAATTAAAAGCATAGTTTTACAGATATTTGTTTTTCAAATAAAGCACCTCTTGGAAGTTTTCTCTGAGCACCATCCGTTGCCAGGAACTTAATTTTATAATTCTCGCATTATTTCCTTAAATTTAATGAAAAAACATGCAAAATTATGTTCTTGCTTTCGTTTTGTGGCCGGGAACAACGTGCAAGGTACATTATTTAAAAGAAAAAGATGCCTGTGCAGCTCTGCTTTAATTTATTGAATAAATTAAAACAGTGTTTCAAATGGATTTTTTTTTTAAATAAATAAAGCACTGCTCCCGTTTTAGATGCATTGAATAACGCCATGCACAGACATCTTTTACAAAAAAAATCTTCCTGACCACAATCCTGATGCCTGTCTGGTTTTGCCTAAGGTGGCAATCGCTGCATCTCCTGTGCTGCGGGATGTAGAGCCAATTGTGCATTCAAGGCTATGGCTCCAGCCGCCAAATCATGCAGGATCATTGCCATAGCTGCCAAGGTTCCAGTTTGTTTATGGGTAATATTTTTATAGGTTGTATGTATGACATTTCAAAGTATTATGTCTGACACTTTGAGTGACACTTTGTTATCAGGATAAAAACGTTTGGAATGTCAGAAATTATCAATTTTTCAAAACAATATTAGTGTTCTTTTAACCCTTTAATTGCTGCCGTCGGCCAACGGTCGTCACGAGCGCTATCGCCCCAGTGCTGCGCACGACCGTTGGCTGTCCGGTCAGCATTCGTTCTCCGAACGTTCAGCACTGGGCGCTGAACGTTCGACGCTGGGAACGGGTTAATTGTGGGGAGAATTAAAACACAAACAATAACAAAAAAGTTTGCACTTTCAAACTCGAGATTATCATGATTATTCTGGTCACTGCTCCCTTACTCTTCATATCCCTTACTCTTTAAAAAGTATATTCTTCACATAATGTTTACCGAACATATGCGGTATCTTATTTTAATGTAAACCGATATCAGCAAGAGAAACGATTGAAGCAAAAATATGTTGTTTCCAGAATATTTGACTTTCAAATATGTTAATGAAGAAACACCATTGTGAAAGGGAAATATGTGTCTTTCCAAAAAATGTCTGTGCACCTCGTAACGAAGCTCGCAGTTTTATAAAAGTTTATTATTAAAGCTGTGCTTTATAAGCACATTGACAACAGGAGGAGTAAAGTGACGAGCGTACTTCCTACCTGTACGGCTTTAATTACTTTGGTGTCTGCTCCCACATAGTTCTGTGCCGGGGCTTTCAGTTGCAGGGGAGAAAGGATTTGCCTTGGAGCTTTAAATCACCAAAAAGAAGTACTTAGCCGCCAAGGACAGGACTTCAGCATTCCTGTCTTGATGAAAGCCAGAGGTCAGGTTCTTTCAGCCTGTTATTTGAGGCAGTCTTGTGGAGTGTGTTCCCTGCCTCTCCTCAGCGCTTTCTTGCTTCAGGACGATCAGAGCCACTCAGGGTCGGATTGGGATCACAATTTGGCCCGGGCACGGACGAAAAAAGTGGCCCACATTCAAGGGGCGTGGCCCACAATTAAGGGGCGTGGCCCACATTCAAGGGGCGTGCCCTTTCATGAAACACCATTTGGTTACACACGTCAATGTCCTTGAATATTAGATGTAAATACATTAGGAATTTGGACAAGTATGGTAGTGCACTGTCCAGTGACCAGCTGAAAGAGGGCATCAAAGATCAGAAATTAGATTATAAATTCAAATCTGTTCCGAACAGGGGCCCAAAAATATGTTTGGCCCAGGGCCCCCAAAATCCTTAAGATGTTTGGCACAGAAATGAATTAAAGTGAGAGGATACTGTTCTTGCACAGGAGACACGGGGAAAGGTGACAATGGCGCCATGCTGAGCAACTAAAAAAACAGCAAGGCCCCTTTCTGTCACAAAATTATTTGAGCCCTTCAGGGAAGGAGCATCTAATAAGCAGCTTAGTCCCTGCTATTACTAACCTACTCAGCCCTCCCCAGACCTTCAGCTCAGGGCACATGAACAGCAGTGAGACCCCTGCAATTAGTAAATTAATCAGCCATCCCCAGCCCTCCAGGCCTCAGGGCAATGTCCTGGCAGGGGAGCACAAAACACAGCTGCTGGGTCATCCATGGTAGCCAGGGGGAGGCTGAGGTGAAGATGGTGCAAGTTGCAAAGATCACCTGGCACCCACAGCGAGACCCATTCTTCCTCGCCCACTCTTCCCTTGGCCGTTTTTCTCTGGACCCCGACCCGCCATCTTGTCCATTCCCTCGTCTTGTACCCTTCTCCCTCGTTTCCCCCCTGACTATCCTCAAATGTTTTTTCCCTTTTGCCTTTTCTCCATACCCTTGTATTCCTCCCACCCTCCCTTGGTGCTGTAATCCCCCCTCCAACCCCACTTAATGGAACTCTGCCTGAGAAAATCTACTATGTGTGTGTATATATGTATATAGAGAACTCGAATCACTAGTATATGCAGTAGACCTTTGTACTCTCTACCATTCCTATGTGACTCTTAGAGTAAATCCATTTGTTTCTCTTCCTTGAGTGACTTTACTACTTGTACATTTGCAATTTTTTCTGCTTGTATCTTTTATGTAACGCATGTAATCCTAAGTCCTTATGTTTCGCAACTGATTCTTATGTAAAGCGCTCCGACACCTTCTGGTAAAGTTTGCGCTATATAAAATCGCATTAAATAAAAAAATTAAAAAAATAACACTGTTTATGTGCTGCGTGGGCCCCAGGGGGGCCGAGGTGAAAATGGCTCAAAGGCCTGAGCAACACCTGGCCCCCAGGGAGGCTGATTTTTGGAAACAATCACCCCCTCCCCAGCCACCCTCAGCCTGATTGCTTTGCTGGGCAGGGGGTGAAGGAGAGGCCACAGCGGATAATCACTGCACAGTGAAGCTGCATTCATTTCTCTGTCTCTGTCCCCTCTGTGGGACGTTTTTTTTTCTCCCCTTTCCTAGTCCACAGAGATCACGGAGACAGAGACAGAGACAGAGAAATTAATGCAGCTTCATTGTGCGGCTGGGAAAGGGGAGAAAAAAAACTGGGCCACAGAGGGCACGGAGATACCGGCCCTTCGGCCGATGCCCGAATGCCCGCATTGCTAATCCGTCCCTGGAGCCACTGCTGGGGAAGGCAACTTAGAGTTTGCACAGCGCACGTCGTGGGTGACAACAAATGACTTTATTGCAAGCAAAAGGGTTGGGGGGGGGGGGGTTGCAGGCCCAGTGCTCTCCAGTGGGCAGAGAGTCTTTCGGATTCATCCCAGCCTTCCACTTGCAGGGGGGGGAAGACGAAAGAACTTTACTGGGAGAGTTTTAATTACTCAGCTTAACCCTGCCGAGTGCCACAAACATGCGTGATATTGTCCAGTCCTTGCACGGATGTGCATATCACTAATATGCATTAGAGTAGACGGTTAGAGGTTACACGTTTAGAGGTTACACTAACAAGTTGTTTGGCATGTGGCACGGGTGTCATAGCGCGATTCCAGGCTGCAGAAGGTTGGCTTTGTGGTTCTTCGTGGGCTTGCTAAGGCATCTCATGCTGGCCCAACGTCCGCCCCT
This sequence comes from Lissotriton vulgaris, assembly GCF_964263255.1. Taxonomy (NCBI): domain Eukaryota; kingdom Metazoa; phylum Chordata; class Amphibia; order Caudata; family Salamandridae; genus Lissotriton; species Lissotriton vulgaris. Next base: position 365,783,482 of record NC_141700.1, read on the forward strand.
TCGCCCCGTCCCAGATAGGCTCAAATAGACAGTGTGAGCGGCTGGTTCATATGTCGGCAGAGAAGCATAGACAAGAGGCCTCAAAAGGCCTCAAAACCAAACAAAACGATGTCGATAGGGTACAAAAGTTGAAGTTGGGCAGAGAGCTACTAACAGGGTGTGAGAGAGCTACCGGTAGCTCGCGATCGAATGGTTGGAGACCCCTGAGCTAGACAGTTTAAGAGGTTAAAAGGTTTAAAGGTTGTTGTGATTGTATAGTTTCTTGGATATCCGTTACACCTTCTAAATTGTAAACTGGCGACCTCGATCCAGTGAAAATACTGCTTCGTATATTCAAGATGCCTCGTCCACTGTGTGGTAAATATATCTTTCTTCACTATTCATTATAGAGTTAGAATGTGTGATGTCATTTTCTATTGTCTCATCACTTTAGAATTGTTTTGTGTAATGTGGAACTTGCCGAGGTATGAGCTTTGGTTTGAATGTCAGAAGCGGTTGGAGATGACCTGACAGGATGCTTGAACTTGTGCACCAGTGGGTCTTTCTTTGGCACTGAAATAAATAAGTACTTTACTTTCTACGACTCCCTCGCTTCTTTACACACTGTTCGCCTCCGAGCACTATTATGCATCCCTTCTACATGCGATTTACCACCTACGGCTAACTGTAATGTTGCGTTATTTTGTAACATTCAATAAAAAGATTTGAATAAAAAAAGAGGTCTAAAGGTTAAACAATAAAGCTTCTGAATGCCTCCTCGTGGTTTAAGCATGTACCTTCTATGTTGTCGGGTCGGATGTTAGGTTCCTTTTGAACGGTGTGAGGCAGAATAAACAACATTCAGTCAGTGTTCGCGTGACGTCTTTCAAGTTGCTGAAATGAGCCTGCGACGCAAGCAGTTCACAACCTTTCAGCACAGGTGTGTGTGTGCATTCACCGGGAGCTCACACACGTCGAGCAGCGCCTGCGGCAGGAGTAACGGAATAACAAGACGTAGTGGGTCTTTGTCTGCAGGCTTTGTTATATGTCCTGTCATCCTCCTCACGAGATTACGGAGGGAACTGTCTGTAGTTCGGAGGGAGTCTCGTAGAGTCCTATGAGACCAGACGCACATGCCCTGTGACAGGTTAACCATGTCATTCGGCACTGAGGACCCATAAGTGAACATAGAGAAAGGTGGTACTTGAGCGCTACAGTACACTTGGACTAATGTCACTGGCGTGGACAGCAGTCAGGGAATAAGCAAAGGGGATAAATGATGGCACCTTGGGATATCGCTGTGCGTTTGATAGTTGGGCAGAAGTAAAATGTGAAATACACAAGACGTCACTCCAATTTAAATGGGCGTGTCAGAAGCACTATTTGAGCTCTGGGTTTGGGGTCTGGCCCAGTAAAAGTCCCTTGATGCTGACCGGGCTCACTCCATGCTGTGGTGTAGCAAGGATGTCATGTCTCTAAAGCACGCAAGTGACATCGGCTCTCAGCTTCTACTGGAGTAATAAAAGACAACCAGAGCCCTCCTCAATCTTCTGAGCTTCCCCCCACCACCACTGCACCTGCTGCGCTACTGATAGACACGCCATACATCCATCATGGGTATCAGACGTCAAGCAAGCCATAGTTTAAACAGGAGGCAGGAGCACATCCGCCCCGGACTACCCCCATTTATTCCATTACAGGCCACCTGCAGTTAAATGGGGGCTGGCAGGACAACAAACACCCTGGCTGAGTAGCAGACACTTAAAACGCTCAAGCGCGGCTAATGCTCTCAGCGCATGCACTGTTGAAGGGCGTAGGGGAACCTTTGTGCTCAAGAGCCCATGTTTAAGCAAACCCATGTCCATCACTCTCTAGGAGTTAAAACTGCTGACTTCACCGGGCTACTCACACTGTACAAGAGGGAAGTCCAAGTGTTTCCAAAAATGCCACTTCTGTGCCTCGCTCGCCCCGAAACTCCAAAGATAAAACACTGCATCAGACTGGCAAATGCTTTGCTTAGTCAAAAGTGGGAGCGGCTGTCTGTTTTAGGAGATACGGCTATAACACATTCTCCGTTTGAATAGTTAGTTAATCGGTCCCCTCTCAAATGGCGGAAATAATACAACTTGGCTCTTCCTAACCGGGATTCAATTTCAGGGGCTTATTTTTCCGACGCTTTATAATCTGGTATTTCTCTGCTCTCGTTTTCTGCTGCGAGGAGGTTTAGGATCAATTCCCTAAAGCACCTTTGATGGCATTGGACAAAATCTGTCACTCAGCGGGGGTTAGATTCTCGAACCAAAGCTTTAAACAAGCATTGGCAAATCCAACAGGTCAGACATTTGGCTGACAACCATTTTGCTTCGCCAATGCTTGTTCCGTTATACTTTTTGCAACATTTCACTCTCGAGGGAAGCAGCCATGCAGTGTCATCTAAAAAACAATGCACTGGCCAAAAGCACAAATATTTTCTGGTCTCATCAAAGCAAGCAATGCCAGTAGTACCCGGCACTGCCGGGAACTACTTTGCCTTGTGAAAGAGCAGGTTGCTGGTGCTACTCATAGTGAAGTTAGCCAATGGCTAAAGTAGGCAGATGCACTGCCACATGCTGCAAGGGGCAGAAAAAACTGTGAATGACACAACAATAGACCAATGGATACTGAGGCCTGTCTGACAGCCCTTATAAGTAAGTATACTAGGTATATCATTTAATAAAATCAAATGGTCTTGGCTAACGCCAGACCTAAAAAAGACACATAAATCTACCGTACGGATTGTCCTGCATGCGCAGTACATCCCAAACTTTTTTGAAATTTACAGAGTCAGAGTACTCTTTCCAAAATTCACTCATTCGGATCTTCCATTAGGTGGAAAGTCTGCATAAGTAACATGTGTCCTTGCACATCCAATGCCTTTCTTTACCCCTTCCATGCTCCTGTCGGTCGTTGGCAGACGGGAGCACTCCCTCCCCAGTGCTGCCGTCGGTTGACGGCCGACGCAGCCCTGCCCACCCTTTAGAACGCCCGCACCGAGGCGGAAAAACCGCCGCGGTTAAGGTGTTAACTCATCCCTAATTCTAAAATAGGGTGGTGAAAAATCCACTATCCCGGCAGATTGTTTACGATTCACACTTAAAAAATGCACAAATCCACAGCCAGTGAAAAGTGATACAACTTTTTCAAAGTTATGTAGGTACCTTTGCGATTTGGACAAAACGTCTTAGTACAGCCTCACTACAGACTAAATGTTTACAAAACAGCTGTTACCAAAACTATTGCTGCAAAGATGGACGTAGAGGGTGATGAGAACAAGCATTTGCAATGCAATAGGTCTCGCATTAGGAATGTTTGAGCTATTGGTATTGTAAATGACAAATTTTGTATTTATGTGTTGGTTTTGAAAATAGCTAAATTAATAGCTTTGTCATTTACAATGCCAATAGTTTTAACTTTCGCAAATGTGACACCTATAGCATTTGTAATGCAATGTGTGTTGTATTTACGTGACTTAGATGTATTGATGTTACAAATAACAATGGCTTTTAATTTTTTTAATAATTAATACTTAACTAAAAGGTATTGTAATGTATAATGCCAATAGCTTAAACTATTGTAAATAACTTTTGGGAAGATTATGTTCAATGTATTTTATTGGGACGAAAATCCAAGAACAGAAGCGAAAACATTTAACATCTTTTTATGACATTTGTAATAAAGCTTGAAACATTGACAGAACATATTTGAACCAGTTGTTGTTGAATGGTTGCACAGATTGATGCTGCGGTGGCGATGAGTGATGTTGTTTTGGCGACAAGTGATGCTGTGGCGTTCAGTGATGCTGTTGTAGCGCATAGTGATGTTGTGATGCCCCTGAGTGATGCTGTGGTGGTGCTGAGTGATGCTATGGTGATGCAATAGATAGAGTGAGTGCGATAGATAGATGGAGGGAGGGAGGGCGATAGAGGGAGGGAGGGCGATAGAGGGAGGGAGGGCGATAGAGGGAGGGAGGGCGATAGAGGGAGGGAGGGCGATAGAGGGAGGGAGGGCGATAGAGGGAGGGAGGGCGATAGAGGGAGGGAGGGCGATAGAGGGAGGGAGGGCGATAGAGGGAGGGAGGGCGATAGAGGGAGGGAGGGCGATAGAGGGAGGGAGGGAGATAGAGGGAGGGAGGGCGATAGAGGGAGAGAGGGCGATAGAGGGAGAGAGGGCGATAGAGGGAGGGAGGGCGATAGAGGGAGGGAGGGCGATAGAGGGAGGGAGGGCGATAGAGTGAGGGATGGCGATACAGTGAGGGAGGGCGATAGAGTGAGGGAGGGCGATAGAGTGAGGGAGGGCGATAGAGTGAGGGAGGGCGATAGAGTGAGGGAGGGCGATAGAGTGAGGGAGGGCGATAGAGTGAGGGAGGGCGATAGAGTCAGTGAGGGTGGTAGAGTGAGTGAGGGCGGTAGAGTGAGTGAGGGTGGTAGAGTGAGGGTGGTAGAGTGAGGGTGGTAGAGTGAGGGCGGTAGAGTGGTAGGGTGAGGGCGGTAGAGTGAGGGCGGTAGAGTGAGGGCGGTAGAGTGGTAGGGTGAGGGTGGTAGAGTGAGGGCAGTAGAGTGAGGGCGGCAGAGTGGTAGAGCGAGGGCGGTAGAGTGGTAGAGTGAGGGCGGTAGAGTGAAGGCGTGAGGGCGGTAGAGTGGTAGAGTGAGGGCGGTAGAGTGGTAGAGTGAGGGCAGTAGAGTGGTATAGCTAGTGCGGTAGAGTGAGGGCGGAAGTGTGGTAAAGTGAGGGCGGTAGAGTCAGGGCGGTAGAGTGAGGGCGGTAGAGTGGTAGAGTCAGGGCGGTAGAGTGAGGGCGGTAGAGTGGTAGAGTGAGGGTGGTAGAGTGAGGGCGGTAGAGTGGTAGAGGAAGGGCGGTAGAGTGGTAGAGTGAGGGAGGTAGAGTGAGGGTGTGAGAGCGGTAGAGTGAGGGCGGTAGAGTGAGGTCGGTAGAGTAGTAGAGTGAGGGCGGTAGAGTGGTAGAGTGAGGGTGGTATAGTGAGGGCGGTAGAGTGGTAGGGTGAGGGCTGTAGAGTGGTAGAGTGAGGGCGGTAGAGTGGTAGAGGAAGGGTGGTAGAGTGAGGGCGGTAGAGTGAGGGCGGTAGAGTCCGGTCAAGGAAAACTAATAAAGGAAGCTAAGCATGCATGCAGAGAGGCGAGTGAGAGACTAGCGCTGCCTGCTCCGTAAGCATTAGAAAGAAAAGTGTGTGGCAGAAGTACAGGCTACCTGACTCTTCACACGCACCCATTCAGATGTTGGCCTCTCAGCGGAGTCTGCCAACTACACAAAAACGTGGAGGTGGGGCGGTTAACTAATGAGGCAGTAAAAAAAAAAAACAGTGCTCTCTGAATTAGTGAGACCGTGGCAGAAGTGCATGCTACCTGACTCTAAACTATCCCCCAAAGTGGGTCATCACACTGCCCTCCAAAGTCCGGCCAAGGAAAACTAACAAAGGGAGCTAAGCATGCATGCAGAGAGGCGAGTGAGAGACTAGCGCTGCCTGCTCCGTCAGCATTAGAAACAAAAGTGTGTGGCAGAAGTACAGGCTGCCTGACTCTTCGCACGCACCCATTCAGTTGTTGGCCTCTCAGCTGAGTCTCCCAACCAGACAAAATTGGAGGTGGGTCGATTAACTAATGAGGAAGTAAAAAAAAAAAGCATTAAAAATGCAATAGGTCTCGTCTTTGATTAATTTAAAGCCATTTACTTTGCTATACAATACCATTAGCAAAGCAAATGGCTTTAACTTAATCAAAGGCGAGACCTATTACAATTTCAATACTTTTTTAGCTGTCTCCCACAAGTGCTTACCACCCCACTCGTGTTGCTTTCTCTCATCCTATTCGCTTTTTCTTCTTGCGCGCTATTATCTCCTTTTTTTTGGTTTTGGTTTTGGTCTAAAAAATAATTTTCTTCTGCCATCCTAGATCAGTACACCATGGTACCCATGTCATTCTGCTGGTGCACACTGCCCTAGAGATGTAGGTTTCCTGGGCAATCTGATCACACTCTTTTCGCACCATCATAGGATTTCACAAATATTGCATAGGTGACACTTGAATCCTGTTCACCGACACGCCACAGGCAGTCAGGTTTTTGAACATTTTAACATTTGTGCCCCATGTCGATGATGATAAAACTTCGCCACGTTTTAAGATGATGGTGATCTGGGCGCCTATGTGCACCGGACTCCTTCCTGGATGGTATACTTCAGTACTGGTTTCCTTATGCAGCCTCCCCTATCTGCAACATTCAAAATAAACCTGGAAGTGAACAACTGGGACCACCCAGGCGGAACGGAGATTATGAAGGAAGGTAGATGCAGAACCTGGGAAATTACAGAGCAAGCATCATTACAGACCATGGCGGGGACATCTAAAGAGCACCAGCTGTGACCCTGCCCTGATGTGTACCTAGTGAGGGCTGCCTGTGCCTGTTCTTTGCTGTCTCAAGGGGACCACGCCTGCTATGCCCCTCCTCCTGTAATGTCCATAGGTCAGCAGTAGTTGTCTCTAGTATCGAGCAGGGGTGTAGCTACCAATGTTGCAACAGGTGCAGTGGTCCCAGTGCTCTCTTCAGGTCTTGTGGTGTCCGTAGTTTATTAAGTGTGTTTCTTGGGTCTGACCGGGTTCCTAGGTGCGCGCGCTTCCTTGCCCTGGCACAGCCATTTTTTTCTATAAGTCAGCCTGCCGGTCTGTCCGGTCTAAAAATTTCTCTAGACGTTCATACTGCACGTGCTGATACTGTAGGTGTGAAACTCTACCTTGTTAGCCGTACGCCAGTGACCCTAGAGGACATACAGAGCGCTGTGCGAAAAATATAGTGTGTTATCCCATTTGGCACGATTTCCAACCGTTCAACCCAAGGACAAATAACCCCAAGTGGGGGGCAACATTAACATCACATGCCCAAAAATCTTAACGCTTTAAAAAACACAATCATTTAAACACAGTGCGGTAGTTTAGCGCTTGTACTTTTAACATTCACAAATCAAGGTACTGTAAGGTAAATAACACACCCCGCACGCTTCAAGTTAAAGTAACTAAACAGGGTGTTTTAATAAAAACATGTGAAAACGCAAACAGACCATAAGCAAATTAACAGCAGACACCCACATAAAGAAATAAAATGCAACTCATTGAGATCTTTATGCTAAAACGAAGCACTGAACGTTGTTGGTAAGATGCATAACGTGGATCACGTCTATTCTACTAAAATTATTGTTTAAGAATGGCTAGCTAGAAATAGCACTATGTACATCTCTACCTACTAAATTGGAACTTTCTGATTTGTTGAATTAATAACAGGCTAAAGTTGTGAATTCAAGGTGAAAGTGTGTTTCAGAATTTATACGCTAAAGACAAATGGCTGAACGTCCAAATATATTTAAAGCAGATTTTAGAGTGAAATCGTGTTGGAAGCCCAATTACTAAATTTTCGTGCTGAGGTGCTGCAGAGGTGATTGGCATGGGAGAGGCATTCGAAATTAGCAAAGCCATTTTCACATTACTGCTGACATCACGGCCTGATGCACCCAAGGTGAAGTGATCACTGCTGGTAATATTTCATACGGTGGGCACATGTGATCTTGTCGGATGTGGTCACTATTAGAACACCAATATTAGTAGTGCACAATGATTTTAATTAAACATAAGTGGCTCTTAGAACACAATGGGCTGGTGGTCCCAGTGTATACCCTCAAATAGGTCCTGAAAGCGTAAGCACAGCAGCTGATTGCACGACACAAATGCGATAGCACGATGTAGTGGAGTATACACTCATTCGGAAAAAACACGTTTTAGAGAAACATTTGCATGTTATGGATTTTAAGGTATAGCACTCAAGTTAAAGGCAGTAATGAGGACAAACGTAAACATTCGGAATTTGGGCGCATGCGATACTTAAATAAGAACCATTTTTAAAACTGTACAGATTTGAACTCGTAAACAATAGGTCAATGTGCGGCGCGGGAGCGTATGTGCAATACTATCGGACAAATGACAGTTAATCAATGGCACTTTTACACAGGAACACGACATACCCGAGAAGAATTGCACTATCTCTTCTTTATCACACCCGAACGGGAGACCGCGAAGACGAGCAAAACCATCGTTCGCCGTGTCTGGGCTGTTAGGGCCTATGTGTTTTAAAACCCAATCCACGTTATTCGACCTAAACACTGAAACAATGAGGGGGAAACGGGTTATGAGAACATGGTTGTCGAGGAATACAGGATTATGAACTTTGATGTGACACTCCAAGCCAACCTTCAACGTATCGGTGGCCCATTATTTCACGGTCCTTTTTCAGTGCCATTTTCACGTCTTCTTCGTCTTCCAGTTCAACAAAAGCATCTCCACTAGGCCTCCCCTCGCGGGTGTAAATAAAACGAATACCTACAGCTCCATTCAATATTTTGCACTCTTGGGGGGGAAAGTAAATGAATTGTTCAATTGAACACTCAGCCAGAAGCCAACTTCCAAAGCGTCTCAGACTAAGATGAGAAGCGACGTCTCCCTCAATGGTGAAGCCGCTCACAAACCTAAAGCATAGTTAAACAAGCCGTGGGCGTGCACACTCCCGAACTTCCGGTTTCGGGATGTGAACGCTCACGGCTGTCGTGGGGCGGGACTTATGTCTTTCGGAGAAGCCCGCGCCCACGGAGTGGATGGCCCAGGGGACTGGTGGCAGCAGAAGGAGTGGCGGCTGAGGCCACTGATGCGGTAAGTGGGGCTTGGGGGCTTGGCACGTGTGTGTGTGTGTGTGTGTGTGCGTGTGTGTGTGCGTGTGTGTGTGCCTGCGTGTGTGTGCGCGCGACTGAGAGAGAGGCATGGCTGACTGACTGAGATGTGCACGGCTCCGGGGGGCGGGGCATGCGCGTCAACGCTGTGAAATCGCCGCGCGTGCCCCTGTCTACGTCCCTTGAGAGCCGACTTAATAACAATAGGTCGAGAGAGCTCGACCTAAAAAGTACTCTAATAGAGAAAGAGTTTTACTCATGCTTGAGGCATTGTCTACCTTCTGTCGAGGACACGCTTGCTTGTTCTCATTTGCATACATTGCCACATGCAGGCGGAAGGCAAACATTTCTGCTGAACACAACCGCAAAACTTACTTGTGCTGCAAAGAGGGCAGGGAAGGATCAAGTGAAAGTGGTTGAGTAGCAAAATTTTCCAGAGCAGGGGAAGAGCTATGGATAGTGCAGCATATGTAGTGAAACTTTGCACTCAGCTACCCACATCTATTGGAAGCCAGGAGCGCCACCCGTTTCCAAATTTCTTTCCCGCTCCGAAACAGTGACTTTTACATGTGTTTTCTTATTAATATTGCTTTCCTTATCACGTTTGCACATTTCTCTTCAACAGGTTTGCATATTTAGTTAGAATGATTCATTTTTCCCCCATAAGTTTTCCTTCCAATATTTAGATGCTTAGGGCTAGGATTCAATAATGAATAGTACAGAGATTTTTTAGTCCTGAGGAAGTCCCATTGGCCTTTTGTGGCATTACGTTTGGCTGAAACCGGTTGCCCATGCTGGGATACTGGGACAATTATATTCCCAAGGGCATGTCCTTTCCTTTTAATCATGTCAGAGGGTCTTACATTAATGGGATACACTCTATCACAAGTGCTTCCCCTTTATGTGATTGAGCCCACTTCGACACATGGATGAAGTATGCCACAATATAGTGGGCGAAGGTCTTCAAATTTGTAGACAGTGACAACGGGACCTGAAAGTGTGAGGGGGGCCAATGTACCATAATTATGGTTGACTTTTACTACCCCACCTAGTTGTCTGGGCACATTTTTTATTTCTACAAATATGGAGCAAGACAGCGTTGCTCTGTGTAAAGTTGACAGGTTATCCAAATGAATCCAGGACAACGTTTTCATCCAAAGTTAGGTTTATTCCATATAGGTTTCCATCACAGGAGGAGCGCCTCATCAGCCAGGAGTCCAAGTAGTAACTGAAGAACCACAACTGACACCTGGCTTCTAAAGGCTCCCCACATTCAAAAGAACACATGTATACATTCCCCAGCATGCGAGCATGCGACCCACATTCTCGAGCTAATAGCACGAGTACATTAGACTAGCACGAGTACATTACACTACATCACCTTCCCCCTTATACAAAACACAAAGGAAAAAGAGATAAAAACAAAATTAAAATGTAATAAATTCGTTAAATCTTGCAGGGGTTTTTCTAACACGACCACTGAGACTACAAGATGGAATTGCAGGGGTAACTGCAGGACCTTGCGCAGGAGAGGAATCTTTTGAGGAAGTAAGTGAAGTAGGATCTAAACCAACATTTGATTGTACCACATTTGGTTGTAACCAATGTGACCAATCACATCCCTCCTGAGTAGATAAATTTTTCCACCTAGAAATTAGGGCTGCTTGGTCCGCAGTCAACTTTGCCAATTGTCTCACGTTCCACCAGCCTTTGTCCCCCAGGAAAACAGCATTCTTGCTGACTTTAACAATTTGAACTGGACTTGAAAACATAGACAAACCTTTCGCAACTTTATAGGGTTTTTTGATCATAACCCAATCCCCCACAAACATTTGTACGTCCTTCACGCTCTTCACTCTGTCAAAATTCTCTTTCATTACTGCCTGCTTCTGTTTAACCGTAAAGTCAATGTTATCCCTAGTTGAAGAAAATTGGTTGCCCTCCACCTTCCTTAACCAAGCAGGAAACAACGGAGAATGTAGTTCCCTACCCCGCAACAATTGAAAAGGGGACACTTGAGTCGTACAATGAGGAGAGACATTATAATTCCAAATTTTCTTTTCCAAAAATTTAAAAACATCCACACCAGAGGCTAGAGCCGTTTGAATTCCTTCTTTCAAAACCTTATTACCACGCTCTACCAGTCCATTGGAAGAGGGCGAATAAAGAGCCACCTTCAGCTGCTTTACATCATGGGCTTTCAAAAATTTACACATTTTGTCTGAGACAAAGTGTGTCCCATTGTCAGTCACTAAGACTCGAGGGGCTCCTTCCAATAGAAACAACCTTTCCAGAAAAGAAATAGTATTATCTGAATCCGGAGCCTCTACAAATCTATAATACATCCACTTCGAGAAATAATCAATTGCTAAAATAAGGTATCTCTTCCCTTCAGGAAGTACTTTATACGGACCGGAGAAATCTAAAGCAACCTTCTCCCAAGCAATCTCCGGAAATTGAGAAGGTTGTAATGGAGTTTGATGAGTCTTCCAATGTTTATCAGACAATAAACATTCCTCACAATTGTCAACAGTAGCGCTTACCTGGGAATCAATACCCGGCCACAAATAATGAGCTTTGATTCTCATACAAGTTTTAGTCACTCCAAGGTGACCCTCGTGGGCTAACTTGACAATAGTGTTTCATAACCCACTGGGAGGATCAAATTTATCGCCTCTCAACAAAACCCCATCCTTGACTGAAAGTTCTTCTGCCACCTGTGCAAAATTCCTTAAATCCCCAGATAGATTTCTAACCTCTGGCCAAACATTAGCAGAAAACTTCAAAGCTTGAGACAAAATACCATCCTTTTCACTAGCTTCCTTCCAATCATTTTCAGACACAACCGAATTCCATTCCTCAACGGCGTCCACCACTGACACACATTCAACGTCTTCCTCCACCATGTCATCCTCATCATCTTTGTCCATCAACATCCTGGACAAGCAATCTGCCCTGAAGTTTTTCCCCCCAGCAATGTGCCTTAACTCAAAGTTGAATTCCTGAAGTTTAGAGACCAGTCTAGTCAGCCTAGGAGAAAGACTATTAGTACCAGAAACTTTGCTAAAAATAAATGAAAGGGGTTTATGATCAGATAAAATCACAAACTTGCGGCCCCAGATGTACATCTTAAACTTTTGAGCCGCCCACACACAGGCCAACGCCTCCCTCTCAATTGTGCTGTAGTGTTTTTCAAAATCTTTCATAGATCTAGAGGCAAAGGCTACAGTGTGTTCTTTACCCTCCACCTGTTGACATAACACAGCTCCAAGGCCTTTCATACTTGCATCTACCGCAATAATGCACATGGAATCGTCCCTGAATGCCTGAAGGGAACGTGCAGAAACAATCAAATCCTTGACTTTAGCAAAAGTCTCATCTAAATCTTTGGTCCAAACAAACCTCTGACCTTTTTTAAGGAGTAACCGCAGAGGTTCCACCACTTGAGCGTAACCTTCCACGAACCTGGCATAGCACTCTGCCAGTCCCAAAAATGAACGCAGAACATCTTTATCACTTGGAGGTTTAGCTTCCATCAGAGCCCTAACCACAGAAAATTTAGGTCTAATGCCAGATTCAGAAATTGAATGACCCAAGTACTCCAATTCGGACACACCAAACTTGCATTTGTCCTCTCTGACAGTCATACCTTTACTACCCAGAATGGACAAAACTTTTCTCAATAGGATATTATGTTCATCCATCGTCTTTGCGAAAATCAAAATGTCATCCAAATAAGCTTGTACCCCCACCAGATCCCCAAACAAAGAGTCCATTAACCTTTGAAAAACGCTGGCCGCTGAAGCTAGCCCAAATGGAAGTCTCAGAAACTTAAAAGCTCCGAATGGTGTAACAAAGGTCGTTAACTCTTGTGAATCTTTAGACAAGGGAATCTGATGGTAAGCGGACTTTAAGTCCAACAATGAAAACCATTTAGCTCCACCTAGATTTGCCAACAGCTCTTGAATTTTAGGAAGAGGATGACAGTCAATTTTAATGTTTTTATTGAGACCCGAGGTCCGCACATAGCCTGATCTCATTATTTTTCTTGCGTGCTACGACGATGGGCGCAACCCATTGTGAAGATTCTGAAGGTTCTATAATTTTGTCTTTAACCAAATCCTCAAGCATTTTTTTAAGTTCAGCCCTGACGCTAAGAGGAACAGTGCGAACCTTATGAAAAACAGGAGATGCTCCCGGAATAAGTCTAATCTTGTGCTCCGCCCCTTTCACCAGGCCAATTTTGTTACTAAACACATTTTTAAACTCATTTAAAAGATCAGTTCTATCAATTTTTGCATCTTCTACAAAACAGATAGGGAACTCCCGCACCTTAATTGGATTCTCATCACCCCACTTTTTTGCACAAAACACAGCGTTTGTTCATGGCAGGACACCCCTTAAAATTCCCAATGTGAAATTTGGATCCACATCTAAAACAAAATTTTTGTTTATTTAAGTTAACATTTGTTTTACTTTGCCATTTCTCCTTATTTTCTTTACTAGAAACAGCATATAGACCTTCCTCAGACATTTCGTCCGAAATAAAATTAACTTTAGTGGAAGTATCTACTGACATCGCTTTGGTAGAAATTACTGATCTTTCAATGCTAAGACTAAGATCAATAACTTCAGATAACAATGGATTCTTACAACTGAGAATCCTTTCTTTAACTTTGGAAGAAACACAATTAAAAACGAATTGGTCACGAATATAGTTATCAAGCAAAGGGCCAAAATCACAAGTGATCGCTAACACCCTTAATGCGGAAATATATTCATCAATTTTTTCATCCTCCTTTTGTTTTCTTTTATAAAATGTGTGCCTCTCCAACATAATATTAGGCGATTCTTCAAACTGCTTTTTCAACCTAGCGATAGCCTCCACTTAAACATTCCACTCATTATCCCCAGAATGAGCAGCTGGAGGTGGAATAGGAACGAGGCTTTTAAAAATGTGTTGAGCGGCAAGACCCAAACTACCAAACAGTAAGGCAAACTTTCTGGGAGGGGAATAGTCAGCCGCATCAATCGCCATAACATGATTTTCAAACAAGCCAAACCATTCAGACCACAACAAAGCAGGTTTTCCAGGTTTTTCTAGAAAAGGAGGAGGTTGAGTGACTTCTCTGACAGAAGCCATGTTAAAGAAAAGGATAAAGAACCAATTAAATAAATAAGAACAAATGCAATACTGTTAAAACGATACCTTGTAGATAACACTTGTGGACAATCAATCACATCCATATAAATTGTTCCCGTGTAAGAAAGCTTTAGATCAGAACGAACAAGGAATTAACTTGAAACACAGGCGTGTGTATCGCCGAAAACGAATCACACGTAGTTGAATAATGAAGTGAAAAACTTCACCAAAATGGCCGCTGAACGTAATGACTAACGCGTCTAACGTAGGACGTCAGACGCACTCCCAGAATCCCCAGCGGTACTTGACGAGAAGAACAGACGCGCTGCGACGAGCAGCGTAACCAGGAGTTCGAAGAACCAGAAGTTCCAAGTTCCAGAATGCCGTACTAATGGTTGGAGCACAGAAGAGTCACCAGGCAATCAAAGTTCCAGGCGTACGTCCAGCGATGAAGGTTCCAGTGGAATGGCAGGGAAGAACGTTCACGTTCAGAGGTCCACGGAAAATCCGGTAAGCGCGCAATTTAAAATGTGCAAGCGCTCGGTACCCAAAAGGCAAAGACCCAAAGTCACAAAGTCGAGCCAGCAACCAGCCGATTCGTAAACCAAAGGCAGCTGCTGTGAGGTCGTCCGTGAGCACAAAACAGCCTCAGACAGCTGCAAAGAGTCTCGCATGAATTGAAAGAGTCGGGAAATAAAATTAAAATTTCACCAAAAATCCGCTCCTCACGTAGGTGAAAATCCCGATTTTAATGTACATACTTGTGCCAAAATCCAGAAGTATAGCCATGAAGAGCCAAAATCCAGAGGTATAGCCACGAAGATTCCCAAACGCCAAATTAATGAAATGTAAAAAAATTCTTTGCGTGGGTTGGTGAAGGAAACAATCCCATCCTCGTCGCCAATATGTAAAGTTGACAGGTTATCCAAATGAATCCAGGACAACGTTTTCATCCATTCCATATAGGTTTCCATCACAGGAGGAGCGCCTCATCAGCCAGGAGTCCAAGTAGTAACTGAAGAACCACAACGGACACCTGGCTTCTGAAGGCTCCCCACATTCAAAAGAACACATGTATACATTCCCCAGCATGCGAGCATGCGACCCACATTCTCGAGCTAATAGCACGAGTACATTAGACTAGCACGAGTACATTACACTACACTCTGCCACTATCACAAAGTGTATCCACTGTAGAATAGATTGGAGCCCCAGAGGGAGGCAGCAGGGAATCCTTCTCTGCATAGCTGGGCGAAAAAAACAGCAGATATGCACCATTAACCTGCGATGGCAGTTGAAGGAAACAACACAGTATGAGCAGCGGATGGGAATCCTTGTTAGTGTAAAATTGTACGGTGGGGCCCATACTTGCTTACATTCCTAAAGAATACCAAACAGGTGGCTGTGTTTTCTGGGTCCTCTTCTCAGTGCACACACCCTCAGGCCATAAAAGCCATGAACATATTAGATTGTGTTCTTGTCCAATAAGCATATGCAAGATTCCTTAGAGTAAGTTTACACCATTCCCTTAAGAACCGTCAATAGTATTCAACATCTGCAGGTCAACCTGGGAATATTCAAGAATGGAAAATGTGAAACTTAGAATCCACAAGATGGTAGTGGTGTGAGCTATCACATAAGACATCAAACTGGCAACCCTGTGTATTGAGGCAATAGTGGGCTGCTGAAGGGGGAGGACAAACCGCGGTGACAGGGTGTGAACATGAAAAAGATGGCAATGTCTAGTTACCACACTTTAAGCTTTTTGTCCCAGGCTTACCACAAGTCTTACAGGTCCACTGATACTAGCTAGCAACCTATGGATTGGCTGACAAGTCTTATTATAAATCTTCATGGGCGGTGTGGTCAAAAAGTTGAGGCTTAATCTAGGAGACACTGACACTTTGGACGTAAGACACTATTTGACATTAGAAATAACACTCATTGAAGGTCATTGTTCAGCCGGACACTACTTTTGAAAGAAAACTGACCTTCATTGTCAAAACCTAGCTAGCACCTTTTGGGGCTGAGATACACAAACCTCTTTGTACCGCTGACCCAGTAAGGCATCATAATTAACAAGCATTGGTAATGCATCAATTTATGTGATGAATAAAAAGCTGTTTTTATCAATCATCGTCCGGGACGAAGGAAAGATCTCCCTGACAAGTAACACAGGAGTGGAGAGGATGTGATGCAGTGGGCAGATCTGCTAGCTCGAGAGCTGGGGATCCCAGTTCGAGTCTCGCCAGCACAACAACCTGTGATTTTGGGCAAATCATGTGATCCTTCCGCATGTTAAGTTGCTATATAAATCTGCTGCAAGATAAAAAAGGAAAAAGAGGAAATCTTTATGAAAAAATTGTTCCACCGAAGCAGATGTTAATAGTATTTCGGCTCTGGAAAACTGATAAGAGAAGAAGACGAGGAACAAGCATTGGCAAATGCAGGAAAATATTGTACTGCCAATAGAAATGGAGGAAAAGTAAGTGGCACACACAGAAGCCAATGGAAAGTCAGGATGAAGATGGGACGGGATGTAAGCCCATTTAAGTTTATATTAAAAACAATAGATTTCACAAGCACAGTGAATGTGCTGTGCAGGTGAAACCTGAAAATGACACATACAGTTATGTAAAAATGTCAACCTATTGGGAAAGAATAGGAATTATCAGCTTTCCTCAGAAATATTTGGGTGTCAGTCCTTTTTCTATGACTTGGTTTATAATGTTCAGTCACTGGAAAAAACACTGGGAAACAGAATTCCACAATGTATCAATGCTGCTGTTATACAATGCCCTTTGTACATATTTCTCAGTAACCCTGGGTGGGAGAAACTCAGTGGGTTTGAGCGGATTAAGCAGAGAACCTTGCACAAATGTCACAAAGAACAAAAAGTTTTAACACTGATAAGTCCATCACTTAAAAGTGAAGTGGGAGTTTATAGTTTTCAAGTGTCAAGAAATGATCCGAACTTATAATTTCAGTGTCCGTTAAAGGGTCCACCAAGGCTCCAGAGCTCACTGCTGGTGACGAGCTAGGGTCACTAAACACAGTTCATCAGAAGACAAGATATAACATCAACTGATTTCAAAATATCAAGCCCCCAGAATTATCAATCTTTAAGGCTCCATATCTTGTGAATCACTGCTTGTGGGCCACATTTTAAGGCACTGGGAACAACCAGGGGATCTGGGATTCCCACTGGGAATTTGGATTTAGGGACAGCATTTAAAATCATCTTTAAAATGTGATTTTTCAAAACCATTGGGGCTAGAGTTACCAGACTTAGGCAGTGGAACTTTACCCCGAAAACTAGAGAGAAACAGAAATCTCGTTGTTTCTGCTCTTGGACTGGAATTGGATTGGCAGGGGCAGCCACGAAGTCAACATGGATAAAGATTTTTGTAAGATGTGGGGTTTTTTAGAAAATAGGACTAGAGGGGCGCACATACTGGATATCTTTAGTACTTGCATTCCAGTAGGATACCATACCCCTTCGAACTGGTTCCTATTTTAGCAATCAAAAATACACCATGACGTCTATTCCTAACAAATAAACTCCAAAAATCGCCTTCTTCGCAAAGAACCTTCCCCTTTCTAAAATGGCGCGGAGATTTACTTAGGTTTAGAGGTACGTCTTCTATTTCCACTCTCTATTTTCTTTTATAATCCCTCCTCTCCCGGGGTCACGTGTCCGTACACGAGAGACGACCGCCGGGAACTGACAGAGGAGGGATTGCCGTGAGCGGGTAGGTTTGACTTTCCTTACCGCTTCTCAACATACCGCGCACCCGCGTCTAAACACTTTGGAATTGGGCGCGCGTTGCTTTACACGCATATTTAAAAGAACGTCTCTCATTATGGAATTCCCGTTTTTTGCTAGAATACCACCGCGAAAGAAACGCACCCGTTTCTTCACCTGGCGCCATACAGAAATCCCCTCCCGGCTTTGAAGTTCAAACCATAGCGATTAACAGGTAACCTCTCACATTCCTGTGAATAGTTTTTACTCTCGCATAGTTTTGGGCTAACGTATAACCTTAACCTATTGAAAATAGGGAACCTGCTTATTATAATCTAATAGCACTTTGTTAAGATGACTCATGAGTCCCTTATTTCCTCCTTTTTGTGCATACATAGTGCTATTCCGTTTTTTGGAAATTACCAGTGGACAAAGACAATTACTAACCTTAACTTCAACAGAACATTACAGCACACAGCACCGGCTGTTGTTTAGACTTACAGAAAACCCATTGGTAAGAGATAGTCTGCTGTGCTGTCTCCGTTGCCCTGAACTTGTCAGTTTCTTTTGTACCTACAATTCCGTCTTCTAGAAGCCTTCCTTAAATTCCCTTTTTGTTTTTCCCCTTTTAATCCTTACTTTACTCTAGCTTGATACTGAGTTTTTAGAGGTCCAGACTTACTCCCTCCATTTTTTGAAATTAAAGTGGAAGGTAATAGCTATTATCCATTTTACAAAAGCTATTGCATGATGTATGCTCTCTGGATCTTTATCGCATATAGGCACACTTATCACAAGCATGTTATGAGGCAACACACATACCTCTTCACGTTGTGTTTATTTAAAACTGAATCTTTCTGACATCTCACTTTTAAACTCACCATCACTATAGATGCCCTCAGAAATTTTAGGACCACTGTGTACGAGTGACACATGACCACACATGGGTCTTCTTAAATTCCTTCACTCACGACGTACACACTAGCACAATAGTCCAAAGACTTGCACGACCATGCAAGTGTCATTACCACTTTTCTCACCAACCGTGTGCGACATCCACGCACGTCACAAACTGCATGTTGGCTGCACAAATGTCACCATATGCAGTACACAATTGAACATGTTTAGTCAATTAAGTGTATACACTATTTTGTATCACCAGCCCTGAAGAGTCGTGTGACTCAACCGTACACGACGAAACACGTGTCGGCGTTTGTATTGTTTCAAGTCTGGAGAAAATTAAACATCTTGCAGAGACAAGAAGAATAACATCAAAGAACCTGCTTCCGCGTTTCCTTTGAACTTTGGGTCATTGTACCTTGCTTATATGTACTTAAATGTAGTTGCGAGAGCTTGGCTTTGCAACATGGATAAAGAGGCAGTGTAGGCTCACAAGAGGAGCAGTCTTAGTACACAATATAAGAAATTTGTAGAGCCCACAGCGGCCTCCGAAGAAGCGTCTGGCCGCTACCATCACAGGTGAGAGAGAAAAAAAGTGAGAGGTTATAGTCAGTAAGTAAGGTGCCTTATAAGTAGGAATCATCGAGCAAGGTTTTAAAGTTTTTTGGGAAAATAGGCTCAGAAGGGCTACAACGTAAGCAATAGGGATGAGCCATCTACAACATGATTGTAAAGAAGACCAGGGGTCTACCGCCTCTACTAGCTCTGTATATGTGAGGAGCTGAAAAAACTTGAGGTTATTCGATCACAAGTATCTAACTTGACGGTGTGGCTTGAACCTCTTCCAAAGAAAGATGGTACCCTATTGCATGTAGGCCCTGAATGAAAAAGTAAGAGCCTTAAAAGTATTCTTTTAGAGACTGGAAGCATATGGAGTTGGCGAAGTTGGTTAGAAACTCCCGGAGTATTCTTTAAGATTAAGCGCACAGCAGAGTTCTGAACTTTTCAAGAAGTAAGCAGGGAGGCCTAAATACAAACTGACGGGATAGTGAAGTTTGACTATAACCAGTGCAAGGACAATTGTCTTTATGAGAGTCTACCGGGATTAGGTAGAGCATCTCCTAAGTGACTTCAAAGGGTCAAAGCATGAGGCTTGTCACAAACACATCATCAACCCTCTGAATGTTCTGATGTTTTTATGTTCTCTCATGGCCAGTTGGACTGCACGTCCTTGTTGCTTCTGGGTGTTCCAGGCTCCTAAGGAGCTCACTTCCTTAATTGATCCCTTATCCATCCATCCACAAGTTTTGCAATGCATGCAACTACTCGATGGGCCTCTTAGCCTTAAATACAGCAGTGTCTCCAAAAAATAAAGTTATTTGTATGGAAAAAGAAAAGTCGTAAAAGATTATCAAAAAAGCTAGATGTCAGGAATGAGACAAACACAGAGGCGCAATTCATTGCAGGTGTTAGCAGCAACAAAAGAAAAGGATAGCCCCCTAACTCTGCACCCACAAACTCCTAGAAAAAGAAGGCAGGGTGCTGCAAAACAAAGTAGAAACTGGTCGACAGATAATGATTAAATAGCAAATGAAATCAGGACGTTGGTCATAGGGGACTTTATTGCAAATAGAAAGAGATTTTAAACTTGATACAATCATTGATTGGTACACAGTGAAGCTGTTTAAGGTATTGTGAAGTCGGAGCCCTATGAGGGAGGTACAGCACAAGTATGGCAGCCATATTATGAACCAGTTGTGGTTTCTGCATTTGATACTTAAGTAGAGAGAGCGAGACAGAGGTAGAGTGAATTACAATAGTCTAATCAGGACCCAATAACTGCACGGATAACTGTAAATAGGATGTCAGCAGGTAATAGGGGAAATATTGTCCTTAAATGCCTTAGATGGCAAAAGAAAGAAGAGGGATGTTTAGTGATCTGGGGCAAACACTCCAGCT
Organism: Lissotriton vulgaris; assembly: GCF_964263255.1. Taxonomy (NCBI): domain Eukaryota; kingdom Metazoa; phylum Chordata; class Amphibia; order Caudata; family Salamandridae; genus Lissotriton; species Lissotriton vulgaris. The sequence goes on from NC_141700.1 coordinate 365,803,966, forward strand.
TGTTACCAAAGACAATGCATATGTTTGGTACTGTAGGCACTGGGTTAAGAGCCTATGAATGATGGCCAGCACTGATGGGACCAAACGGATGGAGATTCTCCCAGGAACAAACACCACAATTTTGTCTCGGATAAGTTTCAAGAAGCTACTGCACACACACATGAGCAGATGTTATAATCTGCGGGCTGAACATCGCTGTTCAATCTAGTCATAATCTTAGTGTTGTCATCATAAACCATAACCTCCAGATTAAAAGACCTGACAAGATTGGCAAACGAACCAACATTAGTATTAAACACCATTGGACTTAAAGCAGAGCCATAGAGGTAACCCACATTGTAACTTGAGAAATGAAGAAGCAGAAGGAAGGACAGAGAAAACCTGAGTAAGTCCATGTAGGAATATTTTAAACCATCGAAAAGCTGTGCTTTCACCACCTATCTCCTGAAGGATGGCCAGAGGGATAGAGTGAGTGACTGTCAAATAATGTGGATACATTCATGAGAATGAAAGCAGCTGCTATGCCCCTGACAGGGATCACCGACAGCTGATCCATCATTGCTAAAAAATCCAACTCGGTGCCATGGTGAGCACGGAATCAAACTTGTGCCACGTCAAGAATGGCATAATTGTCAATAAAGGAGAGCCATTTGTTTAGTCGCTTCTTTCTTAGCCACTATCATGTAAAGGTAATAAGGACATGGGGCAACATTGATGGCAACCAAAGGGGCAACAGAAGGCTTCCTAAACAAAGGAGTCACACTAGCCTGTTTCCATTCAAATAGTGCAGAAGCCGAGAATTCTAAATTATTCATAATTAATAAGTAATATTAAACACAATGCAAGGTTATTTACAGTAAGCATGTGGAACTACAAAGAATAATACAAATTCATTCCGCATTTACTCGCACATTTCAGAAAGAAGCTGCAAAAATGACAAGGTAACGTATCATGTAACTCCTGCCATTAATCAGTACAGGTTTGTTTTCATTGCATCACCGACTGGTGCAGTTAGTGAAGGCATTATTTGAATAACATTGTTTTTACTCATTGTTTAAATTGCTTTAGGTTGCAGACTTGCCCTATCTTGACATGAATTGCATGTTAGTGTTAATTAAATAGCACGAAAGCCTAACTTTGTGTGTGTGTGTGTAGCAGTGAAGTAACAGTAGAAGATGTAGAACCCAGTATAATGTGCTACATGGCTAAACACATATAAGGTCCCAAAGGCAAGACCTATTGGCTACGTCAATGCTTGTTGTTCCTGGAATGGCTGGGGGTTGGACATAACATGTATCTATGAAACTGCCAAGTTGTCTCCGAGGTGCTGCCCCACAGTTGGCTCCAATGACAAAGACACCAGAGTGGTTTTAACCGTGTGCAGGGACCAACAATGTTGTGCTTTATAAAATGGGTTATTCACAAGAACACCATTCTTAACTACTTCCTAGGAACAGTCACACAATGCACATTCGTGGGGAACTCTGGATACCCAGTTATGTGAAACTGATCAGATTTATAGAAGGGGTCACAGGCACCCCCCCACCTGTACAGGTTAAATAGCCATCCCTGGCTATCAATCAGCAGCCACCAAAACCAGTCTCCCTAGCATTTTACTCTACTATGAGTGAGGTACAATTTGCTACACCCCTGGCTAGGCATTGCACTCAGCTAAGATAGAAACAAAATCATGTGTAGGATCTATGAACAGGCTCAAAATTCGAGTCCAGTGGGCAAAGAAAATACACCATGCGGGCCAAAACGCACAGGAGGCATTATGCAACTTAAAAAGATTATTCATGACCGATTTCTGCCCCAGCAACATGAAACCAGGAACTGGCTCAAGATCAGAAGGGAGGCAGAGGAATCTGCTGCTCAGTTTCCTCACACAATGGAAGACCAATGCAGTCAAGCAGAGAAATGAAGTTAAATAAAAGCAAAAAGATATGTTAGCTTGGAAAGAAGTCATACATTTGAAACAGTGGTTTAAAGTGACCGCAATAAAAAGGCAGGTTGGTATTTTCAGGGCGGTAGAAAGTCCTTATATTTTATGTGGTGCCCATAAACTAAATAACAATGCATGCAGCAGGGTTGTTCGTGGGTAGGTACGTCTGAAAACAACGGAGTCCACATTTTCTATATAAGATATTTCGACTTAGAAAAAGATGAAGGATGTTGCTTGGTGTTCTCTAACAAAAACAAATTTGTTCATGTTGCACTTTCAGGGGGTGCTGCCATTTACAAGTGTAGAACTATTCACACTATTCATATGTATGGATGGATGGCCCACTTCACAAAGAAAGAAAGAACTCTGCTCCAGTGGAGAAACTAGTGCCAATTTCTGACTTTATTGGAATTCGCAAAGAATTCCAGGACAGGACAATTGGCATGTGCAAATATGTATGGGTTAGAAATTATAACGATTTATGTCCCCAAATGGGTTACTGTAGTGTACAGCATAAGAGCACTTGCTAACTTTTTTTGCATACAAGGGGAGCCTGACCCCTAAACCACCACCAATGTTTGGGTGTTCCATATCGTTGCCCCGCCATGAGACAAATAAGTCTCCAACTGTTTTCATGGTGGGAAACCATTTACAAAATGTTTGTGAAAAAAGTGTCACTTTTTAACAAAGGCTGTGCAAGTGTGTGGGTGTTTTGTTGTATAGCATTTTAGGACCCTAGTGTAATTTTCCCGATTCATGTCCTTATATAGGTATAAATCACAATATCCTTATATAGGCATAGAATTCATAACCGTATTTAGACATAGCTCATGCAGTCCAAATACGGCATGGCTACTTCCACTAGTTCTGAAAATCCACAACGATGTCTTGAAAAACTCGGCTGCAGCAGCTAGGGACTTCCCCTTGCTTGAATATTGATTTGTCCAAGAACTCATGGAGTTTTCAAAGAACTGAGACTCTTTGATGACGTTATTATGTCCACCTTTGCCTCAAACTCGGCACCTTCAAGGTATAAATTTGCCCTCACTTGCCCAAGCAAACACACAGTGGTTTGGAGCAGTTAGAATATCTACTTGCCCGACGCATCCTGCTACAGCAAGTGCCGAAGGAAGCCGACCCTCAAGCAGATGCACTGAGAGAGACGCTGTCTTTTCTCTTGCCGAGAAATCCAGCTCCAGTGTTTCCAAGCTACCCTTGCGGGTTGTTGTGAAATCGAGTCCTGAGACTGACTTCCTTCATTCTAAACCAAGGTACGGAGCTGATTAGACCCTAAAAGAAATCTTGGATAGATTCTTGGCAAAGAATACTAAATTTATGCTACACCTCACTTACTTCTTCCCTTGTACTAGACTTCGGTTAGGTACATCGGGGTAGGCGTATTTTAGAAGCACCAGTTGAGTACTTTTTAGCCCTTGTTATTTATGCATGTATTTATTTATGGTCTTGGAACCATACAATGCTTTCACAGTATTATTTTATAATACTCTTCTTACTGTACGCATTATACTTTGCAACCAGTATCACGATTGTAGCAGTTTATTTCTTCTGCTTGAGAAAGAATACTGTTCAGTAAATACTTTTATTGACAACGTCTGTCTCTCTATTTCTCTGCACCTCTGGTGAAACGAAGCATGCACGAATGACTGAGTAAAATATCTATCTATTGTTTCCACGACTGTGAAGATCAGTTTTATCTTGGGGAAACAAAGTTGTCATGTTTATGCGGTTGTCAGAAACTAAATCCCTTCTTGTAAATTCGAGAAAGTTTCTAGTGACCTTTGAGCTAGCTGGCACTCACATTTAAGTTTAATATATTCAATAGCGACCTAGTAGACATAAGTCCTATGTCACATCTATAGGATATATTATTCCAATGCGCAGGGCCTATTGGGAATATAGGAACTACACTACATGGCGCCCAATGTTTGGTAAGGCACTAATTTAACACTAGATACTAGAGTAACTCAGTCGGGCTTTTCACAGAGACCCCTTTGTTCCCGTAAAATACTCCAATAGACGTCTGGAGTGGGTTAAAGGAAAAAATCCGCCATAACTAAGGAGGACGAAAAATCCTATGTATTAGCTTTGGTTTTATTCAACGTTGCAGGATACAGTGTTCCAAAATATTGTGCACCTTAAAATTTGTTTCCTTGAAACTTGCTCTGCAAAACTTTCAACAGAATGTCGGATACCGACGAAGAGAACGGTAGATCCGCAAGAAATAATACCCAACCAGGTTTAGACGTTACAGGTTTCCAACAAGCTGACCAGGATGCTATAATCATCCCGGAAAATGTAAGGAAAACAATAGCTATAAAGCTCATAGAAAATGGCCTATCACATAGGGTTATATTTGTAATAGAGGCACATGAATATCGGCAGACAGAGGTATTCTATTCATGGATTATCTTTCCACAAGCAAATCCAACAACACATGTGTTCCACTTCTATAAGATGGAGGAGCATCCAGCGGAATACGCTCCTTTCGAGGACATTGAAATTCCACTAACTTACCAAGAGCATCAGCTCTTGTTTAAAGGTGCCCTACAACATCAAAATCACATTACCAGGCTTGGTCCACTAGGTAGACCAGGAGCAACATGGCTGGTACTAGCCAGCTATACACCATATCCTGCCACTGAAAAAATGACAGGTCCAGAACGGTTAGCTCAGCTAAAACAATTAATTAAAATACACAGACAATTGGTTCAATATGTCATGCGGACTCTAACGGTCCAACCGACTATCAGAATTCCACAACAAACCCTTCATCAAGGGAACACAAACAAAATTACACCACAGACCATACAATCAGTCATTGGTAAATTATCCACAAAAAAGGAACAAATTCCATTCTCGTTAGCTCAAAAAATTACTCAGATCGAGGCAGTATTTCCAGATGGTAAACACCTCATGAGAAACACAGGATTATTACAATCTGTTTACCAATGGGGATAGCACAACACCTGGAGGACTGTGACACTTGGGGTACAGTCTTTGCTGCAATCTACACAAAAACACATGGTGTGCCGTCTATGGCAGTAATACCAGACGTCCTGAAACACATTCAAAATAAATACGGGGCAAAGCCTGCTTTAAATCTCGGTATGAAGTTACTCAAAGATTTCAAACAGGTCTCAGCTATAATATTAGCAAATATTAAAGGTGAAGCAGCATCCATGGCAATCTGCCATAAACTCAAAGAACTTGATGTTACTGAGCAACCATATGAACTGGCAAGGATAATAGAAAAATCCTATGAAGAACTAGGAAGAGATAGTTTGGGTGGGAAACCAGTAAAGCCCGAACTAACAGAAAACCCTGAAAAGTTTTTATTAAAAACAATCTCACTACTCCTAACAAGAAGTGGGAAAATACTAGACAGGCACTTCCTAAAGAGAAGCGTTCTCAATCAAGAGGAAGGTCTCCTCAAAAGGAGCCCTCTGAAAAGAGGTATAAACTCAGAAACAGGGAAAATTTGAGAAAACCTGATAGATGTCAAGATACTGATACACGTTCCTCTCTTACCTTTCAGACTTCCTGGCACAAATCCGAAAGAAGAGGACGATCAGAACACATGAAAGAACGCGTGAAGTCCAAAGACGATCAACACGTTCCGAAAAATAAGAAAACTCAATTCAGCAAAAAGAAGGTAGCAAGTCTTAAAATCAGACATGCCGAGGATCTTGAGGACACAACTCAAGAACGGGGAGTGGGCCCAGACAATGCTGGACAGCGCTGCAGAGGTTACCATAGCTCGCAAGATCCTGAAGGAACATCTGGAGACAGTGGACCTGAATGAATGCATTCAGGTTGAAACTGCTGATACCAGGGTTAGTGTACCACATACGTTATATGAAGTAACACTCCAAATAGAGGGGTACATAACTAGGAAAATTAAAGCACTCTTTTGGGAAAAACTATCTTATCTTATGACATTCTTCTGGGTGAAAAAGACTGGCCACCTGAATGTGTTAGGGAGTGCCCACATGGCGAAGAAATAAATATGCCAGCCTTCTCACATCATATTCCTATTCATAAAAAATACACCTATGCCAGAAAATGGGCTGTGGCCCAGGCTCCAGCATTATATAAAAATCATGTTGGATGGGATGAGGATTCTCCTCACCAGAAGATCCAGTTAAAAAATCAACCAACTGCTTAGAAGCAGTATCTGGTTAAACAAGAATCTAAAAAGCAGGTCAGGGAGATCTTAGATCAACTTGAATACCAAGGGGTGATTGAAACATGCACCTCGTCCATGAACAATTTTTTGTTTCCTGTCTCCAAACAAGACTGACTATACTTATCGTTTAATTTTGGACTACAGACATTTAACTTCTTGTTGCAAAACCTTTGCAGTACAAAATGCACACAGTGCAGCACTGATGAATAACATTGTGCGCAAAAAATATAAAACATTAGATATTTCAAACGGTTTCTTCTGTCAAAATATCACACCTGAAAGCAGGTACTTGACCGCTTTCTCAATTATGGGGACACAGCGTCACTTCTGTTGTCTCCCACAGGGATTCAAGAACAGTCCTGGGTTATTTTCAGCCAGAGTAACAGAATTACTGCAAACGTATGTGATGAGGCATTATCTTACGTCAATGACATCTATCTTACAGATGATGACTTGGACAGGCACTTGACCAGGGTGAACACCATAATACTTGGATTCGCCTCTGAGGGGCATGAATTCAACTTTAAAAAAATCAAGAATTGCCCACTTCAACGTCCTATTCTTGGGATACGAACTTTCAAGTGAAGGCAAAAGCCTGGCAGCAAACTTTTTAGAGAAATGTGCGCTGCTCCAACTTCCAAAAACGCAGAAAAATTTACAGTCACTTCTAGGATTCCTGAATTTCAGAAGAACTTACATTCTAAATTACGCAGAAAGGGTTAAACTGCTCTACGAATTAATCAAACCTGATTTCAAACCTACTAATTGGACTCAAAAACACACACAAATTTTGCGTTCAGTGCAAACAGACATGTTAGCAAAAACCCATTTACAGACACGGGTAAATGAACGCAACCTTGTAATCCCAATCATCCCAGGGAGATGCGGATTCACATATCTAACCTTTAATGAAGGTGAAAAGGTACCAACAGCTTACATATCACACTTGTACACAAAAGCTGAAATGAAATTCACTTCAACAGAAAAAATTCTGACAGCAGTTATGTTATGTTATGTTAGGAGTATTTATTCAGCGCACAGCTACTCCAGCGAAGGAGCGTCCTGGCGCTTGACAAGGTATCCAACACAACACAACCAAGAGACCATAGACTGAGAAAGGGCAGGCTCATGGAAATAACAAAGTCTTATAGCCCTGTGAAATAAAAAGAGATTATCAGATGCACGTATCTCTAAGGGAAGAGAATTCCACAGGACAGCAGCCCGAACTCGAAAAGAGCGGCCTCCAGCTCGGCTAAGTTTAAACCGAGGGACCACAGCCAAATCCTAACCCAGAGATCTCAGAGAGCGGGCAGGGACATAAAGCATCAAGAGATTCCTGAGAATCGGGGCAGAGAGACCCTTAAGAATTTTGTAGGACAGGCAAAGCACTTTAAATTGGATCCTCTGCTTGACTAGAAGCCAGTGGAGGGAACGTAGGGTGTTGGCAACGGGGCAGAACCTGGGCAAGCCCACAACAGCTCTGGCTGCCGCGTTCTGGACACGTTGCAGACGTGTAATTTCCGCTTGCTTCACCCCAACCAAAAGAGAGCTGGCGTAGTCAAGCCAAGAGATCACCGTTGCCTGCAGCACCAGCTGCCTGGTAGCGGCGTCAAAGAATTTCAGTGCTGGTCTTAGTCCTCGCAAAATGCCAAAACAACTGGCGGCAGTTCTCTTGGTATGGGAGACAAAACTAAGGGCGGGGTCTAACCAAACTCCAAGATTTTTAGTCTCCGTTACCGGAGTCAGGGTAGGCCCAAGTTCCGGAGGCCACCATTTGTCGCTCCAAAGTTCCGGTTTCTTGCCGATGATCATTATCTCGGTTTTTTTTGCGTTCAGCTGGAGATAGTTGGATTTCATCCAGCTGGCAAGCGCCCTCAGCCCATTCTGGAACCTAGGGGCATCCAAATCAGAGTCCCCGCTGAGCGTGACCGCCAACTGAGTGTCGTCAGCGTAAGAGACCTTAGTCAGGCCCCATTTCTTGACGACATCAGCCAGCGGCCTCACATACAGATTAAATAACGTGGGACTCAGCGAGGATCCCTGGGGGACCCCCTGGTCCAGCGGATGGAATTTGGACTGATGGGGAGGAATGGCTACGCAAAAAGAACGATCTGCAAGAAAAGAACGGAACCACTGGAGGGCAGTCCCAGAAATACCGGCTTCTTCTAGGAGCTGGAGAAGGATAGTATGGGAGACGGTGTCAAAGGCGGCGCTAAGATCTAATAAAACAAGCGCCGCCGTTTGACCCGAATCTAACCCCATGCGCAGATATTCCACCATATAAAGAAGGGCTGTTTCCGTGCTGTGGTCAGCGCGGAAACCATTCTGCGTAGGGTCTAGAATATTTGCCCGCAAAAGGTGGTCCGAGAGGACTCTATTCACGTGTGCCTCCGCTACTTTCGTTGGCCACGGGAGAAGAGATATCGGCCGGTGGTTCTCTGGTTTAAGAGAATCTAAACCCGGCTTCTTAAAGATCGGCTTGACCACCGCATGCTTCCAGCTGGCAGGAACCATACCAGTGGAGAGCGAAAGGTTGATCAAAGAGCACACCGGTAAAAAGTCCAGAGACAACGGGTCCCTGAAAAGAGCCGGTCTCAGAGGATCAGCCGGAGAACCGGACTTAGTATGTTGGGCCAGTTGATTAAAACCCTCAGGCGATAGGCAGGGAAAGGTGCGCAGGACCGTGTGTTCCTCTGGCCTAAGAGACGGTCCGGCATCCTGAATGGGCGTAGAAAATGAACGACGGATGGCTTGGACCTTCTCCAGAAAGAAGTTCGCCAAGGCCTCACAATGTGAAATAGAGGCAGTGTCATTAGTGGAGGCCTTTTTTGTCATTAGATCTTTGAGGGCCTTAAAAATAGCTTTGGTGGGGTTAGAACTATTGTGGAACTCCAAAGAATAAAAAGCTGCACGCGCTCTGCAGACCGCGCAATGGTAGGCTTTAATAGTGGCGAGATATGACACTTTTTTACATAGTGTCATAAGCTTTCCGCCACTCTCTTTCAGCGCGTCTGCACGCACTCTTCAATGTACGTAGAGAGTCATCGTACCAGGGGCTGGGGTCCCTTACGCTACATTTGCTCAGGGTAACCGGGATGATGGAATCCAAGGCCCGGGTGATCCACTCGCAAAAAAGGTTATAGCCCATATCCACGTTATCAAACGGGCCAAGTGGATCCTCAGACAGAGTGCGGTATAGATCCTCTAATCTAAGTTTGTTCCAGTGTCGTCTAGGGATGACTCTGGCCATGGGTTTAGGGGGGAGCTCATACAGTGGGCACTGGATCCTAACCAAAAAATGGTCAGTCCAGGCGAGGGGGGTAGAAGATAGAACCCTAGCCTCCGTGAGGTTGGTGAAAAAAGGGTCCAACGTATGCCCTCCCACGTGTGTGGGGTAGGTGACTCGTTGGAACAATTGATAGGCTTCCAGATCCGCCAGCGTGCTACTGACAGCAGGGGTGGTCAGACTCTCAAAATGGAGATTCAAATCCCCTAAAATGGAGAAATTAGCACATCCTACTGCCAGCATGCCTATATCATCTGGGAGGGCCTCCCTAACCGCCACTTCACTGCCCGGAGGACGGTAAATTAGCATGCCGGAGAAGGAGAACTGGGGGCTGATAGAAATCTGGAAAGAGGCACTTTCACAGCCCGCAATTTTTAAGCCTCTCCAGTCACAGGGATAACATGATTTGACCGCAAGCGCTATACCCCTACCTCTAGTAGGGCGATTAAGCGTGTACACCGAATATTCCGACGGGAAAGCCAAGTTGAGGATGGCGGTGTCAGCATCCTGCAACCAAGTCTCAGTGATACAAAAAATATCAGGAGATTCATCCTTAGTCAGATCATAGATAGCCTGGTAGTGATTCACCAGCGACCCGACATTCGGGTTCTAAATACTAAGCTTGCGTGGGTGGCAAATACTCCTGGGTGCTGTCAATTTACCCATAGAGCAAGGGAAAACGGGAGTACAGAGCGCCCATCTACCACAAACACACTGGTAGGGGCCACATAGTGGGCTCACAGGCACCGCATCACACTGCAGTAGCAAAAGAGAGAGCCCTCGCACAGGGCAAACGCATAAAAGTTGTTACTTCTGTACCTGCCTTAGAGGCAGTGACAAAGGCAAGCATTCCAAATGCAAAAGCTTTAAATCCAAGATGGACACAATGGGTTAATTCTCTTGCTGTACAGACGTTGAATACGTTTTTGACCCCTACTTGAAGACTCAAGAATTTCTCCAATACGAACAAGAATGTCCTCTGCCCACTGAGATTCTGCCTTTAAAACATTACGGATGTATAATTTATACAGACGGATCAGCACAACCCGCGATTGGGGGGAAACAAGCTTACAGTGCTGCGTGCGCGATTGTTAAAGGTCGCTGGCGCGAGGGTAAATTCAGACCTTTGGTCACAAAAACTCAATCTCTAGGAGATTGTACAGCTCAGCGAGCTAAACTCCAAGCTTTTAAGATGGCGCTTGAAAATACCGATCACAAATTCCCCACACTCATAGTGTGCGATTCGTATTACTGCGTACAATCTTACAATGAATATTTGCAGAACTGGGTTCAAAACAGTTTCAAAGACGCAAAAGGTGGCACAATCAAGCATAAAAAGCTTTGGGAACAAGTAGTTCTTTTACAGAAAGAACTACAAAAAACTCACATGATCCATACACTGAGTCATCAGCGTGATGGTGTTCACGTTGCAGGGAATTCATCGGCTGATGAAGCCGCAAAGGCGGCTGTGCAAACGGCTTCCGTAGCTGCAATCACTTGTTCAAAAACAAAAATAGATGGCGAAACAATGCTAGCTGTCAATGCCACAAACAAAGGCAGCAGAGCAGCGTTACCTCTAAATTATCCACTCGAATATACATACATAATTGATGCAAACTTTGTTCCTTTGCTCGAATCCCCGGAGTGGGTGATATGGTAATTCCAAACAGGAATCGGAGAGGTGCTTTGATTCAAGAAGCACATTTTGGAAAGGGAGAGGGTCTGATACATCAAGGGATCTCTAAATCTGTACTAGAATTACAAGAGGTGTACTGGTGGCCAGGGATGAGCGCCCACATTTACGAATTTGGAATTAATTGCGATGATGGCTACAGAGATCACAGCTTGGAGCGCCACCAGATTGTCGACTACAGTGTAGCCAGCCTAGCATTAGACTATCCACGCTCAGACGTCCCTATGGACAAAAGCGGTCCCACAACTATTAGGACAAGATTCATTTGATGTGGCCTCAGCGCTCAGCTGACGCCCAAACTGTTATAAAAGATTTTAAAGTCTTTATCGGCACATACGCAATCGGCACACTATATTCTTACCAGGGTCCTGCTTTCAGCTCTCGGGCTTAACAAGGAGGCCATGGCCAGCTTGGGCGTTGCATTGCGGTACTCAAGTCCATTCCATCCTGAGGAAAATTCAGTTGTGGAAAGAAAAAAACTGTGACATAAAGCAATCTATAACAGCCAGGGTATTAGGTTCGGGTGACGGGTGGGTCAAACATCTAATAAGTGTCCAACGTAGTCTTAATAACCTGCCAAGAAATTCTCTGGGTGGAATCACTCCATATGAAATCCTTTTTGGTACTAGAATGATAGTCGAAGACTTCGATCGTCATACTTCAGTTGTAGAACAAAAACCCTTTGCTATCAAAGACTGTTTGGCTGTTTTACAGGACTGAAATGAAACAAGAAGAAGTCCAAGCAACATCATACAAAAGCCAACAACCACTGAAGAAAAACCACCTGTCCCAGCAAGACCTGTCTGGATTCCAAAGATTGGGGATCTGGTCAGAGAGAAAATAGCGGATAAAAAGGAATTTGGGCCTTCTTACAGAAAACCAGTAACTGTACTAGCAGTCCACGGATCAAGAACAGTGTTACTGCCGCCCCTTGCTGGAAGAAAGGAGAACCGGTCCGTATCAATTGACCTGGTAAAACCACACCATGTGGCCAATAATAAGTAGTAGGCCGAGTGGACTCCAAAGATGTAGCAGGCGACCAAACCTTGCTACCATCCAAGATGGTTCAAACTGAAAGACTCATCACCTTTGAAGAACCTGCAGTGAGAAAAGAAGGACAATGCAATAAAGCCATGGAACTTGTGCCTCTTGAAACCCAAATAACAGTTTGTCAAGAAACTCCCATCTACAATGATGTAGCATCTGACTATACTACCATGTCAAGGGAACAAGCAGCTCCAGCGATTTCAAAAAATCCGGATGCAATACCAATAATTGACAGAACTGCCTCTGGCTATCTCATCAACTTTGATACATTTTCTGAGGATCCCAGTGAGCCTGGAACAACGCCAACAAACAAATCTTTCAAGGAAACAGTAACAGAACTTTTTCACCAGCTTGCAAATACATATCTGGTTTCACCATGGGTTGAATTTTGGATTGTGTTAGGTGTACTTTTTCTACTACTATGGCTCATTCTTGTTTTAAGTTTGGGAAAGCTGATAGATGGAAAATATAGTAAAATGGACACGGCAAGTAAGAACATCAGCTTGCTCCTGAAGCCACACAAATCATCTCGTCGTGAACAATGAGACCTGTCATCAGTGACCATCACAGCCGTTCCTCTACCTGGTGGAATAGCATGGGATAGAACTGATTATGACATTTATAGCCCTGTAGAGCTGCTGAACATTCCACTCCAATTTAAGGTTTCCTTGAGTGATTTTGTGTCTTCGAGTACATTTTCTGATAATTGGGACTTTAAAACTGTTAATAACATGATGGCAGACTTAGAAATGTCAGCAAAATTTGCAAAACATGAATACTTAGATAGTTCGTCCAATTATGAAGAAATGTATTGTTTTAATCATTTTGGTCATCATTATTTGCACAAATCTGCAAACCCTAGAAATGTTATAACTTATAATCAATTGGAACATTGTCCAATGCCACCAAAGGGTAGCTCAAAAACATTTTATGAAAAATGTCTATACTTCTCAGGTTTTAATGTCACAAATACAGAAACAATTTACTTTAAAAATGTTAATAAGTCAGGCATGAAAAGTATGTTAACTAATACTAAGCAAATTTATTATGCGGCCTTTAATGCTCAATTGTCCACATTAGGTTTTGACTTTTGGAAAGACAACATTGAGACAAAAACTGTCTCGGGCACTAAAGACTGGCAGGTACAAGGTTTAGAAGCATTATTCAGAGCCTGCATCATCCCAGAACAAATAATGTTCTTAAATGAAACTGTTCAACAGACATCTTGTCTTGGCCTGGATAAGATAAAAGATTTAAACAAACCGTCCATACCTAAGCCCACACCTGATAGTAATAGTACTACAGATGAGGAGGTAGACGTAAATTATATTTTACAACAAAACAGAACTAATCCGGATTGGAAAACAAATGGTTAATCTGGCCCACAGACACGAATAACTGTCAAGATAGATTCCTGAACAAGACACAATGATTTAAAGGGTTGTATGACGTTACAACGCATACTTTTACCACGCATACCATTACAACAAAACTTTTACAACGCAGGATCCATTACAACGCATGCCATAACAATGTAAGTATGGGTAAGTATTTTTTATTGTAAGTGTTGGATAGTGTAGGGGTTTAATTTACTATTCTAACTCCAGGGGGGCGTAACAGTAGGGAATGTGTTGGATAGTGTAGGGGTTAAAATTAAATTTAATACTTACCCATACTTACGTTGCAATGGTATGCGTTGTAATGGACCCTGCGTTGTAAAAGTTGCGTTGTAATGGTAGTGCGGGGTAATAGTTGCGTTGTAAATGATGTTCCCCATTTAAAGTAACTAGGCCAGATCCAAGATATGTCCAGAGACAACATCCAGGGATAATAACAACACAGTGTAGGGAAACTGTGCCTTGAGTGGCTACAAAAATCTACACTCCCAGATATAAATCAAAACTTAACTTTACTTAAAGATGGCATTGATTTGAGAGAATTCTTACTTGGACCTCGCAAACAGCGTCATAAACGTTTCATTTACGCTGCTTACAATAAAGCATGGAAAGTCACGCAAATGGAAACTGCAGAACGAATACGATAAATTGATTGTATTAATTTGGAGAAAGCTCTCTCTGTAGTTGATAATGGGTTAACAAATCTGTCGTCTAGAATTTATTCTTTGGACAGCATTGTATCCTCTGCCATAGACATAATGGAACAGGACTTGCTAATGTTACAACATGGCCAGTCTCAGTTACGTTCTATAATGCTGCTAGGCTGGACGTTACAAAACATTTGTTCAGGCTATGTGCATTGGCGTCTAATCAACACCACGGCATTGTTTACTGGATTTAACCTTACAGACAAACAAATCTCTATGGCACAGAGGGAGCAGACTATACGGTGATAGATCCAATTTTTAGGCAGCTTTCCAATGGGAGCTACATAATGCCGAATGATCACAGCTGTTGTGGAATGATGCCAGTAATAGCCTATCTCATTAGTGTGTCAGCCAGGGTCACTTGCTGTTTGCAAGTATTGTTTCCGAAAACTAAGACAGACGGGGAGTCGCAACTATGGCCTTCACTGAACATCTCTTCTATACGAATTGATACTTTAAGGAGAATGAAAGCCATTCTTTTACAAAAAACTGTGCCGCTGACCTCGTCCAGAGAGACGTATGAACTGCAAGTTGCAAGGTCGTCTGCAGAGATACATGCCTTATTATCAAAAAACTGCCCCATACATTTGGCAGAAATGTTAGGTCGTATCTTAAACATGTCTTAGACCAGTGGTATTGTGCACTCGGTGTTCGGCGGCCTGCCTCTCATCTTGGGACTCATAGCAGGGATACTATTTTTATTGCTCTTGCTCCGTTATGGGCTGTCCGGCCACCAGCGATACCCAGATTACCATGGAGAACGCTCATCTGGCAATGCAGTATCCTAAGCGCATAAGACAGATTCTTGGCTTGGCTCGTTTGAAAGATCTGAATACCACGTGGTTCCTGTCATTCAGACCAATGTGGCAAGATTGCATCTTACCTGTTCTAAGGCTCATGCATTATGTTGCCCCCAATAGCTACCAATCCCGACGACGGCATTCATTGAGATCTCACCGGCAATTCCAGCTGAGGTTAGATACGCAGACCATAAGGCACACATGTACCATCTACTGCGAACATTGCTAACGCGGCTGACGCCGACGGCGATGCTTCTCATCTGTGTAAGATTGATCTACTTAATGAAGTGGTTCAACTTTCATCTACTGTGGTAGACTATTTCTTTGCCAGCCTTGATGATTAGATGTTTTCTCCTGACACCTAGAATAACTTTTGAAGTTAGCATACAGCGTTCTTTTAACTCTGAAATTTGACCTTCGCTTTTTAAAACAAAAACTTCTAACTTTGGAACTCTATTTTTTCATGATTTGATTTGACTTTATTCCAAAAACGATGAGCTTTGGCACAAAATAATCTGCTTAAAGTAGAACTATTCTTAGAGAACAAGAATCCTTTGAACACTTCCTAGAAACAATATTGACCGTATCAAGAAACAAAAACAGTTTATATATTCTGCTAGTGGATGGCTTTACCTTTTTTCTGTATTTAGAGCCATTTCATATATGTAACTTTTATGATTCATTCAGTTAGCAATACTAACAAAATGCTACATGATTGAAATTAAAGTCATTGCTTTTAAAATGCGTGCAGTATAAATGCTCATTTTTTCGTATACAACCATTTCAAATGCATTTTATGTCTTTTTGGGTGGGATTGTAAACACATGCTTTGGATATGTTTTAGTCCTGAGATTCAGTAATGTTGAACATAATAAAGTGGAGTGGGAGTTTTATAGCATTTTAGGACCCTAGTGTAATTTTCACAATTCATGTCCTTATATAGGTACAATTCACCATATCCTTATATACGCATAGAAATCATAGCCATATTTAGACATAGTTCATGCAGTTCAAATACGGCATGGCTACTTCCACTAGTTCCGAAAATCCACAACGATTTCTTGGAAAACTCTGCTTCAGCAGCTAGGGACTTCCCCTTGCTTGAATATTGATTTGTCCAAGAACTCATGGAGTTTTCGAAGAACTGAAACTCTTTGATAACGTTATTATGTCCACCTTTATGTCAAACTCAGCACCTTCAAGGTATAAATATGCTCACACTTGCCCAAGCAAACACACAGTGGTTTGGAGCAGTTCGACTATCTACTTGCCCGGCGCATCCTGCTACAGCAAGTGCCGAAGGAAGCCGACCCTTCAGCAGACACACTGAGAGATACGCTGTCTTTTCTCTTGCCGAGAAATCCAGCTCCAGTGTTTCCAAGCTACCCTTGCGGGTTGTTGGTAAATCAAGTCCTGAGACTAGCCTCCTTCATTCTAAAACAAGGTACAGAGCTGATTAGACCCTAAGAGAAATCTTGGATGTATTCTTGGCTGCAGAAAGGTCAAAGAGAATTAGAAGACAGGACCCCCCCTAATCGAGTATCCTCAGCGCGTCATCAACCACTTGCAGTAGGGCTGTTTCAGTGCTGCAGTTTTGGATGAAGCCAGACTGACAATTGTCAAGAAGATCATTGTCCTTGATATGACGAGAGAGTTGTTTTGCTACACATCTTTCTGTGATCTTCGCAAGGAGGGGAAGGTTAGTGATGGGGAGGAAGTTGTTGAGGTCCTTCGCATCAGCAGTGGGCTTTTTAAGCAGAGGGGTGACCTGCCCAGTTTTGAAGGAGACAGGAAGGGAGCCTTGCCAGAGGGAGAGGTTGATCAGAGTGGTCCAATAGGAAAGGGAATGGGTATTGAAGTCCAAGGCAATGGCACTGGGGATAGGGTCAAGAAAATGGTTGGAGGGCTTTGTTTCGCGTATGCACTTGAGAAGGGCATCTTCAGATATGGGGTCAAAGGTCTGCCAAATGGCTAAGGGCTAAGGATATCCTTGGCACTACCGCATAACCAAAAACAAACAGGAACATTTTCCAGCACATCACAATCTATGCAAATGTATACATAACTTTGGTTTATTTGTTCTTCCATGTGTGGACCTTCCGGTTTGTATTTCTGCCTTCCAAATGTTTTCAGTGCCTTAATATGTTCATTTTTTGCTTTAATAACCACCCCACTCTCTAGACCCCTTGCCACAGGATTCTGTTGAAATATTCAAACACCCTTTTTCTTTAGAAGATTTGTAGGTTTCTAAAATAACGTTGCTAATTTGTCGCTAATGGGAAGCACTTTTATTTCGAGGCCCTTCTGTGTTTTCTGTCCCAGTCTCATCCGGATTGTATTTCCCTGTTGAGTTGTTTACTAACATTACTACAACTGTCCTTACTTGTGCCTCTCCTTCTTGTACCTCCTACTCCTCTTTTCCTCACTCGCCTTCCTTGTACCTCACGCTGCTCTTCTCCTCACTCTCCGCCCTTCTACCACCTGCTGTTCTTCTTCTCACTCGCCGTCCTTATGCCTCACGCTGTTCTTCTCCTCTCTCCATCCTTGTACCTTCTGCTGATCTTCTCCTCACTAGCCTTCCTTGTACCTCTTGCTCCTGTTCTCACTCTCCTTCCTTGTACCTCAAGCTGCTCTTTTTTCTCACTCTCCTTCCTTGTGACTCACGCTGTTTTTCTCTTCACTCTCTTCACTCCCCTTACTGGTACCTCCTGATACTCTTCTCCTCACTCTCCTTCCTTGTAGCTCCTGATCCTCTTCTCCTCAATCTCTGTCCTTGTACTTCCTGTTGCTCTTCTCCTCACTCTCCTTCCTTGTGCCTCATGCAGCTCTTCTCCACATTCTCCATTCTTGTACCTCATGCGCTCTTCTCTTCACTTTCCTACCTTGTGCCTTCTACTGCTCTCCTCACTCTCCATCCTTGTACCTCCTGCTCCTCTTCTCCTCACTCTCCTTATGCCTCATGCTGCTCTTCTCACTCTCCTTCCTTGTACCTCCTGCTGCTCTTCTCCTCACTTGCCTTCCTTGTGCCTCACAAAGCTCTTTTCACTCTCCGTCCTTGTGCCTCAGGCTGCTTTTCTCCTCACTATCTGTCCTTGTATCTCCTGCCACTCTTCTCCACACTCTCCTTCCTTGTGCCTCATGCTGCTCTGCTCCTCACTCTCCTTCCTTGTGCCTCCTGCTGCTGCTCTTCTCCCCATTCTCCTTCCTTATGCTTCATGGTGCTTCACAACTGAAAATTCCAATACAACACACATAATTCCATTACACACCACATACATACACTCAACAAAAAAAAGGGTAAAAGACATTCCCATTTACAATGCCAAAAGCTTTAACTCAAACAAATGCGAGAACAATTGCATTTCCAATGCGGGTTTCTATTGCATTTTAGGGGTTTGTTGTATTCACTGCTCCCGGAAGGAACTCATCCACTTTCTTTAGCTTCATAAATACTTCCTAGATATTTTGCCTAATAAAGAAATCTTCTATGCCCACTATAACTATTTTCAGTCCTACGACCACCAGTTCTTCAATGGCCTTTAGCATGACCACTTTTAGCACTCTTGATTCATTGTGGCCCAAGGTCTGTGCATACACACTAGTTAGGATTAGGTGCCTTTGATTTTTCATAATACAGTCTGTGAGAGTTCTAGTGGTATACAATTTCCTTATGCCAGGAAATCGTCTTAGGGATTCATACTTCCCTTCTTGGCTGAGGTTCACTGTGCAAGGTATTGCTTTATTTCTGTATTATATTATCTTGTTGCTGTGGTGTTCAGGCTCAGTGAATTATATTGTATTGTGTCAGTTCACCTTTCAATTGCAGTACATTGTTCCCATGCATTTTGAGGGTGGTGCCCCGTCCAAGAGGAAATAAAAACTTTAGCGTTTTGGACACATTTTGCAGGGTGCCCCCACCAAAACTGTACCATATCCTCTTTGAGCACATGGTCTCGTGCCATTAATCTCCTCCCCTTCATTCATAGATGCCGCCAGCCTCACTTTAAGGAACTTTCCACATGACCTCCTTTGAGGCTAAACTAGTGCAGCAACTGGTTATGCAGAGCTCAAGTTGAGGGAGCGGGCACCACCTCACTTACATAAGATGGTCACCAAAACAGCCTGCTCTAGTCACACTGCTACCACCAGTCACCACCACACTAGTCAGGAGCCAATCCCTTCACCTGTCAACATCAGGTACAGTCTGGGAAGTGGTCCCTGCTAGGAAACTTATTCAGCTTCATGTTAGGCCCATGCTGTCTCCTCCTTATCCTCCAGGCTGGCGCAAGCAGCTCACTGCACTATAGTCTGTCGGTTTCTATCCTGTTTCATGCACAAGACTTGCATCGGACTTAACCACTTTATTGACCTTTTAGTGCACATATTCATTTATCACCAACAAATGAAGGCTTAATGAATAGTAAACTAACTGTTTTATCTCTTTCTGATTTGTTTATAGCAATTTACCGAGAAACGGTTTTATCCATGCTCTTCCCACTTCCAGTCCCTTTAAATCGAGCATCTGTCTTGCCATTCTGTCTATCATTGTAATTGTATTTCAACTCTACAATCTTTGTTGTTCACAGATTGACAGACGTAAAACGTGCCCAGGCTGCTTGCATCAACCATTGGAGAGTTGTTTTAGTAATTCTGGGCTGCCATTATACATAAGTCAGGAAATCTATTCTTCCCCAGACTGGACTTAGTATATTGACGAATTAAAGTATGAAGAGTCAGATTTAGAGTTCATTGGTGAGAAACAACTGCTTGAATTTCCTCCACAGTATCATCTATTCCTAGCTAGTCAGTGGATTCTACAACATAGCATTTGGAGGATTTGCAGTTACGAATGAACTGTAAATGAAGTCAAATTTGACTGAGAAAGAGAAGCCATTGAGCAGACGGATCTAGTAACTCTTAAGATGTTTACACATGCACTTTCTTTCCTCCTCCTCTCTTTGAGCACATTCACAGCACCATAGTCAGGCCACAGTGGACAAATAGGAGACACCATTTTGTTTTTGTTCCTGGAAAGGAGTTAGTAATCACAAAATCGGGGAGCATGGGTCAAACAAAGGGAGATTAAAGATCCTGCAGACAGAGAAATTATCACTTCCTAGAGGAGTAGAGAATTTGAAAAGGCAAGTTATCACCCCTACGTATAAAAAAGATCCCCATGGTGCACTCCAGTTAACTCCTAATCCAAGCTAGCCAATTACAGCATGAACCAGTAGTGTTTCACACAGGAATACTCTCCTTTAGTGTGAATGTTACATTTACCCCGTGTACTGACCCAATTACCGCAAATTAAATCCATGCACTTTGGTTAACATAGTTTCACCACATCAATACGTTGCTACTCGGCTTTGCTTTGTGAAGGTCTGCTGACACCAGTCCATTTTTATATCTGATAAACTACTAATATCCTCTTTAAATGTGTCTAATGGCCCTGAAGACATGATGGCAACACTGCTTATGCAGTGTTAGTAAAAGGATGGACAAAAACGGGCTCAAGTTTGATATGGTCAAAACAAAGATTTTGGTAGGGGATAGAGAATCTATGGCTCTCTCCTCCTTCATTATCACCAGCCACACTTGGTATGTTCTCCCATCCAAAACCAAATTTAAATCTGGGAGTCAAATTAGATTCTAAACACAACAATCATTTACAATGCAATGGTCTCGGCATTTTTAAAGTTAGAGCTATTGGCATTGCTCATGACATTATTTTTATTTATTTTTTTTGTTTTTAAAACATAAATAAATGGCATTGTCAATTACAATGCCAATAGCAGGGCAGGAGAGCAAGCACAACCAACGAGGGGGCAGGAGAGCAAGCACAACCAACGAGGGGGCAGGAGAGCAAGCACAACCGACGATGGGGCAGGAGAGCAAGCACAACCGACGAGGGGGCAGGAGAGCAAGCACAACCGACGAGGGGGCAGGAGAGCAAGCACAACCGACGAGGGGGCAGGAGAGCAAGCACAACCAACGAGGGGGCAGGAGAGCAAGCACAACCAACGAGGGGGCAGGAGAGCAAGCACAACCAACGAGGGGGCAGGAGAGCAAGCACAAACAACGAGGGGGCAGGAGAGCAAGCACAACCAACGAGGGGGCAGGAGAGCAAGCACAACCAACGAGGGGGCAGGGGCAGGAGAGCAAGCACAACCAACGAGGGGGCAGGGGCAGGAGAGCAAGCACAACCAACGAGGGGGCAAGGGCAGGAGAGCAAGCACAACCAACAAGGGGGCAGGAGAGCAAGCACAACCAACGAGGGGGCAGGAGAGCAAGCACAAGAACGAGGGGGCAGGAGACCAAGCACAACCAACGAGGGGGGCAGGGTCAGGAGAGCAAGCACAACCAACGAGGGGGAAGGAGAGCAAGCACAACCAACGAGGGGGCAGGGGCAGGAGAGCAAGCACAACCAACGAGGGGGCAAGGGCAGGAGAGCAAGCACAACCAACAAGGGGGCAGGAGAGCAAGCACAACCAACGAGGGGGCAGGAGAGCAAGCACAAGAACGAGGGGGCAGGAGACCAAGCACAACCAACGAGGGGGCAGGAGACCAAGCACAACCAACGAGGGGGGCAGGGGCAGGAGAGCAAGCACAACCAACGAGGGGGCAGGGGCAGGACAGCAAGCACAACCAACGAGGGGACAGGGGCAGGAGAGCAAGCACAACCAACGAGGGGGCAGGAGAGCAAGCACAACCAACGAGGGGGCAGGAGAAGCACAACCAACAAGGCGGCAGGAGAGCAAGCACAACCAACGAGGGGGCAGGAGAGCAAGCACAAACAACAAGGGGGCAGGAGAGTAAGCACAAAAAACAAGGGGAAAGGAGAGCAAGCACAAAAAACGAGGGGGCAGGGGCTGGAGAGCAAGCACAACCAACGAGGGGGCAGGAGAGCAAGCACAACCAACGAGGGGGCAGGGGCAGGACAGCAAGCACAACCAACGAGGGGACAGGGGCAGGAGAGCAAGCACAAGAACGAGGGGGCAGGAGAGTAAGCACAAAAAACAAGGGGGAAGGAGAGCAAGCACAAAAAACGAGGGGAAAGGAGAGCAAGCACAAAAAACGAGGGGGCAGGGGCTGGAGAGCAAGCACAACCAACGAGGGGGCAGGAGAGCAAGCACAACCAACGAGGGGGCAGGGGCAGGACAGCAAGCACAACCAACGAGGGGACAGGGGCAGGAGAGCAAGCACAACCAACGAGGGGGCAGGAGAGCAAGCACAACCAACGAGGGGGCAGGGGCAGGAGAAGCTCAACCAACAAGGCGGCAGGGGCAGGAGAGCAAGCACAACCAACGAGGGGGCAGGAGAGCAAGCACAAACAACAAGGGGGCAGGAGAGCAAGCACAAACGAGGGGTCAGGAGAGCAAGCACAAACAACAAGGGGGCAGGAGAGCAAGCACAAACAACGAGGGGGCAGGAGAGCAAGTGTTCTAACCCTCCGTCTGCAGTGGTTCCCCTTCGACCACGTAGAGGCCAATTATGTAAGGCACGAGGCAACCAAAGGCAAGTTGTGGAGTGCACTTTTATGGAATGCAAGGGGAAATAATGAAAAGTTCATTATAACGGTACGAAGCAGTTGGCAGTACCATGGAGGCACAACTACCGAAGTAAGGTCCAGAAATTGGGCCATATGCAGATTTACCTGCCATGAATAGGCAGCCTCGTGCAAATGTTACCCCTATTCATGGATTCCGCATAGAAAACTAAAATGGACAGGGGGAGCAATATGGTAACATTAAGGCAATATTGTCAGTCAGAGCGCAACATGCCAACCTAGCGCCTAGAGAACTCAAAAATTGCAAGTTTGGTAAATTGGCCTGGGCGCCAGGCAGGGTTTGCTGTTAACGTAAGGGGCAGCATGCAGGGGGCCTCTCCTTCTAAGCGGAAGCTAGTGGCTTTGTGTAGTTGGCAACAAGGGCAGAGGAGCAGTTGCAGAAAAAAGGCACCGTCAGCGGGATGTGTACAATACTTGCCTTGAAAACGTTCTTGGTTGTTGGCTACTTCCAGCTACGCCATGTCTAAAACTGCTCACAGGGCTTCGTGCACATGACCTGCTGTCCACGGTGTCTCTCCCAGATACAGATGCTATAGTCTCCCCGATCCCACTTACGCTCCCACTGCAGAGGTGGGCGTATGGTGAAAGATATCCATGTCCTTTGAGGGGGCTCTGGGCTTCACCTTTGCTCCGCCCCTGACCCGTCCGAGAGAGGTTTTTTTTTTCCATGGCGCTTGCCTTCCTCCGCTCAGCGGCTGCAGAGAGAGCTCCATTGTGCCCAGCGCGCTCTGGGCTCACAGCTGCGAGCTTACTCTGCTCTAGCCAAGAACTTCAGAGACAACGTCAGCGCATTCAAGACTCCATGATGTCAGCGAGGACTATAAATAACCCATGGTCACACAGCGCAGCTGCGCAGTGGAAACAGATGAAGGACAACAATGACAAATCGTTCTGACCCTACACCCCTCCCGCCCACGGAAGTCGGCAGCCATCTCTGAATGGGCACAGTGTCAATTTAGTGGGAAGGCGCTGTTCTCTGCTACATACACATGAGTGTGTTGGTTTCAGAGGGTTCCGCCAAACTAATACCGAAAGTAGATTTGTGTTCATGGCTTATTTTATTGAAACAACATCACAGCCACATACGTTTGAACTGAAAACAGATGGTAAGGAGGGGTATCCCAGCCCGAGCGTTTCCTCTCAAACTGACGTCAGCCAGGCAGGCCCAGCAATCTGAAGCGATTACGCAAGCCGTGGCGTGGAACTGCTCTCACAGCCTGGCAGCAAGCCTCTGGTTCTTATGTAATACACTTCGGAGAGTTTCCATGAGCGCTTTTAGCTTATATTTAGAAGGGCTGCCGGAAGGGACTCTCTGCCTGGGGCGTGCTGAACAGGGAGCTTCACATAAGTTCCAGGGGTGTGTGCAATATCCAGCGCGTGACCCCCTCACCACCACCATGGCATGCTCTGCACGTGCGGTTTGCTTTCTCTCAGAAGGAAAGCCTTCTGCAAGAGTAGAAAATCAAATGCTTTTATTGATCCCCTGGACGAAAAGAAATTTAAGAACTATGATCGCAGAGACTGATACAGTGTTCACGGCGAAGGTTGAGCCGCTAGGCTTGAGAACGTTTACCGAAGAATCGCTCAGGCGGAAACAACATTCAAATCAAGAGAGCTTTTAATTCACGTTTTGGGTTAAAACATATTATAATTATACTGCCCGTGTCGGCGACCGCTCAGAGGGCAACATGCATTTTCTTGGCTTAAAAGAGCACACTTGAGTGACTTGAAAAATGTATATGATCAGCTCCCAGTAAGAATATATCTCTAATCGTGAACGAGGACGTTAAAGCACAAATGTATGTAGAAGATGTAACTATATAAACTATGTTTACCCAAACGTCACGAGACCCACTGCTCGAAAATGTAATATGGAGAAAGTATGTAACATAAGATGCCAGGAGAGTGGTCTCTTACTGTAACAAGCGAGTTCCTCCATCACACCACCACGTTTCTCCGAGGCATTAGCAGGAATGCCTCGGAGAAAGCCCCGTCATTTTCGGATTCAGGCGTGGTTTTCTTTCTCTCCTCTTCCCATTGGCTGGAATGTAAAATTCCAGCCAATGAGAAGAGGAGAGAAAGAAAACAGAAAGAAGCGAAAAAACACGCCCCCCAATCCGGTCTTCAACGGAGTGACGCCCCTCTCCTCCAATGGCTGGCCAGCATTTACGAGGCCAGCCAATGGAGAAGAGGGGTGGGTTCAAGCCCCCATACTGTAGACAGAAAGACTCTCAGCTAGACTGCGCAAGCGCAGCCTTCGAGTCCGAGACCTAAAAATGGATGCTCAGGTCTCTTCCATTATCTCTGCATGTTCCTCATATATGCACAAACCGAGATCCATTCTTCCTCTTCTTTCTGAAGATAGCAGAACTGCTGTAGCTGACTTTATTGGATCCTGACTCAATAACTGCAATGCATGTTACCCCAGCATTTCCGAAAAACAGACAGACTCCAAAATCAAACTGCAAGAGTAGTAATCTTAAACCTTTCAGGTATGTTCTGACTGGTGTAATACAACACAGAGAATTATATAAAGGGTAAATGACTGTACCAAATTATTTTGACCAAGCGAGTGTGAGAGATATCAAATAATCAACAAGGTGAGAGCAAAGCTTAAGTTGTCTGTGATGTCACTCAGAACCTTGAGACAAAACGTCCCGTTTATCAACAAGCATCTACATCTTTAGCTTACACATGCTGTTCCGCCCATCATTCTTCAGCTAAATCTATCTCATTAAAGCTTCATTGGTTGCCCATTCATTAAAGAATTAACTTCAAACATATCTGCTTGGTACACAAATGTTTGTATGGCTCAACCCCTAATTTCCTTAAGACTAAGCTAATCAAATACATCCCTTGCCAAACCCTCTATTCAGCTTCTTCAGATTTACTTTTTGTTCCACGTTTCTCAAAAATTCTCCTTCGGTTGCAAATCTTTTTAGGTTTTGCCTACCAGACAACGCCAAGCTGTCTGTTGGCAAAATAATCCAATTGTTAGATTATAGTTGGCATAGACCCTACCCACTGCTTACCATTGGTTGACTTTATTGCTACGCTCATTTGCTTGCTTTCTGTCATCTTCTGTGGGTGTTTCTTCTTCTTCTTGTGTATGTCCCTGACCTGTCATGCACGCATTACTTGTGTCTTCCCCCTGATGAAACACTACTTTTTTTCTTGTTGGTTAAGCACTCCAAGAGAGTATATGTGTTTTCCAGCTGCCTCCCTTGAGTCCTGCTCTTCCTCTTCCGCCATGCTCCGTGATGCTGTTTCTCGCACTTGCGCTTCTCTCCTGCCTCCTCCGTGTTGTGTTCACCTTCCTGTGCTTTGTCCCACAACACTGTTTTCTCGCCCATGAGCTTCCCCCGCAGCAGCTCAAACGTTACTCTCTATAGCCCATGTGCTGCTCTTCCCCCTTGCTTCACGTTTCTCTCTGGTGTTGTCTTCCCCGCCCTCTGTGTTGCTTCTGCACAGTAGTGCTTCGGCTTGCTTCCCGAATATTGCTTCCTCCCAACCCTACTTAAAAAAAAAAAAAAAAATAATGCGTTTATCCTACTTTTTAATTTACCGAGCCAACTCAGATCGGTAAGTAAAAAAAAAACTGCCTTCTTCATTACGCAGGTGTGCGCATGTGTGTTGCATGCGCTTATAAATGACACCTCATAAGGTTATTTGTTTTTGTTTACTCTGTAGCCATGCTGACCTGCACTGGGGATACTGTAGTGTAGAGCAGTGATTCCCAAACTGGGGTCCGCGGACCCCCAGGGGTCCGTGACACATTCCCAGGGGGTCCGCAGGCAACCGTTTTAAAAGCACAGAAACGTTTCTTGTATAATTAGCAGCTTTCCAGCAACTATAAAAGTGTCAAGATTATAAATGAATAAATAAATGCCAGTGATTAATGTACCTGCTGGATCGTAAGGAGAGTTTTGTTTAGTGGCAGCTTTGAATAATGTAGCACAAAGGGTTAATGTGCCTACAGCAAAGAACGTGTAACATGCATTTTAAAATGCAGTATTTTATGTGCATAGGTGCGTGGTTACTGCTTTTATCAGAGAGATTCTTTCATTACTGTGCACTTCATAAGTGACAATCGTAATGTAGCAGAGGGACCTATAAACTGTCATCAAAGAGCTGCTTGCAAACTGCATGGTTAGTAACTTATGTTTTTTCCCAGTTAGTCATAATCCTGATGCTGCTAAAAAGATTTATTTGGGTAGAAATACATTTTTAATGTTAAAGTCAGCGCTAGCCACTGTGTTATGTTCTGAATCCTGAGTTTGTGCTTTTCCAGACCAAGCACTCTTTAAACATTTTATATACACACTGATTTACATGTATGATTCAATGTCTATATGAGTGTGATGTAAAGTGCTCTGACATCCTACAATGGTACGAGAGGTGCTATGAAACAAATGAAATACATGTGGCAGAGGGGCAATTACTTCAATATAAAATACTACGGCCAGATCCGTTTTTAAATGCGCGAACAGGTTCGCGAACCCGTTTGCGCATGCATGTACATTGCCTATTTCGCGAGTCGAAATTTGTTTGCGACTCGCTAAATAGGTTTTGCAACTTGCTATTTGGAAGGGGCATTCCCTTCCAAATAGCGAGTCTCAAAACCATGTACAAATGTTTTGTGGTCGCAAAACACTCAATTACCACCTACTTCAAGTAGATGGTAATGCATTCGCAAATGGGAAGGGGTCCCCAGGGGAACCCTTCCCCTTTGCAAAGGCATGTAAAATTATTTTTTAAGGGCAGGCAGTGGTCCCAGGGACCTCTGCCTACCCTTAGAAAATATAAAAAGAAAACGTTTCATTTGCTTTTTTTTTTTTTTTTTTTTATGCATGGTAAGCGGGCTGCATTTTTTTTTAAGCTGCATTATTTAAAAGCAGTCCCAGACATGGTGGCCAGCACAGCCCAGCAGGCCACCACACCTGGGAGGGCATACATTCCCAACGGGCTCGCAAATTGCGAGAGGCTCATTAATATTAAGGAACCTCGCAATTTGCGACCCTATTGGGAATCCCAAACAGTGTTAAACACACTGTTGTACATTTTATTTAGCAACCCGCAATTTGCCACTTGCAATGTGTTGTCAATTGCGAGGCGCTAAATGAAATGGTCGTACATCTGGCCCCAAAATCGTTAGTACCTTGAGTATTTGTTTTGTGTGCACATGTGTGTATTTTTTTAATTACTGTTTTAATATTTGAAATGTAAGTCCTACAAATTGCTTGGGGGTCCCCGGCTTCCAGTGGTGACTCAATGGGGGTCCTCAGGAGTCAAAAGTTTGGGAACCACTGGTGTAGAGCATCGTTAAAAACCTCTGACAGAGTCAATAGTTCCCAAAGGCAAAATCTATTGTCTTTGCCAATACTTGTTTCACTTTGGCTCTCTGATTAGGAATCAGTCTCCGACTTTAGCTGAAATCTGTCCCCTCTTACCTCTTTTTAGCTGAAATCTGTCCCCTCTTACCTCTTTTTTTAGGAAGAGACTTCAAAGTGTCCTTGTTCCCTTTAACTGTTACTGCCTTTAACTGGCTGAGCGTGATGTTATAGCGCCTAGTGACCTTGGGGCATGTTGAGCTACATAAATCTCCGACAGAATATTAACACGCCTCGCTGACGAAGCGCGCAGTTCTCATAAGTCTTTTTTATACCGATTACAGAAAAGCAAATTGCAATACAAGAATATTCTATGCTCCTTCATCAGTGCCCACGCTCTAGTGAAATATCATTTCACCGACCTCGATGACGCAGCCTCAAAAAATGAGGAAAAAACTATCTTGACGGGGACACTGTCCAAGCCCAAAGAAAAAACAATGCACTTTGCTCGTTGCCTTTATTGACAAAGGATTCGTGCCGAGGCACTGATTTAATCAGGGCACTGAAAAGCTTCGTGTGTCTCCTTTCTTTCTACGGTCACTTCTAAATGTATATTGTGAACCTCGGGACCTAAGAGGCCGATAAGACAATGGGGAAAGGAGGCTGTGCTTTGATTAGAGATTAATCAGGACAGTGGGTATTAACTGGTCGGAAAAACGTTACTTAGGCAACCGAGATTAGATGCAGCGAAACGAAAAAACGAATGGTATTTTCAAAGGCTTTTAATGGACAAACACGGCCCCGAGCTCGGGCATTTCCGGTTTTTAATGGCCTGCTAAATTGAACGACCCATAACTTCGCCAGGCCTCAGTTCTTCCACCCAGTCATAAACTTACAGGAAAGAATACGTCAACGAAAAGTATTGCCTGAACGTAATGATTATGTACAAATGCCT
Source organism: Lissotriton vulgaris (assembly GCF_964263255.1). Taxonomy (NCBI): domain Eukaryota; kingdom Metazoa; phylum Chordata; class Amphibia; order Caudata; family Salamandridae; genus Lissotriton; species Lissotriton vulgaris. The sequence goes on from NC_141700.1 coordinate 365,832,900, forward strand.
CATTGCAACATACCATGTAACGTCAAAGGGGTGCATAGGCCCTGCCCGTCTTTCTGCTTTCTCTGAATCCCCTAAACTCACGGTGTCTCCACCTACCAACGCAACTGCCCCAGACTATTTATCTTTAATGGAGTTAATGTATTTTGTTCTACCACAAACACTGGCTGACGCTCACATGCGTTCCCTCCCTCACGTGTGGAAAAATTCATGTTTTTGAACCGTCCCCCCCCCCCTTTGTAGTTCTATTCACTTCTAATTCTACTCACTCAACACTGATAAATAAATGCCTCAGAGAATGTACGTGCATGTTTCACCCCTTTCTCCCGCCTCTCCTTCCCGAGCTCTTTGTGATCCGCAGCCTTATTGGAAAAAAAAGGTGAACCTCACTTGCATCACAGCGGTGAAAAAAAGTTAAGGAAGGTGGCAGGAAATTACATATTGCATTTGTTATTGAATATTTGACACGGGGAGGGTAAGGGCGAAGAATGTGTAGGAAAGTGGCCAGATGACAGGTATATTAATTTGGGGAGTGAAAAGGGGTGATAGCAAGAGCGTGGTAGGAATGGATGGCAGGACACTAGGTATACTTGTTCATGCACGTACAACGGGGGTAGGAGTCCTGAGGGTGGTTGTGGCCATGTTGTGCATGGCTCTCCCAGGACTCCTCAACCCATGCACTGTGTATCGTAGAAGACGATCTGGGGGTGGAAGCGCATAGCTAACGCAAAACTGTAGATACTTTTGATAAAGGAGAAATGTTTTGTTCCGAGAGTCTGGGTGACATCACAGACAACTTTAGCTTTGCTCGTATCTCATTGTCTATTTGATATCTCTCCCACCACCTTGATCAAAATAATCCGTACAGACATGTACCCATCTATTATTCTCGGTGTTCTATCACATCAGTATATTTATACCTGAAATGTGTAGTTTCTTCTTAAACCCCTGACCTGTTCAGTAATGTTTCTCTGGTCCTTGTTAGTCGCACCACCATTGTTCAGCAAATTTGCCCTACAGAATTGGCATCACACAGTAAAGTATGTAAAACCAAATGGATCATTCATTGGAAACCAGAATGCTTTTACTTAGCAGCTTGCATTCCACTTGAATGTGGGTTTAGGTGCAACTCGTATAATTTCCTAAGGTGAAATGACACAAAATGCAGCAAAATTATGCGTGATGCAGCTTGCGTTCCAACATGACCTGAAAGGTGTGATGTGTTCAGGTAAAAATTCAACTTGAAAATCTAATTTCGAGTTGATTTTCAGTTGCTTGCAGTCAAAACATGGCTGCTTGCATTCAGATTTGTAGTGTTGCACTCAAAAAATACCCAAATGGTTCACTCAGGTAAAAATCTACCTGAAGGTTTGTCGACAGCTCACGTTAAAAGAACTGCTGCTGGTGTTCAAAACGCTACTGGTCGCATTCAGATCTGTAGTTCTGATCTAAAAAATTACCTAAATGGTCCACTCACGTAAAAAAATCTTCCTGAAATGCTGCTCATGCCAAAAAATTAACCGAACTGTATATCTTGTGTTAAAATTTAGCCCTGAAACTAAGAGATGTGGCATAATCTGTGTAATTTTGTGTAAATGTTGTTGTTATTAAAAATGATGGCAATTAGAATGGCCCAGGCCTACATTAAGGTCAAGCGATAGGATATTAACTAGATGAATTCCCATGCTGTGGATGAATAGAGTTTGGAACACCATTCTGAACGGCTCCATATGGGCTTTGCAAATCGCTACCCATGTGTCTCCCACAGATATAAAAATTATCCGCGCAAATTTCCAAGACCAAAATTACATTAGGGCCTTGTTTAAGGTATGGGGTAACTAGACAAGTTGCAAAAACTGTCAGATGTTGTGTCCGTCCAGTCCTTTGTTTCCCCGTCTCACTTAGGGGTCTGGGGAATTATGTGTTTCTAAACGCAGAGCCATTATTGAGTTTGCCAGGCAAACACTCAATGCCATGCGCAATAGAGGAGCCCCAGACTAGAAAAAACAATGAGCTTGGAGAAAAAGTTCATTGCATCAGGGACATTGTGTTTTTATTTCCGAAAATAAACACTTTTGGGGAGAGGATGCGGTTGTTTTTGGAAAACCAAAAAAAGTGCTGACTCGCGTGTTACACTGTCATGCCCTTGAAGACCAACAGTCATACTTTTTTTGCAGCAGCAGCTCATATATATGTATTTAAGTCATTTTAGTAGCTACGGGATAGTTGTTATCTTCTTAAACAGACCACCAAACCCCTCTACTAACTGATAGCAGTTTCCCCCTTGATATCTTCTAAAAGTCTTCCTCTGTTTCCTTGTTATCCTTGTTTGAGCAGTCGAAATAATAGATTTCCCTATCCCTGTATAATTTGTACGAATGGTAGCTTACATTTAGAGGATTCCATGGTTTCTGGAGAACAAATGGGTAGATTGTTTACTCAATTGTATGGGGAGAATTTCCTGGAGGATTATTGCTGCTCCTCTGAAAAGCTATTCAAAGCTTGTGACGCCCTGAGTGTAATAGTCTCAAGTTGTGGTGAGTCTTTATCAGAGTTTTTTTGGCACTGGATAAAGTTGGTTAGATGACCAGATATTAAGGCTTGCTCAAGTGAATAGCTTTTAGAACCCAAGCAGCTAATTTTGAACTTGGTCCTTGCTATAAGGAGTGACCTGTGAAGCTCTTGCAATATCGGGAGATACGATCCAATTTTTTCTTTTTAGAAATTAATTTTGCTGTGGAATAAAAGAGTGCTCTGTGGTCGCAAAGGAGATGAATTCTAAATTGTAGCAGCTTGAGTGAGGTGTGCTTATTATCAGGAACGCAAGAGGCACCGTTTTTGAAACATCATTCATCAGTACATTACATCTTATGCTTTCCCTTAATATGCTCATTTGGTGGACCATTAAGTAGATCAATAATGTTAGTTACGTTTTGAATTTTTTTTTAGCACCTGGGAAATTCAATACTTTGCAAGAAACAAATGCAATATAAGAGAATAATTTCAGGGGTGCGATAAATCACAATACCCTGCACAAATCTAGGGTATTTTCAAAGAGCAAAACTCAAGACACCAACTATGATGGATAGAAAAGTATAGGGTAGCATACACTGTTGCGGAATATGGGGCCCTCACTTCATCTGCACCAGAAAATCATTTCACAAGTTATATCTTCTATTTGGGAGTCTTTTCTCTCTAGGAAATTGTGTGAAAACAAGCAGAACTAAGAAAAACCGTTAGTGTTCCAGGACTCAAATTCATAGGGATGATGGCCGAGTAACCACATAAAGTTCAGGAAAAAGCTAAAAGGTGCTGGTGAAAACCACCCCGTGTACGGCTACTGAATACATAATCAAGGTGAAGCTAACACAGGCACAGACGTACACAAGTCCTAGGGCATCAGAATTTCCAAAAGGGCAGCACAGGGGTTTTTGAAATAGGAGTAAAATAGATGAATCCTGTCGAAGTCAGTAGAGTTATTGTTCCAAAAAGCAAGCGGCCTAAAATGTGAATCAGTTGAATGAGGGAGGAGAAGATACAGTGACCCTCTTGACGTTCCATTTTGATCCTTCCATTTTTTCCTTCACCTGAAATACTCCGCGGGACCTTGGCAAGTGTGGTGAAATATCATACAGTGCTCTGGCATAATTGAATTGTAAGCCGCAGTTTAAAGAGGGGTCCAGCTGGGTCAACCAAGACTATACACCAGGAGCATGAAAGCAAATTCTTCATGTGGCCCTCAGAACATTAATTGCGAGAGCTTGCTAAGGTCTGTACCAGACTAGTGTCTCCTGATATGTTCCCCGTCAACATATTCCTGCAATGTTCACTGAGCTAGAGTAAATTAGCATTGGACGCAGGAGGACCACACTATAAAACCACATTGGTTGGGCACAGCTGGAAGAAGGGGCAGAGAATTGGAGTGAATCCCACATGTCTATGGTGTTTACTTCCCTAAACCCAAGTCAGCTAACCTACATCGCTCAGTGCTGATGTAGCTGTGAAAGAGAAGATGGAAACGTATTGGTTAAACATAATACACTGTCTTTACAGTGGTCCTTAGTTGAGCTGCTGCTCTCTCTGTGGGTAGATATGCCAGATGTGGCCTCAGTAGGGATTGGAATGGTGTTATGGATATGGGCAGAGACAGAAGTAAGATGGGAGGGGGCCCGAGCAGCATGCACCCCACAAAAATACATTCCCTGGTTACTGGTCTGTATTGGGTGGACACCTGGCGACACATACATAGCGACAAGAGAGAGTTTACCTTCCTATCGGCGGTACATAAATCATTCTCTAGGCTCGACTATGTCGGCTTAATCTTGGGCGCCGGTTTTTGTCGTATGTGAGGCTACTATACACCGACTTGACAGCGTCGGTCCACGTGGCGGGTGCGGTGTCGCCTGGCTTCTCCATTCATCGTGGCACCAGGCAGGGGTGCCCCCTGTCGCTCTATTTATTTGTCCTGGCTATTGAGCCGCTCGCGGCTTGGGTGCGCATTGATGCTCAGCTGGAGGGGTTCGAGTGGGCTACTGGTCTCTCGGATAGGAGCGCATTATATGAGGACGATGTCCTTTTTATTAAATGGCCTTGAATAAGTCGGGGCCACGGATCCTGGAGATCATGCACATTTTTGGGGAGGCGCCTGTGCTCTACATGAACCCTCGTAAATCTACGCTATGGGTGCTGGGGGCACGGGACGGGGTAGGTGCATGGGCGTCTACATTACAGGCGGCGGTGGGGGGGGCCTCAAATATCTGGGTGTTTTCCTCTCAGACGTGACAGAGGTGTTGTGGGAGCGGAATGTGGTGCCAGTTTGGGAGCGCGTACAGGCGGATATCAAAATCTGGACCCGTATGCCATTAACGATCTATGGCAGGTCAGCAATATTCATAATGGTCCCACTTCCCCGCCTGTTATATCAATTGCAGAACCACCCGTACCCGATCGCACCCGGATGGTTCCAGCTGGTCAACTCAACACTGGGGCAGTTACTTTGAGGGGGAGGAGCAGTGCGCGTCACTTTGCGTACATGCTTTCTCTCCACCTACTGTGGAGGACTAGCGACCTCCGATATCCTTTCATATTATCAGGCCTCGCACCTGTTGGTCCTCAAAGAGTGGTGGTATGGGGACAGGGGGTGGGGGATCAGGCCTATGATGTGGAGCGGTACATTATGGGGCAGTCCACTCTCCATACAATACTTTATTCCTCTGCGTTGCGTGGCACATTGCCGCCGGAGAAAAAATAGTATTCCAAATTTTGCTGCAATCCCTGAAGCGCATGGGGTGGTGGAAAACACTTACGGAAGAAACCCCCCCTGTGGCATAATGGGCGTCTGCCTGCCTTGGCGGCTCTACAGGGCTTTCGGGGGTTGGGACGCCATTGGCGCCTCCACCCTGGGCGATGTCGTGCGCGATGGCTCCCTCGAATTGGTTCCCGATTTATAGGTGGAATTTAGCATGCCCCAGTCACAATTCTTCCGGTGTCTCCAGCTCAGACACGCGCTTGCCCCTAGCCTGGAGTGCCTTGACTCTATACCCGAGTTTAGCCCGCTGGAAGCTAAAGTTTTTATGGGTGACCTGGAGACCAAAAAGATATCGAGAATATACCAGACCTTGGTCACTCACAGTGCGTCCCAACTGGGGAAACTACGGGGGCGTGGGAGGAGGATGTTGGGGTCTTGGAGGAAGAAGACTGGAGGGAGGCCTTAGCCACATCACGGGGGCTGCCATAGCCATGCGTCTCCGCCTCATCCAATTTAAATATCTTCACCGGGTCTATTTTACCCGGGTACGATTGTGGGGGGCAGGGCGGATCGCTTCCCCGGAATGGGGCGGATGGCACTTTTTTACATACCGTCTGGCAATGCTTGTCATTAGACCATTTTTGGAGAGGGATATTTGCCTGCCTCTCTGAAGTCCTGGGGTGGTCATTTCCACGTACGCCACAGTTTGCCCTATTGCACGCGATGGAAGGGGTCGGGGGCAATATCTATAAACGGCATTTGTTACAGTTGAACCTCACATTGGCGAAACGTGATATTGCTCAGATGTGGAAAGATGCGCGGGCGCCCTTGGTGGCCGCCTGGAAAAACGGATTGGACTTCTGCATGGGGTTGGAGCGGCCAATCTTTGTGGCTCTGGGGTGCCCGCGTAAGCATTACAAAATTTGGAAGAGGTGGGCTGACTGTAGGGGCTTGTGGCTGGAGCCGCCGGCCGAAACAGACGATATCTCGGTGGAATGAGGGTGGGGATGGGGTAGTTGGGCCTGGCGCAGGGGTAGGGGGGGTGGTCTGTGGTGTGTGTGCGCTCGGGTTGGTGGGTCTTGGTGGTGGTTGCGCAACTCAGGGGGGTGCGGGGGGGGGAACACAGTTGGGGCACATGGGGCTGTTATCCTAAATGACACTCGTTATCGAAAGTACTGGTTGGCTTGTTTTCTTAAAAAGGTCAATTGCTGCCATATAACTGTGTAATGTGATACTGCAGTGGACTCTGGAGTGCAGAGCCATGCGCTTTTTGTGCAATTTGACGAATAAAGTTTGTTTTTAAAAAAAACATAACACACTGTCAAAAAATCCTGTTACTATACAGAAATATAGCACATCCGCAATAGGTGAAAGAGATGTGGCCACAGATAACCAGGAAGACAGTGGAGGGCAACAACATTATGGTGCCACATATCTATGGGTTGCTCGTATCCTGCCGGTGCACCGCTCACTCTGGTTCCTGGAGTCCCATCTCTTGCAACTACGGCCCATGGGCTCACGGTACTCCTTACTCCACTCCTTGCTTCACTGAAGCAGCTAGACCCTCAGTGCCTGAATATCCTCACAGGCTAATCGCCTGTGAGGATATACAGGCACTGAGGGTCTAGCTGCTTCAGGTGGGTTCAGGTGGAAGGCTAGGTTGAGTGCCTTCCAGAATTATAGGAGAGAGATTGAGGTCCGGATGTGAAGTGGGAGGTTGTTCCAGGATTTAGCCGTGTGGTAGGAGAAGGAGCGTCCACCACTGTTGCTTGGGTGGATGTGGGAGATATGCGAGAGGGAGGCAGAGCACAGATGTATGGGCGTTAGTGGATGTTCAGGCAGTGGTTGAGGTAGGCTGGTCCTTGGTTATGCAGGGCTTTGTATGTGTGGATCAGCATGAATTGACATCTCTTCCGTATGGGGAGCTAGTGGAGTTTACTGAGGTGAGGGGTGCTGTGGGTCCGTATTGGGGAGATCGAGGAGGAGTCTGGCCGCTGATTTCCTTCCGGTTTGCAGTCTCTTCAGGAGGTGAGTGGTGAATCCTGCATATGCATTGCCATAGTCCGAGCGTCAGGTGACTAGGGCTGGAGTAACGAGCCTTGAGGCATGCCGCAGATGATATTCTTAGTTTCCAAGATGAAGGTTGGAACACTGCCAAGAGGCGCACAAACCAACAACTCTATGCAGTCCTTTCCATCTTCTTCCCCCTTCACCTTGGCAAATATGTGTAGAATGACTTCCTGTAGTTAAATTAACTGGAATTTTGGCTCTACAAGCCACTGTTTTAAAGTATTTCCTTTAAACACACCGTTTCACACAAATAGGTCGTGCTGGCTGTCATATGTATAACTGTCAATTTTCCACTGGCTCAGATATTATATTGTGGTGCTCCCCCATCCTGTTTTTTAACTTGAGCCACTGTAACGTCTCCTTCTATTAAGATAACAATAAGAACGTGTTGCTAGTGATGCTGCTAAGATCCCCCTACAAGTATGTCGGATACTGAGAATATATTTGCTACTCCAAAGCATGGGTGTCTAAATGGGGCAACTCTCCCACTGATATTAGATCAAATATAAATGATATGCATGCCTATTTTACCCAAAGCACCAGCCTCTCACAAAAGGTTACAGGTACTCATAAAGTCAGGTATTCAGTATAATTAATGTATATGAAATTAATCATCATTTACGTCCATTTTCTGTGAATTACTTAAGTGAATTTTAGTTGTGAAAATTCTGAATGTCTGACTTCATCCGGCCATCAAAATTCATCAGAGTTCTCACTATGTATGTGGTGAGCGCAAAATATCCATGCTACTATCTGTAGTTGTAAGTGCAACGTACCCTTCAAATAAAACGTATCCCTTTAGTAATTGTTTGGCATCCTATGAATTACACCTATATGTTTATCTATAGAAACTAATTTCAGGCCATCCCATTAGGGTTACTCGTGTGCCTCTCTTCACATGCATCATCTGTTATGATAATCTTCGCAGAAATATAGGTCTGTGTTACAGCCTCTTATGAACAGGGTGCAGCGTTTCTGCAATGTACCACGTTTCTTCGACAGTAACAACATCTGGGCCATCCTCTGACAACAGGGCTGGCAAGCCTGGGCTTGTACACCTAAGACTACTGGCACGTGCTCATGCACTGCACCAACCTTTCGCTTTATTCACGTGTCCACCAGCTGCCTCACACGTTAAGCAGAATGCTGCATCCATCATGAGCTTCCGGTGTTTGGGATTGCAATGGCTAGGCCTTAAGGAGCCTGGCTTTACATCCACCCTGATTTATCATACCCTCAAATCCATCCAAACAACAACAATATTGGGATTTTTGAGAATTAGATTCCTCAAATATGAATTAAAAAAATGTAATCAATAATAACAAACAAAAAATACAAGATACATATATGAACATACAATATTCAGCCATAAACATTACAAAAGACTTATAGGATCTCATTAACAGGTTAGAAAAAACCCAGATATATCAAGTAAACTATAGTCAGAATTGAGATAACGACTTTAGCAGTACAGCCTGCAGCTCTGCCATTTCCCAGTCACATTTTGCCAGTCAAAACCTGTCGAAGTAGGACTAGGGGAAGTGCTTGGTATCTGGGGGAAAACTGCACGGCTCAGTGCGAGGCAAAGCTTTCAGTGATACCTCGGCATTTTCAGTAAGGTAACTCTTAATCCGGTTGGAATTTTGCACCCATAAATTATCCTCCACAACAGCTATGACCTCCCCTTCAGTCGTAATATTGCTTGCAATGACAAAGGGCCTACTAGACCAACCCGCCAGCCTGCTACGTGGAGTGCCAAAACAGAAAAAAATGTTATTGGTGAATCCAAGTCAGTATCCCTATATGGATAAATACATTCTTATGTCCTTCAATTACTGTCCTACCTCGGCTCCATGCGTGAGATGACTAGGTCTAAATTCGTAATAAAGTAACTATTTTAATTAGTGATTCCTCAAATCCGATAATCATTTGACTTGCCCCAAGCCTCAGAAAATCAATTTCCAGATTATACACTTGATCCACTGCCTTAGTTGTGCAACTTCTTTCTTTAGTAAGAATTCTGGATTATCGACCAACTGGCCAGGTCACGCTCTACCAGCACAGTCTGGCTTGTTCCAGACAGCCACTTTTGCCACGCTTATCAAGCTTCCTTAATTTCTTTGTTTTTTCTCTATGCAAAGAGACTGCAGTGTTTGCCCATAGCTTTGCACAGAACAATAAAGGTTTGAGGTGGGATAACACCTCAGTTTTCCATCTAGTACTATCAGTGGGGTGCCATTGTCTACTACAAGCAAACACATTAGGGATGTCTTCTTCAAACTCTCACACCTTTACTCTGGACCCCTTGCTATGTCTAAACACTAATAAAACCGCTGGTATCACTGTGGTCTGGCAAACCTGAAGGCACTCCATCACAGTGTCTCTCGAAGCCTCAAGATAACACTGACCACACCACCTGCCATGTGGTCATGTAGCTTTAACTTTCTGTACCAAGTTCCTATAGATGGGATTCACTGAGCGGTGTATTCCAAGGTAACCATACAATGGGTCTATGTCTTGTTGATATCGGAGACTGGGAAGCAAGGGCAGTTCGAATGGAACCAAAGCCTGGGGTTGCTTCTGCAGGCTGCCATAACTAGGCTACCACACACTTGCCTTTCCAGCCCCAGTACTCCTTAATCAGAAACAAATCTCAAAAATCATATTTGTAGGTATCATAGTATTAATAACCAAGTGGCATCCGGGGATCCTCACTTGGCACGCAATACCCTCTATGTCCTCGACATGATGATAGTGTAATTTGTAAACAAGAGAAAACGGAGACTCTGACCATCCACTACGGAGATGTCCACAGCTAACACTTGTGGAGCAACGTAGACATCACCAATTCATCCATTAAAATGCAAAGCATTCAGTCAGTTTGCTGAACCTAACATGCAGTCTTTAATTTGCATATTGCCTCGACTCCTGCAAGAAGTGAGGGATCAACTCCATTTACCAAAGCTTCCGCCACAACAGAACCTTTTAATGGAGCCATGGGTAATCTAAAATCAATCAGGCCAAAAGGAGAGCACTCTTGTGCTCAGTAAAACTAGCAATCATCATTTGTAGAAGAAAGCCCTGCTCCACTGAGTAGATTCCCTTCGCAATCCTAACCTGCAGCATACATTCAGATCCTCCTCTTCCACACTCTCCTGCACCCTGGGCGAATGAACCTTTAGAAAACATTCCAATCACCCACCAAGATAGAATTCCTGTTATTTCTGAAGGAAAACAAGTACCAAATACTACAAAAAGGCTCAACGACATGAACCTTGATTGCTTCAGTCCCTAACTTTCACCCAATGCCACCTAACTTGGATCCATCCTAAACCACTAGTTCATCCTCAAGGAGCACATTGCCATAAAAACAAAAAAAGCCTGGTACCAGCTCCTTCCACTAAAGAAAGTGAAACTGTTCTTTCCTGAAAGCAGCTTCAATACTGCGGTTCAATCTCTGCAACGCTTGAATTTGGAAGGTGGAAACGCCCTCCTCCGTGGCATTCCACACTGATCACATCACCCACATCCTGAAGGGACTCCACTGGCTCCCGTTGCCAGCCCACATTATCTTCAAAACCAGCTTTAAAGCCATCACAATCAACACTCCCACCTATTTGACTGACTAGCTTGCTATCTCTGGTGCACTGTAGTAGGTTATTCCATAAATAAAAGAAGATCTCTGAACAGCTTCCAGTTTAAGTTATCAGAATAAATTGTTTATTCAGGAGAAGTAAAAACCCACGACTGACTTGGTTAGTCATCCAAGGTAAAATGCATCATACAAACCATATTCTAGACCTACATATGTCATTGGAGAACATAGAGTACCTAACATTCTTTAAAGCAGAGGTATTCAAACTTTTCCAGGTCGAGCCCCCCCCCGATGTTGCCCCCCCCACCACCCGACCGAAACCTCGGGAATCCGGCACACCACATGTTCGACTGCAACGCGCACACCATGGGCCATATCCGGCAAACAATGCTCAACACAACAAGAGTGCCTAGCAAACTGCAGGGTTGTGAGTGGGTGTGGCGAAACGACAGGCGTACCACACAGCTCAAAACACAATCCTCCAAGGCAAAGGAAGTCATCACAACCCTCCCCATCCATCATGTACACCTTGTCATCCACCAACTCCCCCACCATTCATTCCGTCCCTCCATCTGTGCCCCATCCACATCCAAACCCCTTCAACCACTTGCAAACCCATCCACTATCCATCCCTCCATCCATCATCTCACCCATCCATCCCTCCATCCATCATCCATCCATCCATCCCTTCACCCAATCCATCCCCTCACCAATCCATCCACTCTTCCACCCATCTATCCAACCACTCACCCCTTCACCCAAGCTATCCTCCCACTCATCCATCCACTTCTCCATTCATCCATCCACTCTTCCACCCATCCACCCACCCTCTCACCCATCCCCCACCCACTCATCCATCCACCCAGTCACTCATCCGTCCACCCACTCAACCCCCCACTCATCCATCCACCCACCCATCCATCCCTCCCGCTCTCCACCCTCCCCCCACTCATGCATGCACTCTCTGACCCATCCATCTCCATGCTCCTCTCCTCACCCATCCATGCACACACCTGCCCATCCACTCTACCAATCATTCATCCATGTACTTAATTTATGCATCTATGCAAAGTAAAGACAATGAAGGGCTCATTAAGTGTAAACTGGAGACAGATTAAAGCGGTTATAAATTCCCTCATTTAAACATTTTAACATTTTTACTGGCAGCTTGTGAGAAATGGATTGTGTTGCAGGGTGACAGCGCCTAACTAAGGAAAAACACTCCCACGCGCACAGTTTGGGAAGCACTGACCCATACAAAGGAACGGGCACAAAGGGAAGATCGGAGTGGAGCGCACGCCCCCCTGGGATGGTGCCGCGCCCCCCCAGGGGGGCGCGCCCGACAGTTTGAAGAATCCTGCTTTAAAGGCATATAACACAACAATGAACACTACCTACTACACATCCCCCTTTTATCAAGGAAATTAAATAAAGTTTGAAAGTAAAAACTAAAATACATTCCAATAAAGAAAAGAAATAAGAAATTGAATAAGAAAAGTTAAACAATACTATACATTAGTCCATGATATAATCTCGAAAGCGAAGAGGAGCATTTCTGATCCTAACTGAACCATTAACTCTACCCCTACCCTCTCCTTCCCCTCTAAGAGGAATAACAGAATGCGAAGAAGACTGAGCAGTAATGTCCACAGAATCACCACAACCACATGCCAAAGGATTGGAAGAAATGACAGGCTGTGATTGACAACTGGTATCCTGACTGGTAGGAGCAATAATGTTATCAGCAACACCGAACCAATCTGAACAGGAGTTGTCACAAATATTAGAATCATTTTTAGTTTTACAGATTATGGCAGCAACCTCTGTCTTGTAACATAACAGCCATACGAGCAACTTTTAGAATTTGAACTGGTGAAGAAAATTTAGACTGGACTTTAGTAACTTTTACAGGCTTCCTTATGATAACCCAATCACCTGGGAAAAACTGTTTGTCAGATACATGCATGTGTTTGTCATAATTTCTCTGACCTTCATGAAAGAAAACATGAAGACGTGCTACAATGACACTGGTAGTTTTGTCACTGACGCTATTGCTTGTTAGACACTATTACTCCAAAAAGTCATAGGAGCAAATAAAAAAAAAAGCACTGTCAAGGCCATTAGTTCATGCCTTTAGGACATTCTGTTTTTGACAATGGCATTTGGCGAATTTATACAGCATTGGCAAAATGCTGTGCTGTAGGGCCAAAAAAAAGAAGAATGTGCAATGGCGTGCTCACATCATTTTGTAAGCATGCGCAGACGTGATGACGTGAGTGCACCCATTCGTCAATACAAAATGATGTGGCATTATAAGGCATTTTTTATTTCCCCAATCCTTCACAGCTCAGTAAATTAAAATAATAAAAATAGAAGTAGTACGAAATAATTTGTATAATGGCTGTCAAGCTGACAGCAATTTGCTGTAATTAAAGCCTACTGAGTAACAACACATTTAACAGGGGGTGTCCTCATGGGAGGATACAAAATGAGACATGGCCCCTAAGGAGGGGTTATTAGAGCCTATTGACCAATGAAAAGCCAGTTTCCAAAGGACAGAGACAATAGCCTATTAAAAATATGGGCGGAGAGTGGGCGAAGCTCCAAGTCCATAGCTGAATACAGCATGCCTTGCAGAGCAGCACATGCGCTGCCCAGGCTTGACCTAAAAAGTAGGCCCCTAAAAGTGAGCAGTAGAAGGATTCAATCTGTTAATCCTCATGTTAAATCTCTGTCTAAGTTTACATATATCACTGAACTTGGGAAAAATACAAAAAAATACACCTTGAACACTGCATTTCAAATGAAACATGATTTAGGTGGCGGTAAACACAGCCACTTGTTTCATAAAAATAAAAACAATTCAAGTAAATGTCTAAAGGTCATTGAGAATGTAATGCCTAATGCAACTCAGTCTTTAACTAATGTTCGTCCTTCCTTGCAAGAAACACATGTTGGCCTGAAAGGGATGCCGCAAAGTATTTAATCTCTAAATTGCAAATGGAGCATTTCTGACGCCTGTGAATGTCCGTCATAGGGATTCAAGCGCTCCGAGACAGAGCGGATGCTCTTATTCACTGTTAGTATTTTCAAGAACAGTGGTTCCAAGACAGGGGGAGGATAGCGTGAAAAAATGAAATCTAGATCAAATGAATTCTATATACACTGTCCAGCCGGACAGTGTATATAGAATTCATTTGATCTATATTTCATTTTTTCACGCTATCCTCCCCCTGTCTAGGGACCACTGTTCTTGAAAATAGTATACGTACCCATGGTCCCTGACCAATTGCTTCATTGGGTTTCCCTTGTGTTCTGTAACCTTATTCACTGTTAGAGCAGTTTCAGTACTATGTTAAAAAGTACACCGTCGCTTGTTTAATGTTCTCCAGCACACATGTGCAGTACCACGGAGTTACTTGATATCCTCATGACATGTACACCACTAACGGCCTTCTTAGAAGTATTAGGGTCAATCCAATATAGGTAACAGAGATAGGGTCCGCAATGTGGAAAATTACAGCACCCTCTCTTTTTTCTTCGCACAAATTCCTGCAACTATAACATGGAGGAATGTGGCCAGGAAAAATGGGGTCGGTAACGGGAAAAAGTGCACATTTTGGGTGCAGTAAAAACGACAGCCAGATGTTTCCCCACATTCTAACCCCATTCGCACTGAATGAGGGACGTAAAAACATGTAGTAATACCACAAAATGCAGCAGATTTCCTTCGGTGACTTTACTGCCCGGTGAATCTGCAGTACTCAACATACTGGTTCACTCAACTGAGGCTAAGTATTTAGAGATTAGGGATATGTACATATTCGATATTAAAGTCTAAGTTCGAGAGTATTTTAACCAGAGGCTTTTTCTCATCGTATGTTTGAAAAACATCAAGTTCTCTGGGCCACGGCACTGGCCCAGTACTAAAAGGCAGAATAGAAGTTCCTGTTGAGCGCACTCAGGTTTACCTATGAACAAGTGAGCCTTTAACACAAGAACACTGTTGGTCTAAGACATGGGTGTTCTAGTGGCACTGCACACATCAGGAGGAGAGCTCACAGATAAGCCCTAATTACACACGACTGCATCAGTTTCACTGCTAATCGCAGGCTTTGCCCTTGAAGGATGTTTTTGAAAACTCAAGTTACCAGAGGAATCTCTTCACCAGCCCTAATTTCAACAAACCCGTCCCTAATAGAGGGTAGGAATCGGTGCTTGTAATGAAATAATGGAAGTACATGTACTTGTTTGTTCCTGAGAAGTGGTTGTGCTCTCAAATTAAAAGTACTGCACCTTTGCTGAAAAGTGCTGGTACTCTCACTCTCAAAAAAGGAGGGGCAGATTAGTACTGGACAGTACCGGCCAACTTAAAGCACTGGTAATTGACACATAAGGCAAATGGGGTTGCTATTTTAAACCGCACATCACAGAGTTAAACCAATTGTAATATAGGCAAAGGTAAATTGAATAAAGCAACTATGGCTGGGGTGCTCCTAAGGTGTATGACACCTACCCACCAAAGTGTCAATCAGTCCTAGGATTCAAATGAACCCAGGTCAAACATATGTATGCACAACACCCGAGCACACCATATTGTTGTTACAAAATCAAGTGATGTAAGTATTTTTCTAGAACAGTCAATGAAATCTCAGCATCCAGTGAGTTTCTAAATCCCAAAAAGTCTCAAAAGAGTATCCAAACAAATCTTCTTAGGTTGAGATCTGGTTTTAATATCCACAGTTCATAAGAGGAAAGACAGCAGCCGACGCGCGTTTCGCCCGCAGGGCTTTTTCAAGGCTATTTATTCACTCTTCTCAGATGGATGGCTATAATCCCCCAGCAGATAATAGCGAAAAATGACACTTGCTGTGAAGTTATGTGTTTTATATTTTCGCTCATCAATATGATAGTTGTGGCCCCAACAGCATTAAGGCTTATCCTCTTCCAAAGTCACCACTCAATGTAAGTGTTCAGATCCATCCTATTAACTGTGTAATCCTCCCGAATCTTGATACATCCACGGTTACACTCGTCCTTGCATCCAGTACGAATAGCGTAGAGCCGAATGGTGCTTCTTTCTCCTGTTTGGTCACCAAGGATTACGCTTATTGATGAGCAAAAATATAAAACACATAACTTCACAGCAAGCGTCATTTTTCGCTATTATCTGTTGGGGGATTATAGCTATCCATCTGAGAAGAGTGAATAGCCTTGAAAAAGCCCTGCGGGCGAAACGCGCGTCGGCTGCTGTCTTTCCTCTTATGAACTGTGGATATTAAAACCAGATCTCAACCTAAGAAGATTTGTTTGGATACTCTTTTGAGACTTTTTGGGATTTAGAAACTCACTGGATGCTGAGATTTCATTGACTGTTCTAGAAAAATACTTACATCACTTGATTTTGTAAAAACAATATGGTGTGCTCGGGTGTTGTGCATACACAAAGCACTGGTAATAGTGTTTTGAAATTAATATATTTTACAGTTAACTGTGGAATATCCTCTCTTTCGCACGAAACCTGTATAAAGGAGGAATTAGAGTCCTGGAGAGCATGGACCAATAACATTACAAATATCAAAGCAAACATATATTTAACTAGGTATGGGTGAGCGGAAAAAAACTCACACAGACGCCTGCAATCACTGTCTAAACACCTGTGTCTAATGTTCCTACTCTAGTAAACTGCAATAACTTTCGATTTCAAATCATTTTTATTTATTAGGTATTTTCAATAGAAAAACTTCAATACTTTATTACACTTGATACATATTAATGTCTGATGGAACAGCCACCAGTGTGAACAGCAGATACATTAAAAACAATTGCTGCATGAACAAATTAAGTTACAGCTACCTTTTCAATTACATTTCTTTCGGATAGTGCATGCTGAAAGGTCAATCTGTTGAGATGTAATGATACACGTTGAAGCAGGCTTTCTGGGTTCACAACACAGCCCTTAGTTAATAGGTGGAAATCTGTGGTTTCATGTTTATTTATTGCAATGCTACTAGAGTTCTACAGCAGAGAAAGGGACTCTGGTTCCATGTTACCACATGTCCAAAACCACAGCACTAGCTTTAACTGCGACTTACATTCATCCATAAGTGTGTCTGTGCAAAATGAAAAGCTGCAGACAGACGCTATGTTCACCTTAGAGATTTTATTTCTAATTAGCTGTACATTATTTGCAACCAGATTTATTTCTCCATCAGAGAGAGAGGTCGAAGCAAGGGGGTAGGCTGACGATTTGCTCAGGGAATAAAATACTCCCTCGTGTAACTTAAAAATTGCAAGTGGCCTCGGAGTTCTGTGACCTTTTAAAGGGATTTGCCCTTTGGCCTCGTTCTTTTATTTGGTAATAAAGGTCTTCGTAACATGCAATATCCTCATAAAGTACAGTAGGGTATACTTTATCACACAAAAATCACGATATATCAGACTCTGTAATAATTAACATATGGTGCCGTCCCCAAAATGGGTATGAATAGATTCCGTACACAATTGTCTAGCACTAAATCGGCGCCTGGGGTGCACACTGACAACAGAAGTGGTCTGCGCCCACCAGACCAAAAAATACATTATATTATACTGACTATTTAAATTACCGTGCCCGGATTAAATACAATATATGTGTGGTTTTTGATATCTCAATAAATGAAAATACAAAACCTATTTCAATAGGGTGTCCTACAACGATTACTATGTAGGTATACGGTGCTGCTGGCTCTAAACGGACTGAAGGAGCTGACCTCTCCCCTTCCTTTCCCCCGGCACCTGTGCACACATACACCTGCCCGACCCCTCCTCCACTTACCTTTCTGAAGTACTCGCTGTTCCTCTTGATGCTGAGGCCCTCGGCCCCGCCGCGGAGGATGGCGTCGGTCATTGCTGCCCTCCGTGCCCTTGTGCTCGGTGCTCTGTGTGCCACAAGTGTCCGTCAACCTGTTGCGCTCTACGGGAGAGTCGTAGCGTTCAGCTCTGGCTCGGCACTGAACCGAACTCCTCCTCTCACCCCTCCCACGGTTCTCGATGGTCACGCCCATCTCCTCCCCTGCCGTCCGGACTCCTCCTTGGCAGGAAGCCCCAGTGTTAGCTTTACTGCTGACATTGTGACGTTAAGCTAGAAGAAGCTCTAGAACACCTCCCCCCAACCAGCGCACGACTTTCGGATTGAACATAATTTCCGTATCTCTTCCCTTCCGCAGACATTCCATCCCATAACTCCGCCCCCCGTGCCCACCCCCTAATGAATATTCAAAAGCCTGTCTATTGAAAAGGAGGACGGACTCGTTCTTTTCAAGCAGCGAGCATCCAGCCCTAACAGGAGAGACGTCATTGTTACACGCCCTGCCCTCTCGCCCTCCGAGGCTCGTGGTGGCGCTCTTCGTTACCCTGGCAACGCGTAATCAGTAACTAGGCCTAGTGATGAGGAAAGAGTACACTGGCAAACAAACACCACCGCCCTCCCCTTTCCCGCCCTGTGACTCAGCCTTAGGGATTTGTGTTCTCTGCTCCCAGTTTCATATCTCGTACTGAGCCGAGAGAGGCTTAAAGTGGATGGTCTTTGATGTGCGGCCGGGTTTCCGAGTGGATATGGAAGAGCGACTCTAGAGTTAAAAGTGTTTATTTTAAGAGGAACACAGCGGATACAAAAAGGAATACACAAGCCAGTACACAGTGGACTCGAGAGGCTTTCCAAATTGATAATCATTATGATTCTGGCTCTAACTCACAAATAATTGCACTGAATAAAATCAAAGTAAGTACACCAAAATAAATTAAACCACAGTAAGTGTTCCCAATATCTCTAAATAACACAAAACCAATAACAATGTGTAATATAATAGACAACGTGAAAGCACTCTGACGTTAAATACATTATGTAAAAATACATATCCCAGTATTAGAAATACAAAATAAAATTAAAATGCAGGCCCATAAAATTGGGGTCAAGAGGTGGCAGCAGAAAGGGGGCGAAGTCACTCAGGAATTGAGTCATCAGGAACTGAGTCCTACAATCAACATGTATTTATTTTTTCCAAAACGTCATAAGTCTGCCCCTAAATAAATTGGCACAAAGGACAAATGAAACAATAATGCTGTTCCGGTTTATTCAATTGATCAGAAACAAGACACTCATTTAAACTATCTTGCAGAATCAAGGCACCTGCGGCAGAGTTATTTTGCAAATTACAGTGCTGGACTGGCCAGTCGGCAGCCTGGCTCTGCCAGATGAACCAGTTTGAAAGCTGAAAGGACCAGTGTATGGGCTGTTTTTAGGTTTTGCCTGGCGAAAGCTGCGCTTTCTGCGCAGCTTTTTCGCGCAGGCTAAAACCTGATGAGAACAGTAGTGTGGCTTTGGTTCGGCCCTCGTCATTGATTGGCTGGCTCCGTAAACGGAGCCTTGCCATTGGACGAGGGGCCTGTCCGTCAATGCCGGACCAGACACGGGGGCGTTCCCGACATTCTTTGGCTTTTGCCGACGTCACGGGACGCCGGGAACGCCCCCGTGTCTGGTCCGGCATTGCCGGCACTTCTGCGTCTCTCCTGCCCCGTGACTGGCCGGCCGGCCAATCCTAGCGCGGCCGGCCGGAAGTGCCCGCCCCCCGCAGCCCGGGGGAAGAAGGAAGACGGCAAGAGTATACGGAGCTCGCCTGGCCGGGACCCTCAGCAGAAGTTGCAGATAGGTATGTGCGGTTAATGGGTTGGAGATTACAACTCGAGCTCTTACCTAGTCTGTTTTCCTCAAAAACGCCAAATATACGATTGCAACGACAGAAATAAACCCGCTTGCCTCTGCGAGTACAATTCCTGCCGCTGCTCTGAATTGTGCTTCCTGCCTGCAGTCCTGAGCACACGTTCCTACTGGCCCCACTTCACTGCTTCTGTTTGTTAGCTGCATTTCCCCCAAGTGTAACATCGGCCGTGCCTCACGTCCCTGGCTGCTGCCTGCGGTTGCTGCTCTACGGTGCTGCTGCAGCCCTGAGATGCCTGGGACAACCGCCTCCCTCGCGGAAACTGTTTCAAGCCCTTGACTTTCCTGTGATAACCTACTGCATTCTGGGGGTTGTAGTCTTGAATTGCCCATATTGAGCTAATTAGTCTAACACACCTAAAACTGTGATTTATCGGTGAAAAGTTCAGGACTGGAGACTGAGTCCCTGAGGACCCAGAGGGAGTCGGTCACCCTAGTGGCACTCATGGGTGCTCCCCCTTGGAAGCTTGCACGTTAAAGGTGCCTATATGAATCTTAACGCTCATCCCGGGTGCCTCTAGTACCCGTAGGTGTTACCACTGTGTCCTGCTGCTGAGTAGTAGCATGTTTGGATATTTAGCGGTGCTTGCTGGTACTGCCCCGACAGATGCACCTGGATTTCATTCCCTCTGTCTTTAGGAGACGTCTCCTGGTGATGCACACGTCGCAGAGTGCTGCACCTAGTTGTTTCCCTTCGGCCTACCTCGGGTTCACCCCTAGGTGCCTGGAATAATGAATGTATGTAGCGCCTCTGGGCCTGCTGCCTTCCAGCACTACCTCAGGGTGATGTTCCTCAGTGCTGCGCCTCTAGATGGCCCTGGACGCGCCAGTCACCGACTCTCGTTCGTGCCCCTGGGCGGGTCTCCCGTGTACTGCTCCCGGGGTAGCTAGGCACTGCTCCGCGCGCTCATCCCCTGCCCGCGCCTCTCCCAGGGCCGGTGGGCGGCAGGCACCTGGGAAGCCTTCAGTGTGGAATGTCGGGGGAGCCGCGGAGCCGTGGGGCGGTGCCAGGGGAAGGAATGCGGCGGCACTCGATGTACCGTGCCCTCTGAACCCTGGACGAGGGAGGAAGCGGAGGCACATACCGGAGAACACTGAGCAGGACCCGACCACCACAGGCCGAGTGACCCCCTGCCCTCCCCCCTCCGCACACTCGAGCAGCCACACTGATGCCCCACACTGATGCCAGGGTCTGCTGCGACACTCCAATGCCACCATACCCGCACACTGGCACTCCCACACCGCCTCTCCAAAACGACGCCATCCGCACGCAAGCACTCCTACACAAATAACCTCGGCAAACACTGCCACCGAAAGACCTTTCCACCTTCCAATCCGGCACCGCAACCTGCCCACCCCCCAGTGACACCCGCGCGCTGGCGCCCCCCTGACTACTTCTCAGGGTTGCACTGGGGTCGCAATCGGCCCGGGCAGCCCAAAAAAGCGGCCCACATTCGCAGATAGCAACGATGACAAATGCCACCATTGCATACGTAACGTTTGTTCTTGTGCTTGAGTGTCTGCCATGTTTTGCAGTATTATACCTCTACTTGTACTTTGTACGCTTTTGTAACTTGCACACATGCCACTTTCTCCTCCTGTAATGTACCGTTCGCTACCTCTTGTATTTTGTTTGCTCACAATTGTCACTTTTGCCTCATGTAACTTAACGTTTGCTTTTGTGTAATTTGTTTTCATGTAATTCTCTCCTCATGTATCATTTACTGTTCCTATTGTGAAGCGCTCTGACATCTTCGGGTAAAGTCAGCGCTATATAAAAACGCATACAAAAAAAGTAATTTGAAGCTTATAGGGCCAGTAATTAAATAGGAAATTAAAATTCCAAAGAGAAAAAAATAAACGTTAGAAGCACAGAGTTATCAAAAACACTAGGAACTCGCTTTTAATTGTGTTTTTTATCCATACGTTTGCTGAGGATATTTTGATGAATGTTTACTGGGGCACATGATCTTGCACAAACCTAAACTGCCTTTACACTCACCATGGGGGTTTATGATATTCATTTTTTTCAGTGCTTCAGGGAGGCCCTCCAGTGTTCTTGTGGCTAGCATCATGAGAGCTTTCTGAGAAAGGGAATGATGCTAATGAGTAAATGCAAAAAGAAATAAACAATAGTGCTTTCCTTACATGCAGTTTTATATAGCATGAGCCAGACCCAGAGGCATTGGAGCGCTTTATCGGAGCACCAGATAGCATTACAGAGGGTCATATTTTTTTGTTGGTTCATGTAAATTAAGTGATTTCCCCAGAATCACAGGATGTCGAACTGACGCTGGGACTTGATCCTGGTTACTGATAAGTAGACGCTAATGGCTTCCCATCAGCAGCCCCTTGAAGACACGCAGAGGGAGGCAGGCACACCTCATGCTGTGACAGTGGGAGAGCAGACTATTGTCATTCTGCCTCCGAGGCTAGGTCGCTGGCCTGACTTCATGTGCATGGGGTCATGTTTGTTATGGCTCTAACAGCCTTTCACACTGTGCGCCAGGGGTGGAGTACTTAATGGAAGGGGAAAACAAGCATTTGCAATGCAATTGGTCTCGCATTTGGGACCTTATATGTATTTAGCTCTGGTAGTGACTACGGAAGAGCGTCTCGCGGGCTGAAGCACCAGCATGGACCCACTCGGTGCACTAACCTGTAGCCAGCGAGTACCCGGATGTAGCCTCTGCTGCCGCCGTTTCGTTTGCTGCCCAGGGGAAGAAAATTACCCGGATGGAGCTGCAGCTGTACTGTACAGTTCAGTACAGTAAGCATAGATATAGAAAAGGGACGATAAAGGCATGCATAGGCGCACATTATTCTGCACCTACCCAGACGAGAAAGCCATTTTGGAAGTATAAGTGTTTCATGCACTTGAAAGCAGGAATCGCAGTTATTCACGAAGGCAGCAACTTCCCATCAAAAATGTCTTTATTTTAAATTTGCCTGTATGTAAATTATTTGTAATTATTTTTTCCAGCCTCGTGTAGACATTGCCTGCTTGTGCTCTGCTTGTGCCTCTGTGTGCCCCTGTTGCCTGCTTGTGCCTCTGTGTGCCCCTGTTGCCTGCTTGTGCCTCTGTGTGCCCCTGTTGCCTGCTTGTGCCTCTGTGTGCCCCTGTTGCCTGCTTGTGCCTCTGTGTGCCCCTGTTGCCTGCTTGTGCCTCTGTGTGCCCCTGTTGCCTGCTTGTGCCTCCGTCTGCCCCTGTTGCCTGCTTGTGCCTCCGTCTGCCCCTGTTGCCTGCTTGTGCTGTGTTGGTGTGTGTGGAGGGCTCTGTGTGGCTGTGTGTGTAGGAAGCTTTGTGTGGCTGTGAGTGTGGAGGGCTCTGTGTGGCTGTGTGTGTGGGGGGCTCTGTGTGGCTGTGTGTGCGGGGCTCTGTGTGGGGGTGTGTGTGGGGCGGCTCTGTGTGTGAGAGAGAGAGATTTGTTTAAATACCAGGATAATTGCCGGCAGCAGCACCCTTGCCGTGTAATGCCTTGTACTACATCTGTGTTAGCAGTCGCCTCAGGCTGTTGTTTTTTTTTATGCAGGGGACGGGATTTGATCATGCCCATTACGCCGTATTGCTTTTCAAAGGCAACTGTTGCAGAGCCAAGTGGGCTGTTGAAAATTGTGTTTTCTCCACCTGCCCCTGTTGCCTGCTTGTGCCTCCGTTTTCGTGCCCCTGTTGCCTGCTTGTGCCCCTGTTGCCCGCTTGTGCCTCCTTGTGCCCCTGTTGCCCGCTTGTGCCTCTGTGTGCCCCTGTTGTCTGCTTGTGCCTCTGTGTGCCCCTGTTGCCTGCTTGTGCCCCTGTGGGCCCCTGTTGCCTGCTTGTGCCTCTGTGGGCCCCTGTTGCCTGCTTGTGCCTCTGTGTGCCCCTGTTGCCTGCTTGTGCCTCCGTCTGCCCCTGTTGCCTGCTTGTGCCTCCGTCTGCCCCTGTTGCCTGCTTGTGCTGTGTTGGTGTGTGTGGAGGGCTCTGTGTGGCTGTGTGTGTAGGAAGCTTTGTGTGGCTGTGTGTGTGGAGGGCTCTGTGTGGCTGTGTGTGTGGGGGGCTCTGTGTGGCTGTGTGTGTGGGGGGCTGTGTGTGCGGGGCTCTGTGTGGGGGTGTGTGTGGGGCGGCTCTGTGTGTGTTTGTGTGTGTCATTTGCGATAGATAAAGCTAGTGGCATTGTAAATGACAATGCCATTTATTTATGTTAAAAAAACATAAATAAAAATAATGTCAAGAGCAATGCCAATAGCTCTAACTTTAACAAAGGCAAAACCATTGCATTGTAAATGCTTGTTTTTCTTGGTCCCAACAGGCCACGGAAAAAAATAGCCCACTCACAGGCCCTTTTAATCCCGCCCATCTGGCAGTGCCAGGCTGCCCAATACAACACTTGTGATGCAGTGCTTTTTCATGGTCTTTAATCTAAAGCGCTACTGATGAAACAGGTGCAGTGCTAATCCCTCAAAGACATTGTTGATTCTCACAAGATCCGATCATTCGAAGCAGTTCAATTTCAAAGAATATTTCATAATATAATGTAAAGCACATTAAGGCTTCACAATACAAACGGACACGTATTAAGGTCAAAATCATGAAGTTTTATTAAAGGCTTAAACCATTAGAGAAGGCAAAAATCAAGTGTTAGAATCAACGAGTTATTAATTTAATTCTAGTAAATGGCATGAAGCCCAGAATAAATGCAGAAAATAAATAAACATAGTCCAGCATATTTCAGTTCTAAGGAAATGAATCAGAATTATAAATCAGAGGTCAAACCAGAGTGTCGCCATCTAAAGATCATGGGATGGTGAGCAATACACCCTCTCTGTAAGGCTCATTATACAGGGTGAAATACAATAAGATTCACACATTTGGGGCGAGTGTGCAAAGGTCTGGTACTCCCTTCCAATCATGTTACAGAAAGATTGATACAGTTTAAAATCTGGAGCTCTCAGACCAGAGTACTCTGCTGAAGGGGGCCCCTGCAGCTCGGGCCTGTGTTACACCACTGTCATCGTCCCAATAGGTGAGACCTTCGGGAAAACATTCACTATGCTGACACAGCATGAACATGAAGCTTGATAGCGGAGTATCCTGTTGTACATGAGAGAAGGACATTGTGCTTCAAAACATTGTTTACAAAATATCTAATATACACTGAATGCACAGTGTGGAAAGGACAGAAAGATGACTGCCTGCAAGGGAAAGATGGCGACAGAAAGCCTGCATTATCCAGTGTAAAAAAAAACACAGCTTCTCAGCAGAATATCTTGAATTTATCATGTGTTAATACAAAATATTCATCAATGCACAATAGCGTAGCAGTTGCACACCTTGTTTATCAATTTTCTCCTTTATTTTTCCTGTTTAATTCTGTTTCCTTGCAGACTGGAGCCGTGCCTCGCCTCGTAGCACGTTATATAAACTTCAGCAACGATTGCAGCAATATGTTGGTAAAAATAATTGCATTTTAGGATTTGTCTTGGCACATGATATTCGGTAAAACCAGTGGTAGAAGTTGGCGGGAACGGCAGGGCATGGCGTGCCCCTACTTTGACATTTTTTTTACAGTCCGTTCCCCTACTTCTTTATTTTTAAAACGCGTCCCAGGGCGGCAGGAATGGGGGATACCACCGAAACTTCTTAAGGCAATCATGTCACTATACGAGGCAACCTGGGTGCGGGTGAAAACAAGCGCTTGGACAGTTTCCTCCAAAATAGCTACAGTAAATGGGCTGAAACAAGGGTGTGTCTTGGCTCCCATCCTTTTTAATTTATACACTGCGGACCTGGGAGAGGCTCTAAAAGGTGCCAGCCTAGTAGCCCCAGACTAGGAAGAGTGAGGCTACCGGTTCTACAGTACGCCGATGACACGGCTATAATGGATCACACGAAGATTGGCCTACAAAGAGCATTAACGGCCCTAAACAGTTTTAACATTGCTAACAGTTTAACAGTCAACCAAGGAAAAACAAAGGTTATTATCTTTGGGTCCTACCATCGGAAACGGCACACACAGTGGCAGCTGGGAAATGCCCAAATACACTCGGTGGCCTCATACAACTACCCAGGAGTCTGGTTCTCGGAACGGGCCAAAGCAAACGTACACCTAAATCAGCAGGCCTCGAAAGCCAATAACGTAACACATCTGTTAAGACAACTAAGTCAGAACCTGATCAGTCCATCTGCTAGTCCAATTCTGATAGCCCTAAAAGCAAAACTTCTTCCATCAATTTCCTATGGTCACCTTGCCTTCCCCGGGAAGCTGGACGCCCTTCTCAACTCTGCCCAAGCAAAGGCCTACAAGTCGGTGCTACATATACCCAGAACGGCAAGAAGAACAAGGCTGAGACTGGAACTTGGTCTAGCAAGGCCAGACGTGATCGGCCAGGGGGAGCTGATCAAGCTGTATCTAAGGTTATTAAAGGCCCCGGCTAATTCTCTAAAACATCATTTGAGATCCATCTTTGAAGACTCAGCTTCGACATGGCACAACAGGATGGGCAACGCAATCAAAGTTTTGATGATAGCGGAAGAAAACTTCTCTCGGCAGGACATCCCATTGTCTGTCTGGAAGAGAGCCATCAACAAACAAGTGCACAAAATCTCTTTCGAACTCGATTACAAAACCCTACGCCGCAGCCCCCAATTGGAACCGCTAAACAACTCATACATTGTGGGAAAAGCACAATCTTACTTAAGCGAGGCCGTCACAACACAGGTTCGAAGTAAAATTCTATTTATGAGGCTGACCACGCTTGGAATAGTAGACTTCAATCCCGTATGGGCTTAAAGAGGGGACTCTAAAATCTGCAGGCTGTGTACCTACACAAGGGAATCCTGGCTGCATCTTCTCTGCTGCTGTCCTCATCTCAACAACGAACATCGACGATTGTTGCGTCCGATTTGCCTCAATCAGAACATAACAACATGTTCGGAAGCATCGGCCTTGTGCCTGTCAACTACCAACATAATGACTTTAGCAAGATCGGCGAAATTTGTCCATCAAATCAGGCTAGCCCTAAAAGCCAATAATGAGAGCATTTTAATACTTGGGAAGCCCACCGCAAAGGCCATTGATCGAAGCAGAAGCGATCTCATTAGGTAGTATCCTTGACAGCGCCATTTGCACGTCTCCCAAAGAACGAAACACCCACAGCAAAAACTAACTCCAGGCATATATGGCCGGGAAAAGCCCAGTTCAATGGGCCCTAGCAAGGGGCCGCATGATATTTTATTGCATTTCTTTTAAACTGTTCTTAATCAGCACTGGACTATACACTTTTTTTTAAGTAAAGAAGTTTATAATTACTGTTCTATGTACTTTTTCCTTTTACTGTAAAGATTTTAATTAATTGTACAGTTAATAAAAACTTCAAACTGTTCCTAATTAAAAATGATAACTTTAGCATTCAGCCGTGTCCTCTGTGTGGTGCACATCGAGCAAAGCCTCTGCAGAGTCCACAGCCTCCTCCTCCTTCCCCTCTGTATCTGGGGGCAGGGACCTGCAAAGCAAGCTGAAAGGGCCATCAGTCTTGGTTTAGCACGCAAAAACGGCTACCTCTGATGGCCCTGCTGTGCAGTGATTTACAGCTCATTACTGCCGAGGCTACCTGCCTTCCCCTCACTGTGACCAATACAATGGTCACATCAGGATACTTTGGTGGCCCCCGCCCTTGAACACCTCTGCCCTTTATTTTCGGGCTCACTCAGACTGAGGGACGCCTACTGGAAAAGAAGACAAGCATTGAAAATGCAATAGTTTGCGCCTTTGATTAAGTTAAAGCCATTTACCTTTGCTAATGGTAATGTATAGCAAAGTAAATGGCTTTACCTTAATAAAAGGCGAACATATTGCATTTTTAATGCTTGTTCAAGGATGTTGTGTAAACTTTTTTTTTTTACAGGCAGCATATTGGTCTTGTGTAGTGCATAATTCGAACTGAGTTGCATCCAAGTGTGTATAACGGGCAAAATTGAATTGTGGCTGAAGGTAGTGTGCATTTCTCTGAATTCCTATCAGGGGCAAAACGGTGTTCAGAAATTGTGGTTGTTCAGTCTTCAGCGCTGCTGCAAGGCACACTGAGCAATATTCCGGTATGCTGGTTGCTGTTGTGATTCTATGCAAATGTGTGGGATAGTGGTTCTGAGTACTGTAGGGGAATTTTAGTGTATATGTTTAAGCAACGTCCTTAATTAATTTCGGCTCTGACATTTCAGGGAACCCCCCCTCCTAATTTTTTCATCCTACTTAAAGCCCTGGGTGTAGGTGTGTAGCAGACAGACTGCAGAGTAAAGTAATGTGATTGGAAAAAAGGGAATGTTTGTGACACTCTGAAGACTACCACCCCATCCGCAGATCTTCAAAGGTTTAATTCACTCATATTTTCAAACCTGAACAGTTTTTCAGTTCTAATTATTCACAACAAAATGAAATATCCAATACTGGTTACAAGCACTGGCAAAGCCAATAGGTTTGGCTTGGTTTAGGGGCATGTCTGTTACTGCGTGATTGGTCCTTGACAAAAGATTAAAGAGAAGCACCAAAAAACTGGTGTAGTGATAGTATGCCGAGCACAGGATTTTACTTTACATGTTTTAGTACTGAGTACAGTAAAACCCAGACAGATCCACTTGCCAAAAGACACAGATCCACTTGCCAAAAGCAGGCATTTGACCAAGTAATGGTGGGAAAACAGCAGCAAGGGGTGGTGTAATTTTGCACTCAGTATGTTATTCCCCATTGTGAGCCAAAAACTAGTATATGCACAGAAGTCACAGGTGATACAAGCTGTAACTGTAATTTAAGGAGGGGTTGGCCTCCCCCCCACCATAATAGTGAAAGTCATGATTAGGCCCCTATTTTTCTATATCTGTGCGCACAATAGCACTCACCCCATGATATGCACATACTAACACCCATGAGAACATATGAGAAACACCCCCCACCCCGTCTGTGCAGCAGCAAACAGCGAAACACCCACAACAACAATAATAATGTTCAATAATAATGCCGGACCATTTATCCTCCAAATCAGGTATCTTGTCTCAATCAATCTCATTTTGGTAAAGTGTCCTCACATCATCCCGAGCTCTGTATGAATGAACTAAAATAGAAACAAAGGAAAGGAAGCTTTGAGAAGCAAGCCATGAATGCATACCGTAGGAGAGTAGGGTCTGCTATCCTATGGTCACCCCAATTTTTGCTTTTTGCTTCACTGGTTTTCGACTTAATGTGGCTGTGGGCCTGCTAATCAGACCCACAGCCTGCTGTTCTCTCTCTAAATTCACATACATGAACTATAGGTACATAACCCAATTGGAACTGGACACCTTGTCAGCCCCTGTACCATGCACTATAGGTGCTCAGGGCATAGGTGCATCCAAGGCCTACCAGGGGCTGCAGCATATCTTTTGCCACCCCTGGCTGGTACTTAAATCGACACAACTGGCTGATCACTCAGCTGGGGCAAGGTGGTGTAATCACCCCTTGCTTAGATATAGTATACCTATATCTAAACCTATATCTGGACACATATATACCTATAAGTCACTCCTATGGCAGGCCTTAACAATCCTGGAGGCAGAGTGCTTGGTTTTATGTGAGATGGTGCTCTAGCATGAGCTGAGCCTGTCTGCAGCTGTCGGGACCAACTCCCTTAGCTGTTCCGGGATATTGCCATGCCATATACTCTTAAGTGCATTATAATCCAAGCGGTTACTTGCTAACTTTGGTTTGGCTTTATCAAAACATGTTGTGTTTGGTGTCATTCAACTTGGAATACTACCCCTTCGCCAGTCCTGGCGACGGGGGTAGCATTCCACCCTTCTAGAGGGAGAAGACATGTTACTGTACTAAAACGCGGTTAATCCTAACCAGCGCCCCAGCATCACAAAATGGATGCTGCTGCCACAGACACGAGTCTGACCTCCTGCTGCTGACCGAAACTCCGGCAGGGGAGGCCTGGACAATAGATATCCTGTCACAGGGAGGTGTCACACCACCCCAGACAGGAGATAGTGGATTGTAGCATTGAAGGTTGAAAGAAACTAGACACTGCCTGGGGCGCACAAGGTGTCCCCAGGCAAATTCCAGTCAAACCAGTTCTGGGGCACTCCAGCCCCAGTCCCAGCATGACCCTGGACAAAGGGAAAGGGGTGTAACCACCCCCTTCCTGGGTCCCACCCATAGGAGGGACCTAGCAGGTAATCCATCCCCCAGTTTGGAATAAAGGTTGGAGCAGTGCCAATGAACATCATATTATCCTGACTGAAACTTATGAAACAAAACTCTGGACCCTTCGACATCCTACTCAACGTAGAAGACTGAAGAATCTCCCTTGTGGTCAAGGAGTGACCACCCTGTGCAAACAGGCACCATCCAGCGCCTCACAGTTTGCTTTGTTGTGGTTCCCGCCGGAACTCAAGCAACAGAGATCAACAAGACCCATCTTTCCCGCCTTCTAACAGCCCGATCCACAGTCCTAGTGAATCTGAGACCCGTGGAGGCGACCTGAAGCTTGGGGCCGGCCATCTTGGAAAACCACGAAGTGCTGACCGTACAGCTCCCTCGGCTCCCTCGACGCTGTGCATTAAAGTTTGAGAATCCCCAGCCCCAAGCAGCTCTTGCACCAAAGCTCACCCCTCCACACTCTCCGAGTGCTGCGTGGGGCCCTTCTGCATTTTCCTGCTTGATGCGTTGGTCCGGTCGCTTGCCCATTGGCTAGTGGCCCCACTACCGACGAACCTTTGAATTTGCTCTGCCAGTCCGGTCGCTCTGGACTGGCCCTCGCTCCCCTGAAAAGGAGCACCCGCTCTGACCTTCCTGGTCCGAGTAAGAAGCGATCTTTGAATCCTGCGTGGGTTGCACTTGTCAAGGTTTGTTTGCTCCAATCCGGAAGCCGACACCGCCGACAGCGAGAGCCTTTGTGGGACAGCTCGTGATCCACTCCTGGACATCCTCGGTGCCCCAGAGTCCACGTGGCAGTGGAGACAAGCTTCACAACAACCACCTGATTGCGCCCGACATTGCCTGGTTCCTTTCTGGTTCCACCCTGGTCACTGCTGAGTGACCCAGACTCTGTCCCCACATACAATAGAAGGGGGTTCCCCAAGAGGATACAAGATATAGGCAGGAAGGAGGGGGATCAAGACAACAATAGAAAGAAGCACCCTGCCAAAATAAGTATCAAATGGTCCTCTGAGGGATCCAGCTCTGTTCAAAATGGAGCAATTTTACCAAGTATCAGAGCCAATAATTTCAGATCATCCTTTTTATGAAAAATATATTTTTTTATTAATTTTCAAGCACATATTTATAAAAGTATATTCAGGGGTAGTTTGTTTAGTATTATATAAAAACAATCAATGTGATATTTCATGTCGGATGGAGGAGAAAACCTTGTCACATAGTTCAGTGTTCCAGACACTCCGGGGCGGTAAACGGGGGCTCAACAGTCACTCACACTTTAGAGGGGTCATTCAAGCTCATACACATTCAAATCATTCAGACAGGTAAACTTCACAGGGTCTGCAACAAAATAGATGAACTCATGGTTGCATAGATGGGGGTGCAGCAATACAACGGCAAGTGAGTTGGTATATTGTTGCCGTTCTGGGTGGTAACGCCGACGCGCGTTTCGGTGTATAGCACCTTTGTCAGGGCACACAGAAGTAGCCAGGGAGGGGAACACACAAGCTTTCAATCACAGTGGGAAATATCCTAAAGGGATATAATTTCTTCTTCAAGGATTCAGTATTGATGAATCAACAGATCGGAAATTCCAATCGAGAACTGGTTGTGGTCGGATGAAGCGGGTCACGTCTATTCATCAGGCGGGGGCCAGGAGGAGGGGTTAGCGACTCTCACTTCCTTTCAGGAGATATCAAGGACACAGATCCCTTATGGTCCTCCAACAGCGTGGGCCACGTCTAATCAATAAGGTGGGATGACACGGTTCACCGCTTTCCCTTCCTTTTGGTGAATGCCAAAATTACAAGTCCCAGATGGAGGCTGGGGTAGAGTGGCCGCATCTGGATTCCAGTCTGTAGCAGGGAGGGGGCTTGAATTGAAATCCCTTTCCCTCAATGAGCCGGTTCGGGAGATGGACGAAACCCTGGATAGATTGAAGATTAGGGCGCTTCCAGATCGCGGGTGTTTGGATCCATTTCCTTCCCGATCTGTGGCGACACGGAACCGGGGACTCTGTCCCCTCTGCTTTCAGGTACTCTTCATCTTCGATCCACCCTTGGATCGCACCGCACACTTCTCTTCTGCAGCATCATCATCTACAGGCTCCATAGATCTACATGACGAAAGCCGACACGACTTTGCACCTGTGCACCCGCTTCCTGTGGATGAGGTAACTCTTGAACGCCGGTGCTCCTGTAGTGGTATTCACCTCTAGTGTCTAAGTCTAAAGTTTTGTACTTCTAGTCCAGTCGGAAGACTCTTAAAACAGTAACTCGATAACTTTTACGCACCATTGACTTTGCATTGGTGCATGTGTGTGCTTTCAGCGCTGCACCTGTTTCCAGCGGGCTTTTCCCGACTTCAGCATTGCTAGTCCCGATTGGTCCCAGCGATTCCCCAGGCCCTAGGCCTGACCACTGTTCGATTAGTGATACTTATACCACTTTTTTTTATATATGGTTTGCGTGGCCCCCCGGCCTCACCCATAATTGTGCAACTTTTATATGTTTAACTGTGCTTTTGTTTAAACGCTTGTGCCTCTGCACTCATAAAGAGTACAGAGGATTATTCTAGTAATAAATACATATATTTTTATAATATATAACTTGTGTGGTGTCCTTTCATTTGATATTACAGGATTGTGATTGGTAAAACAGCTGGCTTCACATGCCCTCTTGAGTTAAGCCTTTAAGGCTGCTTAGTCCATGCTACCCTTAGGATAGCTTGTCTATAAGGTTGACTTGCAACCATCATCATAAGGGATTGTTTGGACTGATACAAGGTGCCCCCAGAATTGGAGACATCATATATCAGGCCAACTTCTCACACATACACAATCACTTTGGATCCGGCCAGATAGCTCAGCGAGTTAAAAACTCGCCACCGATTACAAATGTATTTTCCATTAAGTTCTGTTTTTTTCTGCGGCGGAAAATTGAACAAACATTAAATTGCATAAAAAATAACACCTGTTATTTACAGTGCTTAGAAATGCGGAAGTGCGGTTTGAAGGGCTACCTAAAGACAAGTTATCTTTGCTATAGGTCTTATCTGGATGTCTAGCAGTAATTGCCTGTTCTGCATCCATGTAATGCTAACATGAGAACTTTTCTGTAAACGCTTCTATTAGCTCCGATCCCTCCTAAGAGAGGTAACGCTTTAATTTGCATCAATAAACAAACCCTTGGTTCCTGGCAGCGAACTGGTGGCTGCCAATGGCTTCTATGCCACAATTCCCTCCGGTTCGCGATACATTTTGTTAACGAGAGAGTGCTCTGCTAATTACCATTAGCTGTAAAAACTCTGACTAAAGGAAGGAGGTGGGGTGCAGAAGCTTAAAACATTGGTTCTCTTAAAGAGATGTACTTGAAACGCGGTCTGGTGGCTCAGTGGGTTAATGCATCTTTTCCAGGGACCCTTGTGGGGCCTCACAGTCACAGTTTCAAATCTCTGACAGAGCCACTCACCCTTTCATCCTTCCTAGGGTGATAAAAAGAGCACCACAGAATTGGGTAAAAAGTGTATTATACTTCCAGGACTAGGTAAGGCATAATCTGACAGAAGAGCCCTCTGGAGGAATGCACCCCCCACCATGCTCTCTCCATGCTCTCTCCTCCTCCTCTATTGGAGACAAGCGCCCGGAGGAGTGTAATGAATGATATTCTCACACCACCCTGGAAAAGAATATCAATCAATCGTCTGTCTTCTATAATGTTCATAAAATTGTGGGGTCTCCTGTCATAGAATTTAAACCCACATTTTTTGTTCAGAAATTGTTAGAAAAAGGGAGTAGAAGTGCTGAAGAAAGAAACTGAATGGCTCGGAGACAAATGGCTTATGATTCCACTTATAAGTGTATTCTGTGATTGGAAACAAGTCCCACATTGTAAATGTATTTCAATGTAGATGTGCAATCTACATTAAACCTCAAATAAGCATGTCTATCCATTGTTTGAATTAAATAACGTTATAAGCTGTAACTGGTCAGTGAAATGTCAAATGTACAAAAAATTGGTATGTTTTGCTCTTTCTAGCCACACCTCTGACTCCGCCTACTGATCCAATCCTCATGTTATTCCCGCCCCATGATTCTCCGCCCACAGTTCCCCTACTTTTCTTTGCCCACTTCGACCACTAGGTAAAACACAAAAAAACGGAGGGTGATAGTTTTTATGTTATAGTTGTCACAATATGGATGGTTCGGTTGCAAGGGCTTGTGGGACTTATAGTGGTTGAGGTCATGAGGGAGGAGCCGGGATCCGAACATAAGTGCAAATGGATTACGTAGTTTTAAATGGAACTCAATAGAAGTTGATTAAGTGGTTGCTATTGGAGGAATTCACACGAGAGCAAGTTTAAATTGCGAGTATAGAGAGGATAGAGTCGCTCGAGTATTTGTTTGAACTGACAGTTATAATGAGAGGACGGTAGCAGATAACTGGAATATAAGCAGGTAATTGAAATAAAATGGGACCGAGGGAGGTTACAATGTCAAGCTGCGAGAGCACAGGGTCCGGGCATTTAATTTATGTTGTAGTGGAGGGGTTTGAGGTATGTATAGCATGTAGTTAATGCAGAAAACATTGGGGAAGTTTAGTTTTTACCTAGCTACACGAGCAAAAATTGTCAGGTTTAATATCGAGGATGGAGTGTGGGAGGTCACCGCGTGTTGGAAATTCTTGACTAGGTTACAATATTATGAATGCACTGAGGGCGTATCATTAACCTTTTAGTTTTAAAGGGTAGAATCAAGTTTAAAACATAAATCAGATTTGTGTAGAATGTACTTTTGCAAGTAGCACTTAATTATAGAAGACTAACACAGGTTTTTACAAGTTTAAATCCAAATAGCTTCCCCTGACGAAGGGCAAAAGAGGCCCGAAATGCTTTGGGATTATGAGTTTTGCTGTGTAACATGAATTAAGTGTGCCTCATGATGTGGTAAGAGGCAGGGATTGGCACAACTGCTTCATTTGAAAAAATGGGTCTCTGGACAGTCTTACAGTGCAAGAGAAAGCTAAGTTGGATGAATTTGGAAAATTATGGAATAAAACATTGAATTTGGATAATGGAAAAGTTTGCAAGCCATTTTTTTTTATTTATTTATTTTTTTTAATTTTTGAAAACCTTTATTGCAATATTGAATCATACAGTTACGGGCCTACAACCATCCGGCCGGCCTCGGTAGCATATCGAGCATAGTAGCAAGCCATACGACAACCCGGCAGCAGTGGAGCAAAGTACAGGATAAAACTGAGTTACACTGAGTCATACGTGCCACCGGGCTGCAGGAGAAGTGAGGTTTAATTTTAAAGTTTTTTGTAAAAGTCCATATAAGAAGCTAAAGAGGATCAGAGGCAAAATAGATCATCCAGGACCTAAGTGGGCAAGTAGCAGCATCAATATCAGGCAAACAGTACGAGCGAAGCAATTGACCGCGAATTATCGGACAGGAGAAATTCTAAAGCAAGCAGTACTACGGTCGGCATTTACCCCCCACATCACAATAATCCACCCAATGACCCCGAGAAAAAGGAGGAGAAAAAGAATAAAAAGATAGAGAAATAAAACCAAGGCCCATAGTAACAAAAAACTAACATAAGAATACCCAACCCACCCTACACACATGCAGAGGCTACGGCCTACCCCCCCCTAGCAGAGTGCCTGTCGCCCCAAAAAGAGTACCCGAAATGCAGAAGAAAGAAAAGAAAGAAAAGAAATCACAAAAGACCGGGGGAGGGCCCAGGTAAAGGAAACATACAATCAACATGTCCACCCATGGCCGCCCCTCCCCGGAACCCGACCCGACACCGTAATAGCATACATCAATCCAGCAATACTATTGTTCCGTCACCCATAACAGCCTCCGACCACATGGAGAACATAAGAACAACTTCAACCTTGTCCCCGTCGATCTAGCCCGACAATGAAGTCCGAGCGGGCAGCGGCCATCTTAGATGCGAAGCGCAAGTGTAGGGACCACCACCAAGCCAAAAAACCCCCACGGAGAACTGTCCCACGGTGCGCCAAACAGTCAGGAGCTATCCAGTCAGGATGGAAGCACAGCAACAGTACCTGAAGACCGACCGGCCAGGGCCAGCACAACAATCGCCCGGCAGGGCGGGGGGGCATTCTGGGGGACTCCAAGATGGGCACAAAGCAGGTCGACACACAGGGAGCCCCCTGCCGAAGAGTAGGATCCAATGCCACATGTCTCAGCACCTCCAGGGTGGGGGCCCCGGCAGCCGTGTCATCTGGGGAGCTCCGCGGTGCAACCCACGGCAGGACACATAGGACACCATCACCGATCACTGGGTGTAGCGGGGCTGGCGAGGGGCAACAAGCAGCGCGTTCTTCCGAAGGCTCGCCGGGCAGCACCGCGTCCAGACTGTCCTCCTGGACCCAGGCGCTCTCCCTAATGAATGATCGCAGGTCGCGTAGGGCATGGTAAACATCCGCAAGCACGATGGATGTCTCGGCTGCAGAGTCTTGTCCCCCGAGGGCGTCGCCATATTGTCGTCCTTTAGAGCACCCTCCGGAGCCCATCGCCGATGAAAGCCGATAGCGCTATGATGGGGCACAGACTTCACGGGTTAATGCTGCAGATCAGGTCCCAGCTGCCCGGCTTCCACTAGTAGCTGCCCATGCAATGGAGAACTACCCATGCAAGTCCCCAGAAGCAGCAAGCCGAGGTGCAGAGCGTCCAGTAAGATGGCGGCCGCCACAGCGCCAAGGGACGGGGACTCGTCCGTCGCCGATCCCGAGGCAGATGAAGGATACAATGTAGCGCCCGCTACAAACTTCAAAGCAAGCGCGCAAGCACGGAGGGCCGGTCGGCAAACTGCAACAATTGCCGCAACAGTAACTCTCCAGCCGCCGGTCCCTACCGCTGCAGGCGCTCGCTGCCGCAGAGTCCAGGGGCAGCCGCCTCAAGGAACAAAGACCCGGAACCTCACACTCCACGGGAGAACAGGGCGAGGGCAGATCTTCGGGGCCACCGCGAGCTGACCGACGAGGAACACACCATTCGAGTCGGGAGCTCAGCCCGGTTCCGAAGCGCCCGCTTCTAATCAGGATAGACGGCAGGATCCGGTGCGCTTCGGGCAGATAGCGGGCGGGTCAGCGGAGCCGAGGAGTCAGGCGGCCATCATGGTTGCTGGCTTGGCTCCTCCCCCGCAAGCCATTTTTTTTGACGCTGTGCGATTGGATATGCAGTAACAAGTTGCTGCAATCGTTGCTTAATACAAAATATGCATTTTCATTAAAACAGCTATACGATTTGGGAATTCCATTATATAATAGTGATAACATAAATCTGGTTGCTAATACACTTTCTGAGGGAGATTTGAGTATAGTCTAGTTACACAATTGTCTCATTATAAAGTAGCATGTGAGGGTTAGTGTGCCAGCTGAAAAATACAGTGTGTTATGTGCAAAAGATTAGGTCCATGTTACTTAGCTGCACATTTTCTTACATTTTTCCTCTTTCCGCACAATAACATGACTGCTGTGACCTTTTGCACATATTCACGGGCATGACTGTTGGATTAGTTTCTCTGAAAGTACTTCTGCTTATACTTCTGGCTTCGAATAGCATTATCGCAATGCCTCAAACACCAAGTACAAAGCCTTTATGCCAATTGCACAAATGCCGTTCTATCTTTATCCATGGGGTGACAAGACTATCTACATATCCATAACATTGCTAATCTGTATGTGCATCGCAAGGATGCCTTTTATTATAAATAATAAACATCAGATTAGCAGAGGAGGTACTCCAGCTGACACCGAGGGTCCCTGTCTGCTGAGACTTCACCACGCATCGATCTGAGATCTCTGTGAGGGGTGTCCAGTTAATGACCATGATGGGGTCCTACATTCTCTCGTGCCAGATAATGGGGTTGGACCATCCCTAGAGGGGATTCTTGGCTCTACACCTACACCCACTCTAGACATACACAGCGTAGGGGCTGCATAGTAGGAGTACGCCTGATTACTACCTTGTTTTATATGCCTGCATATATGCACCATGGTTGAGCTACATCTGCTACTTACTCTTTTGGTGCTTGTTATCACTTTCATCTGCTTCTGTCTACTGATTATCACCGCACATGTATTTTATACAAGAATAAAGTTGGTTCAATAAATGTATTGAAAATTTCCCATTGTGAGCCTAAGGGTCATGATCTGTTCCCACGATCCCTGAGGGGTCAGGGTTGTCATGTTCAGTGGTTGCCAGAAACCATTTGCCCCTTGTTTAGGTTAGGGAGGCTTATGGTGGCACTGTGAGCTAGCTGGTCTCTAGGCCAACATATCCAGAGGGGATGCTTGGAATCAGTCTAGGCACCTCACCCAAAGTTTATGTTGTGCAACAAACGTCCAGGTCCAGGGGATTAGTTGGAGCTACACAACAGTGTAACACGTAGGTCACACAATGGTATTTTATGTAGACAGCTCACTTGGTTACTGTTTTTGTTGCACAGATCCTTTTGATGAGCCAGGCACAGGTCAGAATCCTTGTAGTGCAGCTTAATGTGCTAAGAACCGGCATCAAAGAGCTGCATACAAACAGCAAGGCATACATTAAGAATCTTGCTGTGTCTTTCAGTATTCTTAATTTGCTAAAACAGGTTCCTTAGGGTAGTAATAAAATTAGTAAGGGCTACGCAAATGGTTTTTAGTATAATTACTCATACATGCAAATATATCTGATATTCGTAAGAGCCCCAGCATACCTCTTGCATACAGAGCTTGGAAAAGTACAAAATGTCCCTCCAAATCATAGTTTACCTCATAAGCACCTGTGAAGTGACAACGAGCTGAATATCTTTGATTCTTCAATGGCATTGTCATCAAGGTGTTAGGCTCCATCTACCTCTAAGCCAGGATGAGAGTGGAACAAAAGGAACATTGATGGGCCTTTAAGTGATGTTCTATGTGGAACTGAAAATAAGAGATTTTCTATATCCTCCGCAAGTTGCTGCTGTAAACACAAAGCACACTAATGATTGGCACAGCTGATTGAGTCCTGGTGTTGGCAAATTGTAACGGGACATTGCACATTTCACTGAGGCTGGTCTGGCTCATTAATAGGAGCTGGATCTAGGAACTGGCTGGATGTACCTCTTTTACAGCCTTAATATCCCCAATTTCCAAAAGATATTCCTGAATTCTCTTTGCCAAAAACTATTTATATTTATTTCTTTTACTTCCACATTTCTAAAACATCCCACAATTCAATGCAAGGCTTTTGGAAATACAATTCTCTCCCTAAAACAAAATAGCCTTAGAAGAATAATGCAGACTGTCCCCCATTTTTTTTTATATTTTCTTTTTTTTCTTTGAATTTATTGCCCTAAATAACTTGGCACCGTAGGTGACTACCCTGTTTACATAAGCAAACAAGCCTTCCCTGTTTTTTCCCAAAAAAGTTCCCTCCTGTCATCTGTGTGCATTAAAAACACAGTAATTCCGTGTGACAAAAGAATATACTGCGGTGCATAAATTTGCATTTGAAAGAGCGATTTTTGAAAATGAAGAGATATATTTGACAGCCGCCGCCATTCCCATGGAATGTTCCATAGAGTTAAAAAATCACCTTGTACATCTGTCTGTACTTATGAGTGCAAACCCAGTACCACACTGTTGTCACAAGGGTCAATAAA
This sequence comes from Lissotriton vulgaris, assembly GCF_964263255.1. Classification (NCBI taxonomy): domain Eukaryota; kingdom Metazoa; phylum Chordata; class Amphibia; order Caudata; family Salamandridae; genus Lissotriton; species Lissotriton vulgaris. The sequence goes on from NC_141700.1 coordinate 365,872,399, forward strand.
GTGGTCCACTTATACATTAAAAATAATACTAGTTCAACACTACTAAAGATAGTGAAATCCACTGGTCTTGACCATTCTCCACTGTATTATCAAAACCAATATTCATGAAAGGTAAACAAAACTTAAACATTATAATTAAGGCTCCCGGTTTCAGTTTTTACGAATTTTTACTGATATATATACAGACAAAAAGCAATGTTTTTCTGTCTGCATTGATTTTAAAAAGTGGATAAATATAGAAAACTGAGCTTCTTTTAAGTGACTCTATGTGTTGTCCTTCATGAATTATATCCCAACAGATGAGCAGAAGGACAGCATGGGAAGTTAAAAAACAGGATGATATTTCTTTAAATAATGGCATTCGTCAACATGCATTTGTGGTATAAGGCTAATATTTACCTGAAGATGTATTGTTATGTAATATTTGGCAGCTTAAATAGCTAAAACACAACAGACATCAAAGTATGACTGCGTACACATCATAAAACCATCCGTCACACAGGTAATAGGAACTTTCAAGTACTTGAGTTAAAAAGGGGTAAATCTACCCTGACCTTGATCAACTTTTATAATGCATCAAATCAGTTTGGAGAATGCAACCTATTACATTTGAGTGACTTTTTGAGTGACAATGAGGAGAATTTGTCGAGTAAATTGCTGATTGCCGGAGACTTTAATACACATCCCTGTGGGAATCCTGGAGAGACGCCCATGGGACATTTAGGGTGCAACAGCATAAAAGGATTTCACTTTGACCACTCGCGGCGTGGAATACAGCTTAACAACATGATGGATAAATATAATTTAGTTGCTGCTATGTGTGAGACAGCGGAGCATACACTCTTCCAAGTCCCTACGTATAAAGGCAACCTAAATGGCTCATATATAGACCATATTCTATTATCCACGGACCTTGCGACTTTTGTTTCGGATTTTCGCATTCAATGGAATGCCCATAGTGATCACAACCCGATTTCTATTAATGTTGGTGGAGGTATTCTTGAATTGCGAAAGTACAGTGAAAGCCGTGGAACTATAAAGTCTATAAATGGAAAGCGACGCCTAAAATGGGCTATGGTGGACTGTGATAATTTGTATACATCGATAAATAACCTTTGTAGCTCTGATCTCTCAATCTGTGTGTCACCTACATCATCTCCTGGTCAAACTTTGTCTGCTTTTGAGGGGGTCGTTGCAACAGTAGGGTCTTTTCTAACGGTACCAGCAAGAGGGCGTATTGGAAACAACCCAAAATGGTTTGATCACTCTTGCTCTAAGGCCAACAGAGACCTTAAGACAGCCCTAAAAGCTAGACCTAGAGACCTGGCCTGTATTAAAGCCATGCGTATACAATATAAAAAATGCCTCGCAACACGGAAAAAAGAGGTTAAGGCAAGTACTTGGGAGTATCTCTTAGACCCGAAAATTTTGGGAAATAGTGCCAGGTTTTGGGAATTCATCAACAAACCTCTGTTTGATGACCCAAGTAATATGGTACTTGGCACAAATATTCCTGAGGAAGACTGGGTTACTCACTTTAGCGCCACTTTTAAAAGTAATAAGCCCCAGGCAGAATATTCTTCTATTACTCCTACGGAGAATTTTTGCACTTTATAGCTAATGAGATTGAAATAGGTATTCCAGGCCTAACTTGTAACAAGGCCCCTGGGCCTCCCCTCGGATCTCTTTAAATCCCTGCCATCAATTTGGGCCCCAGTCCTTACCGCTGTAATTAATGCGGCAGCGTCGTCTGGCTGCCCAACGTCATGGGGGATTTCTACTATAGTACCCGTATTTAAAAAAGGTGATCGCAGAAGTCCACTTTGCTACAGACCAATATCTTTAATTAACTCCGTAGCAAAAGTGGTAGGGGGCGTAATTTTAAATAGATTAACAACCTGGGCAGATGAAAATAATATAATTTCCCCAATTCAATATGGCTTCAGGCCTGGTCATTCAACGATTACCCAGTGCCTGAACCTGTATATGATTATAGGGAAATATACTATGGCCAGAGAAGGTACAATCCACATGGCATTCATAGATCTATTGTCGGCTTTCAACTGTGTAGATCGAGGTAGATTATGGGATGTCATGGCAAAAATGGGCATAGAGCAGAATCTGATTAATTTCCTAGCCGACATGCATTCTGACACACAAGCAAATGTCAGATATACACAAGATTTAAAAGTAATAAGGGAATTTGGAATACATCGGGACGTTCGCCAAGGGTGTATTCTAGCCCCATTCCTCTTCAACCTGTACATCAATGACTTAGAACAGTATCTCTTAGACACGGGAGTCGATTACCCCTATGTAGGCCGGAAAGGACTGCCGGTACTGCTTTATGCGGACGACGCAGACCTGATTTCCAGGACTGCAGTAGGCCTACAAACCCTGTTAAAAGCATTTCATGACTTTATGTATTCACAGGACTTGAGTATTAACAACTCAAAATCCTATGTCATGAAGGTAGGCTTGGGGTATAAAAAATCAAATACCTTTAATGTTAATGGGGAAAAAATTCCCGTGACTAAGACATTCTCCTATTTGGGTGTCCTCTTGGACCATCAGTTAAATTGGGGACCCGCTGTACAGAGGAAAATGGGAGAGGTAACAAGGGCTAACGCAGCCATACTTGACTTTGCAAGAAAAATGGGAAATACCCCAGTGGCTGCCTTGCTCCAACTTTACAAAGCAAAAAGTATATCTATTGCGTGTTATGACAGTGAGCTATGGGGGTTTACTTCTTCCAGAGGTCTGGAAGTTGCAGAAAATAACTTCCTAAAACGTGTTCTGAGGGTACCAAGGGGCACTGGTAACTTCTCCGTTCATGAAGAACTGGGTATGCCATACTTAAGCGACAGTTTAGCCGTAAATCCTGTACTTTGTTGGCTAAACTGCTGGATAAATACTGAAATACCCCTCACCCAACAAATTTTAAAAGAAGTAATAACTTGGGAAAATTGATCTAAAGTCCCCTGGCTCAAATATATTAGAAAATGTTTAACTGAACTAGGGCGTCCTGACCTTTTTACAACCCCAGACCTTACTAAAAAATCTGATGTTACCTCTGTGAAGAAGTCATTTTTTTCTTTTAGGTACTTAGCCCGGGAGGAGGCCGAATTAAAGAAAGACAGTGTACGGAAACATGTACTTATAAAAACTTCTGTATACATGGAACCGTACCTGTCATGGCCCCTGTCAGGCTATGACCGCTTTTTGCTCTCGAGGTTCCGCCTAGACTTATTTCACCTTCTACTGGCAGTACCGAGGGGGGCCCATCGAGGCCAAGTGTTGCCATCTTGCGGCTGCGACGATAAGTCTCCGCAAGATTTGGCACACTTTTTATTCATCTGCCCTTTTTATTTGGTACCACGGAAACTATACCTAAAACCAATACTCAAACAGCTGAACTTTGCACAAATTCGACCAGCACTTTATTATCTCCAACTACTAAGTAGTGATTGCACTTTGTTTGTATGTAGTTTTTTAAAACTTGCAATCAAATTCAGGAAAAGTATGGTGGGATAATTGTGTTTTTGTCGAAAGTTCTTCTTTTAATCAGTCTAACTATCTATATTTAAATGCTTTTTTAACTGTATATTCTGCCTGTAAACTTTTACTTTATGTGATTTTTAGTAATATATGAATTATATGTATTAATTGTAAAATTTTATTGAAATGTGCTTTTATGGATGTTACTATAAACATTCGAATAAAGTTCTTTTGACTTTGACTTTGACTGCGTATCTATCAGTTAAATACATTTAAAAATGTACAGTTTTACAACTTCATTTATCTGCAAAACACTAAATAAATATGGATACATACAGATAAAATGGCCAAAAAATAAATATGGATCAATACAGATGGAAGTATTAAAAAATAAATACCATAAAACCGGGAGCCCTAGTTATAATTCCAAACTATTTCCCATTAGTATCTCTCTTTTAAAGCAAACACATTTAAAGCCAACTATCCCAAAATAGTTGAGTATCATATACAATACATGTGTAAAATGTTCAATATTGTTTATCTTGCCATCGTAGGGATCTGGTGACATTTACAAACCACTCAGTCTTGGGTTTTGAGGTTTATGATGTCACTAGAACCTCTCAATGACAATATTGGAATATATTACAGAGAAACACGTTATGAATCCTGTGAGAAAGTGGATTATTAGTTGGGGTGATAGTGAGACCTAAATAAAATCACTGTTCTGTATGAGGTCCAATTAGATTTCTTTAAATCAAACCTTAGCTCTGTCCTGGGTAGCTGTGGCACAGAGCAGTCAGTCTTAGCTCAAAGGAAACCAAGTACAACATATTTAACAGTACCAAAACAGTTGATAAGTAAGAGACATGACCCAATGAAAATCCAACTCCCATTTATGAAAATTGTGTACATTTTTATCTTTAAATCAACACTAAAACAACACAAATCTGATGAAGGCAACCAGAGTTATGATTTTTGCAAGGTTTTCATAGATCACTGCAATTCACTCCAAACATTTTTGTAAATCAATGCTTTCCACTCTTAGCAGTAGTCTACAAACCTTGGTCAGTGGCAAAGTGCAAGTTTCAGTCCCACTTTTTCTTTTTCTCAATGTTTGTCAAACAGTCAAAGTCCAGTGGTCCGGTGAGAGCCTGAGTCTTGGCGGTGTTTGAGGCTACCTACGAACTAGCAAGTAGCAGTAGTCTCTGAACCTTGGACTCTGTGCCCAATTTCTTTTATCTTTTGATCTAGGCTCCCAAGCTGTGATTCTGTGGGGAGAATAAGTACTCTCTAGTACCAACCAGCCAAGGGCCCATGACCTGGGGGGCAACTCTTAGGGGCTAGGACTCAATTTCATGGGCTATACCAGAGGAGTCCAGGTCAAGTCCTGTGGTAAATATTTGATTTACCGTCCTAATTTCTATGCAGGTAAGTACTTAAACAAAAATAACTCAATCGGAAAGAAAGACGCAGAGTCCGTGGTGTTAGAGTTCTCAGGGGTTTTATTCCTTAAAAAGGAATGGTTCTGGTACCGGATATCGGGTTCCTGCCACCACTGGGGTGCAGGAAGGGATAGAGCAATGCTTTATTGACAATACATAGCTTATATACTTAAATCATATACTGAAAACCAATACAGTAGGCGTAACAGCTGAGAGAAACAAGATAAGCACACACACGTGTTAGCAATACGTAATCAGGAGGCGTGAACTAGGCGTGAACATAGAGGAGTGTGCTAGAAACGTCACGTGTAAGTGTCACAAAGGGGTGGATACAAAGCAGAATCTTGCAATGTCAGCAGAAATCTGAGATCTGGATGCGCGCGCAGCTGTATGACGTGTGATTGACGTGGAACTAGAGGGTGCAGGGGACTTGACATTTACTCTAGCGGAAACAGACAGAAGTCTGGCATGTCAGATCAACTTGTACCTATATCATATCTGATATCTGATGTTTGGGAACCATATTATCTAGAAGGAAAAGGTCTCTCGGACAGAGGCTATTCTATACTGACTGTGAGTGCGTGTATAAGCGTCTAGGTGTCTGCATGAGATGCGAGGGGGCATGGGCCTACCATGGTAACAGAGACTATGAATTACTTGGACGGAGACAGTGAGGCCGGGCCCTTTGCTCTGCAGCTGGAAGAATGTTTACTTAAACTAGTAGGCAGGAATGTATTTTTTGAGGAGCGGAACAGATAATTCGAAGGTTGAATACAGTCTTGGCAGGCAACAGGCTGAGCTAAGCGCCGTGAGCCGCGCAGGGAGTAAGGCAGAGGTCACGGGTACAGAGGCCGGCCCAGGCTGAGGCATTTCAGAGTCTGAAGGCAGAAAAAGGCTCGATGGCAGAATTCAGGGCCTACTTCGCCTGGGCTGGAAAACGTGTAAAGTACACCACAAAAAGACGTTGGCAAGGCATACTTAGAAACGGACTATTCAACCCATTCAGGGTGGGTCTGAAAGAGGACATGTTAACGTTGGACGCAAATGTAATTGCGTCTTCATAGCTGGCACAGGAGGGAAGTTACATGCACTTTAAGCTGGTACATGGAGACGGTGGGGTACACGTTAGGGAACATTTCTTGACCATAAAATTTATATTTCCTCATTCCCTCCTTGTTCCCTACGGACCCTTCATGATATATCGATCCTCATGAACCGATCAGTCTGTTCACGTAACATCATTTGCTCTTCTTTCTTCTTTTCGCGTTTTGCATGAAAACTGGAATGCGGAATGCATGACGTGGCGCACAGACCGCAAATCGCTGGCCCACACTGTAGGCACAGGCAGCAACTGAATACTATGACAAGGGCAATGCCTAGGAAGGATAGGATCTTCCATCCCCAAGCAGTCAACGTTGTCCAGAACCAACCGGACCAAGTCCAGGTGCCTGGATTCTGATGTCTCAAACTTGCAATTTTATGAAGACGTGTTATAGCTTTATATACAGTTGGCGCGTTTTCTGGAATGAAAACACAGCAACTTGACCCGTTGACCTTACAAGCTCCGCCTCTATCTGCCAAGATGACGTCAATAACAAGACGATTCTGAAGAACAACAACCCGCATGGCGGACTGCTCCTCTGTTAAGTTGCCTAGAGCGGAAGTAGTTTCATTCACTACTGCTTCGAGGGTTCTAGTTAGTTTGCGTATCAGTTTACTATTAAAAACAGCACCTAAGTAGGGGAAGAAACCTTTATTAAAGTCTGTATATTGCTCCCATGCCGTTTCAGTATAGTCGACAATCGGGAGATCTCTTCTGAGTCTACTGTTTACTAGATTTGTATTTCTGTGATAATCAGGAGGGGCTAGGAAAACAGGGGGCAGAAGGAAGGCAATGTAACAGGTACCATCCCAATCTGGAGGTAAGCGTATGTATGCGGTATGGCCACAAACAAAGTAGGAATGACGAGTAGCTCTAAATGTAGACCTGCCCTGATCACTGAATTCGACCACAGTAGTACATTTACTATGACCTAAGTGTACTGAACCCTTCTTTCTGAGACATAAATCACCAGTGACTGGTAGTACTGACATAGCAGGGAGAACTGGTGCAGCTTCGGATTCAACAGTAAGAATCATGAGGTTAATTGTGTAATTACCTAATCCATATACTTCATTTTCTAGATCAGTTCCTGTCCTAGTGGGAAGTCCCTTCTTGTCAGGGTAGCAGGCGTTAAGCAGAACTAAGTTCAGGTTTCCCCAAACCCAATTTCCTTCGAAAATAGCAATATCAGAATCTAAAGAATTAATTAATCTAAACCACGCACCACATGAGCCATTGTGAGTGAACGGGTACGGAAAAAGAGGCAGAACTCCCTTGTATTTCTGGTAGGGAGGGAGTCGGCCACATATCCAACAGTTGGTAGCATTGTTAGTCTGATGGGAGTGATGTAACATACTAATGAATGTATTGTTGCGCAGCGCAAGTCTGTAAGATAACTCGTGTAAGGGTAATTCACTAAAAGAATGTTCGGCAGAGACATTGTAAGCAGATTGTGTATGCTTGAAGATAGGGTAATATACAGGCAGCAATATACTAGCAGCAATAATCAGAAGGCTTAGGAAAAACAAAACCAATAATGTCACTATACAGTGACTACGGAGTGATTTACAATATGCACGTTTCTTGAGTTGTCTCTCTCTCTCTCTATCTCGATCTAGGGGATACATGTCAGAAACTAATTTAACCGATTCACCTAGGGGAGGACTTAAACAATTAAACTGTCTGACTTACTAGATCGTAATTTCGTTTTAGACTCCTCTTGCGGAGTTTTCTCTCTCTTGGGAACTTTAAAGTCACTAGATTCTGGGCAGTCCTTTGAGGGGGTGGAGGAGTCAGTTTCTGGTAACAGTTCATTGCATTTCTTTATATGACTCGTATGGATCCACCCCTTTCGGCCCTCAACCTTGATGGCGGTCCTCGTGGTCAGAAGGACGAGCTTCGGCTCCTGCCAGCGGGGCTCCAGCGGACTCCTCCTATCGAAGTTGCGGATCAGCACAGTGTCACCTGGACGGACATCGTGTGGTTTTACATCAGTGTTGTCGGGAAAGGCTGCGGCAACCTGTGAACGACATGATTGGAGTGCAGACATCAAGGAGGCAAGGTAATCTGTCAGCATATTACAATCAACATCAGTTATTTTCTTAGGCATGGGCGTCCCCCACATATTTGGTGGTCTGCCAAAGACCACCTCATACGGGGATAGTCCTGATCTCGAATGGGGGACCATTCTCATATAGAACAGTGCAACTGGCAGGGCGACTATCCAGTCGACCCCTTTTTCTTTACATATTTTCGCAAGTCGTGTTTTCAGTGTCTGGTTATGTCTTTCTACAAGGCCAGCTGCCTCGGGATGTCGGACGCAATGGAATTTCCACTGGTATCCTAGCAGGAGTGAAACCTGCTTCATGAGCTCAGACGAGAATGGCTGTCCGTTATCTGAGTACACGATACGAGGCAAGCCGTACCGTGGGAAGAATTCTCGAACCAGCTGCCTGGCAGTGGTCGGAGCAGTGTAATCTGGGACTGGATATGCTTCGGTCCAACGGGAAAGTGCACAAACCACTACGAGGACATACTTGAATCCTCGACATCTGTCCATCTGGATATAATCCATCTGGAGGACTTCAAAAGGGTGATCGGGAGGATGAAATCCACCTTGCTCTACAGGGACGCTTTTACCTGGATTGAACTGACAACAGATCATGCAAGTACGCACTTTCTGTTTTGCTGCTGCTCGTAAATGTTTGTTGTACCAGAGATTCTGTAAACTGTCTAACATAGCTTTTTCTCCTAGGTGGGCTGGACTATGTGCGGTATTTATTATGACTTGAACCATAGAGTCGGGGAGAAACCATGTAGATTTTCCCTTCGTCACCCATCCCTGATCTGTCTGGATCCCTCCTAGTTCAGTCCATTTCTTGATTTCATCTGAAGTGGCATGTGTCTGAATATCAATTACATCTAGTGTGGGATCCTTAACAGTCATACAATGTGTCGGTACTATAATCTTTGTTACATCAGTTGTCTGGGTGTGAGTCAATGCTGTATGTTTTGCTGTTTGGTCTGCCAGGTCGTTACCCTGGGAAACAGAGTCTGTAACTTTAGTATGTGCTTTACACTTCATGATGGATATGCCCGAAGGCAGATGTATTGCTTCTAGCAGTGCTTGAATGAGGGGACCGTGTTGAATCTTGGTACCATGAGAGGTCAAGAAACCTCGTTCTTGCCATAACACCCCGAAGTCGTGTACGACTCCGAAAGCATAACGGGAATCAGTGTATATGTTAACATTTCTGTTCTTGGCTAGTATACAGGCTCGGGTCAGAGCGATGAGCTCTGCTGCTTGAGCGGACAGTGTGTCAATACGATGTGTTTCTTTGACTTCGGTTTCAGTGGTTACTGCGTACGCGGCCACTAACTCTCCTGTACTTGTTCTCATACATGAACCGTCCACGTAAAGTGTCAGGTCTGGGTTGGTCAGTGGAACATCTGTTAAGTCTCGTCGGGGCTTTGTTACTGCATTAATGATCTCTATACAGTCATGCGGAGCTGGATCTGTTATAATTGAGGGTAACAGTGTTGCAGGATTTAGAATGCTTCAGCGTCTGATTTCTATGTGGGGCTGGAATAGCGTCAATTCATAACCTGTCAGTCGTGCTATAGTCAAGTGTTGAGTCTGGGTTCGGTTTAGAAGGACCTCTACAGAATGTGGAACTTGTACTGTCAATGGATGTCCTAATACAATTGAGTCGCTCTGTCTGATTGCTAAGGCTGTTGCTGCAACTGACTTTAAGCACGCAGGGAGTGCCTGGGCTACTGAATCCAATGTACTCGAAAAATAAGCGCAAGGCTTATGTGAACCTACTTGGTCTTGAGTGAGGACAGACAACGCTGTACCATCACGTTCTGTAACAAAAAGTGTAAAAGGTTTGCTGTAACATGGTGTCGCTAGAACTGGTGCTTGACATAAAGCTTTCTTTAATTCCTCAAAAGCCTGTGTATGTTCCCGAGTCCAAGGAAGGGCAGTCGAAGTCGCTGCCTCCTGTGTTGTCAACTGAATGAGTGGTTTAGCTAGAAATGCATACTGGGGAATCCATTGTCTGCAGTACGAGGTGAGGCCTATAAAGGCCCGCACTTCCTTTTGTGTCTGGGGTTGTGGCATATTTACAATTAACTGGATGCGGTCAGGAGTGAGCTGTCTCCCCACTTTGGACAGCAAGTGACCCAAGTACACAACTTGCTGAACACAGAATTGTAGCTTCGAAGGAGACACCTTGTGTTCCTTGTCGGCCAGAAAATGTAAAACTGTCAGTGATGCTTGTTCACATTCGGGTTCACTTCGTGCGGTGATCAGCAGATCATCGACGTACTGCAATAAGGCAGTGTTAACTGGCATTTGGATACAATCAAGTTGTCTTTTCAGTGCTTGGCTATAGATGCTGGGGCTTTCTGTGAATCCTTGAGGTGCGCGTGAAAATTTGAAACTTCGTCCATTTAAACTGAATCCGAAGAGATATTGGCTCTCTGGATCAATGGGCACACTGAAGAAGGCGTTCTTGAGGTCAATTACAGTAAAGAACGTCGCTTCTGAATCAATAGCAGTCAATAAGGATGAGATGTCGGGAACCACAGGGTACTGTGGAACAATGCATTTATTCAGTTCTCGTAAATCAATCACCAGCCGATATACTGGCGGTGCATTGGGATCAGTACGTTTAAGAATCGGAATGATAGGGGAATTACAGATATTGGAGTCGGTTTCTACGACCACTCCTTGGGTAATGAGCTCTTCAATGATTTCCAGTAAAGCCACGACAGCATCGGGTGGTAACTTGTATTGTCTGATTCGGGGTAAAACAACTCCTGGTTTGAGTGTGACACGGTATGGTGTAATGTGCATGCAACCTACATCGGTTGGGCCTTGTGCCCACAGGTGTTCCGGTACATTTTTCAATCTGACATCAAAATCTCGTAATACATAGTGACCCTTGAAGTCACGCAGAAAAAGTCTAACTCCTTCCGGAGAACAACATATCACAGCTCCTAGAGCCTTCAGTGTCTTTATTCCTAACAAGTTTTCTGGACATGATTTCGTGAGTAACAAGTCTGTAACACGTGATAATGGACCTACTGCTAGGGGAACGGGTTCTGATACTTCATTTACAATAGGCTGTCCTGAAAAACCAAGGGATACATTTTGTGAGCCTGAGAGGGGTGCCCCTGGGACTTCATTATGGCTGATTGTTGTGCGGCTTGCCCCTGTGTCAATTAAAAACTTTCTGTCTTTTCCCAATACTCGACTATGTACATAAGGACCCTCTTGATCTACAGGAATCTCGATAAGAGGCAAGCCAACCTCCCTCTCTAGGCTGTTTCATGTGTATCGCTGCTAATCGGGATAATCAGATTGGGCATACTGGTACATTTGCTGTGAAACTTGCTGAGTCGCGGCAATGGGCTGTGGCTGTGATACCGCTACGGTCTGGGCGGTGTGTGATGAAGCATGCATAGGCTGTGTGTTCTGTGAAGTCTGTGGCTGGACCTGGTCTTGTCTAGGCTGACGCGGTCTTTCTTTAGTTTTACCTGTCGCTATATTGTGTTTCAGGACTGGACATTCATTTACGTAGTGGCCTGGCTGCTTGCAATAGTTGCATGTCCCTTTAACAGGAGCTGCTGAATTATTTGTCTGCGTCCCACCCTTTTTCTGACCGTCAGCTGGGACTGACTGGGCAACTAGTATTTTCATTTTCGTGTCTTTCATACGTCTTTGTTCATGTTCTTGTTCTTCTCTAATTCTGTTCTGGTGATATTGTAACATTTGCAACATCTGAGATGGCGTATTTGCTTGCCATGTACTTTCGACTTTATATACACGATTCTTAACCTGTGTTAGGGAATTCTCTACTAATTTACTTACAAAAAGGTGTGGGTATGACTCGCTGCTTGGTTTCAGGCCACTATTAATAATAAAACATTTCTCAAATCTTGAATAAAAGTCACTAGTATCTTCATCGTGTTTCTGTTTACAGGCTGAGATTGCGTCCCAGTCTTCCTTTTTAGTTGTCAATAATCTTGGCAAAACCTGTACTATCAAACCTGGTAATGCTTTAGCTTTCTCCCCCAGGCCTAGCCCTGGAGTACGAATTTTTTTCTCGTCTTCTATTTCAGTCCATATAATCTTTTTATCTCCCACCTCCCATTCTTTTTCCTTGAGTTTCTCATAGATGCCAGTAGGCAACAGTACTTTTAACAATTTCATAATATCCGTATATGTATAATCTCCCATGAGTAACATATCCTTAAGTTCTCGGTGGAAACCTGCAGGGTCTTTATCGTGACAGGGTACTAGTTTCTTCATCTCTAACAATTCTAACTTTGTCAAAGGTGTGTACACATACACACGTTTCAGGGTATTATCGGCACCCATAACTGGGTGTACTTCTCGTAAAGGATTCTGCCTGTCAAAATGCTCCAAATGAAACATTTTTCTTTCTGGGGGCGGGGCTGAAACATGTTGTGGGCCTAAGAAAGCGTTATATCTGTGCCGTTGCTCTAGAATTATTTGAATCAACTTGGTACTTAAGCCTCTCCATCTATTCATAAGTAGTGCTTCTAATGTATCAGGTAAGGGACCTGGGTCCGAATGTTCGTTTCTGTATAACGTGAGAAGATGCTGAATCATGTATACACCAGCTAATTTCTGCTCGTCTGGGGAAAGGTTCAGAAATGTCTGTGCTACTGTATCATCATTGTATACGCTAGGATTGTCAGCCCATAGTACTGCTGACCGGGCTAGTTCTTGTTCATCCATAGAATTTAGTGCGTGGTACCCCATTCGTTCTTGAAGCATTTTATCGGTATCTTGAAACAGATATTCAGAAGAATTCGGTTTTGATATGCCGGACAGAAAAACTCTCTTGCTTTCTGGGCGAATACCTTTCCTAAGGTAATTTCCCTTACCCACATACGCTATCATTTCTTTAGTCGTTTCTGATTCTTCAGGTGCGCCCTCCTCAGAGGAGTCATTCCTGTCGTTTTCTTTTTCTCTTTCGTGTATTTCTATTACTGCTCTTCTGATTTTCTTGTACATGCTCGCTATACAATTTTGTTTATCATGGTTTCCTTCGGCTATATTTTGACCCCACCTGTTTAGTGCTTCCATCTCTTCCTTGTCTGCTCCAGGCCTGTCTCGGTCTCTTATTAAGCAATTTATGAAGAAACGTAATACATAACCTTGAGTGTCAACTTTCTGGTGAGCCAGGGCCTCTTTTATACTCTCAGGATCTTCCCCAGTCTGGACAAAATGATATATCCTATCTAGGTAGTCAGCCATCCCTGGGAATAACACTAGGTAATCTGTAGCTTGTCGTATACGTAGTGATGCTAACAACATTCTATCGTCTTTACCGGGTACTGGATCGTATCTGCAAATTGGAAGGGGTTCTTTAAGTACGTTAAAGCCTGGTGATTGGGGTGTACGTTGCTTCATTAGGTCCCTAACGTTTAATCGGCGTGTTGATGGCGGGGTTTGAAGACCTCCTGTCGCACCTCCTGAGGCAGAGGCTTGAGCATTATTTCTCTGTGGAGTCTGTATGTGTACCTGAACTTGTCTCTTATTAGGATCAGGCGCGAACGGATTTGGTACATTAATCTTAGATGGGGGAAGTGGTGGAGGTGGAGGAACAGGCTGTCGAACGGGTGAACTTTGTTGCGGTAATGGCGGGACATTGTCTCGGAGTGGGTTGCCACCTCCGTCACCGTCAGCAGGCGGTACTTGGGCAGGTGGATTGGTGTAAGCGGGAGCTACATCATCTAGATAGGAGGCAAGGAATATGTCTTTTGTAGTCCTGTGATTTACTTTAGTTGGAACCAATGGCGGTGGCAGATCTTTCGGTATTTCTGAAGTGGCTTCAGGCGAACCCTCGGTCACTAAGTACATGCCATTTACAAGATTATTTCACATGCGGTCTACTTGTTCTGCTTTTACTCGGATCCCTTCATTAACTAATTCGTTTTCTCGGACTTTATCCGACTCTTCTCTATGTCTGTCTTCTCTTCGGAGGGCTTTTTCGGCACGTTTATGTGATTCTTTACGCCAAAATTCTATGGCGTCTTTCTGAGATTGTCTGGCTTTCTTTTTCCATAGCGCTTCTTCTACTTTCATGATGCACTCAGCATCCCATGTTCCTGGAACGGGCCATCTGTGTCTTTCTTCTAAGTGCTTAGTATAATCGGCCCATAAATCTAGGTACAGTATGGCATCTAAGCCATGCTTATGATACATAAAATTTCCAGGAGTGTCCCTAGGGGGGATAGGAATTTCTTCCTCTAACATCCCTTTCCTAGTTCCTATCTGTCTTAACTTATTGAAAAACGGCATCTTGTTACTTAGTGCTGGATACTCGATACTTGCTACTTACTTCTGAACACAGCTAGTTACACAAAAACACAGTAATGTACACAAAACAGTCACTCATACCACGACATTAATCACATGAAACATTTTGAACACATATGACTACCCTTGATACTAGATGTACTGCTAAACAGCACAGATACACTGTTGAGAACAGTGCAAGAACTTGGATGCTAGATGTACTGCTAAACAGCACAGATACACTGTCTAAAACAGTGCAGACCGTGTTTGTGTACCCAAACCCGTCTTTACCGGATACATAATAATGCATCCGTCTAGATGCGTCCCCAGCAATGGTACTCACCGGGAAGCACGGAACAGAAGGCCTCGGAAAACTCGACTGGACTGGACCGGACTGGACTCGACTCGACTCGATACATGAATACTTCGGAACTGGTGGGCCTCTTGACACCTCGGACCTTGCTTCTTTCGGCTAGGCTCTGGTCGGGATCCTCCGCACTCCTCACTGCCTCGTCTGGGTGCTGATCGCAGTCTCCGTCACCTCCGTAGGCCTGAGGGAGATGCAGGAAATCCTGCGGGTACGCGTTGTGTCCGTCTCGACTGTGGCAGGGGGCCAAGGCTGCAACGCACCAACCGGCGCGTGAGGTGGGGGAGGGGTCCCTGTTCGGGCGCCAAAATAATGTGGTAAATATTTGATTTACCGTCCTAATTTCTATGCAGGTAAGTACTTAAACAAAAATAACTCAATCGGAAAGAAAGACGCAGAGTCCGTGGTGTTAGAGTTCTTAGGGGTTTTATTCCTTAAAAAGGAATGGTTCTGGTACCGGATATCGGGTTCCTGCCACCACTGGGGTGCAGGAAGGGATAGAGCAATGCTTTATTGACAATACATAGCTTATATACTTAAATCATATACTGAAAACCAATACAGTAGGCGTAACAGCTGAGAGAAACAAGATAAGCACACACACGTGTTAGCAATACGTAATCAGGAGGCGTGAACTAGGCGTGAACATAGAGGAGTGTGCTAGAAACGTCACGTGTAAGTGTCACAAAGGGGTGGATACAAAGCAGAATCTTGCAATGTCAGCAGAAATCTGAGATCTGGATGCGCGCGCAGCTGTATGACGTGTGATTGACGTGGAACTAGAGGGTGCAGGGGACTTGACATTTACTCTAGCGGAAACAGACAGAAGTCTGGCATGTCAGATCAACTTGTACCTATATCATATCTGATATCTGATGTTTGGGAACCATATTATCTAGAAGGAAAAGGTCTCTCGGGCAGAGGCTATTCTATACTGACTGTGAGTGCGTGTATAAGCGTCTAGGTGTCTGCATGAGATGCGAGGGGGCATGGGCCTACCATGGTAACAGAGACTATGAATTACTTGGACGGAGACAGTGAGGCCGGGCCCTTTGCTCTGCAGCTGGAAGGATGTTTACTTAAACTAGTAGGCAGGAATGTATTTTTTGAGGAGCGGAACAGATAATTCGAAGGTTGAATACAGTCTTGGCAGGCAACAGGCTGAGCTAAGCGCCGTGAGCCGCGCAGGGAGTAAGGCAGAGGTCACAGGTACAGAGGCCGGCCCAGGCTGAGGCATTTCAGAGTCTGAAGGCAGAAAAAGGCTCGATGGCAGAATTCGGGGCCTACTTCGCCTGGGCTGGAAAACGTGTAAAGTACACCACAAAAAGACGTTGGCAAGGCATACTTAGAAACGGACTATTCAACCCATTCAGGGTGGGTCTGAAAGAGGACATGTTAACGTTGGACGCAAATGTAATTGCGTCTTCATAGCTGGCACAGGAGGGAAGTTACATGCACTTTAAGCTGGTACATGGAGACGGTGGGGTACACGTTAGGGAACATTTCTTGACCATAAAATGTATATTTCCTCAGTCCAGTGGCGACATGTCAGCTGGGCACTGTGGAGGTGCCAGGCTGCTTACTTTTCATTCATTTCCTGTGGGGTTAGCACCAAACAATCCCACAGTGCATCCCTCTGCACAAATCCAAGATGTTGAAAACCTTCTTCTCTAGGTCAGCACTATGAGCACACCCCAGAACTTTAATAATGAGCCACCCCTCCTGGAAAACCAGTTTTGCAATGGGGTTTCCCCCTCTGGAAGACATGCCAACCTGTCTACCTACACCAAGGAGTTGGCAGGCTACAGTGCCTAATTTGAGCTGGTGGTTTCCGGTGCTCAACACTGTACTTAATTGGTTTCCAGAGCTGGGCAAGGGCACTTAATTGTCAACACCGCACTTAAGACAGTCTGCCACATGGTGGCGCTGCTCATATAATTTAGTGATGTGCAGAACAACGATTGTTTATGAATACAATATACATAAAAAATTACTAATACCTGCATCCCCAGTCATTCCTTTAGTTTTGGGAACCTGTGTTAACCTGAACTGCTGTGCTTGCTGGCAAGAGATATGGTTAGTAGTTGTTTTGGCAGTGCTGACTGGGACGATGGATGATGCAAGCTGCAGTGGCGTCCTGGTCAGGGCCCTGGCACTTATTATTTTACAAATTAAGCACTGACAGGCTAAGATGTGACTTGCATTAGCCTATTAGAGGCATTGACACCCTCTTTAATCACAACACATTGTGAGTGATCTTTTCCCACCCTCTTGCAGCAGTCACCATGGTGCCTTTTTTCGAACGCACTTGCCAAAGGTTGCATTTAAATGGTGTTAGAAATGTCCAACCAGGGCATCTGTTTTCTTCATCACTGAGTTCCCAAATGTGCAGCTTTGACGGCTCTACTCGCCGCACACGACTAGCACAGACATTTGTGCAGGTGCTTTCCGGTGCTCAGCACCAGCACTTAATTGCCAGCACCAGGGCTTATGACTGTCTGCCACATGGTAGTGGTGTCAGCCAATTTAGGTACGAGCACAACAACTTCTGTTTATTACTTAAATTTCAATTTCCAGTTATTGGCATTTGCCTCCAAAACCATTCTTAAAGGTTTGGGGGCCTGTAATAGTATGAATTGTCACACGTTTAAGAGTGTGATTATCAGTAGTGTGCTGGTGCTCTCATTGGCAGTGCTGCCAGGGGCAACGGATGGTTCAAGCTTTTGTCTCCTTCTGTTGAGAGCCCCGGCACTAAGTTTTTTACAAATCAAGCACTTTTTCCTCTTTTGCTGCACCAATGTGGCATTTAGTTCCCTGGGGCACCAACCTGTTTAAGCTTGAATGCTGTTCTTTGTCGGTTGCTGGAACATCAGCGATAGATGGGAGCAAGATGTTGTGCTATGGGACGTGTCGTAGTAAATCCTTGGGAGGTGAAGGAAACACCACTTGAGGTCGTCATCTTGGGACACACACCGATACGGAGAGTCTTGTTCAAGGTTCACAGGAAATGCTTCACCTTACCGATCACCTGGGGCCATTGCGGTGTGATATTTCGATGTACAACACCCAACGACTCAATGTAGTCTATCAATTCACATCTGTGAAGGTGGTCTAATGTCAGTTTAGGCAGGCTGAATGTGGCAAACGTATTTTCCAGGGGACGTCTCAAGCTGTGAAACGCAACGGAAGATGGCAGTTCTAACACCGGCTACTTCAAGTAGTTGTCCACTGTTACCATTGTTAGGCGACTATCAGGAAAGCTCCCAAAGTCCATGTATAGATGGCTCCATGGTTCGGAGATCATTTCCTCTGTTCTTACAAGGGAGGATCTTGAGGACTAGCCTGTGATTTGACAAGGTATGGAGGCCCACACTTTCTCATCCACGTTTAGGTCCATGCTAGTAAACCATACTTTGCCCCGAGCCTGGCTTTCATCTTTGTTGCACTTTGATTGCCTTGGTTTGCCCGGTCCACCCCTTGTTTCCATAGTGCCTCTGGCAGTACTAGGCATCGACCTCGCAGTTGAAGGCTGTCATAGGTCGTGCTGAGCTTGTACTTGATCTTTCAGAGCTGCATCATTACCAGACACTCAGTTTCATTCTACTAGTGAGCGCCGTCCAGGAATCGGATCCACTGGTAGTATTGGAGGGCTCAGGTGTCCTTCTGCAGACTGCCACAGCTAGGGTCATTGATTGTATTTCTTCCAGCTATAGTGCCTTCAGACCCGCAGCATGTACCACTATTTGGATTAATTGTTCTGCTGCTCTCATCTGTCTTCATTTTTGACAAGCAGGGGAGAGTGTTGGGAGATACAGTAAGCTGGATTTCCAACCCGGAGGCTTTTAGCATGACAAAGTGTTACAACTGGAGCTGCACAGCCTAATGCTCAATTTTCTGGGAAAGGTTTCTTGACAATTCGGCGAACAGGGACACTAGCGGCTTGTGGTCCTTTACCACCCTGCAGTCTCTTCCATCAGGGCCGGGTGGGCTGTAGTGGGCACCGGGCATTTCCCTGTGGGCTGCCAGGGTAAGGGCCGGTTTTGGGCCCTTGAGGTGCCGTTTTTGTTACAGGGCCGTTTTTGCAGTTTAGCTGCAATATCGGTCCCTGTAACAAAATCGTCCGAAACGAACCTGGCAAACAGCTCGCCGCACCCCCGGGTGGTCCGGACGAGCACTTTGCCAGGGCCGGTTATGGCTCCCAGTCCGGCCCTGTCTTCCATTGAGATAAAGGTGAAAAGGCCTGCTGTCCCCACAGATGGCTAGGGTCTCCCATTCAATCTGTGCGCATCATGTCTCTGTTTTTGTTAGCGTTCAGCTTTGATCCACAGTGGACATCCATATGCGTTGGCTTAGTTCCCCCGTGAACATTGCTACCAATCCTGCAAGACTTCCATCCACCATGTGCTCTGCTTTGCGCCTGGGATCAAAGTATGCTATAGTGGCATCTCTGAACAGGGCTTTCTGGACATCTTGGAATGCTGGGTCAACCTATTCTGTCTAGGACCAGCCCACTTTCACCCTAGTTAGTGCCCTAAGAGGCTCTGACAGGGTGGCAAGGTTTGGTATGAACCACCCGCAGTAACTGGCCATACCCAGAAAACTCCTGACCTCAGGGTATTCTGTAGCTTTGAATGGTATCTGGTTTGTGAGGTTCGACCTTCATCCCATCTTTTGGCAAGATGTAACTAAAGAAATCTATGGAAGTTTCAAAGAAGGGGCATGTTTACATGTGAAGGGTCAGTCCTTGGTCCACAAGCCATTGGAGGGTGGCTCGGAAGTGGCGGTGGAGGTCCTCTACAGTTGCTGAGTAGATGAAAATATTGTCACTTATGTTCTGGACCCCTTTCAGTCTCTATGACTGCATTTTGGCCACTGAGGAAATACCAAAGTTCGCTCTTCAGTACCTCCGCACCCCAAGTGCATAGAGAAGGTAGTAATTTACTGAGGGTCAAGTTCCAGCTGGTCATACCCCGCATTTATATCGAGCTTCGATAACCAACGGGCCTCATTGAGGTCTGCTATTATGTTGTTCATGGTTGGCATGGCCGCTCCCTGTGAATAAGTTTGTTTAGGAGTAGCATATCCACACAGAGTCTGGTAACCCCCACCAGTTGTTGGGATTAGGCAAAACCACCATGGGATACACCCAGGGTAGTGTCCCAGAAACCGCTTCAATGACTCCTTGTTGCTCTAATTTGTGTAGTTCCTCTTCTACAAGTGGGCACATGTGGAAAGGTAATCTCTGTCCTCTAGAGCAGTGGGTCTGATTGCAGTGTCGATGTGCAACGTAACCATTTTGCTCTCAACTTGCAATTTGAAATTGGGTGCCCAAACATTATTTTCGCGATTCCAAGTTTACCACAGCTCATGTAATCATGACCAAAGAATAAATGGTCATGCATCTAATGAAGAGTATGATCTTCAGGAGGGAAAAGAATATTGGTTTTCCAAGCACACTGAATTCCAAAGGGACTCAGTTGTGAGTGCATTCATGGAGAGGGTCATGTGTGTCCCTGTTTGATAGTGTAGCTAAGGGGCTCTGAAATCTGTATTGAATTAGAAGACTTACCTTTGGATACATGTTCCCTCTTGCACAGATTGTTTTCACTCTTCATTGGAGTGTGTGAGCATTTAAGTACACCATGAGATAAATAAGTATACGGTACCACCCATTGATTTCTACGCCCTAAAATAAATATGTAAAATGTACCTTTGAGAAATATATCTATTATCCTGAAAAGTTTTTTCTATATTCTAGTTGTAAAAGCAATATATTTTTCGATAGCCCTGTGTTTGCTGAATCCATCACATCTATACGCACTACTCACAGCTCTACGATTCTCATCTGTTGTGCTGAACTGCTGAAAACAAAGACAAAGGAGTCTGATGAACAGAACAGTGGTCATTCGCAATCAATACTTAGGTGAAAGCTCTACATTTGGGTGTACAACTAGCACTTGTAGGATGGCGATTCCCACAAAGCTTCAATATATGGATGTCAGAAATCAATAAGAATTTGTTGTAAGCAACAGGTAGCCTACATCTGTACTAGTCAGGAGATGTACTTTGGTGAGCCAGGTCCCTTTATGTGAAGTTGCAGTGGTCAAGATAGTGCACAGGTCCAGGCTGTTTCACCAAGGCATGATAAAGCCATTCAGACATTGGTGGTCTTCACAAGAAGAAGGTGGGGATGTCTGTGCAGATGTTGATATCTTGTGGCACCTGGAGCCTAGCCTTAACTGGCACATTGGTTGAGGGCTAGAATTGAAGGTTAATAATGGCAATGAGATGAGGGGAAATGGACTGGGCCTCTGGAGAGGCGAAGCATAGGAAAAAGGTGCAAGCAGACTGGAAATGCAACAGCAACGTTTTTAATAGATGACAGGAGAGCTTATTACAGAGACAGAGCTAAGTGGGGACCCTGGGTGGCACCGGGTAACTGGACACATTTGGTGTCGGAACTGCGTAGGATCACACGTATCCATATGGACAACACGCCACTAAACTGTTTGCTAGGCCACATTAAAAAACCAAACAAATGCAAGATGGCATGTAAATTCTTACATTTGGCCTTAGTATTAGCTCGACGGAGAGTAGCCATCACATGGATAGGACAGCACTACCCCACAGCAGAATACAGGCACAGAGATGTGCAAGAATGGGCCCTGGCTGAAGAATCACACATGAAATTGAATAGGATGGATGACGAATTGGTAGATGACCTCAGAGACTGGAGGGAGCTCAGTGAAACTGTTTTCAGGCCGGATGTAGATATTGACACCTCAGAGTACACTGGTATGGCAGCGAGTGAAGAAGACGGTTGAGGGGGCTTTTAGAAGCGCCCTCACCCAATGGAATGCTGGTAAAAGACCTCCTCTGAAAATATGTCGCCCTATAAACTTAATTTGACCACTGATACCTTGTATGTGTGCCGCTGACAACTGTTATTTGAAAATGGAAAGGAAAGTTTGTTTTTTTTTAAAGTGGGGACCCTTTAAAAGTGATGTGTCCGTGGTTCTGTCCTGTGAACTTTTTTGAGCCTGTAAACTGCGAGGCCTGTGGATGGTGTACACGTCTCCAGGAGACACCTAGTAGCTGTGATTCCTTTCAATCTAAAATTAAATGCTTAGAGCTTACTCTGGTCCACAGATGTATGCTGGAGTCCATACAACCAATGTTAGTGACCTGGGCAGGAGGGGTGAGTAGTTCTCAGATGAATGGGTTGAAATCTGTTAGGAAGAAACTGCACAATTAAGAGGTACATGTGGCAGGAACCACAGCACAATAGAGTTCTAACAGTATAAGAGATAACCATAAAAAGAACTGTAAGTTACTTGTAAGCTTTGTGCTATCCCTTATCCAACAGTTTAATCTGGAGAATAGGAAAAGGGGTTATTCACAAAAAAAGGAGACCTTAAAAAAGGCTACTCTTTGGGGATCCAGCAAATCATCCTGTAAAAAAAGAGTCCCATGGCCAGGAGAGAGATTTATGTGAGTGCCCTGGATGAGGCAGGGGTAGATCTAAAAACAAAGAGGACTTAATGCTCTGACAAAGAGATGTGCTTAACAATCAACACAACACAGAATACCCTGTTAGAAGTCAATCACTGGCGCCTGGGTCAAAGGAGAGGACTAACCTTTGGTAGAGAAGTATTTGTAGTTGTGCTGTTATTGGGGTGACCTATTTGCGGGTCGGGCGGAGGGTCCTCATGGAAGTAGAGCTATATGAGATAAAGTGAAGATAGTTTGATTTTGTTGTTTTCTCCCTTACTCCAACATCTCCGCCATAGTTATCCGGGTGGGAGAAACCACAATGTAGACTATTCAGGACATTTAACAACTTAAATATATCTTTGTAATATTTAGTACAAAAGGTGAAGGGGGTGATAGAGATGAATGGGCCTGGTTGTTATTTATTCCCTGTGATGGTGGATTCTTCAATCTCATTTAAAATATTAAAAGCACTATTTCACAATTCAAGCTGCTGCAAAAATGCTTTAACTTACCCTACGAAACAATGAATCACAGGTATTTACTCTTGTTTGATTGATATAAAACCATTGAACTTGGCAACACTGTGGACTTTTGCGGTGTTGCAAAAGGAACTTCTGTGGGTGCTCTTAAGTTTTAACCATATGAATCTCACTTATGCCAATTGTTAGTTACATGATCAAAGTTTTAAGCTCCTCAAACTTCAAGATTCTGCAACTGATATATTGTTGTATCCAATTCTCTACCCACAAGTCTCTTTTCATCCTGGAGATGGCTACCAAAATTTATTAGGATGCCAAAACACTGTCAGTGTTTTGTTAGATAAAAAAAGTACAGTACTGACGCAAATATGCCTGTGAAATACTTACTTTTCTGGGTGATATTCATTGCATTTAAGTGACATGTAAGAGTAAAAGTGAATAGATCTAAGTGTGAGGTGTGCAGTAAATACTCAGAACAGTAACATCCCTCATTGCACTAAATGTAACGAGATCCCATGATTGTGCAGGGATTTGACATCTCCATGACCTCGTATGCTGACGACTTGCAGCTGGTTATCTCCCTGGACCCAAAAAATAGTAGCTATGGGGAGAAACTGTCCTCCTGCTTGATAGGAGTCAAAGAGTGGATGACGAGAAGTTGTCTAAAGCTGAATGGGGAGAAAACCGAGATATTATGCCTCTGAAACAAACCAATACCCAGGCCAATCACAGATTGGCCTGCTGCCTAGGTAATCCACCTACTCCCACAGAAACCATAAAAAGCCCAGGTTTTTGGTTAGAAACAGACCTCTGCATGGCGACACTGGCAAGAAGGTTGCTATAACCTGTTTTGAACTACTGAGAACCATACGGAAAATCCTGAATAGGGTGCTAATACAGCTCAGGGAGACGGTGGTCCATTCTCTGGTCACATCTCGACTAGACTATGGAAACTCACTGTTCTTAGGGGCTCCATAATAGGTCCCGCGCAGATTTCAGGTAACACAGAATGCAGCCGCTAAGCTGCTTTGTAACATTCTCACACAGGAATTAGTAAAAAAGCGCCTAGTGGGTCTCCATTGGCTTCCGATAGAAGCAAGAATACATTTTAAAGTCTTGATCACCACTCGCAGAGCACGCCATAGTAAAGGTCCGAAAAAAATCAGCAAGTTAATATCTCCTTATATACCAAATAGGCGGTTTCATTCCAGCACAAAGGTAAACCTAAAACAAACTAATGCCAGGACGGAGAGATGGGGAGGAAGATCCTTCTACCATCTGGCTCTCAAACTCTGGAATGCCCTACCGTTGGAATACAGATTGATAGACAGGGAATTACAGTTTCGAAAAGAGATCAAGACCTGACTGTTCAAGCAATATCTCGAAGTCACGGTTATCCTACTCAGTTTCTGATCACACCGCACTGGGAAGCCTCAGGGCAGACATGCGCTTTACAAATCCCCTAATAATAATAATAATAATAATTATGATTATTATCATTATTAAAATAATAATAATAAAGGAATCGAAGTAATTTTATTAGGATGCCCATGATTGTGGGTCACTAGAAGAGAGGATGGGCTGTAATTGTATATAGCGCTTACTACCCCATATAAGGCATCGAAGCGCTTTTCGTCGAGTAGCACCCAAAAAAGATTAGTGGTGAGTTAGTATAGGGAAATATGAAGTGCATTTGAGTGGAGGACTTGTGAGTCTGTTATTTGGGTTGAAAAGGATAGTGGAGAGATAGGAAAGGGGGATCTTTTCATTTGTATAGTGCTTGGTACGCCTGATGAGGCATCAAAGCACTTTTCGAGGAGTAGCAAGCTACTCCGGAACCCAAACAGAATTAGTGGTGAATTAGTATAGGGAAATATGGAAATTAATTTGAGGGATGGTCATGTGAGTGTATTAGTTGGATTGAAAAGGATAGTGGAGGGATAGAAAAGGTAAGGGTCTAGAAAGCGTTTGTTTGGAGATCATAGTAGCAGGAGCAGGTTTGGAATGAAGTGGAGGGGGAAGAGTCAGAAGGAAGGGTTTGGAAAAGCTTGTTTGGTAGGCCTGAATAGTCAAAGAGCTAGGATACAACATAAGACTATTTAGGGTTTGTGTGGGAATAGTGGGCACAAAAGGGTAAAATAGATTTGTCATAATTTGTTTATTTAATGCACAGAACCACCTCTTCTTCAATAATATCTGTAAAACAGATCAGTGATCTTTTACCTTTATCACCATTTTTGACTTCCTTTCAACATTGGTTAAATCCCATTTTAAACAACAGCCATACATATATTAACATACATTGATTCAATTCCTAACCAACATACTGACATAAATACACCCATAATGCTGAAACCACAGTCAATTGTTCAGCGCCCACCATTACATATAACAGAAATGTACAAGGCTGCTAAACCAATTTTCCTCGAAAACAGCTTTTGTGTTTGCCTTTAAAATCCACACCTAGTAGATTACAACATCATGCGTGCACAGTTCGTGCTTGCCACACTTCACTTATTCCAGTGTCGTGTAGTTTACGGGCTCAAAGGTTAACTTTGACTAAGCCTCGGATTGGCCCATTACGTGAGGTTTGTTATTTACTGTGTATTAATGGACTGTTCTCAGGTGTCTTACACACTTCTCAATAAAGGACGGGGTGGATCTCTTCAGAGGTCAATCCTCACTTTAGGAAAGGCACAGTCTGCAAAGGATATTCATTGGACTATCAAAGGCCATGGCCAATCAAATAACATGATACATTCATCGACAGACGGATAATATTATGTATCCATCGCAAAACGCAACAGACAAAGAAACTTGCAAGGCATTGTATTCAATCCGTAACTAATCAGCAATTACTTTCATCATCTGTAAATGAGATGCCATCTGAGGTTACAACACCCAGCCCCCAGTGCACACAAAACTCAATTTTAGTCTACAGCACCACTTAAGGATTATGTACATAAAACT
This sequence comes from Lissotriton vulgaris, assembly GCF_964263255.1. Lineage (NCBI taxonomy): Eukaryota > Metazoa > Chordata > Amphibia > Caudata > Salamandridae > Lissotriton > Lissotriton vulgaris. The sequence goes on from NC_141700.1 coordinate 365,898,089, forward strand.
CTAAGGCTACAGACACTGCTATGTGATTTATGTACAAATCCATCAGAAGCTATGAGACCCAAAGTTGATGATGTCCTCCAAACTAGGTGTCAGGACACCCAGCCTGCATGATGTAAGTGGAAATCACTTAGAGGCTACAAAACTCTGGCCTCACAATGCTCACAAGACGCAATCCTAGATTACAATACCACCATTAAATTATTTAGATGAAACTTCAGACAATAAGAGACATCTACTTCATTTCAAGACATTGTAGCTCAACTTCTGTCTTCCTACATGCCTGCCTCCCTGGTAGTCCTGCCCCCTTGGACAGTCACGACTCCGCTATTGCCCTTGTCGGGTTTCGATGAAGTATCACAGGAGAATATTTTACCCAAGATGCAATCTACTAATTCTTGCTCCCCTTAGATCCCTTCCCTGCCAAGGTCTTCAAGACCATTGCTCCATCAGTTGCCCCTGCGATTACTGCCATCCGCAAGCAGTCTCTGGATATGGGCTAGATTCCAGATTTCTGTAAAACGACATTAGTAGTTCAAGTTCTAAAGAAGCCATCATTGGATCCCGGGCCTCTTGCTAACTATCATCCTAATTACTGCTTCTCTTAATTACAAAGATAATGGAGAGCTGTGTTAATTGTAACCTACCACAGCATATAGAAAATAATACTTTACTCAATACCTTTCAACCATACGTCCACCCGGCCTTGAGCACTGGGGCCGTGTTAACTGCCGTCAGCAATGACATTCGAATGATCTTAGATTCTGGAGGTTCTGTGGCCCTCAAAATCCTTGATTTGTCAGCAGCTTTTGACACATTCTCCCACACGCTTCTCGACAGGTTCTCTCAGGCCAGCTTCCACTGCAAGGTTCTTGTCCAACTTACTTAAAGGTGTAAGTTATGGAGTCTGACCTGCGGCCCACAATTTTTAATTTGTGTGTGGCTCCCCTGTCTGACCTGTCTGCCTCTTTTGGCCATCAAATGTATGCGTATGCAGGCGATACACAAATTATTTGGTGCCTGGAGGGTGGTCCTGACTCCGTCCAAGATCATTTCAAAAGATGGTTTGCAGCAGTTGCCAACTGGAGGAATGCCAATTCATTATGACTCAGTACAACTAAGACCAACATTTTCTTGTTCGGCGATCATTTATACTGGTCTGAACTTTGGTGGCCTCGGTCTCTGGGCATCTGCCACCTCCTTACCGCCAATGCCCACAGTTGTTGCTTTGCTTTTGACACAGAACTGTCGTTTGAGGTTCATAATCAAAAACTCACCACTACCTCTTTTCTCATGAGGAAAGTCTTACATTAAATCTTACCACTCATTCGTCGGACCCATAAGCAACTTTTGGTCTAGTCTCTAATCATAAATAGATTAGTGCAATACTTTGCTTGTAGTCTTCCTTTTTATCTGCTTTTATCTGCTTGACAAACTGCAGCTCATTCAAAATGCTGCTGCCAGACTTGCACTGGATTTTACACAACATGCCAGTATTTCTACACATCTTGAAAGTCTTCACTGGTTTCCAGTCCACAAGAGATGTGTCTTTAAGGTGCTCTATTTCTGTCACAACTCTAGTAATATAACTACTCGTAACTTTACAATGTCCCAGTACCATGATTGTTGCAGGAGCTCTAGGAGTGAGATCTGGGGGGCCTGGAAGACGTCAAGTGGCTGGAGGCCTTGGCGACCCCATGTGAAGTTGCCATACGATCTAGGTTCCGCCTTGTCCAGTTTAAAATCCTACACAGGTGCTATTCGCTTGTACTACCGTGGTGAAGATAGGCAGGGCTGCAACTGCATTGTGCCACAGGAACTGTGGCCTTGAGGACATGTTTTTCCATATGTTATGGAGCTGCCCAGTAATTCAACACTATTCGGGGCTGTTTCCTGCCTTAATCACATGGGTTGGGGCAACATGGAGGCCTCTGCGTAATGGTTTGGGAGGCAACTGACCTTGCTCGTATGTATCAGATCTGGATGAAAATGGGGAGGATGGTGGTCAAGCACAATATTGCGCGTATGTGGAGAGTGGAATTAGCTCCACAACTGAGTGAGTGGAAACGGGACATGGACTGGTGCATGTTGACGGAGAAAGTGGTGTGCGAAAGCAGAGTCTGTCCACGAAAATGGGCTAAGATATGGGGGGAATGGAATGATTACTGAGGTGGGATATGTGCCCCTATTGATACAACTGGTTTTAGTGCTGAAGATCAGGAGCATTCAGACCTAAATGCTGCCTTATGACTTGTTGGGAGGGGGTTGGAGGATCGGAGTGCTTTGGATGCTGCAAGGGATCCAAATTTGTCGAAGTGTGTCTTGATGCTGTATTGTGTAATGTTTACTGTCAGTATTCTTTTGTTTTCTTTCCTTGCAATAAATAGTGATCCTCACATGAGGAAATGGAAGAACTCTTTCAGCCTACAACCCTACCAACCCAGGAACCTGACATACCATCAGCAACAGCGATAGAGCCGAGAACCTAGGCATAACGGTGGGTTCCAGTCAATCAATGGTTCCCCAAGTCATAAGAAGTGCTCTATACACTGTGAAAACTCTGTGACAAATCTTCTTGCATCCAAGTTTCCATCAGAAGCTCTTGCTGCCATCACCCTCGTCACATCTCATCTGGACTATGCAAAGGAGCTGTCTGGAGCCAACTCCTTCTGGTCCAGAATGTGTAAGCAAGGCATCTACGTCTTCATCTAAAGGACCAACTCACACTACCCCTCTAGAATGTGTAAGGGAGACATCTACGCCTTCAATTAAAGCTCCACACCCCACTGCCCCTCTAGAATGAGTAAGCAAGACATCTAAACCTCTATCTAAAAGCCCACATCCCACTACTTTTCTAGAAAGTGTTAGTGAGACATCTATGCCTTCCACTAAAGGACCACATCCCACTGCCCCTCTAGAATGTGTAAGCAAGACATCTACACCTCTATCTAAAAGCCCACATCCCACTACTTTTCTAGAATGTGTTAGTGAGACATCTATGCCTTCCACTAAAGGACCACATCCTACTGCCTCTCTAGAATGTGTAAGCGAGGCATCTACGCCTTCATCTAAAAGACCACATCCCAGTAAAGTGCTAGAATCTGTAAGCGACACATCTACACCTTTATCTAAAGGCCCACTTCCCCCTACCTCTCTAGAATGTGTAACCTAGATATCTACGCCGACATCTAAAGGCCCACATCCCACTACCTCTCTAGAATGTGTAAGCAAGACATCTATGCCTTCATCTAAAGGCCCACTTCCCACTACCTCTCTAGAATGTGTAAGCAAGACATCTATGCCTTCATCTAAAGGCCCACATCCCACTACCTCTCTAGAATGTGTAAGCGAGACATCTGCGCCTTCTTTTAAAGGGCCACATCCCACTAGCTCTGTAGAATGTGTAAGAAATACAAACGCGCCTTCATGTAAAGGACCACACTCCACTACCTCCCTAAGCACTTCACGGGCTACCCCTTGCAGGAGACTTGACCTTCAAGGCTCTCCGCATCAGTGACAGGAACATCTATGGAAGGGACCCTTTGTTTATAATCTCATTTCCGGCAAAGACGACATATGCAAAACAATTTAGAATTCAGAAATGCAGTGAAAATCTGGTTCTTCTCAGGATGATCACACAGCCAGCAGATTGAACCACTTCTCATCACTAGGAGGGGGCGGGCGGCACAGAACTCAAGAACATACCCTTCTGAACATGGAGCCAGTCACCCCAAATATGATAAGCAAACCCACACACATAGTTATCTGTCACTCTCCTTTGCTCCACCCCACACATTATCGGAGCTGCAAGTTCAGAGTGACCTGCACAAAACTCAAGAACTTCATAAAAGGCCACCCTGCCTTCCTACTTTTTTGGGCCTGATCCTGACTGATGTACCAGTATTGAGTTTAGTTCGCACTCCCATTTGCACCCTACTTAGTACATCAAATGCTACACAAATTGCATGTGGTTTTGCCTCACTGATTTGTGCCAGGAATAGCCAGGTACAAATCTGCCAGACAAATCATGCACTTACACTACATGCCTCTCTTGGAATGTGGAATTGTGTGCTGTAAGTGATTTATCCCTCATTCTGATGTGCACAAAGAGGAATCCGGTGCTGAAGGCTCACATGGTAAATACCAAGCATGGCACAATCTGTATTTATCAGGGGCAAAATTTGCAGACCCATACGTTCAGGAGCTTTGTCTCCAACCATAAACTTACACATTATTGGCTGAAGCATACTTTCTTCCACTGTTTTCCCTTCAGATGTGGCATAAGGGCCAGAGCTGCCAACTCTGGAAGTGGGGAACCAGGTTCGAGTCTGAATGTATCCTTGTGTAATGTAATAGGTGCTCATATTAAGCGTTCCAGTACCTTTGGTTCGAGTTCGTGAATTATACAATTTTTTTTAAACTACAGGTTACGGGCAGCAGAAAAGTCACAATAAGGGTCCCACCCTCCACTTCGAAATCCTCACTTTACAGGTCTCATCAGAGACCCAGGTTCTTCCAGCCAAACTTAATTAGCATGCTACATGTTCGCTAATGTGCTTCGACGCCTCGTCAGGGATATGAAGCACTATGCAAATGCAATCACAGTGTAGTGACGGAGCCACCCAGCCTGCACTATACATTGTTATTACAGGCACCCGGAGGGCACCCAGACGGCGGGTACCCCAAAAGGTATAAATAAAAGGGCGCATGACCGCTCGGGGTCTTGGCCCGTAATATATTATCAGTCTGCACGTGTCCCCTTATTGTTGCGCAGACACCCCTGGTGTCGATTATCACATTGGTGAAGAGGTGGGTCCCACCCGAGGTGGGTCTCACCCATGCCTCTGCCGTTCTGCCGAAGACCTGCCGCCCAGCCCGCCGTGGTTTGTTGTGGTGCTGGCCTGGGCATCGCGCCCCAGTTGCTGTGCCCGGCGCTGCGATACCGAGGAGCCGATTAAGAATGCGAGTGCCCAGGGGGCGTGGCTTGGACGCCGAGGAAGATGGCGGTTTAGAGCGTCTCTCCTCCCGTCACGAGCGTCTTTACCTGGAATTGGAACGCCTTTATGTGCCTACAGCTGGGATGTGACCGAAGATTCGAGCATCGGATCACTCCCTAACTGTAATGAGCTGATTTACGTGTCCGGGGCTGCAGCGGATCAAGAGCTGCACCGAATGAGGCTTCGGACGTTCATGGCGGCAGCGTGACTGAGGAACGGAAAGCGGAGCGCGAAGTAAGCTCCTGCAGAGCACAGCGGAAAACCCGACAGCGCAAGAAGGAGCTGAAGTAGGTGAACGCGTTCACAGAAATTAGCGCACCGGGGCAGACAGCTGACTTTACCGATCGCGTGAGTACAGTGCGATCGGCCATGCAGAGACTTCCCTAACCTTTACCAAGATGGCGGCCGCTACTCGGTAATGCCTGAAAGACCGAGGCAAAGTATCTTCCCTCATTAACTCTGCCCAAATCGGCCAGTTTTGGCGCCAGGCGAGCATTGCTGGAAACCAATTTGACATGTGGGAAAGAATTTAGTCACACATTCCGGAACTGATCAGGGGGAGATGATTGTTGCTACGCTGTGTGCCTGGAATGCATATCATTAATCTACAAAGCACTCCCTAATGATTACAATGCACAAGCTGCTCATGCTGTCTGATGATGTGCTCATGAAAGCTTAAGTCTGCTGAAACGAACTCCTGAATTGCTTGACATCAACTCACAGTGGGCTCCCTAATGTCCCAGTCTCAACAAACACCACGTGCACATAATGAATGAATAGGTGGGACGCTCTGTTCCTCAGATGCCTTTTGCGAAGTGTTATTACTATCAGTGACCTGGGTTCTGGCTGACCAATCTCCTATTTAGGCTGGTGCTGTCTGTTTTGCGCCACGTGAGTGCCGGAGGAGAGCTTTCAAGTCGCTACCTAAACCCCTAAGCATCCCAGAGAAGGTCAAGCGGTCGCAATGGATACCAAAGATCAGGGAACCCTTAAGAGACTTAAATCAGACCACTCGAACCCGGGATCACCAAACAAACCAAAGAAAGTTACTCCGGACGCACTGGACATGATATTAAATAGGCTAGACGAAGTGAAGGACCTAGCCAAGGTCACTAAGGAGGAAGTGGTGGCAATCCGTCAAGATATCCGAGATACTAATGCGCGCCTAACAGAAACAGAATCCCGGATCAGTCGCCTGGAAGACATAGAGGTTAAAACTTCAACGGCCTTGAAGCACCTACACATCTCCTCTGACCAGACAACTAGACGACTGGCCGAGTTGGAAGACAGGAACAGGAGGGGGAACCTACGCATTTTTGGAATTCCGGAAGGATCAGAAGAATCGGAAAGCTCATGCATTAAGTTCTTGGAATCCTGGTTCACTAAAGCCACGAACATGACTTTTACAAACCCTCTTGAATTTGACAGAGCACATAGAGTTCCAGGAAGAATCACTAAAACGCAGAGAGGACCAAGACCCATTGTGTGTAAACCATTACGCTACCAACACGTGGAGCAAATCCTAGCCTTCGTGAGAAAGCACAATCATATTCTGTGGAAGGACACCAAGGTTTACATCTCTCAAGACTACAGTAAGGAGACCGTGGAAATAAGGAAGGCCTTCCTTGCCCTACGTCCACAACTGTCAGTGAAGGGATACCAATTTGGATTTGTGGGCCCAGCAAAGTACAGGGTGACAATACGAGGATCGTCTCACTACTTCACGGACCCTGGGAAGCTCAAACGTATTCTTGAAGACGTGGAAGAACGAGATATGGAACGCGACATGGAAACTAATAACCCGAATGGTCTAATGGACTTGCCTACTGCTGGGTAACTACTTGATGAGGTTTCAAGCTTACGGAAGCCCTCTAGCACTAGAAACTCTATGGCACCCTGAAATATGGCGTGGGGAGTAGAGCTAAAGCTCAGGATGTTTTTTCACTTTACTTCTCTTGTTTTGATCTGGCGTGGTCCTGCTATTACTGGTCTAAACTTTTTTGGATTGAGCAGACTTGCTTCGTTGACTCCACGATGAGATATAAATCCCAATGTATTGCTTAACTCCAGGCTCCGGTACACTGGCAGGTTACTCGGAGTAGACCGGATTTCGCTCCGGCAACATTGAAAAGCTCTGTTCAAGGAAATGTTTGTTGATGATCTATTGTTTTTGCTTAGGTTAATCACCGCTGATGCGTTGTCTTAGAAACTGCTAACCATTACGAGCCTTTAATGAAGGATATGATGCTATAATATATTACAATGGGCCATGTTGTTGTATTATCAAATCTCTGTTCGATAACCATGGCCTAGTGGGCACTCAGGAATTTTCCCGATTTATAAGGAACACACAGTGGAAGCATGCTATTGATTGCATGTTGGTTCAGCCACACCATTTCATCGTTCCGCTGCTTGCGTAATGTTTGTATACACTTTGTGTTATGCATAATAGTTCCAAAGTCTATACATGACGAGTTTAGACGGGAGGGTTACTGCGGTTTTCCTCACGTCGCCATGCTTCTGTACTACAGTTGGGGTGGGTGGGGTGGGGGGCTGTGGGGGATTGGGGGGGTTGGGTGTTGTGTTTTATGGTCTATGTTATTTGCTCTTCTTTCTCCTTCATTCTGTTCCACTTTTCTTCGTCTACTTTCAGTGCCACTTCTCTCTCTTCTCTCTCTTCTTTCTCTTCCTTCTCTTCTGGTCTGTCTCTTTGCTCTTGATTGGACAAGTTGTATCATGCATATGATGTGTTTGTATACTTGTACTCAGGCCACTCATGCTATATCCATAGGCACCCAAATGTGTATTCATGACTGTCGACCGTTTTACTTCAGAGGGAGCAAAACAGTGTGTTCTCTGCATAATACATCGTGTAATGTCACATCCGCCACTGTCCACTCCACTTGGTACAACCTCACTTGACCGATTGAAAATTCTGTCCATGAATGTTAAGGGTCTGAATCAGCCCGTTAAAAAACAAAAGATATTAGACTATCTGCGTAGGCAGAAGGGGGACATTGTTCTGCTGCAAGAGACCAAACTAGATGCAAAACAATTCTACACTCTGCGCAACAAGTTCTACTCGGAGGTTGTAGGATCTAGTGCACTCGGTAAAAAGAATGGAGTTCTGGTTTTATTGTCAAAAAAGTCCAAGGTAGAATTACTGTCATCCTCATCTGATGAAAAAGGTCGCTGGGTTACGGTGAAACTCTCTAAGGATAACACAGAATTTTTTGTCACTAATGTTTACGCACCTAACACTAATGATTTAGAATTTTGGCAGGATTTAGTCAAGCAGATTGCGACGGTACCCGACACGGCAGTACATATAATTGGGGGTGATTTTAATCTTCCACTTGACCCGGCCTTAGATAGGGATTCTAAGTGTGCATTCAAACCCAACAGGTCCCACAATGCCTTCATCAAATTATGTCAACAATTTCATTTAATTGATGCTTGGAGAATACAAAACCCTACGGATAGGGATTACACATTCTACTCTTCCCCTCACGATTCATTCTCCCGCATTGATTACATTTTCATTACACAAAATGGCGTCGCAAGGATAGAGGATACATCAATTGAACCAAGGGTACTGTCGGACCACTCATGCATATCACTATCCATCAGTAACACTAAACCATCACCTAAACAAACGTCTTGGAGATTCAATGAAGAAATCCTACATAAAGAACAATATAGAGCTGAAATTTTGGCAGCCATTAGAACTTATCTGGAGATTAATGCGAGAGGGGACACTTCAGACCTAGTGCGATGGGAGGCTCTGAAAAGTACAATAAGGGGGGTGTGCATCAAAATCCGTTCAGCAATGAACAGAAATTGTAATGCAAAGTTGGAAGAGCTGGAGGCTGAGATAGCTGCTCTAGAGAACAAACACCAAATGACAAGGGACCGGGAAACACTAAATATCATGACCAACAAAAAATACGAATATAACAAGTTGGTGAGCGAAAGGGCGGGAGTTTGGCTGGATAGGAAACGAAGATTTAAGCTATGTGAATCTAATAAAGCCGGTAAGAGCCTGGCGGCATACTTAAAATTCAAAGTGCAAAAGAATGCAATTAATGTTATCAGGGATTCGGCGGGAGTCGCTCACTCGGACCCCCAAAAAATTACTGAGGTCTTTAAAGACTTCTACGAGGACTTGTACGCTAAAAACGAATTAGTAGCTGGAGACAAGATTCAGGAATATCTACAGGAATGTCTATTGCCAAAGTTAAAACCTGAAGAACAACTTAGTCTTAATGAGCCGATCTCAGCTAAAGAGGTGCAAACAGCGATCAGGGGATTGAAATGTGGGAAAGCACCGGGTCCGGATGGCTTTACGGCCAAATTTTACAAAAGCTTTGCAACAGATTTGGTTAATCCTCTTTTGAACCTCTTTCATGAATTTACGGAGTCGGGAGAGGTGAAGGGCACGCTGGCAGAAGCGACTATTGCAGTTCTGCCTAAGGACGGCAAAGACCCGTCATTACCAAAGAATTATAGGCCGATCTCCCTGATTAATCTGGATTGTAAAGTGCTAGCCATGATCTTGTCAGCCCGGTTGCAAAAAGTCCTTCCTACCCTCGTACACCCGTCTCAAGCGGGTTTCTTAAAACATAGACTGTCTAGTGATAACACTAGAGTACTAGCCCATGCCCTAGAGAAAGCGAAACTCCTGAAAACTCCCACGGTAGCTGTCACACTAGATGCGGAAAAAGCCTTCGACAAGGTAGATTGGTCCTTCCTTGAGGCAGTTTTACACAACTTTAATCTAGGAGAGACGTTTACTAAACTTGTGATGGCTCTGTATGCCGGCCCTACTGCTAAGGTCAGAGCGGGTGGCTCCTTCTATTCCTCTTTTTGTTTAAAACAAGGGACGAGACAAGGTTGCCCGTTGTCACCATCTCTGTTTTTACTAGCAATAGACCCCTTCCTGTGGCATATTAGACATAATGACGCCATTGCTGGGGTCCCATTTGATGACTGTACTGTAAAATTGACTGCATACGCTGATGATGTGCTGATCCTGACGGAAAAAGCTGACGAGGCTATCCCGGCCTTGATGGATACAATTGAGGGGTTTTCTAGAGTCTCAGGGTATAAACTGAATAAAGATAAAACAGAAGTTAAGTTACTAAACAACATCGGGGGTAAAGAAATCCTGGGATCATCCGGTCTCACCTGGCAACCAAAAGCCTTTAAATATTTGGGCCTAGATTTCGAGAAGGACTTGATTACAACGCTGAAATTAAATGAAGACTTAACGTTAAAAAAGATATCCACGCTGCTAGACAGCTGGTCACCTAAATTTTTGTCCTGGTGGGGTAGGGTTGAGACTCTTAAAATGATGTGCACGCCTCTAGTCAACTACCTAGCTTGCATGCTCCCCATGACTTTTTCAGAAGAATTCATCAAGAAGGTAGACAGGTTGTTCGGAGAGTTCCTGTGGCGAGGGAAAAAAGCCAGGATATCACTAAAAAAGCTGCAACTAGCAAAAGAAAAGGGCGGCCTGGGCCTGCCCTCGTTCAGGAACTACCAAACAGCCTTCCTCTGTAAGCAGGGAGCCCTCTGGCTGGTTGATGATACATCCTACACTCCAGTATGGCTAACTATTGAACGGTCGCTAATGGCACGTGCACCCCTCTCGGCTCTCCTCACCATGGACTTGGCCCATGTACCCCACTCTAAATACATCCTATTAAATACCAGAAGAGCACTCCTCCGACTCGACATCTATGGGCCAACCCCCGGACCCAACTAACAAAGTGAGGAACTTGGGAGTCATTTTCGACGACCATCTAAATTTTCTGCCACATGCTAACCAAATCTCTTCCTCAGCCTTCCATAAACTGCGGCTTATTAAGAAAACCCTGCCTTTCCTGCCTGAAAGTGCCGGCAAAACACTGGTGAGTTCCCTCGTCTTGTCGACCCTAGATTACTGCAACGCTTTGTTTCTAGGTGCCCAGGAGAGAGTGCTTTGGAAAATGCAGGCCATTCAGAATGCTGCCGCCAGGCTTTTAGGGCGCATTCCCAAACATCACTCGGCCGCACTCACCATAAGACAGCTGCACTGGCTGCCAGTGAGAAAGAGAATCATGTTTAAGTCCCTTTGCCTGGTTTACAAGGCTCTGAAAAATGTTGGACCCGCTTTCTTTGTCCAAAACCTTATCCCTTACCGTCCTCCAAGAACGCTACGCTCATCCTATCAGCATGATTTAGTGGTACCCCGAACCAAATCTGTTTCATGGGGGGACAGAAGATTCATGGTAGCCGCACCTAAACTGTGGAACACATTACCAGAATCGATCAGAATTAGCCCCTCCCTCTGGATGTTCCGCAAGCAACTAAAAACCTGGCTCTTCAACCAATGAACTTCTGCCCTATGAGGCTTAAAACAATGCAGCAACTCTAGCGCCGAGATGCCCAAGGGCCGTCGTTCGCGCTTTATAAATGTTTTTATAAATAAAATAAATAAATAAAGACCAGTCCCATAAAACCGCTTTGGTGGTTAAGAGATCCACCCTGCTTTCATTATGGCATAACCCTATGCTCCGGATAGAAGGGAAGACCATTTTCTGGGAACTATGGGCTGCAAAAGGTATACACATAGTGAATGATCTCTATGATAATGGTAGGCCCCTACCCTTTTCGACTTTGCAAGAGAAATTTGATTTACCACCCATAGAATTCTACCAGTTCCTGAAACTAAAAGCTGCTATCTCCAAATGCTCCCTCAATACAGACTCGCCCTGGCTGGTGACCCGCCTCCGAATACTGTACCATGCTGATCATTTTGTTTCCAGAATATATAAACTACTCCTCCCCCTGCCCAAGAAACCACATAGGATGACCGAAAGTAAGTGGGAGTCGGAACCTAACTCCACAGGCATAGTGTTGGACTGGGAGGTAATACACAACACTGCAATAACAAACAAGATATCCCCGATCCTATGTCAAACGAAATATATGTTGTTAAACAGAGTGTTCTGGACCCCTCAGAAATTGTTTAAATGTAAACTGAGGGATACGCCTAATTGTTGGAACTGTCAGGAAGCACCTGGTGACTTGACACACATGCTTTTTAATTGTTCCCTATTACGACCATTTTGGAGTAAAAATTTACATATATTCAACAAGTGCTTGGAATCACACCCATCCAAGAGTTTATATATGTCATTTTGGGTCCTTTGGAGGCGCAATTGCCGGACATTCATGACAGACAACTGCTTGATATTATGTAGACATTGGCGTGCAAGGTCATACTTTACAAGTGGAAAGATTTTGCTGGAGTCAACTTCAAAATGTGGCTAGAATGGCTCTCCTTCTTAAGAGGGCGGACAATCCTGCGCTACAGTCAGCCACTTGGAAGCCTTCGAACTCCAAACTTTGGTCATCCCTGGATGCGTCATCCTTCCACTTTGAACCCCCATGACGTGCATTCCAACAGTTAACTTTACTATATAAGATCTATATAGAATTTGGTGTGTTTGATTATGTATGCCTACTGTATATTTCCTGTTACACATGCAGCGTGACAGGTCTGGGTAAGCCAGTTGCTATTGCTCTATGGATACACCTGTCCTCTCTCTTCTCTTCTTCTCTCTCTCTCTTCTCGCCTCTTCTCTCTCCTCTTCTCTCTTCTCTCTTCTTTTTTCCTCTCTTTCTCTCTCCCCCCTTTTTTTTCTTCCTATCCTCTCTTTTTGATTTGCTTTGATTAGTGTAAGCGTCATTATGCCAACATCTTTATCCATTTGTTCATTGGAAGATTTATTGTATTGTCTTTATTTTCATCTTTACTCTTCAATAAAAAAGATTTGAATTTAAAAAAAAAAGAATGCGAGTGCCCAGCCCAGAGGCCAACAGCACCGCTCCCGCTACGCCGCCAAAGGTCAGTGTGGTGCGAAGCTTCTGCAGGCGGCCTGTGCCCCATTGTGTGGCCCGATCGGGTGCACGCTCCCCGGGAAGGCCACGAGGACGCGCAGAGGAAGACCGCACGCCTCCCTTCACCCTGAAGCGCTCAAAAGTGCCTGCATCTCCGGTGCTGATTGAAATTGAACACCGCTGCCCTGCGAGCAAATCCAGTCGTCGACTGTGCAAGAAACAACTGATTTCCCCGCTAGGAGCAGCAAGCATTGGCTGCAGCAGGCACTCTGGGGATATTGAGGTGGAGAAGCTCAGCCTCTTCTCCAGTGGCAACAAGCATTGGCCACAGCAATACATTTTGGGCTTGGGTGCCAGTGGGGAGAAGGGGTTAGCCTCTGTTCCCAGATAGTTGGAAAGGTGCAGAAGGAGACAGGGCCCGCACAGTCCATCTCAGCACTGCAGCCACAAGTCGCCCATTCCACAAGCCCCTGCGCATGCACATGCTCTTGAGGGTATGAGTCAACTGAATCAGGACGGGGCAGAAGCCCCTACGCCAGTGCCACAGCCCCAACTACCGGCTCAGTAGAACGCCCAGCCGCCGCCTGGCCACGCAACAGCAGCCCCTCTTCCTCCCTTTAGCGAGTTGGCGGATCCAGCCACGGTCGCATCGTGGTGGAAGTCGTGGATTGGCCGGCTGGACCACTACTTCATAGGGAAGCGTGAGATGGACGGAAGAGTGAAGAGGTCCCTACTCATGTGTTACGGGGAGGCGAACTATACGACCTGTTCAAAACTTTACCTAACACTGGGACTGACAACAACTATGATGCAGCGGTGGCAGCCCTGAACAGGCACTTTGACCCTCAGATCAATCCTGATTTTGAGAGGTTCAAACTCCGCCAGGCAAACCAAAGTGAGACAGAGCCGATCAACGTCTTTTACGCGCTTGAGGTAGCTGGCGAATTCCTGTATCGTTCCTTACCAGAGAGAAGAGATAAGGGCCAAGATCATCCAGGTCTGTAAGTCGGTGACGCTGTGCCGCCTGATACTTAGGCAACCGGGATTCACGCTGGGTGAGATCCTGGTGCTCGCAAGATCACACGAGCTGTTGAACGCTCGAGCAGACGAAATGGAAGCAGCGCTCAACTGCCACCCAGACACCACTGGCCCACCTTGGCCAGAGGCGATAAAAGAAGAGCGATTCAAGTCTATCCAGAGACGCCCTGCAGCACTCGTGGGGCCTGGAGGCCGCCACGGAGTGGCACGTGCGGTAACTGCGGCCTCGAACACCCGCCAGCTGGACAGTGTTTGCTAAAGGAAAGACTTGCTCCAGATGTGGAAAGCTAAACCACTTCGCAAAAGTGTGTTGCAGCGGAAGAAACATATCTAATAACCCGGGGCACCAAGGGATGTCACCGGCAGTCCAACAGCTAGAAGACCCACAGGAGCAAACAGATGCCGCCCTGCAAGGCTTTGGATTCGGCGCTGATGATGATGACATCTTTGTGGTGTCGTTTGTGAGCCACAATGGCCCACATCACCGACCCCTGCCCATGTGCTCCATCAAGGTGGCTGGGTCCACAGTCCGAGCGCTTATAGACACCCGAGCCTCAGTAAATGTCATGGACAGTGACCAGTACGAATGCTTGTCCCCACAGCCACCACTAACACGCTTGAAGATGAAAATCTACACGTATGGGGTACCAAACTGCTTCCCCTAAGGGGGGGGATAAGATCACTACCAAGGCAGAGGGAAACTTTAAAAACTGTCTCACTGCAGTGTTGCATTGGATGAGGGAAAACCATCTCTGTTGCAACACCAGCAAGACAGAAATTTTACCAATTGGGAAGGACAATCCTTTTCATCCAAAGGATTGGTGGCCAGATGACACCACAGCACCGCCATCAACTGTGGAAGTGGCCAGAAACCTAGGCGTCTGGTTTGACTCTGGCCTTTCCTTTAAGCCCCATGTCCTGAAATTGACCGGGACCTGTTTTGGGTTAATAAAAACCTTGAGAAAGTTTTTCAACCTGATTCCCCTGGTGGCGAAAAAGATAGTGGCAGTGGCCCTAATATTATCGAGACTGGACTACTGTAATATTCTCCTTGTGGGAACTAATAAAATCATCCTAAGGAGACTACAGGTAGTCCAGAACGCAGCAGCCAGATTGGTGCTGGGTCTTCCACGCAGGGCTTCGGCCACAGCTGCGTTGAAGACTCTCCATTGGCTACCGGTCTGTAAGAGAATCCTGTTCAAACTGCTTCTAATAACATTCAGAGCCTTTCATCAGCTAGGTCCCAGATATCTTTCAGCAAGATTCAAGCCATACACCACAACAAGAACACTGAGGTCAACTACGGCTAACTTGCTTAGCGTCCCAGCATTTAGGCTAGTCACCAGAGGTGGAAGGTCAGCAACCGTCCTGGGAGCCAAAGCTTGGAACAGCATGCCTAATGAACTGAGGGCTACTAAACAAGAGGGGCAGTTCAGAAAACAGTTAAAAACGTGGATCTTTGGGCTATCAGTGGATTGCTGCCAAAAGCTTATTTAGGCTTATGCCACCCTTCTGATCTGTTGTTGACAGTGCCAGGAGACTCCGTTAGGAGTGACAGTTCACGCTTTATAAATTTTCTTTTCATTTCATTTAATTTCATTTCATAAAAGTCGAGGTCGCCAGCAAGGGACACTGCATCCAAACGCTGTTCCACGTCACCGAGGGGAAAGAGGGACACTCCTTAGCTGCCACACAATGGAGGACCTGGAGTTGTTTTTCTTTGCCAACCAAGTACATGATCTCCACGCAAATTACATCCTCAAGGACTTCCCCATGCTATTCAACAGTCTGGGATGCCTCAAGGGGAAGCTATTCAAGTTGCACGTCGACCCCACAGTTAAACCAACTGCGCTCCGACATCGGAGAGTGACATTTAATCTCCGCCCCCAAGTGAAGGAAGAGCTGTGGTAGCTCGAGCAGCTAGGCATAGTTGAGAAAGTCTCCGGCCCCACCCAGTGGGTGTCACCTCTGGTAGTAGCTCCCAAACCAAAGCAGCCTGGTGCAATTCATCTGTGTGTGGATATGAGGCTACCCAACATGGCAGTAATGCGGGAGCGGCACCTCAGGCCTACCATGGGTGACATAGTGGCGGAACTCAATGGGGCCAAGTGGTTCACAAAATTAGACCTCAATGCTGGCTACCATCAATTGGAACTACACCCATAGAGCAGGAACATTAGTACATTCTCTACACATGCGGTGCTGTGGAGGTACAAGAGGCTGAGTCTTGGGGTGTCCTCGGCCGCTGAGGTGTTTCAAAACACCATTCAAGAGACACTCTCAGGGCTGCAGGAGGTTATCAACTTGAGTGACGGCATCCTGGTGTTCTCGAAGACTCTGGAAGATCACCACGTCCACTTGAGAAACCCACTCCAACGGCTTGCAGACAATGGGCTGACCCTGCATCGTGCCAAGTGATCCTTCTATCAGGAGTCTGTGGAATTCTTCGGCTACATCTTCTCACGGAACGGGCTCCAAGTCGACCCCTAGAAAGCTACAGCCATACACTCCGCTACCCGGCCAACATCCCTCACCGAGGTTCGCAGTTTCCTGGGCATGGCCACATACTGTGGCCGTTTCATCCCCAACTTGGCGTCACTTTTAGAATCCCTCAGGAGGTTGACGAAAACTGGCACTCCGTGGAAGTGGACCGGAAAGGAAGAGGCGGCGTTCCATGCTATCAAAGAAGCCCTCATGGACAATACGATCATGGCGTTCTTCCAGCCCAACAGACGCATCGAAGTAATAGTGGACGCCATTCTGGTGGGATTAGGAGCTGTCCTCCTCCAAGAGACATCCGCCAGAGAGTGGGTCCAGTGGCCTATGCCAGCAGAGCCCTGACGGACACAGAGATGAGATATGCCCAGATCAAAAGGGAGGTTCTGGCGATCAAGTGGGCATGCCATCATTTTCATCTGTATCTCTTTGGGCAGAAATTTTGTGTGGTGACAGATCACAAACCATTAATCCCTCTCTTCGTGGGTACACCCAGCTGGCGCTTCCCCAAATCTCGAGATGGGCAGTTCAGTTGCAAGCCTACTAGTTCGAGGTAGTGTTCCGTCCAGGTATCAACAACCCAGCAGATTTCTTGTCACACCACCCTGTAAGGACTGCACCGGCTGGGCAGTCCACCAATGAGAAACACACAGAAGAGTTTGTTTGGCTGGTGTCTTAAGAGGCATGCCCGATAGTGCTCATGTAGGAGGAGATCGGAAGAGCCACTGGGGATGATGAAAGCCTGGCAAAGGCAAAAGAGACGCTGCGTGATAGCAGCTGGCAACACTTCCTGGAGGGATACAGTGGTTTGAGGGATGATGAGAAGATGACGTGCCAGCACCTATGGAGGGTGCGAGTTGAGTGAAGGGTCGCACAGAGTGATTCTGTGAGGGTCCTCGATAGTGGACTACAGAGCTTGCAGAAGAGGGTTGTTGACCTTGCGCACGCAGGGCATCAGGGAATTGCTGAAACGAAGGCTCGTCTCCGAAGCAAGGTGTGGTTTCCTGGCATAGACACCCTGGTAGAAGACACCATTCGTACCTGCCACTCATGCAACATCACCAGTAACGACCGACCCCTTACCCCGTCATCACAGAAGACCTGTGCCACAACCCATGGGCCCAAGTCAGCATTGACTTTGGATCCCAGATGGATGAAGCACACTTGTCCTTTTTGATTTACCCTCCAAGTTCCCATTTGTGGAAGTAATGAGATCCACTGCTTTTCCCCAGATCAGGAGCAACCTGGACAAGCTATTTGCAATGATGGGACTTCCGTTGGAGATCAGATCAGACAATGGGCCCCCCTTCCAGGGCAGAGATTTTCAAGAATACCTGACTTCTCAAGGTATCAAGCACTGCAAAATCACACCGCAGTGGCCACAGGCCAATGGCGAGGTAGAACGGTTAATGGGGACTCTGAACCGAGCCTTGCGAATTGGAGTGGAGAGAGGTGAGAATACGGAACAGTGCCTGCATCAGTGCATCAGTTCCTGAGCGCGTATCGTCAGACACCTCACAGCACCACACGGTGTGCGCCATCACACATGCTGTTCCGAAGAGCTCCCAGGGATTCCATCCCTGCCGACCCATCCTGGCATCCTTAGGAACTTGATTCAGCGGCTGCGCAGGCCCGGAGGGCGATCTCAAATCAGAAGGCGAGCCAGGCGCGAAGAGCGCAGGCGATGAACTTGCGAGTCAGAGACACTGTCATAATGAAAGATCGACATCCCGGGTGGAAGTATCGCACTCCATAGGAGCCGGAGGTGTGGGAAGTCACGGAAGTGCGGGGAACCATGGTTTATGCTTGATGTGGGCATCGCACTGTTGCAAGGAACGTCTCCTGGTTCAAGAAAGTGGAGAAAGAGAATGTGGGCGGAAGTGACGAAGAAGCAGAAAGCAAGTGGTTCGAGTGCTCCAGAAAGAAGTGACGAAGACTCCCAAAGGAACCCCGAGGGTTGTGTATCATTGGATGGTGAACAACCAGGGTGGTCGTGAACCCCGCATTGACTGCAGGACGCACAGCTGGAATGGGGAACACCAACAACTCCCGGAGCCAGCGGTATGGGCTCCTCCGAACCCCACTCCCAGCCAGAGACTACGAGACTTTGTGTGTTATGTGCCCGAATAAGTCAAGGAGGACGCTATGCATCGTTCCATCTAAACGAAAGGAGGGATGTAATGACGGAGCCACCCGGCCCGCACTATGCATTGTTGTTAGTACAGGCACCCGGAGGGAGGGCACGCCCAAAGATATAAATGAAAGGGCGCATGACCGCTCGGGCCCCGGCCCATAATATATTATCAGTGTGCATGTGTCCAGTTATTGCTGCCCTGTAGGTGTGGCCTACCTTCATACCTGCTGCACAGGCACCCCCGGTGTTAATCACCATACACAGTACAATACTGCACCCCACCTGCACGTAACACAGCCCCATGTGAGGCTGCAGCACCCACCCTTTCCAAACATGCCCATTGATTTCCTCTTTCACAAACAAAAAGCATCCGCTCAGGATCAGGGAAGATATCTCTCCACTGTCCTCTTTAACAGCTGGCTTCATGCCCGGACTTTGTCGCCAGATTAAGAACTTTTATAAATAACTTGTTAAGGACAAGAAACGTTTCAACTCACATCAGGACAGTTTGAATTAGTATGCTTCGCCCGATCCTAATCATGGGGTTGATTACAAATACGTTTCAAGCGTTTCTTTTCCACCAAAGCTGGAAAAATACAGTGAATGGACAACTGCAAAGTCTGATGCGCTTAAGAAACTGTTAGACAACGAGCAGAATATCCTCGGCCCAGAAGAGCCACATGATGGGCTCTGGTAGAGGAGTCAGGTGGCCCAAGATAGAAATCTAAGTCTAGAGGCACTGGAGATTTACACCTTCTAGGTTAGGGTATGGTAGTTAATACCACGAATCATGATATTGATATTACCTCCTGAATTATGTCATCTTCAGATGTTGCCTCTAAGTCTACCACTAAGCAGATAACAACCACATCCTGTGAATAAGCTGGGAATATTGAATCACAAGTATTGATGGGCAGAATATAGTTACAACAACATAGAGGGACAAAATATGGAAAGGTGCGTGCACAGAGGGAGGTAAGGATTTATAATTCTTAACTCCATATCCATGTGACTAAATGATAAAGATGTTACCAAGATACGTATATATGGAGCTTGCTATAGAAAATGTATAGAAACTTACCTTTCAATATTTGGTCCCTTGAGGTTGATGAGATGATATTCTGACACAGTGACTATGGAGTCAAACACATGTCCTTGCAGTGGATTCATTAGTCCACTCAGCCACAAGACCCGATGCAACTCTTTAGGGTTCAAGAACTGACTGCCAGTGAGATAGATAATGATAGAATTTGAGCTCAACAATAGCATATTTCAGTGGTGGCGGGCCCTACAGATTCACCCTCACACTCTCCTTCAGACAGTGGCTGGAGGCACGTGCCCCATTTAGATCTCTCCGTATGTACAAGTAATTGTTGTAAGGAGAGTCTCATGAAGTTGATGTCAATTTCCTTGTCAGTAGTTTGTAGGACTTTCTTCCTGTAACGACACATAATTTAGAAAAGAGTTGAAGGCTCACCTCTTTAAGGAACACTACATCTCAAAGCTAAAAACATTCCAAACCTGCTACCTCTCCCATCACTTGTTGACCCTATGCTACGCTTCCCCCCCCGTAGAGTGATCCACTGCCCTCTGGCTAGGCTTGCACCTTGGAAATACCATACACATACATACAGAGATACAATAGCGTGTAATACTTAGGGGAAATACTAATATTACAGGGGCTTGACCGTTTGAGCCTATCAGTGTAATAAGGGAATCCGCTTCTGCCCTTTCCTTGACCCTGAGGGTCTTTCTGTGCCACTGTCTTCTATCACTCTAGGAGGCTGCCCAAGTTCTAGTAAATGCAGATGGCAAACTTCAACCCAGTGCGATCCTCAGCGGGACCGTTCACTCGGTGAGTGTAAAAGAAAGAGTCAGAGGGGTGAGTTGTTCTGCAGCGGCCCGACAGGGCCGGACTGGCTACCGGGCGTTTTGGCCTGCTGCCGAGCTGGTGACTGATTTAGCTGATGGGGACCTGCGTTTGCTGAACAAAATTCGTTTTGCTTTGTTTATTTCGAAGCACACGCAGGTCTGCATCAACGAAATTAGCCCCCACCGCAGTGACATCAGCCCCTAGCTCGGCAGCATGCCAAAACGCCCGGTAGCCAGTCCGGCCCTGCGGCCCGGTCACAGCAGAGCAGCTGCGATGGGCCAGATGAAGTCACAGATCCATGCACTAGGGTCACAGACCCAAACACAGCCTTTCATCCAAGAAGCAGATGTTCCCACCTGGATATTTACTGAGCAAGGGACTGTTCCAGTGGCCAATGTACCAGGTGTTTGCAGAGGGAATAAAGTTATGTTATGTTATAGGTATTTATTTTGCGCACAGCTGCTCCAGCAAAGGAGCGTCCTGGCGCCACCAACAAGGTAAAGCACAACACAACAAGCAGCCGGAAACAGAAAAGGAGCTAAAAGGGGATACTAAAACAGAAATGTCTTAATAGCTTTCCGAAAAAGCATGAGATCCTCCAACAGACGAATTTCCACCGGGAGGGAGTTCCACGTAGTTGCGGCTTTGACACAGAAGGAGCGTCCACCAGCACGACAGAGCCTGAAACGAGGGACCACGGCAAGAGCCTGGCCAGAGGAACGCAGAGCGCGTGTCGGAACATAGAAGGACAGAAAATTGGACAAGATCTGGGGCCCTATGCCCTTCAGAATTTTAAAAGTCAAACAAAGGACCTTAAAATCAATTCTCTTCCTCACAGGAAGCCAATGCAAGGAACGAAGGACATTGGAGACAGGACAGAATCTGGGCAGACCGACTATCGCTCTGGCTGCGGCGTCTTGTACCCGCTGTAAGCGGGTAATCTCTGCCTGATTGGCTCCCACCAGGAGAGAGCTGGCATAATCCAGGCGAGAGATAACCGTAGCCTGAATTACCAGCTGCCTAGTTGGGGCATCAAAAAATCTAAGCACGGGTCTTAAGCCTCGAAGAATGCCAAAACAACAAGCTTCTGTTTTCTTAGTATGGCCGACAAAAGTAAGGCTAGCATCCAGCCAGACTCCCAGGTTTCTTAATTCCGAAACCGGAGTCAGGACTGGACCCAATTCTGAGGGCCACCACCTGTCACCCCAAAGCTCCACTTTCTTCCCGACAATCATGATCTCTGTCTTAGTGGCATTAAGTTGAAGGCAATTCGCCGTCAGCCAGTTGGCCACCGCCTTCAGTCCATTCTGAAACCTGGGGGTGTCTTGCTCCGCATCCCCGCTGAGAGTAACCGCCAGCTGAGTGTCATCGGCATATGAGACCAAAGTCAGGCCCCACTGCCTGGCGACCTCAGCCAGCGGTCTCACGTACAGATTGAATAACGTGGGGCTCAGCGAGGATCCCTGCGGAACCCCCATGGCCAGAGTGTGAAATTTGGACTTGAAGGGAGGGATAGCTGCTGAAGCCTGCAATCCAGGATCCCTGGGCTGCTTTAGTCAATAAGGGTAAAGGTCTTACGGGTGTTCTCCGCAGTGCTGTACACAGTTCTTTGTTGAGGGAAAAATGGCTGGTTGCAGTCAATCAAGTTCTCCACTCTTTGAGAAAGTTGTGGGATTGGTGGGTTATAGCCTGCCTGGTTACATGAAGGTCCTGGTCACTCATAGCTCTTTATTTCATTAACAATTAGATATAGTCAAATCCGGCAATCCCCTGTACTCACCCAGGCCAGGAGGAATGGCCAAGATGCTCTTAAGGCCCATCTCGAGACAACTGAGACAGGCGCTTCAGTGGCCAGGGGGCAGGAAGTCCCCACTGATCCTCCTGTGCTGTTCTCCCCTGATACTTTGCAATGCAGCAATCACCTATCTGTCTTGTGTAGTTTCTCCTCTCTCTTTGCAGCTCCTCCACCAGGCAACCACATCTTGGTTCTTCTCTTTACAGCTTTCTCCTTCTGGGAGACCTCCAGCACCCCATGTCAGAAGCAAGGCAAACTCTTCATCTTGGGCAGATTCCCAGCATAGTAAAAAAAAAGATGGAGGCCTCTCTGTTTAGGAGGCCTTGCCTGACTAAGACGCTGATTGTCATGTGGTTCTGCCATTGTATGCCTTCCCTCCAGACAGGTCAGTCATAGTCTTTGCCTTCAAGTGATAGAGTAAAGGAGGGATCAAGATGGGAGCCTCTTACTCTGAGGCTCAAAACACGAACAAGATGTCTACACACCTCACACTCACCAGCCTTTTGGGAGGAGCACCTTTAAGGCACCAAAAGAAAGCGCAGGTCGAGGTTAAAGGCTAACTCTGCACTTCCTCGACCTTTAGGGATGTCAGAATTAAAGGTTGCCGGACTGGCTTGCTACCTGCAACCTGCATTCTGTACACTGTGCTAACAGTGGTGATTCAAAGTGGATTAATATGTGCCCACAGTCATCCATGACACACAAACTCTTAGCTCACGCAGCTTCTCACATATAGCACATATATGTGCCTAACCAGGTGCACTGAATGTAGTGAATGGCTGCATTGCAGGTCATTGTAAGAAGTGAGGCTGGTAGGCCAATTGCCTCACACAGGGCACAGGAAAAAGGCCTGTGCTTTTACCATGAATTCACACTCTGCCACCACTGTCCATACAGGGCAGGGTTCTCCAAAGTCGGTCCTGGAGGGCCTGATCCATGTCAGATTTTGAAGAAAACAGCATCTATTTAAATGGGGATATGCTAAAAATCTGACATGGATCCGTCCTTCCAGGACCACCCTAGGAAAACCCTAATCTAGGCTATCCGGTTGAGCTGATAGTAGCCATGTTCACTATGGAGACATGGGTGGCTTGCCTCTCCTGTCCGCAGAGCCTCGCTCTGGTTCTTGAGTCCTAACTCAGCTGTCCTCAGTACCATGTATATTCGTCATGTGTACTAAAGCCAAAAGAAACAAGAGATTCAAATACCAGACACTTACATCATTGGTCACTCATGGGAGGGGTGCAAGCTCGAGATATCATTCCTGTCCCTACACTCCTTTCCTCCATCCCATCCATCCTTCCAATCATTCATTCATCCTTCCTTCCACTCATGCGTCCATCGCATTCTCATTAGTTCATATACCTGCACACTTGCATACATGCATTCATTCATCCAAACATGCGCACTTATCCATCCAGTTGCACATGCACACGCACACACTAAAGACCCATCAATACGCAAAATACACTTTCTTTACGAAAAGGACACTCCTACAGGAATGCATTGACTTGGTCAGTACGTCTTATACGTGGTGCTTGATTGCTTTGCTGCTCCTGTTTCTAACGTCCCCTTCTTGCAGAAAAGGAGGGCGAGGTGCAGACAGAGAGGAGGTTGACGTGCCCCACAGCCAACAATGGGTCTCATGCGACAGCCATCTTTGCCTGGGGTGAGTCCCTGGTCTTCCAGCACAGTCTGCGCTGATGTAATGGCTAATTACCCAGCATATCCTGTCTCCCACACTAGTACTGCTGTACTGTTTTAATTGTAAACATGTAGGTGCTGGTCAGCTAATCACTTTAGATTGCTTTGTGTGTGTATAAGTGTGTTGTCCGTGTTTTGCATGACGATGGAGGTGTTTTGCTCCACCTCTTCTGATCAGTAGATGATGCACTCAAGCCTAACCACCTAATGGCCCTCGAGTGAGGGTGAAACCAGATGTCTAGAAGGGTGATCCCATTAGAGCGAATGAAGAAAAGATCATTGTGAGAGGGAAGTGCAGGTCTGTAACGAGGGTGACAAATGTGGAAGTCTGTGGAGGCATGCGCTTTTGCAGGAGGGTGAATGCCACCAAATGAGGGTGAATTCACAGGTATGGGTACTTATGCCTAGATCTCCAGTAGGGCTCACATTGCAGAATAAGGCCCGGGCACCGTTTGAATATGGTGGTTATTCCTCCTTCAGGTTCGTCAAGTTCCTCTTAAAGTCAGTGATGTAGCCTTGTGCGTTTCTCCAACACCGGAAACACGTGTAACTGATTTCGTTTTCCTATTTCAATGATTACTCGTAGTATTACACCCTAACCTGCCGCCACCAATATAATGAGGTAATAATATATCATATATATAATGAGGTAATAATGGACTGGCGTCAGTACAGTGACTGTCGTTGTAGGGCAGTGTGGGGAGCACTGACATGCATGTATACCTTTCATGAGCATGCTAATGAGACCTTAGTGACGTCATTATTACAATCACAGTGCCCTTAAACGCGTCTGTGCCCTGTCAACTTTAGGGATCAATGGCAATTAAATATAATGAATAGAACAACTGAGCAGCCATTTTATTGATTGTTTGCTCGTGCTATTGGCAAGATGGCGGATGTAGATGTAGTCTACTCCATTGCTGCAGACGTGCACTTGGCTAGGGGCATAGTGGGTGAAAGTAACGAGCACTGGCAAAGTCTATATAGGTCTGGCTTTAATGTGCTAATGATTGCAAACAGCATTTGCTCTGCTTCCATGTATTTCCACATGAAAGCCAGAAGTATTGGATTTGCCAACGCGTGTTTTGTTGCGTGAACATATATGTACGTGTGTGACTTTCTGCATAGGATGCAGGTTTGAAATAATAATGTAGGAAATATAGATTATAAGTGATGATGCAGTGATGTGAGTGACTGCATAGTATGCATGTATGAAATAAAGAATGTTATGTGTGATGACGCTGTGCATGTGTGTGGCTGTCTGCACAGTCTGCAGGTGTGATACAGAATCCAATGGGTGATGATTCTGTGCGCTTTTGTGACTTAGTATAGTCCCTCATACACTGAAATGCAAGCACTCCATAGGACACCGTATGATAGAGCCAACAAATAGCATGAGGCGAGACAGAACTACTCCTTGGGCTGGTCAACGCCCGCTCTATAGACTTTGTATTTTAGAGAATCGTGTGGAAAGACTTCAGGTGTTTTGCTAATATGCATGTTTAATTCCCGCACCTTGTCAGTCTATCTTCTGGCTCAGAATGTGCCCAATATTCTTTCAATATATGCAGAACAGCATATTCACTTTTTGAAAGACATTTGCAGGGGGCTGCTCGTCGTACACGTTCCGCAGGTGAGCGATTCTGGGTGTAATGACGTGTTTTGAACGACAAACCGCCTGGACTGGCATTACAACGCTCCAGTAGGAAATGCACTGAATTGGGACCCTAGAATTCCGCAGAGCCTCTGGAATTATTACTAGGACCTGTGGGCCTTGCCAATAACTCGTCGCCAAATTGTTGAAACACGTAGTCGAGGTGTAGTAACGTTATTTATTAACTAAATAACAAGAACAAGGCCCACGCACAGGTGGAAGTAAAACGAACTGCTCCTGTCCAATTCAAATCTGCACCAACATTACATAAGTAACATCAATCATATAAATACACATGAACAGGTATGATGTGACATCATAACATGGGTTATCATGTGTGATTGGACAATACACTGCGTTGAGATGAGAGAACACAGAATAAGGTTTGTGTTAAGTGAACACTAAACATGAATATTCATATGTACAAGTACAACAAGGACCTAGGGGCAGATTTACAAGCCCCTTGCGCCCCCCTCACGTCACTTTTCCCATGTTAAAAATGACGCAGACGGTGCGCAAGGGGCTTGTAAATCTGCCCCTAGTGTTCTATTTCTGACTAGAGGGTTTTACTGAATGAACATGCCCGGTCCAGTCGAGTGCGTCACAGCGAGGCCGTCACCAGGGTTGATGTGTGTGTACTCCCACACGTGACGTGGCCACCCGCAGCCATGCCCCGCTAAGATTTCACGCGCGCCTAACGAGCCCATGGAGAGAAAGGAAAATACAACTAACTGTGCCTGCTCAGGTCTGAATCACATACAAACACCAATAATATCGTTCCAGGATGTCCCGGTGTTTGATGGCGTCGCTGACACTCACTGAAGTGACCTTTTAACACGAAGGCTTGTTTTCCCGCCGTCTTCCGTTTCTTTGCGCCCACACACCTCCCACTGCTGTACACGCTTTCTCCTTCTGCATTCCAACCGAGGGCCCCTTATCTCACGTGTGATTGAAGGCAATCAATGAGCACGTCAGCCTGTCAGGCCCGGCTCCAGGAATTTTTGTTTGGGTGGGCCAAGGGCGCATTTGGGTGGGCCACTGCGGGCTCAATGTGTCGCTTCTGGAGGTAGCCTACAAATAGAAAAAACTGTACTCCTGCGTGTGATAGAAGGGGATAACAGGAGATTCAGGGCCCTCCATTATTTTCCAAATCTCTTTCTAATCGTTAACACTCTCAAAAAGTGTTTTGATCCCCATGTAAGGTCCTTTTGATGGGCAGAGGAGGTTTTTGAGGTGGGAGTATCAGGCAAGTAACACTACTCAGCCTGCCTCGTTGCCAGCCTTCAGAGAGAATCTCTCTTCATTATTACCTCCATCTGACCCCAGACTCTGCAGTACACTCCCTTCCAGGCCTGATCATCAATTTTCTACAATCTCTCTACCGTGCACCTTAACTCACAGCTAACCTTGGTCCCCAGCCCCATATCAGGCACCACCTGGCTTCATTCTCCATAATCCCACTAAAAATATTTGTAAAATCACCTTCAAACTGAAAACCCTGAATATAAGAGTAAATATAATTAGCACACACTTTAAAATATGTTAC
Organism: Lissotriton vulgaris; assembly: GCF_964263255.1. NCBI lineage: Eukaryota > Metazoa > Chordata > Amphibia > Caudata > Salamandridae > Lissotriton > Lissotriton vulgaris. Next base: position 365,925,210 of record NC_141700.1, read on the forward strand.
ACAGTGGCCCTAATGACCCAACTGCTAATTAAATAAGCAAAAACATTACAGGGTCTATTATAGCGCCGGTGCGAAAGTATTTATTGGTGTCCCACCACTGACCTCTTACTCGATAGACAACTTTACTACCACCCTCCAACAGTGCACTTCATCTCTCCTTAGCCCCTTTCAGTCATGACCTCCTCATCAGACTCCCTCCCTACCTGCCCCCCACCAGTGTCCCTCATCTCTCCAAAGCCCCTCCCCATGACCACCTCCTCAGACTCCCACACAAATACCCTCCACCAGTGCCCCTCATCGCTCCATAACCCCTGCCCCCATTGACCTCCTTCTGAGTCCCTCACTGCCACCCTCCACCAGTGTCCCTCATCGCTCCAAAGCACCTCCCCCATGACCTCATCGGATTCCCTCATTGCCACCCTCCTCCCAGACTCCCCCACTACCACCCTCCACCAGTGCCCCTCATCTCTCCGTAGCTCCTCCCCATGACATCCCCCTCCTCGGATTCCCTCATTGCCATCCTCCAACACTGGCCTTCATCTCTCCGTAGCCTCTTCCCCTCATGACCTCCTCCTCAGACTCCCTCCCTACTACCCTCCACCAGTGCCCCTCATCACTCCAAAGCCCCTCTGCCTCATGACCTCCTCCCAGACTCCCCCACTACCACCCTCCACCAGTGCCCCTCATCTCTCCGTAGCTCCTCCCCATGACCTCCCCCTCCTCGGATTCCCTCATTGCCATCCTCCAACACTGGCCTTCATCTCTCCGTAGCCTCTTCCCCTCATGACCTCCTCCTCAGACTCCCTCCCTACTACCCTCCACCAGTGCCCCTCATCACTCCAAAGCCCCTCTGCCTCATGACCTCCTCCTCAGACTCCCTACCTACCACCCTCCACCAGTGCCCATCACTCCAAAGCAATCCCCTCATGACCGCCTCCTCAGACTCCCTCCCTACCACCCTCCACCAGTGCCCCTCATGCCCTCCTCCTTAGACTCCCTCCCTACCACCCTCCACCAGTGCCCATCCCTCAAAAGCAACCCCCCTCTTGACCGCCTCTTCAGAGTCCCTCTCTACCACCCTCCACCAGTGCCTATCATCACTCCAAGCAACACCCCCTCATGATCTCCTCCTCAGACTCCCTTCCTACCCCTCCACCAGTGCCTCTCATCACTCCAAAGCCCCTCCCCCATGACCTCCTCTTCAGACTCCCTCACAAACAACCTCCACCAGTGCCTTCCATCTCTCCGTATCTCCACCCCTCATGATGCCCCCTCGGATTCCCTCATTGCCACCCTCCAACAGATCCCATCATCACTCCATAGCCCCTCTCATATGCATTTTATTTCTTGTATAGCGCTACTCGTAGTGTAGGGTATCACAGTACTGTACATCACACACACATTATGCAGACACAATGATTCATAAAAGTATCCAAATCAGCCTATAGGGAATGTCACATAAGCTAATGAGGATTACCAGGTGTGGGAATCACATTTCATCCATGCTGCTGGGCAATATGTATTAAGAGGGTTGGGTCTGAAGAACCACAAACACAGGATTTAAAGCATACCCCAGTGGTTGGCTGTACTGATTAAAAATTATATCTGCCCATACTCTGTATTGCAACATTAGAATAATGAAATACTGGGAACATTCGAACTAACTAGCAATACAAAAAAAAATCTAATTATACCATTCTGGTTTGTATACACGTCTTTGATCACACTGTCCTATGTTAGGATTGTATCTTCTGAATCAAAGGATCTCTGTGACAAAGGCAGTAACCCACTGAGCTATCCACGTTAACTACAGTTCAATTGCATTTAAATACTACAAACCAAAAAAAGAACGCTCTCCAGCAAGATCAACAATCCCCAAGGTTATTTGGACATTTAGTTGCCGTGCATCCTTGCAGAAACACTCATGAATGATACCAACGATTTAAACACACGATGTAAATGAAAATGAAATAAACACGGCGTTCTAAGTATGTCTTTCTCACAGATTTAAAAAACACAATAGCCACACATTCTCTTACCTGCTCCTTACGAACTCTGTCACAGCCGGATCGGATAAACAAACAGCTCAAGGGGTCAGGAAGGTCAGGAAAACGGCAAAACAAACTCCTCTTTACCAGCAGAAAAGAATTAATTATCCACAAATCCAGTTCCAAAGAAAGGCTTTGTCCCCTTCGCAGTGCCCCTAATGTACCTGCACGAGTCGGCGGGGACACAGCCCACCTGCCTAATAGGAGATGCGTGATTGGGGGTGCGAGCCCAGGCCCAATCACGCAACTCCTAAAGAAAGATAACGTTCGAAGAACGTTTTAACTTGCAGTGGCCATATTCTGCTGGCCTTGCTGACGTCACTGCCAGGGCCAAGGGTTATGTTTGGGTGGGCCAGGCCAAAGTTTGGGTGGGCCCGGCCCACCCGGCCCACCCTCTAGAACCGGGCCTGCAGCCTGTCAACCTCCGCCTCCCTCCCCCATCATCACTCATTGGCTGCGAAAGTTCCCCAGCTCGCCCGACATCTTAAGCCTTTTTGGGGGCCATGGGCCAAATGCATTTTGGGGGCCCCTGTTCGGAAAAGCTTTGAATTTATGACAGAAATTTAGCTCTTTCATGTCCTCTTTGACCAAGTCACACTAGTCCAAATTCTAAATGTGTTTACATCTAATATTCAGCTCACTAATATTACTGCAAATAATTTATTTGACATCCTCCCATTTCTCATATGTGAGGTCCTGTTTAGATCTAGAAGATACTTTTTATGGATGTTGCATTAAACAGACACTACATTTCTCTGCAAAATCTCAGTAAACAATTCTAACACCTCACCCAAATTAAAAGTCAATGAAAGGAAAACGGTATTAAAAACAATCTGTTTAAGAATTATTCATGGTAATCATGGGCAGACTTTGCAAAACAGAGTTGGCTCTTTCAGGGGGCCCCCTGAAAGGCTGGGACCCTGGGCCAGAGCCCCAGTAGCAGCTGCTACCAAAACAGGGGTGGTGAGGCAGGGGAAAGGGGGGACGGAAGGAGGGGGTGGGGAATAATAAAATAAAAAATATATAATTTACCTTTTTACAGCTGACCGCCGCCTCTTCTTCCTCCGTCCTCCTGTCTGCACTCAGCAGGAAGCACACAGCCTCCCAGTATCCCCTGACCAATCACAACACTGCCTTAGCAGCATTGTGATTGGTCTGAGCGCCTGTGGTTCGGCGCTCAGACAGGGGCTGGCAGGCTGCGCATGTTCTCCATGCAGGCTGTAATGCAGCCTACATGGAGAACATGCAAAGTGCGCATGTCACTTTGGCTGGTCCGAGACGGCCAGCCAACGGGTCATACACACTTGAGGTGCTGCCACCACTCCTTCCTCTGTAATGCAGGGGGACCAGCCCCACCCACTTGGCTTCAGCTGCAAGCTGAATACAGAAAACAAAATTATAATAACAAACGTTATTATCATTTTTTTTTTGTATTCAGCTTGAAGCATGGAGAAGTGTGGCTCAATGATTAGAGCGGCAGACCCTGATGCAGAGATCTAGCCCGGGACCAGGGTTCAATTCCCCGCCTCGGCGGGTCTTGGGCTCAAGATTCCACGGACCTTATAATTCTCGCCTCGGTGCCTATTCCAATCATGGAGTCCCACTCTGCAACTCTGGGCAATAGCTTGCTTAATCTCCACAACGGCCCCCACAACGCTAAGGATGCCTGGCCTCCACCTTGGGGTTGCCCAGGAGTGGACGTCTCACAGGGAAAGCCAGGATGGGTTCCACAGCGGTATTCGTACAAGCACCTTGAGACCCTTGCGGGTGAGTAGTGCGCTATACAAGTATCAATTTACATTTACAGCTGAAGCAGTGGGCCGATGCTCCTCTGCCTTAGGGCAGCAGCCGCCACTGCAGAGCCCACTTTGCCCATATCTTAAAACATCTCTGCAGCCCACACGTCCACAGTATTCTTCCAGATCACCCGATCGCTGACCAGGAGCACTTTGGGATGCGGAGACCCAACTTCTACTTTTGGATTCCCGCCCTTTCATGTGCTGTGATCTTGGGCACAACTTGACTCGGTTTCACTATTCTCCATGGGAGTTGAGTTCTAAACAGCACTAGCAGGCTTTACACCAGAAGGCCTGTTTTCTTCAACCATATCTGCATTTATATTGTACACATTTACATCCTGCTGGCACACAAACACTGCTGCGTTAAATCCGCTTCAACAACTAAGCATCACAAAATGTGCCATGAACTTCTAGAACAAATTGATGGTATGTAGGAAGGACACACTTGTCGGTTGGGCTTACATTCTTCCAAGGCACAACTAAATCCAGTCCATGGGTGCTTTATCATAAGACCCAAAGTATGCAACCTGTGGGGAACTGTATGATTTGCTGATGCTGCCCTGCGAGGTAACTCCATTTGGGTGACCGTTCGTTTGGATCACAGATCATTAAAATGTAGCGCCTACTACCTACTTTCTTCATTTGCTAGCACTAAGACTGAAAACATTTTGGACCTGATTATGATGGTGATCGGACAAGCGTCAGACCGCCATCGCAGCAGGTCATAAACCGACCAACAGTTAGTCAGCGGTTCCACCCGACAAATTTAGATGCCACAACCCTGTAGGCGGTTGATCGGAAACATCCCCTTTTCTAATGCGGCTTGTGCTGTGGCCTGGAAAAGGGCTGCAGCAAAAGTTGCAATGGAAACAAGCATTTGCAATGCAATAGGGCTCACATTAGTAAAGTTAGAGGTATTAGTATAGTAAATGACAATTTTTTTATTCATGTTTTTGTTTTTAAAATAGCGAAATTAATAACTTTTCATTTACAATGCCAATAGTGTTAACTTTTGCAAACGTGACACCTATAGCATTTGTAATGCAATATGTGTTGTATTTACATGAATTAGATGTATTAATATTAAAAATAACAATGGGTTGTATTTTTTTCAATATTTAATACTTAAACTTAACTTAAACTTAAACCCTTCCTTCCAGCCAAAGACTTCCAAACTGCGGTACAATCACTTGTCATACCTCGAATAGAATACGGCAGCACCGTACTCTGCGGTCTCCCCCTAGCTACTACGGCACCCATAAGAGCCTCTTTAAACACTGCAGCGAGACTTATCACTGGATCAAAAAAACACTCACACATTTCCCCTGACTTCAAATCCCTGAACTGGCTGCCTTTTGAAGCCAGGATACACCTGAAAATCGCTTGTTTGACGCACAAGGCTGTCCACCTTAGCTCACCTAGATACCTCGCTCAGAAGCTAACGATTTCTGGAGGATCCAGAAACACTAGAGGCACAAACAATCTTTTGCTAAAGCCTAAAAGATTCCGCAAAGAAAAAACATACAAACGCTCTTTCTCAGGAATGGCCCCCAGGATTTGGAACTCACTCCCCCCTGAAATCAGACTCATCCCATCTACCATACTTTTCAAGAAAGAAGTAAAAGCGATCCTCATGGCTAAATGCACATGAACCACTACTGGGGATCAACTTCAAAGACTCAGTGCTCATCTGTACTACTTGTTCGAACCCTTTGCTTTTTTGTTTGACTTTGAAATTGACTACTTGATTGTTTATGATATCATTTCACTGTACTTTTAACACTATAGATGTATCTGTGTATATTTGCTCTTCTCCTATGTAAAGCGCTCTGATATCTGCAAAGATCTTGTTCGCGCTATATAAAACTTTCAAAATAAATAAATAAATAAAATAAATACTTAAATAAAAGTTATTGTAATTTATAATGGCAATAGCTTAAACGTTTGCAATTAACTTTTTGAAAGATTATGTTTAGTGTATTTTATTGTGATGAAAATACAAGAACAGAAGTGAAATATTAACATTTTTTGTGACATTTCTAATAAAGTTTGAAACATTGAGAGAATATATTTGAATCAGTTGTTGTTGAATGGTTGCACAGATTGATGCTGTGGTGGCTTTGAATGATGTTGTGGCGGGCGACGAGTGATGCTGTGGCGTTCAGTGATGCTCTGGTAGCGCATAGTGATGATGTGGGGCCCCTGAGTGATGCTGTGGTGATGCGATGGATAGTGAGGGCGATAGATAGATAGAGGGAGGGCGAAAGATAGAGGGAGGGCGAGAGATAGAGGCAGGGTGAGAGATACAGGCAGGGCAAGAGGCCGAGGGATGGAGTGTGGGCGAGGGATGGAGTGTGGGCGAGGGATGGAGTGTGGGCCGGGGGAGGGATGAAGTGTGGGGCGGGGGAGGGATGGAGTGTGGGGCAGGGGAGGGATGGAGTGTGGGCGGGGAGGGCTGAATGGAGTAGGGTGAATGGATGGATGGATGGAGTGCGGGGATGGATGGATGGAGTGGGGAGATGGATGGATGGAGTGGGGGGGATGGATGGATTGATGGAGTGGGGGGATGGATGGATGGAGTGGGGGATGGATGGATGAAGTGGGAGGATGGATGGAGTGGGATGGATGGATGGAATGGGATGGATGGATGGATTAATGGATGGATGGAGTGGGGGGATGGATGGATGGAGTGGGGGGATGGATGGATGGAGTGGGATGGATGAAGATGGATGGATGGAGTGGGATGGATGGATCGATGAAGTGGGGTGGATGGATGGATGGATGGAGTGGGGGGATGGAGTGGGGTGGATGGATGGATGGATGGATGGAGTGAGGGGATGGATGGATGGATGGAGTGGGGGGATGGATGGATGGATAGATGGAGTGGGACGGACGGATGGATGGATGGATGGAGTGGGATGGATGGATGGAGTGGGGGGATGGATGGATGGAGTGGGGGGATGGATGTATGGAGTGGGGGGATGGATGGATGGAGTGGGGGGATGGATGGATGGATGGAGTGGGGGGATGGATGGATGGAGTGGGGGGATGGATGGATGGAGTGGGGGATGGATGGATGGAGTGGGGGGATATATGGATGGAGGGGATGGATGGATGGAGGGGATGGATGGATGGAGTGGGGGATGGATGGATGGAGGGGATGGATGGATGGAGGGGATGGATGGATGATTGGAGTAGGATGGATGATTGGAGTGGGATGGATGGATGGATGGTGTGGGGGGATGGATGGATGGAGTGGGGGATGGATGGATGGAGTGGGATGGATGGATGGAGTGGGGGGATGGATGGATGGGAATTTACGAGAGAAGTGGGAGAACAGAGCATAACAATGAGACTAACAGATCTGAGACATACTCATGTGTTTTTGCGGTATGATTAAGCATCAAATGAAAAGAGCCTATGGAGCGCTACAGTAGACTTCACGTTAGTTCGAGATAGAGACTGGGAAGGAAGGAAAAAGCACCAATTAAAATCAGGTGCATGGGGTCTCTGTGAGAAAGCTAGGCAGTATAGAGTAAAGGGGCACTTACTGGGAAGGCTGAATTAAAATGCCAGTATCTTGAAAAAGAGCTGTATTGTTCGGGTTCGAAACTCATAGCCGATGAATCTATTAAAGGCAAGTGAAAAAGGATCAGGTGGGCTCAAGTGTTCGGAGCCACACTTTTAGCAGAGGCGGCAGATTTACTTAATATTTTAGGATGAACCCAGGTCACTGAATGAAGGCCCAGGAACGGAGAGTGGAGCGTTTCCTGCTGCTACGGCTGCCTGCGCTGAGTGCGAGGAGGAGCCAGTGTGGGGGAAGTTAATTAAGGCAATTACAGCTGGAGGGGCAATCAGAATCTCAAGGGCTGTGAGATATCATAGCACTTCTCTGCCCACACTGACGAGGGAGGGATCTAGGGCAGAGGTAGCAGCGCCATCACAATGGTAAGAGAGTGACCCTCATGGGTATACCCCCAACAGACAGGAATGCCCGAGCAGTTCGCAGAAGGTGAGGAAATGTCCAGAAAGATGGACACTGATGGCCAAGAGTGGAGTGAAGTGGAGCATGAACACAAATTGCGTGTGGGTTCACCTAGGAAATCCACACAGGATATCACACAGATCCTGCACCAGGTACACTCACATGGATGGTACGTCCCAGCCATCTGACTGCAGTGCAGAGCCGAACTACCTGTCATGAGCAGTGAGTAGCTGCGAGCAGTCAGAAAATAGGATGCGGATCGCTGCTGAAGATTGCCAGCCAGCCAGATGTTTATTATTTCTTCTATTATTTCTTCAATTGTATTTGAAGTCGTCTTAAGTTGAATTAAAGCCAGTAGTTGGCGCTGTTGCTACACAGTTGACAAGGTTACAGTTGAACAATGTGCAATAGCACATCTCAACCAGTCAGTGGTGTGCAATTAAAATGGACAAAACGGAGATTGAAGAGAAAGGAATTCCTGTGTAGTCCGATCCACAGAAAGAATTTGCTAATGAAGAACTTCTTCCAGGTGATTTGAATAACGTAACTGTAGACGAGACAATCTCTTATGGTGCTCTTTGCTGAAAATTACCAGCTTGCTGTGCAGACACGTGAATAATACTCACAAGGATGACGCGCACCAGCAGCCCAACTACCCTGCGGTGCCAAATCACTAGACCAAATGCTGTGCAGGGACATGACTGTCACCAACATGCATCACTGAGGCACCATAAAGATGAGACTAGAGCGGGTGGCTGCCTGAAGGGCACGAGTCCCATCAAGAGTAGCACAACACCAACACAGCCGATGACAGACAACGGTATTACCGCAGGAAAGCTTTCTTAAGGTGAGGGGATACAGCAACTTCAGTTAAAAAAAAAACAGGATCTCTGTTGATTAGAGGACAGAACAGATTTGGTTCTAGAAGCATTCTTAATACTCCATTCAGAGCACGAATGCTCACTGGCACTGCCAAAAGATCATCAGCTAAGCCTGCTCTCAAGGCCTTGCATTGGCTTCCAATCCGAGCTCGCATAAAATTCAAATCCCTCTGCATCGTGTTTAAAGCTTTGCAAGGATCAGGCCCTCCAATTCTTAGAGATCTGGTGCGCCCTTACAAACCTACGCGAGCCCTTCGCTCGGATGATGGTAATTTTGTGGTGATACCCAGAGCCAAAAAGGTGAGGTCCGGCGGTCGCCGGTTCTCTATTAATGCAGGCCAATTATGGAATGCTCTGCCGATGGCCCTGCGGAAAGAATCCAATCTAGTGCGTTTCCGCAAGGCATTGAAAACTTATCTCTTCCCCCTTTAGGCTTTCTCTTCAGTTGTATTTGGGTGGTGGTCCTGTGTTTTGTTTTAGCGCTGGGACGCTCAAGGGCAGCCATGCGCTTTATAAATCTCTTTTCATTTCATTTCATTCATTTCTCGGTAATGGCGAGGATCCGGAACTACAGGGGTGAAGCACCAGAACTGCCTGCACCGGTATCAACAAGAACATCGCCGAACGAAGCTTTTAGGGGAGGGGGAGCGGATCCCTTTGAAGCACGGCCTCGCGGCCGTCAAAGAAGTGTAAAAACAGCAGGGATTAATTAAATGTAATTAGCGCGCGCTGGAGTGAATGCCTGAGGCCCAGCTGCCTGATGAAAGGATATATTATTACAAAACAGGGTTGAACCCAAATAGTCAAAGGGACCTGGGCATTTAATTATTATAAACAGAGGGGTCCCCAACAGATATGGAGTAGGTGAAGAACAAGGAAATTCAAGAAGTTTTTCAAAAGATCAAAAGGAAAAAATCAAAATTGTTCTAGAAATGCAGTGTTTTATTCACCATGCATTCATGTCATCATAGTCGAGTTATTCAATAAGGAAGATCAAATTACACAGTTGATTGTAATTGGTTCATGTGCCCATAGAGAGGAGGAAAAGGAAAGGGGAAGTAGTAAAGTTAACAAAAAAGTTGTGACTCACTTTACATTCAATAAAGACAAAAAACATACATTGAGATTCAAGTATTAATTCTGAATGATCCCTATCCAAACAGGGTCATATACAATATACAAAAAGTCTGGAAATTTTCAAAAGAGTCAAGCTCCTATGAAGCCGTACAAATCACGCTGGTGATAGGAGTTGAGGAGGGGTAGATAGCAGTCTACGTTTCGACCCAGGGTGTTGTAGGATAGTTGATCCTTACAGTGCGGGTCTTCTTCAGGACATGTGGGGGTGGTGGGGGAGTGGGCAAACCTCCTAGGGTTAAAGAGAAAATTTAAAAATCAAAATTACTTATTACAGGGCTGTACGTCCCTAACAGAACCGTAGCGGGAAAATGCCGCCCGGAAACAACGTTAAAAAACACTGAGGGCTAACCGTGAGAGCATATTATCTGTGAGACATTTACCTGCTGAGTATTGCAGGTCGGGGTGTGACCGGAATGATCAAAAACAAACTGTAGGTTGCAGTCTGAGGATATCAGAGTCGTTTAGTTGCAATAAATTAAGGGTCCGAGATGGAGCTACCTTATTTTCAAAAACAATCCGTATCTGGAAAGAAACATGAAGGGCTACTGAGTTAAGCGTCCCAAAACGAGTACAACTCTAACGTTGATTTTCTGGACAGGCTTACCCGTAGGTACAGGTCCTACCTTGTTATGATGGATATCTCGAAGTCGTTTAGTTGCAACAAATTAAGGGTCCGAGAGGGAGCTACCTTGTTTTCAAAAAGCGGCTGGGCTAATTCAAAAGTCCGTATCTGGAAAGAAACACGGAGGGCTAATGAGTTAAACGTCCCAGAGCGAGTGCTGCTCTGACGTTGATTTTCAGGACAAGCTTACCCGTAGGCACAGGTCCTGCCTTGTTGTGAAGGGTGTCTCGGAGTAGGTAGCGTCTCCTGTGATCGGGAAATAGGCCGGGAGGGGGGACGGGCTGGACAGATTCAACAGTCCGTATCTGGAAAGGGAGTTGAAGGGCCAGTGAGATAAACGTCCAAAAATGGACAAAAAACGAATATGAGATTCGTAGACAGGCTTACCCGTAAGCACAAGGCTCTCCGAGTCGGCCGGGGTATCTCGCGGTCGATGGCGTCTCCCGTAACCAGGAAGTAACCTGGGAGGGGGCGTGGTGACCCTTAAATACGCAGCTAATAGACATTGAGGAAGGACTCCAACACGGTTACCAGGCAACCCTCCTGGTATACAAAGTAAACGGGTTGGCAAGCCAGATACCAATACTGTAAAGCGGATTCTGAAAGTTGCTTGAAAGAACAATGCGGGTGGGCAAATGTACTCACGAACCAACTCAGTACAGCGGTTTAGATGCATAACCCAATCTTAATACGGAAAACAGTCAAGGGTAAATCTAGATCGCCTGGCTGCATTAATAGCGCAACATTTCAAATTACACAAGCACACGTTGTTATAGTCCAAATGCTAAAGGCTAAGATACACAGTTAAAATGGTGTCACTTATCGGCATGAACTTGCCAACAAGGCGGTTAAATGCATGACAGCTACACCACTTACACCATTATACGTTGCAGTTGTCCGAATGAAAAAGATAAGGTAAACAGTTAAAAAGAATTTGGAGAAGATTTTACTAATCGGCATGAACCTGCCAACAGGGCGGTTAAATGCATGACAGCTGCACAGATTTATAGTCAATGCTGGAAAACAGGTTTTGAATTTTATGAGAATCATAGATTGGCCAGTTGAGCGAAGGTATTCTCAGACTCATTTAACCCATTTTTTACAGAGTCAAAGAAATTAATCCATTTCAGTTCCCTGACATTCAGAACAGGGGTTATACTACCGCCCCTAGGGCCAAGTTTGACCTGCTCTAAAATGACCCACCTCAGGCTTTCCGGTAAGTGGTTTTGTTCAGTACAATGTTCTACCATTGGGGCCCCTTGTACCTTACATTTGATCCTGCTACAATGTTGGAGAAACCTCACTTTGGCACGTTGCTGTGTCTGTCCAACGTAAGGTAAATCGCATGGACATATAATGCAGTATACCACGTTGGTGGTGTTGCAGTTGGTGTGCGATTTGAGTGTGACTCGTAATTGTTTATGAATAAATTCTTTAGTCTGTATGGTCGCAGGGCATGCTTTGCAAGAGCCACATCTGAAGTGCCCCACAATCGGTGGGAGATTCCACATTGAGGTGATAGTGGGTTCATTCATGGTGTCAAGGAGTGAACAGACCACATGGTCACGAATGTTTTTGGCCTTTTTAAAGGAGTGTAGTGGTAGGTCTTTACTGTCAAGGTCCTCTGAAATCAGATTCCAGTGTTTATTGATGACTTTCTTTATTGAGTTGCTCTGAGTGGAAAAGGTGGTTACACAAATCAAGCGCTTTTCCATGTTTCTTTTATGCTCATTGGGTTGTAACAAGATATCTCGGTGATTAAACCATGCTCTCTTCCTGGCTTTTGTGGTCAAGCGTTTTGGATAACCGCGTTCTATCAGGCGTACCTTGAGGATTTCCGATTGTTCCATATAATCCTCTTTCTTGCTGCAGTTTCGGCGTATTCGCAAGAATTGCCCAAAAGGCAGATTGTCCCTCAGACCTCGTGGATGATGGCTGGAGTATTGGAGTAACGAATTTCTCTCCGTCGGCTTCCTGAATAGGGTAGTATGTAATACATCCTCCTCAGCGATGATGGAAATATCCAAAAAATTGACAGATGTCTTATCAAATTGAATGGTAAATTGGATATCTTGCGACCTTCTATTCAACCAGATGAAAAAATCTTTAATTTCTGTCTCTGTTCCTGTCCAGATTAAAAGGATGTCGTCTATGTATCTCATCCTCATACGTATGTTTGGTCTAAAGGGATTGATGTCATTCAACACGAATGTTTCTTCATATGTTGACATGAAAATTATGGCTAGGTCCGGCGCGAATGCTGCCCCCATAGCCACCCCTTTGGTCTGGAGGTAGAAAAGATTCTGAAACATGAAGACATTTTTCATCATGGCAGTTCTGAGGAGTGAGATAATGAATGAAGTAGGAACCCGGACAGGAGCCACTCTTTGTTCAGCGCAAGTGTGGCCACAACGAGTGCTTCTTCTTGAGGTATGCTAGTATAAAGTGACACAATGTCACATGTCGCAAGTAGCTCTTGTCTTGAATCAAATGGGCATCCGTCCACTAAATTGATTGTATGTGTAGTATCCCGAATGTAGGTTGCAGTGTCTTCGGCAAGACAAGAGCTACTTGCGACATGTGACATTGTGTCACTTTATACTAGCATACCTCAAGAAGAAGCACTCGTTGTGGCCACACTTGCGCTGAACAAAAGAGTGGCTCCTGTCCGGGTTCCTACTTCATTCATTATCTCACTCCTCAGAACTGCCATGATGAAAAATTTCTTCATGTTTCAGAATCTTTTCTACCTCCAGACCAAAGGGGTGGCTATGGGGGCAGCATTCGCGCCGGACCTAGCCATAATTTTCATGTCAACATATGAAGAAACATTCGTGTTGAATGACATCAATCCCTTTAGACCAAACATACGTATGTGGATGAGATACATAGACGACATCCTTTTAATCTGGACAGGAACAGAGACAGAAATTAAAGATTTTTTCATCTGGTTGAATAGAAGGTCGCAAGATATCCAATTTACCATTCAATTTGATAAGACATCTGTCAATTTTTTGGATATTTCCATCATCGCTGAGGAGGATGTATTACATACTACCCTATTCAGGAAGCCGACGGAGAGAAATTCGTTACTCCAATACTCCAGCCATCATCCACGAGGTCTGAGGGACAATCTGCCTTTTGGGCAATTCTTGCGAATACGCCGAAACTGCAGCAAGAAAGAGGATTATATGGAACAATCGGAAATCCTCAAGGTACGCCTGATAGAACGCGGTTATCCAAAACGCTTGACCACAAAAGCCAGGAAGAGAGCATGGTTTAATCACCGAGATATCTTGTTACAACCCAATGAGCATAAAAGAAACATGGAAAAGCGCTTGATTTGTGTAACCACCTTTTCCACTCAGAGCAACTCAATAAAGAAAGTCATCAATAAACACTGGAATCTGATTTCAGAGGACCTTGACAGTAAAGACCTACCACTACACTCCTTTAAAAAGGCCAAAAACATTCGTGACCATGTGGTCTGTTCACTCCTTGACACCATGAATGAACCCACTATCACCTCAATGTGGAATCTCCCACCGATTGTGGGGCACTTCAGATGTGGCTCTTGCAAAGCATGCCCTGCGACCATACAGACTAAAGAATTTATTCATAAACAATTACGAGTCACACTCAAATCGCACACCAACTGCAACACCACCAACGTGGTATACTGCATTATATGTCCATGCGATTTACCTTACGTTGGACAGACACAGCAACGTGCCAAAGTGAGGTTTCTCCAACATTGTAGCAGGATCAAATGTAAGGTACAAGGGGCCCCAATGGTAGAACATTGTACTGAACAAAACCACTTACCGGAAAGCCTGAGGTGGGTCATTTTAGAGCAGGTCAAACTTGGCCCTAGGGGCGGTAGTATAACCCCTGTTCTGAATGTCAGGGAACTGAAATGGATTAATTTCTTCGACTCTGTAAAAAATGGGTTAAATGAGTCTGAGAATACCTTCGCTCAACTGGCCAATCTATGATTCTCATAAAATTCAAAACCTGTTTTCCAGCATTGACTATAAATCTGTGCAGCTGTCATGCATTTAACCGCCCTGTTGGCAGGTTCATGCCGATTAGTAAAATCTTCTCCAAATTCTTTTTAACTGTTTACCTTATCTTTTTCATTCGGACAACTGCAACGTATAATGGTGTAAGTGGTGTAGCTGTCATGCATTTAACTGCCTTGTTGGCAGGTTCATGCCGATAAGTGACACCATTTTAACTGTGTATCTTAGCCTTTAGCATTTGGACTATAACAACGTGTGCTTGTGTAATTTGAAATGTTGAGCTATTAATGCAGCCAGGCGATCTAGATTTACCCTTGACTGTTTTCCGTATTAAGATTGGGTTATGCATCTAAACCGCTGTACTGAGTTGGTTTGTGAGTACATTTGCCCACCCGCATTGTTCTTTCAAGCAACTTTCAGAATCCGCTTTACCGTATTGGTATCTGGCTCGCCAACCCGTTTACTTTGTATACCAGGAGGGTTGCCTGGTAACCGTGTTGGAGTCCTTCCTCAATGTCTATTAGCTGCGTATTTAAGGGTCACCACGCCCCCTCCCAGGTTACTTCCTGGTTACCGGAGACGCCATCGACCGCGAGATACCCCGGCCGACTCGGAAAGCCTTGTGCTTACGGGTAAGCCTGTCTACGAATCTCATATTCGTTTTTTGTCCATTTTTGGACGTTTATCTCACTGGCCCTTCAACTCCCTTTCCAGATACGGACTGTTGAATCTGTCCAGCCCGTCCCCCCTCCCGGCCTATTTCCCGATCACAGGAGAAGCTACCTACTCCGAGACACCCTTCACAACAAGGCAGGACCTGTGCCTACGGGTAAGCTTGTCCTGAAAATCAACGTCAGAGCAGCACTCGCTCTGGGACGTTTAACTCATTAGCCCTCCGTGTTTCTTTCCAGATACAGACTTTTGAATTAGCCCAGCCGCTTTTTGAAAACAAGGTAGCTCCCTCTCGGACCCTTAATTTGTTGCAACTAAACGACTTCGAGATATCCATCATAACAAGGTAGGACCTGTACCTACGGGTAAGCCTGTCCAGAAAATCAACGTTAGAGTTGTACTCGTTTTGGGACGCTTAACTCATTAGCCCTTCATGTTTCTTTCCAGATACGGATTGTTTTTGAAAATAAGGTAGCTCCATCTCGGACCCTTAATTTATTGCAACTAAACGACTCTGATATCCTCAGACTGCAACCTACAGTTTGTTTTTGATCATTCCGGTCACACCCCGACCTGCAATACTCAGCAGGTAAATGTCTCACAGATAATATGCTCTCACTGTTAGCCCTCAGTGTTTTTTAACGTTGTTCCCGGGCGGCATTTTCCCGCTACGGTTCTGTTAGGGACGTACAGCCCTGTAATAAGTAATTTTGATTTTTAAATTTTCTCTTTAACCCTAGGAGGTTTGCCCACTCCCCCACCACCCCCACATGTCCTGAAGAAGACCCGCACTGTAAGGATCAACTATCCTACAACACCCTGGGTCGAAACGTAGACTGCTATCTACCCCTCCTCAACTCCTATCACCAGCGTGATTTGTACGGCTTCATAGGAGCTTGACTCTTTTGAAAATTTCCAGACTTTTTGTATATTGTATATGACCCTGTTTGGATAGGGATCATTCAGAATTAATACTTGAATCTCAATGTATGTTTTTTGTCTTTATTGAATGTAAAGTGAGTCACAACTTTTTTGTTAACTTTACTACTTCCCCTTTCCTTTACCTTCTCTCTATGGGCACATGAACCAATTACAATCAACTGTGTAATTTGATCTTCCTTATTGAATAACTCGACTATGATGACATGAATGCATGGTGAATAAAACACTGCATTTCTAGAACAATTTTGATTTTTTCCTTTTGATCTTTTGAAAAACTTCTTGAATTTCCTTGTTCTTCACCTACTCCATATCTGTTGGGGACCCCTCTGTTTATAATAAGCCTGATGAAAGGAGGCTGGGAAGCAAATGGCAAGCTCGTGCATGAGCACATGCACTCTTGAAAATCCGGCCGATGGTTTGACGGCTATACTCTCGTCCTATTATCCCCTGCGGGATTAATAGGACGAGCCCTAAAAGGGTGTTTTGAAACATCCATGCACTGTGTCCCAGGCACCACATGGATGTTTGGGGGGCACCACATGTTCCCCCCCGGGCCTCATAGTGGAGCCACATGGGGGCATGCTAGGGGCCCCTAAAGTCCCTTTCTGACATCCTTTACTTGGCATTCGGACTGCCATGGAAAGGCTGTGGGAAAGGGAAATCGCAATCCCTACGGTGGTGCCTGAATAGGCACCACCCCTGTTGTAGGGAATATGATTTGACCGACGGTCCGATGGTCTACTTGAGTCCGTTGGAAGCTTCAGTTGGTCCCTCCAACTGATGCGTTCCGACCGACCGGATCATAATGCGATGGTCAGATTGCTCTGCTGGATGTCGGTGGGACCGCCACCTGCGGCCTGTCGGTGGCGGTCGCACCGACATCCCAATGAGTCCCTTTGATTGGAAACTATCAGTAGGATAATGTGGTTCCATCCATCAAACTAAAAAGTGACAGTTATTCCACCCTGGACGTCTATCGCCGCCTAAAAAAATTACATTTGCTGTGAACTTAGACTTGTCTAAAAACGTATAGCTATGGACAAGCACCAAAACCCTTTGGCTATTTGGGCGTCTAACTGAGTTGAAGGCCAGTAATGGAGTACTGTTGAAGTGGGGCTAAGATTAATAACTGTTATTTGTAGGGTTATAAAGGGCAGAGGTGTGGCATAAAACACCATATAAAACATTATTGCTACCCTCACTTACCCTTCTAGCAGAGGTAATACAATACAAAAAGTCAAAGTTGTGTCTATTAATTATGTAAAACAATATGAAAAACAGGAAGGTTTTATTCAGAATATTATGAAGTACGGGCCAGATGAACGACCATGTCATTTAACGACTCGCATATTTCCCTCAATTCGCGAGCCGCTAAATACCATGTACAACAGTGTCTGAGACACTGTTTGCAATTCCTAATGGGGTCACAAATTGCATGCCTCATGCATATTAATGAGGCTCTCGCATTTTGCGACCCCCATTAGGAATGGCTGGCCCTCCCAGGGATGGGTGAACAGACATTATAATATAGAGTAGGAAATATCGAGTAGCACTAATATCGAGTACAAAATCTCGGACTACAAAAATATTGACAGTCAGATTATGGTCAGAATATCGTTGTCAAGAATATCGAGTTGAAGGTAAGTAATATCATTTTTTTAAATATCGAAGTAATTAATATCGTTAGTCAAAATATTGTTGTTCGATTTAGTGTTATGTATTTTAGTGTGTATTTTACATGTATCTGTTCTATTTTTGTGCGTAAGTATTGTATTTGTTTTTTAATATATGTGTTACATTTTTAGAAGTTATTATTTTTTTAAAGTAAATTTTGCGTTTTAGTTCCGTAGTGGGTTGTGGGTTTATAGGGGAATAGGTTGGGAAGTAATTAAATTATAATAAATGTAATATTAATTTTTTAGAATTTTTTTTAAAATTACATTTTGCGTTTTTGTTCTGAAGCAGGTTTTGGGTTAATAGGGGAATAGGGTGGGAAGTGATTTAATTATAATTAATTAATTATTTTTTTTAATATAAATTAATATTTATGTATTTAATATTTTATATGATTAACTGTGCTAATTAATTTATTATCAATTAGTTATTAATTGGTTGTTAATTACTGATAATTATTTTGTAAATATCTTAATTGTGTAATTTTTTTAGGAGCTGGTTGTGGGTTTATAGGGGAATAGTGTGGGAAGTGATTTAATGATAATTAACTAATTCATATTTTTAATTAATTAATAACTGTATTCAATATTGTTAATTCGGATAATTTATTATTAATTAGTTATTAAGTGGTTGTTAATTATTAATAATTAATTGGTAAATATGTTAATTCTGTTATTTTTTAGGAGCAAGTTATGGGTTTGTAGGGGAGTAGGGTGGGCAGTAATTTAATAATAATTAATTAATTTATAGTTTCAATTATTTAATATTTATGTATTTAAAATGTTATATTATTAATTGTGATGATTAATTTATTGGTTTAAAAAAAAACTTTTTTATAATTTTTTGGTTTTTAATATGACAATAACAATAATAAAGCAGTACCTCATAGTTAACATCTTAAGTCCCTAAGGCACTTACATCAGTTCTCATGGTGACAATAAACTTTACAGGTAGTCATTCGTTAGACGTGCATGTGTGACAGCACCGATAGAGGTGTACCAGAACGGTAATCAGCATTCAGAACCTAATCTTGTAGGGAGACCTGTAAACCTCTGTGTGCAGATAGTAACAGTGAGTCGCTAGAGTGGTACCAATGATCGTGGTAGACTGTGTTGTTAACCGTACTGAAGGGAGGGACTTGTAACTTGGAGCTGGGTTGGAGCACATCTGCTTGCCTGTGCTTGTGTGGGTATATGTTGCCTGTTATGCCTGTGCCCCTGCTGTCGCCATATGCCCCCCATAAGAGAGACAACTCCTATCGTAGCTGTGCGAGCTGTGTGTTGGGCGCTTCAGGGATTTTAGTTGCATGCGCGGCTTTCTCCATCCGGGTCGCGTGCCAATGCGGGTTGGGCTGGTGGGTCTGCATGTTGCTGCATCGGTATAATGGCGATACAAAAGGGGATGATGGACGGAGCGCTTGAACAAATCAAACACTCACCCCCAGTCAACTGATCTGGGTTTAATCCATCACCATTCTTTAGCTCACTCCGCCACCCCAGTTCAGACATGGTCATATGAAAATCAGTCTGACCCTGTGCCTCCTGGGAATAGTCCAGCCCGAACTGCCAAAGTCATGTCTTCGCTGGACCGGAAACAAGCATCTTGTACATCTTGGACAAGTGGCGTCGTTACAATGAAAATATCTGTTGATTTTGGCCGGTGTATAATACGCTGTTTGCGTGATGTAATATTGACTCTGTCTGAACCTCGCGTTTCTGGGTATCCAAACTGGGCTGGCCTGTATCTGCCCCACTCTTTGTTTGAATGTCTGATAATTGTCTGCCCAGGTCTTGTTCCCATTTATGCCTAAGGGCTTCTAACCGGATAGCCGCGTGCTGGCGCAGCGAAGCTGCGAACCAGCGTATCAGCCATCTACCTCATCCCATTACATATAAGTATTGCATGGTTAGGTGTGTGGGGAGCTCGGTCGCTATGTCTCCCCAAAGTGTCGCAAGCGCGGCCAACAGACTTCGATGCATGAGGAACTGCTCCGCAGGGAGTCCACCCTCTTCTATCATGGTCGCATATGGGATCAGGGCGCCATCACGGTAGAGATCCCCTATAGACTGAATCCCCGCCGGGTGCCATCGTTGCAATTCTGTGGCGGTGAACGTCCCATGACTTTTAGGAGTGCCCTCCAGGGGAAGGGCAGGGGCGTACAGCGTTATGCTTCAAGTTATGTATATGCTCCGTTTGTAACACCTGTGTGCTATGGTCACCCATAGTGACTCCGGAGGCCATATACGCGCACCTGGATGAAATAGCTGGAGAATCTGAGACTGCGTGAGCGATGGAAGTGTAGTCGCAGTGTCTTCACATTGGCGACCTGCCATCCATCTGGCTACCCATTGCAGCTGCGCTGTCAGGAAGTAATGTTCCAGATTTAGACAGAGAAGGCACGGTTTCCCTGAGTGCTCGAGTGCGAGATTTGAACTGCTGCTGCACTCGGACCAACAAAGCCAGCAAACATATTTTAAAAGTCGCGCTGTGAATAGCGCAGGGTTGCGATAATAGAGTTTTAATTAAACTTGTGTTAGGGAATTGTTTTTAAACGTGAAAAACGCCACTTACTTGCACTTTAAAACTGTGAAATCACACGCTGCTTAGCGGACCTTCACCTTGATATCAGGGATACAGAGTGGACATTTTGGGGCAGCCATCTTGGTCGACAGTCTAGTTGCTGACCAGCTGCACTAGACTGCCTATTTAACACAGCCAATGCAGACGCGGAGCGGACGCGCGCAGCGGGCACGCCGATGGTGCGCCAGAGGCGCGCCAGAGGCAAGCCCGTCTGCGCCCGTCCGCGACCCGACCGTGCCTAGGGCCGGTCGTGCTGCCCAAAATGTTCAAAACTGCAATATCCGGGGGGCGTGGCCAAGATGGCGGGGTGAGCGGACGCTTCCTCCTGCAGCTCCTCCGACCCGACTAGGCTCTAGCCCTTTTCTTACGCTTTTCTCCCCCGCTGATGCTCAGCGTGTGAGAGGAGTGTGGCGGAGAACCTGGCGCGCACATTGAGGTCACTTTGGTCACAATCGCCCCGGCAAAAGCACCTCAAAAGATCGATTGAAGATCGAGGACCGACGGAGCGCCCGGGAGGCGGGGCGCTTTGGTGTGCTGTCCAGGCGTCCCGGCTGTGCCTGGTGCTGAAAGCTAACGATCTGGAGGGAGTCCGTCCCAGCGCTTGCCGGAGGTTCGAACGGAGGTTCAAAGGGAGTTACAGATTGAGAACCGACTACGCGGAGGACCTGGGCTGTGTTCTTTGGCGCCCGGACCTGAGGCGGTGCCACCCCGAACTGCGAGGGACCCGGTCCCGTGCCCGGGGGACATTCGGCTGAGGGCAGGGTTTGGATCTACCGGCCTTTCATCGTAACAGTATGGTGCCGGCTGCGGAACTTCTCGGATTGCTTGGTTTCTGAGGTGTCCGGGTGGTCTCGCCGAACTTGGTCGCTCTGCCGGGTCCCACCCGACCGCCATTTTGTCCCCGAGGGATCGGAGTCGTCGGCCTCCTCCGGAGTCCTTTGCTGGCGGGTGTCTGTACCCTTCGCCGCTGCGAGGCTACCTCTGGGTGAAGCGCACTGACGGGTGGCCCCTGATTTTGCTCCCTACAGCCGCCTCGACTAGGCGCGAACGGCTGGCGGTGCCAGGGCTGCCCGCCATTTTGTCGCCTGTGACGCAGCACTCCGAATCGGCTGGGAGCTCCCCATGCCGAGTGCTTCCTAGCTGCAGGACATTCCGGAGGCAGCCGGGCCTGTGCCCACTCACTGACTACAGCGCCTGAAATGACTGGAAGAGGTGGATCGAGGAAAGGGGACCGCACCCTGCCGGACATGCTTGGCAGGGCCCAGCAGCTGCGGGACAGGACGCAGCCGTCGCCGGGGTCCTCCCGGGCCTCGGCGGATGCGACTGGGGGAGAACCCCCGGTCACGAGGTCGTTTATGGAAGAATTGTTTAGCTCCCTCAAAGAGTACTTTCAAACGCTAAAACGTGAGGTGGCCAGTGAGGTCCGTGAAGTGCGCAGGGAAGTGGAGGGCCTCGGGGAGCGAGTGGAGACGGTGGAGACGGCGGCCCAGCGCCGGGACGACGAGATAGTCCACCTCCAGCAGGACGTTCTCCGACTCCGGGAGCAGTGTGTTGAACTTCAGGCCCACTCTGAGGACCTGGAGAACAGGTCACGGAGGAACAACATCCGAGTACGGGGTGTGCCGTCCACGGACGAAGGGGCTGACTTGGTGGGCTATCTGCAAGACCTGTTTCGAGAGATCCTGGGGGAAGCGGCAGACTTCCCTATTCGCATTGACAGAGCGCACAGGGTTGGTCGACAGCGCCAGTCATCGGCGCCCCCCCCCAGATATCTTGGCTTTCCTGCCCGACTTTCCGCTTAAGGAACGCATCATGGCTGAGGCCCGGAGGAAGCAGCCCCTGACTTTCCGGGAGCGGCCTGTCGCGCTCTATCAGGATTTGTCCGCCATCACTCTGCAGAAACGCAGGTCCTTCAGGATCGCCACTGACTTTTTGCGTGAAAACGAGACACCGTATTCCTGGGGACATCCCTTTCGCCTGATCTTCCGATGGAATGGGGTGTTGCACCAACTGCGCTCTTTGCAGGACATCTGTGGGGTCCTAGGGCTTACGGCCACAGAGGAGGAGGGAGCCACTCCGTCGTGGAGGCGCTCGGAGAGAAGGAGCCGGCGAAGGTCAGCAAGGAGACAGTCGACGGCTAGCGCTGGGCGCCCGGATTCCCCTACTATCAGAGCTGACATGGCCGATGCTTTGAGGGCGGCAGCCAGGGACTTGGCCGACTCCAACGGCGTGGCAATGACGGCCTAAACTTCCTCCGGGGGGAGATGTTCTTAGCTTCTTCGATGCCTGGTTCGGGGCTGGGGGGGGGTCGGGAGGGAGCAGAGGGAAGTGAGTGGCTGAACGTCCACTTTTCTATTTTTCTACGGACTTGCCCGTTTTGGGGCTTGACTGGGACAATGGGGTGTTTACGTTGGTATTTGGCTGGTTGCCATGTGTGTGTTTCGGGGGGGGTTAGGGGTTGTTATAAAGTTGGGGAAGTCCCGTCCGATGTTGTCCATGCCCGTGCTTGGCCTGCTTTGGCCTACCCCGCGCAGCAGCCCCGCGCGCCCCGCCCGCTGGTTCCCCACCCGCAACATAGCGTTCCTGTTCCCTGGGAGGCATGTCGTCCCTGAAAGTGGTGACCCTTAATGTTAAGGGACTGAATAATCCCGTGAAGCGCAGGGCGATTTTGTCTTTGCTAGAGGGGACGCAGGCTGACATCTGCCTTTTGCAGGAGACCCACTTACTGTCCCGGGACTGCCACAGGTTGCGCTCTGCGAAATTTCCCACCCAGTTTTTCTCCTCAGCAGCGAACAAAACCGCGGGGGTGGCCATTCTTATATCGCGCTCCTTTAAGGGGGAAGTATTGTATAAGTATGCTGAGCAGAAGGGGAGGCTTCTTGCATATCGCCTGCGCTTGGGAGGAATAGCGTTCACAGTTGGCTCCGTTTATAGCCCAAATGATCACCAGGAGCGCTTCTTGGATTCTGTGCTGGTGGACATCACTGCCTCTCCCGACCGGCATGTCATCGTAGGGGGGGACCTTAATATTGTTTTTGACTCTGTTCTGGATAGGTCGGCGCAGCGTTCCCCGCAGACAGGAGAATTGTCCCAGGCTGTGAAAGGCCGGATGGCAGACATGGACCTACACGACCTTTGGCGCTCCATGCATCCCACGGATAGGGACTACTCTTATTTTTTGCATGCACACCGCACTTACTCTCGACTGGATTACCTCCTTGTTAGCGGTCCAGTGCGTGCCGCCGCCACGGCGGCAGACATTGGGGTCCTGACTTTGTCTGACCATGCACCGGTTGCTGGCGAGTTCGTGTGGCCGACGTCCGCCCCCTCTCGGGGGATGTGGCGCCTCAGAGATACACTCTTACACAAAAAGTCGGTAGTGAAACGCATTGAGGAGGTCATACGGGACTATCAGACTCACAATAGCAACACCGATACTTCCCAAGCAACACAATGGGCAGCACTGAAGGCAGTCCTCCGGGGGGAGTTCATCTCCATCTCCTCGGCCGAAAATAAGGAACGGCAGCGGAAGAGGGATGAACTGACTGTTCAGGTTCGGGAGCTTGAGCAGGTCCACCGCCGTACGGGGGCTCCAAGGGTGTGGAGGCAGCTGAAGGACCTTGATAGGGCGGAATATGCTGCCTTGCGCTTGAGGCATGCCTATTACACAGGGGGGGACAGATGTGGCAAGCTTTTGGCACATCGGCTCCGGGTTGAGCAGCAGCGTAGTGTAGTGAAGGAACTGATGGGTGCGGACGGGGTGGCCGTTTCCGGGGACGCCGAGGTGGCGGAAACCTTCTGCAGCTTCTATGAGTCGCTATACGCTGGGGAGCCCTCCTCGCCTCGAGACGCTGAAGATTATTTGGCGTCGGTGACCCTACCGGTGCTGGATCCCGCTCAGGCAGAGTATCTGGAGCGGGACATTCATGTGGAGGAGGTGATTTCCGCTATAGCTCGACTGAAGCACGGTAAGGCCCCGGGCCCGGACGGATACACGTCCCTGTTTTACAAGACTTTTTGCCCGGTAGTGGCCCCTGTGCTGGCTCGATTGTATAATTCCTTCTCCGACCCGGGAGCCATCCCACCGGATCTCCTGAATGCGACGGTCTCGGTGATTCCAAAACCTGGGAAGGACCGGGCCTTATGCGGGTCGTATAGACCCATCTCGCTCCTCAATGTTGACCTCAAGCTGTATACGGGGATTCTAGCGTCCAGGCTGGCCCGGCATCTCCCCGGTCTGGTGGAAGCGGACCAGGCTGGCTTTGTACCCGGAAGGCAGACGGTCGACAATACCAAGCGGGCGCTGCATGTTCTGGAGAAGGCCTCGAGGATCCCGGGGGAGCGAATGCTGCTGTCAGTTGATGCGGAGAAGGCCTTCGATAGGGTTCATTGGCCATATCTCGAACTGGTTCTCAGGAAACTGGGAATCGGTGATAAATTCCGCACTATGGTATTCAACTGCTATAAACATCCTTCGGCGTCAGTGCGGGTCAACGGATGTAGCTCTCGCGGCTTCGCCATCGAACGCGGCACGAGGCAGGGTTGCCCCCTCTCGCCGCTCCTGTTTGCCCTCTATATGGAGCCGTTTGCCCAGAGGATCCGCAATAACCCGGATGCTATCGGGGTTAAAATGGGCCAGTATGTCCACACAGTCAGCCTCTATGCGGACGATGTCCTGCTGACCTTGGACGACCCTAGGAGATCACTGCCCGCTTGCGTGCAGGAGCTGGACACCTTTGCACGAGTGGCCGGCTTCAAAATGAACATGAGCAAGTCGGCGGCCCTGGACGTGTCTTTGTCGGAGGATACTAGGAAGGACCTTCAGCGCCTCTTCCCCATGCAATGGTCCTCGTCCACAGTGCCATACTTAGGGATTCTCCTAGCACCTACGTTATCGGAGATGGTGGCGGCTAATTACGCTTCCCTTGGTAGGAAGATCAAGGAGGAGCTCGGCCGCTGGAGTAAGGGCCTGTTGTCCTGGCTGGGACGAATCGCGGCGGTTAAGATGACGGTGCTGCCCCAGATACTGTATCTTTTTCGTGCTTTGCCTCTCCAGCCCCCGGTGGGCTGGATTCAACAGACTCAGGCCGACATCTCCCGCTTTGTCTGGCAAGGCCGCAAACCGCGGATGAAGAGGGTCCTCTCCACGCTTGCCCCGGAGGCGGGGGGGCTTGGTATCCCGGACCTCCGTAAATACTTTCAAGCGGCGCAGCTACGATACTTAGTGGAATGGAGCAGGTGGGAGTCCGACAAGCACTGGCTTTTTCAAGATCAGGCGGTGGCGGGCCGCACCCTGCAGGAGGTTCCTTTTTTGCGCCGCGCGCACCGTCCCCCTAACCTCTACGCTTCTTTTATCACGCGGGTCCCCCTGAGGGTGTGGGATGCGATCTGCGAGGTTCGGGGCCTTACCACCTTCCCTTCGCCGTTCACGCCCATAGTCGGCAACCCGGATTTCTCCCCGGGGATGGAGCCGGGGGCTTTTTCCCATTGGACGGCCGCGGGCTGCAGGGTGCTCTTCCAGCTCTACGGGCCGGAAGGCGTGATTCCTTTTCAGCAACTTCGGCAGGACTTCGGCCTGACGGAGCTGGATAGATTGCGCTATATGCAGGTGCGGCATTGGGCCCTCCAGCCCCAGGTGCGAGACTCCGCTGCTCGTCAAATTACACCGTATGAGCGGTGGCTGGTGACTCGGACCTCCGACGCTAAACTGATTTCCGATCTATACAAGTATCTGCAGCCCCCGCCGTTTCATTATTACAACCCAGGGAGGGAGCGATGGCATAGGGAATTGGGTAGGACACTTAGCCACAAGGAATGGGATAAGATAGCATACCGGGCACGGCACTCAGCGTACCATACTGGCCTTACGGAGACATTCACCAAGGTGTCCACATACTGGTACTATACCCCGGAGAGATTGTATGAGATGCATAGACACACCGACAAGGGGTGCTGGAGGGGCTGCGGGCAGGTGGGTACCCTCTCACACATTCTCTGGGATTGCCCCGTGCTGACTACCTATTGGAAGGAGGTTTTGGATGAGGTGGATAAGCACTTTGAAATCAAGCTGCCACGCTTCCCGGCGTATGTCTTGCTGGGCCTTCCCAATGATCTGATGTATCCACTGAAGTCCCGCAGGGGTAGGCAGATTGCAATTGCGCTGGGATCTGCGGTCCAGAACATCCTTATCCACTGGCGCACCGCCACTGTCCCCTCCATTACGGGCTGGTTGCATAGGCTATGGCATGTGTTAGGGATGGAGAAACTGTCGCTCACAGTAGCGGGGGAGAGAGATCAATTTGAGGAGCTGTGGCAACCCTTCCTTGCGCTGCTGTCCACCGAATTCAGGGAGCTCACCTGCCCAAGGTACCTCAGGCTTCTTAGGTTGACGCCACCGGTAGTCCCGGCGGAGTAGGATGAGTGGGGGTTGGGTTCCTGGGGGTGGGGGGTGCGTTTTCTTGGGGCGAATGTTGCTAGCGATGGGCCATTGGACGGGGGGGTTGGGGGGAGTTTGGGAATTGTTTCCTTTTCTGGGGGGGGGGCAGGGGGATTGGGCTGTGTTTCGTGGGGCTGCTAATGGCTTTCACTGCTCAGATTGGGGTGTTGGATATGCACACAGGGGATGCACGGATTGCACTTTCTTTTGCCATTCATCATTGCTTCTCCTTTGGACTGAAGACCTGTTCCTCGCCAATAACCCGGAGTTGCGCTTCTTTCTTTATTGCACTGTATGTAACCCTAACCTCCTGCTCCCTTTCCCTATGTTTTCTTTGTATCAATAAAATGCTTTAAACCTAAAACTGCAATATCCAAGGCGCTTCATCTCCCCAACAGCGGATCTTCTATTCCCGGGAGGAGCTGCTGGTTATAGAGAATCAGAAGATCACACCGATGAACACGATTATAGGTAATGGTAGGCTTCTAAATTGTGGCTTAATTAATTGCAGATCACTCATTAAACATCACCTTGAGATTTCCTGTGTGGTCGAAGACGCGGATCTCTATATGTTGTTTTTAACGGAGACTTGGACCAATAACAATTCGGCAGTTGAATTGGGTTTAGCATGCCCACTTGGCAATAAGTCCTGGCATAACCCAAGATTGACGGGCAGAGGAGGAGGCGTAGGGGTAATTTTTAAGGAGGAATGGAATTGTGTTCCCCTGGATGAAATTAGTGAAATCGAGTTGATGGGGTTCACTTTACAAGGAACTAGGGGGAACTTACTCTCAGGCATAGTATGTTACAGGCCCCCGGGACAATGTACAAATTACCAGTGCCTATATGAGAGCATTACGAATTTTGCTCTGTCTCACACAAGAGTAATTATACTGGGGGATTTTAATCTCTAGAAAACTGGAAATTTGGAGAAGCCTCTGAGAGATTTACAACTGATGTGTGCGAATTTGAATTTGCAACAGTTGATACATCAGAGCACTCACCAAGGGGGGCATACACTAGATTTAGTATTTGCTAGTGAGGATGAAACATTGGTAAAAGATATCCTACCCCAACCATGGACTGACCACCATCTGGTCCCTTTTTACTACTAGGGTAGGGGCTCAACGGGAAGGAGTAAGGACCGTAAACACATACAGACTGGATAGGAGGTGGGCTAAATTGGATAGCGATATGGCGTAAGTCCTGACCGAAGAACATGACTATCTGACCTCCACTGACTCGGTGGAGAAGAGCTACCAAAAGTACTGTAGCACCATGGTTAGGAATCTAGATCGCCTACTTCCAAGGTGCAAAATTAAGGATAAGAACTCTGCCCCTTGGTACAATGCGGAGTTAAAATAACTCCGCCGTTTGAGTAGAAAGGCAGAAAGGAGCTGGAGGAGACAGTATGAAGAGGTAGATAGAAACCTTTTTAAGCTAGCCCAACTCCAATATAAAACAGCAATTGCTAAAACAAAAGCCAATTTTTATGCCACCACGATCCTGAACTCCACGAATAGTACCAAAACTCTTTTTAAAATCTATAAGGACATCACCCTGCCCACAGCCAATGTAACAAGACAGTTGCTTCACAACAGCTCTGTGATGACATCTCAGGCTACTTTCAGGAGAAAATTCATAATATTGTCGGGAACTTAGTCCCCCACAATACCCAGCCTCCAGACACTGAATAGAAGGAGCAAAGTATTGAGTTGAATGCTAACTCTTTATTAACCTCGTTCCAGCTATTTACAGAGGACTCCTTTGCCAATATGGCTAATAGTGTTACTTCAGGGTCCCCGGACGATCCTATTCCCCACAGATACTGGAAACAATTTGGTAAAATACTATTTCCACAGCTTCTTAGTATCTGTAATCAGTCCTTGGAAGAAGGCACAGTGCCGGCTGCATGGAAGCAAGCGATGGTCTCTCCGCTGCTAAAGAAGCCGTCGCTGGATCCTTCATTACCTGCCAGCTTCAGGCCGATTTCCCTTCTCCCGTTCCCAATAAAGATCCTGGAAAAAACAGTCAGCAGAACTCTTTCTAAGCATCTAGAGGATAATTGCCTGCTGGATGCATTCCAATTTGGTTTCTGACCTGAACACGGGACGGAAACAGCATTGACCACAGTGATGGACAATCTTCGACTGCGAGCCGACAGAGGGGACGCGTCAATTCTTTTTTTTTTTTTAAACCTTTATTTGGAGACAAGCAGGGTCAAGGAAAGTGCATACACAATACATACAGTCATACATGGCCATTACAATGGTACGTCAGAACCAAAAAATGAGATACAAGCCAGTACAGGGCAGCAGACCAGTCAATACAAGGAGCAACATCGGAATGCACAGTGCAAATTAGAGAGCAATGATCCAGCATGTTCAGGCAAGTTAGTGAGACAATATAGTATGGACACAGTCGGTTAGCGTACAGCAAATAAAAACAAAGGAGACTCAGATATAAGGGACACATAAAAGAAAGGTACCCGACAGGGACACGACCTCAGTTCCTAGCCATACACTTGTCGTAAGGGGAGCTACAGCCCCCAATAGCTCGCATGTAAAGGAGACAGCGCAGCCTTTCCCCCAATACTGGAAGATCAGCAGGTGTAATGTAAAATCCCAGCCCACCAAGATGCCATCAACCAATCCCTTCACGGTCCCCTAATTCAGAATCAGAGTCCTGCACAGCTCTGGTTAGGAGGTACACCTGGAGCGGGCTCCAAAAGTCCTTCGGTCTGCATCTGACCGGCATCAGGTCAGAATAGATGTTGTATTGATCCTGACAGTATATGAGGTCAGTCACCCAATCCTGAAAGCGCGGCACCCTGCCACGCCCCCAGCAACAAGCAACCCTACGCTTAGCCAGCAGCAGGGCCACGTCAACAAATCGACGGTGAGAGGCAGGCACGTCCTTAGAGTAGCCCAGCAACATCACTAATGGGTCAAATGCTACCCCATCCTCCGCCATAATCTGCAGGGCCTCATGAACCTGAGTCCAATATTCTAACACACCCGCACATCTCCAAGCCAAGTGCAGGAAGTCAGCGCCTTCCGCATGACATCTAGCACACCTGTCATCTTCCGCTAAATGAAACCGTAGTTTCCTCGCCGGGGTATAGTAGTACCTCTGAACAAACTTGTAGTGGATAATTTTAAGGCGACAACTAGAAGAGACATTGGCTGTGAGTCCACAGCAGTACTTCCACTGCTCATAGGTAATAGGCGCATCCAACTCGGCAACCCACTGCTCGCGCACCCGATTGGCCGGGACCGAACGCTGTCTGCGAATAGCCCCGTATAATTTCGAAACCAGGTGTCGCCCATCTGAAACCAACAGCACGTGGAGGGGGAGGGTAACCCCAGGCTCCGAAGGGAAATCTGAAAGCAGGGCACGCATGCCCTGCCACAAGCGGATGAAGTAGAACAGCTCCAGAGGAGAGCAAGCAGCCGCTCCAAAGAAATGAGCCTGCGTACGGAAGGCACCCTCATGAAACAAGTCGCCCCACGTGAGGATGCCCAGCCGCCTACACATTCGTTGAAACCCCGTCTCCAACAACAGCGACAGATCAGGATGATAAGACAGAGGCAGAGTCGGCGAATAAAGAAAGGAGACGCCCAGCAAGTGAGCCACCCGCTTCCAAGCATCCACCGTGCACGTCACCGTCGTGCGAGGCGTGTCCACATCGGACACCTTGCCCAAAACCATCCC
This sequence comes from Lissotriton vulgaris, assembly GCF_964263255.1. Classification (NCBI taxonomy): domain Eukaryota; kingdom Metazoa; phylum Chordata; class Amphibia; order Caudata; family Salamandridae; genus Lissotriton; species Lissotriton vulgaris. Next base: position 365,955,722 of record NC_141700.1, read on the forward strand.
CTCCAGTGGGAGCGGGTGGGCAACCCAATGTTCAGCAGCAATCTGGGGCATGAACGGCGTGGGGCGCATCCAGTGATAAGCGTAATGCGCCTGAGCGCTAAGATAATAAAGCTCGAAATCAGGGACGTCAAAACCGCCATCAGCATAGGGCAACGTAAGGGTAGCCCAAGCCACCCGTGGCTGCTTGCCCCCCCAGAACAACCGCAAGAGCTCGGAACGGAGTCTGCGAAAGAAATAAGCACCAGGATGATACGGAAGGTTTTGAAAGAGGTAAAGAAAGCGGGGTAAAACTACCATCTTGATAAGGGACGCCCTACCGGCCATGGAAAGAGGCAAGGACATCCACCTGGTGACATCCTCTGCAAGTTTGGTAATAGCCACGCCATAATTAAGCCGAACCGATTCTTCTCTGTCCAAGGACACGACAATGCCAAGATAACGCAACTCCGAATCACACCATTCCAGAGGGTAATCAAGGGGAAACCTAGCTACAGCAGCAGTAAGGGGGAAAAATTGAGACTTCCGCCAGTTGATATGGACACCGGAGACCCCCCCAAAAGCGACCAGCTCTCGTAAGAGCGAATTAAGGTTGTTCTCAGGGTCCTTGACATAGAGTGTCACGTCATCGGCGTATAAAGAAATACCGACCTGCCTCTGAAGACAATTAAAGGCGCTCTGCTGGTGAAACTGACGGATCCTGCAGGCCAGTGGCTCAATGGCTATAGCAAACAAGAGGGGTGAGAGGGGGCATCCCTGTCGGGTCCCTCTCGTAGGAGGGAACAAGGGGGATAGCACCCCATTCACCACTACCCTCGCCATCGGATCAGTGTATAAGAGCTTAACCCATGAGATGAAGATCCTGGGGAAACCCATCCGACAGAGAACATCAATAAGATAGCCCCACTCAACAGAGTCAAACGCCTTAGTGGCATCGAGAAAGATGGCGGCAACCGGGACAGTAGGAGCAATGGTCGACACAAGCGAAAACAAGGTGCGAAGATTGTGGGAGGTAGCACGGCCAGGCACAAATCCCGACTGGTCAGGCAGCACAATAACGGGCATGAGTTCGGCTAGTCTTACTGCCAATACCTTCGCGAGAATTTTGACATCGCAGTTGAGCAATGAGAGGGGCCTATAAGAGCCCACATCCAACGGATCCTTACCCGGCTTAAGCAGCGACGTAATGGCGACCTCGCGCATGGAGCCCGGCAGACTCCCCTCCTCCAGGGACTCCTCAAAAACCTCACGGAGCACGGGGGCCATGGTGTCCACATAACACTTATAAAATTCAGCAGGAAGGCCATCCAGACCGGCGGCCTTCCCATTGGACAGAGACATGATGGCATTCCTGACCTCCTCCACCTCCAGGGGCCTGCCTAAGAACTCCCGATGACCATCCGATAACCAACAAAGTGCCAGCTCATCAAGAAATCCGCCGTACCGAGTCTCACCCGTCTGCTGTGTCGTGTAAAGGTGTGTATAATGGTCAATAAAAGTACGCTGGATCTCCGAAGTGTCTCGACAGCGAGTACCATCCGGTGACACCAATTCCAGCACGTCCGCCCCATGCCTTGGATGTCTAGTAAGGGCAGCGAGGACCTTACCGGGCCGCTCCCCTTCACAGTATCGCCTCGCCGTCCAGTATTTCCCCCTATGCTTAGCCTCTCTAGCAGCCTCCTCCTCGTACTCGGAGAGCTTAGTACGGAACTGCGCCAGAAGATCGGGATCAGAGTCAACCTGCATCCTGCGTTCTAAGTCTCGCAGGTCAGCCTCCAAGCCCTCGAGGGTCCGAACAATCAGCCGAAGTACTCCACAACTTTTAGAAATAGTGACACCCCGGATCGTAACCTTGAACGCCTCCCAGATGACCTCGACGCTGTCCACAGAGCCCTTGTTCCTAGGGAAGAACGCCTCTACCTCCACACTAAGCATGAGCGAATTTTGCGGATCTCGCGTTCGCGAATTTTGCGGATTTGCGGATTCGCAATCCGCAAAATCCGCGAATTCCCGCGAATTTGCGGATTTTTGTGTTCGCCCGTGTTTCTGCCAGTTCGCGAGGGTTTTTACAATTTCGCAATTTGCGAACTTACCTGTCGGGTCGCAAGTTTCGCGAACTTGTTGTTTCTACGTGTCCAGCCTGTTTGGGACACTCTTCTTCATCACTGCCACTCTCTGTCACCACTGCCACTCTCTGACTACTCATGCCACCCTCTGGCCCACCCATGCCACCCTCTGTTTCATCACCACACCCTCTGGTTGTCCAGTGTACATTATTTTCGGCAAAGCAAAGCACACCTTCCCTGCCTCAAGTGACCTGAATTAATTTGGGGCTGATTAATGTGTCACAGAATATTTTTTTAGCTGGCACCTGCTTCCTTAGTGCGCCCTGATTAGTGATCTTTTGCACTTGCTAAGTGCTTTCATTGTTGCAAAATTAGTTACAACACCTGCCCTGCCCCAACTGACAATAATGAATTAGGGGCTGTTTAATGGATTTTAACTTCCAGCCTGGCTCCTGCTTGTCTCCCTTAGCTGTAATTCAGGACCTTTGTGGCATATGTGTAACTATTCTGAGGTTCAGAGCAGGGTCACATAATAGTTTCAACTGGCAACTGAACTCTGGAGGGGCCCCTCAGGAAGCACTACAGGAAATGGCTACTAATGATGTGCCTGAACTTTTGAACCTGGTAAGTAGTTACTTTCAGTTTTGCTAAGATCGTATTTCTGCAATTTTGCACTTATTCGCGGGGCGCGAACTCACGCGAACAGTGCGAGCAGTGCGAGCAAAATCCGCTGCTCGCGGATTTGCGGATTTTGCGGGAAATTCGCAAATCTCGCGGATTGCGGATTTCCCGAAAATCCGCAAAATCCGCAAAATCCGCGAGCGGAACGGATTTTCCGCCCATGCCTACTCCACACCAAGCTCCTCCTTGAACACCGGGTCAAGCAAAGCATTCGGAAATAGACGCCAAGGTGGGCGCGGCCTATGCAGCCCGGGGACGGATAGAACAACCTTCACCGGACAGTGATCAGAGTACGTCCGAGCCAGATGTGTAGCCTCCCGTAGGCCAGCTACCAGTCCTCTAGAGAGAAACACATAATCCAGTCTCGCCCATGAACGAGCATGTGTGGTGTAATGAGTGCCCTCCTTGGTGGCAGGGTGGGTGTACCTCCAGCTATCGACCAACCCGGCCTCCTCCACAATCCCACGCAACACTTCTCTAGCCTGTACATTATACTGAGGGCTCCCCTCCGATCTGTCCGACTGGGCATGAAATGCAAGATTGAAATCACCCCCCCACACAATGTAAGTGGCATCCACAGTAAGAACATGACCCCACAAGGTGACAAAAAAAATTGGCGTATCGACATTAGGAGCATAGCAATTAACAAACAGTACAGTGTTCTGCCCAAGCCGCCCCCACAGTAGCACATAGCGCCCCTCAGGGTCCCCCACAAATCCCAGTTCCTGAAATGCGAGCGATCTTTTAACAAGGATAACAACCCCCGAGCATATGAAGAATAGGAAGCAAACCTCCTGGCCGCAGCCCACCTCCCGCCAAAGTTGGGGGAAGGAGCGGGACGCAGATGCGTCTCCTGGAGGAGAGCAACATGAATAGCATGCCTGTCCAGGTACTGGATCACACTACGACATTTCCTGGCATCATTAAGTCCCCGTACATTCCAGGACACAATCGATATCTGATCTATAACAGAAGTCGACATTACCCAGTTTCAGGGCCCCACGGGACCCAATAAGCAAATACAGGGCATCCAACTACCAGCAATAGCCAGCGACAGGTCCACACCACAGGGCGCAGATGAGCCCCCACATACACACCACACATTCCCCAGCCATCTCCGAACCAGTCAACCAAAACCGCAACAACCCCCCCCCCCAGCCAAACCATCCATGCAACAAATACTCAGAACATACTGCACGCCGCACGTCGTCAATCCAACTTACGCGACCCACAACCAGCACACGTTTTGCTCTTGCATAGCACTCTCCGTCACGTGGCAGCCTAAGATGGCGGCCGGTGCACTCAGGCCCAAACCGGGCGGGAGCACGGACCACAGGATCAATTCCGCCATATAGAGAAGTGGACCAGCCGAGATAGCGGGCGCGACACCATACCCGTGCACACAGACGACAGCAGCACCTCTCATATCGACCCAGGGGTCCTGGGCAAACAAGCATGGACAGCTCCATTCCCGCCCCATCCACCCACCTGATACCACCCCAACTATCAGGCTATACGCATCCCCACCCCCCCATTCCCCAACACACATCCAGTCAAACAACAAAGGACTAGAATCCAAACCAAAGGTACATATGGGGCACACCCTCCGGGGAACCTTCCAGAGGTGCACGTCACCACTCCCTCACGCCACGCCAGTGTCCGCGCCAACAAGAGTCAGACGGCCCCAGGCGCAGCACGGGGGGGTGGGTGCCCAGAGCGCGACATCAAATAGCACCATCCCGCGGTGTCACATCGACCCCAAGTATCAAGACGCACTCACTCATCACAAGAAAGACATGACCCCCACACAAACAACAGTAAAAGCGGGCAATAGGCAGGCCGCAAATGCGGAGAAGGAAGGCAGTAGAACTCAATATAAAAAGAAACACGTCCAGAATACTCCAATAACAGTGAAAAGAGAGACAATGTCCAAAGTCACCATAATCAGACGACCTACTCCTCAGCCGGCGAATGTTCATCCTCAGGGTCTCGATCGCCTCCCCGATCCGCAGCCGCTCGCTCGCGCTGGAGGCGCTTCGCAAAGTCCTCAGCATGCTGTGGGTTGGTGAAAAAATGTTGTTTAGCCTGGTGCGTAACTCTGAGTTTAGCAGGGTACAGCAAGGCGTAGTCCACCTGTAAATCCCGAAGCTTCTTTTTCACCCCCAGGAACTTACGACGCTGGTCCTGCACCATCGGCGTGAAGTCGGGGTACATGGTGAAAGACACCCCTTCGAAGGAAAGGGCCCTGTTAGTGCGGGCAGCCTGGAGGGCGGCGTCGCGATCTCGATAGTTCAAAAGGCGCGCAATGATGGGGCGCGGTGCAGCCCCAGAGGCCGGTCGAGGTCCCAGGGTCCGATGCGCTCTCTCAACGATGAACTGGGATGAGAACACCTCCGCCCCAATGGCGCCCTTCAGTAGCCTCTCCACATAAGTCTCCATTTTGCCCACATTCGTGGACTCCGGCACACCTACAATGCGCACGTTGTTGCGCCTGCTCCTCGCCTCCAACTCCTCATTCTTAGCGGCAATGACACGCAAGATATTGTCCATTCTCGCCAGTTGGGTGGTGTGGGTGGCCGCCGTGTCATCATGGTCCGAAATGCGCTGTTCCGCCGCCGCCAACCGCTCCTCATGTACGTCCAACTTCTGGACGACCGCATCCATGCGCGACGATATCTTGTCCACTTTGTCCACTATCGTGGCAAACCCCTGCCTCATCTCCTGCATCATTTGGGTAAAGTCCGGTGGTGGAGGTTGCGGGACACTATCAGCGACATTCGGGGGGGGGGGGACCGCGATGTCCCGGCTTCCTGGAGCAAACGCGTCCCCCTCCTAGCCCCTCCAGAGTCAAAGGACAATTTGGATTGCTTAGTGTCCGGCTTCCCCATACCGGTGCGCTAGCGATACAATGAGGGACCAGGGCGAACAGGAGTCAGGATAGATGTCGGACAGAGGGTACGGCCAAGAAAGCCCGAGTCGTGGGGGCACGAGCAGGCCAGCGCGCCCCGCCACTCCCAACGACGAGAAAATGGCCGGCTCCACTTCCAGTTCAAAAGGGCGAGCCCCCAGAAAGCAAGAAGAAGATCTGTTGCGCCTCCGTGAGCAATGGTAGCGGGGCAGGCAGATGTATGAGCCAAGAGAGAAGTCCGACAGCAAGGAAGAGCCAAACGGCCTGCCCGGCCAGCGAACGGGCCCGGTGAAGAGGGGCGGAGCAAGGCCTACACCCCACGTGCAGAGCCTCGGACTGGCATGAACGATGACGCCGGGCAAGGGGGCATCAGACTTCCAGAGCGCAAGTCGGGGAAACTTGGGATCCTCGTAACTTCGGCCAGCAACCTCCAAACGGCCCAGGAGTTGGACCGTGGGTAGGCAGTCGGTATCCCAGCAGATCTGTGGGGTCAGATCAGGGCGCAGCGATGGTAATCAGGATCCCTAGGCGGATAATAGCTCCGGGCAGCGGGAGCCTCACGACAGTGCGGCCATTCCGCAGTGCGCCCTCTAGCGCCCCCCCGGACGTGTCAATTCTTGTCCTTTTAGATATGTTGGCGGCTTTCGACACTGTGAGTCAAGCAACATTGCTGCAAAGACTGTGGAACAACGGAGTGAGAGGAAGAGCCTTTGAGTGGCTACAGTCGTACCTCCAAAACCGACAACAGACGGTGACCCTAGGCCAGTTTGTATCTGAAGCTTCTCCCTTCCCGCATGGGGTCCCACAGGGGTCTTCAGCTAGTCCCATTCTATTTAATGTGTACCTGAAACCCCTATTGTCCATCATTAAATCCTTTGGTATCAGCGTTATAAATTACGCGGATGAAACTCAATTGATTTTTTCCCTGGAGGGCAAGCAAGAGACCTCAGTAGAGGCCTTCCAGGAGTGTATGCGGAAAACGGCAGGCTGGCTCAGGGCTAACTCGCTCCAATTAAATGGAGGGAAAACGGAGGTGATGTACTGTTCAGCTGCAAAAATGTTAAAGCCCCCCATGTCAGAATTTAGGCTTACCCCTGAAGAGGACTCTTTGAAGCTGACCAGCACCGTGCGTAATCTAGGAGTGCAAATGGACGCCAACCTTCAGATGGTGTCACAGGCCAACAAAACCATCCAAGTTGGCTTTAAACTAATTCGCATGCTGAGAAAGATCCTCCCGTTACTACCAATTGCCTCACAAGCCTTGGTAGCGAGGAGCTTAGTGCTGAGCAGGCTGGATTACTGCAATGCCCTGTACCTGGGTGCCCCTAAGTACATCCTCCAGGGGCTCCAAAGGGTGCAGTCGGCGGCAGCCAAGGTGGCTCTTAATAGACCATGGAGCTCCTCAACATCCTTGGCACTGAGAGACCTTCACTGGTTACCAATTAAAGAACGGGTCAGTTTTAAATCACTATGCATCGTCTTTAAGGCGGTTCATGGACAGGGTCCTCTACCACTGTAGGATAAATTTAATTAGTATGAGCCCCCTAGGCAATTACGGTCTGCTAACACTGGCCTAGTCCAGGTCCCTAGATTTAAACGGTCTAGAATGGGAGGTAGGGCTTTCAGTGTGGCAGCTGCACAGTTATGGAATGGGCTGCCACAGGACCTCAGGGTGGCCAGTTGCCTGTTGAAATTCAGGAAGGAACTGAAGACCTTACTATTCCCTAGGGGCTAGTTAATTTTCTCTAACCTGGAACTTTGGGATACTCGTTGATTCTTGTCTGAGCGCCAAGATACCCGTAGGGTGATAGCAGCGCTATATAAGAACACAATACAATACATACATGGTGCGGCCAGACCCCCTTGGTCAGTGAGCACATATCATTTTTTAATGGCCACTGTGTCTGCTGGAGTCCCAGATGAAGTCCCTAACCAATTTTTCCAGCGTGACAAAAAATGAGACTGGTGCTTGAATGAGTAAATTAGCAAAAATAGTACAGAAATCTGAGTAAGGTGACCATTTTCACTAATGCCACCCTGCCTGTCACCGCAAGAGGAAGCGTTCTACAGAACTGCATCTAGGATTTGATGGCCTTGAGCGTCCTACCTAGGTTGCCGTCCAAAAGGTCTCTTGATTGACGATATATTCTGATACCAAGGTATCGGAACGTGTCTGTGATCCATTGCACCGTCAACCCCATTAAGTATGAGTCCTGGGTCAGGGACACCTGCGTTAAAGTCTTAAAGCTTGGACTTCACAATGTTTACCTTTAACCCATAGATAGCCGCAAACTCCTGCAAAATGTGGGCCAGATTGTCCAGTACATCCGCGATGTCTTGGAGGTAGACTAGCAGGTCATCTGCATATAGCAATACTTTGTGGATGCCGTCCCCTAACTGTATGCCCCCGGCATTTGCGAACGTATAGACTCTGCTGGTGGCTCTATCACAAGTGTGAAGAGAAGGGGGACAGCCAACAGCCCTGCCTTGTCCCTCTCCGCACTGGGATCGCCTCCGATATGTATGGGCCTGTCTTCACCCTTACCACTGGGTTTGTGTAGAGCAGGCGGACTAATTGCAAGAAAGCGGGGCCTAGCTTGTATATCTCAAGAACGGCAAACATGTAGTTCCATTCCAGTGAGTCAAAGGCTTTCTCGAGATCAAGCACGAGGCAGCCAGAGCCACGGATATGTGCGTGTGGAGTATGCAGCCATGCGGAAGAAACAGCACAGGTTAAGAGAGGTATTGTGGGCTGGCACAAACCCATTTTGATCTGCGTGCACCAGCGCAGTAACCACCTGTGCCAGCCTTTCAGCCAACACCTTCGCCAACAGCTTATAATCAGTGTTGAGTAGTGCGAGGGGCCTATAGGAGCTCATGTCAGTTGGGTCCCTGTCAGGTTTGTGCAGTGAAATCAGGTACGCCTTGCAGAGTGATGGGGGAAGTTGGCCCGCATCTACGGCGGCTGTGTAGAGAGCGTGCAGTCTTGGGCCTATTGTTACTCGTTATGCCTTATAGTATTCCGCCAGGAGCCCGTCCGGTCCCGGGGTCTTCCCTGTAGCCAGTGACGAAATTGCCTCCTCAATCTCGTCAAGTGATATTTTATCATGCAGCATATCGCTAAGCGTTGTCTCTATCTCCGGCAGCTGAATGCGGTCTACAAACTCTGTCAAGGCGTGTGGCTCATAGCCGCAGCGGGAGTGGTACAATTGACGGTAGTGTTGTGTTAGGGCCTCGTGGATGTCCCATTGTATGTATATCAGTGTACCCTCGCTAGTTTGTAGCGCTTCAATGGGTTTGCGGGTGTGTTCTTGGTAAATTAACCAGGCTAGAAGACAACTCGCCCTGTCGGCGGTGGTGTGTGTTCGGGCTGTATGCGCGGTGTAATTGTGGCAGTATAGGCATTCTAGTAGCTCCTCATGTTGCCTGTGCAGTGATTCTAAGCGCTGTTTTTCCCTACCTTCGCCCTCTCCACATACTTCATACTGTAGCAGCTGTTTTTCTATTGCTTTTAGGTCAGATGAAAGTTGCCTGCATATGTTCCAGGCCACACCCATGCAATGCCCTCTCATCGTGACTTTAAAGGTCTCCCACTCCACTAACGCATCCTCTACTGTGTTACCATATGTCTATAAGTGCCCAGTGAGTTAGACAGTGTGTGAAGGCCTGTGTATTGGACATTGCTGTGGTTTTGGACAGGGGCGGGAATGATCTAGCTAGGTCTATGTCGAGAACAGATTGAAATCACCCCCTAGGAGCCAAGGGATTCCACTTCACCCTGCAAGTGTCTGCGGTTGTCTAAAAAGGCATACTGGCCAACATTCGGGGCATAGATGGAGCCAAGGAGTACCGGTTGGCCATAAAGCCTGCCACTGACTAATGTGTATCTGCCTTCAGAGATAGATTAGTACCCGGTCACTCGTTTATAGAATCCCTGTTCGGACCCAGATGAGGACACCCCGCGGTTGAAGCTGAGTAGCCTGTACAGTATACTTTGCCCCTCCATTTACGGCGTTAATGCCCCAACTCTACCTGGGACATGTGTGTCTCTTGAAGCATAGCTATCCCAGCTGTTCTGCGCTGCAAATAGGAATAGATAGAGTATCTATGCGACTTTGTGGGTTTGCAGCGCACCATGATTCTTTCTGTGGTTGCTCAGGTGGGCAGCAGGGGGGGCATGTGCCACAATGACTGACGTATGTGAATGTGCTCCAACTCAGTGTCGTTACTAACAGTGCATGGCTATTAACTGAACAATACATAACTGTCAGGGGCGAATTGCCACTGGGTTTTCGCCCAAACTGAATTGCCTAACGTTAGGCTGAAACTATGTCTCTAGAAATAGTTGCATTGCATGTCACTAGGTACGTGTCGAATAGACATAATTGCGTGCGCTTAGACTTGGCACAGTGATAGTGTTCACTTAAAGTCAGATGATGTTGTCCGCCGTCTGATGTGTGACGTCAGGCAGTGGATATTCTTCTGGATCACCTAGCCTGGAGGACCCGGAGGAACTGGTCCCGTAGGATCTGATCAGGCTCTGCTGACTGCTAACGTTCTGCGGCGCTGTCCCCAGTGCAGCGGCCACGTGGAGCGCCTCCTGTCTCTCTGCTCTAGGATGGGGGCTGTTGTGGTCGCAGTAACGTTTGGACGGGAATCCGCACGCCCACCGCGAGTCCCTCGCCTTCTGTTGGGTCTCTGCAGGTTTGTCTCTTCGGAGGGTCTGGGTCCTGTCCAGTTTCCCATCTCTTCCAGCCAGTCCCAGACTTCACCGGGTGAATCAAAGAAGCACGCCACTCTTTTTGCAACTACCTGCAGCCGCGGAGGGAATAGCGGGAGTAGTTGAATTTGAGTTCTCTCAGTTGCCGCTTCACCGTTGCGTATGAGCCCCTGCGCCATTGGACCTGCGCAGTGTAATCTGGGAAAAACATGATCTGACTATTTCCTAGTTGCACATTTGGCATCTTGCGGGTTTCGCGTAATATCAAGTCTCTGTCCCTGTAGTTGAGGACCTTGAACAGGAAAGGGCGCGGAAGGGCTCCCGGCAGTGGCTTCTGCAACAGGTACTCGATGTGCTCTTTCGACCACAAACTGGGGAGACAGGGCGTCAGCGGGGAGCAGGTCTCTAATCCAACACTCAGTGAAGTCCACCAGTCTGTGCCCTTCCTCTCCTTCTGATAGGCCTACTACACGGATGTTTTTTCGACGTGAGCGTCCCTCTGCATCTTCCACCCTGTCCTCCAGTTCATGCACTTGATAGATTAGATCCTGCAGGGTTGCGTTATGACTTTGTGTGACAGGCTTCAGTTCTGTGAGCACTTGTTCTTGCTGACGCACCGCATCCCCCAGCTTGTGATGCTCCCCTCGCAGAAGTGTGAAGTCCGAGGTGATTGTATCAATTTTGGACTCCAGCAACGAGCAAGACTGGTCGAGAGCTGATCCAATCTTCTCAACCGCTGCTAGTACCGAATCAAGTTTGGCGGTAAGTGCAGTGTGGGACGCCTCCAGGGGTGTGTCTCCATCCGTAGACATCGCCCCTGGGGTACCTGTGCGCACACTGAGTTGTTGGTTGTTGTTGCGTAAGCGGCCCACAATTGTTGCGCTGTTGGCATCCTGTTGGCGTCCAGTGAGCAGGGGCAGCCGGCTGTGTCTCAGTTACCCCAACTTATCCAGCCCTGCCCGTGAGGTGACCACTAGCTGGGCCGGCGTCACTCTCGGGATTTACTAGTGCCCTTATTTCCCTTTCATCGCGTCCTCAAGCTCCCAGGCGATGCAGTGTTCTGTGCGGTAGGCCTGAGTAAACCTCAACCTCGGTGTCTGTGAGGCCTGGTACAGCCGCCGTAACTCCTATCTTGTTCCCAAAATGGGGGTTTGGTGTCCTTTCTTGCTTGCCACTATGACCTGCGCCCAGTCCATCGCACTCCCTCAGAGGTAGGACAGATCTGTGCTTTTCTGCCCAGGTGCGTTTCCCCTGCTGGATGTTGTCTTAATTGATGACGAGCCTCGCTTGTGAATCAAAGATTCACCCAATGGAAGTATGGTTGTGGATCACTGTTGTCTTGCAGCCTGATCGGGTGCACTTTGTTGCCGAGGCACTGGGATGGTGGGGCCCACCCACCACTTCACCACAACGGCACCGCCCGCACGAGACTGAGTGCACGCCTGGCCTGGGCCCGATCCGACCCCCGGGCCCGTCATAGATCTGGTGTGGGCCGCTAACGTTCCTGCCAGTACGCCACAGTGGTGTAGTTCTACTTAGGGGATGTTAGCAGGATCAGAGGAGGTGTGCTGGGCCCTGGTGTTGCCCGTTCCAGTGTCTACGCACATATATCCTTGGCCCGGTCCGACCCCCGCACAGTGTCAGACCGCCCTGGTGGTGTAGACTGTCTCCATGGCAGCCCCAGCTGTCCTGCTGAGTTCTGTTGCCATCCAGTCGCCAGTCTCACCCAGTGTCAGAACTCCTAATCAGACAGTTAATGCGACATCAACCTTTAAATGCAAACCGCGCTGGTTTAGCAAGAGAAATAGTCCCTTGAACAATGCTTGGAGAGATCTAAGTCATCGGCGGAATTCCAAGAGCGCCGCCGATCACGATGCTGAGGTTACGGTCTAGTTTCCCACCGGTGTTTGAGTAAAGTTGAAGTGCGCGATCACAAACTAATGCGCACTTCACTAAAGAAGCGTTCTGAGTCTGACGAACTTTTCCTGAGTTCCGAGACAAATTCCTTTGTTCCTGTGAAAAGCGTATTTCGACATTCTCTTTCACCGCGCATATAAAGCGAGTGCGAGTGAGGGGAATTCCTTTGAAAAAACTCAGTTACCTGTCAAGAGAAGTTTTCTTTTTAAGAAGCATCTTCAACTTGAGGCCTCCACCGGCAGCTGTTCCTGAGGAGAGGAAAATAAATCGAGATAAGTTCTCAGATTCTATTTTTCCATCAAAATGGCAATGACAATTGAATTTCAATGTAATTAAAGATTAAGAAAGAAAGACTTTCTTTTCGAAGAAGAATACTTACCAGAGAACAGCGAAATTCTTGGACACCTAAAGAAAAGAAAGAGACGGACATACGTATTAGAATAGTTCAGGTTAGAGATACTATACATAAATTAGAAATATCTAGATATTTAGATTAGATTTTTTAGCACGTATACATTAGTATAGATTAAATTAGGTATTTAGGATAATCATACATAATCCAAGTAATAGGAGTTAGGCTCAAGATAATATTCATTCAGTTCTATTTTTAGAGGAATATCGATTGACAAAATGGTCTACTGAGAAAACTAAATGGTAAGAGACAAAATAATAGGATTATTTAAACAAGGTAATTCAATAGAAACACTGTAGTAAATATTATGTTGTTAAACAGCTGTCATCATTCTAAGAAGTGAGAAAGACTAGAGAGAGCAATTAACAAGAAAAAGAAGAGAAGCAAGTTATCTGGAATTTGAGGTATAAATAGATAAGATTAAGAGATAGAGAGTAGTGTAGGTCAGGAAATATGTTAATGTTGTTTCTTTAATATAATTTAAGGTTTTTCCGAAGTTTATGTCTGCGGGACAGACTAAGCAAGAGAAGCAGTGAGAACAGTTCCAGAGCGGTCTCTTCTGTTGTTTCTTATTTTATCCACTCCCCCTTCCCCCTGAGGGGTTCCTAAGGGTCAAGTTTTATATTGGGCTTTGGGGCATCCCTCGGCGGGAGTTGTGAAATTAGCGACTCTGTTCCTGTGCAAGTCTTGGCAGTAAGAGTTTCACTTCAGACCTTGAACCCAGTCACCTCACCAGGCCGCACTCGTCGCAATCAGGGCCAGGCAGGACTGAGCAGGACCCCACAGCTCTACTACTTGTGTCCACAGATTGGGCTCAATCCGACCTCCATTCCCCAAGGCTCCCCAGCGGCGCCCCTGACACCACAGTCCAGGTCGGCCGCATCCAGCAGCGAACAGAGGGGGGGGCCCAAGGAGGGGAGCCGCACCAGTGTTCCACCGCTTCAGTCCCCGTGTCTACAGCCTGGCTGCGGTCTCTGCAGGGCATTTAGCTGGGGGGGGGCAGGTCTTTGCACAGTACTACTCACGCCTACCTCTGCTGCCGTGTCTACTGCATCTGGGCCCGAGCCGACTCACTATCCGTACTCAGGACAGGCCGCCTCTCTATAAGGCCCCGCTCCACCACCACCGTGGCCCAGTCCAGCACCAAAGAGCTGCGCAGAGGGAAGCCAGGAGGAGTCTGGATCCAGCCACTGACCCCGGTGGCGCTTTTCGCCTCCTCGGGAGGCCATCCCGTCAGTGAGCGGGTCTAGTACGCTGCATGCAGATGGTGTGGCGAGCAGAACATGGCGTGTTCCGCTGTGTGTGCTAGGCCCTGGGCTGCGCGCCTGCAACCTGGGTCCGGCCCGACCCCCAGGCCCTGCACAGTGTCAGACCGCCCCAGTGGTGTAGATTTCCTCCGTGGCAGCCACACTCGGGTGAGCGTTTGTTTGTATGATTCGCTGGGGGGGCACTGTCCTGCTGGGTCCAGTTACCACTCAGGGTAGGCTGCGGCAGGTTCCACTGTTTTTACTGGGCCCTTCGGCCGCGCACCCGCCCCCTGATTGCACAACGTTGGAGGGACGACTCCCCGTCCCAGCAATGGCAGCACCAGTGCGGGCATCCTCGGGCATCCCGGGGCGTCCCCAATGCCCCAATGCTTGCGTCCACAGTGTTCGGTTGGTTAGCCATGCCCCCTGAATAATTTATTGTTAAATATTTATTCATTGCTTATTAATAATTATTAATTAAAGTTATTTCTGTCATTTTTTTAAGAGTGGATTGTGGGTCGATAGGCTGTGTAGGCTGGGAAGTAATTGAATTTTAATATATATATATTTTTTAATGTAATATAACATTTCTTTTATGTTGTTTTATAGTTTTAATTGTACGAATTAATTTATTATTGATTGTTTCTAAATTGCTTGTTAATTTTAATTAATAATTAATTATTGATTAATTATGTTAATAGGGTTATTTTTTTACAATATTGGTGGTCATTCACAGGGGAATATGGTGGTTTGTTAATTAATTTTAATTATTTTACTTCAGTGGGAATAGTAAATTATTCCCCTAAGCAATCCAACACTTTCCCTTCTGTTGCAAACGCTGGAGTGGGAATAGTACATTATTCCTCTCAGCTATCCAACATTTTCCCTACTGTTGTACTTGCTGGAGTGGGAATAGTAATATTTACCCCTACGCTATCTAATACTTTCCCTACTGTTGCACTTGCTGGAGTGGGAATAGTAAATGTATTCCCTCCTCTATCCAACACTTTCCCTACTATTGCACTCGCTGGATTGGGAATAGTAAATTATTTCCCTCTGCTATCCAAAACTATCCCTACTTTTGCACTCGCTGAAGTGGGAATAGTAACTTTTACCTCTCTGCTATCCAACACTTCCTCTACTGTTGCACTTGCTGGAGCAGGAATACTAATGTTATCCCCTCCCGCTATCCAACACTTTCCCTACTGTTGCACTCTTTGGAGGGGGAATAGTAAATCATTCCACTCCGCTATCCAACACTTTCCTTACAGTTCTACCTGCTGGAGTGGGAATAGTAAATTATTCCTCTCCGCTATCCAACACTTTCCCTACTGTTGTACTTGCTGGGTTGGGAATAGTAAATTATTCCCCTCCGCTATCCAACACTTTCCCTACTGTTGCACTTGCTGGAGTGGGAATAGTAAATGTATCCACTCCACTATCCAACACTTTCTCTACTGTTGCACTCTCTGGAGTGAGAATAGTAATTTTACCCCTATGCTATCCAACACTTTCCCTACTGTTGCCATCTCTGAAGTGGGAATAGTAATATTTAACTCTAGTATATCCAACATTTTCCTTAATGTTGCACTTCCTGAAGTGGGAATAGTACAATATTCCCCTACGCTATCCAACACTTTCCCTACTGCTGTACTTGCTGGAGTGGGAATAGTAAATTATTCCCCTCCGCTATCCAACACTTTCCCTACTGTTGCAATCCCTGGAGTGGAAATAGTAATTTTATCCCCTCCGCTATCCAACATTTTCCCTATTGTTGCTGTTAATGTTGTGTCAAATGTAATTGTAAAAGATTAAAAATATTGTAATTTATTATATATGTATATATATCATTTTTATTTTACTGATATATGTATATATGTATATGTATTTATAATATGTTTCTAACATTTTATAACTTATTATAATAATTATTTATGAATATTATGAGGTACATTTATATATTATATTTTATGAAAAAATGTATGTATATAAAAAACAATGGCGTACCGCTGTCTCAACATTGTGACAAGGGCATTGGATGCCCGAAACGCGTCAATGTGAGGAGTGAGATAAAGGAAAAATAAACTGACCTGTCATTACAAGCTGCCTGGTGGTCCATTGATTTCCATGTACGCCGAAAGGAAGTGCTGGAAAGGGTTGCTGGTATATTATATTTTATATATGTATGTTTAATTTTTGTAACATTATATTTAGTATTTATAATTTTAACCAGTTTCTAATAATTCTAACTATTTTTTTAATTATATGTATTATTCACTTTATTTTAAATTATTTTTTAAACATTTTTTTTAAAAACAATATTTTTCACAACGATATTTTTGTCCCGATATTTTTGTACCTCAACATTTTTGTTGTCGATATTCTGTCAGTGATCCCCAAGGATGGTGGCCGGCTGGGATCAGCAGTCCTCCATGTCTGGGACTGCTTTTAAATAAAGCCGTTTTTTTTCATGCAGCCTGTTTTCCTTAAGGAAAACGGGATTCATTTAAAGAAAGAAAGATGAAACGTTTTTATTTCATTTTTTAAGGCAGGTAGTGGTCCCTGGGACCACTGACTGCCTCTAAAAAATATTTCCCCCCACATTCGCAAAGGGGAAGGGGTCCCCTTAAGACCCCTTTCCATTTGCAAGTGCTTTACCACCCTCTTGAAGAGGGCTGTAAAGTGCGAGTGTTTTTCGACCGCAATTGCGGTTGCAAAACATTCTTACATAGGCCTCTGATTCACTATTAGGAAGGGACGCCTTTGGAATGCCCCATCCTGATAGCGACTCGCAATTCCTATTAAGCGAATCGCAAATAAATTAGGACTCGCTAAACAGGGATTGTGCATGGCCCTGTGAGATTTTGCATGCGCAAACGGGTCGCAAACCCGTTTGCACATGCAAAAAATGGTCGATCAGATGGCCCTCGGTTCATTAAAATTCTAAGTTTTCCTAATGTGCCTCTAAGATCTATGGTAGAGGTCAGAGTCACAGGTAACATTACACACACTCACTGTGAAAGATCCTGTGAAATCGTCACAAGAGATATTCAACCCAGTCAGACTACTTTCCAAAGCCAGTAACTAAATGTAACAAACATTCACGCATATAGAGACAGGCATTAACAAAGCCAATAGGTCTTGACTATGCAAGAGCTAATGGCTTTGTCAATGTTTTGTTTAGCCATATTGTACAGCAGCATGGCTGAAAGTAAAGAAAAAAGCGCTATCACTCAATTAGCACTGACTGCATACTCTTTACTTTCAGTCATGCTGCCATTGTTCTCCCCCCCTCGTCTTTGCTGTTGACTTTCCATTTATATTTATTTCCTGTTGATGTTTCCTTGTTGAATGTGCCTGAATGTCCTTGTTTCTCCATCCATCTCTTATCTTATCCATTGCTCTTCCTCTTCTGTTTCACTATAAATAAAAATGGATTGCTAATAGGTCTGGCTTTAATAAACGAATACATGTAAAAATAAGCATGCACAAATACACTGCCCGTGTATAACCAAATTAACAAATTAAAGCCAGACCTTTTGGATTTGCCAATGAATGTTAACTTTGACCTAGTTTGTTTTCAGGCATGTATACAGGTACGAGGCATTCCACTGCTTCCCCCCTAATGCATATATCTCCAGCACCAAAGTGCAACACTGGTTTGATGTACTACTGGCTTCCTTTACATTCCCAAATCACTTTTCAGACCTATGGTCTTTAAACTTTTTAATAGCCCCCAAGTACTGTATATAAGCTGCAGAATTTTCTTACAATAAATCAGATTTGTGAAACTGAAAAATATTACAAGCAAAGGATCCAAAAAGTGTAAGGGACTTCAGAGGGCGTCAAACAACTTTTCACAAAAACGATACGAAGTCTTGTTTTGTACTTTGCCACAATATCTTGCCTGCCTCGCAACTGGTCCCATGCCACGTGTGACTCCTCAGCCTGGAGGAGTCACACGTTGCCTTTTAGACAACAACATATTGTATGCTGGAATCGTTGAGCCCATGTTTATAATGTTAAATGTAAAACTACACGTCCCAAAATGCTGCTGGCTACAATACCAGGACTGACTGAAGGTATTCACCAAGAAGTGAGGCCACAAAGGAGCTCTGAAACTTTTTAACGTTTTGAACAGTTAGTCCAGTTATAGATTTTAAAAGTGCAGTCTGATGAATGTTGGGGAGGCCACAGCGTGATCATTTACCAGAACTGAGGGGTGTGATTTTCCAGGTTATCTGGAGGCCCTGCTTTAACAGGGAAGGATAAGGCTGAAATAAGACATTCCTCGTAGCCTGTTACAGAGTGACTCAGAGTACTGTTTTCATTCACAAAAAATGAATCGCCTTTTCCAGTGTGTCTGTCTGTGTTCACCAGGGCCCTACAAAATGCTCTTCTTTCCACAGCCTTCCACCCCCACTGTTCATGCCCCAGGGATCCCGCCCCACAGTTTGAACACATCTTTTGACTGGATCTGCTTCTTCCAGAAAGAACTCCATGATTAGGCCCCTTACACCCTCACTAGTCCTACGTTACAGTGCTGGACACCCCCCTTGCGCTCCTCTGAAAATCACTTTGTCCAGAAACCTTTAGGGTGGGTAGTCAGAGTTTGGCAGTGCACGGGCCTCAGCTGTGCAATGCACTCCAACTGGGCATCCGCACCGAAGGCAACCACCTCGCCTTCAGAAAATACTCAAATCTCATCCTTCCTGAATCCTCATTCACTCACTCATCCCAACCAGGATGCACCTTGAAGTGACTCAGTTTGCAGAGCCGTGCAATACCAATCCATCCATCCATCCCCGCTGCCATCCATCCATATATCCATCTACTCTGCCATCCATCCATTCATCCACCCACCCATCCACCCACCCACCCATCCATCCGTCCATCCATCCATCCATCCATCCATCCATCCATCCATCCATCCTTCCATTCATCCATCCATCCATCCTTCCATCCATCCATCCATCCTTCCATTCATCCATCCATCCATCCATCCATATCGAAACCAGAATATCTAGGGAGGCAAATATTGAGGACAAAATATCGAATCCAAAATATCGAAAGGCAAGCTTGTATAGATTTCCTATACCCAACGCCACATACATGTACCTCAGCGATCTATATATATCTTCAAGGTACATAGATGTGGAGTCAGGAATAGACAATCTATACTTCCTCTATATGGACTTATCTTTCGATTTTTGGGTCTCTGATAGTTGGTCCATGATATTCTTGTATCTTGCCCAGTCAACAGTTGACAAGTAGCCCTGTGGCTCCTGGGATACCACCAGGCTGTACTGCCAAACATGACACAGACAGTTTATGGAATAGGAATTTAAAGGTCATTTGCGATGCCCCAACATCTAGTTTCTGTTTTCGGGTAAGCTATAGTGACCAGAGCACGTTTCATAAACTTGAGGAGGAAGTCGAAACAGTGCTAAGGAGAAGGTTGCTGCCCTTCGATGAACGATGCTTGATATGTTGAATGTCTTTAGAACCCCAGCTCCAGCTGCAGTCCCTATCAGCCACATGTATATATTTCTGTACATAGCACGTATGCACTTTATTCACTTATAGTCCCTTTCACTGCGCCGTCACCCTCCTTTTTTTGGAGCACCTTGTGTTCGATAGAGCAAATATACGTTTTACTTCTCACTGTCAACAATCAAAGAAAAAATTGTTTCAAATAAAATAAAAAGATAAATATGTAATGCTTAGTTATTTGTGTTAGAGGTGTTTGTAGCCCCTTCTTGACACTTTGCCGTGAACGTCAAGGGCTACACTTCCCCCATAGGGACCACCTTTTTGTTAAATAAAAAACAGTCACCATGTCAGTCAGATGAGAAGGATCTCGTCAAACCTGGAATCCGATCAGTCGGTTGAATGAACCTGATCGGGTAACTAGAGAGCTTGAAGCCTTGGACAGACATTAATTTAACATTAATTTAAGATTGAAAGAAGGCGGGATCAGGTCGATGGTTTGAGGAGGATGGACAGGGAGGCATGTGATTGGTCTGCTTCATCCTCCGGAAATGAGTGCACGAGGTGAGAGCCTAGCCAGAAATGGCAATCACAACATTCATAAGAGCAAACGCGCCAGTAACAAGGTAAAGATTTAAAGCCTGGAAGGTAGCAGGCATTAAACAGTAAAATACAAAGGTATAAAGGGATTTAAAAAAATCTTTGTTCAAAATTCACCCCTTTTAAAATGTTGTTTAAGGCCCAAATAAATGTAAAAAAATACACACAAAAAAGAATACCCTACTGATCAAAAAAGGGAAAGGGTGATTCGACAGTGAAGTAGTCACAGACAAAAATGTTAAGTGGATTGCAGGAGGAGGGAAAAGGGAAACACTTTGGTTTTTACAAATATGAGCAGAAAATCTTCACAGATTATTGCTATTCATTTCTTTAAAAAAACCTAATGTGTGTCCTACAAATTATGCAAATTTGAAATAATAAATTGCTTTCTTACTGCTGCCCTTTAACCCCTTGTGCTGAGTTTCTGTAAGTGAGCGACCATACAGCATCTGAAAGCCACCAGTGTGAGACATAAAGGGGCAGAATAAGGTTTCCGGTCCATGCAGGGGCCCTGTCGTCTGTGTACATACAAAAGAAATACACATGGGTAGATCATTATCTCATACGTCATTGACCGATTATGTTATGTTGTGTTACGCTATGTGCATTTTTAGCATTTAAATCGGGTGTGTGTACGCTCCAAGGGGTTTCATTGTGCTGAAGAAGGGATAACAACGCCCTACATGCTGACAAAGTGGTGTAATAGAGGATAAAATCAACGTTTTCACGTTTTAAAGAAACAGGAGCAGAGGCGTAGCTTCCATTGGTGCTGCAGGTGCAGTGGCACCAAGGCCTGCCCGAGGTTTCCATTAAACCCAGCTGCGAGACTGATCGGAAATATCCCTTTCTGCCACTCAGTAGCAGCCTACCGGAAAAAATTGCACTGGCTTTCCATCTCCCGCCGCATCCAGTTCAAAGCTTTGATCCTGGCCTTCCGTGCTCTCAACGGGTTAGGCCCGGTTTACTTGAGTAAGAGACTCAAACTATCTCTATCTTTCAGATCGTTGAGATCAAACAGCCTACGTCTCCTGGTGGTACCCAGATTTCGTCGTGCCAGGAGCGGGGGCAGAACGTTCGGAGTTGTTACTGCCAAACTTTGGAACAGCCTCCCACTGGATTTTAGGTTCATTGTGTCGGAGCTTGTGTTCCGACGCAAACTCAAAACTTGGCTGTTTACTACCTCATAAAGCAGCTTATCTCTTCTCTTTTAGTGTGTAATCTGTAGCGCCGGGACACCCCCCTCTGGGGGTAGCTGTGCGCTTTATAAGCTTCTTAAATAAAAATAAAAATAAAACCCTGATTATTGCTGTATTTTATGATTCAAACAGCAGTGAGGGGGGATTTCCGTTCATGCACTGGGGCCCATCACCTACTGGGCCAGTTGCTGAATATTGAATGCCACCTTCTGCCACTCACCATGGAGCATCAAGGTGTGCTGTGGTGCAGTCGGAGACCTTCTAGGCCAAGGTCATGGATAGTTTTTTCTTCCAGAAAAGATCTAAGTGGTTTTCTACCAGTTTAGCAACTTTAGGAACAAGAAAACGTGACCTATAGCAAAAATGTGGTGTGTGTGAAGACCTGGCCCAGTTTTGGTAAAAAGACCCTCAACGCAGCAAGAGAACATGCTGTGCTGCATTGCGTGACAGGGAGAGAGCAGAAATGCACCATTTTAGAAAGATATGATGGATTTCTGTAACCTTCCTATGCTAGCGTACTGGGTGCTGCCTAGTAATAACGTAGGCACCCTAGCAACATGGTTGCGTTCCTTCACAAACTGCACACCTAGAAAGATGAAGTAATGAGGAGAAACAGATATTTCTCCTTGTTACGCCTGGGTCTGGGAGGTGCACCATTTTTACGCAATCCCAGGTTTCTGACCTTAGTAGATCTGGGATTGCGTCAGAATCCATGGGTGGATGCATGGGAAATGCAGGGTAATGCAAGGTACAGACATGCGATGCCTTGCTTTACTCTGGATTTACTAAACTATGGAGAGCAAAGCAAGGTGGCTTTGCATGGAAGAGTAAATACCAGTTAAGGGCTTGTGTGACGCAAGGACAACGCTATACCCTTCCTTAAATCTGAGCCCAGGTGTCTTCATGAGGACAACAACCTTCTCCTTGAAAAGAGGGCAAACATCTGCTCCCGTAAATAAAACGCATTCTACCAACGGGTCTTAAATGTGTAACCCAGTAGTAGTTACCCCGAAAGCCCCATACCCTTTGCATAGTTTTGATGCACTGAAATTTTAGGAACACACCCCAAAGTTTGAAAGTGCCCTTGAATTTAATATTGCACCCTTGGCTAGCTGCAGTTTTTCTACCCCAGAGAAGCATGTGATGTAGCAAACATGCCGCAGATCAGATACCTCTTTAGATTGCTCAATCAACCATTACTATTTTACTCTGTCATACATTTTTATGTTGGTGTGTGAGGGGTATTTTACACAACACTGAGTGCTCCCCTTCTTTTCACACTGGTAGTAGGATTCTTCTTGTTTATTTATCAGTGCCCGTGGAGTAGGAATCCTACTTTGTACTCTACCTCCCTTCTTTGTTAAAAATAGTGTCTAGGCAGCGCGCAGCTGCGGGAGTTTTCCCCACAGACATACTATTCCACACACATAGACAGACACACACTTAGGTAAAAAAAGAAGCCAGCGGTTCCATCGCAATGGAAGATGAACATGGCCTCACTTTCGCGGAGGCAGAAATTGATAAAATCCTAGCAGACAGCAACCTTTTCGAGGGACTATGCAACCAGGACACAGGCCCACAAACAAACGATTGGAATGAATTGTTGAATCTCAGACGTAACCAAATAAAAGCCGCTTTACACGGGCTTTTTATGACCCAATACCTCCGTAACAAAATGGCACCACCTGGCCTGATTGTGAAAAACGAACCACTAATTTTCCAGCAGGATATGATTTTTAAGAAAGAGTGGTCACTAATCTCCTGGCACTGTTCAAGAGATTGGTTAGTCCTCATAATCAAAACAGCTGCCAGGATCACACAGGAACTCAAAATCGAAATAAATAAAATTGAGGTCCAGTTGAAAACCTATATCACACCGGAGGAACTGAAAACCAGACTCGATGAACTAAATCAACAGATGACGGATTTCGAGTTCAATCTGAAACAAAGCAAAACCAACAAGCTGACAAAGGATGTAGCTAAGTTTACTCCAGAGAGTGCATATCCATACACTAAAGTAGACTATGTCTCAAAAAACAGCTACAGCGACGCAGACAGCGACACTTCAGATACTGGCTCATCAGGTTCCAACTCGAGTGGAAACAAGGGAAACAGACAACGGAGGGGTGGATGGAGACAAAGACGCCAACAATTCCCTAGACAAAGGGGATGGCGAGGTTTCCAACCACCAAACCATTACCAACCGTTTATGGGTCCACCTCAATTCAACCCTTTCCAATTCGGACCAATGTGGAACCAGGAATACAGTGATGGTTTCTACGGACAACAACAACCCTATGGAGGTCAACAGCAGCCTTTTTTAGGGGCACGCCAAAATACACGCGGGAAGAATCGGAAAGGGAACAACGTAGTGTGGGAAGATCAGGAACAGCCCAACGCCCGAACAACTCGGAGCATGACGGGGTCACTTCCGAACCAACCGTCCACCAGCAAGAAAGGGACTTAGTGGTGAACCTCACACCCATCACTTTAACCACAACGCAGAAAAACATCCTAAATAAAGGACTGGGATATGTTCCCACACGGAAACCGGATGTTTTTAAACTCAATGTGGAGCTACAAGACTTCTTCAGGAAATTAAAACTGCAGGCCTTTTTTAAGGATAAACCTCTTCCTGAAGACAAAACAGACACGGGTCTGAGACTAAAATCAACTTTCACCCCTCTGGATACAGGTATCCCGGTGGAGATCCTAACCTTTGAGAAAGCGGTGGTCACAGAGGTCAACAAACTGAACACCCAAGGAAGGAATGTCTTCCATAATACAAGTGGAGAGGAGCAGAGAGCCCTTCGAGAACTAACAGCCAACAGTGAGCTGGTCATAAAACCAGCAGACAAAGGGGGAGCAATAGTATTACAAACCCTTGAAGCATATGAAAATGAATGCCTACGTCTTCTGTCTGACCAACGGAACTACAGAGAATTGGAGAATGACCCAACAGAAAGACTTCGGACACGAATCGGTGGCATGGTAGAGGAAGGACTAGCCCATGATTGGATCAGCAAGAAGGAAGCTGATTTCCTACAGCAACCCAATCCCAAGATACCATACTTCTATTGTATCCCCAAGATACATAAGAATTTTGACAACCCGCCAGGAAGACCAATTGTGTCTGGTATTGGGTCTATCCTGGAACCTTTATCAAAATTCTCTGACGCTTTCCTCAGACCGATGGTACAAGCCACAAATACGTACCTAAAGGACACCAAGTCGGTCCTACAACTCTTGGAAGACCTACCTTTTGACCCAACCATGCAGCTTCTAGTAAGTCTCGACGTGGAAAGTTTAT
This sequence comes from Lissotriton vulgaris, assembly GCF_964263255.1. Lineage (NCBI taxonomy): Eukaryota > Metazoa > Chordata > Amphibia > Caudata > Salamandridae > Lissotriton > Lissotriton vulgaris. Next base: position 365,980,266 of record NC_141700.1, read on the forward strand.
ATACAAGCCTGCCCCACGGGGAGACACTGGAGATAATCGAAGAGGTACTCTTCAGCCGACCATGGAAGTATCAAACACCAAGAAACCTGGTCCTAGAGTGTATCAGCATGGCTCTGAAAGACAATTTTTTTCAGTACAAGGAGACACTGTATCTACAAACCCATGGGACAAGCATGGGAAGCACTTTTGCTCCGAGCCTGGCAGGACTATACGTCCACCACCTTGAGGAACAGAAGATCCTACATGAAAGCAATCCTCACCGTTCCCAGATTGGCATCTGGAAACGGTACATTGATGACATTTTCATCATCTGGAACGGTGATGTCAACAGTGCCGAGAATTTTGTGATCTGGCTAAATAACCAGAACGAATATCTAAAATTCACCAGCACCGTTTCAAATACTTCGATGGTCTTCTTGGATTTGAACATTTATAGCGAGGATGGAAGGCTAAAAAGCAACACCCACTTTAAGCCCACCTCCAGGAATTGTCTGCTACGCTACGACAGCTTTCACCCAAGGCACCTGAGGGAAAATCTGCCGTACGGACAGTTTCTGAGATTACGGAGGAACTGCACGGAATTGAGTGAATTCAATCGTCAGGCAAAAGACCTAAAAACAAAACTCATGGAAAGGCAGTACCCAACAAGGACCATCGAAAAAGCGATGAAACGCGCAAAAAACAACCATAGGGAGGCACTCATAGAGGAAAATCCTAAAGAAAAGGAAATGAACAGAAGACCTATCTGCGTAACAACCTACTCCACAATATCGAACCAGGTGTCAAAGGTTATCGATAAACACTGGGGTATACTGAACTGTGGAGACCTCAATTTTGAAAAACCGATGCATGCACATCGAAGGGGCAAAAACATAAAAGACATCCTGGTCCACACTAGACCACGGGAAAACCAGGCTGCGAGACAGAATCCGACCAGTGTACAGGGCCACTTCCCGTGCGGTGATTGCAGCTGCTGCCACCAGACTCAGAAAAGCAAGAACCTCACCTTCAGGAATGGCATGACATGGGAACAGCGCCAGTTCTCAAACTGTAACACGAAAAACGTGGTGTACTTGATAAACTGCCCATGTGGACTGGAATATGTAGGCATGACCACCAGACCCGTCAAAATAAGGATAGGTGAACATAAATCAAACATACGTTGTAAAAAGTCAACAACTAAAATGGCATCACATTTCCTGTCACAACAGCACTGCATCAACGATCTCCGTTGGACTGTCATTGAGCGACTACCTTCGGAAACAGGCCTGTTCCAAAAGGAACAACGTTGGGTGTTCCGCCTGGGAACCCATATCACGGGACTAAACGATGACATACCGTGGAGCCAAATCACCTGACTACTACGGCTGGTATTTGTCAATAAGGACCAGCGCTACAAATGACATCTTTCAACATGCACTGCCTTCAACCGGCTAACACGCATGCGCACAGACACAAATGGGAAACAACTCATGCGCATGCACACATGACACACGGTCGCATAAACAGCGGCGCACCTTTTTGTCCTCTATTCAGCGCCGGACTCGACATCAGCCCATGATTGGCTATGGAGCGGAAAGACCATATATGGACATTCCGGCAATGAACAAATAACAATGGGTCACATGTCAAAGGTGATTAGATCACATGTACAGAGGCCGAAACAAGTATTCTTCATACATGGTCCCTGGGACTTCCGGCAATTAACCAATGGGAACACACCCAGTCTCCCTTTATATACCACCGAACACGTCCGCATTTCATTCACGGCGGAGCAGCACAGGGTGGGAGAAGGAGGCCAATACAGGCGGATTTCGTGAGTATTCTTTTCAAACAGAATCCAGCCTCTATAGGTGTATGGAGGAGGTAAGAAGTGAATACAAGTAACAGCACTGAGTCCACCTCTCTATCGTTGTAGATTGTGGATCCACCTACCTACCTTGATGCTCAGGACTTGCTCATGATGCAGTAGACATCAAAGACCACGAGTATGTCCTAAAAAACAATAAGTACAAAAAAACCTAAGTGTGTCTTATGTGTTGTGTGTCTAGTATGTCTTTTCCTTTACAGGTTGTTTAATTGTTTGGGGCTCCAGGTGACTGCACCTGTCTGAGCCAATACCATTTGGTAACCAAACCTAATGGTTTTTTCTTTTTTTCAGGACATGTAATTACATGATCCGGAGAACCGCTGTAGGCACATTGTAGCCAACTTTAAATGAGTGATTTCACTTTTTATTAAAATAATTGGCCCCCTTTTTTTAGAAATACGTGAGTAGGGTTGGGAGTTGTGCCCCGTCCTGAAGAAGGTACACACGTACCGAAACATGTCGACGCACACCAGAGGTTCTGTCCCTAATTAAGACAAAAAACCCCGTTTTTCTTTGCACACCTTTTTAATAGCACCAGCTAGGGGTACGAAATAAAGTTTTTTTCATTTTTCCCACTAGCCAGGTACTTTTTAATTTTCTCACCACATCTCCCACTCACATTTAATCCTCTTATCACTCACACTCAACACACACCACACATAGTCTAAATCTGTTAACGCTCCCGCGTAGTCGTAGGTCGCAGCGTGCCGCATCCCTCTAGCGGGGTGCGAAGACCCCGATGATGAAGCATGACACCAAGGGGCCTGTTGGTGTGTGAGGGGTATTTTACACAACACTGAGTGCTCCCCTTCTTTTCACACTGGTAGTAGGATTCTTCTTGTTTATTTATCAGTGCCCGTGGAGTAGGAATCCTACTTTGTACTCTACCTCCCTTCTTTGTTAAAAATACATTTTTAGACCCAAGGTGCAAATCAGTTTCTATAGTGTGCTGCTGATGGTTTGCATGAGTTCACGTATCACACTCGACTTTGTTTTTTTTTTTAAACAAACTTTATTGATCACCATAAAGTATTATCCAGTGGTTACAATACTTTCACTTAGGTATTTCTTGTCATTATACAGCTAGCTTGTGCTAGTAGGATTATTATGGTATGTGCATATGAGTACAACATTAGTATAATATCAGTTTGTATGATGCGTCTAGAAGAAAGATGCATTCGTTTGAATAGGGCTATCAACATGAGTTCTAACAATTATCCCCGTACCCTCCTCCCCCCTACCTGGTTCTGGCCCGTCAGGTCTACTATCTGGCACAAAAATTGCGCATTTGAGGGTTGCTTGATGTTCCATTTGCTTTGTGCGGGTAGGTATATGTGTCTTCCTTTCGCCCTCTAACTACACTGCCCGGTACATGGCAAGTGTTAGATAGGGTGGGTCCGGGGTAGCGTGATGCGGAAGAGATCTTAAAGGCGATGTCTAAGAACCGAAGCTGGGCTTTCTAGGCACCTGTGCGTTTGCGGAGCCCTAACAAGCATTCTGCCATGTTGTCTTCGTCTGTAAGTGTGTGGCCTCCCTCACAGTGCCGCGCGCCCCCTCCCAGTACTAGTCTCTAGGGTGAGAGCAAGCCCATAGCATGGATGTGTATGAAACCCGCCACTTCGGTCATACAGCGTGGACAGCAGTGTTGAGTGTCTGGGAACATTTGGTGTAGTCGACGCAGGGTTAAGTAGAACTTTTGCGGGACCATGCATTGTATGAATTAAAATGTTGCATTACCAGACACTCTTTTGAGATGTTCCAGTATATTTGCCCATGGTTTATCAGATATGTCTCGTTCGATAGTTCCCGACCATTTCGTTCTTAAGTCTGTGAGTGAGACTGACGCCTGGGCGTGAATACCTATATACAGCCATTTGATGAGGTGTCGCCCCTCTCCCATGTAGTATAATATACGAACTAGTTCATGCTGCTGGAGTTCCAGCCTTTGGGGGGCCCTATTCTTCTTTACATAATTCAACACCATGGCATGCGTTAAATAGAGGTGTCCTGGAACCCCTGTGGCATCCATGAAGTTGTCTTGGTCTAGAAGGCTATTGTCGCTAAACAGGGCCCCTACAGTGTCTACTTCCACGTCTGCCCAGGCCTGCAGTCTATTCCTTGTGAGCCTGCCACTAGGAGTTGGCATCCCCAGCAGTGAGATGTTCCCAGCGTAGGGAATAAAGCGGGGTGTGTATAGCAGCTCTTTTTTCCAACACTGAAGTGCCGACTTAAGCAGTGGTGGTGTGCGTGGGGGAAGTTTGCTTTTTTGGCAGCAACAATGTGTGGAGCGACCCTCGGTCAAAGTCCTGTGTTGTGTAACCTATTTCCTGAAGATTCCTGCCCATCACACTCGACTTTGTTTTATTTTACGTGTTCGTTTTATTGATGTCTGGAAAGGAGTACGTAGGGCACGTGGCTAATGGAGTCATTTGTTTGTCTCTGTTACTCAGCCTGCCCCTTTGTCGTTATTTATTGGAGCGGTGGCCATGATTGGTTGTACAGGAAGTGTCTACATGAGTCCTTTTCCCACTTCCTCATTGGTCTGGAACAAACACAGCACGGCCTAGACGGCGTAATGACGCAGTTTCTTTGTGTAACCAGCACAGTAAGCTTCTTAGCCGGTGGTATAGCCTCGGGTTACCTCGGCCTTTATAATGTTACGATGTCTGGTGTCTGCTTTGGTTTTCTTTGGTCACTGGCTTATTTTCTTGTCAGCTCTTCAGTGATTTCGTTCACACAGCTCACTTTCATTCTTAACATTTAGTGCTAGACAATGCTATTATCACCTAAACAAACACTGACGCAGCAAGGCACGCGCTGTAATGAGGCCCAGGCAATTAAGGCCCCAACCCCGTTTCAGCCGCAAAAGTCACCGACAATTGGGGCGCAGTGGGTTCCTCGCGCCTTGCCTCGGTGCCACTGCACCACTATTGGTCGTTTCGACCCTGGGGGTAGCTTCACGACGTCTTCTAATCAATGAGGTGCAATCTCTGTGACCAGAATGAGTAACTGCACAGAGACAATCTCTGCTTAACAGCAGCCACTTACATTTCGGTGTGACCAGTGCTTGAAAAATAAATGGACCGGCACTTTTTTTTTATTTTGAGAGGCAGAGTACCGACACTTCTCAAGAGTGACGTAATACTTTTAATTGGAGAGTACCGGTACTTCTCAGAAACGAGCAGGTACTTTTCCCATTTCAAGCACTGTCTGTGACGAGATGCAGGAAAAAGATGAGGCGACATAATGCTTCTTTTATTTAGGGCATAATCGACGGAGCAACACTGTCGACACTTGAAAATATGTTACAGAAATGCCCAGTGGCCTGTGAAGTGACCGCAGCATTTGAAATATTTAAGCATTAACGCCTGCACACCCTTTTTGCCACATTTGATATCTTACCTTCCAGCGAAACAATAACCTCCAAAGATCCTTCCCAATTTGCTCAGTATTACTTACTCTTTTAATCTGTTCGGCTGAGCCAACAGATTCACTAATAAAGGACACGAGAGAGGGGGAGGGAGAGAGAAAGACTGAGAGAAAACAAGAGAGCAAACAGCACAGACGAGGAGTGCGGGGGTCAGTGAGGGGAGAGAGAATGAAAGCGAGAAAGAGTGAAATATTGAAGATAAGAGAGAGGAATTGGTTACTAGCCTACGATCGATCACAACTGTGCAAGAATAAAGAAGTTATGTCAAGGAAAGTATCGACAAACAAGGTAAGGACAGTGGGCGCGCAATTAGAAGAGGAAAAAGACCTACAAGTGAAGCTGGAACACCTGAAATGAAGTGTGCACAGTAAAGCAAAACAGAGCTCAATGGCAGCCATCAGAAGAAAAGGACAGCTCGCAGAAACTGGAGACTTTGGGCCTGATTTAAATCTCGGCTGAAAAAAATCACATCATGCCCACAGAGAACACACCAGGGGCACACCACGTCTGTTATGGCGGAGGAGCGTTGCCCCCCTCCCCCTGATGAAAGCCACTAGAGGCAAAGGACAAACATAAAATGATAATAAAACATTTGTATTACTATTTTATTTTAGTCCTGCAGGCTGCGACCCGAGAGAGGTGCGTGGCCAACCATACTGACGCTGCAGCACCATGGAGGAGTGGTGGGCATTGCCAAATGCGCATGACGGACGGCCGGCCAAACCGCCATGCGCACTAAGCCTTTCTCCACCTGGCTGGGTTGTACAACTGGGTGTAGAAACCAACACAGGCTGCCAGTCTACGTCCGAGCGCCAAATCGAGGCGCTCAGACCAAACCCAGCACTGCTCTCATGCTGGTGATAGAATTCCGAGCATGTGAGCAGCACTCATATTGGGATCCTGCGCAGTGTGCAGCAGTGCCTGGACAGGACGCGAGTATAGGGAGCAAGGCGGTGGCTGTCGGAGCAGATGAGTTGTATTTTATTTATTTTTATTTCATTTTTTTTGTTTGTCTTCCCCTTTCCTCAGCCCCACTACTTTGCAATACGAGTGGCCGCTACTGGACCACACACCATCCAATAACAGACAGAAACAGGAAACCATGAGAGCAGTGAGACCTAATACTGCTACCAGACAACAGTGAGAAATACCTAGATTTAAAATAGCTCTGTGGGGGTAGACAGTGCTACATATACCATGGCTATCGAAACAACATGTGACATAATCTCTGAACCCAAGTTAATCATCCCAAAACAGATCATGTTTGTGAAGGTTCTACTCGGTGCCTAATTTGAGCTAGTGGCTGCAGGTGGGGCCCATCTGCATTAATTTTTTGGGACCGGGACTTATTTTTATTATCAGTATTTGACCTAGAACAAGAAAGAAAAAGACAGATGTGCTAAGGAGCGAACAAGATAAAGATAGATAAAAAATAATTTGCAAGAAGGACACTAAAGGACAGGGAGTGTATGGTGGTGATTGAATGAGTTATGAGGTGGAGTTAAGACAAGACAGCCTTTGTCATTCGCAAAACTGAAATTCAGCAGCATCAGTGGTGGCCTTTTGAGAGAATCTTTCTGCCCCTGTAACAATTTTTTTTTAGAAAGTAAGCACTGGTTCTGCACTCATCTTTGTAAGACTGTTCTGTATATTGACACCCGCCCATCGAACTTAGCTCAAGAGATCTGGTGGGGGACCATACTGAGACATATCCAAATTACACACCTAAGGATTCCAGTCCCCCGCAAAGTTGGAAGTCAGGGCCAGACTGGCCGTAGCGGGCATCAGGTGTTTGCCTGGGAGGCTGGAAGGGTGGGCGTCAGTTTTGGAGTGGTGGGGGCTAGTTACATTACTGGAGGCTGTTTTTTCAGCGATGCTGCTTATCGCCCCCCCTTAACAAGAGCAGGAGTGCTAGGGGCTGATTTTGTTAAGCAGGAGTGCTTCACACTTGCTTGCCCCCCTTCCCATCTCCCGTCCTAAAAAGTTGCTAGGGCTGCATTGGGTTCCCAGTCTGGCCCTGTGGAAGTTCCCCCCAGGGAGACAGAGACAAGCTGATGACAATCCTGCTTTAGAGAATATAACAATTCTCAGGCTGTATTTATTACAAATTCATAAACATGACATAAAAACATTTCACAGTATTCTTGCATCCTATTTACAATATGTACATCAAGTCATTTGTAGGGGTAACTAATACATGGAATCTCCTGACAATAGATCTTAAAGGCGTCATGGTTGACCACCCTCCAGGCACCCATGGCATCAACTATTCCAATTGACTTGGGGTTTGTGATCCCCATGCAACAAGTTGCACATTACCAGGTGAATTCCTCTGCCCCTTCATGATAGAGGGAGCATGTGTCAGCATGAAATCTGGACCCCATAAAACACAACCATGCCAGAGCAACCCAAAGAAGGGATCCCCTTGGCACCCAGTGGGAGATGGGCCTGTGCCACTGGCCACACCTTGGTCCCCTGGCGCAGTCATCCTCCTCCCACATCCCAGGGCCATGTGATGGAGTACCGTGGAAGGCTATGGGCAATCGCTGTAGCAGGTGTTCCCTGCCCTTCTCTACACCTCTGTGGCACCCCCAGCCCCGGTATGAGCCAAAGCTTCCAAACCCATCTTGAATTCGCCTGCACTTCTATTCCTGATGCCAAGGTTGTCCACCTGCTTTGTGTCCAAACATCACTCCTTCCCTGCCATAGGCTTGAGCAGTTAGCCGACCGACAGGCTTCCTCCCAAGATTTGATGTACTTAGTCGAAATACAACACCCACAGTTGGCCCCCAACCGGAACTGGTCCAAATAAACCCACACCTATGTTGGGGGCCTGCCATCAGCTGCGTTGCCCCAGGTCCAATTTCAGTCACTAGGAAATGGTACAAACATGAGGTAAGCTATGAGTGTGCACTTATGTGTATGGCTCGAGCCCTTGAAATTTGCAGCATGCTCCTGTTACCTTTTGCTTTCTCACAAACCATGAGGTGAAATTGGCAGAGTTTTACCCTGTGTTATCAACTGTGCTACCAACACACCCACAGCCATTGCTTGGCCTAGATATCTTAGGGTTTTTATTTAGAGTTGCGCTTATGTGCATCATCAATCAATCAATCAGGCGAATTGCAAGCGCGTTACTCATCCAGGAGGGTCTCAAGGCGCTGGGGTGACAGGGGTCGGCAGTTCTGTTAAATCGAAGAGCCAGGTCTTGAGAGCCTTCCTGAAGGTGTTCAGGGATGGGGCGCATCTGATGTCGATCGGGAGCTCGTTTCAGGTCTTGGCTGCGATGTGGGAGAAGTATCTTCCCTCTGCTTTGGCTCTGTGGGTGTGTGGGGTTTCGGGGAGGATGAGGTGGGTGGATCGGAGGTTCCTTTTGGGTGCCTGGAGGGTGATTCTGTTGTTGAGGTATTGTGGTCCGGTGTTGTGCAGGCATTTGTAGGCGTGGAAGAGTATCTTGAAGGTGACTCTCCTCGCGACAGGTAGCCAATGGAGCTTTCGTAGGTGTTGGGTGATGTGCTCGTGTCGAAGGATACCGAGGACCAGTCTGGTGGCGGTGTTTTGAATCGTCTGGAGCTTGCCGAATAGAGACTTGTTTATGACTGCGTAGAGGGCGTTTCCGTAGTCCAGCCGGCTGGTGATGAGTGCCTGGGTGATTGTCTTTCTGGATTCAAGGGGAATCCACTCAAAGGTCTTGTAGAGGGTGTTGAAGCGGCTGGAGGCGATGGCGTTGACCTGACAGTACATGGAGAGGAAGGAGTTGAGTATGATGCCGAGGTTTCTAGAATGTTTCAAGGCGGTAAGGGTGTGCCGAGGGCGATGAGCCACCAGGTTTTGTTCCAGGCCAATGGGGTGGTTCAGCGGATAAGGACTTCTGTCTTCTCCGAGTTGAGGTTTAGGCAGCTGTTGCTCATCCAGGCTGCGACGTCCTGAATTTCTGACTGGAAGTTGAGTCTGGTGGCGGCGGGGTCCTTGGTGAGGAAGAGGATGAGCTTTGTGTCATCCGCGAAGGATACAATGTTGAGGCCATGCTGATGGATGATGGCGGAGAGGGGGGTCATGTAGATGTTGAAGAGGGTTGGGCAGAGCGATGATCCTTGTGGGACTACGCAGTTGATTTTCATGGGTTCGTAGAGGAAGGGTGGCAGTCAGATCCTTTGGCTTCTGCCGGTGAGGAACGACCGGATCCAGTCGAGGGCGGCTCCATGTATTCTGGCTATGTGTAGTCTGGCTGTGAGAGTGCGGTGTGAGACGGTGTTGAATGCTGCTGACAGGTCGAGTAGAATCAGGGATGCGGTGTGGCCTTGGTCTAGGAGGGTGCGGATGTCGTCTGTGGCAGCGAGTAGGGCAGTCTCAGTGCTGTGGTTGCTGCGGAATCCGGACTGTGAAGGGTCGAGAATGGCGTTGTCTACGATGAACTTTGTTAGTTCTTCGTTGACGGTCTTTTCCGTGACTTTCGCTGCAAAAGGGAGGAGCGAGATGGCCGGTAGTTCTTCAGGTCTGTACTGTCTGCTGAGGGCTTCTTGAGCAGGGGCCTGACTTCTGCTTGTTTCCAGTTGTCGGGGAAGGTGCCGGTCACGAAGGTGGTGTTGATGGTGCGTTGTAATCCAGGTGCGATGGTGGTGGCGACTCTGTGGTAAATGTGTGGTGGCCAGGGGTCTGTGGGGGCCCCCGAATGGATGTTTTTCATGGTTGAGAAGGTTTCTTCGGTCGTGATCATTTTCAAGGAGGATATGATGGGTTGGCTGGTTTTGCTGGCAGTCGGGATGGCTGCAGGGTCGGGCATATGGACGTTGAAGTTGTTGTAGAGGTTTTTGATCTTCAGGTGGAAGTAGGATACGAGCTTGACGCAGAGGTCCTGGCAGGGGGTGATGTCCGTGGCTTCGCAGCGGGGTTTGGTGAACTCCTGGATGACGCTGAAAAGCTCCTTGGAGTTGATCGAGTGCGCAAGGATTTTGTTGTTGATGAAGGTCCATTTTGGTGGTTCCAATATGTTGGTGGTATTTAGTCATGGCGTCTTGTGGTGTCGTTTTCCGGTGTCTTGCTGTTTCTCCAGTTCTTCTCGAGGTGCCTGCAGGTGCGTCTGGCATCTTGGAGGTCGGGGGTAAACCAGGCGGCTTTCTTGGGGTGTTGTTTGTCGGGGTTGCGTAGTGGGGCAAGCTTGTCTGCGCAGGAGGAGATTCATGTGTGGAGTTCCCTGGCTGTGAGGTTGGCAGTGGTTGCAGCGGTGGGGGTTGTGTCATTGAGGGTGGAGTTGAGTTACCTCTCGGTGACTTTGCTCCAGTTTCTTCCACCTAAAAGTGTCTGATGCCCCCATCCGCCACATTTAGAGTGTTTAGACATCAATGCATTCGTAATACGGTGGACAGACCACTCTTGGGTCTCTAAATAAGGCCCTCATTCCTTATAAGAGTAGTCACAACAGGAGTTGTGATCTGGATTAGAGCAATATCAGCCCTTTAAAAAATGTTATTTGTATTTTTTATTTGTCCTCATAAATGCCACCAGAAATTGGCAACTCTAGATGGGCTTTTCTCCGGGCCTCTAACACGGGCTAACTGTTCCCGCCCTGGATCCCGTGGATAGCCAATGGAGATCACCCAGAGGTAGGTCGTTTCCTTATCCCACTCCCATTCATGATGTATCGTGCCCCTTTGGGAGTACAGGACCACTAAACCGCCGGCATAATCATTGCACGTTTTGTATACCTTGTCCGTTATCTCTCAGACCATGCAGTTAGTTGGGACCACATCTTAACAGCACTTTCCCCTCCACACAGTAGGTCTAAACGACTAACAGCCATAATATTCTTAAGACAATCTTCAAATCGAGGAGGACTTACAGATTTCCACTCCCCGCATATCTCCCTTCTGGCTATAACAATAACATAAAAGATAAACTGTGATATGCTGTTACTAACAATATAGTCCAGGGGGAGACCAAAAAATATCAATCTGGGGGAACAAGTGATTGGTTTTGATAGAACCTCTTCTAGGAACCCACAGACCTGATTCCAGTAACTGATGATTTTAGGGCAGTCAACAAACATATGTCTTTCATCTGCGCCTGGAGACCTGCATCTTGAGAGCAATTTCAGCCCTGACATTGTTGCAGGATCTGAGCACATCATCCACTTTTTTTCGGAGGAGGACTGGACTGAAGACCACGCTGAAGTATTAAATGAGTTGCAAGCGTCATGCTAGGAGTCAAATATTCACAATCCAATAATATTTAACAAAATGTAGCTTTATCAGCTGATCCAAGTACGTCAGCCTACAGGTATGTTCTTTACGATGTAGGATGGCAACACAAATTGCATAAAAAGAGCCATTATAAAAGAAAGACCAACAGTTTAGGGACATGGGAAGGGAATTGAAGTGATGCACAGCAAAATTAGGCTTTGGGAGAAAATTGTCTCCAGCTCATCACTTTCATCACTCACAGTAGCTACTTGGAGGGCCAGTGAGTCGTATGCCTTTATCAGCGGCAGAGACAGAAGTATACTGCCCATTCACAATGTGGACTCAAACATAAAGAGGCCAAATGCCATCATTCAAGGTGACTGGCATCCAGTCATCGAATGACTGACCTGTGGGCTGAACAAAATGGAATTGATGCTACCAGCAAAGAAGTATCCCAAGATACCTGACCCATTACTCACTCATACAATGTATGCTGTCCTGTGGGCTGATCCATATTATGAAAGAACCTTCAACAAACCTTCTGACAGGGCTGTTGGCTTTTCGGGGGTGCAAAAGGGGATTCCTAAGGAGACGATCAACAGTTGAGGGGTCTGTTCTTCAGCACTCAGGACTTCTCAGCTCGCTCCCATTATACAGGACAGGACTGACTTGTTCACCTTCAGCCTTCAGCATAGCATGTGTCAGTTTCTTGTTGGTCTGTCTAGGATATTCCTCATTGGTCTGCCTTTCCCACCCAGCCTGCATTCCCAGCCCTTGCTTCATTCGCTTTCGAACCTGAGTTAGAAGAGTCTATGGGCTACTAGGGAGCGAGAATTCCCATCGGACATTGGCCATCCACCTAAGGTAGGGTGCTGGTACGGTGCTGAAAAGGAAGACCTTGACCGAAAAGAAAGGCTAGGATTCTTTTCAACTGAGTGCACCTTTTGTTGTCTGGAGGCCATTTAAAGATCACTTACCTTAGAGGTTCAGGGCAGGATTTCCTTTTTTCATCTTACTGGCCCCTGTTCCATTGATGTGTTGGATTTTCTCCAATTCTATTATGGACATTTTCATTGTTTACCTAAAATAGTTTCATCCCATGGTACTTTTTAATGAATATTTTTTTCCTTAAATTTATACTACTACTGGTGACTTTATTGCTAGTATTATATTGTTTATTGTGGTCTATTGCATCATTCTTATTTAATTGTATATGTTGATCTACGGGCAGTATACATGTATTCATAACATTTGCATATTGTTGCCCTCAAACTCTGTGGTCCAACTTTCAATACCTCCTTTTCCTTACCTGGGTTGGATCCTAGTCCTACAGACACCCATTGGGGTACTTTATCACACACAAACTTCTCCAGTAATCCACTTGGGGATGTGCAAAATAATATAGTTATGGAAGTCCCCTAATGGGGGGCTGCTGGTAACATCAGTACATCTGCTAGTGCCAATCGACCGCACCTTGAGCCAACTATCCGCCCAAAGCTCTGTGATCCCTGCTTTCCCTTTAGCTGCTTCTTGCTTAGGCACACTTCTCAACACCTAGCCTCCAGGATCGGACTAGCCTAAAGGATAATCTAGCAGGTCCCAAAATGCTGGTCAGACAGATCAGTGCGTGGATTGGGTTTTTGGCTGTTTGTGTGGACCTGTTTTACAGTCTGGAGAGAGGATTTTTACTGTTAAATTATCTGATATTAAAACATTGCCTGCAGCAAGGTCAAATTCATGAAGTTGTCCATTCCCTGGTACAGACCAGTACTTGCTACCAGGCAAGTGTCTCCAGAACAGAGGGGTCACTAACAGAAGAGCATTTTCATAGGTGGGCACAAACTCTGGCCTATTCCCCACTTCAGATATAGAGCCCGTAAAAAATATTATGGTGGAAGAAACTGGAGACTTTCGGCTTGATTTAAATCTCAGCGGACGGGTTAGTCCATGACAACGGTCACGGATATCCCTTCCGCCGAATTATAAATCCTATAGGATATAATGGGATTTATATTTTGGTGGACAGGATCACTGTGACAGAGTAACCCGTCCACCGAGATCTAAATCAGGCTCTAAGTTTGTTTTAAATGCAAAGTTTTTTTTTCTTGTGGTCTTTCTATATTTTTCACAAAAACTACACAAATGCTCCAAGGCAGTGTTTCCCAAACATTTTAGAACCACAACCCAATTTTAAGAATGACAAACCTTTGCGATCCACATAGCTGTAAGGGACATGAGGGTGGCGATTTTGTAATGAAATTAAAGCATCATGTGGTAGTGACTGTTATTTACAGACAGCACATTTGCCATTGAAATGACCACTACATTTGCACAGGTACTGATAACACTATATTGCTCACAAATGATAATGTATGGAAATTGGGTTTCAGTGACTATTCATCAATTATTCATTCCCAAGTAAAGGGTCTTTATTTGTTTTGATCCAAGTAAAATGTTTATTTCATCACAGTTTAGAATTACAAAAAAAGTTTCTTCATTTTTGATTTCCGAACTGCTGATTATGCACAGTTAATTTACAAGTATTTACATATTTTTGTTTGCTACAAAAATGACATCCTGCAACCTTTCCTTTCACACTATTTGTACCCCAGCAACATTGTCACTGAATTAACTTTAATTTTCTTTCTCTGACTGTAAAGTGAGAGAAGTTTGAAAACACCCATCCCCACGTTAAAAAGCTTCAGCAGTAATTTGTCAGAAGTGCTTCATTTGTAAAGAAAACATAAGTGCCAGGGCTCTCGTCAGATCTCTGCAGCTTGCACTACACATTGCCCCTGCAGTGCTGCCAATGATAGTAATAACACAACTACTAACAATCACACTACCACAAGCGTGACAATTCAGACTATTTCCGGCACCCAAAGCTATAACAATGGCTTGGATGGCAGGTGATAGTAATTTTTGATGTATATTGAATTAATAATGAATTGCTGTTTCGATTATCTCTAATTTAGCCAGACAGCTCCACCTTGTGGCAGACTGTCACAGGCACTGGTGCTGGTGCTGAAAATGAAGTGCTGGTGCCAAGCACTGCAAACCACCGTCCCAAATTAAGCACTGGTCAGGGGACATAGCTTGACATTTTACATCACAGCAAATGTGACAAGAGAAATACTGTATCCAAAGGCATCTTTTTTTTTAATAATTGGACTTTGGGACCCCACTCACAGTTGGGGAAACACTTCTCTTAGGTCATGAAACTCTATGCGAGTGGATTTTTGGGTGAAAACTGGGAATTTCGTGATTATTTTAATCTTGCATACTACCCCCATTTTCACCATTTTATATGTAGGTGTACTTTGGCATAAGCGTCCCCGCCTCCAGATCATTAAGGGTATGGTCCCAGAATATTATTGTCAGAATACCATTTCATATAAAAGTTGTGTCCTATATACCATTTACAAAGATATTGCAACATTGAAGTCAATAACAGGCAACCTACACCCACTGGGACAGTATTTTGTGAACGATATTTAGGACATGGTATTTATGTCAGATGATATTTTGACTTGCAAACGGGCCAAGTCACTTGTAAGGAAAAGAGCCTCAAGCTATGCAGACTGCTTTCAAGTTTCCAACTCTGCTTGCAAAAGCTACACTGGGGCATCGGTGAAGGGGAAGTGGGAAACCTGCAAACTAGGGGCAGGCCAATAGTTTGGAACTTCACAGAACTTGGCATATGTAATAAACACATATTTCTAGAGGAGACATGTCTGTTCGGCTTCTCCTGGCAATCTCAAGTTAAATATATTTTTTTTGGTGTCCCCATCTTTCCCATATTCATCTGTCTTACTTTGGTTGAGTGGACAATGGCGCCAGGCTCAGGTGAGATAGATTTCTATAAAAAATGAGAACACATAAATAAACAAATAAGTAAATAACCACCGTAGTTCACTTTTTGAGTCCATTAATTTTCCTCTTGTTAGTTTTTATTATTTTTCTGTAACTGATTTGCCACTTTTGTTTTCCAAGACGAAAGTACTTTCGTTTTGGGCGCCACTTTTAAATCATTTTGCAGCTGCTATCTTCGTGTGTGTGTGTGTGTGGGGGGGGGGGGGGGGACTCATACAAGTCTTATTTTGACTTATATTATGACTCTGGAGTTTCCTTTGGAGCTGTGGTGCCTTTTTGTTGTGTTTTTAAGTGCACTGCCGCTGCACGAATTGCCACCCGGAAGCACTTCAATCAAGCTCGACATCCTCTGTTTATATTTCAAGCAAGAGTTTCACTAGAACAGCCTGTTCTCTTTTCATCACATGACCAAGAGCATTAATAACGTGTAACAAAGCACAAAAGGCTGCTCAGGGATCCGTAGAGAGCTGGCGCCTGTCGTGAATGTTGCAAGAATCCACCCTGGCCTCCACCTCTTAGTTACATAAACACTGATCAAGCAGGTAGTAGGATCGCATAGCACCCTTTATCAATGTCCCCTGGGTGACACACCATTAGTTAAAGAGATAAGGACACTTAGCTGTGAAACATTATTTTTGTTTTGAAGCACGCAAAAAAGTTTATTAGTGGGTAAATAAAAAACTGGAGTAAGACGCTCCTCTAACACAAGCAGCCGGAACATATGACACCACTTCACCCACTTCAAAATGTTAAGCTTTGTTCACAAAATATGACTTGGCTTTTGCCCAGGTTAATCTGGAGAGGAGATTGTATGCCAGCTCTGGAGGATTCTTGATAACACTTTCTAAGAGGCCTTCCTTTGAAAGAAGCAGCAGGTCCTGGAGGAAAGCGAACGGTGGCCCATCTCCATCATGCAGCTCTAAGTCTATCAAGGTCTCCCAACCCAAAGGAGGCAAATGATAGTTTTATCATTCCCCTCCTCTATCAACCATTCCATTACTAAGTCTCTACATGCTTCCTTCAGTCCTGGCTACTGCATCCACCCCCTTCTATTCATACTCTTTCTCACTCTTTGTGATGCACAAAATTCTAGGAAAGACCTACAACATCATGGCTTCCCTCCCTTTTATCCCGGTAAGAAACAGAGCACAAGCCTGCCTTCCCCGCAAACCAGTCATGAAACATATGCCTGCCGTTCCTACAGCCGTGCTTCATACCCAATAGCATTCTCATCCTCTTCATCATCCTCTCGCAAACCCCTTAAAACACTAAACCATCCCACTTCTTTCCTTCCCTCATTCCTAGCCTTCTAAAACACCAGGGCAAGCATGCCATCTGACATCCTGTCCTGGCATAGTAAACCATCAAGATATCTCCAAAATACAACTATGAAGCCTACCAACTACTCCCCTGACAATGTTGTCAAACGTCAGGTCTCCCCAAATGGCTGCCAGAACGGTAGTACAATCCTATCAGTTGATATGTCATCCCAGCATAGCAAATCCAAGCAACTTTAGCTGGAGAATCCCATAAAAGACCCTCATGTTATGAAGCAGAATGCCCTAAGAGTCAGTTCCCCAGTTAAAGATGCTCCTCTCTTCGCAGAACCACAGGGCTTTCTGTAATGGTTCAATGAAGGTAGTCGTGTTCCTATAATCTGTTTGCTAGGGTAGGAACGCTGCAACCCCAGAGCCATCATCACTAAAACGAGCAAAAGGGCTCGCAATCAAAACAGGGAAGCGCTCCTAGAAACGGTGACCAAGAAACCACAACCTTCTCCTATAACGTGTGTGACCACCTACAACACTGCCTCCAATCAAGTGACCAAAATTATCCGCAAACACTGGGTATTAATAAACTCAGGAGCCAGACAATGGGAGGCTCCACGCTTCGCCTATAAACGATCCAACAACTTGAAAGATTACCTAGTGTCAACACGTCCAAGACCTAACACCAAACCCACCAAAAACACCATCCTGAATACTTTGGGGCTCCCAAGAGTCACTGGCCATTACCCCTACAACGATTACAGCGTTTGCCACCTGACCAAACACACCAAAACTTTGGACCTGGAACCAGGCAAAATCTGGACACAACGTCAGCATACTAATTGCCACTCCAGCAATGTAGTGTACCTCCTGATATGCCCATGCGGCCTTCGCTACGTCGGCATGACCACGCGAAAGGTACGCACCAGGGTGGTTGAACACAGGAGCACCATCAGATGTAAGAAGAACATCAGTAAACTGACTGATCATTTCCTACAGCACCAACATCCCCCGAATGACTTAACCTGGACTGTCATCGAACAGTTTGACACTACTGGACCTGACAATGAGAAAATCCTTTTGACCAAGGAGCAAAGCTGGATCTACTGTCTGTCACTCCAACATGATGGACTCAATGATTCCATACAATCGAACTTGCTGAGATCTTAAGGTGTTCCACCTCCTCAGACCCTTGTCATCGCCCCACCGGTGGTGCAAATTTACTCCTGTCCCTTCATCTCCTGGTGTACCCTATAGTGCCTCTAAATGCTGTAGTCAATGCATTTCTTATATTTTTATTATGTTTCAATTACCCTCTCTTACATACCCACACATGGAAAGAATCCTACACTATTTCCCCGCTCGTTTCAGGGACACTCACGTGAACAACGCCCACTGCCACCACGCAGGTGCTGTCCGATAACTGAATCTAGTATTCACCGCGCTTGCGCACACTTGAAACACTTGCAGTCCCAGACGCACAGGCGCGTTAGTAACATGACTCAGCAGAAGGCAGTCTGTCTTCAGTGTTTCTTTTACCACAGGTGACCGCAATGAAATCCGCCACATTTAAACCTCGCGGCAGACCTCCATCACTACTCCGGAGGTCGATGACGGCACCACAGGTCCCACGCGGGTCTTGACCGCCAAAACCGTGAGTGTCTTGGAACCATGCCATTTTCCCGGGTAAGCTCTTTTCCCTTGCAAGTCGCTCACTACCTCTGGCCCGTCTCTTCCCTAGGGTCACACCTGGGGGCATTCGCAGCAAAGCGCCAGCATAAGAATACTTTTCTATATATGTTTTGAAATACAGAGTGTGTGTGATGCTCCCGCTTTCTAGCTCACCACATTTTTACATATATCCCGCTGACCGTACCACCAGTACTGTTACGCCTTTGCCGCATTTTATAGCCGCTCACGCTGCACTTAAAATCGGCTATTTTTCTTGAACATTGTGAATTCAAACAACCATGCTAAAGACTCTTTTTCTGTATGTTTTGTTACGTCATAAATGTTGTATGTCCAGGTATGCTTGGTGAGGGAATCCACCTCGCACACTTACAGCACCTTAGCGAGTGCTTCACATAGTCCAAATTACACACTCACTTAAGTTTTAAATTTGCACTTTCACTTTGTTACGGTCCTGAGGAAAGCCAGCTTAACTTAAAGGCTCTGGCTGAAACATGTAGACTGCACCTGGATGTAGGAGGTCTTAACTTTGTCTCCCATTACATCCACCAGCCTTGTTTTTAATCGCTAACAGAGACCCAGTTATTAAAATATAATTCACCCTCGGGTACTGGGACCACTGTATAGCTTTTTTAATCTTCCCAACTCACGTCACCACACTGCACACTCAGTTATATACCTGCTCTGCTGTAATCAGGCATCGAAGCACACCCGGGACACATTCGGTGTCACAGGGTGAGCCCGATGATGAAGCATGCCACCAACCAGGTTGGTGGGTGAGGGCTTCATGAAAAAACCTGATGGTTTACCTTTAATCATACAGTTCTGAGTCCTTTATAGTGGGCCAGGTTTTAGGGCGTGGAGGGAAGAGAATGATGGTCCACTTGAAGTGTGGAAAACATCTCTAGACTTTTCTGCTCCATTGGTCCCTGGAAGTGTTACCACTAAAAGTTGAGTACCAGTTAAGTGGGGATACCTCACTACCTTTTGTACCTCACAAATAATTCCAATAGAAGATCCATTAGACCCAAATCTGAATTAGTGGCGTGCAGCTTCCCTCTCACCTGTGTTCATGCCACTCCACCTCCTCAGCTGAAGCATGCACCTACACACAAGATCTGAAGACTGTAGATGACGGCAGCGTCGGGCTGTGCAGGATTGCAAAACATCGGCTCGAGTGCCGAATAAAACTAAGGTACAGTGTAAGGGAGCGGGATTGCTGGACTGTGACTTTGGGACTATTTATGCACTACCAGAATCCTGCCATTTTTCCTTTGCAAACACGAGTGGAACCCAAAGACGGCCAAACATTTATACCCTCCAGAATCAAATGAACCATACCACACCTTGACTATATCATACACTGCATTACTACTGGTAACAGCATCCACGAATACATTCTTATTTCCTCACACGATGATTGCTGGCTTGTTAAACATGTACCGTATTTTTGCCATCTCACTTTTATGTACAGTTTTGCTTTGTGTGTGCTAGTGCAGCATGCAAAAACATTGGTTGGACAATGGTTTATTTAGTGCTTTTAAGTGTCTTATTGAGTTTTTAGTTTCTTCACCACTTCACCTTACTGAGTAAGCTGTGAACCACTCAACTTTGCCACCCTGAGGGTCAAGTGTGCGAGCACAAAAATCTCATAATATGTATAAATAGCTCTACTTTAAACTTACTAAGCAAACCTCCGATTTCCATGGCTCTTCGGGTCCGGGAATTTTTGCCACCGCATTAGAGTGGAGTACAACCCCAAACACATCTCAAAAATAAACATTGTCTTCAGCATTTGATGTTCATCAATGATGAGAGATTTGATAAAGTTTTAAATGTTTATTTTCTCTTTAAGAAAGTAGTCTGTGTTTTTGTCTTTTCATTCAGATTAGTCAAATAAATCTATTTACTGAAATATCGTGAAATTTTGGTTAGAACAAGCATTCAAAATAACAGTGTGTTCCATAAAGGAATTAGTCCCTATCTTATTCTAAAGGACCTAACCTATCCTAGCAAAACCCCATTAAAGAGTTCCTTTTGAAAAAAAAACAAGTAAAACTTTGAGCAAAAGACTAATAACTAAGAAAAGGTTGAACTCCCCATAAAGAGTAGTTGAGGGAACTCAGCCGAATTCCCTAATGGTTGCAGTAACAACTGTTAAAACAAGTAAAAGGAATTTATTACAGCAGTAGCTGTGATCAGCATAAAAATATAAAGTCTCCTCACAAAGCATAAGGAAAACAAATAATAATAATAATAATCCACATTTGTAAAGTGCAAACAATCAACCTTAAGGGACTCTAGGCGCTGGGGGCCGTCAGGAATATTAAGCAAGCTATTGCCCAGAGTCACATGGTGCTGGGCTAATCTGCTGCCGGCACCGGGGATCGAACAGTGATCCCCAGATTCCAGAGTCAGTTACCCGGGCCACGGCGCCACACCATTAGCAGTACCTTATGGCAATTCGGACTAGCACAACAAAATGCTAAGGGGCATCAATCAATCAATCAATCAATCAATCAACCAATCAATCAGGGGTTTTGTACAGCCCACTACTCACCCGTGAGGGTCTCAAGGCGCTGGGGGGTAGCTCTGTTGGGGTCAATCAAAGAGCCAGGTTTTGATGTTCTTTCTAAATTGGTGCAGTGTCGGGCTCCTTCGTAGGTGAAAGTGGAGTTCATTCCAGGTCTTGGCTGCAAGGTAGGAGAATGATCTTCCACCAGCTCTGCTCCTGTAGAAGTGAGGGATGGTGGCTAGGGCGAGGTCGGCTGAGCGGAGGTTTCTCTTTTGGGCGTGGAAGGAAATTCTGTCATTGAGGTATTAAGGTATTGAGGTCCAGTTTGTGGAGGGCTTTGTAGGCGTGTGTGAGCAGCTTGAAGGTTATTCTTTTTTCGGGGTGGGAGGGTTTCCGAGGGTGGGGGGCTACCAGTTGTTGTCCCATGTGGAGGGGATGGAGCCAAGAACGAGGACTTCTTTTTTCTCAGAGTTGAGCTTCAGGCAGTTGTTGCTCATCCAGGTCACAACAGCTTTCATTCCTTCTTGGAAGTGGTGCCTGGTGATATTGGGTTTCTTGGTAAGGGAGAGGCTGAGTTGAGTGTCATCGGCATAGGAGACGATGTTGAGACCATGGTTTCTGACGATGTTTGTGAGGAGGGGCCATGTAGACGTTGAGGAGTGTGGGGCTGAGGGAGGATCTTGGGGTACTCCTCATCTGATTTCTGTCGGCTCCAAGAGGAAGGGCAGGAGTCTTATTCTTTATGTTCTGCCTGATAGGAAGGAGCGTATCCAGTCTAAGGCCTTTCCTTGGATGCCTGCGTTGTGGAGTCTGGTGGCTAGTGTACGGTGGTAGACAGTGTTGAAAGCTGCTGATAGGTACAGGAGGATGATGGCTGCCATTTGGTCTTGGTTGCTGTGGATCTCGGATTGAAAGGTGTCTAGTATGCAGTGGTTTTCTGTGAAGTGTGCTAGCTGGCTGGGTGTTGACGGCCTTTTCAATTACGTTGGCAGCAAAAGGAAGCTGTGAGATGGGCTTGAAATTCTTGAGGTCCGTCAGGTCTTCAGAGGGCTTCTTTAGGAGGAGGGTTGACTTCAGCCTGCGTCCATTTGTCAGTGGAAGGTGGCTGTGACGAGGGAGCAGTTGATAGCTTGACGTAGGTTGGGTGCAATGGCAGTGGTGGCCCTGTGCAGTGGATCCTCTTCATTGTCTTTAAGGTGTTTTCTGTGGTGAGAGGGGTCCAGGTGAGAAGGGTCCGTGGATGGCATCCTTGGGGTTGGAAGTTGAGGTGGTGCTATGGTCTTGATCGTCAAAGTTGTGGAAGTGTCTTGATCTTTAGATTGATTTGATTTGATTTGATTTAGGATTTCTAGAGCGCGTAGCTACCCTCAGGCGTCCCAGCGCTATCATAAAAGCTTGACAGTACTCCTGGGGATGGATTATTGGGGGAACAACCAGGTTTTTAGCAGTCTGCGGAATGAGAGAAGATTGTTTTCTTTTCAGATGTTAAGGGGGAGGCTGTTCCAGAGCTTAGAAGCGTTATAAGCAAAGCTGCGACCGCCAGCACGAGCTTTCCTTATTCTGGGAACGCTTGCTAGAAACAGGGTGTCCGATATGAGCTGTCGGGATGATTCGTGTGGCTTGATTAGGGGGTCTCAGTATTGGTGGGCCCTTGCCTTGTAGGATTTTATGGGAAATGCACAAGGCTTTGAAGGAAATGCGTTCTTGGACGGGAAGCCAGTGAAGAGCCTTGAGCGAGGGTCTAGCTGAGCATCTAGATTTTGTTCCAGTCAGTAGTCTTGCTGCGGCGTTCTGGGTGTGCTGCAGTTTTTTTTTATAGGAAAACACAAGAAAGTACCAACCACACTTTTTTTCAATCCTTCTAATGAAGGAAGAAAAACAAACCAGTATTACTCATAGGTCTGTTGGGTATTTCTTACCCTTTTGAATTTATTTTTTAAATTTTCAAGAAGAAATTTTATGTGTAAAAAGGAACACAAAACATTTGAGACATTTATACATAAATACAAAACATTATTCACATATATATACACACTGTACAATATTCACTTATTCTGATTAATGTACACAGATCCTTGTCTAAATTTGACAAAGTGACGCTCAGTATCGGTCTTAATTCAAAGCATATTAATTGAATTCCTAGGTTCTCATCAGGGCTCTGTCTCTTAGTAAGTATCTGTTTTTCCAGCAGCCGCCGGTCTACAGGTTTTTTGGCGTTATTGTCCTTTTGTCTTGATCCTTTTTATTGGTTTGAATACTCCTAGACTTTATTTTGTCCTCTTTCTGTGAAGGTGCTCTTTCGATCTTTATATGGAAAACCTGTTAAAGTATTGCTGTATCACTCCGCCTTTGCGTGATGGAGACGATACTCCAGTATTCAGTGATCTTCCTTTAGTCTGTATTCAAAGAGTGGTGCTCCGCGTGTGGTCCCGTTTTAACTCGCGCCTAAAAAGCGGATCGCGGGGGCACTCGTTTTGATCACCTCTGCATTCGGCGATCTGGCGACCGGAGAAACAATCTCTGGACCGTTTTTTATGGCAGCTATAGGTGCACCTAGGTATAGGGTGTTTCCGTAGTCCAATCTTGATATAATGAGGCCCTGAATCAGAAATTTCCTAGACTGGGGGAGAATGAGCGGAAGGATCTTACGGGCTGCTCGCATGAGCCCAAAGCAAGTGCCGGCTGTCTTTCTTGCTTGGACTCTGAAGCTGAGATCCTGGTCTAGCCAGAAGCCAAGGCTTTTGATTTCTTGTTTTGGTATGGGTGGGGGGGGGGGGGGTGCCCATACTAGCTGGCCAGACAAGGGTTTTGGGGAGTTTGTTTGCCCAGAAGCATGATTTCGGATTTCTCTCCGTTGAGTTTGAGCCTGGAGTCGCCCATCCATACAGATATGTTGTGCAGGCAGGAGACTAGATTGTCCATTGATTGATCGGCCTGGTTGATGGAGACGACTAATTGTGTGTCGTCAGCTTACATGACCACCTTAATGCCGAATGGAGAGACTATGTCATCCAGGGGGGCCATGTAAACATTAAAAAGTGTGGGGCTCAGGGAGGAGCCCTGAGGGACTCCACAGTTCAAGGGGAGAGATTTGGAGTGGCCGTGGCTATCGGCTACTTGGAAGGTCCTGTGTTCCAAGTAAGATGGAAGAAGGAACTGAGGTTGTTGCAGAGGTCTTCGGAGGGAGGGACGTCGGTTGTTTTGCTGTTGGGTTTGGCAAAATCCTGTATGATGGCGAAAAGTTCCTTGGAGTTGTGGGCGTTGGCGAGGATTCTGTCCTGGATTACATTTTTCTTTGTTGATTTGATGAGTTGGTGGTGTGCTGTGATGGCTGTTTTATAAGTGGCACATGCTTCCGGGTTCCGCTGATGATAACAGGGTAAGGGCGCATAAGAATGCATTAACTCCAGCTAGGAATGCCTACTATATAGAAAGCACAAAACTTGTTCCAAACTATGAATGTAGAATTATTTCTAGTCAATAGGAAAGGATCTTCCGATGGTCTTCTTCTTCCTTGGTTCCCACCGTAAACGTCCATGTCGACATGTAGTTATTTGAATGTGGCTACATCATATTAAAAAAGATATGTCTAGGATGAGTCTCATGAAAACCTTTGCAAGCCTACTCTGTTAACTATTTAATGTCCAATTTTGGAACAATAAGCTGTTCAATGAAATGAAATATTAATCTGACATGTCATGGTTGGATCATAGAATTTAAACCTTCAGCAAGCATTTTCATCCATTAATATACTTCTTCATTAAAAGCATGTGGCAGAGGAAACAATCTAAAATATGTTATATGTTGTGAAGAAGGAAATAAATACATTTTGCAGCAAACAGCACATTTCACGAAGATGTCAAGTTCTAAAGTTCAGTTATAACGTTCATCCAACATTTACAAATAGGTGTTTATTTTATTAAAGAGGATAGGAAAGAATTCAAGAAAAATATTGAGGCCTAGACGTGAAAGAACAGTGTAAATGGGAGCTTTCTGCAGAATTAAGCAACATTTACATTTTTTGCACACTTAATAAAAGCACATTTTCTTGAACGACTATTTTGACATGCATTTTCTACGCTAACGTTAAAGCACATTTCTGCACTGTTAAAAGGTAAATTCACTTAACAATTTGCAACTTTCACAAATGCTAAAGGGGTGTATTTGGTGCTCAATGTATGGTTCACTTCTAAGTTAAAGCATCGGCGTGCCATTGGCAAACGGCTCTCATTTTTACCATTTGAGCCCAGTAACTTCAGAAATACCCCACAGTGTACATGAAAAAGATGTGATGAGAACGAGAGCAGAGTGTGTTCCATACATAATATACATGGTGCAATATATGTATTGGTGACATGCAAACGTCATGAAGAAACAAAACTATCATAATGCACTATGTCTAAGCATAAATGCTTAAGTATAGTTAATAGGTTATACCAAGGTTATATAGGTAAAGAATACTTAATAATGGATACGTATTTGGGTATTGAACATATGGGCATGTGCCACTCCTAAGGATGTATGGCCCATCTCTCTGCTTTGTGACTTTTTTATTTAGCTAATTTGTTTTCCTGCCTCCCTGATGAAATTGTGGACAGTAGGATGCTGGTTTTAATGGTAGGTGTGAGCTCCTCAGGTTCACTGCTGGGTAGGGTGCCGATACTCGGTGTGCTTTGAGGGTGGCACTAATGGCCTCCATTGCTAAATGTCATGTACATTTCACTGCTTTTCTCTTTGATTGACTGGGATGTGGGCTAAACTTGGAGTCCCCTGGTGCTACCTTATGGGCTTGTGGGGTGAGAATCCTAGCTCTGTCTCTTAATGCCATTGTTGTCTGCCCTTCCCCTCGATCCTTTGTTTATAAAGTCCAGGTTGGTTTGGTTGATGTAGGGTTTAGGTATTTGTTGCCTTATCCAGACTATGGCCATTCCTGCTTTTGGTTTTGTGTCATCATTTGTTGTGGAGTGTCTTTATTCCTTTGCTGTTTCTAGGACTCCATTGGGCCTACTCTGTTTTTTTAGATTTGTGTTTTACCCAATCTTTTTTTCTGGAAGGGGGCTTTGTGTGGAGTCTTTGGCCATATATGTTGCTGGATCTTGGATTGATGCTCCCACATCCCCAAACTTGCTGTTACCCCTTTTATTTAGAGTCATGGTATAAGATGGCTTTACAGAGGTAGAGACTCAGTTGTCTCCACCTGCATAGCCCTTAACTTTGCAACCCATCCATCACAGGGCCACCAGGTCTCAGTGGCACTGAGTACCGTCTGTGTAGTGTGGGTCGAGCATCCTTCATTCTACCTATCAAGGGAACGCCATGCACAATGGTTCTGGGTAAGTAAAACGCACAATTGCTACATTGCACAGAGAAAGACTTCTCTGCATGTCAGGCATTGCTTTTTTGTTGCAGAGCATGCATATCAGACATGACTCCTACTCTGCAAAACATCAGTGCACATCAAAGGAGCAACCACAGCACAAGATTGGAAGAAGGCACAGAGCTCCCGCCTATCTCGTAGAGCTCTCTAAATATGGCAGCTAGTCCTCCTCCAGGGGACTTCATGGGCCCAAAGATGTGACAAGTGGTTCCGCATCTGCAGTCCACACTTGGAAAACCACCAGTTCTCGGTCTAACATAACCAACTCTCTCAGAAAACTGAAGGACCAAAGTGCATCCTCACAAATAATCTCTCCAAAAGATCAATTCCCAATAGAAAAGCCTCTGCAAAACAAGTCTTTCAAAGTAGTCAGAATACGATACATACAAGAGCTTCCAAATAATACCCACACAAGATCGGACACTCATGGCTTGCTCCACCAATACTACTGACTGGAAGAGTTTTGTAATACCACTAAGTTCTTTTAAAATAAATAAAAACAGGACTAGAACTTCTAAATCCCAATAATGCAGACTTCAATGCATAATACACCTTGAATATTAAAGAGGGTCTAAAATATGGGTCCCTCCAGGAGGCAAGAAAGAAGTATACTCCAAAGTAATAAATTATTTATATAAACTGCAAAGGGGGGATTCTCCAACTAAGAGACATCAAGGATCTCAAAACAAGAAGCTAGTAGCACAATTCATAATAGCACATTGGAAACCCCCAAAATAAAAGCCTAAAAGTAATAATTGCATTGTCAATGTACATTACCAGCAAGATCATAGCATCATAAAACCTCCTGATATTGGAAGAAATCCCTAAAGTGAAAGCATACTGTCCCCTCTTAATTAACAAAGGAGTACATAAACTGTATAGTAGCCTACACTGAGGGTAGAATACCCACATGCAGCCTGATCCGAAGACATGGGAGCAGACTACAGAGGATGAGGACGTTTCTTACAATAAAATAACAACTTGAAACCAGAGAAATTCTGATTGGTATCCTAATCCTAAGATATCAGGAGTAAAAGATGTTGCACAGGATAATGTAATAAACCCAGAAAAGAGGTTAAGATGACTAAACAGAAGTGGAGTTTAGAGAGAACAGAAATCCTAGTCCTACCTCACTTTAAATCAGGCTTTGCAGCTCTGTAGAACTTTTCACTTAGGCCAGAAATCCTTATAGGCCCATTCTTAGCATACCAAGAAACTTGTCAGAACGCCTAGTAAACAAAGAAAAGACCATCATCTCTCAAGGGATACATGCCTATAACATCTGAAGGGGATGGACTCCAGACTCCCAGGCTCACTTCTGAACATTCATGTAGGATGGTCCACCGTGCACAGGGATGGCAGCGTGAGGATCCTTCTCCTACCTGTCCGCCAAGACGTGGAACTCCCTCCCCACCCACC
The DNA here is from genome assembly GCF_964263255.1 of Lissotriton vulgaris. NCBI lineage: Eukaryota > Metazoa > Chordata > Amphibia > Caudata > Salamandridae > Lissotriton > Lissotriton vulgaris. Next base: position 366,007,886 of record NC_141700.1, read on the forward strand.
TCCGCCTGACCCAAGACCACCTCACCTTCAGGAAGCAACTCAAGACCTGGCTGTTCGAGCAATAGCGGACCCCCCTACCCCAAGCGCCTTGAGACCATCCGGGTGAGTAGCGCGCTATACAAATGCTTTGATTGATTGATTGATTGACCTTTAATCATACAGTTCTGAGTGCTTTATAGTAGGCCAGGTTTTAGGGTGTGGAGGGAAGAGAATGATGGTCCACTTGAAGTGTGGAAAACATCTGTAGACTTTTCTGCTCCATTGGTCCCTGGAAGTGTTACCACCAAAAGTTGAGTTACAGTTAAGTGGGGATACCTCACTACCTTTTGTACCTCACAAATAATTCCAATAGAAGATCTATTAGACCCAAATCTGAATTAGTGGCGTGCAGCTTCCCCCTCACCTGTGTTCATGCCACTCCACTTCCTCAGCTGAAGCATGCACCTACACACAAGATCTGAAGACTGTAGATGACAGCAGCTTCGGGCTGTGCAGGATTGCAAAACATCGAGCGCGGAATAAAACTAAGGTACAGTGTAAGGTAGCGGGATTGCTGGAAAATGGTGACTTTGGGACTATTTATGCACTACCAGAATCCTACCCATTTTTCCTCTTAGAACACGAGTGGAACCCAGAGAAGGCCGAACATTTATACCCTCCGGAATGAATTGAACCATACCACACCTTGACTATATCATACACTGCATTACTACTGGTAACAGCATCCACAAATACATTCTTATTTCCTCACACTATGATTGCTGTCTTGTTAAACATGTACCATATTTTTGCCATCTCACTTTTATGTACAGTTTTGCTTTGTGTGTGCAAGTACAGCATGCAAAAACACTGGTTGGACAATGGTTTATTAAGTGCTTTTAAGTGTCTTATTGAGTTCTTAGTTTCTTCACCACTTCACCTTGCTGAGTAAGCTGTGAACCACTCAACTTTGCTACCCTGAGGGTCAAGTGTGCGAGCGCAGAAATCTCATAAAAATGTATAAATAGCTCTACTTTAAACTTACTAAGCAAACCTCTAATTTCCATGGCTCTTCGGGTCCGGGAATTTTTGCCACCGCATTAGAGTGGAGTACAACCCCAAACACATCTCAAAAATAAACATTGCTTCAGCATTTGATGTTCTGTCAATGATGAGAGATTTGATAAAGTTTTAAATGTTTATTTTCTATTTAAGAAAGTAATCTGTGTTTTTGTCTTTTTATTCAGATTAGTCAAATAAATCTATTTACAGAAATATCATTAAATTTTGGTTAGAACAAGCATTCAAAATAACAGTGTGTTCCATAAAGGAATTAGTTCCTATCTTAATCTAAAAGACCTAACCTATCCTTGCAAACACCCATTAAAGAGTTCCTTTTGAAAAAGAGCAAGTAAAACTTTGAGCAAAAGACTAATAACTATGAAAAGGTTGAACTCCCCATAAAGAGTAGTTGAGGGAACTCAGCCGAATTCCCTAATGGCTGCAGTAACAACTGTTAAAACAAGTAAAATGAATTTATTACAGCAGTAGCTGTGATCAGCATAAAGATAGAAAGTCTCCTCCCAAAGCGTAAGGAAAACAAATAATAATAATAATAATCCACATTTGTAAATCGCAAACAATCACCCGTAAGGGTCTCTAGGCGCTGGCGGCCGTCGGGAAGATTAAGCAACTATTGCCCAGAGTCACATGGTGCTGGACTAATCTGCCGCCGGTACCGGAAATCGAACCGTGATCCCCAGATTCCGGAGTTAGTCGCCCGGGCCGCGGCCCCACACCATTAGCAGTACCTTATAGCAATTCGGACTAGCACAACAAAATGCTAAGGGTTATCAATCAATAAATCAATCAATCACAGGTTTTGTAGAGCCCACTACTCACCCGTTAGGGTCTCAAGGCGCTGGGGGGTAGCTCTGTTGGGGTCAATCGAAGAGCCAGGTTTTGAGGTTCTTTCTAAATTGGTGCCGTGCCGGGCTCCTTCGTAGGTGAAAGTGGAGTTCATTCCAGGTCTTGGCTGCAAGGTAGGAGAATGATCTTCCACCAGCTCTGCTCCTGTAGAAGTGAGGGATGGTGGCTAGGGCGAGTTCGGCTGAGCGGAGGTTTCTCTTGGAGGTGTGGAACGAAATTCTGTCATTGAGGTATTAAGGTATTGAGGTCCGGTTTGTGGAGGGCTTTGTAGGCGTGTGTTAGCAGCTTGAAGGTTATTCTTTTTTCCGGGTGGGAGGGTTTCCGACGGCGGGGGGCAACCAGGTGTTGTCCGAAGCAGAGGGGATGGAGCCAAGGACGAGGACTTCTTTTTTCTCAGAGTTGAGCTTCAGGCAGCTGTTGCTCATTCAGGTCACAACACCTTTCATCCCTTCTTGGAAGTGGTGCCTGGTGACATTGGGTTCCTTGGTAATGGAGAGGCTGAGCTGAGTGTCATCGGCATAGGAGACGATGTTGAGACCATGGTTTCTGACGATAGTTGCGAGGGAGGGCCATGTAGACGTTGAGGAGTTTGGGGCTGAGGGAGGATCTTGGGGTTCTCCTCATCTGATCTCTGTCAGCTCCAAGAGGAAGGGCCGGAGTCTTCTTCTTTGTGTTCTGCCTGATAGGAAGGAGCGTATCCAGTCTAAGGCCTTTCCTTGGATGCCTGCGTTGTGGAGTCTGGTGGCTAGTGTACGGTGGTAGACGGTGTCGAAAGCTGCTGATAGGTACAGGAGGATGATGGCTGCCGTTTGGTCTTGGTTGCTGTGGAACCCGGATTGAAAGGTGTCTAGGATGCAGTGGTTTCTGTGAAGCGTGCTAGCTGTCTGGGTGTTGACGGCCTTTTCAATGACGTTGGCAGCAATAGGAAGCAGTGAGATGGGCCTGAAATTCTTGAGGTCCGTCAGGTCTTCAGAGGGCTTCTTTAGGAGGAGGGTTGACTTCAGTCGGTGGAAGGTGACTGTGTCAAGGGAGCAGTTGATAGCTTGACGTAGCTTGAGTGCAATGGCAGTGGCGGCCCTGTGGAAGCTGTGCAGTGGGCTGGGGTCAGAAGGTGCTCCCGAGTGGATCCTCTTCATTGTCTTTAAGGTATTTTCTGTGGTGAGAGGGGTCCAGGTGAGAAGGGTCTGTGAATGGCATTGTTGCGGGTGGAAGTTGAGGCGGTGCTATGGTCTTGATCGTCGAAGTTGTGGTAGAGTGTCTTGATCTTTAGATGGAAGAAGGAACTGAGGTTGTTGCAGAGGTCTTCAGAGGGAGGGACATCGGTTATTTTGCTGTTGGGTTTGGCGAAATCCTGTATGAAGGCGAAAAGTTCCTTGAAGTTGTGGGCGTTGGCGGGGATTCTGCCTTGGATTACGTTTTTCTTTGTTGATTTGATGAGTTGGTGGTGTACTGTGGTGGCTGTTTTGTAAGTGGCGCATGCTTCCAGGGTTCAGCTGTTGATAACAGGGTAGGGGCGCATAAGAATGCATTAACTCCAGCTAGGAATGCGTACTATATAGAAAGCACAAAATTTGTTGCAAACTATGAATGTCCAATTATTTTTAATCAATAGGAAAGGATCTTCTGATGTTCTGTCTTCTTCTTCCTTGGTTCCCACCGTAAACGTCCATGTCGACATGTAGTTATTTGAATGTGGCTACATCATATTAAAAAAGATTTGCCTAGGATGAGTCTCATGAAAACCTTTGCAAGCCTACTCTGTTATCTATTTAATGTCCAATTTTGGAACAATAAGCTGTTCTATGAAATGAAACATTAATATCTGACTTGTCATGGTTAGATCATAGAATTTAAACCTTCAGCAAGCATTTTCTTCCATTAATATTCTTGTGGCAGAGGAAACAATCTAAAATATGTTATATGGTGTGAAGAAGGAAATACATACATTTTGCAGCAAACAGCACATTTAACGAAGATGTCAAGTTCTACAGTTCAGTTATAACGATCAACCAACATTTAGAAAAAGGTGTTTATTTTATTAAAGGGGATAGGAAAGAATTCAAGAAAAATATTGAGGCCTAGACGTGAAAGAACAGTGTAAATGGGAGCTTTCTGCAGAATTAAGCAACATTTACATTTTTTGCACACTTAATATAAACACATTTTCTTAACCAACTATTTTGACATGCATTTTCTAAGCTAACGTTAAAGGACATTTCTGCACTGTTATAAGGTAAATTCACTTAACAATTTGCAACTTTCTCAAATGCTAAAGGGGTGTAATTGGTGCTCAATTTATGGTTCACTTCTAAGTTAAAGCCCACGCACCATTGGTAAAAGGCTCTAATTTTTACCATTTAAGCCCATTAACTTCAGAAATACCCCACAGTGTACATGAAAAGATGTGATGAGAACGAGAGCAGAGTGTGTTCCATACATAATATAAGTGGTGCAATATATGTATTGGTGACATGCAAACATCATGAATAAACAAAACTATCATAATGCACTATGTCTAAGCATAAATGCTTAAGTATAGTTAATAGGTTATACCAAGGTTATATAGGTAAAGAATACTTAATAATGGATACGTATTTGGGTATTGAACATATGGGCATGTGCCACTCCTAAGGATGTATGGCCCATCTCTCTGCTTTGTGACTTTTTTATTTAGCTAATTTGTTTTCCTGCCTCCCTGATGAAATTGTGGACAGTAGGATGCTGGTTTTAATGGTAGGTGTGAGCTCCTCAGGTTCACTGCTGGGTAGGGTGCCGATACTCGATGTGCTTTGAGGGTGGCACTAATGGCCTCCATTGCTAAATGTCATGTACATTTCACTGCTTTTCTCTTTGATTGACTGGGATGTGGGCTAAACTTGGAGTCCCCTGGTGCTACCTTATGGGCTTGTGGGGTGAGAATCCTAGCTCTGTCTCTTAATGCCATTGTTGTCTGCCCTTCCCCTCTATCCTTTGTTTATAAAGTCCAGGTTGGTTTGGTTGATGGAGGGTTTAGGTATTTGTTGCCTTATCCAGACTATGGCCATTCCTGCTTTTGGTGTTGTGTCATCATTTGTTGTGGAGTGTCTTTATTCCTTTGCTGTTTATGGGACTCCATTGGGCCTGCTCTGTTTTTTTAGATTTGTGTTTTACCCAATCTTTTTTTCTGGAAGGGGGCTTTGTGTGGAGTCTTTGGCCATATATGTTGCTGGATCTTGGATTGATGCTCCCACATCCCCAAACTTTCTGTTACCCCTTTTATTTAGAGTCATGGTATAAGATGGCTTTACAGAGGTAGAGACTCAGTTGTCTCCACCTGCATAATCCTGAACTTTGCAACCCATCCATCACAGGGCCACCAGGTCTCAGTGGCACTGAGTACCGTCTGTGTAGTGTGGGTCGAGCATCCTTCATTCTACCTATCAAGGGAACGTCATGCACAATGGTTCTGGGTAAGTAAAACGCACAATTGCTACAATGCACAGAGAAAGAACTCTCTGCATGTCAGGCATTGCTTTTTTGTTGCAGAGCATGCATATCAGACATGACTCCTACTCTGCAAAACATCAGTGCACGTCAAAGGAGCAACCACAGCACAAGATTGGAAGAAGGCACAGAGCTCCCGCCTATCTCGTAGAGCTCTCTAAATATGGCAGCTAGTCCTCCTCCAGGGGACTTCATGGGCCCAAAGATGTGACAAGTGGTTCCGCATCTGCAGTCCACACTTGGAAAACCACCAGTTCTCGGTCTAACTTAACCAACTCTCTCAGAAAACTGAAGGACCAAAGTGCATCCTCACAAATAATCTCTCCAAAAGATCAATTCCCAATAGAAAAGCCTCTGCAAAACAAGTCTTTCAAAGTAGTCAGAATACGATACATACAAGAGCTTCCAAATAATACCCACACAAGATCGGACACTCATGGCGTGCTCCACCAATACTACTGACTGGAAGAGTTTTGTAATACCACTAAGTTCTTTTAAAATAAATAAAAACAGGACTAGAACTTCTAAATCCCAATAATGCAGACTTCAATGCATAATACACCTTGAATATTAAAGAGGGTCTAAAATATGGGTCCCTCCAGGAGGCAAGAAAGAAGTATACTCCAAAGTAATAATTTATTTATATAAACTGCAAAGGGGGGATTCTCCAACTAAGAGACATCAAGGATCTCAAAACAAGAAGCTAGTATCACAATTCATAATAGCACATTGGAAACCCCCAAAATAAAAGCCTAAAAGTAATAATTGCATTGTCAATGTACATTACCAGCAAGATCATAGCATCATAAAACCTCCTGATATTGGAAGAAACCCCTAAAGTGAAAGCATACTGTCCCCTCTTAATTAACAAAGGAGTACAACAACTGTATAGTAGCCTACACTGAGGGTAGAATACCCACATGCAGCCTGATCCGAAGACATGGGAGCAGACTATAGAGGATGAGGACGTTTCTTACAATAAAATAACAACTTGAAACCAGAGAAATTCTGATTGGTATCCTAATCCTCAGATATCAGGAGTGAAAAATGTTGCACAGGATAATGTAATAGACCCAGAAAAGAGGTTAAGAGGACTAAACAGAAGTGGAGTTTAGAGAGAACAGAAATCCTAGTCCTACCTCACTTTAAATCAGGCTTTGCAGCTCTGTAGAACTTTTCACTTAGGCCAGGAATCCTTATAGGCCCATTCTTAGCATGCCAAGAAACTTGTCACAGCACCTAGTAGACAAAGAAAAGACCATCATCTCTCAAGGGATACATGCCTATAACATCTGAAGGGGATGGACTCAAGACTCCCAGGCTCACTTCTGAACATCCATGTAGGATGGTCCACCGTGCACAGGGATGGTAGTGTGAGGATCTGGATATCAAGCAACCAGGCTTTAATACAGCACACACCTCCAGCTGAGCTCCGCCTTTTATGTGGGACCAAGGATCTGTCTTGACACGCAAAGTCCTATAACTTAAATTGCCTACATAGTCATCTTTTTGTAGGCTTTCCTTTGTGTTTTTCCCTCAAGAGTTTTGCAGCGCCCTAAACTTTAAGGCTCTGTTATTTTCTCTTCACAAGGACCTGATCTTCTCATTCTCTGTCCTTGGGCTATTTGCCACCCACTGCATGCTTGAACTAAAACACAGACTATTTTTGTTCTCTCGGAGTTGATCTCACCACCAGAAAAGCTTCAGACAAACTTCCAGAATTCTGAACATTGTCTCCAAGATGCTTTCACTCTCCAGTCAGGCTTCACAGATGCAAGGAGCCCAAGTCACATATGACCTGTTCCTTGGACATGGACCAGTGCCAAATGACATGCTCCTCCTATATGATTGCAGTCTCCAATCCCTCCTCTAGAACATCTGAGGACAGAGGGTTAAGAAGAATTGCTTGCATATTAGGCCATGTTTTACATTGTAATGTCAGATGAGAGAGACTTTTCATAAGGCATCCTAATTTTATATTCCGAAGAGTGAGCAAGGGGATTGAGTAACATCTATATTATCATAAGTCTTTTGAGATAACAACAATATGTGCATACTCCTGTCTGAAGAAACCATAGATCTTTGAGCAAGGGGTCAGTGACCTTTGATACCTGCAGAACCTTATTAGAACCAGTTTGTCATTTAGAAGCAAAGAAAAAATGGCAGGGGACAGGAATCTCTGCCTATGGATATGGTAACACATGTCACACATTGGACTGTCTTAAGAGAACATGTTTGTGGTTGCGTGTGGGTCCCTGGAAGGCTTCTTTGTGTCTCAAGTGTGGATTACGAACATGTCGACTTTGAGCTCAATGTTTGGCTCAGTGTTTCTGTTCCTCGAAGGACATGCTTGCAGAGCTGTTTGTTCTCAATCGGGGCAGGGTGGGCTGTCTATTTTCCCTCATATGAGTACACGGATATTGACCCACAATATTTCTGAAAGGAAGTCATTTAATCAGTCTAAAACTTGAACGTTTAGATGAAAGTTTGCATAAAGTAATGACTGAATCTCTCCCCGAACCTACTTTTCTTAATCTATGACATATATCATACCCTATTACAGCTTTAGGGATCATATAGATCCTTGCCATGGTCATGCGTGCCTTAAATGAGTTAGTCTAATACAGTGTAACAATCAATCAATCAGGGGTTTATAAAGCGCGCTACTCACCAGTGAGGGTCTCAAGGCGCTTGGGGGGGAGGGGGGAGAAGGGGGTGCACCTCCGGATCAGTAGAAGAGCCAGGTTTTGAGGTACTTCCTGAAGGTGTGCAAAGTGGAGGAGCGTCTGATGTTGACAGGGAGCTCGTTCCAGGTCTTTGCTGCAATGTAGGAGAAGGCTCTTCCACCTGTTCTGGTTCTGCGGATGCATGGGATCTCTGCCAGGGCGAGATCGGCGGAGCAGAGTTTTCTTTTGGGTACGTGGAAGGAGACTCTTCCGTTGAGGTATTTGGGTTCGATGTTGTGGAGGGATTTGTAGGAGTGGGTGAGTAGCTTGAAGGTCACTCTCTTCTCGATGGGGAACCAGTGGAGGTCTCGTAGGTGCTGGGTCATGTGCTTGTGTCGTGGGGTTCGGAAGACGAGTCTGGCTGTGGTGTTCTGAATGGTTTGGAGCTTGTATAACAGGGTTTTGTTGATTCCGGCATAGAGGGCTTTGCCGTACCCCTGTCTGCTGTCTATCAGGAGAAAATATTATTCTTAGAACACTTAAATTATTCTTATCTGAAACCTCTAGTGTTGGACCAAGCATCTAACATGTGTTGGATTACTTTACAACAAACAAACATGCAAACTTTTCAAAACTTTTAACAATAGGTAACATGTAATTTCTCTTCCCTTGGACAATAGGTTGATCAGTTTAAAACATCCTGAAATTTGTAACAATAGCTAAGTACATCTGCTAGTAATATGGTTCAAATATGCATTCTAATAATTTCTAAAAAGATTAGATCTCAGATTTACAATCGGGTTTCCATAAAACATAATCCTCACCCTCATGCAGTAACAAGCCAGGAGGCATTACTAGAACTTCATAGACGGCTTCGCATATTTGAAGGTTATTATGAGCAATTACTAAAAATGTTTGGCATTTGCAGTGAAAGGTTAGCCCTTGGGCTTAAAAACAAAACAAGTTGTGGTGAGATCTACAACTTGAGTTCATAGCTCCAGGCCTAGGGGACTCTGCAGAGGTCGTGTGTTTCAGACAGGATAAGAAATAATGTTATTGCACTGGTATGGAACTCCTTCCACTTTGATTATTTAGGGCTGGCTTATTTAGGGCTGGCATTAGCCAAGACCTTTTGATTTTACTAAAACATATGTTTAAAATAAACTTAAAAGGGGTTTCAGACAACCTTTAAGGCTAGCATTAGTAAAAACCTATTGATTTCATTAAAATGTATACATATACACACTCACACGCACATATTTGTACTATGATGTTTACTTTTCAATCTTTCTTTCAATATGATTACGTTACGTTGTGCCGGACGCTCAAACTGTTGGTTAACCCGGAACTCTGTTCATGATCATGAGACCAAGCCCCCATGAAGGGTCAAAGCGTGTCTTTTCTTTGCCAAAATCAACTTTTTCATCCTGAAACTGGAGTGGCTCATCTCCTTACCTTGAACCGGTAGGATTCTCGTTTGCATATATATATAAATAAAGAAATAAAGCGGGTGAGCGGCACAGAAACCCACTGAAGGGAAGTAAAAGAATGCTGAAAATCGGCTCGAGTTTGGCGGAACACTGGCCATACTGAAATGGGATAATTGGGACTTCTACTCCTGGCGTATTGTTTACTGGTGAACAAACGCCAATAAAGGGATTGAATGCAGAGGTCCGGTCCAGGTCTTGCCACAAGCCGCCCCATGACTAAGATGCTTGTTAGCATTGAAACGCGTTGGGAAGGAAAGAGACAGCTGTGCAATCATGCCGCTTTCTGAAATAAAAATTTTTGTGAAACTCACCTTCGTGGAGTGCTGCCTTAAGCGTGGAGCTTTTTGTGAATAATTTAAACGCGGCCTCTCCTGCCGTAGGAGGCTAGCACCGCCACTGAACTGGACTTTGTTCTGAAGGGCTGAGGAATGCACGCAAGCCCTTACAGCACGAGGGTGTCAAAGAAATAAAGCGGGTGAGCGGCACAGAAACCCACTGAAGGGAAGTAAAAGAATGCTGAAAATCGGCTCGAGTTTGGCGGAACACTGGCCATACTGAAATGGGATAATTGGGACTTCTACTCCTGGCGTATTGTTTACTGGTGAACAAACGCCAATAAAGGGATTGAATGCAGAGGTCCGGTCCAGGTCTTGCCACAAGCCGCCCCATGACTAAGATGCTTGTTAGCATTGAAACGCGTTGGGAAGGAAAGAGACAGCTGTGCAATCATGCCGCTTTCTGAAATAAAATTTTTTTTGTGAAACTCACCTTCGTGGAGTGCTGCCTTAAGCGTGGAGCTTTTTGTGAATAATATATATATATATATATATATATATATATATATATATATATATATATATATATATTACCTACTGGCGGTCGCCAGTAGGTAGTTATAGTTAGGATTTTTTTCAATGTTAAATCTGAAAATTCTATTTGGAATAACTTTGGCGCCGGTTGACGAATCTGCCTGAAAATTTCCTCAAAATGGCCTCGCGGCGTTCCGGTCCTTCCCTGAAAGTTTGGGGGGGATTCGTCAAGCGGGGGCCGAGATAAAAGGGGGGTCCCAAAACGCGTTTTCCCCATGTTAATTTCCATAGGGCGGTCGATTTCACTTTTAGCCCGAACGGCTGAATGGATTTCCACCAAACTTGGCAAAATTGTAGGGACTGGTAGCCCGATGTGCCTTTGCTATGTCTCAAGATATGTGCTCCAGTGGATTTTGAGTAATTAAGGTTCAAAAAAATATATATATCTATAGCCGCGCTCCGGTACGCGCACCGGTACGCGCACCGGGCGCTTACCGCGACTTGCGCGCAGAAAGCTGATTGGCTCTGGGATGTCTGTAAACATTCTAAACAGTCCGGAGCGGCCGCCATCTTGTGTCTCGGTAGGATCGAGACACGAGAGGTGGCCAAAACAAAGAGGGAAATGACCATAAGGGGGCAGAGTAGACCCCCCTTGACCCCCTAGGTTTGATGTGGGGGCCATAAAAGGGCCCCGCGGAGCAAAAAAAAAATAAAACATTTTTTTGATTTTCGCGGGGTGAGCGCCCGGTACGCGCACCGGTACGCGCACCGGTAAGCGTACCGGGGAGCGTACCATGGGGAAAAAGAATGACAGTTTTAAAAGTAGCTGTTTAAAAAAAAAATGTTTTGTTGTTTTTTTTATACATACACATACATATATATATAAATGCATATGCATATATATATATGCATGTATGTGTATATGTGTGCGTGTAGAGAGAGGTAGAGAGGTAGAGGTGTAGAGGTAGAGAGGTAGAGAGGTAGCGGTAGAGAGGTAGAGATTAGTAGAGAGAGAAGAAGAGAGAGGTAGAGAGGTAGAGAGTAGAGAGTGAGTAATAGGGAGTAGAGAGTGAGTAGTAGAGAGTAGTAGAGAGCAGTAGAGAGAGTAGCAGAGAGTGAGTAGTAGAGAGTAGTAGAGTGAATAGTAGAGTGAGTAGTAGAGAGTAGTAGAGAGTGAGTAGTAGAGAGTGAGTAGTAGAGAGTAGTAGAGAGTAAGTAGTAGAGTGAGTAGTAGAGAGCTGTAGAGAGTGAGTAGTAGAGAGTAGGAGAGAGTAAGTAGTAGAGAGTAGTGGAGAATATTCCAAAGTTTGGCACAGCACCACTTTCACAATGAGTCCAATCAAATCATATCACTTAGAGTACTTATTGAAGCGCTGAATCTTGGTGTATATTCAAATGCTTTTATTTTCCTTAAGTTTATGTACCACAGCCAGCCGAAAGGTTTCGTTCTGTACAACAGAACTTCTTCAGGGCGTTCTTATTTCCTTCAAGTTATGTCGGTATCCAGTTGTCATATAACTAGATATTTCTTCCAAATGTTAGACGAGACATAAGTATATTCTTATTCAAAGTGACTAGGTATCAATTTTACCCACACAATTCGGGCAGACTTGAGTAATTTATAGCATCCTCAAAGTCAGTCTTTCAAAAATTCCAAAGTATAGGACATGATAATCCAAATCCAAATGTTTCTCAAGAAAAGTAATTTACAATCGTTCGGAATATCGGTGTTTGGGCAGATATGATCCAGGGACCCCCAGTATGCAAGGGGAATTAGTCCCCCCTCTACAAACGCGCCAGTGGCCTGCATTGCAGAGAGGTGTAACAAGGGTGTGGCCTCATTACACTTCTCTGCAATGCAGCTCCCTCGCGCATACTGGAGGCTCCTGGTGGACCAGTTGACCCCAGGGACCCCCAGTATGCAAGGGGAATTAGTTCCCCCTCTGCAAACGCGGCAGTGGGCTGCGTTGCAGAGAGGTGTAACAAGGGGCATAGTCTCATTACACCTCTGCAATGCAGCCCCTGGCGCATACTGGAGGTTCCAGGTGGGCTAATTGGCCCCCAGGGGCCCCCAGTATGCAAGGGGAATTAGTTCCCCCTCTTCAAACATGCACGGGGGCTGCGTTGCAGAGAGGTGTAAAAAGGGTTGTGGCTTCATTACACCTCTCTGCAATGCAGTCCCCTGGCGCATACTGGAGATTCCTGGTGGGCTTTCAGGTCTTATATAGTTAGGAATTAGCATTAAAAAAACCTTTGAAATTCACTGAAAAAACCATAGGTTTCACACCAGTTATAGTTAGGAATTAGCATTTAAAAAACCTATTAAATTCACTGACAAAACCATAGATTTCACACCATTTATAGTTAGCTGGAAATTTTACTGACATAAAACCATTGAAATTCCCACGTTATAGTTAGTTGGACTCACTATAACTTGCGCGCCTGTAATGCACTGCTGATGACGTCACATATTACATCACTCATGACATCGTCAGTGACATCACTCATGACATCACTGATGACACCATCCTTGTGACAGAGTGACAGACCTAATTTCAGTGTAATGTAACGCTTGAAACACATATTCAAAAATAGAAACAAACATTTTCAAAAAAATGGAGATACCCAAACCAGTAACAACAACCAATTCAGTAATTCCACCATCTATATACACATCCACTCATTCACCAACAGTTCTATATAGTCACTCATATATATACTCACTCATCATATGTAGTGATACACCTATACATCCTGTTACACATCAGCAGTCATCCAAAAGTTACTCACACACATACTCACACATGCAAATAAACTATTGAACATCCATTTATTTGCATATACATTTATACACACACTACGACCTTACTTCTAAGGAAACTTACCCATACTTACTCTCTTAAACAATCACTTATAGAAACACATACTTATTTAAACAGGAACTCCTACAATCTCTCACTATATATACTATACTCACTTATATACATCAATACTCACATATACTAGATTAAAACATATGTCGTTACTAATGAAGACACTAGTGAGACAGTCATTCACTCACTAACACACACATATACACACTCATCCACCCATACAGTCCTGCACATATGCTGTCTTCAAAACACATACAAACAGTGAGTCAGTCACCAACCCCTGCAGCCACTTATACACAAAGAGAAACACTGATACAAACATTTAAATATTTAAACAATACTCGCTAATATATGTATTCACTAAGATACACGTAATAAGCCAGTTACCCAACCAATTTTTTTTTAAAAAAAACATCCATTTACACACTTATTTAAACATTTATTCTTCCATCGACCTTTACAAATACATATATAAAACAAATTTATTTTTCAGAAAGACACACATTCACTGGATGGTGTCATCAGTGATGTCATGAGTGATGTCACTGACCATGTCATGAGTGATGTAATATGTGACGTCATCAGCAGTGCATTACAGGCGCGCAAGTTATAGTGAGTCCATCTAACTATAACGTGGGAATATATATATATATATATATATATTATGGGGAGGCTGTTTGTGCGTCATTAAAACAAAAAGAAATGCACAATACTGGGTCTGCTCTTGTTTGTCTGGAGCAACTGGTGTGAACAAGGAATCGTTATATATATATATATATATATATATATATATATATATATATATATATATATATATATTGGCAAAACGCAAAAACCCCAGACTCTCGGGTTTGAAGAAATGAGAGCACTCAAAGCCAATACGGCGTATGTCAGCCAAGTCTTTTATTCTTCAAAGACCTCCTCGGTAGTCAGTATACAAACGAAAAAAAAAAAAATATATATATATATATATATATATATATATATACACACACACACACACACACACACACATATATATATATATATATATATATTTATATATATATATATATATATATATATATATATATATATATATATTTTTTAATATATTTATATATTAATATATTCACGGAAACCTCCTTCACAGGAAAGAGCAGAAACCCATGTGGAGGATTCAAAGGCACACTTTATTAAGAAAAAGTCTTAAGCGAATGTATTTTGGCAATTGAGCCTTCGTCAGCGCTTCTCTCCGACCTCTTCGTATGCTGTGGGCTTTCAGGTCTTATATAGTTAGGAATTAGCATTAAAAAAACCTTTGAAATTCACTGAAAAAAACATAGGTTTCAGGCCTTATATAGTTAGGAATTAGCATTTAAAAACCTTGCAAATTCACTGAAAAAAACATAGGTTTCAGGCTTTATATAGTAGGAATTAGCATTTAAAAAACCTTTGATATTCACTGAAAAAACCATAGGTTTCAGGTCATATATAGTTAGGAATTAGCATTTAAAAAACCATTGAAATTGCTCCTATATAGTTAGTTGTACTAACTATATTTCGCGCACCCGCAATCCACTGTTGATGATGTCACATATTACATCATTCATGACATGGTCAGTGACATCACTGATGACATCACTGATGACATCTCAAATTACATTACTGATAGCATGTAATCACTAATTATGTGATACAATCGTAATTCACTATATTGCTGTCTCTCTAGTGAGAATATATTAAGCAATATCACAGTTTCAGTTTCAATGTCTCAGAACTAATGATTTGTAGAGACAAAAAGCTATACACAACATTGTTATTATGTTCATTCAGCGATGGTTAACATTTTTAACCGTGATCAAGCCTTCAGCGTAAGGCGAAACACGTTGGGCTTTGGCGAGAAGCAGGGCAAAATAAAGCCCCTGGATTAACAAAATTACACTCGAGTGAGCGCTTTTTTCAATTGCCAATCTTGTGTCGGACCCGAGGAAATATATATAAACGGATAATAACACTAGTCACTTTAGAAGTCACTGGAGAAGTGTGGCTCAGGGGTTAGAGGCGGCAGACCCGGAAGCTGAGATCGGCCCTGGACCAGGGTTCAATTCCCCGCCCCGACGGGGGTTGGGCTCAATAATTCCACGGACTCGATAATTCTCACTCCGGTGCCTACTCGGCTCACGGGTTCACACTCTGCGACTCTGGGCAATAGCTTGCTTAATCTCCACAACGGCCCCCCGCGGCGGGATGCCTGGCTTTCACCTTGTGGATACCCTGCCGGGGTATCTCACAGGGGAATACCAGGACGGGTTCCCTAAGCAAGCGCATAGATGCCTGCGATGTGGGCGATTTGCGCAATATAAATACATGCACATTTACATTTACATTTACATCAGCCTTGGGGGCACACCTGCATTCATGCAGTGATGACAACGAGCAATAGTCATTAATGGAAGCATTATAGAATCATGAAAAATTAAATAACATGTATAAATGAAAATAATTAGTTATACAGTAGTGTTTCAGGCAAAATGTAACTTTTTTTATCAATAGGAAAAGTTTACAGCAGTCTGTTTTTCATTCCGTTATGACATATGTACCTTTTCTACGCCTATGTTTTAACAAATCATGTGATGCACTTTAGGAGGTGTGGCCCATAGGAGGGGTCAGGGAAAACTAGCATTTAAAAATGACAGGCTGACTTATTTAATGGTGTGTGATCAAGAGTACTTGCTACTCGAAACGCGTAGCCAGGAAGGTTTTAAATAAAAGCAACATCTTGCCTGAAGCCGTGGGGTCTGTCTCCTTCTTTCCCCGCGCCGCTGGTGTGGAAGTTAGAGGATTTTCCTTCACACACACATATATATATATATATATATATATATATATATATATATATATATATATATTTTTTTTTTTTTTTTTGTGACATTTGAGATGTCATCAATGATGTCACTGACCATGTCATGAATGATGTAATATGTGACATCATCAGCAGTGGATTGCGGGTGCGCGAAGTATAGTTAGTACAACTAACTATATAGAAGCAATTTCAATGGTTTTGTATGAGTGAAATGTCCAGCTAACTATAACACCCCTAAAACTTATAGTTTTTTATAGTGAATTTTAAAGGTTTTTTAAATGCTAATTCCTAACTATATAGGGCCTGAAACCTATGGTTTTTCAGTGAATTTCAAAGGTTTTTAAAATGCTAATTCCTAACTATATAAGGCCTGAAACCTATGGTTTTTTCAGTGAATTTGCAAGGTTTTTAAATGCTAATTCCTAACTATATAAGGCCTGAAACCTATGTTTTTTTTCAGTGAATTTCAAAGTTTTTTTTAATGCTAATTCCTAACTATATAAGACCTGAAAACCCAACAGGAATCTCCTGTATGCGCCAGGGGACTGCATTGCAGAGAGGTGTAATGAAGCCACGCCCCTTTTTACACCTCTCTACAACACAGCCCCCGTGCATGTTTGAAGAGGGGGAACTAATTCCCCTTACATACTGTGGGCCCCCGGGGGCCAACTAGCCCACCTGGAACCTCCAGTATGTGCCAGGGGGCTGCATTGCAGAGGTGTAATGAGGCTATGCCCCTTGTTACACCTCTCTGCAATGCAGCCCCCTGGTGCGTTTGCAGAGGGGGAACTAATTCCCCTTGCATACTGGGGGTCCCTGGGGGCCAACTAGCCCACCAGGAGCCTCCAGTATGCGCCAGGGGGCTGCATTGCAGAGAGGTGTAATGAGACCACACCCTTTTTTACACCTCTCTGCAACGCAGCCCCCGTGCATGTTTGAAGAGGGGGAACTAATTCCCCTTGCATACTGGGGTTACCTGGGGGCCAACTAGCCCACCTGGAACCTCCAGTATGCGCCAGGGGGCTTCATTGCACAGAGGTGTAATGAGGCTATGCCCCTTTTTACACCTCTCTGCAACGCAGGCCACTGGCGCGTTTGCAGAGGGGGGACTAATTCCCCTTGCATACTGGGGGTCCCTGGGTCATATCTGCCCAAACGTCGATATTCCGAACGATTGAAAATGACTTTTCTTGAGAAACATTTGGATTTGGATTATCATGTCCTATACTTTGGAATGTTTGAAAGACTGACTTTGAGGATGCTATAAATTACTCAAGTCTTCCCGAATTGTGTGGGTAAAATTGATACCTAGTCACTTTGAATAAGAATGTACTTATGTCTCATCTAACATTTGGAAGAAATATCTAGTTATATGACAACAGGATACCGACATAACTTGAAGGAAATAAGAACGCCCTGAAGAAGTTCTGTTGTACAGAACGAAACGCGTCGGCTGGCTGTGGTACATAAACTTAAGGAAAATAAAAGCATTTGAATATTCACCAAGATTCAGCGTTTCAATAAGGACTCTAAGTGATATGATTTGATTGGACTTATTGTGCAAGTGGTGCTGTGCCAAACTTTGGAATATTCTCCACTTCTCTCTACTACTTACTCTCTACTACTCCACTACTCTCTAATACTCACTCTCTACTTCTCATTCTCTACTACTCTACTACTCTCTCTCTACTACTCACTCCCTACTACTGACTATCTACTACTCTCTACTACTCACTCTCTACTACTCTCTACTCTCTACTACTCACTCTCTACTACTCACTCTCTACTACTCACTCTCTACTACTCACTCTCTACTTCTCACTCTCTACTACTCTCTACTACTCACTCTCTACTACTCTCTCTCTACTACTCTCTCTCTACTACTCACTCTACTACTCACTCTCTACTACTCACTCTACTACTCACTCTCTACTACTCACTCTACTACTCACTCTCTACTACTCTCTACTACTCACTCTCTACTACTCTCTCTACTACTCTCTACTACTCACTCTACTACTTACTCTACTAATCACTCTACTACTCTCTACTATTCTCTCTCTGCTACTCACTCTCTACTACTCACTCTCTACTACTCACTCTCTACTACTCTCTACTCACTCTCTACTACTCTACTACTCACTCTACTATTCACTCTACTATTCTCTACTACTCACTCTCGGCTACTCTCTCTACTGCTCTCTACTACGCTCTACTACTCACTCTCTACTCTCTATTACTCACTCTCTACTCTCTACCTCTCTACCTCTTTCTACTTCTCTCTCTACTAGTCTCTACCACTCTACCTCTACCTCTCTACCTCTCTACCTCTACCTCTCTACCTCTCTACCTCTCTCTACACGCACACATATACACACATATATATATATATATATATATATGCATATGCATTTATATATTTATGTCTGTATATATATATATATATATATATATACACATACATATATAAACATATATAATCTGCCTATCTATATAAATACAAATATAAATGCATGCATACATATACATATATGCATACATATGCATGGTATTTACATGAAAGTTTTAAAAACACTAATAAAAGCAAAGCTAAAAAGCCACCTCATTACAAACTGAATGGCTTTAACTTAAACGAGGGCGAGATCTATTGCATTTTCAATGCTTGTTTACTTTGGTTCCATCAGAAAGGCATTCACATGTGTCACACATTTGCCATAAATTCTGAATGTTAGCACTCTAGTTGCTCATTAGATCACTGTAGTAAAGCTACTGCTCACCAGGGAAGTCTGCTGCTGGTGTTCAAAGTGCATGTTTCAGTCTGCATGTCAGAATTTTTTTAATGAAATAGAAGAGGATTTAAGAAGTCACTCAAAATGTGCCCTAATTTTTCTTTCTGAAGCACTAATCATACTTTCTATGGCAAAATGAGCCTCTCATTTTGTTCCTTTTTAAAATAAATGTTTTCGGACTTACCACTTCATTCCAATCAAGATGGCTTCTGGTGTGCCATACTTTTGTCATAAGTAAGACTGTTAGCGCTCTAGTTGTACTTTAGAAAACTCTGGGACATTCTGTCATAGGGCTATACTTGGGCTACATCTGGGTGATATTTGGGCTACATTTGGGCTCTTTTGTCTCTGGTGGCCATCTTGGGAGACTGCATGTCAGAATTTTTTAATGAAATAGAAGAGGATTTGAGAAGTCACTCAAAATGTGCCCACATTTTTTTTCTGCAGCACTAATCATACTTTCTATGGCAAAATATACCCCCTCATTTTGTTCCTTTTTAAATTAAATGTTTTAAGAGTTACCACTTTATTCCAATCAAGGTGGCTTCAGGTGTTCCAAACCTTTGTAATAAGTAGGACTGTTAGCGCTCTAGTTGTTCTTTAGAACACTCTAGGAGGCTGAAGTAGAACACAAAGGAATCAAATGACAGTCTCTGTCCTTGTTGTATGTACATGTTTTACTGAGAATGTCTGACTTCATTTTCACATGACTGAGAAAGATAATGTGAATTTACAGAAAATATGCTTTCAGTTTAGCTTATAGATCCCCTTCCAAACCGCTGTGGGAAAAGCATGAGATAATAATTTTCTTTCAAACATGATTCATGATATCCCAGCAGAAGGCTTTTTCACATGGTAGAATCACCTAAGAACACACCACAATTCCTAAAATGAGTATGGTACCATCAACAAATGATTTATAATGTAACTATTAACTACAATGCTTTTTAATGAGGTGCTTTCATGTATATTGGTCCCAAGATGGCTGCCAACACTTCTTGGATGATGTGCTGACAGACAATCAGATCTCACGATGAGATGTGTGGTTAGGCTCCGCCCAGATATATATGTGTTTTTGAAGTTAATTTTCATAAAAACCACCAGAGCAAATTTCACCAAATATAGCAAAGGCACATCTGTGTACTAGTCCCTACAATTTTGCAAAGTTTGGCGTAATTCTGTTCAGCGGTTCGGGCTGTAGCCGTGTCAGAACGTCCTATGGAAAATTGCGTGGGGAAAACACGTTTTGGGACCCCCCTTTTTTCTCAGCCCCCACTTCACGAATCCCCCCGAAACTTTCAGGGAAGGAGCGGAGCTGGCCAAAAGTTTGGAAAATTACATGCAAATTCCTTAACGGGCGCCAAAGTTATTCCCAATAGAATGTTGCAGATTTCCTATGGTAGCTAGGTCCTAACTATATATAGGTAATATATATATATTATATATACATACATATATATATATATATATATATATATATATATATATATATATATATATATATATATATATATATATATATATATATATATATATTGTGGTGTGTGTGTATATATACATATATATATTTATATATATATATATATATATATATTGTGGTGTGTGTGTGTATATATATATATATATATATAGATATGTTTTTTCACTCCAACAAATGGCGCGGCTCTCCAAAGCAGGTTACTAAATGGTCTTTATTTGTTCCACACAACCACTCAACCAACGCGTTTCAGCCTGAATGGCCTTAGTCACGGTTAGCGAGTCCCTTTTCCATTTCACCTTAAATACCTATTTCTGCCACAATGAGGCATTATGGGATTTGTAGTGTGATTTATTTGAAGATAACTTTATACATATTTACAAAAGTAAATTTTGGTGTGCAAGGGGTATTCTTTTGGTGATTTACATGATCTTTTATAAATTATGAACTTTTTTAGTACTTTTTATAAGGTACTCACTTATTGCAAACGCGCAGTATATTACACAGTGACAGTCTGTACTCTTTCACTATTTACACAAGTTTAAGCGTTAGTGCAGCTCGTTATATATTGGGTGTTGCCCTATTCATTTTGGTACATTCCATATTGTACATATTGTACATATTTACAGTGATAGAGATTTGTCTATCCAACAACATCTTTACATTTAACAAAGAGCTGTTTAAGCAATGTTGTGGCACAGCCATGGGCATTTCGTTTTCTCCCAATTTTGCAAACATAACAATGGGATGGTGGGAGAGGGAAATAGCATGGAACTTCGAAAATCAGGAAGAACTGGATCGGATGGTACTATGGGTCAGATTTATAGACAACCTATTTCTGATATGGAATGGTACAGAACAGCAATTTGACAAGTACTTTTTGAAACTAAACAACTTTAACATAGGTCTGGCATTCACATGCACTAGAAATCGAAATGAAATTTAACTTTTGGATACCAAAATCTATATAGAAAATGACCAACTTCAATCTACACTATACCGGAAGCAAACAGCCACAAATAGTATATTACATGACACAAGTTTCCACCAAAAAGCCCTCCTAGAAAGCATCCCTTGCGGAGAAATGATCCGAATGAAACGCAACTGTTCTAAGAAGGAAGATGCGGAGGAACAAAATAGATGACACTATGAAAAGATTAAGAACTAGAGGATATCACGAAACAACACAAAAAAATGTAAGAAACGGGCAGAAAAGAAAACAAGAGAAGAAACATTGATTCAAAAAGTCAAAGAAAAATCGCAACAGGAACAACAAGCACCAAGATTCATTACAACATACAGCAAGGAGAGTAACATCATTACAAATAAAATCAAGAAGTACTGGCATCTGATATCTGGGGATCCAGATATTGGCAAACTGCTAGGATCACACCCGAATGTCACCCTTAGAAAAGCAAGATCATTAAAAGATATACTAGTGCACAGTCACTTTCAAGAGAAACCATCTACGAATTGGCTAACAAATCAACAAAAGGGATTCAAAAAGTGCAACGTATGCAAAGCCTGCAAAATGGGCAGGAATATGAAAACAATACAGGAACCGAATGGGAATGTGATCACAATTGAACAAAATATCTCCTGCACATCGCAATTTGTTGTATGTGTAATAGAATGTAACTGTGGCATGAAATACATAGGCAGCACAACCTGCATGGTAAAAAAATGTGTCTTAGAACACATTTGTGCTGTCAAAAATGGAAATATGGCCCATGCTACAGCTAAACATTTACATCAATGCCAAAAGGGGAACTGGAAAGCAATGACGTATTATGGAATACACATGATCCCCCCAGGAGAACGAGGAGGGGACCGAATTAAGAAATTACGCCAGATTGAATCCAAATACATTGTTCAACTCAGATCTAAGTTCCCCAGAGGAATGCATTTCGATGAGGAACTTTATGTACACCTTGGATAAAATAGAAACAATAAGTAACATACTGGCAGGAACCTGAAGAACTAAGTGCTTCTATAATGAACATTGGGGTACTAAACCCAGAAACAAAGAGAAGTTCAAATGGCACAATGAACAATTGGGTACTATACCAAGAACTGTAAATATGTACAATATGTAATGTACCAAAATGAATAGGGCAACACCCAATATAAAACGAGCTGCACTAACGCTTAAACGTGTATAAATAGTGAAAGAGTACAGACTGTCACTGTGTAATATACTGCGAGTTTGCAATACGTGAGTACCTTATAAAAAGTACTAAAAAAGTTCATAAGTTATGAAAGATAATGTAAATCACCATAAGAATACCCCTCGCACACCAAATGTCCTTTTGTAAATATGTATTTATGAGCTTAAATAATACTATGTGTGATTTTTCTAGCACGTTATTTGTAAAGTCTGCTTTTCATTTCTATGAATTGTTGGGGAGTGATTTGAATGGAGCCATGTGGTATTTAAGGGCGTGGTTTCCCTAAACATGTCATGTGTTCAAGGCCGGGGCAACTTGGTTGAAACGCGTCACGTTGGAGGAGAATAAAATTGCACTTTAAGAACTTACCTTTTGTTGCGGTCCGTTCCTGTTTGAGAAGCGCTGGGTGGGGTCTTGCCCTACTTCGTGCTCTCCAAGGGCTTGGTTGTCCTTGATTAAAAACGCTGTTGCTGTCGGCGTTTCAAAGGACCCTCTTCCCGTTCAGAGCCGGAATTGTGGCAGCTGACATCACGTTTTGCGATTTATGATTCGACCCGGAAGTGGTACGAATTCCTGGCTCCCCGCATATTGGCAATTAAGAGGCTTGTGAGCCGGTGTGTGAGAGCGGTGAGCCGTGCAAGGACCGAGGCGGCTTCTCGGCGTCAGGGGACTCCGGGACTCGTTATGTTCTGCTTTCAGGTGAGCTGCTCCCTGCCCGTACGGAGCACTAATTTGCAATTTAAAAATAGCGAGTGCGAAGATTGGAAGATAGCTGTGAATCTCTGGCGAAGTGGCTCGTCTGGGCTCAGGTGTTGTCTAAAAGAGGGATTCTTTCAGCCTTATAAAAACTGTGCATAATTTGAATTCCTGAAATTGCGCAATGGCGTCAACAACAGACGTGCTGAGAAGCCGCGACGAACGTGTGGATGCGATGTTTGCCGACATGCCCGTGGTAACTAGCACCGGTCACAGAACAAGGCGCAAACAACAGAGCAAAGGGATGTCAAAAGTTTGCTTAAAAAATTAGAAAAACAGCAGCGTAATGAGCTAACCAAATGGTGGGAGCGAAAATCTCTTGAAAAGTATATAGAGGCGGGGAGAGTGCTGAGGGGCTTACGAGTGCTAATAGCCCCTTCTTTTGAAAATCCTAATCCCCTTATGTTAAAGGAATGGGCCACGAATAACTTGGAAGCCTCCATAAATATGGTCTGCATGTTGGTGAATGTTGGTGAAATATGCAGAAATTGATCGCGATGAGATTGTGGCTCAAATTGATTTATAGATTGCAGAATTGGATGCTCTGGACCAGAAGGATCTTGTCAAAAAAGGCACAGACGAGATTCAAAAACGTCTGGATAAACATGAGAATGTGATAATGAACAGAAAGATTACAAAGTTTGCGCGTGATAAGCGCGACTACGAGACTGGTTGTATTTTCACATTCGCTAAACGGTTTGATACAGTGAAGAAGTTGGAGATTAATAAGAACCAGCCACCTTTAATCTCTATCAATCAGGGTACCGGTGCAGCATCCGTTTCTGGGGAGAGTTGTCTTTCAGGCAGTGTGGAATCCAACCCTAATAATCAGCCACTTCCAATGGTTCATGAGCCCCCGAGTTTTAGTCCCTCTGAAGAGTTGGGGTTTATAATAGAGGACCGTCCGAAAACACTCAGGCCGAGAATACCCCGTGTACAAACCCAACCTCAAAATGCCGCCAGAGAAACAAGCAATGCAAAGAAAGGCGGAAAGCCCGGCGGTTTCAACAAAAGAAACTAAAAGCTAAGGAGGGTAACACAGAAGCAGTTAACACAGCAGCTGCTAATACTGTTCTCAATATGACGGAGCTAGAATTAAATACTGCAGAACTTCAATTACTGGCTTTGGGACTTTCTTTCTGTCCAAAAAATAATTTTAAATATGTTCAGTCTCTAATTGACGTCTTTAAATTCATTAGAAAGCTAAAGTTGGTAAAATTCCATAAATTGAAAAAAAAAAATATTCTAGAGCTTCAGTTGTTGATGCAGCAAATCAACCTAGTGCTGTGTTTCAGATTTTGATGTTCCTATACTAAGAACTGTGAATGAATTGGCTGAAGTGAATGATATTGGACCCCTTAGCACTCAGGAGGATCTAATAGGTATGGGCATTACCACTATCAAGGCTGCCTCGACCCATTTCCGTTCCGTCCTCTACTTTTATGCCCATCATGGCTAGAGATGCAATTGATGTATTTGGTTATTGTGTTGTTGATGATCTTAAGAACCTTCATAGAACATGTCTGTCTAAAAACCAACATAGACAATACAGAGAACAACAATATTCACGCCTTATGGATAAAATTAACAGTAATAAAAACATTATTGTTAACAAAGCTGATAAAGGCGGAAATATTGTGCTCTGGCCGCGTGATGCATATATGGAGGAGGCTAAAAAACAGCTGAGTGACGCTAGGTGTTACAAGTTGGTAGCTTTTCCCATTTTGCTCAAAATCAAAGAACAGATTCTTAAAGAACTCTCACAGTGGAAGAGGGAGTGTTTAATTAATAAGGATTAATTCAATTTTTTGAAAACTGAGTTCCCTATCACTCCCACGTTATACCTTTTGCCAAAGGTGCATAAACAAGTCACCCCAGTTCCAGGGCTCCCAATAATTTCTGCCCAAGGTAGCTTATTGGAGGCTATGTCCAAATATGTTGATTTTTTTCTCCATGATTATGTTACTAACCTTCCTTCGTTTATCAGAGACACAGGCCATTTCCTGGAAAAATTGAAAGAGGTCAAATCGGAAGATGATTATCACTTTTTAGTGATGGACATCTGTTCATTATATGCCAGTATTGACCACCAGACTGGTTTGAATGCAATTGGCCATTTCTTATCTGACAGGAATGTTTGTTACAATGAGCACACTAAAATGCTGCTGCGTATGACAGAACTTTGTCTAACTTATAACTTCTTTATTTTTAATAAGGAATTACATCAGCAGCTACGAGGTGTTACGATGGGGGCATGCTTCTCCCCTAGCTATGCATGCTTGCACGTAGGCTGGTGGGAGAAGCACGTCCTGGCCCAGACTTTCGTACCTGAGGTCTCTGATCACGTCATCCGATGGTGGAGATTCATCAATGACGTTTGTGTTGTATGGAAGGGCTCCAAAGAATCAGCTTTGAAGTTTGTTAATAAGATCAATGTGAACTCATTAAATCTTGAGTTCACTGCTCAAATTAGTAACATAAAAGTCGAATTTTTAGATGTTGAAATCTATATAGAAGAGAATATTATCTGTATTGAAGACGGCTGGAATGCCAGAAACCAGTCCTCGGAAGCTTGTTTCCGGTCCAGGGAAGGCATGGCTTGGCAGTTCGGGCTGGACTGTTCCCATGAGGCACAGGGTCAGATTGATTTGCATATGGCCATGTCTGAACTGGGGTGGTGTGGAGTGCAAAAAAACGATGGATTTGGGCCCAGATCTCTGTACTGGGGTGAATGTATGACATTGTTCTGCATTCTGTCCATCAACTGTGGTTTTTGCATTTGTCACCCCGAGTGGGATGGGTATGCTCAGAGGTGAGTCCCATGCTCTCCACACCACTGGATTCAAGCAAGCCGGGCTGAAGACGGCTGGAATGCCAGAAACCGGTCCTCGGAAGCTTATTTCCGGTCCAGGGAAGCAATGGCTTGGCAGTTCGGGCTGGACTGTTCCCATGAGGCACAGGGTCAGACTGATTTGCATATCGCCATGTCTGAACTGGGGTGGTGTGGAGTGCAAAAAAACAATGGATTTGGGCCCAGATCTCTGTACTGGGGCGAATGTATGACATTGTTCTGCATTCTGTCCATCAACTTTGGTTTTTGCATTTGCCACCCCGAGTGGGATGGGTATGCTCAGACGTGAGTCCCATGCTCTCCACACCACTGGATTCAAGCAAGCCGGACTGAAGACGGCTGGAATGCCAGAAACCGGTCCTCGGAAGCTTGTTTCCGGTCCAGGGAAGGCATGGCTTGGCAGTTCGGGCTGGACTGTTCCCATGAGGCACAGGGTCAGACTAATTTGCATATGGCCATGTCTGAACTGGGGTGGTGTGGAGTGCAAAAAAACGATGGATTTGGGCCCAGATCTCTGTACTGGGGTGAATGTATGACATTGTTTTGCATTCTGTCCATCAACTGTGGTTTTTGCATTTGTCACCCCAAGTGGGATGGGTATGCTCAGACGTGAGTCCCATGCTCTCCACACCACTGGATTCAAGCAAGCCGGGCTGAAGACGGCTGGAATGCCAGAAACCGGTCCTCGGAAGCTTGTTTCCGGTCCAGGGAAGGCAGGGCTTGGCAGTTCGGGTTGGACTGTTCCCATGCGGCACAGGGTCAGACTGATTTGCATATGGCCATGTCTGAACTGGGGTGGTGTGGAGTGCAAAAAAACAATGGATTTGGGCCCAGATCACTCTACTGGGGTGAATGTATGACATTATTCTGCATTCTGTCCATCAACTGTGGTTTTTGCATTTGTCACCCCGAGCAGGATGGGTATGCTCAGACGTGAGTCCCATGCTCTCCACACCACTGAATTCAAGCAAGCCGGGCTGAAGACGGCTGGAATGCCAGAAACCGGTCCTCGGAAGCTTGTTTCCGGTCCAGGGAAGGCATGGCTTGGCAGTTCGGGCTGGACTGTTCCCATGAGGCACAGGGTCAGACTAATTTGCATATGGCCATGTCTGAACTGGGGTGGTGTGGAGTGCAAAAAAACGATGGATTTGGGCCCAGATCTCTGTACTGGGGTGAATGTATGACATTGTTTTGCATTCTGTCCATCAACTGTGGTTTTTGCATTTGTCACCCCAAGTGGGATGGGTATGCTCAGACGTGAGTCCCATGCTCTCCACACCACTGGATTCAAGCAAGCCGGGCTGAAGACGCCTGGAATGCCAGAAACCGGTCTCCGGAAGCTTGTTTCGGGTCCAGGGAATGCATGGTTTGGCAGTTCGGGCTGGACTGTTCCCATGAGGCACAGGGTCAGACTGATTTGCATATGGCCATGTCTGAACTGGGGTGGTGTGGAGTGCAAAAAAACGATGGATTTGGGCCCAGATCACTCTACTGGGGTGAATGTATGACATTATTCTGCATTCTGTCCATCAACTGTGGTTTTTGCATTTGTCACCCCGAGTGGGATGGGTATGCTCAGACGTGAGTCCCATGCTCCCCACACCACTGAATTCAAGCAAGCCGGGCTGAAGACGGCTGGAATGCCAGAAACCGGTCCTCGGAAGCTTGTTTCCGATCCAGGGAAGGCATGGCTTGGCAGTTCGGGCTGGACTGTTCCCATGAGGCACAGGGTCAGACTGATTTGCATATGGCCATGTCTGAACTGGGGTGGTGTGGAGTGCAAAAAAACGATGGATTTGGGCCCAGATCTCTGTACTGGGGTGAATGTATGACATTGTTCTGCATTCTGTCCATCAACTGTGGTTTTTGGAAAAATCACATCTGAAAATTCTATACTCCATGCCAGTAGCGCTCATCCTAAGCACCTTATTAAAAGTATCCCCTACGGGGAGTTTTTACGAATTCAGAGAATCTGCAGCAGAAAAGATGACTTGGATATTTGTCTCACTGAGTCTATGGATAGGTTTCTTGCCAGAGGGTATGACCCTAGGATTTACAAACTGCATTGGCTAAGATGAAGAAAGCGAAAGTATCGGATGATGCGCTAAACATAGACGAGACGATGAAAAAAACAGTTGTCTCAACTAAACCTGTGGTGAGACTCATTACTACGTTCAGTAGCCAAGATAGAGAAATAAGAAAAATTGTCAGTAAACATTGGCCAATTTTAAGAACGGATTTGACATTAGCTCCCGAACTTACAGCACAGCCAACAATTACTTTCAGGAGAGCACCCTCTATGGGGGATGCGTTGGTTAGAACAAGCCCTGCGACAGTTAACCCTGTGAACTGGCTAACGAATAAGAAAGGCTTTTTCAAGTGCAGTTCATGCAGTGCATGTAAATTTCGGATTAATAAACAGACCTTTGTCGATCCGTTCTCTCATATGTCTAATCAAATTGCAGGCTATTTTACATGTAAAACTGAGTTTGCAGTTTATATTCTTGAATGTAATTGCCAGCTCTCCAATGTCGGCAGTACTAAACTTCCTGTGTTCAATCGTATTTTGCAGCACTTGCGGGCAATCGTAAATTCGGACCCTTCCTATCCGGTTGCCCGACATTTTAAACTAGTGCATCAAAACAATCTTCAGGATTTGAAATACTATGTTATTGACCCCGTTCCCAAATCCATAAGGGGTGGGAATCGGGAGAAAAAATTACGTCAACTTGAAAGTCAATACATTGTACGGTTGAATACTAAAATGCTGAACGGTCTTAATACTGGGGAGGATCTGGTAAATTTCCTTTAAGTGTTATATTTAGTCTGCTTCTTAAACATGAATTAGGAAATATGTTGGCCATTATGATGACAAACAAACTCTCTTTGGCAATGTTGCAGATAATATGAAATTGGATATATAAATTTGAGGTTCTTAACATCTGTGTGTGTATATATATTAATGATGAATTTTAGGTATCATGACGAGGTATTTATTGTATTTTAATTGGTCTTATGAATTTCACCTCATATTGTAGAGTTTTATTGGTTTAACTAGGTTCTTAGTTTTACTAGTAGTTTTCTCTTGAAAGGGTGTAATTAATTCTCCAATTATAACTAAACTATCGTAACCTTTGTTTTCAAATATGATTATTGCACTATAGATTTTAAAACGTTGCTTATGATCTGCTTAATAATTTCTAAAGATTTCTAAGACTGCATAAAAATTATGACATCCTGTTTTGCTGCTTTGCTATAGATTCGCATCCGTTAACATGATTTTAATTAGATTTTTGACAAGTATTGGAGTAATCTATTTGTACTTTGTCATTACGCTTGGGTGTACCTTAATTTTGGCTCTTTTTCTCCCCTTAAGAAATTCAGAAATATGAGATATTTACTTGCTGCTATTATTGTCAATATGGGCACTAGCCCTGGACTTGTCATTGTATTTATGAGCTTAAATAATACTGTGTGTGATTTTTCTAGCACGTTATTTGTAAAGTCTGCTTTTCATTTCTATGAATTGTTGGGGAGTGATTTGAATGGAGCCATGTGGTATTTAAGGGCGTGGTTTCTCTAAGCATGTCATGTGATCAAAGCCGGGGCAACCTGGTTGAAACGCGTCATGTTGAAGGAGAATAAAATTGCACTTTAAAAATTTCCTTTTGTTGCGGTCCGTTCCTGAGTGAGAAGCGCTGCCTGGAGTCTTGCCCTACTTCCTGCTCTCCAAGGACATTCTATTTGGAATAACTTTGGTGCCGGTTGATGAATCTTTGCGAAATTTTCAAAACGTACTGTCAGCTCTGGTCCACTCCTGTCCTGAAAGTTTCATGGTGATTCGTCAAGCGGGGGCCGAGAAAAATGGGGGTCCAAAAACACATTTTTCCCATGCAATTTCCCATAGGACCTTTAGCCACAGCTACAGCTCGAAATGCTGAACGGAATTACACCAAATTTGGCAAAGATGTAGTCCTCGGTTCAGACCTGTGCCTTTTGTTTAAATAGTGTCAATCTGTTCAGTAGTTCCTGAGAAAATGACAGTTAAAACCATTTATATATCTATGGACGCGGTCGATCCGCGGACTATGAGCGTACCGTGAGTGTATTGTATGTGCAATCTTTCGATCACGTGCTGAATGCTAATTGGCTGTCAAGTTGTTGTCAACATTCGAAACCAGGAACTGTTAGCAGCCATTTTGTGACTCGGTAGAAGCGAGGCTGAAGAAGTCAGTGGAATATGTGTGCAAAATGTAGAAATGGGGCAAGGTAGAAATGCTTTTACCCTCTAGACCTGCTTAGGGGGTCCCAGAAGGACCCCCAGTGCCCACAATTGTTTTATTCAAAAATAAAAAAGACCCGGCAGGTGCGAGCAGGGTGCGCGGACTCTGGCGTAAAAAAATAAAACAAAATTAAAATGGAGCTTTTTTATAATTAGCCCCCGGGGGCTAAATACCAGGGGCAAAATTATGAAATTTTATGGGAGGCCCAGAGGGGCCTCCCAGCCCCGTGGATCGTCACCCCTTGGGGCTACAAAAAAAATGGTGGGGGAAGGGGTCCAAGGTCCCCAAAGCCGTGGGATTATTATTGTGGGAGAGGGACTGCGTGGCCCCCCTCCTGGAGCACTTGAGGGTCCAGTCACCCCCCAGGGCTGCAAAAAATGGTTGGGGGACTGTAAGGATTCCAAAGCCCCGGGAACCACCACTCCCCGGGGCTTTATGTATTGTGGGAGGACCGGTACCTGCAGTGCCCGGGGTGTCCGTCCCACCCTCCCATAGCAAGGAAATCTATTCTCTCTTTCAAAATGTAAATCAGATTGCTTTTTCACATGGGGAGCTGCATGTTAGTAGCTCCCCATGTGGAAAAGCAATGCGGGCTCCCAAACGCGTAGAAGTTGTGCACCAAAGGTGCTGGAGTTGTGCACCCTACAGATTATGAGTCGTGCATCCAGCGCATGCACACCAGGGGGCCGCACTGAGTGCTGCACTGGGTACCGTAAAAAAATAGCCCATACCAGTAATTTCTAATATCCCCGGGGACCCTAAAAAAAGTGTTGGGGGCCGTGGGGGGAGCCACAATGCCCCCGCGGTCCCGCCGGCTCCCCTCGTCCTTCGAGAGCCGGCATTGCTTTTCCACATGGGGAGATGCGAACTTGCATGTGGAAAAGCAATCTGGTTTACTATGAAAAAGAAAGGAGTTAAAGGAGAAGAAGACATGCACTTTCACGGTCAACCTGGACGAACAGAAAGTGACGAGAGATGATTTCCGACATGTTTAGCCTTGAGATCCTGGTTAATCATTAAATGGGGTCTGGCAGATAAGGCGTACTTATTCTGCAAAAAGCCTTTCGGGGTCTTGCGAAAGCAAGTTATCCTCAATAATTTGCATCGCACTACACTTGTTATGCAAATCTCGCACATGTTGTTTTTAACTTTGCAAGTGAAGTAAGGAGCGGCAGACAGTGGTGAAACATAAGTCATGTGATTGAGCGCTAATGCAGCGATAATGTTAACGTCGTGACTGATAATTTTCCTCTTACTTTTTAAAGATTGTTGATTATACTTCACCTCGTAAATTTTATTTAATCAAATACGCGAGTGTTTTATTCCAAAGCGTTCTTTTAAACTACCATTTTTTATTGTTATTATTTATTGTAAGTGCCTCCCACTGCGTGTACTTGCAAAGTCATCTGATTTGCTCGTATGTTAAAAACAGAAACTTTCTACACCTCTTTTTCATGAGTTGAGAAGCATTGTAAGAAGATGTATTACCGACCAATCCCTTTCCTTGCGCACCTTTTCAAAAACATTTGATTGTGTGGTTAACTCTACCTTCCTGATTCTAATGTTGATTGGCTTGTTTTTTCTATGTGACGTTACGATACCCTCACCATGTACGTAGCCCATTTTGTGACGCACTTTATTTTACAATGCGTTTCAAAAACTAGTTGTGGTAGGGTGTTTTTAACTTAAACTGTGTACCCTACTTATTGTGCTGACTTTTCTCCTTTAGCGTGGAGTGCTTTGTCCTTTCATTAAATGTATAATTCTTCAAAGAATCCTTGAAAGAAAAATGCACAAGTTTTCAAAATATTTTTACTGAGTCTTTTATATTCATCAAATGGGTGAAATGCAAAATCTTTTTTTCATTTCTTGGTATCACGCGTTGGACCACATTTTTTAAATGTTATCATAAGCACTCATTCCTTAAGTTTACATTATATAAGTGTTGCCCCATCATCTTTATTTTAATGTTAGAGCTTTTTTTACTTTCAGATAAAGTAGAATAGAAGTGCTATGACAAACACTCCCTCACTACTTCATCTTTCTTTTTTATGTACATTTCATGTCAATATTACATTTTAAATCATTTAAAAAAATGTAAAGCATTAACATTAACATTTGAAGACACACTTATATATATTTTTTTAAATAGTGCTTGAGAAGATAATCCTCCTGTTCTTCACGAGTGAAATTTGGTAAAAGCACTATTCAATATACATCCTTTTATTCTATTTTCACTGTAGAAGCTAAAGAGTATTTTCCTTTGTTGAAAAGTATTTCCTTTTTGCGTCGATAGTGTATTTATAGTACATTTTTCAATCATTAAGAAATACTTGCATACTAAACTTTTTTTGTTTATTATTCTCTGAACTCCTCTGTTGAAAGTCATCCAACTCCACTGGAAGAATCATAAAGTTGAATGTAAATTAAAATATACATTAACAATATGATCCGTCTATGGAAATATAAAATAAACTCAAGATGATACCATTGTTCCTAATCATTACCTTGTATGTAGTAATTCCTTAATTAACCTATATTTCTTGTAATGGTTCTTTCGTCAACTCGTTATTATATTCCATTTCAACTTAAACATAGTACATTTTATAATCATTTAAATGTTTTTGCTGTCTTTTTTAAAAATATCAAACATATACCTATTTACATAATTTACCTCTGTTCTATATTCTTTCCTTCCTCCATCGAAATTCATCCAACTCCTCTGTAGGAGACATAATGTTTTATGTATTTTTAAATATACATTAACAATATGTTCCCTCTGAGGAAATGAAAGATATTCTCAAGATACTTCTGCAGCCCCGAATCATTACCTTGCTCGTAGTTTCTTCGCCCGTATTGATTCTCTGATATGAAACTAATCATCCCAAGGTGTGGTTTATATACTTTTCAGTTACTTAACAGTCTATGGGATCAATTTATTGCTCCTCCCACTTTTAACTCACGTTTTTCAGTTGAGAGGTGTTCTCATTTCCACTGTTTTAGTATGTCAGGTGTTTATGTAAATGTGCCTCTTTTCATACTTTTTACCTTTCGTATAATTTCTAAAATGCTTTATTTAAACTCGTTTTTCTTATTAAAGAATTTCTATAGGTTACTTTTTTTAATACGAGTATTAACATTCCTTCCCCTTTTTTTCAAACTTATTATTCTAGTAACTTCCCTTTTTTTAAACTTTTTTTTTATTATTCTTCATTACCCTAAACCTCTATTTTCCCTGCATCCCGTGCTAGAGATACTCTCTATGAAACTTTGAGCATTCTAATTTATATCCGAGTATTAATTTATTTAATGCCATTACTCCGAGTTTTAAGACATTTATTTATCTAATATTTTTTAACTTTCTTTATACACTGCAAGGGATACTGTTATTTGTCTATAATCACACTGTGAATCAGTGTCCATTTGGGAAAATTGAGAGACAATGATTTGGTTGGTTGATGTGTTTGCAGACACATAAGTACATGTACTGTTGTAGTGAGTTAGGTTTTAGGGCATGTAGTGCTTGAAACTCCTATGCACTATGCATGTAGTAGTCTAACGACCTTCACACTTGTGTTTCAGGCCTACAATTCCCCAGTTAATATCCTTACACTCCAGAAAACACTCTGTGACTGCTTTTACAATCTCATAGTGACTCTTTCAGTAGCATGTAGTAATCCTTTCAGTTATTATTTGCCTAGAATCACCTTGTGAATCAGTGTACATTTGGGAAAATTGAGAGACAATGATTTGGTTGGTTGATGTGTTTGCAGTTACATAAGTATACATACTCTTCCAGTAAGCCAGACTTTAGGGCATGCGGTGCTTCAAACTTCTATGCATTATGTATGTAGTGGTGTAACCACTTTCACATTTGTGCTTCAGGCCTACAATTCCCGAGTCGCTAGCCATATACTCCAGCAAACACAGTGTGACTGCTGTTGCAATCCCATAGTGACTATTTCAGTACCATGTACTAATTCATTCACTAAAGTAAAAGTCCACCAATTAAGAATACACTCAGTCTTTCCTTATATTACTGTAATCATTCAGTCAGTAAGCATGTACTCATGCAGTGAGCCAGGCTTTAGGGAATGGAGTGCTTTAAAGTGCCATGCATTATGCATGTAATGGTGTAATGACCTTCACATTTGTGCTTCAGGACTACAATTCCCCACTTACTATCCATACCAGGGGTCTCCAACCAGTAGCTCGTGAGCTACTGGGAGCTTACCAGCTCCCTGAAAGTAGCTCTCAGAGGTGAAGCCAAACCAAGCCAATTTCAGACATTCTGTGTATATTAAAGAAGGCAGCACTGCTCATTTCACTACCCTTAAGAGTTATAGACAGCCAAACCAATTGAGTTGAAAACACTCAAACACACACTGCGATGGCGTATCAATCAATCAATCAGGGATGTATAGAGCACACTACTCACATGTGAGGGTCTCCAGGCACTGGGGGAGTGTGTGGTGGGGGTTTGTGCAACTTTGCTTATTCGAAAAGCCTGGTCTTATGGCTCTTCCTGAATGCTTTCAGTGTGGGGCTTCATCTGATGCTGAGGGGGAGTCCATTTCAGGTCTTGGCCATGATGTAGGAGAAGGGTGTGCCACTTTTCTTGTTCTGTGGATGCAAAGGATTTCGGCCAAGGCCTGGTCAGCGGAGTGGAGGTTTCTTTTGGGGGTGTAGAGGGAGATTGAGGTATTGGAGTTTGGTGTTGTGGAGGGCTTTATAGGTGTGTGTGAGCAGCTTGAAGGTTACTCTTTTTTCGACGAGGAGCAAGTGGAGTGCTTGTTTATGCTGGGTAATGTGGTCTTGTCGTGGGATGCTGAGGATGAGTCTGGCTGCGGTGTTCTGGACAGTCTGAAGTTTGTGGAGTAGAGATTTGTTGATTGATTCCGGCATAGAGGGCGTTACCGTAGTCCAGCCTACTGGTGATGAGTGCATGGGTGATGGTCTTCTTTGATTCAGGGGTGGGTCCATTTGAAGGTCTTGCTTAGTATGTGGAGGTTGTTGAAGCATGTGGAAGCTACAGCGTTGTGAAACATGTTTATCCACTTTAAATCTGAGTCGGGGAGACTTACTGCTGTGGTAATCTCATTTGTGGCACACTGCATGTGATGATTTGATTTACTTGATTACAAGCATTTAATATTGATAAACGTTTTCCTAGCATTCTGCTGATAACTTCACCTGGAACTTTTTGGTGGCTACTACTGATAATTGTGCTTAGGGTGGTCATAATGTAATGTTAATACATACCCCCAACACAACCCCTACACTTCACAAACCCCACTACACTACCCTAAACCCTAAAACCCTACCCCCAGCACGACCTCCTACACTACACAAACACCACATGCCTGCAGTTTAAGCAGCAGTGCAGAGGGAAGCACAGACTTCCAACATATTATGTACATATGTTGCATCCCTGTACTTCGGAAGTAGCTTAGCACGTTGTAGCTAAAGAGCTTACAGTGTCATGCTACAGCACTTCCTTATAGTTCTGCAGTTATACATTCACCATATACCACAAATGCATTCTTTAGTCAATTTTGCAGTACGTATACATTTAAGTAAACTTTCACACACTAGCATATAAATGTAGCTCTTTTTTTAACCAGAGTAGTTTTTGATTTTTTGAATGTTTTTTTCTTTTTTGGGGTTTTTTTTAAAAGAAAAAAAAATCAACAGGACGAACAAAACCATATACTTTGAGGGAATAAAAAAAAAACTAGCATCAATGGTTATCAATTGCTCTACAAACTAGCTGTACTGATTGCTCCCCATAACAAATGTAACTATTGCACTTCACGCAGGACGTAGGTCCGGTGGTGATGTTGAAGGTGATGCCCCAGAGGTACTTCCTATTGCCGGTGGTGGAGGTACATTTTGGTGCACTCTTCTACATTCTTCGTGAGCATAGTTCTCAGGATGCATGGATTGGAGGTGCTTGCGCATGCTAGCAGTGCCACAGGAGTATTTCTTGTTTGGATCTCCTCTGGACAATACTGCCTGGCAAATCTTGCATGTTACTTTGGTAGCATTACATTTCTTTTGCCCCCTCCAGAAAAGTAAAACATTTCCATACGATGGATGTGTATCTTTTGGGAGAGGGAGGTTCTGGTAGAAATTGTTTAGCAACAAAATCATCAGAAACAGGCGATTCTTGCAGTGGCCATTTTTGTCTCCAAAGAAGGAATTAAGGTTTACAAGAAGAAAAAGTGACGTTCTGTGACGCGGGGGACCCCGACGAGGGCCCCCCTGGTATGCCTAGTAATGTGTCTACCTTTTCTTCCCAGCATACAGAGGCGTGGAACACCCCCGACGTCGTATCGAGACGACCTGAAGCAGTGCACCTACGGGACTACACCTTTAAGGGGGCGGAGTCGGATTGGCGCCACACCCTCCCTGACGACGTAAAGCCCATCCCGGAGTCCAGCCAGGTGTGCAAGACACCCGGAGGCGGAGTTGGAGGTTGGTGGAGCGAGTGGAGAGACAGCGGAGCGGAGTGGACGGAGGAGGAAGACGACGAGCGGAGGACGGAGGAAGATCGGAAGACGGAGGAAGATCGGAGGACGGAGGACGAGGAGGACGGAGAAAGTAGGACGGAGGTGGAGGAGGAACAGCACGGTCATCCCAGGCACGGCGGGGACAGCGGAGAGAGACCAGGAAGGTGGAGCCGGACGGAACCTGAGGCGAGGCCGAGCTACAGGACGACGCTAACAGCGAAGGCGGCGGCCGGACCAGACAACGAACCTGAGGTTGACTACCGCGGGAAGCCAGGGGGCTCTGCGGGACGCGCATCGCCCAGCCACACTAACACGGAAGTGTGGCTCACCCAGGTACGGTCCGATAACACAGCGTGGGGAGGTGGTAGACGAGGGAAGCCCTCATAACAAAAAGAACACCCCTGCACACCCTTGATGGTTTTCACAAGGGTTCACGTCCCACAGTCAGGTTTGAAGGTTGCACGTGTGATTCCCCTCACTCCCTTCCCTGAGAGACGTTTTGCCCAGCACCTTTACTGAGACGGACCTTTCTCTTTCCTTTTTCCCTGGTGTACCGGCGCACAGAGACCAGCGAGACGGCGGGAAAAAGGCCTACGACTCCCAGGAGACCTTGGGACAAACGAGCAACAGGAGGAAGATCCAGGACGGAGGAGGCGGACCCGCCCCTACCTTTTTATAGAGTGCCTATTCGCAAACGTCGATTGTACAAAGCAATAAAACCTGCATTACCCAGACAGCCCGTGTGTGCGAATCTTTTCGAGAACCCCGCAGTACAGACACAACCCTCATCCGAAGTTTCACAAGTGGTGGAGAATGCGGGCAGTGTAACAGTGAGCAACATCGAGGACACAACGATGGATGCGATCCTGCAAGCCCTCGTGAAGGGACAAGAACAGCTGGCATGGGCAGTCGAGCAGCAGCTCGCCGCAGCCCAATTGGACCGGGATACCTTCCGAAGTTCTGTAGTACAACAACTGGAAGGAATGAGGGTTACGGGAGATCCCGCCACTGTCACCATCCGTGAGACCAGGGCTCCTCCTACACCCGCGGGCATTTCCTTACAAAAATATGTCACGGG
Organism: Lissotriton vulgaris; assembly: GCF_964263255.1. Classification (NCBI taxonomy): domain Eukaryota; kingdom Metazoa; phylum Chordata; class Amphibia; order Caudata; family Salamandridae; genus Lissotriton; species Lissotriton vulgaris. The sequence goes on from NC_141700.1 coordinate 366,045,874, forward strand.
GGAAGACCCAGACGCCTTCCTAACGAATTTTGAAAGGGTGGCCCTAGCTTGTGGGTGGCCTATGGACAAGTGGCCGTTTTTCTTGGCACCATTGTTGAGTGGAGAGGCCCAGGCAGCCTATCAGGTAGCGAACAGCAATGGCACCACCCCTTATGCCCAGATAAAGACTGTGATTTTGGATCACCTCGGCTTAGATTCAGAAGCCTATAGGGTTCGGTTCCGCAAGGAGAGGGGACAAGCCGGAGATAACCCCAAAACCTTGTTCTTTAGACTAAAAACCGCAGCGGATAAGTGGCTTACGCCAACTACGAGCTCCAAAGACCAAATCATGGACAAAATATACCTCGAACAGTATCTGGAAGCCCTTCCCTATGGGACACAGCGGTGGCTACGCCAACATTCTAACCTGAACACGGCGCAGGCCATGGAGATGGCCACCACCTATGCCCGGGCCCAACCCCGTCTTCACAATGCGGAACCAGACAGACCAAGCAAGGGACCGCCAAGACCCGAACGCCGAGTGAGGGCTCAACCAGGACCCCTCCCTCCTCTTCCCCGTCCATCGGCTGTCGAACACCCCCCTTTTCGGGGCCCGCAGTGTTTCGACTGTGGACAGTGGGGCCACATAGCCCGTATGTGCCCCCAGAAAAGAACCCACGAAGAACCAATGGACGTTAATTATCTCCCAAAGGCGGTGTTATATTCGGCTGAACTAGGAGGCTCCTTCCATGTGAGTGTTACTGTTAATGGGGTGGTGGTCAGGGCCCTCCTTGATTCCGGCTGTAAGCAATCAGTCATCCAAGGGATTTATGTGACGCCAATACAGTTAGTACCGGAGAACAGTGTATATATTAAATGCGTACACGGGGATGTGAAAGAGTACCCGGTGGCTAACATTCCCCTAGGTCTAGAGGGGATGGAAAAGATGGTAGTGAAAGTGGGAGTAATGGATACCCTACCCGAACCTTTGATCCTGGGCACCGATAATCCGAACTTCCTGAACCTCTTCAGAGGCCAGTTACGCCGAGACAGTGAACAGGGAGAAACAATAAACAACTTGTTATCCACGGGCCCATGGGAAGGAGATAGGTCCTTCCGATTCGCCCAGGCCAATGACGAAACGCTCATCAATGCCTGGGAACAGGCCCATGTCGGCTTAACCAATCCTAGTCCCACCTACCCCAGTTTCGTGATTAAGGATGAACTTTTGTATAGACTAGCCTCTAAGGATGAGCCGATGCAACTGTTGGTACCAGCCTGTTTTCGCGAACAAATTATGTACTATGCACATACCCACCTACTCGCGGGACACATTGGGAGTGAGAAAACGACCCAGAACGTCCTCAGGAACTTCTACTGGCCCGGTATCTATAGTGATATAAAAAAACATTGTCAAACCTGTGACCTTTGTCAACGGAAAAATGCCCAACGACCTGCGGCAGTACCCTTACAACCTCTGCCAGTCATCGGGACCCCTTTCGAGAGAGTGGGGATGGACCTGATAGGCCCCTTAACCACCACAAAAAAAGGGTTTAGATACGCTCTCGTCATTGTGGACTACGCCACTAGATTTCCTGAGGCATTTCCTTTAAAATCGCCCACCTCCAGGAACATTGCCGACAAATTTCTTGAGTTGTTTTCTCGAGTGGGGTTCCCTAAAGAGATCCTCACGGATCAGGGGACCCCATTCATGTCCAAGGTTATGCAGGAAGTTTGTCAATTGTTAGGTTTGCACCAGATTAAGACGTCCGTGTACCACCCTCAAACGGATGGGTTAGTCGAACGATACAACAGGACATTAAAAACGGTCCTGAAAAAAATGGTGGAGGTAAACCGCTCCGACTGGGACTCCTTGTTGCCATTAGCCCTGTATGTGATAAGAGGCCAGCGACAAAGTAGCCTTGGGTGTTCATCTTTCGAGATGCTCTATGGGAGACAACCCAGGAGCTTGCTAGATATGACAAAAGATATGTGGGAAACGGAACAAGGTGGAGAAACCCGAACTCTTCTCGAATACAGTTCGACTTTGAGGAACAAATTAGGAAAGATCAGGGAACTCGCTTTTACCCACTTGGAGGACAGCCAGAAACATCAGCAGACCCACTACAATAAGGGAAAGAAGTGGAGGTCGCTAAAAATTGGTGACTGGGCCCTGGTATTACTGCCTTCAATGGCCAAAAAGTTCAGTAACGAGTGGCAAGGCCCCTATGAGGTTATCGAGACGATAGGCAAAACGACCTATCGGCTCCGTCTCACCTCCAGAAAGACCCAGATTTTTCACATAAATCTCTTAAAAAAATGGCTGGGAACGCCTCCGGTGGCAGCGAATCTGGTAACTAATCCCATGAAACCCCCCCCCTCCACGATGGATGACTTGGTTATCAGTGAGGAATTATATGACGGAGAGCAGGAGGGGCTCCGACAGGTTCTGAGGAAATACGCCCACATCTTCTCCGACCTTCCGGGTAAAACCACCTTGGCAGAGCACAGAATTGAGACGCCTCCTGGTACCGTGGTCAAGCAGCGACCGTATAGGATTCCAGAGGCTAAACGGGAAGCCATAGCGAAAGAGGTGGCAGAAATGCTCAGGTTAGGGGTAATACGGCCTTCCAGGAGTGAGTGGTCGTCCCCTATAGTTATGGTGCCTAAACCCGATGGCAGTAGCCGTTTCTGTATGGACTTCCGGGCATTAAACAAAGTATCAGCTTTCGATTCATACCCAATACCCCGGATCGATGAACTCATCGAGAAGCTCGGGGACGCCAAATATATTAGTACCCTGGACCTGACCAAGGGCTATTGGCAGGTGCCCCTGCGCGAGGAAGACAGGAGAAAAACAGCATTTGCTACTTCTGAGGGGCTGTTCGAATTTACGGTTCTGCCCTTCGGTCTACACGGGGCTCCCGCCACGTTCCAGAGACTTATGGATACGGTACTGCAGGGGCATCATCAATACTGCTCCGCATATCTTGATGACATCATCATTTTCAGTCCCTCCTGGGAGACTCACTTGCACCATCTGGATGCCGTGTTCAATTTACTCGCATCCGCGGGACTCCATGTCAACTCCAAGAAGTCCAGAATTGGGTACCACAAAGTCAAGTATTTGGGGTATCTTCTGGGGCATGGCATAATTGAACCTCAGGTTGAAAAAGTGCGGGCTATCGCGGAAACCCCGTTTCCGAAAACTCTAAAGGACATGCGTGCCTTTTTAGGCCTGGTCGGGTACTACCGACGTTTCATTCCCTCCTTTTCGGAGGTCGCGACACCCCTGACCGATACCCTTAGGAAAACGAAGACCCGCCCGGACTTCCACAACCCTACGCCGGCCATGTGGACAGCCTTTCAGACTCTTAAAAGGGCCATCACCACCAGGCCGGTTCTTACGTCCCCTGATTTCAACAAGCCCTTTGTGTTGCACACGGATGCGTCTGACTTTGGTATCGGGGCGGTGTTGTCCCAGGACACCGGGGAGGGGGGCCTTCGGCCCGTTCTTTACATCAGCCGGAAGCTGTTTCCTCGGGAGGTCAGGTACCCGACTATTGAGAAGGAGTGCCTGGCCATCAGGTGGGCGGTGGACAAGCTACGCTACTACCTAGAAGGGCGGTCTTTCCTGCTATACACGGACCATGCCCCTCTCATATGGATGGCGAGGAACATTTCGAACAACCCCCGTGTCATGCGGTGGTTCCTGGCCTTGCAGCCCTTTCGGTTCCAGGTCCGGCACCAGAAGGGTGCCGAGAACGTCCATGCGGACTTTCTTTCTCGCTATCCTCTCCCCGATCGGGAGATTCCTAGGGAGGGGATGTGTGACGCGGGGGACCCCGACGAGGGCCCCCCTGGTATGCCTAGTAATGTGTCTACCTTTTCTTCCCAGCATACAGAGGCGTGGAACACCCCCGACGTCGTATCGAGACAACCTGAAGCAGTGCACCTACGGGACTACACCTTTAAGGGGGCGGAGTCGGATTGGCGCCACACCCTCCCTGACGACGTAAAGCCCATCCCGGAGTCCAGCCAGGTGTGCAAGACACCCGGAGGCGGAGTTGGAGGTTGGTGGAGCGAGTGGAGAGACAGCGGAGCGGAGTGGACGGAGGAGGAAGACGACGAGCGGAGGACGGAGGAAGATCGGAAGACGGAGGAAGATCGGAGGACGGAGGACGAGGAGGACGGAGAAAGTAGGACGGAGGTGGAGGAGGAACAGCACGGTCATCCCAGGCACGGCGGGGACAGCGGAGAGAGATCAGGAAGGTGGAGCCGGACAGAACCTGAGGCGAGGCCGAGCTACAGGACGACGCTAACAGCGAAGGCGGCGGCGGGACCAGACAACGAACCTGAGGTTGACTACCGCGGGAAGCCAGGGGGCTCTGCGGGACGCGCATCGCCCAGCCACACTAACACGGAAGTGTGGCTCACCCAGGTACGGTCCGATAACACAGCGTGGGGAGGTGGTAGACGAGGGAAGCCCTCATAACAAAAAGAACACCCCTGCACACCCTTGATGGTTTTCACAAGGGTTCACGTCCCACAGTCAGGGTTGAAGGTTGCACGTGTGATTCCCCTCACTCCCTTCCCTGAGAGACGTTTTGCCCAGCACCTTTACTGAGACGGACCTTTCTCTTTCCTTTTTCCCTGGTGTACCGGCGCAAAGAGACCAGCGAGACGGCGGGAAAAAGGCCTACGACTCCCAGGAGACCTTGGGACAAACGAGCAACAGGAGGAAGATCCAGGACGGAGGAGGCGGACCCGCCCCTACCTTTTTATAGAGTGCCTATTCGCAAACGTCGATTGTACAAAGCAATAAAACCTGCATTACCCAGACAGCCCGTGTGTGCGAATCTTTTCGAGAACTCCGCAGTACAGACACAACCCTCATCCGAAGTTTCACACGTTCTTTTCAGGACAGGTCTTCTCCTAAGGAAGGTCTTAGAAGAGTAATTAAAATGGGTAGGTTTCTTTAATAGTTAGAACAGTAAGTGTTATAAACCAATCAAATCTCTTTTTCTTGGTCACATGGGATCCGCGTTGGGTGCGTACACGCAGCATGCACCTAGCGCGACTATGCAGAATTGCATTTAAGAGTAATATAAGTTTATTAAAACTAAAAGAATGTTATTTTTTTGCCTTAATATTTTTATTAAATACATATACATATATATATATATAGATGTTAGCAAGGGTATTCATTACCCGAAACGCGTCATGCCAGAAGTGACTTTTGAAGAGATAATAAACTTTCTTTAAACTTACGAGCTGCTTGGTGGTCCGTGATTCTGTGGTGTTACGCCAGTGAAACAGAAGCTGTGCGGATATATATATATATATATATATTTATATATATATATATATATATATATATTTATATATTTATATATTTTTTTGGGATATCCAAAAATTCGCGGAAGTGGCGCGCCCACCGTGATGAACACATAGATGACATCATGTGGAAATGCGCATGCGTGGTGTGGTGTGATACATATATGTTGCGTATGCGCTTGAAGTCACGTACGGGTCGCATAGCGATCGCGCATGAAATTACTCACCTTCTCACACCCTACGCTGATCCTGCAGAGCAATTGTAAAATGGCAGCTACGTTCCACGCAGTAGTTGAGAAAGGTGCGTTTTGCATGCGCAACTCCTCAAAAAAATTTTAACAAAGAAAAAAGAAAATATTATAAAAATATTTAAAAAGATATAAAACAATATATATATTGTTATTTTTTTTAATATTAAAAATGTGTAATGTCATCTTAAAAATAAGATATCTAAAAATAAATAGATAAAAAATGTAGTAAATCAGTATCAAAGAAATAAATATAGCAATTATTACATTTAAAAATTGTCATTGAAAAAAATCTTTCTAAATCACTGAAAAAAACATAGGTTCCAGGCAGGTTATACTAAGGAATTATCTTTTAAAAAACCTTTGAAATTCACTGAAAAAACCATAGGTTTCAGGCAGGTTATAGTTAGGAATTATCATTTAAAAAACCTTAGAAATTCACAGAAAAAAACATAGGTTTCAGGGGTGTTATAGTTAGCTGGACATTTCACTGGTACAAAACCATTGAAATTCCACTGTTATAGTTAGTTCAGCTAACTATAACTCACGCGCCTGCAATGCACTGCTGATGACGTCACATATTACATCACTCATGACATGGTCAGTGACATCACTCATGACATCACTGATGACATCTCAAATGACATCACTGATGACATCATCCTTGTGGTAGAGTGGCAGACTTCCTCTCACCCTAATATAACCTTTGATACACACACTCAAAAATAGAAACTAAGATTTTCCAAACAATGGACATACCAATACCACTTACAACACACCTATTTAGTAATTTCAATATATACACACACATCCACTCATTCACCAACAGTCCTATACAGACACTCATACATGTACTCACTCATCATATGTACTCATACACCTATACATCCTGTTACACAATGACACTCATCCATAGAGTGCATCACACACATAGTCACACATGTAAACAAAGTATCAAACATCCATTAAATAGCATGTACAGTTATACACCCACCCCAACACTTACTGGTACAGAAACTTACACATACTTACTCTCTTATACAATCATTTATAGCAACACAGACTAATTTATACAAGAACTCTACCAATCTCTCACTCTCAGATATACTCACTTATATACACCAAAACTCACATATTTTTTTGGGAAAATCTTTTTATTAACAGGATAATTGAAAACAATCATGCAGTTTAGCATGTTTGTAAGTTTCGCTTTGCTTATGTGCATATAATCGTCATGTCATTTAGAATGTAACCATTTTCATTTTATAATATTCAAAAACATTCCTAATACAACACCCCCCTCCCTTGCCCTCCCTCCCTTGGCACGTACATAATTCACATTCTTATCACTCATGGTTCCTAGCCCCTTCTATATATGCACATTTCTTGTTGTGAACCTGCTGCAACCTTACAAGGACTATACATAATTCTTTCCATATATTGTATTTGTCCCGTGCACCCAGAGGTATTCATAATGCTCGTGTCTTGGTTGAACCAAGTCTAGGAAAGGGCACTTTATTCTATGTGAGTATCGTTACACCTGGTATCCTATATCCACAGAATGGTCAGACTCTACGTCCTCTCCTGCCTCAAATGACCCCAATAACGTGTTCCAACCCAGTGATATGGGAATTTTTCTGATTCCCCTACGTTCTTCGCGCTGCAATGTTGTACTTTCAGCCTTCCCCCAGCGTACCACCTCCGCCCTCCATGTCTCAGGATCTGGTGGCCTAAGCGATTTCCACTTCATGGTTATGGTGCGTTTCGCGAGAATCAGGGCTAGATCAGTGAAACGTGTGCCTACGCTCTTCTTTCGTTCTATAGGGCCTAACCCCAATATGGTATACTCCAGTGGGGTGTATGGTTTGGCGGGGACTAGTCTGGCCAGGTCATCTTGTACTGTAGTCCAGAAGTACCCCAATTTTGGGCACGTCCACAACATGTGTACTAGTCGTGCATCCTCCGCACCGCACCGGGGACATGCATCAGTCGTGTTGGGGAACAATCTGTGTAGACGGTGGGGTGTCAGGTACGCCCTATGTAGAATCATGAGCTGTATGAATTTGAATTTTGGGTTTCTCGACACCTTCTTACTGTATTTGAGAATTCGATCCCACTCCTTGTCCCTGACTGGTCTCCCTATATCATGTTCCCATTTGTCTCGTAAAGGTTGCAATGAGATAGCCCTGTCCTCTCTTATACCGTGTGTTATCCATCTAGTCAGGTGGCTTCCTGATCCCATCAGGTACTGCATTGTGAGTAGTGGGTTTGTGGGTGGCTCTACCCCGTCCGGTGCCCATACCTGAGTGACATAGCGCCTCACCTCAGCGTGCAGTAGGAATAATCCTCCCGATGTGTGGTGTGCATTTCGGAAGTCTTCGAACGCCATAATCCTGCCATCTGCAAATAGGTCCCCAATCTGTGTTATTCCCGCATCGTGCCACTCGGTAAGCAGTGGATTCGATAGTGTTCTCAATCCTACTGGGAGCCCTAGTAGCGGTATCGTGGGGGCATAGGAGGACGTGTTGGAAGTATATCTCACCGCCCTCCTAAAGTAATCAATCGCTAGTCGAAGCAGGGGGGGTGTCGATCTCGGGACTTCTGCTTTTGGTAGCAGCAGGGTGTGGACACTTCCCCTGTTCCACTCTGTCTCCGACATGCCAATTTCGTGCAAGTTGCGCCCTGCCAGCCAATAAACCAACCATTGCAGTTGGCATTCAAAGTTATATGCCCGGAGATCCGGAACTCCAATGCCACCTGCCTCCGTGGGGAGCTGCAATTTAGTTAAGCTAATATGTCGCCTCCCGGAGCTCCAAATCAGCTCTGTCAATAGTGTATTGAGTGTTTTGAACATGGATGCAGGGACCAACAATGGCAAGCTTGTGAAGTAGTATAAGAGGCGGGGAAGAACCACCATCTTAGAAATGGTCACCCTGCCCGCCACCGAAAGTGGCAGTGCAGTCCAAAATTGCACTTGTGATTTCAGCGCCGTTAGTGCCCTCCCCAGGTTGCCATCTAACATATCCCTTGCCTCTCTATATATCTGTATTCCGAGGTAACGGAAGGTGGTTTTGGAAAGTGTGTGGTGCAAAGGGCAGATGGGCTTCCGCCCCAGTGGCAGAGAAGAAAAACCCGTATGACTTGGGTTCACTAATAGTAAGTCCCGATAGTGAGCGGAAGCCTTCAAATATGGCAGGGACAGGGTCCAACCTCCCCCCCCCCAGGTCTCCGAAGTATAGAATGATATCATCTGCATACGCCAACACCACATGGGTCACCCCATCTCTCCGTATGCCCCAGTGCTGTGCAGACCCACGAAGTTTACATATCAATGGCTCTAGTGCCAATATAAATATTAGCGGGGACAATGGACACCCCTGCCTTGTACCCTTCGCTATGTCATCAGTGATGTCATCAGTGATGTCACTGACCATGCCATGAGGGATGTAATATGAGACATTATCAGCAGTGCATTGCGGGCGGGTGAGTTTAGTTAGCTCAACTAACTATAACAGGCAAATTTCTCTGGTTTTATATGAGTCAAATGTTCAACTACCTATAACGTCCCTGACACCTATGTTTTTTTAGTGAATTTCTAAGGTTTTTACATGCTAATTCCTAACTATAACGTGCCTGAAACCTATGTTTTTTTCAGTGAATTTCTAAGGTTTTTCAAATGTTAATTTCATATTTTAATGTTTCTAAAAACCTATATTTTTCAAATATTTTTTTTAATATTTTGGAACTCTATTATGCTTCTTCTTTTTTTAACTTTAAAAATTATGTAATGTTTTATATCTTCCCCCAAAAATATGTATATATTTTTTTTTGGGGGGAGAAAACTGCACTCCCATACCGGTAGCGTACCAAGCTCCATCACCACACGAATCCTATCCGCCATTTTGCAAAACTCGTAAATGATGCGAATTTCGTATCTGACGACTTCGTGTCACCGCGTCCCGCGTAACATCATATACACATAAAGTCACCCCAGGTGCTATTTTGGTATCTGACGGGTACGCAGTACCAAACCAGGCATTATGTCATGTACGTATGGGGTCACGCTCGCTGTGCTTTGCGTATGTGATGAGTACACGATGCCAGGCCATGTGTTACTTCACAGACGTATAGTATCGCGCCTGGTACGCCATTCCCTTTTTTTATCTCAAAAGTATATCTTAATAACTTTAAACAGTATATGAGAGTAAGCGATAATCTAAAATATTTTAAACATTTATATATTTCTAACTGTAATAAACGTATATTATGATAAATATATTTTGTCAAAATTGCGTCGGGAGCGGCCTTCTTGCGCGCTAGGTGCGCGATTGCCATGTGACCTTAAAAAAAGCATTTGATTGGTTCATAACATTTCCAGTTGTAACAGTTGGACAACCCTACCCATTTTACTCATTCTCTCTACAGCGTTTGATGAGAGACACCTCTTCTGCTTAGAAAGCTTTTTTGAAAAGTGTTTTCCTGCATACACATATCTTATACTACACACAACATGCAACAATCATCTTGATCAATATTCATGCTCTGTACATTAGCTTTCCACGTGTGATTGCCATGCATCTCAAACGTTCCATCAAAAAACAAATATGTGTTACACGATGCCCCTGGTGTCTGTGTGTGCACATTATTGTGCTCCCTTTCGGCCTCGGTATTCGTGGCTCTAAGAAGTATCAGGAGCCATGGGCAAAGTGCACATCCTAGATCACATGTGACAAACAGTAAACAGCAATGTGTAGATTTCTTTTGCTGTACGCTCTGTTGTCAGGCTTTACCAATGTAGTAGTGTGTTATATGTGAGACTTTCAGATTCACATTTGACATGCATTGCTAGACTGTTATGAGTGTTATCACTGTGTATGACGTAGCCTCACTGCTGATCCTCCCTCCATCCAAGCACATTCGCAATAGCAACACTTTCAATAATACAGCACACCATTGACATGCGTGTCTGGGCATATCCACAACCTTGACAATGACATGTAATATTCACCATTCAATCTTTTCAAACACCATCTCATTAACGATATTTCCCGCCCTCCCGACACATGCTACACTAATCTAAATTGCACACTCTGCGAGGTCAATACTACAAAAGAAACACACATAAGTACACTTCCTGGCCAGACAGGAACTGAACAACGCCCAGGTCCCCGGAATAATTATTCACACCTCTACGCTGGCCTGGCGAACGCAAGCCCAGCCCACTTTGCGTACATATAAATAGGATAACGACGATGCCACATGTCCCAGTTCTTCCACACTGCCTCAGGTGATATGGCCGCCTCCACCTCGCATATCACAATGCGCAATAAAAAAAAATGGATCCATGAGGTGTACACCATCCTGGCAATCAACACGGGCTCTAAATTGTGAGCCTTACTGCCCGTCGTCTACGAAAGGGATCCATGAGGTGTACACTATTCTGCAATCAACACTTCATCTGAATTGTGAGCACTGCTGCCCATAGTGTTTGCTGACATAACAATGACAGCAGGTGAGCAGAGTGGCCTGGATGCACAGGGCCTCCAATTGAGCGCGGTGCGGCGGGACGGGTGGGGTGGATCATCCTGGCTGTGCAGGTGCGAACAAACAATGTTGCAGTTCGTAATGATGTGATCTTTGACCTCATTCAGTCTCATCTCTGTCTCATTTTAAAGAACTGCTGGACTGTACTGTAGGCCTGAGCCCGCGGGCAGCGCTGCCCTACAGACACCTGTTGAGCGCAATGCTGCGGGAGGGGTGGGGTGCATCACCCTGAGTGCGCACGTGTGAAAAAGCGATGTTGCCGTGCGTAATGATATGATCTCTGACCTCATTCAGTCACATCTGTCTTATTTTAAGGACCTGCTGGACCGTACTGTAGGCCTGAGCCAGCGGGCAGCACAGCCCTACAGACAAGTGGCATTGGCTTTTAGGACACTGTAATGAGCTCGTTACTAAGTGTACATGCACACAGGCTTCCGCCCCTGCAGTACACGTGCACATTATGCTTCTAGCATGCGCTCTGTTCCTTTCTATATAAACCTTGGTATAACGTATAATTATTTAACCTTGTGAATTCCCGAGCACTCCATCTCCTCTTTGAGCCATGATTACCACTAACAGTTGGTAGATCGTACTTCAAAAACGAAGGGTGCACTCAACTACTATTTTCTATCAAGCTTGAAATAAACCTTCATTTACCTCCAGACGTTTCCACCATTAAATTATTTCTCCCTTTTCAGACGTTTCATTGATTGCGTCAAGAAGAGTGGAGCCGGAGCTGACTCCACAATGATGCCCTGGGCATTCTGACACCTTTCATCATGGTATCAAGACACCGTCCCCGACTGGAGACCTGGTTTACCGTACAAACGTACCCAGGACTCGGAGCTTGTACCAACATGTTGTGGGACACACCAGTGGTGGCAGGTGAGCAGTGAAGCCTCGGTGTGCAAGACCTACAATCGAGCACAGTGCGGGGGAAGGGGCTGGGGTGAAGCACTCTGGGTGCACAGTTGCATGGAAGCGATTTTCCCATAGCTAATAATGTAGGACTATATTATTAAAGAACGGCGATAACATTATCACCGCTAAATCGGCTATAATGGGCTTGATAATATGCCCTTGTGAATTCCCATAGAAGCCCAGGTTCACACCAGAACCTGGGCTTCGATGGGAATTCACAAGAGCACATTATCAACCCCTTATCGCCGCTTTAGCGGCAGTTTCCTGCTGCTAAAGCGGCGATAATGTTATCGCCGTTCCTTGATAATATGGCCCATAATCTCTGACCTCATGTGTTTCATTTTAAGTCTTGCTGAACCACACTCTTTCTTGTGGACCCCAGCGTCCTAGACAAATGGGTGACGGGAGGGTAAACACTAAGGGCTGGGTTCAGAAGGCCGATGCTCTGTCTCCCCCTCCCTCTCTTCTTTTGACTCTCCCTCCCCTTCTCCCTTCCACCCACTCCCCCTCCCTTCCATTCTCACTGTCGTCCTTTCATTCGGACTACCTTTCTTTACCTCTTCCACATAGCACACATACTAATGTTTCATTTTTGTCTTGCAGGTTTCCTACGGTGCTTCCACTGGAGTCGAACCCACGTTATTTTTATTATACTGTTTCTTCTATTACAGTTATGTTTCTAGTTATTTGTATTTTAATAAAGGTTACTTTTTTTCAAATAAATAACTGAGTGTATAGGTATTCTTTTTCTGACAACACTTGTCTATTGTTTATTGTGAAAATCATCTGTTTATAGGAGATTTTAGGGACAAAGGTATCTAATATTAGAGTGCACCTACCAAACATAGTCTAACTGACTTTAAGACAAATGAAGCCTAGGTAATTGTACAACTGCAAGAGTTCTATGAGTCTCTCACTTTATAACACCATAAGTACTGCCCGTGTGATTACAGAACAAATAAGGCACTGCCTGGGACCACCGAGGCTCAGGGACTGCCGAGGCCCACTCTACATATTTAAATAAAGCCCCGGAGTGTGGGGATCCCCGGACTTCAGTTGGCCTCGAACCCCCCCGAACAATTAGTAAACAATACCCGGGAAGGTGGTGGTCCCCTAGGCTGCAAAACGTCTCTGTGCCCTTCCGTGCCTAATTTACATGTGACATTAAGATCCCCAGTCCTACAGAGACCCCACAATATAATAATTGGATTGGCCACGGAACATTACCCACCAGGGGCCTCATTTAAAAGAACGGGTGAAACCCCACTTTTTTTGTTGTTTCTTTTTTTCTCTCCATTTTTACCATCCACATCCCTTCTATTAAAGCGATACGAGGTTTTCCTCCTCTCGCTTCATGTAGTCAAACAAGTATTTGCTATCACAGGGTGGAAGCCATGCACCAGCCCTCAAATAGCAAACACAAATGTCCCGCAAATGCACACCCCGGGACATTGGATGACCTGCGCCTGACATGTCGCCCTCCCTAGGACATGATGCATTTGTTAGTATAAACGCATACTAACACTACTTACACATGTGTAGTACAGCGACCAGAATGTAATGAAGAAGCAGAGGAAGCTCAAAATATAAATCTTACCAGAAGTCGGATGACAGTTCAATGAGCCGACAACCCTGGCATGAGTAGAAACAACTACACGAAAAAAACGGGTCTTCAGCATAATGCAAGCAATTTTGAAATATTGGTGAGTGGTGCTTTCTTTTTACCTGCTCCCGCTCGCCGCCACATTTATGTAGTGAAGAGACAGGCAGCAGTGGATCCAATAAGTAGATTTATTACAAGAAAACAAGACACCTGAAACAACCACCAACAGGAGCAGACAGCAAGGCAACTGTCTTCTCCAGCACCGTGTACAAACTCCGAAAGGTTTCCCTTATGACAGCCCTACATTCTAACATTACATACTTAGATTCTAGTAGAATTACATACTAACATTCTACTATGGCTTACATTGGAATACTACACAGAGCACATGACTTTACAGCAATAAGCTCATGGTTTCATCCACCAGTCTTCAGACCGGTAGGAGTAAGTATTTCGCTTCCCACTCCCTATATTGTATAAACGTAAACTAACACTTCTTCCACAGGTATGCTACAGCGCCCAGAGCACATCACTTTACAGCAATGAGCTCACAATTTAGGCTCACGGTTTAATCCCTGAAACTTCACGCATACTAACACTACTTACACACTTATACTACAGCGGCTAGTATCCTACAGCTCCCAGAGCCCATCACTTTACAGCAATCAGCTTGGTTTGATCCCCGAGTTTTCACACCGGTAGGCGTGAGTACTTCGCTTCCCACTTCCAGTATAGTATAAACGCACGGTACCTGTCAGTTGTTTGCTTCCCACTCCTTGTATGGTATAAATACCTACTAACACAACTTACACACGTATACTACAATGCCCAGAGCCCATCCTTTTACAGCAATCATCTCGATTTCATCCCCAAGTCTTCACACGGTAGGCGTAACTACTTCGCTTCCCGTTTCCATTTACAGTATAGTATAAACGCACGGTACCGGTCAGTAGTTCGCTTCCCACTCCCTGAATGGTATAAACGCCTACTAACACTACTTGCAAACATATGCTACAAACACCAGGCCACATCACTTTACAGCAATGACCTCATGGTTTAGGCTCTCGGTTTCATTCCCGAGTGTAGCACCATATCATATCAGCACCATGCCACTCTGAGCAACACCGCACTTTCAGACCGGTAACAGTGACTACTTTGCTTCGCACTTCCCCAAAAAAGCTTACAGTGCTCCTACCCTTCTTTCCTCCTTTTTTCAAACTTTTTTTCCCCTTACTCGCTTCAAGGGAATCACAAAATGGTGGCCTACACTTCCTAGTTGCAACACCATCACAGCCAATAAGCAGCAAGCTCCTGCTTGTAACAACTCAGCCAATCAGATGGCAGAATTCCCAAATATCAATATCTATAAATTTCGATATTTCTCAAAACTACTGAACGGATTTACACCAAATAAACAAAACCGTGCTTTCTACACCAAGACCCATCTCCCTGCCAAATTTGGGGTAATTCCGTTCACCCGTTCGACCTCTAGCCTTGTGTAAACTTTCCTATGGAAACTAACATGGAGAAAGCACTTTTTGGGACCCCCCTTTTATCTCGGCCCCCCTTGACGAATCACCCCCAAACTTTCAACATAGGAGCTGATATGAAAAAATAATTCGTTTTCAGAATTTCATGAGGATTCATCAAATGACGCTAAAGTTATAAGCAAAACAAAAAAAACTCTTCCTATGGAAACTCGGTCCTAACTCTATAACTACCTACTGGCGACCGCCTGTAGGTAATAAAGAACAAATTAGAATAGTACCCTTGACCTTGGTGGTAGGTCGCTCACCCACCACACAGCTCCACCTGTGTGTCCTGACCCTGCCCCAGCTGCCGCTGCTGTAGAAGTTGAGGGCCTCCTCCACCCGCAGGATACCACCTGCGCCTCATCCCTGGTGGCCAGTGGTAGGCCTTTGGTTTGTATCACTGTTGCTGTCTGTCTGTCTTCCCTGCACTGCCCATACTGTCTTCTGGTGTCTGTGACCGCTGTTGCCTGTCTACCCCCTGTACCTGCATTCTTATCTGTGCCCGTTCTCCTGCCTTCTGTTCCCTGATTGTGCTCATTTTCTTGCCTTCTGCTCCCCTGATTGTACTCATTTTTCTTGAGTGTAGTTAGCACTTCACAAATACGAATTGATTTGATATGTGCAAATTTACCTTCGCACTCCCTCTATAACGCCCCCTAAGCACCATACACAAGCTACAATGTTCGAAACAAAAGTTCATCCAAGTAGCTATAACTACATGGTGACACTACTTGGACAGATGTGGCACAGCGGCCAGAGCATATGACTTCACAGCATATGATACACAGTTTGGACTCACGCTTTCATCCCCGAGTCATGCAGGAGCTCAGCTTAGCAGCATGAGACTCCAGACAGTACCTCACATATTTTCCGTACCCCAGGACTTTCAGACCAGTACGGGTCAGTAGTTCGTCCTAGTAGGGATAAGCACATGCTGACACTACTTTCACAGTTGTAGTGCAGCGGCCACGACACACAACTTCACAGCATAAGACACACAATTTGGGCTCACGCTTCAATCCCCAAGTCCCGCACTAGCTCACCTTAGCAGCATCAGACTCTAGGCAATACCTCACTTAATTTCCGTTGCCCACCACTTTCACACCGGAAGGGGTAAATACTTCGCTTTGCACCCCCTCTATAGCACACCCTAAACACCCCACAGAGGTTACAGTGCTCCTACCCTTCCCTTTCTCACTTTTTTCCCCCTTTTTCCCCTTACTCACTTCAACGGAATCACAAAATGGCAGCCAACACTTCCTAGTTGCAACCACTTGCACCACTCGCGGCCAATCAGCAGCAATCTCGTAACTTCTCAGCCAATCAGATGGCAGAATTCCCAAATATCGATATCTGTAAATTTCAATATTTCTCAAAAACTACGGAACAAATTTACACCAATTAACAAAAGCGTGCTTTCTAGACCACGACCATCCCAAATTTGGGGTAATTCCGTTCACCCGTTCGACCTGTAGCCTTTTCTAAAGTTTCCTATGGAAATTAACATGGAGAAAACATGTTTTGGGACCCCCCTTTTTTCTCAGCCCCCCTCAATGAATCACCCCCAAAATTTTAACACATGAGCTGATATCAACGAAGAATTAGATTTGAAACTTTCACGAAGATTTGTCAATCGGCGCCAAAGTTATAGGCAAAACAGACTACAATTCCCATAAGACATTAATTAAGTCACGTGCTGATAAAGCGCCTCCCAGGCTAATCTACTAAAGCGAGCAGGGACTGGGTAATTGTACAAGCCTTTTTTAAATCAGACCGCACTGTCATCAAGCCCCAGAGGAAAGTGCAGGAAGCACTGAAACGCGTCGGGCTGACAAGGATGAGAGACGGAAGCTGGGACATTCTCAAGCAATAAAATGAAGGTTTTTTACCGACTTCTCTGTTGCCGTGTGCTTTCTTCGCTGCAGAGCCATTGAACACAAAACATTTAACACGACAGCTTCGTCGTGGGAGAGATGCACCACCTGGACACACAGGAAGGAGCCGTGGAGAAAGGGGCCGTCGTTAGGGAACCAACCCTGACAGGACAAGGCGCAGCAGAGTGCAATACTGGTGAGAATGCTCAAGTTAACCGGGGCATATTGAAATGCTTTTACAATGTGGTGGAATGCTACAAAACCATCGCAACTTGAAATATATTGATGCCGGTGTGGAACCCACTGTGGGGAATAAATGCAGGCAAAACAGACTACAATTCCCATAAGACATTAATTAAGTCACGTGCTGATAAAGCGCCTCCCAGGCTAATCTACTAAAGCGAGCAGGGACTGGGTAATTGTACAAGCCTTTTTTAAATCAGACCGCACTGTCATCAAGCCCCAGAGGAAAGTGCAGGAAGCACTGAAACGCGTCGGGCTGACAAGGATGAGAGACGGAAGCTGGGACATTCTCAAGCAATAAAATGAAGGTTTTTTACCGACTTCTCTGTTGCCGTGTGCTTTCTTCGCTGCAGAGCCATTGAACACAAAACATTTAACACGACAGCTTCGTCGTGGGAGAGATGCACCACCTGGACACACAGGAAGGAGCCGTGGAGAAAGGGGCCCTCGTTAGGGAACCAACCCTGACAGGACAAGGCGCAGCAGAGTGCAATACTGGTGAGAATGCTCAAGTTAACCGGGGCATATTGAAATGTTTTTACAATGTGGTGGAATGCTACAAAACCATCGCAACTTGAAATATATTGATGCCGGTGTGGAACCCACTGTGGGGAATAAATGCAGGCAAAACAGACTACAATTCCCATAAGACATTAATTAAGTCACGTGCTGATAAAGCGCCTCCCAGGCTAATCTACTAAAGCGAGCAGGGACTGGGTAATTGTACAAGCCTTTTTTAAATCAGACCGCACTGTCATCAAGCCCCAGAGGAAAGTGCAGGAAGCACTGAAACGCGTCGGGCTGACAAGGATGAGAGACGGAAGCTGGGACATTCTCAAGCAATAAAATGAAGGTTTTTTACCGACTTCTCTGTTGCCGTGTGCTTTCTTCGCTGCAGAGCCATTGAACACAAAACATTTAACACGACAGCTTCGTCGTGGGAGAGATGCACCACCTGGACACACAGGAAGGAGCCATGGAGAAAGGGGCCGTCGTTAGGGAACCAACCCTGACAGGACAAGGCGCAGCAGAGTGCAATACTGGTGAGAATGCTCAAGTTAACCGGGGCATATTGAAATGCTTTTACAATGTGGTGGAATGCTACAAAACCATCGCAACTTGAAATATATTGATGCCGGTGTGGAACCCACTGTGGGGAATAAATGCAGGCAAAACAGACTACAATTCCCATAAGACATTAATTAAGTCACGTGCTGATAAAGCGCCTCCCAGGCTAATCTACTAAAGCGAGCAGGGACTGGGTAATTGTACAAGCCTTTTTTAAATCAGACCGCACTGTCATCAAGCCCCAGAGGAAAGTGCAGGAAGCACTGAAACGCGTCGGGCTGACAAGGATGAGAGACGGAAGCTTGGACATTCTCAAGCAATAAAATGAAGGTTTTTTACCGACTTCTCTGTTGCCGTGTGCTTTCTCCGCTGCAGAGCCATTGAACACAAAACATTTAACACGACAGCTTCGTCGTGGGAGAGATGCACCACCTGGACACACAGGAAGGAGCCGTGGAGAAAGGGGCCGTCGTTAGGGAACCAACCCTGACAGGACAAGGCGCAGCAGAGTGCAATACTGGTGAGAATGCTCAAGTTAACCAGGGCATATTGAAATGCTTTTACAATGTGGTGGAATGCTACAAAACCATCGCAACTTGAAATATATTGATGCCGGTGTGGAACCCACTGTGGGGAATAAATGCAGGCAAAACAGACTACAATTCCCATAAGACATTAATTAAGTCACGTGCTGATAAAGCGCCTCCCAGGCTAATCTACTAAAGCGAGGGACTGGGTAATTGTACAAGCCTTTTTTAAATCAGACCGCACTGTCATCAAGCCCCAAAGGAAAGTGCAGGAAGCACTGAAACGCGTCGGGCTGACAAGGATGAGAGACGGAAGCTGGGACATTCTCAAGCAATAAAATGAAGGTTTTTTACCGACTTCTCTGTTGCCGTGTGCTTTCTTCGCTGCAGAGCCATTGAACACAAAACATTTAACACGACAGCTTCGTCGTGAGAGAGATGCACCACCTGGACAGACAGGAAGGAGCCGTGGAGAAAGGGGCCGTCATTAGGGAACCAACCCTGACAGGACAAGGCGCAGCAGAGTGCAATACTGGTGAGAATGCTCAAGTTAACCGGGGCATATTGAAATGCTTTTACAATGTGGTGGAATGCTACAAAACCATCGCAACTTGAAATATATTGATGCCGGTGTGGAACCCACGGTGGGGAATAAATGCAGGCAAAACAGACTACAATTCCCATAAGACATTAATTAAGTCACGTGCTGATAAAGCGCCTCCCAGGCTAATCTACTAAAGCGAGCAGGGACTGGGTAATTGTACAAGCCTTTTTTAAATCAGACCGCACTGTCATCAAGCCCCAGAGGAAAGTGCAGGAAGCACTGAAACGCGTCGGGCTGACAAGGATGAGAGACGGAAGCTGGGACATTCTCAAGCAATAAAATGAAGGTTTTTTACCGACTTCTCTGTTGCCGTGTGCTTTCTTCGCTGCAGAGCCATTGAACACAAAACATTTAACACGACAGCTTCGTCGTGGGAGAGATGCACCACCTGGACACACAGGAAGGAGCCGTGGAGAAAGGGGCCGTCGTTAGGGAACCAACCCTGACAGGACAAGGCGCAGCAGAGTGCAATACTGGTGAGAATGCTCAAGTTAACCGGGGCATATTGAAATGCTTTTACAATGTGGTGGAATGCTACAAAACCATCGCAACTTGAAATATATTGATGCCGGTGTGGAACCCACTGTGGGGAATAAATGCAGGCAAAACAGACTACAATTCCCATAAGACATTAATTAAGTCACGTGCTGATAAAGCGCCTCCCAGGCTAATCTACTAAAGCGAGCAGGGACTGGGTAATTGTACAAGCCTTTTTTAAATCAGACCGCACTGTCATCAAGCCCCAGAGGAAAGTGCAGGAAGCACTGAAACGCGTCGGGCTGACAAGGATGAGAGACGGAAGCTGGGACATTCTCAAGCAATAAAATGAAGGTTTTTTACCGACTTCTCTGTTGCCGTGTGCTTTCTTCGCTGCAGAGCCATTGAACACAAAACATTTAACACGACAGCTTCGTCGTGGGAGAGATGCACCACCTGGACACACAGGAAGGAGCCGTGGAGAAAGGGGCCCTCGTTAGGGAACCAACCCTGACAGGACAAGGCGCAGCAGAGTGCAATACTGGTGAGAATGCTCAAGTTAACCGGGGCATATTGAAATGTTTTTACAATGTGGTGGAATGCTACAAACCCATCGCAACTTGAAATATATTGATGCCGGTGTGGAACCCACTGTGGGGAATAAATGCAGGCAAAACAGACTACAATTCCCATAAGACATTAATTAAGTCACGTGCTGATAAAGCGCCTCCCAGGCTAATCTACTAAAGCGAGCAGGGACTGGGTAATTGTAGAAGCCTTTTTAAAATCAGACCGCACTGTCATCAAGCCCCAGAGGAAAGTGCAGGAAGCACTGAAACGCGCCGGGCTGACAAGGATGAGAGACGGAAGCTGGGACATTCTCAAGCAATAAAATGAAGGTTTTTTACCGACTTCTCTGTTGCCGTGTGCTTTCTTCGCTGCAGAGCCATTGAACACAAAACATTTAACACGACAGCTTCGTCGTGGGAGAGATGCACCACCTGGACACACAGGAAGGAGCCATGGAGAAAGGGGCCGTCGTTAGGGAACCAACCCTGACAGGACAAGGCGCAGCAGAGTGCAATACTGGTGAGAATGCTCAAGTTAACCGGGGCATATTGAAATGCTTTTACAATGTGGTGGAATGCTACAAAACCATCGCAACTTGAAATATATTGATGCCGGTGTGGAACCCACTGTGGGGAATAAATGCAGGCAAAACAGACTACAATTCCCATAAGACATTAATTAAGTCACGTGCTGATAAAGCGCCTCCCAGGCTAATCTACTAAAGCGAGCAGGGACTGGGTAATTGTACAAGCCTTTTTTAAATCAGACCGCACTGTCATCAAGCCCCAGAGGAAAGTGCAGGAAGCACTGAAACGCGTCGGGCTGACAAGGATGAGAGACGGAAGCTTGGACATTCTCAAGCAATAAAATGAAGGTTTTTTACCGACTTCTCTGTTGCCGTGTGCTTTCTCCGCTGCAGAGCCATTGAACACAAAACATTTAACACGACAGCTTCGTCGTGGGAGAGATGCACCACCTGGACACACAGGAAGGAGCCGTGGAGAAAGGGGCCGTCGTTAGGGAACCAACCCTGACAGGACAAGGCGCAGCAGAGTGCAATACTGGTGAGAATGCTCAAGTTAACCAGGGCATATTAAAATGCTTTTACAATGTGGTGGAATGCTACAAAACCATCGCAACTTGAAATATATTGATGCCGGTGTGGAACCCACTGTGGGGAATAAATGCAGGCAAAACAGACTACAATTCCCATAAGACATTAATTAAGTCACGTGCTGATAAAGCGCCTCCCAGGCTAATCTACTAAAGCGAGCAGGGACTGGGTAATTGTACAAGCCTTTTTTAAATCAGACCGCACTGTCATCAAGCCCCAGAGGAAAGTGCAGGAAGCACTGAAACGCGTCGGGCTGACAAGGATGAGAGACGGAAGCTGGGACATTCTCAAGCAATAAAATGAAGGTTTTTTACCGACTTCTCTGTTGCCGTGTGCTTTCTTCGCTGCAGAGCCATTGAACACAAAACATTTAACACGACAGCTTCGTCGTGAGAGAGATGCACCACCTGGACAGACAGGAAGGAGCCGTGGAGAAAGGGGCCGTCGTTAGGGAACCAACCCTGACAGGACAAGGCGCAGCAGAGTGCAATACTGGTGAGAATGCTCAAGTTAACCGGGGCATATTGAAATGCTTTTACAATGTGGTGGAATGCTACAAAACCATCGCAACTTGAAATATATTGATGCCGGTGTGGAACCCACGGTGGGGAATAAATGCAGGCAAAACAGACTACAATTCCCATAAGACATTAATTAAATCACGTGCTGATAAAGCGCCCCCCAGGCTCATCTACTAAAGCGAGCAGGGACTGGGTAATTGTACAAGCCTTTTTTAAATCAGACCGCACTGTCATCAAGCCCCAGAGGAAAGTGCAGGAAGCACTGAAACGCGTCGGGCTGACAAGGATGAGAGACGGAAGCTGGGACATTCTCAAGCAATAAAATGAAGGTTTTTTACCGACTTCTCTGTTGCCGTGTGCTTTCTTCGCTGCAGAGCCATTGAACACAAAATATATATATATATATATATATATATATATATATATATATATATATATATATATATATATATATATATATATAGAAGAAAGGGTTGCCCCATGGTGGGAATGCACTACCGCGTACAAACTGCGGGTCCACAGCTGCCTCATTTGGGCAGCGTATTGTGGTACGGGAGGTGCCTTTTACTTGCGGGGTGCTTGCGGGGACATTGGCAATCCTTTTAATACTTTTTTACATGTGAATGGCGGCGGCGACCCACTTGGGTTCTACTTATAAACTACCAGTCCCAGAAAGCATTGCTTCAGGTGTTACACCTGCGTATAATTACTGTGGGTATTTACTGGTGTTTGCCGCTTGCCGTCATGTCACATGGTCTGCCACTGAAGAGGGCGTTGGCCCGAACCGCGTCTGGCAGGAAAAGGACTTTGTTCGTGGCTCGCGCCCTTGCGGTGGCATCCATTCCTACCCGTAAGTGCATTCCCACCATGGGGCAACCCTTTCTTTCCATTTGTTAGCGGCCGGCCCGGTCGCGGGTTTGCACTACCGCGTACAAACTGCGGGTCCACAGCTGCCTCATTTGGGCAGCGTATTGTGGTACGGGAGGAGCCTTTTACTTGCGGGGTGCTTGCGGGGACATTGGCAATCCTTTTAATACTTTTTTACATGTGAATGGCGGCGGCGACCCACTTGGGTTCTACTTATAAACTACCAGTCCCAGAAAGCATTGCTTCAGGTGTTACACCTGCGTATAATTACTGTGGGTATTTACTGGTGTTTGCCGCTTGCCGTCATGTCACATGGTCTGCCACTGAAGAGGGCGTTGGCCCGAAACGCGTCTGGCAGAAAAAGGACTTTGTTCGCGGCTCGCGCCCTTGCGGTGGCATCAATTCCTACCCGTAAGTGCAGTCCCACCGCTCGGTCGGTGGAGGACAATTACATGTCCTTCTGCACCAAGATCACCAATACCTCAGAGCGTCTCGTCCCTCTGAAAAAATGCAAACCAAGGAGAAGAACAGCCACCCCTTGGTTTAACGACTCATTGAGAGCCCTTAAACTGGCCTGCAGACAATCAGAGAGAAAGTGGAGGCAAGGCTATCTCGACTCCAATAAAACTCTCTGGAAAGACAACCTTCGGGCGTACAAAACTGCCATTATCCAGGAAAAGGCTAACTACTACTGTTCTACTATTACCAACGCCACCAACAGTTCAAAAAGTATTTTTCAGATACTTAAAAATCTAACTCACACAGACTGTGCCACGTCAACGCTGCCTCCCACCCAAGCCCTCTGTGATAATCTGGCAACTTTTTTCATTAATAAAATCAATATCATCATTCAAAATTTGAAGACCCCCCCTCACTGGGAGATGCCAACAGTCAGGGAGCCAGCACTAGCCCTCACGACTTGTCGCCTCGATCCTCCAGCTCGACGGCTAGACTGCGAGAATTCTCCCCGATCTCTGAACCCGAGTTTGAAAGCCTGGCGCTCGGAATCACCTCGGGTTCCCCGCTTGACCCTCTGCCTCCAAAAATTAGGAAAAGCTCTGGAACAGAACTTTTTGGCATCCTGCGCCAAATATGCAACCAGTCTCTGCAATGTGGCTACGTCCCAACTCCGTGGAAACAGGCGCTTGTCACTCCGCTCTTGAAAAAACCCTCCCTGAGCCCAGATTGTCTCTCTAACTATCGACCCATCTCCCTACTGCCTTTCCCTGTGAAGGTAGTGGAACGATGGGTCAGTTCCTGCCTTTCCACTCATCTTGAGCAAAACAACCTTCTAGACGATCTCCAGTTCGGTTTCCGCCCTGCCCACGGCACCGAAACTGCGGTTTTAACAGCCATGGAGGATCTTCGCATGCGTGCAGACAGGGGCCAGCCAGTAGCACTAATACTGCTGGACTTGTCTGCCGCATTCGATACGGTCAACCACAGGACGCTGCTGCTGAGACTCAGGGAAGCTGGTGTGGAAGGCACAGCTTTGCTCTGGTTTCACTCTTACCTGCAGGACAGGAGACAGGCTGTCTCCCTCCCCCCATTCCAATCCGCCTTCTCACCTGTGCCACAGGGAGTTCCCCAGGGATCTTCCATCAGTCCCATCCTTTTTAATGTGTACCTTAAACCGCTGATCACATTAATTAAGTCATTTAGGTTAAAAACAATTAACTACGCAGACGACACCCAGCTCATTCTCTCCTGGGAAGGAGAAGACTCCATCTCTTTGACCTCCTTCCATGATTGTCTTAGAGAGACGGCTGGATGGCTCCATAAAAACTCTCTCCTATTCAACGCCTCCAAAACAGAGGTTCTGTTTTGTGCTGGCACCAATCTATCTCGCCAGTTCCCGAATGACTTCTGGCCTCCTGAGACAAGGGAGAAACCTAAACCTGTCTCCTCGGTCCGCAACCTGGGGGTCATGCTCAATAACAAGCTGAGTATGGAAACCCAGGTGGCAAAAACAGTGGGGATCTGCACGGCTCTGCTACGCTCCCTGCGAAAAATTATGCCACTTCTCCCTGCACAGGCCCGGGCGTTGGTAGTCAGGTGTACGATTCTCAGTCGCCTTGATTACTGTAACGCCCTGCTCCTTGAGTCTCCGGTCACGTTACTGGACCGGCTGCAACGAATTCAATCAGCCGCGGCCAAGCTGGCTCTTGGCTGGTCGAGAAGGTCTTCGGCCACAGCGGCACTGGCCGAACTGCACTGGCTACCCCTAAAGCAGCGTGTGGCCTTCAAGTCCCTTTGCATTGTATTCAAGGCTCTGCATGGACTCGGTCCCAGGCCCCTGCAAGCCCTGTTTCTGTGGTATACTCCTACCAGAGATCTGCGATCATCCTCGGCTTATCTGGTAAGGGTGCCCAGATACAACAAAGCCAGAACTGGGGGTAGATCCTTTAGGGTCGCAGCGGCCAAATTATGGAACAGCCTGCCCATTGACATACGCCAGATCCCTCAACTTCTTCCATTTAGGAAGCGCATCAAGACCTGGCTTTTCCCTTAGACCTCCCCGCCCTTACATACTTTCGGTCTCTTCTTCAGTAGAGTATTCCCCAGCGCCAGGAAGCCTGCAAGGTATCAGCTGCGCTATATAAATAATTAAAATAAAAAAAAAATAAAAAAATAAAATAAATAAAATAACCCTTTCTTTCCATTTGTTAGCGGCCGGCCCGGTCGCGGGTTTGCACTACCGCGTACAAACTGCGGGTCCACAGCTGCCTCATTTGGGCAGCGTATTGTGGTACGGGAGGTGCCTTTTACTTGCGGGGTGCTTGCGGGGACATTGGCAATCCTTTTAATACTGTTTTACATGTGAATGGCGGCGGCGACCCACTTGGGTTCTACTTATAAACTACCAGTCCCAGAAAGCATTGCTTCAGGTGTTACACCTGCGTATAATTACTGTGGGTATTTACTGGTGTTTGCCGCTTGCCGTCATGTCACATGGTCTGCCACTGAAGAGGGCGTTGGCCCGAAACGCGTCTGGCAGGAAAAGGACTTTGTTCGCGGCTCGCGCCCTTGCGGTGGCATCAATTCCTATCCGTAAGTGCATTCCCACCATGGGGCAACCCTTTCTTTCCATTTGTTAGCGGCCGGCCCGGTCGCGGGTTTGCACTACCGCGTACAAACTGCGGGTCCACAGCTGCCTCATTTGGGCAGCGTATTGTGGTACAGGAGGTGCCTTTTACTTGCGGGGTGCTTGCGGGGACATTGGCAATCCTTTTAATACTTTTTTACATGTGAATGGTGGCGGCGACCCACTTGGGTTCTACTTATAAACTACCAGTCCCAGAAAGCATTGCTTCAGGTGTTACACCTGCGTATAATTACTGTGGGTATTTACTGGTGTTTGCCGCTTGCCGTCATGTCACATGGTCTGCCACTGAAGAGGGCGTTGGCCCGAAACGCGTCTGGCAGGAAAAGGACTTTGTTCGCGGCTCGCGCCCTTGCGGTGGCATCAATTCCTACCCGTAAGTGCAGTCCCACCGCTCGGTCGGTGGAGGACAATTACATGTCCTTCTGCACCAAGATCACCAATACCTCAGAGCGTCTCGTCCCTCTGAAAAAATGCAAACCAAGGAGAAGAACAGCCGCCCCTTGGTTTAACGACTCATTGAGAGCCCTTAAACTGGCCTGCAGACAATCAGAGAGAAAGTGGAGGCAAGGCTATCTCGACTCCAATAAAACTCTCTGGAAAGACAATCTTCGGGCGTACAAAACTGCCATTATCCAGGAAAAGGCTAACTACTACTGTTCTACTATTACCAACGCCACCAACAGTTCAAAAAGTATTTTTCAGATACTTAAAAATCTAACTCACACAGACTGTGCCACGTCAACGCTGCCTCCCACCCAAGCCCTCTGTGATAATCTGGCAACTTTTTTCATTAATAAAATCAATATCATCATTCAAAATTTGAAGACCCCCCCCTCACTGGGAGATGCCAACAGTCAGGGAGCCAGCACTAGCCCTCACGACTTGTCGCCTCGATCCTCCAGCTCGACGGCTAGACTGCGAGAATTCTCCCCGATCTCTGAGCCCGAGTTTGAAAGCCTGGCGCTCGGAATCACCTCGGGTTCCCCGCTTGACCCTCTGCCTCCAAAAATTTGGAAAAGCTCTGGAACAGAACTTTTTGGCATTCTGCGCCAAATATGCAACCAGTCTCTGCAATGTGGCTACGTCCCAACTCCGTGGAAACAGGCGCTTGTCACTCCGCTCTTGAAAAAACCCTCCCTGAGCCCAGATTGTCTCTCTAACTATCGACCCATCTCCCTACTGCCTTTCCCTGTGAAGGTAGTGGAACGATGGGTCAGTTCCTGCCTTTCCACTCATCTTGAGCAAAACAACCTTCTAGACGATCTCCAGTTCGGTTTCCGCCCTGCCCACGGCACCGAAACTGCGGTTTTAACAGCCATGGAGGATCTTCGCATGCGTGCAGACAGGGGCCAGCCAGTAGCACTAATACTGCTGGACTTGTCTGCCGCATTCGATACGGTCAACCACAGGACGCTGCTGCTGAGACTCAGGGAAGCTGGTGTGGAAGGCACAGCTTTGCTCTGGTTTCACTCTTACCTGCAGGACAGGAGACAGGCTGTCTCCCTCCCCCCATTCCAATCCGCCTTCTCACCTGTGCCACAGGGAGTTCCCCAGGGATCTTCCATCAGTCCCATCCTTTTTAATGTGTACCTTAAACCGCTGATCACATTAATTAAGTCATTTAGGTTAAAAACAATTAACTACGCAGACGACACCCAGCTCATTCTCTCCTGGGAAGGAGAAGACTCCATCTCTTTGACCTCCTTCCATGATTGTCTTAGAGAGACGGCTGGATGGCTCCATAAAAACTCTCTCCAATTCAACGCCTCCAAAACAGAGGTTCTGTTTTGTGCTGGCACCAATCTATCTCGCCAGTTCCCGAATGACTTCTGGCCTCCTGAGACAAGGGAGAAACCTAAACCTGTCTCCTCGGTCCGCAACCTGGGGGTCATGCTCAATAACAAGCTGAGTATGGAAACCCAGGTGGCAAAAACAGTGGGGATCTGCACGGCTCTGCTACGCTCCCTGCGAAAAATTATGCCACTTCTCCCTGCACAGGCCCGGGCGTTGGTAGTCAGGTGTACGATTCTCAGTCGCCTTGATTACTGTAACGCCCTGCTCCTTGAGTCTCCGGTCACGTTACTGGACCGGCTGCAACGAATTCAATCAGCCGCGGCCAAGCTGGCTCTTGGCTGGTCGAGAAGGTCTTCGGCCACAGCGGCACTGGCCGAACTGCACTGGCTACCCCTAAAGCAGCGTGTGGCCTTCAAGTCCCTCTGCATTGTATTCAAGGCTCTGCATGGACTCGGTCCCAGGCCCCTGCAAGCCCTGTTTCTGTGGTATACTCCTACCAGAGATCTGCGATCATCCTCGGCTTATCTGGTAAGGGTGCCCAGATACAACAAAGCCAGAACTGGGGGTAGATCCTTTAGGGTCGCAGCGGCCAAATTATGGAACAGCCTGCCCATTGACATACGCCAGATCCCTCAACTTCTTCCATTTAGGAAGTGCATCAAGACCTGGCTTTTCCCTTAGACCTCCCCGCCCTTACATACTTTCGGTCTCTTCTTCAGTAGAGTATTCCCCAGCGCCAGGAAGCCTGCAAGGTATCAGCTGCGCTATATAAATAATTAAAATAAAAAAAATAAATAAATAAATAAATAAATAAAATAACCCTTTCTTTCCATTTGTTAGCGGCCGGCCCGGTCGCGGGTTTGCACTACCGCGTACAAACTGCGGGTCCACAGCTGCCTCATTTGGGCAGCGTATTGTGGTACGGGAGGTGCCTTTTACTTGCGGGGTGCTTGCGGGTAGATTGGCAATCCTTTTAATACTTTTTTACATGTGAATGGCGGCGGCGACCCACTTGGGTTCTACTTATAAACTACCAGTCCCAGAAAGCATTGCTTCAGGTGTTACACCTGCGTATAATTACTGTGGGTATTTACTGGTGTTTGCCGCTTGCCGTCATGTCACATGGTCTGCCACTGAAGAGGGCGTTGGCCCGAAACGCGTCTGGCAGGAAAAGGACTTTGTTCGCGGCTCGCGCCCTTGCGGTGGCATCAATTCCTACCCGTAAGTGCATTCCCACCATGGGGCAACCCTTTCTTTCCATTTGTTAGCGGCCGGCCCGGTCGCGGGTTTGCACTACCGCGTACAAACTGCGGGTCCACAGCTGCCTCATTTGGGCAGCGTATTGTGGTACGGGAGGTGCCTTTTACTTGCGGGGTGCTTGCGGGGACATTGGCAATCCTTTTAATACTTTTTTACATGTGAATGGCGGCGGCGACCCACTTGGGTTCTACTTATAAACTACCAGTCCCAGAAAGCATTGCTTCAGGTGTTACACCTGCGTATAATTACTGTGGGTATTTACTGGTGTTTGCCGCTTGCCGTCATGTCACATGGTCTCCCACTGAAGAGGGCGTTGGCCCGAAACGCGTCTGGCAGGAAAAGGACTTTGTTCGCGGCTCGCGCCCTTGCGGTGGCATCAATTCCTACCCGTAAGTGCATTCCCACCATGGGGCAACCCTTTCTTTCCATTTGTTAGCGGCCGGCCAGGTCGCGGGTTTGCACTACCGCGTACAAACTGCGGGTCCACAGCTGCCTCATTTGGGCAGCGTATTGTGGTACGGGAGGTGCCTTTTACTTGCGGGGTGCTTGCGGGGACATTGGCAATCCTTTTAATACTTTTTTACAGGTGAATGGCGGCGGCGACCCACTTGGGTTCTACTTATAAACTACCAGTCCCAGAAAGCATTGCTTCAGGTGTTACACCTGCGTATAATTACTGTGGGTATTTACTGGTGTTTGCTGCTTGCCGTCATGTCACATGGTCTGCCACGGAAGAGGGCGTTGGCCCGAAACGCGTCTGGCAGGAAAAGGACTTTGTTCGCGGCTCGCGCCCTTGCGGTGGCATCAATTCCTACCCGTAAGTGCATTCCCACCATGGGGCAACCCTTTCTTTCCATTTGTTAGCGGCCGGCCCGGTCGCGGGTTTGCACTACCGCGTACAAACTGCGGGTCCACAGCTGCCTCATTTGGGCAGCGTATTGTGGTACGGGAGGTGCCTTTTACTTGCGGGGTGCTTGCGGGGACATTGGCAATCCTTTTAATACTTTTTTACATGTGAATGGCGGCGGCGACCCACTTGGGTTCTACTTATAAACTACCAGTCCCAGAAAGCATTGCTTCAGGTGTTACACCTGCGTATAATTACTGTGGGTATTTACTGGTGTTTGCCGCTTGCCGTCATGTCACATGGTCTGCCACTGAAGAGGGCGTTGGCCCGAAACGCGTCTGGCAGGAAAAGGACTTTGTTCACGGCTCGCGCCCTTGCGGTGGCATCAATTCCTACCCGTAAGTGCATTCCCACCATGGGGCAACCCTTTCTTTCCATTTGTTAGCGGCCGGCCCGGTCGCGGGTTTGCACTACCGCGTACAAACTGCGGGTCCACAGCTGCCTCATTTGGGCAGCGTATTGTGGTACGGGAGGTGCCTTTTACTTGCGGGGTGCTTGCGGGGACATTGGCAATCCTTTTAATACTTTTTTACATGTGAATGGCGGCGGCGACCCACTTGGGTTCTACTTATAAACTACCAGTCCCAGAAAGCATTGCTTCAGGTGTTACACCTGCGTATAATTACTGTGGGTATTTACTGGTGTTTGCCGCTTGCCGTCATGTCACATGGTCTGCCACTGAAGAGGGCGTTGGCCCGAAACGCGTCTGGCAGGAAAAGGACTTTGTTCGCGGCTCGCGCCCTTGCGGTGGCATCAATTCCTACCCGTAAGTGCATTCCCACCATGGGGCAACCCTTTCTTTCCATATATACAAAGAGTAATGAGCACAATGGTTTGAAAAGTCACTTGATACATTGTATACTGCAGTATGAATGTCAGTATCGCAAAGCGTTTTACGTTCACACACGCTATCACACCTATCCACTAGGAGACGACGAGAATAGAAATAGGCGGCATGTTAGAAACTGACATTGATACTGACAGAATCTGTTAATAAGTGAAGGTCAGACCAACACATTAACAGAGCGCAAATGCGAGGGTGCACCAAGAGTAATACGACTTCACCAACACAAGAGATTCCCGCCTGGTCCCCAGGGCAAACCCGTACACACAAAACCTTAGCGCATTTATGCATTTAGTATCCGGAGGCACCGGAAAACATTTGTAATTAAAACCCGCACACACTCGGCAAACAGGAGACAGACCTTCAATTATGCACAGCGAAACGCTCACAATATATATCACTAATATTTTATGCATCAATTATCCGGAGGCACCGGAAAACATTGGTAAATAAGACCCGCACGCACTCGGCAAACAGGAGAAAGACCCTTAATTATGCACAGCGAAACGCTTACAAAGTAATCTGCCCCAACGCGGTCAACAATATTCATCACCGCGTATGATACATTGTAACACTCACCGGCGCTGAGGGAAATGAAACATTGTAGCGCGCGAAGGTCTGACAGCCACAAAACAGCGTGTTTAAACGCGAAGTGAAAGTGAGGGAATCACTGGGCTCTAGGTGCCGGAGGGTTTCTATAGGAACATGATAACGCAAGGGGGAGGGTGACGTAATTTTAGATTGTGAAAAGAAAAATACTCTTCTATGTCAATTGAACTAAGGCGTCGCCCTACGTTGCCATGGGGACTATGTAGAAAAAAGTTGAAAAAATATGAAATAATGTAAAAACAAGCTAAAATGTGCATGAAAACAGGAGTGAAACACGCATGATGTAATGCAATGACTAAGGGGTATAAATGTAACCACAGTCTGTGTAGATGTTGTGAACAAGGCGGGTGCTTACCGCCGAAACGCGTCAAGCAGCCTAATGAGTGAATAAAACTTATTTGGGATCATCTATTTCACGGAGTCAGTGCCTTACTTGTATGCTGAAGTTTCGAGTGTTCCTGATATATATATATATATATATATATATTACCTACTGGCGGTCGCCAGTAGGTATATATGGTTAGGATTTTTTTGAATAGGGATTTCTGCAAATTCTATGTTGAATAACTTTGGCGTTGATGGACGGAATTGGTTGAAATTTTCAGGAAAATGGCACATTTTGTTTCTGAGCGTCCCCTGAAAGTTTGGGGGGATTTTGAGAAGTGGGGGCCGAGAAAAAAGGGGGGTCCCAAAACTTTTTTTTAACATTGAGTTTTCCATAGGGCGGTTGGACTCACTTTTAGCTCGAACGGCTGAATGGATTTCTATGAAACTTGGCAAAATTGTAGGGACTGGTAGTCCGATGTGCCTTTGCTTGGTCTCAAGATATGTGCTCTAGTGGATTTTGAGTAATTTAGGTTCACAAAAATATATATATCTGTAAGCGCGCCCCGGTACGCGCACCGGGGAGCACTCCGGGCGCGCTACGCGACTTGCGCACGGAAAGCTGATTGTCTCTCGGGTGTCTGTAAACATTCTAAACAGTCCGGAGCGGCCGCCATCTTGTGTCTCGGTAGGATCGAGACACAAGAGGTGGCCAAAACAAAGGGGGAAATGACCATAAGGGGGCAGAGTAGATCCTCCCTGACCCCCCTAGGTTTGATGTGGGGGCTTTAAAAGGGCCCTGCGGGGCAAAAACATTTTTTTAAAAAATTGTTTTTTTGCAGGGGGAGCGCCCGGTACGCGCACCGGGAAGCGGTCCGGGGAGCGTACTATGGGGAAAAAAGAATGATAGACTTTTCAAATATTGTATGTTTATTATTGTTCTTTTTGTTGTTTTTTTTGTTTTTTTTTTATTTAAGTAGCAACATGTAGGTACCAATGCATAGTCTAAAATTTAATATACACCGTCTCCTTTGTAGAAATCTTGCATGTTGTTTCAGAAGTTATTGTGGTATATGGAATTCATACCTTAGTCTGTCAGGAAAGTAAAAACAATATGGAGGCAGGACATGATAAAGAGATGTTAAATACACATTGGAGATAATTTAGTTGAAGAAAGGAAGTAACTATGAGCAAACTTACTATATAACACGAAAAAGTTGCACAGTATATTTTAAGTCTCACTTTATATTATATCTTTTCGGGTACTATTTCATAATTTTCATATAAAAAAGAATAATGTCTCAAACAATTTTAACTTTAACATTTTAAATTTATTGTTGTGATTGTTCAAAATCTAAAAGAATTTGCAACATTAATTCATCTGGTATGTCCTCCTTTTCATTCCATCCTTCAATTTCTTCAACACATTTAATTAAGTCTTGGTCTACAGTGTCATCCAAAAAGTCTATTTCTTCTTTGTCTTCCTTAGGATTGTTTTCCATTTTAATTTGAAATGAAATATTATTTTCATTCTGTTGTGCTTCCATTTTCTAGCTGTAAATTGCATAAAAAATAAATATATCAGTAGAGATAGGGCACTGTTGGGTTTAAGTTCAGACAGGTACTTGTGAGTTTTTAACAGTGAAGTTATCTTTGGGCAGTGTATGGTTTCAGGCAGGAAGTAGAACTATTAAAAAGTGCCTGTGATGAAGTCTAAGTAAATTCATAATTATACCACAGAAGCCTAACTCAATCAATAATTTAAATAAATAAGCCTTTCTCAATGTCTAACTCGTTTAGAGGGACAGTATATAACTATCTGAAAACGTTTTACAAAATTAACTTAAAGTGCATAACATAGTTCTCCTTTCAAATTAACAACTTACCTTCTTCAAAGTAGTTGAAGTTTTCTGTCAAATTCTTTTCCAAATGTACCTTAGGTAGTGTTAGTCAAAATGGCTGTGTTTCCTTCTCATCTTTTATATATATTCATGTACTTAACCAATCAAATGTCAGCACAGAAAAGTGCAAAATGTAAGTAACATTTTAATTGGTTGAAAATTCAAACAGTTTCATATGTGTTTTTGTCATGTAATTTACGGATGTATGACGTTACAACGCATACTTTTACCACGCATACCATTACAACGCGGTATTTACAACGCATACCGTTACAACGCATAGCGCTTAGAGGTGCTGGATAGTGGTAAGTATAATTTTATATTCCAACTCCAGTCCCTGTGGACACTAGGGAAGGTGTTGGATATAAAATTATACTTATTCCCTATCCTAGAGCGCCCCCCAGCGCAATGCGTTGTTATGGTATGCGTGGTAATGCCTGCGTTGTAATGGTAGTGCGTGGTAAAAACTTTGTTGTAACAGTTGTATACCGTATTTTACCTCAGGATATTTAGACAGAGCTACAGCCCAAATGGCTCAATGGAATACCACCAAATTTGGGTAAATGGTAGGGACTGCTATGTATTAGGGCCTATTCTATATTTGATGAAAGTGTCTCCAGTGGTTTTTCTGTAAATTACTTTCCCACCTTTTTTTAGCGAGCGCTTACCGGTGCGCGCCCCGGTACGCGTACCGGTAGCGTAACGGGAGTCCTCCATTTTGTGTTTCGGTAGAATTGAGACACAAGATGGAGGGCAAACAATGTTCGGAATGGGTAGAAGGGGGCAGGGAAGACACTTCCTGACCCTCTAGGTTTTCTGAGGGGGGCTTAGGACGCTCATATAGGCAAAAAAAAAATAATAATTCACGCGGGGAGCGCCCGGTGCACGCACCGGTAAGCGTACCGGGGAGCGTACTTTGGAGAAAAATAGTGAAAAAAGTTAGAAAAAGATAAACGTTTTGAATGATCAGAGGTAGGGTAGCTCTGAAAAGAGCTTTTGGGTTCTGTGGCTGATTTAGGTACCTACAAGTAGGTTCCAATGCACAGTCTTAAATTCAGGAGGAATATTGTATTCCCCTCATCTGAGAAGTGCACACCATCTCCTCTGTAGATGTCTTGTATGTTGTAACGCAAGTTGTTGTTGTATATTGAACCCATTCTAAAGTCTCTCATGTAAGCAGAAACAGATTTATTGACATGTTTCCGTGCTTTCTCAAATTGTGGACAAAATTGGTTGGACCAGTTCCATTTCTGTCTTATATTGGAATATACCAAGGCAGTTTGGGGAAAAAGTGTCATCAATGGATGAAAGGTGTCCTTTAAAAGCATTTCCAGACCAACCCCAGTCATAGTGCCCAAATTATTTCCACCACAGTGCACTATTAAGAGGTCAGGGTTTGGCAGATGCATAAATTTCTTTTTAATTAATACATATAAAATATATTTTTCCTTTAAAAGAAGAATACATTTTACAGCTTTTGATATTTGCTATTAAAAAACCATTGAAATTCACTGAAAAAACCATAGGTTATAGACCATATATAGTAAGGAATTAGCATTTACAAAACCTTGAAAATTCACTGAAAAAACCATAGGTTATAGACCATATAAAGTTAGGAATTTGCATTTACAAAACCTTGAAAATTCACTGAAAAAACCATAGGTTATAGACCATATATAGTTAGTAATTAGCATTTACAAAACCTTATTTTACTCACACAAAACCATTGAAATTCGCATATATAGTTAGTTGCACAGGAAGAAACCAGATGCTGTCGTCGCGATCAGGTGAAGAATGGACGCTTGACTCTGCAGCCACGTGGGCCAGGAGGTGTCGTCGATGACCAGGATGGAGGCACGAGCTGTCCCACGCAGGCTCTCGCTGTCTGCAGTGTTGGTTCTGGATTCGGCATCAACAGGCCTTGGCAAAGGCAACCCACGCGGTGAGTGGAAATGGCGTCTGGTGCTGACCAGGAGGGTCCGGGGTGCTTCTCCGTTACAGGGAAGCAAGGGCCAGTCTGGAGCAAACCAGACCAGCAGTGAAGTTTTCAAGGATCGTCGTCTAGGAGGCCACTAGCCAGCCGGCAAGTGACCAGACAACGCGTCGAGCAGCAATCAAGCAAAAGGGCCCCACGGAGATCTCGTGGATGCTGGAGGGCTGATCTTCTCTGCCGGAGCTGCTTGGGACTGGGGCTTCTCAATCCCCAAAGCACTTCATTGAGGATACCTCAGAAGTCGTGCTGGAAGCGAAGTGCAGTTTCTTCAAGATGGCCTGTCCCACGTGTCTCGTCGCACCCACGGATCTCAGCTGTGCTACAGATGTAGGTAGAGGTCGGAGAGGTCTGGGAATCTGGGTCTCGTCGGGCTCTGAAGTCTGGATCCTCGAGGGAAGATGACAAAGTGAAGCTGCTGGACGCTTGATGGTGCCTGCTCGTGCAGGGTGGTAACTCCTTGGCCACAAGGGAGATTTCTTCAGTCTTCTGTAGCAGAATGTCGAAGTCCAGAGTTTCTTCTTGAAAAGTTTCAAGTCAGGATTATTCTAATTTGGAATGGGACCAGCTCCTACCTTTATCCTGCTAAAGGGGGCTGTACTATCACTAGGTCCCTCCTATGGGTGGGACCAGGAAGGGGGTTGGTTACACCCCCTATCCTTTGTCCGGTTTCGTGCCAGAGCTGGGGCTGGAGTGCCCCAGAAACTGGTTTGAACCGGTGTATGCACAGAGGCACCTTGTGTGCCCCAGGCAGGTCTCATTCCTTTCAGGCCTGTCCTACCTAATACACAAAATCCTGTCTGGGGTGATGCTAGCACCTCCCAAGGCAGGAAACCCTTTGTCCAGGCCTCCCTCGCTGGAAGGACTCCCAGCAGCAGGAGGTCAGACTTGTGTCTAGTGGCAGCATCCATTTTGTGATGCTGAGGCTCGAGTTTAACTTTAACCGGGGTTCACAGTTACTTACATGTCGTGTCCCTCTAGAAGGGTGGAATGCTACCCCCGTCACTAGAATTGGCGAGGGGGTAGTATTCCAATTCGTATGACACCTTACTCGACATGTTTTGATAATGCTATACCAAAGTTAGCAATAACCGCAAGGATTATAATGCACTTAAGAGTATATGGTATAGCGTTATCATAGAAACAGCTAAAGGACTTGGTTCCGAAAGCTGCAGACAGACTCAGCTCATGCTAGAGCACCATCTCACATAATTCCAAGCACTCTGCCTCCAGGATTGTTAAGGCCTGCCATAGGAGTGACTTATAGGAGTATATGTGTCCATGTTATGGTTAGATATAGAGATACTATATCTAAAGCAAAGGATGATTACACCACCTTGCCCCAGCTGATTGATCAGCCAGTTGTGTCAGATTTTGATGGCCAGCCAGGGGTGGCATAATACATGCTGCAGCCCCTGGTAGGCCTTGGGTTCACTAATGCCCTGGGCACCTATGGTACACCGTACAAGGACTTACAATAGTGACCCAGTACCTATTGGTAATGTACCTAAGGTACATGGAGTCCATTTTAACAGAGAGAGCAGGAAGCCTGGGGTCCTGAATAGCAGGATCCCAGGCCAACTAAGTCGAAAACCAGCTAAACACTAGGCAAAAAGTTGGGGGTAACCATAGTCAGATATCCACCTTCCTATACAACTCCCCCCTCCCCCCACCCCCCCCAACGAAAGGAGATAAGGCTATCCTTGACCAGGTAAGCCTATATTGCCTGAGTGGCCATATGAGGAGGTGCATGCACTAGCATTGGTACCCCCTATCTCATGGTCCACTAAGCAATCCCTCACCCTAAGGGTATCTGAGGGTCTCCACCATAGGGAATCTCTACCTGTGGTGTGTTTTGGCAAATTAAAAGGCTGGTGTTGGGATGGAGTACTGAAGTGAGACTCCACTAATGTTGGGCTCAACTTCCTCCAATCACTATCCACCATATATGCCTTTCTTTCCAGGACTGAGTTGCAGTGTGCTCTCAGGGTCAACCTCTGGCTACCTAAAGCTGGAGGCTGGGTGCCTCTGTTTGGCTTACTGGAGGGACAGGTCAGGTTTGGGCCCCTTAGGTCCCAGGTTTGGCTGTGCCCAACAGTGTCCATCTGTGGGAGGTCCCTAACTAAGTTTAAGGGGGATCCCTCAGGAGTTTGTTTTATTTTCACTTGGCTAGGTCTGCTAGCTTCAGTTCCCTTAATCTGCTGATTGGAGAGTTCTTTTGGACAGGGGGCCCTTTGGGGTCCACCACTGGCCTCCCTGACCTCTACAGCCCTGGGCTGACTGAGGCAGGGTAGAGAGGGGCAGGTTACCTGCTCCAGACTGGGTCCCACCTTGGAAGGGCCCACTGACATCAGGGGCTCTGTCAGGCTAGGCCTGACTACCTCTGGGGCAGTTTCTTCACAAGGGGTAAGATCAGTTCCCTGAGGAGGCTGATCCTTTCCTAAAGTCTGGTGGGAGGGAGAATTCTCTTCCTCCTCAATGCTCTCTGTTTGAGTGGAGTGATCCATAGTTTCAGGCTTCACAACACTATTATCAGTCTGAGTTTGGGCTGTGGCCATCACAACCCCACCAACCTTTTCAGGAAGGGACTCAGTTTGGGTATGGGCTGTTACCATCATAGCCCTGCTAACCTTTTCAGGGAAGGAATCTGTCTGAGATTGGACTGAGACTGGCACAGCCCTCCTGACTTATTCAGGGAGGACATCTTGGACTGGAGCTGTGGCCATCACAGCACCACTTACCGTTCCATGGAGGTTTATCATTTTAAAATGGGTTTCTTGCTCTACCTCAGCCCAGGCTGAGATCTCTAAATCATTCCCCAGTAGACAATCTACAGGCAAGTTTGATGACACTAAATAAATAAAATACAAATGAAGGAGGCCTCCTTGTCTGTCAGTTCTGGGACAGGGGAGAACGGGTGAACAAACAAAGAAGTCCCACAAATGACCCTAGTTGGGTGATATGATTTTGTAGGTGCCCAAAATTATATTTTTACAAATACCAATCACACATTGTTATACACAAATCTTATTTGTAGCTCTATTAGGTTGTGTAGCAGCCAACATCTAGATACAAACAATTCAGGAATTATTTAATACTCATACTTTCCTTGAGTTTTATCAAGTTTTAAAGAGGACAGGACGTTAGGTTTTAGAAAAATATAACAATGTATATTTATTTCAAAGTCACAAGTCAATCGCAAAAAACAAGTAGTTAAAAACAATTTATACAGTAACTAGTTTAAAAACATGTTAAAAGATCAGTGGTGTACGCATCAAACAAATAGTTCATACATAAGAATTCATACGCAAAAGTTTTTTACAAAAAATTACACAAGAACAGGGGTCGACGCGGCGTTTCGGTTTTTGGAGAGACGATTAAAAACCTTCTTCAGGACCAAGTTCTAGAAAGAAACATACAATTACTTTTTTGTGTGTGACAAGTATTATGTACATATACAGAACATTTTTTCAACGACCTTATTAACCTAAAACATATCCTGACAGTTGGGGAAACAGAACACCTTATTTCTATTTGTGGTTGGCACTGACCTGTTTACAGATTTAGGTAAAGATATTGGTATTTGTAAAAAACATATTAACACCAAAAGGGGCACATCACTAATGGATACCAGTATTTGGTTTATAATATCTATCCGATATTGCTGGCACTGATTGCCTTAATGTCAAAAAGAATTAAGTAATTCTAACATCTCTTGGTGTTGTTAACATACCACCATTGGTTACTGATTTTAAAGCAAGTGGTAGGTAGCTCTTGTCCCTTGCCTGATGTAAATGGATCTTTAATAAAGCTGGTTACCTTAGTTATACAAAACTCTCGTCCCGATAAATCAGGGAAGACTGTCTGCCCAATTGCACTTTTGGGTTTCAGCAGGGCTGCATATTACCAGGTATGGACATAATTGTGGTACCTGTGAGTAAATCATGTTGAGAAAGCCTATATTAGTTTCCAACCAGACATGTTATATAAAATAAGGGGCAGATACTGAAGTACAGCTACCTTATAGTTTCCTTGAGTAATTTCATACGTTAGTAGTAGGAGCCACCGATATGGGTATTTCGTAGGGCTGAAAGATAGATTAAAATGAAGATGCTCTAACCACTGGTTTTTGGGGTCTTTCTCAATAGTCCAAAAAAGGGGCTGTATTGCGTTAACTTACCCAGATTTTTAATTACTGGATCCCCAATTTAACACGACCTTTTCATTTGGCGCTGTGTTAATGAGTGCTGCCTTATGTTAGCACGTTGCTCCTTGCACTGCAAGTGGAGAAAAGGGGGGTAGTTTGTAAATTGGTGATGGAAACTAACTCCAATTCTGCAGGTAATTCTTTAGTGGTCTTTGGTTAGTGTGTTTATCTTTTATTCCTATTTATATTTTGGCTGCAACATCATTAACGCAATCTCCAGTTAAGTGTCATAAAACCCTGATCATATATGGTGCATGTACTACGACCTGAGGTAGTTGAATCTGGTTTAGTAAAACCTTGAGCATATATAGTACTTTTACTAAAGCTTATTAGCTAGTACAAAGGAATGTCAAAGCGAGACTCTTTTGGTTATTAGAGCTGCGTTGCCCAGTGTGTTTCCTACGTTGTAATATGTAAAGCCTAATAGAAATGCACAAACAACTCTACATGTGCACAAACAACTCTACATGTTGTTTACTGTATTACGAAAATGATAGTAAGCGGGCTTTCAGTCGCCGTGTCAGTTATAATTATTCGCGTAGGTTTAAATTTAAAGTAAAAAGGTCGCGGGGAGTTCCTAGAGGTCGGGCAATTTCCGCAGTGTGATCGTGAAATTGTGACCGCAGCAAGTTGTGAGGAAAGGCAGTCTGAGTGCACAGTTTGATAGGCACGGCGATAGTGGAAAGTGTGATTCTGGTCGTGGCATGCATGTTCACAAACCACAATTTCACGATCACACTGCAGAAATTGCCCGACCTCTAGGAATACCCTGAATAGGTTATAGTCACTTTTTCTACTTCCACAGTCACTGCGCCGACAATACCATCACAGTCACTGCGCCGACAACATCTTGTTGTTTCATTTCACATATCACAAATCAAATGCTTCACTTCACAAATGACAAAGGGATCCTTGATACATGCCTATTATTTACGTTATTTCCTTGTTTTTCTTCCCTTTTTTTCTCCCTACTGTAAATATGTATATGAAGTAAATGTAAAGAAAAGGCTTTAAATGTTGCTCATGTTCAAGACAACAATAAGGTCAACCCTTGTCCTGATGATGATGTCTTCATTTTTATAGGCATCGAAACGTCGTCGATTTTTAAAACCCCATATGTAAACTATTTATGTGAAACTTTCAATTGCAATGGAGTGTTTTTCCTACATTTTATTTCTGCCTTACTGATGTACGAGTACGCAGACTAATTTTCTTGCTTTGTTTACATTTGTTTCTTTGTTGTTTTGTCTTGTATGTTGAGGGTCACGGCTGTGCCCGCTTGACATTCTCTCCCAGAAACACTTTATTCCTGCACTTATTGAAAAATAAAACCTGTCCGGACGGACAGAAGACATATTACTTATTAAGTATATGGTCATTTCTTCAGTGTATATTAATTTTATATAGGGACCACTGTTCCAGGATTGTTAAGGCCTGCCATAGGAGTGACTTATAGGAGTATATGTGTCCATTTTAGGGTTAGATATAGAGATACTATATCTAAAGCAAAGGGTGATTACACCACCTTGCCCCAGCTGATTGATCAGCCAGTTGTGTCAGATTTCGATGGCCAGCCAGGGGTGGCATAATACATGCTGCAGCCCATGGTAGGCCTTGGGTTCACTAATGCCCTGGGCACCTATGGTACACTGTACAAGGACTTACAATAGTGGCCCAGTACCAATTGGTAATGTACCTAAGGTACATGGAGTCCATTTTAACAGAGAGATCAGGAAGCCTGGGGTCCTAAGTAGCAGAATCCCAGGCCAACTAAGTCAAAAACCAGCTAAACACTAGGAATAAAGTTGGGGTAGCCATAGTCAGATATCCACCCTTCTACAGTGGTCAGCATGCACTTGCCCTGTTTGTTTGATGTACATGTTTCACAGCCACCCCGGTCCTATGGCATGAGGATGTCTGGTAGGGGTGGTTCGTGTGCAGGATGGGTACTTCATGTTGGTCAGCAGTCTAGGAAGTTTTGATTTTGTAATTTGCAGTATGTGAGTGTGGCACTTAGGTATACCTCTTTTCTCTCTCTTTCAGCTTTTGCCGAGAGCACTGACCCACAAACGACGGAGCTTAGTGGTGTCAATGCATCCGGATCAGAGATCACACGCAGACTGAAGAGAGCAGCCTCGGAGAGGGGGACAGAACTGTCCCTGAGGACTCACATGTGGCGACACCATCGTCCTCATCCAGAGGCGTCACTAGGGTTGGTGTCACCCGGTGCGGTAACTCATGGTGTCACCCCCTCATAACTTACCGGACGGACCAACTCACCCTCTGCCTGCACCATGTCCCCTCTGCCTGCACCATCTCTCCCTCTGTCTGCACCATCTCCCCTGCGCCTGCACCATTTCACCTACTGCCTGCACCATCTCTCCCTACGCCTGCATCCTCTCACCCTCTGCCTGCACCATCTCCCCCTCTGCCTGCACCATCTCCCCCTCTGCCTGCACCATCTCACCCTCTGCCTGCACCATCTCCCCTCTGGTTGCACCATCTCTCCCTGTGTCCACACCATCTCCCCTCCGCCTGCACCATCTTCCCTCCGCCTGCACCAGCTCCCCCTCTGCCTGCACCATCTCCCCCTCTGCCTGCACCATCTCCCCCTCTGCCTGCACCATCTCCCCCTCTGCCTGCACCATCTCTCCCTGTGTCCACACCATCTCCCCTCCACCTGCACCATCTTCCCTCCGCCTGCACCAGCTCCCCCTATGCCTGCACCATCCCCCCATCTGCCTGCACCATCTCC
Organism: Lissotriton vulgaris; assembly: GCF_964263255.1. Classification (NCBI taxonomy): domain Eukaryota; kingdom Metazoa; phylum Chordata; class Amphibia; order Caudata; family Salamandridae; genus Lissotriton; species Lissotriton vulgaris. Next base: position 366,088,600 of record NC_141700.1, read on the forward strand.
CCCTCTGCCTGCACCACCTCCCCCTCTGCCTGCACCACCTCCCCCTCTACCTGCACCACCTCCCCCTCTGCCTGCATCATCTCACCCTCTGCCTGCACCATAAGTGTAAATAGTTAGACGCAGAGGCGAGGCTGCAGAGCTTCGACCAGTCATTCTGGACCTTGGTAGCTCCATAGCCAACTCCATCCCGTAGAAACATTGCACGATCTTATATTACATGTTTTAAGGAAGGCAATGTGCACATAAAACAGAACACACAGGTTATTTTTTTGCACAAAACCGGTATCTTGACACAGAGCTGCCTTTCACATTTTACAATGTGGGGGGCAGGAACTGGGGTGCTGTAGCCATTTTAGTGACTTCATAGAAACCACTGCACCCTTTTTATGGCTACCATTCGGCCTTTAGTAATGACTTGAGATAAGATATCATTGTCGCCTACTTCAGATAGACCTCTAATAATGATGTGCTTCTGGGAGATTGGCATTATGCAAGCCAGGAAAATGGGCCTTGTGCCTCGGTTAGGTTGCAAAAAAAGCTAAAGCTGGGGTGCAGTGGGCCCCTCGCACCCAGAAGCACCAGTGCCATGTACCTGCTACACTGCAGATAATAACGTTGTTTCACACAGAACACGTCTTGCAAGTGATTGTGTTGCCGCTTCAGCCAAAAGCACTTTCTGCAATACTCCTCCAAAGGGTGCCAGAAAGGCAGCACTAGTGGGTTTTTAATATATCCTAAGCAGCATATTGTTTGTTCATCAGAGAAAATAAAGGATGACAATATTTTACCCCTTTCCAAAAAGCATATCTGAAAATGTGTGCTAGATCTGAAAGGTACAAATGCCATGTTTTGTGATAGTAATGCACATGTGGTAAATGGCCGCCGGGGATCATCAGTGCAGCGCTGGCAACAGGGAAGTAAAAGCCTGACAAGTAGAGGGGAAGAAGAGGTAGCAGCAGCCGAGCAGATTGGAAACCAGTTAAGGTTTATCTACAGAAACAATGCATAAAATAAATCACATAATGCATATACAACTGAGCAACTCGAGATATTAGCGGCATTGCGACTGATGAGTCACAAAATATCTTTGAAAATACTATATTGCTTCTTATTGTGTACAGTGCAGATTTGTGAATAAGCCCAGACAATGGCTACAGCCACAACCTGGCTGATTGGTACGCAGATACGTTTTCTGTATAAGTCACATTAAAGCAGGGGGAGAATTTACGCTGAGAAAATGTTCGGTAGGGGTTAGATCTACTATCGTGAGCGCCGTGATGAAAGAGTCTGCACAGAATAAACAAAACAGGATCACTTCTTGCTAGAAACCAAGCCAACAAAATAAAAAGCTGTGTGAACTTGGAGCACTTACAAAGTGTGGAAGACCCGTGCAGCTAAGAACAGAGAAGTGATTTCTTAATTTATTCATTTCAAACGATTGCAGTGGTGATAGGGAGGCCGATGTGCACTCTGATGTTTACAGGAATTACCAAATATATTCAAAAGAACCACAACTCCCCAAGATTAGACTATCTGAATCTGACCAGAGAGCAAGACTACAGGCGGCGAGTATTGCAATGCAAGAAGAAAGAAAATAAAACTAGATGCATGAGCTAAATTAAAAACGAAATGGTTAGATTGCTCTGCAGTGGGTGATTGCCATGTGCTTAATGCATGTTTTCCTTTGACACCATTATCTGTAGTGGGGCGTTACTGTAGCATCAATGTAATGCAACTGGTGCTATGTAAAGCCCTCTGATACATGATTCGGGTCTAGTTCGCGCTATATAAAACTTTGTAAAATACAAAATAAATGTGCCGTATTACATGGCAGTAGCTACAACTCTTCTGCCCACAAAATAACCACACACTTGTCACCCGGACCTTGTAGGTTAGATCCACTTATGCCACCTGTTCGCCAGAGCATGCAATGTCCTTTTTACACAGTATAAAACCAATAATTGAGGGTTGACGGGACAGATTACCCTTCCAATATTGGTGCTTAAACAGGCGTGCAAACCCCCTAGCAATGCCCATACACTCAATCAAATCCTGCTCTGTGAAGACAAAGTGCGACTAAAAAACACACTATAAGGCAATATTACTCCAACAACTAAACCACTCCACCCTATTCTGTTTTTGAAGATTTCCCGGTGCCGCTGATCTTAGACTGCACCACAGCCCTCCATCTCCGTCCAGCTGGTTCCCGCTTTGAGGCAGGCGAAAGCTGGGGCCCCATGACTGACTGGAAGGAAGGGGGAGGAAGAGCAGAGAGGGTGTGCTGGAGGAGCTTGTGGGGGGGGGAACAGAACACTGAAAGCAAAACCAGGGCGACGAGAAAGAGCTCATTGATACCTGCAGTTCGCTGCAGAGTTTAAAGCTAGACTCCGACCAGGGCAGCTGCGAGGAGTAGCCACAGACAGAGGGCCCTCTGCTCGGAAGCAGGCTGAAGCGCAGCTCTCCCTCTCGCCTTCCTGGCTTCGCTGCTTAAAGCGCTCCGATACTTTTGGGTTTTAGTTCGCGCTATTTAAAAAAAATAAATGGTGCGCAGTCTGTGTGGGGCATGGAATGGAAGGAAGGATCGAGGGTTAGTCAGAAACAGTCCCGTGCCCTCTGCCCTGTGGAGTTTGGGAGTTACACTTTGAAACTCAAAGATTACACAAATCTCAGCAGCAAGTGTTCAACCTACTAAGCCATTTTGTGACCCACAAATACCAAGGTGCGTGCACAGGGCAAGTTCTGAGGAAATGAAAGGCACACAGCCTCTATAGTTAAAGCATGCTGTTGCCACAGAAAAGAAAGCAAGGCTCGTGACGGCTATAGAAAATGTGTGCCATGCCGGTGATATTCTTTTCAGTTTTACATCCCTAGAAGCCCTAAAATGTGTTTACCTTTTCTGTCTGTAACAGTCAGCAGAGCCGCCCGCTACCTTCCCTCGGCTCGAGACATTACTGCCATGAACCCTCACGTCTGCCGTGGACGCGTGCGTACGTACCGTCGTTGCTGCGTGACTAAGCTGTGTTACATACACACAGCGTAACCGGATGGATGGTGTCACCCCCCTGTGAGGGTGTCACCCGGTGCGGTCCGCACCCCCCTAGTGACGCCACTGTCCTCATCTTCAGACTGTGGTGGTGAGTCAGCACTGTTGGTAGACACAGGGAGTAGGCAATCTACACCTTCAGTCGGTACACAGCACACTGGACCCACACTGCCACCAACTGCAACAAGTACTGCTCGTGCTCGCCAGAGTAGGGGGAGCAGAGTGGCCTTCGGTGCAGGCACCGCTGCCCCTGCCCCTGCGACACAAACTGCCCTTTGTGCTGAGGCATTTGATCTGCTGCGACAGCTGTTTGTAGGGCAGACCAACATGATCAATACATTCCAAGACCACCATAGGAAGTTGGGGCAGGTGATAGCATTCATGGAGGGGATGCATGGCGATGTTGCTGGTCTCCACAGAACAGTTCAGTCATTATCCAACACAGTGTCTGCAGCCATTCAACAGTCGCATGGACAAGGTTCTACTTCAGTTCCCCCATCCACACCACTTGATGTCTCAGCGGAGAGTGAGATTTCTGATGAGGTCTCATTTTCTGGGTATTGCACTAGAAGCAGGCACAGGCAGCAAGGCAGTGCACGGAGGCCACAGACACCATCCCCTAGGACAGGGAAATCTTTCACAGAACACGACATCAGCTACCCTGGAGTTGACACACAGGATCCTCAAGGGGTGTTGGGGGACAGGGATTCACATGTAACACAGGCACCCCCCTCAAAAGGTACTCCCAAGGCAAGGGCACCTCCCAAGGCCAGGGACACTCCCAAGGACAAGGACACTACAAAAGACAGGGCACCTCCCAAGGCCAGGGACACTCCCAAGGACAAGGACACTACAAAGGACAGGGCAACTCCCAAGGCCAGGGACACTCCCAAGGACAAGGACACTACAAAGTAAAGGGCACCTCCCAAGGCCAGGGACACTCCCAAGGACAAGGACACTACAAAGAAAAGGGCACTTCCCAAGGTCAGGGACACTCCCAAGGACAAGGACACTACAAAGGAAAGGGCACCTCCCAAGGCCAGGGACACTCCCAAGGACAAGGACACTACAAAGGACAGGGCAACTCCCAAGGCCATGGACACTCCCAAGGACAAGGACACTACAAAGGACAGGGCACCTCCCAAGGCCAGGGACACTCCCAAGGACAAGGACACTACAAAGGACAGGGCACCTCCCAAGCCAGGGACACTCCCAAGGACAAGGACACTACAAAGGACAGAGCACCTCCCAAGGCCAGGGACACTCCCAAGGACAAGGACACTACAAGGGACAGGGCAACTCCCAGATACAGAGCACCGCCCACAGATACGGCACATTCCAAAGACAGGACACCTCCTAGGGCCAAGGCGGCTCCCACGGCCAAGGAACCTCCCAGGGCCAAGGCTTCTCCCATTCACAGGACATCCACCAAGGACAGGCATACATCACCCCTGCGTCCCCTGAAGCTGGTGTTGAAGGAACGTACACCACATGTGTCAGAGGTCGAGTCCCCCCATACCTCTACTCCCATCCACACCCCAGTGAAGCAGAGGAAGAAGTACACTGTTGTTGCATCCCCCATTACACATGATACAGAGGGCAGAAGGCAGGGCCATAGCAAGCGCCAAGCAAGGTCCAGCACGTCCACAGAGAGCAGACCACAACCAGCACATGATCCACCTTTGGTGGGTGATGTTTCAGATGAGCCCGCACCACTTACCAGTCCAGTCATGTCCAGGGTGCCCTTACATGTCCCAAAGAAACGGAGACACACACCAGTGACACCTGACCACCCCAATGTCACTCCAGTACAGCTGTCCCCAGCTCCCAGAGCCACCCTGCCTCCTGGTCCATACAGCCCTGTGGCTCATCATTTCAGTGGTCCTAGTGGGTTAGCTGCAGTTCACTCTCATGTGTCAGATAGTGGCACTGTGTCTGTTGTTTGCTGTCATGCCTCATGTAGTAGCACTGTGTCAGTTGTGCCCTCTCCTGTTTTAGGTACTGCCACTGTGTGTGTCCACCACTCTCATGTCTCAGATGCTGGCATGGTATTTGATGGTAACTGTACAGGGACATGTCCTGGCAGTGTTTCTGGGTCTATGGCTCATGTGTCAGTCAATAGATCTTAGCTGTGTCTCAATCTTGTTTCTGGTGCTGGCAGTGTTTCTGGGTCTATGGCTCATGTGTCAGTCACTACATCTGTGGCTGTGTCTCACACTCCTGTTTCTGGTGCTGCTAGTGAGTCTGGGTCTATGGCTCATGTGTCAGTCACTAGAGCTGTGGCTGTGTCTCACACTCCTGTTTCTGGTGCTGCCAGCGGGTCTGGGTCTATGGCTCATGTGTCAGTCACTAGAGCTGTGGCTGTGTCTCACACTCCTTTTTCTGGTGCTGCCAGTGGATCTGGATCTATGGCTCCTGTGTCAGACACTAGAGCTGTGGCTTTGTCTCACACTCCTGTTTCTGGTGCTGGCAGTGTGTCTGGGTCTATGGCTCATGTGTCAGTCACTAGAGCTGTGGCTGTGTCTCGCACTCCTGTTTCTGGTGCTGGCAATGTGTCTGGGTCTATGGCTCCTGTGTCAGACACTAGAGCTGTAGCTGTGTCTCACACTCCTGTTTCTGGTGCTGGCAGTGTGTCTGGGTCTATGGCTCATGTGTCAGTCAGTAGATCTGTGGCTGTGTCTCACACTCCTGTTTCTGGTGCTGGCAGTTTGTCTGGGTCTGTGGCTCGTGTGTCAGTCAGTAGATCTGTGGCTGTGTCTCACACTCCTGTTTCTGGTGCTGGCAGTGTGTCTGGGTCTATTGCTCACGTGCCAGTCGCTGGTACTGTGGCTGTATCTCCCAGTCCTGTATCAGATCCTGCCACTGTGTCCGAAGCTACTAGGTCAATCAGTCCACCTGATTCTGTGCTGTGAGGTGCAGTTCCCATCACTCACATGTCATTGTACTTGGTGTCTGGATTGTCCATTATGACCACCCTTGCATTTTTAATGTCCATGGGATGGGGCGCATGACACACGCCCTTGTGCTGCCTCAGATGTACCTGCTCTGTGCCATGGCCTGTTGATGCTCTGTGCCCCTCTCATGTGCTGCATCAGATGTACCTGTTCTGTGCCATGGACTGTTGATGGTCGTTGCCCCTCTCATGTGCTGCCTCAGACGTAACTGCTCTGTTCTGTGCCATGGCCTGTTGATGCTCTGAGCCCCTCTCATTTGCTGCCTCAGATGTACCTGTTCTGTGCCATGGACTGTTGATGCTCGTTGCCCCTCTCATGTGTTGCCTCAGATGTACCTGCTCTGCTCTTTGCCATGGCCTGTTGATGCTTGTTGCCCCTCTCATGTGCTGCCTCAGATGTACCTGCTCTGTTCTTTGCCATGGCCTGTTGATGCTCTGTGCCTCTCTCATGTGCTGCCTCAGATGTACCTGTTCTGTGCCATGGACTGTTGATGCTCTGTGCCCCTCACATGTGCTGCTTCAGATGTACCTGTTCTGTGCCATGGACTGTTGATGCTCGTTGCCCCTCTCATGTGCTGCTTCAGCTGTACCTGTTTTGTGTCATGGCCTGTTGATGCTCTGTGCCCCTCTCATGTGCTGCCTCAGATGTACCTGCTCTGTGCCATGGACTGTTGATGCTCTGTGCCCCTCTCATGTGCTGCCTCAGATGTACCTGCTCTGTTCTTTGCCATGGCCTGTTAATGAGCTTAGCCACTCTCTTGTGCTGCCTCAGATGTACCTGCTCTGTGCCATGGACTGTTGATGCTCTGTGCCCCTCTCATGTGCTGCCTCAGATGTACCTGCTCTGTGCCATGGCCTGTTGATGCTCTGTGCCCCTCTCATGTGCTGCCTCAGGTGTACCTGTTCTGTGCCAAGGGCTGTTGATGCTCGTTGCCCCTCTCATGTGCTGCCTCAGATGTACCTGCTCTGTTATTTGCCATGGACTGTTGATGCACTTAGCCACTCTCATGTGCTGCATCAGATGTACCTGCTCTGTGCCATGGCCTGTTGACGCTCCGTGCCCCTCTCATGTGCTGCTTCAGATGTACCTGTTGTATGCCATGGACTGTTGATGCTTGTTGCCCCTCTCATGTGCTGCCTCAGATGTACCTGCTCTGTTCTTTGCCATGGCCTGTTGATTTACTTAGCCCCTCTCATGTTCTGCCTCAGATGTACCTGCTCTGTGCCATGGACTGTTGATGCTCTGTGCCCCTCTCATGTGCTGCCTCAGATGTACCTGCTCTGTTCTTTGCCATGGCCTGTTGATGCACTTAGCCACTCTCATGTGCTGCCTCAGATGTACCTGTTCTGTTCTATCCAGTGCCCATGCTCCTGGCTACTCTAGGAGTCAACCCCTATTATGTGCAATAAAGCAAGTTATTCCTGTGTAGTGGTTTCGCTGTGTCATTCCTGGTTGTCTCCTTGCATTGTTGATATATTGGTGCTATTGTACATGCTGTGTCCCCAACATGCCCCACCCACTCCCCACGTCAGAGCCTCGGCCGGTACTCCCCTTTCCGACAGCGATTGGTGTGTTTGCGTACCTGCGTCGTCGTCGGCGACGGTCCAGGACTTGCTGGTGGTGGAGCACGAAGAGGAGCGGAAATGCGTGTAGAGCTGGGTCCATGACGGCGATCTACCTGTGGTGGGTATCTCTGCAATGTTTTGCCTCTCCGCTGTAGGGAATCCGCCGTGTTCAGGCTGGTGGTTTTTCCGCTGTGATTTGATGTGTCTTTTCCGCCATCGTGATTTTGAGGACGCAAAAAACGAATTCACATCAGAAAACCTATGTCATTCTTCTTTTTCATTATGATTTTCTGTAAATATGTTTTTTGCTGGTAACTATTCACTTGGGACACAACTTCACTGTTTTCAATTTGTTTAAGTGTATATAGATGTGTAAATTGTTTATATATGTAAAATCAGTATTTATTTTTTGCTGGTATCTAAAATATACTCTTCCAGTGCATATACCACTTCCTTGCCTTTCGTCTTATTCCAAATCACCCACATTGCCATTGTGCATTAATATTACCATATCTTTTGAGTAATTGTCCACAGGAGCCATTGTTTTTGCATAAATACTTTACCCAGGCTCCCAGTGAGTAGGGTTCCCCTGTTAATTGTCCTTCCCATCCTAATATGGTGGACGGACTGGCCGCGGCTGGCGGACTGTAAAAAGGCATTTTCCGCCTACTACAGGCCAGCGGTCGTCCTTCTATCCGCCAACCTAATCGACCCCTAAGTGCCAGATGTACAACCCTTTTTTGGAACTCGCAAACGGGAGATCGGCCTGTTTGTGACAGAAAAAAAGGGTAACGGTATGTACAAATGCTATCGTGAGTCACTGAGAGTCCTGCTATTTTAATAAGGGGCGTCCCTTCGTAATAGCGAGACTCACTGCCATGTACTATTGTTTTGCTATTGCATTTGCGGCCACAAAACACTTGCAGTTTACCACCTACTTCTAGTAGGTGGTAAACCACTCGCAAACAGGAAGTTTTGTGAGTGTGTGAGAATATTTTTTTTTAAGAGCATACAGTGGTCCCAACTGCCTGCCCTTAAAAAACGAAACTGTAACTTTTAATTTTTTTTTTTTTTTTTAAAACCTTTATTATGTAAAGAAGGAGACAGTTACAGACTACAACCACGGAGGCTGGTCAGTCGAACACAACAATATCAACATCAAAGTACACAGCTCTTCAGCCGACAACCCGGGGGTCCGGCAGCGATATCTCGTGATCTTGTAAAAGCATGTGGTATAAGTAGGATTAGTGAAAGGTTTCACATTTTATATTTTATATAAATGAAACAACAAACAAAACACAAAGAAGATCGAGGCATTACTATGCGATAGATTGGCTGTCCCTTATGGCAGTGGGAGACGGGTGGAAGACATGCTACAATATAAAAGAGGTGAAATACTGGGGAGGGTCGGGGGGGACCCAGGGGCAAAACAATACAATGTAGTTGACAAAAGCTAAGTATAGGGAACGCACAGTCAAGGGAGAAGAAGCGGATCTGAAATGTCGGTGAATGGGGGGGTGCAAATCTCTCCACGGTATGCATTCCATTGACCCCAGACCCTACCCGATTTCTTAGGTCTGCCACGGGAGACATATACAGTTTTTTCCCTGAACATGGACCAGTCCATGTTTTCTTTCCATGCTAGGAGTGATGGCTGCCTCTGAGAACCCCGCAACTGGGCTATATCTCGTTTAGCAACCATATTACCCAGTGTGACCCATTGGGTTTGAGCAACAGTACAGTCATTCGGCTCCCAAACATTCAACAGACAGCGTCTGGCCTCAGGCAATAACACAACACCCGTCACCTCACCCATAACCGCATGCACTCGGCGCCAAAACGTCGCCACCTCCGGACATTCCCAGAGGATATGCAAAAAAGTAGCCAACATACCACATCCACGCCTACACAACCCATCCACAGAGAAACCCATATGTATCAGTCGTGGGCCCGTGACATACACCCGATGCAATATTTTAAGTTGCACCAGCCTAAGACGTGCCGGAATCGCGACCTCTTTGGGGGAAGATATCGCCGCCTGCCAGTCTTCATCGTCCAGTTCTAGCCCGTCACTGGTCCAAGCATTCTGCAATTGTAGAAGGAGATCAGAGCGATCGTTGATCAGTTTCTTATAGATAAGAGATATAGTGCTGTCGGGGACGTATCCGTCAAGCACTCTATCCTCAAGAGGAGAGGACTCCGGGATTGTATTGCCAGCTGGGAAAACCAAGTTAAGCGCATGGCTGACTTGAAGGTACCGCTAATATTCCCTGTCGCTCAGTTTATATTCCCGCTGGAGTACCTCAAAGGTCTTAACTTTGCCCTTGGCCCAAAGGTCGCCCACCCTGCTGATACCGATGAGATCCCATCTGTCAAAACCCTTTGACGTCCACAGGCCACCTAGCGCTTCAGCTGCGTACAATGGGGTAGATTTCGTCAGTTTATCTGTCCATCCTGTGGTGGCGGTCGCACTTCCCCAGACTCGCACCGCAACTGCAGTAGGGCCCGTGAGGTGCTTCCGGTCGGCTCTAGAATAGAGCGCTCGATTGTAATCCCCCCGGGCAGTTGCCATCTGTCCATCTCAAACGCGGGGTTCGGGACAGGGCCGAACATAGCGTGGTTCACAGCACTCAACTGGGAGGCCCAGTAATAGCGCTTGATGTCGGGCAACGCGATACCTCCATCATACCATGGCAAAGTCAATTTCGCCAATGCGATACGCGGTCGCCCACCCCACATCAACTTCCTCTGCAAGCCCTTGATCTCTCGAAAATAGCTAGCAGGTACCAAATCAAGTGTGTTTTGAATGGCATACAGGAAGCGGGGGAGAGACATCATTTTGAACAGGGCCGCCCTTCCCAAAGGGGAGAGTGGCAAGCCACACCACACCGCAACATCCGACCGAAGCCGTGAGAGCGGAGGCAACAAATTCCGCTCGTAGCGGGCTTTGGGGTCCAGTGAAATATAGATCCCCAAGTATTTAAAGCCAACTCTAGAAACCGGTATCGGACAAATGCGGGGAAGAAGAGGCTCATCGTCCGTGAGTGGATAAATACAGGACTTGGCCCAGTTAATGACCAAACCGGAATTCCTCCCAAAGGAGCGTAACACATCAAACAGGACACCCAACGACTTACGAGGAGAGGTAAGATACAACAATATATCATCGTCATAGAGTGATATCCGGTCCTCGAAGTCAGGCGACCATCGGATGCCCTTAAGCGACAGTTCCCAACGTAGCCATGCAGCCAGGGGCTCAAGGGCAAGCGCAAAGAGGAGCGGGGACAAGAGGCACCCTTGGCTCGTTCCGCGTCCGAGGGCGAAGGGCTCCGAAGCCCTGCCGTTGACCACCACCTGTGCCAGCGGCTGCTCATACAAAAGCTTAATCCACCCAACGAATTTAGGGCCGAAACTAAATTTAGCGAGGGCAGCCCACAAATATGGCCACTCCACTGTGTCAAAGGCCATCGAGGCATCAAGGGAAACCAAGATGGCCGGCTCTCCAAGAGACCCCGCCCTTGCTAAGACGCTATGGTGGCGACGTAGATTGAGCGTGGTATTACGGTGGGGTAAAAATCCAGATTGGTCCGGATGGATCAAGTCAGCAATCACCGTAATCTGCCGATTTGCCAAAAGTTTGGCGAGAATTTTGGGCTCAACATTCAAGAGCGAAATCGGCCGATGCGATGAGCAACGATCACGGGGCTTGCCATCTTTATGGATGACCACAATAGATGCCAATCTCTGATCCCGAGGAAGAGAACCGAGATCTCGCGATGACAGGAACATCCGACGGAGATACGGTGCCATTTTGTCGGGCATAGTTTGTATAATTCCACCGGTATCCCATTCAGGCCCGAGGCCTTCCCGGAACGAAGTGAACGGATAGCGAGCGCTACTTCATCGGTGGAAAAATCCGCCTCCATAAGCTCCTTGTCCGTCTCCGACAGGCTAGGCAGGGCGATATCCCAAAGCAATAAATGCAAGTCCTCTCCTGGCCTATCAGAGACCGGCGCATACACTGCCTGAAAGTGCTGGGCAAAAATTTGGCCTATATCAATCGCGTCCACGACACTCAAACCATCCATCCGCTCAACCACAGGAACCACCCGGTTCAATCTATCCTTTTTGTCCAACCATGCAATCAACTTTCCCGCCTTATCACCAACATCATACAAACGCCCCTGTTGCTCACGGTGCATCGCCTTGGCCGCATCAGTGACCAGCGCCTTGTAGTCAGATTGTTTCAGGGCCAGAGAATGCACCACCTCCGGAGTGACCCCGGACTCCATCTGCCTTTCTAAATCAGTGATTTCATTTTCCAAACCCACCACCGCAGCATTCTTACGCCTCCGTTCGTTGGCAATGAGGGACAAGACTTGACCACGAATCACTGGTTTATAGGCCTCCCACAATGTAACAGGGGAGGATACCGATCCCTCATTCTCAGCTAAGTAGTAGTCCATACACTTCACCACCTCCGACCTGATGTTAGGATTACGAAGGTGCCGGGGGTTGATCGGAGCGATCCGGCCCTCGGCACCCAACTGTATGTCGACTATAAGCCAAAGCGGAGAGTGGTCCGAGATCCCCCTGGCCAAATGCCTAATTTCCCGCACAGAGACCATCTGTGCCGCTGGTACAAGAATATAATCCAATCTCGATAGACTCCCATGGGCTCCCGAATAGAAAGTATATTGGAGCTGTCCAGGGTGCAGTTGACTCCAACAATCGACTAGACCAAGCGTGTCCAGGAGCTTCCCGAGCCAAAGTTGTGCCGCAGGCAGGGCTCTTGGGGGGCTACGATCTTCATCCCCACTAACTACAGAATTAAAATCGCCACCCACTATCAGTATGCCGTCAGGAAACCCCAGGATCACATCACCCAAATCAGCAAATGTGGTGGCCTGCAGGCCAGGGGGGACATACACAGACAAAATGGAAATTGTTTTCCCTTCCCACTGACCCGTAATAGCCGCATAGCGGCCCCTGTCATCCAACACTACTTCATCTATCTCCAGGGGGAGGGATGTTCGTACCAGGACCCCCACCCCTCTCGACCCGGAGGTAAACACTGAGTGGGCCACCAGACGGTAGCCCCGTCTGTTCAGTGCGTGGTATGTATTTCCAACCAAGTGCGTCTCCTGGAATAAAATCACATCTGGGGCACAGCGTTTCAAGTATTGCAGTACAATTCCCCGCTTTATCCTATCACCAAGACCGTTAACGTTCCAACTCAGCACCCTAAGCTCCCCCCCCACCCCGCACTGGGCACCCAGCCCCCCCGCCCGGGAACAAGCACACAGGATAAAAGACAGAACATAGCGCAGCCTCGAACAAAACAAAAAGGAAAAGACCCCCCCACCACCCCCAAGGAACCCTGAAAAACACCCCCCCACCCTGCACCCATGCGTTAGACCAGAAAGCCACCCCAACTTGCAGTGTGCCTGTCGCCCCATTAAACTAACCTACAAGAAGAGAGAGAAAGTCCCCAGAGGAGAAAGAAGAGGCCCGATTCCCCCCACCCCCGGGTATCCACATTATAAAGCAAGTCTATTATAAAGCCACTGCTATAAGTCCATAGTAACCGGCTCGCCGATGCAGACTCACTACTCCTGTTTAGCCAGGCCCCCCTCGGCACCTCTCGAGCTCTCGCTGCTGGTGCGGTTTGATGGCAATGTGTCCAACCAGTCACTGACCACTTCGGGGCGATCAAAGAAAAAAGCCCGCTCCTCATACTCGATCCTCAGTCGGGCTGAAAAAGCATGGCATACTTCAGTCCCATATCTCTAAGCCGTCTCTTCACTTCGGTGAAACCCATGCGTTGTTTCTGCACCGCCTGGGTGAAGTCTGGATAGAAACTGACTGAGGCATTGTCAAATTTAGTGGGACCTGTAGTACGTGAGGCTTGTAGGATAGCGTCCCAGTCCCGAAAATTAAAGATCCTGGCGATGATAGGCCTTGGTGCGGCCCCCAGCTTGGGCCTCCCACCGGGAACTCTATGTGCTCCCTCCACGGTAAAAAGGTTGCTGAGGCCCTTAGGCACAAGATGTTTCAGGACCAGATCCTCCACCAGAAGGTCCGTGGATACATCCGCAGAGTTCTCCGGAACCCCCACTATGCGGACATTATTGCACCTGGCCCGGCTCTCGAAATCCTCCAGCCAGCGGGCAAACTGGTCGTTGGAGGAACGGAGAGTGCGAACCTCAGCCTGGAGGTCCAAGACATCAGTGGTCAAGCTTGCAGTTTTAATGTCCAGGGACTTGACCCGTTCATTCATCTTACCCAGGTCCGCCCTAATGAGGTTAACCTCGATCGCCACCTTGTCGATCTTCGCAGCGAGGGTTTCATATTGTTGGCCCATAGCCGTCCGAACACTGGTGATGGCGCCCATGATGTCCTTCAGTGCCGGCTCCTCCGATGAAGGAGTACCATCTCCGGTCCCCTCGAGAGCCTTGCTCGCTCCACCTGGGGACCCTTTTGGGCGAGTGTAGCGCTCTATGGTCTGGGTTTGAATAACACCACCCCGATGCGTGCCCTTGGTGTTACGCTTCTCGGCATCTGCTTTGCCCGCCATAGTGGGCGATGAACTCCCACGGAGCCGGTGTGATCTGGTCAAAATGATCCCGCTATCTATGGTTCTCAAGGGCAAAAGGGCTAAGATCAAAAGCAAGCGTAGGATCTGTTGCAGGGACGAGAAGTCGAATGGGGCGGCCGTAGAGCGCCGTCAACAATGACCCAAAACGAAACCTAAAGTACCACAGGGGCTGTGGGCGTGTCACACTGGCCATTGTTGTTGAGTTGCCACCTGGTTACCTCGGGGACTCAAGTCCGGGGATGGTCTACGATGTAGGCCGCAAACTTCAGGATGCAGCAAGTCCGGTTCCCGGCGTCCGATTTGATTTCCGAAAAAAGTTCTCAAGATCAGCAGGGCATAAACAATACATACCCGTCGTTCCAATCAGGATTTGTGGCAGGATAGATGCGTGAGGCGAAGAGGGTCTCAGGAGCCCTTTGCTCACGCGTCCATCTTGGAACCGCGCGAAGCTCCTCCCCCCTAATTTTTCTTTTTTAAATGCTTCCCATTTTCCTTTAAGGAACAGACTGCATTAAAAAAACTGCTTTATTTAAAAAGCAGTCCCAGACATGGTGGTCTGCTAGTCATTCCCAATGGGGTCGCAAATTGCCTTGCCTCATGAATATTGATGAGGCATGCAATTTGCGACTCCATTAGGAATCGCTAACAGTGTCTGTGACATTGTTGTACATTGCATTTCGCGACATGCAATTTGCGTAGGGGTAAAAATTACTATTCCCACTCCAGAGAGTGAAACAGTAGGGAAAGCGTTGGATAGCGTAGGGGTAAAAATTACTATTCCCACTCCAGAGAGTGCAACAGTAGGGAAAGCGTTGGATAGCGTAGGGGTAAAAATTACTATTCCCACTCCAGAGAGTGCAACAGTAGGGAAAGCGTTGGATAGCGTAGGGGTAAAAATTACTATTCCCACTCCAGAGAGTGCAACAGTAAGGAAAGCGTTGGATAGCGTAGGGGTAAAAATTACTATTCCCACTCCAGTGAGTGCAACAGTAGGGAAAGTAGATACTTCATATATTATTTAAAATATATATATATTAATATCTATAATAAAATAATTAAAAGTAATTACCAATTTAATATAATATAATAATTAATTAATTACAAATCCTAATTTAATTTAATCATTACAATTAGTTATCTATTAATACTAATTATTTACAAATTAACAATTAATTAATTAGTAATTAAAAAGTTACTTAACAATTAAAATCTAATAAATACCAAAAAAGAATTAACATATGTAATTAGTTATAATTAAATTACTTCCCACTCTATTCCCCTATAAACCCACAACCCACTACAGAAAATAAATTAGTAAAATTAACATAATTATCAATTAATCAATTAAATAAAATTAATTGGCAATTAAAATTTAAATAATTACCAAATATCAATTATTCAACAATTAATTATAAATAAATAACACTACATAAATTAACATATTTAATTAATTATAATTAAATTACTTCCCACCCTACTCCCCTATAAACCCACAACCCGCTTCAGAAATTAAATTAGTTAAATTAACATAATTATCAAGTAATCAATTAAATAAAATTAATTGGCAATTAAAATGTAATTAATTACAAAATAAAAATTAATTAACAATTAATTATAAACAAATACCAATAAATAATTTACATATTTAATAATTATAATTAAATTACTTCCCACCCTATTCCCCTATAAACCCACAACCCGCTACAGAGTTAAATCACGCAAAATTTAAATAACATTACATTAATTAATTAAATAACATTATAACATAAATAAACACTTTTAACACATAAAATACACTATAAAAAATTTGATAATATTAAATGTTTGATATTTTTATCAACCTATATTATGTACTTCGATATTTTGACTATCTATATTTTAAAATTCGATATTACATTACTTACCTTCAAAACGATATTTTTGATGTCTATATTCTGTCCATTCGATATTCTGTCCAGCCTATATTTTGTAATCGATATTATGTCCATTCGATATTTTGTAGTCAATATTTTGTCTGTTTAGCTCTGTAGAATCTGTTGAAGATTTCATCCTTTCTGTGATTTCTTCGCCATCTCAATCACTTTCCAGGAAAAGAAGTTTACCAATGGTGCAGAGATAACCCAGTAGCTTAACAACAGCCCCTGTGGTGCAGGGGAGTCCCCGAGCTCCAGGCCCCCCCCCCCCCTCCGAATACTGTGCACAGGCAAGCCTGAGAGCTCCTGACTGGGTCTAGTGCACTGGAGCTGTGATATCGTGATAAAGAAGAGATGAAGCAGTTAAAGGTAGGAGATGTTTAATCTTAACACCTCATCCAACAGCAATTGCGCTGCAACTGTCAACTCTGAATCCTCTCACACAAGATCCTTCTGAAGCATTCTGACAGTGACCTCTTAACAAGTGAGATTCCACTCCACACTTCTCCCTCCCATACAACAAAGTACATAAAAGAACATAATGAACAAATGCATGAGGAAACAAATGGAAAATGTTTAAAAATAAAACAAAGAAAGAATAGAGGGCAAAATGTAGATCTCAAACAATATAAGCAAGTAAATTCAGCATGAAGAACATTTCACACCACAAAATCATTGAGATAAGTAGGTTTCCTGATCTCTCTAATGCTTCTCCTGTGAACTGGAGGACTACTTCTAGAAGAATTTGGCAAACCTGATTTACAGACTCCACTTACACCTGGTTCTGATTTTAAAGTTGAGTTGTCAGGAGAATCAGGTGTTTGACGTAGAACAGAAACTCTACTCTTGTTCCATATGCGACAGTCATGTGTCTTAAGAGCATTTTTGAAGCATTTGGGGGCATATCATCAAGAGGCGACGATAATATTATCGCCGCTTTAGAGCCCGTTTTCGGGCAAAAAGCAGCGATAATATTATCGCATTATCGCATTATTATCAAGGACGCGCTAGCGTGTGATTCCTTGACTTTTCACCCGTTTTTCACACGTCTCGCCTCGCATCGATAATGAGATGCAAAGGAGGCGTGGCTGTGAAAACAACATGGGATAATATCGCGAAGGTAGCTTCAGGATAATATCAAGGAGGGTTAGCGATATATCAAATCGTGTTAAGTATGCCTTCACGCAGGAACTTAGCGTCTGTAAATTCCTGACTAAGCCATACCTAACATAGAGGGTGGATTGTGTGGCTAAGAGCACAGGCCGTATCATCTAGGATATCGCCGTTTTCCACCATGGAAAACGGCGATATCCCACTATCTCTGGAATTTTTATCGCCTCAGCGATGCTCGATGTTGATAACGCACTACCAGGCGATAAATTCCAGAGATAGCAGGCGATAAATATGCAAGCGCTAAGCGATGGATTTAGGCCCAGATCTCTGCACTGGGGTGAATGTATGACATTGTTCTGCATTCTGTCCATCAACTGTTGTTCTTGCGATATGTATCGCCGGCCCTTGATAATATGCCCCTTGATCACTTGTAACTCCCTAGTGAATTTTGACCAAACTGTACACCCCTTGGGAGCTTTGATCTTCACAAAATCACCCACACTGACCTCATCATTTCTCACACACTTGCGGGAATCAAAGTCTTCTTTTCTCTTGCATTGAATAGCAATTTCTTTCTCTCTCCACAAACCAGTAGTATTGTCAACACAGCCTTTGCCCCAACACATCCATCCAGGACACACAGAAGTAAACGGAGATCTACTGTTGAACAATTCAAAAGGAGTCTTCCCGGTGGAGCCATGGGGTGAGAACCAATAGCCCAGAAGTCTATTAGACAATACCTTCTTCCAATCCAAGCCATTCACTCTTGCCAGTTGAATGCCTTCCTTTAATGTTTTGATGACTCTCTCAATGGCACCATTGGCCGATTTTTTGTGAAGGACGTCACACTTGTGCACGAATTACTCTGTCTCACAAGAACAGAATTGCACCCCATTGTCCATAAGTAAATACCTGGGAAAACACTCTCTCTTAAACACACCCTCCAGAAACCTGATAACTGCCGAAGAAGAAATGTCCTGCACACATGAAACCTCAACCCACCTGGAATATAGGTCCATGAGAACAATGACATAGGGTGTGGCATGTTCACCTCTTATTGGCCCAAGAATATCCATTGCTACCTCTTCCCAAGGATATTTGGGCAGAGTTCTGCAAACCATGGGTAGCTGATTGGTTTTAAGCCCCTTGTCACAAACCGCACACTCACTGCAATCTCTAAACAAACACTTAACATCACGATCTAGCGAAGGCCACCAAAAATCTATCTGAAGCCTCCCTTTAGTCTTAATGATACCCTTGTGACCTTCATGGGCTAAACTTAATATTTTGCCTCTCAACTTTTTGGCAGGGATTAATCTTGTGCCTCTCAACAAAAACCCTTTGTCAACAGCAAGTACATCCACAATCCTTTCCCAATTTCCTGCACACTGCTTGAGCTGAGATTTACACCTTGTACCCGAACTGACAATATCTGTAATTTTGCACAAAGTCACATCCTTCCGAAGTTCATCCAACCACTCCTCTTCACCAATGGATCCTTCGGTCACATCACACACACTCACTCCCTCCTCTTGGTCCAGTTCATCACTACCATCAGACTGGGCAACATCCATGTCAACAAGTCTAGATGAGCAGTCAGCAGAAAAGGTGCTCGCACCTGGGACATACTGGACAGTGAAGAAGAAGTCCTGCAAACCTACCACCCATCTCTGTATAAGGGATGAAATGGAATCAAGTCCCTTCTTAGCAAATACCTCCACTAAGGGTTTATGATCAGTTTGCACACCAAATTTGATGCCCCAGAGAAATTGCTTAAACCTCATTATGGACCATAACACAGCCAACGACTCTTGTTCAATTACAGAATAGTTGCGTTCTGCATCCCTGATAGTTCTCGATATGCACGCAATAAGATTTTCCTTGCCATACGTGGTTTGAATAAGTAGAGCACCTAACCCTTTACTACTTGCATCACACACAATCTTTGTCTCAGACGAAGCCTCAAAAGATTGCAACGAAGGAGCATTGCTTAACTCCTACCTTACATTTGTTAATTCCTGGCTCCATTCTACATCCCACACAAAATCATTGTTCTTTTTTAACAGTTTCCTCATATGGTAAGTTCTACTTGCGAAATCTTATATGATGCGACTATAATACTCAACCATTCCCAAAAAAGATGAAAGTTCATCTTTTATCTTGGGTTCTTTCAAGTCTTTTATCATATCATTCTTTGGTCTAATCCCTGTAAAAGTAACTTTATAACCTAAATAGCTTACTTCTTTGACGCCAAACCTGCACTTTTCTGCTTAGAGTGTTAGACCAGCATCCTGAAGCTTCCGTAACACCTGGCGAACACGCTGGTCATGCTGTTCATTATTGGAACCATAAATAATTATGTCGTTCTGATAACACTTCACACCAGGCTGATCTTTCAAAATAACAGACATAATCCGCTGAAAAACTGCAGCAGCAGAACTTAATCCAAATGGCATCCTTTAAAAACGAAAGATGCCAAAAGGAGTTGTGAAGGCTGTATGATCCTGTGAGCTCTTATGTAATTCAACCTGGTGGTAGGCCGACATCAGATCTAATGTGCTAAATAACTGCTAAAAACAGTGGGCATGGCGGCACGAGTCTTTAAACAGCGGGACTCGTGCTGTGTTACAGGATGCTTAGTGAGACTGGGGCCAGTAAGCAAGAGCACTAAAAGACACCAGAGAAAGTAGGTGACTTTAGACTGGAGATTTTTTGGGGGTGCCCGATATTAAGAATGAGCAGCGAATTGAGGGCAAAGCATGACACAAATGGAATATGACTGTGTGAAGGCATGGGGTCATGTACGTGTAATTTACTGTGCATGTGATTTCAGAAGAAGACTGACAATTGCAGTCGTTAAGGTGGAATGCGACCATTTGGAGCAAGTTCCTTTACTGAAGGTGGTTGCAGGTACGCAGGACAACGGCAACCACTCTGTAAATATATGATTGGATGAAGGGGCTTTGAACCTTTGTTGTATTTAGGGTTGTTTATGATTGGCACATTCTTCTTTTTCATCTTGTCAATAACCACAGATTTGGTGTGAAAAAGTACTGAGATGAAGATTTGTTCCCCAACAGCCCTGACGAAGTTGCCTCAACTGTTTGGCAACTAAACATGTTGGCCTTTTTGTGAGTGAAAGTGGCCATATACATGCCTGTCTTTTAACCTGAGGACGCTCACAACATTTAATAAAGGATGTGTTGTATGTGAGTGATACCTCATTTTTAACTCGTGAGAACATAGTTCTCTTTGCACGGTTGGGGACGAGTGAGCACATAGTCTCAGTGTTGTCTGTCACACACTTTTTTATGTTGTTTGATTTCCCACCTCTGAGGAATTCTGGTACACACCTTATTTTCTTTATTGAAGCCAATAAAGCAACCAATGATGATAACGTGGACATACTGGCGAGTACTATCCAGCAGCATTGTGGGTTTGCGTACGTGAGGTGCTTTCTAGCCTTTTCTCACATTTTTAAAATATTTTCATGTTTTGAGTTTTGGCATACACATTGATGTGATGGTTTTAAACCACAGTGGGATGTGTATCTGATGTGGTTATTGACAAATATTTTTAAATTGAACAGCAAGGACTAATCAGTTCATGGACATCTGGACCGGACTGATCTGGGAAGTTTTAAAAAATTGTAATAACTCAATG
This sequence comes from Lissotriton vulgaris, assembly GCF_964263255.1. Taxonomy (NCBI): domain Eukaryota; kingdom Metazoa; phylum Chordata; class Amphibia; order Caudata; family Salamandridae; genus Lissotriton; species Lissotriton vulgaris. The sequence goes on from NC_141700.1 coordinate 366,109,449, forward strand.
GAGTTTCAAAAATATGAGACTGACTGCTCATAGAGGTGAGACCCAGTAGTGTTTATAATTAATGGAGTGGGGGGCGCTCTGACTTCTCAATCCCCCTGTTGCTCTTATTGTGAATGTGATCTTTCAAAATAACAGACATAATCCTCTGAAAAACTGCAGCAGCAGATAGTAATCCAAATGGCATCCTTTTAAAACAAAAGATGCCAAAAGGAGTTGTGAAGGCTGTAAGATCCTGTGAGCTCTCATGTAATTTGACCTGGTGGTAGGCCGACATCAGATCTAATGTGCTAAATACTTTTGCATGGGTTATCGGGAATCTGTCAACCACAACCTCCTTATTCATCGCCCTCAAGTCCACACAAAGGCAAATGTCCCCATTGCCCTTGTGTGCAACAACAATAGGAGACAACCAGTCCTTAGCTTTAACCTCTCTGATGACTCCACACTCTACCAACCCGTTGAGTTCGCTGTCAACAGCTGTTTGCAAATGCATGGGAAACCTCCTTACCTTCACCACAATAGGGGTAGCACAATCTCTTAGTCTGATATTTTGTTCATAACCAACTAACTTACCAAGTTTGTTTTTGAACAAGTCATTGAACTCCTTGACAAACTTGTTATCATTACAATCAACCTGGTCAACTTGTACCTCTGAGTTTTTACCTGGAAGTAGACTGACACCCAACTCCTTCTGGTGACACCAACCCAAAAGATCATCCCCCTTGCAAGAAACATACATTTTTCCACTCGTACTTTTACAGCACACACCAATAGTTGCTACAAAATAACCCATCATATCAATTTTGCTCCCACCATACCCTCCCGGTTGTGTATCCATTTTGGTGAGAAGCTTATCATCTGCAAACAAACTCAGTAGCGTTTGCCTAGAGATGATGGTGATGCGGGACCAAGAATCGAATTTCATTATGGTGTCTTTCCCATCAATACTAACTATTTCTGAAGGAAATTTTCTTTTTGACTCACTAATTCGCAACACAATCTCCTGGCATGGTTACTTGTTCCTGCCCTTGTTATATCTTTTGTTTCTGTTCCTACAACACTTACTAAAATGACCTTTGATGCCACAGGAGTTGCAAACTTGGGACAAAACAGGACAGAATCTATCATTGGCTCTATGACCATCATATCCACATCTGAAACAAGTAACATTGAGATTCTGTTCCTTACACCTGGCACCTCTGACCTCAGAGGACTGTTTCACTTCAGGAACACTTTGAGATTTCTTTCTTGATGTTTTAACCTCATTTATAGACAAACATAGGTAGGTTCAAATCAAGGTTCCCTACTCTTAAAACAATCCAACGCATTTATGCTGTTAATGATTTTCACAATTATGTTGCTATGTGCATTAGAAGTCATAAAAAACGAATTTATCAGATTCCTTTTTCAGTTTAGGGGAGAACAGTTCATGCCTGGGTGGAAATCAGGCTGCCTTCACAGCTGCCTGTACAATTGTGCAAGGGTAGTCCCTGACTTCAAGATGTTGTTTTAGTATATTTGACCCAGCAAAACAATGAACTTTAAATGTGCAATTACATTGGAGTCTTCAAATGTGCTTGAATGTCTTTCAGGGCTCTGGGATGGAAACTCTAGTATTTTAGTACGGTGTTATAATTATACATTATTATATTAAATAAAATCCAGAAAATGGATGTAGAAGAAGAAGATTTAGGGCCTGATTTATAACTTGCCGATGGAGTATGCATACCGTCAAGACAAAGGACTGCCTGCTTGATTTAGATAAAGACAGGCCATAGGTTTAATCATGGCAGAGACTACTCCATCACCACGTGATTAAAACGCTCTGACTGCCCTGCGAAGTGAGAGCCATCGGGGAAAGACCTCGAATTCCTCCCACCTGATTTAGATGGGAATATTAGAGGCCAGTTTTCATTGCCCATCACCATCAGAAAAACCCTGTCATTAACGGGTTGTGAAAACTGCTAAATGCTCAGTTCCTGCTAATGCTTTAGAAATGACCGCCTGCTGTGCTACCAATTCTCATTTTGGCGAGTGGCATCTCCGTCAGGGTAATGGAGTCATTTGCCCTTGTCTCACTGATGGAAGAACGGGCCTCTCATTAAACACTCCTACTTTTAATAAATCAGTTAAATGTCCTAGTTTGAATGGCAAAGTTTGCTAAAAACTAAAGAATAGAAAAATATTACAGAAAAATGGCATCCTGTCTGTTAATACGCCACAGGGGAAGCAGGTTGGTTGGGTGAACATGAGTTAAATGAACAGGTGTGATTGGTGGTGTAAAAGTGGGATAGAGTTTTCTCAGGCGATTATTGCGGGGTGCTGAGTTAGGCCTAGAATTGTCTGTATGATAGGGTTTACATTTTGTGATTTTATGAACTAGAAACATTCGGCAACAGTTAATGGCCATCTCTATGAATTTGCTGAATTTTGTTATGGTGATACCAAGAAGCCAGAATCTCTGCTTGAGGTTGGTATCCCCACACCAAAATGCAGCAATTACAGGTGTGTCCCTGAAATGAGGAATAACGAGCTAGACCTGTGACTACTTGGTATTTTTTTGCTAGTTTTACTCTGATTCTGGGGAAAAAATCCACTCACATTTTCCTCCTATTCAGAGTAGAAAGGAGATGTCAGCGTCAGCTTCTGTCTGGTCAGATAATAGCAGATGAGAACGGGGTAGGGTGACCAACTGGCATTGGTGCAAATTCAGGACGGTGAGTGTAAAAATTCAGGACAAAGGGTCAAAATTCAGGACACAAATTCAGGACAGGAGGTCAAAATTCAGGACAAAACTTCAGGACAATTGGATACGTTATTCAGACACATCAGAGGTCGCGCAATTGTATATAAGCCCAGCCATATCTAGACATATTCAGCCATTTGCAAACCTATCCATCATGTATCCTTCCATCTTTCATTTCACTCATCCATTCCTTCATCCATCCTTTCACTCCTCCATCCATTATCCATCCATCCGCCCTTTCACCCTATCCATCTGTACACTCAGCCATTCACTCTTCTACCCATCCATCCATTCACTCATCCATCCAGCGATTTACCCTTTCACCTTTCCAGCCATCCTTTCACCTACTCATCCATCCACCCAGTCACTGATCCTTCCACCCATCCACCCTTTCAGTCATCCATCATCCTCCCTTTCTCTCTCCATCGACTCTTTCACTTAGCAATCCTTCCATCCATCCACCCACCCTTCCTTCCATCCACCCATCCATCCATCTACTCATCCGCTCATGAATCCATCCATTGACCCTATCACTCATTCATCCTTTCTCTCATCCATTTATCCTTTCACTCCTTAACGGGTCTATTCATCATTTTGTCCATCTACCTTCTCTTTCACTCACTCATCCATCCTTACATCCACCCTTTCACTCATCCATCCATCCATTCGCCCTAGCACTTATCAATTCATCAATCCATCCATCATTTCACTCATCCATCCACCCACTCACTCATCATCCACCTTTTCACTCATCCATCCTTTCACTCATCTATCCACCCTTTTACCCATCCAGCTACCCTTCCACCCATACATCCAGCTATTTCTGTTTTCTCTCTTCCATCCTTCCACTCACTCATCAATCCATCCATCCATCCCCTCCCATTATCCATCTATTCAATCTTTCATTCATCCATTCCCCCTTTCACTAATTCATCCAGCCATCCCTTCACTTACTCACTCGCCCACCTTTTCATATTAATTTTGAGCTGAGCCTTTTTGAGAAGAGGCCCATCAAGCACTTCACCCACGCTGCAGGAGACATTCCAGGACTGGGACAGAAGCCACCCAGGGCAGAGACAGGAACCACTACAGGAGGGGACAGGAGCCATCACGGGCGGGGGGGGGGGCAGGAGCCACCACATGGGGGGACAAGAGCCATCACTGGAGGGGGAACAGGATCCACCAGGGTGGACACAGGGGTGGGTATGCAGTATTCTAGTATTATCTTGGTCTCTTCCAGGGTGGGGGAGGGCTCCTTACCCCCTCCTGGATAAGACAACAGGAAGACAGGCTCTGTTTCCAAAATGTTAGTTTTGCCCCCCTCCCCCCACACTGATGTACAGTACTGAAAGGAGATACTCCAAGAGAACTGATTTAACTGATTGTCCTCCATACTTTGTTAATCAGTGTGAGTGTGATTGTGCCATTTCTCTATTTTTTTACAATATAGACTGCATGTTTGAAGAATCGAGGTTTGTTTACAACTTAGTGACAGTAATTAAGCTCTGTGAAGTGAACCAAGTGCTGCCTCGGTGTAATCAGGGCCGGTTCTAGGATATTTGGAACCCTGGGCAGAAAGGGAATGTCTCACATCAATTGAAAATACAAGACGCATTCAGTGCTGTTTGAACGGGGTGTTAGGGCAGGCCAGAGCATGGTTGGTTTAGCCTGGGGGAAGACGTATCCGCTCACCTTGTGAATTTTCTGGGGTCGGGGAGGGGTGAGAATTGTTTCTTGCCTGCAGTGGTTTCACTCCATGCGGATCTGCCCTGTAAGATATCGATTTTAGGCCTGACGGTAGCCAAGACTAACTTTTGACTAAAGTTTGGTTTTTCTAAAATTATATGTATATTATACTGACATTAAGGGGTTTTCAGCCACCTCTCTTCATATAAAGGGCTTTCAGCCACCTATCTTCATCTATTGGTTTATTCTTGTGTCATTCACATTTTACTTCTGCCCACTGCAGCATACAGCAGGGGGCAATGGGTTACCCCACTTCAGCCACTGGCTAACTTTGAGCAACTGTATTTAGCACGTTCACAAGGATCACATCTGCACACAAGGTAGTTCTCGTCACTTTATTATTACTATAGTGTTACCTTTGTTTGTACATCCTGATATGATAGCAGGACGCTTTCTAACAGATGAAAGCACAGAGGACATTCCAGCTTTATCAATTTCTGTGTTCTGCCAATGCTGTAAATTCCGTTTAAACTGGCCTTTGTTTATCTAGCTGCTGCTTTTTCACACCATACCAGGAGCTCTGAATAGAAGCTCATTAGAGTGGTTTAGCTTTGAAAAAGTGCCTGTCTGTCAATCCTTGTTTACTTCTGTCATTCATTCTCTCTTTCTTTCTTACTTTCTTCTATTCTTTCTTTCTTTCTTTCTTTCTTTCTTTCTTTCTTTCTTTCTTTCTTTCTTTCTTTCTTTCTTTCTTTCTTTCTTTCTCTAATGCATGATTGTGGCTTTTTAAGTATGTGTTTGGCAAGACCTTTAGATTTTACTAAAATTATGTGTATAACATAGTTACCTACAGAGGTTTTCAGCCAGACTTTGGTCATTAGTCTGAGCTTCTGTCATTCACCGTTTTCTTCTTCCCTCTCCAACAAGTGCGTTTTGAGTCCAAAACAACTATTTGCCTTAACCAATGTTTTTGTTTAGATTCATGAGTGCCCGGCTACATCCCAAACAATAACGTTTTGCAAATAACCTGACAAAAAAAACAAGAAATGTCAAAAAGCTGGTGGCCAACACAAGGACCTGTTTGCTTTGGTGATGCTTGCTTTCCTGTGAAAACAATGAGAAAAAAAGCAGCATTCACTTTAAAAAGAACCCCTGCTTTCCAAAGGACAGACAATTTAAATATCTACTGGTTGAGTACAGTAGCAAATCATGCATATGTGTCATAACAGTCATTGCAGGGAGCTGTGGCTTTAAGACTAAACTGTGTTTAACTCTGTGTTGACCTGCTGTAAAATAAGCTATAACACAGTTTGCAACAACTCGTAGTTGAATAATTTGAGGCCTTAAAGACCATAGCCCATAAGAAGGCTCCTGGCCCAGATTGTATTCCAGGTGATTTATGGGTCCTTATTTCAACGTCCTCTCACATGGAATCCTGAATGGTGGCCCCCATTCCAAAGTCATGGCAGAACGCTGAGCTTGTCCCCACTTTCAAGAAGGGCCAGCGGGAGGACCCTGTAACTACAGACCTATCATTTTAATTGATGGTTTCCAAAAGCTACTTTGTTGGCAACTTTTGGGGGAACTTTCTGACTGGGCGTTAGAGAATCATATTCTATCAGACCTCCAAGCAGGGTTTAGACTTAAAACCAGTACTCTAGATCATCTGTTCCGTTTTTGTACCATGTACAACAACTAGGTAAGGGCCGCCTGTATGTGGTTTTTGTTGATTTAAAATGAGCATTTGACTCGATCTCCTGTTGCAAACTTTGGGTGGTGCTGGAACGCATGGGGTCCTGGAACATATTCTAGCGGTCTTAATCAGACTTCATGAAGCCAACTACGCATATGTCAGGTACGAAAATAAGGGAGAGCTATCAGATTCTAGGGCTGTGTTTTGGCCCCACTCCTCTTTTCTCTTTATAGTCCTGTTTTTTTTATTTCTACGCCAATGATGTCCCAAAAATAAGTACAACTAAAATCCCTACACTCCTATTTGCAGACAATACTCTCCTCAAATCCAAACCCCCTGTAGGGCTCCAGGCCTTACTTGACCATTTTTTGTGTATTTTGTGCTGAGAGAGGGCTTGAGTTAGATATTGACAAAACCAAGTTTGGGGTGCTAAATTAGTATAAGGCTGTCAGAACTATCATTCTATTGCAAAACGTACCACTCAAGCAAGTCCAAGACTTTGCTTACTTGGGAGTGAATCTAACTCACAAACTTAGGGCTCGATTATGATGGCCGACAGAAGGACGACCGCCGGCCTGGAGTATGCGATAACTGCTTTTTCCAGTCCGCCAGCCGCGGCTAGTCCGTCCGCCATATCATGATGGGAATCACTGTTAAATTTCCTTACGCCGCAGAAGAACATCCACCGCCGCGTAAATACACCCGACCCCGCGGCGGACGTAACCAATCCAGGGACACCGCCGTACGGAATGACGTCTCCGACCATTCTCGAAATCACGATGGCGGAAATGACACAGGAAATCGCTGCGGAGAAACCACTAGCCTAAACACGGTGGATTCACCACAGCGGAGAGGCAAAACATTGCAGAGATACCCACCACAGGCAGACCGCCGTCATGGACCCAGCTCTACACGAATTTCCGCTACTCTTCGTGCTCCACCACCAGCAAGTCATGGACCGTCGCCGACAACGACGAAGGTACGCAAACACAACAACCGCTGTCGGAAGGGGAGTACCTGCCGGGGCTGTGATGTGGGGAGGGGGAGGGGCATGTTGGGGGTCAACAATGTATGGTAAACGGATGTATGCAGGTAAGTCAACATACACATAAATCGAACAAATCTGAACCCACCCACCCAGAACACACACGCACCACCAACAAACAGCCACACCACCGACAACGCAACGGAGCAGAGCAGACGACGGAAACCATGCCCACAATCAACTAGGCAGGCAGGCAGGAATGGCTAGGCCACACAGCTCACAGGCCCACACACACACACCAACACACAAGGCATACCACACATAAGGAGACATGCTGGCCCACCCTCAGGCCAACACCACACCTACCCCACTAACAGACAGGGGCCCATACACCACACACCACACAAAACAACACTGCTGCACACACATCAACAACCAACACACACACGATGAGCCCTGACATGTACACTGACAAAGTCGACCGTGAACAACCTACTGTGTACCCACAAAGCATGAGTGTGACACATGCACCAAATGAAAAACAACCACATAACCTGCAATGCATGGGAAGGCACTGTTGTCCCTAAATAAGCCTCTGAATGCCTCCTCCACCCTTACACAGTCCACAGCCACATTGTAATGACTATCCCCCCAGCCAAACGAAAGGAAACAGTACAGGGCAATGGTTTTGTGAAAGTGGCAGACACAGCATATACGATAGCACCAAAATATCAACAATGCAAGGACACAACCAGGAATGACACAGAGAAACCACTACACAGGAGTAACTTGCTTTATTGCACATAATAGAGTATGATTCCTAGAGTAGCCAGGAGCATGGCCACTGGATAAACTGAACAGGTACATCTGAGGCAGCACATGAGAGGGGCAACGAGCATCAACAGTCCATGGTACAGAACAGGTACATCTGAGGCAGCACATGAGAGGGGCAACCAGCATCAACAGTCTATGGTACAGAACAGGTACATCTGAGGCAGCACATGAGAGGGGCAACCAGCATCAACAGTCCATGGTACAGAACAGGTACATCTGATGCAGCACACGAGAGGGGCCACCAGCATCAACAGTCCACGGTACAGAACAGGTACATCTGAGGCAGCACATGAGAGGGGCAACCAGCATCAACAGTCCATGGTACAGAACAGGTACATCTGAGGTAGCACATGTGAGGGGCTAAGTGCATCAACAGTCCATGGTACAGAACAGGTACATCTGAGGCAGCACATGAGAGGGGCAACGAGCATCAACAGTCCATGGTGCAGAACAGGTACATCTGAGGCAGCACTAGAGAGGGGCAACCAGCATCAACAGTCCATGGTACAGAACAGGTACATCTGAGGCAGCACGAGGACATGTGCCATGCGCACTGTCCCATGGACAATTATAATGCAAGGGTGGTTACAATGGACATTCTTAACATCAATTACAATCACATTTCAGTGATGTGAACTGCACCTCACAGCACAGAAATAGGTGGACTGTGTGAGCTCGTAGCTTCGGACACAGTCGCAGGATCTGATACAGGAATGGGAGATACAGGCCCAGTACTAGTGACTGACACATGAGCCATAAACCCAGACACACTGGCAGCACCAGATACAGGCGTGTGAGACACAGCCACAGATCTAGTGACTGACACATGAGCCATAGACCCAGACACACTGGCAGCACCAGATACAGGAGTGTGAGACACAGCCACAGATCTAATGATCCATGGCAAAGAACAGATCAGGTACATCGGAGGCAGCACATGAGAGGGGCAACAAGCATCAAAATTCCATGACACAGAACAGGTACATCTGAAGCAGCACATGAGAGGGGCACAGAGCATCAACAGTCCATGGCACAGAACAGGTACATCTGAGTCAGCACATGAGAGGGGCACAGAGCATCAACAGGCCATGGCACAGAGCAGGTACATCTGAGGCAGCACAAGGACGTGTGTCATGCGCCCCATCCCATGGACATTAAAAATGCAAGGTTGGTCACAATGGACAATCCAGGCACCAAGTAAAATGACATGTAAGTGACGGGAACTGCACCTCACAGCACAGAATCAGGTGGACTGATTGACCTAGTAGCTTCGGACACAGTGGCAGGATCTGATATAGGATTGGGAGATACAGCCACAGTACCAGTGACTGACACATGAGCAATAGACCCAGACACACTGCCAGCACCAGAAACAGGAGTGTGAGACACAGCCACAGATCTACTGACTGACACATGAGCCATAGACCCAGACACACTGCCAGCACCAGAAACAGGAGTGTGAGACACAGCCACAGATCTACTGACTGACACATGAGCCATAGACCCAGACACACTGCCAGCACCAGAAACAGGAGTGTGAGACACAGCCACAGATCTACTGACTGACACATTAGCCATAGACCCAGACACACTGCCAGGACATGTCCCTGTACAGTGACCAACAAATACCATGCCAGCATCTGATATATGAGAGTGGCGGACACACACAGTGGCAGTACCTGAAACAGGAGAGGGCACAACTGACACAGTCCCACTATCTGACCCATGAGAGTGAACTGCAGCTGACCCACTCGGACCACTGAAATGATGAGCCACAGGGCTGTATGGTCCAGGAGGCAGGGTGGCTCTGGGAGCTGGGGACAGCTGTACTGGAGCGACATAGGGGTGGTCAGGTGTCACCGGTGTGTGTTTCCGTTTCTTTGGGATATGTAAGGGCACCCTGGACATGACTGGACTGGTAAGTGGTGCAAACTCATCAGTAACATCACCCATCAAAAGTGGATCATATGCTGGTGGGGGTCTGCTCTCTCAGAACACGCTGGACCCTGCTTGACGTTTGCTGTGGCCCTGCCTTCTGGCCTCTGCATCATGTGTAATGGGGGATGCAACAACAGTGTACTCCTTCCTCTGCCTCACTGTGGTGTGGATGGGAGTTGAGGTAAGGGGGGACTCAACCGATGGGTAACTGCCCACACCCGGCAGCGGGTGACCGCCCGTACCCAGCGGTCTGCGTTGGGTGCTGCAATGTGACTGAAAGGGGGGGAGGTACCAACTGCCATTTCCACTTGCACATTCAAATGTATGTGTTAGCCTGCCCTTGCGACGCCAGTGAGTGATGAATTTCAAATAATGCACCATCGCGGTAGCAAGCACATGCGGTTGGCGGTATGTGACCGTGATGGACCTTGACCATGCAGCCAATGGTACGCAGAATTGTAGTGTCAAGGATCATGTTCTGTGATGGTGGAAGGCATACCCGGATGCCGTGTGTATACACACTGCATGTCTCCTCACACATGTAATGATTGTAGGTGTACATGTATGTGTCAGTCCATGACAGGAAAACGACAATACTCGTTATGTCATGTAAATGTCCCCTGTCCACGTGTCGCAATAATGTCCATTTGTTGCATGTGTGATCATGACAATGACCTTGCAAGTGCTTTACAAAGCACAGTGATGCGAGCCCAGGTTGCGTCAGATGTGCATGGTAATGTGGTGACATATTGTTTTTGAGGTCACACGTTTGTAATTGTACACATCTACACAGTCCATTAAGGCTGTGTACTAACATTTTGAAGCAGTCTTGAGTGTGTGTTTTGTGTGTGCAAGTAGCAATGATGGGGGTATACATGCTTTCTGTGTATGCCTCTGTGTGTCGTCTGTTGTATGTCCATGCCTGTCATCTGAGGATGCACAGCATTGTTGGTGGGGTCATGGGTGCATGAAGACAAGGAGGATGTTCTTCCATGTTCGTGTTGTGAGTGCACATCCATGTGTGTCTGTGGGGATGTTTGTCCACACATGGGCCCTCAGTCATGTGATGTTGGCTGTTCTTTCAACATGTGTGCACGTAGCATTGTATCTTGTTTGTTGGTGAACAGTGTGTGTGTAGCTATCTGTAGTGCCTTATATGTCTGTCACGTCACACGTCCAATCAGTGTCTGCAACATGTATACTTTTTATTGTGTTGGTCAAGATGTGATAGTGTGGCACAGCTGTGCGATGTTGTACAATTGACATCTGCTACCATCTACTCCCACACAGGAGGGCTCCAAATGTCCATCGACCATACACTGTGCTGGAGGACATGGTTGAAGAGGAGGTGATCCGCAAATTCCGGCTTGAGCGACGGACATTGCCGGACCTTGTAGCACAATTGGCACCTCATCTGCAGCCACGCAGGCCATATCCTGGAGTAATTACACCCACAGCAAAGGTGATGGCGGCACTTCACTTCTTTGCGACAGGCACATTCCAGTACCCAGTTGGTCATGCCGGTGGGATGTCCCAATCCATGTTCACCATGGTACTGCAGGATATGCTGGAAGCCATGATGCGTTACAAGGATGATTATAATCTATTTCCCACGTCCGGCAGAGCTGGCTGCAGTGAAAGGGGACTTCTATGCCCTGGGCCAGATTCCACACGTAGTGGGTTCCATCGATGGCACACATATTGGTCTAGTTCCACCCCAGGCACGTGAACCCATCTATCGCAATCAGAAGCACCACCATTCTATCAATGTGCAAGTGGGGTGCCTGGCTGACAACATCATCTCCCATGTGTGTACCAGATTTCCCGGGTCCGCACATGACTCACGCATCCTGCGGAGCAGCACTGTCCCCCAACTGATGGCCAATCTGCGTCAAGAACGTGCGTGGCTTGTAGGTGAGTGTGCTGTGATGACTACTGTGTTGTATGTGTGCCATGCTCTTCTCACCATTCCTGGTAATGATGTATGTGTCTGTCATCCACCTACCTAGGTGACTCTGTGTACCCAAACTGCCCGTGGCTGCTAAGCCCCCTACAAAATCTTACTACCCCAGGTGAAATGCGCTATAATGAGGCCCATGGGAAAACACGTAGGGTGGTGGAACGTACTTTTGGACTGCTGAAGTCTAGGTTTCGCTGCCTGGATAAAACCGGAGGGGCCCTGCCATACTCACCTGGCAAAGTATGCAAAATCGTGGCTGCCTGCTCCACAACCTGGCCTTGCGCAAAGATATTGAACTGATCATGGACCCTGCTGACCAACTGGTTATTTCGCCTCCCATCGCACACATGTCCAGTGATGAGGATAGTGGGGAGGAAGAAGGTGTGGACCAGAGGCGTCAGCTCATTGATCAGTACTTTCCTTGATTGTGAGTGACTACCTCTTGTGCTGCAGTTCAATGCATGATGTATGTCTGCTGGTGATGGGTGGATGTGGTGTGTGAATGCTGCCTGTTCTGTTATGTTCTGTTTGCACATGTGTGTGGGACATGGTGTACGAGCAATGCTCCCTGATGTGTGTCATGTGATCCGCTTACTTTGTGATGATTGTGGTTTGTGGGAGGTTGCAGTACATTGTTGTGTGATGGGTGTGATTCAGTTTCCTGACCTGTGCTTGTTGTTCTCAGATTGTCCCTAGGTCACTTACACAGAGCCATGATTCCAAACAACATTGATCCCTGCACCTGCTGATGACAACAACTGAGACAAACCTGTGTTTAAACATGGAGATCACACAGCCTTGAGTGTTTCCGTGATTTTTATTTACAGGGTGTGGATTTGTGTCAGTACATATTTACTAATGGGTGGTGGAGGGGAAGTGTGAGTTGAAGGTCATGTCAGATGACACCACCGTGGGCACACCATATTGTGTGATGTACACCTAGTACAACAGACGTGTGCCAATGTTTGGCAATGTGGGGGCAGGATAGTCCACAGAGTCAATGCCATGCTCAAGAAGGGTGTAATCAGTGCTGGCCCCTCTTCGTGCGGGTGGCTATTGCTTTGCCAGTGCTCTGTCCTGGATCCAGCCTCGGACGGCCCCTCCGTCTACGAGCCTGAGTGAACCCAGCTGTGGGGGCAGGTTGTTTGGGGGACACCTCCCTGTCATTGGCCTCAGGGGATGTTGGCAGTGGTGTCTTGTCCCGCGGGCCACTTGGGGGAGGGGGAGGTGGTGTGGTGCGGGATAACCACCCCCTCCAAAGAGTTGTTTGCTGCCCCATGAGGTCCACCATTTGGCCCATACAGTTGTCCATGGACCGCAACAGCTGGCAGGTGTCAAGGGAATCTTGGCGCGCCCGATCCGCCTGTGCCTGCGCCCGCTCGTACGTCGCTTGCACTCTTGCAATGGCATCCAGGGTCTCGGTCCCAGGATTGTGTAGGTCATGTCCCCGACCTCGTCTTGAACCTGCCCTCATGTTTGTGAGCTGTGGCCTCACCTGTGTCCTCCCCCGTCCACTCTCCCTGCTAGCCTGTGATGTTGATGGTTCATCATCGTCCGATGGGTCAGGCAGGATGGCACTGGCAGGAGTGGTGGTGGTGGTGGTAGCTGCACAGGTCACAGTGGCAGTAGTTGCTGTTGGTCCAGTGTTGAAGGTGGTGGAGGCAGGGATGTTCTGGGAGCCTGATGGCCCTGGTAGCGTAGTTGGGCCGGCATCGTCCTCCGCCCCCGAGGTGTCCACTGGATCATCACCTGAGAGTCCAGGCTGTGAGGGGGGCGACTGGTGCTGGCGGTTGCTGGTTTCTCCTGTCAAGTCTCGGTCACCTGAGGGACAAGAATATAAGAATCAATGTTGTGGACATGACAGGTTGTTGTTACATTTCTATTTTCTAGGGAATCAGGACATGGTTGTTGGTGTCATCAAATTGGTGTGTTACATGGTACTGGGCATTATGGTGGTGTGGAGGTGGGTAGACAATACTTGGACATGTGTGGGCCTGTCCTGCAATTGGATGGTGCCCCTGTGAAGATGGCTACCTACATGTAAGTTTGAAGAGGGAGATGCAGTGGTCAGCACATGGTAGGCGGACACCATCTTGCTCTGGGATGGGACATGGGGGCCTTTTGGGAGTTGTAGTGCTGGACCCACCACCACCACAACCCCCACCCTCCCTGTGAACATGGGGGCCTGTTGGGAGTTGTAGTGCTGAACCCACACCCACCACCACACTCCCTGTGGACATGGGGGCCTGTTGGGAGTTGTAGTGCTGGACCCACACCCACCACCACCCTCCCTGTGAACATGGGGGCCTGTTGGGAGTTGTAGTGCTGGACCCACCCCCACCACCACCCCACCCTCCCTGTGAACATGGGGATCTGTTGGGAATTGTAGTGCTGGACCCACCCCCACCACCACACCCACCCTCCCTGTGAACATGGGGGCCTGTTGGGAGTTGTAGTGCTGGACCCACCCCCACCCTCCCTGTGAACATGGGGGCCTGTTGGGAGTTGTAGTGCTGGACCCACCCCCACCCTCCCTGTGAACATGGGGGCCTGTTGGTCTTCCTGTGTACATGGGGGCCTGTTTATTTTATTTATTTTAGGTTTTTCTAGAGCGCGTAGTCACCCAACGGGTATCCCAGCGCTGAACCTCGTGCTCCCAAGGGATGAAGGTCGGGAATGATGACGGCTCAAGGGAAGAGTAGGGTTTTAAGAGACTTCCTGAACCGTAGGAGGTTTGGTTCTGCTCTGAGGCTCGAGGGGAGTGCGTTCCAATTTTTTCCCATATTGACTGAGAAACGGCGGCCACCTGCACGGGCCTTCTTCACCCTGGGGATCATGATGAAGTTTCCATGTTCGGATCGAAGCGCTCTCGTGGGTCTGTAGGGTATGATCCAGTTGTTGAGGATTGGGGGGGCCTGTGTTGTTCAGTACCTTGTGGGCCAGACAAAGGGCCTTGAAAGTTACCCTTTCCCTGATTGGGAGCCAATGCAGCTTCCTCAGTGCAGGCTTGGCTGATGTTCTGGCTGGGGTGTTCGTCAGAAGTCGGCTGCGGCATTCTGGGCTTTTTGCAAAGTTTGGAGAGTGGATTCCGGAGCTCCCAGGTAAATGGCGTTGCTATAGTCCAGCCTGGATAAAATTAGGCCTTGGATCAGCAAGAGACGCGACTGGAATGGCAGTAGGGGAATTACCTTCCTGCACGATCTGAGTAGTCCGTAGCATATGCCGGCCGTCTTTCTCGCCTGTGTCCTGAAGGTGAGATCTGTCTCCAGCCACACTCCCAGACTCTTAACCTCCGTCTTGGGGGTGGGGGGTTCACCCATGCAGGCGGGCCAGATGTTAGGGGGAAGGTTCGTAGTGTTGTGCCCTAGGAGCAGGATCTCTGTTTTGGATCCGTTTAATTTAAGGGCAGAATCACTCATCCACCGATGAACGTTGGAGAGGCAGTCGTGGAGATTGGAGGGCTCTAGCTTGGGGTGGGACAGCGTTACCACCAGCTGTGTATCATCGGCGTAGCTGACGATAGTAACTCCAAAAGGTGAGACTAGTTCCTCCAGTGGGGCTATGTACACGTTAAACAACGTGGGGCTTAGAGATGAGCCCTGTGGCACACCACACTGGAGGGGGATGGAGGGGGAGCGGCTTTCACCTTCCCATACCTGGAAGGAGCATCGGGAGAGAAAGGACGTGAGCCATTTCAACGCCCTGTCTTTTACTCCGATGTTATCAAGACGTTGGGTTAGGACCTGGTGGCTGACCGTGTCAAAGGCCGCGCTCAGGTCTAGGAGGACCACTGCCACTGATCCTCCTGTATCGATAATTTCCCTGGTCTTCTCTACTGCTGCGAGGAGAGCAGTGTCCGTGCCCTGACCTGGTCTAAAGCCTGTCTGTGAATTGTTGCTGAGTTGGTTTGATTCCATTAAGTGTGACAGTTTTTTGTTCGCTAGTTTTTCGGCGACCTTACCTATCCAGGGGAGGAGTGAGATTGGTCTATAGTTGGATAGATCTGCAGGGTCTAGCGATGGTTTTTTGAGGAGCCCTTTTACGACAGCCTCCTTCCAGTTTGAAGGGACTTCTCCTTGTGTCAACGAGATGTTGATGAGGGCAGTCAATTGGGGCACTATGGTCTGGGTGATGTTTTTGAAGCACCGTATGGGAACTGGGTCACTGGGGGCTCCACTCTTAGTTGATGTAAATGTTGCCGCCACTTCCTCTTCGGTAACTGGGCCGAACGACGCTAGATAAGGCTTATCGGGTAAGGGCGGCGGGTCCTTAGCTCTCTCTGTGGTGTCGGGGTTAGCAGCAGGGAGGGAGGCGAGGATTTTTTTAATTTTTTCGTCAAAAAAGGTGGCCAGATTGACGCATTTTTCCTCCGCTGCTTTGGGGTCCAAGGGTTTCTGTGGGGGGTCCGGGACATGGAGGAGCTCTTTGAGGATAGAGAAGGTCTCCTTGGCTGAACAGGAGGAACTCTTTATTTTTTCCTCGTAGAAGGCACTTTTCGCGTTGTGGAGGGCTTGTTTATACGCTTTCATAGATGATTGATAGGCGTCTTTCTCCGACAGCGACTTGTTTTTCCTCCAAGTGCGTTCTGTCTTTTTACACTCCTTCTTTAAGGCGTTAAGGGCGGGTGTGTACCAGGGAGCGGGGTTGATCCTTTTTACATGTTTTAGCGTGCTGGTAAGTGGGATAAGGCTGTCCAGGGGGTGGGTGAGCCAATCGTTAAATTCTCTGTCCGCGGTGTTAGGGTCCGCGGAGAGAGGGCCAACGGTTTCCCGTAATTTCGCTTCCCATTCCTCTGGTGCTAGCTTGTGCCACCGTCTGGTTCGTATCCTGGTTTTCTGTTTGAATGCTGGGGTGGTTTGGAGGGACCAGTGCATAGGAACCAGCATATGGTCTGTCCATGGTAGGGGGGTAGGATCTTGGGTTTTCAGGTTCTTGATATTAGTGAAAATTGGATCCAGGAGTTGGCTTTAGAGTTCAGGAGGTGGAGGTCGGCTGTTGTGAGATCAGCAAGTAGGTTAGCTGCGGCATTTTCCGCAGGGTCAAGGAAGTGCAGGTTAAGGTCCCCTAGGAGGAGAAAATTGGAGGCTGAAATTGTCTTTAGTGAGATGTGATCCATCAGGGTGCTGGAGAATTCTCCTAGCGAGCCTGGCGGACGGTACACTGAAAGTCCTGAGAGTGAGATAGATGGTGAGATCTGGATGGTGAAGTTGCAGTTTTCACAGTCTTTGACGGTTCCACATTCGATTCTACAATTAAGATGGTCTTTGTAGAGTATGGCTAGACCACCACCTCTGCCGACCGGTCTATTCAAGCAGCAGATTTGGTAACCGGGAGGGGTTGCGTTGACCATGTCAAAGTCACTGTAAGGGGTCAGCCATGTTTCGGTCAGAAACAATACGTCTAGCGTCGAGTTTTGGGCGAGGATGTTTGTTTCGTGGGCGTGTTTTACTAGGGATCTGCAATTCAGGAGGCCAAGCCGAAGTACTCGGCCGCGTTCCGTTTCCTCGGATGTGTTACAGAGGATACATCCTAAAAAAGGGGTGTCTTCCTTGAGGATGAATTTGCACTGGGGGTGTTTTTTTGTGTTCCAGGCAAGCAGTGTATCTTGGGTGTAAGAGATACGTTTCTGCGGGTTGGGCATAGTGTCTAGGCCTAAGGCCGTCTGGGCCCGGACGGGCCCAGACGGGCTTGCCTTTGGCGCGCCTTCGGCGCGCTGACGGCGCGCCCGCTGCGCCCGTCCGCTGCGCGTACGGTGTAAGCACATACTATCAAGGGGAGCGAGGGTGGGGGGCGTGGCCTCGAGTGGGAGTGGCCTCGCGTCTCGCGGTCGATGGCGGCGAGAGTAATCAGGGAAAGTGAATTGCACCGACAGCGCTCAAATCGGCTGTGCAGCGAGTGACTTCCCAGTAGTTTCCTGAATGCCAAGAGCGGCGTGCTTCCCTGTTGGGAGTTGTAGTGCTGGACCCAGCCCCACACCCACTCCCACCCTCCCTGTGAACATGGGGGCGTATTGGGAGTTGTAGTGATGGGCCCACACCCACCACCACCCTCCCTGTGGACATGGGGGCCTGTTGGGAGTATTAGTGCTGGACCCACCCCCACCACCAACCCCACCCTCCCTGTGAACATGGGGGCCTGTTGGGAGTTGTAGTGCTAGCTGCTTGACCACATGCAAGGCTGGGAACGTAGGAGGCTACATTTGTGGTTGATCATGGTGGGTGCATTTGAGCCCTGGGCTTCACATTTGGGTGGCTGTGTGGTCCCCATGCATGGATTGGAGCCTGGGAGATGTGTCTTGGCAGTTGTGCAAGGCAGAACATGACAGTGTGATAGTGGTAATTGGTTTGTACTTACCTGTCTCAACTCCCTCTTCTATTTCTTCCAGACTCTCAGGGTGCAGTATGCCTAACACCTTCTCCTCCCATTCGGCGTATGGTTTTTGCTCTGTGGGACCGCCACCGCCAGTGTCGTGTGCCCGCAGGTGGTTCTTGCACCTGATGCCTTTGACCATTGCCTTGAGGTTGTGCCACCGCCTCTGGATGTCGTGTTTGGTGCATGGCACGGTCCCTGAAGCATTGACTATGATCACTATTCTGTTCCACATAGTGGTTTTAGTTGCCAAGGTGGTCTGCTGCACTAGGGTACCAGACAAATGTGGTTCAACACGGATGATTTCATCCACCATGACCTTCAACTCACTCTCTGTGAACTTGGGGTTTTTCTTGGGTGCCATGGTGTGTGAAGTGCAAGGTGTTGGTGGGGTGGGGTGGGGTGTGCAGGTGTGTGGTATGTAGGGATGGTGTTGTGGGGGTTTGTGTGGTGGGTGTGTTGGTGTGCAGGTTGTATTTGTATTTGTGTGTGTCTGTTGTTTGTGATATTCTGCCTCTTTCTTCCAGCTGTGCTGTGATGCAAAGGATTGTGGTAATGGGAGGGATTCCTTTTATACTCTGTGTGGTGGTTGTGTCCCAATGGTTTTTAGCAGTCAGGTGTTCTGTGGGTGTGGTGACTTGGGTGCTCTTGTTTGTGCGTGGGGGGGGGTGTGTCATTGGGGCATGTAGTTGTTGGGGGAGGGTGTTCCAGGTGGGTGTGGGTTCTGTTTTTTGTGTTTTTCGATTTACTTCCGTCTGCCATTTTTTAATCGGTTTGACAGCAGGGGTGATGTTTGTTTGGTCCTTCCGCAGTCATGCTCCGTTTGTCAATGCTTTTTTTCCGCGGCGGTCGAGGACGGTGGTGAGTTCCGTTGGGATGGCGGGGTTATCCTAATCGTGCGCCCTGACCCTCCACAGGTCTGCCGGCGGTTAGGCCTGTTTCCGCGGTCAATGAGTACGCTGCGGATGATGTTTCTGTGGTTCTGTCCACGTGCGTCGGTCTTTGATGTGATCCATCCGTCGCGGTCGGTGTGTGATGACATAATTATCCTAATCGCACCCACGGTTTACCCGCGGTGCGGTCGGGAGTATATGTGCCACGACCATGGCGGTCGGACCAGTTTCCGTCTGCCATCCTAATCGACGTCTTAGTTGGAGGGCACATATAAGTAAGAGCACAGTAGAACTGTAGCAGGAATCAGGACCTATTCTCAAATTAGCAAAGAGAATGAAATCTAGAAATCTTTCCCCAGCTGTTGAAATCTATAATGTCAAAGCAAAAAGCTTGACCCTATAGGGCTCGGAACTCTGGGGCTATGTGTCACGTTGCGGCGTCTTGCCGTTTCATTGTAGCCGCCAGACACATGCAGGCATCGGGATCCTCACTTCCGGGCGGAAGTCGAGTCCCGGTCTAGTCCTTCTTGACCCGCCTTCCTCCGCCGAAGCACTTCCGGGGGAGACGCATAAACGCTGCGTTTCCCGCTGGCTCCATGCTTCGGATACTTCCTGATTCACCTGAGAGCATTCGGAACCCAGAGAAGCTTCGGACCGCTCTCCTGCCTTCCGTACTGTGTAGTGCGGAAGCGCTTACCTTGGTCTCCTGCTTCGGAACACTACCGCGCACGAACGCTGTTCAGCTGTGCTGCGTTGTAGCGTGTGCCTTGGTTCTCCTTCATGTTTTCCACCACGCGGGAGCGCTGTTTATTGTTTGCTTTTGTACCGCGCAGGAGCGCTATAGACTTGGTTATTTCTGGACCGCGCAGGAGCGCTATACTTTGTTTTGCTTGATCACCATATTTGTTGGTACTGTCACCGCGCTGGAGCACTACATTTTGTTTGTACTGTCGTCGCGCTGGAGCGCTACATTTTGTTAACACTGTCCCCACGCAGGAGCGCTATCCTTTTGTTGGTTATTGCCGCGCACTGACGCTGGCCTTGGTTTTCCTTTCGCCATCGGAGCATCCTCGAATACATTGGTTCTGGGATCTACAGAAGCACTGGTGAGTTGTGGAGAAGGTGATCCATCCTGCATGTGTTTAGAGGTCTGCCCCGAAGTGGGAGGTGCGGTCTTATCCTAATTGGGTCTTTCTTGTCTCCCCAGATTTGTTACGACCCTTCCCAGCTCCGCAACCATCAAAGCCTCCTTGCTCCTTTTTTGGCTCCCTTCCCTAGTTCCATCTTATCCCTGCTGGGTGCCACTCTCCGCACGGGTCAGGTGGGTACAGGGGCGGTGGCTCTTGTCGTCTCTGCGGAATATCTTCACAAGCAAAGGTGAGTCTTGTGGGGCCCCGACACTATGCAAATGGTAATGGACTAGCCATGGAGGAAAATAAGTTCCTTAGGTCCTTACTAAATCTCCCACAGAGCACTCCTCGATTCCCATTGCTGTTAGACATAGGAATGCACCCGATCTCTTTCACTGTGAAACTGAGATCCTTGTTGTTTTACCATAGGCTTTGGTCCATTGACAATATTCTAGGTCTCCTACCCAAGCAGCTATATCTAAAAATCAGATATGTGCCCCTCCCTATCCACACCTTTACTGAAAGCTTGCACCATTTATTTTACTTTCATAACACATATACATTTCCCATAAGAAGTAAATCAAACTGGTGTGACAGTTTCTAGGCTTTAGACAATACAAAACTGCCTCAAGAATTCTGAGTTTTTATACGAGAGATGTGATAGTTATTAGTGTTGCCAAATGTTTACATGCTTCACAGCTTTTGCGAAAAAGACACCTTGAGGGCACTTCTTGCATCTTCTCTAGTAGCAATTGTTGTAAGGATGAGTCTTTTCTGTAATTGCCCACATTTTCTCAGGAGCCTGCCTTGTTTGTTTATTCTGTATAGTTAGACTATTATACTGCAATGTTTAGCCTTACTGGCTAAAGGCATTGCTCCGTTTTATAATGAATTGCTCACTTCCCTCAATTATATCCTGATATATTTCATTTTAGAATTTTTTTAATTTTTATTTTGAGTGTGATTTGGCACAATGTGAATTCTGCTTTTTTTTTTTTAAAGAAATTGTGTTTTATAATCACTATAATGAATTATTATAACTTGCTATTTTGCACAGTATTCTTAATGTCAATCATTGTTTTAATTTGTTTCGATCTCTCTTCTATTCTATTAACGATTCACTGTATCTGAAATATTATCACTTTTAAATATATGTTTTATATTTTGTGTATGTTTTATGGATTGTGAATCCAAAATAAACAGATTATCATTATCACAACTTGTAGTGTACATTTCTTAGAATACGTCTTCTAGTAATCCTTTAATAATTGTTAACAGTTGTCCCTTACCATTGGCATACTATTGCCAATATTTTTATCGCAGATCTACCAACCTCAAAAGATTATAAAGTCATCATGGTTATCATAGACCTTTTTCCAGAAGGCCCACTTCAAACCCTTGAGAAATGTGCAACAAGATCTGCAACAGTACTTTTCTTACTGATGATCTTCAGTGATTTAACAAAGAAAGGAGTACGCAGTTCCTTGGTGTAGTGAATGATCACACCAAAAATGTCATACTTAGTCAAGTCAGACAAGTAGGTTACAGGAAGTGAAGGAGGGGGAATCCTCCTTTCGGAACTAGGGCTCTCACACACCAAGCAAGCTAGATGTCATGCTTCATCATTTGAGCCTGCTCCTCGTTGGGCCAGCGCTGCAATGCCTGACGGGCACCCTTAAAGAGGCTCTTTATCAGAGATCTTCTGTTCCTTGCCGTAAGGTTGCGTGCGGGTGTGTGGAACCTAGTTACGTGTAGATGTGTGTTGAAGGTGCTTTAAAATAGGTGAGGGTGTCCTCTAATGCTGCTTGATTTATTCTATGAGGGACCCTGCCTAAGTAAAAGTGAGAGGGGAGGGGTACATAGAATTGTTCTTAATGAGACAAATTGCGTACTCTACTCCCTAAAGGTCAACATGTTTCTCGCCCTACAATTGTCAGAAAATTATCAAATGGCCATTCTTCAAGACCGTGCAAAATGTAATAAAAAGAAAGAAAGGAAAAACTATCTACAAATGAGTGGTAAGGTGCTTTGCTACCTGCTACCGGCTGTACCCTAGGAATTCATCCTCTAGGGGAATCTGGCATCATAATCGAGTTTAGAATTATGCCTCATCAGTTGCAGCGGATTGAAACACCAAAGGTTGGTGTCTCTGTTCCAACGATCTACCCCGATCCGCTGCTTCCAGGAAAAAAAAAAAAGATCTTCAGTGATTAACACTGTATAATTCTGTGTCTGGTAATTCATGTCTTAGTTTTAGAAGATAAACTGCAAGGCATAGGTAGTGAGCAAATGTTTTAGTCCAGTAGACAAATAGAACCCACAAATTAAACACTGGAACTCGACAGATGATGATACTGTAACACTGCTCAAAATATTTGGACAAGTAGTTATGAATAGTGGGATTTGACTTAATGTCATCCACAGTGCAAACAAACCCCCACCATTTTATATTAGGCACTGTTTCCACCAACATGTATTTCCTGTACACGACCAAGCCACTGCTGTTGTTCCAACTCCTGATTCTCGACTGGTGTGGTTAGATGGATAGCATCATCATCGGGTCTTAACACCTTAGTGTCCAGTTATCCAGGTGCTCTGCTGTCCACCAACAGGAGGAAGGAAGACTGTTTGATTCATGGCAGTTGTGAGTGCACCCAAATGATTCAGACAATTATAACAAACAAGAGAAGATCGCTATATTTAAACTCATTCGGACTTAACATCGTGATTCTGAAAGGACAGGGTTCATTTGATTAAGAAGAGGACGTTTCACATTATATGTTAAAGTTTCCTGTTTATGAATTTATAGATTGGAAATATATATGTTGGTGCATGGGATTGTGGGGCATGTAGTTTGTGAGCACCATGGAATAGGAGGTTACCTATTGATACACAGAAAACGTGCAACCATTTAAATTCATGTGATTAGTGGGCGGGCAAATAATGAAGGCTTTAAGGCAGTGACCTTGAGGGAGGGTTATAGTGAAGAACTACAGCCGCTAGAGAGAGGAACAAATGTTTTTAAACAGTTCAGCGCAGGTATGTAAGCAGAGTGCTACGAGCATTGTATTGAATGTAATGATTGAGGCTAAAGGTTCGTCGTTTGCGCTAATGATAATAAGTATTGAATTTCTTGAGAAGTGAGTTTTAAAACAAGAGATGCAGAATGTTAGTTTTCTGAGTAAGTTGGGAAGAGGGGAAAGGTTAAGCGGCAGCATGTAGCCTCGAGCCCCAGGTTTACGGTTATTTCTTGTAAACGTGATTAGCAAGCCCATAACTAAAGAGATTAATATTAGGCTGCGAGGGTAGTCAAGTTGCAGTTTTAACATGATGAGGAAACAGTGATACACGGGATAGAGTACAGAGTTGCGCATCGTCATTAGGTGTTAGTTTTAATGCATATGTACACAACAATGAATTTTATAATGTGATGATTGTTTACTGTTTTTTTAATAGTGACCCCTGAAGAAGTGCATATAATGCACGAAATGCATTGGGTTTTTTACAAATAAGCACTGCCCTGAACGAAGAATGTTTTATTCGTGTTTTTACAAAGAGGTCCGGATGGACACAGTGGCAACATGAGAAACCTGGAAAATGGCATGAACCCTCCGTTTGAGGAATAAGCAAAGAAGTGTTAAGCAGGATGAATGGATCAATTGTTAATGATGAATAGCTGAGAAAAAATATTGGTATACTTGTTGGAAAAATTGCCAGAGGAGGCAGGAGATTGCTGTGCGACGGATAGGCGCGGACAAGCGCTTAAATATGGAGTTGTGAGTGATGAAAACAATGAAATGATCTACTTTACTGTGTGTTGTGTCTTTATTTTTATGAGGGGGATAAGGTTAAAAACTGAGAATGAAGCTGCTTATATGGATCCTTTATTGTCCACTTCCGGGATGTGGAGGATGGCAGCAGTACCTGCAGACACAATCCACAACAAATGATTGTTACCCACACTGCCGGCTCCCCGAAGGAAGGCGTATCACTTGCTATTAAAGTTATAAGCCAAGATGGCAACTCTAATATAAGGTTAGCTCTGGAGCCACTAAGCTCGCTGACGAAGAGAGGTGAGTGACTCAACTTACCTGAATACCTGCACTGCAATCTCACATTAGAGACTGTTTCCCCTCGGTCCATATGAAAGCCACCAGACCCGTATGGGCATGACCTGGCTGTGTCGACTCTTCACTATGTGCACTGGGCCAATAAAGTATCCATATAAGCACACCCATTCTCGGTTTTTAATCTTTTTTTTTTTAGAAATATTTTTATTTGCACTTTATAGGTCCACAACAATACAATCATGTAGTCAATTGTACACACATCCAAGTCCTCCGACCACCCACCCCTGTCTCTAGGGTGACCAACAGTCCGTAATTTTCACGGACAGTCCGTAATTTTGGCTGTCTGTCCGTTGTCCGTGAAGGATTCTTTAACGGACGCCATTTGTCCGTAATTTTAACCGGGCACAGCTTGCCCCCACCTCCCTTCTTGACTCCGATGCTGTATGAAAGCTCAGACCCCCAGCAGCACTGTAGAGGCACAGCGGGATGGCAACCCTCACACCTCCAGCCCTTGATGAGCTGTTAAGAGGTGCTTGGAGGGGACAGAGGGAGGGGCGGCAGCTTCAGGAGCAGGGGGCATCCATTCACATGCAAACAGCCGTGAATGCGTCTTGTATTTGCTATTTAGAGGGGGGCTCACACATTCCATTTCTACGCAGGGCCCCAAACATCCTAGACTCGGCCAGATTACACCCCTGATTACACCGAGGCAGCACGTGGTTCACTTCACAGAGCTTAATTACTGTCACTAATTTGTAAGCAAACCTCGGTTCTTCAAACATACATAATGTATACAATAAAGAAATGGCACAATCGCACCCACACTGATTAACAAAGTATGGAGGACAATCAGTTCAATCAGTTCTCTTAGAGTGTCTTCTGTAAGTACTGTACATCACAGTGGGGGATGGCATTTTGGACAGAGAGCCTGTCTTCTTGTTGTCTTGTGCCAGAGGGGGCGAGAAGCCCAAGATGATACTAGAATACTGCATGCCCACCCCTGTGCCCACCCTGGTGGATCACTTTCCCTCTCCTGTGATGACTCCTGCTCCTGTCCCCCCATGTAGTGGCTCCAGTCCACACCCCCCCTCCCCCCCGCCTGTGATGGCTCCTGTCCCCCATGTTGTGGCTCCAGTCCACCCCCGCCTGTGATGGCTCCTGTCCCCCCATGTTGTGGCTCCAGTCCACCCCCGCCTGTGATGGCTCTTGTCCCCCCCGTGGTGGATCCTGTCTCTGCCCTGGGTGGCTTCTGTCCCAGTCCTGGAACGGCCCCTGCAGCGAGGGTGAAGTTCTTGATGGGCCTCTTCTCAAAAGGGCTCAGCTCAAAATTAATATGGAAAGGTGGGCGAGTGAGTAAGTGAAGGGATGTGTGAATGGCTGGATGAATTAGTGAAAGGGTGAATGAATGAATGAAAGATTGAATAAATGGATAATGAGAGAGGATGGATGGATTGATAAGTGAGGGGAAGGATGGAGAGAAAATGTAAATAGCTGGATTTATGGGTGGAAGGGTAGCTGGATGATTGATGAGGGGAAAGATGGATGAGGGGAAGGATGATGGATGGAGGGGAAGGATGGATGGATGAGGGGAAGGATAAATGGATGAGGGGAAGAATGGATAGATGGATGGAGGGGAAGGATGGATGGATGAGGGGCAGGATAAATGGATGGGATGGGTGGGTGAGGGGAAGGATGGATGAAAGGAAGGATGGATGAGGGGAAGGATGGATGATGAGGGGAAGGATGGATGGATGGATGATGAGGGGAAGGATGATGAGGGGGTGGGTGAAAGGATGGATGATCAGGGGAAGGGTGGATGGAGGGATGATGAGGGGGTGGGTGAAAGGATGGATGGATGATGAGGGGAAGGATGGATGGATGATGAGGGGAAGGATGGATGGAAGATGAGGGGAAGGATGGATGGATGGATGATGAGGGAAAAGGATGGATGGATGATGAGGGGAAAGATGGATGGATGATGAGGGGAAGGACAGATGGACGGATGATGAGGGAAAAGGATGGATGGATGATGAGGGGAAGGATGGATGGATGATGAGGGAAAAGGATGGATGGATGATGAGGGAAAAGGATGGATGGATGATGAGGGGATGGATGGATGGATGATGAGGGGAAGGACAGATGGATGGATGGATGGATGGATGATGGGTGGGTGAAAGGATGGATGGATGGAGAGTGGGTGAAAGGATGGATGGATGGATGGATAAGTGGGTGGGTGAAAGGATGGATGGATGGATGATGATTGGGTGGGTGAAAGGATGGATGGATGGATGATGAGTGGGTGGGTGAAAGGATGGATGGATGAGTGGGTGGGTGGATGGTGGGTGGGTGAAAGGATGGATCAGTGGATTGGATGGTGGGTGGGTGAAAGGATGGATGAGTGGGTGGGTGGGTGGATGGTGGGTGGGTGGATGATGGGGGGTAGGTGGATGAGTGAAATGATGGATGAATTGATAAGTGGAAGGGTGAATGAATTGACATATGAGTGAAAGGGTGGGTGTAAGGATGGATGAGTGAGTGAAAGGGAGGGTAGATGGACAAAAGGATAAATAGATGTGTGAAGGAGTGAAATGATAGATGGATGAGTGATAGGGGCAATGGATGGATTCATGAGTGGATGAGTAGATGGATGGATGGGTGGGTGGGTGGATGGATGGAAGGAAGGCTAAGTGAAAGGGTCGCATGAGAGAGAGAGAAAGGGACGATGGATGGATGACTAAAAGAGTGGATTGGTGGAAGGATTAGTAAGTGAAAGGATGGCTGGATTGGTGAAAGGGTAAATGGCTGAATGGATGAGTGAATGGATGGATGGGATGAAGAGTGGATGGATAAGTGTACAGATGGATAGGGTAAAAGGGTGGATGAATGGATGGATAATGGAGGATGAGTGAAAGGATGGATGAGGGGATGGATGAAGGGATGGATGAGTGAAATGATAGATGGAAGGATACATGATGGATAGGTTTGCAAATGGTTGAATATGTTTGGAAATGGCTGGGCTTACTTATATACTATTGCACGACCTCTGATGTGTCTGTAAAACGTACCTATTGTCCTGAATTTTGACCTCCTGTCCTGAATTTGTGTCCTGAATTTTGACCCTTTGTCCTGAATTTTTACACTCACCGTCCTGAATTTGCACCAATGCCAGTTGGTCACCCTACCTGTCTCGCTTATGTCCGACAAAAGTAGTACAAATGCAACCTGAAAACAATATCGGTAGTACTCAGCTGTTCAGTAACAACCTAACCAAACTCACCTCAATGTGCTCATACATATACCTAGGCTAGCACTGTAGTCACCCCCCTCACAACCCCCCCCATCTAATCCGTGATAAGAGCGCCACCTCAGTTTTTAATCTTATCCCTCAACTGGTGAATAACCGCTGTGTTGCTAACCGCCAAACAGCTCACAAAAAACTTGCACCTGGCCACAACGCTAAACGCAAAACAACTCAAAAATCACAGCTCATGTCTCCATCACTAATTAACATCCTCCCATCTTTACTTTACACACAAAACACAACCAGCGCCTGATATGATCTCCTCATTAAGTGACTTAAAAGCACCTCAGTAACGCTCCCAACCGTCCCTGGTTTTCCCACAATTTGCCTTCCTTGTAAAACCTAACCCAATTAAAGCTCAACCAAAAATTGGTTAACACCCCCTTGCGACCCTGATGAATCCAAGTTTTTAAAACCTTCAACTGTCCTTCACGAAATAGAGTCTCCCAGATCATGCATACTGCCACCTCAGGCATGTGTCATGCCTCATTAACGCCTGAGTACACACCATAAAACACTCAAACCGCAATCTCATACCATGAATTAAGCTACTAGCAAACTGTACTTATCTGTGTATGAGCAGCAACATATGAAGGACGATGGCTGAACGTTCAGTGATTATATGCATATTTTAGGAGGCCTGGAGTGTTGGCTGATGGTCTAATTATATTTTCTTGTTCCAATTAAAAAGCAATAAAAGAGATGATGCATAATATTGGCCGGACTGGGAACAAAAAGCAGCACTGGCAAAAAAAAAGTCAGCCCTGCTCCCTTCTTGTCTCTTTTTCCTGTCTCTTTCATTCCAATATTTCTCTTTCTATGTCTTTATCCCTCTTTTATTCCCTTTATGTTCCTGTTTTTTTTTTGTCTGCTGCCATAAGTCCTGGTGAACTGGAGAGAGGGGCAGTGCCATGGAATTTCTGAAACAGGGACTGCATTATATATAAGGTGCACTTTCCCTGTTTGCACCACATTATTTATAAGGTGCACTTTCCCTGTTTGTGCCAATGTACATCTTTCAAAAGGTGTGTCAGGTGCAAACAGGGAAAGTGCACCCTAATATGCAGAATGCTCTGCCCCCAGGGCATATGCAAACTCGCGCTGCTCTGGGGGCAGCACATTCAAGTGAAATATGGAGCACTGCTTGAAAGATGCTGGGCAGGCGGCTCTTTGACAAGTGCACATCCTAAGGTTATGTTTGCCTTTGTGCGCACGTCCATAATATGGCACATTTGCAGAGGCAAAGTGATTCCCTTATTTGCATGGGGCCACACCCACTCTCATGATATCGCTGGGCCCAAATGTGTGCCACCACATCAGAGGCGGCCTTAGGCATGTGCAAGCTGTGCACCTGCACAGGGCCTCCAAACCCTAGGGGCCACCACGCCAATATATATCCTTAATATAATAATCCTCTGAGGATGGATACATATTTGCATGGTGGCCCCTGGCAGGGATTTGGCAGCATCCGGCTCTGTTCCACTTCCAAACACCCTGACCCCCCCCTCTTCACTGGCCTCCGCGCTCCACCCCGCTCAGACCCCCTCTTCCGGGGACCCCTACCTACGCTCCCTGCCCAGGGCCGCCATGAGCCTAGAGCCGCCCCTGCACCACTATCAGTATCGCGGAAAAGGCGGCTCAAGCATCTCCGGCCCCTTCGGTAATACCATTCATTGTGCCTTGGGGAGCATAAAGCAGGTGCACATGTCTGTTGCACCCCTGGGGAACATGTCAGCCCCTGGTGTCCAAAAGTTCCACTCTCCCCCTACCCCTGCTGGAAATACCCAGTGGACTACGTGGCCAATCCTGGTTACAGTGACAAGATTTGACTCTGCCGAATCTGTGGGTTTGTTCTTGGAAGTTTAAAGCATATTCTTCAAAACTGTAGAAGGGTGCACTGTCGACTGTGCACTTCGTTTAACATTACCAGAAAAATAAGAGATTTTAATAAAGTCTTTCGCCGAAAATTCATAAATGCTTAGGGGCAGATTTACAAGCCCCTTGCTCCTCTTTTACGCTGCCGTTGTGTCACTTTTTGTGACACAGCGGCGGCGCAAAAGATGCCCCATGGTGCAGGGTATTTACAACGTGACGCATCTCCCAGATGCGTCACGTTGTAAAGCCCTGCGTCAGAAGGAGGATTTCCATTGCAGGGGGGGGCGTTCCGGCGCAGGAACGCCTCCCAAAAGTGGCTGAGTGAAATCTACAAGATTTCACTCAGTCACTTTTGGGCCCATGCTGCGTCAAAACCCTGCGCCTGCTTGAAGCAGGCGTAAGGATTGATGCAGCATTGTGGAGATGGAGCCCCCCAAGCCTTGCTGGAGCTGCTTTGCGTTTGCGACGCAACTCCAGCAATGCGCCGCTTTTACGGCACAGATGCTTGACGCATCTGTGCCGTTTTTGCCCCATGTAAATGCAGGGCATCCAGGGTGGCGGAGCTGCGGCGCACAATATGGCTGAGATACCCGCCACCCCCTCTCAACACAATCCCCAAAAGGAGGGAAACCGGAAACAGTTCTTGAAGTTTTTGGAAAAGGGGAGGGAGTGACCCTCCCCGGCCGTATTTATTAAAACAAAATTAAACGTTAAACAGTTCATATTAATGTACAATTTCATAACCACATTGCGATGTTTGGCTAACCTTAACAGATTCTCTAATACAGAGGTTCTCCTAGCCGAACTACCAACCTGCAAAACATTTTCTTTAAATAATGAAATTGTACATCCTAACGTTTAAGGGCCAACGGCAAGGTCGTAACCGGTGTCAAGATCCCTAACCAGAAATACCCCCCCCCACTTGGGAGGGGCGACAGCACTGAGGCGTACCCCACGTGCAACTACCAATTTCCCTTAACTTGTCGGGGGCCCCAATAAACTCGACGCCACTTAAAGGTCGTTCGAGGACTCGTGTGAGTATCTAGAAGGTAGCGTAGACCTCCCCCCAAACCCCACACAACTTACCACATCTGCCGTCGCAGACGTCACTGGCCCCGGGAAATTCCCCAGGAGGGGGCTGTAACCCCTCCTACACAGGAAGGGGCCTTGACCGCCTTTCCTTTCCTTCCGGCGGCCTCTCCTTAGACAGGACCGCCTCCCCGTTGAGGGGCCAATGGCCACCTCTCCCGAGCGCTCCCATCCGTGTTGGGTGACGCCCACTCATAGGGATCTTCCAATTACTGCTCACCGATCATGACCTTACCGCCTACCAAATAAATACGACAATGCTACCTAAAACAACAATCCATTGGCCACTCTGACCCGATAAGCATGCTTATAACGGACACAAAAAACCGAATATCTTTAATCACAGAACATACCTAAAATCGACCAACTTTATTACACACTCAATATCAACATGATAATACCACAACCTGTAAACAAAATTAGAATTATCGAACCATCTTAAAACAACTAGCTGTCCTCAGGGGCTGGTGGGTGGGTCAAAATTGGCTCTTCGTTCCGTCTCGAGCTCACGTGCAGCGAGGAGGTGCAGCTTCAGAGCACAGGAACAAGAGGATGTCTTCCGGTCTTGCGTCTCTTTTTATCCGTCTTCAGGGCGGGCGTAAACCCGCCCCTGCCTGCCCCGAGGGCGTGGCCAGCTGCGTCAGTGTCTAGGCCAGCCCACTCCAGGGCGGGAAAGAGCGCGCCCCGGCTACGCCGCTTCGGGCATACCAGCCGAGACGCGCCTCCCGCCCAAAAATGGCTTCCCGGGGGGATCGAGGTACTCTGCCATAAGTTCGGGGGGACCGAGTGGTCGCCCCTTTCCATATGGCTGAGATACCCGCCACCCCCTCTCAACACAATCCCCAAAAGGAGGGAAACCGGAAACAGTTCTTGAAGTTTTTGGAAAAGGGGAGGGAGTGACCCTCCCCGGCCGTATTTATTAAAACAAAATTAAACGTTAAACAGTTCATATTAATGTACAATTTCATAACCACATTGCGATGTTTGGCTAACCTTAACAGATTCTCTAATACAGAGGTTCTCCTAGCCGAACTACCAACCTGCAAAACATTTTCTTTAAATAATGAAATTGTACATCCTAACGTTTAAGGGCCAACGGCAAGGTCGTAACCGGTGTCAAGATCCCTAACCAGAAATACCCCCCCCCCACTTGGGAGGGGCGACAGCACTGAGGCGTACCCCACGTGCAACTACCAATTTCCCTTAACTTGTCGGGGGCCCCAATAAACTCGACGCCACTTAAAGGTCGTTCGAGGACTCGTGTGAGTATCTAGAAGGTAGCGTAGACCTCCCCCCAAACCCCACACAACTTACCACATCTGCCGTCGCAGACGTCACTGGCCCCGGGAAATTCCCCAGGAGGGGGCTGTAACCCCTCCTACACAGGAAGGGGCCTTGACCGCCTTTCCTTTCCTTCCGGCGGCCTCTCCTTAGACAGGACCGCCTCCCCGTTGAGGGGCCAATGGCCACCTCTCCCGAGCGCTCCCATCCGTGTTGGGTGACGCCCACTCATAGGGATCTTCCAATTACTGCTCACCGATCATGACCTTACCGCCACAGGTCCGGATAGTTGACCGGCTATCCGGACCCCCCACAAAGCTCCTACCTAAAGGTCATGCTTCAACGTTTTTAACCACGCTAAGAAGTCTCCTATGAGTAGCTCATTCCCCACCCGAGACAAATGCACACCATCCCCCGAATACACACTGTCATTATTAATACAGCCATGTGAAATAGAATGCAATGTCCCGGAACGGAACAACCTACTCACTTTGTTATTAAGTTTTCTAACAGACAGATTCAAAGCAGGAATAGAAATAGCCCCCCGCCACACCTTTCGTGGGATCATATGGGACCACGCAATTGTGCACCCCGGAACTCTCCTCGCCAACCAACTTACAGTGGAAAGCATTGCCTCCAGGAGAAGTCGTCTACCGGTGGTGACCAAATCATTGCCCCCTAAATGCACTATGACTACAGACGGCGGTGACCTCGTCCGCCCTAACAAATCCTCAAAATATGCTTGAAACTGGTCAATACAGAGACCGCCTCTTCCGTAGAAGGACACCCTGTACCCGTATTCCCCAGCTACGTGAATCATGTCACCTGCTTTGAATACGTCCGCGGCACGCCTCACGTATGAGTGGCCCACGACCCACACCTCCTTTTTCACAGCCGGTGATGTCTGACCGCTGGCCCGGTGTTGGGTCGACTGCAAAGTCCGCCCCGCCTCGTAGGCTTGCGCAACTGAAAACCAAACAAAAAACAAGAGGCGTGAGTACATCATTACAGCTTTACAACATGTGTAACCGCACATACCTCTTATAACAATTGGAGGACCAACGCCCCACTCGTTTCACTTGTTCAACATTAAGACCCCTGGCTGTAGCTTCTGTAGCAGCCCCTATCCGAAAGGAATGGGTCCCAAACTCGCCCGGGTTCAAGCCCGCAGCTGCAATAGACATCGCGAGCACCCGCTGAAACTGAAACTTCGTCAGTGGGGTGGCGTCCGCGTGTCTCAACAAGGTCCCCCCCCATACTGCCACCCTTCGTGCTAGGTAATCTTCTAAACACCTTACCGGGCATATGGAGGACCCGGGAATCCTGCGTATGATTATGCAGTCACCCATCCCGTCCTGATCGGTCTTGGACCTGACAAAGGAGACCGTCATGGCCTCTCCTCTGATCTGAACGTGTTCTTGGCACAAACCCCCCGCCACATCCTGTTTGTTCCTTGCCACCAGTTCGCTTACTCGCATCGCCCCGTGAAATGCTAGCGTAAAAGCGGCTCGGAACAACACCGCCTCAAACGGAGATGAACATGTGGCAGGGAGTGTGGCCAACAACTGGGCCAACCTATCCAAACCTATCGGGCGCCTCTCATCTACTCTGCGACCCTCAAGGCGTTGCCACCCACGCAGCGCTTTCTGTACAACGAAAGACGCTGTCGGGTCCTGGATACTATGAGCCCTGGCAACAAAGGAAATAGCAGCACGATGCCTCTGAGCCGTAGCCACAGATTTCCCAGCCCTACGTAAGGACATCAGGAAATTCACTACCCATTCCTCGTGGCCCCAAAGCTTCTCCCTATCAGTCCCCAAAAAGGCTAAATAGGACCTAAACGCCCCTTCATATGCCTTTCTCGTCCGTGGTGCTAGACTCTCTCCCACGAGGTGACGAAGTTCGGGGCACCGAGAGACCAGAGAGCTTCGGGGAAGGGTGCCGGCTCTGGGTCCGCTGAGGGAAGGAAGCCCAAGAAAGCCTGCATATGAAAACGAGACAGTGCATCAGCCGCCTGGTTCAGTACCCCTGGGACATGTCGTGCTCTGAACAGCACATTCAGTTGCATACACAGTAAAACAATCTCCTTGAGCAGTCTTAAAATCAGTTTACATCGTGCTGCCTGACTATTGATGCGCTCGACCACAGTCATATTGTCAGACCAAAATATCACAGAGTGATCCTTGAACCCTTCTGGCCAGGTTCTGAGGGCCACCAAAATGGGAAAAAGTTCGAGGAAAGCAATGTTACTTGTCAGACCATTGTCATGCCACCATGTCGGCCACCTTTGTGCCGACCATTTTGTGCCGAAGATGGCACCAAAACCTATGCTACCTGCAGAATCTGTCCATAGCCCCAGCTCTTCAGAGGATACGGCTGGTTTGTTCCAAATGACTCGACCATTAAAGTCCGCCAGAAATGCTAACCAAATACGCACATCCTGGCGGACCTCAGCCGATAGTCTCGTGCGATGATGGCCCTCCTTCAGGCCGAACATAGCTTGGGCAATTGAACGAGAAAAGGGGCGGGCCATCGGTATAACTCTAAGGGCAAAATTCAACTGTCCCACCAACTGCTGTAACTGATGCAGCGTAACCTTAGATGCATTTAGACACTCTTGCAGGGTTGCCCTGAACTTCAACACTTTATCAGCTGGCAAACGAAAACAACCTTCTCTGGAGTCTAACTCGATCCCCAGAAACTCGAGGCAAGTCGTAGGACCCACCGTCTTACCCGGTGCCAATGGCACACCAAACTGTTTCATTAATACACAAAATTCGGCCAAGGCCCGGCCACATTCGAGATCCCCGGCTGCCCCAAGGAACAGAAAATCATCAAGATAATGCATTACATGTTGGAAACCCGTCTTCTTTGCGAAGACCCATTGTAGAAAACTACTGAATTTCTCGAAATAGGCACAAGATATAGAGCACCCCATCGGCATACACTTATCCATGTAATAATAACCCTGAAAGAAAAAACCTAGGAGACGCTGATCGTCCGGGTGTACCGGGAGCAACCGGAACGCTGACTCGATATCCGACTTTGCCATCAGCGCCCCGGGCCCCAGGCGATTCAAAATGGCTACGGCCTCATCGAAAGATGCGTACCGCACCGAACACACTTCTGGGTCTATTGCATCGTTTACAGAAAGACCACGTGGAGCTGACAAATTATGAATCAATCGAAACTCACCCGGGTCCTTCTTGGGGACCACCCCTAAAGGGGAACAAACCAAATTCTGTACCGGGGGTACACTAAACGGGCCGGCGACACGACCTCGGATAACCTCTTTCCGGATCTTGTCCTGCACTACAGTCGTATGCTGCAAGACGGAAAGTTGGTTTTTGCACGTCCCGACACCCTGAAAGTTCCCTACCGGAATGCGGAAACCATATGAAAAACCGTTTCGCAGCAATCCAGCAGAAGTACGATCTGGGTATTCACTGAGCCAGGGAATCATCGCCAAGGTATCAATCGGGGTAGGTAAAGGCGCCCCTCGGACTATATTAGACCTGTTTGGCGCCTCCTCTACCCCCATTCTCACCCGTTCTGGCTCTGCACGAGGACTCAGGATGGGACGAACCGCAACCACTACATTCGTGCTTGAACTTACACGATCCCTGGGGCCTAGTACATTTACCTTTGTTGAAATTGAAACAGAAACCCCTTTTCCCTGTATTACTGGCAGGTCTCGAGTAATCGTCGGTACTCGTACCTGACCGAAAGGGCGTCCCAGCATATTGGCGGGAGGACTCGCCAACATTGCTCCCCACCAACGGCATTTTCAACATTCCTGACTCTTTCATTTTATCCCATGTCAAAGAATCATAACAGTCCCAGGTCAAACTTTTGTTATGCTCCTTCGCTTTCCTGAAGAGATTATCATAACAGAACCAATGGTTACCCTGGTGAGACGTCGAGTACCCCATGATTCGTGACTGATAGATCGGTAACTCAGCAAGCAATTCAGGCCTACGTTCCCCTAGGATCGACGTAAAAATTCCCCATGCATTGCCCCAATTACCAATATTCTCATTCACTTTAAATGCGGCCATTTTTGCGCGCCAAACACTCGGGTGCATCAGATCCTTCTGACCTTTAACATGCTCCACCTCATAATGATCGACAAGCAAGGAGAAAATGTTCACATACTCCCCTGCCCAAATCTTTTCCTTTACTGCCAAAGGAACATGTTGCCCCAACTTTTCTCTACGAGAGGGTGCTGACTCATCCCTCGCGATCGGCAATGGCCGCTTACCTGCACCGGACGTTGCTTCTGTAGCCGCAACCGGGGCCTGCGGCTTGTCTATCACTGCAGCCGGCGCGGGCA
This sequence comes from Lissotriton vulgaris, assembly GCF_964263255.1. Taxonomy (NCBI): domain Eukaryota; kingdom Metazoa; phylum Chordata; class Amphibia; order Caudata; family Salamandridae; genus Lissotriton; species Lissotriton vulgaris. The sequence continues at coordinate 366,145,632 of NC_141700.1, forward strand.
CCTTGGCTGCATCTCGCTTCTCGCGCAACTGCTTCATCAGTACTTGTGCCTCGGCAGCCGTGGCGCCCTCGCTACTGTCGCCCAACCACGCTGCTAGCTGTGCCGCCAACTCGGGAGGCATATCCTCCGTGGATGTCGGGGTGACCACGACGGGAATCGGATTCCCTTCCACCGGTACCGGGGTTGGCGCCTCGAGCGGGGTACAGGGAACCGGGACGTCTCCCCCGGCTGGTCCCCTTCTAGGCCTCTTGGCTTTTCCTCCAGGAGTTGCTCCAGCCGATGGACGCCCCGATCCCCCCTCCCCATCTCGCTCCGCCACCCGTTTCTTCAGTTCGGACATATCCTTCATGAGGATCCGAACCATCTGTTCCGTCGTCATTCTCTTCGCGCCTTTTCTGGGCATCTTTCCGACCAAGTATCTAGAAGACAAAAAGAAAGATCAAAACGCTCAAAATTGGCTCTTCGTTCCGTCTCGAGCTCACGTGCAGCGAGGAGGTGCAGCTTCAGAGCACAGGAACAAGAGGATGTCTTCCGGTCTTGCGTCTCTTTTTATCCGTCTTCAGGGCGGGCGTAAACCCGCCCCTGCCTGCCCCGAGGGCGTGGCCAGCTGCGTCAGTGTCTAGGCCAGCCCACTCCAGGGCGGGAAAGAGCGCGCCCCGGCTACGCCGCTTCGGGCATACCAGCCGAGACGCGCCTCCCGCCCAAAAATGGCTTCCCGGGGGGATCGAGGTACTCTGCCATAAGTTCGGGGGGACCGAGTGGTCGCCCCTTTCCATTACTGGCACATCCCTGCTGATTTGCAGGGATGCGCCAGTAATTGTAAATCTGCCCCTATGTGCTGCCCACGAAGCGTGGGCCTCACAAGGTTTAATTGTGCCAGTCAACACATTTGAAAACTTTGAAAATAAGTGGGATTTTGGATTTACTTATGCTGCATGAGGTTATATTTTTGAGATGGAAGTGTGTTCTGAGCGCATGTGGTTTATTTTAAATGGTTTGTACGCCTAGTAGTTTGACGAGTCTCACAGCTTCTTCGGCACTTTCGTCTTTCACTCTTAGCTTCCATCCTCCTGAATTTGTTGTGACCAAATACTAAAATGTGTCGATAGTGTTAGGGATGCGTTTTAGGATTGGGGTTAAGGGTGAGGCGAGGAAAGTGAAAACATTCGAACCGGGTGTAGATTAGAACCACTTCATTTAAATCATTGCCCATTTCAATACAATTGGGCGCCTTGACGCCATTCACTTTCTAACACATTTATTGGTATTCAAACTAGTTCAATCTTTAGACAGAGATAGAATGAGACAAGTTTTGGAAGGCGTTCCGTTCTTACGCACGAATATATTTAAGATCATTGGATTAAATGTACAAGGACTTGCAAAGTGGTCAACCTGTAGCTGTCGAAGGAAGGACTCTTGTGCATGGATTAGTAGTGAGCTGTTTTCACCGGATACGACATTGTAAAATAATTAAGAAAGTGTGAAATGAAACCCTTGGAGACAAAGGGAAAGAAAGAGGAAGCAAACCTGTTTAGGGCAGAGGGAGCCAAACCAAAAAACTCCAGCGTAGCTCAGTGTGTACAGAGGATAAATCACTGACCGCCGCGACCAGGGGAGCTGGCTTTAGTTAACAGTGGCTCAAGAAAGCAATGTTATCAGAGAAAGCAAACCTCTCAGACCCGTGGACAATCAAGGGGATGGCCAACATTTAGAACAAAGGGAGGGTCAAGGAAAGGCTGCTGAGCTCATTTGTGAGGGGGAGGTAGGTGTCAGTAAAGAGAAGCTGGATTTTATTTAGTTACAGGAGCATTGGAAAGTTCATATGGAAAACCAGAGAAGAGGCTGCAGGGTGCATTAAGCAAGCAGCGGGAAAAGCACTATTCTTTCCTTGCTCGAGACACATTTCTGTGATTGACTAAGTCTGCTCAATGAATGAGATGCAAGTTAATGTGGATCATAATGCAGAACTAACGGTATCAGAGAATGATAGGATCTATACCATTATGAAAAATTATTTACTTTACTTATAAAACACGCTTTCTGTTATGTTCACATATTTTCTACAGCACGTAAATATGGAGTAGCCCTTGAACCATAGTCCTGTCCACCGATCCCCATCCTGCTACTGACTAGCTCCACGAGCCAGGGCTTTGCTCCCTGCCCCTGAGGCCTCCAGTTTGGTCTTGCAGTCGGGTGACCGCTTGCCGCTGCTGTCTTTGACCTAGTCTATTATCAGCCTCTGGTATTGAGACAGACATTTCTTTTTTGGTATTACTTTTATTGTCTGATTGGTAATTGTATTGTATTTACTAGTATTGCCCCCAGCCCGCTCCCACCATTTTCCCGCTCTCGCCGTTTCCCGACTCCCACCCACCCACCTTCCTGACAGCTCCTTCCACCTCCCAGGACTAATGATCGAGGCTGCTCCGTGGCCGCGCCAAAGACAAGCCCGTCTGCTCCCATCCGAGCCTGGACAGCGCCCAGCACCCGGAACCCTGGTCCTCCGCACTACCACAGATTCTCCGCCTCAGACTTCTGTGCCCTGGACCCCAGATGTTACAACAACTGCTGCTTCGCATTGACCTGTTTCACCATGGGACCTTTCACCTGCATCCGCTGCCATTTCACCACCACCACAGAACCAACTGACATCGCAGCACTCAGCGCCACACCAGCCCCATCGGCCGAGACCTCCCCTGTACAACTCAGCTGCCTCCTGATCAATGTCAGATCGCTGTGCAAACACGCCACCAAAGTCTGGGACACCATCACCACCCTTGCCCCGACGTGACCTTCATCACAGAGACCAGACTCACCCCCGCATTGGCTCGAACATCACCACAGCAACACCCTTTGACTACAAAATTAAGCACTGTGATCGCGCCAACAGACACGGAGGTGGCTTTGCCATCATGCACAAAGAATTGTTCACCTGCACCCCCACCGATGATGAAATCACACCCATCATGGAGCACATGAACTTCCAGCTCTGCACCGTTGACAAAACGCCCTTCAAAGTCACCCTTGCCTACAGACCGACGGGACTTCGACTCAGCCTCAGGGCCGCCATCACTGAATTCATCACCCCGTTTGCCATGAAATCCGAACAATACGTCTTCCTGGGAGACCTCAACTTCCACCTGGACGACCCCACTGACATCAACTCCACCAACCTCCTGGCAAGACTGGACAGCTTTGGCCTCAAACTGTTGGTCACCTACCCCACGCACAAAGCAGGACACACACTGGACCCCATTTTCATGTCTAGCAACAATTTCAGAGATAGCCACACCACAGAACTCACCTGGTCGGACCACTCCATCTTACACTTCACACTCCCTGAACCTCCTCTCCCCTTCCCACCCCCAACCACCACAGTGCCCTCTTCTGCAGCTGGACCACGGTAAATCAGCACCAATGAACCTTCACCCCCAGCATCACACAGCGAAAAGTCACCTCCAAACTAAACCAGGAAATAGAAAACTTCAACACATGGATCAACAGTGCAGCTCCCACCAATCTAGCCAAAACACATATATCTACCAAATAAGCCAGCTGGTACACCCCAGAACTCAGTATGTCTAAGTGCAGATGAAAGCAACTGGAAAGAAGATGGTGCACCAGCAGGAACAACATTGACAGAACCTCCTCCAAGTCAGCCCTCAACAACTACCACCGCCAGCTCAAAACTACAAAAAAAGAATCCCTGAGATTCTGGATTGAGACCAGCACCAACCATACTAAGGAATGCTTCACCATCATCAGAGAGTTCACCTGCCATCAGCACCCGAAAACTCGATCCCCTCTTCACAGGAACTCTGTGATGCCCTTGCCGACTACTTCCACAACACGATAGCAACCATCTACCGAAACTTTAATCCCCAACCTACCGACCTCCACGCTATCCTATCGACCAAGACCACCGACCACCCACTAACCGCAAGGGAACAACTCAGCACACCTAACACAATCTCTCTAATGAACTATATCCAGTGGAGAAGTGTGGCTCGCTGGTTAGAGGAGGCATACCCTGAAGCAGAGGTCAGACCCGGGACCAGGGTTCAATTCCCGACGCAGCAGGGTCTTGAGCCCAATTGTCCATGGACTCGATAATTCTCGCTTCGGTGCCCACTCTAATCACGGGTTCACCCTCTGCAACTCTGGGCATTAGCTTGCTTAATCTCTACAACGGCCCACCCGCGGCGGGATGCCTGGCTTTCACCTTGGGGATGCCCAGGACGGGTTATCTCACAGGGAAAAGCCAGGACAGGTTCCCTAGGCAAGCGCAGAGATGCCCTAGGGTAAGTCGAGCGCTATATAAGAACACACATACATACACATACATACATACATCCACTGTGGAGCACCCACGACCCATGCCCCCACCGACTTTACATCCTCAGAAGAGATCAGATCTGCTACCAACTCATCACCATCCTCAATGCCGCCATCACCACAGCCACCTTACCCAATGCCTGAAAACATGCAGAGGTGAGACCCCTACTCAAGAAACCCTCTGCTTACCCCCGCGAGCTCTAGAACTACCACTCCATCTCACTTCTCCCGCTTCCCGCCAAAGTCCTGGAGAAGGCCATCAACCTCCAACTCACCTAACACCTGGAGAGATATAACCTACTGGACACTACCCAAACCGGTTTCAGAGCTAATCACAGAACTGAGACAGCCCTGATCACATCAACAGATGACATCCTCTCTATGTTCGATAGAGGAGAATCAGCTGCCCTGATCTTGCTCGACCTCTTTGCAGCCTTCAACACCGTCTCCCACCACATTCTTATTGACTAACTGTGCCAGATCAGAATCACAGATGATGCACTCAGATGGATGGCGTCCTTTCTCATGGGGGTACCCAGAGAATCCGTCTCTGTCCCTTCATCTCACAGCCTAAGCACACCATCTGCGGCGTACCTCAAGGCTCATCCCTCAGTCCAACCTTCTTCAACATCTACATGACACCACTCGCAGACATGGTCAGAACCCATACCATCAAAATTATCTCCTATGCTGACTATTCACAGCTCGTTCTCTCACTCTCAGCGGACACCACCTCGACGAAGACCAGCTTCCACAACTGTATGAAGAATGTTGCTGCCTGGATGAAGAACTTCCTGAAACTCAACACAGACAAAATTGAAGTTCTGACCTTCGGCAGACACAATTCCCTCTGGAACAACTCCTAGTGGCCATCGGCAATTGGAACCACCCCCTCTCCGAAAGACCACACCTGCAACCTCAGCATCCTTCTGGACAGCGAACTCTGCATTAAACGTCAGGTCAACGACATCTTCTCCCCTTGCTTCCTCACCTCTGCATGCTCTGCAAAGTGTTCAAGTAGCTCCCCATCAGCACCAGGAATACAGGGACACAAGCCAACATCATCAGCTGGCTAGACTACGGCAACACACTCTATTCAAGCACCACCACCGAACTCATGAGAAGACACGAGACAATCCAAAACACAACTGCCAGACTGATCCTCAATCTGCCCAAAATGACCCACATCACCCAGCACCTAAAAGACCTCCCCTGGCTACCCATCCAGAAAAGATGCCAACTCAAGCTTCTGACCCACACCTACAAAGTCCTCCACGACCAAGGACTATCCACCGCTTGAAGTTCCACTGACCTCCCAGAAACCTCCGCTCTGCTCGCCCTTGCACAAATACCATGCATGTCTTATTAGACTACATTTATTTTTACAATCATGGCATACGTTTTTATAAATATTTGCATATAATGATGTGGGCGGCAGCAACTATTTAAGAAGAATGAACAAATGTTAATAATATATCAAATTGTATTTGTGGAGCATTTGGAGTTTGCCTGGTACTCTTTCCATTCGCCAATTGACTCACACCATATTTCGAGATTTCCGCTAACATAGTCAATGGTTCTGCTATAGGAAAACCAACTTTAGCGTGAAAACCTCTGCCAGAAATCCCAATTCCTCGCCGAGCTGGTGGAATTTTCGCCACTGTCTGTGGGGACAGGATATGTACACAGGTTTCATGGTCAATAGGCCAACCTGGTGGAGCCGAAGGTAGAGAAAGAGGAATCTCAATACGCTGCAAGCCCACCACCTGATGTACAATAAAGAGTGCAGATTTAATGCTGGGGGTTTAATATTGTTACTGCCTTCACGCCTCTAAATCAGGCATTTAGTTGGTTTCCGCATGATGCTTTTGACTACAACTCAACCACTAAATTGAAAGCCACTGCCCCAGATTCACCGCTGGACTGTGGTGTGCTTCCAAATGTCGTGGTGGGGGCAAGGTGACAGACAACAATAACTATATGTGAATGGTCACAGGGAACTTCTTCCTGTTGTAGGGCTGGACACATCAGGGGATATTTGGTGAAACTAAAAGGAAGTGGTTGAGGAAGAAGGACAACAGGGACCAGCCGGCGTGGGAGTAGGGAGAGATATAGGTGTACCTTGCAAAATAAAGGGACAAAGGGTATGATGAATGATGGAGCAAGGGGAAACCAAGAGAAGTCCACCAACTTGTGCATTTGGGGACAAATAGAGTGGATTAGGGGAACCAGGTTATGAGTAGGATGAAAAAGGGGTAAGAAGTGGGGACTTAATAAGGTAAAGCGTTTCGCTCTCCAGTTGAACATGGTTAACGGGGCAGAGGTGAGGGAAACTTCACAGGAATTGTTTCAGAGTGGAGTGAGGATGAAAATGGCAAAGGGTCCAATTTTCATTTATATATGTTGTATTAATTAAATCCATTGATGTGTTTGTTAGTGTGTTGCTCTGTCATTGTTGAAGTGGTAAGTGGACGTCAACCACCAGAAATATTTGCTACTTTGCTGTTAAGATGTGTTTTGTGCCAAATTTTCAATAAAATAGTGCTGTTTTCATATTTTAGGGTAATTTGCTCCGAAGATACTCCTTTGTTGGTTTTTCACATTAACGTTGCGTTTTTGTCTCAATTATATGTGGTTTACCTACATAACTACCCCTACTTCTACAAGAAGAAAATGACTTTTTTGCAAATAAATGTCTGTAGATAAAAGGATCAAATTTACCAATGCAGGCACAATTAAATGACATTTGATGTTGGCGTGTTTCCACTGGAAATTAAGGCACATGAAAGGAGTCGGAGAAAAGCCTCTAGAAAATAATCCCCAAAAAATCTTTTGGAAAGAGTGATCAAAATAAGCTCCTCAACATCACAGCAACAAGTTTGAGATATAAACTAGTTGGTCCGCAAGGATGGCGCACAAAATGATTGGAAATAGGCTGTACTCACTAGAGAGTTGAAAACCAGCCTATGCCTGCGTAGTGACAGCTCTGTTAATGCTCAGAATATGATGCTATTACTAAACAAGCACTAACAAAGCCACGAGGTTTCTCCTAAGAGAAATCTTTTGAGTTTGTGAATGCTTTTTGGACATGTTGGACAGCAGCGCCGGCTGCTGTACAACATGGCTCAAAGTAAAGAAAAAAGTGCAATGAGGCTGAGTCATATTCAGTTCAGTTCAGTTCTTAAACTTTATTCGGGAACCTCGGTACCCAAAAAAGCACAATATCATAACAAATACAAGAAAATACGATATTGAATAGAAACATACCAAATAATACATTGTTAATATTTCTTAAAAAACTGCCAGTTAATAATGATTTCGCTCATAATAAAATATTACATAAAACCATTAAATCGTTAAACATTTTTCAGTTATATCCAGAGGCTCAGGTATCCAGCATAGACTTGTGTGTTCTGATAGCTATTCTAAGAAAAGTGCATGTGCGAAAGATCAAATCTTCATCATCCAGGGTTACTATACACAAATAGGCCTCGTCCAGGCTAATAGGCTGTTTCTTTTTAAAATAAGAATTTAAAAGCCACATGGAGTATTTAATATAATATTTACAACAAAAAAATGTATAGTCGATTGACCACTCCTCCCGTCACATGGACATGGTGTTTGGTTACGATTGGGGTGGTAACCGAGAGGGAAACAAAGTGCAAATCTGATAGTGCCAGCTCTTAAATGGCATAGTAAGCTCCTCTCCCAGCGACTCATAGGTAAGGTGAGGTATGTATAAAGGGGGTAACAAGGCTGTTTAATAGACATATAGTTGCGCGCAGATGTTTTCCCAGATTCTAAATCATTCCTCTCTTTGTTATAACGAGAGTAAAGTGCATTCCTCAGTTCCTTTTCAGGCACTACTTCTGCTGTGCTGGGATCTAGGAAGATATGTTCTTTATTAATGCTGCGCAAACTTTGTTGCACACCTCTTAGCCATGGAATTTCCATCCCCTTGTCACACTTTAAACAGTCGCTAATAATCTGTCGGGTGAGGGAAGCTGCTTGGTTCTTCTGATGGAGCAAGGATTCGCACGTAACGCGACTTGCTCTCTTCATGAACCTCGCCTGAATCATAACTGTACTAACTCCGATTGTTTGTCATTTTATTTGTATTTCCCCAACACACGGGTGTCCCTAGGAGGCTTGCCTATGTGTTTTTCATCATAATCAAGCTTGCACATTAATAAAATGGCCGCTTTGCAGAAATCCAGTCTGCGCATGCGTCGGTCATACCCATGTGATGTGACGCACTCGCAATCTGGAGGGAAAAGTTCGCTCATGCGCAGTGGTGTTAAAATGGCCGCTTGTCACTAATCATGCTTCATGCTATCTTAAGCCGCTTTTATCTATGCATCTTTTCTGCACTAACTCTTAATGCTATAAGTATTATAAAATAAGGGATTAAGAGTAGTTGGTCATGGTGTACAGTGTATTCATTTTATTCTGTGTTATTAATTTGTTTTCGCTTACTTTTCATGTACCGCGTAAATGAGGGCCTTGAAGTAGGGGATGGACTCCATTTTGAAGCTGACGTATCCCTCATCACGTGATCAAAGATCTGGGACGTGCAGCAATGGAACCTGACCAGATTTGCCATTGAAAAGGGGACTGTCCTTTCCCGGCGCACCTTTGCCCTTGAAGATGTGCTATTTTTATTCTGAATGCGCAACAATGTTGCAAACCTTTTCTTCACTATTGTACTTTCCCACACGTAGGCCTGGGAACCCAGGTGTTAGGGGGAGGGTAATGTCACGTGAAGTATAGGTGTTACCTATGATCTAACCACCTCCCTTGACCAATCAGAAGATGGGGCTTTGTCATTTTGCAACATTTATGGGTGGTCTTGGGGACTTAAAACTGTATATATAGCCTAGCTTAGCTTAGAGAAATTGTCCGACTTGTCCGAGTAGCAGACCTGTCACTGACCCTACGAACTCTATAGGTGCCTGATACAGAGTGCTGCGGAGCATTCTGCCTGAAACTTTCCACAAACTCCAAGGGGTGGAAATTAGTCCTAAGTGCTAAGAAAAGCACTTTGCTGGGAGATTCGAAAACCCAATCGGGGTTATTGGCGGATTCCGTGCAGAAGAGGGGGTAACGCTGGCGTTGCATCCGAACCTGTGAGGGGTTGGTCGTGCCTTGGTGAACCCAGTCCTGACCCAGACCTGAGGGGTATCCTGTCCTGACTGTCCATGAGCTGTACCTGCTCACCTTCTGCTATTTCCTGAATCCTTGAGGGTCCTTGTCCCGTTCTTTCCCAACTGACCCGTGACCAGGGTTAATCCTCATTCTCACCTAGGTAAATATTGACATAGGTGTCTGTCTATACTATACCCTCAACTTTTCCTCCTCTGATTAAAGCAATCTTGCCTGTGATATTCTCCATATCCTCTTGAATGTAATTTCATGCAATTGATTATTAGTAAATGTTCCACTTCTTACCCTTCCTATGGACATTGTTAAACCCAACTGTTTATCTAGATTGTTCCACTTATTCCCTTTCCCTTAGTATGGTTGCCGTGAAGTTAGTAAAGATAGCATAAGGTTTAGGAATTAGTATAAAGGTATTAGGCCACACATTAGGTCCTCCTCACGTCCTTGCCCTAGTTTAAACCATATTAGTTAATATGCTTATTGTGATTCATGCCCTATAGTGTCCCCTTTTACTCTATGATACTCACTCTCATCCATAGCTATATTCTGGTTCTAATACTGATCATTGATGTACTACTTTGCATTTGCCTACTTGTAATGGCATTTTCGTCCTAAACTTTTACTATATAAAACCCTTAAAACCATCAAGGTGTCTGTGGTCATTATACATTATAGTAAATATTAAAAGTACTAAATGTGTAAAGCATTTTCTCCCTTTTAGGAAAACCCTTATCACCTGTCCACTGCTAGCTCCTGATCCGTCAGGAGTAATGTGCCTGTGGTAAGTCAGGTACATGAATAGTAAGTGGTGTAAGAGTCACCCACTCCATTACTCATAGAGCGTAGTAGAGGTTTCACCCGGTTCATTGCATCATATGCACGCCAGGGCCCAGTGCGTGGAAAATTTGGTAATCTAAGTGAGCCGGGTGACCCGCGCACTCTATCACTTCCACACTGAAAGCCAAAAAAGAGCTGGACGAGCACAAATAAAATCAGATATAAAATTAATGTTGAGTTCCTTGTGGCATATGTATTGAGGGGTCGAGATTGGGACACCCAACAGTTTCCTACAGAACCTGTTTTCTTCTTGTTGGATACATGAACTTTTTACTGTGCCCCAAATCTCAGCACCATATGTCGCCACCGGGATACACTGTAGTTTGTAGATTTTCTGAATTGCTAAAATGGCCCCGGTAGTCTTAGTACGGGGAAGACTCAGAATTGAATTGGTGGCCTTTGAGAACATGCTCCTGGAGTGGGCTAAATGCTCCCTCCAGGAGTCGTTCGCAGCAAAGACCAGCCCCAAATAAATAAACGAACGTATACATGTCAATTTTTGGCTATCTACTGTGATAGTACCTATCTCTCTCTTCTCCGGCTTACTGCACATTAAAAAGGATTTCTTAAAGTTAAGAAGCACTAAGTCATTCATAAAATTATTAAAATTTTGGACCAAATTGCGCAGGGAATTGGGGGTGCGGCCTATGAGGACAGCATCATCTGCGTATAAAAGTACGGGGATTGGTTTCCATTAATTTTGGGGACATCTTGGGTGGCAGTTTTGAGAGAATTGTTCAACCCATTAATATAAATGCTGAGTCATATTGCTTTTTTTCTTACAGGTGGTGTGGGCAAGAGGGGGTCAAAGGGACGGGGCACGGAAGGATGAAGCAGAAGGCGGTGGGAGGGACTGGGTAAGCAATGGCAAAGCAGAAGGAGGTGGGAAGGACGGGGCAAGTAATGTCAAATTGGAGGTGGTGGGAGGGATGAGGTCAAGCACTATGAGCATCCTAAAGAGTCACAGAGAGCACCTAAATTCAAACCAGGCATTAATCCGGCATACAGCTGAATGCTCTTAATACCTTTGAAGAACACAATTGCACTGCACTTGTGAGTACCAGGGTAACACTGAGCTACATAGAATAATGATCACAAAATACCAGGAGTCTACGAGGGTATCTCGCATGTGTCACGGTACCTGGAGATTTGCAAGAAACATATAGACAGAGCTGATCTACTTAACTTTCTTTGTTCTAGATTAGGACACATCTCTCTGTTTGGTGGGGTTGTCTTCTACTCCTTTCCCTAACTGAGAGATTCAGTCTCTTGATCTGCAAGCTATAAGCACCAGAGAGAAAATCTTCAGAGACTACCTTTGCTATGAACAACCAATGGATAAATAATTTCTGGGCACAGAGTGCACAACAGATGGTGACCACAGAACTGTGAGCCCTATAAACACACATTTCCAAATTGAAGCCAGGGCCTGCTGCAGTTGTGGGAGGCGGTGGAAAGCACAGGGACAAGCCGCATAGACACAGGTGGGGGTGGGAGGGATGGGAGCAAGCAACAAGGATGGGAGAGGGGGTGGGAGTGACGGGGTGGGCTAGAGAGTGCCTGCAAAGCAATGAATTTTACAGAGTGTTAGATTAAAAGTAAAAAAAAAAGTACCTCGGCAAGCGGGAGGCCAGTGAAAGGACATTGGTGATAGATAGGAAACTGTACTTGGTCCATGCTCTGTGGGAGACAGGACGACACAAAGAGAAAGTGGAAGCAGGAGGCACTGATTAATGAGAAGCAAGGAAGTTAAAGTTACTTCGAAGCCATCTAAATATAAGTAATGGTAAGTAAGGGGCAGGCTCTAAGCCTGTTTTCAGCTACAGTTTGTTCACACGAGATTTTGCAATCACAGTGCATGTGTTGTTGCATTGTGGGTTATTACGTTCCCTTGTGGATAAAGGGGAGCAGCAGCCTGACATGGCATGCACCGCCATATTGCAAACAGTTATGGATAGGCAGGATGACAAGATAGTAGGGCCTATCTACAAACTGCGTTTGGTAGTGCATTTAGTAGTACTACAATTGTACTATTAACATGCCTCATAATGCTATTCTGTAACCATGCAGAGGTCAACGCTTCAGGCTCTCTTTTCTGTTAAGTGCTTAGATCTCTGCTCTGACTGTGGAGATCTCTCCACATGTTGCTATACATTTTGGTAGTAAATGTAGAAGGGACTAGGAAGTGGATGGAAAATGGAGAATACTTACTGCTAAAGGTGGGGGTGAGAGGAAAAGGGATAAAGGAGGGGCTTAGAGAAGGGACATGCACCCGTCCACAAAGAAGTAAGACCATTTCTATTTTCAGAAATACACCTCTATAGTTACTACCATAAAAGAACCCAAACAGCAATAAAGCTCAGAACTGGAGTACGTCCTACACCACACATAGCCAACCGCTGCTATTGATCCACCCGCTCATAGAAAATAATTGAGGCAGGGACTTAAAATAAAAGTGCATAGGAACTAATGTTAAATTCACTTAAATTATGTAAACAAATTTATAAATATGTACAATTTAATTAAATTTTATATATACACAAATAATAATTAGTGTATTATAAAATATGTTAATAACCTTTTTATAATGTAAAAACTAAGTGTTACTATTTTACAAAAATAATGACATTAATTTAAATTAATTCTAAACATAACATGTTAATAATTTTTGTAACAGAATGAATAAATATGCATTTTTTACTATAGGTGGGAATTGTTCTAATTAGATCTTAACAAAAATAACTGTAATTAATTTTAATATATTAAAATATGTAATAAAACATTAAGTTAATAATTATGCATTTTTTAAAATTATGTTCCACATTAAAAATACATTTTTTAAAGGAATTTACGTTAAAATGTAACATTGAAATATTTTTACTATTTCTTTTTTACCGTTTAATAACGTTTTTAATTTTTCCCCATAGTTTACCAAAAGAAGATATCCGACTCGGTGGCTGACACCTCTTAATATGCGTTTAAAGTTACAACTTTAACTCTTCACTTGTAAATTATGCTCCACCCCTTGAATTCAGGAGATGGAGACATGTAGGCCTACACTTTTGAATAATTTTTACCTTCATAAATAGTGAACATTCACATGTAGTAAAATTACTAAAAAGTGGAAGAGAAAACGTACTTCTGTTGATTTACTCCTGCATATGTTTACCTTTGTAAATAACCCCCTTGTATTTTACCTTTATGAATATTCATCGCAATTGTTAAAAAAAGAGGGTTTTAGCTGATTCCAAGGAACTGTGTGTATTGACCACATTTCTGGTTTTCAAATACATATATTTGAATATTCACGTTCTTGTATACTAAATATGCAGCAGGGGTGTACATAAAATAGTTTTTAAACATTTACTTAAGGCTGTTTGCAGTTTAAGACTTTTTAATATAACTACTGTTGGTCAAAGGAGAAAGATAGAGATTGTGAAAATTAATACCAGGGGAGAGGAATGAGGAAGCTCTTTAAATTCAGATGTTCATTGTTACAACACACACTCAGGGTTCTATAAAACTTTCCATGATAAAATCTCATCAAGCAGCCGCTTTTTAAAGGTCGCTATTTTCATGAATAGTGGATCATTTAGTTCAGCACCTGGCCTCCAGTATCCATTTCACCAGAGTGCTGTGTCCTTGTTATGTTCAGGGTCCTTGACTGAGCCCTCCTCACACAGGGCAGGTTGATGCATTGATTCTTTGTGAGGGGGTAAAAAGATCCCGAACCCAGGACTCGCCCGGTCTGTCTCACGCAACCAAATAAAAACTGGTTTTCCTCTGAACTTTGATCCTTTTTGTTTCTATTTATAGGCAATACAACTATTCACACGAACAGGTATTCCAGGAAGCTGCCTGGCCGATTGCAGACTGACCAAATAAAAATTTGAGTTACCGTATTTTCTGGCGTATAAGACGAGTTTTTAACCCTTGAAATTCTTTTCAAAAGTTGGGGGTCGTCTTATACGCGGGGTCATTTTACAAGCAAGCGAATATAGCCCAAACCCTATATTTTAAAAGGAAAAGTAGGGGGTCGTCTTATACGCCCAGTCGTCTTATACACCAGAAAATACGGTACGTTATCCTTAGGACTGGTCTGGAGGCGACTTTAGCTGTCTCACAGCCTCGTTTGATATACAAAAAAAATCGTAAATAAACTATTCATTCAATTGTCATTCACATTTTACTTCTGCCCATTTCATCATATGGCATGGAGCAGTGGGTCAGCCCACTTCAAATATTAGCTCTCTTGTGCTTTGAGTGAAAGCATTTTGCCTGATCACATGTGTATATCTACCTAAAAATAAGTGCACTTTAGTACCCAGATTGTTTTGAGTCATCCCTGTGTGTTTAAACTGTCTCTTCGGGATACAGCAATTTAAAGCCAATAGTAAATTTTCTTTGCACCACTAAGAATCATGGTTTCTGTCATATTTATTAAAGCTAAAAAGAATTTCTATAATTATTGTAAGCACATCTGCTTTCTAGGAAGCCTCCACACCGTTCTATTAAACGTATATGAAATGTTTTTTTTTAAATAAAAAAAACATTGCAACCATATGCCCACCGTGTTGAGGTGATTACATGTTGATTTTTTTTACCTTTTTTATTTTTGTGGCATACTCCTGCAATAAAATATAAAATAAGCATTGGCAAAGCCAATAGGTCTGGCATTGGCAAGCTGGTGCTGTGGTTAATTACATTGTATGTATATTATGCCATATGATTGAAATATACATTTTAAATGAATAAATAAAGTCATCATAACATATACTTTAACATGTACTTTTAATAGAAAAGTATGTATTGGTACGTCTTAGCAGGCAAGTAGACCTAAAACAGGAGATGGAAATGGATAAAGAACTGCCTAGTGTATCTTCATCATCTTATTTGATTTTGAATCCTTTAGTTCCATCCCACCTATGTCTCCAATATCTATGATGCTGGAATCTTATTATTTTCCAAAAGGCATTACCTTTTTTTTCCTGATGCTCTGGCTTTGTTCCAACATGTTCTTACCTCAATATTAAAATGAGTTATCTCAGATCAAACTATGGATTCACTAAAAGCTATTCCAAAAACGTTATTATTACCTTTGGTCATTAAAAAACATGAAGGGATATATGTTGCTATTCAGGCCTATTGTGCAACTTGTAGTGTGGAATCACAAACTGTTGATTTGATCCCACCAGGGAAAAGTCTGCGACTGTTTCCACCCAAAGACCCTTTACATCTGCCTCCTAATCTGCCACCAATTCTGGATAATCAAAATTCTCGAAATCAATTTAGGAGACATTGCAGGGCGAAGAATAGAAGGAAAGAGCAAATGTATTTCCTTACTACAATTATTTTCAGAGCAGACTTCAAATTTAAAGAAAGCCTTGTGGCACAAAATACATTTGAGGATCTAAAAAGAATCTTCTGTAAGTACAAGGGTGAGTTCTGCCCAATTTGTTAAATAAAAGGTACATCACAAAAAAAACTAATTCAGGCACAGTGGGAGCTAAGAAAAAAGGAACAAATATAGATGATTCGCCAATCCACTTCCAGATCCAGACCAAATCTAAACCCTCCCTCAGTGGCACCCTCTTCTACATGCCCCCCTGCCCCCACTCACCCTTCATGAACACCATTGTAGACCTCATCGCACCCCAGGATCTCGCATCCACTGACCACATCCTACTCAGAGACCTCCACTTCCACCTGAACAACCCCAGTGACCAGAACACCGCCTCCTTACTAAGGACCTCTCCAACATCGTACTCAAGCAGCTAGTGACCGCACCGACCCACACAGCTGGACACACGCTGTCGCCTCCTTACTAAGGACCTCTCCAACATCGTACTCAAGCAGCTAGTGACCGCACCGACCCACACAGCTGGACACACGCTGTACACCACCACCCTCATTGCCCCAGTGTCGCAGCTGGAGCAAGGCCACCGAAGAACGTCTTGTCGACTTCCTCGGCACAAACACTCCACCAACACCAACAGACGCCAACACCACAGCCCATCAACCTTTACCGATGGATCTCCAACTGCTCAAACACTTTGTCACCCCTGAAGAAGACAGCAGGCAAACAACACTCCAAGACGCCAGCTGGTTCACTCTCACCCTCCTCGAGTCCAGATGCATCTGCTGTCTACTCGAGAAGAGATGGAGGAACAACAAAACCCTGCAAACCCACGCAACTTTCAAATCTGCTGTAAACGCACACCACCTTCTCAAAACCACAAAGAAAATGGCCTTCCAAGACAGAATAAATGCCAATGCACACAACAGCTCTTCACTATCATTAAGGAGTTTACCAAACCCAGCAGCAAGACCACAGAAGTCCCACCCTCCGAAGACATATGCAACAAACTCAGCTCCTTCTTCCACCATAAGATCAGGCAGATCTACGACAGCTTCAACACCCGAGAGGCCACCACCACTGCACACAACCACGACTCACCCCAACAGATCGTGCTCAGCTGGACTGTGCTCACCATAGATGACACACTAAAGACCACAAAGAGAATCCACTCAGAAGCCCTATTGGATCCTTGCCCATACCACATCTTCAATGGAGCAGCCATCTCCATCACCCCCCAACTTCGCTGCACCATCAACTGCTCTATCAAAACCGCCACCTTCCCCAACAACAGGAAATACGCCGAGATCAACCCCCTGCTAAAGAAACAGTTCACCGACCGGACAGACCTCAAGAACTTCAGACTCATCTCCCTCCCCCCTTTCCCAGCCAAGGTCATCGAGAAGGTCATAAACATCCAACTCTCCGAGTTCATCACAGAGAACCACATTCTGGACACCTTTCCAATCCAGTTCCCGAAGTAACCACAGCACCGAGATCGCACTCCTTGCCGCCACACATGATATCCGCTCCCTCCTCGACGGGGGCGAAACCACAGCCCTCATCCTACTGGACCTCTCGGCTGCCTTCAACACCGTCTCCCATCGCACCATAATCACGAACTCCATGACGGCGGCAT
The DNA here is from genome assembly GCF_964263255.1 of Lissotriton vulgaris. NCBI lineage: Eukaryota > Metazoa > Chordata > Amphibia > Caudata > Salamandridae > Lissotriton > Lissotriton vulgaris. Next base: position 366,162,959 of record NC_141700.1, read on the forward strand.
CCACGACAAGGCACTGGACTGGATCCACTCCTTCCTGACCAGCCAAATACAGCGAGTCAGACTACCCCGTTCATCTCAGATTTACAGGGATCAGCTGTGGAGTGCCCCAGGGCTCCTCCCTGAGCCCCACCCTCCTCAACCTCTGCATGTCTCCCTTTACAGCCATCATCATAAGTCACGGACTAAACATTGTCTCCTACGCCAATGTCACCCAGCTGATCATCTCCCTCACCAACGAACCCACAGCCACCAGAATCAACTTTCACAATGGAATGATGGCAGTTGCTACCTGGATGAAGACTGAAGTAATCATCCTCGGGCCCACCCCATCAGTCTGGGATGACTTTTGGTGGCCCGCCGCACTAGGAATCCCTTCCAACCCTACGGGCCACGCACGCAAGCTCAGCATCATACTGGACTCCTCGGGGCGTGGCTTAGCACGCAATGGTGGATGATGTGCCTGGGTAGAGCTCCTGCCTGAGCTCCCCTCTCCCGGGCCGTTTCTCCGGCCCAGTTATCCTGATTTGGCCAAAAACGGCTGGCCAAACTGCACACAACCCCCCGCCCACCCAGTGGCCGATTTTGAGGTAGATCGGACGCCGGGCCCCGCGCCGGTGCTGGCTGGGACACTGCAGCCGGCCTTGTCAGAGCGCCTCTGGGGTGCTTGCCCACGCGAGACCGGGGCTTTGGGCGAGCAGCTGGGCCTAGAGTTGCGGCCTATGTGGAACACAGCCGGAGCCTGCGGAACCTGAGTGGAGGGACCGAGCGGCCCTCCAGACACCGTGTTGCGGCCCGATCCTGCCGTATAGCTGCACCTTCCTTGCCTGGGGCTGCGGTGCACGAACGTGATGCCGCTGGAGTGCCGGAACTGATCGGGACCCTGAGCGAGGCCGCATCCGGAGGTGTCGGACTGACGGCGCGGAATGCGGTAGCCTGAGCGCCAACGCCACTGAGTGTGGAGAGGAGATATCCGACCGATCTGTGGTACTGTCCCATACCGTTGGTGCACAGAGGAGGCGGGGCATTGCCTGGGAGTGAGCGGTGGCCCCCACACATTGCCACCATCTGGGATCTACGGTCGAGGCACTGAGCCTGAGGACGCAGCCAGACTGACGCGTGGCTGGACCCTGCGAGGCCTGGTGGCGGGGACTGGGTGACTCCCCCCCCTCCGCTGGCCCACAACGGACGCGGCACAGGAACAGTGCTACTGCCACAGGTCAACCCGGCACGCCGGAGGAGGACGATGGGGCACTGACCCTGGGTGTCAATTCGAGCGTGCTGCATTCGGAGGGCTGCGCTGCACCCTCCTCACATCCAACACGGAGGCACTATCCGTCAGGCGGCAGGTGGTCAGCGGGGACCCAGAGGCCCAGGACACAAGCGGAGCCGCCGGAAGCGGGGAGGGATCTGCCCACCTCCTGGCACCATAGGATAGCACCACTGGCACTGACACCCCCTTTGCCCCACTCCTGCGGAGACGCAACGCAGCGGGACGGCCTGGAGAGAAAGAGATCTGCGGAAGCACCACAAGAGCCTCTGGAGGTGAGCTGGGGACCCCCCAAGAGAAAATTGCCCTTCTGCACCCCCGCTCCTTACTTCATGTCTCAGACTTAGAGGGTTGCCACGGTGAGGTGGCCTTCATAAAAAAGCTCCGCTGCCTACAATTGCCCAGGCGTTTCCTTTCCAAGTGGTGCGAGGGGGGGCTACTCACGCCGGCTGCCATGCGAGCCTGGGAGCACTCCTCCGTCTCTACGGCGCGCTCTCGCTGCTTGCCCTGCCCCGCTGCACATCATGGTGCGACCGCTGGTACTGGATCTGACACACGAAAACTACCTGACACCAGTGTAGCCCGTGTCGCTGCGCGCCTGGCCTGCACCTGAGGGTATCGACCCATTGGACAATTGCACGCCCGAGGTCTGGAGCTGCTTTATTGGGACACCCCCTCCAGTCTCTGCGACGCACCCCGCTGCCTGCCCTGCTCATCTATGCACCCGCGGGTGGGCGCTGGTACGGGCGCTAGCAACGCAACAGCGGAGCCGCGCCAACAGTGAGGTACCACTACAGCTGTTCCCTCTCTGCACCCGGACAGCGCTTGAGGCCTCCAACCCCCCGCATCCTGTATACTTACCACCTGGTGCTGCGGTTGGGCTGTCCCACTCGTGTGCAGGACTTGTAGAATCGCCACGCCTAGCCCATGTCTGGGGGGGTGAAAACTCGGACCGGAACTGGTGGCATGACGACGAAAGGGAAATTCTCCAAGGCGGCGTCCACGATGGATGCAGACCAAGTGACGTCCAAGCTGGACAATGTACTGGCAGTCATGGAGCGGCTGGAAGAATCCCTTCAGCAGACTCGCACATCCCGGGAGACCAAGATCGACAGCATGGCGATTGACTTGACCCACCTCAAAGCCGACCACAAGAAGCTACAAGACCGCACTTCGGCCCTGGAGGGGGCGGTGACGGCATTGGAACCCACGGTGAGTCAGGCAGACAAGTATATCCGCGACCTGCTCAACCGGGTGGAATTTTTGGAGGACCGCGCCGAGGATGCAGAAGGACGGGCGCGGAGAAATAACATCCAGCTAGTAGGCGTCCCGGAGAGATGGGAGGGGACAGATCCCACTCGAAGAGTAGAGGATTGGCTGCGAGACCTGCTGCCGGAGGGTACACTATCGCCCCACTTTGTACTGGAATGTGCTCATCGGGTACCCACAAGATCCCTCCCTCCTGGCTCCAACCCCAGACCTCTCATCTTTCGTATCCTCAACTATAGGGACCGCGACACGATTCCGCGGGAGTCTAGGAAACTTGGCGACATCCAGATAGACAATGCAACAGTGATGTTTTTTCCTGATTATACCGACAGGTCCAAAGGCAACGTCACTCCTTCTTAGCAGTCAAGTGGCGACTGCGACAGGCGGACGTCAAATACTCGCTGCTCTTCCCCGCCAAGCTAAGAGTGGTGGCACAGGACAAGACGCACTTCTTCACTAGCCCTGAAGAGGTCGAGGCCTGGCTGGATGGAGGAGTGACTGAGGTGCTTAGGAGGGCGCAGGGGACTACCACGACTTCGCGCACCCGAGGATCTCGGAGGCGCCGTAGGCGCAGAACACCTACACCCCCCGCACCCAGGAGGTGCCGACTCATTCTCCACCAGCGGACCTGATCCTACAGGAACAACAGGATGCGCTGCGCAAAGTCACGGAGATCAGCAGCTCCCCGACCCCATCCTTTGCCCCAAACGCCAGTCCGACCACATTTCCCAGTGACGATGAGGCAATCTACGGCCTGCCGGACTCCCAACAATCCGCGACCCCCCGGACCTCACGCCTCAAACAGCGGACCTTCTTGGCTGAGGGAGACCCGAAGGCCTCTCCCCCACCCCCCGCGGTGCGGGGCTGGTGCAAGCTGTGCCGGTGTAGGTCTGGCTTGTCCTGAGGTGAGCGAACTGCAGCATGGACTGATGCGGGGATTTCCCTGCCCTGAGGAGCCTAGCGACGGCGTGACGCAGTGAGTAACATTTTGATATGCACACACAGCCCTGTTCTTGCCTTGATGGGACCGGCACTTCGGCAGTGACCACACGCCTGCTAGAGACTTATACTCTAGCCCCTCTGGCGACGAGGGCCCCTTGTGGGTTTTCACTCTGCTCTCTGGCACCGAGCGCCCCCCCCCCCCCTTTTCCGAAACTTTGGGCGGATGGACTTGTGGGTTTGCCTGCCAGACACGGCCTCTCCCCTTTTTGGCCCGGGAGAGGTGACACTCCTCTCACAGACAATATTGTCGATCAGACTTTTGTTGCATAAGTCACCTAACACCCCCTAGAACTGTATAGTTTACTTTAGCTCACTAGAGTGTTTGGACGGCGACATGTTGTGCAGCCGACCTTTTGGCATTACCTATATTGTTGCCTTGTTTTGGCTTTACAAGTTCCCTTTCTCCCCTACCCTTGTGCACCTGTGGGGATAAATGCATATTGAATTGGCAGCTGGATGTGGTCTGAAGGCGGGGATGGGACCGGTTGACCTATGGAGAGCCTCACCGCGGGGGCTGGACCTGGGCGGCGGGAGTGGGACTTACATGAGCGGGGATCATGGCTGAAATCCAGATCTGTACTTGGAATGTCTGGGGCATGCACACGCCGGCCAGGCGATATCGGATTTATTCCTGTCTAAAACGCCATAAGATAAATATAGCGCTGCTCCAAGAAACACATTTGAACAAGACGGAGGTGCGTGCACTGCATCGTAGGTGGCGCGGGCAGCTCTATGCCACGGACTACTCCTCATATGCACGTGGTGCCCTACTGTGGGTCCGGCCTTGGACCCCTTGGGCGGTCACGGACACACATATAGATCCCGAAGGCAGATCCATGGGGGCCCAGGGTAGGCTAGATGGGCAGCAGGTGGTGTTAGTTTCCTTATATTCCCCAAACACTGACCAGGGTGGTTTCCTAGCGCGCCTTTCTACGACAATGGCAACTTGGCATGCAGCCCCGTGGATACTGGGGGGCGACTATAATTGCGTATTAGATACAACACTGGACTGATCCTCCCCGCCCATGGCCAGCGCGCAGACACACGGTGCCACGAAGGCGTTAATCGGCTGGGCCACTTAGTGGGATCTTCACGATGCTTGGCGAGCCCACAACCCCATGCCTCAAGTGTATTCCTACTATTCAGGCGTGCACAACCTACACGTGCGCCTAGACAGATTCATGGTGTCCGCTGAACTTCTCCCACTTGTTACTGATGCGCAGTACATGGGACGCACTCACTTGGACCACAACCCACACTTTCTAACCATCACCTGGGAACGCCCGTACCCCCCGGTTCCCGCTTGGCGACTCCAACCGGTGCTGCTGCTGGATGCGGCTTTTCGCGACTCCCTTCTCACGCAAACGGCCCAGTATTTTGAGGAGAATTCCGACACGGCGTCCTCTCCCCAGATTGAATGGGATGCCTTTAAGGTCGTGATTCGTGGCCACTGTTTGGGTACGCAGGGGCACATTCAGCGGCAACTAGAGAGCGACCTCACCCGACTGGAGACCGGTCTGCTTGATCGGGAACGGGACGCGGTCGGGGGTACTGCTCACCCGCTGACGGAGGCGCATGCAGAACATTCTCGCCTCCTGGAGAGGCTGCGCAATCTTAATTACGCTGCCCACTCGGCGCGAACACACCATCTGAGCAATAGGCCTGGCAAATTACTAGCCTGGCTGATCTCGCAGGAAGATAGTGCAGCCCCGGTAGCAGCGATACACGTAGACGGGACGGGCCTGCTGTATTCACAACGCCACATTCATGAGGCGTTCACGGCCATTACGACGCTCTATATCGCTCCCGATTCTTTGACCCCCACCCTGATGTGGCAGAGTATCTCTCGCCCCTCCTAATGCCACAACTGACTATTGCACAACAAGATGACTTAGGAGCTTCGCTCACACCTGAGGAGATCCGTGAAGCCATCTTTAATCTATCCAATGGCAAATCCCCCGGCCCTGATGGGCTACCGGCCGAACTTTACAAGGCTGGCTTGGACATTCTCATTCCGGAGCTCGTAAAGATGTACGCGGCGGCTGCGGAGGATTCCTCTCTTCCTCCCACGCTAAATGAAGCCAACCTAATATCCATACCTAAACCCGGCAGGGATAACACACGGATGGGCTCTTATCGCCCCTTGGCCCTCCTAAATACAGATTATAAAATACTTGCCTCCACCCTAGCCCGGAGACTGGCCCCTCTGGTCCCCCTCTTGATGCACCATGACCAGAACGGTTTCGTTCCAGCACGCCACACCTCCTATAATATCCACCGTTTGTTCCGTATACAGGAGTATGCCGTTCGCCACTTGCCTAGAGCGGGGTGCCTTGTGTTAGACCTCGAGAAAGCGTTCGACTCCGTCGAGTGGCCGTACCTGAGGGCGGTAATGGAGAAATACCAGCTGGGAGGCGGCTATGAGACCATGGTTGATCTACTTTACCACAGACCCACGGTCCGGGTCCGCACCGGCAAGTTGCTCTCTGATGCCATCCGTGTACGAAGGGGTACTAGACAGGGCTGTCCCCTGTCACCCCTATTGTTTTCCTTGGCTATGGAGCCCCTGGCCACGATCCTCTGAGCGCAGGGTGATGAGTGGGGAATCCCAATGGCAGATGGACTTCATGTGGTCTCACTATACGCAGACGACCTGCTATTATATGTCAGAGATCTGACCAGTGTCCCAGGTACTCTTGCTGACATTTTCCGAACTTTCGAGGACATGTCGGGATTGCAGGTCAACTGGTCCAAGTCGGGTGCCTACTCCTTCAGCCCAGATACGCCCGAAAGCGATATCCGCCTAGGCGGCGAGAGGCTGCAATGGTACCCCACTACATTCCGCTATCTGGGAATCCACGTCTGTCGGAACCCAGCGGACGCCCTGGAGGGGAACCTGATGCAGGCGATTGCTTCCATTCGCGCCCAATTCGGCTTCTGGAAAACCCTACCCCTGAATGTGCCTAGCCGTGTGGCACTGGCCAAGATGATAGTCCTGCCACGGCTATTGTACTACTTCGCCAACATTCCGACATACGTCCCCAACAAAGTGTTTTAGGACCTGGAAGTCCTACTTCGCAGCCTTGTCTGGAACGCAGGCCGGTCCCGCGTGGCACTGACTAAACTGTACATGACCACTGATTCAGGAGGCCTGGCGGTTCCCAACATGGAGCTGTACTACCTAGCGGCGCAGCTGCAATGGGTGTCGGGATGGCTTTGCGGTAAAAACCTGGGAGACACCGCTTCAGACGCTGTCGCCTGGACCCAAGCGCAGGTTTGTACATTGTTCCATCCTCTATCTCGGTCCCCCTGTCCCTCTCAATTGCATCTAGCAGTGGCACGCAAGTGCTTCCTTCGATGTCTACGACTCACCCGGGCAACAAAGCCATATGCCCTGATACTCCCTCTCCTGGGCACCCCCGGGGTAATGGGTGCATTGACGGAGGCTCAACTGGCCAGCTGGACACGGGCGGGAGTAGAGACGATAGGTGACCTATATGCTGATGGCGCACTGCTTTCTTTTGAGGACCTCGCCGCGAGCACGGACCTCCCAGCCGGGCAATTCCTATTGCATGCATCCCTCAAACGTACGCTGACCACCTCCTGGGGCGATATGTCGGAGGAATTATCGATGCATCATTTCATACAGTATCTCCATGTCATGGGCAACGGCTCCCATATAATACATTGGCTGGCGCAGGCCCTGCTGCTCCACACGCAACCTTCCACCTTGCCGCTAAGGGAGAAATGGGCAGCCGATAGAGGGAGGAACTGGACTGACAAGGAGTGGGCGATGGTATTGGTGGGGCCAACTAACATCCCGCGCAACCCCCGTTTTAAACTCATCCAATTTTATATCTTACACCGAGCCTATCTCACGCCCGATAAAATGAACAGATACCTCACAGTCACTGACGCCGCCTGCCCGCGATGTTCCCTGGTGGGAGCGGACCTCCTGCATATGCTCTATCAATACCCGAACGTACAGGCGTATTCGGACGAAGTCACAACGTCACTCACGCAATGCACCGACGAACATGTGCAGCAAACATGGGAAGCCTGTATCCTAGGGCAATATAAGCGCACGAAGCTGAACAAAGTGCTGGCAAGGTTCTGGGTTATGGGTCTCATCACGGCTAAGCGCTTACTTACTAAACACTGGAAGGCCAGCACCCCCCCACATATCCGACACTGGCACACATCCTTCATTAACTGGGCGCGGGCGGAAAGTACGGTGCTCCTCCGGGAGGAAACAGCGGGCCTCCGGAAATTCCCCATTGTACAGCTCTGGGACGACCTCCTTAAGTCCTTTCAGCAAGCCAGTCAGGAACAAGGGATAACTTGAGTTGATATAACCCACTATTGCCGCCATGGTGAGGGGCACTTCGAGATACCGCCACACTCACTCTCTTCCCCCTCCTAATTAACACCACGCTCAAGCCGATGTTGGCGCTCCTGCCTTCCCACCACCCACGCGCCCCTGAGCCGCGCTACACCCGCACTTATGCTTTCGCTCCTGCTTCCTTGGGCTACACGCCCCGCCGCTGACGGCGGACAGACTTCTCCGCTTCGCCCTGTTGCACCTCCCGCACGCCAGACCCAGTTCTCACCCCTCGGAGTGTGGCCGCTGCCCTGGCTGCACTTTGGAGCTATCACCTGGCGACCCCTGTTCGGGCTCCCTCGTGCCCATGCATTTGCCTCGCCACGCCTCACCCCAGGACCACTGACCCCCCTTACTACTGCGACAGCAATGACACCCCCCCACCTCGAAGCTCCTCACACATGCCTGCAAGGCCTTTCACAAGCAGGACCAGAATATCTGAACCACTGCCTTGCTTTCCACACACCCACCAGGCAACTCTGCTCAGCCCAACTGGCCCAGGCCTCAAGACCAGAATCAGAGGAAGATCATTTGTTTACCTCACTGCCAAGACCTGGAACAACCTACCCCTCCACCTCAGGCAATCTGCATTGTTGACCCAGTTCAGGAAGGACCTCAAGACCTGGCTCTTCGACTGAACCTTCACACCCAGATAGATCAGCAGCCCCCCCCCCCAGTGCCTTGAAACCATCACAAGTAGCCACGCTTTACAAACCACTAACTGACTGATTTATTGAATCTTACGTGTACAAAATGCACTTCTGGTGTAAAGCCTATTGTTCAATGAATCCCTTATGCTAATTTGTAGTAACTGATTTCAGCACACAGATAGAAGTTGATCACTCCTTTAAATATTATGCCTTATACATCCCTGTTAAATCCAGATGATTCAGCATTTATTCAGAATGACTCCCAAGTGTTCAGCTACAATCTCTCATCTGTATCTGAAAATAATATCAAGTCAGTAACACTGCATAAAATAGTTCCTCCTTAGAGAAGTACAAAAACCCTGAATCAGGCTAATCTACAGTCCCGCATTTTATAAATATTGCACCTCAACTTACGATAATTTTAAACTATGCTTGCCTTCTAGACGTGCTATCCCTACTCTACATCTATTACATTCTAAAGGCATTTTAATTGTAGTTTTTCCAGAAGAGGAGAGCAATGGAATATCATGAGTGACACTCACCTCTCAAATGCCAGCTAATTTGATTCTTTTTGTTGTTGAATCATTTCAAAAGATGGTCATAGACACTGTGCCTATTCCAATTAATATTTCTGAGACAACCACCATAGAAACTCAGAAAGATTTAAAGATTCAATCATTGTGCCCTAAGGTGACTGACAACTCCACTAATAATCCTTTTTGTCTGCCATCTCAGCTAATAATTAAGCTCTCAGAGTTGGGCAGACTTATCCAAGGTCCAGCAGGAAATATTGCTCAAATATATTGTCCAGTCAAGGGGAATCAAGGGCCTGGCTCCCAAGAGGTTTGAGTACAACCTTGATTCTACACCCATCTTCTTCAATATTTTAGAAGTCCCTTCCCCTCCAACCTCCCTTGAATTTGAAATTGGAATTGCTCTAGTATAAAATTCTTAATAGAATACACGTTGTCGTTGGAATAATGGCATTTATCAATAATTTGTCTCGAGGAAACCTTACAACTACAACACTCACTATAATAAAATATATTATAAGTATATCTGCTTGCAGTTCTCTTTTAAAAAAAATGTTTTATTAAAAGTTTTTTGGTGTTACAGCACAGCAAAAAAGAAAAAATCAAATTACCATAAGTTGCAGTACATTCTTCTGCATATTTCTAGAATTTACAGACAGTGTAAATCAATCAAATTAAAGAAAACCACAACAATGAAAAGGAAAAGAGAATCGGGAGCAAAAGAAAAAAAAGAAAAACAGATTAAAAAAAACAAAGAACAAACCATACCATCCTTCATGGCTAAGACCTTTCCGAGGGTTTTTTAAACATTTTCTTTCCATTTCTGAATAGGTTCCCATATTCGCCTCCCTAACAATCTACCCCTTTTACCTTTTCGTGCATATATGCCCTTTTCTAGGTTAAATGCAGCGAGGAGGCAGCCCAACAATGATGTAAATAAATAATTTACTCTTAATTTCTATGCAGGTAAGTACTTAATCAATAATAACTCAATCGGAAATGAAAGAAAACAGAGTCCGTGGTGTTAGAGTTCTTAGGGGTTTTATTCCTTAAAAAGGAATGGTCGGCCAAGTTATCATGTTCTGAACACCACACAGGGTGTCAGAAGGGATAGAGCGCGCTCCATTTTATTAACAGTACATAGCTTATATACTTATTTTGCATCATTGGAAATAGTATAGAAGGCGTAACAGCAGAGAGAAGACAAGATAACAGTATACACGTGGTACATGTGCGTAATCAAGAGGCGTGAACTAGAGGTGTGTTCTAGAAACGTCACAGGTAGGTGTCACCAAAGGGGTGGCACTAACAGAAAATGTTGCAATGTCAGCAGAAAATCGGAAACTTGGATGCGCGCGCAGCTGCATGACGTGTGCATGACATGGAGTCGGAGGGTGCTGGGGACTTGACATTTGAACTGACGGAAAGAGACAGAAGTCTGGCATGTCAGATCAACTTGTGCTTCTATCATATCTGATATCTGATGTTTAGGAACTAAGCTATCTGGGCGGAAAGGTCTCTGGGGCAGAAGCTGTTCTATACTGGCTGTGAGTGCGTGTATAAGCGCCTGAATGTCTGTAAGAGAAGCGTGGGGCACGGGGCCTTCCAGGGGAGCATGGCAACAGGAGCTATGAATTACTTGAATTAGTTGCATAGAGACAGGTCGGCCCTTGCCCTGCAGCTGAGGAAGGATGTTTACTGGAGCTAGCAGGCAGGAATGTATTTTCGGGGAGGGAAACAGATAACTCGAAGGTTATAGTCAATCTTGGCAGGCAGCAGGCTGAGCCGAGCGCGAGGGGCCGCGCTAGAAGTAAGTCGGAGTTCACGGGTACGGGGGCAGCCTGGGCAGAGGCCCTTGCAGTCAGAAGCCAGAAAAGAGGTTCGGTGGCAGAGATTCAGGGCCTACTTCAGCCAGAGCTGAAAAACGTAGGAGTGTACTACAAAAAGACGTTGGCATAGCATACTTAGGAACGGACCATTCAACCCATTCATGGTGGGTCAGAAAGAGGACATGTTAACGTTGGACGCAAATGTATTTGCGTCTTCATAGCTGATACAGGAGGGAAGTTACATGCACCTTAACTCGTACATGGAGACGGTGGGGTACTCGCTAGGGAACACAACTTGACCATAAAATTTATATTTCCTCATTCCCTCCTTGTTCCCTACGGACCCTTCATGATATATCGATCATCATAAATCGATCAGTTTGTTCTTGTAACATTATTCGTTCATCTTTCTTTCTTTGACGATTGGAGAGACAACTGGAATGTTCAATGCAGGAAGTGGCACACAGTCCACATATTGCCGGTCCACATTGTAGACACAGGCAGCAACTGAATACTATGACTAGGCCAATGCCTAGGAAGGATAGGATCTTCCATCCCCAAGCTGTTAACGTTGTCCAGAACCAACCGGACCAAGTCCAGGTGCCTGGATTCTGATGTATCTGATTTGCAATTTTATGCAGACGGGTAATAGCTTGATAGACAGATGGCGCATTTTGTGGGATGAAAACGCAGCAACTTGACCCGATGACCTTACAGGCTCCACCTCTATCTGCCAAGATGACGTCAATAACAAGACGATTTTGAAGGACAACAACCCGCATAGCAGATTGCTCCTCTGTTAAGTTACCTAAGGCGGAGGCAGTTTCATGTACTACTGCTTCAAGTGTTCTAGTTAATCTACATATTAATTTACTGTTTTGGACAGGTCCTAGAAAGAAAAAGAATCCTTTATTGAAATCAGTGTACTGTTCCCATGCTGTTTCTGTGTAGTCGACAAGTGGGATATCTCTTCTGGATCTATTCTTGACTAGATTCGTATTTCTATGGTAATCAGGGGGAGCTAGAAAAACAGGTGGCAGAAGGAATGCAATATAACAGGTACCATCCCAGTCTGGAGGCAAACGTATGTATGCGGTATGACCACAAACAAAATAAGAGTGACTGATAGCTTTGAAGGACGATTTACCCTGATCACTGAATTCGACCACAGTAGTGCATTTACTATGACCTACATGTACTGAACCTTTCTTTTGGACACACAATTCACCTGTGACTGGCAATACTAACATATGGGGCAGAACTGGAGCGGCTTCGGATTCAACAGTAAGGATCATGAGACTAATTGTGTAGTTACCTAATCCATATACTTCATTTTCTAGATCAGTTCCTATTCGAGTAGGGAGTCCCTCCTTGTCAGGGTAACAGACATCTAACAGAACTGAGTTCAAGTTTCCCCAAACCCAGCCCCCATCGAAAACAGCAATATCGGGGTCTAAGGAATTAATTATTTTAAACCATGCACCACAGGAGCCATTGTGAGTGAACGGGTACGGAAAAAGGGGCAGAGCTCCCTTGTAATTCTGGTAGGGAGGGAGTCGGCCACATATCCAGCAGTCTGTAGCATTATTTGTCTGATGAGAGTGGTGTAACATACTAATGAATGTGTTATTGCGCAGCGCAAGTCTGTAAGAGAGTTCATGTGCAGGTAATTCACTAAAAGTGTGTTCAGCAGAGACATTGTAAGCAGATTGTTCACGCCTGAAAATAGGCCAATAGATGGGAAGCAGAATGCTGGCAATAATAATTAGAACACTTAAGAAAAACATTATTAACAACGTCACTATACAGTGACTACGCAGGGATTTACAGTATGTATGTTTCTTTGCTTCTCTCTCTCTCTTTCTATCTCGATCTAGGGGATACATGTCAGAAACTATTTAACCGATTCACCTAGGGGAGGACTTAAACAATTAAACTGTCTGACTTGCTAGATCGGAGTTTCATACGATATTGTTCTTGGGGAGTCTTTTCTCGTTCGGTAACGGTAAAGTCACTTTGTTTTATACAGTCTTTGGTGGGGGTGGACGAGTCAGAGTCCTGTTTCAGTTCGTTTTTTAGTTCATTGCAGAGCTTGATGTGACTCGTGTGGACCCACCCCTTTCTCCCCTCTATCTTCACGGCGGTCCTTGTGGTGAGAAGAACAGTCTTCGGGGACTTCCAGCGGGGCTCCAGCGGACTTTTCCGGTCGAAATTCCGGACGAGTACCAGATCGCCAGGAAGGACGTCGTGCGGCTTTACATCAGTGTTGTCAGGGAAAGCTGCGGCAACCTGTGAACGACATGATTGGAGTGCAGACATCAAGGAGGCAAGGTAATCTGTCAACATATTGCAATCAACATCAGTGATTTTCTTCGGAATGGGCGTCCCCCACATATTCGGTGGTCTGCCAAAAACCACTTCGTACGGGGATAGCCCTGATCTCGAGTGGGCGACCATTCTCATGTAGAATAGTGCCACGGGCAGGGCGACTATCCAGTCAACCCCTTTCTCCTGACAAATCTTTGCAAGACGTAATTTTAGTGTCTGATTATGCCTTTCTACAAGGCCTGCTGCTTCGGGATGTCGGACACAATGGAACTTCCACTGGTATCCTAGCAGTAGGGAAACTTCTTTCATTAATGCAGATGAGAATGGCTGACCGTTATCTGAGTATACGACACGAGGCAAGCCGTATCGTGGGAAGAATTCACGAACCAGCTGCTTGGCAGTGGTCGGAGCAGTGTAATCTGATACTGGGTATGCTTCGGTCCAGCGGGACAGAGCACAGACAACTACGAGAACATATTTAAAACCTCGACAGCGGTCCATCTGGATATAATCCATCTGGAGGACTTCAAAAGGGTGATCGGGAGGATGAAATCCACCTTGCTCTACAGGGACGCTTTTACCTGGATTGAACTGACAACAGATCATGCAAGTACGCACTTTCTGTTTTGCTGCTGCTCGTAAGTGTTTGTTGTGCCAGAGATTCTGTAAACTGTCTAACATCGCTTTCTCTCCTAGATGTGCCGGGCTATGTGCTGTATTTATCATGACTTGAACCATAGAGTCAGGGAGAAACCATATAGATTTTTCCTTCGTTATCCAACCTTGATCTGTCTGAATCCCTCCTAGTTCAGTCCATTTCTTTATTTCATCTGGAGTAGCATGTGTCTGGATATCAATTACGTCTAGGGCGGGATCTCTAACTGTCATACACTTTGTCGGTACTATTGTCTTTGTCACATCAGTAATCTGGGTGTGAGTTAGTGCTGTATGTTTTGCTGTCTGGTCTGCCAGGTCGTTACCCTGGGACACAGAATCTGTAACTTTAGTATGTGCTTTACACTTCATGACTGATATGCCCGAAGGCAAATGTATTGCTTCTAACAGTGCTTGAATGAGGGGACCGTGTTGTATCTTGGCCCCATGAGAGGTCAGGAAACCTCGTTCTTGCCAGAGGACTCCGAAGTCGTGTACAACTCCGAATGCATAACGTGAATCTGTGTATATGTTAACATTTCTGTTTTTGGCTAGAATACAAGCTCGGGTCAGAGCGATGAGCTCTGCTGCTTGAGCAGACAGTGTGTCAATACGATGTGTTTCTTTAACTTCAGTTTCAGTGGTCACGGCATACGCGGCCACTAATTCTCCTGTACTTGTTCTCATGCATGAACCGTCCACATAAAGTGTCAGGTCTGGATTTGTCAATGGAACATCTGTTAAATCTCGTCTAGGCTTTGTTACTGCATTAATGATTTCTATACAATCATGTGGGGCTGGATCCGTCATAACTGTTGGTAACAGTGTTGCGGGGTTCAAGATACTGCAGCGTCTGATTTCTATGTGTGGCTGGAATAGTGTTAATTCATAACCTGTCAGTCGTGCTATAGTCAAATGTTGAGTCTGGGTTCTGTTTAACAAAACCTCTACAGAATGTGGTACTTGAACTGTTAACTGATGACCTAAAACAATTGAGTCACTCTGTCGAATTGCTAACGCTGTTGCTGCTACAGATTTTAAGCACGCAGGGAGTGCCTGGGCTACTGAATCCAATGTACTTGAAAAATACGCGCAAGGCTTATGTGAACCTGCTTGATCTTGGGTGAGGACAGACAACGCTGTACCATCACGTTCTGTAACGAAAAGTGTAAACTGTTTGCTGTAACATGGTGTCGCTAAAACTGGTGCTTGACATAAGGCTTTCTTTAATTCTTCAAAAGCTTGTGTGTGTTCCTGAGTCCAAGGGAGGACAGTCGAAGTTGCTGCCTCCTGTGTCGTTAACTGAATGAGTGGTTTAGCTAGAAATGCATACTGGGGAATCCATTGTCTGCAGTACGAGGTGAGGCCTATGAAGGCCCGCACTTCCTTTTGTGTCTGGGGTTGCGGCATATTTACAATTAACTGAATGCGATCGGGAGTGAGCTGTCTCCCCACTTTGGACAGCAAGTGACCCAAGTACACAACTTGCTGAACACAGAATTGTAGCTTCGAAGGAGACACCTTGTGCCCCTTGTCAGCCAGGAAATGTAAAACTGTCAGTGATGCTTCTTCACATTCGGGCTCACTTCGTGCGGTGATCAGCAGATCATCGACGTATTGCAGTAAAGCGGTGTTAACTGGCATTTGAATGCAATCTAGTTGTCTTTTCAGTGCTTGACTATAGATGCTGGGGCTTTCTGTGAATCCTTGAGGTGCGCGCGAAAATTTGAAACTGCGTCCATTTAAACTGAATCCGAAGAGATATTGGCTCTCTGGATCAATAGGCACGCTGAAGAAGGCGTTCTTGAGATCAATTACAGTAAAGAACGTTGCTTCTGAATCAATGGCAGTCAATAGGGATGAGATATCGGGGACCACAGGATACTGTGGAATAATGCATTTATTTAATTCTCGAAGATCAATCACCAACCGATATACTGGCGGTGCATTGGGATCAGTACGTTTAAGAATCGGGATGATGGGTGAATTACAGATATTGGAGTCGGTCTCGATGACCACTCCTTGGGCAATGAGCTCGTCAATGATTTTCAGTAAAGCCACTACAGCATCGGGTGGTAACTTGTATTGTCTGATTCGGGGTAATACAACACCTGTTTTGAGTGTAACACGGTATGGTGTGATATGCATGCAGCCTACATCAGTTGGGCCTTTTGCCCACAAGTAATCTGGTACATTTTTCAATCTGACATCGAATTCTCGCAAAACATAATGACCCTTGAAATCCCGCAGAAAGAGTCTAACCCCCTCCGGGGAACAGCATATTATAGCTCCTAGAGCCTTCAATGTTTTAATTCCTAACAGATTTTCTGGACATGATTTCGTGAGTAACAGGTCTGTAACACGTGATAATGGACCCACAGCCAGGGGAACTGGTTCTGATACCTCATTTACAATAGGCTGTCCTGAAAAACCCAAGGAAACATTCTGTGAGCCTGAGAGGGGTGCCCCTGGAACTTCATCATGACTTATTGTAGTGCGACTTGCCCCTGTGTCAATTAAAAACTTTCTGTCTTTTCCCAATACTTGACTGTGTACATAAGGACCTTCTTGATCTACAGGAATCTCAATAAGAGGCAAGCCACCTTCCCTCTCTAGGCTGTTTCATGTATATCGTGAATATTCGGGGTAAGCGGACTGGGCATACTGGTACATCTGCTGTGAAACTTGCTGAGTTGCGGCAATGGGCTGTGGCTGTGGTACTGCTACGGTCTGTGCTGGAGTCGAGGAAGCATGCATAGGCTGTGTACTCTGTGTATTCTGTGAAGACTGATGCTGGTTATGGTCTTGTCTAGGCGGATGCGGTCTTTCCTTAGTTTTACCTGTCGCTATGTTATGTTTCAGGACTGGGCATTCGTGTACGTAGTGACCTGGCTGCTTGCAATAATTGCATGTCCCTTTAACGGGAGCTGCAGTGTGACTGGTCTGGGTCGTACCCTTTCTGTGACCATCGGATGGGACCGTCTGAGCTACTAACATTTTCATCTTTGTGTCTTTCATGCGTTTTTGTTCCTGATCTTGTTCTTCTCTGATTCTGTTCTGATGATATTGTAACATTTGTAACATCTGTGATGGCGTATTTGCTTGCCATGTACTCTCAACCTTGTATACACGGTTTTTAACTAATGGTAGGGAATTCTCGACTAACTTTGCTACAAAAAGATGTGGGTACGACTCGCTACTTGGCTGGAGGCCACTATTAATAATAAAACATTTCTCGAATCTTGAATAGAAGTCACTAGTATCTTCATCATGTTTCTGTTTACAGGACGAGATGGCGTCCCAATCTTCCTTTCTAGTCGTCAATAATCTGGGCAGGACCTGTACTATCAAACCTGGTAATGCTTTAGTTTTGTCCCCAAGGCCTAACCCTGGGACCCGTTTCTTTTCTTCGTCCTCTATTTCTGCCCAGGCAATCTTTGTGTCTCCCACCTCCCATTCCTTTTCCTTTAATTTCTATCTGCTTTAACTTGTTGAAAAACGGCATTGTGCCTACTTGATACTGAAATGCTCGATCCTTGATACTTAATTCTGAATGTAACTAGTTATACAAGAAAACACAATAATGCACAAGAAAAACAGTCACATTCATACCACGACATTAATCACAAAAAAAAAACGTTTAAAACATAGATGACTACCCCACTATACTGGATGTACTGCTCAACAGTACAGATACACTGGTGTAACAGTGCAGAATTTCAGAATACTAGATATACTGCTAAACAGTACAGGTACACTGCCTAAAAACAGTGCAGACCGGACTTGTGTACCCAAACCCGTCTAGATACGACCCAGCAATGGTACTCACCGGGAAGCACGGAAACAGAAGGCCTCGGAAAACACGACTGGACTCGACTCGAAACTTCGGAAAACTTCGGGAAACTTCGGAAAATTTTCGGAAAACTTCGGAAACCTGGTGGGCCTCTTGACACCTCGGACCTTGCTTCTTTCGGCTGGGCTCTGGTCGGGATCCTCCGCACTCCTCACCGCCTCGTCTGGGTACTGATCGCAGTCTTCGTCACCTCCGTGGGTCAGAGGGAGATGCAGGAAATCCTGCCGATACGCGTATGTTCCGGCTAACTGACGGCAGGGGACACAGGTTGCAACGCACCTACCGGCGCGTGAGGTGGGGGAGGGGTCCCTATTCGGGCGCCAAAATGATGTAAATAAATAATTTACTCTTAATTTCTATGCAGGTAAGTACTTAATCAATAATAACTCAATCGGAAATGAAAGAAAACAGAGTCCGTGGTGTTAGAGTTCTTAGGGGTTTTATTCCTTAAAAAGGAATGGTCGGCCAAGTTATCATGTTCTGAACACCACACAGGGTGTCAGAAGGGATAGAGCGCGCTCCATTTTATTAACAGTACATAGCTTATATACTTATTTTGCATCATTGGAAATAGTATAGAAGGCGTAACAGCAGAGAGAAGACAAGATAACAGTATACACGTGGTACATGTGCGTAATCAAGAGGCGTGAACTAGAGGTGTGTTCTAGAAACGTCACAGGTAGGTGTCACCAAAGGGGTGGCACTAACAGAAAATGTTGCAATGTCAGCAGAAAATCGGAAACTTGGATGCGCGCGCAGCTGCATGACGTGTGCATGACATGGAGTCGGAGGGTGCTGGGGACTTGACATTTGAACTGACGGAAAGAGACAGAAGTCTGGCATGTCAGATCAACTTGTGCTTCTATCATATCTGATATCTGATGTTTAGGAACTAAGCTATCTGGGCGGAAAGGTCTCTGGGGCAGAAGCTGTTCTATACTGGCTGTGAGTGCGTGTATAAGCGCCTGAATGTCTGTAAGAGAAGCGTGGGGCACGGGGCCTTCCAGGGGAGCATGGCAACAGGAGCTATGAATTACTTGAATTAGTTGCATAGAGACAGGTCGGCCCTTGCCCTGCAGCTGAGGAAGGATGTTTACTGGAGCTAGCAGGCAGGAATGTATTTTCGGGGAGGGAAACAGATAACTCGAAGGTTATAGTCAATCTTGGCAGGCAGCAGGCTGAGCCGAGCGCGAGGGGCCGCGCTAGAAGTAAGTCGGAGTTCACGGGTACGGGGGCAGCCTGGGCAGAGGCCCTTGCAGTCAGAAGCCAGAAAAGAGGTTCGGTGGCAGAGATTCAGGGCCTACTTCAGCCAGAGCTGAAAAACGTAGGAGTGTACTACAAAAAGACGTTGGCATAGCATACTTAGGAACGGACCATTCAACCCATTCATGGTGGGTCAGAAAGAGGACATGTTAACGTTGGACGCAAATGTATTTGCGTCTTCATAGCTGATACAGGAGGGAAGTTACATGCACCTTAACTCGTACATGGAGACGGTGGGGTACTCGCTAGGGAACACAACTTGACCATAAAATTTATATTTCCTCAGTTGGTGGTGCTCTATCCAACCATGCCCTCGCTATACCCAGCCGTAGGACAGCCATAGCCATAAATGGAAACTGGCCATCAGGCCCTTGCTCAGGCTCTCCACTAACCCCAAGGATAATTCAGACCGATGTGAATGTAATCTCATTCCCAAGGACCTGAACAGGAAAGTTTCTATGGCTCTTAGGAGCGTATATAACTGGGGACAGCGGGCGAAGATATGTATTATGTCTGCCTCCAAAGAATCACAGCGCGGGCAGGTAATCCCTGTGGTTCCCCCCCACTGAGCTAGCCTTGCCTGTGTGTAGTATAGAGAATATATCATCTTATAGTGTTGGGCCTGCAGCCCAGCTGAGCACAGTAAGGTCTTTCCGAATTCTAGTGATTCCTGGAAGCAGTCCTGCTCTACCCCCAGCTTGTCTGCCCATTTAGTGCTGTATTTCTCCAGATCATCCGCCTTTGTAGCAGAGAGCTCTGAGTAGAATCTGCGGATAGAGCAGTCCGCCCCACTCTCTATAGCCTTGAGAATTGTGTTCTTATTAAACCCTTCCGAGCCTCCCAGTTTTTTCCAGTAGAAGCTGCGAACCTGCAAGTATTTAAAGAAGCTCCTTCTATCGATCCCGTAAATCGCCTGCAGCTCAGTGAATTGGAGGATCCCATCAGGCCCCATCAAATCTCCCATTTTCAAGATACCCTGCCTTCCCCATTCAGCCATTACTACATCGGCAAATATTTCTCCTAGGAGTGACACGTTCCTAAACATGTTCGTATAGCGATTAAACCTGCCAAGACCGTATTTTTTAGGGAATGCTATGCATATCTTACAAACTGCCTGCAGTGTTTTGAACCTTGTTCTTTTATAATAGCTAAAATCGGCACAGTTGAGGAGGCAGTTCTCTGCTTCTTCACAAAGAATTGCTGCATATACCTCAGTAGAACCAATCTTTACTATTACGTCCCCCTGTCGATCCCCCTAGCAAACCCTGCATATACTGGAGCGCCGCCGCCCAGTAATACATTTTAAAATCCGGGATTGCCCAGCCTCCTCTAGCCGTAAGGAAAGTCATGTACCACAGTGCTCTCCTTGTCTTACCATGAGCCCATATAAACCTGTTCAGAGTTTGTTCTAATGCCACAAACCAATTGACCTTGAAAAAGAGTGAAATTATCCTAAATAGGGACAGGAATTTAGGCAGAATTATCATTTTGATCACATTCGCGAGCCCCACTAATAATGGGTGTAGATTATGCAGCCTGTCAAGATCGCGTTTAGTTTTAGTGATCATAGGCCCAATATTCCATTCCACTGTTTTGTCCAGGTTTGCTGAGATATTGATCCCAAGGTAGACAGCTGAATCAGTCACCCTCTCATCATCGCACACTGCCTTATTATTCTTAATTATCTGGGTTTTAGCCCTATTGAGGGCATATCCTGAAACCTGACCGAAAGCCTGAGCTTCTCTCTCTACCTCTTCAACCGTTCGGTTGTATGACATAATATCGACAGACATAATATAGACATACAAAAATATCGACACAAAAATATTGACATCAAAAATATCGAAGTTGTATCTACATAAAGGTAAGTACAAAAATATCGAAAAAATATATCATAGTACAAAAATATCGAAGTAAAAATAACGTTTTTTAAAATCTATACTACTATTATAAAAAGAGAGCTGAAACCTTTGAGGCAGGTAAACTCAAGAAGTACAGCACCAATCACAACACCCAATACAGTATTGTAAAGGGGAGTTGCAGCAGATGGACATAGGCTATACAGCTGGCCACCATATACATTAGAAACGTCAAAGAACCTTAGGGGTAAAGTAGTCCCTTGTGGGCGTTGGCGTGGGCGTGTCAAACTCCACTTGGGCGTTGGCGTGAGCGTGTCGGGGCGTGGTCGTGGGCATATCAAAGTACACACATTATTACTTTGTGGGCATAACCGTTCTCAAAGGGGCGTCAGCATGGGCGTGTCAAAGTACACACTCAGAGGGACGTACCACAACAGCGTTGTCAGAGGGGCGAGCCACAAATTTAATAACAAAAAAAGGCAGAGTCATTCAGTAGCGCGCCTTCCATTTACGATGCACCTTCAAGTTGTATCACTTATCACACGTCCGTATACAACCCTCAAGGTGCGCCGCATTCACGCACATTCACATAATATATAGTGCAAAAAAACATGTGTGGGCATAAGCGTTACCGTTCTTAACAGGGGATAAAACACAATTACAATAAAAAGGGGCTCGGCTTGCAAAAGCAATGTGTGCGCGCATTCACGCTGCACCTTGCCCTTCTCATGACGCCACATTACTCATATATAGTGCGCCGATAACTTTGTGGGCGTCAGCGTTCTCACAGGGGGATGCGCTACAATTATGAAAAAAATGTGGCGCGGCTTTCGCCAGAGCCGTTCTAATGACTTCTTACACGTACCTCTACACAGAAGAAGCTGCGCCGCATTCACTGATCCTTCACATAGAACCGACAATTTTTGCATAACAAATTTACCATTCATTTACTTACGTTACTTTTCTCACAAGTGGCTGCATGAACAAAAATAATAAAGGGGCGCACAAGCGCAACATTCACTCACCGCGACATTGACGCTCCAACGGCTCCAGCGGGAACTGAAGGCAGCCTGCCAAAAACACCATCAAACACACTTCACAATTGACTTTTACTCCGGGGCTCACACGGGGCCTCAAAACAGCCCTCGCAACCACGGGATCACGCTGTGCACTCTCACCCTACACAACTTAACGTCAAAGACAACAAGTGCGCTGGCACTCAAACATGCCCTCGGAAGCACAGATTGACTACAAACATTACACACATAACATTTCATCCCCGGACAACGTCGGGATGGGCTGCTAGTATATTAATAATAATGTAAAAATAATGTAAAAATACATCTAATTAAAAAATGTTTAGATATAAACATTAAAACATATTTAAAAAATAATAACTAATACAAATACATTTAAAATAAATTAAAAACTCTACATATGAATTAATATATATACTTACTCTACATATTGCATCAGTAGGGAAAGCGCTGGATAGCTTAGGGGTAAAAAATATTATTCCCACTCCAGAGGGTGAAACAGTAGGGAAAGCGCTGGATAGCGTAGGGGTAAAAATTACTATCCCCACTCCAGAGGGTGCAACAGTAGGGAAAGCGCTGGATAGCGTAGGGGTAAACATTACTATTTCCACTCCAGAGGGTGCAACAGTAGGGAAAGCGCTGGATAGCGTAGGGGTAAAAATTACTATTCCCACTCCAGAGGGTGCAACAGTAGGGAAAGCGCTGGATAGCGTAGGGGTAAAAATTACTATTCCCTCCTCAGAGGGTGCAACAGTAGGGAAAGCATTGGATAGCGTAGGGGTAAAAATTACTATTCCCACTCCAGAGGGTGCAACAGTAGGGAAAGCGCTGGATAGTGTAGGGGTAAAAATTACTATTTCTAGTCCAGAGGGTGCAACAGTAGGGAAAGCACAGGATAGCGTGGGGTTAAAAATTACTATTCCCACTCCAGAGGGTGCACCAGTAGGGAAAGCACAGGATAGCGTAGGCATTATTTTAACATACTTATCAATTACATATTTTAAAAAATTTTTAAAAAATGTAATATTTTATTAACAAAAATATATTACTAAATACCAAATATTTATACATAATATTTACTTAAATAACAAAATATTACTTCCCACGCTACTCCTCCTTTAACACACAACACACTACACATACAAACAAACACAATTAATCAAAATATCAATTAATCAATTAATAACAATTAGTATTATTAAATTGATGTAATTATAAATTCAGTAAATAACACATATTAATTACCAATTAATAATTAATGACCAAATAATAATTGTAGCAAGAAATTTACAATAAGAATAAACAATATTTATAAATAATTAATAATAAATACCAATAAATAAATACAATCTCTTTAACTAATTTAATTTAATTATTTCACACCCTATTCCCCTATAAACACACAACCCACTACACATAAATAAATCATATCAAAAATGTAATTATCATTTAATCACTTAATAATAATTCATGACCAATCATTTATTGATTAACAATAACAAAAAATTAAAAATATTAATACATTAAATCTAAATAATGTAATTAACTAATTAATAATAATTAATTATCAATTAATTATTGATTAACAACTAATTATTATTCAATAATATAAAAAAAATAATTATATCTAAATTACTTCCCACCCTATTCCCCTATAAACCCACAACCTGCTCTGATACTAAAACGCAAAATGTAAACAAAATTACTAATTTCTAAACATACATTTAAAAACATGTTTAACAAACATATAAAATACATATAGAAATACATAACACTAAACTAAATTTCGATATTAATAACATCGATATATTTGATATCGATATTACTAACTTCGATATTACTTACCTTAAAGTCGATATTCTGTCCATCAATATTACTGCACATCGATATTCTGTGCCATCGAAATTAAAACATCGATATTGTTGTATATCGATATTTTAAAGTCAATATTTTGGCTACTCACCGTTTTTAATGGCTCAGTCCTGTCGTTTAATTCCAGCCTGCATAGCAGTGGGTCAATATAGAGGGCGAAAAGGAGTGGCGAGCACGGGCACCCTTGGCGAGTCCCATGCTTAATCGGTAAGGGCGCGGTATATCCTCTGTTGATTCTAAGCCTGGCTGTAGGAACTCTATATAAAGCTTGTATGCCTTCTATAAATCCCTCCCCAATGCCGTTCCACCTAGTAGTCGCCCAGAGGTGGTCCCAGGAGACCCTCTTGAATGCCTTCTCTGCATCTAAAAGTAGGACAGCCATAGAATCCCCTGAGGCTTCCGCGGCATCAAAGAGAGTGATAACTTGTCTTATGTGGTGCGCTGTGCCCTTTCCTGGTATAAAGCTGTGTTGAGGGGGGCTAACCAATCCCTCTATCACTCTAGCTAACCTGGTAGCTAATATCTTAGAATTGATTTTTGCGTCTGTATTCATGAGAGTTATGGGTCTATAAGATCCTTACTCCAGTGGTGGTTTGCCTTTCTTCAATATTATTACTATCTCTGCCCCTGCCCAAGAGTTTGGTATAGATTCTCCTATTTGTGCCCGCAACATCGTATCCCTCATATCCTTAAGTAGAATCGTTTGGAAAAATTTATAAAATTCTAGGGGCACCTGATCGGGGCCTGCCGCTTTGCCTGATGGGAGACTGTGTAATGCCGCTAGCAACTCTTCAATAGTTATAGGGAGTTCCAATGCCGCCTTCTCGTCCTCAGAGAGGCCAGTGGGTGGTGTATCTTTAAGATATGCATCGGTCGGGGCGTGGCTAGCGACTGTGGAAAATGGCCGTAGCCTAAAGGAGCTCCGGAGCCCACCGACACAACCCCTGACAATCCTGGCATGAATCCTGACCTCTAAGCAACGAGGTGCATCGCTACTGACACCGCACTGCCTCTGGTACCGATAGCCGCAAACAGAAAGTCGGCGCGTCCCGCAGGAGTCGATCCAGCCCAGGAGGCGGAGTCACGGCCTAGCCCCAGCGGTGGAGCCGGGAGCCACAGTAGGAACCAAGGCAGCACACAGCGGCGACGCAGATGGCCCAATATTGAGGGAGACGCTGGGCCGAAGAAGCGGCTCACTGCGGCGGGTCCCAAAAGGGGATCGGGATGTGCCCCACGAGGGTCGGTAGACGCTGCTGCACAGAGGCTGGGGCTGCCGCGGGTCCCTATTTATGCCCTGATGAAGTGGGCCGGTGATGCGGAATAGAGGAAGGCGAGCTGCGATATCCTGAGACCCCCTGGGGCCTCAAGAAATCCAAAGGGGAAGCAGGGCTGCGAGGGGCGCCGCCGTGAGTGTTGCTGACTCCTCGCAGGGAGACCCTGACGCTCCACAGTTGCAGGAGAAGGTGGATGGTGACCCAGGGATGGAGAGAGGCATAGTCCCAGAGGCAAGACAGGGTGGCAGACAGAAGCCCCCAGGCCATAGGTGAAGGACAGAGGGCTCTGGACGAAATTTAAGGTGGCATACAGTAAATAAGCTTCTGGTACCAGAATAAAGAAACGTGCACCGGCCAGTTTTAGAGCCCAAAGCACTGAACTGAATCGTCTTGGGTGAGATAGACGCCAGGACCAGACCACCATTCGCACGGCGGGTGTGTACAGCGCCATGAGTACCAGGGGGTCAAGAACGGTACAAAATCATTGTATTGAAAAATACACTGTTATAAAGGACCTACAAGGGGGTCCTAATATGGCGGACCATGCCGCAAAAAGTCAGCCGCAAGAACCACCGCAGAAGGTTACTCTCAAGGACGTAATGGCTACTCTGCTGCAAATGCAGACTTCTATAGGCTCCATCTCCAGTGAGGTAACTCTACTTAGGGCGGATTTTTCCAAGATAGGCTCAAGAGAGACGGAAGTCGAAACTACAACAAAGGCCCTGTCAACAGATACAGCAACTCTGCAGAAGCATCAACTGGAGCTCGCACAAAAACAGCTAACGGAGAAACTCGATGATCAAGAAGGGCGCTCTCGGCACAACAACGTGCGCCTAGCTAGTGTTCCGGAAACTGTCAGGGGTCCAGCTTTAGACCTGTTTGTTGAGGAGCTGATAAAGACGCAACTCTGCCCTCGTGGACTCTCCAAATTCTTCTCGGTGGAAAGGGCGCATAGAGTCCTGGGCGCACGTCCCAAGCCGGGGTTCCCCCCTCGGCCTATCCTGGCATGAAAATTCAATTTTAGAGATAGGGATGGAATCCTGCAGGTGGCCAGGACTGGCCCACCTCTTCGAATAGACAATAGCGTGGTGACCCTGTACCCGGACTACACGGCAGCAGTCTCTGCCCAACGGTGCACTTTCACGGAGGTCAAGCGAGAGCTCCGCAACAGAGAACTTAAATATGCAATGCTCTATCCCTCCAAGCTAAGAGTGGAGGCAGAAGGAAAAGCCTGGTTCTTTGCATCGCCCAGTGATGCACTGGAATGGCTGGAGGGATGGAGACAGGCGAAGGGAAACCACAAACAAAGAACAAGACGGTGGCAACGATCCTCACAAGAGGCCTCAGGCGGATAAGAGGGCGAAACACCAGTTCACCATGAAGAAACAAGAAACGGAAGTGATGTGGAGTGAATTTCAGGTTAGAACTGTCCGGAACTGCGAAGCGCGATTGTACTATCGTTAATGCATGGGGTTGCAAACCACCCCCCCCCCCCCCCCCCCCCCTGTACTAAGGTTGAACTAGCAGCGGCTTGCTGTTATGATGCTGAAGAATCGACAGGATGTGACCGTGCGCTGCCAACTAGGCGATGATGATGGACGACATGGCACGAGATGCAAGACTACGACCCCAGAGGAGGGTCCAAAATTAGACATGCACAGCACCTCCACAGGTTGCACAGAGGATAGCAGTTTGAGGACAATGGTGGGACGGGAACAAACTCTTTCCCCCCTTCACACAAGTACACAGTTATGGGACTAAATCACTGCTGAATTGGGGTGGCAGGTAGTTCTAAATCCGCTGGGCAGGGATGCAGGGAGGGGGGTGGAGGGATGGGTTCAGTTTGTGGATGTTTGTTTGGTTGGGGCAGTAGCCCCCTTTTATACTGTTCAAATACAGATGATTGTGGAGCAAGACATGACAGGTTGTTACAGGGGAGTCCAAAATGGACGGCTCATTTCAGACTACAATTCCGGACATAAGCCAGGGTGGTAGAGACACAGATATAAACACCAACAGTACCCAGGGGCAGAGGCATCAGTTGTCAATAGTCTCCTGGAATGTGAATGGGCTGGGGGACAAAATTAAACTGGACTGGTGCTCCAGTATCTGAAGCGGAAGAATGTGGCGGTAACATTGCTTCAAGAGACACACCTACAGGGGACGACAGTTAAAGCCCTAAACAGATGGGGATTCAAGATGGTAGTCCACTCGGAATTTACATCCGGATCTAGAGGGGTAGGGGTCCTCATAAATAAACGCTTCCCGTATATAGTCACTAACACATATCACGATGACCAGGGACGATTCGCGGCAACCACAGGTCAATGGGATGGTAAATCTTACAACATAGTGTCGGTATATATTCCGCCGGCATTACACCAAGCTGCTTTTGTGGACCTGGGAAAATTCTTGCTGACACTCCCCAGTGGAGAACTGATTGTAGGAGGTGACTTTAACGCGGTTATGGATTCGACAATGGATAGACAACTTCCAAGAGATGAGGGTTGGGCATCCCATAGACTGCAAGACTTTACGGATGCGCTTGGGTTGATGGATACATGGCGGACCCGTTACCCAACTGATAGGCAATTTACATTCCTCTCCGGGGTTCACAATAGTCTCTCCAGAATCGATTACATCTTCACATTAGCCACAGGGATATTAGTTATGACAGACATTAGGCATCTGCCAAGAGGCATATCGGACCACTCACCAGTCCTCATCACACATGTACCATTTACCACGCAAACTCACAGGTTATTTCCAATTAGACCTGGATATCTCCAGGCCCGTAGATTCCGTAAATCACTCATTCAGGTCACAAGGCACTACTTCACAGAAAACCAGCACTCAGTCCCCTCACTGACGACTCTATGGGAGGCCTATAAGACAGTACACAGTGGTAGCGCCATCTCACTAATCACAGGCAAAAAGAGAGAACACCAAAAACACACTGATGACCTGGAGTCAGAGGTTGCGCTGGCAGAAGGAGCGCATGCATATAACACTACAGAGGAGACCGTCCATGCGCTACACTTGGCCCAGCAGGCATACAGAGCATACGCGAAGGAGGAGGCCTCTAATAGATTAACGAATACTCAACACATGATATATGGCCAGGGGGATAAAGCGGGCCGATTGTTGGCTTGGTTGGGAAAAAAAGAGAGGGCCAGTAATTGGATAACACAAATACGGACAGAGGACGGAGACTTAGAGACTACATCACAACAGATCTCCGAAGCGCTAGCGCAGCATTATAAGGTGATATACACCCCAGTAGCAGTCGCAACGATAGAAGATAATCTGGCCTTTATACATGATATACGACTAACCACACTGGACGCAGATGCCACGACTGCTTTAGAGGAAGATATTACACCAGATGAGCTTACACAGGTGATAAGGGCGCTACATGACTCCCAGTCCGGTTTCCGCACGGGTTTTAGCACGGAAACCGCACTGCTAGAAGTATCGGAGACCGTTCGAGAATGTGTGGATAAGGGCGAGGAGGCCATGCTGGTTCTCCTCGACCTATCCGCCGCTTTCGATACGGTGTCCCACAAAATACTTTTAGATCGATTGGAGCAGATTGGACTGGGCGGCACTGCCCTGTCGTGGATCAGTTCTTTTCTCCAAGGACGATCACAGAGGGTTCTTCTCAGACCGTTTAAATCGGGGTGCAAACCTCTTGTCTGTGGAGTCCCGCAGGGCTCAGCCCTGAGTCCTTTGTTCTTCAATGTCTACCTGGCCCCTCTGGCCAAGGTGGTGGAGGCATGCGGGGTCAGAGTGATCTCTTATGCTGATGATACACAGCTGATATTCTCCTTTAGAGATCACTCTGACTCCAGCCTCTCTAGCTTTCGCCACTGTCTGGACGAAATCTGCTCTTGGATGGCCTCGAACCATCTTCGTCTTAACACCGACAAGACGGAGGTCCTGTTTTTTAATCAAAAAATGACCATACCTCCCTCACTATGGTGGCCAACGGTACTCAACCCCCCCCCACCCCGGTGCACACCGCCCGCAATCTGGGGTTCCTGTTCGACGATACGCTCTCCTGTAGCCCTCAAATTAACAAGGTTACTGCTGCTTGTTTTGGAAAATTAAAGATGATGAGAAAGATCTTCCCATTTCTGCCGATGGACGCGCGCAGAACAGTTACTCAGGCCTTAATAACCTCCCATTTGGATTATGCCAACAGTCTCTACGCTGGGGCCCCTTTGTATCAAATTGAACGCCTTCAAGTAGTTCAAAATGCGGCAGCAAGACTGATTGTCAATATCCCTTTCCGACATCCGATCTCAGCGTTTCGCAAAGAGCTTCACTGGCTTCCTATAGCCAGCCGCATTAAGTTTAAAACGCTCATTCTTGCTTTCCGAGCTCTGAACGGAACCGGACCAGAATATTTAAGAAAGAGATTGATACTATCTCACTCAGTCAGAGACTTACGCTCCAACAACCTACGTCTCATGATTGTGCCACGCTTCCGCAGCACAAGAATGGGTGGCAGAGCCTTTGCTGTCCTCGCTGCCAAACATTGGAACAGCTTACCTTTAGACCTCAGATTTGCCCCATCCGAAGCACTGTTCCGTAGCCGTTTGAAAACGTGGCTATTTTCATCAATTTAGATAGATCCTCCTCTTCCTGCTTACAGCCTCAGCGCCGGGACACCCCCGATGGGGGTAGCCATGCGCTCTACAAAATTCATAAATAAATAAATAAAGCGCTGGGACCATCCCGTTTGAATTTTATAAGCAAGGGGTCAAGCACCTAGTGCCCCATTTACTGGCCATGTTCACCGAAAGCTTCACAAATGGTATCTTACCACAAGATCAACGCCTTGCCACCATAGTTGCAATTCATAAGGCCCGTAAACCGGGGAATGAATTCGCATCCTACAGACCAATATCTCTCCTCAATGCAGAGGCAAAAATACTCGCTAAAACCTTGACCACTAGGCTACAGCCACATTTATCAGAACTTATACATGCTGACCAATCAGGGTTCATGCTGCATCATAACACAGCGCTTAACCTAAGAAGGCTGTTTGGTGTAATGGAACGTAGGCCAGCCATCAAAGAATATGCAGCTATACTTTCTTTAGATGCATGAATTGCTTTTGACCTGGTAGAGTGGCCCTTTCTTTTCGCGGTCCTACAGCGCATGGGTTTTGGGCCAAGGTTCTGTACATGGGTCCGCTTATTGTACACAAGACCTGTGGCAAAGGTGGTAGTAAATGGATATCTGTTGAAAGAATTCCCACCAGGCAGGGGGACACAGCAGGGATGCCCATAGTCATCCCTGCTTTTTGTAATAGTTTTGGAGCCACTGGCGGCATGGATAAGGCAGGACTTCACGATACGGGGAATAAGATGGGCGGTAGATTGGGAGGATCGTATTTCGCTATATGCGGACGACATTCTCTTATACCTGACATCCCCAACACGCTCCATTAACTGCCTACTGGATATATGTGATGCATATGGACGCACGTCCAGATATACCATCAATTGGGACAAATCACTGCTGTACGTCCTGCTGGGGCCGCCGCCACAGCTACCGGGAGGGTGCGAGCTGCAAATAGTCACAGGGGGATTCAAGTACCTGGGGATATTCGCAACACATGACCGTGCACAGTTCACCGAAATAAACTTAACTCAACCCCTGGTGCGATTTAAAAAAGACAATAAACATTGGTGCACGTTACCTCTAACACTCTTGGGACGAGCGGCACTTTTCAAAATGATGGCACTCCCGAGATTTTTGTACGTACTACAGAATACTCCACTCCCTATCACCCCGTCGTATCTTAGAGCAATTAATACAGAGGTAACAACGCTGCTCTGGGACGGGAAAACACCTCGCATAGCGCTTCAAAAACTCACTGAGGGTTGGTATGATGGCGGGATTGCCCTACCGAATGTTAAAGCATACTATTGGGCTTCCCAACTAGTAGCGATTAATCACTGGCTGCATGTTCCCCAGGAAGATCCGGCGTTCAGACTTGACAGGCATCTCTTAAAACCGGCAGGGGTTATGAGCGCCCTATACAATAGAAAGAAGAAACACACTATTACAGGTCCGACACTGCACACAAGGCGTATATGGTTTGAGGCTCAGAGAGCGCTTGGGTGGGAAGGAGTGGTCACGAAGGCTATGCCGCTGTGGGATACAAAGAAACTCGGGATGCTAGGCAACACAAAGGGGTTCCGTAATTGGTACTCAATAGGAATATCAACGGTTGGAGACCTATGGCAGAAGGGCGAAGTGGTCACCTTCACACATTTGCAGGCCACATACGGTCTAGCGGAGGCGGAGAGGTTCAGATATATACAGATTAAACATGTGCTCCAGTCCATATTGCCGCCAGGCATGAATCTAGAGGACTCCTCTCTGCTGGAGGATAGACTCCTGACTGATCACCTCCAGAAGAAGGCAATCTCACTGACATATACGAAAATAGTCAACAATAGAACGGACCCCACAGGGACCCTGAAGGCTGATTGGGAGCGAGAGGTAGGAGATATTGATGAGGTGGAATGGAGGGAGGCGCTAGCTTCCCCTAAGGAAGCGGCTATTCCATCAAGGCTTAGACTAGTGCAGCTTAAAATCCTACACCCCACATACAATACTAGGGCACTTCTACACAAGATAGGAAGGACAGACACACCGCACTGTCTTGGGGAGTGTGGGGAAATAGGATCGTTCTACCATACTATCTGGAGCTGCCCCATGATTGTGGGATACTGGATGGCAGTAATGAGGACACTCTCCCAGGTTACGCAAATTACTGTGCTGCCAAGTCCACGATGCTGCCTGCTTAACATATGGGATGCAAACAAGGTGGTCCCAGATACTATAAATGGATGCTATCCTAAATAAATTTTAAAAAAAAGGATATCACAACATTGTTGTTAATCACAACATGTACAGTAGAAAAATGTTCATAAAATACATCAATACTTGATCACAATTAATGTCCCTAATGGAAAGGGAAGGGAAAGGTAGTGGTTGGATGGTGAGGAAACTATACAAATAACGAAACAGTGGTCACTATGACCTCAATAAAAATGCTATTAGTCAATTGTCACAGGCTAAAAATCACAATTCATAAATTAATTAATTAAACAAACTCATGCCTCACAAGAACAAAATCACAAATGATAAATCGGGAAAGAGGCTGAAAATAGGAAGGATGTCGACGTTTCGACCCAAATTGATGCAGGCATACGATGGAACCTTGCTAGAGGGTCTTCATCAGGACAGGGACGGATAGGGGGCAGTCACTCTGCGTACATTATTTTTCAAAATTAGTTATGGTCAAGCTGATCCATATTAATTATAAAAGTATTGAACATGGTCAGTGAGGGAACATTGCCATGAAAACACATTTGTTGAAATCAAGGCAATG
Organism: Lissotriton vulgaris; assembly: GCF_964263255.1. NCBI lineage: Eukaryota > Metazoa > Chordata > Amphibia > Caudata > Salamandridae > Lissotriton > Lissotriton vulgaris. Next base: position 366,195,444 of record NC_141700.1, read on the forward strand.
AGAGGAATATATATTGGAATTCACCCAATGTTAACGAAAGGCAGGTGGAGCACCACAGGGGGGACGATATCATGAGCCTGTACTACGTGAATAAATGGCCACAAAGATCATGTTGTGGTTGCTTGCATCAGTGCGTATAGTATCAGACTCTACAGTTTGTTACAAACATAGACCAAGGTCTCTCAATAGTTTGGAATGTACGAAATGTATTGAAACTCACTGGAAATAGGATCTTCCAAGTTGGGCAGCAATACGAGGTATTCGATACCGTTCAATACATCTGTTGAATAAGCGACCAGGTTAGTTATCAAAAACTAATGTCCAATGACAGCAATTACTGGCAAGGAGCACATTAAATCATTTACCTCATCAATAAAACAAGGTTGTTTGATAGATGGAAAATCCGCCAGGCAGGTCGGGATCCTGCAAGAAGTGGATTGACAAAAAGGTCACCAACTTATACAGTGAAAGAGTTTGACAAGGCAGGTAGCAGATCAGCAATAGCATACCTGAGATTATTGGTAAAGCCGCTGGCCCTGGAGGGTTCTTTTAGAATTAAATCTCTGCGGTGGTAAAACAATCCGTTTTCTACAAATCATTAAAATTAAAGACTCAGTAATAGTTGCACAAATTAGACCAAGATTATACTTATATTCCGGTCAGCTGAAAAAAGATCACAGCATACCTGATACACTGGGGAGTGCGGGACTTTCAAAGGAGTCCGGTTAGTGTAGTACAAATTTGTAGAGGTCGGTAGAGAGACAGCCTCCAAGAGAAGTCCAATTTCTAAAAAGTATAAATGTGGCTACTTGTGAATATTTACACCAATGATGCCCAATTTCTTTAACTCCATTATGAAGTCACAAAGTGCATACCTTTGAAAGGAGTTCACGGGCTGCCACAGGGGTGTATTACACGTATTGTAGCTTCGGTGGGGTATGAAACGGCCGCATAAGTCGGTCCAACGTCTGAAAATACAAAGGACCGACGGATAATTACTCGCGTACTGGTCCCGCACAGATACTGATATTCTTAGCAAAATTGGAGCATGCATACCTGAAGTAGTGATTCCAGGGCTTACACGGGGGTCTTCGCAATCCAAGTTAGTCGGCGATTAGCGTTCGAGTAAGATAGTTATTGACTTCCTAGGTCGAGGTTTCGAGTTCCGATCATGTGACCGCATGTCTCGAGAAGGGAAAACAGACTACCCGTGGGTATTTCCAATGGGCAATCGGACGAAATTCAAAATGAATAATTTATGCGATGACCTGGAAGGGTTTTATATATATTTATAGAGGAAATGTGTTTGTACTCAAAGGGGTGAGTGTTCTCCTCAGATTAATATTCGAGTGTGTCAAATAAAGGGAAAAACAGGCTGCCCGTGGTTATTTCTAATGAGCACTTGGACAAAATTCTAAATAAATCATCTGGACGATGACCTAAAGAAGATTTTATTTATATTTTGAGGACATGATCGAAAGGGTGAGATAGTTACCCCCAGATTTGTATTCGAGTTTATCGAATAAGGGCCAGCCAACACTGATAGTGTCCACCGGGTGCAAGAGAAAGCAGTGTCGATGTCGATAACATATACTACAGTTTCAAGTCTGAGACATTTTATTCAGTACGATTATGAACCACTTAGTGAAATTGTGCGTAGAGGTAAGGGTACAGTTTTCTACATAAATCTTCAAGTGAGGGCGATATAGGACAGAATTTAATACAGTCTGCTTGCATACAAACGTATGTCAATAATGGCAATGAAGTCCGACCCAAAAATAAACAGGATATTTAGATTAATCTCACCCCAACTGTTACACATTTATGGGGACGAAGAGGGTGTACATGATAATGGGTACAAAGAGGATGTAGTTTGTAATAGGAACTATCAATGAGAGATGTCGCTAATAATCATAGTCGATTGTAAGCAATCAAATGCCCAAAAAGGAGCATCAAACGGCGTACCTATCATGCAAGATAGTAAAGGCCGTACACTCATAAGATGTCAAATTTGCCAAGTCAATCCTTAATGCAAGCAAAGACCACATTACCATTACTCAGTTGGATATACACAGTACAAATGAGAGAGCAAGATAACCAACAGTCGGCGTACCTATCAGGCATGATGGTAAAAGCAACGTAGTTAGCAATGCCGGTACCAACAAATGACTACACACTCTGAAATCTAAACAGTAGTATTTACTATAAATTTGCCATTTGCGCAAACGTGCTTTCTGTTTCATTAAGTCCTGATTTAACAGAGTTAAACAGAAACATCCATTTAGCTTCCCGGATGTTAAGGATATTGGGGATACTACTGCCTCTAGGGCCCAGTGTGACTTTCTCTAAGATAACCCATTTGAAATTATCTGGCGGGTGATTTTCAGTTTTGAAATGGTCTACTAGTGGAGCTCCTGCTACCTCACACCTGATCCTACTGGTGTGTTGCAAGATCCTGACTTTGGCCTTTTGCTGCGTTTGGCCTATATAAATTAGGTCACATTCACAAATGATGGCATAAATAACATTAGAAGAGTTGCAGTTCGTGTGGGATTTTAAAGGGATCTTGTGTTCCTTGCATTCGAAGACCTTAGTCTGGATCGAATTAAATTAATTGCAAGTTTATATAGCGCTAGGATCGACTCCCGGAGGAGTATCTCCGCGCTATTACACGCTTTGCACTTGGTACATCTGGGGTGGCCTATCACAGGTGGAGGATTCCAAAGTGATAGCACAGTTCTAGGTTCCACCGAGGGGAGGAAGGATCTAACAACATGGTCCCTGATGTTTTTACCCCTTTTAAAAGCATGTAAGGGTAAGGCCGTGTAGCCGATATCGTCCGATATCAGTGGCCAATGCTTGTTAATGATTTTCTTCACCCTATTGCTTTCCGTGGAGAAGGTGGTCACACAAACCATCCGATTGTTCTGGAGGTCGGTATTCTGTTTGGATTGTAGCAAACACTCCCTCGGATTGTACCAGGCCCGTTTCTTGGCCCTTTTAACAAGGCGTCGAGGATACCCCCTTTGTATCAACCTGGTCATGAGATCTTCCGCTTGTTCCATATAGTGTGTTTTATCTGAGCAGTTCCTGCGAAGTCGCAGAAATTGTCCAATGGGCAGGTTATCCCTAAGGGACCTGGGATGGTGACTCCCATACTGAAGGAGCGAATTACGCTCGGTTGGTTTACGAAAGAGAGTTGTTTGAAGGACGCCATCTTTGTTGTAAATGGTTAGATCCAGAAAGTCCACCTGATTTGAAGGTGAACTTGATGTCTCTGGATTGTAGATCCAGCCATGCCTGGAAGGCCAGTAACTGCGTTGCATCCCCATTCCAAATGAAAAGGGTATCATCTATGTACCGGATCCATAAACCAAGATGGTCAACGTTTGGGTTCCGGTCATTAAGAATGGTATTCTCTTCAAAGGCAGCCATAAACAAGATGGCCAGATTGGGGGCAAATGTAGCCCCCATCGCCACGCCTTTGGTGTGCAAGTCAAGTGATCTTGAAATATAAAGAAATTATGCATCATGGCCAGCCTCAAAAGTGATACTATGAATTCAGTAGGTACTGGTGTTGGGACGGTCCTCTGGTTCAGATAGCGTACCATAACTGTCAAGGCCTCCTTCTGCGGGATGCTCGTATACAGTGAGGTGATGTCACAAATGACCAAGATCTGTTTGTCAGCATCAAAAGGCAGTCCATCCACAATGATGATTGTGTGCATTGTGTCGCGGAGATAGGTAGGAGTCGCTTCAGCTAATGGTTTTAAAAAGAAGTCAATATACCGACCCAAAGGTTCGAGCATTGATCCACACCCAGACACAATGGGTCTGCCCGGTGGTTCTTCCAGATTCTTGTGAATTTTCGGGATTGTGTAAATTGTTGGCAGTCTCGGGGTCTGCTGGTTGAGGTAATTGAATTCTTGTTCCGTAAGGAAACCTTCATCAAGTCCCGTTCTAGTCAAAGTCAAAATGTCAGGGGCTAGGGCCAAAGATGGATCAATGTGAAGCTTCTTGTAGCTGATGCCATCTTCAAGTTGTTTGTAAATTTCCTGTTTGTACTTAGTGGCATCCTGAACAACGATGGCACCCCCTTTGTCTGCTAGTTTGATTATAATTTTTCGGTTCTTCCCAAGGGATTGGAGGGCCTTCTTCTCACTTTTACTGATGTTGAAAGTGTGATAGCGGCGCCTCTCCAAGGTTTGGTTGACATCACGCAGTACCACAGCTTCATATGTCAGGATTTTATGCGACATGCTGTTCGATGTTGGAACAAAGGTGGAGGGGATTCGCAAGCCAGTGTGTGATTGGCTATGGAATGGTGTCTTATTGTGAAAGAAGTACCTCAGACGGACTTTCCTGAAGAACTTGAAAAGTTCGGACCTAATGGTGAATTGATCAGGAACATTGGTTGGTATATAAGACAAGCCTTTTCCAAGGATACTGAGTTCATCATCAGAGAGCTGGTAGCTAGAGATGTTAACCACCGGGTTAGGCGGTGGACATATGGGACCCAACGGATTTGAACAGGACGACCCAAGATTGGGTGACGTTAGGAATGACTGTAGCCAAAAGGAATATTGTGCAATTCCTTCCTGTTTTTGTTTGTGTAGGCTATAGCTCAAAGTTTTGCCTCTTATACCTGCCTTAAATGCGTCCCATATCATCCCTGGGGAGGCGCTCCCCCTATTAATATCCCAAAAGGCAACCATCCAGTTGCTCATATAACTTTTGTAGTGATCATCTTTTAATAATGCCCTTTCAAATTACCATGGGCTCTCCTTTTTAACTGACCTGTCCATCTTAAGGGTAATAACTAATGGGTTATGGTCAGATATGATCCGAGGGAATTTCTCTATCTGGGTTCTTTCCATTAAAGAATAGGTGACTAAGCACTAGTCCAGCCTGACACAAATTTCTTGTGGTGCTGAGTAATATGTGCTACCAGTACCTATAGGATTCAATCGTACTCAGACATCAATTAGAGAGTTGTGTTGGGCCATGTTAACTATTGCACGGCATGTTTTTTTTTTACGGCCCGTATAGACCTGTCCCCCCTCAAGCCCTAGTCCATCCAAACCATTAATATTGAAATCTCCACAACAGATTATTGGTTCCGGCCATAGGGCTAATTCTGTATCCAAGTATTCAAAGATGTCAGGGTCATCATCCGTTGACCCATAGACTGAAGCTATGGTAAATACTTTGCTGTGCATTATACACTCAAGAAGAACCCATCTGCCCCATTGATCTTCCAGTTTCCTGTTCACTGTGATGTCGCCTCTTTTGGCTAATACCACGACTCCCCTAGTCTTGGCACCTTGCTTGGTATGCGCCAGAAGTGAAAATCCTAACTGCTCCAGGAGGTAGCCCCTCATCCCCTCTATATGAGTCTCTTGTAAGCATACCAGGTCTAATCGCATTGCCTTTAACACACTAGCAACTTGCTGCCTTTTAGCGTGATCATTAAGGCCACAAACATTAATTGAGGCAATCCGAATACTCATTAAAATTTCCACCAGTAAATTAGAAAGTTTTAAATAGCCTGCTGGTCTGTGCTGTACTGTGTGTGCTCCCTTTTGTGTCCCCCTCCTCCCCAGCCCCCAGCCCCCCACCCTATCCCATCCCCCCGGAGCCCCCTCGGAGACCCCTCCCCCCTTACAGGCAAATAGGTCAACCATGACCTATGTCTGACCACTAAGCTCGCAGCTGTCGCAGCCTCCTCAACCCCCCCCCCCCCCTCGGTGCCATGATGTGTCCAAACAGTTTACCCCTAGCTTTTAACCCAATAATCCCATTTGCCATTTATTAGTGATTACATCATAGGGAGGATCCATGGACTGTCTAGTCCTCAGCAGTCATACCTTCTGCCTCATACCCTCTCCTGTCCTTTCAGTTCCTCCACATACTGTTGTGCTTTTACCTCTGATAAAACATTTTAACCTTCCCCTTCGTAATTACCTTAAGCCTTGCAGGGTAAAACAGAAATGCCTCAGACCCAAGACCCTGAAATGAACTACCTCAGCCTCCATCTTCTTTCCACGGTAGTGTGGCAGAAGTCTGGCCAGGCAAAGAACGTAATTTGATTAAATGAGAGCTTTGACTCAGGCTTTGCCTTATCCATGATCTCCTACCTCAGAAGTTAATTGCCCACATACACCAAAATTGCTCTCGGCCTGTCAGTCTGTGATGTCTCATGCCTTCTCTTTAGGGTCAAAGGGTATTGGTGTGCTCTCTGTACCTCAGTCTCCCAATTCCAAGAGGTCATCTCGGGGAATCCACCTTTGAGTAAGTTAATCACAAACATCCTGGCATCCTGCCCTCAACCCCTTCAGCCACCACCAGTAATCTTATACTGTTCCGCCTCTGCCGGTTCTCAAAGTCTTCCAGCTTCCACTGTACGTCCTCAGCCACCTTCTCCTGGGCTTGTTTAAAGGACTGCCATCTGTTAATGTCATCCTCCTCGAACCTTCCTGTCCTTTCCTCAACATGGGCCACTCTGTCTGCCATACCTTTATACAGCTTGTTCATCTTCCTAGGAGACATTTGGATTTTTTTCATTGTTTGTTTAGCCCTATGGCTCTCTATCCTTGCTTCGCCTTGCATCTGCTTTAGAGTGGCGAACAGTAGGTTCAGTGAGGCCTGCGGCTGAGTCTTAAAGGGGACGCGGCTTGGTCTGCTTGCCCTGCTTGCGTGCTCTTGCTGCCACCTTCATGGTGCATCTGAGACGTAGCTGAGTAGTCCAAACTAGTTTACTGGCAGTGTTGGCTGGCTTCTCTATTACCTTTGTTCTGGATCTCCTTTTTTGCTGGGTATTTCTTTGGGCGGATGAGGTGCTTACTGAGCCTGAATCTGAGTCCTCAAGCGAGCTACCTCCACTTGAGAGAGCTGACTTTGAGTCCTCATTGAGTGAGAAGAAGCAGTCTCCCTCTGGTAAGCCTACCCCCCCTTTCGCGCGGAGGTTCATTCAAATCAACCTGCACCGATTCAATTTGCACAGTACTCACATTTCCCTTAGAAGTAGCCTCCTCTGTCCCCCCTGGAAAACGGCATTGTTTCTCCACCACGAATGCTGCGGGGCTTTCCGTAATGTCAGTATGCTCTCCGTGCCTCTCTCCCCGCTGCCCTGTAGCAGCACTTGTGGAGCTCGAGGCGTTTTGATCGGCGCTCCCGGCTACATCCCCAGGCTGCGGCTGCAACATTCATTCACGGCGTTGCCTGGCAACCGATCCCTCAGCGTCCTCGCGGCAGTCTCCAGCGTCTCTCTCCTCTGCTTCCGCTGCGTTCTCTAAAGTATTCGATGGTGGCGGCTACTGTGCTTTGAGTGAAAAAGCTTCATCCAGGATAGGTTGACGTACGGAGGAATCCCTACTTTTAGGCGCTTCTTTAATATTGCTCTGGGTTTTCTGCACACAATCAGATTCTCCTTTCTTCAATGTACTTTAGCCGCCTGGATTCCTATTGTTGCTGCTATTGCCGCAGCTTGCTTGAGGCTCAGCCACCTTCTTTGTCAGTGTCGCGGGGCCGTCTTACCCCTCCCGTAGATCGGAGCACTGCATTGTTTGAATGTGAGCCTGAGGTTTCCTTGTTGCTGGCTTTGGCGCCATCCATAAGACCCGCAGAGTCTTTCGAGTCCTTCAGATCCTTTGCCGCTTTTGGTCCCTGTTGCGCCATCCTAGCGTGGTCTGGTCTTGGGTTTGACAGAAATGCCACGATCCTTCTGAGACCATGTCTGGCTGGTGCTGACACCAAAGCTGCATGCAGATCTCAACAAGGTTGGCCCGTAGTCTTGCGATTGTATGACAAACTAAATATGAATGGAATTTTAAATTGGTGACAATTAAATCAAGCTACATATTAATCTTCCTTTTTTCCCATCAAGCTACAAGTTATGGAAAGGTATTTTGTTGTGTAACATACATAAAAGAGGGAAATGTTTATTGGGTGATGTGAAGTGAAGTATTATGTCTTATGGTAAATGCTGAAATGTATTGTCTTATTTATTTATTATTCATTATGTATTTTTATCTGTATCTGTACTTTTATGGCCCTGGCCAAAATAAAGTTATTTGACTGACTGTATTATGTCTTATGGAATATGGGAGGACATTTAATGACATTCTAGCAATTCAGACACACACATCGTTATATAGTGGATCAGGTATTATTTGTCTTTGGGAGTTCTTATCTGTCAATTACTGATATGCAAGTAGTATCTTTGTATTTAAATGATCAGTGTCTCTTGATTTTAAATGTGTTTGATACTCTACAAATGTCAGTTAGATCTACATGGATATGTTCTTCCGATTTATTTTGAGAGGGGAGTTGACATACATTTGTCTCACACATGGCTATTTTACTAATATGGACAAACTAAACACTGGTTGTATGTGTGTCTGATAGATGTTCTCTGTATCTCATACTAATGTATGTTATTCTGTAATGCACATACAGTGAATACAATAGCTTTAGTTTTGTATGCCTGTTTTTCAATCATTGTTTTCATTAATTTTGTTACCCATGATTTATTTTGTTTATCCAATTCAATTGATTTGGGTATTCGCTTTAGCATGGTTAAACACTTGATTGTGTTTAATTCTTAGGATTTGATTCAATGTGTCCCATATCATAGACGCCTAAATAGCTGGACTTAGTATACTCAATTTTATGAATGATTCCCTTGTTGGCCATTGACTTAAGTTACTAACAATATTAGCAGATCTACTAATTTTAGAATCTACTGGAAAATGGTAGCTACCCTTTCTGGATCACTAAAAAATGCCAACACCGATAGGGAAAAATAATTGGATTTAATACATTTCCTCTTTGTACTCTACAATTGGAGACAAAAAGGGGAAAATCGAAGCGTTATTTGCCACCTATTTTCACTGTGTTTGCCCTCCTTTGGCACCAGTCATAGTTAAAATCATAAAAGGCATACAATCTAAATAGGAGGGTCCAGATGGGAATATCAATTGTGCTCCTGCAGGTGAACCCCAAATGTTGGAGTCGTCTTCTGTAACCACGTTTCATTGTATGTTATCATTTGGTAAAGGTCCCTGAAGGGCGCGATTCTATTACCCATATATAATAATAAAGGCCCCATTCAGACCCTCAGAATTACACTCAGAACTCCCTTCTGGATTCTATAGGTAAGATATTTACAGGCACAGTTTTGGAACACCTCCAAACCTAGGGAGAAGAAAAAGCAATACTGGCAAAATACTTAAAAACTAGATGGACTATATGCACTCCAGCTAATAATTTAATAACTGGGTTTGGGAAAGACAGACAGTTTCTCAGGAGCCTTTGATAAGGGAGATAGGCTTTTTTTTGTGGAGTAAACTGATGGCCCTTGATATTTCCCCTGATCCTTTGAGAATTTTAATTGCTTTACACTCTGGGAACTGGGCATGATTATTAACACAAGGTTGTCTCTTTGGACTACTCCTATTTTAATTTATATATAAGATCTACCAACAACACTTAATCAAGTGTCAAATGTTCCTCTCAAACTTGGCAATGTGCACTTGTATTACACCAATGATGCTAAACTTTTAGACTCAAAACAAAATAGTCTACCAAGAGTCCTAACACTTTAAGTAAATAGCCTTGTTCTCATATTTTCAAAAATGAATATTGAAAATCCAAAGTTATGGCTTTCAATAACCAACAAGGGAGCATACAACCTAGTAATTATTTCCAGATCACACTTCGGATGATGGGTAGTGAGGTTTTAACAGCGCATAGCCTATGTAGCAATACGTTTACAGCTTGTTATCTCAAGAGTGGGGCATCAAGGGAACCACAGACAGCTACCACCCACCGCTGTCAAAAGACAGTAATTTACAACCGTAATTATTGTCACAATAACAAGTTTCGTCAATGGGCATCACCCAAAGTCATTGGGTGATGCCCCTTGACGAAACACGTGTTGGCGTTTGGCTGTTGTATAAAATATCAGGACTGTACTGCTGTATCGACAAGTCTTCGTGAGCATCTGGAAGAGAAATAAAATAAGGACTTTTTTTACAAACTTGGATACATGGATATGGACTTTCATTGTTTGAATTGACATCAATCTGTAAACTTAACAGATACACTCTTATACTTTTGTGCTCAGGGAACTCTGTAAAACTTATTATTTCCAGATCATACAAAAGTGGAATTTGTTCCTATATATAGTTAACTAGCAGCCCGTCCCGACGTTGTCCGGGTAGGAATTGGTGCCGGCCAGTAGTATATTGTTTTGTAGGATTTCGTTTTGATAGCATTTCATATCTGTGACAGGCCTGTGAAACACTCCGATTCACAGTGCACTGCTGATGCACTTAAGAGTGCACGTTCAGTAGTGTGTGAACTCGAGTTTCCCTACTTTATTTTTCCTTGCAATATTATATAGCGCAAACTCGACAACATGGCATGAGCACAATTTCCAATACAGAAGAACACATTCATTTGTGGTAGGCACGGGGAGATAAAGCGATTTGCCTGGAATCACAGGATGTTGAGCTGATGCAGAGATTCGAACGTAGCTCCCCAGCTCTAAAGTTCGCAATTCTAGAACTTTTGGCGGGAGGTGTGTCTAAAAGTGTATGTCGGTGCTGGCCATCAATGAGAGAGACCTGTGCATTTTTCAAATGGGTGGTGAAAAAATATGAGTATGTTGCTGGAGTTTCATTACGAAAGTACCATGACTCCGCAATGCCATTATAACGCATGGCATTACATTTTATATGCTTTTACCACGCATACATTTACAACGAAATTCGTTGTAAATGCATGAATGGTAAAAGCATGTTTTTTTTTAAATGTTTGGATAAGGTAAGTATGGGTATAGGGGTATATGTTTTGGGGTACTGAGGTATATGTTTTGGGGTGTTTGGGTATTTTAAGGGTCCAGATATAGTTTTGGGTTATGGGGTACAGACGTGGTTTTAGGGTTTAGGGATAGGTATGGGTTTTGGGGTACAGGGGTATTTTTAGGGTTCAAGGCTAGGTTTGGGTTTTGGGGTATAGGGGTATTTATTAGGGTTCAGGGTAGGTTTGTGTTTTGGGGTACAGGGGTATTTTAAGGGTTATGGGCTAGGTTTGGGTTTTGGGGTGCAGGGGTATTTTTAGCGTTCAGGGCTAGGTTTGGGTTTTGGGGTACAGGGGTATTTTAGGGTTTAGGGGTAGGTTTGGGTTTTGGGGTACAGGGTTAATTTAGGGTTCAGGGCTAGGTTTGGGTTTTGGGGTACAGGGGTATTTTAAGGGTTCAGGGCTAGGTTTGGGTTTTGGGGTACAGTGGTATTTTTAGGGTTCAGAGCTAGGTTTGGGTTTTGGGTTACAGGGGTATTTTTAGGGTTCAGGGGTAGGTTTGGGTATTGAGGTACAGGGGTATTTATAGGGTTCAGGGCTAGGTTTGGGTTTTGGGGTACAGGGGTATTTTTAGGGTTTAGGGATAGGTTTGGGTTTTGGGGTACAGGGTATATTTATAGGGTTAAGATGGGTTAGTGTTTAAGGGTGTTGGGGTATTTTAAGGAGTAAGAGTGGGTTATGATTATGGGGTGCAGGGGTATTTAAAGGGAGCAGGGTCGGATTAACACACGATATGAGACATGGCATGAATGGCGGAACGTACCACACGCCCGAGCACACGCCCACAGCACAACACAGACACGCCCACAAGGGACTACTTTGCTGGCACGGTTCTTTTACCTTTTAAATGAGTATGGTGGGCGTCTGCATAGCCTATGTCCTTCTGCTGCAGCTGCCCTTTCCAACGCTGTATTGGGTGTTGTGATTGGTGCTGTGGTTCCTGAGATTACCCGCCTCAAAGGTTTGGTCTCTCTCTTTATTGTATTAGTATGGATATGGATATTGATTTGAAACTACACAATTTTGCAAAATGTAAACCCTAGACCACAGACGCATTATTTATCAGCCACAGGCTCCTCAGCTGCGGCTGGTTAATAGAAAGTATGTGACTTCTACCCGAAAAAACATCTGAAATATATGGTACGGTTCTACAATGTCCCCTACTTAATTATATGGTGTTGAATGTGTATTATGTAGGATCTTTACAAAAGCAGGTGGCAGGGAAGATTAAAAAAAACTTGTTTTGATATTTTCTTGTTTTAAATTGTAGATAAATCATTTTATTTCAATTTAATACATTCAAAATATTTATATTTTTTACTTAAAATTAAGTAATTCATGCTGTAACATTTTATTGTATTATACTACATTTAAAATAATTATATAAAGTGACTTAACATTCATATTTAATAGAAAAATAGTATTTCAATTTTATTTGACAGGTAAATAACCGTTTTCCTAATTTTACACACTAAGAATTCCACCTTAATAGCCAAGGACTCCACCAGGTGTGCAGAACATTAGGTACAGGCATAAAGCCACTGTTAGTGGAAACATTTCAACCAATTTGATGTTTTTACTGACTCTGCCCTGTATTTCAGGGGGTGGGGACATGTAATTCTATATGTTATAGTAAGTTTACACTCATAAATGGTGAGTAGCCTAAAGTATTACATTTCCTACAAAGTATATGAGTAAACTTACACGTTTAGATGTACTCATGTGTAAGCTTACCTTTGTGAATGGCCCCCACTGTGTGCAAGTAAGGCCTGGGCATTGACAATTTGCATACTTGGGGGCAAATTAAGATGGCGGGCGGATCGCCTCCACCAGGCCGGCGGTGTCGGGGCGACCCGCCCGCCATCTGTGCCGGAATGACCCCCCCGCCATATTAGTGAGGCTGGGGGGTCCGCGGCGGACAGAAAGACCACCCGCCGCTTTGCCGCCCCGGTCGCCTTTCGAACGGGGCGGAAAAGGGTTCATATGGTGGCGGTGTCTATCAGACACCACCTGCCATTTCACAATGGGCTTTGACAGATGCCTTCCGTGGCGGCAATGCCCGATGTGGGCCCCAATGGACTCCGGGGGGGTGGAGGGTGCACATGGGGGGCACCTATGGTAACCTCCAGCAGTTCCATGCACAGCATGGCAGGCACCGCCTTCCTGCCATTGTGGCTGGCGGTGCTGAGTGCACCGCCTGCCACAATGGTAGGAATGATGGATGCGCCCGCCACTGTGGCGGGCGCATCCTAATGCTGGCCGGGGACCCCCGCCGTTATGGCGGGCGGTCCCTTTCACCAGTCCGCCCGTCATCCTAATGGGCCCTTTAGAGTCTATAGCTCAACCAATTTAGTTTTCTTTCTTATAAAGGTTAAATGGTCACTGTAATGCACACCATCTGCCATTGCAGTGGAATGTTGCATCTCAGCTCTCTGGTGAAGAACCGGGTTTTAGAACCGAGCGGCGCCAGGGGCACGCCCAAAGTCTTCGGGTTCACCTGTCTTAGAATACAGAGACACGAGATACTTCTCGGTGACGTCAAAGATCACATTTATTGGCTGCAACCAGGAACAGAAATCTAAGAAGTACGACACGGTAGGTTAGCTAGAGACTGCTCAATTTTCGTATTGCGAGACATCGTCTTTTATGCTAAAAATCACATTCCTGACAAACACCCATTATTTACAAACTATCCGATCATAGATGACATTGCAAAAGGTATCGCATGACGACAAACCTACTTTTCAGTTGTCCAGCCCACCATCAATTCCACAGGAAGGCCCAACATTCTTGCTTTGACAGGCCGGACAAACCCATAATAAAAGACCACAACCCGAACCATAAATAAGCCATAAAAGAAGGAACAGAAACAGATGTGAGGCAAGATAGAGGGGTGTGTGGGTGTACAATAAACTCAGCAATGTCCTGCTCTTTGATCTCTATCTCAACCAGCAACCGGACAAGGAACTGGCTCAGCAAGGTTAGCTTCAGGCAACGGGGTCAGTTCGCTCAGGTCATCTAAGAGTCAGCTAAAGGTGTACATGTTCCAAAGACTTGTTCGGCCGTAGTCATCGGCCTATGTGAGGGCAACCACAAAATGGCTGCTGTACACAAAATGGAACCCGAAGGTTCAGAACGAAATCCCTAAATACATAGTGAATCCATTGATCGAACATGACGAAAACACTCGTACTTGCCATACTCGTCATTTGCGGTTCGCTACTACCAAAATCGTAACGATACCATGACCTTTATGAAACAGGTTCAGAATTACGGAACCTCAGACCCTCCTTTTGCCCTTACATAGGCAATAACCTAAACTCACGTCAGTCTGAATCCAGGTCTATATTCATCAGATCATCAAGATGTTGCTGTTGCATCATCCTATTACTTAGTAACTCTCTCTGGACAGGTCTCCTTGCACACGAAGTAGCACAAAGGCCACATATAGCAGGAGCACACTGTACACAAAGACAGAACAGGAAAAAAATAGCTAAAACCATCCCAATGATCATCAGAATCTTCCATCCCCAAGTGGATAACAATCCCCAAAACCATCCCATTAACAACCACTTTCCTTCGTCCACATTTATAGACTCGGAGATCTTATGTAGCTTGGAAATGGCCTGGTACACTGTCGGAGCGTTGTCTGGAATGAAAACGCAGCAGCTCGATTGAATCAGTTTACATACCCCTCCTCTATCTGCAAGTATAATGTCTAACGCAACTCGATTCTGGAGAGTCATAAGACGATCCGATTGGAGCTCAGCAGTCAAGTTACTAAGGGCCCCGGCAGTCTCAACTATGGTGACTCAACCACTCTCGTCAATTGCCGTATGTTCCTGCTGTTAACCATAGGTCCCCAAAACGGCAGAAAACCCTTCAGAAAATCTCCAAATTCTTGTCCTGCAGTATCTTCCTTGCTAAAGACACCTCTAGCAACTCTCATTCTATGGTAATCTGCCGCAGCAGTATACGTAGGGGGCAACAGGAACGAGACATAACATGTTCCCGAAAAATCAGGGGGCAACCATGTATATGCTCTATTGTGACAAACAAAATAGGTACCCTTAGCTGCTAAAAACGATGAGGAAGTCTGGGACGCAAAAACATATGTCTCAGTACAGATACTCTTCCCTAACTGAGCTCTCAGATTCTTGCCATTACCTTGCAGACAAAAATGATCACGATGGGGTACGATCCAAATCGGAGAAGATCTTTTCGCTCGCTGGTTTCCACTCAGACTAACACCATATCCAGTCACGTTCCATCCAATATACGCTAGTGTCTCATCTTTTGGGATAATCTCATAGGAGTTAATTCCTCTAATCATGTCTACTATTCCCTTAACTAGAGCACTATTCTTTGGATTGTCTTTCACAGAACGCAGGGGGTAAACTTCACAGGCATAGATGAACATCGTCCTATACGCCCACACAGAACCATTATAGCTGAATGGCAGGACCAGGTAAGGAATACCTTTATCAGTAGTATGAAGCATAAGGCCACACACCCAACAATTAGTGGTGTTCACTACTAGCTGATGCTGGTGCAAAAGTTGAACCAAAGAGTTATTAGCAAATTCCAATCTTCTAATGGACTCATGTTCAGGCAAAGGGTGAAAAGAATGCGAAGAAATAGTAGGGAAAGGTATGGGTTGTGTGGTGGGTGCAAACGTCACTTGAAAAGAGAACATAACATATCCCACCAAAAACATCGTCATGCTAAGTAGCATCAAAAGACGCATTATTAAAAAACATTTTCTACTCATTATTTTACATATTCTTGTCTTAAAGTTCGTTTCTTCAACAGCTCTCTCCATCTCGAAAAACTCCATCCTCTAACCGTGCTGTTCGCGGCAGTTGATTCTCTTCACTCAAGTGTACCTCTGAATGTCCCAGGGAACGCCCTAGAACAAACCAGAACTGTCGACCTTGTGTCTTCCAGCTGCACACTCTGAGTCTTTATACCGCGACCCTACAGCTGAACCCGGATGGCGGTTCGAAAAAACAAAAATCGATCAAAACAGTTTCTCAGATGAGAGAGCGTAGTTTCAAAAATAGCAAGAGAAGATTTTATTTGTCCAACGACTCTCGATCGTAAATTATAGCGGCCTTTACCAGGCAATGTCTGATCGCGAAACAATAACTCAGGTTCAGTAGTGTCCAATCTGTCTGGTGGAGGCACGGCTTCCTGCAAAATGTCGTCGTTCTCACGCTCAGAGCTTGTCCTAATTAAACGTGCATCGCTGAACGGGACAAAACGTGGCACAGACTCAGTTTCTGAATCAACTAAACCCTCCTGGACCCACTGGCCATACGGCAGAGGCAAAGGGGCCCTCTTACAATGTACGCTGTGGATCCAGTTCTTTTTCCTGTGCACTCTCACTGCAGTACGCGTCGCCAACAAGACTTGTTGGGGTCCGGTCCAGCGGGGCTGATTGTTCTTTGTCCGCTGAAAATTCCGGATCAGTACCCACGAGTCAGGATCGATGGCGTGTCCTGGATCTTCAGATACTTCTGGCAACGTGTCATGAACCTGTTGGTGTAAAACACACAATTTAGCCGTCAAATCATACAGATATTCGATCAGTACAGGATGTTCAATCTCGCTAAACATTGTCGGCCTCGGCACTCCCTATATATTTGCCAGGCGACCAAAAACAATCTCATACGGACTAATTCCTACTTGAGAATGTACTGTCATCCTAGTTGACAAAAGTGCCAATGGCAAAGCATCGGGCCATTGGAGACCAGAGATCACCTGAATCTTGGCTAATTTCAGCTTCAAGGTGCCATTATAGCATTTCACTAAACCAGCTGATTGGGAATGATTTGCAGCGTGAAACTTCTGCCTGATGCCTAAACCTTCACATACTCTCTTAATCACTTGATCCACAAATTCCCTCCCGTTATCACTCCACCCCATTCTTGGCAAACCATACCTAGGGAAAAATTCCTTAACTAGGGCTTTAGCTGTGGACAAGGCAGTATTATCTTTCAGGGGGTATGCTTCTATCCATCTCGAAAAAGCACACACAACCACAAGGACGTACTTCAAGTTGTTACATCTTTCCATATGAATGAAATCTAATTGCAAAACCTCGAACCGATATATCGGAGGTGCAAAGTGGCCAGCTGGAGTTGGAGTTCCCTTGCCAGGATTATACATCAGACAAACCATACAATTCTTGACCAAATTCTCTGCACACTTAGGAATTCCAGCATTCTGCCATACTGGAGCCAACAACTTACAAATCCCTTTCGTACTAATGTGAGCCATTCCATGCGCCATTGTAACCACTGCAAGCACATACGCATCAGGTAACAACCATCGCTGATGCTCTGACAACTCAATCCAACAACCAGTCGAATCCAATTTTCCCATACTCTCTCTCCATACACTCAATTCTTTCTCTGTAGCTTCAGCCTGAATTGATTTCACGCTCTCTATCGTATCTTCACACATGCCTCTATCCGGAACCCATCTTGCTGGACCCGCAACATACATTCGACTCATCACATCTTTCGCTGTCTCTTTCGCAACTTCATCCGCAAACGCATTACCACGACCAACGTCATCGGTAACCTTCTTATGTGCTCTGCATTTCACGATCGCAACTTGCAACGGTAACGTAAGTGACTCAAGAAGTTCATTCACCAACTGACCATGCTTAATTTTCGTACCATGAGACGTGAGGAACCCACGTTCCTTCCACAAGCGACCAAAACTATGAGCCACACCAAACGCATACTGGCTATCAGTATACACAGTCACTCTCTTTCCTTTCAACAACACACACGCTCTTGTCAATGCAATCAACTCTGCTGCTTGAGCTGAATTCTGTGGGATACGTGCAGTTTCAACAATCGTATGCAAAGTCGTAACCGCATATGCTGCAGTCATAATCACCATTCGGGAGCTTAAAGCACGAACCATCTACCCATAAGGTACCATCACACTTTGCAGGAGGAGTATCTCTAAGGTCAATTCTACCCTTCGTTTCCTCCTCTGTCCTAAGAAAGCAATCATGCTGGTCAAAAACATCTGTCTCTACAGAAATCGGCAACAACGTAGCTGGATTCAACGTGTTGCATCTCTTTATATGCACATGACTCGCCAAAAGTGTCAACTCGTAACCTGACAATCTAGCACTAGTTAAGTGCTGTGTCTTGGTCCTGTTTAACAAGGTATCCACTGCATGTGGAACCATCACAATCAACGTATTATCCATCACCAAACCAGCAGATTGTCGGATAGAAACAGCTGCTGCCGCTGTAGCTCTCAAACAACTCGGCAATGCTCTAGCTACGGGATCCAAAGTCGACGAGAAATACGCACATGGACGTTGTTTATCGCCGAACTGCTGTGTCAGGACTGACAATGCACATCCCTCTCTCTCGTGAACATAGAGTGTAAAAGGCTTACTGTAGTCGGGAGTACCCAACACAGGAGCTGAACACAACACACTTCGCAATTCAGAAAAACTCTTCTGGCATTCGTCAGACCAAGGAAGAGGATTCGGAGTATCCTTAACAGTAAGGGTTAACAAAGGTTTCGCAAGAAGTGAGAAATTCGGAATCCACTGTCTACAGTATGAAGTAATACCCAAGAAAGCACGCACTTCCCTCTGTGTAGTTGGCACATTCATTTTCGCAATCGCTTGAATTCGTTCTGGGGTCAATCTTCTTCCCTCCTTCGATAAGAGATGACCTAAGTAGGTCACTTCTTGTCGACAATACTGCAACTTCGAAAGTGACACTTTATGATTGAAGTCAGACAAATGTCGCAACAAAGACAACGTAGATTCTTTACAAATCTCTTCATTATCAGCAGCAACTAGTAAATCGTCAACATACTGAATAAGAGCAGCACCATCAGGTAAGACAATCGTATCAAGCTGTGTTTTCAAAGCCTGACTATAGATGGACAGACTTTCACAATAGCCTTGAGGAGCGCCCTTAAACCGGAAACTTCGGCCTCCTAAAGAGAAGCCAAAAATATCTCTACTCTCCTCGGCAATCGGGATGCTGAAGAAAGCATTCTTCAGATCAATCACCGAAAACCAGGTAGCTAAAGCAGGAATCATAGTCAGCAAAGCAGTAATGTCTGGAACAACCGGAAATTGCGGAACGACAATTTTGTTCACTTCGCGAAGATCGATCACAAACCTATACAAAGGCGGTTGCGAAGAATCAGTACGTTTCAGAACAGGTAAAACCGGACTATTGCACACATTACCTCTCATTTCTTCAATCACACCTTTCTCAATCAGATCATAGATGATCGCTAAAAGTGCTCTTTCACCATCACTAGAAATCCTGTATTTGGGAATACGTGGCAATCTAGCATTCGCTTTCAGCGTCACAACATATGGCGGAATCTCCAAAAGACCCACATCATTAGGACCAGTAGCCCAAAGAGTATCAGGAAGAGAACACAATTCCAGTGGAAGTCGATCTTTAGACAAATACATCGGAGAGATCACTCTCTTACCCAATATAAGCTGTACTCCTGAAGGAGAACAATGCAGTGTCGCATACAATCTTTTCAACAAATCCAAGCCCAACAAATTCTCACCACAACCTGTAGTCAGAATGAGGGGTGCTTCAAATTCGCATGGTCCAACAGAAAGAGACAAAGGACTAGAAACTGGATTACGAACTGGGGTGCCAGAAAAACCTATAGAAACATTCGTCAAGCCAGACAAAGGTGCGCCAGGGAGTTTAGAGTGCATAATAGAACTCTTCGCAGCACCAGTATCCAACAGAAAAGGCTCTGACACACCTGATGCAATCACTTCAACATAAGGTCCACTCTGATCTACTGGAACTGAAACAACTCCCTCTCTTTGTCTATGGCTGTCCTAGCAATCATTACTGTCGATATTCTCACCTTCGACATAGTAGTCGTCAGCATGATACTGAGTCGTCATACCAGACGCAACATTCTGTTGATCAAAACAATTCATCGAATTCTGTGGAGGAAAGGACCGCGCGTTCTGGGGGAACACACCACGGCATCTACCTCTAGGAGCTTGTTGAACACCTCGACCTCTCACACCAGAAGCACCATTCGAACGCTGCAACAGAACCGGGCAACTATTCTAAAAGTGGCCTTCTTCTTTACAATACGCACACTGATTAGGGCCTACAGGAAAACGCTTTTGAAAAGGTTCGAACCTTCGCGATCCTCTCTGAAACTGCTGAGGTTGCTGATATTCACGCTGATTATTAAGAGGCGGATACGCTTGCTGCAAAAGAACCTTCGTCTTCAACTCTTTAGTCTTTCTATCTGCTTTCTCTTTCTCATCCTTATCCCTATTTTCGTAATATTGTGCAGTAGCCAATATTTGAGCCGACGAAGAAACAGCCCATGAACTCTCTGAATCCTTCAACTTAGTACACAACTCGGGAAGCAGGTTATGCACAAACTTATCTACGAACAACCGTTGGCCACCTTCCGTACTTATGTCTTGACCACTATGGTAGTTAAACGTCTCTTCAAACCTAGTGAAGAAATCAGACACAATTTCATCTTTCTTCTGCTTACATGCAGACAACTTATCCCAATTCACTCGCATAGCAGGCATTAAAGTCTTCATATAAGTAATGCTCCTACCAGGGAGTTCTGCAACTAAAGCTTCAGGTTTAGCCCCTCCACCTTGAAGACCATCTGCAGCTGTAATATTATTCCATGTATCACCTAACTCTTGCGCATGATCCACATGACAAATCATTCCCCATAAGGGTTGAGGAACCACATTCCCAAACAACATATCTATATCGGCTAGATTCATAATACACGAGTCTGCTGTCTGTGACATTTCCTTATAATACCCTGCAGGATTCTTTCGGGGATCAGGTAAAGTCTGCTTATGTGCCAAAACTATAGCTCACTTCCACGGAACATGTACCCAAACACACTGAAAATGAGCATCTACGGCTGCAATACCATTATTAACATCGGCTTGAACTGCATCTTTCCATTCCGGGGGAACCTCTCTCATTTATACTGTTGCACTTTTCTCCTAACAGAAGGATCAGGCTCAAACAACGACTGAGAAGGACACTCGCTCCTAAACAAAAGCAATGTTGCAACTGCTTTTTCAACATCGAGACCCACTATCATTCCTTTCGCGAAATCGGACTGTGCACGGAACAACTCAGACGGAGTATGTCCCAACTCACCATCTTCCCATTCCTCACGAAGGAAAGTACATATCATGTCGAAGACATACCTCTGCTTTGGTGCTTCCCATTGACGGAAGACATCCATAACCGACTCTAAATCATATCTCGAAGAATTAGTAACCCACTTACGAGCCATATGATCCAATACTGCCCGCTCTTCCGGACCAGGCATTTGGCTATGAAACTGTTTACGCTCTGAAAACAGGGGTCATACTCAATGACCCAAAGAAAGGAGACAAAAGACCAGTAACAGTATCAGTCATTCTCTGTCGAACAGAAGGAGAAGCTGCCATTAGGACAGGAGGCAAAACAGGTTGAGACAAAGTATACGTAGACGTAGTATCAGAAGGAGTATCAGAGGAAGTAGGAAATACAGGAGAAAAAGTTGTAGAAATTGGAGGCGGAACAGATAGCAAAGTCGGCGGCCCTTGGAAGGCTGCGCCAAAGGAGCAGGAACCAACTGAAGCGGAGCTGGTGGCTGTGCAACAACAGGAGGCAAAGCAACTGGAGGTTGCGCAACTAAAGGTTGCGGAGGTGCTGTAGCACTCTGCGCATTAGGTGGTGGCGAACATAACAAATGTGACATCAAAGGATCCTTTTCAGGGTCCTTCGTCGCACCCTGTTGGAGAGGTGACAAAGCTGGATAACATTTATCGATAGCCATTTTACGTTGCCTGTGCAACTGCTCACTCGCTTGTTCTTCTTCATTATCTTTAAACTGTATAGCAGCCTGCATCATCGATATACCCTTCTCTCTTTTATTTCTCTTCGCTAGTTTAATTTCTCTCTGTTTGGCTTCCTTTCGCCAAAGGCGGAAAGAGTCAAACATCGCCGGTCGGGCTTTCTTCTGAAATAGTTTAACTTCCAGATTATCTAAAATCTCCGTATCATGGCTACCATATTGGGGCCATTTTAAAACACCATCCTTCCTAGTGTAGCGGATCCACACTTCGTTATACGTAATCGGGCCCACACCATGTTTAGAATAGAGCTCATAAGTCGGAGTTCCAACTGGAGGTATCGGACAAGAGTCCTCCAATCGGGAATCCCTATTACAACCACAACCAAAATATCTTTCCAGGTCTGCTAAGACCAGGCATCTTCGCTCACTAGTCTAGCTTCAAACTTCAAGGGATTATCAAACTCTATAGTCTCGCAAATACACGAGTCCCTCGGCTTTGGCACTTGCAAGTTCCAAATCAAAGATCCCGAAGGATACCCAAATACTAAGGACTGGGAGACGCTCCACTCGTACTTAACTGAGGTATCGATCACGTCACCAGAAGACCCGTCTATCGTCTCGCTCTACAAATCGTCAAAGGGTCCAAGACAGGGCGACAGTCAGGGCAGCAGTCCTTCGTGGCCGTCAGAAAGCGGGAAGTCTCGCAGCGAAAACCTTGGGACCACAACGACATACAGAGGTCGATGAAGTGGTTGGCCTTCCTCCAGAATTTTCTCTCGAAGCTCCTCACGATCTTCAGGCTTGGACCGGTACCACTGAAGTCGCCCCACGTTGGGCGCCAACTGAAGAACCGGGTTTTAGAACCAAGCGGCGCCAGGAGCACGCCCAAAGTCTTCGGGTTCACCTGTCTTAGAATACAGAGACACGGGATACTTCTCGGTGACGTCAAAGATCACATTTATTGGCTGCAACCAGGAACAGAAATCTACGAAGTACGACACGGGTAGGTTCGCTAGAGACTGCTCAATTTTCGTATTGCGAGACATCGTCTTTTATGCTAAAAATCACATTCCTGACAAACACCCATTATTTGCAAACTATCCAATCATAGATGACATTGCAAAAGGTATCGCATGACGACAAACCCACTTTTCAGTTGTCCAGCCCGCCACCATTAATTACACGGGAAGGCCCAACATTCTTGCTCGGACAGGCCGGACAAACCCATATTAAAAGACCACAACCCGAACCATAAATAAGCCATAAAAGAAGGAACAGAAACAGATGTGAGGCAAGATAAAGGGGTGTGTGCGCGTACAATAAACTCAGCAATGTCCTGCTCTTTGATCTCTATCTCGAACAGCTACCGGACAAGGAACTGGCTCAGCAAGGTTAGCTTCAGGCAACGGGGTAAGTTCGCTCAGGTCATCTAAGAGTCAGCTAAAGGTGTACGTGTCCCAAAGACTTGTTCAGCCGTAGTCATCGGTCTATGTGAGGGCAACCACAAAATGGCTGCCGTACACAAAATGGAACCCGAAGGTTCAGAACGAAATCCCTAAATACATAGTGAATCCATCGATCGAACATGACGAAAACACTCGTACTTGCCGCACTCGTCATTTGCGGTTTGCTACTACCAAAATCGTAACGATACCATGACGTTTATGAAACAGGTTCAGAATTACGGAACCTCACTGGTAGGACTGTGTCAGTTAGCTGGAGCAGCTCATTTGCTTATGCTGCTGTCTGTATCCAAGGTCTCACACTATCACAGGTCTCCCGTTGTCCTTGGTGCTGTCTTTGTGGAGTAGAATCTTTGTTCCTCTATTATTGTCAGTGTGCCAGTATCTCACTGTCAATGTCAGTATCTCTGTATTTGTATCTGTGTGTTGTCTCAGTGATGGGGTCACTGTCTCACTGTCTTTGTTAATCTCTATGACACTTGTCAGCCAAATTAATATTGCCTCCCCAGACTCAAAGATGTCTCACATCAAGTCACATCAAGTCAGCCCCCCTTGACACATCCCTCTCTTTCTTTGTGGTCAGTCATCATGACAATGGTCCACACCACCATTCAAATTCAATGAGCCTTGCGCACTGCAGTTACTCGCCTCTGTTCTTGAAAAAGTCCCCTCCTTCCAAATGTTCACATTACCTCTGGGTGGATTTTGCGTTTATCTCTTCAGATACCTCATGGACTAGTGCAGATTCAGATGCAGGTGCACCAGACCCAGAGCTTGGAGGATATTAGCCACTGAGGAAACACCCAGACATGAGGTAAGGAATGTGTTCAAGAATGCTTGTGTCTGTGGGGAGGCCACATCAGGAGCATTAAGGGACTGTAGATTGCGCACCAGAACTCCCTAGAGAACACTGCAGATGGAACCTTCAAGACACAGTATACAATATCGTAAGATCAGCGAGGGACACCCCGAAGGAGCAGTATGGAGGTCGTGCCACTGACACTGGGATAAGGGTTTTCCTGTCAGGCATAACTACCCGCTGGGGGGTCCATGAGATTAAGGGGAGAAGAGGCATGACAAGCTGTATTAAGGCGCATGCAGTGGCTCATGATCGTTTCCTTAAGTTAATAACGTGATGGGGGTTGCTGGGGGGGGGGGGGGGGTTCTTTTGGGAGGGGTTGTTTACAAATGGAAAAGCAGACACGAGGTCCTCCTACTAGATGGCTGCGATTGACTCTTGCTTCACGTCCTTTAACTTCTTCTGGTTCACGCCGCCCGGCCTCCGGGATGTGGGAGAGCGAGAGAGAGAGAGAGAGAGAGAGAGACAGAGAGAGAGAGAGAGAGAGAGAGAGAGAGAGAGAGAGACCTACCTCTGCTGCTAATAATTATTTTGATCTTGAAAGTGAGCTGCAATGTCATACAGCACCCTACAGTACACAGCAGTCAGCCACAGCATTCTATGGAAGTCTTCCCTTGGATAGGGTCTGCAATCTTAGTGCAGAGTACCCCTATGTGCGTTCTGCACCCTTGTGCAATGCATCACTAGAAAGGTGCACATCCTAGAGCTTATGAATGAATTTTCTGCAGACTCAGGCAGCCTACCCCTAGCTAATGTCTGAACACAGAGCAGCCTTCTGCATGGATTGGCATCCTTGGGGCTCGGGCTGCCTGTAACCAGTGCATGCCTTTTGGCTGGTCTTCTGTCACCCCTTAGTGAACATAATAGAATAGAACATTCCTTGGCACCCTGTAAACAGGGCTTGCCTGGGGGGTGCCCATCTCTCTTTTTTTTCTCCTCCTTCACCATGGTTGCGGAGGGGAAACAGCCTTTACAACGAGGTAAATACATCTCATGCATTTGCCTCGTGTTTTTAGCACACATTTTTTAACCGCGATTATGAACTTACATCGCCCCACCACCATCCTTTGGTATCTCACTTCAAGTTGGAGAAAATTAGGGCAAAGCGGAAAAGGACAGATTTATTGCCTTTGGTTTAGAATGTCTGGATCGTCTTGATGCTTTCATACAGACCACCTCTGGCAACTGCTTTGGTCTAGCTTTGCCTACTCTCCTTCTAGATAGCTCAAGGATCGATCTTCATCCATCATGGAAAACCAGTGAACCCCTATTCCATCAGCAACCTATTAACCCCATCTCCATCAGTGACCAGTTAACCCCTATGTCATCAGCAACCTGTTAACCCATATGCCATCAGCAACCAGGTAATCCCTATGCCATCAGCAACCATTTAGCCCCTACACCATCAGCAATCAGTTAACCCCATGCCATCAGCAACCAATTAACCCCTATGCCACCAGCAACCAATTAACCCCTATGACATCAGCAACCAGTTGACCCCTATGCCAAAAGCAGGAGCACAAAGTACAGTAATATGCGTAGCATGACTTTTATGTGTATGTCAACAAAACAGGTCTAGCCATTTCGATTAAGGCTCTCTGTTTAGACAGGATGCATCATTACTGAAGAACCTTGCAGCATTGGTTTGAATGTTGTCTCTCCTGTTTGAACTGGGCCTAAAGGGGTGTGAAAATTGAAGATGTTCTCGTACAACACCGAGCGATACACCCATTGCCCCTAAAAGAACTTTATCCATGTGGCAAGGCGAGCCCAGATGCACAGGTATGCAGGCTCTGCAGCTATAAACGGGAGTCATTGGCACATCTTCTTTTCTGTTTCCCCGCCTTGCAGTTGCCCCGCAGCCTTTATCTTAGGCCATTACTCAGACATTCTGGGTCAAGCTCTGCAAAGGATGGGATTTTTCAACTTTATACCCTGTCCAGAGTAATGCATATGGCTGCCTTTGGGAAGTTTATCTTTAAAGCACGGGCAATGCTGATGACTGCTACTGGCCAGACCACAGAGCCCTCAGCCGGCCCATGAACCTTTTTTCCGGCTTCTTCGCATTTTTGGATTAACTATACAACTTGACTTTTGAAATGTCCTTGATTTTAATTTCTTTTTGTAACGTGATGACTTTTGTATTGCTGGTTTTATGTAATGGTTTTTAGTAACCAACAATAAAATATTCATTCATTCATTCATTCATTCACCGAGCAATATTGCGAATGCCTTAGAGGAAAGAAGCCAGCCCTCGATCTAAGTGAAAGTATGAACGCCAGCCATCGCTACTAAGTCTTTATGACTGTGCAAGCTGTGACCAGACACTGGGGCCATACCCATATAAAACAACTACAGAAATCTACCACTACCAATAGATACATATATCTACCTGCTTTAGGGAATGAGTGTGATAGACATAGACTGTTTGGAGAGGTTGCATTGCCTTCACAAGAGAGGTTTGTGCTAGCCTCCTATAGTGGAAGGCTTGGTGTATTGTCAGGTTCTACACCTTAATAGATACTGCCTTACTGACTTGGACATTAATGCCCACCAATAGCACTCTTGCAACATTTGATGAGACTCCTGCATACACTGAACCAATTCCCTCATCTTCTGCTTTCATTCAATCTGGCCTAGAAGAGAAAATCTTGATCACCCATTCCTGGTATTGGAACTTTCAGGGGCCCATCATGTCTTGGGAAGTAGTTGTACTACGCTCGAAATCTTTGAGGCTGTCTTTATTTCCGGGTCATCTTTTGTTTGTGACTTAGTTACTGCTACTTTGCTTACTTGCACTGCAGATGTTTCAGTTTCATCAGCCGTTGAATTGTCTTTTGAGCGCCTTCCCTCACTCTAGTAAGACAGCGTATGCTTAACGTCCACCAATGGACCATTGTACCCTTCTAAACAAAATAGGAGTTATAAACAGTCAATGTTGGGACTGAACAATCAGTTCTCTGCAGTGCTAAGAGGAGTGCATTTAATTCAGCCATTAGTGTGGTAGAATTACCTTGGGGCTTCACAGGTATATGCTTTTTCTTTTGAATTTAACATTCTCAAACTCTCCTTCCACTGCTGTGTAGGCAGCAGAGTACAACTGTTTTGTGCTTATCACAGAGTTTGCCGACCTGTCTATATAAAAAAAAGTGTGATAATAGATCAGTGCTTTTATTGATGGGGTGTCTGGAATTACTTGCTGATATTGAAGGAATTACTGTGTTTTTAGTGATGGGTTGTACTCGCGATGGGCCGGGCCTGTGGTCTACTGAACCCAATGCACATGAAATTGCTTGGATCAGCGCTTTTACCACGATGTCCACAGCACCTACATAAGAGCTCCTACACAGGATAGAAAATTAAATAATATTATCTGATTAACAAAGTATATATGCATAACAAAGCAAATTAAAAATTACAAACATTTCAAAAGCTATGCAAATGTAAAGAGATTTGAAAATGGAGTATGAAAATTAAGGTGGTATCCTTAGATTGTTTCAGGAGGCCAGCAAATTTACAGCAAACAGAAACAACAACAGATAACTGGTGGCCTCAATTGAAGCCCTGACATGCACTGACAAAAAAAGAACATGCATTTGACGCAAAAACGACAAAGTGATGTGCTAGAGGCTGGCATATTTGAAAAATAAAAACAAATTTAACTTAGATTGTTGTATATTTTTGTTTTGTGAATTTAATAAAATAATTCATAATCTGTGCATTTGTATTATGCATTTTTGTTTTCATTTATTTGTGTGAATTGGTTTGAGGTTCAAATTGTAAAAATTGCTTAGGCCGGGACTAAGTCAACAGGTTAAGAACTGCTGCTCTGGATTTCGGTATGCTTGCTTTGGTATCTGCCTCCAACGAGGGTATAGTGCTATAGGTGTCCCCATAACGAAAGTTTTGCCTTGTGCAGTGGGTCTTTTTTAATGAAAGCCATCTGTGCTGCCCTGATGACCTTCCTATCAGTACGAAGTGTACGTTGCTGTGGAATGGTTTGGCCATCATTATACATTATGTAAATTAATTATTCGCCACTGGCAACTTTTGTTATTACAATGTTCAATGATCCATCAGATTTTTGTAAATGAGCCGTCAAGATCATGTCTTTCTGTAAATCCCTGAGGATTTGAGTGTTCTTCCTTCCAGGCCTTCCCCATAAATGTATTGGTGATCAGCTGGTACAATGGGTTCACTCCCTTTGTATAATATGGGAGATATAGTTTTCCGAAATTCAGAATTCTCAATAATGCTTCGAGCTTTTTGGGAATATTCGTCAGTTTCAAAATTCCACATTACTTCACGAACTGTGGGGCGAGTAATTTTCCTTCACTGTGAAGCTCATATCCCAGGAAGCGTACATTTAAAAAGCATAATTTAGACTTTTGAAATTCATCTGTCTACATTTAAGAAATGTGTATGTAATCATCATTTGTAATAAAAATATTGTCTACATAAGAGACCACACTTAAATCCAATTGCAACAATCAATGAGGCAGGCTGAAAAAAACAGGCAATTTATACCCTTGAGGTAATCTCATAAAGCCATAATGTGACCCACCCAAATTTGAATGATGTTAAGTAGTAGGACTCATGAGCTTTCATTTGGGTGCAAAACACATTTGCTATGTCATTACAAGCATGGCTCTGTGTAACATGTAACTTGTGCTAACCCAACATTGCCTTCTGCACTCACATGCTTTGTGTGTGTGGTAGAAGCAAAATACCTAAAAGCAGAAAACAGGCCACCTGTTGTTTTAATTATTGCAGCTAACAGACCTGTGCTTCCATTGCCATCTTTTTTTCTAATTCATTTTAACAAGACTAAGAAGGAACATTTCCATTCTCTGGTGCACGCATTGCATTGTATGTAAGAGCAAAAGTTGGAGAGATAGCAACAAGAGAGATAGCCTTGTAGGAACATGGAAGAAAAGTAGTGGTAAACTTCGACAAACACCTTTTACAAAATGTATTGTTCAAGTATCCTGTATAATGATACTGGAGCTGAGCATGAGTCGACTCCTCCTCACTCCATTGAAATTCATCGCTAGAAAAGGTATTTAAGTTACAGATATATGTACATGGGTAGGGTTAAACCACTGACAGGGATGCTGACTTTTAGCCTGAAGGCTACATATTTCATGCATATGGTATGCAGGGAGGCATTGAATGACCTGGCATATTAGCATATTAGTGTATTACTAAACCTTACTCCACCATGCCATTAGAAGACTGGTTTAAACCAACTTCAGTAAAACTAGTAGTGTAGGGAAAACCGGCCATTAGTTGTGTGGCCTGCACAAGTAAGGGGTCCACATTTGTCATGGGGTAACAAAGCAGAGCGGTTCAAGACCTACTCAAGGGAGGTGGTGGGGCTAGTAATCAACATTCGCTAGCACACAATAATAACACTCAATAAATGATTGTCTAGTCCTTGCTTTTTATTTTGAAAAAGGAAAAGTACATTAATTACACACTCACTACTCAATACTACGCAGTAATTTACAAATATGCATTAGGCAATACTTTTTGATAACATTGCATAACCACTTTTGATCCCCTACCCCAAGATGGGGGTCTAGTTCAACAAACCACACATCTGAAAAATTAACTTGTAGTTAACTTATACTTAAATGCAATTATTGAACATAAATAGGGAGCTCTTAATACTGGCAATAAAGCATATGTACTTTGGTTTTGAGTGGCTGGCAACATTATTATTTCGATAAAACCTTTACAAGAAAAATATAGATGCATGTCTTAATGGTATTGTTAATAAAATTGAAAGATGGAAAACACAATTATACCCATAGTCCCTAGAGTGCATCACATTATGATCATAAATACCTGTATCCATACACTTCACTCCTAGAGGGTGTTGAACCATGTGTACATTTCTTTTAATCTCCATCAAGCCACAATAACTGTAGCCATAGATCTGGGGCTTAAGGGGCACAACACTTCCAGCTATAGAACAAAAGTTCCAACATTGAGAGGGTTTGAAATAAATGGAGAAAGCCTTGGGAGGTTAGTCTTTTCTAGTCCCACCCATCGTAGGGTGGGGACTTCTCAAGTCCGTATATGGGGAGGAGACTGCACACTTTCTGACAAGGTTGGTAGTGCCCCCCCATCCTGGGGTCACCAAAGAGGCACAAACAACCAAAATTAGTGGCAAAACAGTGCGTCATGATCCATCTTGCAGGGCATTATGGGGCGCTCCTTCAGGAGCAGTGAATTATTTTATTAGAGGCTCTCCCACTGTTCCGGGGAGCGCTGTGGTCTGTGTGTACTTTTCTTTTATGCCACAAGGCATTGTGCCGCATGGCTTTTTGCCAGTTTTTAGGGATTCCTGGTCCCACCCAGGCACCTCACACTTTGTCACTTTTGGAGGGTGGCCCAGGGAGCCCACCTGTGGCAACTCCAGCCGGCAAGTTCTCTCTGCCTGCAGGCGCTGCACTCTGTGGCAACCTCCTGCTCCCCCAGACACTGGCACGGGGAGTGAGGTGTCCCCAGGGTGTAAGGGAACCAGCTTCCCTGGTCCTAGAGAGAGCACCACTGGTCCTAGGGTCAATCAAGGGCAGAGTCCTTAGTCCAGATGGCCATCAAGGGGTTCTTCCATCCCATTGTCCAAAGCGGCTGCCTCCAGTTCCAGTGCACAGCAGAAAAGCACAGCCAAGAGAGAGCTCTCTACCCTGCATAGGACCTTTTAAGTGGAGGAGGGAGGTTACAGCAGGAGTGCACCTCTGTCCTATCCTGTGGTGCCACATCACCTTTCCACCCCTGTCCCAACCCTCCTGAACAGCCTTCTGGGATATTTCAAAATGGATTCACCCTGGGAGTCCCTTGCTGCATCTGCTCTCGGGGTCTCAGCACCACCCCTCACTGACATCACTGCCAGGGCCTTCCCAGGAAATCTCCAAAAGAAGCCCCCTATTAAGTTGGCTCCAGAGGTGTTTGCTCCCTCCTTTGTTTAGTGGGCAGGCCAACCCTGGCACAGTGTGACAGCTAGGTGAATGATGCAGAGCATTCCGCCCCACCCCTTTCCTCTTCAGGAGTTGAGGGAAGCACTATAAATTGCTCCCTTTGTGTGGGGAGGCCTTTGCTCTTGCCACTGGACAGAAATCCAATTAACAACACAGCAGGCTGACGAAAGGCCTGGGCTCTGATCCTGAGCTGAGCCAGAAAAATATGACATACCTGGATGACCCATAAGCTGTGCAAATACTTTCTTGAAACTTGCAGAATTGTGTTTCCCATTAATGTTACCCCCCAATTAAAGGTGTCACTGGTCTAAGCCAAAGGAAAGCGAAACTGAACTCTAAGGCAGCCCTTCCCATAGGTGTATACGGGAGTGCCACTACAGACAAGGCAGTATAATACACCGACTTTCTTTATGAGTGCAGACAAAATTTTTTAGGCCTACCCAAAGTCAATACCCAATCTAGCAGAGTCTCCTCTGCATCAGCCTACCTGTTACTGGGCTGCGCATAACACTAGTCTGTCACGCGCAGCCATCACACGTGCACACGTCTTCATGTGTAACCAACCAAGCGTTGCAGCACCTTTATCTTAAAAGGCAGACACTGACAGTAAACACATATAGTTCATTTACCATGAGTTTAACATGGGTGAAACACAGGTTAAGAGGCACCCCCACTGTAAAAGATCAAAAACTAGGTGATCAAAAATCCGGGCGGGTTAGATGGGCAGAACCATCTCTTCACAGTGATGAAATACAACCAGGGAATATTTCACCTTGGCCCTAATTTTGCATATTTGCTGCCGAGATGTTTAGCATTCTAGTGTATGATTTGTAGACAAATTATGAATAATAAATAATCATTTAGTAAAATACCAACTATTTAGTGTGCCTCCTGTTGTTAGGAGTATGAAGCAGGGCTCTATATATAGCACTTATATAAATGAGAGATTGTCTGACAGATTTGGCTGACTCTAAACACTCCTCAAGCTTTAAGATAATGAGGGTTGAGTGAGAGACACCGGTCAGGTCTCCTTTCATCTGAAAAGTCTGTATCTACCTTTTGGAGCTTGAGGGCTACACGGTGTGACTCCATAAACTGGGGGTTACGTGACAACAGATTAATCCTAGAATGGAATATGTTCATGCCTATCCTGTGGCAGGCGAGGCCCGTGCAAGTAAGAGCAGTGGGACTGGGTGGGGAGGGGAGTCGACAGACAATGACGAGGGAAACTTAAATAAATAAAGAATAAAAACACTTACCTTGTGCTCGCCGCATCACCGACTCATCGTCATCTGTCAACTCCCAGTCACCCCACTCTTACCTGCATCGGCCGCGCCTGTCCTGTGGTGAGATGATGGCAGGTTCTCCCAAGTCTGCAGAGGGCAGTGGCTGGACTGCAAGCCTCCACCTGATAGGAATCCTCCCAGGAAAAGGTGATGGCATTGGGCATCAGTCTCTTAGGTGATGGAATTGGGGTCTACTCTCTTCTGCGCCTTGGACAGTGCTACACACTTTGCTTGTGCTCTTCTTGAAACTGGAAGGGTAGGGATAAAGCCTCATTGCATCAAGCAGCCACTTACAAACTCTTCCTTGTGTTTCTATGCCAATATGCCCTACACAGTGCAAGTTTCCAGTTTTCTCAGTGTCTCATTGTCCCCAATAGTGTCCTAGGGAAGCAAACAGCAGTCCAAAACAGGAATTATTGTGTATTGTGCATTGGATGAGAAATGTGTGGTAGCAGCAAAGGTGTGTCAGGGTGAAGTACAATACGGTGAACAGTAACACATCAATGTCCCACATGTCATATGTGGCCTCTTCAGCCAGTCCTGGACTTTGGCCAGCAGAACTGTGAAAGCATGGATTTTTTTAGCTTATTTTTGAAGGGGTAAAGCAATTAAAATAGAAAGTCCTAGAAAGACAGACCTGACTGAAAGTGTCACATGACTTGGCTCACGGATTATGGGGCATATTATCAAGGGTGGCGATAGGGAATTTTCGCCGCTTTAGCGTCCGTTTTCCGCCGCTAAGCGGCGATAATTCTATCGCCCTATTAGCAAGCTGTCGCTAACAGCAGTTAGCAACAGCTTTTAGGTGATAGCAGCCGTTTGGGGCCCGCTTTGCATGTTAGCGATATTTATCGCTAATGACATGCAAAGTGGGCGTACCCAAACTGTTAGCGACTGAAAGCAGTTGCTAACATCGCTATCGACTATTAGCAAGGCAGGCGTAGCGATGGAAATATTCGTGCTAAGCGCGAATATCTCCAAATACTAACACCTGCCCAGACCAGTTCTTAGCCATGTTATCCAATGGGAGGTGGATAACATGGCTAAGAGCATTTTGTCGCTAATGCGTGAATATCGCTGTATTCTCAGCGATATTCACGCATTTCACCGCTATCGCCGGCAAATTTATCGCTTTGGAGATAAACGTTGTTAATTGCACGTTATCTCAGCAATTAATTCCGAAGATGCTCAGGAAAAAAAAATTGACGCTAAGCCTATTTAGCGATAAATATTGCTACTTGTTAGTAATATGCCCCTATGTTCTCTTGGGCTGATGAATGGAAAATAAAATGCACCCATAATAATAATAATAATAATAATCTATTTTAGATAAACTGACATTGATTTAAAGTGTTATCTACTTTTTCGGTCTAATGCTTGTATAATAAAAATTGGCATCTTACACACTAAATTAATATATTTTCGTGCACTGGTCTATTCTCACAGAATTTCATGAGGTATTTATAAAACATGGTGAGAAGAGATGTAAGGAAGAATCCAGGCACCACATAGCTCTCACATATTGTCATTCATTTTCCCAGGCCTATTATGACTGAAATAGTTTGCTTGGTATGTTAATTAAGTTTATATAGTGCACACCACAAACCACAGTGTTTACTTTCCCTTGCAAAACATTGGCCAGAGGCCTTGATATGCATGTAGAGAGCACACGATAGCAGATGCCTGACCTCAAAATGAATACTATCAAGACATGACTTTATTTCTGCAATTTCAACCAAATTGGATTAGCGCATACTGCATGAGGAAATTGTTGCAGATGTAAAGTTCCATTGACAGTGGCAGCTCATCCCAGCGCAAAACAACTTACAACAGCATACATCGAAATGGAGTTAACAAAAAGTACCCACACCTAACCTGCTAGTTGCTAGTTCGCACATCTTTTTTTAGTTGTCAAAACTCTTTTTATTGAAAGTTTGCACAAAAATAGAGGTAATGTTACATACATTTGTTCCCACAAAATCTTCATTAGCTAATGAAAAAACAGATGCTCCATACGTGGGTCCCATCATCCTAAACATATTATCAGATCCATTTCATCTTTTCCACATAGTCGTATTGTCCGTTTTTAATTTTATAAAAACTTCTCCCCCCCCCCACCCCGTCTCAAATCCCTCCCCCTAACTATGGTGGTGCAGCAGTTATATCCACTTTAGCCTTTGGGTGTATTGTGTGTCGCGGGAAGTGAGTCGTAGGTCCCACCACCTGACACGGTTGTTGTATTGAGTAGGCTATCTTTGCCTCGTTTAGGGGACCTAAAGGTGAGTCCCACTGAAGGTAGAACTGGAAGAGGTGCATTGCTCTTGTCGTGGGAGGGCATACCGCCAGCGGAAGGCCCTTTGTAAGATTTGACACCAGTGGGCCCCATTTATATTCGAAATAGTTATACTCTTCTGTAAAAATATCTGCTAGCCTTTCCATGGCGAGTATATTCCATAGTCGAGAGTGCCAGTTTGTCAACACTGGGGCCCCTTTCTTCTTCCAGGCAGCTGCGATTGCCGTTTATGCGGCCCCCAAGTATGCCCACATAATCGCCCTGTTTGCCTTTGTCTGGTATTCCAACATTGGAGCTTATCTTTTTTTTAGAGCCCCTCAAAGGAAAGGAAAAGTTATCTATCTGAGAATGCATCTTTCACAGTGCACAGCAGCGCTTGACATTAACTTGCATACGGTATCTATTTGGGGATAGATTATATTTGAAAATGAAATAAGCAGTTTATATGAAGGAATATATTTTGGCCTGCTTGTTCTGCTGCTGCCAGGAGAGTTTAGGGAAAGAAACATCAATATGGGCTGGTCAGGTCATACCTGTCTCTACCATAGTTCTAGCTTGGGTTTAGTGAACAAATACTCTACAGTGGTACTAGACTTTATTTTTAAGGGGCGAGGAAATAACGTTTGAATTGAGTACATTTCAGGGTCTGGCCCACTGTATACAATGTCACCTCCAGGTAAAATCTGGTAGTGAGGGACAGTTAAAAAAATAATAATGACCCGCAAACCATGGGAGACACCTCCTTTGATGTGGGGGGCATTCGTTTGTTTTTTTCCAAAAAACAAACTCCTGCTTTGGGAGTTTGTTTTTGGAAAAAGTAAAACATTGTAAAAGATCGACGGGCAGCCGTGATGTTTGCTGTAGCCAGTCGTGAAACTTTTGCAACATTGCAGGAAAGAGGAGTATTATGTGGTGATGCTGGTTACGCTTCACCATGCAATACTCTTACAATACTCCAAAGGTAGTTCTTGGATTCACAATAAAAAATCCTTAGCTCAGTTCTGGTAGTGTGGCAAAGAGCAGTCAGGCTTTACTATATTTAGGGGTGTGGGTGCAAGTGGCCAATGGGCTACTTGACCCAGTAACCAATCATTCCCTGAGGTTACCACATCCGAGGGTGTAGGTCACCTTTACTACCCAGAACCCACTATTCTACCACTTTCAAAAATGGCAGAAGTCTTCCTTAGCTGTACAGACCAGGCAGCACGTACAGACCAGGCAGCCCACCCCAGATGTATGACTAGCCTTCTGGGGGTGTACACCTCCTGAATACCTCATTTTATAGCCTGCCCGGTTACAAAGGTGCCTGGCGTTGGAGGTAGGGCTGTTTCCTCCTCTGCGAGGCAGCCTGCATGCATATCAGAGGCAGTGAATGCTTTGAAGCTCACCGTCTTGATGTTTCACTTCACTAGCCATCCTGTTCAGGGAGGAGGTGTCACCTCCTTCCTGGCCAGGTCTTTGTTTAAGACTCTTGAAAGTGTTCACACTGTCTGGCAGGAGGGCAGATTCCTGTCTTGGCAACAGCAAGCGTGGGCTACTTTCCAGAGCACAGGAAATGCTGGAGCAACCAGGTGGGCAACCTCTGAGGTGGCCACCTGGGTGCCTGCCACATCAACCTCAACACGGCAATCATGTCAGGGGCGAGGGAGCATATTGTTTGATACCAAACATGACCATATTCAGCAGTACTATAACGGAGCTGGCAACCTCAAGTATACCCGGGTGCCAGCCCATGTTATCCTATTGACCGCTGAACACTTATAGTAGTCCTCAATGAAAAGGGCTAGTAGAGGGCATATACACTTTCATTTACATGTCTACACCTTTATTATAATGTGCCCTGCTTCTTGGTCTTAGGAAGGCTACCTTAGGAGTGACTGAAATATATGAAAGATAGTGCTTTTACCTTGCCACACATGGTGAGGGCAAAGTCAAGTTAGAGCAGTTTGCACTGTTCCTGCAGTCTGCAATGGCAGACCTGCTGTCATCTGTTTACTTGGGTCACTCAGGGTGGCCCAACTAGTGCTTCCGGCCCTGGTGACCCCTCTAGCACCAATGTCCTGTGTCCCCTTGGTACCACTTTACTAGGGACTTATATAAGGGGGTTCCAGTCCATGCCTATTGGGAGTACTAATTTGCTAGATCGTGTCTCAGGGAAAGAGCACTCACACTGGGGCCTGGCTAACGGGCTTCAGTGCACTGTCAGAGTAGCAAACCAGCATCTAGGAGTACAAATGAGGGCAAAAAGTGGGGGGATTTGCAAAAAAAGGCCTGTTTTCTTACACAACCCTGCCCCCAGCCAACACGTTCAGGAGACTCAGCTCAACACTGAGTGCATTTTCCTGACTTGTCAGCAGTGAAGAATGTAAATAAAACTGGCTGCGGTATTGCAGAGCCTTCTTTGCCTCACATCCTTCTGTAATGGTAACTCCCACTGGGCATTTGACCCATGTCAACAGTCACAGGACCCAATTTAAACTGGACCTTAACTACAGCTGTGTCTTTAACTCCCTCCCCTTTTACTTTGGGTAGTGCGGTGCCTACCTCTTCTAACTCTATATTAGCTAGGGTAACACCTAGCTTACCCACAGAGGTTGCCGAACACTTGAGCAACCCCACCATGACCAGCAGGGCCACGGGGCCTAATTTACGTTTGGTCATGGGGTCTGTCTCTCATACCAAGTACAGTGCTGCCATGAGGGCCAGCACCCAGGAGGGATTCCTGATAGCTGTCAGAATTCAGAACCACATCCTGAGATTTCCACTGACAGGTGGATAAGCTACCTTAGGTCCAACTGTGGGTTCTTGAATCCTAAAATCACTTGAGGAAGTGTAGAGGCAATGATAGAATCACCCTACAGAACGTTATAAGCAAACAAGTGGATTCTATCAATGTGAATGCATGAATAATTTTTAGTGTTTTTTTAAATATATAAATAGGTGTAGACTATCTATCTATACAGTGGGAAAAAGTGCCTCTCTGCAAATGGCAGAAAGAGGGCACTATGTGTTGTTAAAATACCCCTCACACACTATGAATCCCATAGTGTCATTCTCCCATCATTGGGGTCTTCCCGTCCCTCTACGGGGCGGGGCGTGCTACAACCTACGTGATATGCGGGAGCACTTAGTTATTTGACGATAGGCTATGTGATTGGTGCAGACAGTGGTGAGTGATAGGGAGTGTAGGGACCTATATAAGTGAGTGTTAGTGCAAAAAAGGGTTTTAAAAAATTCCCTGGCTAGTCGAAAAAATTAATTTAATGGATTCGCAGGCTGGGAATGTTAAAAAGGGGTTAGTAAGTAGAACAAAACGTGTAGTCTACTTATGTCGACATGACATGTTTCGTAGGCAGTTCCCTCCTGCCTACTCATCAGGACTTCTGTTTTTCCCTACAGAAAAGTACTCAGTTTTTGACTAAATGTAGTGAGCCTATTGTCCTAGGACCCGGCAGCAAAAATCGGCTGTCTGGTCTTGCTTCTGGGCCCTTTTTTGCACTAACACTCACTTATATAGGTCCCTACACTCCCTATCACTCACCACTGTCTGCACCAATCACATAGGCTATCGTCAAATAACTAAGTGCTCCCGCATATCACGTAGGTTGTAGCACGCCCCGCCCCGTAGAGGGACGGGAAGACCCCAATGATGGGAGAATGATACTATGGGATTCATAGTGTGTGAGGGGTATTTTAACAACACATAGTGTCCTCTTTCTGCCATTTGCAGAGAGGCACTTTTTCTGACTGTATAGATAGATAGTCTACACCTATTTATATATAAAAAAAACACTAAAAATTATTCATGCATTCACATTGATAGGTTCTTGAATCCTCCCTAGCTATTCAGAGAGGGGGCTACCACCTCCTGACTTTTCAGGACTTCTTAGGGGTCAGGAGAAGCTTCACCAGTGCCAACTTTGTGGTTGTTCCTTGGGGTAGACTGCCCTGGCTTACTGGATCTCTAGTTAAGTGTGACTTTCCTTTTATTACTATTTTTCCCTTTCTGGTAGGGTCTAAATCTCCTAACTTTGGGTTGGGTGGTGCCCTGGGCAACCGCCCCTTCTGGGATCAGACCAACCTCTGAACGGTCATTGCCTAAGATAACATCCAGGGGAAGGTCAGGTCTGACTATCATCCTATGCCAGTTACAGGTATCCCTTTAAAAAAAAAAAATGTTTATTAGCAACACAAGAAATAAAGACAGATTACAGTTTTAGCACAACAAGACATACGTACCAATATAGGAGAAATAAACAGTATAGCAGAAATGGTAATAATTTTATGACTAATCAATATTCAACAAATTGTAACATAACATAGAACAAAATAGAAGAAGAAAAAGAGACCATGAAACATTGCGGGATCATGTCTGATAATCAATTGGAGGGTATTTTCCCAATTATACAATATTAGTATGATAACTCAGCCAGTATTTATATAAAAGTACCCCAGATTTGATCACATTTCATTAAAGATCGGATATCTCTTGGCTTTGCCATAGCATACTCCATAGAGTAAATATCATTGACCAATGACCACCATTCCATAATGTGGGGGGGCTTCGGGGAAATCCCGGTTCGGGCAATGATTAATTTAGCAGATGACAATAGAATAGTTACCAAAGCTTGTTGTGGTATAGTGACGGAATGGATATCTAATAATACTGTTAATGCAGAAAGTAGGGGCGGTTTAATCAATTCTAATTTTAATATCTTGTCCAAGACTGACCAAACCTCAGTCAGGGCCGGGCAAGAGAACAACATATGCTCCAAATTTGCTGCAACTAGATTGCATTTAGGGCATTTGGTGCGATCGCTAAAAGAAGCATTTTTGGACCATTTACAGATCCTTTCAGGTGTATGATATAACATTATAACATACATGTTGTTCTAAATTGCTGCAGTCTTAGACTTGATGATTGGACAGCATTATTGATACTACACAGGGAAGCAGCAATCTTGTTCGGAGTTACGTTAGTTCCCAGCTTCATACTCCATTTCTCCGCCAATTTGGGACAATCACTGATTCTATAGGTATTAAAACATTTATAGGCTTCACTGATTAAGGATTTGTTCCTAACTGAGTAAAGGTAATTCCATATATCAGAATCTAGAAGTTCTCGTATTTTCATCGTGCGTACCAAAAAATCATGTATTTGCATATATTTGAATCTCGTTGAGTCTATCAAATTGCATAGATTTTTGAGTATCTCGAAATCCAAGAAACCATGGATTCCATATAGATCCCCTAAGGTTTCAATGCCATACGAAGCCCATATATTTGCTATGCCATCATTAAAAATCCCAGGGAGCCCCGGATTACCCCATAGCATCAATTTAGGATCAAAGAAAGAAGTTTTACAGAATGCCAAAATATTAAACCAAATATTAACTGTATCCCTAGTGGTCTTAAATTTCTCCCTTCTATGAAAATTGGGGTCATTGATTCTTAACAGATACATATTTGCCTCAGAGTTTAACATAAATATGTGAAAATAAAATTGATTTTCCATATTAAGTAAGCTGCGTAGGCGGCCGAGATAAGTTGACCAAAATATAACTTAAAATCAGGAAAATTGAGCCCTCCATTATCTAGAGAACCCTTGAGTAATACGATAGACCTACGAGCTTTACGGTAGCCCCAAATAAAGCTACTTAGTATCCCATCAAGTTTTTTTAAAAAAAGGTTGTTAAGTAATAACGGAATAGACCAAAATAAATAATTAAATTTGGGCAGTACCTTCATTTTAAACAAATTGATCCTACCAATGATGTTTAAGGGGAGCTTATGCCATATTTTTAGTAACTGAGCAGTGGATTTTAATAAAGTATCATAGTTAATTGTAATCACCTCATTAATTTTTGAAGGGATTTTAACACCCAAATAAGTAGGGGTTTTACAAATTTCAGTTATCGGTACCGCAGATTTATAGTTCATAGTTCATAACTATTTGTGTCTTATTTATGTTTAATTTATATCCAGACACTGAGCCAAATCTGCTTGCCTCAATAGTTACAGGTATCCCATCT
This sequence comes from Lissotriton vulgaris, assembly GCF_964263255.1. NCBI lineage: Eukaryota > Metazoa > Chordata > Amphibia > Caudata > Salamandridae > Lissotriton > Lissotriton vulgaris. The sequence goes on from NC_141700.1 coordinate 366,236,101, forward strand.
TTCATGGGGCACTAAGGCTACAGGTCTGCTTGAGACCGCCCATGTTATGCCCCTAGTGCCTCATGTTCTCGCCGGGGTCATTGTGGCTTCCCACGGCGGCCCGCTGTGATTGTGAGAGCATTGCCGGTACGTCCAATTGCGCTCTCCTTTATACTGCGGCAGACCGTGGCTCTACCTAGGCTGATTCTCTCCCTGCATTTATGTTGCAAATCAGTTTGACGGCCTGCAATGCACAAATCATGTTGTGGTTCCAGTTCTGGGACTGCAATCTTTTGTTTCCTAAACAATAATACCCTTACTTGGGGGCCATTTTTCCTGCTTGTCTTCTTCCCATAATTCCTCAGTCCTGCTCAGAGAGAGCTTTGGGAAGGGTGTTTGTTGCACCATTCCAGGATGGCGACCTTACAATCTTTTTCACCACTTGGGAACCATCTCAGCGAAACAAAGTTGGTAGGAGAAGTTCTGACCGTGACAGATTGCAACGCACACAACCAACTTCTGATCTTGACACCATGGAGGTTCCTCAACCATTGCCTCTAGAGAGATCGGCGGAAGCAGCACAAGCCTTGATGCAAACTATGGAACAACAAGCACAGGATTTGCAACAACTGAGGGATGAAAACAGTTTCAGCTGCCATTCCCTGCTATTCGAGTGACCCAAACAAACTGAACGCATTCTTGCATTCTTTTAAAAAAAAACTTTTTATTGATGCAAGTGCAGGACAACAATACAATCAAATAAGAAAGCATCATGTAAGGGTTCAGTGCAGAGTGGCAAAATACGTATCAATACAAGTACATAAAGGTCAGTCTTCAGCAATACAGTGCCAGTGGCATAGAGCAATAAACCTTTATCAAGGAGACGACATATTCAATACAGTTTCTTCCAGGGGTGCATATGGAGAAGAAAAGGCTTGTAGGCTTGGTGATGCGGGAGGGGGAAGCCTGGGGAAATGCCAGCAGGGGACCGCTAATGGTCAGCACCGGCGGCCGCCGGGGGCCCAAGGCCGGCGGGGAGCGCAGGAGAGGCAGCCGCAGGATCAGAGGAGGAATAGGGCAGAAACTGGAGCCCACATGGCTCTCAATAGGACAGGATGAGAGTGGACCTAGGTGAAAAGCCATGACCAGTGACACCTACACATCGACCAAAGTGGCGGCAACCGTGGGCGCAGGGGCAGCAGGAGGGACAGGGGATGCAGGCTCACTAGGGGAGGAGCGGGATTGGAGGTAAGCGACCAGGGGACCCCAGATATCGACCGGCCGCGACCTAGCCGGTATCAGATCCCAAAATTCCGATAGCAATGTTTGGCAGCGGGACGCATCCTCCAGCCAGGCAGACACCAAGGGGCCAGGCCGGCTGCCCCAACACATGGCCACCCGGGTCTAGCCAGCACCAGGAGCATCGAAATCAGCTGGCGCTACGCATCTGGACAGGGCTTGACAAAACCGAGAAGACAGAGAAGGGGGTCCGGAGATATGGCAGCGCCAGCAATATCGGAGATCGCGGAACAGACCTCCAGCCAGAACACCTGCACCCGGGGGCAAAGCCATGCCAAGTGAACGAAATCCGCGGAAGGGGCGGAACACCGAACGCAGGAATCATCAGGTATGAGCCCTAAGCGGTGAAGATGTCGTGGAGCGCGATAGAACCTGTGAAAAAACTTGAAATGGATCAATCGGAGCTGGTAATTTGGGGAACGTTTAGTAGTTTGATTACAACAGTAGAGCCAATCGGCATCCAAAATATCCAGACCCAGGTTGGCACTGCACGCCTCGCGTGCCCGCGTCGTGGAGGCTAGGGAGGACAACAGGGCAGAGGCATACAATCCGGTAACGAGCTTACGCGGAGAAGTGGAAGTGTATAACAAATCCAGAGCTGAAAAAGTGGGCGGAGGCTGTGGAAAGGACGGGTGCAATTTCCGGCAGGTGGCGCGCAGCTGGTAATACAGAAATGTGCCCATCAAGGATGGCGATTCCGGGAGTGGATAGAAAGAATCATCGGGGTATAGATCAGCCACAGTCTTGAGGCCCCCCGATGCTGCATGCCGAGACATACAGGATGACTGGAGCTGGGGAAAGTCCGGGTGGTTAGTAATGGGCATAGTGCCCGATGACAGAAGAGTGAGTCCAGCCAGTCTACGCAGATAGCACCACGCCCATCGCAGGATCTCCACTGTGTTAACCTCCGAGCGAGGACGCACGGCAGGGGTGAACAATGCAGTAGTGAAGGGTCAGGAGGTGGTGACATCAGACTCCACTGTGACGTGAGGCTGGTAGGGGGGTGGGATGCAGCCAGAAATGCAGGAAGCTGGCCTGAGCGCAGTGGGCGTACAGTCAGAGATCAGGTGCACCAAGACCACCAGTGGTCATCGGCAGGGTCAGGATTTCATAAGCGACCCTGGGCTGTCGCCCCGCCCATATTAAGGACACCATAAGAGAGCGCAACCTGCGGAAAAAATAAACAGTCAGGGGGGTGGGTATGTTAGAGAAACGATAAAGGAATTTGGGGAGGACCACCATCTTTGCGACGGCGATGCGGCCAGCGAGAGAGTGGGGCAGCCGAGTCCACTGGGGAATATTAGACTCCAGCCAGTCCACAGCACGGCCAAAATTGGACCTCCAGAGGTCATCCGGGTCCCTGCTCAACAAGATGCCGAGATAGCGGGTGGTACCAGTAGCCCACTCAAAGGGGTAGTCAGGCACAAACAGAAGAGTGGCATCCGTTTGGGGGAAAAGTACAGATTTATTCCAATTAATCTGGACCCCCGAAAGCCCTCCGAACCAAATAACTTCACGTACCAGGGGGCTGAGATTTTCCTGGGGATGACGAATGTAGAGGGTGACATCATCCGCATACATGGAGACCAAGAGGGAGCGGGACGAGAAACCGATGCCCCTCTGGGTGTGGTGCTGTCGAAGGCAGGCGGCCAGTGGCTCCATAGCGATGGCAAAAAGCATGGAGGACAGAGGGAAGCTCTGCCACGCAAAGTGGGGATAGGGTCAGTGATTTGGCCATTAATGAGTCAGTGTAAAGCAGTTTAATTTTCCTCAAACAGTGGGTGCTAAATCCCATACGTGAGAGGACATAAAAGAGGAAAGGCCACTCCAGCGTGTCAAACGCTTTGGTGGCATCGAGCAGCGCGGCCACAGCCGGAAGGTCGGGGTTAATTTGATGCAGAACCGAAAAGATGGTACGAAGATTATGGGGAGGTTGCCCTGCCTGGGATGAAGCCAGATTGGTCGGGGAGGGCGATGGTTGGCATTAAAAGAAGCAGACAGGAGGCGATGAGTTTAGTGAAAATTTTAACGTCTATATTAATGAGGGAGAGGGGGCGGTAGGAATCACACCCGTCTGCAGGTTTGTCCGGTTTGAGGAGCAATGTTAGCGAAGCCTCACTGAGCGACTGTGGGAACGTGCCAGTATCGAAGGACTTGTTATACATGGCAGCAAGATGTGGAACCAGAATGGGGGCGAACTGCTTATAGAAGGCAGCTGTAAGGCCGTCCAGGCCGGGCGCCTTGTCACACGGCAGCCTATTGATCGCCTCCAGTATTTCCTCTTTTGAAAAAGGTTCATCAAGAAATTTGCGGTGGTAGTCCGCCAGCCAGACCAAAGCAAATGGACTCAAAGTATTGATAAAAGTCCCCCGACGGGGGGGGGTTGCCGGATGAATATAGCTGGGAATAAAAGGCAAGGAAACAGGACTTTATCTTTTCGGAAGAGGTGGTGCGATCCGGTCCACCGTCAACGAGGGCAGTGATGTAAGAAGAGGCACGCGGTGGGTGCAGCAAGTTGGCGAGTGTGCGTCCCGGGCATCCCCCTCCCTGAAGCGGCTAGCACGACCCTCCCTACCCAGAAAGGATCTCTCGCGGCCAGCCTCCTCGGAGAATTCAGAGTGCTTTTGATGCAGAAGCGCCAACGCGTCGGGGCCAGCGCCGTTCGCAATGGAGGTGTCAAGGATCTCCCATTCAAGCCTGGTAAGTGTGGAACGAATGGCTCGGAGGACACCGGCCTGCTTGGATATGCACTCACCCTGAATGAATACCTTGAATCTCTCCCATAGTGTGGAGGCAGAATCCACAGAGCCAACATTAAGCTCAAAATAATTAACTATGGTGGTTTGAATCTCGTCACAAAAGACAGTATCCCGGAGGGCGTTGGAAGGAAGGTGCCAGGTGAATGCGCAGCGCTGGGAGTCCGGAGGGTGCAGAAGTAGGCGGACTGGAGCGTGGTCGGAAAGTGTGCGCGCCATGTGAGTGGCGTCCATGGTCCAAGAGAGGACATCCGGCGAAACCAGCCAGAGGTCAATGCGCGACCAACAGCCCCTAGCACCCGAGATGCACGTGCCCTCCCGGGCATCGGGCCGGAGGTGATGCCAAACATCGACTAGCAAGTTGTCCGACAAGATGGAAGACAAAGTAGCAGCCGGGCGCGGGCGGCCGCGTGCGGGTGAGACCGGTAAGAGCCCAACCTGTCCAAATCTGCGGATAGACTGACGTTGAAATCGCCACCCCATATTACCGCTGCGGGGCCACAGGAGGAGATCAGATGCCAAACAGTATCGAAGAACTTAGGGTTGTCTGTGTTGGGGCCATACACCGAAGCAAGGGTGAGCGAGCAGCATCTCGTGGAGAATCACATACCGACGTCCGGGTCGACTATGACACGAGTGGTCTGCCAGGGGAGAATGTGGCGCAGCAGGATGGAGACACCCCTAGCATAGGAAGAGTACGTGGAGGAGTGGGACTTCCCCCAGTATCTTGCGCCGAGCCTGGAGGTCGAATCAGGGAGTAGGTGAGTCTCCTGTAGGAGGCAAATGTCGACATTGTGGCGCTGCAGGTGGGCATGTGTCAGACGGGCCTTGCGATGGTCATTTAGGCCGCGGACATTCCAGGACCAACAAATTAAATCAGCCATAGGACAGGAGATGTTGGACAATCAGACCCAAGGCGTGGGACGGGAGGCCAAGCAGCATGCAGGCCAGTGGAGCCATGTTGGGGAGGAAGGGCCTGCAGAAGAGCACAGACGCTGCAGGAGCAAAGAAGGAGAGGGGGCCATCGCAGGAGGAACGCCAGCTCCGTAGGGAAGGAGGAGGAGAGCCAATAAGGCCGGAAGGAGACCAGCACCTCAGAGACAACACGTGGGAGCGAATAGGCTGCAAAGGTGATGGACCAAAGGCATAACAAATTACACAGTGTCGCATATTAGATGCCAAAAACAAGGACCATAAAGATTGGGCCCTATCTGCATTAGAACCTGAGTTGGTAAAAAGAAGCAGTAAATCGACAACAAAGAAAACAAACCACCATTCCCTGGAGGAAATCCCCCCCCACTCACCCCCCAAAATCCCCCTGTCAAGTCGCACACAGAACAAAAAAAGCTGAACAACCCTCAGTTCCCCCCGTCCCCACCCACCACCGCCTCCCAATCAGGCAGGGAATGCCCCCTCCCCCCCCCAAAAGGAGCCAGAGCTAGAACCCAGAAAAAAACCCTCAGACCACCCTCCACCCACACCAACCCCCGATCAGGCTGAGCATACCACCCACCCCACCTCGGGACCCACAACCAGGAGGGGAAGACAAGAGAGTGGAACTGGGAATCATCCTGTGGGGGCATGGCAGGACCCAGCATACACCCTTGCAGGGAAGCAGGGTGGCCAAGCCAGTAAGTAACATACATCAATAAAGGAGAACCATTCTTAGTCAGACAGTAAGGGTAGCACTACTCATTCAATATCGCTGAGGTGCCCGGACCCATCAGGCTGAGACGAAGGGGTGGCAGAGCGGGACTCCTTGTCCAGTTTTTTGGCAAACACCATGGACTCCCTAGGATCCTGAAATACCAGTGTCTTAGCCCCCTGACAAACTCGTAGCTTAGCCGGGTAGGCCAAAGAATATGAGACTTCATGTTTGAGGAGAATCCGTTTAGCACGGAGGAATTCTCTCCGGGCGGCCTGCACTGCGAGGATGTAGTCTGGATAGAAGGAGAGGTTGTTGCCCTGATGGTTAATGGTCCCCCTCTCACGGGCCGCCCAGAGGATGGTGTCACGGTCTCGATAGTTTAAGATCTTCGCAATGATCAGACGTGGGGGAAGGGCAGGGCGAGGACGAGACCCCTGCGAACGATGAGCCCTTTCGACGATGAAGACGGTGGACAGGATCTCGCCAAACAGTTCCTTGAGAAGTTCCTCCACAAAGTCCTCCATTTTTGTAATGCTCGAGGACTCCGGTAGGCTCGTGATGCGCAAATTGCACCTCCGAGAACGGGCCTCTAAGTCCTCATTCTTTTCTCGGACGACCGCAAGAAGCTTGTCCATCTGCAGCAGCTTCTGTCGGTCCTGGGTGGCTGAGTCTTCGGCATCGGAAACTCGGGACTTGACGTGCAGCAGGCGGTTGTCATGGGAATCCACCCGGGACTTCACATGATCGAGGCGGGCTGAAAGTTGATCTAGCTGAGCAGCAATTCCCGTAACCGTGGACTTAACTTCCAGCATTATGGCTTTGAGGTCGTCATCACTGGAAGGCAAGGTCTCCGTGGCCCCCGCAGCGGAGTCCGCACCCTCGGCACCCGCAACGTCCTGCCGAGAAGATCGGCGCAGATCAAAGGTGATCTTGGGTTGTTTTAGGTCGTTCTTCCCCATTGTGTCAAGCAGAGATGAGTCGACAGCAGGCCAAAGGCCACCAAGGACGACAAAAGCAGGGCCGCCCCAGACCCATACAGCCAGGCGAGAAGGAACAGACCCCGACCGCCGGCCCAAGGAGACAGCAGAGGCAGATCAGGCACGACAGCCAGTGGACACCAACCACCGCGCAGGCCTCATGCACCTCAGGGTGGAAGCGCACTGCATGCCAGCCAAGGGGTCCAAAGAGCGTCAGAGTGTAGGGCAGGTGCTCAGCATCCCAACAGGAGTTAAGCCCCACTTGGACCTGGGGCGATGGCGGTGGATGACGCGATAGTTGGAAGAGATGGACACTCTGGGTACCCAGCAGACAGCGCAATGAAGGCACCACGTAGAATCCTACAGGTCAGTAAGGACCACAGGCCCGGCGCCCTGGAGGCGTCCTCCACCGAGCAATGTGGGGGGGGGAGCAGATTACCCCCCGGCCCAGCAGGCCTAGCAGCATCGGTCGAGGCCCCCCCACAGGCAGCCAGAGTCACAGGTGATGAGCAGGACGGCTGGCAGCAGAGCAGGGGCAGGTAGCGCCACAGGTAGGAGGCCAGGGGAGTGGTATAACGCCGCAGGAGCAGGTAGCGACCGACAGGGGACCGGCGGTGTGGTCAGCGAGGAGGATAATCGGCACACACCGATGGAAATCGTATCTGCTGGCCTTCAGAGGAGGGAGGGCCCATGCAGCGACCCACAGTGGGTGTACAGGCCCCAGCCAGCAGCAGTATAGTAGCAGAGGCCCAGCGGGAAACACTCAGAGGTTGCTGGAGGCGGAGAGCAGCAGCAGGGCCACCCCCGCCACAGGTCCGAAAATCTAGGCCGGGGCTTCACTGGATCTCCCAGCAGGCCCAGGCCGGGAGCAGGCGTCGCGGGGGCAAAGGAGCGGCGGACAGCAGGGCATCCCCCGCATCAGTTGGTAGCAGTCATGGGAGTGAGCGCGCCCCCAAAGGGGGTCGCTAGCTGAGGATGGCGAGGGGGGCCGCTGCTCCCACAGTACCGGTCGGGCGGCGCGGCACGCACCAGAGTCTGGAGGGGCCATGACCAGGCTGCAGCGTCCGCGAACCGGCCAGCACAGCAGGCGGCGCCCGACCCCGCCTGCAGTCCCCGCAAAGGCAGCGCCACTCACCCTTTCCAGCAGCATCGGCAGGTCAGCGAGCACCCGTGGCCTACGGGCCGCACTGGGGTAGGCCTCCGGCCCAAGTCCACAGCGCCAGTCACGAGGCGCGGAGCTCTGCCGGCGAGGCTCACAGCGGGGTCAAAGACGGATCGGTAGACGCCGCGGGAGCTCCGGGATCAGGAAAACACCAGGTAGTGTCGTTCCGACAGTGATGTCTGTCGGATTATAACGGATGATTAAGCTTGGCCGGCAGAGCCCACTTACAGTGCGCCATCTTGCAGCCGGCCAAGCCACCCCCCCCCCCCCCCCCCCCCCCAGGCACTCTTGCATTCTTTGACCATTTTCTTTGCGTTTTGTCCAACCCAGCTGTTAGTAGATAGAAACAAGGTGGATATCTGATCAATGCCTTATCGGGTCCAACATTGGCTGGGCGACTCCTTTAGTAGCCACAGAAGATCCACGTTTATCTAATTATACTACCGTTGTCTCTGCTTCCAAACAGATGTTTGAGAGACTTGGTGTGGAATCCTCAGGAGACGAAGCTCTGTGTGACATCCAGCAAGGAAATCAAGATGTTCTACAATATATATCTGGCTTACGACAATTAGCCACAGAAACCCCTTGGGTGGAACTCACCTTAGTTACCCTCTTTTGCCGAGGTCTTTGTGAAGAACTCAAAGACTAACTGGTACATCCACCTCGCGCTGACACCATGGCGGGTCTAATGGACTTGGCCTTAACTCTTGAACACTGTCTCAACGAAAGCCGGTTGGAAAAGTGAAAGGCTCATCTCCAGCAGTATACAGGAATTGCACATTCTGTTTCTCCCAAACTGATGCATCTTTACCTGACTCCTCTCCCTCTATGGAAGAAGAATCTGTGCAGATAGGGGTCACTTGAAGGCCCTTGTTGGAAGCCAAATGTGCTCACATTAGGAAACAAGGACTGAGTCTATATTGTGGTTCCTCCAGCCATCTGATTCATAGCTGCCCTATTCGTCCACCAAGGCTATCGAGATACACCGGATCCTGCCCTCTGTAGGAATGGAGAGGGCGGGATGGTCTGGTTTACCTCCAATCTGCTCTTCAAAAGTACTGTGGGTGGAACCCCCTAGTCTCCGTTCCCATCAAAGAAATTACACCATCATTACAGCTGACACCATCATTATGTCTGACCTTTGGAAGACATGAGGAATACTGGTCCTTTGATTACATAGCTTCTCCTAATAATGTAATGATATTGGGGATTCCTTTGCTGATTAGGTATAATCCTTACATCAGTTAGGAAACCAGGACGATTTCCTTATCCTCACCTTTTTGCCAACAATACTGTTAACCAACTGAGGAATATTGGTCACCTAAGGAGATGCCTACAGTGAAGGAACATGAGTGTGTGTCTATAAACACTGTACAAGGAGTTCCTGATCATTATCAAGGGTATGCCGATGTGTACCAGAAACCGAAAACTTTGACACTATCTCCTCATAGAGAGTTGGACTCTGCCATTCCTCTGAAGCCTGGAGTCATGGTACCTTTCAGAAGAGTATACTCTCTCACCATACCAGAAAAAGAGACACTGAAGCAGTATCTTGAAGAAAATCTACAAAGCGGCCTAATTACGTGATTATCAATGTCTGCCAGGGAACCACCTTTAATCACAGACATCTTGGAATACGTGAGTGGGGCACACCTATTCACCAAACTAGACCCCTGGAGAACATATCCTCTCCTTCAAGTCAAAGAAGGAGATGAGTGGAAGACCACTGTTCAAACCCCCTTGGGTCATTTTGAATATTGGGTCATGCCTTTTGGGCTGACGAATGCCCACTCCATCTTTCAGAGATTCATGGACAGTGTATTCACAAATCTTTTAAATCAAACTGTTGTAAAATACCTAGACAATATTCTTGTTTATTCTACCAACCTGGATCATCATCACGCACACGTCATCCAAGTTCAAGAAAGACTACGTCAAAATAATCTGTTCTGCAAACCAGAGAAATGTGAATTTGATCAACTCGAAGTAGAATATTTTGGTTATAGAATCAACAAGAAAGGAATTTCCATGGATCCACAGAAACCACAGGCTATACTGGATTGGTTGTCTCCATTAACCATCAAAGAAACCCAACGTTTTCTGGAGTTACCACATTTTTATCGTCAACCCATTGTTAATTTTGCCCATCAAACAAGCCATATTTCTCAAACCCTAAAAAAGGAGAATCTTCGAAAAGGATTTAAATGGACTGAAGCAGCGGAAAAGGCTTTTCAGACCATAAAAAAGGCTTTCGCTACGGCCCCATTCCTTTTATCTAGCCTTCTAGTGCTTTGACTGAAGAGTCCACAAAGTCCACCCATGTTATGCTAAATGGTTTCTCAAGCACTTGAATACCCAGGGGTGTCTTGGTGATTGCTTTAATAGCAGTACAGCTGAACCTTAGAATTGAAGAAGACCCTAGACAGTGTTAAACAGCCAAGTTTTCAAGGTTTTCTAAAGGCTAGTAGACTGGTTGAAGCTTTGATATGCATTTGATTCATGTCTGGTTTTGACATTTATGGGTGTCCCTAACCTTTAATCCGTACTCTTCTGTGGTGACTACAACCCCTTTCATGAGTGTCTCCTTCATATTCGCCACTTCCTCATTAAGGGTCAGGAGCCTATATCTGCCCTAAACTGAGAATAACTCCCACAATAGAGAGCCACAGTGCTGGTACGCTATCCTCCTCATTTTACAGTCCCTCTCAAAGGCTGAAAACCGTTTGTCGATGTCATCACCATCACTAAACTTTAAAACAATCCCTTTGGGGATCTTAGGGTAAAAGGTTTCCTCTTTTTGATGATTAAATGGCTGCCACCGTTATCTTTGGGCCTTAAGCCCGTCTTGACCCTCCTTTCTTCAAGGGCTAGTCTCCTTTCCTAGAGCTCAAGCTTTTTCTCCTCCAGGGAGAGTAGGTCAAACTCTTCCTCCAAGGGTCCTATCCCCTTTCCAGTAGGGGGGCTACTAGAGTGACCTCTGTCACTTCATACTGGTGAAGTCTGGAAAGGGTGGAGATGTTAGGTCTTCACTTCCTTCCACATCATTGTCAGTTTGGGCTCGGGCATCATTCTCACTCTCTCCAGGGTCAACTTCTGAAGAATGGCCCTCCCTCTCTAGCTTCTCCTGTTCAAAGGCATGGAAAGCTCTTTTGAGTTCCTCCTTTTTAGTAGTTGACCTAAAAACAATACCTATAATCTGGCACAGAACTCTTAGATCATTGATCTTCAGAGCTGGAATGAATGCCAAGCCCAGATTCTGTGCAGCCTCCATTGTGGCTAACCATTTTAACTGAAAGTTGGAATCTTTTTAAAACTTAAAAAAAATTAACACTTTTATCCTAACTTTCTAATGTTAACTTTTTGAATGGGGATCTACACAGGGCCCTGAAATTCCAATCAAACAATGTATGAACATTTTTCAAAACAATAATTTTTGATTCCAAAAGTCAATAGTGGATTCCTTGTGCGAAATTCACTTATGACCAAGTGGTAGTGCAAAACACAAATTCAGGATGCCACCGCTTTAACTCAAATGTAGGAAGGTGGAGTATTATGTGGTGATGCTGATTAGACTTCACTAGTCGATACACTCACAATACTCCAAGTATGGTCCTATGATTCACAATAGTAAATACTTAGCTCAGTCCCAGTAGTGTGGCAAAGAATAGTCAGGCTTTACCAGAGGAACATATGTTAAGCATTTAAACATGGACGCTAAGTTATTGACACTACTCAAAGGAAATCTGACCCTAATTTGTAAACATAAAACAGATTTTATAAGAATTTAGACACCAAAACGAATGAGATTGGATAAATATAATCTGAGTTATGGATTTTAGAACAACTCCTAAAATAATGCACTTCATCTATTGATTTTAGAACAAATCATAAAATAGTGCACTTCAATGAAGAAACTTTACCATTGCAGTGAATGAGAAAAAGGTGATAGTGAGAATAGGTTACTTGCAAGTCAGGTTACGAGGAACCCACAGAGGGGTAAGGTGATGTGGGGTCCCATGACCAAGCCACAACAGTGAGTTTGATTTTATCTGGCCGGATAGGCCAGGGTGCAGAATTGTCCTAACTGCCCTTGGCGCTAAGCAGGAGCCACAGGAGGGCTGGATTTATGGTTTAGACAGTGCTGGGAGGAAAACAGATTCAAAAGCTCGACAATGGGGCCATAGCTGTGGCTGGTTAAAGGTGATGTGGGGTTCCCTCTTGATCCAGTGTCAAGTAAAGAGATTGGTAACCGGACTGATCACCAACACGCCTTGGTAGCGGTAAGGCCAGAGAAATGGCACTTTGATGTCTGGAGATCCGGGGGAGCACCGTAGCTGCTTGATAGTTGCAGAAGGTCAGGACTACATTTCCCACAAGACACTAGACCATCTACTTTTAGGCGATCCCTTGGAGGGCCGGACGGCCAGTGATTCTTTGGTTCCGGGATGTTATTTTTACCTTCTGTGTGCAGGGGACTAGTGCCTCTAGTCCAAGGAAGTAAGAAGCTGCATTTAGCTCACAAAGGGGTCCCTAAGTCTGGAGGAGCCGGTCTTTGGTCTAGGAATCGCAATTATACAGTTGCAGGAACATTGCCACCAGTGAAGAGTACCCCACCTTTGGTTTGACAGCTCCTGTTGTCACAGACTCAGTCTCTTCTTTTTCCTCATGTTGCATTCTTCACAGATGTGAGGTTCTGATGCCAGGGGTGTCCCTTAAATCCTACATTTAGGGGTCCTATGGGTATAGTTGCAAATTGCGAATGTGCCTCTTGCCCCAGCAGCTAATCTGCCCCTGAGGTGACCACGTCCAGGGGTGTAGGTCACCTTTTCTACCCAGAACCCACTATCCTACCACTTTTAAAAATGGAAGAAGTCTTCCTTTAGCTGTACAGACTAGACAGCCCACCGTAGGGATGTGGCTAGCCTGCTAGAGGTGTACAAATAATGACTACCTAATTTTCAAGTCTGCCTGGGTACAAATATACCTGGGGGAGGGCTGTTTCCTCCTCTGGGAGGCAGCCTGCATGCATATTGGAGGTGACAAATGTTTTGAAGCTCACCGCTTTGATGTGCCACTTCACTACCCATCCTGTTCAGGGAGAAGGTTTCACCTCCCTCCTGGCCAGGTCTTTGTTTCTGGATCCTCGAAGTGTTCACACTGGCTGGCAGAAGGTCAGATTACTGTCTTTGCTGCTACAAGTGCGGGCTGCCGCCAACGCATGGGAAAGGCTGGGGCAGCCAGGTGGGCAACCCTTGAAGTAGCCACCTGGGTGCATGCACCATCAACCTAGACACAAGAATCATGTCGGAGTAAGGAGGTAGGTTGTCTGATACCAAACATGGCCATATTCGGCAGTAGCATAATGGAGCTGGAAGCCTTGAGTGTCCCCAGTTGCTAGCCCATGTTATCCTAGGGACCCCTCAACACTTATAGTAGTTCTTAGTGGAATGGGCTACTAGAGGGGCATACAAACTTGCATGTATATGTCCACATCTTTAATATACTGCACCCTGCCTTCTGGGCTTAGGGGTCCTACCTTAGGGGTGACTTACATATATTAAAGATAGTACTTTGACGTTGCCATACATGGTGAGGGCAAAGACAAGTTGATGTCGGGTGTTTAACTATGCAGACAACACCCAGTTGTTGCTAAGCATAGATGACACCGTACGGGCCCAGTCGCTGGCACAGGAGATTCTCAGGTACACACTCAACTGGATGTCCAGGAACCTCCTGAAGATTAACCCCGAGAAAACGGAGGTGTTAATTGTGTCATCCACCTCCTCCCCCTGGTGTGACCTCTACTGGCCCCAGGAATTAGGGCCCACCCCTAAGCCAGCAACCGCGGTTAAAAGTCTTGGCATTAGGATAGACGGCGCCCTCTCAATGACCAATCAAATCTCTGCGGTAGTGGGCACCTGCAACGGCATCATAAGACAAGTGCGCAAACTTGTTCCACTTCTTTCCCAGTCCATGCTCTGCACGATAGTTTCTGCCACCATACTATCGAGGCTGGACTACGGAAATGCGCTCTACCTGGGCTTACCTAAAGCCTTAACAAACAGACTGCAGGTAGTCTTAAATGTTGCGGCAAGACTAATCTTTAGACTTCCAAGGAGATCACATGCATCCCCGCTGTTGCTGAGTCTTCACTGGCTACCAGTGACGCAAAGGTCGGCTTTTAAGAGTCTCTGCATAGCCCACAAGGCTATCTATGGGCAAGCCCCTTCCTATATCAAGGAAAGACTAGTCATCTACAGGCCCGAAAGAAGCCTAAGGTCCTCCGAGGCTCAGTTGCTTGTATGTCCTCGGTTCAGGCTAGCAACAAAAGGAGAGAGATCCTTTTCGGTCCTACTGCCCAAACTGTGGAATGAGCTGCCTGAAGCTCTTCGCAAGGAAGGAAACCTGCTTCGCTTTAGGAAAGCCCTAAAGACAACTCTATTTAGAACAGTGTTGAGCTCAGTATAGATCCAACTCGCCTCCTGTTGCTGCCCGGGCTGTTATGTCATTGCGGTCAAAAGCGCCCTGAGACCTGTCGGTGATTTGGCGCTATATAAACCGACATTAACAATAACAATAACAATAACAATGATGCAGAGTGGTTTGAGCGCCATTCAAGATTGTGCCATACAGCTGAGCTCCGGCCCTAGGAGGGGCCCTTTCAGCAATTTTTGGGCAGTTACGGCGCTCGCCGGTGGAGGAGATATTGTTATGTCTCCTCCTGAACACCCGGTGAGGCGCTGGACTACGTTCATAATTGCCAGCTCCTCATTGCGATGCTTGGCCGGCTGTGTTATTGGGCTTTTAGCGCATTTTCTTTATTTCTAACACTTTCCTCATGCCAGGATATTTGTTTATACAGCAATTTCTTTCAATCAATGACTTTTTCTTTTAAGCATACGTTTGGCCTTGGTACTTTTCCAATCAGCATACAACTTTACGGCTGATGTATCGTGAGGCGTTAAATGCGTTTCCGTTATTTTTAAATGTAAATGTACAGGAATTTATATAGCACAAATCACCAACCGGTCTCTAAGCGCTTGCTTAGGGAACCCGTCCTGGTATTCCCCTGTGAGATAACCCCGGCAGGGTATCCGCAAGGTGAAAGCCAGGCATCCCACCGCGAGGGGCCGTTGTGGAGATTAAGCAAGCTATTGCCCAGAGTCGCAGGGTGTGAACCCGTGAATCGAGTAGGCACCGGAGCGAGAATTGTCGAGTCCATGGACAATTTAGGACTCAAGACCCCGCCGAGCCGGGAATTGAACCCTGGTCCCAGGCTGACCTCTGCTTCCAGGTCTGCCTCCTCTAACCAGTGAGCCACACTTCTACTTCTGCAGCAGTCTGCGTGATTCCCCCTACCCTGTTTTGAGAGCTTCTACATAATTTAGGAAGCTACACTTGTCTACACTCCAAATTCTGAATTTAAGATTCACCTTGGTTTCCTGAGCCTTTTTGCTACTCATCTATAGACCATATTGCATTTTTCAATTCTGCAACCAGGGACATAAGTATACTGTTATTTTTTAAATCTTTCTTGCTCAAGACTTTTTTTCTTCATCACTACTCATACTTACTGTTTTTCAGTTTACAGTCTTGCATTACACGTTATTGGAGGTACTGCTTCTATTTTATTAAAGTGACTGCTCTTTCACAATAATTTGCCCCTCTTTTAGCCCACCTATCTTATATGAGTAAAATAAGAAACCTTAAAGTATCTAGAGCCTTAACTACCATTTTGTTCTCAGAATCTGACTATGCTCACACCGATATGGCTGACATTACCTTTCAGAAGTCTGATACTAACCCAGGAACAATTCCCAAATTATCTATGGTGGGTAAAATACCATTTGGACCAAAAAGAGGCCGTAAAAAGATCCCCCATCACCAGTTAAATCAACTCCAATTTCCATGGTAGTCCCCCTCGAGGAACTTCATGCACTAAAACCTTTCATGGAAGAGCCTATCAAGACTTTACAACATTTGAATGATAAATGGTCCTCTTTGGAATCATGAGTTATACTGGTAGAGCAAAAAACTGACAGCCTTAAAAGTACAGCCTGACATGTTGCTCATTTAGAGTCAGAAATCTCCCAACTTAAAAAGCACACAGAAGACCGAGAAAACCAAAATCGAAGAAATAACCTTTGCATTTATGGACTTCCAGAAAACACTGAAGGCTCTGATCTGACTATTTTCTGTCTTTTCTCCCTGAACTTCTGGATATGCCTGCAATGACTCATCTCAATATCCAAGTACTAAACCGAGAGGAGTTTCTACTAAACCTAGAGGAGTTATTTTATATTTCTTGCAATATACAGATCATTTACAGGTGATGTCTGCTGTTAAATCTAAGAGACAAACACTCTGGGCTGGTCACAGACTCTGCTTCTCTGAAGGTGTGGTAAATGCT
Source organism: Lissotriton vulgaris (assembly GCF_964263255.1). Classification (NCBI taxonomy): domain Eukaryota; kingdom Metazoa; phylum Chordata; class Amphibia; order Caudata; family Salamandridae; genus Lissotriton; species Lissotriton vulgaris. Next base: position 366,252,332 of record NC_141700.1, read on the forward strand.
ACTGAGATTGTTGGAAGCAATTCCTGGACATCCGTCCTCAGTTGATAGCCATAAAAGCTCATTTTGGTCAAATTCATCCTTGCCTATTTAAGGTGGCTTATAAAGAAAAAATTCTACTTATGAAGATCCTGCCACTCTCAAGAGATTTTATCAGCAACATGGAGGAGAAGACATGGAACCTTCGAGAATTACTTAATTATTAATTGTTTCTTTACTCTGTTTTCTTTCATGCTCAATCTGCGTCAACAGTTTCTTATTTGACTTGTTATTATGGTATATTTCTCTCTTCATGACAAGCTTTATTTGCATGTTATTTTTCTTTTCTTATACAGGTGTTTGTTTTTTCGTCTCTTTATCTTGTGGTTCCAATTTTGTATGATGTCCTATTTCAATTTATAGCTACCCTACTCTTCCTCTGGAGTGAAGATGTTGGTGTGGTCATCTTCAGATGTTCCCACCCTCGCCATGTCTTCATTTGTATTCCTAGGTATGTTTTCCAGTCGTCATTTGTATGCCTTGTACTGTTTCTATGTTCCCTTTTTGCTGTTTTCTTTTTTGTACTCTTTCTATTGCTCCATTCTCTTTCTTCCCCTCCCCTCTATTCCCTCATCTTACTTCCCCTCTGACTTTCGGTCTCCTTCCTATTGGTATTGTAGAAACCCAAAATGTTGCTTTTGTTCAAGTTTTACATTCCGAGTTACTGCATGGAATACTAGGGGCCCAATTTCGGTGTCGGACAGACCTGAATCCGTCCGACAACGTTTTGGAACTGGGACCGACCGACCAAACTCCTGTCAGCGGTCCTAATCCAGCAATTAGGATGCAACCGAACACTGTTTAGTTGCACTCCTATCCTCTACAATGGGAGCATGCATTCCAACCAGAATGCATGCTCTCATTGCAAAGAGAAACTGTGCGATTTGTTCCTGCACCCCATAGCAGGCACCTCCAACCAGAGGCCGTGCACCAATGGGGGCCTTGCTGGGGGCCACCATAGTCAACTGCCAACAGCATTTCTGTGTCAGAAAGACCGGTACATAAAAGCTGTCGGAATCCGACATTGTAAGCCCTGAGGTGCAAAGATTACAGGAGGCTTTCTGAATGGCAGCCTGGCTCTCCGAGCCCATCTGTAGCCATTTTGAAAACCAGTTTGGATTTCTTTCTGACCGACTCCATCCAAATGGGTCGGTCGGAAATTAATCCAAACAGCTGATTTTGATGCTGTAGGAACGTTTACTATGGCATCGTAATTGGCGCCTAAGGATTTCAGGTAACCACGTGAAAAGTCAGAGCATATTATCTCACTTAGCCAAACTTAAACCAGTTGTAGCACTACTTCAGAGTCACATATTTCTGAGTTGAAGACTGCCAAGCTCAAAAAATGCTGGGTTGTAAATTTGTCTGTCTTTCCTGCAATGGGTAAAAAGAATGGAGAACTGGTTCTTTGTCATAAAAAAATTGCAAATTGCAGTTATCAAACAAGAACATGATGCTGGAGGTAGATGGCTTATTGTTAAACTGCTTACTGATAACAAACCAATTACAATTTTTAATGTTTATGGCCTAGACTCAGTTGATGCTACATTCTAACTGCTATCTCCAACAAATTGCTTCAATGTGATGACGATTATATTATATTTGGTGGTGATTGTGATCAAGTTTGTGACCCAATATTAGATAGACACCCTAAAGTCAAATTAGTTCCTAATAAAATGCATGCACAATTTTGATCGGCCATTCAAAGCTAATCCTTAATGAATATTTGGAGACTATGTCACCCGGATCTTCGGGAATGTACATTCTATTCAGCACCTCACCATTCTCAAACTCACATAGATTATATCTTTCTTAGTAAATCCTTGGTTCAACATACCCTTCAAACAGATATACGCTCAATTTTAATATCAGACCATGCTCCAGTGTATACTGATTTGGATTTTATACCCTTCTCACCACATTCAGGAAGGTGGCGTTTAAACCTGTTGTATATGAATCTAGGACCCTAGTGTAATTTCCCCGATTCATGCCCATATATAGGTATAAATCACCCTATCCTTATATAGACATAGAAATCATAACCATATTTAGACTTAGCCTATGCAGTCCTAATACGGCATTGCTACTTCCACTAGTTCCGAGAATACACACCGATTTCTTGGAAAAACCCACCTTCAGCAGTCAGGGACTTCCCCTTGCTTGAATATTGATTTATCCATGAACTCAAGGAGTTTTCAAAGAACTGATTCTTTAATGACGCTATTATGTCCAACCTTACAACAAACTCAGCACCTTCAAGGTATAAATATGCCCACGTTTGCCCAGGCAAACACACGGTGGTTTGGAGCAGTTTGACTATCTACTTGCCAGACGCGCCCTGCAGCAGCAAGTGCCGAAGGAAGCCGACCCTCCACCTGACGCACTGAGAGACGCTGTCTTTTCTCCTGCCAAGAAATCCAGCACCAGTAATTCCAGGCTACCCTTGCGGGTTGCTGGAAAATCAAGTCCTGAGAGAGAGATCGAAGACCTCCTTCATTCTAAACCAAGGTACGGACTACGGAGTTGATTATACCCTTAGAGAATTCTTGGAATAGATTCTTGGCAACAGAATACTAAACTTAAGCTACACCTCACTTACTTCTTCCCTCGTACTAGAACCCAGTTAGGTACACCGGGGTAGGCGTATTTTAGAAGCACCAGTTGAGTGCTTTTAGTCATTATTTATTAATGTATGTATTATATATTATTTTATATGGCTTAGAAACCATACCATGTTTTTACAGTATTATTTCATAATATCTTTGTACTATATGGACTGTACTTTATAACCAGTATTACTATTGTAGCAGTACATTTCTTATGCTTGAGAAAGAAGACTGTTCAATAAATACTTTTTGTTGAAAACGCCCGTCTCTCTATTTTCTCAGCACCTCTGGTGAAACGAAGCATGCACGATTAACTGAGTAAAATAGCTATCTATTGTTTCCGCGACTCTAGAGATTGATTTCTTATTCTTGGGAAACAAAGTTGTCATGTTTATGCGGTTGTCAGAAACTAATCCCTTCTTGTGTATTCGAGAAAGTTTCTAGTGACCTCTGAGCTAGCTGGCACTCACAATTAAGTTTAATATATTCGATAGAGACCTAGTCAACCTAAGTCCTACATCAAATCTATAGTATATGTTATTCCAATGCGCAGAGCCTGTTGGGAATATAGGAACTACACTACATGGCACCCAACGTTTGGTAAGGCGATAATTTAACGCTAGATACTAGAGTAACTCAGTCGTGCTTTTCACACGGACCCCTTTTTCCTGTAAATAACTCCATTAGACGTCTGGAGTGGGTGAAAGGATAATATCCGCCAAAACTGAGTTGGACGAAAAATCCTTTGTATTCGTTTTTGGTTTGTTCAAAGTTGAGGGATACAGTGTTCCCAAATATTGTGCACCTAATCTTCGTTTCCTTGAAAACTTGCTCTGCACACTTTCGGTCAACAAAATGACGGATAGTGACGAGGATTTGACTAGAGCTGCAGCAGCCGCTCTGGAAGCTTTAGACAATAGAACACTACAACAGAATGACCCGGATGTTATAATCATCCCAGAAAATGTAAGAAAAACTGTAACTTACAAACTCATAAATAATGGGGCATCATCAAGAGGTGGTAAAGTAATCTTTGTCATAGAGGCACAGGAATATCGGCAGACAGAGGTATTCTATTCATGGATTCAGTTTCCTCCAGCAAATGAAAGAACACACAAGTTCCACTACTACAAAGTAGAGGAACCGCCAACGGAATACGTTCCTGACGAGGACGTTGAAATTCCATTCACTTACCATGAGCCTCAGCTCTGGTTTAAAGGCGCCCTACAACATCAAAATCACATTACCAGGCTCGGTCCCCTAAGTAGACCAGGAGCAGCATGGCCAGTACTAGCCAGCTATACACCACATCCTGACATAGAAAACATGACAGGTCCAGAACTGTTAGCACAGGTAAAACAGTTAATTAAAATACATAGACAATTGGTTCAATATGTCATGCGGACCTTAACAGTCCAACCTACTGTAAGGATTTCACAGCACACCCCGCACCAGGGGAACACAAACAAAATAACACCACAGACTATACAATCAGTCATTGGTAATTGCCTGCAAAAAGGGAACAAATTCCGTTTTGGTTAGCCCAAAAAAATACTCAAATAGAGGCAGTATTTCCTGATAGTACACCTCATGAGAAACACAGAATTCTGACAATCTGTTTACCAATGGGGATAGCACCACACGTGGAGGACTGTGGCACTAGGGGCCCGATTCCGATCCGGTAAAATTACCGTCCGTACGAATCGCATCCGGAGCCGTCTCTATACGACTCGTACACAAGCCGTATGACCCGACGAGTACGATCCAGACCGGGGTATCAGGATGCGAGTCGTACGGTCCACGTCAAGTAAGGGCGGAAAAGCGCACAATCACATACACACCGTACGGCGCGTACCCCCCATGACCGCAGCCGTACCCCTGCGATCATGGGGGGTACGCGCCGTACCCGGGGGGAGCCATACCATACCTGTTTCGGGGCAAACTCTGCTTTTACGACTGTTTTTAGCTCCCGTAGAAAAAGGGTTGTACGGTGCGTCCCCGACATGTATCGTACTTGCTGGGTCGTATAAACCAGCCGCGAACCGTACAGATGTTGTGTACAGCGGGTTCTGAGTGAGACTCGTACGGGGATTTGATTCGTACGGTCTCTGTACGATTCGTACGGAGTCCAGCTCCTGGTACGAATCGTACTTCGTCGTACGTACGGGGGACGTTGCAGGGTACGATTCGTACAGGAAAAACGCTCTGAACGGCTATTTGGAGCGCTTTTTACCGGATCAGAATCAGCCCCTTGGGGTACAGTCTTTGCCTCAATCTACACAAAAACACATGGTGTTCCGTCTATGGCGGTAATACCAGACATACTAAGACAAATTCAAAATGAATACGGACCAGAACCTGCTTCAAATCTTGGTATGAAATTACTAAAAGATTTCAAACAGGTCTCGGCTATACTATTATCTAACATTAAAGGTGAAGCAGCATCCGTGGCACTCCGCCAAAAAAACTAAAAGAAACAGATATAACAGAGCAGGCATATGAACTTGCAAGAAATTATTAAAAACTCTTATGAAGAACTAGAAGGAGATAGTTTGGGTGGGAAGCCATTAAAACCCCAACTAACAGAAAATCCTGAAAAAGTTTTCATTAAAAATAATCTCACTACTCCTAAAAAGTAGTGGGAAAACAGTAAACAGACACATCTTAAAGAGAAGCGTTCTCAGTGCAGAGGAAGATCTCCCCAACGGGGAGGTAGATCTCCCCAACAGGAGCCCTCTGAAAAAAGGTATAACCTCAGAAACAGGGATAATTTGAGAAAACCTGATAGATATCAAGATACTGATACTCGTTCCTCTCGTACCTTTAAGACTTCCTCACAGAAATCCGAAGGAAAAGGACGATTAGAACAGAAGGAAGAACGCGTAACGTCCAAAGACGAACAGCACGTTCCAAAAACGAAAAAGAAAACTAAATTTGCAAAGAAGAAGGTAGGAAGCGTAAAGATCAGACATGCCGAGGATCTTGGGGACACAACTCAGGAACGGGGAGTGGGCCCAGACAATGCTAGACAGCACAGCAGAGGTAACCATAGGTAACAGAGTTACTACAAATGTATGATGACGAGGCATTATCTTATGTCGATGACATCTATCTTGCAGATGACGACTTGGACGTGCACTTGAAAAGAGTTAACACCATAATACTTGGGTTCGCTTCGGAAGGGTACAAATTCAATTTTAAAAAATTACGAATTGCCCACCTCAACGTCCTATTTTTAGGATACGAGTTATCAAGTGAAGGCAAAAGCCTGGCAGCCAACTTTCTAGAGAAATGTTCGCTGCTCCAACCTCCAAAGACGCTGAAAAACCTACCGTCAATTCTAGGTTTCCTGAATTTTGGTAGAACTTATGTTCTGAACAACGCAGGAAGGGTTAAACCTCTCTACGAACTAATCAAACCTGATTTCAAACAAACCAATAGGACTCAAAATCACACAGAAATTTTGCATTCAGTACAAACAGACATGTTAGCGAAAACACAGTTAGAAACATGCGACAATGCGCGCAACTTTGTGATCCGAATCATCCCAGGGAGATGCGGATTCACATACCTAACCTTTAATGAAGGTGAAAAGGTACCAATAGCATACAAATCACACTTGTACACACAAGCTGAAATAAAATGTACTTCTACAGAAAAAATTCTGACACCAGTTCAAACTGCAGTGGCGAAGAAGAGAGCTCTCGCACAGGGAAACGCATAATGATCGTTACACCTGTACCTGCCTTAGAAGCAGTAACAAAAGCAAGCAGTCCCAATGCTATGGCTCTACACCCAAGATGGATACAGTGGGTTAACGCTCTTGCTGCTAAAGACGTTGAATACGTCTTTGACCCCTACTTAAAGACACAAGAATTACTACAATACGAACACGAATGTCCTCTGCCAACCGAGATTCTGCCTCTAGAACATTACGGATGTATAATCTATACTGACGGATCAGCACAGCCCACAATTGGGGGCGAACAAGCCTATAGTGCTGCGTGCGCGATTGTTAAAGGTCACTGGCACGAAGGTAAATTCAGACCTATGGTCACTAAAACTCAATCACTCGGAGACTGTACAGCTCAGCAAGTTGAACTACAGGCTTTCAAGATGGCGTTTGAAAATACCGATCGCGAATTCCCCACACTCATAGTGTGCGATTCGTATAACTGCGTCAGGAATTACAATGAATATCTGCAGAACTGGGTTCAAAACAGCTTCAAAAATACAAAAGGTGGCACAATCAAGCATAAAAAGCTTTGGGAACAAATAGTTCTATTACAGAAAGAACTACAAAAGACTCACGTGATTCATACACTGAGTCATCAGCGTGATGGCGTTCACGTTGCAGGGAATTCATTAGCTGATGAAGCCGCTAAGGCAGCTGTACAAATGGCTTCCGTAGCTACAATCAATCGTTCTAAAACAACGATAGACGGTGAAACAATGCTAGCAGTTAATGCCTCAATGAAAGGCAACTATGCAGCATTACCTCCAAATTATCTTCTCAGACGTGCATACATAATTGATGCAAACTCCGTTCCTTTTGCTCAAATCCTTGGAGTGGGGGATAGAGTAATTCCAAACAGGAATTGGAGAGCTGCTTTGGTTCACAAAGAATACATGGGAGAGGGTCTGACACACCAAGGGATCTTAGAATTAGAAGAGATGTACTGGTGATAAATAACACGAGAGATACCAGAAGTCTGATTACAGGAACCTAAATAGTGTTCATTCTGTAAGACAAAACCAAAAGGTTAATGTATGAGGTATAACAATCCTGAGTGATATGAATGTGGAAAACAGGAGAAGAAATGACTACAAGGACAGCCTACAAAGTGCTCAGAAAACTACCCATCAGCCCGCTCAATAGCGGAGCATCGTCATCTGGGTGGTATGGTTGAAAATGTGGTATCCAGTGTGCCCTTCCTCAGGAAAAACCTGAGGCTAGCAGAACTTGGACCACTTTGTTGACCCTCAACCATTAGAGATGACCAAGTGCAGGCTGAAAGGGCTAAAGTTGCAGTGCTCAGAGAGTTGTGAGAAAAAAAGAGAAAGAAGGATAAATTGTAATCCACGTGTTCTAAAAATACCTATCTTGATGTCATGTGGGAAACTTTATTGGGTCTGACCATCAAGGTGGTATGATTAAAAGCAGTGTGAAAAATAGCATGCAAGGAATTGCTATTCACCATGATTGTAAACTGGTCGACATGTTTCAGCCTGGATAGGCTTTCTTCAGGACCTATGATGCACTACTGCAACGTTTTACTTACTGTGAAAAACTACAGAACAGCTCCACTTCCTCTAATGAGGAAAATGGTATTTCTTCTCCTGTATGTAAACAAAATAATAATAGATAAAGATAACAAACATTGTTATTAGTTCAAGGACTATCACATATGCGTGATGCATTAATTAGTCCTCTGATCATCAACTCACCCAAATTGTAGGGAGGAAAAACCTCACCTCACCTGGCACTGGCTCAGAGTGAAGGAGGCCACGCACTACAAAAAGAAAACAAAAGCAAGACATACGTTTCAAAAAACCAAAAATGGACTAGAAATAGTCCATAATAGTTTATACACTTACAGCAACCAAGAAAGTGGCAGTTATGGAGGTAAAAGGTTGAGAGTGACATGACTCTATTGTTGGGTGTCATGCACCAATTCCAAGGACCCGACCAGTGTCCCAGGGTCAGCGTCAAGAATTTACATCTGCCCTAGAAAAAGCTAGAAAGGACCCCCGTCACCAGCGCCTCCCATAGAGACATCTACAAACTAACTGTGGGAAGCCAGCGCTTGTCACGGAAGTTTCTACAATCAATGTTGTAATATGCAGCAAACTGCATTGATAGAAGAGAGACTGCCATGTTCTCAGACTGCTGGCAAAAAACGGAGTTGCTGATCTAAACTCCTATTCCGCTTCCTCACATCTTAGAAGAAATGCCAAAAATCAAGAAAGGATGAGCGCTCTCACCTCTCCGTCGTTGCCTCGCTCTTTGTCGTGAGCCGAGGGGGAGGTGAAGCTGCTCTGTCGGTGGCCGCGGGATATACGGCGGCTGCGGACCTAGAAGAGAGCAACCAAATGTCTTGATGCTGATTTGCTCTCTTCGCATCCAGTAGTGAAGCTGTAATTTCGAGAAAAGCCGATGTGAGTTGTTCGCGCCAAATTTAAAGAACGAAGCCCTGATTGGGCAACAAGACTGTCTCGGAGGATGTCATTGGTCCGATGTTAACCAATGCGCGTCGGACAAAGCTTTGTTTACCTTTGACCGTACGGATGAAAACACTCGCAGTGTTGAGTGTTTATTACACAACTACACCATATCTGAAACTACTATCTTCGTGTTGAATGGTCCGTTATTACACAAGACCGGATGACAGGATACTGTTGTGCCTGTGTGTGCGTATCAGTAAATGAGCACCCGCGATCTCAAATGAGATGTCGAGCCTGGGCTCTGTATAAAAAAACCAAACTCCGTGATCGGAGATACCATCCATGATGTGCAGTCCAAATCATAAGCACACAAGATGCTCCATTCTTGATATTTATGTCACCTCTGATGTTGAATCAAACAAGTCTCTAGTCGCTTTCAGAAAAAACAACCGCTGCAGCGGTTCTTGTAGTATAGAAATGTATTGCATAGCATGAGGTGTCTACAAGAGTGATCTTCGCAAATGAGAAATCTTACTTGAAAAACGCGATTTAAGTAATGGGGGCACAACATATAGTCAGATACATACATGGAACTGATAGACAGTAGTTGGTCTGTTGATCATGTGTGTGGCCTCTGAAGCTTATTAAAATTAATGTCCAGACAGTATCAAAACAACACAAAATACCATCCTACTTCTCGCAGGATCTATATTGCTTAATAGGTGCCCTTTTGCTTCATGTGCATCTACCTTGTCACCTTATATTATCTTCGGGGAAAACTACTGTTGGAATGTGCTAATAATATTATCCACACTGGCTAAGATCCAAAAACCCTATGTCCAGGTCTGACTGGGGAGGTGTTTATTATAGGTGAAGCCATGGGATTTCATCATTTAAACCCTCTGTGTCACATTTCAGTTTATATACCCATTTTTGTTCCTTTCTCAATAAAAAATGGGAGATGTCTGTGACATGATTGGGTATATATGGTTGTTCTAAGATTACCCACTTCATGTCGTCTGCTTGGTGTTTTTCTTCTAGGAAATGGGATGTGAGCCGGGTGGCTTGTTTACTGCGTCGAATAGTACTCTTATGTTCTTGAATGCGCAGTTTTATTTTCCTCGTTGTCATCCCTATGTATCTTAAACCACATGGGCATGTGATAAGATACACGACTTTGTCACTGTTGCAATTTGTGTGGCGTTTCAGTAGCACACACAGGCACACCAGTATCCTGTCATCCGGTCTTGTGTAATAACGGACCGTTCAACACGAAGATAGTAGTTTCAGATATGGTGTAGTTGTGTAATAAACACTCAACACTGCGAGTGTTTTCATCCGTACGGTCAAAGGTAAACAAAGCTTTGTCCGACGCGCATTGGTTAACATCGGACCAATGACATCCTCCGAGACAGTCTTGTTGCCCAATCAGGGCTTCGTTCTTTAAATTTGGCGCGAACAACTCACATCGGCTTTTCTCGAAATTACAGCTTCACTACTGGATGCGAAGAGAGCAAATCAGCATCGAGACATTTGGTTGCTCTCTTCTAGGTCCGCAGCCGCCGTATATCCCGCGGCCACCGACAGAGCAACTTCACCTCCCCCTCGGCTCACGACAAAGAGCGAGGCAACGACAGAGAGGTGAGAGCGCTCATCCTTTCTTGATTTTTGGCATTTCTTCTAAGATGTGAGGGAGCGGAATAGAAGTTTAGATCAGCAACTTCGTTTTTTGCCAGCAGTCTGAGAACATGGCAGTCTCTCTTCTATCAATGCAGTTTGCTGCATATTACAACATTGATTGTAGAAACTTCCGTGACAAGCGCTGGCTTCCCACAGTTAGTTTGTAGATGTCTCTATGGGAGGCGCTGGTGACGGGGGTCCTTTCTAGCTTTTTCTAGGGCAGATGTAAATTCTTGACGCTGACCCTGGGACACTGGTCTGGTCCTTGGAATTGGTGCATGACACCCAACAATAGAGTCATGTCACTCTCAACCTTTTACCTCCATAACTGCCACTTTCTTGGTTGCTGTAAGTGTATAAACTATTATGGACTATTTCCAGTCCATTTTTGGTTTTTTGAAACGTATGTCTTGCTTTTGTTTTCTTTTTGTAGTGCGTGGCCTCCTTCACTCTGAGCCAGTGCCAGGTGAGGTGAGGTTTTTCCTCCCTACAATTTGGGTGAATTGATGATCAGAGGACTAATTAATGCATCACGCATATGTGATAGTCCTTGAACTAATAACAATGTTTGTTATCTTTATCTATTATTATTTTGTTTACATACAGGAGAAGAAATACCATTTTCCTCATTAGAGGAAGTGGAGCTGTTCTGTAGTTTTTCACAGTAAGTAAAACGTTGCAGTAGTGCATCATAGGTCCTGAAGAAAGCCTATCCAGGCTGAAACATGTCGACCAGTTTACAATCATGGTGAATAGCAATTCCTTGCATGCTATTTTTCACACTGCTTTTAATCATACCACCTTGATGGTCAGACCCAATAAAGTTTCCCACATGACATCAAGATAGGTATTTTTAGAACACGTGGATTACAATTTATCCTTCTTTCTCTTTTTTTCTCACAACTCTCTGAGCACTGCAACTTTAGCCCTTTCAGCCTGCACTTGGTCATCTCTAATGGTTGAGGGTCAACAAAGTGGTCCAAGTCCCGCTAGCCTCAGGTTTTTTCCTGAGGAAGGGCACACTGGATACCACATTTTCAACCATACCACCCAGATGACGATGCTCCGCTATTGAGCGGGCTGATGGGTACTTTTCTGAGCACTTTGTAGGCTGTCCTTGTAGTCATTTCTTCTCCTGTTTTCCACATTCATATCACTCAGGATTGTTATACCTCATACATTAACCTTTTGGTTTTGTCTTACAGTATGAACACTATTTAGGTTCCTGTAATCAGACTTCTGGTATCTCTCGTGTTATTTATTGTTAAGTTGGGGGACAAGGTACCAATAGGTCTATAAACACTACTCCCCTCGGGCCCCTTTTCACATTTCGTTATTTGATTCTATTGTGCAGCTAAGGCTGCGGGCCTTGTTTGTGAGCACTTAAAGAACTGGTGCATTTCATGCGTATTCTTTCGCTTCAGCAACTACACTATGGCTGATTTTGGAGGTCTTGGTTTTGATGATGACACTCTGGCATCGATTCTAACCGATAATCCCAGCATGTTAGACCAAATTCCCACTCCCACTCCACCAACTGTAGGCGATTGGGACACAGTACTCAACTTGAAGAAAAGCCACTCTCGAACCACAATACATGGTCAAACAATGGCCGAATACTTACATGGGAAATGTGCACCCACGGGCCTCATAGTCACCAATGCGCCGAGACTCTTTTTGACGGATAAGACTTTCATCAAAGATTGGTCTCTAATAGCCTGGCGCTGTACTAGAGACTGGCTTATCCTGATAATCGCCACTGCAAAGAAGATTGCAGATGCCATTCTAGTTGAAATTCAGGTCCTGGAAGGACAGATCAAAACGACACTAACTACCAAAAAATTCGAAAAACAACAGGAAGATTCAAACAAGGCTAATAAGGAGTACAAAGACCCCATTTTCTTTGCGAAAATAGAAAAATTTAAGAAAGATTTGGCAAAGTTTTCACACAAAAAAGTGTACCCTTATACAAGCGACAACTACACTCCTACTGATGCGAATAAACAGAAGCACACATATGGTTCCACGTACGCTACATCTTCAGATGCAGAATCTTCTGATTCAGACAGTAGTGGTACAAGCCAGGGGAGAGGTAGAGGTCGGAATGGCCGCCCAAATCGTAGATTTAATGCACGTGGTAATATGTACCAGCAAGGTCCATGGTGGCCACCAGCCCCCTGGGGTTATCCCCAGTTCCCAATGCCAATGTCCAACTATCCTATGCAACCACAATACCCTTACAACCAGCCTTTTTTAGGACAAGGCCGGGGAGGGAATCGAGGGAGGCGGAGAGGCCAGAGTCAAGGCCACGTACAATGGGCAGACAACCTATAACTCGGATTGACCCACCAGACATTGAGCTGACTAGTGCTACGTCTGGTTCCACTGATAACCTTGTAGTTAACCTGAGCACACGGGTGTTAGCCCCTTTGGAAAAAACAGTACTAAACAAAGGTCTGGGATTTGTTCCTACCAACGCTGGGGAACCTTTCCTAATCCGACAAGAAATGGAGAGTTTTTTTAGGACTGTGAGACTACATTATTTTTTTAAAGATAAGGCACATGAAATCACCCCAGACACAAACACAGGACTAAGGGTGAAATCCACTTTCATGCCCTTGCTCCAGCAGGTACCTTCCAAAGTCAGTACCTTTGAAGCCGCAGTTCTACACGACATGAAATCTTTGGATTTCTCCAGCCACGATGGTTACCAAAACCTGTCGAAAAAAGAAAGAACTGCACTTGAGACCCTGTCTAGAGACACTGAAATTACAATCAAATCAGCGGACAAGGGTGGGGCCATTGTAATACAAGACACCACGGCTTATCGCGCAGAATGCCTGAGACAACTAGGGAATACACAATTTTATACTCTGCTCGAGGAGGATCCTACAGTGAGACTCACAAATGAAATTAAGAACCTGGTAGAAGAAGCTGGTACCGAAGGATGGATTACACCACAAGAGGCTACATATCTGGTGGCCAAATTTCCAACCATCCCCTACTTCTACACACTACCCAAGGTTCATAAACCGACCAGACCACCGCCGGGTCGGCCCATCATTTCTGGGATCGGTTCTCTTTTAGAACCTTTATCATCATTTGTAGATGTTTTTCTTAATCCGTTGGTCAAAAAAATGCCATCATTTCTCCAGGATACAAAAGACGTCCTCCGCTTATTGCCAGAGGCTGAGTTCAATACAGACTGTGACATCTTAGCAAGCTTTGATGTCGAATTATTATATACTTGCATACCTCAAAGGGAGACATTACAAACGATCCAAGAACTTCTGGAAGAGTCTCCCCCAGACAGTGTAACGCCTGTTCACTTTATTACAGAACTTGCGAGGATTGCAATGACAGAAAACTTCTTTGCTTTTGAGGATTCCCTATATCTGCAGATATCTGGGACCTCAATGGGCAGCAAATTCGCGCCTAGTCTGGCGAACCTTTATGTCCACAGTTTTGAAACCCAACATGTACTTAATACCACCAATCCACACCTCCAACATTTGAAAGTGTGGAAGAGGTACATAGATGACATCTTGGTGGTGTGGCGTGGGGATGAACAATCCTTGTTGGCCTTCCACAACTGGCTTATTGGCCAAAATCGGTTCTTGAGGTTCACCTTAGAACATAGTAAAGAAAAACTGCCATTTTTGGATTTGGTGATCTTTCCACACGATGGTCATCTAGCTAGTTCCCTGTATAGGAAGCCCATGGCGCGAAACTCACTGTTGAGATTCGACAGCTATCACCCGCGTTCGCTAAGGGAAAATCTCCCCTTCGGACAGTTTTTACGGGTGAGAAGAAACTGCTCAGACATATCAGATTTCCGTGTTCAGGCTAAGGACCTTTCAAACAAACTTAAGATGCGCTGCTATCCTGGCCATCTTATAAAAAAATCTATGAGACGTGCATCAAACAACCATCGGGAGGCTCTTTTAGAGGCACCGGCAGAAAAACCGCCGTTGAATAAACTGGTATGTGTCACAACGTTCAATACTTTCTCGTCTAAACTCCAAAAGATTATCAGACAGAAATGGAAGATTTTGAATAGTTCTGGTGAGAAGATTCCACTACCACTTTTTTCATTTAAAAGAGGAACAAATCTGAAAGATGAGTTGGTCCACACTAGACCTCGAGAGACTCCAGAAGTCTCCACATCCACTTTGTGGAATCTACCGCTTGTACAGGGTCATTACCCGTGCGGGAACTGTTCAGTGTGCCCTCAAACTAAAAAAACCCTATCGGTGGATATAGGCACAACTCGACCATGGCTACTCAAACGCCACACAAATTGCAACAGTGACAAAGTTGTGTATCTTATCACATGCCCATGTGGTTTAAGATACATAGGGATGACAACGAGGAAAATAAAACTGCGCATTCAAGAACATAAGAGTACTATTCGACGCAGTAAACAAGCCACCCGGCTCACATCCCATTTCATGGAAGAAAAACACCAAGCAGACGACATGAAGTGGGTAATCTTAGAACAACCATATATACCCAATCATGTCACAGACATCTCCCATTTTTTATTGAGAAAGGAACAAAAATGGGTATATAAACTGAAATGTGACACAGAGGGTTTAAATGATGAAATCCCATGGCTTCACCTATAATAAACACCTCCCCAGTCAGACCTGGACATAGGGTTTTTGGATCTTAGCCAGTGTGGATAATATTATTAGCACATTCCAACAGTAGTTTTCCCCGATGATAATATAAGGTGACAAGGTAGATGCACATGAAGCAAAAGGGCACCTATTAAGCAATATAGATCCTGCGAGAAGTAGGATGGTATTTTGTGTTGTTTTGATACTGTCTGGACATTAATTTTAATAAGCTTCAGAGGCCAAACACATGATCAACAGACCAACTACTGTCTATCAGTTCCATGCATGTATCTGACTATATGTTGTGCCCCCATTACTTAAATCGCGTTTTTCAAGTAAGATTTCTCATTTGCGAAGATCACTCTTGTAGACACCTCACGCTATGCAATACATTTCTATACTACAAGAACCGCTGCAGCGGTTGTTTTTTCTGAAAGCGACTAGACACTTGTTTGATTCAACATCAGAGGTGACATAAATATCAAGAATGGAGCATCTTGTGTGCTTATGATTTGGACTGCACATCATGGATGGTATCTCCGATCACGGAGTTTGGGTTTTTTATACAGAGCCCAGGCTCGACATCTCATTTGAGATCGCGGGTGCTCATTTACTGATACGCACACACAGGCACAACAGTATCCTGTCATCCGGTCTTGTGTAATAACAGACCGTTCAACACGAAGATAGTAGTTTCAGATATGGTGTAGTTGTGTAATAAACACTCAACACTGCGAGTGTTTTCATCCGTACGGTCAAAGGTAAACAAAGCTTTGTCCGACGCGCATTGGTTAACATCGGACCAATGACATCCTCCGAGACAGTCTTGTTGCCCAATCAGGGCTTCGTTCTTTAAATTTGGCGCGAACAACTCACATCGGCTTTTCTCGAAATTACAGCTTCACTACTGGATGCGAAGAGAGCAAATCAGCATCGAGACATTTGGTTGCTCTCTTCTAGGTCCGCAGCCGCCGTATATCCCGCGGCCACCGACAGAGCAGCTTCACCTCCCCCTCGGCTCATGACAAAGAGCGAGGCAACGACGGAGAGGTGAGAGCGCTCATCCTTTCTTGATTTTTGGCATTTCTTCTAAGATGTGAGGAAGCGGAATAGGAGTTTAGATCAGCAACTCCGTTTTTTGCCAGCAGTCTGAGAACATGGCAGTCTCTCTTCTATCAATGCAGTTTGCTGCATATTACAACATTGATTGTAGAAACTTCCGTGACAAGCGCTGGCTTCCCACAGTTAGTTTGTAGATGTCTCTATGGGAGGCGCTGGTGACGGGGGTCCTTTCTAGCTTTTTCTAGGGCAGATGTAAATTCTTGACGCTGACCCTGGGACACTGGTCTGGTCCTTGGAATTGGTGCATGACACCCAACAATAGAGTCATGTCACTCTCAACCTTTTACCTCCATAACTGCCACTTTCTTGGTTGCTGTAAGTGTATAAACTATTATGGACTATTTCCAGTCCATTTTTGGTTTTTTGAAACGTATGTCTTGCTTTTGTTTTCTTTTTGTAGTGCGTGGCCTCCTTCACTCTGAGCCAGTGCCAGGTGAGGTGAGGTTTTTCCTCCCTACAATTTGGGTGAGTTGATGATCAGAGGACTAATTAATGCATCACGCATATGTGATAGTCCTTGAACTAATAACAATGTTTGTTATCTTTATCTATTATTATTTTGTTTACATACAGGAGAAGAAATACCATTTTCCTCATTAGAGGAAGTGGAGCTGTTCTGTAGTTTTTCACAGTAAGTAAAACGTTGCAGTAGTGCATCATAGGTCCTGAAGAAAGCCTATCCAGGCTGAAACATGTCGACCAGTTTACAATCATGGTGAATAGCAATTCCTTGCATGCTATTTTTCACACTGCTTTTAATCATACCACCTTGATGGTCAGACCCAATAAAGTTTCCCACATGACATCAAGATAGGTATTTTTAGAACAAGTGGATTACAATTTATCCTTCTTTCTCTTTTTTTCTCACAACTCTCTGAGCACTGCAACGTTAGCCCTTTCAGCCTGCACTTGGTCATCTCTAATGGTTGAGGGTCAACAAAGTGGTCCAAGTTCTGCTAGCCTCAGGTTTTTCCTGAGGAAGGGCACACTGGATACCACATTTTCAACCATACCACCCAGATGACGATGCTCCGCTATTGAGCGGGCTGATGGGTACTTTTCTGAGCACTTTGTAGGCTGTCCTTGTAGTCATTTCTTCTCCTGTTTTCCACATTCATATCACTCAGGATTGTTATACCTCATACATTAACCTTTTGGTTTTGTCTTACAGAATGAACACTATTTAGGTTCCTGTAATCAGACTTCTGGTATCTCTCGTGTTATTTATTGTTAAGTTGGGGGACAAGGTACCAATAGGTCTATAAACACTACTCCCCTCGGGCCCCTTTTCACATTTCGTTATTTGAATGAGATGTACTGGTGGCCAGGAATGAGCCTCCAAGTTTACAAATTTGAAATTAATTGCGATGTCTGTTATAGGGATCATAGCTTTGAAGACCACCAGATACCTGACTACAGTGTAGCCAGCCCAGTTCAGACACCATTGTTAGACAGCTTTAGACTATCTACATGCAGACCTCACCATGGACGGATGCGGTCCCAGAACTATTAGGACACAAGACTCATTTGGATGTGGCCGAAGCGCTCGGCTAACGCTCGAACTGTTATAAAAGATTTGCAAGTCTTTATCGGCACATACGCAATCGGTACGCTACATTCTGACCAGGGTCCTGCGTTTAGCTCTCGAGCTTACAAGGAGGCCATGGCTAGCTTCGGCGTTGCATTTCGGTATTCTAGTCCCTTCCATCCTGAGGGTAATGGGGTAGTGGAAAGAAAAAACCGTGACATAAAGCAATCTATAACAGCTAAGGTATTAGGTTCGGGTGACGGGTGGGTCAAACATCTAATAAGTGTCCAATGTAGTCTTAACAATCTGCCAAAAAATTCTCTGGGTAGAATCACTCTATATGAATTACTGTTTGGTACTAGAATGATAATCGAAGACCTTGATTGTCAAACTTCAGTGGCGGAACAAAAACCCTTTGATGTCAAAGATCGTTTGGCTGTTTTACAGGACTTAAATGAAACAAGAAGAAGTCTGAGCAACACGATATAGAAGCCAACAACCACTGAAGAGAAACCACCTGTCCCAGCAAGACATGTCTGGATTCCAAAGATTGGGGATCTGGTCAGGGAAAAGATCGGGTGAAGAAGGAATTTGGGCCTTCTTACAGAAAAGCAGTACCTGTCTTAGCAATCCACGGAACAAGATCAGTGTTACTGGGCTCCCCTTGCTGGTAAAAGGGAGAACAGAGTTGTGTCAATGGACCTGGTCAAACCACATCATGTGGTCGATAATAAGTAGTAGTCCCAGTGGACTCCCAAGATGTAGCAGACAACCAAATCTTGCTACAATCCAAGAGGTTCAGACCGAAAGACTTATCACGTTTGATAAACCTACAGTAAGAAAAGAAGGACTATGCAACAAAGCCATGGAACTTGTGCCTCTGGATACCCAAATAACAGTTTGTCAAGAAACATCTGTCTACAATGATGTAACATCTAAATATATACAAATATGACAAAGGAAGAAGCAGCTCCAAAGATTCCTGATGCAATTCCAACAATTGACAGAACTGCCTCTGGCTACTTCATAAACGTTGATACATTTTCTGAGGATCCCAGTGAACCTGAAAATATACCAGCAAATAAAACTTTCAAAGAAAAAATAACTCTTTCATCAACTAGAAAACACATATCTGGTTTCACGATGGGTTGAATTTTGGTTTATGTTAGGCGTACTTTTCCTTCTGCTTTGTCTCATAAATTAGACAAACAACAGTGGCAATGTGGTAGACCAAACAATAACCAACACCTCTGTCTCAATGTAAGCAATGAAGTAGTTTTAGACTATAATTCTTTAGAGCGTGCTCTATGTCTGAAACCGAGCCACCCCCAGTATCAATTAATACAATCGGAACCTCCGAATGTCTCAATAATTTCAAAACATAGACAGAGCACAGCAAACAAACAAGTAAATGGCTGATTGAGCCCAACCAGCAAACTTATTTATTATAGAAATTGCAAGAAGTAAAGTCTGTTCAGCAAATCAGTCGTCTTTTACAGATGTTCCTAGTTGGAAACATGGGTACAGGTACAGCCGACACGTGTTTCGTCGCCGTAAAATAATTTTTTGCAACTTTTTCAAGGCTGTTGACAAATTCATAAAGAACATACCATTAGTCGTTGTAAACCCATTACTACAAGGAGAGATATATTTCAAACATTGTTGCTTAGCCATGAAATATTGAATCTTAAATCAAAAGAATTTTGACAATATTGTGAACACTAAATCAGTTTTACAAGTGCGCGTGAAATGACTTAACCTCGACTGAAAATTCCTAACTTTACTTTTTTAAAGATTTTTTTCTTTTCCTTCTGTCCCCAGAGAGATAGTGCAAGGGAAGAAATGTGAAGCATAAAAAGAAAGAAAGGGACGTGAACCTTTTCTCAATAGCCAGTGCTAGTGGGAAATGTGAAAAACCAAGAAAGGGAAAATGAAAAAAGAGTGGTGGTGAAGAAGAAAATTACGGAGAACGGAATTAACAAGTTTCATAAGTACTCATGATATACCTTTGACAACGTTCTCATGCGACTTCTGGAAATTCAGTATAAGCCAGAAGGATCCATGTAGTTTGCAATCAGATAAGATAGTCCAGGTGAACAAACGGCGAAGTGACTTGAATGTGTGGGTCACTTCGCAGATGGCCCAAAAAAACCATCTAAAGGTAAACAAATGTAAAAAAAAGGGCTATTAGGGACAGACACACTTAAAAATCGTGGATTCACTGCGACTATCAAATGCTACCATGTCAACCTAAATTTAACCACTTGATCCTAACACATCAGTTGATCCACCAACATAGAATGGAGCAATAATTTTTTAATGAGTGTTACTCCGCAGTTTGGGGTTAAAAGTTTCTCACATATTAAAAGTTGTTTATATACAATGGAATATGACGGTTAGCATCATGAGGTAAAATACTACACGTCATAATTGAAAAAATTGCTAATGAGACGAGGTTCTGAAGCCATCCTCCAGTTCAATGAGAAACGATTTACATAAACGAAAAAATTTTCATACGGAATAGCTCTGAAGTAAAGAGAAATATCGTTACCACATCACCATTTCTTAGTTTTCTGACCATTACTAAGTAGTAGAAAGTATGAACCCTCTTGCAAACTTGATACCCGGTTCTCTCTTGATCTTAACCAAGCTACAATTTAGTTAGCCCAGCCTCGTTAAACACTTACTTCGTTCTATGGTGGGTGTATGGAAAGTGGTGGTCGTTTCTTGTAGTATGCAACCAGATATTGGTAATTTCTATTTGCTCAGTGCTACAGAAAAAAGAAAAATGGAAGTATCCTTTGTAAACACCTCCAATTATATGCATTACTAGTGATACAGTGGCAACGAGACTTGTCTGACCCCGCTTAAAACTCGTCTAATAAAATGCCACATTAACAGTTACCAGACATGAACATATAGTCACTTATAATGTAAGAAAAGGTTAAATCACCTCTCACGGGTTCATAAGTTGTTGGTGTGTTTCTTGTTCATAAATGTTATGCACGCCTAATGA
The DNA here is from genome assembly GCF_964263255.1 of Lissotriton vulgaris. NCBI lineage: Eukaryota > Metazoa > Chordata > Amphibia > Caudata > Salamandridae > Lissotriton > Lissotriton vulgaris. Next base: position 366,273,107 of record NC_141700.1, read on the forward strand.
TATACCGGGGACCTCTTGATACCGTTTACACCACCATGTCAGCCAGGGTCTAGTACCGCTGAAAATGCAAAGCAACACAACCATATTATTCCATTCCTCCAGCCTGTTAGTATGACAATACACCCTCCTCTCTTTACCAGAACAAGCCACAACGCTTCCAACAGTATATGCTCACCTTTCAATTTCCAATCTTGAACCGTCTTTTCCGCAGCAATCATTCAAATTGTGGTAACCGGTGCCCTTTCAAGCTGCCGTTTTTAAAGCCGGAATCATTACGAACCGGTGCGTGGACGCGGTCGTGGCTGTCATATCATGTGATACGATGTACGTGTCACGTGATGACTAAGGCGGCCATTTTTTTAGTTTTTATAAAACTCGCTCCCTAAACCTAGCCTATTACAGTACAATGTTCTACGAGGTTGATATGCAAACCCATCATGTATAGCGTATCATCGAAAATAAACCACCAGTTCGCGCCCTACTCTTGCTAAAGCAATATTAAATATTTTATCAATCTAAGGCATTTTGTTAGTCAAAGAAAGTTTGAAAAGTTTGAAAGAGAGACCGACCCCACCTATGTGATAGAAGATGGGAAATGTGTCAGAAAACATATTTTTATCGAATCTTCAGCAACGTTATTGCAACAGCTTAACCGGTTCTGCGAGGAATTAACGCTGTCCATTACTTGAGATAGAAAAATAGAGCCCTAGTGCACGAGATCTTCCTATTTACAAAAGCACATTAATGCACCACATTGTATTCAATGTAATCCCAAAAAACATTTTCACATTGTTAATCAAGTTCTCGATTGTCCATTGTTGTCCATAATTACAAAAAACGCTTCCATAAGTAGACCTATTTGATATTTTGACATTTAACAACAGTAGAAAGCCTCCCATAGGGTAACAATCTAATGATGTAATATTATGCATAGAAATGAATTAAAGCTCTAAATATACTGTATGCAGTCCCGGTTATACATACATTTCTTTTACTTTCTATATTTAGATCAGAAATACTCATACCTGATAACATTAGGGACACAAACTTTCCTTCCTAGGACACCTTCAACCAGATCCCTGGTTTCTGGGTTGTATCTATACATTACAGACAGTTATTCTTTGAGAAATGCAAACATCTCCTTGTCGAAGTTGAGCCCCTGTTATACAGCACTTAATCTACAAATCCATAAGGCTTCCAGTTTTCTTAGGCTTAGAATTTTATCACCCCCTCTGGGGTTGTCTGTCAAAGATTCTATTCCATGCAATTTGAGATGTAAAAGATCCGCTGCCCCATGATTGTCGTTAAAATGAACAGAAATAGGATAGCTATTGTTACCATTCCTAATAGCCCATATAAGTAGTAGGGCCAGTGGACTCCCAAGATGTAGCAGACGACCAAATCTTGCTACAATCCAAGAGGTTCAAACCAAAAGACTTATCACGTTTGAAAAACCTACAATAAGAAAAGAAGGACTATGCAACAAATCCATGGAACTTGTGCCTCTGGATACCCAAATAACAATTCGTCAAGAAACATCTGTCTACAATGATGTAACATCTGAATATACCAATATGACAAAGGAAGAAGCAGCTCCAAAGATTCATAACAATCCTGATGCAATTCCAACAATTGACAGAACTGCCTCTGACTACTTCATAAACGTTGATACATTTTCTGAAGATCCCAGTGAACCTGAAAATATACCAGCAAATAAAACTTTCAAAGGAAAAATAACTCTTTCATCAACTAGAAAACACATATCTGGTTTCACGATGGTTTGAATTTTGGTTTATGTTAGGCGTACTTTTCCTTCTGCTTTGACTCATACTTGTGATAAGTTTTGGAAGAATGATAGAAGGAAAATACAGTACACTGGACACAGCAAGTAAGAACATCAACTTGCTCCTGAAACCTCACAAATCATCTCATCGTGAAAGAAGAGATCTGTCATCAGTAAACATCACAGCTGTTCCTATACCTGGTGGTATAGCATGGGATAAAACTGAGTATGACATTTATGGCCCGGTGGAGCTGTTGAAGTTTCCACACCAGTTTAAGGTTTCTTTAAGTGACTTTGTCTCTCCCAGCACATTTTCTGATGCTTGGGACTTTGAAACTGTTAATAATATGATGGCAGATTTAGAAATGTCAGCTAAATTTACAAAACATGAATACTTAGAAGGTTCATCAGATTATGAACAAATGTATTGTTTTAATCATTATGGTCACCATTTTTTTTCACAAATCTGCAAACCCTAGAAATGTTTTTACTTACAATCAATGGGAACATTGTCCAACACCGCCAAAAGGCAGCTCAAAAACATTCTATGAAAAGTTTCCATACTTCTCAGGGTTTAATGTCACACATCCAGAATGGTTTTATTTAAAAAATGTGAATAAGACAGGAATGAAAAACATGTTGACCAAAACTAAACAAATTTATTCTGAGAACTTTTATGCTCAGTTGTCTCGATTAGGTTTTAACTTTTGGAAAGACAACATTGAGACAAAAACTGTCTGGGGCACAAAAGACTGGCAGGTACAAGGTTTAAAAGCCTTATTCAGAGCCTGGATTATTCCAGAACAAATAATGTTTTTAAATGACACTGTACAACAAACATCTTGTCTTAGTTTGGCTAAGATAAAAGATTTAAACAAACAGTCCATACCTAAGCCCACGCCTGACAGTAATAACACTGCAGATGAGGAGGTAGACGTAAAACAGATTTTACAACAGAACAGAACTAATCCTGATTGGAAAAAATGGTTAATCTGGCCCACAGACACAAATAACTGTCAGGATAGATTTCTGAACAAAACAAAAGGGTTCACAGTGAATAGGCCAGATCCAAGATATTCCCAGAGACAACATCCAGGGATAGTAACAACATATAGTGTAGGAAAGCTATGCCTTGAGTGGCTACAGAAATCCCCACTTCCAGAAATTAAACAACACTTAACCTTACTTAAAGAAGGTGTTGATTTGCGAGACTTTTTACTTGGACCTCGCAAACAACGACAAAAACGTTTCATATACGCCGGTACATACGCTGCTTACAGTGAAGCATGGAAAATCATGCAAATGGAAACTGCAGAAAAAATACCAGAAATTGATTGTATTAATTTAGAGTAAGCTCTCTCTGTAGTGGACATTTGGGTAACGACTCTGTCCTCCAGAATTTATTCTTTGGACAGCATTGTATCATCTGCCATTGACATAATAGAGCAGGACTTGCTAATGTTACAACATGGCCAGTTCTAATTACGTTCTATAATGCAGCTAGGTTGGACGTTACAAAATCTACGTTCAGGCTACGTGCCATGGCGTCTAATAAACAACACGTCATTGTTTTCTGTATTTAACCTTACAGATAAACAAATCTCGTTGGCACAAAGAGGAGCAGACTATACGGTGCTGAGCATAGAAAAACTGGAAAGATTACCATTAACTGTTTCTGAGAAGCCAGTCATGGAAGGGATCATTTATGACACCATCAGGATACCAGCAACGATTTTCCAGTTTCAGTATTGCTTAAGACACATACCAGCAGGCCTGTATGAAAGGTTGGGTAGAGAATACATTAGGTCAACCTGGAATTTACGGGCAACACACACATGTTGGAGTGGGGGAAAGGAATTTTTCTTAGTGGTAAAAATTGTAAGAACTCACTGAGCGGTACACTTTTATGGCAAGGTATTAATTCACACGGAGCCTGCAAAGATTCTTCAAATAACCTTTCTTGCCACCTTCACGGGTCACCAGCAGCCTTGATAGAACCAGTTTTCTGGCAGCTTTCCAATGGCAGCTACGTTATGCTCAATGATCACAGCTATTGTGGGATGTTGCCAGGAAGAGCGTATCTAGTTAGTGTGTCGGCCAGGGTCACTTGTTGTATGCAAGTATTGTATCCAAAAAGCAAGACAGACAGGGAGACGGCGTTATGGCCTTTACTGAATATCTCTTCTATACGGATTGATACTTTAAGCAGAATGAAAGCCATTCTTTTGCAAAAAACTGTGCCACTGACCTCGTCTAGAGAAAAGTATGATCTGCAAGTTGCAAGGACTTCTGCAGAGATACATGCATTATTATCAATAAACTGCCCAGTACATTTTCCAGAAATGTTAGGTCAAATCTTAAACATGTCTGATACCAGCGGCATTGCACATGTATTTAAGACGATTTTTTCGGGACTGTTAACACCATTTGAAGCAGTCCTCTGCATTTTTCCAAATTTCGTGCACTCTATGTTCGGCGGCCTGCCTCTCATTTTGGGACTCGTAGCAGGAATTCTGTTTTTATTCCTTCTGCTCCGATATGGAAGTCCAGTCACCGACGATACCCAGACTACCATGGAACAAGCCCTCCTAGCCATGCGATATTGTGAGAGGATTACACAGATTCTTGGCTTGGCTCGTATAAGAGATCTGAATACAACTTGGTTCCTTTCATTCAGACCAATCTGGAAAGATTGCATCTTACCTGTTCTACGATGCCTGCTTTGCGGAGAAGAATGCGTGTTGGACATCTGTCTTACACTCCATCAGTCCTGCCATCGGATGTTGACACCTTGCTAGGTCCAGTAACAACTCATGCATCGTGTTGCCCCCAACAGCTACCAATCCTGATGACGACATTCATTGAAGTCTCACCGACAAGTCTAACTGAGGGTGAGATAAATGTAACTACAGGCACACAGGTACCAGCTAGTGCGAACATTGCTAATGCGACAACCGCTGACGGCGATGATCCTCATTTGTGCACCTTTGATCTACTTGATGAAGTAGTTCCACTTTCACCTACTGTGGTAGACTATTTCCTTGCCAGCCTAGACGATTTGATGTTTTCTCCTGACACCGAGAATAACTTTTGAAATCTGCACACAGCGTTGCATGAGCACTGAATTCGGCCTTCACTTTTCCAAAACAATCATTCTAACTTGGGAACTCTTTGTTTCTACGATTAAAATTTGAAAAAAATTCCAAAAATAGAAGCTTTTTATGACACAGAGTAATCTGCTTAAAGTAGAACTATTCTTAGAGAACAAGAAATTATTTTTGAAACACTTCCTAGACAATATTTGGCCTTGTCCTCAACACAAAAACAGTTTTATATATTCTGCTATGGAATGGTCTCGACCTTTTATTCTGTATTCAAGAGCCATTTTCATAAATGTAATTTCATGATTCATTCAGTTTTGCATTACCGATATCATGCTTTATGCTTAAGAATGACATCAATTCCTTTAAATGCGTACTAATGACATACTCATTTTCTGTGTGTAGACATTTCAAATGCATTTCATGTATTTTGGTTGGGATTGTAAACACATGCTTTAGATATGTTTAGATCCTTATAATTTAGTAATGTTGAACATATTAAAGTGGAGTGGGTGTTGTATATGAATCTAGGACCCTAGTGTAATTTTCCAGATTCATGCCCATATATAGGTATAAGTCACCCTATCCTTATATAGGCATAGAAATCATAACCACATTTAGACTTAGCCTATGCAGCCCTAATACGGCATGGCTACTTCCACTAATTCCGAGAATCCACAACGATTTCTTGGAAAAACCCGCCTTCAGCAGTCAGGGACTTCCCCTTGCTTGAATATTGATTTATCCAAGAACTCAAGGATTTTTCAAAGAACTGAGTCTTTCATGACGTTATTATGTCCAACCTTACGTCAAACTCAGCATCTTCAAGGTATAAATATGCCCACATTTGCCCAGGCAAACACACAGTGGTTTGGAGCAGTTCGACTATCTACTTGCCCGACGCGCCCTGCAGCAGCAGGTGCTGAAGGAAGCCGACCCTCCAGCTGACGCACTGAGAGACGCTGTCTTTTCTCCTGCCGAGAAAAGGAGCTCCAGTGTTCCCAGGCTACCCTTGCGGGTTGCTGGGAAATCGAGTCCTGAGAGAGAGATACAAGACCTCCTTCATTCTAAACCAAGGTACGGAGCTGATTAGACCCATAGAGAATTCTTGGAATAGATTCTTGGCAACAGAATACTAAACTTAAGCTACACTTCACTTACTTCTTCCCTCGTACTAGACCTAGGTTAGGTACACCGGGGTAGGCGTATTTTAGAAGCACCAGTTGAGTACTTTTAGTCAATATTTATTAATGTATGTGTTATATATTACTTTATATGGCTTAGAAACCATACCATGCTTTTACAGTATTATTTCATAATACTCTTTGTACTATATGGACTGTACTTTATAACCAGTATTACGATTGTAGCAGTACATTTCTTAGGCTTGAGAAAGAAGACTGTTCAATAAATACTTTTTATTGAAAACGCCCGTCTCTCTATTTTCTCAGCACCTCTGGTGAAACGAAGCATGCACAATTAACTGAGTAAAACAGCTATCTTTTGTTTCCGCGACTCTAGAGATTGATTTCTTATTCTTGGAAAACAAAGTTGTCATGCTTATGCGGTTGTCAGAAACTAATCCCTTCTTGTGTATTCGAGAAAGTTTCTAGTGACCACTGAGCTAGCTGGCACTCACAATTAAGTTTAATATATTCGATAGAGACGTAGTCGACCTAAGTCTTACGTCAAATCTATAGTATATGCTATTCCAATGCTCAGAGCCTATTGGGAATATAGGAACTGCACTACAAACATTCCTTGCTGTTAGATGCTAATTTTATTTCTGAATTGGAAGATTTCGCTTCTAAATTTTTTATTACCAATACCTCAACTGACTCTTCTTTTTTTTTTGTTTTTTTGTTTTTAGTTTTATTTATTTATCTATTTATTTTTTGTCCTCATTTGCCTGTACCTCTTGCCCGCAGACTATGTGGCCAACCACCTGTTCGTGCGACTCGGGGTGTGACGCACTCACATTCGCCATGTCTTTGGGGAACAATCTAGCGGGAGACCAAATCTGGGTTTACTGAGGTTTTTGTGACGAGTGACGACCAGCCATACCCGACACAAACTCCATCGAGGTAGGGACTACCGCGAGGTCCTTTTCTTGTCTAACGGAACCGCCACAGTGGACTCTGAAGTTTGGAGGCATAATCATAGGACCGGGGAAAAAAAATAATAATAATAAAAAAAAAAACCCCGGTACACTAACACCAAGAAGATAATAGATTCCAAAAAGAGAGGTTTTTGCTGCTGCAAGATCTAGCCAGATCTACCTTTGATGTTTCGATTAGAGATGATAGCCAGCTAGCATGTGTTGGCGCCTTGGAGTCAACCCAAAATTTACATATCTGATGCCTGGCGAGTAAAATTGCATAAAACAGTAACGGCCTTGCTGTACCAGTCACATTGTCAACCAGTCCAGATATTATCAATGTTAATGAACAGGTTAAGGATACCTTAAGTATCGAGCCCAATGTAACCAGGACTTCCTCCCAGAAAGTCTTGATTGGTGGGCAGTCCATAAACATGTGAACGTCTGATGCGCCCAGAAGACTGCACTTATTACAACATTTACCAGCTTGGAACTTTGCCAGCTTTTGTGCTGACCAATAGGCTCTGTGTAATGTGAAGAGGTGGTTTCGCCTCAACCATGCCGGTTTGACAGTTTTGTATAGAAGAGTGAATGATCTTATCCACCAGTCTTCTCCTTGAAGGAGCGTATCCTCCGCCCATATTTCATCGGGAAGGTCGAAGTCTCCGTCTACCTCCTCCGAAATTGCCCAGTACCAATATGCCACTTCTTTGCTTCCCTGAGATTTCTCCACCAGCTGTTGTTCTAACATGCTACACCTCCCCACCAAGGCATTCTTTTTAAAGAGCTCACTAGACCAGCTCACTAATTGTATATATTTGAACCTTGCTAACCCTGGGCCTACCTTTTCAAGCAGATTATCCCATGTCATTAATGCCCCACCAGCTAGCAGGTCTCCCCATCTCGTGATCCCCCCTTCTCTTAGTGGCATCGAAAGGTTATCACCCAAACACGGAGGGAGCCCCGGGGAACCCCAAATTGGAGCCAAATTTGAATAGTAGGCCAGCCTTGTTGACCTCTTAATCCTTGTCCAGGCTCTGACTAGCGACTGCAAAACCTTCAACCTCACCTTCTTGAAAAACTTCTGTTCTCCAAATTTAAATAAAAACCCGTCCATTGGCAGGCCCGTTCCAGTTAACATAGCCTTGAACATTCTCCCTACTGATGAGTCTGTTGGGGTTTTCAGTAGCATTCTTGAGAATGATAACTGAAATGCCCAGGCATAATATTGTATGTCTGGAAGGGAGAGCCCACCCTTTTCCCTCCTCCTCCTCAGTTTCTTCCATGCTATCCGAGTTGCCTTATAATTCCAAACAAACGAGTTGATGTCCTGTTGAGATTTCATGATTTGTTTTGGATCAAAGGCTAAGGAAATGCTGTTGAATATAAATGTGAGCTTCGGTATAATTGACATTTTTATAAGGCTTACCCTCCCATAGATTGTCAGTGGGAGAAAGGTCCATGCCTTTAGAAGCACCCGACATTCACGGGAAACCCGGTCCAAATTTACCTGAGCTATATTCCTGACTTCCTGGGTGATCGTAATTCCCAGATAGCGCATTGAGGAAGTTGTGTCCAGTTGTGTGTTATTGATATTCCACTCCATTATTTTGGTTTTCCCCGCATTTATCTCGTACCCCCGAAATCTCACCAAATTCTTCTGCTCTCCTGACGACTGTTGGAAAGGCCTGAATGGGATCTGACGTATATATAAGAATGTCGTCTGCATACATACCCAGACGTTTCACCCATCCACTGAACTCGAAAGGGATAATACTCTGTTCTTCTCTTATTATCTGCGGAAAAGGCTCTAGATAAAGGTTAAACAGGAGCGGGGAGAGGGGACAGCCCTGCCTAGTTCCTCGTGAAATCTTAAATGGCTCAGTGAGTGTGTCGTTTACTAATAACTTAGCGGTAGGAGCTCTATATAGGAGCTGGATAGTTTGGCAAAACTTCTCGCCTAGTTGGAACTTCCTTAATACTGCGGTCAGATAGGACCAATTGACCCTATCAAAGGCCTTTGTGGCATCTAATGTTAGGGTGGCCAGGGGTAAGGAGAAAGTTGTGTCTATTGCCGCCACCAAGTCCCTAGTTAGGTCCGCCATCTGACGCCCCCTGATAAAGCCCCCTTGATCTTCGTGGATTATCGAGCCGGTCTCGTTTGCCAAACGTGCTGATAGGACTGCAGCGAAGATCTTATAATCTATATTCAGCAACGAGATCGGCCTATAGGACCCACAGTCAGTTGGATCTTTACCTGGCTTCGGTATAAGGACTATGGTTGCTTCGCTCAATGATTCAGGAGGCACTAGCCCTTTTGTGAAGATATTATTGAATAACTGAGTCAATGTTGTTACTAGCTCTGAACGCAAAACCCGGTATAATTCCCCTGGGAGGCCATCTGGCCCAGCCGCTTTCCCCTGCTTTAATTGACCTATCACCTTACTCACTTCCTCCTCCGATATCTCCCTGTCAAGGCAGTCGATCTGATCTCCTGAGAGGGTGGGTAGTTGGATCTTACCTAGCCATAGATTTCTTGCCTGGGGATCGTCTTTGATATCTTCGGTGTATATGTTTTGAAAGAGCTCCTGAAACGCTCTACCAATCTCAGTGTTGGTGCTCCTAACAGTAGTGTCTCCCTCCTTACAGATGCCCTTTATAAACTTTTTAGATTTGTCTGTTTTGACTTTCCAGGCTAAAACCTTACCAGCCGCCTCTCCATATTCGAAATTCGAAATCTTGCTTGCCTCCCACCTCCTCTCTACTCTTTTCTGTAGTATTTTATTCAGTTCCCACTTCACTTTATTTTGCTCTTCCTGCTCTGCAGAGGTACCCCCAGAAGAACCACAGCTCCTATCTAGACTAACCAGATCCCGTTCTAGGTTCCTAATTTTTTCCCTATAAGCTTTTCCTCTGAATGATGCACGGTTTGTAATATGCCCTCTTAAAAAAGCTTTGAGAGTTTCCCAAAAAATACTTATTTTCGCAGAGACCAGATTTCTTTCCAAGAAGTTTGACACTTTTTCTGCCAAGAGGTCGGTCTCAACCTGATCTAAGAGTATCGTCCGATCAAAAGACCATGATGAAACATTTTTTGGTTGTGTGAGTGTGAGAGAGAAAATTATCGCTGAGTGGTCTGAGAGGTGGGGGGGTAAATACCGTAACCCCTTCACCGTCTCTTGGATGCTGTAGCTAAAGAGAGCATAATCAATCCTTGAACTATGTTTGTACTTGAGGTTCCTGTACGAAACCCCAAGAGCATTCCCAGCCCTATCTCTCCATACATCTGCCAACCCCAGAGACTACATTATGTACAACAAAACAGATCTTGATTTGGACTATACCGACGCTCTGGAATTTGGGGACTTATCAAGCTTGGGGTTTAGGACGATATTAAAGTCTCCCACCCATATGATAGGATGATTCAAGATGACTGTTGCCCCTAGGATTTTTTGGAGGTAGGATGGGTCGTCCTGATTCGGACCATAGTACCCTACAAGTGTATAATGTTGACCATCTAACGTTATTTTGCAGACCAGCCACCTATCACTAAGATCTTCCTCGTATGCCATAATTTGCGCTTTTGCTGATTTTTTAAACAGAATTAGTATCCCCCGAATGTTGGCGGACTGGTTTGTACAAATAAATTTATCGACCCACTTCTGTGTTTTCAATATTATTTCCACTTCCTGTTTAAGCAAGTGCGTCTCCTGTAACACTATAATTTGGACCGGGGAGTCCCTGAAGTATTGTAGGATTCTATGTCTCCTCCCCTGACTCTTCTTTTGTCATGTTATGGGATTCCTTTAAAGCTCTAGTTCAAGGTTTTATTATTAATTTAATTTCACATAAGAAAAATCTCATGGAAACTCAGTTGAACCAACTTCTTTAAAAAAAAAAAAATGGAATACACCTATTACCATTCCAAAAATGAGGCTTCCTTACAAAGCTTAGTAGATGTCAAATTAACTTTTAATCGCTTAACTACAAATGCTGCTTCTACTTATTTATTGAAGAGTAGTGCAAGATAGTATTGTGGCCAGAATACGATTGGGAAATTACTTGCAAATTATTTAAAAGTAAAAAAAGTTAGGACTAAAATAGAATCTTTAATAAATAACAAAGAGATTATTCTCCTCAAGGACAAAGGTATTTAAAAGAAAGTTGCCAATTTCTATATGACTATACTCCTTGGAAACGCAACTATCTCAATCAGATTTGACAATTTATTTTCTATTTATTGCATCCTCCAACTCTTAACATATTGATTTTGAATCAATGGATATAGACATCTCTTTATCAGGAATTACTCATGAAGTCTCTACCATGCGCAGAGGTACAGCATCCGGCCCCCATGGGTTTACCATTGAATTTTGCGGTCATTTTGCAAAACCCCTCCCTCCTAACCTTTTACTGTTTTTTAATTTTTTCATCAATAATGGCATCTCTGAAGGCACTTTCCAAGAAGCCATAATTTGTCTAATCCCAAAAGAAAATAAAGATCTCTTGCAATGTAAAATGTATCCCCCTATTCCTTTATCTAATACTGTTACAAAATGTCCGCTATAAGTTTAGCATTTATCATTGATCCTATTCTTCCCAACCTCATAGGCTCAGAACAATCTGGTTTTATCATAGGCCGATTGGCATCTGATAATACTTGTGTATTTTTCAAAATCCTAAGTGAGGCATTCGCATTGGACTATCATCTATCTGCTATTACTTTAAATGCAAAACAAGCCTTTGATAGCATTGGTTGGTAACCTGTGTTTCATGCAATGAAATGGATTGGTTTCCAACTAAATTGCTTGTTTTTATTTCTTTATTGTATAAAGGCCCAAAAGCTGCCCTTTTTGATAATGGCATTCTCTTTAATTATTTCCCTTTATTTAGAGGAGCATGTCAAGGTTGTCTCTTATCACCACTTTTATTCATTATTGCACTAAAACTCTTTTTAACTGAAATTGAACAAGACCCAAAATATTTCAGAATTTCAACTTGCAGAACAACACATCAAAATGTCAATGTATGCCAATGGCATCCTATTATACTGTTACAACCCTACCACACCCCTTCCTGCTAAAGGTCCCTAACTGCTCAGTCAGTATTTTGCTTCCGAGAAAGATCTGTGGTAATCACCGTCTGTAGCAAAGTTTCCACTTTTTATTCCCTGATTCTGCAGTGTGTTTAAAATATGAAAGTGAAGGTGGACTATCATGGTGTGCACTTTAGAGACGCTCCCTATGGCAAGCAAAGTCGGAGCACAATACGTAGCTGACTGAAACGGGACTCATTGTTCTTGAATCAGGTTACTCATTTGTTTGAATTTTCTGACTACAAAAAGTAAACATGAAATTAAAATGAAAACATAGTCCATAAAGAGTATGGGTTTTCCTTTATCATCAAGTTTAAAGTGCGTTTACAGAGTTTAAAATGTGGCAGATATAGCTGGCATAAACTACCAGATCTTCCAGAGCTGCCATATTTTATGGAAAGTTTCACATAAAAGTCCAGGAAGGTAAAACATATAAAAAGAGGCACAAGGGGATCTCCCCCTGTTACGGGCATGTAGAACACAACAAACATCCTTGAAATGTATTTAGGTACATGGATATATGAGGATAGATCTAATAAATGAGATGAGACCTCCCTTGGTTTGCCACTGGATTAGTTTGATCCGATCTGTCAGCCCAGATTTGTTGGTAAGCGACTTCTTTAAATGGCTCTCATCAGTTTAGTATATAATAATTTATGAAAATGTGGTTTTATAAATGACCAGTAGATGAAAATGTCCTTACAATATTTTACAGACCCAGTGCTATCCTATGTAACCTAGAAAGGCTAGTACAAAGTTCTCGACATCATAGTAAAGAAGACCAAGAGAGAATATTTGGAAATCTCTTCAGGCCTCATCTAGGCTTGACAAAAAAATCTTTTGTATCAAATATAGATTTAGAGTGGGCTTTCTGTCTTCTCCTTGCTTATGACTTAAGGGTCTTCTTGTCTATTTTACTCTCCTGCCTCTGATTCAATGCATTTCCTCCCTATTCTTCTGTTTATTCCGCCCAAGGTCCATTTCAGGCTCACTGTGCCTGGAATGAATAAATCTATTCTCCACTTTGGAGGGGCGCTAGGTGGCGCTGGACCAAGATGGCCGCGCTTATGTGAGGCTCTGGCCCATCTGAGCACTTATGGTGTGAGGACTCCGCCGACACCAAACAAGCTGCGCTACCTGCTGTGGGGACAGTGCCATGAGCACCTTAACCTGCCCGCGGACTTCGCCCTGCTCCCCTATAGCTCGAGACCCGGCTGCTGCCTACACTCCGGACCGCGGCTTTAAGGCCTTCCGGGGCTAGAAGATACTGCCTTGGTGAGAAGCCCGAGGTGGGGGGAGCGACGCGCCCGCATTGCTGGCGGGTGCTACCTGAGAGCTGCCCTGGAGCCGAGGTGAGGAGCTTGTCTACACTCTCCCCGCGATTGCGGAGCCGTGGGTCTGCGGGTGGGCGCCCCGCTGGGCCTTGGCTCCCGCTCGGCTGCGGACATTACTCGAGGCCGGGAGTTCGGGCCTTACTCTCGTCACCTACTGCTTTCCGTACTCGCTGTTTCCTGCGAGGCGCGAGGCGCCAGAGCCCTACATTGCCAGTTGCTGACCACATTTGAGGCCGACGCGGTGCCCCAATCGCCGCCCGCTACGCAGTGCCCGCCGCGTGTGCAATCGGTGGCGCGGCCTTCCTGGTGCCAGCTGCCTCCTTCCCTATCCTCTCCCCGGTGGAGATGTCTCGTTCCTTTTTGACACAAGCAATGTATGTATGTATGTATTGTGCACTTGTATAGCGCAGACTGTCACCCAAAGGGTATCCTGGTGCTCTGACTGAACGTAGCTAAGTACATGCATACACAAATTACGCTGCTCTAGGAAACAAGTAAGCAATCTAGCACTGATCCGCCACGTTTGGCCCACGGACCGATTGACGGACTTCCAGTGGCTCCCCTCTATTGGCCGGCTGGACTGCTGTACATCGCCCGGATCCCGCTTGGGGGGCTGTTGATGCGCGGAGTGCCGTGGTGCTGTTTTGGTGTTGCTGCTCTTGGTGAGGGGTGTCCCCCCTTGTGCTGTGGCCGGGCGTGGGCCGTCTGACCTACAATCAGCCTTTGTGTGGATACAAGGGAGGTGAATTCTGGCACCGCCATTTTAACCTGCCTGCCTTCTTGCATATCCCCCCCCCCCAGCAGAGACACCTTGCCGGGCAGCTTACCTCTGGGCGCCCTGCTGTTGACTACCTCCCTGGGCTACCTTCTCGCTGGATTTGCCTTGTGCCTACACTGGTTTCACCGCCCAGTCACCCTCACTTGCTTCACACTTCGGACAGCTGAGCCGGGTTCATTGCTCTGCATAGAGGTACTGTTTTTGGTCATCCCCGATCTGCTGCTGGTGCTGCCAGTCCCCTATTGCGCATCGTGCTGTGGCCAGTTGAGGGTTTCTCTGTTCCCACCTCATAAACTCCACTGCGGTGGGCCCTCCTTCTTTACAGCACTTCACTGGTTGCTGCCTGCTCCCCTGGTTGTCTGCCTGTACCACCTGGACCTGGTGCGCCCCATGGCCCGCACGTATTCCGCCTGCACTCCACTGCTGGTGCTTCTGGCCCGCCCTGGACATTGTTGTTCGGCTCACCCTCCTGTCGAGCTTGATGCCCTCTGCTCCATGGCTACGCTGGCTCCCTGCTACACCGGACTGCTCTTATCGTAACCTCTCTGTATCTCGCTGCACAATGAGGAGGAATGACGCCCGGCAATCCAAACTGCTGTTCGAGTCCCGGAAAAACTCTGAATCCCGGCCCACGGAGCAGGTGGAGTCTGGCGCTGGGGCAGCGCCAGACGAGGACTGGAAAGCACTCTTTCTGGGGATGAAACAAAGCCAGTCAATCGACTCCAAAATAGATGTGCTCAACACCAGGATGGATACCGTGGTGGCTAAACTGAGCCAACATGACACTCGCTTGAAGGAAGCCGAGAGCAGAATTTCTGATTTGGAAGACAACGCTACGGCCAACTGCCGCCAGGTTACTCAGATGGACAAGCTGCTCAAAATCATAGCGGACAAAAACGAGGAGCTTGAAGCTAGGTCTCGAAGAAATAAAGTGCGTATCTTGGGACTTGCGGAGACAACCAATACAGGACGCATGTAGGACTTCCTAGAAAAGCTGGTGGCTGACCTTTTTGGTTTTTCAAGCCGGCAGGCTGGAGGTGGCTGACACACGGGACACCGATATTTCAAGAATTCTGGTGGTATCCAAGATAAATGGATGGAGGAACCATCTGAGTATAGCAGTAGACTTCTGTTTTGGTACTTGACTGAGGACGTTGCAGCCCTCCAAAGCTTCTCTTGTTACCGTGTGTCATTGAAGATTTTTTATAATATATAGATTTTATTCGTGTACCCGCATCGGCGCCTAGCAGCAGTACTGTCGAGACTGTTCTGGTTTACTCACCTAATTGTGTCATTGAGCACTGAGAAAGATAGCCGGTGCCGAGAAGTTGCTTATCTCGCTGGACGAGAGACGGCCTTTTAAAACGTAGGAGGTATTTACCCCGAGACGTGATGCTTAGATGATAATCCTTGAGAAATTTTGGGAAGACATTTCATGTAACCCTGATGAAGGTGGTTTGCTATAAATTACCGCGACCGGGATACGGTCCTCCGGCTGGCCCGAGAAAAACAACAAGTACCATACGAGAACACAACGCTGTCCTTCTGCCCGGACTTTACACCTACGGTGCAGGAGGCATGACGTAAATTCACAGGAGTGAAGAAAAAGCTACAATCTCTGGAAATTCCCTATGCCATGCTTTATCCAGCCAAACTTAAGATCACTCATCGCGGGAAGCAACACCTCTTCGCTTCCCCGCAGCAGGTGGAAGACTACCTCAAGCGCCAAAGAAAGGCATCCTCCAGAGCGGCTGACTCCGGGAGCAGCTCCAGATCGCCCTCTCCGCTTTCACGGCAGGACTTACTCCTGCAGCATCGACAACTCCCGGCGGAGTACCTTGTCACCTCGATATGATGTGAAGCCCTGAACTGCCTTGGTGATGTATATGACTGTTTTACTTTGTTCAACTATGCACTCCTTGTATTGCTCAGATACTCATCTCCGTCCCACGCTCGTGTACCTGGCTTATGGCTGTGGTACCTGTGGGTGAAAGAAGGGAGATGTATGGGCAGGTCGAGTGCCCCTAGTGACTTTCCCCCCTCTTCAGGGTGAACCCCTTATCCTCTCCCACGTTTGTTTGGACGGGGGAGAATTGTTCTTTGATGGGTCTTAATTTCACGGGTAGGTATGTAATGCCCGGCAAGTTGGGGATGCCGTATGGGTGGTGGGGGGTATTGTTGGGCAAATTACATCAATGCATGCCAAAGTACTGATTGGTTTTAGATCGCACTTTGAGTCTGGCCCAAGAGGCTTTTTTATAGTTCTGACCGGTCATTTTACACACACTTGCCGAAAGATATGCGACGAGCACGACAATGGGTTCCCCTAGCGAGAATAGGGCACTCCAGGCCATTAAGCTGACCTCATGGAATATTCGAGGCCTAAATGACCCCAGAAAGCGCAGGCAGATATTGGGGTATTTAGACAGACATGGGATAACCATCGCCCTCCTGCAGGAGACACACCTAGCACCCAGCAACACTACTCAGTTTGCGTCCATGTGGGCCTCAAGCCGCACGTTTTCCTCCTATTCTAGTTATTCCAGAGGCGTTACCATTTTAATCAAATGAGACGTGGCATTCATGCCTAAAGGTATAGACAATGATACAGAGGGCAGATTTTGTTTGGTATGGGGCCGCTTACATGCATATGATGTTTTATTTGCCAATTACTATGGCCCTAATATCGACAATCCTAATGCTTTGCTTTTATTGTGGGGGAAAATACAGACGCTGGGAATTACGTATGTCATCTGGGGGGGTGACTTTAACACTGCGCTGAAGCCTCAAATGGATAGATCACGACCGCTCTCCACCCACTACACTACCACGCAAAGAACGCTCTGCGATATAGTAGATGACAATGACTTGATAGATGCTTGGAGACATGCCCACCCTAAAGGAAGGCACACACTTCTCGACCATACACTCAACTTGGGCTCGCCTAGACTACGTCTTTATGTCAGTGGACTTGACGCCCTGGCTACTACATGCGTCACACTTAGCCCGCACATACTCAGACCACTCCCCAGCCCTCTTAGAACTCTGAATTCCTCTTGAATGCTCTCCTTACTTGAGTTGGCGGCTTAACCCGGCTCACCTCAGAGATGCTGGGTTTAAGGCTAAAATGGAGCAAGACATTCTGGATTTTTTTGAGTGCAACATGGCATCCATATCTAGTGTCACGACTGTCTGTGAGGCCTTTAAGGTCACAGTTAGAGGCTGGTGCATAGCCAAGGGTGGTAGAATCTTGAAATCCCTGCGTACGGACCTGCATAAATTAGAAACTGAACTGCGCGAGCTTGAGAGTTCCATTGCTCAGAGCCCGGGCGACTGCACAGCTCAGGCCCGCATGTTCGATAAGCTCACTGAATACACAACGGTGGCAGATAGGGAATGCAAATTTCTAGGAAAGCCACACATGGCCCGCATTTATGGGGAGGGAGGTCGACCCGGAAGGGCGTTGGTGAACTCGATTAAACCCCCTATATTTGGCAACTATGTCACCGAAATACACGATGCCCAAGGCAACGCGTGCAGGAACCTCCCTGATCAGCTCCGCACTGTTCAGGAACACTATTGTACACTTTACTCTTCGCATAGGGTGGAACCTCTTGACCTCCCGGCCTATTTTGATTAAGTTGTAGTATTGGCCTGGCTCTGCGACACCCAGTAGAAATGTCTTCATTTAGAATTGAAGCTGGATAAGATCACTGAGACTATCATGGGGATGCGATCTGGCAGGGCCCTGGGTCTGATGGACTACCTATCAACTTTTATAAACTTTTTGCTCCTATTTTAGCCCCCATTTTAAAACAAGTATTTTATGCGGCACTTGATGAGGGTAGTCTCCCTCGCACCATGCGCGAAGCGCTCATAACCTCCCTGCTTAAACCTTGCAAGCCCCCTACTCAATGCGACTCCTACCGCCACCTGTCGCTCTTAAATTGCGACACCAAGATCTTGGTCAAAGTATTGGCAACGCGACTCAACCTCCTTATGGAGCGCTTAGTCCTGCCGGACCAGACTGGTTTTGTCCCGAACGCGGCAACCTCACACAATCTCCGAACCCTGAATGCGGTACTCCAGGACATTGACCCAAAGTGCAAGGCTGTGGCAGTATTCTTGGATGCCACCAAGGCTTTTGATTTGCTAGAATGGGACTACCTGCTGGGCACACTGCAGCACATGGGGATGCCTTTCAGTTTCATAGACTGGGTGCCAACAGCCACTGTGCTGCTCAATGGAGCTAGATCCACCCTTTCACCGTTCACAGAGGCACACGCCAGGGATGCCCTTTATCCCCTATCCTTTTTGCGATCGCTATTGAGTCCTTAGCCGCGAAACTCCGTCAAAAGCACAATCACTACGCCCTCATATACCCTGCCCGGCAACTGCTTGTCTCGCTCTACGCGGATGACATTACACTGTACATTAAGAAGCCCCGAGATAATTTAAATCAGGTGCTGCGCGAAATCAGAAAATTTGGAGGCATTGCTGGTGTGCAAATCAATTGGGCGAAATCCGCAGTATTCCCTTTAACTGTCAATACACACCCGCACCAGCTCGACTATCCTCTTGTATGGGAGTAGGACGAATTGAAGTATCTAGACATCCGAATTACTAGACAAAAGGAGACCATGATGCGTGCCAACTACGGCACTGCAATTGATAAGATAACAGATAGTGTCACCAAATGGATACGTCTCCCACTTTCAATGGCCGGACGTATTGCACTTACCAAAATGGTGATACTGCCAAAACTTTTGTACCTTTTTGTCAATATTCTGTACAATCCTGGGAGAGTCTTCTTCCGCTCCCTGAAGTCTCAACTAACGAGACTGATCTGGGGTGGGAAACAGGCGCGTCTTAGCCTCGACACACTCATGTTGCCATTCCACCAAGGTGGGTTTGAGGTTCCTAATTTTGAGAGATACTATGACTGCGCCCAGGCACATTTCGCTGTGTATTGGTTCCATCCGCCGCCATATATGGCACACTTGGCTGTGGAAGATGGTCACATGGCTCCACTGGTCAAGACCGGATATATACACACGCTGGTGGGGCCCAGAGAACGCGACCCGTCCACTGTAGATTGCACGGTGGCGGCATGGCGACGTATGGCGCAGGCCTTGGACAGTCCGTTTTTTTATTTGCCCAGAACGCTATTGGGAAACAATCCCAGGTTGCACATCACTTGTGAGGCGATTTGCCGTCAACTGCTTTTGGAACTGGGACATTGTCTGTGGGGAGACATCTATGTGCAGGGTACTTTCCGCACCACTGAACAACTGTTCGGGGAGAGACCACCCTCCATTATGGATACCTTTCTGTTTACCCGCCTGCGCCAGAGCGTCCGAGCGATCCCCCCCTCATTCCCTAAAGAGCCTGAAACCTTCGCGCCACTACACGCCATACTACAAACAGGCCATGTCATATCTATGCTCTACAAACATGTACAGAATGCACCACTATCCACCTCATTGAGGGCTCGCCTGGAATGGGATAAGGACCTTGCAGCGCCACTTACAGATGAGCAATGGGAGATTAGCTGGACACAAACAAATGCAATTACAGGTAACAATAGGTTACGGCTTATACACTACAAATTCCTACATCGGGTATACCACACCCCTGCTAGGTTACACAAATTTCACCTGTGTGAGACTGATTGCTGCCTACATTGCGGGGTAGCTGGGGCTGATTTCATTCACCTAGCTTCGTCTTGCCCTCAGGTTGCTGCATTTTGGTCACTGGTTTTTGCGGGGCTCTCTGATATGCTGGGCGTAGCTATAACTCCCTGTCCACTGAAGGCGCTGCTGGGACTGACACAGCCCGTAGTAACTGTGCATAGAAACTTCTTGGCAATTAGTCTCTTACTGGCTAAACGTTTGATTGCATGCCGCTGGGGTCGGGGATGGGCCCCCAAGTTTAAATGTTGGATTCGGACCATGTCCATGTGGCAAGAACGACTACATGATTACGCAGACCTACTGCCCCCGAGTCACGGCAAAGGACATCTGGGCTTCAATTACGTCCTACCTCCTTCGGCAACAGGCGGACGGGGGGAAAGGGCAGGAAGGGATAGATGCTGACGCAAGTGCACCACGGTCCACTGATTAATACTACATCAGCGGCTATGCTCACGCCTCTTATTCATCGTTAACAACAAATATGGGCAAATGTCTCTGGGGGGCCCCTACAGGGTAATTTCCAGTGTGCTTGGCACCCACATCTTTGCCTGGGCGCAGGGCAAGCCATGCTCTCATACGATTCGAACCAGGTCGGCCCTCCAATGGTAGTTAATGTCACACACACCTCATAAACTTTGTCTTAGCCTTTCAGAGTGCTGCTCACTTCGGATATGTCATCCATATTGAGTCGTTGTGGGTAATGTTCGATGGGTGGGAGGGGGGGGTAATGGTTATATTGTTCGTTCAGCTGCTATTGCTCAATATAAGACGTTATGCACGAGAAGATGCTCATACTTTGTAAGATTATATGCTGAACAATTGCCCGAATTTATTGCATTGATGTACCATGCCTTATATACAATAAAGGTTTTTGAACTTAAAAAAAAAAAAAAATCCTCCACTTTTTAAGTCAGACTTTGCATTGTCTGGGCAACTTTTTCTCTCCCTCTTTTTGTCCCTTTCGGCTCCTTTCTACACTAGGTATGTTTATTAAAACATGTAGTTACGTTTATGTGGGCCTTTGTGTGGGTGTGTGTTTGTGTGTGTGTGTGTGTGCATACATGCGTCATGATCTGCAGTCCATGCATGCCTGTATAAACTTGGCAGACACGGGGATGTTCTCCTCTGAAAATCTTCGGTGCTCAAGTCTTCAGTAGCAGAGGAGGTCAGTGCTGCACGTAGAGTGGGGGTTCTGCTTGGTGTGTGTCTATGTAAAATGGACAAGTGGAGTGAAGACAGACTACATTTCCCAGAGTGCCACATGACTCTCACAAGAATTGCAATGGTGGTGGCCATCTTGGATTCAGGAAGCATAAGCTGCTCATTCAAAGGGGTACTTGCTATCCAATGAACATACTTAGCTGCTGGAGTCTGGCGTTTGTTTCCAGAGATTTCAACTCAAAGTGTCATCGCTGGAATTATCAAGACTTATCGGCTACAGAGAAATATTCAGGGATAATACTTTAGAGATGATTTAGACTTTAATATTTGTACACTATTACTGGAGTCATCCTCCCATGGATTGTGAACTCTAACTTAGCACTAGAGGAATGAGAAGGATATTCAAGTTGTATAGACTTTGTTTATATTTCTCTTGAGTCATGTATGGAGGAAAGGTACAATACTAACATGCCTTCATTATTTAAAAACTGATGAACTTGTTAAATTGACAATCTTTCAGACAACAGACTTAATTGATGAACAACTGAAGGCAGTTATCTTTATGGAATTGTGCAAATAATATTCGGTTATTTCTTGCTTCTAGAATAGAGGTTTCATTTGCATTTCAGCTCTAGGAAGTCAGAGAGTTTCAGCCAACTATACATGCGGCAGTCACAGTGAAGAGCAGGGGTGCTGGCGAGCATTTTCTCTGCCGCCCTGCGGCAAATGCATTAAGGAACAGGGGGGCGGAGGTTTGCTGTTGCAAAACCAAGATGGCAGGTAATAGCGGGGGGAGGGGGGGGAGGGGGGGGGGTGCTGCTTCAAAACTCGTGCCGCCTGGGGCAGACCGCCCCCGCTCTCCCCAGCTATGCCACTGCAGAGTTGGAAATACAGAGATTGTGACAAGGCACATCTTATGTCATATGATGAATGGTGGATTTGAATTCAAATGAAATACTAGAAGTGTTATTTCTTGGTTTAGACATCAATGCTTCTACTGTGCAGGATGAGCCGAGCTGTAAGAACAGGCACAATAAAGATATATGGTGGTTCTGTTTATCTCTCTTGTCCCATCCCCCTTTCCCCAGGTCTACTGCTGATCAGCATAATATTATTTGTGTTGTTGACAGTGTGTTCAGGGACATGTGCAGATTAACATGTCTTCTGTTAGATATGATTTGCTAATTTAGTGCAAACTGACAGCAAGCACATTCATGGTTTCAATCTTGGAATGCTTTTTCTAAAACAAAAACAAATCACTCTAAGGTTGGTGCTATGCATGTGCACACATATATAGCTGCCATCTTGTAATGACTTTTCCAAATCTTAAACAGAAACATTACTAGATGGCCACCATGCATGCCCAGGTAAGCACAGTGGCCATCTTGGATTTTGTTTTAGTTTAAGAAAACCATTACAAAAAGGTGACAGGGCATGCATGCATACATGCAACAGTCATCTTGAAATTATGTTTCAAATTCTTTAACAAAGCCCTTACAAGATGGCTACTACGCCTGCTTATGCATACTCAGTGGTCATCACTGGGGAACTTGGAGAAAAAAGCATTGGCAAAGCTAATAGGTGACATGAGCAAAACCAGTTTACTTTGGCAATGCTTGTTTCATGTTGGGTTAGAACAATTCAACATTTGATTCACATTGTTTACAAAGCTAAGTTTTCTTATATTTTTTTCTGTGACTGTTTTTGTTGGTTCTGTAAGACTTGCTCAATTAAACAAAATATGTATATATTGTTTAAAAAGTTTACCTATAATTTATCTCTGATATTATTCATACTGTAATTTTAAAACAGACATTCTTATTTGAACACCACTAGCAATCAGCTTCTATCAGTTCCTTTAGAAATCAATAATATGAATCTCAACCTAGTGACAAACTAAGGTCCAAGAATAGATAGTTCTTTTAAAAAAATGTCTCTTTTTATTCAAGTTCTCCAAATACATTTTCGAACAGTAAACCTCACAGAAAGGCGAAACGGGTTTTCTACAAACAGTGGTAAAAGGATTTGAAAAAATCTATAACATTTTATGGCTGAAAAAATTAAAATGGAAAAAGTTCATGATACAAAAAGGCCCTGTAATAGACTCCTCAGGGTCCATGATCTGGAAAAACTGAACAAGAATGAACAGCGATTCTGTAGATTTCCTGTTGGCTGATATTATTTTTACACATATAAAGTGAAGCCCCCAATGATGCCACAGTGTGATTAGGAAGACCCTGCACCAACCTTCAAAAAGTAATGGCGCAAACATATGTATATTCCCTTCTATCAGCAAGGGTGATATATCTTTCAGAAAGGTACATTTGTGTATATAAAAACAAGTACTTTCATACTTGACTATATATACGCGTAAGAAAGGGCCTCTTGTTACATGGTTAGCCTCCACTTTTTGCCTGATGTCTGATGCCTGATGTCTGCTGTGATTTTGAACTGTAAGTGAACTGGGTCTCTGCTAACCAGGTCCCCAGTGCCAGATCTCTTTCCAAAAACACGGTACCATGATTGGCATAACTTCATCTACCCTGTAAGCTCCCAGTAAGTGGTACCTCAGCTACCTAGGTCATAGGTACTGAAGAGGGGTCTCTGGGGCTGCAGCACTGCTTATGCTACCACAGGAAAATACAAAGAGTCAACATGGTCGTGTGTGTGTTGCCAACCATTTACTGCATCAGATAAAGGTAAGTCACCCCTACTGCAGGCCTTTAGCGCTAAGGCAGGGGGCATTGTATCCTATGTGTGGGCATATCAGCATGAGCAGATATGCACCTACAATGTCCAGTCATCATCATCATTTTACTTTATTCGGTCATTTGTACAAAACAATGTCCAGTCCATACTGTGATGTTGTAAGTGGACTGGATACTTGTCAACACGGGTTTCCTAGCTCCATGATGGCGTCACTGATTTCTTAGATGTTTGGTACCAAATATCTTGTCTAAATAAATCCTCATGGATACCAGTGTTGGATGTATTAACACATTCACACAGGAGACCCTCTTATATGGTCCCCTGAAACCTAACTAAACACTAGTGGGGTCTCTGGCTGGTTTTCTAAATTTAGTATGTAAGTGGCTTCCCGAGACCTGAACCTCAGATTCATCGGACCAAAGAAGACCAGGACAAAGAAGACCCGCTGCACGCAAACTGAAGCTCTACTGTAGAAGAAAAATGCGCCAAACCCTGCCAGCTGTTTCAAGGACTCGACAATTGCTGCCTGCTATATTTTCCTGAACCAGCAAGGACTCCAAGAACCCCAGAACATCTACAACCTTTGAGAAATTGCAGAGATGCTCCCTTGCAGTGAAGGTATCACTCACCTACACATCACAAGCACCGATACCATGAAATCCGGTTTGTCGACTTGCTGTTTACAAAGACCTTGATGCAGCACAGAATCAAGAAGAGGTGTAACATCCTCAGAGGGTCATATCTGCCTCTCTACCAGTTTGGAGGCACTAGGACCTACCAGAGCCGCGGAGTACCAATACCTGTGATAACACACCCCCAACATTAAAAACCAAGAAGAAGAGTTCACTCTGTACCATCAAAGCAACAGAAGCAAGCACCCATTGAGGGATGTCTAGACACCAGAGACACACTTCCTGAGTGCCCAGCTTTCCTGAGATTGCCTCTCCAAGTTGCCTGCTCCTGACTGCGAGGACCCTAAAGACACCCCACCGGCCCCAGCACTGACTAACCAGCTCTTCTCCTGTGGTTCCCAGGCCCTTGCAACCTCTTCCCTCTAAGGTGACCCATCAGACTTACCTGCATGTCCACCTGTGCAGTGCCTTTGCAAGTGTCCTCCTTCATCTTTGCACTCAAGTTTCCAAGACCCTCAACACTCTACCCCCGCCCGATCCGGGATGCTCCCAACCTTCTCCTGCCGGAACTTTGGGCCTAGCCCTGACATCGACATAAAACGAGAAGGTGAACTACGTGAAAGCATTGCCTGATTTGACCTGCATTTTTCCTCTTTGTCTCCATTGATTCCTTTGGTGCGTAATTGCGCACAAAAGTGAAATATTTTCAGAAATTA
The DNA here is from genome assembly GCF_964263255.1 of Lissotriton vulgaris. Taxonomy (NCBI): domain Eukaryota; kingdom Metazoa; phylum Chordata; class Amphibia; order Caudata; family Salamandridae; genus Lissotriton; species Lissotriton vulgaris. The sequence goes on from NC_141700.1 coordinate 366,298,207, forward strand.
AAAAAATCGAAAGTGCTTACCTTAGAACTGTGGGGCATATTATCAAGGACAGGCGATACATTATCGCCGCTTTTATCGGCAGGAAACTGCAGATAAAGTGGCGATAATGGCCTTGATAATATGCTCTACGAATTCCAATCGAAGCCCATGTTAGATGTGTTCACATCGAACATGGGCTTCGATTGGAATTCATAGAGCATATAATCAAGGCCATTATCGCCACTTTATCGGCAGTTTCCTGCCGATAAAAGCATTCGATTTATCTGCTTTTACCTCTGTGTATTATTTGGGTATTCTCTGGACTCTTCGCACAATGTACTTCTTTTTAGTACACTATATAGAAAGGCAGCTTTCTACAATACTTGTCTTCACTATATTGCAGTAGTCGATATTTAGCTATAATTTGTAGCATGATATTTAAAATAAGATTTTCTGGTAGTTCAACCTGGCATTGGCACTGAAAATTGGTACTTGCCGTTTTTCTAATGTCACATAATAAACTTTGTTTTTACACCCATAAGTAACAGTCGACATCTATTGGGGAATTGAGGACATATTCCTATCCTGCATCTTCGAAAAAAGGGCCGAAAGCAAATTAAACGCAACACACGTGTGGGCCTACAAATAAAAATGAAAGAACCAGTGGGTTCCTGAAATAGAGAAGGAGATGTGTGCATGTTTGGACGAGGACTTCTGCATTCACCTGAAATGGTCTACAGAATATTTGCATTTTGTTCTAAATAATCAGGGGCATAGCTTCAAGGGGGGGTGTTCGGGGTGTGATACCCTCCAAATAAATATATTCTTGACTTGAAAGTTGGGTCGGTGGGCTCTGAGTCGGGTCTCCTCTGTCTTTGTCGGTTTTCTCATTGTCCTGTTGACTAAGAGGTTTTTACGTGTTCATTTTTCATTTTAGCAGGAACTTAGAATGGGGCCCACTAAATGCAAATCCGTGTTGACCCTGTTCCTCATTGGAACAGTCCACTTTAAACCTTGGTCATCTCATTCCTTCACCTTGGGGCATACTGTTTTTTAGCTTCAGATTCAACACTCACCACCCCCACCCCCCCCTCCCCGCCCCCTCCCCCGAATGTCACAGCCTTTAAAATATGTCCATCACAGATGATCGTGTGCGTACTAATGATGTTAAAGTTGAATTATTGGTGGTTATATGGTCCCTCTGGATGTTGATCACAAATAGTTATTGGGATACACTGGTTAAATTTGGAAACATAGGTGTTATCTGATTTAAATTAATAATTCTATGAAATTATAAAATGAACCTTGAGAACATACAAACCACAGAACCCAATCTTTCACTCACAATGGGTGCAAGGAATATACTAGTTTACAAGAGAAATAGTCTCTTGAAACAGGATTTTTCCTGGACCTTGCACTGTTTGCACAACACTTATATAAATAACAAAGGTCTTCTAGCAGGTTACCAGAATCCTGACACAAAACAAGAACAGCAGCCTGGCTTTACTGAAAACAAACACTGGAGGTAACAAGTGAGACTTAAAGGTTATCCCTAGTCTCTCAGAGGCTTCCTCTCACATCTACCACGTCATGGTGCAAAAGCTGCCTGGCATCGACAGGCTGCTCAGCACCATGTCTATGGCATGACTGGTTTCTGAAGAAGGGCTTATATGATGCACAAAATGTCGGAGTTGTTTGATAAATGCAAAAATGTTGTCATTTCAGCCAGATTTACCATTTCCCGGCGACTCATTGCCAGTGAGAAGCCTCTTATTCTAGAACTCATTACCCTTTTGGAGTTCTTCATCTGATGAATCTGTGTTGAGATAACACTCTTTTGATCTAGCGTGCTTGTACTGTCAGCTCATGACTCTGTGTAGCAGTGGTGAGTTGTGGTTAGAAGGATGAGTCTCTTGTACAGTCAGTCAAAAAAAAAATACTTTTATTTGATCTCGTTAAAAATCATAAAAGAGTGGAAGAAGTTCAATGATACAAACATGTTAAAAAAAAACAAGTTTTGTACAGTCAACGTTCCCTCCATTTCTGCTCCTTGTATCAATTTCACAGTCAATGTGCCTCATGCTATTATATGCAGCTCGAATGCCACCATTACCCACTACATCAATTGGGACTCTAATGAGGGTGTCATTATATGAAATATACCCCGAGAGCGAACTTTTTCTAAAAAGAGTCCTCCCCGCAGTATACCTGTCATAGCGCCATATCAAATTGCACAAAAGGGATTAGCGCTGACAGGCATTTTGCATTACCGACTGGTGTAATTGTATGATTTTATTCTAATGTTTTTTGTTATGAATTTATCAATGTTTGTTATGCGTTTAAATGTATTTAATGCCGAATGAAATGTGTATTCCTCTAATGCACCATAAATGATGAATTGTTGGTTCAAATTAAGATGAATCGATACAATCGTTAAAGCATAGTGCAATGACTCATGGCGTTGTATTTTGAATCTGCTGAATTAACTAGCAGTACATAAATTGGCGGCCAGGTAAGCCCTTATGAAAAGAAAAAAAAAACATTACCCACTTCAGCATTTAGTTTAAAACTACAGAAGATCTGAACCTCAATTCAATGTCTTAGGCAAGGCCACTGGAATTATGCGGCAGGGGAGGACCAAATTATGTGGCAAGGTTGACAGTATTATATGTATGAGGCGTAACATGGCACATTTTATAGTAGTATTATACATTGTTTTGCCATTTGTGCACATGTTACCGCTCTCTGGGCAAACAATTCGTATAATTAGTACCAGTTTAGCAAATACCTCAATAAGCAAAATGAAAATGAACATTTAACCTTTTTGAAGAACCTCCCACTGTGCTGCAACACGCCCTGCCGAGTTTTTAGTGACGTTTGATCTGTTAGAGCTAGAAACAAACACTTTTTAATATCAGCAGACTATGCAGTAGATGATGGATTATGTGGCAAATGCCGCAAATCCATAAATATGTGGAAAATGCTGCAGCCGTAGAATCGCATAATTGCAGAGGCCCTGGGATGGTTCTAGTTTCCGTCATAGCGGCTTCTTCGAGTCTATTGCGCTGCTCATTCATCCAGTTGGTGGTTGCTTGTCGGCAGTGGTGGTGCTCTTTTGCAACTGTGACAAGCAAGCATACATGTAATGCATGGTCAGTGCTGTACTGGGCTTTACAAAATCAGGGTTCTGTGCATGCAGACAAAGTTTGGTTTTCGAGACTGTCAGTGCTGAAGAGGCAGCCAGCTCAACTTTGGACAGAGTGGTGCTTGGCAAGCTAAGATCCGTCTGCTCTGCTGTCAGGGTAGGTTGCAAACAGGGCATGGCCAGAGGAGTCCACTGCATAGCAGTGCATACAATAGTTTAGGTCTAGCCAGAACTAAACAAATAGTCAATCTGGAGTGGTAAAAACAGCAGCTTACCCAGGAACGTTATACGTCGAGCAGGGAGGACAATTATGTCAGGAATTCCAAGGTTCAAAAGGTCAGATTGATGACACACCCCCTGGTGTGAGCCAATGGCAGAACTGCTGTTGCAAGAAATGGGGTGGGAAGTGGAACCAGGCTGAACTTTTAGTAATGTAATCGACGCAAGGGGCATTTGGGACTGCTAGACAGAGGAGGGGCCAACCCCACCTGTCAGAAACTGTAGAACTATGAAAATGGCTGCCATCAACTTGAAGGCGGTATGAATAACTTACATGGGGCCATTGCAGGTTACCATACTTCCCAACTGTGAATCAAGATGGCAAGTGCTAAGTTGTCTGAATACAGAGAGTGTATAATCAATTTGTAGTTTGTGTGTATGGGCGGCCCTTGCATGTCAACAAGCGGCTGTGTTCCATGTGCTGGGGCTACTATTGGCTGTAAAAGTGGTTCTGTAGCAAAAGTGGTTTGTGGGCAGTTCAGCATAGGCGGCATTATGTGAAAATGAGGAAACTAAAATGAAAGAATCTGTTAAGGGGAAATATAAATTGATGATGAAAAATGTTTATTTATGCTTATGGCGACTAGATGGAAATAATACAGTGAGCATAAATGTTTTCATTATTATTTAAAACACGAAGGACCTGTTAACAGGGTTAGAATAAGTGTTAGGATTAGGGGGTAGATAAGTGTCAGGGATAAAGTGTGGGTAAGAGTAAGAGCTACACGTGCTTATGCCATTTTAGTAATTTTACGCATAATCCAAATCATAACTTCTTTATTGGCATTGCAATATTAATTTGATTTTGTATCATAAATATACCACCAGTGTAGACCCCTCATAAAAAATGGATTCCCCATAGTTCTATGTATCTGTGGATTTAGAGGAAGTACTACCTATTTTCTTTTGTGTTATGGATAGATGTTGGAAATCATGCAGGTATGTTTGTCACAAAATGTTGATAAGCAATGGAAATGAACTCTACTCCCTGCTTTGAGAGACCAGCGACTTGGCCATATTCCAGGTGAAAGCTATGGCCCAATAGACATATCTTCACACTCGACGATCTTCATTTGCTTACTTACACACTTGATGTGATCACACAAACATATTGTGAGCTAACTCCTGAGAACTGACAATCCCATTTTCGAAATATAGCATCACATAGATTTCTTTCTTAATATCTGTAGGAAATTGGGTTGTTAGTTGGCTGGGGTGTGAGCACTGGTCAAGCAGCAACCACAATCCTTGTCAAGATGAGGCGCAAGAGAACCCTAAATTAACATGTGATCACCCTCTGGTGGCTTGGCAAAGAGCACTCAGGCTCAAATTTGAGGCAATGTCTTAAGTATTTGTGGAACACTTCAGACAATAATACAGTGACAATACCACATGAAAAGGATCCAACACCATATTAGACAGATAGAGTACAATTTAATAACTAAAAGAAGACCAAAATGACAAAAATCCAATAAGTAGAACCGGAGTTATGAATTTTTAAGGACTAAAGTCTAAATACTAAAAGCACAAATCTTCAACTGCAGCTATCTGGTCACACTGGACCGGGTCAAATTAAAAAGTTCAGGAGCGCAGGTTGGATACAGCCCCTTGTTAGTCCAGTTGCAATTTTATTCTCAGGTTTTGTGCCAAGAGTTTGCGTTGGAGAAGGCCACAAGGAAAGCATTGTGGGAGTCTGTCAGTGTGGCGCAACAAGCAGGCCAGGCATTGTGGACAGGTGGCTGGTGCTTTGCATTGGCGGTCCCCCACTAGTAGTCGAGCTGGTTTTCATCAAGCGTCCATGACCAGAGAGGCACCACTTGGGAGTCAGGAACTCCTTGCAGCTGAGTACAGGAGCTGGTTGGGGAGCTTTTTATGTCACTGTGGATCATGAGGCCAACAGACTAGCCCTTGGAGTCACTATGGGATCCTGGGTTCAAGATGAAGTTGGAGGTCCAGTCATTCTTTCCCAGGCAAGAGGGCAGCAGGAAGCAAATCAGCAGGGCAGCAGTTGCTTTAGAGCATCAGTTAGCAGAGTAGCAGTCCTTGTAGCAGCACAGCAGTCATTTTTCCTGGCAGATTATCCACAGGTCCAAATGTGTACTAAAGAGTTGGTGTCTGGGGTCCTTCTTTTACACATAGTTGTCCTTTAGATGTAAGGAGATGCTTCTAGAGGCATGCCTTTGAAGTGCACAGGTGCACTGCCTTTTTGAGCCTGGCTCCAAAATAACCATCGGGGGTATGCAGCTCTTTGTGTTGAGACAGGAAACAACCTATTCAAGTGTATGTGGGGCTGTACCCAGCTCCTTCCACCCATCCTGCCAGTGATAGCCCATTCAGCAACACCTACACTCTCCATTGTATGTGGCTATCTGGGAGGAATACACAAAGCCCAACTGCCAGCAACACCCAGTCATGTGACCCAGAGACCAAATTTCTAAGGCAAGATAATGCAACATTTCTAAAAGTGGCATTGTCAGATCTGCAATTAGAAATCTGACTTCGCCATAAGTTAGGATTTTAAATTGTGATTCCAGAGACACTAAACATGAAATGGGTATCTATTTGCATTTGGAAATTACACTTATAAAATGTAATAAGGTAATTCCAATGTTATTCTATGTGGGAGATCGGCCTTGCAGAAGTGATTTACAAAGTTAAGAGTATTTTACTACCAGGCAATGTAAAACTTAAAAGTACTATGTCCTACATTTTGAATACATTGCATCCTCTCTTTGAGCTATCCAGGCCTTACCCTAGAGATGACTTAAATGTGTATTAAAAAGAAAGGTTTGGAGCCTGACAAAAGGTCTGTTTTGTCAGGTCGAAATGTCAGTTAAAAAACTGCACACACAGGGGCAGGCCCTTGAGAAATGTTTAAAGGGCTACCTAAGTGGGGGTCACAACCAGTTCTGCAGACCTACTCGTGGCATTTAAGTTACAGGCCCTGGGCACATGTAGTACCTCTTTACTTAGGACATATAAGTAAATTAAATATGCCAATTCCGTATAAGCCAATTCAACATGTTTTAGGGAGCGAGCACAAGCACTGTAGCATTGGTTAGCAGTGACAAAAACCATTTCAGCAAAAATAGAGGAATGAAGGCAAAATATTTGGGGACGACCTTGCAGAAAGGGCCAAGTCCGGCAATATCTAATAGACTATAATAGTAAAAGTGGGTGTGAGAAAGGGGCCTTCGTAGCTTGTGAATCTATGCTTAGCTACTCAGCTTTCCGGACAGCCTAGAATGATATAGCAAAGGTGACTTTTACACTCTGTTGGATCAATGCTTTCATTCAATAAAGGGTTTGGAGATTACTCTTAAAAAACAGATCTAGAACTTTGCAGAGTTAAAGCCTTGCAAAACAGAGCTAGGAAACGGAATTAGTCCTTCACCCTTGCTAATCATTTATAATCAGCTTGTTAAATCAGCACTTACATTTAATTCTGCTGCACCTACTACGCCATTGAGCTTAGAGATCGATTTATCCAAGAACGATTATCTGGCAGCAATAAAATCAGTTGTCCTGTGTAATTAATTAGCACAGGAAGAGTAAAAACACAGTATTGCTAATTAAAATTAACAATTTTACAAGAGTGTTAACATGGCATCTACTGAGACGAATTTACACCCATGGTGAACCGAAAAAGACAACATAATAATGAAGGCCACAGTTCCAAAATCCCCAAATCAGGAAAGAATCCGGTGCATACTGAGCCTACTTACCTATCTGCTAAAGGTAGATGCCAAACTCTATACTGAGTTCTTAGCCATGGGCTTTGAAAATTTAATTAACAAAGTGGTGACTAATGGAAAGCAGTAAGACCTAGTGATCGCTTGCCCTGTAGATTCCAAGAAGTAAGAGAATGTCGTACAGTTACATCTGCAAATGCCCAGCTCGCAGGCTGCTTGGTTTGTGCTTAGTGTGTTGTGGCAGGCCTGGTTTGGTGTGGCGCTAAAGCTAGTGAGGACGTGCTAGATCTCAGAAGGCTGGAAGTATCTGAGTGCAGGAGAGAAAGCAGAGGGGATCAGGGACATCTTTAGGATTTTGAGTGCCCGGGGTCAGATGTATTTTGGGGACCTCTTTTTGGAAAAGCTTTGAATTTATGATCCAATTTCAGCTCTCTCATGCCCTCTTTGGTCAGGCCACTGACAGTGTTCAGGCCGACTTGTCCAAATTCTAAAGTTGTTACATCTAATATTCAGTGATAGTGACCTATGTTTTTAATATTGTAACACACTAGCAGCTCACTAATGTTACTGCAAATAACATATGTGACATCCTCCCATTTCTCATATGTGAGGTCCTGTTTTGATCTAAACCCAAAAACTTTTTTACGGATGTTGCATGAAATATAAACACAACATTTCTCTGCAAAATGTCTGTAATAGACTCTCACACATCACACACATTAAAAATACATTAAATAAAACTTATTTTAAAGCAATCTTTTAAAAAATGATTCAAGGTCATCAGGACAAGACTCTCTGTAGAACAGAGAGTGTTGGGTTTTGTTGCTTTTGTTTTGTAATATTAAAACAGTTTCCAGGGCTGCTATTTGCTCTCACCCAGAACTGTGAGAAATATTGCTCTGCAAGGCGTGCCACAATAAATGGCACATGCCACAGATATAGCACAAAAGTAGGTGATTTACTTAAGATGGATATGATGAGAGAGGGCAGGTTCAACAAAGAATGTGTGGGAGCGAACCTGTTAGGAGAAAGGAGTTTGTCTAGGCAGCAAGTAAAATAACCAGATAGCAATGTCTCGAAACGCAGGTGTAGGCATTCAGCTGAACAAAATGACCTAGGAGTACAAGTTAGCAGTTGGGAAGAACAGAACAAAGTTAGCAAGTAAATAATGGAAATATGCACTCAGGTGTTTGAGCAGGATGCATTTCGGAACCAGGCAGCCAGCCAATACCTTGTGAGAGATTACAGCTGTGGGAAGAATGCAACTGGCCATGAAGAAGGCAGCAACAGCAGTACAATCAATACCAGAATAGTGAAAAGTCTCTGACAGCTCACCTCTTCAAAATGGCTTCCTGCAAGTTGTGGAGTATGCTGTCTGAAACAAAAAGCATGAGAAGTGGATGTATGTTGTTAATATAGAACCCTATTTTGACCACAAATTGTATCTGTGGGAGCAGTTCTCTGCTGGGCATGACGCCCATGTGTGGTAAGTTGATGTACTTTGTGTGCACCGTGAACCATAACTGACACATTTCAGTGGTTTATGAGTTCCAGCTAGAACTTTAACTCACTTTCAATTGTGGGTTATTCAATATATATATGTGATCAAGGCCGTGGGACAGCCAAAACGCGTCATGGTGGACTAGCTTGGTGGCAATAAAGAACTTGATGCACGGATTAGGTAGGGTCTATGCTCTTTTTTTTCTCGGAAGAAACATATAATGAGGAAAAATACTATATATATATATATATACATGCGAATAACGGAAACGCAGGAGAACGCTAAAAAAGAATCTCTCGCCCTGAGGCTACAACATATCGGGCGCAGAAAGGAGATCAGCGCGCTTTGTGGGCGCCGTGTGGCGCCGATATACAAACAAGCAGTTGATCCCGATATGCGTCTTTGATGGGAGCTTAGCCAGAGGCACAGAGAGGAGAAAGCACATGCGGTGACTATCGGATTGAGGAGGTACGTGTTTTACCGCTAGAGTCAGCTGCTGCTGACATAGACTATTTAAGCGAAAAAAAGCGGTTTTGTGTTAAACACGTTACTCAGCACTTAAATAATTTACAGCCATTAGCCAGAAAATGTCAGGCGATGTACGGAGGGCCCGTGAGCTCGCTGCGCAAGAAATGTTTTCTGATGACATTGAGCAGGAGGTGGTTACTGAGAAGGATGTGGGGACAGGGGGACCAGAAGGTGAAGCTAATAGTACCGCCAGAGACTTGTTCAGGGAATTGGAAAAACTGAAAAGAAATGAACAGTCTAAATGGTGGGAAGCTCGCTCCCTCAAAAGATATCTGGATGTAGGGAGAGTCCCCAGAGGACTTCGCATCATGCTGGCCCCCAGTTACGAAAACCCCAACCCCCTAATGATGGAAGAATGGGGTCAGTGTAACCTTGAATCCTCACGGAAACTAATGCAGATTTTGGTGAAGTTTGCTGAAATCGATGGTGAGGAACTCCAAAAAAAGATAGACATTCTTGAGGAGAAAATAAAAGCACTTCAGGGTGAGAAGGAAACCCCACAGACCACCAAAATGAGGAATGAAATGATAACAAGACTATCCAAGGAGGAGGAAAAAATCAAGACAAGAAAAATATATAAATTCAAAAGAGACCGGGACGACTACGCAAATGGTCAAATATTCACCTTTGCACGTCGCTACGATAATCTAAGAAGAGCCACAGCAAGTAAGAGAGGAGCAGCCAGCACAGGGGCAGTGCCAGCTGAATCTGATGAAGTATCTATATACAGCTCGGCCGCAGAAAGTGGCTCGGACAACGAAGGGGCAAGAGGCAAAAGTAATGTTGTTTTGACAATGGGGGAAGAGTTGGCGGTCTTGAAAGACAGCAGAAAGGCAACCCTAAGATCGCACTTCCAGGGAAAATTGTCCCAACCAAGTCCCAACGCAGGAGGGGCAGAAGAAAAGCTGCCAAACAAAGGCGAGCCAACCAAGCGGGGACGAGGCCGTGGACGGGGGAGGAGCAAGAAACCCCAGGCCTAGCCAAAGACAACACTACGGATTCTTCCAACAACGTGAGCTGTGATGGATATCAATCCAGCAAGGAGAAACAAGCTAAATCCATAATTAACCTAAGCTCAGTACAACTATCAGCTGCAGAAGTGCAACTTTCAAGCTTAGGTTTAAGCTTTTGCCCTGAGTCGAACTTTTCCTATACCACCACGAGGGCAGACATCTACAGATTCATAAGGAAATTGAAACTTAAGAAACAATTCCTAAACAAGACAGCCAGCACGGAAAATGCTCCGACAAGATCAGCGACCAGCACCTCTGAACTGGCAGTCAGTGACCTAAATCTATATCGTGATATGTGCCAGCTGGGGATTGATGAGACTATGGGGACACAGGAGATAGTGGCATCCAGTGGTCAGATGAAACCAATTACCCCATTCAAGCCAAAGTCCAAATATATTCCTCTGGCGGCACGTGATGGTCTTGACTCGTTTAGCGACGCTGTGGTGCAACAAGTGAAAAAGATGGCCTTAAGGACTGACAATAATAAGCGACAATTCACGAATCAGGAAAGAAAAATAAAACAATTGTCCACCAAGTTGAAAGATGCTGAAGTTATAGTTCGGAATTCAGACAAAGGCGGGAATATTGTTTTATGGCCTACCACGGAATACCTTGAGGAGGCGCACAGGCAATTAGACGACCCACAATGCTACACTAAGAGCAACCCCCAGAAATACAGGGCAATGTTAGAGGCCTTATGTAAGAACCTGGTGGCATGGAAGGGCCTTGGCATGTTAAGTGGAGATGAGTTTAAGTATGTTAAAAAAGATCATCCACTCACTCCATATATATATTTCATACCAAAGGTCCACAAACATATCTCCAAACCACCAGGCAGACCAATAATTGCAGCTTGTGGTGGCCCGTTGGAAAACCTCTCAAGGTACATTGACTATTTTTTGCAGCCACACATGAAATCTCTAAAGTCATATGTACAAGATTCCAGTGACTTTCTGCGAAAACTAGAGGATGTAGTGTGGAGCCCAGACTTGCTGTTGGTAACGTTGGACGTCAGTTCATTATACACATGTATAAAGCATAGAGATGGCCTGCGTGCATGTGAATACTATCTGAGCCGCAGGCCTATCGAACTGGCCCAACACACCAAAATGCTTTTAGAAATGCTAACATTCTGCCTCAACAATAACTTCTTCATTTTTAATGGACAAATGTACCAACAGGTTCAAGGTGTAGCAATGGGGGCCAGTTTCTCCCCCAGTTACGCATGCCTGTTTATGGGGTGGTGGGAGGAACTGGTCCTCAGGCGCAAATTTGAAAAATACTGCACCACTAACATCACCTGTTGGCTCCGTTTTATTGATGACTTATTTATTGTATGGCGTGGTTCAGAGGAAAGTGTTTTAAATTTCATACATGAAATCAATGAAAATGATCTTAATCTGCATTTTACCTCTGATGTAAGCAGGGAATCGGTGACATTTTTAGATGTACAGGTTTTTATATCTAATAGTATTCTTACCAGTACCCTTTTTAGGAAACCGACGGCAGGTAACACTCTTTTACATGCCACAAGTGCTCATCCCCAACATCTAATCAAATCCATACCTTACGGTGAGATGCTACGCATCCGCCGTATTTGTAGTAACCATGATGACATGATTGTTAAACAACATGAAAGTTTTCTAAGATTTGTAGATAGGGGATACACTGCCAAGATACTGAACACTGCTATAAGGAAATCCAGGCTTAAAGAAAGAGGTGACTTGTTGATTGAGAAAGTGAAACAATGCGACAAAACCAATGAAGTTAGACTTATACTGACATACTCCAAGCAGGAGAAAGAAATCAGGAGTATAGTCAGAAGAAACTGGCACTTTGTAAAAGATGATCCCATGATTGGTGATGTGATGCCCCCAAATCCTTCCATAACTTTCCGTAAAAGTCTAAGCATGGGCTCCATCCTCTCTAAAAACAGTGAGGAATACATAGGCAAGGAGCCGTGGCGACCCACCAGCAGGGGCTTCTACAAATGCCTGGCATGTAAGGCTTGCCAACATGGTGTTAACACCAAAAAATACACTACAGTCATTCCAAGAACTACGAGGGAGATAAAACAGCATTTAACCTGTAGAACTGAATACTGTGTGTATATATTGGAATGTGACTGCAAACTCAAATATATTGGTAGCAGTAAACTGCAAATCCACAAGCGTATCTTACAGCATCTCCGTGCCATTGTTAACAAGGATCAGAGTTATCCAGTGGCCAGACACTTTGAGGCGTGTCACAACAGTAAGCCTCAGTGTCTCAAATATTTCGCCATAGAATCGATTCCGCTTACTAAAAGAGGAGGCGACAGAGAGGCGTGTATGCGCAGGCTTGAAACCAAATATATTTTGGAGTTTAATTCCAAGTGGCCGGGAGGTCTTAACACCACGGAGGACCTCGACACATACCTTTGATCACTTCATGATAATGCCACATCTTAGCCATATTGTTAACACCAATATACTACAGCATACCATACTATAAGAGGAGTTGGTTCGTACCTTGCACTTTTTTGCACATGTGTATTTATATTGTAATGTATTGTGCATAATTTATATATTGAGTGTGAAGTATGTGTGTGTATATATATGAATTGATTGATTTTAGCCGTCCTTTTAAATATTGGGGTAGTCTTTTTATCCTAATGTTTGTTATGACAGCTGATTTTAGTCATGTCACCGATTCCCTTTTTTATAGATTGGTTTTATGGTGTGATTTTTTCTATATGTGCTACATTGGTAATGTATGATCATATCTTGTCTTGAATACTATGACTATAACTCTGGTTGAATAGAGTCAAGATCTTCCCTCCTTAAAACTACCTCACTCCAGTATAACCCCCCAGCACCAGCCACTTTATCTGTATCTGCACTTTGTTTGCACGATGTCACTTTATGAGAAAAAGTATATATTTTTTCTAGTTGACACGAAGCCACTTTAAATACAGGTGCAACAATATGGTTGAAGGTGAGAATGAATTAACAGAACTAAATAATATCTAGCGGTATTATATCCCTTTCTTCCGATTTTCTAATGGCTGGAAATATGTTCATCATGAATTCATCTTCTTTTTTTGTAGGGTCCTTATAGATAAAGTTATTTTCTTTTTTTTGGATCTTCTTTTCTCTACTATCATGAAATAGTAGTGATTATTATTATTTTTTTGTATTATGATTTAATACACGTTGGTGAGCACTGATTATGCACAGTAGTTATTAATGGACTTGATGGACAAGGTTGATACAATCTTCTCAGTACCAACTTGAAGAGTTAGAGGCATTCATGCTGATATGTATAGAATTGCAGAGCTAAAAATACTCTGCCACATGAGATTTGAAACTGCAAATGTATATATATATTTTTTCATACAATAATACTACAGGACTAATTTATGTATTTATACAGTTATCAATTCTCCTCTGTACTGGCACCTATGAGAAACCATTAGCAAATGTATTTATACATGTAGTATTTTGTTTATGTCATTCATTGGAACATGTGACTGCACGATATCACTTTAAAAAGGGCAAAAGCAATCTGTAACGCCATGTGACCAAGTCCGCTGGGACGGCCGAAACGCGTAATGACTACCTGGTTAATGGTTGAATAAACAAGATGCTGAAAAAAGCTGGTCCTTGCCTCGTGTTTTACTGAGGGAGCGCTGCTGCGAGGTATTTGCAGATATATATACATATATATAATATATACAAAATATAGGTAGTTATAGTTAGGACCTAGTTTCCATAGGAAACAATTTTTTTTACTTGGCTATAACTTTGGCGTCGTTTGCCAATCTGCTTGAAATTGCGCCAAAAAAGTGTCACAGTATGTACCATTGAATGGGAAAGTTTGGGGGTCATCAGTGAAGTCGGGACCAAGAATTTGGGATGCCAAATAAGGTTGCATTTGTAATGTTAATTCCCATAGGAACCTTTAGCTACCTCTACAGCCCGAACTGCTGAACTGACTTACACCAAATTTGACAGGGGGGTAGATGTTGGTTCAAGGAAGTGTCTTTTGCTTATTTGGTGTAAATCAGTTCAGTATTTTTTGAGGAATTTAAGTTTATAGTGATATCTCTGGCCGCGGATATTTTGCAAAGGTTTCTCGATGTATTGCAAATGTTCGCGCCAATGGGAATGCTCTGATTGGCTGGATGCAACCTGAATAGAAAGTTATGGCCACCATTTTATCTATCGGGAACAGTTCCTGGGGCTGAAAATCCGTGTGAAAGCCCACATAAGGGGTCAGGGTGGAGATACTCTGACCCCATGGTTGAGAAATGGAGGTGTTAGTGGCAGATGTTATATGTCCAAAATTGTTTCTTTAATTGCGTGTGATATTCGCGAAGCCGCCGCGACTGCCAGCGGGGCCCCCTTTGTACCATTACGGGGACATCGTGACTATCGATGTTGTGAATATTGGTGGAAATGTTTAAAAAGTATATCAATGAATCATTAGTATGCATTGTAATAGAGATACTGATACATGTTTTTATAGAGTTATTTATATAGTGAGTTATCTACTGTGATGGTTAGAATTAATTATATAGTTATACATTTTTATGTGGTGATGGCTATTGAATTCCTGCTTGGCTGTCTGCTTTCGTGATGTACCTGCGGGGATCGTGATGACCAACGTCATCGCAATCTTCGGCCTCACTGCGAAAACGGAATATAGGTTATAGAGATGGTTGTTCTAGAAATAAAGTAGAAAAACATACGTTTGAAGTGTACAGTAATAAACCTCTAGTGTGTAGAATACTGTAATGTGTGTGCATATATGTGTTTTCACTTTATGGGAAAGGTGCCATTGTCGTGGTTAATGACGTCATCACGACATCCCAAATTACCACGAAAATGGAAAATAGGGCTTAAAGATGGTTTTTAAAGAAACGTTTACAAAAATGTGAGTTTAAATATGCTTTGAAAGAAGTATGTTTAGTAATGTGTGTAGGGCAATGTTCAGAATGGATTTTTTTTACATATTATTTTTAGATGTGTTGGTGGTCATTGAATGCCTGCTTTTGTTTTCTTCTTTTGTGACGTCTCCAGGGGAATTGCGATTACTGACGTCATTGCGATCTCCGGCGTCATCGCAAAAAAATTAAATAGGTTTTACAGATGGTTTTTATAGAAACTCTCTACAAAAACATGACTTTAGAGAATACTGTAAGAAACCCCTAGTGTGTAAAATAGTGTAGTATGAGTGCATATATGTGTTTTCACTTTATGGAAAAGCAGCGATCGTCACAGTTAACAACGTCATCACGACTTCCCGAATAACCGCGAAAACTGAAAATTGGTCAGAGAGATGGTTTATAAAGAAACTTAGTACAAAAATATGAGTTTAAGCATGCTTTGAAAAAAGTATGTATACAGTAATATGTGTAGGGCAATGTTCAGAATGGATTTTTGTACATATTATTTTTGGATGTGTTGGTGGCCTTTGAATGTCTGCTTTTGTTTTCCATTTTCGCAACATGTCCACGTGGATTGTGACATCATGGCGAAGATTCTCAAAAACAAAAGAAAAAAAACCTTTTTACTGATGACAGAATCTCCACAGTAACTGCAACAATGTTGTTCCGACTAAATAAATTGTTAAAAATAAAACCAGTTATTAATGTATTTTCTGATAAACATATATGAAATCAAAAAATGAATAAATATAATATACAATATCCAATGATAGAAAGAAAGTACAATAATCTTAGAGGTTCACTTAAAAAAATGGACATTACAATTAAGAAATTGAATTTTTTTTAAACCTTAGAAATTGAAAAAAACAAAAGTTACAGGAACATTATAATGAACAATTAGCATTAAAAAACCTTAGAAATTCACTAAAAAAACAAAGGTTACAGGGACCGTATCGTCGTTATGAGTTCTCCAGCTACATGATGGCTTTACTGTACCCCAAGATGTTTGGTACCAAACACCTTGTCTTAATAAACCCACACTGATGCCAATGCCAGGTTTATTAATAAATGCACCCAGAGGGTCATTTAGAGGGGTCCACTTTAAACATACTGACTACTAGTGTGTTGACTGACTGGTCTTGACCAGCCAGACACCCTAGACAGGTTTCTGATCTCCTGAGGTGAGAGCCTATGCTCTCGAAGGCCAAGAACAAAACCTGCTTTGAGAAGAGGTCTTCCAACCTCTTCCAAGCAGGATGGGCATTTAGGGCGGGAAATTTCAAAGGCCCTGCCGCCTTTGTTATCAACCCTGGGCCTCTCTAGATAGTAGAGATACCCAACCCTCTGTCCTGCTCCCACTTTTGGTGGCAAGACAGGTGGGAAAATTAGTAAGATTAGGAGGTGTGCCCACAGTCAGCCAGTACCACCCCTAAGGCGGGCCAGCTGATGCGGACCCCACTTTTCAGATTCCTCCATATTGTTTTTGGACAGAATTAGGATTCAAGGATCAGGCCCAGTTCACAGGAAATGGTCTTTTAGAGGGTATAGATGCCCTAAAGGTAGGTAGCCCATTGGATACTACCTGCCACTCCCCATAACGCTCCCACATTGAGTATTTAGGTGGCACCCATGAACCCAAGAAATGAGATTCAATGGATCAAAAGAAGAAGGATGAAGAAGAGTCACTGCTTGGTAAGAACGGTAGCGAAAGTTTGGACAAAACCCTGCCCCTCCTCAGCCCTCTCTTGAAAATTGCGACAGAGTGACTCATCCTGCGAGCTGGAGAACTGCCAAAGCCTGGGTAGCCTGCCAGCACTTAAAAAATCACCTACAGTCTCCCTTGAAGTAGAGGGGCTAATCCCCTAAATGTCCTCAGGCACCGACAAGCAGAATCCGGACCACCGCTTTGCAGCTCCCCAGCCCGACTGACACCGCAGACGATCAGGAGAAGGTGCTCATGCTCTGGAAGGTCAGATCTGGCTCCCCACTGAGTGTGAACACACCAGGACCAACTGTAGCCATGCAGTACTAACCCCAGGGTACCAGAAGCCCTGAACCAAATTCCAACAGCGAGAGTCCGGTCTGGATTCTCATTGCACCAGGACCAAGCAGCCATCGAGGGACTCAGCATCATTGAGACCCACTTCGAGAGTGGCACAGTTGCCATGGTTTTTATCGCTGCCAACTGTTTGTCCTTGACGACAAACTGCATCTTTGAGCACCCAGCCCGCCGACCAAACCACTCTTCTGCTGAGCCACCAGGTCCCAGTCCTGATGAACCAGCTGTGCCCCCATGCCCCAAGGCCCCTTGAAAACTGACACCTCATTTCGGAGCACCTGTTTAGCCTCTTTACAGGTGCCCCCTTTCTATGTAGTGTGCCAGCTACCAGCTTTACTAGAACCCTGCTCCTGGTAGAACCCGGGCGGTTCCCGACAAACTGCTGGCAGTACTTTGAACCTTGGCCCACTACTACTCCGATCCCAGAAGGTGAGCTCCTGAAACCAACTGTTCCTACCTTTCTGCATCTTTGACTTTTCCATCCATAGGATTTCATTGTGTGGACAGGCGCACCATTTTAAAAGCTTTACTTACCTATACGATTTATTATTGAAGAAAGTAGTGACCTTTGAACAGAGTTCTTGGTTTCAAAATATATATAAAAAGAAGTGTTATATTTCTAAATTGGTCCCTGATGTATTCTTTGAGTGTGTGTCTCATTTGTTGCATCTGTGAGTACAACAAATGCTTAGCACTACCCTCTGATAAGCCTAACTGCTTGCCCACACTACCACAAAAGAGAGCATTAGTATTATCTACTTTAGCCTCTGTAAATCAATTGGAGAGCCACTGGACTCTGCACAGTGTACTTCTTTTAAGTGCCCTCTATAGAGTGTCAGTTTCCTAAGTACATAAAATATCTACATACATAAAATACCATTAAAAAATTTTTTAAATAAGAAAATTCTGGGGGTGTCGTTTGGCAGGCCACTATGGCGGACCTGGGCTGAGCGCGCTCTGTCCAGCCTCACATTAATCCTTTAATTATCCTACTTCTCCGGCACCTACGGAGGTCCATGGGCTGTCCTGCCGTTGCGGGCTTCCAAACGGCTTTCCCCAGTGCTGGCCTGGGCGCCACAGGAGGTCTGCAGTGGTGCGGCAATTGAGACTGTGTGCGGCCTCCAGGTGGCACGGCCACGCCTTAAACTGCGGCATTGCCTGATCTCAGGGCCGTGCTGCCTGGGGGCTGAGTCAGCCGTGGCAGGTTGAGCCTTCTACTAGCGGCGGATTGGGCGCCGGCTGTGACCTGCAGAGCGGGGCTTGGCCTGGTTGGGGGTGCTCCCCCTGGGCCCTGAGACTGCGACCGGAGTGCCCTGGATTTCGGTGGCCTAATCGGGTAGCGTGCGTCTGGGCGGAGCCCCTGCCATGGGAGGGCAAGCCCCACCTGGAGGTGTATTGAGCGCCAGCCGTGGCATATTGAGTGGAACTTGCCCTGAATGGTGGTGCCCCCCCTGGCCCCGAGACTGTGACCGGGGTGCATAGAAATTCGGCGGCCTGACCGGGTCGCGATGAACAGAGGCGGGACCCCCTCAGGTGAGGGGGGAGGGGCGGAGAGCTGGCCGCCATTTTGCAGCTGAATTGTCTCTCCTGCCCTCCATGGGGATTCCTGGTGGCATGGGCCCCCCCTCCCCGAGGGTTCTCCTACATTGGCGCCTGACTGGGGCGGAAGAAATGTTGTGGCCGCATTGCTTGGTGAATGGCCTGTCTTTTCTTCATTCCGCCCTCTCCCTCCCCCCTCCCCTCTCAGTGAGTGGGAGACCTTTGCCTCTGTGATGAACAGCTCTGTTCATCACAGAGGCAAAGGTCTCGTATTAATACCAGCAAGGATATGGCTGCGGTTTACTTTCTTTAACACAACCTGCATCGAGTGAGTGCAATGCAGCATGGCTTTTATTTACTCATGACTGAATAAAACTTGCACTACTACTAAATCCTCATTTAGGGGACTCCTATTGGGAAACACATCCAGGATACATACACTGTGATTAGGAGGGATTATTTCTGGACACGAGATATGTGCAGTATTAACTGTGTGTCTAACATTGGACCCTATTGAATCCCCTTCGGGATGGAAATGCAACCGGATGGAATACTCTTCACTTATTGAGTATAGCCCTGAAGAAGTTGCCAAGCACAACCGTAAGCGCGACAAAACATGTGTTGGCTAAGGTTGTTGTGAATAAACTGAAGCGCATGTTCCAGCAAAGACTTTGTCACACTGTTATTGATATAATTGATATACTGTTAGTGTGTGCAGGGGACTGTTGTCCTGTTTTCAATTGTTTGTTTGTAAAGCACTGAAGGCTGTAGACAGGAAATGTAACCCACATAGGCTTCAGCAGCAAAATCGGCCCCACCAGCAGATCAAAAATGATCCGCACCCTGCCAGCTCACGGGAAAAATGCCCAGGACCAGATAAGGCCAAATAAGCCCTCCCGGGCATGGATACAGGTCATCCAGCCAAAACGTCTGGATGTTTTAAGACAAATGTTTGTTTAAACGTGAAGATTTTTATTATGACTGTAATTCCATCCAGCTAGAGAATTTGGAAATGTGATTGTTAGAAATCAGATTCAACAGCGTTGAAAGGTGCTAAAGGATCTCAGAGAAGCATTAATTATCCTGTTACAGTTTGCATCTGTAATACAAATACACAAATGGTGAAGGAGGAATGCTTGCAATAAGTCCAACCACAGGCATTCGCTCGGGGTAGTGCTCCAACCCACCATTCTTTTCTCCAACGTGCCAACTTAGGGCCTCATTAGGATGGCGGACGGACCTTCGTCCGTCCGCCACCCCAGAGTAGGAGGGACCATCCGCAGGGGCAGCGGCGGTCCCTCCGTGCAGATTAGGATGTGACCGCCACCCTGGCGGTCACATCCTGTATGTTTAACATTGCGGCGGGTGCTGCTTGAAGCAGCACCCGCCGCAATGTTCAAAATGCATCCTTCGCATTTGCATGCACAAAGCGGCAGGCACCGCGCGGTGCATGCCATAGGTACCCCCCATGTGCACCCCCCACCCCCGTCACCGTGGGGGCCCGCAACGGGCCCCCAAACAAATCTCCGTATGCCTTTCCACGGCGGAGAAGCCGCCGCAGAAAGGCATCTGTTTACCCCCATCCTAATATGGTTGGCGGTGTCTGTTAGACACCGCCTCCATATTAGAACTTTTCCGCCGCGGTCGTAAGGCGACCGCGGCGGAAAAGCGGCGGACGGTCTTCCTGACCCCCCCAGCCATCCTAATCTGGCGGGGGGTCTTTGAAGGCTCCGCAGCGGTTTTTCTGCATCCTCCGGGCCGGCGAAAAACCGCAATCCTAATGAGGCCCTTACTTTGAACCCGCCATATGCAAATTAGCCTTAACCCTGCTCAATAGGAACAGTCCTGCCCAAACTTCCAGGCCAGCTCATCCCTGAACTGGATCACAATCAACGCACAGCAGGTTTCACCTGATTCAGGCTTGTCAGTAAGGTGTAGCTTGGCTCTAGTGGAACAGTGAGCATGGGACCCATGTTTCAGCATACCCTTGCCACTTAGGGTGGCATATCAAACACACTAAAGGTGATGGGAGGAATGCTTGCAATAAGTCTAATCACTGGCAATAACTCAGGGTAACACTCCAACCCACCATTTTTTGTCCATCATGCAAGCTCAGTTTGTTAGTCTGTAATACACCTCACATCTACAGTACAAAGCAGATCCAGATCAGCACGTAAGTGTAAAACCAGGCCTTATTACATAACAATTATTTTGTTTAAGCTCACATTGGTACAACCGATAAAAAGAAACGTATCACACTGAGGTGAAACTGTTCCAAATGGTATTCGCAAATACTTAATGGTTTTGATTCAGATAGAAGCGCTGGAACACCATTTTATTAATTAATTTCTACCATCCTGAGTAAAATAACTAGAGTAAACCTCTACAAAGTTGCAATAAAAAGAAAAAAATCTGCTGTATGCACAAATCTCTTCTAATAAAAGGTGCACTTCTTTCATTCTGTGCATCCCAGTTACATTTTAAATCTTGTGTTCAGGTTTGAGGTTCCACTGAGTTCGCCCTGTAGGGCTTTTTTCTTTAAAAACAATCCTGTAGAAAAGTACTTTGCATTAGATATGTATTATGTGTGTGTTTTACTAGGAGATACTCTGAGATTCAAGACACGAGACCCCTGAAAAAGGTGCAAAATGTTAGGGATTTTTTAAAACTGGGATGATCTTTTAAAAGAAGGGCTGCTCTCAAAACAGTGTATGTGATGTCATGTGAATTTGCATGAATAATGAAATAAACCATTTTCAGGACAAGGAAGGAATCATTTTTTCCGCCCAGTTTGAATTGCATTCAAATGAGTGGGGGTTTGTTTCCTGCTGCAGATAGAAGCACTTGCCCGAGGCATGGGGATCACCATCTGGATAATATTCTCAATTTTATATTGTCTGAATACAGCAATCACAGCTGAAAGTCACCATTTTACTTTTGTAAAGGGCTTGGTGCTACATTACATACCAAGTGCTGAATTCCAGGCAAACATTTGATTTGTTTGAGCTAAACTCCCGTTTGGTGTTCAGATCTGCAAATCATGCAGCAGATGGAGGATTACGTGGCAAGTGGAAAACCCTATAATTACATTGACAACGGAGTGGCTATGAAATCCTGCATTTTCCCATTCGCCAGCAACAGTGGACTTTAAGAGGTTACAGCAACTTAGTTACTCACGCCAAAGGAACATCTGGAAAGCCTGAACCTTTACTAGTCCTGATCAGAGTCTTAGGGCCTGATTCAGAGTTTGGTGTACAGATGCTCTGTCACAAATGTGACGGATACTCCATCCGCCATATTACAAGCGCGTTATATCCAATAGCACTTGCAATAAGTTTTTAACAGAGTAACCCTTACGCCAAACTCTGAAGACGGCTGATAGCCAGAAACCGGTCCTAGGATGCTTAATTCCGGTCCAGGAAAGATATGGCTTGGCAGTTCGGGCTGGACTGTTCCCATGAGGCACAGGGTCTAGGCTGATTTGCATATGGCCATGTCTGAACTGGGGTGGTGTGGAGAGCAAAAAAACGATGGATTTAGGCCCAGATCTCTGTACTGGGGTGAATGTATGACATTGTTCTGCATTCTGTCCATCAACTGTTGTTTTTGCATTTGTCACCCCGAGTGGGATGGGTATGCTCAGACGTGAGTCCCATGCTCCAAACACCACTGGAGTCAGCTATCTTGGCTGAAGACGGCTGATAGCCAGAAACCGGTCCTAGGATGCTTGATTCTGGTCCAGGAAAGACATGGCTTGGCAGTTCGGGCTGGTCTGTTTCCATGAGGCACAGGGTGAAGGTTGATTTGCATATGGCCATGTCTGAACTGGGGTGGCGTGGAGTGCAAAAAAACGATGGATTTAGGCCCAGATCTCTGTACTGGGGTGAATGTATGACATTGTTCTGCATTCTGTGCATCAACTGTTGTTTTTGAACTCTAAATCAAGGCACTTAGTTTATTGTATTGAGATGGGTCACAATTCTGTGAAAGCTGTCCCATTTTGAAGATGGTTTTCTACTAAGGATTCACCTCTCTCTAATCTTTCCCAGGTGCCCTGGTGGAGTTTAATTATTTTAAGATTGTAGAAAACCGCTAGTTTGTCAAATTGTGACTGTGTCGGGGTGATGCCATTGATCAGAGAAAACAGGGTTGCCAACTCAGGAAGCACGCTACACAGATGTTGAGGTTGAGCCTGGGCAGCGCATGCGCGGCTTTGCAAGCCATGCTGTATTGGAGTATGTACTTGAAGCACCGCCCACTCTCTGCCAATATGTGTCATTGGCTTGTGTCATTGTCCTTGTAAATGCTGACTTCTGGTTTGTTATTAGGCTTGTTAGTCCCTCCTTAGTACCGCCTTGTCTTTAGTTGTAACCTCTCATGAGGACTGGCCCTTTTATTTCGGTTGTTACACGATATGTCTTCTTTAGTCTGTAAGCACTATTTTCTTTAATGAGCTTCCCTTGCTGCAGGAGGGTTTCTCCTGGACAGTTGTGACCGCCAACTTGTTTATTTAACTCGTAGCAAAGAAGGAGCTCTTCAGGGGCCATGGGAGACAGAAGGGGGAAACTCAGCGATGCCTTCAAGCATTTGGAATGCAATAGGTCTCGCATTTGCGAGAGTTTAGGCTACTGGCATTGTAAATGGCAATGCCTTTTATTTATGGTTTAAAAACCAAAACATAAATAAAAGGCATTGTCATTTACAATGCCAATAGCTCAAACTCGCGTAAATGCAAGAACTATTGCAAATGCTTGTTTTAGAGTTGTCAGCAGCCAAAGATTACCTCTGTCTAGCGTGGCTTCATGTTACATTTTAATATACAAAATAACTTTTGGCTTGCTGCCGACAGAGATTTTTGTCTGCTATATTTGTAATGTAGTCTCCATTTTTGCTCCAGTTTGTGTTTTACTAACTTTGGAATGGGCAGTAATCGGGAACATAAATTAACTTTCTATATCTACTGTAAGCATACATACTTCATGTAAGAAATATGTGGGTTAATGTAGATATGAATGGCAAGCTTAGTGGAGTAAACAGAGTAGCATCTCCGTGAGTGTGAAAGGTTTATGAGATCAGATCCGGATACAGTTTTTTTCCAATAACATCCTGAGATTAATTCGGATTGCACGCTAAGTCCTTACAAAACGACACATGACTATAGATGTAAGTGGTGTTGGTCCTAGCCTGGTATAATGTGACAAACTGATATAACATTGTTCTAGTGCTTTCAACATCCCTTGAAATGTAACACTCCACTGCAGAGGAAGCACATTTGGTCTCATTTCTCTAGTCATCTGCTTAGCAGTGAAAGTACACAGAAAGTTGTGAGGTAGTGAGATAGAGAGAGCGAGTGAGGTATTGAAATAGAGAGTGAGGTAGTGAGATAGAGAGTGAGGTAGGAAAGAGTGAGGTAGTGAGGGAGAGGGATGTTGTGAGGTAGTGAGATATAAGCATAGAGTGATGTTGTGATGTAGTGAGATAGAGAAAGAGGTAGTGAAAGAGAGTGAAAGTGAGTTAGTGAGATAGAAAGAGTGAGGTAGTGAGATAGAGAGTGATTGAGGTAGTGAGTTAGAGAAAGAGTGACGTTGTGAGCTAGAGAGTGAGGTAGTGAGAGAGTGAGGTAGTGATATTTTGAGAGAGAGAAGTTGTGAGATAGTGAGGTAGTGAGATAGAGTGGAGTAGTGAGGTAGAGAGTTATGTAGTGAGAGATAGGTAGATAGAGAGTGAGGCAGTGAGAGACAGAGAAAGTGAGGTAGTGAAAGAGTGAGGTAGAGGGATGTTCTGAGGTAGTGAGATAGAAACAGTGAGTGAGTTTTGTGAGGTAGTGAGATAGAGAGAGAGTGAGGTAGTGAAAGAGAGTGAAAGTGACTTAGTGAGATAGAAAGAGAGAGAGTGAGGTAGTGAGAGAGTGAGGTAGATAGAGTGAGGTAGTGAGACAGAGAGAGTGAGGTAGTGAAAGAGTGAGTTAGTGATGGAGAGTGATTTTTGGTGGTGGTAGGGAGATAGAAACAATGAGTGATGTTGTGACGTAGTGAGATAGAGAAGGATTGAGGTAGAAAGAGAGAGAGTTAGTGAGATAGAGAGTGACATAGTGAGTTGGAGAGAGAGAGTGAACTTGTGAGCTAGTGAGATAGAGAGTGAGTCAGCGAGAGAGTGTTGTAGTTATTTTTTGAGTGAGTGACTTGTGTTATAGTTACATAGTGAGAGTGATATCGAAATAGAGTGATGTTATGGAGAGAGTTAGTGAGAGAGAGAGTGAGATAGTTTTATAGATATAATTTGAGTAGTGATGTAGTTATTTTTGTTTGTGGGAGAGTGAAGTAGATATAGAGTGAGGTAGTGAGAGATAGAGAGAGTGAGGTAGTGAAAGAATGAGGTAGTGAGGGGGAGAGTTGTTGTGCTGTATTGAGATAGAAACAGAGCGATGTTGTGAAGTAGTGAGCTAGAGAGAGAGTGAGGTAGTGTATGAGAGAGTGAAAGTGAGTTAGTGTATTTGAGAGAGAGAGAGAGAGAGTGCGGTAGTGAGAGAGAGAGAGCGAAGTATTGAGTTAGAGAGAGAGTGAAGTTGTGGGGTATTGAGAGAGTGATGTAGTGAACTTTAGAGAGAGTGTGTCGTGATATAGTGAGAGATAGTGAGATAGAAATAGAGTGAGGTAGTATATAGAGAGAGTGTGAGGTAGTGAGATAGAGAGTGAAGCAGTGAGTTAGAGAGAGAGAGTGAAGTTGTGAGGTAGTGAGAGAGTGTTGTAGTGAATTTGAGAGAGTGTGTCGTGATATAGTGAGGCAGTGAGAGTTAGATAGTGAGATAGTAATAGATAGAGTGAGGTAGTGATGTAGAGAGAGTGAGGTAGTGAGATAGAGAGAGTGAAGTTGTGAAGTAGTGTGTTAGAGAGATAGTTACTGTGGTAGTGATATTGTGATGCTGTGAGAAAAAGAGAGTTGAGTAGTGAGGTAGAGATTGAGGTAGAGAGAGAGTGAATGAGAGATAGTGTAGTAGTGTGTGAGGTAGTGAGAGAGATAGTGAGTTAGTGAAAGAGAGAGTGAGGTAGTGAGAGAGAGAGTGAGGTAGTGAGAGAGAGAGTTCGAAGGGATGGTATAGCGGAGCTGAGGAGAGAGTGAAGGGATGGTGCAGTGAGAGGCTGAGGAGAGTGCATCAGTGAAGGGACGGTACCGTAAGAGGCTGAGAAGAGAGTGCAGCAGTGAGTGATGGTGCAGTGGAGGAGTTAGGGCTGCAGCCTGGATGGCGGGTGGGGCTGAGCAGAGAGTGCAGCAATGAAGGGACAATGCAATGGGGGCTGAGCAGAGTGCGTCAGTGAAGGGATGGTGCAGGGAGAGGCTGAGGAGAGTGCAGCAGTGAAGGGACGATGCAATGGGGGGGCTGAGCAGAGAGTGCATGAGTGAAGGGACAGTGCAGGGAGAGGCTGAGGAGAGTGCAGCAGTGAAGGGACGATGCAATGGGGGGCTGAGCAGAGAGTGCATCAGTGAAGGGATGGTGCAAGGAGAGGCTGAGGAGAGTGCATCAGTGAAGGGACAGTGCAGGGAGAGGCTGAGGAGAGTGCAGCAGTAAAAGGACGGTGCAGGGAGAGGCTGAGGAGAGTGCAGCAGTAAAAGGACGGTGCAGTGGGGGGCTGAGCAGAGTGCAGCAGTAAAAGGACGGTGCAGTGGGGGGCTGAGCAGAGAGTGCAGCAGTGAAGTTATAATGCAGTGAGAGGCTGAGGAGAGTGCAGCAGTGAAGGGACGGTGCAGGGAGAGGCTGAGGAGAGTGCATCAGTGAAGGGACAGTGCAGGGAGAGGCTGAGGAGAGAGTGCATCAGTGAAGGGACAGTGCAGGGAGAGGCTGAGCAGAGTGCAGCAGTGAAGGGACGGTGCAGGGAGAGGCTGAGGAGAGTGCAGCAGTAAAAGGACGGTGCAGTGGGGGGCTGAGCAGAGTGCAGCAGTAAAAGGACGGTGCAGTGGGGGGCTGAGCAGAGAGTGCAGCAGTGAAGGGATAATGTAGTGAGAGGCTGAGGAGAGTGCAGCAGTGAAGGGACGGTGCAGTGGGGATGAGGAGTGAGTGCAGCAGTGAAGTGACGGTGCAGTGAGAAGCTGAGGAGAGTGCAGCAGTGAAGGGACGGTGCAAGGAGAGGCTAAGGAGAGAGTGCAGCAATAACGGGACGGTGCAGGGAGAGGCTGATGAGAGAGTGCATCAGTGAAGGGCTGGTGCAGGGAGAGGCTGAGGAGAGAGTGCATCAGTGAAGGGATGGTGCAGGGAGAGGCTGAGGAGAGAGTGCAGCAGTGAAGGGATGGTACTGTGAGAGGCTGAGGAGAGAGTGCAGCAGTGATTGATGGTGCAGTGGAGGAGTGAGGGCTGCAGCCTGGATGGGGGGGGCTGAGCAGAGAGTGCAGCAGTGAAGCGATGGCGCAGGGAGAGGCTGAGGAGAGAGTGCAGCAGTAAAAGGACAGTGCAGTGTAAAAATAAAAATATGCCTTACCTCTAACAAACTAAAATCAACATACCAACTCCATGCACATCGCTGAAGGGAATTGCCACGGGCCATGTTGAACCTAGAAAAGAGAGAATAAACATCTGAGAGTAGCCCCCCACTTACCTCCTCCATCACCAGCTTCGGAGAAGCCACACGGATAGCAATCCCCATGTCTGCAAGCTTGTCCAGCACATCCTAGAAGTCTAGGTTAATTTGAAAATGTTGCTTTCAACTTTTCCAAACACTGACAAATTCAACAAATAATTTCCTCCAAGATCAGTGTTATACGAAAACACACAGCAATATGTTATTGTTGTAAATTAGGATACAAGTGGCATACTACATAGTTTATCAACGGACTTTTCCTGGAAACATAGCTTGTAGATGCTGCTTTCATACAAGAAAGTAAGCAATTTAGTATGTAATCACATTTAAATCTTACATTTTTATATCTATAAAATTCTTTGTTTACATACATTATTCAGCAACATTAATGCATAACTTCTATTGGGCTAAGAACTTCATTCTGACACCGATGTCAACGCAGTGAAGTGGAGACAAAAGATGATGCTTATCATCAATCTTATTAGTTAATAAAAATTTGAGTCTGCTACTACAACAATTACTACAACAACATCAACAACAACACCACCACCACCACAACACACGGCTTTTATGGAATAAACCACTTTATTCCATCTGCACAAAATGTCCGATGCCTTTGCTATTCAAATTCAGGTTCTTACAGCATAGTATGAAACGAAATGATATCTTATGAGGCAGTAATCACGTGCAGTTAACGCAGCATATTGACACGTTTGCTGAATGCAGAAGAATATTCCTAGGTACCACCTGCAGCGTTAGATAGCTTTCTAAGGACAAAGAAAGAGGCTGACATTTTCACTTCAAGATGGCACTTATAGTGTATAGTCTATTTAAAATTGATTTTATCTCACAAATGAAAGTCAGGATGAATTGGCACTATAGAGATTGAAAGTACAACCCGACAAACATACAATTGGATTTATCAATGACACAAATTCATGTTTATGCATCTCAATGAAAAACGCATTAAACCAGAACATCTAGGGCTACTTTTAAGACTGTGAAAAGGCGCAGTGTGAATACAGCTATTTAAATGTGTGAGCATCCTAAGTATCTTGCTCCACTTGCTTCTTGTAGGTGTCAATCAGTCCAGTGTGTACCCTACCAATAGAAACTTTCATAAACACCATGCTGATAATAACATCCCTGGTTCTAACATTTGGTGGCTCCCACTTGGGACAAACATCGAGGTACCAGCATATTATCCAGTACCATTTGGTGCCCTGAATGCGGACTGATCTAATTTTGTAATTTTATAGGGTATTGAAACTGTGTCCAGTAACTCCTCCCTTTCTCCGCGTGTTGCCACCAGCAATGAAGCGGAGGTCCAAGTATACATTAGACTCAAGTGATCAGAGACAGTGCACACTTGGCTCTTCTCAAAGAGATACCCCTGTATCTGTTTTGGTTGATACAGCCAGTGTACAAGTTTGAGTGGCTGGGTTTTTTGGATTTCTTCTAATGTGGATTTTCTCACAACGAACCTGAATGAACAACTCAAATGTCCTTTACTTACGCCAGGATGAAACCATGGCAGTTCCTATAATATCAGATTTAGGTCTGGCGGCTTCTTCTGAGATCCTTGGGAAAGGATGGATTTAGTGCCTGTAGATAACAAGCCATCATACCTATGGCGTCACTCATACACACATAGAACAACCAACACACGGATTGACTGACAGAAGACGGAGAGATACACAACACTAAAAGTGACACTGACAAAGACATACGCCACTGATACAGAACACCGATATACTCGCAACATCGCTGTCAGACAGAGCCACACACTGCTTCAATGCACATCCAATGAGAGAGAGAGAGACCCAAAAACCTTCACTGATGCAGACAAACCCAGATACATCACTGACAAAGAAACGCGTACACGCTCTCCTCACTAATACATAGAACAGTGCAATACACCTACACAAGTGTCACGGACACACCTACAGACAGCATCTCATACACTAACACACGTCATTGACACACAGCTACACAACATAGTGCTACTGAAACCGATACAACAATATGCTTCCAGGGTAACACACAATAACAGAACTCGCATGGTATTATACCTGAGCAGTAACACAGGCGCAGCATCTCCGACAAAGACACACAACACAGTGCATTACACACAACCACACAGTTACAGAACAGGACACAACAGAACAGCCTCTTTGATACAAACACACCTGCACACTCACTGTATCGCTCACAGTGCCACAAACTGCACACAGAGCACAACCGAGGAAAACAAGCACACCAACACATCCTCAAGTGACACAAGGCACAAAACACAAGCTGCATCTCCGACGGTAACGCAGTCGCCATTCATACCTCTTCCCTGACAGCAACAGACACACCAAAGTATCACAGACTGCAACACTAATAACACACACATAGCATTCCTATCATTAACACGCACGCACAGTAACATACATTGCTACGAAGACACAGACTCACACATAGACAGCAACAAGCCAAATGCTGTACTGACAGCGCTAAGAACCCGGGCACAGTTTAAAACCCCATTTATGGCATCACTGAATAGCATAGACATTCATCAACACATATGCGGCATCATTGACAGGAACAGCAACACGCTCAGGCACGTTGGTGCACACAAATCAACAGAAGCAGCCACAAAGACCCCACAATACACATCCTCACATACATCACTGCTAATCGCACAGGACAATACACTATATATAAGAAAGAGGGAGAACCGCCCGCTTACCTCAGAGGGGATAGAAACGGCACTCACCGGCTGTTTGGAAAGGCGGCGGCTCCTCTCTGGCGCGGGCAGGGCTGCTGGGCTTCGGCTGGGGATGCGCTTCTTCTCCTTGCCGGGCAGGAGCGCGGGGAGACCTCCCGTCTGCTTCCTGCCTGGCCCACTGTACTTCCGGGTCGCGGCTGCGGTAACCAATCGCACTGCGGCCCTGGAGTTTGGAGGCGGCCACAGCGCCTCTCAGAGAATCCCGGGGGAGGGGGGGAGAGAGGCGAGAGCGCGACGGAGGAGGGGGGAGGGAGGAGGGGGAAGGAGGGAGAGGCGAGGCTTTGTGCGTCCAGAGCCGGGGGGAGAATGGCGCCCAGCAGACCCTCGCTGCAGAGTAGCAGTACCAACGCTGTGCCAGCAGCCCCCTACCAGAGGCATTGCACAACGTGCAGCACACACCAGGGCAGTAAGCGCCCCCACCTCTCACGGGGAACCCTCTGCCTCACACAACACAGTGGCAGAGGGGCAACAATCCTCCTTTACCAATACCCCCGCATAAACGCCACTGACCCTTGCCACTCCGTAACTCCCCTCCCCAACACACACACACGCAGGCACCGCATGCACAGTGTGCATTTCAGTAAAATGCACGGCTCCTCCCGCCTTCAGTCCCTGACGAGAGCGTATGTGGGGGAGGGGGGGCAGCGCTGCTAGCCAGCTCGCCTTCTGTGGGTGCAGACCCTCTTTTGTTGCCACCCCGGGCTGGCGGGTGCGCAGAGAGCCCTCTTCTGTTCAAAGTCAGACTCCGCGTGTTTGCTGATCACAACAGGCAAGGTCAGCTCCAGGGGGAGAAAGTGTTGTGGGCGGTAGCGAGGACAGAGTCACAGGGGGAATGAAATCCACCCGCAAGTTGCGCCCCTGCAGACGTTTAACGGGAGCTGGTCAAGAAACATTGGAAGGACCCAGGAGGAAGGAGGGGAGTGTGTGGGGGGGACCGAGGGAATCACTCACCGGTGAGAGCGCTGGGCCTTTGAGGAGGGAGAGATGGTGCCAGCCTCGGCAAAAAAAACAAAATGGCGATTTCAAGCTCGGAGATTTTTCGGATTTGGGGGCGTGTTCCTGCTGTTCAAAAGAGGCGTGGAAAAAAGTGGAAAGAACAGCAAGGAACACACCTCCAAATCCGAAAAGGACGGAGCCTATTTGGAGGGACGGCTCCCTCCTCCAATGGCTGGCCTCCGTTTAGGAAGCCAGCCAATGGGAGAGAGCCAAAATGAGAGGCGGGGTGAAGAAGCCCTACCAAGAAACAAAAGACTCGCTACTTCCGGTTCTGACGAACCGGATAGTACCTCGCCCTAAAAAGGCCAACACCCACCAAAACAAATGACAGAGACACCCTTAAAAGACCTGTCAATCATTAATGTCTTATCTAATGCGCATTGAGTTTATTTGCTTTAGTCCCCCAAAACTTAGAGCCCTCCAGCTTTTTCTAAGTGAATGAACTGCCTGCTCCCCCAACTTACATGACACATCCCGATTGCTGTTTGCACAAGACACCACCTCTTACACACTATTATCTGGAATATGCTAGATGTCCCCACATCATCTGTACCATCATGACCTGTTTAGTTTATGTATAGTTAGCGTGACTGTTTTTTTTCTCTTTCCCTTCTTTTGGAGCCACCCTGGACTTCATTCATCTGCGCGACACACCTGACAACGCATAGTAGCACCCATAATAGGGGTTACTTTGGAGCAGGAGCCCCAAAGTGGGCACAGTAGGGATTCATGGTTGCATGCGCCCTGACAATACCTACATGGGGACATATGGGTATCAAAATTACAATTGCAGATCATGGTTTAGGCCTTCTTGCTCTATACTGTTTGTTGGCCCCCCCAAAGCTTGTTCACTTTGTGTACAATGGTTCTGTATACACGGCTGGCCCGAAGGCGTTGTAGGCGACTTGCTGTGTACCTTCCGGCTGAATGCTTGAGTATAATTTTAAGTATTTACGCTGCCGGCCCTATCAGGGTTGTAGGCACTATGCTGTGTTTAATGCTACTTGTTTTTAATAGAGGTTTTCAAAACTTGCAATTATCAGAGGAATTTAAAAATTCAGCCACACTACAAACTACCTGACAGAAGTCACAAACATTGTAAGGAAACTTCCTGCAATATTATAGACAAGCTGCAAGGTCAGTGGCCACACCAGAAACCAAGATGGCTGCCTAGAGCAGAGTTCCATGACTGGATTCACTCCCATCCTTACAGTTGGGGTCCAGTTGCTGCCCTTTCCGGGGAAATAGGGGTCTGAGTGACCTACGAGGGTGCTGGCATCGACTGGTCCCATGGCTGGGCAATTTTGGCCGGTGACGTTTACTGCATCCTGGGACTCTGAATGGACCGTGGCATTCCTTGGACGCCCAGCGGTGACAGGGTCCACCTGTAATCCTGAGATGATGGATCTCCCGCCGAGACAGGGGACAAAAGGCTGTTCCCAGCAACACCAACTTGCCCCCTCCCCATGTGCAGTGTGGGACTTTGGACCATGTTGTGCTGAGGGCAGGGTGTTCACGGCATGGTGTTTCCTCTGGTCCTCAAACTGTGGTGAGCAGAGGCCTAAGCTGCATTGAGGCAACTGTGGATTCAGTACGAGGAATGGGTGAGGAGCCCTTAATGTAACCATGAGAGAAACATTGATTCCACATTTGCAGCAAACTTAGCCTATCCTCCCCCTGTGGCAATCCCATCTCAGACAATCTGACCCTGTACTGCCTTGCGTCCGGACCTTAACAGCTGCCTTGCTGCAGTGAGGACAGAGGAGCATACTAGTGAGCCCCCTAATATTGTGACCTGTGCAAGACCATTGCCCCAGGACATTGGTCATCATGGATAAGGGATATCTCAAATAGAGCTGGTTAGAATTTGATCTACGCAAGGCAGCGAGGAAGATATCAGCTCTGTCAGACACCAAAGATGGCGCACCAAGTGACGCGCCACGTGAAGCACAGCCCGTGTTAGATGCAATACTTCTGGAGCTCAAATCTGGCCTTCAGTCTATAGGCACAAAAATAGAATCAATGTCCACCAAACTAGACCGATGCATGGAACGACTGGATAGACACAACACCAGTTTAGAAGGTGCGGAGGATGACGTCACCACAAACACTGACAGAATAGTCAAGATGAAAAAACAACTTACCACAACCATGGCCAAAAGTGATGATTTAAAGGTGAGATTTCACAGTAACAACATCCGTATTGGGGGTATAGGTTAGACTACAAACATGGGATGCTCAAATATCTTCATCAAGACTCTGCTCTCTGACCTCTTCAGGAGGTCTAGTTTCTCTGGGGTGTTCTTGGTTGAGAGGGCTCACCGAGCCCTAGGACCCCGTCCTCCTTCTGGGACCCGCTGAGGCCGCTAAATGGCCACCTGTTGAATTTTTGGGACTGTTACACTACCCTATACCTAGGGCTCCTACAGCATCAGGTAACAACGCTGTCTATTTTACTTGACTTTCCCTCAGCTGTTCAGGAAGCCCGTAAGAAGTTTGCCGACATCAAGCAGCTGCTCCGCGCGTAAGGGATCTGATATGGAATGTTATATCCCACTCGCCTAAAGATTGATAGAGTGGAGAAGTCCCATGTCTTCACTAACCCTGTGAATGTGCGTTCTTTCTGGAAGAAGTACCTTAAGCCTGGAATGCCACCTCCTCAGTCTTAAGCCCTCTATCTAAGGATGATGTGAAGTGATCATTCATAGGCCTCATCCTGTAATTCCACTGTAAGCTACATTGTGGACTCAGCTACACCCTTGGCTTGATGTTGCTAGTTGATATGTACAGTTACCACCAACTACCCTGGCTGTGCTTGCCTACACTCCCTAATGATATGGACTGGCAGCATTGGCTTTCCTCCTAGTGAGATGAGAATTGCTGTGAGCTGCAAAAGCAGGAACTCACCCTGTAAAAAACACTGTTTGACCAGTGTCGCCCTTTGCAACACCAAATGTGAAATATATGTGGACTTGCAGTCCTGACGTTTAGGTCAAAGGATATCTGGGGTCCTCTCCGAACCTATCTGGCTGGTGCCAGGTGTGATACCCCCCACCGTTTTGGGTGTCAAGTTATACTGTGGAGTTCTCAGGAATTTGGCATTTGGTTTAACTTGTATGCGGACTAGTTCGACTCCTTTGATGAGTCCAATCTCTTCATCTGTGAAGTCCCACACCACCAATGAGACGGTCTCCCTAAGGTCCAAAGGTATGTCCTCCACTGTAAGCAGAGTAAACATGGTGACATGAAGATTATGGTTTGCCAATTTGAAAGCAATGTTCTCATCATTGGTTTGTAGTTCAGTTCCCTTCGGTGTACAATATATAGTGCAATTCAGCTTACACAACTAATAACGTCCCAGTAAACACACAGGACTTGAGTCACACACCACAAACTGGTGACGGCCCTCAAAGGACCCAATCTTCACCAGTATCTCCTTGGTTAGAGGATTTGAAATTCTCTTGTTCGCAACTCCTACAACTTGGATCGATTTTCTTGAGAGGGGTAGGTTTGGGGCTTCTGCTGTTCTCATAGTAGAGCAGGTAGCACCAGTGTCGAGCAAGAATGTTATTGGATGCCCATCAACATCTACATTGATGTAGGGTCCTCTCTGTTCTACCACTAAGATTGCGCCAAGTGTTATGTTATGTTAAAGGATTTATAAAGGGCCTGGTAACTTTAAGGAGTGTATAGAAGAAACACCAGCCCGCAGTCAGATAAAGTCAGTGTCTTCTGAAGAACCAGATGGTTCTACTTACTTTGTCTAAACAGCCAGGTTTTGAGATTTTTGCAGAAACTTGCTCCTAAGGGTTCGAGTCTCAGACCCAATGGCATTGAGTTCCAAAGTTTGGCTGCCAAAAATCCAAAGGACCTGCTCACTCTAGGGATTATGGTCAAATCCGCTTCACAAGACCTAAGATGTCTGGAGGGGGATAGGCTTGAATCAGAGGATACAGGTCCCTTGGACACCCTCTGATTAATTATCCTATGTGTAAAACAGAGTGCTTTAAAGGAAACTCTGTGCTTAATGGGGAGCCAGTGTAATCCCGCAAGACCCGGGCTACTGGCAATCCATTTTGGAATTTTTAATAGCATCCAGGCTGCTGTATTCTGTACTCTCTGAAGCATTCCCAGCCTACCCTTCTAGACCCCCAGATAGACTACATTACAATAATCAAGCAGGGACACTAGAAGCACTTGAATTACTGTCTTTCTGGCTGAGTCTGGTAGGAGTCCTAGTATCTTCTTTAGCAACTTTAACACTCCAAAACAAATGATAGCTGTGGCCTTGATTTGGCTCTCAAAAGATAACTGAGCATCAAAAGGGATGCCCAGTTTTTTGGCTTTTGGTTTAGGGATCGGGGTAGGGCCCAGTTCATACGGCCAGCATGCAGAGGACCATCAAGGGCTGTTTCGGATCACCAGGACTTCTGTCTTGTCGGCATTTAATTTCAGGCAACTAGGATCAATCCATGCCGCAAGATCTACCAAACAGGAATTGAAGGTTGCTGCGTCACTGCCGTCATCTTGTGTCAAGGTGATGATCAGCTGAGTGTCACCAGCATACGGCACATTCCTCACACCGAGGCATTCAATTATGTCTGCCAAGGGATGGAGATATAGGTTAAACAGGGTAGGACTCAAGGCAGATCCCTGTGGCATTCCCTGCTGGAGGGGGATAATATCTGAGGTGTACGGCTTCTGGAACAACTGAAAAGAGTGCTTGTGTAAAAAGTCAGGAAGCCATTCATAAGCTCTTTCCCTTATGCTCTGTGATCACAGCCGTTCTAGCAACAAATCATGTGAAACAGTTTCAAATGCTGCACTTAAGTCTAACATGACAAATGCAGCAGTTTTACCTACATCAGCCAAACTTCGTAGCATTCCTGAAGCTAGAAGGAGGGCAGATTCCGAACTATACTGTGGCCTATCACCAGAGTGTGTCTCATGGAGAATGCAAGTTTCAAGTTTCAAGTTTATTTATTTGATTTGGTACTCCACTGAGAACCACAAATATTTCAAGCATAATAATCCATTATTTACACCATTTTGTTAAAATTATCATTCTAATACAAAGTTAAAAATGATTTTAAAAATTTATAAAAACTGTAACAAACAAATTTGTTAGGTGGAGCTTTACATACAATAATCAGTTCCTTTGCTGAGTTAATTCCACATTTGGTATAAACTGGTTGTAAAAACCTCTTTCTTGCTATTACCACTTTCACATTTGGGCAAATAAATATCAAGTGCTCCAAATCCTGCTCCCCGCTTTCACACAAATTACACATAGAGGATTCTTTTAAGTGCCATTTAGATGTTACGGTTTTTACAGGTAGTATCCCAAATCGAAGCAGAACAATCCATCTCCTGACCCCATGATTTAGATTAAAAGTGATATATTGCTGAGGTTTCTTGAAAACTATAGTTTCAGTGAAATTCTTATATAAAGAGAGTTTAGAGCAATACAAAGAGTCAAGGTCGAAACTAAGTCTTGGAGTGAAGTGCTTTAAAAAGAGTTTCAACTGGGCTGGTGTCCAAGCTAGTAACAAGTTGATGTTAGTCTCTGATAACTTAAAAGCAGCTAACGCATTTTTTGAGAATACATGTTTGGAGGAGTCGCAGTCAAATGTTTCTTTTTTGAGCAGAGATCGAAGCGTTCCTTCTTCCGCGTGAAGGAGATTATACACCCACCTGATGATATTGGCGATTCCTCTGGAATACGAACTGATTAGTGAATATTCAAGGCGGAGAGCTTGTACTGGTACAGCCTGAGACACCTTCGTTAACTTCCGTAGGATTTTTCCTTCTTTTAAATCCAAGTAGCTCCATTGGTTTATTGGAATATATTCCAGAGCATATGACAGTACTGGCGGGATCTTTACGCTATATACCGTGAGCGAAGAAGAGAAATGCCTTTGGCCTGATGCTGCATATAACCTTGAAAGAGCTCCCGCGTGTACATCAGATTTCCGGGTCAGATTCAAAGTGTGTGACCGATTTTGAAGAGACTTAGTAAAAATTCTGCCTAGATAGGTATATTCGTTTACCTCTTCCACCTTTTTTCCCCCTAGAGTCCAGCTGAATTTTGTGCTCTTTTTCCTTCCTGAAAATGAAACTATTTTTGTTTTTGTGATGTTAGGTATTAGGTAATTTTCCTCTGTGTAGTTATGCAGTGCATGAAGGCTTCTTTGCAGACCGAATGGAGTTAGATCTAATATAATTATATCATCTGCATATAACATAGTATGTATATTGTGGAAGGCTATTTTTGGTGGAAAATTGGATACTTGCTGAAGACATTGAGGCATATCGCTGAGGAAAAGGGAAAACAATAGGGGAGCAAAAAGGCATCCTTGTCTAAGGCCGATTGTGGTCGGGATGGGACTAGTTAATCCCTTATCTCTTCCCATTTGAACCTGGCACCAGGTATCTGTATGGAGTGAGATTAATATACGTAATAGCTGATCCGGGATGCCCAATTTGCTACGTTTTTTCCAGAGTGTTCCTCTATCCACTCTATCGAACGCGGTGGAAAAGTCAATGAAAGCAGCATATACTGGCTGGAATTTAATTGTCACGTATTTGTCGAGTATGGTTTGCAGCACTGCAATATTATCAGTGACCGAATGCTTTGGTCTAAATCCGGTCTGGTACAGAGGAATTAGTCCAGATGAAAAGACCCAGTTTTTAAGATGATTTAAAACCGCTGCCGTAAAGATCTTTCCTGTAGCGTCCAGAAGAGCTACCTGTCTGTAATTACCAGGTTGCAGCCTTGATCCCTTTTATGTATAGGTATAATGATGCTCCCTTTCCAAGATTTAGGGATTTCCCCAGTTTTAAAGATGTAGTTGAAGAGGGAGGATAGCATCTTGTTCCATTCATTCGGGTTGGACTTGAGGACCTTGATTGGAATTTGGTCAGGACCAGTAGCTCCTGTTGTTCTCGCCTTTCTTATATGTGTCTCAATAGAAAAGGGGCTAGTTGTTACGTTGTTTGAGGATTTTATTTCTGAGTTCCTATCGAAATTATGGTCCGTTTTGAGTTGGTATGTATTTTATATAAATTAGCAAGGTAGACTTACCATTCTTCTGGGGGCACAGGTATATTTTGTAAAGGTTTTTTCGTGCCAGATTCTTTGGCAATTATACTCCAATATGAGCGTTGATTGTTTTGTTTCGCTGCCATCTGCAGGTCCACCCAGTTTTTATCTTGGGTTATTCTCTTGTGTTTTTCTTTTTCTCTCCTGCGTTGGTTCTTCAATTTATTAATTTCTACCTGTTTGGACGATGAATTTTCTAGGAACTGTGTTCTTATCAGTTTATTTAGTAGTTTTGTATTGAAAGATATCTTTGGCTCTTTGTTTTTGATCTTTGATGATCTTGTTTGCATCAATTTTTCCTGCACATTTTGTGTTAATTTTTTTATAACCAATTCAAAATGTATTATTGGGTTTGTGGAGTGCGTTACTTGTAGATGTTGCGTTGAGTCGATTATGGTAGTTATCTTATTAAGCGTAGCTGAATTCCAATGGATCCGCCTTTGTTTTGGGTTTACCATAACCGTGCTATACCTGTGCATAATTTGAGTATACGGACATAGATGTGTTTTCCATTCAGTGCGTAGTTGTAGAATAGCATGGTCGCTACCATGGACAAAGTTAATTTTAAGTAGTGAGATGGACCCAAACAAGTAAAGGCTGCAAATCATATAGTCCAGCAATGAGGAACTACTATTTCCCTGTCTTGTGTTTGAGTCAGGAATGTCTCCTTCCACATTGCCATTTAATATGATTCCATTTAACATTGGGAGCGAAGCTATTAGGATTTTTCATCTTTTATCCACCTTATTTCCTTTAGGAAATAGTGGTACAGAAATTTCCAGCACCTCTTCTTCATACCAATTTGCCCATTTTTGTAATTCCTCGTTAGAAAATTTCCCATTAAAGTCACCCATAATGAGAAACGATGGATAGCCTTGATTTTCAATTATTTGTTCGATGTCCTCTAGTATTTCTATTGCAAGTGCATCCATTTTTACTCCAGGTGGGATATAAACATTAAAAATTAGTAGATTTTCTTAGGATTCTGAAAAATGTGTCCCATACTTGATCTTAATACATTGATAGTTATTTGATTTAGTTGGTATTATTTCTTGGGCCCAGTTGAATTCTTCATTTAATAAAATCGCTATCCCACCTTTCCCATGACCCCGTTCGACCCGTGCTGCAGAGATATCATATACAAAATAATTCTCTTGGTTAAAATTTTGTGTAGTCCATGTTTCTTGTAGGGCCACTATAGCTGGAGATTCTTTTACTAGTTCCTCCATTTTTTCTTTAGTTTTTCCCGCTATGTTCCAGGAGGAGATCGTTAAACCTGTGCTAAACAGGAGGTTTGGAATCCTTAATTTGTTTGTTACTATTCAGAGTCTCAGAAATCCAATCCCATGACTGGTCCCTCTTTGTTATTTCCTTGTTGAGGGTGTTTTACTCCAAATTTCTCTTTCGCCATTCTTTAGGGAGATAAATATATTATCTGTAGCACGGTCTAAGGAATGCATCTTTGTGTTTTTCAGTTGATGCATTTTTTGAGATCCTTTTGTTGTATATCTCACGTCTTGAACTTCGAGGTGTAATACTGGGATCAAATCATAGCCATGTTTGTGGAGAGTCTCACTCTCCATCAGTATAATTCCTGGTAAGACTGGAGACCAGAATTCTACAATTGCAGTCTTTATTTTTGCTATATCCGGGAACATAACTAATTTAATTTCATTTCGCGCTAATGATTGTGGCGGCTGAATCTTTTGGAGTAGACTGATTATTCGGTCGCGGTTGAGTGGAACTTCATCGGTAGGGAATAATTCTGTGAATTGTAGAAAATTAGATCTAATCTCGTCTGCTTGTAGTTCTTTTTTCTGGGTATTTAAAAATCTTTTGGGGATCCCACTTAGTGCCGGACTTGCATGGCCGTGTATAAAATTTGTTGCCATTGGATTTAGTATACTCTGTTGATTAGGGTTTTTGCCGGTGACTTCTGATCCTTTATCTTCGGGATCTGGGGCTAATCTACTCTTCCTTCATTACCTGGTAAACTACTTGGTGGAGGAGTGTTGTTCTGAAATATAATTTTGTTAGCCTTCTTCTTCTTAAATCTTCTTATCGCCTTTCTCTTTTTCATTTTGATCTTCCTTTGATTTTGCTTCTTATTTATATTTTCTGGGTCCTGTACGTCATCGTTAATTAGGCCAATATCAGCACTTACTTTAGGGTGAGATATTACAGGACTATTCAAATTGGATTTAATTTAGCTTTTTATAAAAATTGGATAGTAGGCCACTGGGTGATGATGCGATACTGATTTAATTTCATCCTTAAAGAGGTTTCTAAGAGAATAGGTTTTGATGTCTTCCAGCTTGCCCTTAGTTTCAACATTTGGTTTCTTCCCGGTTTGTGTGGCAATTTCTTTTTTCAGAGGGATTGGCAATTTTTTTGTTTCAGCTTTTGAGTTATCACGGTTTTCCCCTTGACATTTACCACAAAGTCCTAATATTTTTGATGATTGTATTTGCTCTTTTTTCTTCTTTTTCTCGACTAGAAATTGTAAAATTCTTAGTTGTGTGTCCAGCGTTTGGTCAGAGTTCTCCAATATGTTACCTAGATGGATGAGAACTGATTCCAGGATATTTTGCAAGGTAAACAATGATTTAGAAACTGGGGTGTAGTTGTTGATCAGACCTGCAGTTTTGAAAATAGAGAGATCTGGCGAATTTTCGAGGAATCCCTCTAGAGCTGATGGTTTTTGTGGTGTACTGTTTTGTATATTATCAGTCCCCTTTTGGGGTCCCGTGTGAAATATTAAGTCCTTGATGTTAATATTTGGGCAAGTAATATTGTATTCTTGTGATTGTTGTATTTTGAATGGATCCAGTATTATTGATCCTGTTGCCATTAAATTCAGAATTGAATCCTCCTGGTCAGTTGGGGTACTTTTTTGCGCGGCCTCAGGAGTTGTTTGGTTTGGAATTTGAGTTTGATGTATTCCATCTTTTTCATCCACAATACTCCCTACTATTTCCTTGTTTATCTAATCTTTTAGCATTTGCCCCTGGTCGTTTGGGTTTAATTTTTCAAAATACTTTCTAATCCCAGGAGTTACTGCAGTCTTTCCATTTCTTACCATCTTGTTAGTGCTCTTTCTGATTGCCTCTTCAGTTCCCATCCTTTTCATAAAGATGGTTCTAGATCTTAATTTTTTTATAAGCCATTACGGTGTAGTATATCCCTCAGTTTGGTTTTAATTGAAAGATTAAAATGGAGAGTTGTTGCCTGGTGGACTTGACTGGGCGTATGCTTTATATATTATCCCCTTCTGCCCACTGCTTTAGATCCGGCGTTAGAGAGGCAGTTCTAGCCCAATTCTGGTTAGTACAGTCACGGAGGTTAAAAGCTCCAGGGGCCAGTTAACCGGTGCGCCGCTCATGCAACACCGAAGCTAGCACCCTGTTCGGCTATCTAAATCCGTTTCTTATAAGGTTTATATTGTTTAAGAAAACAGCTCAGGAGTCCTCGCAGCTCCTACTATGCCTGGAACTCTCACAACTATTGTTTTTGCCACTTCCAGGGGGTTGGCGCTCTTTTGCTACCACTTGCGGCGTCTGCCGCGTCCTAGGGACTTTCCAAGCTCCTGCCACACCCAGACCCCAAGACACAGCTCGCGCCTCTTACCGCGTCCAGGAGGCTCTCACATCCCCGACCGATCCAGTGTCGCCAGTTGCTCCTAGCGGGTTCGGGTGGGGCTCTCGCGGCTTCCAGCGGCACCCGAGATACCGCTCACGGCTCCTGCCGCGGCGAGGATCTCTCGCCGCTCACACGGCTCCTGCCACGCCCGGGGTGCAGCTTACGGCACCAGCCGCGTCCAGAGAGGCTTTCGCGGTTCAGTTCGGCTCACGGATCCAGCTGCGCCGCGCCCGGGAAGCTCCCGCTGTTCTCGCGGTTCCGCTGGTGGCTGGTGCCTAGCTTGCGGCACCTACCGGCACCTGGCTCCCAGCGCGTCCTGAGGGGCTCTCGTGGCTCCGGCCGCACCCGAGACGCAGCTTGCAGTTCCTGCCACGTCCGGGATTCCACGCTTCCGCACTTCCTCTATTGCTCAACATGGAGAATGCTGTTCTCATCAATGAACTTCATTAGTTGTATTTTACATGCTTTACAGAACTTCTCACAAAGAATGGAAGCAAAGAAATTGGTTGAAAATTCTCCGGTTTTGAGGGGTCCAAAGAAGGTTTTTTTAAGAAGGGGAACCACAACAGCATGCTTCCCCTCTGCTGGAAGTTGGCCAGCTTCAAAGGATGAATCAAGCAGAGTGCATAATGTAAGGGCAAGGGCGGTGATCCCACGCTCCAGAATAGCTGGGGACGTGGGATCTAATAGGGAGCCAGATTTAATTTTTGCAGCTAAGAGGAACATTTTTTCCCCTGAGATGTTCTCCATTGAACCTCCTGATGAAGGAAGGAGATTCATTCTGGACGGAGAGTGTTGATGGTTCTCAGCACTTTCTGGAAAGGAGGCAATAAAGAGATGATATATTATCAGAAAAAAATTTGCATTCTAATTACAGCTAATGAAAGTAGGAGCTCTGATTGCAGACACTGCGTCCAAAGATTTAAGAGATTTAACTATTCTAAAAATCTTGTGGGAGGAAATATTTACCTCATCTATTCTATGTATAATAAATCGGGTCCGAGCAAGCCTGATCTGCTTATGATATTCCTTCAGTGCTTGTAAGTAGATGTCTTTGTCTAGGATTTTTTTATTTATTTATATGAAAAGTTTTATAAAGCATAAACATGACCCTTACGGGTACCAGAGCGCTGTAGTAAGTGGCGAAAGCAAGAATAACACAACACAATGGAACAAGTGAGGTAGTTAAATAAACACAAGGTCAAACAAAGGGAGAACAATCATGGTCAATGGGCAGGAGAGTCAGCCAGACTGGAGGGACCAGTACAATTTCAGAAGGTTGATAGAAGAAGATAACAAGTGAACAGGAAGCATTACATTTAAACAAACAGTATAAAAGAAGTATCAAATCTAGATAGAGAGGAGTCTAGGGAAGGTAAGCCATGTTAGTGCTGTTGATGTACACTCAAGATTACCCATTTGACATGTTTCTTGTAAGATGCAGTGGGAGCGTTAGAACTGATCTCTGGAGGAAGAGCATTCCCAAAAGACGCTTGAAAGTTTTGACTGTCAAGTATTCATTGAATTGAAATTGTGGAAGCAGTGTTTAAAGATTTAAAAATCCTGCTGCATCTGGATAGGCTAAACCTAAGTACGTGTTGAGCATGGACCCTAGATATGGCTGCAGCTGTGAAGGTTGAAGATGGGACTTTTGGACATTGATAGTGAACCCCAATTGGTGTAGGAGGTTTGTGGTAATCTGAGTGTGTTGATGACACAAAATGTGTTTACGGTCTTTGATAAGCCAGCCGTCTAAATAAGGGAAGAAATGAATGATTTATCTGCGTAAATGCGCTGCTACGTGCGTGCAGTGTTTACTCCTTGAATTGGTAGTGTTTCCTGCTATCACAAATCAGAGGTACTTGTGATGTGATGGATGAATGGGGATGTGAAAGTAGGCATCCTTTAAGTCTAGTGCAAACATGAACTCGCCTTGCTGTAGTA
Source organism: Lissotriton vulgaris (assembly GCF_964263255.1). Classification (NCBI taxonomy): domain Eukaryota; kingdom Metazoa; phylum Chordata; class Amphibia; order Caudata; family Salamandridae; genus Lissotriton; species Lissotriton vulgaris. The sequence continues at coordinate 366,341,896 of NC_141700.1, forward strand.
GTGGAAGCACCATATGGAAGTGCTCTGATAGTATGTAGTGATTTAGAGGCCGTAGATCTAAAATCGGCCATAGGGAGCCACCCTTTTTGGGAATAAGTAAAAATAGGGAGTAAACCCCTGACCCTTGATGTTGTAAGAAAACTTTCTCTATATCTCCTTTGAGTAGGAGAGCTTGCATTTCTTGTTTGAAAAGTTGCTGATGTTCCAGAGAGAGTCTGTAGGGGCGAGGTGGGATATTGGGAGGAGTGGTGATGAGCTCCAGGCAATAACCATGTTGGATACTGTCCCGCACCCATGGGTCGGATGCTATGGACAGATGGTGGGAAGGAACTGCTGCAATCAACCCCCGGCATTTGAGACAACTAGGGAGTCAGGTGGAAGCTGGTCTTGAACAAAAATTGGGTCAGATGGTGCGGCCTTATATTTTTTATCCCATGCGCCATTTACGTTCTAGGCGTTTGCACTTTTTTATCTGTAGAAGGTCCAACATGAACCAGGTGGCAAAAGGTTTGGAGCAAGAAATGTTTCACGATTTCAATGAGGCTCTAGAATCTAAAGCCTCCACGATCCAGGCCGAAACCTGCTTATTTGCTTCCTGGGGACAGGTGCACAGTCTTCCTGGCCCCTCAGGCACTGTCAGGATGGATATGACCCAAATGCATCGGTGGATTCCGTCAGAGACATTTGGTGGTCAGTTCGATTTGCCTGTGATATAATGGGAGGTTGTGGTACTGGCATTACATAACCCTGAGGTCCCACCATATTCTGTGATCTCGGCATCATCACAGTCTGTATCTATGCCACATCATTCTGTCCCTGATTAAATCCTCCAGTTTGCTCTTGGTTTGCAGGGTTGAGATGACATTCACACTTCCAATGCCCCACCTTATTACAGAAATGGCACATTGTGGGCTTCTTCAATGTTGCCACATCTATTCCTGTAATTGGGTCTATGGGGATTCCTCTTCCTTGTCCTGGCACCTCTCCATTATTAGTCTGCGTTTGAACTCTGCCGAAATGAGCTCCCAGTGTATGAGAAACATTTCCAGCATGTGCCTGTCCGCTCCATTTGAGCATTCCTCATTTCGACTAGCATCAGTTTCTCTTTCAATCTCTTGTGTTTCGAGTCAACCTCATCACTACACTAGCTAGCGTAATGCAGAATTTCATTCATGGCCTTATTCTGCCAGCAAATCAGATGATGTTGTTTCATGAGACTAATCTCAGGCTTCAAAACTGTTACAAACTTGGACGCAAATTGCCTGTGTCTTTGGGGTCAAGGGTGTCTAATCCACTGTATTGCTTGAAAGCCTTAAACAGCCTTTCATAGTATTCATTAATAGTTTCCTTAGGCTCTTGGGTCGACTGATCAATTTTGATCCAATCAATATCCTGTGGGGCTATTTTAGATTGTAACTATGTGATCACCTGATCATATTTCTTCATTACCATCCGCGATGGGCAATGGGTCACTGGGCCCCGATCTTGTTCCTTTTCAGATCATTCTATGGCTATCTTACATGCAGACCACAAGTCACTGCGAACCACAATTTCAAACAATGGTTCAGATCAATCCATAATACCTTCGAAATTTACACAAATCGATCAACCTGTTTATACCACTCAGCAGGTTTTTCCCTAAACTTTGGAAATTCATTTGTGAAAGCAAAAAGATAACCTTGACTCAAAGGCACATGCACCTAACCTCCACTAGGCACTTTCCGTAACACATTTGCCTCCACTCCTGCTCCACCCCGGCATGGAGGAGGCGACTCTCCTGTAACCTACTTTGCACTTCTCTTCTTTGACCACCTCTCTTCCATTTGTCTAACATACTCCAAGCTCTCATTCCTATTACCAATTCCCGAATGTGTGTTTATAATCCAGGCACCCTTTTTTGCTCTATTTCTTGATCACTGTAAGCAAGTCTGTGATTCCCTTGTAACATCTTCGTTCGGATCAGATCTACACCAAATTTCTGAGCCAATTTTGCCAGCTTTTCATGGGCCTGATTTGCTCCCCTGGTAACATCCTTAGCCATAAACAGTCATTCGTCAGGTTCATAGTTCTCCATTCAATCAAGGGCTAAATTTCCACTAATTATCTCATCCAACTTACCCTCATATTTACCACATCTACCAATTTCTCCTTTACTGCAGATTTTATGGTACCTTGACTTAATTGCGCATTCTGATTTTCCTTGGTGATACTGTGATCTCTAAGCCATGACTTTAAGTATGAAACATCAAAAATACGTTGACTGCAATATGTTCCCTGTGTCACCCCTTTCTCTCAAGGTGTTCTATTTTGCACTCTAGGAAGTGTTCTCCAAACCTTTACATCCGAGTCAGCGTTCCTCGCAGCTAGGAGTCTTATTATGTGGGACCTTTTATGCTCTACTGATGGGTCTCCTGTTGCTACATACGGTATACTTGCGTTAACAGGAGTCAATTGAACAAAACACCAAAAATATGTTGACTGCAATATGTTGCCTGTGTTGCCCCTTTCTCTCGAGGTGTTCTACTTTGTACCCTAGGAAGTGTTCTCCAAACCTTTACGCCAGCGTCAGCGTTTCTCGCAACTAGGGGCCTTATTATGTGGGAGCTATTCTGCTCTACTGATGAATCTCCTGTCGCTACATACGTATACTTCGTTAACAGGAGTCAATTGGACAAAACACCATCTACATTCGCTGGTGTGCCTTGTAATGTCCCTCCAATACCCACATGCTGTCACTGATTTTCTTTTCCTGTCTAGCTCGGGTCATATATAGGAATGAAAGGCCCAATCGTGACCAGTACTGGAAACGCTTCCTGTAGTCTTGAAGCAGCATTAGAGTTACACTGATCTGAGCACCCGTCAAACTTATTCCCACCCCTTCTCTTCTTCCCATTAACCTCGCTACTGTTGATATCACTCCCACAACACCAGGATGGGGTGATACTAGTGCTGATGCACTCTTATTGTTAATGGTCTCATCAAGATTTCTCCCACTTCCATCCTGTAGTAGACTATAAGGGGGGGGGACGCAGGGCTGGACTGGCCCTAGCGAGCACTGGGCAATCCCCTGGTGGGTCACATGGATGGGGGCCAATTTTGGGCCCCTGGGGGCTGTTTTTGTTACAGGGCCGTTTTTGCAGCATGGTTGCTCGGCTGCCCCCTTTGGGGGGGCAGCCGAGCACTTTGCCAGGGCCGGTTTTGGTTCCCAGTCCGGCCCTGGGTGGACGATCAACCAACGGTCCATTTAATAGGCTATTGTCAGTGTCACTGTCATCATTTCCATCTATCTCTTTTTTCTTGTTGTTATCTTTCGTGTCCTCATCTTTCATCAGAGCAGGATGTAATTTCTCTACTTCAATCATGGCTAACCTCCATCTTTTCAACTTAGCATCCAACTGTGCCTCTTGGTAAGCCTGCAATGTTTTCTACATCTTTCCTTGATAGTGATCCCTCTGTTGAGCATGAGCTGCACGCATCCATGCATCAAGCGCCTCAAGTTGTATAACTCTAGGTAAAAGTTTCATTGCAAACATCACTCCCCTCAACTGGTTAAGTATCTCCAACTTGAAAGTGCCATAGCATGGAAAAGACAATGCATCCTCTTCCTCAGGGTTCTTTTGGCAATTTTGAAGTCATATAATAGTATGGAGTCCTACATTTATCGCCATGTACAGAGCCGTTGTATCTTATGGTGGCACTCCTTCGCCCACCCTTGTAGTGATGCCCTCATCCCACTGAAACATATCTCGCAAGATCCTAAAACAGTGCATGATTTTGCATGTTATGAAATCTCAACAACCCAATTGCAGTTTTAAATCAAATAGTACGACAATGTGATCTCAAACACCTCAGATGTAATAAACAATCATCAACCAATCCCAGCGTGGTGTCACACCAACCAACCTTACCCAGCGCACACAATCTGACGTCACCCTTGCTCCTTGCAGTGGGTCACCCTACTTCACAATTTCTCCGTACATATTCACTCAAGCAATCATTTTATAATCTGTAATTGTCTGCCTTACTAAAAGAGAATAGCGGCACACTCATACAAGAATTAAAACTTATAGCAAACCCTCGACCAGCGGGGATTAACCTGAGTCAGTACAGTTTACCCTCTGCGTAAAAAGGTCCACTACACGATTTACAATCATCCCATTCACACAAAGTTCCCCGTCTTAGATGGGGCCGTTGACGACATCTCACCATGAACCCCTCAACTCTTCATTAGACAATCACAATCTTAGTGTCTTCTACACCTTTAAATATCCCGGGATCTTGGGCCACTTACAGGACCCAATAACCTTATATCAAATCACCACAATCAAACACGCTACATACACCCCTAATAATATTCACTTCTTCTTTCGCCGCTGCTCTCACCACACATCGCAAAACTTCGACCTCTCCAGTTCTCGGTTATTAGGGCTCTACCTGGAGACTTTTGGGTCGGGGCTCCAGATTGTTCTAGATTGAGTTCCAGATTCTCCCTTACTTCATGTGCAAACCATCCTCTGCTATCAACTGAAAGGGCATGGGCCCATTTGTTCAGTTCAGTTTCAATTTCTGTCTTCTGATGATTCTTTTTAGCAGTATGAAAGTGTATAGGGGAAATTAAAATGTTGTGAGTCCATTTTAAGTTACACTCAGCCACATGCATCAAAGGAAATTGCATTCGCAAACGGTGCGAATCGCAAAATTCGGCCGTTTGCAAATGCAATTTTAATTTTTGGGATGCATTAACATTTTAGTAAGTTTCGCAATTTAAGAAATCGCAAAATTGCGATTTCTTAAATTGCGATTGCATTTAAGGAATATCAAATTGAGATTCCTTAAATGCAATGAATCAAACTTTAAAAATTTGCGAATTCGCAAATAAGGGGAGCAAATTACCATGAAGTTGACCTTCATGGTAATTTGCGAAAACGTTGAAAAATGCACTAAAGTGCATTTTTCAAAGTTCCATTTTACACACTCACATGCCCTTGGGGCATGTGAGTGTGAAAAATGTACTCCTAAGCAGATTTCTGTGGTGCAACAGGGTGTCCTTTGGACACCCCTGCACACTTGAAATTGCATTCTTAATTTGCGAATTTTCAATGGTGAATTGCAAATTAAGAATGTCTTTCATTCATTCTTATGGGCCTCTAGGCCCATAGGAACGGATGGGGAAGTATTCCTTAATTGCGATTCTCAATTAGAGAATCGCAATTAAGGAATTTTAAGAAATCGCTATTTTTATAGCGATTTCTTGATGCATTGCATTTTGCAATTCCTTAATTGCGATTCCTTATTTTTCTCAATTAAGGAATCGCAAAATGCAATATTGATGCATGTGCCTGACTGTAACTCAGTGGTGGCTACACAATAGCCCAAGTCGACAATCAGATGAAGGTTAGTCACATTATTACAGATTAAAAAATAGTTGGACATACACAAACCTTAGCATGAGAGTATAAAAATACAAGGGGAACAGAAGAAATCCAAATCGTCCGCAGAATTTCACTTGATGCAACATGAATAGAACAATAAGTTCTGTGATGATTATCAAAGAAAGAAGGAAGCAAAATCTTAAATTTTCCTGCATTGACACTTCCTCAGTGTAAAGCCTTTAAGTCTATTTATCCCTACTCTAACTCTAGAAGAGGCATCCCTAAATTAGCATATAGGCAGAAAGTTTCAAGAGAAAAGGTGTCAGTGGGTACAGCCTTCCTAAGAAGTCACTCTACTATAAGATGGGTCAGCAGCATGAAGCCACAAGCAAAAAAAGGAGCAATTTTGCACTCAGGTGCTCTCCATCAGGAAGACAGGGAGGAAGGGGGGGGGGGGGGTCTGTCCGATACATCATATACTCAAAGTTGTATTCAGCAAATATCCCATAACTACTTTTTCACAAGTACTCTACAGTAAGCTCAGCCACAAAATTTTCCATGACGTCGATTCCTTTCACGGCCTTCTCCATGTACGTCCCTCTGTACCAGTTCGTCCTTGGTCTCCTCTCCTTCTCCCATGTGAAAGCACCTCACTCCACTGTATATTTTTCTGCCAGGCCAAGCTAACTGGATCTCCTTCATTCCACACGTATCTAATGGAACAATACCTTATTCTTCTCTAACAATTGTCATCCACCTAAAATGAAAACATAGGAACAAATAACATTCTACAAACTCACATGAGAATTCTTAGCATTAGTCAGAAAAAAGAACATTTCAAAAGGTATTACAAATTCAGGCCTTCGACTTAGGATAAAGAAATGAATTTGCCCTACTAGATCCGTTAGTATTTCCATAAATCATTAGCGTTAAATAAGAATGAGAATGTATGATTTTGACTACATCATTGGCCTTAAAAGCGTTCAAAACAGAATTACCATATCACTATGCCACATCACTAATGGGGACCACAGAAGCAGATTACATTTGTCATGTTTCATCACAGATTCTATGAATCATTTATTAAGCTTCACATCTAAATGGATTGATTTCCTACGAACATGTTGCATGATTCTTTCTTTCTCATCTTTATTTCGACAACATTTGTCATAAAAGAAGTCACATTACATTCCACAATATAAAATAACACAATTCAATTCAATTCATTGGATTAAAAACATCAATCAGGGCATATCCATTGAGCTGTATCAACACTATAAAATACAAAATCCATAAAAGAAACATTTAAAAACATAATCGTCACAGCGGCCAGCCATTACTTTGGATATCCATTGAACTCTCTAAGGCTAGATAGAAGTATCTGCCTTCTCCCACTGGACTAGACCTTCAGATAGTTCCGTCTCTTATTCCACATTGCTGCTAAGAATTTTGTTACAGCAAAAACGGTTATTGAAGAGAGATCAGTTTTTAATATCCTGAATGATTCAGAGCACTCTCTGATCCCCAAATTTTTACAGATTGGAAGTATCCACCTTTTCCTTGCGATCTTATATACAGGACAGAAAAAGACTATATGCAATTCATTTTCTGCATCCGCAGAACAGCCTGGGCAATTCTTTGGGGTAGGTGGGCGCCATTTACTTGTAAGTCAAGTCAAGTCAAGTCAAAGAATTTGTATAGCGCACTACATACCCGGAGGGTCTCAAGGCGCTTAGGGAGGGGAGGAGGATTACTTGTCAAATATCCACGTTTTAAGTTGCTTTCTGAATGCTAGGTGGTTCTGGGTAAGGCGAAGGTAAGTGGGGAGTGAGTTCCATGTCTTAGCAGCCAGGTGAGAGAAGGATCTGCCTCCCATGGTGGTCTTGTTGATGCGAGGAACGGTGGCGAGGGCCTGGTTGGAAGAACGTAGTTGGCGGGAGGGGGTGTAGAAGGACAGTCGTGAGTTGAGGCATTCTGGTTCGATGTCGTAGAGTGATTTGTGTGCGTGGGTTAGCAGTCGGAAAGTGATCCTCTTATTGACGGGTAGCCAGTGGAGGTCTTTCAGGTGAGCAGAGATGTGTTCGTTGCGCGGGATGTCTAATATGAAAGGAATGTAAGGGATCTCATTGGCAGAGAGCCATGTCTCCACTGAAGATAGAGCTTCCTATAGCCTGGAGGGCTGATATCATTCAGAACAGTCTCCAGTTTATAGTAATCTTTCGTGATTAGGAATGAGTTAGATAGAGTTCCTGTTTGGGCATTCGTTAAGCGGGAAGATAAATTATATTCAAAATACAGATTAGCCAGCTGCTTGCGTGATATACTTGTGCATGCTTGCTCCGGGTTACTCCACATAAGAGGTAGGTCCAGCCTCTCAAATTCCTGTCTTATGTATTTTAACCAGGAGAGTTTCCATGCATTGGGCAGTTTTAAAACCTCCATTAGCTCTTGCCTGTAATTATTGAGTTCTGGAGTGACCCAAAGGCGCCTCCAGAAGGTTAGAGGTTTAAGGCCCAATTCCTCATTTAGAGGTCTAAGGCCCAAATCAAGCCTTTGGAGCAGCAGTGGGGTACTTGGTGGCAGTAATACCAACTGCCTAAGGAACTTATTTTCCGCGATAACCATCGCAGGTGCACAGTTGTGACCCCACAATTCGTCGCCATAAATTACCGCCCCTCGTGCCTGCAGTTTATAGATCTCTAACGGTGGTCCAATTGGCTTAACTGTAGCTTTACTTAAGAGTTTAAGGATGCCCCCTGCCTTTTGAGCGAGCTTTAACTGAGATTTTATTTGATGTTGAGCCCAGGTCATGCTTTCATTGAGAGTGAGACCCAAGTACTCAAACGTCTGCACTCTTTTGAGCCTAACACCTCCAATCACAGGACTTGGGCGTGTATTTTTGGGGGATTAAAAATCATAAATTTCATTTTGGAAGTGTTTATTTCCAGCCCCCGATCGTAGCAGAAGTTGACAAAACCATCCAGGACTCGCTGAATACCCATGGGAGTCTTCGAGAGCAGCAGGGTATCATCCGCAAACATGATCGCGGAGACCCCAACCCCAGCAAGCCCTAGAGCGTCTCTGTTGGTGACCGCATTCAGGTGGGCAATTACCCCGTGGACGTAGAGGCAAAACAGGGTGGGCGCCAAGACGCACCCCTGGCTCACCCCTCTGCCAACGGGGAAGCTAGATGACAATTTGCCTTCTCTCCCACACCTGACCTGCGCAAAATTGTCCGTATGGATTCGGATTATATTGTGCAAAAGAGGGGCGGGATGCCCATGTCTGAAAGCACACTCCACAGTTTCCTGCGTGGGACCAAATCGAAGGCCGCACGGAGGTCCACAAAAACAGTATAAAGTGATCCGCCCTTGATTTTGACAGTTTTCCAAAAAAGCATAGTTAGTCGGAAAATCTGGTCCGTGGTCGAGACGTTCTTTCTAAAACTAGCCTGGTATGGGCTTAAAATTTCAAACTCCTCGATCCAGCGCTACAGGCGGTCTAGGATCAGCCTCGCGAAAAGTTTCTGTGACATCTATTAGGCTGATCGGCCTGTAGTTGACTGGAAGCAGAGGTGATCCCTTCTTGTAGATAGGGACTATCTCTGCTCCCAGCCAAGTACTTGGGACCGCCATACCCCCTAAAATAGCATTAAAAACCAGCGTCAAATAAGGTGCCCATATCCCAGGTTCATGTTTAAAAAGATCACCAGGGACCTTATCCAGCCCCGGGGCTTTGCCAGCAGGGAGTCTAGCAATAGCATTCATGACCTCCCCCACTGTGAACTCATACTCAGATGTATTGGTGGCAGAAGTAGGTTCTTTGTCGCATATGGGCAAATTTCCAGTTGAATTATCCCCTAGATACAGGGTATGAAAGTGATCTTCCCACACCTCAGGAGCGATGTTGGGTGCTACTGCCAACTCGGGTTCGGCTGAGGCCGTACTTATAATTTGCTAAAACTTGCGAGCATCCTTCACTGCTAGGGCAGATGTTAAGTTTGCCCAGTTATCATTCCCTCATTCAATCTTGGCATGGTGGATAAGTTGCCGATATGTTGTCCTCTTGAGTTTAATGCGTGCCCTATCATTGTTTTGTTTCAGTGCCTCAACAAGTTCTGGTTTCGCCAGTCTACAGGCCTGTTATACCAGCTGGGCTTGCTACCTGCCCTGCTCCCTCTGTGATCAGGGGGGGTTAAGATTTCAGCCAGGCTAGCAAGTAGTTCCCTATTTAGTTCTGACAGCCTTAGGTAAGTTTAATGCAAAGGGTGTTGCGCCTTTAGGGCCACGGCAACCTCAAGTGCAGGGACAAGCCGAGCATATAGCTCCGACACTTGATCTGGGTGAGTGACCAACTTGTCCCATCTAACCCTGCGTCTGTTGATTGAGAGTAAGGCCCTGTTGGAAGGACCAGCCTCTGATATAGAACTACGGTTCGACACAGTGGGAAGAGCAAAGTCAAGAATCAGTGCATTGTGGTCGCTCTCTGCCCTGTAAACCACTTTAAAATCTAGAACCCTGTGGCAGGCACTACATTCGACTAAGATATAATCGAGGCGTGCCTCCCTCCCTCTTTTATTAAAAGTATTCATTGGAGGGATGTCTGATTTCACCCTGCCATTGCAAGCCCTGATTGAGTACTTCAACGTCAGGGTAGTTATTTGTATTGCCAGGGGCACCCATGACATTACCGGCTGCCCCGCTACTTGAGGAATTTTCCACACATCATCCTCCTCCTGATTTACACCATCTATCAGACCCACAAGTGGCTCGAAGTGAGAGTTTAGGTCTCCCCCATCACAAATGTCACTCCGTCCGGGATCTCCCCTAAAAAGGAGGCAAGCTCCTCGATGGCTCTGGACTCTGAAGTAACACTCACAGGTCTGGAGTAAATATTAACTAGGGCAAGTCTGGCACCATTCCGCCACTCCAGGATCACACATTGCACATCCTCTGATGCCGTACCCATGACCCTGACGGTGCAACCTAGGTCAGCTCTTATCCATATTGTTAGCCCTCCCGATGGTCTGCCCTTTCCCCCCCACCATGCGGGGACTGAGTATGAGGCAAACCCTATTCGGAATTGATCTTCCTGTGCCCACGTTTCCTGGAAAAGACAGACTTCAGTCGTATCTATGAAAGAGCCCCAGTCAGGACAGGCCAGTTTGTTACTAAGGCCTGCCACATTCCAGGAGAGTATTTTTATTACAGTTGGGCCAGGGGAGTGGGCCTGAGATTGCGTTGAGGGTTCCTTAATTTTGAGATATGTTGGGTCAAGATTCATGGTTACTTGCTGCGTGACCCGGATGTCTGTGGCGTCTGCCCCTGCTCCCAGCTGAACTCTGCTCTCAGAAACTGTTTCCCAGATGTTAGTTGGGGTTGTTGGGACTGACCCCCCAGTTCTGCCCCAGGAACCTTTTTCCCAGTGGTGTCAGTCTACCTAATTGAGGCAACTGTACCTATTAGTATTAAAGTAATCTATAGTCCTCGGAGTTTCATAGGGATTTGGCCTAAACCCTCTGGTATGACCCCAAGAGCCCACCCTCTTCCACCCATCATCAAGCTCTTGGTCCCGAGGGGAATTTAAGGGTGGATAGAAAAAGGACAACGGGAGAGGCTGAATTGCTGTATCCCCCGTACTGCCTAGCCAGTTGCAGATGTGTGAGACAATCACTGGGTTCCTAAAATTTACCAGGATGCAATCCCCTTTGATTTTCTTTGGAGTGAATCCCACCCACGAAACTCTGCGAACCATCATCAATTCAGTTTTAATGTTAGGGGGGGGGTCTGTGAATATTCAACCAACTCGCCACTTTATTTTTCAGAGAAGCAAAGTTTACTAGTGCAGCGTCTCTGAGCTCAGGAACACCACTTAAAACCACAACGAGTGGAGCAGCCTCAGGAGGCAAATTGACTAAATTTTTCAAGTTTGGTCTACTTGAGTCTTGCACAGGCCGATCACCCGACACCAACATTTTCCTAGTCAGCCTGTTGGAGGTCACAGGAACAGTGAGCGCAGGCCTCTGCGCTAAGCTCGAAAAAGTAGCTAGCTCAGGGGGTATTACTAAAGTCGGGGCAGTAGGCAGGTGGGAATTGACTACAGGAGGGGGATTAGGGGGATGAGTAGTTGCTATACCAGGGGGGTTAGATGAAAGAGCTATAGGAGGGTTATGTGGGCGGGGGATTGCTGGGCTAGGGGGGTTTGATTGAACCAAGGTCCTCCCATTAGCCCTGGAGATTCTCTGGGTAGTCCCTAAACTTTTCACAAATTCCCCAATGCTCCCGGTGGCCATTTCTAATGCTTGTAACCTATGCTCAATACCATCTAGTCTAACCACCATGGGGTCCAGCAGAGATTTCATAGTTTCACCGAGGGTGCGAATAAAGTTATCCTCTCCCCCATTAGAGCCCTCCCCAAACCTGAAGGCAGCAGGCTGTACTACTGTTAGAGTTTGCGGGGGCAAGCTGCAGATATCGTTAGATAGTGGAGAGGAGACCCGGTCCACTGTTGGACCCGTAGTCTCAGTAACGGTAGGGCGAGGATCTAATTTAGGCCTTTTTCCCCCCTTTGGCTGCATCCCTCGTTTCCTCTTTCGGACAGCCCCTTCCCTCACCCCTCGTGACTGAGGGGAGATAAAGTCATTCACCCCTCCAGATATTAAACCATTATCAGGCAGTGGGGCTGAAATTACGTCGGCGATAGGCGGTAAAGAGTCACTAGGCAATGGCGGACTAGACCTTAACTCTTGCAGTACAGATGATATTGTTTGATCAATACTGTCCAGAAGGGCATTATGTGAGTCCTCACCCTTATCAGGGATTCTGGCATTCGCTATTAGACCCAAAGAGGACCTTCTTACACTTTCAATCCCCTGCGAAAGCCTTCTTTCAATTATCGTTAATTCATTTGCCACCAAAGAATTTGCTCTAATAAGAAAATTGTCCAAAGTACCTGCCACCATAGAAGAGGATGCCGTGGCTTTACTTCTGGTTTCCCTTGTTGCCATGATCCCTGGTCCTTGTAGAATCTCCAACTAGGGCTATGATGATGTTGAGCGTTGTCCAGGGACATACCAAGAGAGATGGCCCGGTCCGGTCTTGCTCGGTCTGTAACGGGCTCGAACGGGCCCGCCCTTGGCCCGGGCTTTGCCCGGCGCCCGTCCGCGCGTGTTCCGCATGCGCGGATAGGGAGGAGCCTAAATAGCGGTGAAAGGTGGCGGGAAGAGGACCAGCTGCGGCTGATGACACACCGCACTGCAGGCTGGTTCTCGCAGTCCCGCGATCAGCCCGTAGATGGTAAGCGCCTCCTCAAAGTCCGGTGCTCTTTCCTACTAGAGCAACACCAAAGAACTCCAACGCGAGCCGCTCCCGCGAAGCGGGGCCCGCAAGAGGTGGTGCTTTCAAGAATTAAAGGGCAGGATTCCCCGGAGTCACCAGCACGAACTCAGGCAAACTGTTCTACTGCACCAAGTAGTCTGCAGCAGTAGGAAGAGGACCAGCTGCGGCTGATGACACGCCGCAATGCAGGCTGGACCTCGCAGTCCCGCGATCAGCCCGTAGATGGTAAGCGCCTCCTCAAAGTCCGGTGCTCTTTCCCACTAGAGCAACACCAAAGAACTCAAACGCTAGTGGCTCCCGCAAAGCGGGGGCCACAAGAGGTGGTGCTTTCAAGAATTAAAGGGCAGGATTCCCCGGAGTCACCAGCACGAACTCAGGCAAACTGTTCCAATATACCAAGTAGTCTGCAGCAGTAAGGGGATTTATCCAGGCGGTGAACGGTGGCGGGAAGAGGACCAGCTGCGGCTGATGACACGCCGCACTGCAGGCTGGTCCTCACAGTCCCGCGATCAGCCCGTAGATGGTAAGCGCCCCCTCAAAGTCTGGTGCTCTTTCCCACTAGAGCAACACCAAATAATTCCAACGCGAGCGGCACCCGCGAAGCGTGGGTCGTGAGAGGTGGTGCTTTCAAGAATTAAAGGGCAGGATTCCCCGGAGTCACCAGCACGAACTCAGGCAAACTGTTCCACTGCATGATTCACATTTCCTCTAGCATCTAATTTCTCTAACAACATTGAATAATATGAATAATATGAGAGTGCGTACTAAAAGCGATTACATTGCACTCCTAACAGGTACCCCATGTAGGATACAAATTTTGCGCTCTGTCACCCCTCTCTGTGCTATATGGTGTTCCGGACTGTGCTATCCTGACTTCGACGGACTCCGGATGATGGACACCACTGTGCATCTCCGCCTGTACCCGGCTGGGTAATACGAATTTGCAGCAACCCCTGTAAACCTACCATAACCCAACCACATCTGTAATATTCGTTATATACTGCTTGCTTACAGGTGCATCTTCTTTACGTTATCGCCTTTGACTATTGTAATCACAGCACTCTGCATAACTGCTGTCACTATTTAATTACATGAAAATCTCTCTGTTGGGGATATCAATCTCCCTTTGTTGTACTCTATCATTACATTTTGAAAACTAATTACAAAAAAAATAAACAAGCTGTACTTTCTCATGCCAACACAGATGTACTGACCACTACCCGGTAGAGTCGGGAACTCAACAAAAGCAACAGCACCGACAGAAAACTTGAGAAATGCTGAGTGAGATAAGCCAAAATCCCCTCAAGCCCTGCAAGAAGTGGAGTAACAAAGAAAATCGACAAGGGCCTTGCTCAAATCAAATTGCCTTTGTTACAAACCAAGAAGGCCAAACAAAAAACACCGAAAATAACTTTTCCAAACTATCAAGCATTGCAATCATTGTACTCAATGGGCTTAAAATCCAAACTTTGGTTTCAATTTTAAATATTATATCTTCTTATCAGGAATGTTAAACACGCATATGCTGACAAACACATTCCAGGAATTGTGACAAATGATTTTACTCAAGACTTAGCCTCTCAGCCCCTTAACTCGACTTACCCCTCCCAATAACTCCTCCCTGGAAGAAGGTATGTTTCCCTCAGCCCTCAAATCTTGACAAATCACCACTCTACTATCTAAACCTAACCTAGATCCCTATGACTTCCTAAATCTGAGGTCAGTCTCTCACCTTCCCTTCTTGGGTCAATCATCGAAAAGGGTCTCACTGCAGCATGTCACACACAGTTCAAACAGTATTTACAAGACTCCCCAGGGCAGATCATAGTCATCCAAGAATCACATCTTTTAAAAAGTGAGGCCAACATAATATTAAAGAAGCAGAGATGGATAGACAAATTTATCAGTACTGATCATAATGCCAACATAAGAGGGATTCTCCTATTATGCAAAAAATCTGCAAAGGTTCAGATCCTCCATTATAATGAAGATCAAAGTGGTAGATGGCTCTTGGTGAATATGTCTATAAATGGTTGGGTGTGTAATCTAGTTGGATATTACGGTCCTAATACAGATGACTCGTCCTATTTAGAAACAATAAGGAACCATTTGACGACCTCTTTGGATCCAATAATATAGACAGGGGACTTTAATGTTGTATTAAACCCAAAATTGGACAAATCAACCCACCATAGAGGTCATTTTCCTTCTAAATCTAGACAGTCCCTTAAGGGGATAATGGAACAATTAGGCCTGGCAGATTTATGGAGAGAAAAAGCGGGTAATAAACAAGGGATATCCTATAGAAACTTAAAATACAAACACATGTCAAGAATTGATTTTGCGTTATTCAGTTATTGCCTCCAAAATTCCCTAACCAGTATTAACTATAGCCCCTCTCATTTATCGGACCATTCAGCTCTCTTATTTTATTTTAAACTCCCAGCTCAAACCAAACATCCTTCCTGGTCATTCGACCGCACTATCCTGTTAGATCAAGAGGAAGTGACATATTTGATGAATGAAACAAGTTTGTTCTTGGATATAAATTTGAGCTCAGCTTCCCTTGACACGGAATGGGAGACTCTAAACCCATTTTTGAGAGGTTGTATAATAAACAGATCCTCCCACCGGCATAAAATATATCGATTGAAGATTGAAAACCTTGAACAAGAACTAGGAAAGATTGAGCAGAGGCTCGGAGCGTCAATCGGTTCACCTCAAGATCAAAAAATATGTGTGACCTGAAAAATCAACTAGAAAACATACTACAAGAGAGAGTGACAAAGAGATGGGAGGCGAGTAAAATCTCTCATTTTGAATTTGGAGAAGCAGTGGGTAAGATTTTAGCTTGGAAGATCAAGGCCGATCAAGCCAAAAATTATATTAGAGAAATCAATGTTGACGGCGAGAGCGCCGCTAGGACCTCTAATCAAGAGATAAGTACTGCCTTTAGGGAGTTCTTCGAGGAAATATACAGGGTTGATACCCCAGAAGAACAGCAGACAAGGGACTTATGGTTAAATCAGATCTCTCTACCGTCCCTTTCGTACGTACAGAGCGAAGGGATCGAGATGGAAATCTCCGAGACGGAAGTGAGAAATGTCATTAGGTCACGCAAGCATGGAAAGGCCACAGGTCCTGATGGGCTTCCAGGTGAATTATATCGTGTCCTGGCAGATGCTATTGCCCCTATTCTAACAGCCCTCTTCAATGGAATCTTGAGGGAGGGACAAGACCCCCCTAGATCTTGGGGTGAGGCCACTATAGTATTGATCCCTAAACCAGGTAAAGACCCAACTTTTTGTGGGTCATACCACCCGATATCATTACTGAACAGCGATTATAAGATCTTTGCCTCCATCATGTCATCTAGATTGGGTTCAGTAGTGGGGGAAATCATACACCAGGATCAGAAGGGATTCATCAAAGGTCGCCAGCTATCTGATCTGACGTATGATCTGGTGGGGGCAATCGATATTGCCTCATCCTTTTCCCTTCCGTTGGCAACACTCACTTTTAGATGCAACTAAAGCCTTTAATAGGGCAATTGGCCCTATCTTGGTGCTGTCCTAAAGAAGTTTAACTTTGGTGAGACGTTCCGTCGTACTGTATTACTTATGTACAATGCACCATCTGCACGGCTATTAATTAATGGCACACTGTCTGACTCATTTAAAATCTTGAGAGGTACAAGACAGGGCTGCCCCTCTCCCCTCTCCTCTTCAATCTGTACATTGAACCATTTGCAGAAGTTTTAAGGGGAGATGTAAATATTCCACCATTCAGATTTGGGGAGTGGGAAAGACGGGTAGCTCTTTATGCAGACGACATTTTAATTCTAACCTCCGATCCGGAGACTTCATTCCCAGAGGTTATTAAGAGAGCCGAAGAGTTTGGCCGCATCTCGGGGTATGAGATAAATGCAAGCAAAACTGACATCATGGCATGGAATATCCCCAACTTACAGCTGGATGTGACCAACTCAATGCGATATCTGGGTATCCGAGTGGTACAAGATGTCTGTAAAATTGCTCAAGTCAATCTAGAGAGAGTGTTTAATGAGTGTAGGAAACTGTTAAAATCTTGGGCCAATCTTCCATTGACTATCCTAGGCAGAGTAAGTCTGATAAAGATGTCTATCCTCCCTAAATTTACTTTTATCTTTAATACCATTCCCCTGGCAATCGATAACAAATTCTTGGTGAAGTGTCTGAGAGAGCTAAATTCCTTTGTCTGGAATTATAGATCGGCGAGAGTGGCATGGAAAAAACTGAGGAGGAGGAGGAAAAAGGGGGGACTGTCCTTGCCTGACTTGCAGTAGTATGCATGGGCCTTTCAGTTGTCCCATTCCAGAATGCTTTTAAAAATACCATCTAATACATCTACTGGCGTAATGTTTAAAGCCATGTTGGTTGGAGCTGCAATACCAACTAATGGTTTCATGTTTAAATTCGGGGATCAAAAATATTTCCAAAAAGTAAAGTTACAAATTCTTATGTCCCAGGCGAAGGTCTGGTCACAAATAAGGAAAAAACTAGGTTTGCCGTATTTCTCAAATTATGCACCTATCTGGGAATCTCCCGGGTTACCGTTGTGTTTGAAAGATAGACTAGCAATACCGGTGAGAGATGGAGGAATAACAACATGGGGAGATCTGCTTGTTGGAGAGTCACTTAGGTCCTGGGAGGAGCTACGGGAACAGCTGGGCCCAGAGTTTTCGAGATTCAAGTTTATACAACTAGATAGTTGGGTGAAAGCACTGGCTAGGTCAGGGGTAACACTTGGGAAGAACAGCACCATAGAACAAAAGTTGGTAGAACGACAAGGGGGGGTAAAGAAGTTTTGCAGTGGTACTGGAACCTGCTGGAGGAGATAGATGGTGAATTCACCCTCCCGGAGGAATTATGGGGAACAGAGCTCGGAGCCCAAAGTATAGACATCTGTCAGAAATCTTGCACCCTGCTATATAAAAGTGTTAAACCTGCATGGCTGAGGCGTAATAATTTTTTTACGATACATCGAGCCTATTTCTCCCCCCTAAAACTGTCTAAATTCATTCCAGGAAAGAAATGCAATAAGTGCAATTACATCGCAGCCTCGGACATCCATATGTTCAAAGATTGTCCTTGTATAGCTCAGTTTTGGAATGAAGTGAAAGAGACCCTGGACTCCATTCTCAATATCTTGGTGTCCATCACATTATCACTTATTATATTTGGATAGGACAACAGTATAAAGGGTCATGCAAGGACATTCTTGTTCTATGCAGTATTACTTGCTAGAAGACAGATATGTAAAGTCTGGATAGAAAATACGGCACCAACACACACAAACTGGTTGTCATCCCTGTATGAAACATCCAAGACAGACATGTTGAGATCTTGCAGCACACGTAATGTGGCTTTTTGGGACTTTTTGGTTCAATGAAAACAGTAGCCGGGGTTTCCCCCCCCCCCCCCCCCCCCCCGGTCCAATGATTATGCCATAATACTCCAAGAACTAGGCCCCCCCTCTCGGTTTCATGGCTGGTTCTACAGTTTTCAACACAAAGTCTGGAGTCATCCCCTGTACCTCTTTGGGTCACCTCCTGCCGATTCTCAGTAATCGTGTTTTTAGGTGCAGTAAAAACTATGCACTTTGATTTAAGACACCTTTTGCCCTCATACATTTTTGGCAGATTTGGCCTGTTGCAGTCTATCAGAGAACATCTGTGAGGGTGTGATAAGTATCACACAACTAGCAGTTCCTATCCATGGGCGAACCTGTTGGCACAGGGATTGGATGTTAGCCATGAACTTGTAATATTGTGCATAAACATTCTTGCTCAAGCTATTCTCCACCCATTCCATCTAAGATGCTTCTGGGTGTTCTGCTCTACTTTTATGTTCAGTGCTCTTTTGTAATACACATACCATACATATATTAAATAAATAAATACATAATTTAAATGAGTCATAGCACTCAGTTTCCACAAAGACCTGGGGTTTCAGTTCAAACATTATTATTCATTTTTATTATTACTAAAATAATTATTATTACTACTACTTACTACTACTACTACTACTACTACTACTACTACTACTAATAATAATAATAATAATAATAATAATAATAACAATAATACTAAAACAAGAGCCATGGGAAGAAACCTATGAACCAAGCTGGGAAGTAATAATGAAGCACTGAACTTATGTCTGAGGGAATGATATTTAGACCTTCATTGTGAAGTGGGGGTGAAGTTCCCCAGGGACCATCATTGCCTCCTATTCTTTTTTTAATGTGTATCTGGAGCCTCTGGGAGCATTGATCCGAATGCTTTGTTTCCACTTCTTCTCCTGCACTGATGACATTCAAGCACTGACTGTCGGACTTATCGAACAGCCTAAATTTGTCATAACTCTCTACTAATAAGCATTTAGGACATTTTTCTCTTCTTGATTTTCGCTTTTTTTTTAAATTTTGCAGTCTTATGACGTATTCACTCTTTGGCGCCTTGTAAATCCAACCGAGTCCTGATGATGGACTCATATACAGAAGGAGGCGAAACACCACTGACTTTGATTTTGACGAAGCAGCCTTCATTGTATTATTATTGTTGTTCGAGTCGTACCTTGCAAACACAATGGGGTCCATTAGGATGGCGGGCAGATCGCCCCGCCAGGCCGGCGATAGCCACCGCCGGCCTGGCAGGGGCGATCCGTCCGCCATCCGTGCCGGAATGACCCCCCCCCCCACCATATTATTATGGCTGGGGGGTCCGCGGCGGACGGAAAGACCGTCCGCCGCTTTTCCACCCCGGTCGCTTGCCACTGGGCGAAAAGGGATCTATATGTTGGCGGTGTCTATCAGACACCGCCAGTCATATTAGTATGGGCAAGTTTCAATGCCTTTCCTTGGCAAAGGTATGCAGAGTCTACCTGCGGGGGCCGGTTGCGGACCCCCAGGGACTCTAGGGTTGGGGGTGCACATGGGGGGTTCCTATGGTACCCCCCTGCATTTCAAAGAACAATGTGGCAGGCACGCGCGGTGCCTGTCACGTTGTGCTGTGAAATGCACAACAAGTATTCTTAGCATTGCAGGTGGCAGTGCATTGAGTACCGCCCGCCACAATGTTAACAATACAGGATGCGCCCGCCACTGTGGCGGGCACATCCTAATTTCCCCCACGGGTCCCCCGCCCTTATCTCGGACGGTCCCTTTCCACGATGAGATGGCGGGCGGACAAAGTCCGCCCGTCATCCTAATGGGCCCCTATGTGCGAATCACTGGTATTCATGTTTCACGGTGTGTATCACAAGTGAGCACTGAGCACATTGATTTTTCACTTTCAAAAGACTGAGAATACCGTAAATTTCTATACATATCAATTTATGATTAAACCATCTTTTTTATTTTCCACACTAAACGTTAGGATCTGGAATGTTTGTTTGCATTTTGTGAAATACTGATCCCTGTTCTTTTTTTAAATATTCACTTGGGGAGCGCCTACATGATAAATTGCGCAAATTGGGATAACATATGACCCAATGCACTCCGGTGGGACAGGAGGGCACCACGGGAAATACATGTGGCATTTACAAACAAAAAAGCCTCGTCAGACCACATGTTCAATGTCCTTTCTGACTTACCGTACCTGGCGTCAGAGGATATAAACCCACAAACGACGACCAATCATGGGCCACATTTTACACAGCTCATACGGCTGTGAACAATTACACAACCAATGCTGAAACTGATATCAAATGCAGGAATGTCAGGGGTGTGGTGCCTGTGATTGCTAAAAATAACATCTGCGTGTTCCTTAGAGCCAGGTGCATGCATGACAGAATGTTTCACCACTCTGTTTACTGGCAGTCCAGGCCAAAGGCTGTACTGATTATAAAACGAGGAATTAACCTTGCACCTAATGTTTTTTTTGCCTGGGCGATTATAGCTCTCTGGCTGTACTCTACGTGCGCAGCGTTGAGGTTTGTGAAGCTTTGTGCACTGCCAACCTCACGATGACGTCATAAGGTGTAAGACCATACCCAGCACTATGGGCGTGGCGAAGACGGCATGGCCAGAGCAGGGCCGAACTGGCCATAGGGGGCACAGGGACGGAAGGTTGGGGGGCCTCTTCAACTGAATTGTCAGGGGTGGTTTGTGGACCCAGTACAGACCTGTGCCAGAGTGTGGGTGGAGTGTGAGGGTCGATAATATAAAATGCCCTGGTACTGCCGTTGGGTGTGTGGGTGGCCTCGAGGAGTGGTTTGGTCAGATGTAGTCACAAGCAACTTATGTGTAAGCACTATACAAAATTTGAAAAACAAATGTAGGAAAGAAGTAGTTTGAATTCACCTTGTGCCAGTGCAGTTAAGTGTCTGCTCTAGAGCTGTCTAGTTGCTTTCCAGATTTAGTTAGTAAAGGTGCACCGTGATACAAACGCAGGGACAGATGCATGGTGCATTTATGCTGTGGCCCCAAACCTCGTGAAGCGGTCAAAGAATCTTGAATCAAGCAAATCTAATGCACGGGCAGGGGCGTAATGCAAGGCCTTGACGCCCCTGCGATGCATGGGGTCCCAACCATTCAGGGGCTCCTCAATCCTTGAAGGGGCCGCCATTCAACCCAAGCCAATTAATAGCTATGTGATATATGAGACACAGGTCCCCTCTTTACATTCTGCACGAGGTCCCTTTGAGAAGTAGGAATACTGGTTGACTGGGGTGTGAGCCTTGGTCTAGCAGCAACCACAATCCTTGTCAGGTTAAGGCTCAAGTAAACCCCAAATAAACCTATACTTAACCCTCTGACAGCTTGGCAACTTAACTTAGAGGCAATGTGTAAAGTATTTGTACAACACTTTATGTTTAAAGTATTTTATTGAAGCAGGGTAAAGAAGGAAACAACAGGGCAAGAAAAAGAAAAAAACCACAGGAGCCCCCCAATCAAAGCATACGGTACATTAGATACATCAAAGCAATTCTGTCCCTTCAGTAGGCACCGTCCAGCATAGAAACACAGCTTGCGCGCCTGTGGTTAAAGACAAAAAGAAGGGGGGGAAGGGGAAAGGGGAAACAACCCTACTCCAGAACCTACCCAACCAACAAAACCCCCAACTACAGCACCCCAACCCACCCCCTGTACTGTGCCAGTGACCATCTGCTCTCCCCTCATTGCGACCCTCCGGCGGCTCCGCCACTCAACTCCAACCCCGACCAATCAATCAGGCGGAGCCGGTGGCGGTGTCAGCCGTAACAACCTGAGATACCTAGGGCAGGTAATCTCCCTGAACTCAGAACACAACAGCTCCTCAAAAGCATCCGTATCCCCCAGTGCCACTAAGGACATTTTTTCCATGCCGAGGACATGCCACAAACGATGCAGCCAGCCGACAACAGTGGGGAGCGTGGTGGAGCGCCAGTGTATGAGAATGTTTTGCACCGCTGACCCCAAAGCTATTGCAATCTGTCTGCCCCGTCTAGACCTGAGGGGGTACATCAAACCATTCGGCAATCCCAGTAGGACATAGGCAGGGAACCGTGGCAGCTCTATCTCAAAACATTTATCCACCTCGTTAAGAACCTCCTCCCAGTAAGAAGCCAAAAGAGGACAATCCCACAGTATGTGTGTAAGCGTGCCAGTGTGACCACAGTCACGCCAGCACGTACCCGGTAGTGACCTATCCATCTCATGTAATTTCTCAGGGGTGCGGTACCAATAGGTCGAAATTTTGGTGAAGGTTTCCGTGAGCCCCGTGTGATAGGCAGAATGGCGTGCGCGGTAGGAGATGTGGTCCCATTCTGTGTGACTCAACACCCGTCCGAGCTCCCGTTCCCAGCGCTCCCGACCGGGGTTGTGAAAGTGAAAGGGGGGGGCTGCAGCATCCTGTACAAATCAGAGATAAGTTTAGCGTCCGACGTGCGAGTGATTAACCAGCGCTCGTACACCGTGATCTCCCTGTCCGCTGTGTCGCGCACTTGGGGTTGTAGCGCCCAGTGGCGCGCCTGCATATACCTCATGCGCTCCGTCTCAGGGAAGCCGCAGTCCCGCCGTAAGTCCTGAAAGGGGATGACACCCTCCGGGCCATACAGGTGATACAAAGTGCAACAGCGGGCTGCCCGCCAGCGATCGTAAGCACCTGGCTCAGTTCCCGGGCCGAAGTCCGGGTTGCCAATGAGCGGCGTGAAGGGAGAGGGAAAGGTAGTGAACTCATGCCTAGTGGCCACCGAGTCCCACGCCCGATGTGGAACACTCGTCACAAGAGATGCGTAAAGGTTAGGGGGTCGATGAGCCCGCCTCAAGAATGGCACCTCCTGCAACGTTCTGCCCGCTACCGCCTGGTCCTGGAACAGCCAGTGTTTGTCTGACTCCCACCGGCTCCATTCCACCAGATAGCGAAGTTGGGCGGCCTGGAAGTATTTCCGTAAATCTGGTATCCCTAGCCCTCCAGATTCAGGCGCCAGCATAGCGATGTTCCTTTTGATCCGTGGTCTACGGCCCTGCCACACAAACCGCGCAATGGCCGATTGGGTCTCCGCGAGCCACCCTGTGGGGGGCTGGAGCGGTAACGCCCTAAACAGGTACAGCACCTGGGGCAGTAGGGTCATCTTCACTGCGGCCACCCTACCTAGCAGCGACAACGTGCCCTTATCCCACCGGCCCAGCTCCTCTCTGATTTTCGTGCTCAGAGCCGTGTAATTGGCCGTGACCATCGCCGGGAGTGAGGGTGCCAACAGGATCCCCAGATACGGAATCCGGTCCTTGGACCAACTCAGAGGGTAAAGCCTCTGCAGTTCCGCCCTGGTGGCGCTGGCGAGCGAAATGTCGAGGGCGGCTGATTTCCCGAGGTTCACCTTAAAGCCCGCCACCGCGGCGAAGAGGTCCAATTCCGCAATGCAAGCCGGCAGCGACCTCCGTGGGTCATTGAGCGTCAAAATGACGTCATCTGCATATAGGCTAATCGCGTGATTAAATTCGCCCATCTTGACTCCGACGATGTCGGGGTTCTGCCGAACCCTTTGAGCAAACGGCTCCATATAAAGAGCAAAGAGCAGAGGGGACAGTGGGCATCCTTGTCTTGTACCCCGTTCTATGGGAAAGGGTCGGGAACTGCCCCCGTTCACTCGGACCACCACGGACGGAAACCGGTAGCAGTTGAAGATCAGGTGCCGGAACTTCTCGCCTATCCCGAACTTGCCCAAGACCTTCTCCAGGTAGGGCCAATGCACCCTATCAAAAGCCTTCTCCGCGTCTATGGAGAGGAGCATCCTTTCCCCGGGGATCCTGGAAGCTTTCTCAAGAATATGAGTCACCCTCTTAGTGTTGTCCACCGTCTGCCTGCCAGGCACAAAGCCCGCCTGGTCCGAGTCGACCATGCCCGGCAGATGTAGTGCCAGGCGCGCTGCCAATATGCTGGTGAACACTTTTAAATCCGTGTTCAGCAGCGAGATAGGACGGTAGGACCCACAGGCAGTCCGGTCCTTGCCCGGTTTCGGGATCACGGAGACCGTAGCCTGAAGAAATTCAGGGGGAATGGCACCCGGCTCCGAGAATGTGTTGAAGAGGCGGGTCAATAAAGGCGCCAGCTCCTGACAGAAGGTTTTATAAAAGAGAGGGATGAAGCCATCCGGACCCGGGGCCTTGCCCGGTTTAAGCCGGGGGATCGCCGTGACCACCTCCTCAGTACGGATCTCCCGTTCCAGATACTGGGTCTGTTCCGGCGTTAACGACGGGAGCGGCACCGATTCCAGATAGTCCTCCTCCGCCCGGGCGGAAGGGGGCTCGCCAGTGTAGAGGTCTGCGTAAAAACTACGGAAAACGTCCGCAATTTGCCCGTCTTCCGTGACAGAACCTCCGGCTGGGTTAACCAACTCCTTCACTCGGTGCTGTTGGTGTTGCACCCTAAGCTTGTTGGCCAGGAGTCGGCCGCATCGGTCGCCACAGGTGTAGTACTTGTGCTTCAGGCGAAGCATCGCGTACTCTGCTCGGTCCGTGTCCAGGGCAGACAGGAGTTTCCTGGCGGCCTTCAGCTGCCTCCATACTCTGGGGGCTCCCGTCCTATGATGAACCTGCTCCAGCTCCCGCACCTGCCGGGTAAGCTCCTCCCTTTTAAGCTGTCGATCCTTATTCTCCGCCGAGGAGATAGCAATTAATTCGCCCCGGAGCACAGCCTTCAGCTCCGCCCATTGCGTCGCGCGGGAGGTGTCATCATTATCGTTCACACGCTGGAATTCCGCAATGGCCGCGCGAATCTGTTCCACCGTCGACCGTCTGTGCAATAGTGTGTCCCGGAGTCGCCAGACCCCTCTCGGCCGAGCCACCGGGGGTAGATTGAAGGCACCCTCCACCGGCGCGTGATCGGAAAGAGAGAGGACCCCCACGTCAGCATTCGAGGCTAAAACGAGCATCGGGCCCGACACAAGGAGATGGTCCAGCCGCGCATAGGACTTGTGTGCGTGTGAGTAGTAAGAGTACGCACGGGTAGTAGGGTGGAGGTGGTGCCACATGTCATGCAAGTCCAGCTCCTCAAGTCGGGTGCGAACCGAGCCCGAAAGCTCTCCCAACTGGTGGCGCCGTTGCACAGACCTGTCCATAGCCGCGTCGAATACCAGATTCAGGTCTCCCCCCAACACTATGTGCCTATCAGAGGTGGACGCCACATCTTCCAGTGCCCTGTGCAAGAATTGAGCCAACAGTCAGCACCAGGCCTCCCACCCTGATCCTGTATGCCAAAAGCCTCCCTTTCTGCTCCGCCACCTTTTGTAAGATCTCCCCCCTGAAACCCCTGGAGAACAGAAGTGCCACCCCTGCTGTTTTGGAGGCGCTGGAGGAGAAAAGCTGCGTGGGGAATTTGGGGGTACGCATTCTGGGACAGTCTTTGGCCAGTAGATGGGTCTCTTGTAGTAGGCAGATATCAGCCTGGGAGTTCTCCAGCAGAGACAGTACCGCCCGTCTTTTACCCGGGTTATTCAGCCCTTTCACATTCAGAGTGACAACCTTAAGAGCCATCAAGGAGGGAAATCAATGGAACGAACGTGTAGGCGGACAAGGCCCGGCAAGCGAAGATGGAGGCCACCTCCCGGAACCCCAGCGCACAGCAAACGCAGACATCCCTACGGCACAGTACAGTCCCCAAACCCCGAAACCCCACAACTAGAGGAACCCCCCCCCTCCCCTGGAACTTCACACACCCAAGCCCACCCCGCTCCCAACTCCCAGCCCCCTCGCAGACCCCCAAACTCACAACACCCCCCTGCAATTCCCGGTCCCGCTCCCCGCTTCTCAAGTCATTCAACGAAGTCATTGTCCCAGTCCGGTCCTTATCGGACAAGGCCGTGGAAAATCAATCCTGTGGACGTCCAGCCACCACCACCTGCACTCGCCAACCCACCCCACCCACCCCCAGAACCCCCGCACCTGCAATAAGAAAAGGCAAATGTAGACTCCCCCCGGAGTAAGTTCAGGCCGTCATGGCCACTTCACCAGTCGCCGCCACTCTGGAGGCCTCCTGGATGGCGGCCGACATGTCCGCCCGAATCGTGGGCGAGTCCGGCCGTTCCGGCGGCGGGGAACGCCTCTCCCCAGCCTGCTGCCAGCCATCTCGAGTGCTTCGTCTGCGGCGCGGCGCCGGGGTGTCCGTATCCGATGCTGTTATGCCCAACACTGCGCAGACATCCTGGAGAGACCGGAGCTGGTGCAATGTTCCGTTCCATCGAAAAATCAGGCGGAAGGGGTGCCCCCAAGAGTACTGTGTCCCCTGCTCCCGGAGGAAGTCCGTGGCGATTTTAAATGACTTTCTCTTCTGCAGTGTGACCGTAGATAAATCCTGATATAGGGCCACCGAGTGGTCCCGAAATCGGAAGGGCTGCTGCCGCCGCGCCTCGCGGAGGATCCGCTCCTTCAGGGGGAAGTCCGGCAGGAAGGCCAAAATGTCCGGGGGGGGCACCGTAGCCCTGCGGGGCCAGCCCACCCGGTGCGCCCTGTCGATGCGAACTTGAAAATCCTCCGACTCCCCCAAAATTGCACGGAAGAGGGCCTCCAGGAATGCGGTCACGTCTTCCCCCTCCTCGCCGGACGGGACACCTCGGACCCTGATATTGTTCCGCCTGGACCGGTTTTCGAGGTCCTCGGCGTGGGCCTGCAGCTCAATTTGTTGCTCCCGCAGCCGCAGGACCTCTTGCTGCAGGTGGGTGATCTCCTCGTCCCTGGAGTGACCAGCTTCCTCCACGGTGTTGACCCGCTCCCCCAGGGAGTCCACCTCTCTCCGTATCTCGCGGACCTCCCCGGCCACCTCCTGCTTCAAAGTCTGGAAATCCTCCCGCAAGGAGCTAAACAGCGACTCCAGGAACGATCGTGTCACCGGGGGTTCCCCGCCTTCAGCGCCCCTGGAAGGGGCCGGGGAGGTGGTGGCGGTTTGGCTCCCTCCGCTGCGTAGGGCACCGCGTCCCAACATGTCCGGCAAGGTCCGATCGCCCCTCCTTTGACCCCTGGCATTCGACATCCTGGCGGCGCGGAAGGCACCGATGGCCGTCACTCGGCGAAGAGGTCACCAGGGCCAGGGCAGCTATACTCCGGCCAGGAAGCACCGTCTCTCAGAGGCCCCGAGCAAGGCCGGGCAGCCGGTCCGGAGTTCACAAAATGGCCGCCCGTTACAGTCAATGGGCCAACGCCCAAGGAGTGAGGCCTACCCCCGTGCGAGTCCAGTGGGGAGAGACACAGCCGGAGGGCAGGCCCGCGAGGCGTAGGCAGCCGGGGCCGGCTCGTCTAGTTGAATAAATGCTCTGGAGCCACAACACCACTCCGCCACGACCCAGGTTGGGCCGGAACGGCCGCACGAGGCGAGTGCTCTCAAGCCCCGGGCTTGCGTAGCGGCCGGAGGCCGGCTCCGCTTCCGTCAACCCACTCCGTGCGGCTCCGCTCACGTCGTCCTCCTCCGTTCGGCTCCGCTCTGCCGGCGAAGTCCTCCTCGGCACCCACTCGAACACCGCGGTGCAGACACTCCAGCAGGGCACACGCGGTCGGCCGGGCACACCGTCGAGACCCCAAGCCTGAAGGTCTCGCGGCCTCCGGATCGCGCACAAGCCGGCCAGCGGGCTCCGCCCCAGGTTATCTCGGTCAGAATCGCACCTCCGGCGGGGCTCTCAGGGCTCAGCGATCGCTCCACACCACCACAGGGATCTCCAGGCTCAGTCACCGCTCGATCCGGGGGGAATCAGCGGTTGCGAGCGGTGCAGGGTTTCAGGGGCCCGGGAGCTCTCGGCAAGTGCGACCTCTCAGCCCGCCATCTTGGCCACGCCCCCCTGTACAACACTTTCAACAGTAAAACAGTGACAACACCACACAAAAAGATCCCGCACCAGGCTACAAAAATAAAGCCATATTTAACCCCTTCGCTGCGGCGGGAATTCCGCCGCAGCGCTAAGGGGGTGGCGGGGCCGAGCGGCGCTCGCATACTCGTGACTGAGCCGCTCCGTCACGAGCCGCGGTTGAGCTGTGCTCATGACGGAGCGGTTCCGTCATGGCCCCGCCCGCTCAATGGAACGTCCAGCACAGGCGCGGAATACGCGCCACGCAGTCGCGCCGAGCGGGCCATGACGGAACCGCTCTGTCATGAGCACAGCTCAACCGAGGCTCATGATGGAGCGGCTCCGTCATGAGCATAGAAGGGGGTAATAAATAACACAAGACCAAAATGAAAAAAATCCAAGTAATAGAACTAGGGTTATGAATTTTTAAAGAATAAAGTGGAAAATAGCGTCTAAAAGCTGAAAGTGCCAACCGCATCTATCTGGTCGTGCCAGATCAGGTCAAATTCAAAAGTTCAGGCTGACTGTGATGGAGTGCAGGTAGGATACAGTCCCATATTAGTCCCTCTGAAGCTTTACCTTCTCAAGTTTTTTTCCAAGAGTATGGATTGCGTTGGAGAGGGTCGCAGGGAGCAAGGAGAGCTTGCAGTCAGTTGTCGGTGTGGCGTGAAGAGCAGGCCGGGTGTTGCAGACGGGTGGGCAGTAGCTTTGCATTGGCTGTCCCCCATGATCGGTTGAAGCTGCAGTGCGAAGAGACTGGCTGGCAGCAGCTCACCACGGTTTTTGGTGCGAGCAGCTTAGTATCTGTGCTAATGACTTTTTAAAATTTACCCGGAGTGCTGGTCTCGATTTCTGTGCCTGCCCGCCTCGGTCCGACTCGGTAATTTATTACCGTTGTGCGGAGGGCGGACAGGTGAGGGCCACACTTCCGGTGAGCGGTCAGCGCTCTAGTGTTCAACTGTGGGCTATTTAGGCGGAGCCTCAGGTCAGCGCAGCTGCGGGGGAAGACAGTGGCAGTGTCCCACTCCGCTTGCTGGCTACTGGAAGAGCTGACAAATCTATTTTGAAAACGGTAGAGCGTTACTGATTCATAGCGCTTTTTAAACTTCTTCATTTTAAAATAGCTTGCGCACGATTTTAGAGTGTGTACTACACCCACATTGTTTAATTACTTTTTAAAATTTACCCGGAGTGCTGGTCTCGATTTCTGTGCCTGCCCGCCTCGGTCCGACTCGGTAATTTATTACCGTTGTGCGGAGGGCGGACAGGTGAGGGCCACACTTCCGGTGAGCGGTCAGCGCTCTAGTGTTCAACTGTGGGCTATTTAGCCATCGCCTCACAGGAAGCGCGCAGCAATTGCGCGCAGCCTCATCTCAGCCGAAGAGCAGCCAAAGAGCTGCCCGTCTGCGCCCGTCCGCGACAGGACGTGGCGACGGGGCGGGATTCCTACATCATGCCGCCACTTCGTGCTGACAAACACATCAGGTATGATTCCACATTCCTGACCTCACTGAGGCTACTCTCTGCCCCATGTTATGCTGAGGATAACAGACCCTGTTTTAATGGCCCGTTCTCGTGCTACAATTGTCATTACACGTCTTTGTTTCTAAACAATTCCCATGACTTTAGTAAATCTCATAATGACCTACAATGCATTCTCATGAATGTCCGTTCAATGCCTAAACACCAGATTGAGATCTGGGACCTATTACATTCCCTATCCCCAGACCTATGTTTCATTACTGAGACCTGGCTAAAACCCCATACGGTGGCCGCTATTACTTTAGGAGTACCTATGGGCTATAAATTTCACCACTCTGACCGCCCTGACAAAATTGGCGGTGGCATTGCTATAATTTACAGGGAGTCTATGAAATTGGACATTTTAGATAGACTATGTTGCAGAGATATGGAAACAATGGTTTTTAGAATTATCCTCCCTAATAGAAAGACCATTAAAGGTGTACTTGTTTACCGTCCTCCTCTTCCATGCCCCAGTTTCTCCACATCTCTTTTAGAGATACTTGGCCCTTATATGCGGGCCAATGAAGATTTTCTTCTCCTCGGAGATTTTAATATCCACACTGACCAATGTGACTTTACAGGGACAAAAACTTTGTCGACTGATATGACAACTATCGGTCTAACACAAAAAAATCAAGATCCCACTCACGAAGGCGGTCATTGTATCGACTTGATATATACCAACTTCGATAACATTAGGTGCCACAAACCTATTCAAGTCCACTGGTCAGATCACTTTTTAATGCAGTTCAGTATTTTTAAAGTTAATAAGGGTTCCCCACAGAAACCCCTCCCATCCACCACACGCAGACAGTGGCATAAACTTACACTGGATGCGTTAGAAAAGGCGTGGGAAAAACCCGAGATCAGAGACACTGACGAAGTAGAGCAAAAGCTAACCGTGCTTCAACAAACTCTGACGGTAGCTATCGATAAAATTGCCCCTTTGAAAACATTCAGACAGTTTCCGGTGGCCAAACAGGAAAAATGGTACACCGAGGCCCTAAGAAAAGAGAAGCAAGAATGTAGAAGGATAGAGAAGAGATGGAGGAAATCACACTCTGAGGAAAATAAAAAAGCACATCGTGCAGCCCAAGCTAATTATTATAAACACATCAAGGCTGCCCGCAAAAACAACATCGTTCAACAGCTCATGGAAGCTGATAACTCTCCTAGAGAATTGTATAGGATTCTTGACACTTTTGTAAAACCTACAGCATGTATTTGCCCAGATGACTTCTCACTAAGTCTATGCGAAGAAGTGTCATCTTACTTTGAAGACAAAATAGAATCCATTTATGGTAAAATCCTAGGATCCCAACCTAATAGCGATTCCCAAAAGGCCTCCTCCCTCAATGAGAATATAAACTTTACCTTAACTACATTCCCCCCTATAAACATCGAAGAGCTTGACACAATAATGACTCAAGTCAAATCTGGATCTCCGGATGACCTCATCCCCGCCAAAATTTTAACCCCACTTCGCACCCTGTTAGCCCCCTACATTCAGGATATCATCAACCAGTCTCTCAAAGAGGGAAAAGTACCAACTGAATGGAAGAGAGCAGTGGTGAACCCAATCCGCAAGAATGCGGCCCTTCCTTGGACGGAGCTCTCCAACCTCCGTCCTATCTCGCTCCTTCCTTATTACAGCAAGATGGCCGAGAAACATGTTAATGCACACCTGTCCAACTACATCGAGGCAGCGGGCGGCCTAGACCACTCACAATCTGGTTTTAGGCCCAACCATAGCACCGAATCAGCCCTTCTGTCAGTAACAGATAACATCAGAATGTTACTTGACAGAGGGAGCTCAGTGATTCTGGTGCTATTGGATTTGTCCGCTGCCTTCGACACGGTGTCGCATGAAGTTCTTCTCGGCCGTCTGAAGGGAGCTGGAGTAGAAGGGACCGCCCTTGCGTGGCTGGAGAGATTCCTTGGAGACAGACAACAAGGTGTCAAACTAGGCTCCTATAAATCTGTCTGCAGGAAGCTTACCAAGGGGGTGCCACAGGGCTCATGTCTAAGCCCCACGTTATTTAACGTATATGTGGCCCCCCTAGCAGAGATCATTAGATCTCACGGGTTTTCACCCATCTCTTATGCTGACGATACTCAGCTGCTTTTCCCCTTTCAAACCGTTACACCCGCAGTCATGCAATCTTTCCAAGACGGTATGAGAGCGGT
This sequence comes from Lissotriton vulgaris, assembly GCF_964263255.1. Classification (NCBI taxonomy): domain Eukaryota; kingdom Metazoa; phylum Chordata; class Amphibia; order Caudata; family Salamandridae; genus Lissotriton; species Lissotriton vulgaris. The sequence goes on from NC_141700.1 coordinate 366,373,606, forward strand.
GGCAGGTTGGATGGCCCAGAACTTTCTCCAATGCAACGTGACCAAAACTGAGGTCATGTTGTTCGGAGGGGCCTCCCTGCTCTGGTCCCCGGAATGGTGGCCACTTGAGCTCGGACCTGTCCCAGCGCCCAAGCAAACCATTAAGAATCTGGGGGTACGTCTGGACCAATCCCTGATTATGAAAGATCACGTCAGTCAGGTTGCGGGAACGTGTTTTCGCACAATTGGTCTTCTACGGCGTATCTTCCCCTTCCTACCAAACATCTATAGGAAGACGCTGGTTCAGGCACTAGTCCTTGGACGAGTGGACTATTGTAATAGTCTACTCATATCTGCCAACCAGGAACAACTTCGCAGACTGCAGGTGGTACAGAACACCGCGGCAAGACTCATCCTGAATGCTCCCCCCCGCACTCCTTCCCGCCCCCTCCTCTCCCATCTTCACTGGCTCCCGGTGCAACAGCGGATTCATTTTAAACTTTGCTGCATTATGCATAAATGTATCTACGGCTCTGGTCCCAAATATCTGAAAGATATCTTTCTTCCTTACTCTCCTGGACGTACCCTACGCTCCAGCAACACTATGTTACTATACGTACCTAAAGTAAACAGAGCAAGACAGGGTGGTCGTGCCCCCTCCCTTAAAGGTCCAATGCTGTGGAACTCCCTCCCCCCCCAGCTAAGACAAACTCCTCATCTTCTTAATTTTAGAAAGAAACTGAAAACTTACTTATTTACACAGGACTAACTTAGCTCCCCCTCTGCTCTCTTCCGACCTATAGTTTTGCCTTAATTCTCTCAGAAGCCACGCGCGGAGATACCCCTTCGGGGCTGATTCATGCGCGATACAAGACTATAAATAAATAAATAAATGGTCTGTTCTTGTTCGCAAAGAGCCCAAAAGCTTGATTTAAGCACGCTAAGCCAGGACCAGAGGGACACAACTTGGGGGTCAGTAACTCGCTGCAGATGAGTTCAGCAGCTGGTTGGGGAGCATTTAATGTCCCTGAGGCTCAGATCAGGAGTAACCAACAAAGGAAAACAAGCTTGCTACCATATGAACAATGTGTCAAAACTGTCTTCCACTCAAGAGGAAAAAGGGGGATCCCCTCTGAAACAAATAATTTCTAGGTCAGGGAGAAGAGGGGACAACAACAAACAATACTATAAGAACTCTCCCTCATGACCCATTTACTTTTTAAGGATCCTTATTATAGATTCCACCAAGGGCACTGACAAATACCAAAGACCATTTGTTTCTTTAACTTTCTTATTTCACTTTATTTAGTCATATTTAGTCATTAATGATGATTTCTTTTCTCTTTTTTACTTTTTCTTTTTTCACTTCTTTCTTTTGTGAGTAAAAAGTTCTAAGATGAAAACAATTCTATCACAAATTTACAATACTGCAAGAGATATTTACACAATAAATTACAACTGAATTTCATACATGCCTGGGTAGAGAAAATATACAACCAAAATCATACATACACACTACATACACACTTTTCACACAACACACTCCATCTGCACGAGTTAACACGTTTCAATTGTTTGTCTATTGATCACAATTTTATTCACTACGTTCCGTAGGATTAAGTAATAGACTTGGTCAACGCGTTTCGGTGGGGTAAACGATAGTAGAAACCACCTTCTTCAGGACCCGTCAGAGTATTGCATAAGAGTCTCTACACCCAGGAGTATTCCTCTTATTCTACGCCTTTCTGTTGGATCACTGACTAAATATCGAGGGACAAAATATAGACTACCCAAAATATAGATTCCAAAATGTCGACAGACAAAATATCGAATTCCCATCTATAAACAGGTTAGTACCAAAATATCGACCCCAAAATATCGTTTATATACATATACATTATAAAAATATCGAATTTCTTAAAATTAATGTACAATAAAAAAAATATTAAAAATAAATAGCTAAAATATAATTAAAAATACTTAAATTACCTTAAAATTATTAAATAACTAATTTAACTTATAAAACAAATACAATCATATCTGTTAAAACATATATATATATATATATGTATATATTAACATAATATTAATAAAAAATACACAATATTATTACCGTAGGATAGCGGAGGTGTAAAAATTACTATTCCCACTCCTGGAAGTGCAACAGTAGGGAAAGCCTTGGATAGCGTAGGGGTAAAAATTACTATTCCCACTCCAAAGAGTGCAACAGTAGGGAAAGCATTGGATAGCGTAGGGATAAAAATTACTATTCTCACTCCAGAGAGTGCAACAGTAGGGAAAGCGTTGGATAGCGTAGGGGTAACAATTACTATTCCCACTCCAGAGAGTGCAACAGTAGGGAAAGCATTGGATAGCGTAGGAGTAAAAATTACTATTCCCACTCCAGAGAGTGCAACAGTAGGGAAAGCGTTGGATAGCGTAGGGGTAAAAATTACTATTCCCACTCCAGAGAGTTCAACAGTAGGGAAAGCGTTGGATAGCGCAGGGGTAAAAATTACTATTCTCACTCCAGAGAGTGCAACAGTAGGGAAAGCGTTGGATAGCGTAGGGGTAAAAATTACTATTCCCACTCTAGAGAGTCCAACAGTAGGGAAAGCGTTGGATAGCGCAGGGGTAAAATTACTATTCCCACTCCAGAGAGTGCAACAGTAGGGAAAGCATTGGATAGCGTAGAGGTAAAAATTACTATTCCCACAACAGAGAGTGCAACAGTAGAGAAAGCGTTGGATAACGTAGGGGTAAAAAATACTATTCCCACTCCAGAGAGTGCAACATTAGGGAAAGTGTTGGATAGCGTAGGGGTAAAAATTACTATTCCCACTCCAGAAAGTGCAACAGTAGGGAAAGCGTTGGATAGCGTAGGGGTAAAAATTACTATTCCCACTTCGAAGAGTGCAACAGTAGGGAAAGCGTTGGATAGCATAGGGGTAAAATTTACTATTCACACTCCAGAGAGTGCAACAGTAGGGAAAGCGTTGGATAGCGTAGGGGTATAAATTACTATTCCCACTCCAGAGAGTGCAACAGTAGGGAAAACGTTGGATAGTGTAGGGGTAAAAATTACTATTCCTACTCCGGAGAGTGCAACAGTAGGGAAAGCGTTGGATAGCATAGGGGTAAATTTTACTATTCCCACTCTAGTGAAAATAAAATAATATAATTCAGATAATTTTTAATTAATCAATTAATAAAAAATAATTATCAATTAAGAATTAATTAATTATCAATCACAAAGTAATTAACAATTTGTTCTAAATAAATATCAATAAATTAATTAACATACTTAATTAATTATAACTAAATTCCTTCCCACCCTATTCCCCTATAAACCTACAACCCGCTACAGAAAATAAATTAATATTATTCACATAATTATCAATTAATCAATTAATAAAAAAATAATCATTTAAGAATTAATTAATTGCCAATTAAAAATTAATTAACAATGTAATCAAAATAAATACCAATTAATTAATTAACATATTTAATTAATTATAATTAAATTACTTCCCACCAGGGAAGACATGGCTTGGCAGTTCGGGCTGGACTGTTCCCATAAGGCATAGGGTCAGACTGATTTGCATATAGCCATGTCTGAACTGGGGTGGCAGAGTGGGCTAAAGAACGGTGATGGATTAAACCCAGATCTTTTGACTGGGTGTGAGTGTTTGATTGATTCAGATGCTCCGTCCATCACCACCCCCTTTTGTATCACTTTTGGCCGCCATAAGTGTGACAGGGTATGCTCAGACGTGAGTCCCTTGCCCACTTTGCCACTGGATTCAAGCAAGCCGGACTGAAGTCAGCTGGAATGCCAGAAACCGGTCCTCGGAAGCTTGTTTCCGGTCCATGGAAGACATGGCTCGGCAGTTCGGGCTGGACTGTTCCCATAAGGCACACGGTCAGACTGATTTGCATATAGCCATGTCTGAACTGGGGTGGCAGAGTGGGCTAAAGAACGGTGCTGGATTAAACCCAGATTTTTTGACTGGGTTTGAGTGTTTGATTGATTCAGATGCTCCGTCCATCACCACCCCCTTTTGTACAGCTTTTGGCCGCCATAAGTGTGGCAGGGTATGCTCAGAAGTGAGTCCCTTGCTCACTTTGCCACTGGATTCAAGCAAACCGGGCTGAAGACGGCTGGAGCGCCAAAAACCGTTCCTCGGAAGCTAGTTTCCGTTCCAGGGAAGACATGGCTTGGCAGTTCAGGCTGGACAGTTTCCATGAGGCACAGGGTCAGACTGATTTGCATATAGCCATGTCTGAACTGGGGTGGCAGAGTGGGCTAAAGAACGGTGATGGATTAAACCCAGATCTTTTGACTGGGTGTGAGTGTTTGATTGATTCAGATGCTCCGTCCATCACCACCCCCTTTTGTACCGCTTTTGGCCTCCATAAGTGTGGCAGGGTATGCTCAGACGTGAGTCCCTTGCTCACTTTGCCACTGGATTCAAGCAAGCCTGGCTTAAGACGGCTGGAATGCCAGAAACCGGTCCTCGGAAGCTTGTTTCCGGTCCAGGGAAGACATGGCTTGGCAGTTCGGGCTGGACTGTTCCCATGAGGCACAGGGTCAGACTGATTTGCATATAGCCATGTCTGAACTGGGGTGGCAGAGTGGGCTAAAGAACGGTGATGGATTAAACCCAGATCTTTTGACTGGGTGTGAGTGTTTGATTGATTCAGATGCTCCGTCCATCACCACCCCCTTTTGTACCGCTTTTGGCCGCCATAAGTGTGGCAGGGTATGCTCAGACGTGAGTCCCTTGCTCACTTTGCCACTGGATTCAAGCAAGCTGGACTGAAGACGGCTGGAATGCCAGAAACCGGTCCTCGGAAGCTTGGTTCCGGTCCAGGGAAGACATGGCTTGGCAGTTCGGGCTGGACTGTTCCCATGAGGCACAGGGTCATACTGATTTGCATATAGCCATGTCTGAACTAGGGTGGCAGAGTGGGCTAAAGAACGGTGATGGATTAAACCCAGATTTTTTGACTGGGTTTGAGTGTTTGATTGATTCAGATGCTCCGTCCATCACCACCCCCTTTTGTACAGCTTTTGGCCGCCATAAGTGTGGCAGGGTATGCTCAGAAGTGAGTCCCTTGCTCACTTTGCCACTGGATTCAAGCAAGCCGGGCTGAAGACGGCTGGAGCGCCAAAAACCGTTCCTCGGAAGCTAGTTTCCGTTCCAGGGAAGACATGGCTTGGCAGTTCAGGCTGGACAGTTTCCATGAGGCACAGGGTCAGACTGATTTGCATATAGCCATGTCTGAACTGGGGTGGCAGAGTGGGCTAAAGAACGGTGATGGATTAAACCCAGATCTTTTGACTGGGTGTGAGTGTTTGATTGATTCAGATGCTCCGTCCATCACCACCCCCTTTTGTACCGCTTTTGGCCTCCATAAGTGTGGCAGGGTATGCTCAGACGTGAGTCCCTTGCTCACTTTGCCACTGGATTCAAGCAAGCCTGGCTTAAGACGGCTGGAATGCCAGAAACCGGTCCTCGGAAGCTTGTTTCCGGTCCAGGGAAGACATGGCTTGGCAGTTCGGGCTGGACTGTTCCCATGAGGCACAGGGTCAGACTGATTTGCATATAGCCATGTCTGAACTGGGGTGGCAGAGTGGGCTAAAGAACGGTGATGGATTAAACCCAGATCTTTTGACTGGGTGTGAGTGTTTGATTGATTCAGATGCTCCGTCCATCACCACCCCCTTTTGTACCGCTTTTGGCCGCCATAAGTGTGGCAGGGTATGCTCAGACGTGAGTCCCTTGCTCACTTTGCCACTGGATTCAAGCAAGCTGGACTGAAGACGGCTGGAATGCCAGAAACCGGTCCTCGGAAGCTTGGTTCCGGTCCAGGGAAGACATGGCTTGGCAGTTCGGGCTGGACTGTTCCCATGAGGCACAGGGTCATACTGATTTGCATATAGCCATGTCTGAACTAGGGTGGCAGAGTGGGCTAAAGAACGGTGATGGATTAAACCCAGATCTTTTGACTGGGTGTGAGTGTTTGATTGATTCAGATGCTCCGTCCATTACCACCCCCTTTTGTACCGTATGAGTCACAGTGGCTTTCTTCAGGACCAAGTTGCCTACTAGGAATGTCCTACTAAGTAGATGCATGCACACAAAGGCATGCGTTAATTTTGTGGAGTGGTTCGCAACTAACTATTTTCTCCTGTGTTCATTATGTCAGGTTTTAACACAGCGCGCCTACCTGAACTACAACTCCCAGGTGTAACGGGATTTGAACTACGTCTCCCATGAGCCTCTGCTGCGGAAGGAATATAGCAGGTTCCGTCTGGGAGGCGAGTGTACTTGATTTCGCGTGGATTCTTTGCGGGAGCGGCTGGCTCTCAATTAGGGAGTTTCCTCGAGGCGGTGTCTGGTAAGAGCAGGCGTCTGTTGATTAAGACGTTCTGCAAGTCTACCTTTTACCGCATTTCTGTTTTGGCATTTGTTAGAACCTAAAGAAGAGCAATTCGCTCTTAACCTTGGCGAGTATTTCTGTGGTCTCGCTTGTTTAGAGATACATGGGCGTTCCTCCTTTCTGGGTAAAAGTGAACCTGGTGGAACTCTGTTTGTTTTTGAAGTTGAGTTGGATTTCAAGTGGCGGAATGCAGGGGGGGCTCCTCCGCATTGCCGTCATGAACACATGACGTTTGAATTGTACCTTATTGTGGATTACAAATACCAGAGCGGACGGCGGTGGTGTTTTAACTACGCCCTACCGTGTTTGGTTGTATATGAACTTGGAGAAATACACATTTGTTTTCTATCGGTTATGATGAAGGAATCAATACTGGTTGCATAAATACTGCCTTGGATTTCTCTTGTATTTGCAGTACTTTAATTATAATTTCCAAGGACGCTGGATTGTAGTCAAGAAAAGTGACTACTTAGTATTGGCGTTTATATGTATGGAGTCATTTCTCCTCAAGGGTATGTACTTGTTTAGCATTTCCTACATTGGATTAAGTCTCAAGGTGCCGATAGTCAATCAATCAAAGCATTTGTATAGCGCGCTACTTACCCGGAGGGTCTCAAGGTGCATGGGGGAGGGGGGTCCTCTACTGTTCGAGCAGCCAGGTCTTGAGTTGCTTCCTGAAGGAGAGGTGGTCTTGGGTCAGGCGGAGGTGGATGGGGAGGGAGTTCCACGTCTTGGCAGCCAGGTAGGAGAAGGATCTTCCTCCTGTTGTGGCTCTTCGGATGCGGGGAACGTGGTTGGTCGATCGTAGCTGGCGGGTGGGAGTGTAGAAGGTCAGGCGGTCGTTGAGGTATCCGGGGCCTTGGTTGTGGAGAGCTTTGTGTGCGTGGGTGAAGAGTCGGAACGTGATTCTCTTGCTGACGGGGAGCGAGTACAGGTCTCTCAGGTGTCCGGCGATGTGGCTGTGTCGGGGGATGTCCAGGATGAGTCGTGCTGAGGCGTCCTGGATGCGCTGGAGTCTTTTCTAAAGTTTGGCTGTGTTTCCGGCGTAAAGGGAGTTGCCGTAGTCCAGTCGGCTGGTGACAAGGGCCTAGGTGACCGTCTTCCTGGTTTCGGTGGGGATCCACCGGAAGATCTTGCGTAGCCTGCGTAGGATGTTGAAGCATGACGAGGAGACTGCGTTGACTTGTCTGGTCATCGAGAGGCAGGAGTCCAGGATGAAGCCCAGGTTGCGTGCGTGGTCAGTTGGTTTGGGTGTGCCGCCCAGGGCAGGGGGCCACCAGGAGTCGTCCCAGGCGGAGGGTGATGGTCCCAGGATGAGGACTTCCGTCTTATCTGAGTTCAGTTTCAGGCGGCTGTTCATCATCCACTCGGCTACGTCTTTCATCCCTTCGTGTAGGTTGGTTCTGGCGGTTGCAGGGTCGTTGGTGAGGATCAGCTGGGTGTCGTCGGCGTAGGAGATGATGTTGAGGTTGTGTTGGCGTGCGATGGCCAAGAGGGGGCTCATGTAGATGTTGAACAGCGTGGGGCTGAGTGATGATCCTTGTGGTACGCCGCAGATGACTTCGGTGGCCTCAGATCTGAACGGGGGGAGGCGGACTCTCTGGGTTCTTCCGGCGAGGAAGGAGATGATCCACTCCAGTGCCTTCTCCTGGATTCTGACGTTGTTCAGGCGCCACACTAGGGTGCGGTATTTTTTGAAAACAAGGGGAACCCAGAGGATAGCTAAGATCCATGGGTATAACTACGTTATAGGGAACAGAGGTTCCTAGCTCATTCAAAGTCATCACAGTATAGAACACAATGGAAAAACTATACGTTATGATTTCCTTGCCCAGCCGGGCAGGGAATTTATTTCAAAGAAACAATGTCAAATACACATTACAATATTTACACAAATATAGCATGACACAAGCCTGTGCCGTACCAAAAAAGAGAAAAGGAATGAGAGTAGAGTGAAAGGGGTGTTTTTTTCAGGCAAAAGAAAGGAGCAGAACAGGGCACTGTGAGAAAATTTGAGAGTGATAACAGTATCGCCTGGAGTAGAACATACACAATCTTATTGATAGTAACGTAAATGTATGCCCACTCATGGGTGTCGACGTTTCGATCCCTATTGCTCAGTTAATTAAATGGGATCATCATCAGGACTTAGAAATAAATATGCCTGAAAGTAAAAGCCTGTTGGGAGAAACAAAGAAAATACAAAAGTTTTTAAAGAGTACACCTAAGGAGTATTTCTCGCATGTCTGTCGTCTTTGTAACACATCCGGAATCGCAGTGTGTGATTTGTGAAGGGTGAGCGTGCCAAGTAATAACACAAAAAGTACTGCTATGACAACATTCGAAATCGCAGTGACATGCGTGGTATGCTGAGGTATGGACTGTGTGGTGACAGTGAATGACTTGGCTAATGGTGGGCCGTGGTGGTGTAATGGGATTTGGACAATAGCCATAATTGTAGCTCATGGTGAACGCGACAGTGAATGGTGTTTAGGCTGAACGCCATGATTATCTATTGCTAGGGAGACCTGATTCTGATATTATGAAAGGGGTGAGTACCACTCCTACCTCTGTTGTTGAGGCTTGGTATGTGCGGGAATTCTCGGTAGAGCCTCTTGATTAAGAGGTTTGTCGCACTTCAGGATTTCCAGGTACCTAATTAAAGACTCGTCTCTGGTGTGAGGTCAAGCTAAGACACAATCAGACAAAACGTCAGTTGTGAGCCCGGTGGCATAATAAACATTCAGGTGTGTTAAAATTAGTAAGTAAGAAAAATCGTACCCAGGGGTAGAAGATCATAGTGGTCCTTGTGGGGATCCAAAAACAATGAGAGATTTTAATATTGAAAAACCGGGTAACCAGTTTCCGTTTGATTCCGCGCACTGAAAGTAGTTAAAAAGCGAAACCACAATAAGTAATTTAATCAATTGGGTTTGGTCTGCCGTAATAATTATCTAGCGGAGTGGGACCTACCTTTATTCCTCGATGGGGGCAAGTGGTAAACGGGATTGCTAGGGTAGGGCTTCAATGGCCGTACCGGCGTGGCTCCATCGATGTGGGGCTCGGGCGCTGAAATTTGGTAATGAAAACGGGTCAGTGTGCGTCTCAAAGTCAGGCCACACACAAACGGGGTTTCTAAGTAGAGCTGACTTACCGAATCGGTGATACGACACGCGTCTGAAGGGGATCCTCGGTCAGAATGCCGGTTCCCTCTTGCGAGTTCGGGGGAGTTGTTTGTAGACCCGCTTGCAGGTCACATGACTATTACTGCGGGCGCCATCTTTGAGTGGTGAACAAGCATTAGCCCTGAGTTTGGTAGAGCAGCAATGACCGCCATCTTGGAGTGGATACCTTGAGGCGACAAGTTGATGCGCCTTTGGGAAGGATGGTCAATCGGGTGTAGGGGTGCGTGGATATATACACGATAGTGGCATGCTTGGAAAAGTGAAAGGTGACCAGTGACACAATAAACATTAAAATTACAATTAATTAAGCCCCATGTGTCGGTTGCAGCATCTCTATTTTCTCATGCAACTGTATCAATCTTCTTAGCTATTTACATTCATTTGAGGAGATCGTCCCTTGAATTTATTTAAAAAAATTTGATTATTCAAAGAGACACATCCCTCTCTCGGGTGGGGACATCAGTTCTTTAGTGGTATAGTTCATTCAGAGTAGTGTCGTCCAATCCTCACTCCGATTAAGACCTGTATGAATAGTATTAAATTGTATGATGGATTTCAATTCTTCCCGGTTCAGGAGTTGCTGCAGATTACCACCTCTCTGTGGCAGTTTGATGGATTTCAAGATAGTCCATTTCAGGTCGTCTGCCGTGTGGTTCATATTGGCATAGTGTTCTACCAGGGGGGCATTCAGCGTCCCACATCTTATGCGGCTCCGATGCTGGCTTATCCTTGTCTTTATTTTTTGTGTTGTTTGCCCCACATACATACGGGGGCAGGGGCAAAGAACCGCATAAATTACATTGCAACTATTGCAATTTGTGAAGTCTTTCATGTAGATTGTGACATTATTGTGCCTAAAAGTGCGCCCCTCAAGTGTCAAATCACATACAATGCATTGTCCACATTTAACATGCCCTCTCAATGGTGGTAGACCCCAACTGGACTCAATTGTGTTGTTTGGAGGCGGTGCGGGTAGAGCAGCCCGAACCAGGTGGTCTTTTATGTTTTTACTCTTTTTGAATGCAAATAGGGGTTTATCCAGTGTTAGCTGGCCTGAATTTAAGGTCGGCCAGTGTCGCAAAATTGTTTTGCGAATTTTATTGGAAATTGGAGAAAAAGTTGTCACACAAGCGATCCTTTCTGATCTCTCCCTGGCCTTTGGTTCCAAAAGTACCTCTCGGGGACAATACCACGCTCTCTTTGAGGCGTTTCTGACTAGTCTATTCGGGTACCCTCGAGCTTTAAGCTTTGAACACAATACACCTGCCTCCCTGAAGTAGTCAGATTTTGATGAACAATTCCGCCTAATGCAGAGGAACTGTGAGTAAGGGAGTGAATCTTTAAGTGCTCTGGGATGATTACTGTCATACCTAAGTAAGGTGTTGCGTTCGGTTGGTTTCCTATAGAGGCGAGTTAGTAATTCGCCTGCCTCATGATAGATTGTTAGGTCCAAGAATGGTATCTCTGTTTTATGCTGAGAGAGAGTAAATTGCAGATTGTCGCAGTTATTGTTCAACCAATGTAAAAAGGAATTTAAAATACTTTCATCCGAGTTCCAAATCAGGAAAATATCATCTATGTACCTTCGCCAGATACCAATGCTGGCTCTAAATGGGGTTGTATTTGATAAAATTGTGCCCGTCTCCAGTGCATCCATATACAGAATCGCTAGATGGGGAGCAAAAATCGCTCCCATCGATGTGCCTTTGATCTGCTGGAAAAATATACCATCAAAGACAAAAAAGTTTTTTGTAAGACAAAGTTCAAGTAGTTGTAATATGAACAGTGTCGGTACTCTCTGGGGCCGTGGCCTGGAGTCTAGGACTTTCTCAATGACTAGTAGAGCCGCTCCCTGAGGTATATTGGTGTAGAGCGACTCTACATCAAGCGTACAGAGTGTTTGATTATTGGGGTCAAAAGGGTAATGTTCAACAAGATTAATCATTTCCATGCTGTCACGGACATAACAACACGTGGAAGGCACGAAGTCCTTAATGAAAAAATCCACATAAGAACCCAGTGGTTCCAAAATTGATCCACAGGCCGATACTATTGGTCGTCCTGGCGGGTTTTCAATGTTTTTATGAACTTTAGGAAGGGTATAGATGACTGGGAGTCGGGGGCATTTAACATTAAGGAAACTGTATTCCTTTTTACTGAGAAACCCCTCGTTTCTGGCATCAGAGGTGATCTTTTTAATCAATGTTTGGATCTCAGTGGTTGGATTTCGACCGAGTCTCAGGTAGTGTTCCCTGTTATTCAACTGGCGGTTGATTTCGTCTTTGTAAGAATCAATATTTTGCAGAACGATTCCTCCCCCCTTATCCGCACTTTTGATGATTACATCAGTGTTAGATTTGAGTGAGCCTATTGCCTCTTTCTCAGTTTTAGGAATGTTATAAGGGATGAATAATCTCTTCTTTTCTAGTATGTCAAGATCTTTGAGAATGAGTTTCTCGAAAGTGATGACTTCTGGCGGAATCATACTCGCCGTTGGTAAGAAAGTAGACGGGGGCAGAAAGGTGTGATACGATTAGGCTCTGGTGAGGGATGCAGTTGAAAGAATGCTTTCAGCCGAATGAGTCTAAAGAATCTAAGTAACTCTGTCTGTAATTCCATGTAATTTGGACGCACCGTGGGGACAAAGGAAAGCCCTTTCTTTAGGAGTTCTAATTCAGAATGCTGTAGAATGTGGTTGGATAGATTGAAGATTGGTAATATTTCAGTCATATTTTGTGTCGTGGGTACTACCACTGGTAAAAGTTGTTGCGGGTCTTCCGCTCTCCTGGAGCGTTGAACCATCTCCGAGGTTTTTTGGCCCTCCCTCTCTGAGGGGTGCCTGACTGGCCTCTGGATAAAAAATTACCTTGTGCTCCACCTCCTCTTCTTGAATTACTACCTCCCTCTCCTGGGTCTGAATTATCAGATGAGTCCTCTGAGGTATCGGAGAACCCCACTATGTTTTGTCGTTTATTAAAACGGCCCCAGGGTCTATTCTGTGGATTGAAATAGGGTCTGTTGGTATAAAAATCTTTATTAAGATAAGGGTAAGTAGTCTCGGCACTATAATTTTTGATGTCCTTTTTAATTTTGTTAGATTTTTTATTCTGTTCAATGCGATAAAAATCGGCCACTGTTTTATCAACTTGTTCCAACGTCGACACCCATGAGTGGGCATACATTTACGTTACTATCAATAAGATTGTGCATGTTCTACTCCAGGCGATACTGTTATCACTCTCAAATTTTCTTACAGTGCCCTGTTCTGCTCCTTTCTTTTGCCTGAAAAAAACACCCCTTTCACTCTACTCTCATTCCTTTTCTCTTTTTTGGTACGGCACAGGCTTGTGTCATGCTATATTTGTGTAAATATTGTAATGTGTATTTGACATTGTTTCTTTGAAATAAATTCCCTGCCCGGCTGGGCAAGGAAATCATAACGTATAGTTTTTCCATTGTGTTCTATACTATATTGTGATGACTTTGAATGAGCTAGGAACCTCTGTTCCCTATAACGTAGTTATACCCATGGTTCTTAGCTATCCTCTGGGTTCCCCTTGTTTTCAAAAAATACTTGAGCGCAATCACCAGGATTGCAGGGTTTGTTGTTAAACTCAAAATACCTCGCCGCCGAGGGTGACCTTCCTAGTGCGACTGTACGCACACTGCTATATTCTCTAAAAAACTTCTTTCTTAAGCCTAACTCTTTGTACCTTAGGAGATGTCAGACCATGCCCCTCTGTACACTGTAGATCACATCAAACACTTATGCACTTTACCATCATTACTATCGGAAACCCCAGACGTTCCAACAACTACAGTCTCTAGTTTACCAGAGCAACTAGAAAAGTTAAAGAAAAAACAGGTTTGACTTCAATTGATGACACTAATGCTAACGGATTATCTCAAATCAGGAGTAATCCCGCTTGGCCTACAGGTGCGTAATATCCCTGGCATATTTACAGACAATCCTAAGTATACCACAAACTTTAGTTATATTGGCACCACATGTTCGAGACAATGGTTAGCACTAGGCATTGATATCGCGACAGAGACATTGAAAGCACTTGAGACAGAAATTGCTGACCTCCTTAAACAAATTAACGACTCCGACCCCACATCTGAGTGTAAAAAATTGTTGGAACAAGTTGATAAAACAGTGGCCGATTTTTATCGCATTGAACAGAATAAAAAATCTAACAAAATTAAAAAGGACATCAAAAATTATAGTGCCGAGACTACTTACCCTTATCTTAATAAAGATTTTTATACCAACAGACCCTATTTCAATCCACAGAATAGACCCTGGGGCCGTTTTAATAAACGACAAAACATAGTGGGGTTCTCCGATACCTCAGAGGACTCATCTGATAATTCAGACCCAGGAGAGGGAGGTAGTAATTCAAGAAGAGGAGGTGGAGCACAAGGTAATTTTTTATCCAGAGGCCAGTCAGGCACCCCTCGGAGATGGTTCAACGCTCCAGGAGAGCGGAAGATTCCGCCAGAAGTCATCACTTTCGAGAAACTCATTCTCAAAGATCTTGACATACTAGAAAAGAAGAGATTATTCATCCCTTATAACATTCCTAAAACTGAGAAAGAGGCAATAGGCTCACTCAAATCTAACACTGATGTAATCATCAAAAGTGCGGATAAGGGCGGAGGAATCGTTCTGCAAAATATTGATTCTTACAAAGACTAAATCAACCGCCAGTTGAATAACAGGGAACACTACCTGAGACTCGGTCGAAATCCAACCACTGAGATCCAAACATTGATTAAAAAGATCACCTCTGATGCCAGAAACGAGGGGTTTCTCAGTAAAAAGGAATACAGTTTCCTTAATGTTAAATGCCCCCGACTCCCAGTCATCTATACCCTTCCTAAAGTTCATAAAAACATTGAAAACCCGCCAGGACGACCAATAGTATCGGCCTGTGGATCAATTTTGGAACCACTGGGTTCTTATGTGGATTTTTTCATTAAGGACTTCATGCCTTCCACGTGTTGTTATGTCCGTGACAGCATGGAAATGATTAATCTTGTTGAACATTACCCTTTTGCCCCAATAATCAAACACTCTGTACGCTTGATGTAGAGTCGCTCTACACCAATATACCTCAGGGAGCGGCTCTACTAGTCATTGAGAAAGTCCTAGATTCCAGGCCACGGCCCCACAGAGTACCGACACTGTTCATATTACAACTACTTGAACTTTGTCTTACAAAAAAACTTTTTTGTCTTTGATGGTATATTTTTCCAGCAGATCAAAGGCACATCGATGGGAGCGATTTTTGCTCCCCATCTAGCGATTCTGTATATGGATGCACTGGAGACGGGCACAATTTTATCAAAGACAAACCCATTTAGAGCCAGCATTGGTATCTGGCGAAGGTACATAGATGATATTTTCCTGATTTGGAACTCGGATGAAAGGATTTTAAATTCCTTTTTACATTGGTTGAACAATAACTGCGACAATCTGCAATTTACTCTCTCTCAGCATAAAACAGAGATACCATTCTTGGACCTAACAATCTATCATGAGGCAGGCAAATTACTAACTCGCCTCTATAGGAAACCAACCAAACGCAACACCTTACTTAGATATGACAGTAATCATCCCAGAGCACTTAAAGATTCACTCCCTTACTCACAGTTCCTCCGCATTAGGCGGAATTGTTCATCAAAATCTGACTACTTCAGGGAGGCAGGTGTATTGTGTTCAAAGCTTAAAGCTCGAGGGTACCCGAATAGACTAGTCAGAAACGCCTCAAAGAGAGCGTGGTATTGTCCCCGAGAGGTACTTTTGGAACCAAAGACCAGGGAGAGATCAGAAAGGATCGCTTGTGTGACAACTTTTTCTCCAATTTCCAATAAAATTCGCAAAACAATTTTGCGACACTGGCCAACCTTAAATTCAGGCCAGCTAACACTGGATAAACCCCTATTTGCATTCAAAAAGAGTAAAAACATAAAAGACCACCTGGTTCGGGCTGCTCTACCCGCACCGCCTCCAAACAACACAATTGAGTCCAGTTGGGGTCTACCACCATTGAGAGGGCATGTAAAATGTGGACAATGCATTGTATGTGATTTGACACTTGAGGGGCGCACTTTTAGTCACAATAATGTCACAATCCACATGAAAGACTTCACAAATTGCAATAGTTGCAATGTAATTTATGCGGTTCTTTGCCCCTGCCCCCGTATGTATGTGGGGCAAACAACACAAAAAATAAAGACAAGGATAAGCCAGCATCGGAGCCGCATAAGATGTGGGACGCTGAATGCCCCCCTGGTAGAACACTATGCCAATATGAACCACACGGCAGACGACCTGAAATGGACTATCTTGAAATCCATCAAACTGCCACAGAGAGGTGGTAATCTGCAGCAACTCCTGAACCGGGAAGAATTGAAATCCATCATACAATTTAATACTATTCATACAGGTCTTAATCGGAGTGAGGATTGGACGACACTACTCTGAATGAACTATACCACTAAAGAACTGATGTCCCCACCCGAGAGAGGGATGTGTCTCTTTGAATAATCACATTTTTTAAAATAAATTCAAGGGACGATCTCCTCAAATGAATGTAAATAGCTAAGAAGATTGATACAGTTGCATGAGAAAATAGAGATGCTGCAACCGACACATGGGGCTTAATTAATTGTAATTTTAATGTTTATTGTGTCACTGGTCACCTTTCACTTTTCCAAGCATGCCACTATCGTGTATATATCCACGCACCCCCACAACCGATTGACCATCCTTCCCAAAGGCGCATCAACTTGTCGCCTCAAGGTATCCACTCCAAGATGGCGGCCATTGCTGCTCTACCAAACTCAGGGCTTATGCTTGTTCACCACTCAAAGATGGCGCCCGCAGTAATAGTCATGTGACCTGCAAGCGGGTCTACAAACAACTCCCCCGAACTCGCAAGAGGGAACCAGCATTCTGACCGAGGATCCCCTTCAGACGCGTGTCGTATCACCGATTCGGTAAGTCAGCTCTACTTAGAAACCCCGTTTGTGTGTGGCCTGACTTTGAGACGCACACTGACCCGTTTTCATTACCAAATTTCAGCGCCCGAGCCCCACATCGATGGAGCCACGCCGGTACGGCCATTGAAGCCCTACCCTAGCAATCCCGTTTACCACTTGCCCCCATCGAGGAATAAAGGTAGGTCCCACTCCGCTAGATAATTATTACGGCAGACCAAACCCAATTGATTAAATTACTTATTGTGGTTTCGCTTTTTAACTACTTTCAGTGCGCGGAATCAAACGGAAACGGGTTACCCGGTTTTTCAATATTAAATTCTCTCATTGTTTTTGGATCCCCACAAGGACCACTATGATCTTCTACCCCTGGGTACGATTTTTCTTACTTACTAATTTTAACACACCTGAATGTTTATTATGCCACCGGGCTCACAACTGACGTTTTGTCTGATTGTGTCTTAGCTTGACCTCACACCAGAGACGAGTCTTTAATTAGGTACCTGGAAATCCTGAAGTGCGACAAACCTCTCAATCAAGAGGCTCTACCGAGAATTCCCGCACATACCAAGCCTCAACAACAGAGGTAGGAGTGGTACTCACCCCTTTCATAATATCAGAATCAGGTCTCCCTAGCAATAGATAATCATGGCGTTCAGCCTAAACACCATTCACTGTCGCGTTCACCATGAGCTACAATTATGGCTATTGTCCAAATCCCATTACACCACCACGGCCCACCATTAGCCAAGTCATTCACTGTCACCACACAGTCCATACCTCAGCATACCACGCATGTCACTGCGATTTCGAATGTTGTCAAAGCAGTACTTTTTGTGTTATTACTTGGCACGCTCACCCTTCACAAATCACACACTGCGATTCCGGATGTGTTACAAAGACGACAGACATGCGAGAAATACTCCTTAGGTGTACTCTTTAAAAACTTTTGTATTTTCTTTGTTTTTCCCAACAGGCTTTTACTTTCAGGCATATTTATTTCTAAGTCCTGATGATGATCCCATTTAATTAACTGAGCAATAGGGATCGAAACGTCGACACCCATGAGTGGGCATACATTTACGTTACTATCAATAAGATTGTGTATGTTCTACTCCAGGCGATACTGTTATCACTCTCAAATTTTCTTACAGTGCCCTGTTCTGCTCCTTTCTTTTGCCTGAAAAAAACACCCCTTTCACTCTACTCTCATTCCTTTTCTCTTTTTTGGTACGGCACAGGCTTGTGTCATGCTATATTTGTGTAAATATTGTAATGTGTATTTGACATTGTTTCTTTGAAATAAATTCCCTGCACTAGGGTGCGGTGGCAGACCGTGTCAAACGCTGCGGAGAGGTCCAGGAGGATGAGGGCCACTGTTTCCCCGTTGTCGAGCAGGGCTCGGATGTCGGCGGTGGCTGCTATGAGGGCGGTCTCGGTGCTGTGGTTGGCCCGGAAGCCGGACTGCGAGTGGTCGAGGGATCCATTAGTCTCGAGGAAGGTGGTCAGCTGTCTGTTGACGGTCTTTTCGATGACTATGGCAGGAAAGGGAAGCAGCGAGATGGGGCAGTAGTTTTTGAGGTTGGTGGGGTCCGCTGATGGTTTCTTCAGTAGGGCTCTGAGTTCGGCGTGCTTCCAGCTCTCTGGGAAGGTGGTGGTGTCGAAGGAGGTGTTGATGATGTCCCGGAGGTGGCGTGCGATGACGGAGCCGGCCTTGTTGAAGACGTGGTGAGGGCAGGGGTCGGTTGGTGATCCGGAGTGGATGGAGTTCATCGTGCGGATGGTGTCTTCGGTGTTGACCGGGGTCCAGTCACGGAGGGTGGTGGTGGGGGGCGTTGGTACGGTCGTAGGGTGCGTCGGCTGTGTGCTGAAAGTGTTGTGTATGTCTGCGATCTTACTGTGGAAGAACGAGGCGAGCGAGTTGCAGAGGTCTTGCGAGGGAGTGATGTTGTTGTTTCCGGCGCTGGGGTTCGAGAGCTCTTTGACGATGTTGAAGAGTTCCTTGCTGTTGTGGGCGTTGTTGTCCAGTCGTTCCTTGAATGCGGTTTTCTTGGTGGTGTGGATCAGCTGGTGGTGTTTTCGGGTGGCGTGCTTGAGGGTGGTCATGTTGTCTGTAGTCGGGTCTCTGCGCCAGGCTTTCTCGAGGGCCCGGCAGTTCTTCTTGGAGCTCTTGAGTTCGTCGGTGAACCAGGATGCTTTCTTGCTGCCGGGTCTGATGGGGGGTCTTCAGTGGAGCGAGGTCGTCTGCGCAGTTGGTGATCCACCTTGTGAGGTTGTTGGCGGCTTAGTTGGGGTTTGTTGAGCTGGCGGGAGGGTTCTGGCTCAGGGATGTGGTGAATTGGTCGGTGGTGATCTTGTTCCAGCTTCTGCGGGGAACCTGTTGCGGGTGGTGGCGAGTGGTGGTCCTACTGAAGCTGAAGTGGACACAGCTGTGGTCCGTCCAGTGGAGTCCGGTGGTGTGGCTGAAGGAGATGTCCTTGCTGTAGGAGAAGACGGGGTCAAGCGTGTGGCCGGCGTAGTGGGTGGGGGCGGTCACCAGTTGCTTGAGTCCGAGGTTGGCGAGGTTATCCAGCAGGGTGGTGGTGTTGCGGTCGTTGTTGTTCTCTAGGTGGAAGTTGAGGTCCCCAAGGAGGATGCAGTCAGCGGAGGGGAGGGCGTGCGGGCTGATGAAGTCGGCGATGTCTTCGCTGAATTGTGTACGTGGTCCCGGGGGTATGTAGATGAGGGTGCCTCTGAGGGTGGTCTTGGGGTCGGTGTGTATCAGGTGTTCGGCGGTTGTGAGGGTGTCGTCGGAGTTGGTCGTGATGCGGATGGTGTTCTTGTGGACGATGGTGATGCCTCCTCCGGTCTGGTTGACGCGGTCCCTTCGGTGATCTTGTATCCGTCCGGGATGGCGATGGCAATGTCAGGCGCTGAAGAGGCGTTCATCCATGTTTCCGTGAGGAAGGTGACGTCTGGTGATGTGGAGTCGAGGAGGTTCCAGAGTTCGACAGTGTGTCTGTGGACGGAGCGGGTGTTGAGCATGATGCTCTTCAGGTGGTTGCTGCTGGTGCTAGGCTTGGCGGGTGCGGTGCAGGTCCGGATGCACGAGAACTTGCAGGATTGGCAGGTGAAGGGTCCGTGGGTGCGTCCTGGGGTGGCTCGGTGGCAGCCGGGGATTTGGCCGGTGTTGAGTGCGTTGAGGGTGGCAGTGTCGTAAGTCCGGCGGGTGGGCTGGCAGCTGCGGGGGCCAGGGGGTCTGGCACTGGGCACGGTCCAGGCGCGACCGGGCGCAGACGGACTTGCCTTTGCGTGTCAACGCTGCGCGTACGCATGCACTCTGCCATATATGGCGAGTTGGGGGGGCGGGGCGAGGGACGAGCAGCTGGGAGACGGGAGCGGGGTGGTGAGTGTGGGGGTGAGCGGTACGGTGATGCTGGAGGGAGCATGGGTGGGGCTGCGGGGGAGCAGCGGCAGGGAGCGGGGTGGGGCAGGGAACAAGCAGTGACAACGGGACAATCAAAGTGAAATGCGCTATAAACGACGAAACAAACAAATACAAGTACAATAACGAGGCAATTTACAGCGATACAATTTACCAAACAATGAAGCAGGCACAGAGGGCAGGCAGGGTCAGTGGGCCAAACCAGCAGGGGCAGAACTCTCTAGGCAGCAGGAGGAGGCCGGGCACACCCAGGGTGGGCCACATGGTGGCCCACGCCGAGTGTATTCTAACTGTGGGCTTCGTATTGTTTCAAGGAAGGAAGGCACTGAAGCATGACACTGCATGGATGCTCAGAAGCATAGACAGCTAAGGTGATAACCCATCCAATTAGCGAGAATTTAATGAGGGTAGGTTGATGAAATGTACTAACCTGTTGTGCCTTTGTTTTACAGCTTCCATTTCCCTGCTGTCCCTTTCCTTTCCCGGGTTTTTTCCGCTTTGGAGTTTTTCCCTCACCGTATCGACTGAACACCCTGTGTACATCTATCGGGGTGTTCGGGGGGTCCGGAGGTGGAGCTTTATTACGGCGAGTGTATCCTGCAGAGTGCCAACCCTGACACATATTCTTTTTTTATTGCACTTGATTAAGGTGACATGAATCCTGTGGGTGGCCGTGTCTGTAGTCACACATTCGTCAAGGTTGGCCACCCGTCAGTACCTGTTACTGTCCGCATTTAGACCCGATAAGTGGGCCAGCAGATTCGTCCTTTTAGTCATTCTGGGGGTCCTGGGTTCAAGATGAAGTTGTAGGTCCATTTCTTTTTCCCCAGGCAAGAGGGCAGGAGGCAGCAGGTCAGCACAGCTGGGCAAAAGGTCCTTTAGAGCAGCAGTCCAGCAGAGTGGTAGTCCTTGTAGCAGCACAGCAGTCCTTCTTCCTGGCCTGTATCCACATGTCCAGAAGTGTACTGAAGAATTGATGTCTGAGGTCTAGTATGTATACACAGTGGTGCCTTTGAAGTGGGTATACGTTTCTAGAGGCATGCCTTTGAAGTGCACAGGCGCCCTGCCTTCCTTGCCCTGGCTCCAAACTAACTACAGGGGTTATGCAGCCCTTTGTGTGGAGGCAGGAAACAGACTATTCTAGTGTAAGTGGGGCTGTGCCCAGCTCCTCCCTCCCATCTTGCCAGTGATGGCCCAACCAGTCACACCTAAGCTCCCATTGTGAGTGGCTGTCTAGGAGGAATGCACAAAGCCCAACTGTCAGCTACACTCATTCATGTGCTACACAGATAGGCTTCAGGCACCAAATGGCTAAAGCAAGATACTGCCAACTTTCTAACAGTCAAGCAAAAGCAGCTGTGATGAACTCTGATTCAACCACTAATAACAATAAACGTTGACTCAAGACTAATCAATGTTGGTGTGACCCTCTGGGGTGGTTCCACCAAACCACTGATTCAAAGAGATGATTATTACTAGGGCAAAACAGTCCTAGACAGAGTGTGCACTACCGAATAAATTCAGAACGAGTGTGTTATCAAACTTCTAATCACTAGTGATACAATTCAAAAACAACTTTATGTCAATACTCTCAATGTAAACAGAAAATACATTCAATTTTTTACAAAAAAGAAGAAACAATGATTACATTCATCTTTTTCATGATGCTTCTTTTATTCCTGAAGCAAGTTTCAAAGTTCAGCAATAATGCACAAATTTCAGATGAACGTGGGTTATATCATTCCCAATGCATTTGGGGTGTATCAGACACCCTTTGTCAGTGGAAATCTACAAATAAATCATATACATAATCAATGGCTATTATCCAGCCTTAAAGTTCTACATAAAACAAAAGCTGGCCTTTACCGTCCGGGACGAATAATATAAAATATGTAAGTGTCAAGAATTCCCGTTGTGCGGGGGAAACGCCGTGACCGGCGAAGACGGACTACGACTCCCAGGATGCTTAGCGTGAGAGATGTTATACAAACGGGAGAGCCGTTGCATAACCCAAGGAAACACGCCCATAAAGGAGGAACCTGGGGAAGGAACGCTGTCGGATATTGAGTTTCCACAGACATCATCGCTTCGTGGTTAGCAGCGTTCCAGAGAGGTAGGAAGCAGCGGGAGCGTCCAGCAAGAACGGAGGTAGGTCGAGTCGTTACTCCCTGGGCCGTGTCTTGCCTGGATCACCCTGTTTCAGTCCCGGAAGCTCTACCGGGCCTTCGTTGACGACCGCATTGACTCGGCTGAGTCAGAGCGCTAAAGCACTACGCTGGTTGGAGCCGTGGCTCCCAGCCTCAGTGGATCCTAAAGGTACCTTGCCTCTTTGCACGATAACACGCACACAGGAGGTGTTTGCAGTGTTACGACAATCCCAACGGGTATGGTTGGTGTGAGCCGAAGCTCCCAGCCCGGCCCGTGTTTCAGGGAATACCAGCTGTGACGCACACCGGGAGGTGTTTGCCGCGTCACAGCCGAAGGGTCCCCAGGGTCGATCGAGCGGCTGCTCTCGATCCCATTGCTGCATTTGTTTTGGGCATCGGTGACGCAACACCAGGAGGTGACTCAGCGTCCCGGTGCATACAGAGGAAGAGGTAGAGAGGCTGCTCCCTTTAGGTAGAGACCCCGGCTGGGTGTCTCCCTTACTCCTCTGTGATCTCACTTACTCCTCGTGCCCCTCACAGCCTATCGATTGGCATTTTCGGCCATTGTTATCTGCCCTCTGTTGGTGTACGCCGGGACCGGCGTAATTGCAGAGGACGGTTAGGACCATCAGTGCTGTGGGTTGGTAAATGTATCAAGGCTGGAGGATTCCAGCGACTCTTTTTCATTGACTACTTGTATTTATTTTACCGTCATTAAAGTAACAATACGTTCTAAAGTGGTTGTGTTCTCATTGTGATTGTCTGTTAAAGATCCTGAGACCTCCAGGACGTTACAAAATATCCGACCATAACCACACTAACTGTCTCCTGGTCGATAACAGACATGGCAACACTGGATGACGTACTGGCCGCTTTAGCCACCATGCAAGTAGAGTTGACGGCCTCAAGGCAAGAAACCGCCGATGTACGGGCCAGGCTGGATGCCCTACAGAGCGAAGAATTCCTGAAGGTGTTCGACCGAAGGGCAGATTCGTACACCGCGGACCGTGAAATGTTAGAGTTGAGACAGGGATCCAACGATCTGGTGCAGTACCTCAACGCGTTCCGTAGGTTGGTTGTGGAAACCAAGTGGCCTGTCGCGAAACAAACGGAGCTATTTCACCAAGGGCTGTGCGATGAGCTCAAGGATGTCGTGGCTCAGATCGACCCTCAACCCAAGACATGTGAAGGCCTTATCAACCTGGTGTTGCGGTTGGAACATCGACTAAGCGAACGAAAAGGTGATCATCGGAGAAAAGGAAAAGCCCTTCCTTCCTACGTGACGGTGGGAAGTGCTGAAACCTCAACCGCAGCCAAGGGAGAACCCATGGACATCAGCGCGATAAGAGCGAGTCTCACTGCCACAGAGAAAGAATCCTGCCGTAAACAGGGATTGTGCCTGTACTGTGGCAAGAAAGGACACTATGTACGTGAGTGTCCTGCCAAACCGAAAACCTCACGTTATCGGGCCAACCGGTCGGTAACAGCCGTGGTGGATGTCCCGGCGGAAAACTAGAGGACTCCCAGACCAATGAAGGGGCCTCTCGGAGTCATGCATACATCCCTTCACTATCTACCTCAGTCACCAAAGGACAACGACACCTATTCCTCACGGTGCATGTAGGTGTGCACGACCAGTGGATACCCGTTGTAGACATGGTGGATTCGGGGGCTACAGGCATGTTCATGGATTACAACGAGGCGTGTAGGTTGGGGCTAGTGCTTCTTCCCAAGGCCATACCCGAAGATGTCTACGCTATAGACGGGAGGCGACTGGTGACGAAGGCCCATCGGGCAGCACACGGGGGTCCTTCCGGTGAAGTACGGAAGGAGCCATCTGGAACGGATTGATTTCAACATCATCAGAGCCCCCCAATACGGTGTCATATTGGGACTGCCTTGGCTACAGAAGCATAATCCCTCTGTGGACTGGCCAACGCATAACATTGAGATGACGTCACCGTATTGCAAGCAGCACTGTGGAATGCGTCCGGAACCCCCTGACGCAGAAGAGAGCGGGAGGCAGACGGTGGCTACAGCAGCAGAAAAGGATGTGGCACTCCCTCGTGCTTATCACAGTTTTGGGGACGTGTTTGATGAAGTGAAGGCCGAGGTGCTCCCTCCACATAGACTGTTTGACTGCCAAATCGACCTGGTGCCAGGGGCAAGCGTTCCCAGTGGCCGGCTATATGCCCTGACGGAACCTGAAAATGTGCATCTCCGGGAGTACCTGGATAAGCTCCTAAAGCTGGGCTTCATCCGTTTGTCCAAATCCCCGGCCACCTCGCCACTCTTCTTCATCCCAAAGGCCAACGGGGAGCTGAGAGCCTGTGTGGACTTCAGGGCGTTGAACGCGATAACCATAAAGAATCGTTACCCTTTGCCTCTCATCAGTGTTCTCCTGGAACAGGTAAAAAAGGCTCGTATATACACTAAGTTGGATCTGAAGGGGACATACCATCTTGTGCGCATGAGGGACGGAGACGAGTGGAAGACCGCCTTTAAGACCAGGTTCGGCCTTTTTGAGTACCTCGTCATGCCGTTCGGCCTGTGCAACGCCCCAGCGGCCTTTCAGTACTTTTTGAATGAGGTATTTAGAGATGTGATGGATATATACGTAGTCGTATGTATTGACGACATTCTCATATATTCGGCCAATGAGGAGGAA
Organism: Lissotriton vulgaris; assembly: GCF_964263255.1. Classification (NCBI taxonomy): domain Eukaryota; kingdom Metazoa; phylum Chordata; class Amphibia; order Caudata; family Salamandridae; genus Lissotriton; species Lissotriton vulgaris. The sequence goes on from NC_141700.1 coordinate 366,398,464, forward strand.
CACGTAAGCCACGTCAAGACAGTACTCCAGAAGCTGAGGGAGAATATGCTGTTTTGCAAACTCAGCAAGTGTGATTTCCACGTCTCATCTGTGGAATTCCTCGGAGTGATGCTGAGTCCGGACGGACAAGAGATGGCGGAACGCAAGATCAGGGCGGTGAAAGAGTGGCCGGTGCCTCAAGCAGTTAAAGACGTCCAAAGCTTCATAGGCTTCGCCAATTTTTACAGGCGGTTTATAGATGGATTTTCGGGGTTGGTGGCCCCAATCACACAACTACTGAGGAAGTCCAAGGAGTTCGTCTGGTCCCCGGAAGCGCAGACAGCCTTTGAAGCCCTGAAAAGCGCCTTTGGTGAAGCACCGGTGTTGGCTCTCCCTGATCCGGATCTCCCCTATGTGGTAGAAGCGGACGCGTCGGATGTGGCACTGGGGGCAATCTTGTCCCAACGTGATCAAGTCACGGGGGTGCTTCATCTTGTAGCGTACATGTCCCACAAGCTTAACGACGCTGAACGCAACTATCACATCACGGAGAAGGAGCTTCTCTCGATCAAAGACGCCTTCGCGGAGTGGAGGCATTGGTTAATGGGGGCCAGGCATGTGGTGTCGGTGTATACGGACCATCTGAACCTGCAGTTCATGACGGCAGCACGACACCTCTCTCCCCGGCAGTTGCGGTGGATGATATTCTTCGCGGGGTTCAACTTCCACATCACTTATCGGCCTGGGTCAGAAAACCGGAAGGCGGACGCCCTGTCGCTCCAGTCTGCAGTTAAGGAACTGATGCCTGTTGCCGAGCATTCCATCATTCCCCTTCAGATGGTGTTGGGGGTTATCCAGCCGGATACCTTCCTGAGGGGAATCCAGAGAGGGATCCGTTTGTTCTCATGGAGGAGGTGGCTCCTCAGTCACAAAGAATGGCAGGTGAGGGATGGTATACCCCTGAAAGGCGGGTGCCTGCTGATACCCACGCCGAGACTGAGGAAACAAGCGTTTGTCTGGTGCCATAACTCTCCATGTGCAGGCCATTTGGGCTTCGAAAAAACGGTGGCTAGCATGGGACGGCAATTCTGGTGGCCAACCATGAGGGCTGATGTCCGGAGGTGGGGACTGGCATGTCCTACGTGTGCTACCATGAAGGCCGACCACAGCCAAACCCAAGGGCTCCTCCATCCGCTTCCTACCCCGGATAGACCATGGGAAAACATATCGCTTGACTTCGTGGTGGGTCTGCTGGTAGACCAAGGGATGACGGCGATCCTGGTAGTTGTGGACTATTTAACGAAGATGGGGAACTTTATCCCTTGCAAAAGAGTCCCTACAGCTGGAGAATTAGCGTCATTACTCCTGAAGAATGTGGTTCGATTACATGGTTTGCCAGGGGTGATTGTGTCAGACCGGGGGTCGCAGTTTACTGCTCAGTTTTGGAAAACCTGGTGCACGGCACTGCACGTCAAGACTGACCTGTCCACCAGCTACCACCCTCAAACGGACGGCCAGACGGAGCGCCTGAACCAAACGCTCAAACAGTATCTGCGATGTTTTGTGGACCAGGGTAGGGAAGAATGGGTCGACTTGCTATGGGTTGCGGAGATAGCATACAACAACGCCACACACAGCTCCACCCAGTCATCTCCGTTCTACAGCAACTATGGACATCATCCTAGGTTCTTGCCATTTCTCCATCCTCTCAAAGAGTACAAGATTCCCGCCACAGAGGACAGGGTGTCACACATTAAGGACACATTGCTGCGTTCAAGGGCTGTCCTGATAGAGGCCAAGAAGAAATACAAAGCAATGGCTGACCGGAAGAGGAGACCGGGACCACTGTACCGAACTGGAGACTACGTTTGGATATCCACGAGGAACATGAGATTCCGAAAGAACAGTGTATTCCATCCCAAGTTCATGGGCCCCTATCGAATTACCAAGTGTATGGGTCCAGTGAACGTGAAGGTGTGCTTTCCCCAGTCGTTGTGTATTCACCCAGTTTTTCACGTTTCACTGCTCAAATCAGCGACCTCCAAGAAAACTGTGACACCTAGTCCGGTATGGTGGAGTCGGAGGTGGAGTACGAGGTATCGGGCATACTGGCTTCCAAATGGCGTAGGGGCAAGCTGTGGTACCTGGTGGCGTGGAAAGGCTATGGCCCTGAGGAGCAATCATGGGAACCTGCTGAGGGGGTACATGCTCCGCGCTTGGTCTCGTTGTTTCATCGCCGTTTTCCTTCCAGCGCTGGCCCCGTGGGGAGACGCTGAGGGAGGGAGGATGTACTGTCAAGAATTCCCGTCGTGCGGGGGAAACGCCGTGACCGGCGAAGACGGACTACGACTCCCAGGATGCTTAGCGTGAGAGATGTTATGCAAACGGGAGAGCCGTTGCATAACCCAAGGAAACACGCCCATAAAGGAGGAACCTGGGGAAGGAACGCTGTCGGATATTGAGTTTCCACAGACATCACCGCTTCGTGGTTAGCAGCGTTCCGGAGAGGTAGGAAGCAGCGGGAGCGTCCAGCAAGAACGGAGGTAGGTCGAGTCGTTACTCCCTGGGCCATGTCTTGCCTGGATCACCCTGTTTCAGTCCCGGAAGCTCTACCGGGCCTTCGTTGACGACCGCATTGACTCGGCTGAGTCAGAGCTCTAAAGCACTACGCTGGTTGGAGCCGTGGCTCCCAGCCGCAGTGGATGCTAAAGGTACTTGCCTCTTTGCACGATAACACGCACACAGGAGGTGTTTGCGGTGTTAAGACAATCCCAACGGGTACAGTTGGTGTGAGCCGAAGCTCCCAGCCCGGTCCGTGTTTCAGGGAATACCAGCTGTGACACACACCGGGAGGTGTTTGCCGCGTCACAGCCGAAGGGTCCCCAGGGTCGATCGAGCGGCTGCTCTCGATCCCATTGCTGCATTTGTTTTGGGCATCGGTGACGCAACACCAGGAGGTGACTCAGCGTCCCGGTGCATACAGAGGAAGAGGTAGAGCGGCTGCTCCCTTTAGGTAGAGACCCCGGCTGGGTGTCTCCCTTACTCCTCTATGATCTCACTTACTCCTCGTGCCCCTCACAGCATATCGATTGGCATTTTCGGCCATTGTTATCTGCCCTCTGTTGGTGTACGCCGGGGCCGGCGTAATTGCAGAGGACGGTTAGGACCATCAGTGCTGTGGGTTGGTAAACGTATCAAGGCTGGAGGATTCCAGCGACTCTTTTTCGTTGACTACTTGTATTTATTTTACCGTCATTAAAGTAACAATACGTACTAAAGTGGTTGTGTTTTCATTGTGATTGTCTGTTAAAGATCCTGAGACCTCCAGGACGTTACAGTAAGTTAAAAGAGCAGATAGTACAACAGCCAACCATGCAGTGCCACCAATATGGAAGGACAGTGAAGAAAAGTATCATACCACCAACCAAAGGAAATGCTGATAATGCGGATAATTATAATAAAGTGCTGAAAGCTTCTGTGTGCTATTCTAGTAGACTAGCCCACAGTGTATTCCTGCGCACGTTGAAATAAAAATAATTCTGAACAGCCAATGGTACCTCCACGTGTCTTCTTTTGTGTAAAAACATTGAATGTATTTTCTGTTTACATTGAGAGTATTGACATAAAGTTGTTTTTGAATTGTATCACTAGTGATTAGAAGTTTGATAACACACTCTTTCTGAGTTTATTCGGTAGTGCACACTCTGTCTAGGACTGTTTTTCCCTATTAATAACTTTCTAAACGTGGCATTTTCAAAATTGTAGTTTAAAATTCGACTACACCATAAGTTAGGATTTTAAATTCCAATTACAGAGACACCAAACATGAAGGGGTGACCTGTTCCCATTTTGATATCACACATATAAAATGTATTAAGTTAATTCTAATGTTATCCTAGGGGAAAGGTAGGCCTTGAGTTGAGAAATACGAATTTAGGTGGTTTTTCACTACCAGCACATGTAAAACTTAAAAGTACATATCCTGCCCTTTAAATACAATGAACCCATATCTATGTATAAAAGGGAAGGTTTGCTTCTTGCTAAATGTTTATTTTTCCAGGTAGCAATGCTAGTTTAAAACGGCAAACACATGCTGCAATGGCAGTCCTGAGAAATGTTTTAAAAGGCTTCATAAGTGGGTGGCACAATCAGTGCTGCAGTTAGTCCCTGTAGAAGTTGGCCTGGTATATGATGTCCACTAATTAAAGTGGGCACCTTGCACCAGTCCAAACAACCCTCGTGGTGATTTAAGAGGTCAAAGATAACCTAAGGAAGCTATCCAAGTGGCAGCTGTGGAGAGCAGCCTTCAGGCTTAGTCTTGAAGGAATGTTGAACAGCTTGTTTTACCAGAATGCAATCTTATTGTATTGGTTAAATGAAGGGAGAACCACACAGTAGATTTAAAAATATGTATTTATTACTATAACACGCACCTTAAATATCTCACAGTATCTGCTACATGCAGATAAACACAAAGCACACAATACTATAGCACAGAAACAAACATAAGTAGCACTAATAAACAGTGGGCTCCAGGGGGGGACCAAACCATATCCTAAAATAGTGGTATGAGAACTACGACTCGCGTCAAGAAAGTTTCTAGAGGGTGTAAAATCGTTGGGACCCCTAGGTACCACCCAAGGTGAGTATAGAGGGACCCCACGGAGGACGGGTGCAGTTTGAGAACACGACCGCGTGCTCTGTACAATTCAATGGGAGAGTTGTGGTTGTAGTTTTAGTGTTTAAGGACCCTTCCCAGTGGATTACGAGGAAACCCTTTGGAACATAGAAGGTTGGAGAGCCACCCCACCCGCCCGTGGATACCGAAGCACCAGAGTTACCTATCCCAAGGAAGCTGGGTGGATAGGGCTGAAGTGGCGTAGGAAACCGTTGTCGATCTCAAAGGGAGTCTTCAAAGAAATGCCACTCCTGGAAAGAAGAAAAGTGTTGAGTGGAACCCACAGGTGGATTCTTGAAGGAAGGAACCTGAAAGCAGAGGGGACATAGTCTGGGTCACTCAGGAGTGACCAGGGGCTTGGTAGACAAATGCCCACCGATGTGTGGTGCTTCAGGTGTGAAGATGGAGTCCTTGACGGGGACCAGGAGATGTCCGGGATGACCAGGAGCTGGATGCGAGCTGTCCCATGAAGGATGTCGAGTGCTGGGGGGTCGTTGTACAGCGGGAGCACTAACAAGTTTTGGCAGCGGCAACCCATGAAGAAGGACGAGGAAGGACAGGGTCTAGATGCAGACTTTCAGGCACTTTGGAAGTGCAACCACCCAGCCCCAATACACTAAATACTGTCTGGGAGGTGGTCACACCTCCCTGTGGCAGGATGCCTATTGTTCTGCCTTCCCCTGCTCGAGCTTGGCTCAGTAGCAGGAGGGCAGAAATGTGTCTCTGGTCGGAAGCAACCATTTTGTGCTGCCTGGGTCAAGAGGCTGGTAATAGCGGCGAGGAGGAGACGTTTGTACGAGGTAGTACCCTGGTGTATAGTGCTAATAGCACCTTGTCCCCCTCATGTTCTAAGGCTCATGAGGCACCCGCCTTCCATACAATAAATTACCTTTAAGGAATTTCCTTTTGGTATTGTATTTTATATTCAGACCATTGGACTCTAACATATAGCATTCACTACCTGTTTATGTAGCACCACATCATTGATGACATTGTTAAACTAGCTATGTGAGAACGGTAGGGATCTGTTAACCGTCCTGAAGAAGAAGCAGTACGCTTCTAAACATGTTGACACACACAGGAGGTTTTGTACATTGAAACAACACACCTCCGACCCACACCTTTTTAACAATACCGGCACCATGGAATATTAAAGTTTCTACTCCACAGGAGCTAGGTATTTTTTAACATTCACTTTTCACTCACTCCTGACCCTTCCACTTATGCATTTCTACACCACACATAGTGAACAATATCAGTGCTCCCGCGTACCTGCAGGTAGTAGCACGCCGCGTCCCGTAGAGGGGTATGAAGACCCTATGATGAAGCATGACACCAAGGGCCCTTTTGGTGTGTGAGGGGTATTTAAGAAACACTATCAGGCACATGCATCAACGATTTTTGCATGCGCAAACGGTGCGATTCGCTAAAATCGGCCGTTTGCGAATGCAAAATCATGTTTTGAGATGCATCATGCATTTTTGGGAAAATCGCTATTTTTAGCGAATTCCAAAAATGCGATTGCTTCTAAGGAATCTCAAATTTGCGATTCCTCAAAAGCAATGCATGATTAATTTTAAAATTGCGAATTCGCAAATAGGGGGTGCAAATTACCACGAGGTTGTACCTCGTGGTAATTTGCGAAAATGTGTTAAAATGCTCTAATTTGCATTTAAAAACACTGTCATGTTACAGACACACATGTCCTTAGGACATGTATGTTTGAAACATGCACTCCAAAATACATTTCAGGGGTGCAGGGGGGGGTCCAAAGGACCCCCCCCCTGCACCCATGGAATGCATCAACAGTTTGCGAATTTCAATTTGCGAATTCGCTATTCCCATTGATTCCTATGGGCCTTTTGGCCCATAGGAATCAATGGGAATTGCGAAATCGCAAATTGAAATTCGCATAATATTTGCGATTTGGTAAAAATTGCGATTGTTGCCGAATCGCAAATATTATGCAATTTAAATCATGCATCCCGTTTTGCGATTCCTTATTTGCGATTCCTTACAAATCGCTAATAAGGAATCGCAAAACGTTTTATTGATGCATGTCACCGTATGTGCTTCCAACCAATGTAGGCAATGCACATGACCTTGGATTTAAATAATCCTCTACCATAATCCCTGAAGGGTGGATGTTAGTGTTTATGATAAATTGCAAGGAGAGGTGGAATTCCCCCCCCCCCCCGGTGTTTGGTAGGACACCACATCTCCACTCCCTCTTTTGTTATTTGTAGTTATAATATTATCTATCTATCTATCTATCTATCTATCTATCTATCTATCTATCTATCTATCTATCTATCTATCTATTTCGGTTTTCTGTTAAAATCGGTTATAACTAATAAACCGCAACCAAAGGGAATATTTGTTTTTTGATAGAAACAGGAAAACACTTGATTTACATCACTTTTTACAACGTTGGACTCTCTTGTTTCAAAGAGTATAAATGCAACCACCACCTCTAAGCACTTTACTGTGATGGATGCTCCAAGATAACTTACCTGGGGTATGGTAAGCCACTTTGCATATCCTTATGGACGTCTGCAAGGTCCTTGGACCCTTAAGATCTACTTCCACTTCCGATTGGCATAGCTGTCAAGGTTTCAAATTGCTTATGTGTGACGTTTTCATAATTTCAGCGTAATTATGACTGACACTGAACGACTACGAGTGACACTTTCTTCGCAACAGTATAATGTCACCCACACGTAGTAGTAGTGAGAGAGCGCAGATTGACTTAAAGGTATAAGTACATCACACTTACACGTAGTAAGCACAAGTCATGAAGAGAAATGCCATGAGTGCTAATAGTACCTGCAATTATATTCTGAAATGTGTAGTTAACTTAGAAATTTAAGTAGAAGTGGAACTAATGCAGAAATGTGTGAAACCATATGATTTTATTAGACGTGATAATTCCTGAATCCATGTCGTGTAGCTGCTAAAATGTAAGATGGCATGCGGGTAAACGTAGAACGTGGTAGGCCTCAGGGCCAGAGATGTGTTTCCTTTCACGACATGGATTGCACTAATGCTTTAGCAATAAGAATTGATGGGCCATGATTTATAGATGTGTTTACTAGATAACAGAACAAGAGTATTAACATGCTATTAACTAATGTAGGATTTGAATGTTATAATCATTATGAGAAATGCACTAGGCCTGAAAATGTTATAGTCTTTGATTTACACGTATTAGTCTGGGCCGAGAAATGTTGCAGACCTTTTTGAAAGTCTATGAGAATTGGGATCCTGGCCGCAGATGTCTGTCTGCAAGAGAAAGGGGGGATCCAATTATAAAGACATGAATAGAGGGTTGTTCAAGAGAAGGCCCAGACATGGAGGAGGGCTCCGGAATGTTTTAAGGGGTATCAGCGGGCCGGAGAAGAGTCTGAGAACCAAGGTCAACTCTTACGCACGAGGCCCAACACAAAGCAGCATGGAAAAAGCCAGAAAATACACCACGTGAGGGGCGTCTCACGAGGGGCGTCCCAAATGTTGTTGACTGTTTTGTATTAGGGACAGCACCCCTGGGTGGAGTTAGAGCAGATGCCTGAGGACCCTCTAGAGAGCGGATGGGTAGGCAGAGAGGGGTCATGACTGGAGAATTGTAGGTTTTCACCAAGAGACTAAGAGTGGGTGACTTCCCTAGGGGGTCATTCACCGCTGACACCTTTTGATAGGTTGGGACTTTGTTAAGTAGGGATACCATCTAGCGCAGGGTAGGGACAGCCTAACCTGTGGTTTTCCTCCAACTTAAATGTCGGAGAGATCTCAATACGTGTCTATGTTGATAGCTTTATTGTTCTTAGAACTTGTATTAGTAGTCTTCTTTGCTCGTCTGAGGGTTTTCAGAGAGCACATGTATGTAATTGGGCCCGTGTATCTTGTGAATCTCATTCTGAGATGCCTGTACCTGCAGCTTATCCTGACTATATAATAAATCTTTGAAAGCTAGAAGTTGTCTGTGATCTTTCGGAGCGGAGTCCTTTATTGGGTGAACTAACTTGGTAAGAGATGCACTTTCTTCCCTCAATGACAGGCAATAAAGGTTCAGTCGACCAGATCGGGGTTTAGATCAATAGTGATAAGGTATCGATCAAAATCTCGCCCCCGCAGTTGGTAGCAGAGGATGGTTGCCTTCTTGAGGAAGGTGATCTAGGCCAGGTTAGATTACCCCAAGGCCCCTAGAGATCGATGATCGGAAGAACCGCCTGCCGAAGAAGGTCCGGATGACGTAAGACAGAAAAGCAGCAGTATCGGTCGAGAGTGAGTATAAAGGGTCATGCGTGCTAGATTGCGGTGTTTTTGTGTTGTATCTATGTTGTAATGTCTGGCGGAGTTGAATGCCTGTAGAGAGATTGTGGAACAGGTTGTGAGCGCGCGCAACCGGTGGAAATCTTAAGTTCAAGGAGAGCTTAAGTGGTTCGGGTGTATCGGACACCCAGAGTAATTGTCAATTAGTATGAAGGGGGTCATGAGGTACCATTGATCACCCGAAAGACCGAGATAGGGGGAACGTAAGAGTGAGTGCGTGAGTAACGGACGCTGGTCGGAGGTTACTGTGTGTGTAAAGAACCTATCAGAGAGACGATAGACATTTCGTCAGTTGTATTGACAATTACAGATAGACTGTGGACGTACAGTCGAGGGAAGTGACCGCTTGGTCGGAAGTAGTCATTTCTTTTCAGTGTATGAATGGGACGCATGCATGACCGGGAGAAGAGCTGAGAAAGGAGGGGTGCTGCTGCGAAGCGGAAACGAGTGACGTCAGAAAGTGCCGCGCTGGGATAGGCCGGCCGGAGAAAGACCGCGCTGCGATAGGCCAACTAGTAAAGACGTCAGAAAGTGCCGCGCTGGGATTGGCCGGCCGGAGAAAGACCGCGCTGCGATAGGCCAAGCTAGCAAAGCCGCGCTAGGATTGGTGGATTGTCATCAGGAAGCAAACAGAGTATTGAGGCTGGAAATTGTGCGTAAAATTATGAAGTGTTTTAAATGGTTGAGAGCGGTGTTTAAAAAAGAGAGGCGGGGATCGTATGAAGGGGAAGAAGCCCCGCCGGAGGGTACGCCGGCTCGTTACATGGCGGTAAATGTTGGGCTGCATACGATCTTATGGATATCAGAGTGGAGTAAGATTACAGAAGGAAATGAGGAACTGACCTTCCCGAAGTACGGGACGTTTAGATTAGAAGTACTACACCGACTAAAAGCAGTTATGACCGCAACGAGACCCTTGCCTAGACCAACCCAGTTTGAAGCCCTTAATGCATGGATTAGGGCAGCGCACGAAAAGAACCTGAACAGACGACAGGAAAGGGTGAAACGATCGGTAAGGGCAGTGCAGGATGCCAAGTGGGATGCAGATGCCAAAAGATGGAGGGTGCATAACATGGAAGTAAATAAATTGTATCCAGTGTTAGAGATGCCCGGGAACAAGAGCCCCCTAGAAGAAGATGATGAGAGCGAAACAGAGGACAGCCTGATAAATAGATTATTGACAGACAGGCCACCCCCGTATAACAGAGCAGGGGGAGATGTCGAGCATAGTGAAAAGGAGGGGGGCAATGCAGGAGAGCATGGGCCACTTCCCAGTTCCGATTGGGATCCCGTTGCAAAGAAAGAACTGTCCCAGCCTAGTCAGGTGCAGCAGGTAGTCGGGAGGTTTGTGGTACAAAGGGCGCCGGAAACGGAGTGTGCCACATCCTACGCATTGCCAGATGCACTACAGGTACCTGTTACCATAGGTCCTATAGTATCGATATATGACCCAGAGAGAGCTAGAGGGGAGGAACGGGTACGGAGGGACAGAGAAAGAACAGAAATGGCAAGAAGGGACGATACGATCAATTCCCCAAGTCAGATGCCGATACCAAGAGAGTGGAGCACCCCGGTGCACACAGCAGGGGATCAAGGAGGGAATCCTGGGGGCCATAGATGGCCAGTGGATATGAGGGGATCTGGATGAAAATCCTTTCAGGAGCTAAATGAGTACATGAAAAAGTGGGATGAGGCAGTCGAGGCTCACAGGAGCATCATGGCTGCGGAAGCTGAAAGGGAAAGCCAGGATAGCGGAGCCCGGACTCACTGCGGGGCTGGGGAGAGCAGCCCGGAGTGGGACGGGAGGGAGAAGGGCAGTAGGGGAGGCACCCACTGGGCCCGGAGTGGAGGTAGATCAGACCTAGAAAACGGGGGTCCCGAGGGTGGAGGGGTGTCCCGCCCGATACTCAGTGAAGGGGAAAGGAGAACGCAAGAGTACAGAAACAGCTTTAAGTGTACCCACTGTGTGCCCGGCACCAGAGAACAGAATGGGAGTTGTGAGAGGCCGCGCCACAGTCCCTGTGATGATGGACATGAGCGTAGTCCAGGGAATATGGGCAACCAAGAAGGATCATATCAGATACTGAGTGATACTAGACAGAGAGAGAATGGCGACCGGAGGGAGAATAGCAGAGAGTCCTACTGTGAAAAGAGAGAAGAAAGAGAGAATGAGCAGAGTAAGATTGGGGGTAACAGGCCCGTGTTCCATCACCTTCCAAGATCGGATGGCCGAGCATGGGACCTGGAAAGATGGGAGCAAGGGAGGGCACTCATTAACTCTCCCGAGCCCAAACGTAGGGCTAGGAGTTGGGATGGTAGAGAGACCAGTGAGCCCCCTTCGAAAGAGATACTACGAGCTGAGATGAAAGCCAAGAGGCTCGATGTCGCCAGCTTAAGGTCAGACCTGGATGACATGGTAGATGGTACCCTGCCTTTGGAAAGAATGGAAATGTATGAGCAGGATGAAATACTGTTCATGGCAAAGGACATCACTCGAAAAGCGAGAGCAATTCATGGGAAGTTAGTCGAACTAGCAGGCAAATATATGGTGGACCTGTCAAAGACCAAAGCATTACAGGGGAACCACAGGCTACATTATTCAGATCGAGACCTGGATGAGAGGAGAACAATAGGATTGAAAACACACATAAGGGAATTGATCACTGGAATCAGGACATGGAGGGCACTAGATAAATGGGAAGAGAGGTGGTCCAAGAAGGGGACCGTCAGGAGAACCACGCTTGGTATGACGCCAGGAAGACTGCAGGGAATAGAGGCATACCCTTTGCGTGAAGTCGCAAATGGGAACTATGTGCACGTCCCTTGGAGTAGGGGAGACTTAGCTGCTTTTACCACCTCCTTCCCCAAATTGCGGGAAAACCCAGTGGAGTGGTACAAGCAAGTTGAGAGATTTGTAAAAATATCAAAGGTCCTATGGATAGATCTGAACACGCTGTTTGACATTGTAGTGCCAGGAGATTTGTGGACGGCATGCAAGGTTAGCGCTGAGTGGCCCACAACGGAGCCGGAGAGAGATGCTAAGACTAATGGGCCGTCCGAGATTGTGATGGCAAAATTCGAGAGAGTGATGACTTGGCTGAAAGAGAAAGTGCCAATGCAAGACATAGATTGGGTCAAAATAGACCGAACCAGACAGGAACCCAAAGAGACAGTTCATGAATATTATGAGAGATTGTTGAAAGCGTTTAAACAGTATAGCGGTCTGGATGTAATGGATCCAAAGGACATAGGGCAATTTGTGTCCAAATTTGTCCTGGGTTTGAGACCGGATATTAGTTTAATGATTCAGCAACACTTGATTTGCTGGCAAAATAAACCCCTAGATGAAATACTGAGGTATGCCAGGTACTGCTGTGATGAGATAGACTCCAAAGCAAAGAAACTAAAGGAGAAACTGATGGTGGTACAGATGCAGGCAGCCGGGAAGGGGGGACCGCAGCAACAGCAACAAGGAACCGGTACTGGAGGCAAGAAACAGTATAGCCAGAATAAGGGTAGTGAGGAGAACTCCACCTTTAAACCTAGAATAGACATAGCTGCCTTGAAGAAAACGACTAGGTGCCATCAGTGTAACGAGGTGGGGCATTGGAAACGCGAGTGTCCCTATAACGTTGAAATAGGAGAACAAGAGCTAGAGGAGGAAGAGGTCCAGAGTGCGCCTACGAGAGGGGTAACGCCATACCAGGGAAAGGTGCTCAAAGGGGGGGGTCCTCCTCCCCGAGCCCAGTTCCCACAGCCACCCAGAGTAGGGACTATGGGCAAGACATATAGACAGATGCCTCTGTTTGTAGGTGGAGAGGAATGCTATTACGTAGATCCACTAACTGGACAGAGAGTGGAGAGAGAGGACTGCACCCTCGGGGCAGCCTTGGAGGTAGATCAGAGGGGACCCTACGTTGAGGCAGAAGTAGCAGGGTGCCCCACGACATTCCTAGTGGACACAGGAGCCACTCAATCCACGATCAGATCAGCTGCAGTTCCAGACCTACCCATGTCTGGAGAGACCATACAAGTGGTGGGGGTCGCAAACAGAAGAATAACCAGCCAATTGACAGAACCAGTCCAGGTGAAAATAGGGAAGTACAGCGATGAGCATCAATTCGTGGTTTGCGATTCTAGTCCGGTATGTCTGCTAGGAAGAGATCTTTTGTGCAAGTTAAATTGCACTATATACTGCACCCCGCAAGGAGTGGAAGTATTGACCAATGACGACGATGCTGACTTCAAAGTCGCAAATTCAAGAATCTGTGTGGAACTGTACCCCACTTTGACAGTAGACGAGCTCCCCTGGGACTTGAGAGAGACAGTGGCACCAGAAGTATAGGACTTCACTGGGGAAGAGATTGGATTGGTCAAAGGGGTGGACCCAGTGAAAATTGTGGTAAAACCACATGCTGAGTTTCCAAGAACACCCCAATACAAATTAACTCCAGAAACGATTGCAGGTATAAAGCCCGTGATCGAGTCCATGATTAAGCAGGGAATACTGAAGGAAATCGTGGGTAGTCCATGTAACTCCCCGATTATGGGTTTGCAGAAACCAAATGGGAAATTCCGGATAGTGCAGGACCTCCGAAAGATTAATAATATTGTTGTTTCGTGTTGTCCAGTGGTACCGAATCCATCAGTGATACTGTTTCAGATACCATTCCAAGCTGAGTGGTTCACTGTGATTGATCTTTGTCAGGCTTTCTTTTCGATCCCTCTGGACGAAGAAAGCCATTTTCTTTTCGCATTTAAGCTGGAAGGTCGCGTCCTAACATGGTGTCGTATTCCTCAGGGGTATACAGAGAGCCCATCGATCTTTAACCAGCTTTTGAAGAGAAATCTTGAGAGTCTAGTGCTGCCCCAGAAGTCAGTTCTGGTCCAGTACATAGACGACCTCCTTGTGGCATCAGAAACAGAAGAAGCTTGCAGGGAGGACTCCATTGCTTTGTTAAATCACCTAGCTGCAAATGGGCACAAGGTGTCCCCGGGAAAGTTACAGTACTGCCTGACAGAAGTGCAGTACTTGGGACACAGAATTGAGAAAGGCAAACGAAAAGTATCACCAGACAGGATAGAGGCGATCATGAAAATGAATGCGCCTAAAACACAGAGAGAAGTCAGGATGTTCCTAGGGATGGTGGGTTATTGCCGACAGTGGATTGCGAACTTTTCACTGAAAGCAAAACCCTTGCAAAAACTGACGCACAAGGAGGTGAGTGATCCGGTACCATGGGACAAAGACTGTTTGATGGCGTTCTTAAGCTGCGAGAGGACCTGTGTCGTGCTCCGGCATTGGGAATGCCTGATTACGATAAACCATTTTTGCCCTACTGTTGTGAGAGAGAGGGTTGCGCGTTGTCTGTGTTAGTCCAAATCCATGGGAATGCCCGTAGACCAGTTGCTTACTTCTCGGCTACTTTAGACCCAGTAGCCGCAGCGTTGCCCGGATGTCTCAAATCCGTTGCTGCAACGGGTGTCAGCATTGAGAGATGTGAAAATATTGTTATGGGGCACCCGTTAGAGGTATACGTGCCCCATTCTGTTGAACTGTTGATGACCAGGACCAAGACACAGCATCTGACCAATAGCAGGCTCACGCGCTATGAGCAAGTTATTCTTGCTGCAGAGAACGTGACCCTCAGGAGATGCTCTGTTTTGAACCCTGCCACCTTGATGCCACTCCCAAATGACATAGACGATGATGAATGTACAGACCATGACTGCCTCGATGTGACTGAACTATGCACCAAACCAAGACCCGACATCGTAGATGAGCCACTGACTGATCCAGACGAAATTTTCTTTGTCGATGGCTCATGTGTAAGAGACGAAGTCGGGCAGTTGAGAGCAGCTTACGCTGTTTGTACAATTACTGGAGTTGTGGAGGCGGGATGCCTGGAAGGAGTACACTCCGCTCAGGTAGCCGAGATTATTGCCCTGACGCGTGCTTGCTTGGCAAGCAACCAAATTCGAGTCACCATATACACCGACAGCCAATATGGTTACGGGGTAGTTCATGATTACGGGCAGTTGTGGTCTCAAAGAGGGTTCATGACCTCTTCAGGCTCTCCCATTCGCAATGGAGAGTTTGTGCGCTTGTTGTTAGAAGCGTTGCAATGCCCAGCAGGTATCGCAGTTGTGAAATGCACCGCAAATACCAGAAACATGGACTTCGTGTCACAAGGCAATAGATATGCCGACGAAGTCGCACGGTTTTGTGCAGAACAAGGGTACTCTTTCACAGAGGTGGAAGTGGGTGGAGTAAATGTAAGAACTGAATTAGCTATGATACTGGAGACTGTCGACTCTTGGGATGAATTGAAGTGCATGCAAGAAAATGCTCCTGATTTTGAAAAAGAAACATGGGAAAAGGCAGGATGTGTGGTGGGTGAGGCTCATTTCTGGGTCTCAGCAGATGGCAGAGCAGTGTTACCAAATGAGATGGTGAGCCCAATGGCTAGACAAATACATGGTCCTGTACACCTAGGGAGGGACGCTATGTTGAGAGTCTTTAGACAGACGTGGTACAATCCTAAGTTCAGAATAGCGGCAGAAGCAGTGTGCCAGCGTTGTGTGACCTGTCAGCAGTTGAATGTAGGGAAAAAGACACCGGTTGCACTGAGCCACATAGGGAGGTCGGGGGGCCCATTCAATCGCATGCAATTGGATTTCATCGAATTGCCGAGGTGCAACCGCCTCCGTTATGTCCTGGTGGTTGTTTGCGTATTCTCCAGATGGGTTGAGGCATACCCTACACGTAGGTGCGACACCCTCACAGTAGCCAAGTTACTGCTTAGGGAGCTCATTCCGCGCTTCGGGGTGCCGGCCTCTTTGGAATCAGATAGGGGAACGCATTTCAACAGCTCACTTGTGAAAATGATTTGTGCGGCTCTGAACATAGATCAGAAATTGCATTGCAGCTATCGACCAGAAGCCTCAGGAATTGTGGAACAGATAAATAGCACCATTAAGGCCAGACTTGCAAAAGTGTGTGCATCAACGTCTCTGAGTTGGCCTGACGCTCTGCCATTGGTCCTTATGAGCCTCCGTAGTACCCCAGATAGAAGAACGGGGCTGTCACCTCATGAGGTGTTGATGGGGAGAGCAATGAGGTTGCCGTCTGTACCAACTACTGCATTGTTAAACATCACAGATGATATGATCCTGGATTATTGCAAGGGGCTGTCTGACGCCATTCATTCTGTGTCCCTTCAGGTGCAGGCTGCCGAAGTTCCATCGTGCCAGGACCTGTGCCACGACCTGTGCCCTGGGGACTGGGTGCTTGTGCGCAAGCACGTGAGGAGTAGCTGCCTGGATGTTCGTTGGCGTGGGCCCTTCCAGATCATCCTGATCACGAACACTGCTGTGAAGGTGGGAGGCCTGCCCAATTGGATCCACGCGTCACATACGCGGAGGGTTCCAGCACCTCTGGAAGAAACAGCTCCTCTCTCGGATAGACGTCCAGCTGAGGACCGAGAAGCCATAGAGGGGGCTAGCCAAGCTGTAGAGGTGCCAACAGAAGAAGGGTACGAGTCTGACCAAGCTGAATACGGTCAGCACAACAGCGAAACGGACGACGCTACTGAAGGAGAAAGTAGCTGGGAGTACGAGTCAGACCCTGATCGGTCTGACAGAGAAAGTGAACAGACCAGAAGGAGAAGGAGTAGAAGGGTACGTGGAGAAGCTAGTTGGCCGCAAAGAAGGAGCTCTAGCCTGAGGTCAACTCCAGAGATAACCCTTCCTCCGATATCAGAGGATTCAGACCCGGAAGAAGGTGCTCAGGGCGCTGAAGCACCGGCCTTGAGAAGGTCAAGAAGAGCGCGTGTGCCTAACCGCAGATACTCCACCCCTGAGTGGACATATCTGGCGACAAATGTCTTTGGAACAGAAAACAGGGAGGATACGAGCGGTGGTGGTGTCCAGCTCTGAGCCCATCATCACAGTGGAGATACGACTGTTAGTACCCGGGATAGAACAAGAAGGGTCACTGACATTCATGCTCCCCAGACCTCCCCGCCTCAGTAAGATAAAGCACATGTTTTTCACAGAATTGCAATTCCCCGATTTTGGTACCAAGATAACAGCCCATGAAGAGCACAATCTTCGTTTGGAAATATTGAACTATGCTGTCGAAGCTGCAGGCACAAACCTGATTGTGGATGCTTAGAGACTTTGTAAATAAGCAAGAAGAAAAGAAGATTACCTAGCGCCCAGGAAGCAGAGAATCTTAGGGACCTTCCCTTGAGTTGACGGAGAAGGGCTAGGGTTGTCTGTATTGAACTATTAAAGGACCTTTTGCGAAGAAGGTTGTCAGCTTCCAGTTGTGTGGTTCTAAGGACAAAAGGAGTAAAAGAGACTGTAAAGGAACGAGAAGAAAGGAACTTTGTGCTGAGATACGAGAGAGCCATATTGTCTGACGAAATGGAAGCCGGCACCTCGAACCGCAGAGCTAAATGTATAATAGGCACACTAATAGTAGGAGTGATAATATTAATAGTTTTAGTTGTCACAGTTTCTTATGTAGAGGGACATGAGGAAGAGGCAAAGGTAACCGATGTGAAAGCTGTAGAAACGCCTACACCCACTGTTGCTGGGGAAAAGGGGGAAAACACTCAAGAGAAAGCGTTATTAGCTGCAGAAGCTCGCAGGTTACACGTAGATGAGTCCCAAGGCGACTTTAGGTCAAATGCTTATGCTAAACTTCTATATGAATACGTGGATGCCATGGAGGTAAAAGACTGCTACGTCTGCATGCAGTTGCCGGCGTCTGTAGATGAAGGCATTAGATATCATCACCTCCCGCTGACATATGGCATTACATGTAGCTTATTGCTTAGTATATTCTATGGAGAGATAGTTTTGAATACTACTTCTCCAATTATGACTCAGTGTTGCCAGAAGTCCCAAATTATAAGCAGATGAACAAATGGGACTACTGGAAGAGTGAAGACAGATTGGCCAAGTTCTTCATTCCTTGGATTACTTTAGATACTTCACATGCCCGTAGAAATAACCTGACATGCAAGGTGTCAGAAGTCGAGAAAAGGTTCATAGGGCAGGTGGATGATCGATACAGGAGACAAAAGATTTTGAAAAAATCTGGACAATGGAAAACAGATTGGACCGAGGAAGAGAAGGCACATAAAAGAAAGGGTAGTAGTGGTCCAATAGCTTTAGATAGAACGCAGAGAGGAAAGTTATGTCTTCACCGAGCCAAAACGTATTATGAAAATGTATACGTGGGAGAAGTCAGCTGTGAACATGCTTTCAACTTAGAGTATTACACCAAGGATTTCCTGAAGGGAATGCAAGTGATTCCAAATGTATATTTTGTTTGTGGAAGGAGTGCCTATGTGAGACTACCCGATAACTGGTATGGATCATGTTACCTGGCAATTATCTTCCCCAAAATATATCATGCCCAAGACTTAGAGATCATCGAGGGCAAGACATCAGCGAGAGGAAGGAGAGATATAGGAGACGCAGAAATGGTCGGAGATGTATTTGGAGCTGTGTTCCCTACGTTGGGATTAATCCTTAATGATGTCAAAATTAGACGACTGGCAACAGTCGTAGACAGGTTGTCTGCCAGCACTGCTCAGTCCTTAATGCTGGTAGAAGGAGAGATGCAATCGATAAGGGCCATGGTTCTTCAAAACCGTCTAGCATTAGACGTCCTATTAGCAAAAGAGGGCGGAGTCTGTAAGGCTTTGAAGGTTCAGGAATGTTGTACCTACATTCCAGACAATTCCAAACCCCTTGAGAAAGTTATTAGGAACATAACTGATATTCACAAGGAAATCGAAGACCTGAGTAGAGAAAATGTCTGGGAAAAGGTGGGCCACGGGATGAGTGAAGCTGGAGGTTGGCTCACCTCATTAGGCAAAAGCTTTGTGTGGTATATCCTGAAACCTATCATCATAATATTGATCTGTGGGATCGTGTTGTGGGGATTGCTGAGGGTATTCAAATGGTACAGAGCCAGGAAAATTGAAAAGGCTCGGGAGGAACAGCTGCAGAGATTGGCTGCCATACAAGATAATCAATACAGGAGTCTGAGGGCTCTGGAAACGCAGAAACGAGGTATGCTAGCAATCACTGCAGTTTAAATGTTAGTGATGACCCCGAGAGGTCATCAAAGGGGGGAACTGAGAGAGCGCAGATTGACTTAAAGGTATAAGTACATCACACTTACACGTAGTAAGCACAAGTCATGAAGAGAAATGCCATGAGTGCTAATAGTACCTGCAATTATATTCTGAAATGTGTAGTTAACTTAGAAATTTAAGTAGAAGTGGAACTAATGCAGAAATGTGTGAAACCATATGATTTTATTAGACGTGATAATTCCTGAATCCATGTCGTGTAGCTGCTAAAATGTAAGATGGCATGCGGGTAAACGTAGAACGTGGTAGGCCTCAGGGCCAGAGATGTGTTTCCTTTCACGACATGGATTGCACTAATGCTTTAGCAATAAGAATTGATGGGCCATGATTTATAGATGTGTTTACTAGATAACAGAACAAGAGTATTAACATGCTAATAACTAATGTAGGATTTGAATGTTATAATCATTATGAGAAATGCAGTAGGCCTGAAAATGTTATAGTCTTTGATTTACACGTATTAGTCTGGGCCGAGAAATGTTGCAGACCTTTTTGGAAGTCTATGAGAATTGGGATCTTGGCCGCAGATGTCTGTCTGCAAGAGAAAGGGGGGATCCAATTATAAAGACATGAATAGAGGGTTGTTCAAGAGAAGGCCCAGACATGGAGGAGGGCTCCGGAATGTTTTAAGGGGTATCAGCGGGCCGGAGAAGAGTCTGAGAACCAAGGTCAACTCTTACGCACGAGGCCCAACACAAAGCAGCATGGAAAAAGCCAGAAAATACACCACGTGAGGGGCGTCTCACGAGGGGCGTCCCAAATGTTGTTGACTGTTTTGTATTAGGGACAGCACCCCTGGGTGGAGTTAGAGCAGATGCCTGAGGACCCTCTAGAGAGCGGATGGGTAGGCAGAGAGGGGTCATGACTGGAGAATTGTAGGTTTTCACCAAGAGACTAAGAGTGGGTGACTTCCCTAGGGGGTCATTCACCGCTGACACCTTTTGATAGGTTGGGACTTTGTTAAGTAGGGATACCATCTAGCGCAGGGTAGGGACAGCCTAACCTGTGGTTTTCCTCCAACTTAAATGTCGGAGAGATCTCAATACGTGTCTATGTTGATAGCTTTATTGTTCTTAGAACTTGTATTAGTAGTCTTCTTTGCTCGTCTGAGGGTTTTCAGAGAGCACATGTATGTAATTGGGCCCGTGTATCTTGTGAATCTCATTCTGAGATGCCTGTACCTGCAGCTTATCCTGACTATATAATAAATCTTTGAAAGCTAGAAGTTGTCTGTGATCTTTCGGAGCGGAGTCCTTTATTGGGTGAACTAACTTGGTAAGAGATGCACTTTCTTCCCTCAATGACAGGCAATAAAGGTTCAGTCGACCAGATCGGGGTTTAGATCAATAGTGATAAGGTATCGATCAAAATCTCGCCCCCGCAGTAGCATGGCACATACCACAGCCTAGGGCGGATACCAGTTGCCGGCTGGGGCGGCAGAGAAACAAAAAATTAAACAGATTCCCTGCCTTAACTAGCCTTCACCTCCCTGGCTGGCAACCAATCAAATGAATGGCATGATCAGATCATGATCAATTGACAGAGTCTGTCCAGACTCTCTGCCACGTGGGACCCGAGGCAGACTACAGGTTGTGAGAGGGGCCCCAGGCCAACGGGGATCTTCTCCCTGTACAGTTCTCCATTTAGGCCTCTCTTTTACTGCAGTTTAGACTGACCAATGTTTCATCATGTATTTAGAAGCTTCATTTTGTGGCTTGACATCCACATCTGTGTGATACTATGGTTTGAGCAGGGGGTGCTTTTTTACATTAATTAGGCGGCTGTGTTTTTGTGTTTCGGTCTTCAAATCTCCGAAGTTCGCTTTGGCTTGCATACCAGTTTTTGTGACAGCAGGGTATTTCCAATGCCTCCCATTGTACAATAGCGCCATCTTGTGGCCTTCCGATAAACGAATTTAGCTCTTATGCATCCGTCCTAGCAAAGCAAGAAACTGGAACTACACAGTTTTATCGCACTCCAGGACAGGACGCCTTTCTTTTGCGTGACAATCTCATGCATTGCAGTAATGTAGGAAAATGGCAGACAATTATTTTTTCTACAGTGAGATGCGTGGCACTTGGCTGGGCTGTTTTGGGAGCATGGCTCACGTCATATGGTTAATGGTTTCAGCTCAATGCTTATTGCTTGTCGCTGGGTAGTGGCTAGCAGGTGCACAGAGGAACTCTGAGCTGTGTCTTCGTTCAAGGCAAAAAGTCCATTCTCCCTCAGTTCTGTACAGGACAGAGCTTTGCTTTCTGGAAGCTCTTAAATTCTTTGGCTTACATTAGAATGGTCTAAAAAGCATGACCACAGGAGATGCATCCCTTCCCAGAAGGATTAGGGAAGATGAACAGGGCCCATGTGTGATGTAAAGTGGTCCAGCAGCTGGTTTTGGTGAACCTACGTTGCTTTTAGTGCACACAGTAAGTAACTAAGAAAGATTCTGAGTTGATGCAGTCAGGGCCGGCGCTAGGCATGGGCAGCGTGGGCAGCTGCCAAGGGCCTTGCACTCAGCCCACCAGCATGGGGCCCCCGAACCGATTGTGTGTCCTGTTTTTTCTCTGTCTCCTTGAGGGTCTATGGGAGGGGTCCCCTTCCTGGGCCTCTCAGGGATGGTGTCTGGAGGCCTAGGGTAGGGAGATGCTTCCCCTTGTCCCAACTGCAAGGAGACCCATTCAGAGACACTGCAGGAGGCCCATTGTATAGGATTTTAGCGCCCGCACAGTGTTAACTATCAGCCCACAAGCAATTCTTACACCTATCAGGCTGGAGGTGTGAGAATTGCTTGTGGGCTGAAAGTTAAAACTGTGGGGGTACCAAAATCCTGTACAATTAGCCTTCGGCTGTGTCTGAATGGTTTCCCTGCAAGGGGTCACTTCAGTAAATTAGAGGGGTCGGGCGCATTCCCTTTTGGCCCAGGGCCTCACAAATCATAGAACCGGCCCTGAGTGCAGTGGTACTTGCGGCCTGTAGACCTTCCTCTGTGTCCACTAGTTAACTGAGAGCTGTTGCAGAGAAAGCTGCTCATGTTCTGTTTTCTTGCCAATTATGCAAGCCAAGCAGCATCATTTTGTGATTCTGGTCTTTATTGCTATAATCAGATCAGCTTATTTTATGAGCATGTCTGTCTTGCTCATAGAACAAACTGAAATGACTGTAGAAACAAAGTCCAGTATCAGAAAAACAAAAAAAAAGATGTTTCAAGGTGACATTTTGTGTTCTCCTGGTTATGTGTTTTGTTTCTATAACTAGCTCAGCTTGTATTTCAGCAAGGTCATAGGTAAAAGCTTAGCTGAGAGGACTGCGGAAATGGATTTTAAAAGTATGGGAGCTGTGATTGTGAGTACACAGAGTGTGGAGAGGAGATGAAACAAGTAGCCAAATAGAACAAAATATTCTTTAACTATTTTGCTAGTCTTTAACCTAGAGGTAATTAATATAAATTGTAATGCACACACATTAAATAAAAAGAGAATGCAAGGTCAACTAACAGTGGAATTCATTTTTTTGGTAGGGAAGCTCAGTTTGTTACTGCAATCACTACATTATTCAGATGTCTGTGTGTCTAACTGTAGGGCCACAGAGTTGAATCCGGGTTAGTGCACCGCGGAAAAATGACGTGTGTATAATGCTACAAGGTTTCAACCTGTGACGGTATGCTCTGGGATATTCAAGTTATTTTTTTTTAAATGTATTGCACACACTATTGCATTAGGTGACACAATTTAAAGGTGTTTTTTCTATTCCCATTATACTCCACCCTACCCCTTCTCATTGGGAATGCCACATAATCAATGTGGCCTTCGGACACACCCTAGACCGCAGTTTTGCCCCCCTTGAAGCTGTTTGTGAGCACCCATGAGTTAGTGCATAAGCGAAAGATTGTTCGGCTAGTAGGTTCATATTATGTGCTTCAGATGGCACAGTGATTATCACCAAAACAAGTGGATGGGCCCATTCTGGGTCTGCACACTGACACAGCTACAGCCCAGGATCACCAGGTGCAACTTTAACACCTACTGCCTCCAAATCAAAAAGAAGGTTGGAACTTATGGTGTTGAAGCAAGGTGTGACACTTGGCAATGTCACCTACAAAATACACTAGTGGAGAAGTGTGGCTCAGGGGTTAGAGGCGGCAGACCCGGAAGCTGAGATCGGCCCTGGACCAGGGTTCAATTCCCCGCCTCGGCGGGTCTAGGGCTAAAAAATTCCACGGACTCGATAATTCTCGCTCCGGTGCCTTCTCGACTCACGGGATCACACTCTGCAACTCTGGGCAATAGCTTGCTTAATCTCCACAACGGCCCCATCGCGGCGGGATGCCTGGCTTTCACCTTGTGGATACCCTGCTGGGGTTATCTCACAGGGGAATACCAGGATGGGTTCCCTAAGCAAGCGCTTAGATACCGACCTCGGTCAGTGATTTGCGCTATATAAATACATGTACATTGACATTTACAGAAACATACTGAGCTGTGCTCGTTCTTGGTCCCAAGATGGAAAATGCACCACACCAGAGCACAAAACACAAAGGTAACGTTTCTTTTGTAAATGTGAAAAATGCCCAAAAGGAAAAAAGTCCCAGCACTGCTCCCTTTTTAGAAATCAAAGACCTAGCCACATGCTCGATAAAAATCAATTCGTAGAGTTCCTCCAATTAAACCAAAAATCTCACAGACACAGCCCAACAATGTAAAATAAACTTCATTTCTGTTATGAAGTACACATGCAAATGATTCAATGCATCCTGTAGGTCATGAAACCTCTTTACTCCCTTATCTGCTTCTTCATACAGCAGCAAAGTTTGTTGTCGTGAAAGATCCTATAGCAAACAGTACGGATATAATCATTTCTTACCACGCTTCTACCCTATGACCAGGTGGAGAAGGAACAGGCCCAGATAAGACTATAAAAATACATGTATTAGCCCAGTTCTTTCTTGGAATCACAAAGCCCAGAAAAAGATAGTGTGAATCTGCCCATTTTTTTAAAATAAGCTTGATTCACGAGACCCCTCCCACCCCTCCAACAAGTCCTCAGGGTCTGAGTGCTGATAGCTTGCCTGCTTATGCCCCTTTATGAAAACTTTTTAAAGATAGGAGACCGAGTTTCGGAATCCTATATTGGCATTGGCTGATGGGAGAAATACGCTACCTCTGCCAATGGGCTTTTTGTATTTTTATTTTTTATTTTTGGTACCTCTGGACACTCATTGGACTCCTGCAGAACATAAAAGGGCAGCTATCAGAAACCTTTCCAAGAGATTAACCCCTTTATAACTACCACAAGCACCTCTTTAAACACAGGTTTCTAAAAAACGACTTAGGGATTTGCACCAAATACCAAAAAGCATGTTTTCTGAGTAAAGTTCTAACTTTCTGCCAAAGTTTTTTTTATTTATTATTATTATTTTGTTGAAAACCTTTATTCTGATCAGTAGAGGTTACACAGCTTTGTCGCCTACAACCTGTATGAGCAGGCCAGCAGCTTCCGCATCATTGTGGGAGTGTACTATATTTCAGGGGAAAATTAGGTTGACACAGCAAGCCGCCTACAACCCATCAGGGCCGGCCGCGAGGAGGGCTAATGGGAGCTGTGTAAGGAAGCATTCGCAAGGTACAGAAAATAACATTGGATATAGGAAATCGAATGCCTGAGGTTTCACAATTTTTTCAGTTTTTCTTCCCTTCCATGCTAACTAAAACAACATAACCGTAACCAAAAAATCCGACATACTCAATGGCCTGTATTGGGTCATTTTCCTGCCCATAAACTATCCCATTAGCTGCATCCCACACTGCTGTATGAGAATGGGGACGGGTGGGAGCACCGAGTACTACTGTATGCAACGTGCATGTCGTAGGGGTCGCAGCGCGTGTGTATAATCAGTTAGGTGGTTCCGAATACTAGGACCGCCACGTAGGGTGCCACTCGCATGTGACAGAGGAATGCAGGTTCCAGATTGCACGGGTAGGCTACGCCGCTGCGGGGACGTGGGGCAGGAGCCCCAGTGTGCTTGGACATAGGAGGGGGTGTGTGTTGAGGGTGCGGTACTTGCAGTGGAGAGGGCAGCATCGTACACGGTCAGTCAGGAGTGGTGTGTTGTGCCCGGTGCCGCCGGAATATTCGCTCACTCTGGTTCATCGTCTTCCGACTGAGAGTCGGTTTGCAGCCGTTGAAGGTACGCAACAAGCGGACCCCAGATGTCCTTGGGCCTGGACTTGTGTGGTAGCAATTCCGCATAGTTGTGGAGCTGGTCTTGCCATGTAGTCATGACGGTAAGCCAGTCCTTGAACTTAGGTGCTCGTCCGCGACCCCAGCGGCACGCCACATGGCGTTTTGCCAGGAGAAGGCCGAGTGCAAAGAATTTGCGATTTGCAATCAGTGCGGGGCAAGCCTGCCCCAGCAGCGCAATCCCAGGGCAAGGCGACACAGGCACACCAACCATATCGGACAAGGCACCAAACACTGCCTCCCAGAACTCAGTCACCGCTCGGCATGCCCACGCGAGGTGGAAAAAGTCAGCGCCCTCGGGCCCGCAGCGGAGACACCTGTCGTTGTCCCGGAGGTGAAAACGGTGCAGCTTGGCAGGAGTGTAATAGAGCCTGTGTAGGAACTTGTAATGTACCAGCCGGAGGCGTGCGTTTCCCGTAACCGCGGTAGTGTGCGCACAACTTGCTTCCCACTGGTCGTCGGACATAGGGGATCCCAGATCGGTGTCCCAGTCCCCCCTGGCCCTAAGAAGAGGAGGAGATGAGGCGGCCTGTGTTTGTTTATAGAGCATAGAGACCACATGCTTCGGAGTGTCAGATTGGAGTAGTAAGTGGAGAGGCTGGACTACATCAGGTTCATCTGGGAAGGCTGGTGTGACCTTCTTGATTCCCTGCCGCAGACGTACGTATAGGAATGTATCCATGACAGAGGGAGATTCGTCACCGAAGAATTGCGCCGACGTACGGAAACTGCCCTGCAGGTATAGGTCCCCCCACGTGCGATATGCCAGTCGTGCGAGTAATTTACGGCCAATTTCTTCGCAAGTGATACTAAGCCGTGGGTCGTTCGCTAGGATCATGAGTGGCGAGTACAAGAACTTCGACCCCATGGCCGCAGCCAAGTGCCTCCAGGCCAGTATCGTACAGTCAACTGTAGAGGGGTCGCTGTCAGTAAGTTTAGCTTCAGAGTAGAGGTAACCCGATGGCTGCATCGGCCTCATGTAGCCATCTTCGACCGCAAGATGTGCCATGAAGGGGGGGGGGTGGAGCCAGTACGCGGCAAAGTGGCCTTGCGCACAGTTATAATAGCGTCTGAAATTAGGGACGTCGAAACCGCCCTGATGGTACGGGAGCATTAGGGACCTTAAGCTCATTCGGGCCTGCTTCCCACCCCAGATTAGTCTGGACAGTAGCGAGTCTAATGTACGAAAGAAATTCGCCCCTGGGTTGTATGGTAGATTAGTGAAGAGGTATAGCAGTTTTGGTAGAACTACCATTTTGATAAGTGAGATGCGGCCCGCCATGGACAATGGGAGGTGTATCCACTTAGTGACATTGTACGTCAATTTGTCAATGACTGTCCCGTAATTAGCTCTAATGAGCGTATCGCGTTTTCTGGTCACCGTTATACCTAAATATTTAATCTCCTCTGCCTCCCAGACCAGGGGGTAATCTAGAGGAAACTGTGTGGTCTTGTCGGTGAGTGGGAAAAGAGCAGATTTTGACCAGTTGATCTGTACACCCGAAATCCCCCCGAATTTGGTAACCTCACGCAGCAGGGGGTTCAAGTTCTCTTGGGGTTTGTGTACATAAAGGGTCATGTCGTCAGCATAGAGGGCTATGAGTAACTGCCTGTCGGGGTAGATGAGAAAGCGGTGGTTGTGGTGTTGGCGCAGTTTGGCCGCTAGTGGTTCGATAGCAATAGCGAATAGAACTGGGGACAAAGGGCATCCCTGCCGTGTGCCACGTTGGATTTCTAAGGGAGCCGATCGCGATCCGTTTAGCATCACAGAGGCCAGCGGTTGTCGGTATAATAACCGAATCCAATCCAGGAAGCTGAAGGGAAAGCCCATTCGTTCTAGGAGCGCCAGCAGGTAGTCCCATTCTAGCGAATCAAACGCTTTTGTGGCGTCAAGAAAAATAGCGGCAGCCTCACAGTTGGGGGTTATGTCCTGTATCACCGCGTGAAGGGTGCGTAAATTATGGGACGTCGCGCGATTCGGGACAAAGCCCGCCTGGTCCGGCAGTACCAGTCTGTCCATTAACAAATTAAGGCGCGACGCCAGGACCTTAGCCAGAATCTTAGCGTCCGTGTTTAATAAAGAGAGGGGACGGTATGAATCGCAAGACTCGGGTGGCTTGCCCGGCTTTAGCAGTGACGTTATTAGGGCCTCCCGCATAGTAGTCGGTAGAATGTTTTCCTTAAGCGCAGCATAATACACCTGCTGCAGGATCGGGGCTAAGATATGCATGTATGCTTTATAAAAATCGATCGGTAATCCGTCGGAGCCCGGCGACTTACCCGACTTCATGGACATTATGGCGTCCGTTATTTCTTCCAGCTCGAGTATATGATGAAGGAATTTCTGCTGGGAGCGGCCTAACCAAGCGAGCGCAGTGTCTGCCAAGTATGTGTTCAGGTCTATCGGAGTGGATCTATGGGAGGAGTATAATGTAGAGTAATGTTCAGTGAGGACCTTGAGTAGATCCGGCAAATTTCTGTGTGGGGTGCCATGGTCATCCAGCAGGGTAGTGATGTAATTGTGATATCTAGGGGGTTTAACAGCGGAAGCTAGCGCTCTGCCCGGTCTATCTCCCTCCCCATATATACGCGCAGCAAAGGGTTTCCCTCGGAACCTGCATTCCTGTTCTGAAAGTTCAGCATATTCATTGAGTTTTTCACGCATTGTGGCTTTTACCGAGTGTCCCCGCCCAGGGTCGCCCACCTCCCTCTCTAACTGTTTCAGTTCAGATTCTAATTTTCGCAGCTCATCGCGCAAGGATCGGAGGACTCCACCCCCCTTAGCAATACACCAGCCTCGCACCGTGACCTTAAAGGCCTCCCAGACAGTGGTAATGCTGGACACAGATGATATGTTGCGGTCGAAGAAATCTTTTATGTCCTGCTCTAATTCCCCCCTGAAGGCCGAGTCTGTTAAATGCGCCGGGTTGAGGCGCCAGCTTAAATAGGGGGAGGCTGCAAGGGGGACGCGCAGGGTCACTAATACTGGGGAGTGGTCTGAGAAAGTGCGTGCCAGGTGGGTAGCCTTAGCAAGCCAGGGGGAGAGTCCCGCCGTACAGAGGATATAGTCCAACCGCGCACAGGTAGAGTGCACGGCCGAGTGATGTGTGCCCTGCGCTTGCGTGGGGTGGAGATGTCTCCAGGTGTCTATCAGTCGATGTTCCTCCACTATGTCTGAGAGGGTTGTGTCCGTGTGTAGTGCGCAGCCTGGGGGTGAGATCTATCTGCCGATGGTCGTAATGCAGTATTAAAGTCCCCCCCTAGTATGACATGGGCAATCCCCAATGACTGAATTTTACCCCACAGCGTGAGAAGGGATGAGGGGTCCTCAATGTTCGGCCCATAATAACACGCTAAAAGTACAGTGTGGGAATACAATCTGCCCCATACCAAGCAAAATCTGCCTCCCGCATCAGTCTCGGTACCCGCAGGGGTGAACTGTACACCTCGTTTAACAAGGATGGTGACCCCTCTGGCATAGTTGGAATATGATGAAAAGACTCTGCTAGTAGCCCAGCGGGATGCAAACAATGGGGAACCGCCTGGGCTTAAATGTGTTTCCTGTAGCATAGCAATGGAGACCCCCTGTCTATCTAAGTAGCCTAGAATCTGTCTCTTTTTCCTCGGGTCGTTTAGTCCTCTTATATTCCACGAAACCAGCAGTAGTTTTGGGATGTTCTGCGTATTTGTTACGTCCCCCATCCCAACCAACAGGAAGATGTGCTATACACAAGCATGATAGTACAGTATATACCAGAATCAAGGGTAGTAGCGGACCTAGCAGTTTCAACAACCAGTGCATTAGTTACGATCCAGACCCCTTCTGGAGCTTTTTGGGCCGTGAGTATTAAATGTCGGGATTCCCCCCCACCCACACCGGCCATCCCAACCCGCCGGGGAAGTAGCACCCACCCCCCCACCCCCCCCCAACAAGAAAATTAAGAAACAACATTGCCTGAACATAAAAAGCAGTTCACATATCACTACCTGCAAGGGAGCGGTGAAACATAGGGGTTCGCCCATTGGGGGTCAGAGCTAGGGGCACCAGACCTGCCCACCACCTCCCTTCTTGCACCCACATAGGACCGGGTTCCCCCAGTCAGTACATGTGGGACGGGGGTGGGTGACCGAGCACATAGTGAGCCAGAAGCTCTACAGAGTTTTTAGGAGAGACTAGGGGGAGGTCTCTCTGTTGCTCTCGGGGGGGAGTTATACATTCCTGGCAATCAGGGAGTCGTGCCCTCCCATGGCACGGAAGAACAATGCATTGAGTTAGTCTTGCTGTGATAGTGGTGATGGTGACCTAGAGCGATGGTGCAGAGATACTTCCGAGCATCTGTCCCCCTGGAGCTGTTTTAGGAAATCCTCCACCTGCTGGGGGTTCTGAAACAGGTGTTGCTTGCCCTTGTATGAGACTTTTAGTTTTGCTGGGTATAGCATGGCATAAGGGAGTTCTTGAGCTTGCAGCTTCTTTTTAACCCCGGTGAATTTGCGTCGGGCTTCTTGGACAGATGGGGTAAAGTCAGGAAAAAAGGACAGTATTGCATTGCCATGGTGTATGGTCCCCAGCTCTCTTGCGCGTCGCAGTACCGCATCGCGGTCCCTATAGTTCAAAAAACGCGCGATGATGGGCCGTGGTTGGGATCCAGGAGGGGGCCGAGCCGCCAAGGATCTGTGGGCTCTTTCCACTATGAGGTGAGGGGAGAATGAGTCTTTTCCGAACAGATCGACGACCAGTTTTTCAACAAAGGTCTCCATTTTCCCAGTGTTGGTTGTTTCTGCCAGGCCTAAAATGCGAACGTTATTGCGTCGAGACCTCGCCTCCAAATCCTCATTCTTGTCAGCAATTATTTTAAGCAACCTGTCCATCTGAGTGACCTGCCTGGAGGAGGAGGCAGCCCCGTCCTCCAGCGTTGAAATCCGGTCTTCCGCTTCTTTTATGCGCGTGTCGTGCTGCTCCAGTTTAGTTACCACACTGTCCATACGCGCATTAATGGTGTCGATCTTAGTATCTATGGTTGAGAGGCTCTGTTTCATGCCCAGCAAGAGGGTCTTCCAATCCTCCTCTGGCGGGGCCGGCGTGGTGGGGCTGCCTCCGTCCTCCGTCGCCGTTTTAGACGCTTTTCTGGTCTCGAACTGTATTTTAGACTGCCTTGCGTCATTGCGTCCCATGTCTCTTCTCGGCGTCCGCGACGCAGTCGAGGCAGTTGCCGCCAGGTTCGAAGAGGGTTAGACCGATGAGGGATGAGGGAGGGGCAGAGCTATAGATCCAGGTGTGACCTGCTGAGCAGTGCAGCCCTCCCAGCCACAGGCGAGCAAGTAGGCGAAGACAAGAGGCGAGTCCCACGGTCAGAGCAGAGGAGCTAGAGGTGGGCGCAATCCAGATGTAGGTGATCAGGAGCTACCATGTAGAAGGTTGGTGTGCAAGGCCCTGCGCTCCACGGGAGAGTGTTGGCGGCAAGCCACAAAAAATTGCGGGAGGTGGTCGCCCCGCAGACCGATGTCCCACACGGGGGCCACAGATTGCGCTGGAGCTAAGTGCCTGGAGGTCGGAGCAGGGGATGGCCCAAGTCAGTAACAACAGTGGTCCGGCATGGGGGAGGGATCAACAGGCCACCAGGAGCAACAGCAGAAAAGTGAAAGGAGGGAAGTGGCGTCCTCACGCTTCCCCAAGAATGAGCCCGCAATGTTCACAGCCTGTCCACAGAGGCCCTATAGGCCGCGCCACGTGGGGGGCCGGGTAGACGGATCAAGAGTGAATATGTATGCGGCCGCCAATAAGGACCAGGTTTGAGGGCAGTGCACAGGAGCGATGCGGCGGCAGGCAGCAGGCCACGGGGCCCACGCAGGCACTCCCCCCAGTTCACGGCCCAAGCTCCTCCGGCCGCAGAGAACGCCCGGCAGCCACACGTGGGGGGCGCACACAGAGTCCAGCCGGAGATCAATACAAAGCGCTCCCGCTCCCCTCCCGATACTGCTCACCGCTACAGGGGGACAGGCTGGTCCAGCGTTGAGTCAGGTTCCGCTCCGCTGCAGATACACACAGCGCCAGGAGTGAGAGGCAGGTCGCGCTACACCACGCGAGTAGGCCCCCGATCCCCGGAGTCGCCTGGAGCAGCAGTCCGCATCGGGGTCTCAGGCGCCTCCAGGCTCCGGTGCGGCGCGGACTGGCAAGCAGATAGTTCAGCCCCAGGAGGTCCGTCGGTCGCAAGAGAGGCGCCGCCGGGTTCAGCGCGGTGCCCCCGACCCTTGGGGAAGACGAGCTCCGTAGTCTAGCTGGACAGGATGGGTGTAGGAGCGTTATAGTGCCCGGTCGGGCAGGAGCTTCACTCCAGTGCGGCCATCTTGGTCTGGCGCCACCTAGCGCCCCCAACTTTCTGCCAAAGTTGATGTAATTCTGTTCAGCCATTTTTTTCTGTCTCAAAAATCAAGGCTTACTATGTGAATTAGCATGGGAACTCAATTTTTTTGGGGCCCTGCTTTTTTTCTTGCCCACCTGCCCACCTTCCCTTCCCCCCCCCCCATCCCCACTTGATGGACCATCAAAAAACTTTCCATGAAGGAGCCGAAGTGCGTAAATCTTTTTTTCATGTTTCTTTTTTTTAAAGTTTAAAATGCTTTATTGAGGTTATAAAAACAATGTAAAACATCAGTACAAAATAATAGGAAAAATGACAACTTGGAATATGAAGCAAAGGCGAAGTGACATAATATCCTATAGAATTAAACTATACTTAGTAAGAAGAGCATTTTCGAAACATTTTAATGTGGGAGAAGAGGAAAAGAAGAAGAAAAAGGAGAAGAGGGAGGAAAGAAGAGAGAAAAGTCCGAAAGGGGAAGAAAACTAGGAAAAGAAAAAACATCATTAAACCATTTACGTTATAAAATAGACAGCAATTCAGAAATAGTAACAACAAGAATCATGTTAACTTTCTAGACAAGAAATTAGTTAAAGGTAACCATAGTAAATCTCTCTTAATCAAAAAGGAGGAGGAGGTTGCGTATGCTCTGTCCATTCTGTGATGATGACATAATAAATTCCACCAAGCTTGATAAGAGATTTTAGAAGTAAGTATCCTTCCAATTAACAGTAATAATCTGAAAGGAAATAGCTAAGAAAAGATTAATAAAAGGGCCTACATCCTTATGATTAACAAAAACTGGGGAGAGACTGCCCAAGAAAACATAGTTAATGTGAAATGGAACATCTATTAGGAGGATATCATTAAGTTTACTCCAAATAGTGGTCCATAAGGTGTTGATTAGAGGACAATGAAAAAAACATGTGTAAAAAGTCTGCCGTAACATGAGAACATGACCAACATTTAGGGGAGTCTAACAACTTAAAACGGTAAAGATCTCTAGGGGTAAAAAAAAAAGTCTATTATAAAAATAATATAAAGTTTGCGTTGTGCTGGCTGAGTGGGAGGTAGTATGAATCTTGGACCAAAGCAGATCCCAAGTATGTACAGGAAGATCAAGGCTTAAGTCTTTTTCCCATTGTAGTTATAGAGGGGATTTAACTCTGATGTCATGGGGCTGGGATAGTAATTTATAGATGGAAGCTGCCTTAAATTGAGTGGAGAAATCAATAGGGTTAGAAAAAGAAGATAAGTGGACAGAAGAGGTGGTAGGATTAGAGTGTGCAGGGGAATAATAACAGTTAAGAGCATCTTTGAGTGTAATATACTGAGAGGCATGTTGTGAGGAGATTTTATAAAGAGACTGGAGGACAGAAAAAGACATAAAAGTGCCATCTTTTAACAATTGCTGAGGGGTGAAGATACCCTTATCTATCCACTCCTTCCAAAACAAGGCGCGATTGTTAATCTTAAAATGTTTGTTGTACCAGAGAGGAATAGTCGTGGAGCGAGTATTGAAAGAGGGATGAGCATGAAGCAAAGAAAGAGTTAATGCTTTAGAATGAACAAGAGTGGGGAAAGACATGCGTTTTGGAGGCAAAGTAATCAGAATGGTTGAAAGAAGAGAAAAGGGAGAATATTGGGCCTGTTCCAAAGAACTCCATGCCGTACAAGAAGAAGAGGTGGAATTAGACAGAAATGTCCAAATATGTTTCAAAGTAAAGGCTGAGTGGTATCGTTTAAGATTAGGGAAGTTAACTCCTCCCAAATCTTTAGGGAGTTGAAGTCGAGCGAGTGACAATCTAGATTTGCGGTTGTTCCATAAAAACTTGATGAGGATACTATTAATGGTACGAAGAAAGTATTAGGAAGAGAAATAGGGAGCATAGAAAGATAAAAATTAATAATTGGAAGAAGCATCATTTTGATTGTAGCCAATCTACCCCACCATGAAAGGAAAAGAGGAGACCAACTGTCAATGAGGGCCGAAGTCTTTTTACAAATTTCAGCAAAACTAATTTTAACAAGGTCCTTAAGATTGTTACAGTAAAGGATACCGAGACATTTGATATGAGAAGAGGACCATTCAAAACCAGAGTCAGTAAACATAGAGGGGAGGCAGAATTTGTTTAGGGGTAAAATTTCAGATTTATCAACGTTCAACTTATATCCCGAGACCTTAGAATAACTATTTAATAAGGAAAAAAATTCTGGTAAGGAGACAGATGGGTTTGAAATAAAAAGTAGGATGTCATTGGTGTAAGCAGTGAATTTAATATCGACATTCTGAATTTGAAAACCCGTGTAGCATTTAGAACGTCTAATGGTTTCCAGGAAGGGCTCAAGGGCAAGAACGAAGAGAAGGGGGGAAAGAGGACAACCCTGTCTAGTACCTCGAAGAAGAGGGAAATAACTGGATTGACAACCATTAACCCAAACAGATGTGGTTGGAGCAGAATAAAGTAGTTTAATGAGTTTTAATAATACTAGGACTAAAGCCATGCCATCTTAAAGAACCGAAAATAAAATCCCAGCTTACCCTATCAAAAGTTTTTTCAGCATCAAGGGTAATAGCTGCAAGAGGAGAGTCAGATTTTGATGCTAAGTGTATGATATTTAGGAGGGTACGTGAATTGTCTGTAATTGAACGGCCTTTCACAAAGCCAGATTGGTATATATTGACTAAATCGGGTATAACCTTATTGATGCGGAGGGCAAGAAGCTTAGCATAGATTTTACAATCAGTGTTGTTTAGGGAAATTGGTCTATAGTTCTTACACAAGGTGGGATCTTTATCCTTTTTAGGTATGAGGCAAAGCATTGCTTGTGTAAAGGAACCCTGTGATTCGCCAGCGAGCAAAAAGGAGTTTACCAATGACAATAGATAAGGGATCAGAAGAGTTTTAAAATGTAGAAAAAAAGAACAGTAAAGCCTTCTGTCCCTGGTGTTTTGTCTTTGGGCAATAAGGACATAGCCTCAATGAGTTCCGCAGCGGAAATGGGTATGTCTAAGGATGTAAGATCAGGAACATTGTCGAGAGATTTAGGGATGTTTTGAAAGAAAGAATCAAGAATTTCAGAAGATGGTGAAGTCTCAGGTGTATAGAGAGAGGAGTAATATTTAGAGAAGCTATCAAGTATGGAGGAATCAGAAAAATGTAAAGTTCCCGATACGTCTTTAATGGCTGCAATTTAGACTTTTGCTTCTTAATCTTAAGGTAGTTCGCTAGGGATCTGCAGGCTTTGTTGCGACCACCATACATCTTAGCATTGAATTTAAGGAGGGTGTCACTAGCCGAGTCCCAAGAAAGTTTATTATATTGCAGCTTGGTTTGAATAAGGAGAGGTAAAATATCAGGAGAAGAAGTGGTAAAATACTTATGTTCCAAGGCTTTAATTTGCTCAAGAAGTGATAAAGAATAGCAGAGAGCTTTCTTTTTCTTACGAGAAACAAAATCAATTATAAAGCCCCTGGCGGAGGCTTTAAAAGCATCCCAGAGAACATGAAACTGGGAAATGGAGGAGAGATTAAGGTGAAAAAATACTTGGGCGAATGTGAGGAACTGTTTGGAGAATTGAGTATCTAAAAGGAGGGAGTTATTAAAGCGCCATCTCTTGGAAGTAGAAGAGGGAGAAGGATAATCTATATCCAGAATAACAGGGGCATGGTCAGAATGAGTATGGAGCCAATTTCAACCTTATTCACATATTGAAAGGCCGGCTGTGTGAGGAAAAAGTAATCAATCCGTGAGTGTGATTTGTGAACAGGGGAAAAAAAGGAAAGTTCAAGAATGTCAGGGTGAGAAGTGCGCCAAGTTTCTATGAGTCCCCTATTAATAATAGTCTTGAAAAAACCTTTCTGCATCCTATTAGGGACGTGTCTAGTCTGAGATTTGCAATCAAGGAAAGGGTCCATAAGTTGGTTACAATTTCCACCTAGGATTAAGTGTTCAGCGGAGTGTGAGGAAACGAAGGTAGAAAAGTCACTCCAAAAGGATGTGTCAACGCCATTTGGGCCATAAACAGTACATAGAGAGGAAGGGTGATTGTTAACTTTAACATCTAAATTTAGCCATCTACCATTATTATCCATAAACTCATTTAGCAAAACAACATTTAAAGATTTATGAAATAAAAGAATCACACCATTCTTATTATTGACAGCGGGTGAACAAAAAATCTCACCAACCCAATACTTGCGTAACATAGATACATCTTGGGTCTTAAGATGAGATTCTTGCAACATTGCAATTTGACAGTTCAATCTGGCAAGGTGCGATAACACTTGTTGTCTTTTAATGGGATTACGCAATCCCTTAACATTCCAAGTTATAATGCGTAGTCCTTTCATGAGAAAGGAGTATAGAAAAATAGAGAGTTAAAAAAGGAAGCATTTTGAAAAGGAACAGAAACAATAGATAAATTGAAACAGGCGAAAGAATGATTGAAACAGACGAAAGAACGATTGAAGGGTAAAAATGAATGATTAAGAAAGAATAAATGAGAAGAAATGGAAGGAGAAGGAGGAGTCATATAGTGAGTAAAAAGAAGTTGAAGGGGGAAAAAGAACTAGAGGTTATGAAGTGAGCCAAGTTTTGAGAAACGGAAGGATACATGAAGAAAGAATAAGAAGAGATAGAGACAAAAGGTAGTGAATTGTAGAAACACAAGAGCGGACCAAGAAAAGGAGAGAAAAAGAGGTGAGGAAAAGAGGAGAGAAAAAGGCAGTGGAGGTTAGGACTACACCAGAAAAGATATCAAGAGGAAGATGACCGAAAGTCCGCAGACTCTAGTCAAGGAGCGATTCGAAGGAGAAGGCATTAGATACGGAGGGGGCGATGAAAGGCAAAACAGCCACACAGAAGAGGAACATCGAGAAGAGTAAAATGATAAAATGGGACAAAAAGAGGAGAAGATACATATTGGAATATAAAATAAAAAGGGTGGAGAATTTGTTACAAACAAGAATACGAAGAAGGAAGGATAAAGGGAGCTTACCATACAATAGGGAGGAACGGGCCGTGGAGTGATACAGCACAAGTAGAACGTATAGGAGGACAACAAATGGAGGGAAAGCCATCAATCAGGACAGGGAAAACATACCTGAAAAACAAGAAGGGAATGATGAGGAAACATTAAACAGTTGCGGGGAGCAAAACAAACGAAAACTAAGACAAACTAAGGGAATAATGAGATACTATCATGTCTTGCCCAGTTGCATTTGTTCTCCTCTGTGTGAATGAACAAACTTGCGAAGGTCGGCTGATCCTCAAAACTCAAAGTTCTGTCTTTGTATGTAACCTTGAAGAAACAGGGATGAATTAGTCTGTAGCAAGCATTCATAGATCGAAGTGCAAGTCTCAAATCAAGAAATTCCTTCCGACGACTGGCGATGGATTTGGAGACATCTTGACTGAAGAAGATTCTATGACCAGACCAAAAGAGTTGTTTGTGTTGTTTTGCTGCACTGAAAATAGCCATAAGGTCTAAATAAAGGAGGAAGTAAGCAATAATTCCACGTGGCTTGGAAGAGGTAGAGGCATTCTGAGGTCCAAGTCTATGCGCCCTCTGGATATTGAAGTCCATAGTTTTTGGGAGACCAACAAGCTGGAGGACTTCAGATTTCAAGAACGCTATTAAGTCATTGCCTTCAGAATTTTCTGGAATACCGTAAACGCGCAAATTATTGCGCCTATTGCGATTTTCCAAATCCTCCTTGGTCTTCTTCAATTGATTGACTTCTTTTTTAAGACTTTCAACAGTATTTACCACATCTTGGGCACCACTGACCTTCTGTTCGACATCTAAAAGTCTGGAGTCAAGGCCTGACCATTTGTCCTTAATGCGCTGCAGGGAGGCAGCAGTATCAGTCACAAAAGGCCTAATGAGACGCAATTCCTCCATAATATCTTCCAACATGAGTGGAAGAGGCGACTTGGAGGGAGATGGCGGATCCTGCTTAAGACGTTTACCGGAACCAGCTTTGGTATCCTTACGACCATCAGTCAAGGGACCTTGAGATTTCTGCAAATGTTCCATGTTTGCTACCAAAGTAGAGCAGACCAATTGGTGCCGCGTCAGTACCAGAAAATGGGCGACAGAAAAACTCCACAGAAAAAAATTGCAAGAAAGATGAGGAAAATCAACCTTATCCTGAGGAGCTAACTTAAAGGAGAACTCTAAAATTCAGGCATTAGCATAAGAAAAACCTGCGCCACAGTGAAGTAGGCGGTGTCTCACTCAGCAATATTATAATCCTGAAAATTATATCATAGGGAGCTGAGGAGAATAAAAAAAACACTTTGCCCCCCATAAAATAACAAATTCAATCCATTAGCATGCATAGGGTGGGGGCAAAAGGGCGAAAGCGGAAGTGGAAAAGCGCGAGAGAGAACACCTAAAATGGTGACCGCAAAATCTCCGAGAAAAACAGGAGCGAAAAAAGAGTCATAAAGACCTTGTTAAGGTCCAATACTTGCAGGAAGCAGCCCCCATGGATTCCGACGTCCGAATCCGTCGTCCAAGAGAAGCGGAAAGTCCCAGAAGAGGTCCCTGTTCTTCCGAGCGCTGCTCGATGTGACAGGACTCCTCAGGTGGCAGCCATCTTGCTCTCCCCCTTTTTTTTAATGTTTCAAACAGATTCTTTGAACAGTACCAACATTACTTTTAAAATACTATTTTCTAATGGGCTATTTCACTAGTAACTGACTTTTGGGACTACTAGTGTTTCCTCCATGAACCTAGACTTCATTTGCTCAGCTTAATCGGAAGCCAGAATCCCAGCTGGTCACAAAACACATCTGTCATTTCAGCTGACATTGTGAGAATTGCAGGGGGAGGTAACCACTATCCTATCCACAAATGTCACAATTTTAGGGACGATCCTCCGCGTTGGTTCTCAATCAAAACCCAGGACATCTTGGTGAGGTCCCCACAGCCTCTGTTCACCCCAGCAGAGAAGGTCTGGCTGGAACTCTGTGACTATCTGGAGACCACTGAGCAGCAGAACACAGGTGAGTACTGTTTTTTGTAGTATTTTCAAACTCAATTTCTGTAGATGTCAAGAAGTTTAAGTTATCTCTTGAAGAATTAGTTTTAGTCATGTGCATGTTGGAGCAGGTGTAATGCATTATTGGGCCAAATTCTCACTTAATTAACAACTGTCACATTACACAAAATGTGCAGATTGTTTTGCTAATTCGTGTGATGAAATACTACATGTGTATTCACCCACGTTTCTCCAGAAATGTTTCAAGTGAGCTGAGCAACCACAATGAGATCTTTTATCCCTAAAAGAGTGTTCTACTAGTCTCTTGTATGAATATTCTTTGCAAAGGGAACTAAATATGAAGAGTTCTGCTCTGCTGGGATGAGGGCAGTGAGGAGTGGTCCATGCACACTTCATGGGATGGTGGATGCTTCCCATGTCTAATTGAAGGGTGGTCCATGTATCCAGCTATGTGACATATGGCTTTGAATGGAGTCAGAATCAAGTTGTGCGCTGGGGTGACTAGGTCCAGAAGGATGAACTGGGCCCCTGTTAGCATGGGCCTGAATGATGGCCAGGGTATTATATTTCTCCTCCCTCAGCTTCCGATGGTGTTCCAAGTGCAATTGAAATATATCCTGGGCCGTGTGGGTGTCATTCTCCAGGATATATTTGTGTCACTCCATCGCCTGAGGTTGGTCCCCCAGCTGGGTGTCTACGTTCCCAGGTGAGTGGTGATAAAGAATGTGGATCTCTCCATGTGCTGGAGTTCTGCTGTTA
Source organism: Lissotriton vulgaris (assembly GCF_964263255.1). Classification (NCBI taxonomy): domain Eukaryota; kingdom Metazoa; phylum Chordata; class Amphibia; order Caudata; family Salamandridae; genus Lissotriton; species Lissotriton vulgaris. Next base: position 366,437,989 of record NC_141700.1, read on the forward strand.
AAAAAAACACCACCTTGTGGAGATAGGGCCTTGCATAAGCCAACCCTCCACCCATGCATGGTCATTGCCTATGGCCACCTTGTTGACACCTAGGAAGTATTGATGTAGAGATTGCATTGTGGCACAGACAGTTGTTATGTTATGTGGTCTTGTATAGCGCATGGCTACCCCAGCGACGGGGCGTCCCAGCGCTTGCAGATATGCCAGATCCAGGTATGGTAAAGGAGGTGCTAGATGGATGCAAACAGCCAGGTTTTTATAAGTTTTCGGAATTGCAGATGATTTGGAGTAGCTCGAGCTTTAGGGGGGATAGAATTCCAGAGCTTAGGGGCCAGATACCTGAAGGAGTGGCCACCGGCTCTGCTCCTCCGAATTCTGACAGTACAGGCAAGTGAGAGGTCCGCTGAGCGGAGTGCGCGTGTGGGAGTATAGAAAGAGCACAGTCCCTGCAGAGTATGGGGGCCAACATTATACAGGATTTTATGGGTAAGGCAGAGGGTTTTGAAGTGAATGCGCTGTTGTATAGGAAGCCAGTGTAGTCGACAGAGAAGGGGGGACGTGTGACAGGTTTTAGGTAGAGCAAATAGAACGCGGGCGGCTGCGTTCTGTGCTCTTTACAACCTATTTATTGCAGTCTTGTTGGATCCTAGCATGAGGGCATTGCAATAGTCCAGGTGAGATAGAACTAAAGCCTGGACTATAATCTGACGAGTAGTAGGCTCAAAAAAACTCAGAATGGGTTTAAGAGAGCGAAGACGCCCAAAGCAGGTACCTGCCACTTTTTGAGCATGAGACTCCAAGTTGAGTGTATTGTCCAATAACACCCCCAGGTTTTTTACTGACTCCTTGGGTATAGGAGCAGGTCCCAGCGCCAGAGGCCACCAGTGCTCTTCCCAAGTCTGCGTGCCATTGCCAATCAGGAGAACCTCTGTTTTGGAGGCATTAACCCGAAGGCAGTTGTTGGATAGCCACCTTGAGATCGCCAGAATGTCTTCCTGGAATTTAATTTGGTCCTCCACATTGTTGTTAGAAAAGTTGAAAATAAGTTGCATGTCGTCCGCATATGATGTTAGTAAGATCTTACGTTCCCGGGCCAACAAGGCCAGGGGGGCGGACGTACACATTAAACAATGTGGGATTGAGCGCAGACCCCTGAGGCACTCCACATTCAAGAGGGAGCTTGCTGGATGAGTACGGCGGGGCGTGCACCTGGAAGGAGCGATCAGATAAAAAAGACGCAAACCAGTCCAGGGCCGTTTCCTTGACTCCGATCTCCCATAGTCTCTCAAGTAGTATATTGCGGGAGACCGTGTCAAAGGCCGCACTCAAGTCCAGCAAAACCAAGATAGAGGTTGCGCCCATATCCAGGGAGGCCCTTAGATGTGTTGTAACTGTTAACAGGGCAGACTCCGTACTGTGATTAGCACGGAAGCCATGCTGGGACTCATCAAGGATCCCATTAGACTCCAAGTAGGCAGTCAGAATGGAATTGACATGTGCTTCTGCCACTTTCGCAAGATAGGGAAGCAGCGAGATAGGTCGAAAACTGTCTGGCCTTAAGGGATCCAAAGTTGGTTTTTTTAAGAGGGGTAGTACTTTGGCATGTTTCCAGGATTTGGGAACCTCGGCTTGCTGTAAAGATCGATTAATCAGCTCCCGCCCTCCCTGCAGGACAGAGTCATGAAGTGAACTGAACAGATCCGGTTTAATGGGATCATCCGGAGAGCCTGATTTTACTCTTAAGGCTAGGTGTTTGCTCACTTATGGATTGCAGTTGCTGTGGCAATGGAGAGCATACATAAGTTGTTCATGGATGGCATGATGGGACTGGTGAATCAACAGGTGTCCCTGCATAGAGCAATATGGAGCTCAGTGGGTCATCCATAGGTGGTACAAGTATTCGAGGTCTTGATCCTTGTGTCTGTGACCTTGATATACAGAGGACTGCCTGATTAGGAAGACTCATGGTGCGCAATGATGTGGTGTAAAAGTTGCACTCTTCATGGGGTCAACCATCTCCTCATCGTCTGCTATGGTATGGACTGCTGTTAACACAGACCGCAGAAGGAAAGAGTTTTTCCCTGGAATTCCATGCCATCCTCATCTGGTAGAAGAAACAACATCATTGTCAGGTTCAAAGTCACAAAATCACGTGAAGGAATGAAAGGCTCACTTTAGTCTATTAACTTCTGTTAGGGTGGTGAAGCCTTCCTACAGTTTGGTTAGTACACATGACTTATACCACAGGTAAATTGAACAGCAGTACAGCATGTGCAGTGGCATCAGACAGCACAGTGCCTTACCTGTCAGTGGATTGAGTGCTTCTTGCGTGGATAAACCCTTAGATTTGAGCTGCTGTCCATTGCTGCATCTAGAATGTTGGTGGGATGTGGATGTTGATAGCCTAGCTGTTAAATACCAAAATGAAAAACAAAGTCACAGGGCACAGTTCAACTATTGCAAACTGCCAACGCTGTACAGTCTAAAATAAAAGGCACCAGTTGAATGCACAATTCTGAACATTGTAGATGCACACAGTTAGCAGTAGTGTATTAGTGGAACATTGTAAAGCAGAAAGGGACACAAATCTGTGCACATCAGTCAAAAGATGTAACTGGCTGATGAATGGCAGAAGATTGAGGTACTTCTTGCTAAGTGTGATGTTATGTCCACAGGAAACTTAGTTCTGTTGTTTTTGGACACCTGTCCCTGGATCTAAGCCATGAAAATGTCCCACAGTTGTGATTAAAATTCTAGACAGCGCCACATCGTGAGCCACTGGTTAGCTCTGGAGATTATCCCCTGCACATTGGTAGTTAAATTAATTCAGTAAATTATCAGGTAAAATTAACCTTCACTCAGGGTTTTACCCCTAAATATCGACTCAAATGTGATCATAATTTCGTGGCCAAAATGTTGTAAGTATAGTTGTATTTACTTTAATACAATAAAATCGAAGTTTAAAATATAGTGTAGTATAACATTGTTTTCATTATCTTGTTTTATTGTAAATTATTATGCTTTTATTTCATTGTTTATGTTATTGTGAAATGTATTTAAAATATGATATATATAATAATAAATGATATTCATATATGTATTTATACATATATTTCAAACAAAAAAAGGTTACAGGGACGTTATAGTTTGGTTCAGATTTTACACACACAAAACCACAGAAATTCAGCCGTGTTGTTTATACTTATCTCAAGAAACTATACCTCATTTTTAGCTGCTCTGTGCAAATGGTAGAAATATTGTCTGGGACCGCGTGGGCCTTAGAGTTCCTACCGTGTGCCACCGCTCACACTGCCTCGGTGAATGGGTTCACAAGGCCAAAATTGTCCCACGGAGGGGGTTGCATACCCTTCCCCATTAATTAATTATTGTCCCTGGAGGATGGGGTCCCTGAGGCTGAAATCAGCCCGGGAGGGGAGCTGTGTGCCCCTCTCCCTTTTTTAACATGGCTGGGGCCCTGAGGATGGAGTCCTCAGGGCCAGAAATCGGCCAGGGTGGGATGCTGTGTGCTTCCCTCCCCATTTACAATACGGCCAGTCCCTGTGGGAGGGAGCAATATTTACAACTGTTTCCCTACCCACATGACTGCGATTTTAAAGCTTCTGCCAGCTGTGAGCAGACTTTGTGTTTACTCTAGCTTGGCGGGAGCTTTGAAATTGCTCCGACAAGCGAAAGCAAACACAGGTTTCCCTGACTGGCCCTGTACGGACAGGGAAACCACAATGTCCCAGGGTGGGCACCCCAGAACATAGCTGGAGCCGGCCCTCAAGGATAGGGTCCCCATGACCAATAAGGGCTCTGGGAGGGTGGTCCACAGACCCCTTCCTGTTTTTCAGCCTGGTCAGGCCCCAGTGTATTGGGTCCCTGGGACCAAAATCGGTCCAGGTAGGGAGGGCTGCATCCCCAGGGCAGAATAGACCCGGGAGGGGGGCTGTGGTCCCTCGGGCTGAAATCCGTCTGGGGACGGGTACTGCACGACCCCCCTTTCTAGTCTCAACTGGGCCCTGGGGGATGGGGTCCCTGGCACTGTAATTGGCCTGGGGAAACGGCCACATGCGCCCCCCTCTCCCTAAATCTACTTCCCCTGTGAGACCTGGTTCACCCTCCGTGAAATCCTGTTAAGCATTTTTTTATAAAACGCTTTTGGTCCCAGGGGTTTGCGAGTATAAAAGAAAGCCCTTATTGGCCTGAATTATATTGCACTAATCACCATGTCGCCCTGAGGTCTACGCCTTCTTGTACCAGTGACAGCCTATGGCAACAAAGACCGACTTACGCCAACTTCTATATTACTAATGCACTTTACCATGCTTAGTGATAGGAAGTATCAATGATTCTTCGCACAATTAGTGATAGGAAATGTGTAAAGATAAAGCGGAATGACTGTCAGTGCTTCTTCTGTATTTATTACTTTTAATGTCTGCTTATTTTGCATAAACATGCGATAAGCCTGATCCACTAGTTCATTTCAAGATGTAGCAGGAAACAAGCTGTAGGACCTGCCGTAAGTTTGTTTAGGCCCACCTTATGTCATATTTATAAATTATAATGAATTATAGTTTTAATTTGTAAAATTGTTATGTTTTTTATTTAACTAACTGAAACAATAAAATTGACTTGACTTGAGTTGACTGTGGGATTCCACCACCAGGCCTCGGTGTCAGGGTATTCCTACCCTGCTCCCTTATGTATTTAAAAAAAAATTATTTCTTGGAACTGGGCCGATCAGGTTCCACAGTGAGATTTTTCGGATTTGCTGAGGATTCGTGTCCCTAGATATACATACATCTTTTTCTTTAATAACTCTGAAACTACTGAACGGATTTAAACCAAATTACATAAATGGATCTTTCTGGACCAAGGTCTAGCTTCTGCCAAATTTGGTGTAATTCCGGCAAGCAGTTCGGACTGTAGTCGTGTCTAAAATTCCTAAGGGAAATTGCATGGGTAAAACTTGTTTTGGGACCCCTTTTTGTCTTGGCCACCGCTTGATGAATCACCCCGAAACTTTCCAAACAGCAGCTAAAGTGAGTGGCATACTAGTTTCGAAAATGTTGTGAAGATTTGTCAAACAGCGCCAAAGTTATTAGCAAAACAAAAACACTTTTCCCATGGAAACTACACCCGAACTATAACAACCTACTGGCGCCTACCTACATTCTTTCAGGTTGTTCAGCTCGCAGGCAGGTCTCTCCCCACGCTGCTGAACGGCTCTGCCTGCATTGTTTTTGCCTAATCGTGTATTTTTCCCCTGTGCCTAACTTGCTTTCTTGCCCAGACTTGTTTTTATTCCTCTGTGCCATTACTTGCTTTCTTGCCCATACTTGTTTTTATTCCTCTGTGCCTGTACTTGTTTTCTTGCCCAGACTTGTTTTTATTCCTCTGTGCCTGTACTTGCTTTCTTGCCCAGACATGTTTTTATTCCTCTGTGCCATTACTTGCTTTCTTGCCCATACTTCTTTTTATTCCTCTGTGCCTGTACTTGTTTTCTTGCCCAGACTTGTTTTTATTCCTCTGTGCCTGTACTTGCTTTCTTGCCCAGACTTGTTTTTATTCCTTTGTGCCTGTACTTATTTTCTTGCCTAAACTTGTTTTTTTTCCTTCCTGTGCCCAGTTCTCCTGCGGCCCGGATGTTTTTTCCGTCGCTGCGTTCCTGCGGCACCACCCCCCTGCAATCCCATTCACCGCCCGCTCACGCCTCCCAGCTGCTCCTCCCTCCCACATCCCCTTATATGGAGCCCACACAGCGGACACGCCAAAGGCGCGCCAAAGGCAGTCCTGTCTGCGCCCATCCGCGCCCGGACCGTGCCCATCGCCAGGAGTCCACGAATGCCACGATGCCCGACACCGCTACGATGCCAGAACCCTCCAAGCACACAATACCGGACGATCACACACCTGCTTCCTGGCCGCTCCGAAGCGCACTGACGGAGCTTTCATGTGCCGGAACTGCAACTTCACAACATCCGCCCCACCATGCTGCTGACCAAGAAAGAACCCAACCTCCTCAGATGTATCCTTCTCAACACCTGCTCCGTCCGCAAACACACCGTTGAACTCTGAGACCTACTCGACTCAACCTCCCCAGACATCACCTTCCTGATGGAGACCTGGCGGAACCCTGCCGCAGGGACCGCACCAACGGAGCAGGAGGAGGAATCGCCATCATCCACAGGAACACTCTCAGAGTCTTGACACACACCGACGACACCCTCAGCACCGCTGAACACCTGTACTTCGAGATCCACACCGACCCCAACACCACCCACAGAGAAACCCTCATCTACAGACCCCCGGACCCCGTACACAGTTCAGCACCTCCATCGCTGACTTTGTAAGCACACACGCCCTCGCCTCCAAGGACTACATTCTCCTTAGGGACCTGAACTTTCACCTCGAGAACAACAATGACACCAACTCCACCACCCTGATCGACAACCTAGCCAATCTCGGACTCAGACAAATCGTCACAACACCCACCCACTCCGCCGGTCACACGCTTTGTCGGGTTCCTGCAGCACCGCGCCTACCCAATCTTTAGGAAACTGCATCTCCCAGAATCCTTGTAGGGGGGAAGTATAAGGGTGGTGTTCACAGGAAGAGAGTTGCTCGTAATTTTGTGTCCTTTCTTTGTGTTTCCGAGTTGCTGGGAGAAGACGGCAACTATCGAGCTGCAGCCGCGTTTGGGAAGCGAGAGCGCTGATCAAGCTTCTCTCGGTGTTAAGGTACTGTAACAAAGTATCCGCTGGGAGCCCTGTTCTCGGGTGCTTGCCGGCATCATAGGAATTGCAACTTTGTTTCCTTGGCGAAGTAACGCACCGTCTTGTGCGTGTCACTTTCAAACCCGGCTCCTCTGGGTTATCTGTTCCCGGAGCTTGGCGGCGGCTGCTGAAGTTACCGAGGAAGGCTTTTTCGAATGGTATTTTCACGTCCTGCGTTCCGGAGTAGAGTGGAGTTGTATTCTACCTACTGCCGGTTAGAAATATCTTTATTTCCTGCAATGTCCGGAGTAGAGTGGTAATCCACTACCTACTGCCGGCTAGTCGTTTTGTTTGTTCTGATCAGATTCTAATAGCGGAGCGTGGTGGTGGTCGCAACCACACGTTGCCGTTATATGGTTTAAAGACATTTGTGAATGCAGAAGTGTACACCAACGTATCGCATCTTTTTGGCTTAAAGATATTCTATGAGAATTTAAGGGACAGTACAGTGTTTGATGGAGTGACAACGTGGGGGATAATACCACAAACTCTTTTAGAATACATCCGGATGATAGACTTGTGAATCACCTCAAAGACTAATTTAGAGGAACAAGTCATTTTACCCGGGGGGGTCTATTAATAAGGTTCATTCTCCGCATAATACGGTGTGTATTCACAAAGGGTTCACTGTTTTTAGATCTTACACATGTGTGTTATATGTCATGATAACCATTGTGTTTCCTTTTAGGAAGCTGAACCGATATCTCATTTAAACTTGTTGGAGGGATGTGTACAGCCTCTTAAGGTATTCAGAGTTTTGTGAGAGTATTACTGAGAGTAGCCATAACCTTTGGTTGGTGTTATAAAACGTATGCTCTGTCGTTTCAGATCCCTTGTCCCTGCTGACCCTTTCCCGTCCCCGGTCTCTTTTCATTATTTATCCCTCGCCTGATGGTTCGAACCCCCTGTGTACACATTCAGGGTGTTGGTAACATCAGGAGGTGGACCCCTTTGTTCATCGATCGGATCCCGTGGAGCAGGCCCTGACACGCTTGACACCATCTTCTCCGCAAGCCCACTCATCTCCTTCAACCACACCACCCAACTCCACTGGACCGACCATCGCTGCATCCACTTCACCTTCAAGAAACCCACCACGCACCACCGCACCCAACAAATGCCTCACCGCTGCTGGAGCAAAGTCACCGAAGACCAGCTAACCACCACCCTTGCCTAGAGCCCACCCGCCGACCCCACCGACCCCGACATCGCCGCCCGCAACCTCAGACTGTGGATCAGCGACTGCGCCAACACCCTTGCCCCGATCAAGAAACCCTCCAACAGTCACACCAACAAGAAAGCTAGCTGGTTCACTGAAGACCTCCGGGCCTCCAAGCAAACCTGTCGAAAGCTGGAGAAGATCTGGCTCTGTGAACAAACACCGGACAGCCACTCAGCCCACAAGAACGCCACCCGCAGACACCATCACCTCATCAGATCTGCCAAAAGGCCACCTAGACAACAACGCGCACAACAGCAAAGAACTCTTCAACATAGTGAAGGAACTCTCCAACCCCAGCTCCAACAGCAATGACGTCCCACCCTCGCAAAACCTGTGTGACTCGCTGGCCACCTTCTTACACCGCAAGAACACAGACATCCACGACAGCTTCAACGCCACGACCGCCCTGACAACCACTGAGACCTCCGCCCCCATGACCACCATCCGCACCAACCGCCTGCTCTCCTGGACAAACATCAACGACGATGACACCATCAAGATCATGAACACCATCCACTCCGGATCTCCATCAGACCCATGCCCACACCACATCTGCCACAAAGCCAGCACAGCCATCGCACCCCATCTCCGGAAAGTCATCAATACCTCCTTCGAGACAGCAACCTTCCCAGAGAGCTGGAAGCACGCAGAGATCAACGCCTTACTCAAGAAACCCAAGGCGGACCCCAAGGACCTCAAGAACTTACCGCCCATCTCCCTGCTCCCGTTCCCGGCAAAGGTCACAGAGAAGACCCTCAATTAACAACTGACCCGCTACCTTGAGGTGAACAACATCTTGGACCCTTCCCAGTTCGGGTTCCGCAGCAACCACAGCACCGAGACTGCCCGCATAGCCGCCACTGCTGGACAACGGAGAAATGGCGGCCCTCATTCTCCTGGACCTGTTAGCGGCCATCGACACGGTCTGCCACCACACACTACGAACACTCCTCCACAACGCCAGGATCCAAGAGAAGGCCCTGGACTGGACCACCTCCTTCCTCTCCGGCAGAACACAAAGCGTCCCCTTCCCCCCTTCAGCTCCGAAGCCACTGAGATCATCCGCGGCGTACCCCAGGGCTCCTCCTTCAGCCCAACTCTGTTTAACATCTGCATGGCACCACTCGCCCACGTCGCCCCTCGGCACGACCTCAACATCATCTCCTATGCAGATGACACCCAGCTGATCCTCTCCCTCACCAAGGACCGCCACACCGCCAAAACCAACCTTCATGAAGGAATGAAGGCCGTCGCTGAATGGATGAGGAACAGCCGACTGGAGCTGAACTCTGAAAAGACGGAGGTCCTCATCCTCAGATCCACCCCTTTGGCCTGGGACAACTCCTGGTGGCCGACCGCACTTGGAACCGCCCCAACACCCACCGACCACGCACGCAACCTAGGGGTCATCCTCAACTCCACCGTCTCCATGGACAAGCAGGTGAATGCCGTCTCCTCCTCCTGCTTTAACACCCTCTGCATGCTCCGTAGGATCTACAAGTGAATCCCCACTGAAAAGAGTAGAACGGTCACCCAGGCCCTCGTCAGCAGCAGGTTGGACTACGGAAACGCCCTCTACGCAGGAGCCTCGGCCAAACTCCTGAGACGGCTCCAATGTATCCAGAATGCCTTTGCACGCCTGACCCTCGACATCCCTTGCTGCAGCCACATCACACCCCACCTGAGAGACCTGCACTGGTTCCCGGTCAAAAAGAGGATACCCTTCAAGCTCCTCACCCACGCACACAAGACACTCCATAACACCGGACCAATGTACCTCAGCAGACGACTCAGCTTCTACACCCCCACCGCCAGCTCCGCTCCACCGCCCTCGCCACAGTCCCCCACTTTTGAAGAGCGACCTCTGGTGGCAGATCGTTTTCCCACCTCGCTGCCAAGACCTGGAACACCCTCCCCATCCACCTACGGCAGACCCAAGCCCTGCTGACCTTCAGAAAACTCCTCAAGACCTGGCTTTTCAGGCAGTAGCAGCATTTCCCACCCCAGTGCCTTTGAGACCCTCAAGGGTGAGTAGTGCGCTTTACAAATGATATGATTGATTGTTTGATTTATTGTGAGATTGGATTTCTTTACTTAATGTTAATTCATTTGTAATGCTTTTTTTGTTTATTTATTTTTAAATATTTTTAATATATTTATATTTTTTTAGATTGTTTATTAAATATTACTACCTGACACTGAGACACAATCAAGGACGGCCCTTATGGAAGTAAGTTAGGCCTGATGGAGAGAGGCACTGTTGCCTCAATACATTTCCCACAAAAACTAATAGTGGATGATTATTATTATTAAAACTTATATAGCGCACAGCTACCCTGGGGCATCCCGGCGCTATGAACAGTGCATCAACCGTGGGACCATGGAATAAAGATAGCGACTCACATGGGAAACAGATGTGTTTTCAAGCCTCTGCGAAAACGCAGGGTACAGGTCTCAGCGCGGAGTTTTAATGGGAGGGAGTTCCAGAGCATTGCTGTATGCACAGAGAATCGCCTCCCTCCCGTGCGTGATCTTTTTACTCTCGGGACCTGGAGCAGACACCTCTGGTCAGACCTCAGTGCTCTATTCGCTTTATAAGGTACTACCAAGCTCCCCAAAAGAGGAGGCCCGCCGCCCTGGAATGTTTTATGGGCGATGGACAGTGCCTTGAACTGTACTCTCTCCCGCACCGGTAACCAGTGCAGTGCCTTGAGAGCGGGTCTGGCGGATTCTGTTCGGGGAATACCCATAAGGAGTCTAGCTGCCGCGTTTTGCACCTGCTGAAGCTTGTTAAAAGTCGATTCAGGGGCGCCCAGAAACAGACTGTTGCTGTAATCAAGGCGAGATGTTATCAAACCCTGAATCCACAACTTCCTTGATGGAAAAGGAAGAAGCGGAAGAATTTTCCGCGCAGCCCGCAGCAGGGCAAAACAGACTCCCGCAGTTCTTTTGGCGTGAGTTCTAAGGGAAAGATCTTGCTCCAGCCAGACTCCCAAGCTCTTGATCTCCTCTTTCATGGTTGGAAAGTCACCCATACAGCTTGGCCAGCATGAAGGTGAGAGTGGTGGCGCTTTGTTTCCAAGCAGCATGATCTCTGTTTTAGAGCCGTTCAGCTTCAGGGCTGAACTGCTCATCCAGGTGTGGACGTCCGCCAGACATGAGTGCAACAAGTCAGGGTTCTCCACCAGTTGAGGGAGGGCGACCACCAGCTGAGTATCATCAGCATAGCTGATGATTTTGATGTTATAAGGGGTCACCACATCCTCCAGGGGGGCCATATAGACATTAAATAATGTCGGGCTCAGGGACGAGCCCTGCGGCACCCCCCATTGGAGAGAAATAGATGGAGACTTGTTGCTTCCTTCCCAGACCTGATAGGAACGGTGTTCCAGAAATGAGCAGAGCCATTTCAGGGCGACACCTGCCACACCCACCTTTGACAGCCGTTGGGTCAACACCTGATGGTCAACGGTGTCGAATGCCGCACTCAGATCCAGGAGGATCACTGCCACTGATCCTCCCGAATCTAAGATGCGCCTCGATTCCTCAACGACCGCCAGGAGGGCCGTGTCGGTGCCATGGCCGGGACGGAAGCCGGTCTGCGAGTCTCGGAGCAGACCATTTGACTCAAGAAAGTTGGACAGTCGATGGTTAGCAAGTTTCTCAGCAATTTTGCTGAGACCTGGCAACAGAGAAATGGGCCTAAAATTGGCCAGCTCAGCCGCGTCAAGGTTAGATTTTTTTAGAAGAGCCTTGACCACGGCTTTTTTCCAGGTGGGTGGCACCAGACCACGAGAGAAGGAGGCGTTGATCAAGTTCGTAATGGGCCCAACCACAGCGATTGCCGCTTGTTTTAGGATTTTAAAAGGGACAGGGTCCATGGGAGAACCGCTTTTTATGGAACCTATAGCTTTTAATGTTTCACTTTCTGAAACTGGGCCGAACGTGTCAAGGGAGAAAGGACACTCTTTTATCCCCACAGGGAGGGGTTCTTCTTGAATCCCATGAAATATAGCAACCTGGGGTAAAGAGTCTAGTATTTTTACTATTTTAGTGTGGAAAAAATTAGCCAACTCCTTACACCTCTCAGGGTCATGGGTGACTGCTGGCTCAGGAACTTTTAGCAGTTCTTGCACCACCTTAAAGGTCTCCCTGGAGGAGTTTGAGGCAAGTTGTATTCGCTCCTCAAAAAATTGTGCTTTTGCCAGGCGGAGGGCCGCTTTATAGGCTCTCATCGCTGTCCAGTAGTCCTTACGCCTGGCCGCATCAAATTTCTTCCTCCAGGCCCTTTCCAGTTTCTTACATCCTTTCTTAAGCAGGCGGAGCTCAGCCGTGAACCAGGGGGCGGAACCCACTCGTTTCTCCCTCTTCTGTAGGGTTTTCACCGGTATAAAGCCATCAAGCGAGGCAATCAACCATCGGTTGAGGTCAGCATCTCCTTGAATCGGGTCTGCCTCAGCTACGGGTTGTGAATTTGCCAGGGCCTGAGTCCAGTCACCGATCGGTAGTCTAGGTGATACCAGGTGATGTTTCATTGTAGTTGATGAGATGTATGTCCGGAGGTTAAATCTGGAGGTTCAGATGGGTGGGAGCACTGTTCAAAGACACGGTATCCTCCTTCTTGATGAGAGGGGGTTGAATATTGCGGGGTTGCTGTGTTTTAATTATCGTGTGATGATGTTATCATGTATTTTCTGCTTTATTTCTATTTTCTACTCCTTCCTCCCTTTTGGTTCTGTTTGCACCTGATGACACGATAGCAGTAGAGTATAGGCTAATAGAGGGTATCTGTAAAAATGGACTTGTCTTTAGTGGAGCTACATTTTAGACAAGTGTAAACATTAATGAGTTTTGCCAAAGTGGTAAAGTGTGTCCTGAAGCTCAGTTCGAATAATTTGCACTTACATGATTCTTGGGTGTGCCTTTCTACTCAGTGTGAAGAACAAGACATGGATTGACAACTACTATTTCCTAATGAGAGTGACCAATCAGGCTCTGTCATCCTTCTGCACGAGTGACCAGAACACATAGCTCTTCAGGTAGGGCAACAGTAGAAGCGGTGGTGGGATTGTCTGAGGGTCTAGCAATACACGGCCTGTACTGGTGGCAGTGAAACAGGTTTTTGGGGCCTGGGTATGTTTCAGTGTCATATATTCTAGGTTGTGTCATCATTGACTGTGGGCAGCATACCACATTGATGCAGTGACAGTGGTGGAACTGTACAATATAAATTGTATTTTTTTCTGGTGTCACATTGCTGTGACACATATTGTGCTGGATTATAGGGATGTGGTGTTGTGCCAGTCCTGTATGTGGCCCTATCATACATGAGGTAGGCGCTTCTGATCGCACTACACCCTTCACAGTGTCTGCAAGATGTGAAGGACAGACATGTTAACATTTATATTTTTTTGCTTTGATGTGTACATATGAGAGGGTTTGTGCAACAATGCATCTGAAGTATTTTGTATTATGACTCATGCCTGTCATGTCTGCCATCTATAGACATAGTGACACATGCAGGGAGTGTGTGGATTAGATACAGTTGAGCTGCATGGATCTTACGTGGTCTGAAGCTGGGGTTCCCTGGAACAGGCCGGTCATACAGCTGGTCATGATGCATGATGGAGAGGATACACTAGTCCCATGGGGAGAGATGGGGACGTGGCCCTGTTCCGCCACCAGGCATTACCGTTACCAGCTCTATCTTGACAAACTTATCCTTTGCAGTGCATTGGCCTTGTCAGTGACATCTTCTCAAACAGCCGCCTGCACTATACTGAGGTTATGACGGGACAGAAAATGTAGTTCCCTTCAGTGGTCAACTCCAATGCTGACAATGATGTCTGCCTCCTCTTCAGGGAGCTTCATATTCCTCTTGAGTGTGAGAGAGCCTGCTTCTTTGAGACTTTGAGTGTGAGAGAGTCTGCTGCTTTGAGACTTTGAGTGTGAGAGAATCTGCTTCTTTGAGACTTTGAGTGTGAGAGAGTCTGCTTCTTTGAGACTTTGAGTGTGAGAGAGTCTGCTTCTTTGAAACTTTGAGTGTAAGAGAGTCTGCTTCTTTGAGACTTTGAGTGTGAGAGAGTCTGCTTCTTTGAGACTTTGAGGGTAAGAGTGCTTCTTTGAGACTTTGAGGGTAAGAGTCAGCTTCTTTGAGACTTTGAGTGTGAGAAAGTCTGCTTCTTTGAGACTTTGAGTGTGAGAGAATCTGCTTCTTTGAGACTTTGAGTGTGAGAGAGTCTGCTTCTTTGAGACTTTGAGTGTTAGAGAGTCTGCTTCTTTGAGACTTTGAGTGTAAGAGAGTCTGCTTCTTTGAGACTTTGAGTGTGAGAGAGTCTGCTTCTTTGAGACTTTGAGGGTAAGAGTCTGCTTCTTTGAGACTTTGAGGGTAAGAGTCAGCTTCTTTGAGACTTTGAGTGTGAGAGAATCTGCTTCTTTGAGACTTTGAGTGTGAGAGAGTCTGCTTCTTTGAGACTTTGAGTGTTAGAGAGTCTGCTTCTTTGAGACTTTGAGTGTAAGAGAGTCTGCTTCTTTGAGACTTTGAGTGTGAGAGAGTCTGCTTCTTTGAGACTTTGAGGGTAAGAGTCTGCTTCTTTGAGACTTTGAGGGTAAGAGTCAGCTTCTTTGAGACTTTGAGTGTGAGAAAGTCTGCTTCTTTGAGACTTTGAGTGTGAGAGAATCTGCTTCTTTGAGACTTTGAGTGTGAGAGAGTCTGCTTCTTTGAGACTTTGAGTGTAAGAGAGTCTGCTTCTTTGAGACTTTGAGTGTGAGAGAGTCTGCTTCTTTGAGACGTTGAGGGTAAGAGTCTGCTTCTTTGAGACTTTGAGGGTAAGAGTCAGCTTCTTTGAGACTTTGAGTGTGAGAGAATCTGCTTCTTTGAGACTTTGAGTGTGAGAGAGTCTGCTTCTTTGAGACTTTGAGTGTTAGAGAGTCTGCTTCTTTGAGACTTTGAGTGTAAGAGAGTCTGCTTCTTTGAGACTTTGAGTGTGAGAGAGTCTGCTTCTTTGAGACTTTGAGGGTAAGAGTCTGCTTCTTTGAGACTTTGAGAGTAAGAGTCTGCTTCTTTGAGGCTTTGAGTGTTAGAGAATCTGCTTCTTTGAGACTTTGAGTGTGAGAGAGTCTGCTTCTTTGAGACTTTGAGTGTGAGAGAGTCTGCTTCTTTGAGACTTTGAGTGTGAGAGAAACTGCTTCTTTGAGACTTTGAGTGTGAGAGAACCTGCTTCTTTGAGACTTTGAGGGTAAAAGTCTGCTTCTTTGAGACTTTGAGTGTAAGTCTGCTTCTTTGAGACTTTGAGGGTGAAAGTATGCTTCTTTGATACTTTGAGTGTGAGAGTGCTTATTTGAGACCTTGAGTGTGAGAGTCTGCTTCTTTCAGGCTTTGAGTCAGAGAGTGTGCTTCTTTGAGACTTTGAGGGTGAGAGTCTGCTTCTTTGAGACTTTGAGTGAGAGAGCCTGCTTCTTTGAGGCGGTTATCAAGCTTTACCCCCACAATTGCATCGAACACACGAGGAAGAGAGGGGAGCACAGGAAGTCATCTGCATTTATGTGCTGCAATTTGCAATAATTGTCTAGTGTATGTGATTGACGTCTTCCTTCCCTTTTCTGTGGCAATCAGACTTCTACACAGCATAGGAGGTTTTCACTGCCACACAAGTTAGTCTGAGTTACGGCATAAATATAAATGTAATGTTACGGGGGTTCCTTTGCTGTCTTGCCGCCGCTGCTGGGGACTGCCTACAAGTCCCAGAAGTCACCTTGTGTCCAGGGCTCCCCCCAGGAGGGAGGAGCTCGCCTGTTTGACAGCTCTAAAAGCGCAGCTCACAACCGCCGCGAGGGACGCGCCCGGGTGAACGCCCGGGCCAAGGGAGGGTCCATCCTTGCCCATCATCGGCCGGAGGAGGCTGGGCTGGGCCACGGCTCTTGGTTCCTTACCGTAACCAGTACGCTCGAAGGTACTGTGCTCATAACTTTATTTCGTCCATAAAAAGTGCAAGGATATTGTTTACATCGTGCAAAAGACCAACTGGGATACATTAATAGTCACGCGGATAGAGATTTTCTGTAGAGTTATTGTGTGATATTAATAGTGTGACTGACTTAAGTAAGTGGCAAACAAGAGGTTTATATTGAACTGCTTCCAATGCTTTTAATTATGGACACCCATAAAGAATCACAAATTGAAGCAATCATGGGAAAGAGGAAAACATCGACTGTACCATACAAGAAGAAACAGAGTAAAGAGGGGGAGTGTTAGACCTGTCTGCTTCTGGGGATACTCTAACCATTATTATTTATTTTTGTCCCCCTTAGCCTCCCAGAGTTTCTATTTTTATTTTTACATATGTCCATCAGGATTTTTCAATGCTGTCAGGGGGCTAGGTGTTCCTTGGCGATGACGCCATTTTTCCCTCATAACCTGTGAGGCCTAGTCAGGCCCCTTGAAAATCTAGGGATCTCCAGAAACCTAAAATGGTGTCCACCAACTGCCATAACGGACACTACTGGAGGACAGGTCCATAGGCTAACATTAGGGAACTTTCTAGAATCCACTAGAGACTTCTGCAGGTCTCAGGCCACCCTATATAAGGCCAGTGACCAGCAGCCATTTTGTGCTGACCCAAGAGTGGAGGAGTGAGGCAGTGGTGAGAGGAGGTGGACACACTGAGAGCAGCGCTGCTTCGATCGGCTGCAGGACCCCGGGGGCACCAGCCGCGTTAAACAAAGAAGAAAGCGCTTCCGCGCATGTCCTGAGCGTGAACGCTTCTGTGGAGGCAGGAGGGGCCTAGGGTCGGGCAGGCCCCGAAGAGCAGCGACTCCGCGGAGAACAGCGTCCTTCCTGTGAGCGGCCGCGCAGAGGCGGGAGAAGAGCGAGCGCTTCCGCGCATGCCCGGCGGGGTAGTGCCGCCTGAGGAAAGCCGGTCGCGTCAGCAGAGGAGCGCCGCGTCGGAGCTCCAGTCATCGATCCCCTCAGAGGAGGCAGAAGCGCCACAGCGGACGTCGCGGTAGGGAGCCCTGGGCCGGGAAAGCCTTCCCTGTCTTCCCCCATCAGCCCGACTGCTGCCAGGCTCCATCGAGCGAGGAGGACACAACCGCTGAAACACCTTCAAACCCCCAAGTAAGCCGGGTAGAGAGGGAGCGGGAGGCGGCAGCGTCAATTGACTGAGAACCGGGACAGCGGGGCTAAGCCCCAGGAGATTAACTGCTTAGCACAAGGTCTGACTTGAGGAAGTGGGCTAGTGACCTGCCCAGCCCACGGCAAAATAATTAAGAATTAACAGAGAGGAGAGAGGAGAAAGGTGTGCAGGGGACAACAGGGTTCCTGAAACAAAACCCTTATAGCCTATTGGTAACTGGGGGAGTAGATCCACTACCAGACAGGTGCAGCCTGAAAATTAACTAAGAGGGGAGCCTTGTTAATACTACTGTGTCTTCCTTTTAGCTACATAACTGGTGGGTCATGCTGTGAAGATCTACATCCAGTAGAGGTCTGTGGAATTGAGCAGATACCTAAGTGCTGTGGGGTAATGTACTTGTTTATGAGTTGTTAAAAACCTATTGAAATATTAGACTGCACTTTTCTTTCTGTAATCATATAGTAGTGAAGTGTATTGTATCCTGAACAGCAACTGACCACAAATGTACCCTTGATTCTTATAATCTGACCGGGAAAAGTATTGAAGTGTGATTTGAGTGTCATGAACAAGGTGTAAATTAATTGTGTATTATACCTGTCTAAAAGCATAACAAGAAAAGAACTTTATTTTTATAAAAGGTACTGGTATTTTCCCAACATTGGTGTTGTGTCTTTTATTTTAGTGGTTCATCACTGAGTTACTGTGAGTGAGACTTGTAAGCACTTAACCAACGCCTTGAGTTAGCTGTAGCCACTACTGTGCCAAGCTACCTTATGTAGACTTGGGTAAACTAGGTCCAACATAATTGGTGTTTCAGCGGTGGGATCACGGATTTGTGCTTACACTCACTTATTAGTAACGCAGTGCCAACCACGAGACCTCACCTGGAGTTTTCTCCCTGCGGCCCTCCTAATTTAAATTTTGCTTTTTCTAAATTGACTTCTGGCAGTGGGTGGAGGTTGACCCCAGGTCACTTTGTGGATTTCTCCTGTGTAGCAGTTTATACTCCAAATAGAAATGGAGATAAATGTGGAAGAGCTGGAAAATTGTACCGTGACCCAATTGAAGGAATGGTGTCAGCAGCAGGGGGTGTTTTTTAAGAAAGGCGCCAGGAAAGTTGAGCTGCTGACCAGTATCCGGGCATGGGTGGAGGCTCATTCCGGGGAGGAGGTAGATCCTGAGGGGAGTGACAAGGACACTGTCCTGGAGACCGCAACACTGTACCAGGCGGGAGGGGAGAACCTTTTAACAGGTCCTAGGACACCTTCCAGAGTGGGCAGTAGTGTCTCAGAGAGGGGCCTGACCGACGCCGAGTTAGAAGATAGGAGGGAGGAGAGGAGGATGAGAATAGAACTAGCCAGGATGGACATGGTAAGGGAGGAAAAGAGGTTGGCGCATGAGTGGACCATCAAAGAGATGGATTTACAAGCCCTAAACCTACGAACCCCCAAACCAGAGAATGGTGGCAGCGATATCCAGACCAACACCAGGGAACCCAGACCTTACCTACCAAAAGATATTATGGCATGCTATGTACCCAGTGATGACATTGCCAAATGGCTAGCCGCCTACGAGGTCTCACTGAGGGCCCATGGGATCTTGGAAGTCCACTGGGGGGGGTGGGTTATATAAATACATGCCCCCACTGGCAGGGATACTTTGTTGGCCCTAGATCAGAGTGAACAGACCTACTACCCGGCGATGAAGTCAGCGCTGCTCAGAAAGTTTGGGTTGACCCCTGAGAAGTATAGGCAAAAGTTCCGGGGCAGCCACAAGCTAGGCACGCAGAACTGGGTAGACTTTTTGGACTACTCCAGGAAGGCCCTGGAGGGTTGGGTGAGAGGCAGCGAAGTAGGGGACTATGAGGGACTATATGACCTCATACTCAAGGAACACCTACTCGAGAAATGTCTTCCCGAACTACGACAGCATCTGGTGGACAGCAAGCTGACCAGCCCCAGGAAGCTTGCTGAGGAGGCGGACATCTGGGTTAGTACCCGGGTGTCGACTAAGGGGACTGGAGGGGATTCCCAGAAGCATGGACAGGGCGCCCCCAGAAGAAAGAGGGAGGGGAAACTAAGAGGGAGTTCTCAAAAGGGCCACAAAATACTTCGCAAGGAAGGGGCAGAGGATTCATCCCTAAGAGTAACCCCCCTCGCAACCCTACCCCTGGCCAAAGCCAGCAGCCAAGGGTTGTTCATTGTTTTGAGTGTGGTGGTGTGGGACACTATAAAGGAGATGTGAGATGCCCAAAAAGACCACCCCCTCCCACTGGAGGAAAAGCCCCGGGAATAACTAGTGTAGTGCTCGGGGAGGAGATGCCTTTGGGTAACGGAGGGGAGCGGGCGGGTGTCACTTTAGTGTCCCTGGGAGATAAGGAGATGGTTCCAAAGACCCAACTGCCCTCTAATACTACTAAGTATGAGCAGTGGGTCACCATCAATGGCCGTAGAGGGGAGGCTCTGAGAGATACAGGAGCCAGCATGACTATGGTAAGGAGTCAGCTGGTGTCTCCAGAGCAGGTCATCCCAGATGTACTCCATCCCGCCGTAATGGCTGACGGCAGATTGGGCCACTACCCTGTGGCTGAGGTTCCCTTTGAATGGGGAGGGGTTGCAGGTCCACTTCGAGTTGCCGTAAGCCCTGCCGTGCCTGTTGACTGCCTGTTAGGGAATGATATGGAGCACAATGCTTGGAGGAGGGTGGAGTACCAGACTCACTCTGAGATGCTGGGACCCCCTGACTGGACTTGTGTCAGCACAAGGTCCGCGACTGCCCGAAGGGGGAGTTCACTTACGCTGGAGCCTGGAACAATGGCCCAGCCGGCTGCCAGAGAGGAGAAGGACAGGAGGCCGGAGGACCCTGCCTCGACATCTCCACCTCGTGAGACAGACGGGCCACCTGCGGAGGTGGATCTGGAGTCCACAGGGGAGAATGTTGCTTCCCTGGAAAACCTACCCATCCCTACTGAATGGCATGTGGAGGGAGGTCCTTCCAGGGAAGAGTTCTGTGAAGCTCAGAAAGAGTGTCCTACTCTCGAGGGGCTGCGGCAACAGGCCAACGCCCAGGCAGCAGGAAACATTGTAGGGAGCTACCGGATTTACTGGGAGGATAGACTCCTCTACAGTGAGCCCAAGGCACCTGGCCATGGTTCATCCAGAGCCTTGGTGGTCCCTCAATGCTTTAGAGCCTTTCTACTGGAACTGGCTCATGAGATACCATTGGCAGGACATCTAGGACAGGACAAGACCTTTGCCCGGCTTGTCCCCCACTTCTACTGGCCTCGAATGAAAGTGGCGTCTGATACATATTGTCGGACGTGTGTGTCTTGCCAAGCTAGTGGGAAAACAGGGGTGAAGCTAAAAGCTCCCCTGGAACCACTACCTGTCGTTAGCACCCCCTTTGAAAGGGTGGGCATCGACATTGTAGGGCCATTGGATCCACCAACTTCAGCTGGTCACCGGTTCATACTGGTTTTGGTGGATCATGCCACATGGTACCCAGAGGCAATACCTCTGAGGACCATCACTGCACCTGTAGTGGCAAGGGCCCTGATGGGGATCTTCACCCGAGTGGGTTTCCCCAAGGAGGTTGTGTCCGACAGGGGGACTAACTTCCTTTCAGCGTACATGCGGGCTATGTGGAAGGAGTGCGGTGTTACCTATCGGTTTACCACTCCTTATCACCCACAAACCAATGGTCTTGTGGAAAGGTTTAACAAAACCTTGAAAGGTATGATACGGAGTCTACCTGAGAGCCTGCGGAGGAAATGGGACGTCCTCCTACCCTGTCTCTTGTTTTCCTACAGGAAAGTGCCACAAAAGGGAGTGGGCTTCAGCCCCTTCGAACTTTTGTACGGGCACCCTGTATGGGGACCTCTCAGCCTGGTGAAAGACGGATGGGAACGGACTCCCAGGAAGCTTCCCCAGGACGTGGTGAGCTACATGCTGGCCTTCCGGAGCCAAATGGCTAAGTTGTGGAAGCAAGCTTCAGACAACTTGGAGGCCAGCCAAGCAGTTATGAAAGAGTGGTATGACCACAACGCTCACCCAGTGGAACTGGAGCCTGGACAGAAAGTGTGGGTGATGGAACCTGGAGAGCTAAATGCCCTCCAGGACCATTGGACAGGCCCCTTTGAGGTTTTGGAGAAAAAGGGGAAGTCCACATACTTGGTGGATCTTAAGACCCCGAGGCAGCCCCACAGGGTGCTGCATGCCAATCGCCTCAAGCCACATCATGAGAGGCCAGAGGTTGTCTTAATGATGGTAACCGATGGAGCAGAGGAAGAAGAAAGTGAACCTCTCCCTGATCTTCTCTCGTCCCAAGAAAAGGATGGGTCGGTGGAGGGAGTAATTCTCTCGCCATCCCTGACTCCTGAACAGCAGAGTGATTGCCGCCAGATCCTGGAGCAATTTTCTTCTCTGTTCTCCCTTGTCCCAGGTAGGACCCACCTGTGTACCCATGACGTGGACACAGGAGAAAGCCCACCTGTGAAGTCTAAAATCTACCGGCTGTCGGACAAGGTGTAGGGCCAGCATCAAAAGTGAAGTCGCCAAGATGCTGGAGCTAGGAGTGATTGAACCTTCTGGTAGCCCTTAGTCTAGCCCGGTGGTTTTGGTACCAAAAGCTGCCCCACCAGGCACCACACCTGAATTGAGATTCTGTGTGGACTACCGAGGCTTGAATTCAGTAACCAAAACTGATGCACATCCCATCCCACGGGCAGATGAGCTTATTGACCGGCTGGGAGCTGCTCAATACTTAAGTACCTTTGACCTAACTTCAGGGTACTGGCAGATTTCCCTTACTGAGGAGGCGAAGGAAAGGTCAGCCTTCTCTACACCTCAGGGACACTACCAATTTCGTGTGATGCCCTTTGGGCTCAAGAATGCCCCTGCCACTTTTCAGCGGCTGGTGAACAGGGTCCTTTCTGGAATGGAAGCTTTTTCTGCTGCATACCTGGACGACATTGCTGTCTTCAGTAGCAGCTGGGAGGACCATTTGCAGCACCTGCAAGCTGTTCTTCATGCCCTGCAACAGGCTGGCTTGACAATCAAGGCCAGCAAGTGTCAGATCGGACAGGGGTCGGTGGTGTATCTAGGTCACTTGGTGGGCAGAGGGACGGTGCAGCCCCTCCAGGCAAAGATTGAGGCTATCATCGCCTGGGAGCCCCCCAAGACTCAAACAGAGGTCCGAGCCTTCCTGGGCCTCACTGGATACTACCGTCGCTTCGTGAAGGGGTATGGCACTATCGTGGCTCCCCTCACTGAACTTACTTCCAAGAAGCAACCCCGACGGGTAGTCTGGACGGAGGCTTGCCAGCGAGCCTTCATGACCTTGAAACAAGCATTGTGTTCCGCTCCCATTCTCAAGGCCCCTGATTTTGCTAGAGAATTCATTGTCCAAACAGATGCGTCAGAACATGGCATTGGGGCAGTGTTATCGCAGCTAAATGATGAGGGCTTGGATCAACCCGTGGTCTTCCTGTCTAGGAGACTACTCCCCAGGGAAAGGAGATGGAGTACAATTGAGAGAGAAGCCTTTGCGGTGGTTTGGGCTCTGAAGAAGCTGCGGCCATACTTGTTTGGCTCGCACTTCCTAGTTCAGACTGACCACCGCCCCCTTCGTTGGCTGATGCAAATGAAGGGGGAGAATCCCAAGTTGCTGAGGTGGTCCATCTCCCTACAGGGAATGGACTTTAGGGTGGAACACCGACCTGGGACGGACCATGCCAACGCAGACGGTCTATCCAGGTATTTCCGCCTTCCGCCTTAGTGATGAGGACTCCCAAGGGGTTGGGTAGTTCTCCCCACTTTCAGCTGGGGGGGACGCGTGTTAGACCTGTCTGCTTCTGGGGATACTCTAACCATTATTATTTATTTTTGTCCCCCTTAGCCTCCCAGAGTTTCTATTTTTATTTTTACATATGTCCATCAGGATTTTTCAATGCTGTCAGGGGGCTAGGTGTTCCTTGGCGATGACGCCATTTTTCCCTCATAACCTGTGAGGCCTAGTCAGGCCCCTTGAAAATCTAGGGATCTCCAGAAACCTAAAATGGTGTCCACCAACTGCCATAACGGACACTACTGGAGGACAGGTCCATAGGCTAACATTAGGGAACTTTCTAGAATCCACTAGAGACTTCTGCAGGTCTCAGGCCACCCTATATAAGGCCAGTGACCAGCAGCCATTTTGTGCTGACCCAAGAGTGGAGGAGTGAGGCAGTGGTGAGAGGAGGTGGACACACTGAGAGCAGCTAGTTTGTCTCTGAGGCTGACAGTTTCTTCAGAGGGTTGTTCCCCCTTCAGCCTCTGACCAATCCCTCCCCATACTTCAATTATCAAGGAGAAAAGAAGCCTGCGTGTGAAGGGAGATCTCTCTTAACCTGAGCCCCAGTGAACCCTGTCAGGGAGCTCTTAAAAGAGGATTTCCCACATTTCCAACTCCACTTACCAGTGTGGGAGAACAGCTGCGAGCCCTGTGACGTGGCTGGAGTTCCTGGTCGTGCCCTGGTGAAGCTGTGGGTCTGTGAAGCCTTCGAAGACCCAAGGAGCGTGGGCGCTGCTTAAAAACCTCCTTCCTGTGAAGCCGGTGAGGGAAGTGTCTGCGGAGGAGCAGCGGCGCTGCTTCGATCGGCTGCGGGACCCCGGGGGCACCAGCCGCGTTAAACAAAGAAGAAAGCGCTTCCGCGCATGTCCTGAGCGTGAACGCTTCTGTGGAGGCAGGAGGGGCCTAGGGTCGGGCAGGCCCAGAAGAGCAGCGACTCCGCGGAGAACAGCGTCCTTCCTGTGAGCGGCCGCGCAGAGGCGGGAGAAGAGCGAGCGCTTCCGCGCATGCCCGGCGGGGTAGTGCCGCCTGAGGAAAGCCGGTCGCGTCAGCAGAGGAGCGCCGCGTCGGAGCTCCAGTCATCGATCCCCTCAGAGGAGGCAGAAGCGCCACAGCGGACGTCGCGGTAGGGAGCCCTGGGCCGGGAAAGCCTTCCCTGTCTTCCCCCATCAGCCCGACTGCTGCCAGGCTCCATCGAGCGAGGAGGACACAACCGCTGAAACACCTTCAAACCCCCAAGTAAGCCGGGTAGAGAGGGAGCGGGAGGCGGCAGCGTCAATTGACTGAGAACCGGGACAGCGGGGCTAAGCCCCAGGAGATTAACTGCTTAGCACAAGGTCTGACTTGAGGAAGTGGGCTAGTGACCTGCCCAGCCCACGGCAAAATAATTAAGAATTAACAGAGAGGAGAGAGGAGAAAGGTGTGCAGGGGACAACAGGGTTCCTGAAACAAAACCCTTATAGCCTATTGGTAACTGGGGGAGTAGATCCACTACCAGACAGGTGCAGCCTGAAAATTAACTAAGAGGGGAGCCTTGTTAATACTACTGTGTCTTCCTTTTAACTACATAACTGGTGGGTCATGCTGTGAAGATCTACATCCAGTAGAGGTCTGTGGAATTGAGCAGATACCTAAGTGCTGTGGGGTAATGTACTTGTTTATGAGTTGTTAAAAACCTATTGAAATATTAGACTGCACTTTTCTTTCTGTAATCATATAGTAGTGAAGTGTATTGTATCCTGAACAGCAACTGACCACACATGTACCCTTGATTCTTATAATCTGACCGGGAAAAGTATTGAAGTGTGATTTGAGTGTCATGAACAAGGTGTAAATTAATTGTGTATTATACCTGTCTAAAAGCATAACAAGAAAAGAACTCTATTTTTATAAAAGGTACTGGTATTTTCCCAACATTGGTGTTGTGTCTTTTATTTTAGTGGTTCATCACTGAGTTACTGTGAGTGAGACTTGTAAGCACTTAACCAACGCCTTGAGTTAGCTGTAGCCACTACTGTGCCAAGCTACCTTATGTAGACTTGGGTAAACTAGGTCCAACAGGGAGGGACCCTGTTTGTCATTATTGAACTACTTGACAGGCGCAATGGGTGCAATAGAAAAGGAAATCTTAACTGTACAAGAAGCAATGAACCCAGAAAGAAATAGTACTACAGAAGGTTCTCCTCAACCTGTAACTGATAAAGGATCATTGGCTGAAAAGCAGAATAGAATAGACAAAAATAATGGTTGTGTTGTGAATATTTCTGATCACATTATTGATAGCGATCCCAAGAGTGATCTCTAACTACCATCAAAATGCCCTAGAAATCCAGATACTGCAACTACAGTGAGTAAGGAATTATGTACAAAGGGTATGGTAACCCTGTGTAATGCACAAAAAAGAGCGCCAAAAAAGGGTAAGGTCCCACCAGGGAATAAATTAACCGGGTGGGAGAAAGCACTAGAAAGCTCTGATTCCCAAATGCAGAACAAAGTTTTAAAACTGAAAAATAAATTGGATTCACTTGATGACTTTCTCAGGGAATCTCTAACTAACCTGATTGGAAGAGTGGGGGCAATGGGAAAAGTTTTATCTAAATACCATAATAAATGTGTGCATAATCCACCCGATCCTAATGATGTCAAGAGTAACAGTGGACCAAATACTAATCCCTGTATCTAGTTAAATGCCCTTACCCCCCACTGAACTCTCGCCTGTTTGTAATAGAGTTAGGGGGATACCTCACAAGTTGACTGCCCAGAGTGGGATTATAAATTATCAAGAGAAGGGGCCTACGGTGATGAAGGAAATAATATGAATTGTGTAATTGGTGTGCAAAAATGTGAGTACATGTATAAATCTGCCAACGGCGTCAACCCTGTACACAGTGATACTAGCCAATGTCCCTAGACTGCAACAGGGGATGTCTGAAACCTGTGAGACGATTCAGAAAAGGGGGTGGTGATGAACAGAGTGTCTGAATTAAGCAGACCACTCTTACCCAGTCGAAAGATCAGGGCTTGATCCATCACCGTTATATAGCTCACTGCACCATCCCAGCTCAGAACCTGGCTATATGCAAATTAGTCTGTCCCTGGCTCAGTGCATCATGGGAACAGGGCAGACCAAACTACCAAGCCAATTCTTCACCGGAAAGGAGACAAGCTTCCGGGGACCGGTTTCTGGCATTTCATCCGTCGTCGGCCCGGCTTGCTTGAATCCTGATGGTGCAGTGAGAAAGGGACTCATGTCTGAGTATACCCTGCCACACCTATAGTGGCCAAAAACGATTCAGAAAAGTTGGTGGTGATGAACAGAGTGTCTGAATTAAGCAGACCACTCTTACCCTGTCCAAAGATCAGGGCTTGATCCATCACCGTTATTTAGCTCACTGCACCATCCCAGCTCAGAACCTGGCTATATGCAAATTAGTCTGTCCCTGGGCCAGTGCATCATGGGAACAGGGCAGACCAAACTACCAAGCCAATTCTTCACCGGAAAGGAGACAAGCTTCCGGGAACCGGTTTCTGGCATTTCAGCCGTTGTCGGCTCGGCTTCCTTGAATCCTGATGGTGCAGTGAGCAAGGGACTCATGTCTGAGTATACCCTGCCACACCTATAGTGGCCAAAAACGATTCAGAAAAGGGGGTGGTGATGAACAGAGTGTCTGAATTAAGCAGACCACTCTTACCCAGTCCAAAGATCAGGGCTTGATCCATCACCGTTATTTAGCTCACTGCACCATCCCAGCTCAGAACCTGGCTATATGCAAATTAGTCTGTCCCTGGCCCAGTGCATCATTGGAACAGGGCAGACCAAACTACCAAGCCAATTCTTCACCGGAAAGGAGACAAGCTTCCGGGGACCGGTTTCTGGCATTTCAGCCGTCGTCGGCCCGGCTTGCTTGAATCCTGATGGTGCAGTGAGCAAGGGACTCATGTCTGAGTAAACCCTGCCACACCTATAGTGGCCAAAAACGATTCAGAAAAGGGGGTGGGGATGAACTGAGTGTCTGAATTAAGCAGACCAATCTTACCCAGTCCAAAGATCAGGGCTTGGTCCATCACCGTTATTTAGCTCACTGCACCATCCCAGCTCAGAACCTGGCTATATGCAAATTAGCCTGTCCCTGGCCCAGTGCATCATGGGAACAGGGCAGACCAAACTACCAAGCCAATTCTTCACTGGAAAGGAGACAAGCTTCCGGGGACCGGTTTCTGGCATTTCAGCCGTCGTCGGCCCGGCTTGCTTGAATCCTGATGGTGCAGTGAGCAAGGGACTCATGAAACCTGTGAGAGCCTGAGAAATACATTGTTATCCTGGCTCAGGAATAGGGTAGGACAAACTGATAGACTCTTTCAAGAGTTTAAAATGGCAAGAAGGGTGAATTGGATAGGGAGGGGGAGTAAGGTCTTGGCTGGTGATTGTGTTATATTAATCTTTAAAACCCCACAATTGATTGAATCGATTTTGAGTAGGGCGGGAAATTTTTGATCTCACCACAACATATTAATATTATCCCATTAGGATTTTTCTATAAACCCAGTTACTATGAACATAGTAGACAAAGTAGGGAGGTCCCACTGGCAATTCAGAATTTTAGGGCTGGAGTTCCTGTATATAATCGCTTTAACGCGTTAGCTGACTTGGAAGAAGTGGACTGACTGAAGGGAATGGATATTAGAGTAGCTAAATCGAACGATAGAAGTAGTGAGCAAAAAAATAATACAGATATAACAGCACCATATATAGGGAGTGGGAGTGACAAAGTGAGTACCCATAAGGTTGAGAATATTACTGGTGGAAGGGGTATACTTGGTTTATATAATTATGTGGGGCAATGTGCAGACCCTCCAGGATATCGCGATTTCGCGATTTCGCGATTTGCCGCGAAATCGGCACTTTAGTAAAAATGCCGCGATTTTTACAAAAGTGCCCGCGAAATCGGCACTTTTCGTAGAAATCGCGGCATTTTTACATAAGCCGCTATATCCTGGGGGGTCTGACTTACTTTGTTTATTGGGGCGGGCGGGAAGGACAGAAGGACACAGAAGCACGAAAGAATAACATTCTGGGCTTAATGGGGCATTAGCAGCTCACTCAGCTCACAATCGATAGAAGTGCACACACCGACCCGGGGACTGCAGGTGGCCAGAGGCTGGGGGGCATCTATCTTCCAGAGGGCGGGGGGGGAGGGGGGGGAGTAGAGACAAGGTGGGGGTGTCTGCTGGAGAGGAGCGGCTGCCTTGCAGTGTGTGTGTGTCTGCCCTGTGTACAGACTGCGCTGCCTGTGATGTGGGGTGAGCGTGAACACCGCTGCAGGGCGGGCCGGGGGGGGGGGCTCGAAGTGGACACCCGACCCCCCCCCCCACCCTGAAGACAAGCCTCAGTGTAATCCCGACATTTTACTGCAAACAATCTGACATTCTCTTAATAACGCGGAAGCGAGTTGCAAAGTGAAAGCGAGTGGGTTTTGTGACAGTAAGGCTACATCTCAACTACTTGAAAAGGTGAATCCCAATCAAAACATTTGTATTGTCCCAATGTGTAAGACACTTTAATGCATATAATTAGGCGACTTACATGGGTGAAGGAGAGATCCTATAACTTTCCATTAATACTCTCATTAAGTAAAAAAAGAACACAATTTTCTGTGTAATCCCGACATTCCTCTCGGTAATAAGCTCTGGAGCCGGGGGTCTCGGGAGGGAAATGAAACAAACATGAGGATTGTGATGGGATTGGATTCCCAGCAGGAAGCAGGGGCTCGCACCTCCACCGCCCCCCATACGGCAGAGAACCCACAGCACTGAACTCCTCTTGCTTCACAGATAAAATTGGCAGTAAACCTAGGTCTGAAATGCATGCTACTTTCAAAGTGCACATTATCTAGCATCGAAAAGTGTGTCACTGTCACTTAAAAGCCTGAGTAATCACCGATGTGAGTAGCCTCCAGCCAATGGAAGGCAGCCTATAGCAGCCTGTGCCTACTTTTGCCCTATCCATTAGCAGTGGAGCGCAAAGGTAAAGAGGGGGAGCAAGAATGAAAACTGAGGGTATGGGGCAGGTGAGACGAGAAAGAAGGGGTGAAAGAGAGGGGGAGTGAGCAAAGAAGTCACAGGTGGGAAAGAAGTAAAGGGTAGTAGGGGGTGAGAGAAACTGGGCGAATGAAAGTGAAAGGTGGAGAAAAGTAGAGAGGAGTGAGCAGGAGAGAAAGAGGGAGGGTGAATGCGCGAGAAATATGGCGAGAGAGGAAGGGGAAGAAAGACAGTGTCTGGAAGAACGAAAGTATGAGAGTTAGAGAGAGAAGAGAGGGCTAGGAAGGGAGAGAGGGCGACAAGAGAGAACTAGAGAGGCAGGGTGCTAGAGAGATACGAAGATGGAAAGAGAGAGGGACGGGGGAGAAGAGACTGGGCTGATGAGAAGAGATATCGAAAAGGAGAGAAAGATGTGTGTGTGTGTGTGAGAGAGAGGATGAGTGAATGAGGCACAGAAAGGAGGGGGCATGAGAAACAAAAAGCTGAATGGGACAGTGGAAAGAGTGAATTAGGGAGGAAGATAGAGGAGCTAAAAGCGGCAAAACACAACTAAGAGAGGGAGAATTGGGAGGCAGAAAGAGTGTAAGGAAGGGCGGGTGACGGATGGGGTCACTGGAGGCCGCTTTATCAAGGTCCAGGGCCAAATGAAATGCCGCAAAATTGCCGCTAAATTTCCATATTTGTGCCGCTAAATTTCCATTTTTGTGCCGCTAAATTTGCTAATCCATGCCGCTATATCCTGGGGGGTCTGAATGTGATATGTTTACTAATAACTCAGTGAATACCCCTCGCGAAAGGGCTATTCTAAAAGATAAAGACAAAAGACCCATTTCCTCCATATCAATAAGTGCGGTTGCCCCAATATTATGTACTACGGTGGAGGATAACCATTTGAGAGCTAATAGAGGGGAAATCATAGACTCAGATGAAGTTGATGATACTGAGAACGGAAATTGTAACTTTAAGTTCTGGAATATAGCAGGTTTAAAATCCAAGGCGGGAATTTGGTATAGAACAATTTTGTGCATAAGTTTGAAATTGTTCGTTTACAGGAAACCTGGGCAGTGGAACCTATACATATAAATGATTATAAAACCTTACAAACACCGGCAATAGCCTCACTGCTTGGAAGAGCGAAAGGGGGTTTATGTACCTATGTTTCGAACTTGGTAAACTTTGGCAAAGTTAATATGGTGGTTGAAGATTCTTTTGATCAGATCCTTAGTTTGCTCATGGATAAAACCTGCACTTTAATATTAGTAAATTTCTACAATAATGTCCCTCACAATCAAATAGAGAAGATTGTCAAAACCATACATTGCCATCTTCAAAAGCTACAGGAGTCTGTATGTAGGGATTTATTAGTGATCTGGGGAGGGGGTTTTAATTTGGGGATATGTCAACACTCAGAAACCGGGAACTGTGGTATTGCATATGATATGGAGACAATTCTCCTTCATTTTCCCCACTCAATGTATGGGGACAGTTTGAACGATATAGTGTTTCAACTTGACTTGGGGTTTGCTAATACTCTATGTGTCCCCCCTGTCAACTTTGGTCCTACTTTTAATGGTTGCGGTATATTTTCCACAATAGATTTTAGATTGGTTACCAACAGGCGTTGTTCAAGAATCACTAACTTTCGTACATATAAGATCGCTATAAGTGATCACTTCCCACAGAGCCTAGGTATTTTATTATTCAGGAATTAAGTAATGAGGGCTTATAGCCCAAACCCCATACTGACATTGTTCTATCTAGGCAAAATGGATATGTGCTACGATGGGACCAAATAGACCCTCATGGATTAATGGGTAAGGTCGTAACTGAATGTAATGATAAGATTATGGTCTGTCTGGATGAGAATTCTACATGCAAGGAAATTTACAGATCAAAGTACACGGCTATTCGGCCTTACATCCCGAAGGCTAGGCAGCAGTATAAAAAGAGGATGATCAGTGCACACAGTGTATATTACAAAATCGTACAAGGTTTAGTTTTATGTTATAAGTAATGAAAACATAAATTAAAATACCATAAAAGAGCACCAGAAACAGTGCGAAAAAGGCAAGGCAAAAGTACTTAAATGCGACAGTACCCAGCGCAGGAGAAGGCTGGGCCTTGAGCCCAAAGAGTACACATATGAACAGTGCAAAATGGACGATATCGGGAGGGGAAGAATGCAGGATTTGCAAGGTAATGGCAGTTTGGTTGGAAGTAAAGGCTAAGGGGAAAGTCATTCCTCCAATGGGGCAGTGTCAGGAGGGAGACAGATATCACCCTTTATTCGTTCCATGCCCCCCAGATCTCAAGCCATTATTTGGGTTTGCCCCGGGCCACATAAACTGTCTTCTCACGAAGCATGCACCAGTCCATATTGGTCTTCCACAATTCCACAGAGGGAGGCGATGTGGCTCCCCATTTCTGAGCGATGTCACGCTTTGCCACCATGTTTCCCAAAGTGACCCATTGGGTTTGCGCATTATTGTAGTCCATGGGGCCCCACACATTCAGTAGGCAGCGTCGGGCCTCAGCCAGCAATTCGACACCAGTCACCTCACACATCACCTCGTGAACACGCCTCCAGTAGGAAGCGACCGCGTGGCACTCCCAGATAATGTGCATGAAGGTGGCCAGTTCACCACAACCACGCCTACAAAGACCGTCCACCGAATGGCCCATGTGAATCAACCGGGGGCCGGTCACGTACAATCTAATGCAAAATTTTCAGTTGAACCAAACGTAGTCTGGCTGGGATTGCTACTTCCTTGGGGGATGACACCGCACTCTGCCAATCCTCATCATCCAGTTCAAATCCATCACGCGCCCATTGGTCTCTCACACTCAGAAGGAGGTCCGTCCGGACATTAATCAGTTTTTTATATACCAACGAAATGGCACTGTCCGGCATATGACCATCCAGCACCCTATCTTCCAGTGGGGACAACTCAGGGACCTTCTCGCCCACCGGCAGCACCGCCAGAAGGGCGTGCCGCAATTGAGCGTATCTAAAAAATTCTGTCGCTCCCAGTTGAAATTCTGTCTGTAGAGCGGCGAAAGATTTTATCCCATCCTTGGCCATCATGTCGTCGACCTTGGAGATACCAATGAGGTCCCATCGGTCAAACCCCTTAGTATGCCACAATTGACCCAGTAGGTCTGAGTCATAAAGTGGGGTGGCCAACGTGAGTCTCCCCTTCCATCCCTGTGCCTTTGTGACGGCTCTCCATATGTGCACCGCCGTCCTGGTAGGGCCCGTCATTCCTCCATCAAGAGATCTCGAGTACAACGCCCTGTAGTATTTCCCACCATCAAGGAGCATCCAGTCCATGGCGTACCCCGGACTATCGGCTGGACCGTAAAAACCATGGTTGAGGGCGGCTAATTGGGAGGCCCAATAATACCTCCGGATATCAGGCAAAGCGATACCTCCATCATACCACGGGAGCGTGAGTTTGGTTATAGCAATACGTGGTCTGCCGTCCCAGAGAAGGGCCCGCTGTAAGCCCTCGACCTCTTTAAAGTATCCGGAGGGGACTGGGTCCTGGGTCCTGGGTATTCTGGAGCGCATACAAAAATCTGGGCAGGGACATCATTTTGAACAACGCCGCACGTCCAAGCAGGGAAAGAGGTAGCTTCCGCCACCCCTCTACGTCACGCCGAAGGCGTGCAAGAGGGGGAAGCAAGTTGTTCGCATAACGTGTCCAGGCGTCGGTTGAAATATAGATGCCCAGGTATTTAAACCCCTGCCTTGCGATCTGTATGGTGCAACTCCTGGGGAGCCGCGGAGTCTCACCACTCAAAACATATAGGTGCGACTTTGACCAGTTAATGACCAGGCCCGAATACCTACCAAAGGTATACAACACGTCGCATACCACGATAAGGGACTTACAAGGAGAGGTAAGGTAGAGCAAGATGTTGTCAGCATATAAAGACACACGGTCCTCGAAGCCAGAAGACCACCGTATCCCGTTGATATCTGGGTGAATCCGTAACCAGGCAGCCAGAGGTTCCAGCGCCAACGCAAACAACAGAGGCGACAAGGGGCATCCCTGCCTGGTGCCACTGCGAAGAGCAAAGGATGCAGACACTCGGCCATTGACCGTGACATTGGCAAGTGGACTAGCATACAGAAGTTTGACCCATCCTATAAAGTCAGGGCCAAACCCGAACTTCGTCAGCACAGCCCACAGGTAGTTCCACTCAAGGGAGTCAAAGGCCATCGTGGCATCCAAGGACGCTAAGACGGCCGGCTCCCGGAGCGTACGGATCCTCGCCATGACCGCATGGAGTCTCCTAAGGTTAAGGGCGGTGTTACGGTGAGGAATAAAGCCCGATTGATCCGGGTGAACCAAGTCGCTAATCACGCCCACCAGTCGATTGGCCAGTAATTTAGCAAGGATCTTAGGCTCGGCATTCAACAAAGAAATAGGGCGATACGAGCGGCATAGGTCTCTGGGCTTCCCTTCCTTATGAATGACCACAATGGTGGCCAACCTCTGATCCGGGGGGAGCGCGCCCATCTCACGCGCCTCCAAGAACATGTCCCGCAGGGGCGGGGCGATGGTGTCGGCCTTTATTTTATAAAGCTCCACCGGGAGACCATTTAGGCCGGGTGCCTTGCCGGACCTCAGAGAGCGTATCGCCAATGCGACCTCATCTGCTGTTATACCTCTATCCATGTCGTCGCGTTCAATGTCCGACAGACACGGGAGGTCCACCTCTCTCAAAAGGTCGTCAGAGTCCGCCTCAGACATATCAGAAACCGAGGTGTAGACGGACTCGAAATAATCGGCGAAAACCGTGACTATAGCGCTGGGATCGGTAACAGACAAGCCGTCCTCCCCCAGCACCTCAGGGACAACCCAGGAAGCCATCTCCTTTTTGTCAAGCCACGCAATAAGCTTGCTTGCCTTGTCCCCAACATTGTATATCCTCCCTTGCTGTTCTCTGCCCATAGCCTTGGCAGCGTCAGTAACAATGGTTCGGTACTCAGACTGCTTAAGGGAGAGAGCTTGGAGCAGGGCAGGCGTCGGGGCAGTCTCCAATTGGGAGTCAAGATCCTCGATCTCTGATTCCACCCGCACCGCGTCCTCGTCTCTACGTCTGCGCGCCTCGGCTATTAAGGAGAAGGCTTCGCCTCTCAAGAAAGTCTTGAAGGCCTCCCATAGGGACACAGCTGACGTAACCGAGCCCGCATTTTCAGAAAAGTAGAGCTCAATGGCTTTAGCCAGGAGTCCACCAGTCTTAGGGTTACGGAAGTACCACGGATTAACCGGCGCCACCCTCTTAGCCACCACAATGTCAAAATCAAAGGACACCCAGACCGGAGAATGGTCCGAGATACCCCTGGCCATCAGACGGGCCTCAGAAACAGCCGACGCATGGGCCGCCAATGCCAGAATGTAATCAATCCTGGAGAGGCTACCATGCGCTCTGGAGTGAAAGGAGTACTGACGCTGGGTGGTATGAAGAAGCCTCCAGCAATCAATAAGCCCCATAGTGTCCAAGAAGTCAGGAAGCCAGGACTGGGCACTCCGAAGATCTCTGGATGGATGTCTATCTAAGGTCCCAGAACCAACCGCGTTAAAGTCATCACCAACTATAAGCAGACCTTCGGGCAGGCCCAAAATGGCGCCCCCAAGATCCTGAAACGTAGTCGTTTGCAAACCAGGGGGGACGTAAACAGAAACCAAGACTAGGGTACGCCCCTCCCACCTACCCATGACGGCGGCGTAGCGTCCTCTCTCATCAATCAGGCTAGATTCCATCTCAAACAGGAGTGACATGCGCACCATAATCCCCGCCCCACGGGACCCCGAGGAGAACCCAGAGTGTGCCACCATCTTGAAACCTTTTCTATTAAGCGTGTGGCACGTATTTCCTATCAAATGAGTTTCTTGCAGCAGAATGACATCAGGCATGCATCTCTTAAACATTTGTAGCACCACACCTCTCTTAATACGATCCCCCAGCCCGTTAACATTCCAACTCAAAACATTTAACTTCTTACCCCCCAACGTCAATGTAGAGGCCCATGCCCACCCTGCAGGGTGGCGTCGCTACAACACAATTAGCAACATAACAGTTACCTTGCCATGAAGTAGAAAAAGGAAAAAAGGGAACACATAGAAAACAAACGACCCATCCACCCCCCACCCTGCACCCCTGCATTAGACTAAAGAGCCCCCCCAACTAGCAGTGTGCCTGTCGCCCCCAAAAACTACTCTACGAAAAGCCCCCTAGAGGAGAAAGGAGTCTACCCTATCCCCCCCGGTACCCCCGTTCATACGCGAGGATAGTAACAAATAATACAGTACTGTATAAACTGCTGCCTGGGCAGTCTCATTGTCCGAACAAAGTCCAAAGGATCGTTCTATTCCTGAGGATCAGGGCCTCCAGCTGCCCCTTCCGACTGTTCCTCGGGCTCTTCCCGGCGCTGAGGCAAAGTGTCCAGCCAGTCCCCAACGACTTCAGGCATGTCGAAGAACAATGCACGGCCATCATGTTCGATGCGTAGTTTCGAGTGGAACAGCATGGAGTACTTCATCCCCAACTCGCGTAGTCTACGTTTCACCCCCGTGCAACTTTGCCTCCGCTTCTGCACCGCTTGGGTGAAGTCTGGGAAAAAGTTAATGTCAGCATTTTGAAATTTCAGCAGTCCACCTCTCCTCGATGCCTGCAGGATAGCGTCCCGGTCCCTAAAGTTGAACACGCGAGCGATGATAGGACGCGGAAGGGCCCCCAGCTTTGGACGGCCTCCAGGCAGTCTATGAGCTCTCTCAACCGAGAAAAACTTGCTGAGGCCCCCCGGGGCCAGGTGGTTCTGGACCAAGTTCTCGACAAAGAGGTTGGTGGCATCCTCCTCGGCCCCCTCCGGAACACCCACAATTCGGACGTTTTGGCGCCTGGCATGTCCTTCAAAATCATCAAGCCTACGGGCAAACAGCGAGTTCGAAGCTTTCAGGTCACGGACCTCCGATTGCAGGTCCGATACATCCGAGGTCAGGCTCGATGTTTTTATATCAAGGGACTTGACCCGATCATTGGTCTTGCCTAGATCGGCCCTGATCAAGTTGACCTCAATGGCCAGCGTGTCGACCTTATGCGTCAATACCTCGTGTTGCTTATGCATCTCAGCTTTGATGCCCGCAATGGCACCCATGACGTCCCGGAGGGTTGGAGCCGAGTGATCCGGCGACGCATCCCGATGCATGTCTTTTGGCCTCGCAGCGGCCCCGGGTGAACCCTTTGGGTGGGCGTAGCGTTCTATGTTGGTGGATTGAGAGAAAGTTGACTTTCTACTGGTCCGGGGCTTCCCTCTGTCGGGTTCACCCCTGCCAGTCATGATAGGCGAGGGCCACCACGATCGGGAAAGCCCCAGGCCTTGTCGGAGCACCAACACGATGAGCCATAGCAGCCGTGTGACCGCTAGTGCGGCACCAACAAACTCCGGAACTCCGCAAGCTCAACTTCGAGACGGGACAGTCACTCTCTATCCACTCCACCGCCACACGGCTGTGTCGCAGTCACCGATTCAGTCAGGGGCGCTGATGACGTCGTCGTCCCCAAACTTCCACACGGTGTAACTCCACCTAGGGACCTCGGATTTTCAATCGGACAACGAGTCCCGTGTCAGCAGCAGTTCACCAACAGTTTCCCACTTCCGTGGGACAGGATAGACGACAGGATTAATTCGGAGGATCGGAGTGTCTTCGGAGCTCGGAGCTCACGTGGCCATCTTGGTTGCCCGCGAAGCTCCTCCATGAGTGGTTTTTTTTTAACTCTTTTTATTGAAACAAAGGCAAGACATATACAGAAAAAAAAGAAACCAACTCTCAGGTGAGTGCATACAATTTCGACGCATGGGTCAAAGTGGCAAGATACAGAATCAAATATGAGTGATTTTATTGCCATTGCAGACCATATCAAGAAGGTCCTTACTGGTAAAAATAATATTAAGAAGAAAATACTGAGGAAACAAGGGTGGTTTGATTCCAACTGCACAAGGGCTCATACGAATCTCAAGAACACCCTGCACTCGGGAGATAAAACAAAGGAAAAGATCAGAGACGCCCATAAAGAGTATAAACGTGCTCTAACAGAGAGAAGACACATGTTAAAAATGGAGGCTTGGATAGCCTTACGTGAAGCATCTGTTACCAGAGATTCTAGGGCAGAGGTCTTCAAACTTTTGGATGCAGAGACCCCCCTGTTGACATTTTCAGGTGTGAGGACCCCCTCATGACAAACATTTCCAAACCTGTAGGCAGAATCTGCACATGCATCAAACTCCAGCTCTGGTCCAGGCAGCACAACAAGTTTTGGTCCCAGAGCAGTAGTGGGTAAAAAACCTGGATTCATGGCTCTGCCAGTGCCGCAGGTTAACAAACGGTTTCCTAAGCCTACATACGCAGGGGAAGATTTACAAGCCCCCTGCCCCACAACTACGTCACTTTTTTAAACGTATTGGTGGCGCTGAGGGCCCCTCCATATTTACAAGGAGAGGAAAAGCCACCCTGCTTGACTTTTCCTCTCCTCGTAAATATGGCCCCCTCACAAGCAGCACTGTGCGTGGAAGGGGAGTTTCATGGGTGTTGCTGTGGGTGTTCCCACGCAACACCCATTGAACAAGACACATCTCCATATTTACGAGAAATCGTAAATCTGGAGATGTGTGTGAATGCTATGCCACCCTAGAGGTGGCATAGCGAGGCGCAACGAGGAGAAATGTTTTCATTTCTCCTCATTTTTTCCTCTTTCAAAGCGTGCTGCATTCTACAGCAGGCATTGAAAGAGGAAAATGCCTGTAGTGATTGTTTTTGTGCAGAAAGGTGCCCCTTCCTGCACAAAAACAGTCTCCCCACGACGCAGGCATCCTTGCACCATGGTGCAAGGGTGCCTGCGCCGAGGCATGGCTGAAGCTTGTGCGCCAGCACAGGGGAAGGACAGGGATGCGACATATTCTTGCAAATATGTTGCATCTCTGTGCTTTCTAAACTGACAGAGCACACCGCAGCAAAATGACTTGCTGCACCATGCTGTGTTACTTTTTGTAAATCTGCCCTAAAGTGCTTTAACATTTTTACAACTCCAGCTCATCTACAGGATCAAATTCTCACGAGTGCCGAGATGCAATGGGACTTGTCCATACTAATATAATAAAGAGAGAGCCCAAACCTTTGAGGCGGGCAATCTCAGGAACCACAGCACCAATCACAACACCCAATACAGCGTTGGAAAGGGCAGTTGCAGCAGAAGGACATCGGCTATGCAGACGCCCACCATATACATTTAAAAGGTAAAAGAACAGTGCCAGCAAAGTAGTCCCTAGTGGGCGTGTCTGCGTTGTGCTGTGGGCGTGAGCTGGGGTCGTGACAAACGCTGGGGGCATGTGGTACGTTCCGCCCTTCATGCCATGTCTCATATTGTGTGTTAATCCCACCCTGCTCCCTTTAAATACCCCTGCACCCCATAATCATAACCCACCCTTACTACTTAAAATACCCCAACACCCTTAAACACTAACCCATCTTAACCCTATAAATATACCCTATACCCCAAAACCCAAACCTATCCCTGAACCCTAAAAATACCACTGTACCCAAAACCCAAACCTAGCCTTGAACCCTAAAATCCCCCTGTACCTCAAAACCCACACCTAGCCCTGAACCCTTAAAATACCCCTCTACCCCGAAACCCAAACCTACCCCTGAACCTTCAAAATACCCCTGTACCCCAAAACCCAAACCTAGCCCTGAACCCTAAAAAATACCCCTGTACCCCAAAACCCAAACCTACCCCTGAACCATAAAATACCCCTGTACCCCAAAACCCAAACCTAGCCCTGAACCCTAAAAATACCCCTGTACCCCAAAACCCAAACCTAGCCCTGAACCCTTAAAATACCCCTGTACCCCAAAACCCAAACCTACACCTGAACCCTAAAAATACCCCTATACTCCAAAACCCAACCCTAAACTACCCCTGTATCCCATAACCCAAAACTATATGTGAACCCTTAAAATACCCCAAAACCTATACCTCAGTACCCCAAAACATATACCCCTATACCCATACTTACCTTATCCAAACATTAAAAAAACCATGCTTTTACCATTCATGCATTTACAACAAATTTACAACAAATTTCGTTGTAAATGTATGCGTGGTAAAAGCATATAAAATGTAATGCCATGCGTTATAATGGTATTGCGGAGTCATGGTACTTTCGTGATGAAAGTATGTGGAGTGATGGTATGCGGAGAGAAAGTTGCGGAATAATTGGTGTTTACCCACCCCCGGTAAGTACATTGGTGGCACGGCGGCCCACATCTCCAGCAACATACTCATATTTTTTCACCACCCATTTGAAAAATGCACCGGTCTCTCTCATTGATGGCCAGAACCGACATACACTTTTAGACACACCTCTCGGCACAAGTTCTAGAATTGCGAACTTTAGAGCTGGGGAGCTACGTTCGAATCTCGGCATCAGCTCAACATCCTGTGATTCCAGGCAAATCGCTTTATCTCCCAATGCCTACCACAAATGAATGTGTTCTTCTGTAATGTAAATTGTGCTCATGCCATGTTGTCAAATTCGCACTATATAATATTGCAAGGAAAAATAAAGTAGGGAAACTCGAGTTCCCACACTACTGAACGCGCACTCTTAAGTGCATCAGCAGTGCACTGTGAATCGGAGCGTTTCACAGGCCTGTCACAGATAAGAAATGCTATCAAAACTAAATCCTACAAAACAATATACTACTGGCCAGCAGCAATTCATATCCGGACAACGTCGGGATGGGCTGCTAGTATATAATGTTTTTATAAGACAAATTATTCTTATAATAGAAATTGGCAAAAGTGAAAAACATTTTGGGGCAGATTTACAAGCCCCTTGCGCCACTTTTAACATGGGAAAAATGACTCAAAAGTGGCGCAAGGGGCTTGTAAATCTACCCCTTGGTGTACAGAAAAAAACCTTTTGAGATGTATGAATGTCTTTTCTGTTCTTGGTTAATTTCATTTGTTGTTGACCTGTGACATTCTTAACTTCCTGGAGTTTTATTCACAGCTGCTGTGTCATAAAACTGTTTAAATGTAAGGAATAGGCAGAGTGGGGGCCCAGGGGTTACTGGAACCAGAAAAAACAACAAAGCCTCTGTAAACAGTTTACAAAGGCATGTAAATATGCAAATGGTCTTTAACGACCTGTCAAAAACTCAGGTGTGCCGGAGATAAGACTCCAGACACTGCCCAGCCCACAGCATCTCGAGCTGCACTGCAGCAGCCCGGGCTGAGACACAGACGAGGGGGAGGGGGGCTGAAGCCCTTGTAGTTCTATGGGCCTGGGCAGAAGTTTGACTGGGAATGCACGACCCACTTTGTATCACTCCACCCCCCCCCCCCCCGGGGGTTGCGCCCCACAGTTTGACGACCCCTGCTCTAG
Organism: Lissotriton vulgaris; assembly: GCF_964263255.1. Classification (NCBI taxonomy): domain Eukaryota; kingdom Metazoa; phylum Chordata; class Amphibia; order Caudata; family Salamandridae; genus Lissotriton; species Lissotriton vulgaris. The sequence goes on from NC_141700.1 coordinate 366,478,450, forward strand.
GGCCTTTTGGAAGGAAGTTAATGCCCCTTTCTTGATAGACAAAGATAGAGCCACTATTGACGTAGCAATAACCGAGCAGGCATGGATAGAGCACTTTTCCTCCCTGTATAATGATCCACACCTGGGACCACAAATTATTACAGATGGTGAGGCTGAGTAAGCAAAAGCCCTAGAGGTTCAAGGGGAACAACTGACATTTGACCATAATGAGATAAATCTGGCCATAGCTACAAGTCTCGGTGGGAAGGCTGTCACTGTTGATATTTTTAAAGCGAATACGGCATTATGGGGCCCATTGTTGACACAAGTTTTTAATGCTTGTTACTCTGCTGGCTTCTTATCTACATGGTATGAATCTATCTTGGTACCAATTTTTAAAAAAGGAGATAGGGCTGATCCGGTCTTCTATCGGCCAATCTCCTTGCTGGCTTTAACCATAAAAATTGTGGGCCGAGTAATATTGAATAGATTACAAGACTGGGTGGAGGATCAGGCAGCGATAAGTGACCTGCAATGTGGCTTCCGTAAGAAGTTAGGCACTATTGAGCAGGGACTAAATCTTAATATTTTAATGAATAAGTATAGCAAAGCAAAAAAAGGTACCATACACATGGCTTTCGTCGATTTATCATCGGCGTTTGACTGTGTAATGCATAATAAACTGTGGATGATTTTAGAAGAGATGGGTGTGGAAGCGGTTTTAATTTCTTTTCTGAGGCAGCTATATTTAGGGGCAAAGGCGTGGGTTCGATTCGGGGAAGGGGGGAATGCACAAGACACTTAAAGGGGAGACGTGGTGTGAGACAAGGCTGTGTCCTTGCACCCTTTCTGTTTACACTGTACATAAATAGTCTAGAGAAGGTCTTAGTGCAGGAATGGAAGGACTTACCGGAAGCTGGTAAAGGACCCATTCCCGCATTCTTATATGCAGATGATGCGGTACTCATGGCTTGTACACCGATAGGTCTACAAAGGGTCATCAACAGTTTAAAAAATGTTATGTTGGAGAGAGGGTTAACAATTAACTCATCCAAAACTTTTATAATGAACTGTGGACCAGGATCTTTAAAATCCAGATCAATCTTTATTAATAAAAAGCGGATTACAAGCACTAAGACTTTTTCCTACTTTGGAATTTTATTCAAGCTTCCGGGATCATGGGTGGAGGCAGTTAAAACAAGGAGATTGCTGTACAAAAGGACCTTATCAGCCCTATCTAATTTCAGCAGGAAATTAGGTAGACGACTGATGGAGGAATTACTAAATATTTATAGAGCAAAATGTGTCACTGTCGCTTCATATGGAGCTGGTATTTGGGGGTATGTGGACGTCAGCGCTATTCAGGTTGGTGAAAATATGTTCCTGAGGTTTTTATTGATGGTCCCAAACAGTACTTCCTCTTTTATATGCCATACAGAACTAGGGCTGCTGTACCTGGAGGATATTATAAAAATTCAAACAGTCCTGTTATGGCATAGGGTATGGACAATAGAGGAAATTAAGTTTAATCGCTAGATTTTAACAGATTGTATGGGTCAGGATGGGGTGAAACATGTTCGTTGGCTGCTGTATGTTAAATTGTTTTTATATAATCTAGGGCACCAAGATTTTTATGATGATCCCACGTCTTTAAATAGGATAACAAGGAAAGATCTAAAAAATGAATGCTTAAGCTACATTTAGTGAACAGAGGTTATGTGTGGAAATGAATAAAATAACAGTGCAAGCACATAGCCACACACTAACAACTTTTAAAATGCAGCCCTACCTAGGGTTGATAACATGTGACTATGATAGATTTTTACTGATGCGTTCCTGCCTGGGCATTCTGCATAGATCATTAAGCTTCCCTGACGTAAATGATTGGTCTAAGGAACTGAGGAAATGCCCATGCGATGATACCTCTAGTCAATCAACTATACATGTGGTATTTTTCTGTAAATTTTACTCTGTACAGAGGAAATTATGGATCATCCCTGTTTTAAAAACTTATGGTATGAGGCAATGTCGCCCAGCATTTATGGCCCTACAACAGCTAGAGACAGAATTTGTGTTGGCCTCGGTAACTACCTTTTTAAAAAAATGTGTTAAGTGTAGGAAATCATTCATGATGTAACAAAATTAGAGATGAAATAATGTGTTTGGTTCCCCGTCCATTATTTTACTGTAAAGATTTTGATATGTGTTTAAAAAATAATTTTATCATGTTTTTTGTTATGCACTTTTATGGTTATGTATGTAACCGAATAAAGTGTTATTGATGGATTGATTGATACTGGTAGAAAATCCGACTGAGTTTGGAGACGTTAATTTCGACCCTCCCTCATTTATGCGGTTAGAAGCGGGCAGACAGTACACCTGCTGGTAGGCGGATGCTAACAGTTTTTGTGAATTCCATCCGTGCAGAGTGGTACCCCTAGAACCAGATATACTATCATTGTGAATGGGGACAGAGGCCTTTAATATGGGGTATTAGACAATTGCAGATGTTACTTACATGGGTATGTTGTAGGCAACAAAAATGAACAGTCAAAAGCCTGCAGACCAATGAGCTCAGTCAAACTCAGGGTAAAGCAGATTCAGCATCTTGCACCCGACATGTTTCCCTGATCAGTACATTTTCAAGTTGGGAAAAGTAACCCGAGGCAAGATATCACTACTAAAGATGCGATGGAGAAGAACGGGGTGCCGCAGAAGAAAAAAGTCTTCTGATGCGGGAATTAGACGCAGTTCGATGCACTGAGGTATGATAAGATCACCAGAGACTGGACTCGATGGGGTGAAGCTTGTCTGGGTGCAGACAGACTTATTTCATGTGTTTACATGGGGTTGTAAAGTGGTATGTGCGAGGATGTGTAGAATCATACTGATATAAGTATATATAGATGTTTTTGCAATAAAGTTTACAGACATTTTAAATTACGTCAATATTTCATTGAACGGCTTCAGCGGCATCAGGACCAGCACAGAGGGCGATGACAACAGAGCCTACACATAGGAGGAGTCTGGAGTCCACTACAGAAGAGAAAGAAAAATGGAGAACACCGAGGAAACAGCTCGTCTATTCAGCACCCATAGACCCAACGGTTTTAGTGACTTACAAGAGGGGAATCCTGTAATGAAATGCTATCTCCTTGGACCCTCGCTCTGCTCCCCTCTTTGAGCAGAAGACGAGTGGTATCACCCAGGCTACTGTGACATCACTAGGCCCCTTGCATTATGACGACAGGGCTTCGTGTGTAAATAAGAGGCTCGTCACCATGGAAACACAGCATTAGAAGACCAGGACGTCGACCGTGGTGGAACACTACCGGAAGCCGGAGGTCTGGTTACTGAAGGGCCAGAGGCCGTATTAGTGGGGCCAGAGGTAATAAATAGAAGAGGGGCAGCGGGTAGCAGATACGCAGAGAGACGGTGAGTGAATCAAATCAAATGAAGCAAACTGAATTGCACTGAAAAGCAACTTCAAAGTTTCTTTTCATCGTAATCCTAAATTCCCTCCCCTTCACAGAATCTCCACTCTCAAACCAGTCCTAAATACCCCTTACAGCATTTGTTTTCAAAATATCCTGCCCTTCTGAATCTCTCCAGTCTCCCCCCCCCCGTTTTACTCTCAGCCTCTTCCTTACCTCTCTTTTACCTTTGTACTCCTCCCTTATTATCTATCCCTCACCCTATATTTGCCACCTCTCTTCACCACCCTTAGTCTTACCCCTTCCGAACTTTTACCCCATAACCCACGTCAAACCAATCTGATGACTGCAAATCCTTCTATCTCTGATAGTCCATTCACCATAAAATATGCTTTTCCCACTCTCCAAATACCTTTCCCCCAATTCAGCCCACTCCCATATACCCATCGTGCGCTATTATCTCCCCACCACACTATATTCACAAAGCTTCTCTCCCCTCTCATCCTTTGACCCCCATATACTCTTTCAATTTCCTTCCATACTCCAATCTGTCCCCTCACATGTTAATACCCTTGACATGCTTCAGTTCACTTCCCTCCACCCAGCTTGAACCCTCCCATATGATGCAGTTTACATCTCCAGACCCTAAACCCACCAAAAAATCCCCTTCCTCTCGTTCTTCAATCTCATCCCCAGCTCCAACCCACCTATGCTTCACATGAGTATGTGAAGCATGGGGTTAGGCAGTTCGTAGTCGAACTGCCTAACCCCACCTTACTTTACATCCGCTTCCAAACATATGTCAACTTCTCGCCCCTCCTGTACTCCTGTTTTATTCCTCCAATTAGTCATAATTCGGTCTCCCCTTTATAATCCAGTCCCACCTCTCATACTTCCTCCTTTCCAATCCCTCTCCCGATTCAGTGTCCCCATCCCCATCCTCTCCTATGTTGTCCCCACACAAACCAATCATTCATCACTTACTCAAACCTCCTAATCTAGTCCAACCTCGTTCAACCCCAACTATTCTCTCTCTCTGTACCCAAATTCCTCTGGCATCTCATTTCCGAATGCAGGGATCTCCAACTAGTAGCAAGTGAGCTACTGGTTGCTCTTCGCCGACCTATAAGTAGCTCTGCAGCGTTCACTCCAGTCTAATACATTTGAAGCTTTTGCTTGGTTGAAGTAATGTATGCATACCAAAATTGAACTGAGTGCATCGGAGACAAAAATGTTTGTATGTTCAGACCTACTTAGAGAATGATGTTTTCAAAGCTGATATTTGAGGGTAATATCATGTGAAATTGGGGGTGAATTGTTACTAATGTTTTCTTGGTGCCAGAGGCACTGCAGCTAGGGACTGCAATGCATTACCCATGTACAGGCATTCCAAATGGACAAAGCCTTTCTAACATTGCTTCGTGCAATCCAGCTTGATGCGTGGAAGTGATCACTGCTGGCAACCCTGCACTGAGGTGTTCACTGCTGGTAACCTTGCATAGGGTGCGACTAATGTAATCCTGTCTGATGTGGTCATTATTATTAGAAATCTTATAATATTAGTAGCTTGAGATGGGGCGTGGCTTGGACGCCGATGGCGATGGTCGCCTGAGAGCTCGGCTCCGGGACGGAGCCCGTGATTATCCTGCAGATCGGAGGCCGTGGGGCACCCTAGTCCCCGCGAACCGTCGTTCGGACTGACTGGGACCCGCCGAGGCACCTGGGGCAACTCGAACATGAGTTGATCCGACGGAAAGTCGTAGTTTGTGGTCCCGCGGAGTGCGGCCCAACATGGCGCCCGGACCTCTTTGTCCCCTTGGTCGGGCCCTTTAGTCTGGAGGGGCGTCGTTAGCTACAGCGCACCCTCCATCTTTTCATCTCCTTGCGATATGCTGGTCTGGATGTCGCTCTGATCGGATTTTGGACACGGTGATCGCTCCTGGATGATCGGATGCCCACACTACAGTGGACCTCGACCCACGGACGCCTGGCGGCCCTGGCTAAGGGGCCGACCCCCTGAGCCGTGCCTGGCTGCATCCCCCTGAGTGACTGACTTCCATGGGCAGCACGGCGCCTTGGCGCCACAAAGTCTCCGGTGGTGTTGGAGACCCTCGTTCCAGATCCTCATCGGCCAGACGGGCCTGCCCGACCTGGCGCCGATTGTCCCCTCCTCCTCTTCAGTGCCCTCCGACAACGCGGTGGTGGCGCGGTCCGAAGTTGTGGAGGTCCAACAGGCCCTGGAGACGGAGATCGCCTGTCCTCGGCCAAAAGGCCACTAGCCGAGAGAGACATTGTCGACGCCCGCGCTCGGTGGCGCCTTTGACTGGCTCTCCACCGTGTGACTCCTGCGCCATGGGGAAACCGAGGGGAGCCAAGGGGACCACCCCAGCCGCCTCGGACTCGGAGGCCCCGGACAAAGAAGAACGTGGGGACCCGGAGAGTTCTGGTGGTGCGCCATTGCAGCAACAATTTGACCGGGTCCTGGAGGCGATCGCGACCACACGCTCGGCCCTCCAACAGGACATTGCCCAGGTGGCGACGAGTCTGGGCCTCCTTAGAGCAGACCACGACAAGCTTTCGGACAGGGTCAAGGAAGTGGAGGGCTCGATTAAAACCTTGGAGCCGGCACAGAGAACCCTGGCCGCGACGCTGAAGGATGCCCTATCCCGGATTGATGCCCTGGAGCGGCGAGCGGAGGACGCGGAAGGTCGCAACAGGCGAAATAACATTCGAGTGGTGGGCCTGCCGGAGAAGATTGAAGATGGCGACATGGTGGCCTACTTGGAAGCCTGGCTACGGGACACGGTGGCCCCGGAGGGTCTATCCTCCTTCTACACCCTGGAGCGAGCACACAGAGTCCCAGCGAGGCCGCCGCAACAGGGCCGTGCCCCCCGACCGGTGGTGGCACGGTTATTGCACTTTCGGGACAGAGATCTCATCCTTAATGCCGCCAGACATAATGGCCCCTTCAAGGTGGCGAACAGCCAGGTGAATATCTTCCCGGACTACACCTATGAGACCCAGCGCAGGCGGTTCTCGTTCCTGGCGGTCAAGCGAGAACTCCGGAGCGAGGGCATCCAGTACTCGCTCCTGTTTCCGGCAAGGCTCCGCATAATTGTCGATGATAGGACTCAGTTCTTTGATTCCCCGGAGGATGTCTGTAACTGGCTCGAACTCTATAGAGCCGGAAAGGATGGCTTTGGCTCCTCATCTCAATTAGCAGTGGACCCTGGACAGCGACGGCGATCCAAAAGAATTCGGAGTCGCCGTGGCCGGTCGGGCGGAGCCTCGACTGCGGAGACGTCGACGGAGCGGAGGGGAGTGTTGGAGGTGTTATCTGCGCTGTCTGGCTCACGAGATGGTACCATAGAAGAGGAAGCGGACCCTGGTGACGAGGGGGTACCAACGGACTCGGAGGAATCGGTGACCGACAGTGTCCACACGCCAGTGATCACTCCGAAATCGGTTGAGGACCTTCTGGATGGACAGGGTTGACGGGGTGAGATGCATCCGTTTGGGTGGGTGCCCGCAGCGGGGGCGGCGGGAGTGGGCTATTGCTCGAAGTGGGGATGGGGGGCCCTGCTAGTGCCTTGAGGGTACTCTCTTACTGTTTTGGGCTCACTTTAGTCTCGGTAGACCGAGCATCGAGGGCCCATTGCCAACGCCCAGCCCGTACCTGGCCCTTAAGGCCTTCCTGCGGTGGCGACTGCAGGATTAATCGGGGACAGAGGGTTTGCTGGGGGTATGGTTTGGATGGGAACTAGATGGTACTATTTGGGTCCTGTTCTGGGGAGGGTGGGCAGGGGTTTGGGTCGAACCGGGGTTGTTGTGTTTTGGTTGGGGAAAATGGCCGCCATCAGTGCTGGGTTGATTGTTGCCCTTCTTTTGTTGGGGCCCGGATGGAAAAACTTTGCACGAACAATATGGGACAATGGCTGATGTTGCTAATGTGAAATGCATTACTTGGAATGTACGGGGGCTTCACACTATGTCTAGACGTCACAAAGTCCACGCTTATTTAGTGCGTAGAGGGGTGCAAATGGCGCTGCTGCAGGAAACCCATCTTACCAAGGCGGAAGGGACGGCGCTACAGCGTAGGTGGAGGGGGCAGGTCTTTTACACTTCGTACTCCGCGTATGCCAGGGGGGCGCTAATTTGGATCAGAGCTGGGGTTCCTTTTCAGGTTACGAAATCAGTGGTGGATCCGGAAGGTCGATATGTGGCCATTTCGGGCACCCTGGGGGGGAGGGACCTAAACGTTTGCTGTGTTTATGCACCCAATGTGGACCAGCTTGCCTTCCTTTCCGGGTTATCGGGCTCGTTGGCCCACTTCCTCTCCGGGGACCCTCTTGCTCGGCGTGGATTTCAATTCAGTAGTAGATGTGGAGAATGACTGCTCACATCCCCCCTCCCTGACTCTCCGGTTCGCCGTGTGGCTAAAGGTAGGAGGGACTGGCAGACGGACTGGGGTCTGACGGATATCTGGAGGGCACAGCATCCCGACATTAGGGACTATTCCTACTTCTCAGGCTTGCACGAGTTACACGTCCGACTGGACGGGTTTCTGGGCTCGGCGGAATTGGTTTCAGCGGCGGTCCGGTCAGAATATTTGACCAGGACCATCTCGGATCATAACCCTCTCCTTCTGGACCTTCGTTGGTTTCCGGGGATGCCTGCTGTGCCCACCTGGAAGTTGCGTCCCGAGATCTTGGAGGACATTGTATTCAAAGCGGACCTAGAAGACAAGATCTCGGAGTACTTCTCGTCCAACGGGGGCACTGCGGGTTCGAGGGCGATAGAATGGGATGCTTTTAAGGTGGTGGTCAGGGGCTTCTGCATTTCCAAGAAGGTGGGCATGAGGCGCATCATCCTTGACGATTTAGAAACGGCAGACCGGAAACTCCGTGAGTTGGAACTCCGCCGCCCCGGGCACCCGGAACTCCAAGAACGCACGGCAGCGGCGAAGGAGGCGGTAGCGGCGGAGGTCGAACGGCTACGCTGTTTCGACTATAAGGCCTATACTGTTAGGTCCCTCGCAGAGGGGGACAGATCGAGCGCATTGCTGGCGTGGCTAGCTAATCCTACGCGCCAGACCTCTCTGACGACGGCCATGCGTACGGCGGATGGGACCGAAGTACACACTCAGCCCGAGATTCTGAGCTGCTACCTGCACTACTATGAACGCTTGTACCGCAGTCGCTCTGCCAGAGACCCCGACCGGCTTGATGACTACCTACGACCCCTGGAGCTCCCAATGGTGGAACCTGACGTAGCGAAAGCCCTGGGTTCCGACATTGAACTGGGGGAGATTCGCAGCGCCATTAAAAAGATGGCGAGGAACAAGACCCCGGGTCTGGACGGCCTTCCGGTTGAATTTTATGCCGCTTATGCTGATCTCCTGGCACCGAGGTTGCTGATCGTTTACAGGGAGGCTAAGCGGCTTGGTCGGCTCCCCGGCTCGATGTGCGAGGCCCTAGTGGTTCCCCTCCTCAAGCCGGGAAGGGACTCGTCCGATCCGGCGTCCTACCGTCCTTTATCGATGTTGACGGTCGACTATAAAATACTGAGCAGCATCTTGGCATCGAGATTGCTGGGCCACATGAGCTCTCTGGTCCATGAGGACCAGGCTGGATTCATCCCCAAGCGAAACACGACCATGAACATCCGTAGGCTGTTCCGCTTGCTGGGAGAACCGCTCGTGGACGCCCCATGCCCGGTAGTCCTTTCGGTAGATTTGGAGAAGGCTTTTGACAGCCTGGAATGGGACTACCTGCGCACAGTATTACTCCGATTTGGCCTCGGGGAGGGTTTCGTCAGATGGACCACGGTACTATATACCTCGGCGTCGGCCAGGGTACGGGCAGGCCCGCTGATCTCCTCGCAATATCCGGTGGAGAGAGGCACGAGACAAGGTTGTTCATTATCCCCGCTTCTCTTCGCGTTAGCAGTGGAACCTCTGGCGCTGATGCTCCGGTCGGGAGCCCACTATAATGGCTTATGGACGCCTTCGGGCCCACATTACGTCTCGCTATACGCTGATGACCTGTTGCTCTTTCTTGAGGACCCGGTTGCTGCCCTGAATGGAGCTGCGACGGCGCTCACGGCGTTTGGGGAGGTCTCGGGCCTTCGGGTGAATTGGACTAAGACCTGTCTTTTCCCGGTTCGTAAGGGTACACCTAGCCCTGATATCAGTAGAGAGATTAGGTGGGAACCTGACTGCTTTAAGTACCTGGGGGTGTACGTCTACCACGAACCGTCAGACCTCTTGGATGGAAACATAGCTCGCAGCACTCGCGCGTTGCGTGGTAGCCTGGACTTCTGGGCTACTCTACCGCTCTCGGTAGCTGGACGGATCGCTTTGCTTAAAATGGTGGCGCTCCCTAGGTTGCTATATTATTTCTGGGCGCTGCCGATTTGGATCCCGCCAGCCACATTTCGACTGTTACGGTCAATGGTGGTCGGATTCCTCTGGGGTTCGGGCCGCCGACGAGTGGCCCTCAAGACCCTGACGAGGCCGAAGGCTGAGGGTGGGCTGGCGGTGCCGGACTTTGAAAAGTATTACTTGGCAGCGCAGCTGCAGACTTTCACCCAGGAGGTCGCCAGGGAATTCCGAGGCCCAGAAGATAGGAGGGGCACAGGGATAGCTAGGCATGTTCTCTCCTTCATAGCACTGCGACAGCGTTTGGCCTTGCAGGACCTGACGCTTGAAGAGAAGACCGTTCGCTTGTGTTGGAACCGGGCCCACGCCCGGGGCCAGTTGCGGATACCGTATGCACCCGAAATACCTCTGGGCATGCTGACGGCCCTGCCTCATGGCGGTGATTGGTCACGATTGGCGGATTGGGAGGACGCGGGCCTACAGTTGGTGGGGGACCTTTACGAGGACGGGGCGCTTTTGCTCTTTCAGGAAGCTCATTGATCGCTTCGAGGTTCCTCGCGGTGATTTTCTCTTGCACTCGGCCCTGGTCCGAGCGATTCAGGCACACTGGAAGCACGGGCAGGAGGAACCTCCTACTTCTCCGGTGTGCCAGTACGTTATGATGTCTGCGGGAACTGTTAAGGCGGTCACCTGCCTATACGGCAGACTGCTCAATGAGGGGTTGACCCCCCTCACTACCTTAAGGACCCGTTGGGAGGAAGACATAGGGAAGGAGATCCCGGAGACGACCTGGTCCCAACTCATGAGGCGGGCCTGGAAGGGCACGCGCCACGCCCGCTTTCAATTGGTCCATTACTACGTACTCCATAGGGCATATCTGACCCCGGCGAAGATCCAACAATATTTTGCCACGGACTCCGCGAGCTGCCCCAGGTGCCTGGCGCCCGATGCGGACCTTCTTCATATGTTGTGGTCCTGCCCGGGGCTATCCTCCTACTGGCTGGAAGTGGGGGATACCCTAGAGGAGGTAACGGGGAGATCCTTATCAGTTGATGCGGCAGTGGGGCTCCTGCACTGGTTCCCACATACCCCCAAAAATAAAATCACTAGTAAATTCATTGATCTGGGGCTTCTCCTTGCTAAACGGGAGGTGACCAGGAATTGGAAGGCACGGGCTGGTCCAACGGGGGCCCGATGGCACGGTGAACTCTTGAAATGGGCGGCGGGGGAAAGCACGCTGCGATACCAGTTAGCTAGGAGACAGCATAACGAGAAGGCGCAGGAGGCAGCGCTAGAATGGGAGACATTAGTGCAGGCCCTCAGGGATTATTGCGTTCCCAGCGATTCCGAAAGTGATGATGCAGCTCGCCCCGAGTCCCGATAGACGATTGCACTTTACATGTCTGCTGCTTTCCTCATGGGTCCTCTCACAGATCCTACTACGGCTGTTACCGTGCACTGATGGCGGGGTTGGGGGAGGTTTTGGTTTAGTTCATAGTGTTTTGAGGGAGGGGTTTTCTTTTGGTTTTCCTTGTAGGATGGTTTAGAAAAGCAGATGACGGGTAGTGGCTTATCCGGACCGGCTTCGTCTCCCTGTTGAGTCCCCATTGGATATCGCCGCCCGACCCTTGGGTTGTGAGCTAAATGGCTGTGTAATGGTTCATCCTGCTGGGGGACTGAGGGATGTAGTCTACTGATTTTGATTGAATTTATAATGCTGGTCGCTTTGTAAAAATGTACTGATTCCTGCAATAAAAATATATTTCAAAAAAAAAAAAAATTAGTAGCTTGAGATGGTTTTCATTGAAAAATAAGTAGCTCTTATTACAGAAGAGGTTGGAAACCCTGTCCTACAGCCTTACTCCATGCCCCTCTCTTACAATAATCCACTCCAACTGATCACATAATTAAACCCACCTCCCATACACCAAGTCCCCAATGCCACAATACGACTCTCATACTCATCTCATTCTCCTGTCCTCTAAACCCCTCTCTTTCTTCAATCCGTTGCCCAACTCTAATCCCTGTGCTATATTTCTATACTCTATATCTATATTCCCTCACCGCTCCCTTTCTATGTTCAAACACACTTTCGTACTTTAGTGATCTGTTGTGCTCTAGTTGCCCCTTGCTTTCCCATACTCCATTTACTCTGGTAATTCAGCGCCCCTTAGGCAAATTACTCCCCCTTTTATACACAAAGCCACCTTCTGCTCCATAGTTCCACCACATCATCCTCCAGTTTCTTCCCCCCCTTTCTCCAACGCAGCATACTTAATTCGCTCTTCTCCCATGGCATTTTCTCTTTTCTTATCTCCTTACATCAATGTCTCCATGTTCGAACATTGCTCAAGTATACTCTGTCCACAGATACTGGAAGCCTCCTTCCATGTACTATTGCTTCCAATACCTCCTCGCCCACCATTCTCCACGTCCTATTACAGTCAGACTGGTTCTATATCCCAGCCTCCTTCTCCTTCTAATACTTTCCAAACTCTACTCACACCTCAAACCCATTTCTAGTCCAACATCCCCTCACAGTTTTCTTTGACTTATCAGTAACAAGCAGGGGATCCAACATATATAAATTCACGCCTACATGAGTTTTGATGAGTGCCATGTCTATTTTCACTAATCTGGATCCACAGGTTATATACATATACATATAGGGGAACCTAAAACGGGTTGACTTGTGTTAGAAGTATGGGCTTGAAACTGCCAGCATGCAAAGTGATGTAGGCTGTAAGCCAGTACAGGCTGAAGGAGTTACACATGATATAGGCCCACAATGCAGTTATGCCAATAACATAAACCTGTGCCATGCCAATGGTACTACTGGCTCTAATGCAGGCTGTCAAAGTGGGCCCCTTGGATCCCACTTGAGGACTAAAACACAGCCTTAATTGAGGTTCAGGAGTCCCTTCACAACCCTGGGCCTGGTGCCACTGCATCTGAAGCCTTAATATTAGGTATGCCTCTGAATTCAACCTTCCTTAATTGTCTTTCTGTATACAAAACACCCTCTGTCTTCATATGTTCTCCTTCCCAAAGAACAACCAATCTCTATTTTTGAAATCCCTTTATTTAATAGAAAATATTTTAGGCAAATGCCTTTCCCCATCCTATACTCTGCCCTCATTCTCATCCCCTATCCCAATGCATCCCTTCTACATTCTAGTGCTACTCTATTTCTCATAATCACTTCAATATTCAATAACCAAATCCTCTTAACATATGCCAGCCTTTCCCCATCCACATACAGTCATCCAAACCATACCATTATGCAACTACCTTCCACTGCCATACTGCAGCTACTCCTCTCACACTTCAATATTTACTCAGATCCATTTTCTCATAGTTTAATGTCACACTCATACCACTGTAGCCCATCCTGCCCTTTCTTATATTTCAGCTCATTCCCACGTCTCAGTCTAGTATTTTACGTATGCCAATGCTCTTCTGATACTTCAACCCTCTTTTGTACTCCAAAATTCTCCTTCCATGCTCCAATCAGGCTTTCCCTCCTATACTTCAAGACTCTCTAAAATGCTAAACATTTCGAAACTGCATCATTTCATTTCCCGCTCTCCTGCCCAGACTCTCTGCATAATATATTCCTCTTTTAACTTCAGACTCGCCTACCCTTTCCTTTCCCTTCTCTATACCTACTTAATTCCAAAAGTAGCCACCCTCATCTTCTATTCCGACAGAAAATGAAAAACCTGGTGTAACAAACACACACACACACGAGTAAAATGTGCAGTCAATGTTGACATTTAACATATAGAACAATTTAAAAGGTTAAGAAATGTATCAAAAAAGTTATTCAGAAAATAAACTTTATTTCCTGAGAAATTAAATGTTGGTTGTACATAGATATACTGAATAGGACACTTTACGATGCCTGCGTTACTCCACATGCCATTAACCCGCATTTTTTTACAGCGCAGGGCTTTACAACGAAATCCATTACAACACATTCCCCATTACAACACAATTTACTATTCTAACTCCTCCAGGGCGTTTCTTTGGGGAATGCGTTGTAATAGTCTGCGGTGTAAAGCCCTGCGTTGTAAAAGATTTTGTGGTGTAAAAAAATTAGGGGTAATGGCACCAGGAGTAACTCATGCAGGGTAAAGGATGTTTCCCAGATATACTGGTAGCATCAGAGATTTTTCAGTGAAATCAGAAAAGTATTCACAAACAACAATTTTTATTACAATCTCTAAATTGTAAATTTGTACTTACCCTTGTATGTATGTATTATGCATGTATGTATGCATATGACATGTCTACAGCCAAATCCTATCAAAAGGCTGAGGAGGACTGGACTTGGTCAAAGACAAGCATAGAGTCAACAAGTAATGGCAGAGGAAGTCTGGTTTTGTATTGTGATGAAGTGTTCTCTACAGAGGTGAGTCTTCAACTCTTTTGTAACCTGCCGCTGCATTAGGGCAGTCTTGATGGAAACAGAGATGTTGTTGCAGATAATGGGTGCTTGATGGAAAAAGCCTGTTGTCTATTTTTTTTCTTTTTTCCACATCTTAGTCTGCAGTCTGTTTGTATCCTGGCCTCGGGTGTGCAGAGACCCACCAGAGATGGTGAGCCTGTCTGAAAGATAAGCAGAGGTGCATTTGTGATGGCTTTGTAAATGAATCAGCTGGTTTTGAAGATGATGCATGATGGCAAGGGAGCCAATGGAGTTCCATCAGGATGAGGCAATGTGATCATTCTTCAGGCCCTGGATGAGATGTACTACAGAATGTAGGATGCCCCTAAGGAGTGCCAATGTGGAATCTGGGAGTCTGGAATAGGCTAATACCACCATCCCAATGCAAGAACATGAGGCTTGAATAGCCATTCTGCAGTCACTTTCTGAAACAAACAGTTTGAAAAATGCTGTTACCAGGCCATCTTTGTTTTTCCTGGAAATATTTTCCTTGAGGGCGAGGTTGGTGTTCACTGTGATTCCAATGATTTGGCATTTGGAGTAGAGTTGAGGCTTAAGTAATTGAGCAAGGTTTGTACAACATCTTGCTTGTTGTTCTTGGCAAATAACAGGAATTCAATCTTGGTTGGGTTGAGCATCCAGTAGGTACCGGATATCCATGTGTGGATGATGTGCAAGCAGTGTTTGAGGTGTTTGATATCTGAAGCAGAGTAGACTTTCTTGTAGAGTTGTGTATCATCAACATATTGGTAAATTCTGGTGCTGTTATCTATCACTAGAGTACCAAGCATCTCCATGTAAAGGTTGAAAATGACAGGAAACAGTATAGAACCCTGGGGTAATTAACAGGTGCTAAGGATCTTTTGTGACCTGGAGGTGCCCATGTAAACAAGCTGGTAAGGCAGGGGGAGGACTACTCAAAAACACTGGCAATGAATCCCATTTGAGACTCCAGGGTGTGTGTGTGTGGGTGGGATGGCCAACTGTGTTAAAAGCAGCGGTTAGGTCCCGGGTGGTCATCATTATCTATGTCAAGAGGGCATCAACTGCGATATGTAAGGAAGTGATCTCCTTGCTGCAGCATTATTTGAAGCCAGACTGGTAGTAGTGCAGATGATGGTTATCATTGATGTGATCTTGGAGTTTAACATAGACTGCTTTTTCAATTACCTTTCTGACAAACATTGTGTGAGCGATGGACCGGTAGCTGGCGAGGCCATCAGGGTCTATCCTAGGTTTCTTTAGGAGTGGGAAGATCTGTCCATCTTGAGAGCTTCTGGGAAGATGCCTAGAGTGAGGGTGGCATACATAATGGTAAGTAGTGGTAAGAGAGCATACCCAGAAATATTTTTGATAAAGGATGATAGTAAGACATTATCTTCATAAGAAGTGGCTTTGAGGGAGTTGAGCTTGTCAGTGAGATCTGGGAGAGATAGGGATTTGAAGGCTGACCAATGTTGGATTCTACAGAAAGGGGTGGGTTTTATAGATGCAGTATGCCAAACATGTTCACTGCAGAAGAGTTTGATGGCAGTGCACTTTTCTGTGGTGTGAGGAATAGGTGGGTCAGACAGGGAGTTGATGCAGTACTTGATTGTCTTCAACAGCGTCCTGCTTCTGTAGGTACCTTCATTGATGGTGTTGATATAGTACTTTGCCTTTGCTGATGTGATGAGCTGTCTGCCTGTTGTACAGAGGGTCTTCAGCATCAAGAGGTCCTTAGGAGTTCTGTTTCTTCTTCCACTTTGTTTCCTGTCTATGGATGGGTCACTTATTTGTCAGCAAGGTCTTCAAAGTACCAGGCAGCTGATGTCCTGGCCTGCGCTTGCATGTTGTAATATGGCCATGGATGTTCACAGAGCTTAACAAAAAATATTGTTTAGAAGAGTGTTGGTGTCAGATGAGGAGGTGACAGTGTGAGGGATTAGGGTAAGCATTAGGTCCCACCCTCTTCAACGTTTACATGAGTCCCCTCGCTTCCATTGCGCGACAACACAACCTCAACATCATCTCCTACGCTGACGACACCCAGCTGATCCTTTCCCTCACCAAAGACCCTAACACCGCCAAAACCAATCTTCATGAAGGCATGAAAGAAGTAGCCGAATGGATGAAAAACAGCCGCCTAAAACTTAACTCAGACAAAACGGAAGTTCTCAACCTAGGATCTTCACCTTCTGCCTGGGACGACTCTTGGTGGCCATTGGCCCTGGGCACAGCACCCATACCCACAGACCACGCACGCAACCTGGGCTTCATCCTAGACTCCTCCCTCTCGATGACCAGACAAGCTAACGCAGTCTCATCCTCTTGTTTCAACGTACTCCGTATGCTCAAAAAAATCTTCCGTTGGATCCCCACCGAAACAAGAAAGACGGTCACCCACGCACTGGTCACTAGCCGACTGGACTATGGAAACACCCTCTACGCCGGAACCACAGCCAAATTACAGAAAAAACTCCAACACATCCAAAACGCATCTGCCAGACTCATATTGGACATCCCTCGCCAAGCTCACATTACCGGCCACCTGAAAGACCTCCACTGGCTCCCCGTCAACAAGAGAATAACGTTCCATCTCCTCACCCACGCTCACAAGGCTCTCTACAAACTAGGACCCGAATGCCTCAACACACAACTGTCCTTCTACACACCCACCCGCCAACTAAGATCCTCCAACCAAGCCCTTGCAGCAGTTCCGCGCATCCACAGACCACCATGGGAGGAAGATCCTTCTCCTACCTGGCGGCCAAGACCTGGAACTCTCTCCCCACTCATCTCCGCCTCACACAGAACCACATTTCCTTCAGAAAGGAACTTAAAACCTGGCTATTCGATAAATAATGCACCCCATCCCACAAGCGCCTTGAGACCCTATGGGTGAGTAGTGCGCTATACAAATTTCTGAACTTGAACTTGAACTTAGGTTGTCTACTGAGAAGTCTTTGAAGGAACTGAAGGTTTGGTGTTATCCCGTATAGTGACCTTGGTTTGTTGGTATAAGGTGCAGGAATATAGGGATGACAAAGTGGTCGGTACAATCCAGGGGTACAGGTGGCTTGCATTGGATTGCTGGTGATGTTAAGAAGACATGGTTGTGGGTGTGCCCTTTGGAGTGCGTTGACTGTGTGACCTGCTGAATCAAGTTGATTGAGTTGAAGAAGGATGCCTTTTGCTTCTGTTGTCTGGGAGGAGGAAGGCATCCAAGAGAGTTGAGATGGCATGTTGAATGGGTGAGTGTGTGAGGAGATGTGAGGGCTGATCAATAAAGTTCTTGTTCTGCCCAGGAGGTCTGTAGATGAGGTGGAGGGGTTGTGCTTTGAGTTACAGAGACAGAAATAGCAACCCGGCAGGCCCTTATTTAATGTCTATTGGGCGAGTCTATTCCATTGCTCTGCCAATTGACAAAAGCTTTAGCTAAGTCTGACAAATTATTGGTATCTGCTACCTAAGGGTTGTCTTCGTGAATTATGAATCATAGTGGCTGTTTTAAGGTTGTTTACATGTTGAATGATTTAGTGTCTAAGCTACTATGGTAATTTGGTCCTACAGAAAATATGAAAAAAAACTGATGCACTTTCACTGCTCTTTGCACAATTTAACTTATTGTTTAAAATTCTAGCCCTAAGGCAATCTCAGATAACAGGCTTTAAACATACAGAGACACCTTACTGCTCATTTGCACGTTGGTATGTAATAATAAGTTTGTGCACACAAGCACTTTATAGCATACTTGCACAATGTAATATAATGTTAACTTTTTTTATTGTGTATTTCTGGGAATGTAACCATAATACATTATCAGTTCTATGATTACACCGCATTTGTTTTAAAATATGTTTATATGTGGTTTCAATGTTATGGTCCGGCATGTAACCATAGAAACATTCTTTTTGTACAGGTGCACATTGTTTAAAGAAACTGGGAATTGTGTTTCTTTTTTATTGTTTTGTTTTAATGTTTTAATTGCAATTATACTTGTTTATCAAGCAATAAAGAATCAATTAATTTATTCAAATGAGGTAGGAGGCATGTTAGTAATGTCATGGAGTTCTGTTTTACTAGCTTGCCTACGGTGCAGAACCAGGAGGACTTACGAATAACAGCGAAGCCTACACACTTCTTATGTGCATGGTCCACATTATGGATACTGTAGCCTGTAGGAAGAAGGATGTCTAGGATGTGCAAAGATGTGGGCATGAATGATCTATGTGTCTGTGATAAGGAGGGCATCTAGCTTGTGATAGGTGATGAGGTCTGCGATGTCTGGTGCATGGAGTACTGCAGAGAGAGCCTGATTTGGAAAGTGTCCTCTGTAGTTTGAGGGTTGTGTGGTAGTTAGTGGGATGTGTATGCTGTTTAAGATATGTCTAATGTCTGCTTGAATAAAGTAACATCTGTGGTGGTGACATATTTCAAGTAGTATAATTGTAATCCGCAAATCAATTTACAGATTGTGGTACTACCATAAAAAGGTGCAGGAACTGTGAGAAAACACATTTGTATAGAGATTGTTGGTGGATTATTTTTTTAACACATACTCCCTAAAGGGCCTTATTGACTGGCAAACTTCAGTTGATTCACTTAAATGAAACTGTGGTGTAAAAGGAAAACAATTCATAATTTTGTGATCCTTAAATCACTGGCACTTATGTTACCAACTATGATGGGGAGCCATCTAGTGGTAAAGAAGAATAATGGTGAAGTACAATCAGAAAAAAAGTTTCTGAACCACAAGTTTCTCCTAATACATACATATATATATATATATATATATATATATATATATATATATATATATATATATATATATATATATATATATATATATATATACGACAATGGCGCTCAAACAAAGTTATGTAAAATGAGCAAGGTTGCTGGTCTAGATTTTTAATAGACATGGAAGAGGGTACTTTCACATTGCACTATAAGTTAAGGTCTAGATCCCTGGGACTCTATGGTCCAGTGGAAGGCTAGAGTAGCCGAAACGCGTAGGCCGTCCGTTTTTTTGATGAGCTTTATCCTGCACATGGTGTGTGAACAATAAAGAAGTTTTGAAAAACTTACCTGCTGCTGTGCTGTGACTTCTGCCGAGAAGCGGGGGGCGAGGAGACTCCAGGAAAATTGACACGCAGACTGGGCGTGTATCACGAGCACTCTCAGCTGAGGGGAGGTGGTCAGAATCGATTCCAGTCGACTGAGCAAAGGAGCAAAAACGACCGACACCTCTGCTGCCATTGCCGAACTGGAGAAAATACCGGTGAAGTCCTGCTGGTGAGTGCGCTGGCTGGGGGGTGATTCACTTTGCGCTACTGGTACGCAGCAGCGTTCAGGGGGTGTGAGGCGGCAGCTTCCTGCCGGCAATCGAACCATGGGCAAAGTAACCGGGATGCAGGAGACTAATGCGGTCACGTATCAAAAGTGAGCTTAACACTTGCATACCGCTAGAAGCATACTCCGCATCTAAAATTGTGTTTGGCATTGAAGCGACAACTATATCATCACGCCCTGAGAAAGTGAAAGAACGGAAGAGCGAGGTCTGTGTACAAATGAAGACCCGGGAATTTCTTAAAGGGCCAGTGCAGCATTTTGGGAGCCGATTGAACACTAAGTGTTCACGAGGAGCAGCAGATAAACCTGGTAACCTGCCAACCTAAGGAGTAGGGAGACAGTGAAACCAGGGTAAAAACGAAGTAAAATAGCACACCTAGCCAGGAAAGGATACATCAATCAGAATAAAGAACGCAACCAAGCTCTAAGATCTTGGCAGACAAATCAAGAAGTCGCCAGATGAGGGCGCAGAGACTATGAACCAAAGGGGCAATACGGTGGAAAAAGAAAAGGACAGGACAGTCATAACCATAGTGCGAGAACTGCAACAACAGAAAATATTAGAAATAAATAAATGGTGGGAGAAAACTACTCTGGAAAAGTACATCGAGTACAAGGGAGTCCCAAGGGGACTGCGGATACTCATCATGCCCACGCTAAATGATTTGGATGCAGATCTAATAAAACTGTGGCAAACTGACACCAATGAATGTTCTTTCAAATTAATGAGAACTCTCATTATCCACGCGGAAAGAAAATTTGAGAAAATAACAGCGATCATCGAAGCTCTAGACTTAGAACTCGCAGACATTCCCTCATCGGAGGAAAACAAGGAGACCATTGGAAACATGGAAAAGAAGGTAGCAAAGCATGAATTGGAGGTAGAGAAACGCAAGGCAAACAAATTCAACAGGGATAGGTTGGACTATGCGAATGGTCGAATATATATTGAGAAGTCATGTAGCAATGGATATGAAGACTGGACCGGAGCACACAGAGGTGGTGGACAGCTCAGAATTAAGCTCAAATGATGAAGAAATCAACACCACACCCTTAGATTTTCGTGGGGAGATGCAGTTGGCCAAAATGGTCACGCGGCAAAGGGGAAGAGTGGGGAAGGGAACAGCAACCACTCCAAAAGAAACCCCTACCAAAGCCACAACAAGAAGGGGCGGTAAGAGGAGCCAAAGCAAAAAGAGGCAGAGGAAAGCAAAAGTAGCTGCAAAAAAACAAACAGTATCAGACAACATAGTGATTAACCTCTCATGTAAAGAGTTGTCTGATACACAATTGAAACTTTTAAACAGAGGACTTTCCTACTGCCCAAATAAAAATATGGACATTCCCAACACACAAATTGATTTATACAAATTCTGCAGAAAAGTGAAGTTAAAAAAGTTCTTCGCAGAAAAGCTCCAGAAAAAATCGGAGCACGTGGGACCAAAGGTAACTACATCTTCCATCCGACACAAGGATTTACCAGCGATTGTTACACTAGCAACAATAAAGGACACAGTCTCCTTGAGTCAAAAGGACCATACAAGCACAGTCCAAAAGGATATTGAATTTTGCCAAAAATCGGGAACTCCTACCAATGTAGGAGGTGAGAGTGGTTTAAAGAGGAAGTCAGGATTTTGCCCACAGCTTCCCCCAGGAAACAAAGTGGACCTTTTCCATGAGGTCATGATAGAAGAGACAACAAGGATTGCTGGCAAATCTCTTAACCACAAGAATGAAAAGGACAAAACTCAAAACTTAACAGCAGAAGAGTACAGAGCAATGTCTGAACTGAGGAATGACCCCACCCTAATAATAAAAGCAGCAGATAAAGGGGGGAAATCTGTTTGTGCAAGACGTGACAGACTACATTGATGAAGCTAATAGGCAATTGGACAATGAGGAACATTACGAACGACTAGAGGTGAATCCACTTGAGAACTGGATGGATGAATATCACTCTCAGTTGTTAGGTTGGAAGGAGAGAGGTCTCAGACTTCAATTAATATTTAAACCTGAAAACTGACAACCCTATTACTGCTACAATATACTTTCTACCGAAAGTGCATAAGTGCCTCAGCAAACCACCAGGAAGACCCATTGTCAGTTCCATAGGGTAATTGTTGGAAATAACGTCAAGATTTATAGACATCTTTTTAATGACCTATGTAACTGTCCTACCTTCCTACTTGAGGGATACAATGGACTTCTTGAATAAAATCTCAAAGATTGAATGGAAAACTAACTATCTAATGGCGACCATTGACGTCGCCTCTTTATACACCTCAATACGCCATAAAGATGATGTTGAAGTTGTCAAAAAACTCTGGAAATGAGGTCCATAAGTCATTTGGAACATTCTGCAATGCTTTTGGATATGTTAACCTACTGCCTGACGCATACCACATTCCTGTTTCTGGGACAACTGTACCTCCAGAAACAGGGGACCGCAATGGGGACATCATTTGCACCTACATACGCGAACCTCCTGATGGGAGCATGGGAAACAGCAGTAGTGGACAAAGAGAAGGAGCATGGATCAAAAATCAAACTCTGGTGTCGTTTTATTGACGACTTGTTCATCATATGGGATGGAGAAAAGGAAACACTACAAATATTTATTGACTCGTTGGAGGAAAATGAATATAATCTCCATTTCACTTCCACAATTAGCTCGACCAACCTCATCTTCTTGGATGTTGAAATGTACATGAGCGATAACAAGCTGTGCTCCAAAATTCACAGAAAAGCAACTTCATGTAACAGCATACTCCATGCTAATAGTGGACACCCAGCTCACTTAAAATGGAGTATCCCATATGGACAAATTCTGCGGGCAAAGAGAAATTGCTCAGAAGAGAACGACATGAGAGAGGAGATTGAGAGGATGGCTCTACGCTTCCGGGAAAGAGGCTACCCCGAGGAAGTCATTAGCACTGCACAAAACAGGGTGGCTCAAAAGAACAGGAATGATCTTCTGAATCCTGGTGGCAACAGGAAGGATCATGGTAGTGATGAGCAAACCAGAGATGAGGAAGAGACACGATTGATCATGGATTTTAACAATCAGAGTAGGGATATGAAAAAAGCTCTACGGAAAAATTAGAACATACTGCTCCTGGATAATACCTTAAAACAACAACTAACTCAATATCCAAGCATTACATATAGGAAAACTGCCTCATTGCGTGACATCTTAACCCAAAGCCATCTGACACTGAAGGAACAACCCCCAAAAAAATCAACACGGCTGACAATCCCGGGATTTTGGAAGTGTGCCAAATGTAAGGCCTGTGAGCATGGCACAAACGTCAAAGAGTACAAATTACGGAATGGTAAAATTTAGAAAATAAGAGATCATATAACCTGCGATTCTAAATGTGTGATCTATAGGCTGCAATGCCCATGTCGGAAATTTTATATAGGGAGCACAATCAACAAATTAAAATTGAGAATTTTACACATCTAAGGGCGATCAAGAACAGAGACCCAAGTTACCCTATGGCCACACATTTTGCCAAATGCCACAACAGCAATCCAGATCTGCTAAGATACTCAGGGATCAAACTGAGCAAACCATCGGAGAGGGGTGGTGATCGTACTCTACAGTTGCGAAAACTGGAGTCCAGGAGGATTCTTGGCATGGGAACTGAATACCCAGATGGACATAATCTGGATGCTGAACTATTTGTACATCTGCTATGAAATTCCAAACTATGGGAAAATATTAGAACTAACTGAGAGTGACATTTTGGATCCATTCATGTAAATAATTGTAAATAGGCGGCAAACTTGAGAAGTCAAGAAAAGTCGTAAAGGGACATGTAGCACACATGGGCAGACACCGTGACATGAGTAAACATCAAAAATGGATGAGTATAAATATACTTAGTCTGTAAATGTAAATTAGTGTAAAAACATCACTTGGATCTGGTGTTGGGTTAAATAAGTTTAAGATATTCAGGGATCATGGAACATTGAATACCGAAATAATTCAGACCCTGTAATAACAATGTTCAACCCAACTGATGTACTTCTAGTTTAAGATATTGCTGAGGATCCTGGATGTAAATACCTTGGGGTCACGAATTGGCCTTGGGAATTGTAAATAGTGTATATACAGGTTGCACCGTTTTGCGGACTCGAAGGAAATATGATCATGTTTGATCGAGACAATTTTGAGAAACTGTGGAAATGTATTCAGGTACTTTACTGAGAATAATGGGCCTAAGTTTAACCCTCATAATAACAAATACTGTACATGATGAAGACATAAATGAAAATTATATGAACCGTTTGGTTTAAAAGTTGGGTAAATCCTCATCATGTCCAATAACAATGTTGGAGTCTACTATGGCGATATGAGGAACATATGGCTTGTTCTCAAATTGAATGCAATGTGTGTAAATATGTAGATATATGTATATATCTATACATAAGCCCAGACTCTTTGTTAAAATGTGTACTTCACAGAAATGTTGAGCAACAATGGCGCTCAAATGAAGCCATGTAAAATGAGCAAGGTTGCTGGTCTAGATTTTTAATAGACATGGAAGAGGGTACTTTCACATTGCACTATAAGTTAAGGTCTAGTTAAGGTCTAGATCCCTGGGACTCTATGGTCCAGTGGAAGGCTAGAGTAGCCGAAACGCGTAGGCCGTCCGTTTTTTTGATGAACTGCATCCTGCACATGGTGTGTGAATAATAAAGAAGTTTTGAAAAACTTTCCTGCTGCTGTGCTGTGACTTCTGCTGACAAGTGGGGGGCGAGGAGAATCCAGGTAGTTATAGTTAAAACCTAGTTTCCATAGGAAATACGCAACATTGTATTTGGAATAACTTTGGCGCGTTGTGGACGAATCTTCGCAAATTTCTCCAAGAAAATGGCCTGCTCCGCTCCGCTCCTTCCCTGAAAGTTTGGGGGTGATTCGTGAAGCGGGGTCTGAGAAAAAAGGGGGGGTCCCAAAACGTGTTTTCCCAATGCAATTTTCCATAGGACCTTTAGCCAGGGCTACAGCCCGAACGGCTGAACGGAATTACACTAAATTTGGCAGAGAGGTAGATGTCGGTTCGCAGATCACGCTTTTTGGTAAATGGTGTAAATCCGTTCAGTAGTTCCTGAGAAAATCATAAGTAAAATCCTAAGTATATCTATAGAAGCTTATCGTACTCTGTACTGTACTCTGTACAGTACACGTACGGTACTCGTATGTGCGCGTACCTTTCCGAGCACGAGCTGCATGCTTATTGGCTTATTGTGCCTCTGTCGGTAGACTGAGGCACAAGAAAGCAGAAAAACAAACATGTAGAACGTAAAAAGGGGGCAGGGTAGAAACACCCTGACCCCTCAGTATGCAAGGGGAATCAGTTCCCCCTCTGCAAACGCGCCAGGGGGCTGCGTTGCAGAGAGGTGTAAAAAGGGGCGTGGCCTCATTACAGCTCTCTGAAATGCAGCTTCCTGGTGCATACTGGAGGTTCCTGTTGGGCTATTTGGCCCCCAGGGACCCCAGTATGCAAAGGGACGTAATCCCCGAACTTAGAACACTCTACAGGGCGTGTTTGCACAGTGGTGAAGGTAGGGGGCGGGGCTTGAGTTGATGTGAGTGCAAACATGCCCTGAGGCCCGTTTTAAGTTGGGGAATTAATTCTTGTTCAATCCATAGGTCCCCTAGGGGGCAACTAGTCCAACAGGTATCTCCAGTAGGTGCCACAGAGCTGTGCTGCAGAGTGTTGTAAAAAGGGGGTGTACCCTTTGAACACCTCTCTGCAACACAGCTGCCTGGCACATACTGGAGGTCCCTGGTGGGCTAGTTGGCTCACAGGGGACCTCAGGGTTGAAGAGGAATTAATTCCCCAATATAAAATGCACCATAGGGTGTGTTTGCACGCATGTTCCCTCAGGCTCCACCCCCTTCCTTCACTATTGAGCAAAATATTCCTGTATATTCTGCCAAACTTTGAATTCCAATTTACTCACCTGTTATCACAAGAAACGTCAGTGCTGCATCTTTGAGCGCACTACTGATCCTGAAAAGTAATTCTAACCATACTTACAGTAACTTGAATATCCTTCCATAGGCTAACATTGGCTGGTTGCACTTGGAAATTCTTCTAAGTGTGGAGTTTTGGAACTTAAAAAAATTCCTCTGAAATCAGCCGAACTACGAATTCCGATTTACTCACCTGTTATCAGGAGAAACCTCAGTGCTGCATCTTTCAGGTCACTCCTATTCCTGAAAAGTAAATTTAACTGTACTTACCAGTAACTTGAATTTCCTTCCATAGGATATCATTGCCTGATATATAATATATATATATACATTTAAAAAACTTATTGCATAAAAAAATTACAATTTCAATATTTAGAAAAGATACATTTTCAAATAATATAAAAAATATGTAATGTAATTAAAAAAAAAATATCTAAAAATAAATAATTTAAAATAATGTTTAAAATAATGTGGTAAATCAGTATAAAAATATAACAAATAATACATTTAAAAATTATCATTTACAAAACCTTTGAAATTCACAGAAAAAAACATAGGTTTCAGCCACGTTATAGTTAAAATTTAGCATTTAAAACACCTTAGAAATTCACTGAAAAAACCATACGTTTCACACATCAGTGATGTCATGAGTGATGTCACTGATGATGTCATGAGTGATGTAATATGTGACGTCATCAGTGCATTGCGGGCGCGCGAGTTATAGTTAACTGAACTAACTATAACGGGAGAATTTCAATGGTTTTGTATGAGTGAAATGTCCAACTAACTATAACATGTGTGAAACCTATAGTTTTTTCAGTGAATTTCTAAGGTTTTTTAAATGCAAATTTTTAACTATAACGTGTGTGAAACCTATGGTTTTTTCAGTGAATATATACATATATACATATATATATATATATATATATATATATATATATATATATATATATATATATATATATATACACACCTTGAGAAAATCAATTGATATCATTACAATGAAAAGATAATTGTAAATTAATAATGTCATGAAAAATCGCTTTGATGGCTAAAAATACATTTAAATACTGCTATGTAAAAGAATTCATACATATGCCATAATGTTAGATGATTGCCTGCCGCATTAAATGTATAAATGTTTATATGCACAATGAACTACGTATCCCAGAATGCCCCTTAATGGCGATATGGGATATATAACTAAACACAAACAATGGCTCACTTACCCTGAACAAAGCCAAGGTCAGGCTGAAATGCCTGGGTTCGAGCTTTGATGTAAATGAAACTAGCTGAATATATCCAAATCCAGAGTGCCACGTCCTTGGTGTGTAGATTGTGAAAGATTGGGCCATGATCCGGCCCCTAGGCTGAGCACCAGTAGCAGAGCGCACTGAGTCGGAGGTTCACATTGGTGGATATATATATATAAAAAAAAGCAGCACGGATCTTCTTATACATTTTAAGTTTACAGACTTTACAGGATTATAGTTTGGTTGCTGATTTTATTTGCCAATAATATTCCCATTGTGACGTAACCCTTTGCATAAGTGTTATTCAATCTGTCTGCTCCATTTACCAGTCATGTGCACATATTTCGTGATTTCATCATTACGTTATGTTGGACCTGGTATGTGTCAGACCTTTAGCTGTATTATACAGTTACACACACATGCATTTGTTGGCTGAAACATTTCTTGTACCTGGGATTGGGGGCGACATGATTCAATAAAGTGATGCCGTTTCCTGAAGCCACCTGTGCCTGTGCCTTCTTCCGCGGAGTTCTTCTTTGTGGGAGCTGGATGTTCTGTACATTTATATATATATTGAAAGAATGAATTTTCATTCGTTTCAACAAATGTATTTTACAATTATTTTTTGCACATTGTATTTTACGTACCACACTTTGATAATGAGGAAGAAAGACGCAAAATAGTATTCTTTCTATGTCCATTTGTATGCACTGGCACTTTAAAAGGAGGTGTACTCCACGACACTGTTGTCATGTGATCAAGGCAGGGATCTGCCGAAACGCGTCGTGGCTGACATGGTTGCACTTTGAAGCTAAATAAAAAAGACAAGCACGAAAACTGGGTCTACCTCGTCTTTGCTGGTGTGTGGCTGTAGTCTTCCTGTGGAGACGGAGGCGAGCTCTTGCAACATATTTCGCTGGTTTGCTTTTCCCAGCGACGTGGACCCCCTCCCAACAAGTGGTGGAGCAGAAAGAGGAGAAGCAGCGGCAGCCGAGTCTCTGCGTATTCCGTGGAGCAAGGCTTGCTTTCGGAAAGCACCGGAAACGGAAACCTGCCCAACCCCCTTCTGAGGTGGAAGTTTTGCCGAGGTCCGAGGAGGAGAAGGCGTCCGTGTAAAGCAGTCCGGCGCAGCTCGGAGGAGCGAGTGTAGGAAGGCGGAGACGGACAACTAATCTCATCAGGTACCGGGCAACCCGACATGGAACAGAAGGTGGGAGGTATGTGCTGAAACAGTAACCCGCACAAGCAATAGGAGAGCGAAGGGGGAGCCGACAAGCAGCGAGCCTTTCTCAAGCTATCTATCACGCGGCGGGCGAAAATTAATCAATTAAATAAATAAACAGTAGGTGCAACCATGTCAGCGGCAACAGTTAAGGATCGTGAGAGCGCTGCAAAAGAGTTGTTCTCAAACGAAGCGACTAGACCAAAAAGTAAGACCTCAGGCTCAGATAAAACCATGCCGGAGGGTACGGAATTAAAAGACAAATACAAGGCACTCGAAAAATTGATGCGCACTGAAATGGTCAAATGGTGGGAAGCGAAGTCCCTCAGTCGATACTTAGAGGTGAACAGGATCCCTAGAGGGTTACGAATAATGATAGCACCCACATATGACACTCCAAACCCGGCATTAATGGCGGAATGGGCGCAATGCAACCTGGACTCTTCAAGGAAATTAGTCGAGTTATTGGTGAAGCATGCGGAAATTGACAGAGGGGAAATCCTTCAGAAAATAGATGCATTGCGCAGTGAAATTTTAACAATGAGTGACCCACAAGCCTCCAAAGTAAAATTTGAGGAGGAAATGGAACGCAAACTAAAAAAGGAAGAGGACAAAATAAAAAATCGCAAATCATACAAATTTAGAAGGGACAAAGAGGACTATGAAAATGGGAGGATTTTCACATTCTCAAGGAAATATGACTCCATGAGAAAGAACAAATCAGGCAAACCGAGCACTGAAAAAACGGGCCAGAACCCGCAGCCCTCCAGCTCAGCACAACCAGAGAGAGAACCACAAACAGAGATGTCTTCAGCGTCAGGCTCTAGTGTATACACGGAAAGTGGATCCGAATATGAGGAGGAGGATGCCACAACACTGACAATGGGTGAGGAGCTTGAGTACATAAGTAAGACAAGAAGGGATACGTTACGCTCAGCTGGCAAACCACAACCGGCAAAAAACGGACAAGGAGCAGGCGGGAGCGGAGGGCCGCCCAGAGGAAACGCAACAAAGCGAGGGGGGCGGGGCAGGGGTGCTTGGAACAACAAACGGGGAACCAAAAAGTAGAAGCACATGAAATGAACACGGATTCGAACACTATAATAAACCTAGCCAACATTGATCTGACAATGGCGGAGAAACAACTGCTGTCACTTGGTTTATCATATTGCCCTGAGAGCAATTTTCACTATACAAAAACCAGGGCGGATGTGTTCAAATTTATCCGTAAATTGAAATTACGAAAATTTCACAAAACGCAGCCTACCAATAAAACAAAAAACAAGGGTACACAAGAAGATCCATTGGCAGACAATATAAATTTGGCAGCAGGAGATTACGAGCTGCTAACATCTGTTCAAGAAATAATAAATACCCGATTGGCTTCCCCAAACAATTTGGAGTCACAAAACGCAGAAAGTTCCCAAGATTTTCCAGTTCTCAATTCACAACAAGCAATGAGTCTGGTAAATAAAAAACCGGATACACCGTTTAAAAGAAAATCTAAGTTTGTTCCAATTACAACTAAGGATACAATTGATGTTTTCAATGATACTGTAGTTGCGCAAATCAAGAAACTGCACACAAAGATTCAAATGACCAAGAAAAGAAGGACCAAGGAACAAATTCAATATGACAATCTAATGGATAGATTAAAAAATGATAATCAAGTGGTTATAAGAAATTCGGACAAGGGAGGAAATATTGTGCTGTGGCCTTTAGCACAATATCTCTCTGAAGCAAATAAACAGCTCAGCGATGTCCAGTGTTACCACCATAGCTCACCAATAAAATACAAACAGATGCAAGATGAATTGGCTAGCAAACTACTGGCATGGAAAAGTTTGGGGCTTTTGGACATGGAGGAGTTCAAGTTCCTAAAAAAAGAACATCCACGTACGCCAGTAATTTATTTTATTGCCAAAATCCATAAGAACAAAGAAACACCCCCAGGGAGACCAATCATCGCAGCATGTGATGGACCCCTGGAAAATCTCTCGCAGTATATAGACTTCTTTTTACAAGAACACGTGCATCAACTAAAGTCATATGTGAAAGACACAGGGGACTTCCTATCTAAGATAGCTAAAGTTAAATGGGAAACAGGGTATCTTTTACTAACCCTGGATGTTTCTTCATTATATACTTGTATCCGCAACAGGGACGGGATGAAAGCTATACAATATTTTTTATCCAGAAGACCTATTGAATTCACTATGCACAACAAAATGTTAAAGGACATGCTTTTGTTTTGTTTGGAACATAACCTTTTCCTCTTTAACAAGCAAATGTACCGTCAGGTTCAGGGTGTTGCCATGGGGGCCAGCTTCTCCCCCAGTTATGCCTGTTTGTTTATGGGCTGGTGGGAGGAGTTGGTCCTCAGGGAGGCATATCAGGATATCTGTACCAATAATATAATATCTTACTTACGGTATATTGATGACTTGATCATTGTGTGGAAAGGCAGTAAACAGGAGGCGCAGAGTTTTATAAACAGCATCAATGTGAATGACATCAATTTGAGTTTTACATCTGACATAAGCGATAAACAGGTTTCCTTCCTGGATGTCCTAGTTACAATTGAGGAAGGCAAGATAAAGACCACCCTGTATAGAAAACAGACTGCAGGGAATACCCTTCTACACGCTAGCAGCGCACATCCGAGTCATCTTATCCACAGCATCCCCTATGGGGAAATGCTGCGGTTACGTAGAATATGCAGCGATGAAGGGGAACTCAGGAGGTGTCAACAGGAGAGTAAGTGTAGGTTCCTTGCAAGAGGCTATAGCGCTAAGGTAATTGATGCGGCAATGGCCAAATCAAGGTTAAAATCAAGAGAAGAACTCCTACTAAACGCAGAAATGTTGACGGTAGAAAACACCAGTAGCATAACAATGTCTGACGGGGCACCCAGACTTATTATGAGCTATAACCGCCAACATAGGGAACTGCGAAAAATTATCCAACGCAACTGGCACCTTGTAAAAGAGGATCCGGTTATTGGAGACTCTCTTCCAGA
This sequence comes from Lissotriton vulgaris, assembly GCF_964263255.1. NCBI lineage: Eukaryota > Metazoa > Chordata > Amphibia > Caudata > Salamandridae > Lissotriton > Lissotriton vulgaris. Next base: position 366,509,506 of record NC_141700.1, read on the forward strand.
ATACCCCGCCATCACCTATAGAAAAGCAACATCTATGGGGGATGTTCTTGTAAGATGCAGTCCAGAATATAAGGACAGTACAGGTCTGTCCCTAGCGCGCAAAGGGTTTTACAAGTGCTCCAGCTGCAAAGCATGTTCTTTTGGAGTGAACAAAACTTCCTTCTTAACAGCTTTCAGCTCCAAACCACAATATATCAAGTTTCACTTGACATGCAAGAGTGATTTTGTGGTATACATTCTTGAGTGCACCTGTAATCTAAAATACGTGGGCAGTACTAAGCTTCCAAGCCATAAGAGGATATTACAACATATTAGGGCGATCACCAACAACGACCCTAATTATCCCGTGGCAAGACACTTCCACGAAGTCCATGGTGGCAATTTGAAAGACCTAAGATACTATATCATAGATACAGTCCCCGTGCAGAGAAGAGGAGGGGATAGGGAAGGCATGCTTCGTAGACTTGAGACTCATTACATCTTGTCCTTAGATACCAAGCAGCCTAAAGGTCTTAATAGGACGGAAGATTTGTATACATTTTTGGAATGAGTATCTAATAGTATTAGCCTTTAAGAAGAAGTGCATACTTACGCTTTGCTTATCAGTTTAATATATGAGGACATGCGAGTTTGAACTTCCATTCATTTCGGGTTGTAAATATCCAATGAATTGATTTTGTATTGTAAATAAGGAATTTTATATGAGGATAAAGACATATGTACATATATATATATTTTTGATACTCCATAAGGAAATTTAACTAATTATGCAATTTTAATGAAACCATGAGTGGATTGATCAAATATCATTATTTACAACTTTAGTAATCATGATCAATTGTGGGAAGCACTCGTTTGTACATTTATATTGAATTGCAATTATTTATTTGGTTAGAACCTTTGGAGAGTGATGGATGTATATATGATACTTACCTTGGATTTGTCTTGAAAGAACATTGGAAATAACTATTAATTTTTTCTGAACTGCTTTTTGGAAAGGTATCTTCATGTGTTCACAATTAATTTTTGAAAAAATATTTTCGTTATGCACATGGGTTATCATTTTAGTTTAGGGACAAAGAGGTTTTTCTTTCTATCACATTTTTGATAAATGTTTTAGTATAAATTCTCTTTAGTTAGATTCACGGGGATGCACTACAGTATTAAATGCGAATGGACAATCAAAAAACAGTACATATCAAATATCTGTATTATACAAGAAACATTTTGAAAGAATGAATTTTCATTCGTTTCAACAAATGTATTTTACAATTATTTTTTGCACATTGTATTTTACGTACCACACTTTGATAATGAGGAAGAAAGACGCAAAATAGTATTCTTTCTATGTCCATTTGTATGCACTGGCACTTTAAAAGGAGGTGTACTTCACGACACTGTTGTCATGTGATCAAGGCAGGGATCTGCCGAAACGCGTCGTGGCTGACATGGTTGCACTTTGAAGCTAAATAAAAAAGACAAGCACGAAAACTGGGTCTACCTCGTCTTTGCTGGTGTGTGGCTGTAGTCTTCCTGTGGAGACGGAGGCGAGCTCTTGCAACATATATATATATATATATATATATATATATATATATATATATATATATATATATATATATATATATATATATATATATATATATATATATCGTTACACCCGTAACAGTGGATTCCCTCCAAACAAAACAGGTCTGGAACACGATATTGTGCCAATTTGTTCCTTTATTTCTTGCTTGACAGCATGACGCGTTTCAGCTCCCACCGTAGCCTTGATCACATGACAAAGTTCGCCAATACCTTTGTTGCATTTAAAGTGCTCAGTGCATTTCAAAGATAGTCACATGTGCAAAGTACGCATAAACATAGACAAAATACTTTATTTAACAATGCAGGAAAAACAAGGATAACATTTTAAAATGTTTGTTGTTAAAATATATATATATATATATATATATACAGCTACAAACAATCCACGAATACTTAATTCGTAAAGAAAGCAGCACACGCAGGGGTAGTTCCACTTAGATTTAATGAGGGAACTTACAGCATACTATAGTATGCTGTAAGTTCCCTCATTAAATCTAAGTGGAACTACCCCTGCGTGTGCTGCTTTCTTTACGAATTAAGTATTCGTGGATTGTTTGTAGCTGTGTTAATATAACGGGTACACCCCCGTTTTGGCGTGCACCCGCTCACGAGTGCAACCGGCTGGTGTTTTGGAGCATTTGATATATATATATATATATATATATATATATATATATATATATATATATATATATATATATATATATATATATAAAACAATAGAAATAGAAATAGTTGATTATATGAACACTTCTGAGCATTTTCGATTTTTAAGTTATTTCAGGTTAAATCCCATAACATCATTATCTCAAATGCTACTCTCTTATGCTTACATGTAATCATCCTGTGCAATTTTAATTTTTGCTATTAACATATATTATCCTTGTATTTTATCAACCCCATTCTGTATGTGCGTACTGAGTTGTTTATTAATAATTTGTTTGCCCCATGACTAAAGTGCTTGATTGTGAAAAAATTGTGCTGTGTGCTAAATCACCCCTGGTTTTGACACCTGTGATTAAATATGCATAAAAATCCTTCCATCTCTTTTTTCTCTCTCAAGAGGTCGGAGCAATATCCTTACTTCATTCTTTTAACCTGGTGTTTGGATTGTATGCGTGTCATCATCACGGAATATCTGCAGTTGGCATTTGAATTCTTAAGTACTTGACTATATCAGATGTTTTACTAAATTATGCCTGTTCACATGGTTCAATATTTGTAGTAGAGGCAGTTATAGATACTGTCATACTTCTATTATATCTTACCAAAGGTTAGAGGGGAACGTTATAGTTAGCCTCAGGTTTTACCAGTGAAATTCAGCAGTTATTGTAAGCTGACCTCACATATTACATCACTCATGATATAGTTAGTGACATCACTGATGACATCTCAAATGACAGCACTGATAACATCATCTGTTTTTTTTTACATGTTTTAGTGTTAAATATATATACAGGGGTGTATTGGTGAATCAGTGGACGTGTGACTGACTGCATAACTGAGTGATTAGGTGTCTAAGTGAATGTATGGGTGAGTGACTGGTTGTGTGAATGTCTGTATCAATCTGTCAGTTGGTGTCTAAGTGGGTGTATGGGTGTGTGAGTGGGTATTTGAGTGGCTGTATTGGTGAGTGATTGGTTGTCCAAGTACCTGTATGGTTGTCTGAGTGTCTGTGTGGGTTAGTGAGGGTGGGTGTGACTGCCTGTATGGATGAGTGGTTGGGTGAGTCAGTGGATGTTTCAGTGGTATATGGGTGAGTAACTTGGTATGTGAAAAGCAATATAGGTGAGTAATGGGGTATATGAGTGACTGTATGGGTGAGTAAGTGAATGGGAGAGTGGCTGTATGGGTGAGTGTCTGCTTGTGTCTGTGACTGCATAGGTGAGTGAGTATGTGTTAGGTTAGTATCTGTATGAGTAAGTGAGTGTGTGTATGTGTATCTGTATATGTAAGTGGCTGTGTGATTGACTGTATGGGTGAGTGACTAGGTGTGTGAGTTGCACTGTGGGGGACTGACTCTGTGTGTGAGTGGCTGTATGGATGTATGACTGGATATGTCAATGGCTGTATTAGTGACTGAGTGGCTGTATGGTTGAGCGAGTAGATGTGTGTGTAGATCTATGAATCAGTGAGTGGCTGTGTAGGTCTGTGAATGGTTGTGTGAGAGTGGGTGTATGAAAGGTTCTACGGTGTAAGGGGGTGTGAGTGGGACCGCCGGTGATTCTAATGATGATGTCATTAGTGGTGTCATCTGTGATGTCACTGACCATGTCATGAGTGATGTAATATGTGAGGTATTAAGCAGTGCATTGCTATGCGAGTTATAGTTAGCTCAGCTAACTATAACTGCTAAAATTCACTGGTTTTGTATGAGTGAAACCTGAGCCTAACTATAACGTCCCTGTAAAGTTTGGTTTTCTCAGTGAATTATGAAGGTTTTTTAAATGCTAATTACTAACTATAACGTCCCTGTATCCTTTGTTTTTTTCAGTGAATTTCTATGGTTTTTTGAGTAGTAGTCACTTTTACAGAGTGGTGGAGAAAGGGGGCTGGGCCTCCAACCAGCTCTCAGGAATCCTGCTGTGTGGGACTTACAGGAAGTACCAGGAGGGTTTGTGACCCCCCAGGTCCCTCAGGAGTAAAGTGGACTTCATCCCCCAAAATGTGCCAGGAGGTGCGTTTGCAGAGTGGTACAGAAAGGGAGAGCGTGGCCTCCGAAGAACTCTTAGCAATCCCACTGTGTGGGACTCACTTGAGGTAACACGAGGGGTAGAGATCCTTGGGGGGCAACTAAACCTCCTATTACCTCCCATTACCTCCAGTAATAGGTGGTTGGATGGTCTAAACTATGGGAGTGCCACTCTTGCTGGCCTTCCCAAAGTAAAGTTGACCCTGTTAAAGGCCACATTGAAGTCAGCGGCCAGACTAATAACAGGCTTCAGGAGAATAGATCACGACGCTATGGACTTAATTAATCTCAGTTCTCTCCCTTTTGAAACTAAAATCCACTTAAAGATTGCTTGCATGACACACAAAGCCCTTCACTACAATTCTCCTGTATACTTGGCCCAAAAACTTGAGTCATCATGGGGCAGGAGCTCCCTAAGAAGCACTGACTCACTTTTATTGAAACTCTAGAAGTTAAAAAAAATTAAAACATATAATTGCTCTTTCTCTGGCCTTGCCCCCAGAATTTGGAACACTCTAGTAATCAGGACTAACCCCTCATCTGCCTACTTCATAAAAGAAGCAAAAAAGCTATATATGCATGGATTCCTTCTCCACGAGTGATGACCCTGCTTCAGCTTCAGCTTGGCTAACGTTAGGTGAACTCCAGTAGATCTCAGAACAGATATGCTTAACAACATACACTATTTATATATCTTCATGATTATTCCTTTTCTGATTGCCACTTGTTTTTCTCTTTCCCCACTACTGTATGGCTTGATGGCTATATGTACAGTGCTCTGATACCTGGATGGGTCATGTTTGCCCTTCAAAAAACTTCAAAATAAAATAAATAGGGTGCGGTTGGGGAAGCAGCAAGGAGGGCAGGGAGAAGTAACACAGGAGAGAGAGAGGAACATGGAGGGTGCAGTGGCGGCTGGTATGGGACAGTGGCGGGGTTAGGAAATTAAAATATTTAAAAAACGTACCTGTTTGTCGTCGTCGCCAGTTGCCACCTCTTCCTGGCAGGAACCGGGAATATGAAGCGCCCAGGTTTCCAGCCACCACCAGCCAATCACGACGCCACTGATAGAAGTGTCGTGATTGGTCTGAGCAACATGGATCGGCGCTCAAACAGGGGCTTTGGACCTGTTCTTCACCCAGGCTGTAATGCAGCCTGGGTGGAAAACATGCAAAGTGTGCATAAATGTTTGGTTGGCCCGAGACGGCCAGCCAAACAGTCATGTCACTATCGGTGCAGCAACAGCCACTCCTCCTCCCTCTGGGTCAAGGTGCCCAGCCACAACTCCGTCATAACCTGGCAGCAACGGGAGTGCAAACAAATTAATGATAATAACTTCTGTCATCATTTTATTTTTTCCATTGCACTGCTTCAAAGCAGTGGGGCGACACTCCTGCGCATTGGAGGAAGAGCCTCCACTGGGAGGGTTGGGGGAATAGAAGCACATGGGCTAGAGAGAGGAACATTGAGCTGTTGGGGGGAAGCACACAGGTGAGAAATCAAAGCAGGGGAAGCACAAAAAGGCAAGCACAGCACAGAGGGGGAGGAGAAGCACATTGGGGAGAGAACTTTATGGAGCATGGTGGGGGAGATCAGGACAAGAGGACAGCTGGAAAACACATGCAAACTTGTAGCTTGCTTAACCAAAAGGAATAAAGTAGTACCTCAAAAGTGAGCAGTAAAGAGTTCATGTTCAAGGGAAGGGACCCACAATGGAAGATGAAGTAAAGCCCTCACAAGCTGATGAATAAAAAGAGTGTGACAAGGCCAAACAATGGTAAGCAATGGGCAGGCTCTAAGCCCACTGTAAGCTGACAATAGATCATTTCGCCCACATAGGCAAAATCTAAAAAACTATAGGCACACCACCAAAACATTTTCAATTTTAATTAATCACAACAAAATCATTGTTGTTAATCATTTATATGATACAGCTAACAAACGTTGGCAAAGCCAATAGGTCTTACTGGTCTTAAGCATGGGTTTGTTCTTATGTATATCTCGGTACAATAGCATAAAACTCACCAAGAGACAACCAAATGCTGGTCGCCTGTGTGAAGCACAAGATTATACCTGCACCTTTGGTCACACCCCAACGCTCTCCCCCTCCCCCCCTCCCCCCTTGCGTGCATCACAGTTCCCATACTTTTTAGGTCGAGCCTTCAAGGCCTCTTGTATATACTTTAGTACAGTGGTTCCCAAACTTTTGACTCCTGAGGACCCCCACTGAATCACTACTGGAAGCCGGGGACCCCCAAGCAATTTGTACAATTTAAATTTCTTTTTAAATACGCCTTTTGAAGCAGAGGCAATTTCAAGAGGGAGACATCTTGAATTGGGTCCATTGGCATGGACATGTATGCATACAGCAGTGCATTATTTAGTGGTACCCAAGGGCTTGCGGAAAGTGAGCAATCAGACAGCAGCACGAAAATTCTACTGCTGATCCTGGCTGCCTCTATTTTTACCTGCCTGCCAAGTAACGGTAACCTATACACATGTGCCTTTCAACGTTTTATTGCTTATATTGTTTTGCCTGTATTTTCATTGTTGTGTCTGTGAAGGCTGTTGTCTGTCTTCCCCTGCTGCCTGTACGTGGTCCGTGCCCCTTTTTCTTCCCTCTGTTCCCCTCGCTCTCCCCGTGCTCTCTCTGCCCGGTCTTTCCTTCTGTACACCTCGCTAACCAGTGTCTCTGCCCGGTTTTCCATTCGGTTCCCCTCGTTGCCCCAATGCCTCTCTGCCCGTTCTGCCTTCTGTTCTTAGTTGCCACTATATTTCTGTATTCTGCCTCTGTGCCATTCGTTTTTTGTGCCCGTCTGTCCTCTGGTCCACTCATTTTTTGTGCCTTTCTGGCCTCTGTTCCACTCGTTTTTTGTGCCATTCTGCCCTCTGTTCCAGTCTTTTTTCCCTCACTTTTTGTGCCTTTCTGCCCTCTGTGCCACTTGTTTTTCCCTCGTTTTTTGTGCCTTTCTGCCCTCTGTTCCACTCGTTTGTCCCTCATTTTTTGTGCCCTTCTGCCCTCTGTTCCACGCGTTTCTTGTGCCTTTCTGCCCTCTGTTCCACTCGTTTTTCCCTCGTTTTTGTGCCCTTCTGCCCTCTGTTCCACTCGCTTTTTGTGCCTTTCTGCCCTCTGTTCCACTTTGTTTTCCCCTCGTTTTTTGTGCCCTTCCGCCCTCTGTTCCACTTGTTTTTTGTGCCTTTTAGCCCTCTGTTCCACTTTGTTTTCCCCTCGTTTTTGTGCCCTTCTGCCCTCTGTTTCACTCGTTTTTTTGTGCCCTTCTGCCTGTTGTGCCACTCGTTTTGTCCTTGTTTTTGTGCCCCTTTTGCCTTATGTTCCGCTCGTTTCTCTAGCCGCTATGCACTCGCGTCCTGCGAACCCCCTGGGAATGTCTCACGGACCCCTGGGGGTCCGCAGACCACAGTTTGGGAAACACTGCTTTAGTATATGCCTCTGTTTAACTGTTTTAATGGAAAACGATCAGCAGAGGTCAGTAAAATACCAGAATTGCTTTCTGCTGAGGAACTTTTTTTGTTTAGGTCTTGCTGAGCCAGCGCATGCACTGCTCCGAGACATTTTCTATCGGGGCTTTCAAAGTGCTGCTAGTGTCCTAGCGCTTGCGTTCACGTGCGAGGCGCCATCTGCCAGCGCGATCACTTTCACTTTTTCATGCTGATGCGTGCGCGCATCACTAGCATGTTTTTTTTTTTATACATTACTACAAGCTTGCGTGCTCGTGTGCACGCACGAGGTCACCATCTGCCTTTGGTTATCTCTTCCGCCGCATGGCCATTGCTTGTTTATCTCGCTCCCTCGATGTGTGGAGCCTCCGTAGCTTTAACGGCCATCCTGCCGTCTTTCTGATACATACTCCAGTTAACAGGTGAGCAGAATGTGAGACCGCTTAGCGAAACTGCGCACTTCGATACTCCCTAGCTAGGAATTTATCTTCTCTTTACTTTCCCTTTCACAGACATTGGAGCACCTTGTTTACCATAGTGCCCGCCGCATTATCCATATGGGATTTGGCTATATTCGCTCAGATTGCTGCCATGCTGCCGCGTAGATACTAATCTTTCTATCGAAGTAAGATGCCTGTTCAAGACAGCACTCATCGATGGATTTATTTCGAACTTACTCCCCGACACTGGGATATCCCCATTCCCGCCTGTTCTTCATCGCTGCTGTATCTTTATATTCACTTATTTGTTCCATAGGGTTTTCCCTGGCCACTACACTGAGAGTCTCTCCATAGAATCAGCCGCTCCACCCGGAGTTCCCGCAGCTGATCTCTTTTTTTATTCTCACGTGATCTATTCCACACGGGCCGTGTCTGCATTGCTTTTGACATCCTAGGATTTGCCTTCCCCTTTGACTTTTGCAGATTTATTCAACTTGAACGGCCGCATTTTATGGGCGGTGAGTTAATTGACTCTTTTTGTTATCCGGCCTATTATACTGTTTTGTTTATTTTCACTGACTTGTCTGGTTCGTTTATTTTTGTCTGTTTTTTGGGGGGAATTTTGTATCGATACAGGCCTGTGAAGACACGGGTCTCGTCTGATTTCTTTAGTACATCGACCGTGCTCCTACCTACACTTTCAGGTAACAGGGTGTGTTGGTGAAATGGCTTTGAGGTTTTAGTTTTAGCATTCACTGTACTCCTATATTGAAACTGCGCTTTTGCTGAACGCCTCTGAAACTAAAATAGTCCTTAACCATCCTGCATGTCCAGTATGTACTTAAACAATAAATCGCAGTATTAATACACAAGTACATTCTGTGGGAGACCGCTGTGTACTGAAGTGTACATTCAAACTACTTATGTCTCAATGTCTCAATGCACTAACTCCCAGTGCCATCTCACCAACAAGGAGCCAATCTGAAGTTAAAGAGTGGACTAAATTGGTGACAGCGCTAAACTGCACCCCGACCCTAGTTGATTCAGCCAAATCACTAGGAATTACACTAGATAAGAACCTCGACATGAAAAACCATATTAACTCGTTGGCCAAGAGCGCCCGCTTCCACTTGAATTACTTAAGAAAACTGAAACCTTTTATCTCTGAGACAGACCTAAAACTGGCTATCCAATCACTAGTCATCTCGAGGATTGAATACGGCTGCACCACATTAGCGGGCTTGCCAAAATCATCCACAGCACCGCTAAAAGCCTGCCTCAACGCAGCGGTGAGACTCATTACGGGAACGAAGAAATTCGATCACATATCTCCTCACCTGAAAGCACTAAACTGGCTACCTTACGAGGCTAGAATTCAAATGAAGATGGCCTGTATTACGCATAAAGCTGTACATTACAACACGCCTAGATACCTAGCCAAGAAACTTAAGCTCTCAGGAGGTAACAGATCAACTAGAAGCGCAAAAGATTTGCTATTACGACCAGCCTTTTTCCACAAGAAAAAGACCTACAACCGAGCATTCTCCGGAGCTGCCCCCAGAATCTGGAATTCACTCCCTCCATACATCAGGAAGATTCAAAAGACTGCTACATTCAAACGAGAACTGAAGAGCCACTTGATGAGTAAATACCCTACTTAGAGAAACCTACCGATCACTGGGATGTGCAATTCAGCTCACTAAGGATCGCCCTCTTCGTGGAAAATCTGGAAGATCATCAGCGGATAAGGAAATGATGCCGTGCGCAAACCGAGACTTGACACTTTGCTGCTACCTCTTATAGGTGTGAACTTTAACTATATCTCACAGTCACACTACAGAACTTCTGTCTCTCTTGATTTATTTAGCCATATATGTGAAACCTTTAACTATATGTCACAATCATACTTTATATCTTTTACCGCACCTGATTTATTTATACTTATTATCCTTGATATGCACTGGGTCGCCTCATAACCAACCCTACCTCAACGAGCATGGTTTGTTACTATGACACACACCAAACCTTGCTCGCCACTTAATGCTTATTGCACAGTCATTATGAATATATCTATTTAATCTCGTCCATACAGTATATTGCTTTCTACCTCATTATTCTCTTGTTGTCAGTACTGCTTTTATAATGTCTATATGTTATTCTCTCCTTGTTAAGCGCTCTGATACCCACGGGTCTTGTTCGCGCTATACAAAACACTATAAATAAATAAATAAAATAAATAAATCTTTGGGGTGATAGGAATCCGTACTAGCTATGTATGACGTAAACGAGGGATGGTCACACATCAAGTGTACACAAGGCTAGTGTGCTCGTTCTGCAAGGAGTTTGTGCTCTCTGATAATTAGTGCTAGAAATGATTCCCAACATGTAAGTCCAATGAGAAGATTTGTTCATTTGTACCACTGAAACTGTCCAGGAAAGATAGCCAATACACTTAATGAAACTTCCCCAATTTCTTTCTCCATTTTTTTTATTTTTTGCTTCCAGGATTCTGAAAAAAACTAGTCACCTCTTTCCAAAACACATCTTCATGCTTCACTTTCTGTAGTAATTTTTGACCGCTGGCTTCACTTTCCGTTACGTTCTTCCTCATGAGGTATTTGAGTAGTGATGGGCTACTTGAGTACCCTCACCCCATCATTGTTCCAAGTGAAACTTGCAGCGAGTGTCAGACTGCTGAGCGAGTACAGTAGCAGGCTCAAGTCCGAAGAATTGAGCTGGTATGTCGTTGCTGGGATCGGCATCTGATGAAGACAGAAGCAGACCGCTGAGATCTAGAGGTCAACATATGTTTTCACAATGGCATAGTTCAGACAGTAATGAGCCATTTTTGTAAAAAGACTATTTGAACTTTACTCAGGTTATCCATTATTAAAAAACATGAAAACACCTGGTTTCTGTATGCATGCTACAAGAGGGGAGACTGGGGGTGCAAGGTGTCTTCAAAATGTTTTCTGCCCTGTGCTTGCTTTCTGGTCTGCAGTTAAAGAAAATGCCAGTTCTGCAGGTTGCCTACATAGAATATTAGCTAATGTTGCACAGGATTCTGTGCTATATTTATAGGTTCAAAGCTATAAGTATTGGAATTTCCGATACCTGGATTTTTTTGCAGTTAAGGGGCATTGCATGTGTTCAGTCTGCAGTCGGGATTGACCTGCTCTTGAATAGAATACGTGATTTAGGTGATGAAATTGTACACTTATAAGGTACGAGGTTTAGCCATGCAACAGCTCATGTTGTTGCACCAAGGATATTGTGCTGCATAACTTAATACTTTTAAGGTCCCAAAAGCGAGATCTATTGGCTATGCCAATGCTTGTATAAAATTGTTCTGGCAACTGCCTCTATTTAACATAATTGATAGAAAGCAACCAGCAGAGGTCAGTAAAATACCGGAATCACTTTAGCATTCTTTAGATTCCAGTCCATAGAAATTGTCTTCCACGAGCACCCGTAGACAATAATATTTTTTTGAAATCTTGTATTTTCAGTGATATGACCACCGAAGACCCTGATTTTATATTAAAAACAGAGCTTTGGACTATACCATTTCCTGCTGAAAGGCAATATTTCTCTCCATGTGGTCCCATACCTGCATTTGGTGCTTACTTCCCTCCGTGTTAAAGAAAAGTAGATGTTTCAGCACCCAGGCTAATGTGCTGCATAGCTAAATTACATATAAGGTCCCAAAGGCGAGACTGATTGCATTGCAAATGCTTGTTTGATGCGGTTTTCCCACCTGCTGTGTGGGCTGTGCACGATGTCTCGGGTACTGTCTAATGCTATAATAAACGTTATATATACAGTGCTCTGAGACACATGGGAACTAAGTCGTGCCTTTGTTGAATTCCAAAATATTTTTCATTTCAATTCCACTGGTTTTACTAAAGCTAATTTAATTGTATATCAGTCTTACATTAGTGCAGGGAGCTCATCGATTAGAGCCTACTTCTAACGCGCTGCAGAAACAAGACATGTCAGTTGTGAACGCGTTTTGAACTGTAGCGGAAGAAGTTTGTCCCAGTTTGCTTCCTGTACCCGGGGAAAGATGGCGGCGCAGGACAGTGATGCAGAGGAAGAGGACTTCGTTACGTTTGGGAAGCCTCTCGAGCCTCTGGAAGAAGGTAATTCCCGCGGACTCCGGATGATCGTTTTACTTCCCTCCCAGGGAGGTGGGCATTTGTCCTAGCGAGTGCTGTGAGGCAGTCTGCGTGGCATTTATGTTTACACACGTGACTCTTACACGGAACCGTACAGTCACATTGCCCTGTACTTTGTGGCGTTGACGCACTGGATACAGCTGGGAGCTTTCAACATGTAAACAGCTGTTGAGAGTACACTTTTTTTCCTACGTGCGAGTAGCTCACTGAGTCCGTGTTTGCATTCTGGGTCAATTTTTGTTGCATTGTAAAGTAATACAAGTAGAACGCAAAGACAACACTGCAGTGGGTTAACCGCTCACTCATGCTGGGAATATTGAGCTCTCACAAACGTAAGCAGAAATATCAACACGGGCAGACTGGTACGTGCAGGGACAGCTTTTAGGTGGTTGTCCATGTGACAAGTGTTTGAGACGTCTAGCCTATGCGTATCGAGGTGAAGTGCGCATAAGCACTATAGACAAGGCGTTGACTTCTGGAATGACAGGAACTGTGGCGATGCCGAACTCTGAATTGGTTGTGCTTTTCTACCACAGGAGTACAACAGTCTCTATGGGCATCAAGGAGGAGAATGTCATGGGGAGAAACCGCAACGGGCTAATGAGAAGGGTGGACCGCAAAGGAAAGGCAAACTAATAGAGAAAAAAACAATCCACTACGTCGCGCCTTAACATGCACAAATGCTATTTGCATGTAGTATCACTTTAAAACCATACTTGTTGGCTTTGTCAAAGCTAAGTTGACTGAGCAGCACAAACTCTGTTACTAGGTGTCTCTTATTTTGACTTAACATTATTTACGAGTAGGATCGGCCTTGAATGCTAGAGCTCTCCTTTTATGACATCTACCTAGAGATTCTGTAACGAGACTTATCCATATCCTGAGCAGACCTTTTTAAGTTGTGGAATGGCTAAATTTAAACCTCTACATCATTCATGGATTGTTTCTCACAAAACCTGTGCACATAGTGCATGGGTGACTTTGTTCTACTACCACAACACTTGCACTTCTGAGCACTGTGCCGACTTCACTCATAAAATTTTTTTGATATAGCAAGGAGAACTGTACATGAATTTTTTCAATAAATGTTTTTGCTTACAGCACAAAAGGTCTCCATCGTCTCTTTATATCATGTCAATTTGTGAATAATGTTATAGAAGGTCTGCATACAGTTTATTGCCATATTGAATGAAACCCTAGGAACATCTGTGTTAGCTTCCATGGAGCTTTTCGACAGCAGCTTATCCGATTCAGCGGGACATTTCGCTGAGGGCATCCAGCCTCATGGAGCAGTTTTCAGCTGAAGCCTGCTGGAAGAATCCAAGTTTCCAAAAAAGTGACTATGTCCAAAGGTAGAAATCTTCACTGGGCGAAGGCACCAGAAGTATCTAGCCAGTGAGGGACATTCCTAGGGCGTGAAATACCAACCAGGTCGAACCTGTTTCTGTATCCGACCCGTGCTACAGCAGTCAACCTTAACTTGTGCCTAGGTACAGGTCAAGAGCAACCAGAAGACTTCAGTTGGCACTATTTTTATTTAAACTTTAAAAATTCATAACTTTGGTTTTCCTTATAGGGTTTTTGTCATTTTATTTATTAAAATATACCCTATTCTAACTTGGTTTGAGATTTTTCTAGAGTTGTGTTTTGACAAATACTGTTTTAGTACTGCATAAATAATTTTCACATTGCCTCTAAGTTAAGCCTGTCTGCTCTGTGCCACAGCTACCAGGGGGTTTAGTTTAGGTTAATTAAGTGACTTTAGTGATTCATCCTAAAATTTCTTACATTGGTGTTCAGAGGTGGAACCAAGGACTTGTGTTTTGCAGCACCATTTAGTGATTTCAGTTAAAGTAAGACATCCCTTTTGTATTCTGACATCAACATTGACTTTTGAGACTTAATTGGCCATTTTTATTGATTTTTCTTAAATTGCTTCCTTATCCTCAATTTTGCACCTGTGATTTTTCAAAGAATGGAAGTGTATCTGAGCATCATTGAAAGCTGCGGCGTAGTAGATATGAGGAAGCTGTGCAGAGAGAGCGGCTGAGGCTGACAAAGGTATCCAAGAAAGGGACCACAAGGTAGCCCTTGAACATGGGTGGAAGTCTGCATGCTACAGTCCATATCACAGGAGCAAGAGGAGGGTGAGTCAGAGGATGAGGAAGAAATTGAGAATGGGGAGGTGAATCGCCAGCTATAAGCTAGAGGCTTCAGTGCCAGAGGATGAGGTGCTTACAGGATCCAGGTCACCTGCCTTGTTCAGAGAAGGGAGTAGTGTGTCCAGCATTTTGACCCATTCGGCTATAGAGGACTGGGAAGCAGAGGGAAACCTAGAGCTACAACTGACTACACTTACCCTTGAGGACAAGAACAAGGCACCAAAGGAGAAAAAAGTTTCCGGGGCCTTGGAGGAGAAATAGGCCCTGTTGGCTCAAGAAGTAAACCAAAAAGAACTGGATCTGAAGGCAAAGAGGACCTCTGATCGTGTTGATGGTGGCACTGCAGTGACATTGAAGTGCCTAGGAAAGGCAAAAGAGTCTACATCCCCAAAGACCCAGTGCAAAGCTATTATGTGGCGTACGTTTTTTAATTGTTTTTATTAAACATAAATAACAAATACAAATAATAAGACCATCATGCCTTGGACGTCTGCAAATCGGTTTCGGCGAATGTGAGTTCCAGCATTACAGAATCATGAAGGAGTGCGAAAGTGGGCTCATGGTGCCTCAATGTCCTCACAAATTGGATCTATTTCTGGCGGTGTACAGATATCCCCTTGGTAAGCATTCCAAACCTCCCATATCTTCCCCCATTTACGGGGTCTCCCTCTGGCCACATAAACTGCTTTCTCCCGAAACATACATGTTATGTTATGTTAGTTTAGTCTTTTATAGCGCACTGCTACTCCATGGAGTGTCCCGGCGCTTTTATTATCAATTAAGGTCTTCCATCCACTTCCCAATCTGAGGAGTTCGGCAAGGGCCCCATAGTTGTGCAATATTTCGCTTAGCAATCATACAGGCGAGAGTGACCCAAAGCTTACTATGACTCGTGAGGTCGGAAGGCTCCCATATATTAAGTAGACAACGGCGGGCCTCAAGTGCAATCTGTACTCCCCACACCTCACTCATTTTCTCATGGATCATGGTCCAATAATTATGAATCTCTGGGCACTCCCACAAAATATGCATAAAGGTACCAGTCACACCACAACCCCTCCGACAGTCTGCATTTGAGGCGAGCCCCATGTGACACAACCCTGGGCCCGTGGTGTAGGACCGGTGAAGGATCCTAAGCTGCACTAACTGAAGTCTCATGGATATCGCCACCTCCCAAGGGGAGGACACAGCCTCCCCCAGTCCTCATCATCCAAAACCAGACCATCTGCAATCCATTGTTCCCGGATTTTTACCAGGGGGTCTTCGGTGTGGTTGACCAATTTCTTGTAAACCATAGAAATCGCCTTAGTGGGAAGAAACCCATCCAGGATTCGATCCTCCAGCGGAGAGGCCACCGGCGGCTTCACATCGCGAGGGATAGCCGCTGCCAGTGCATGCTTAATTTGCAAATAGCGATATCGCTCGCTCTCGCTCAGTTGGTGTCTGTGAGAAGTTGGCCTGATATATGATGCTCACTAGTTCTAGTGATCACCTTGTATGAGTCCAAACAACCCTTATGGTGATTGGTTGTAAGTCAACCTTATAGACCAGCTATCCTAATGGTAGCATGGATAAAGCAGTCTTAGGCTAAACTCTTTTGGCATGTGAAGCCAGCTGTTTTACCACATATAACCCCTTAAATACCAAATGAAAGGACACCACACAGGTAGTTATGAAAATAAACAAGATATTTATTAAGTAACAAACACCTCTGAACTTTTTATGAGATCAGAGGGCTAAGCATATGACAAGACTCTTAAGAAAAAATAAGTTAAATTACACAAGTTACAATGTTGCCCTAGGGGCGCAACAAACCATATACTAAGTAAATGGTATAAGGAAGTCGATAGAAGGAATGGAGCTGTCCAGAGGCTGTAGTATCGCTGGGACTACACTATCCTAACTTTAGGTAAGTAATAGGAGGCCCACGGAACGCATGTGCAGAGTGTGAACACACACGCGAGATGCGTAACAACGTCTATGGACAGAACAGTTCAAGAAAAAGGGGGGTACGGACAATTCTGACTAGTTAGGACTAAAACGACTGTGAAACTGGACACTAGGAGAGTCTATCTACCCTTGAGCACCAAAATGCTCTTGTTACCTCACCCACGGGCTGCGGGTGCATAGGTGCGAAGTCGTGTTGGGTTTCTGCGTTGAAGTCTATGGAGCCTGAAAGAAAAGATGCTGCAGGCGACCAGGAGGAAGATGTCTGGTGTGATCCAAGGGTGGATCAGGAATGCTGAAGACCTGAAAGCAGAGGGGACAATGTTCAAATTCACTAGCCAGTGACTGGAGTGGAACCAGGAAGGAACCAGAGGCTGTCGTCGCGATCAGGTGAAGAGTGGACGCTTGACTCTGCAGCCACGTGGACCAGGTGGTGTCTTCGACGACCAGGATGGAGGCACGAGCTGTCCCACGCAGGCTCTCGCTGTCGGCGGTGTCGGATCCGGAGTTGGAGTCAACAGGCCTTGGCAAAGGCAACCCACGCAGTGAGTGGAAAAGACGTCTGGTGTGGACCAGGAGGGTCCGGGATGCCTCTCTTTTGGAAGGAAGCAAAGGCCAGTCTGGAGCAACCAGACAAGCGGTCGTCGTCTAGGAGGCCACTAGCCAGCCGGCAAGTGACCAGACAACGTGTCGAGCAGCAAACAGGCAGAAGGGCCCCAGGCAGATCTCGTGGATGCTGGAGGGCTGGTCTTCGGTGCAGGAGCTGCTCGGGGCTTCTCAATCCCCAAAGCACTTCGTCGAGGTTACCTCAGAAGTCGTGCTGGAAGCGAAGTGCAGTTTCTCCAAGATGGCCGGTCCCACGTGTCTCGTCACACCCACGGATCTCAGCTGAGCTGCAGATGTAGGTAGAGGTCGGAGAGGTCTGGGAATCCGGGTCTCGTCGGGCTCTGGAGTCTGGATCCTCGAGGGAAGACGACAAAGTGAAGCCGCTGGACGCTGATGGTGCCTGCTTGTGCAGGGTGGACACTCCTTGCCCACAAGGGAGATTTCTTCAGTCTTTTGTGTAGAAAGTCGAAGTCCAGAGTTTCTTCTTGTAGAATTTCAGTTCAGGAGTAATCTGATTTGGAATGGGACCAGCTCCTACCTTTATCCTGCTAAAGGGGGCTGCACTATCACTAGGTCCCTTTCATGGGTGGGACTAGGAAGGGGGTGATTACACCCCCTATCCTTTGTCCGGACTCGCGCCAGAGCTGGGCTGGAGTGCCCCAGCAACTGGTTTGAACCGGTGTATGCACAGGGCTCCTTGTGTGCCCCCAGCATATCTCATTCCTTTCAGCCCTTTCCTACCTAATACACAAAATCCTGTCTGGGGTGGTGCTAGCACCTCCCAAGGCAGGAAACCCTTTGTCCAAGACTCCCTCGCTGGAAGGACTCCCAGCAGCAGGAGGTCAGACTTGTGTCTGTGGTGGCAGCATCCCTTTTGTGATGCTGAGGCTCGAGTTAACTTTAACCGGGGTTCACAGTTACATACATGTCGTGTTCTCTAAAAGGGTGGAATGCTACCCCCGTCGCCAGAATTGGCGAGGGGGTAGTATTCCAATTTGTATGACACCTTACTCGACATGTTTTGATAATGCTATACCAAAGTTAGCAATAACCGCAAGGTTATAATGCACTTAAGAGTATATGGTATAGCGTTATCCTGGAAACAGCTAAAGGACTTGGTTCCGAAAGCTGTAGTCAGGCTCAGCTCATGCCAGAGCACTATCTCACATAATTCCAAGCACTCTGCCTCCAGGATTGTTAAGGCCTGCCATAGGAGTGACTTATAGGAGTATATGTGTCCATGTTAGGGTTAGATATAGGTATACTATATCTAAAGCAAAGGGTGATTACACCGCCTTGCCCCAGCTGATTGATCAGCCAGTTGTGCCAGATTTGGATGGCCAGCCAGGGGTGGCATAATACATGCGGCAGCACCTGGTAGACCCTGGGTTCACTTATGCCCTGGGTACCTATGGTACACTGTATAAGGACTTACAAGAGCGACCCACTACCAATTGGTAAATGCACCTGAGTACATGGATGTCAATTTAGAGAGAGAACAGCTAGGCTGTGGGTCTGATTAGCAGGCCAACAGCCAGGGAAAGTCGTAAACCAGTGAAGCAAAAAAGCAAAAATCTGGGGTGACCATAGGATTGCAGACCCTACTCTCTTACATAACCCCCCCCCCAAACTTAGGGACATTAAACTAACCATGACCAGGTGAGTCTTCCTGTTCTAAGTAGAAATACCTGGAGAGACCATCTGCATTGCCATGGTCAGTCCCTGGTCTGTGCGCCACTGTAAAGTCCATCCCCTGTAGGGAAATGGACCACCTAAGAAGTTTGGGTTTTCACCCTTCATCTGATTTAGCCACAAGAGGGGCTTATGGTCTGTCTGAATCTTTAAGTGAGTTCCAAATAAGTATGGCCTCAACTTCTTCAGGGCCCAAACCACAGCAAAGACCTCCCTCTCAATAACTGACCAACGTTTCTCTCTAGGGGTCAGCCTTCTACTTATAAAAGCAATGGGCTGGTCATGACCATTATTCAGTTTAGATAGAACAGCTCCCACACCCAACTCAGAAGCATCTGTTTGGACAATGAATGGTTTGGAGTAGTCTGGACTCGAGAATAGGTGCAGTGCACATGGCCTGCTTTAGGTCATTACATGCCTTTTGACAGCTAACTGTCCACTAACCTTTCTTTGGCATTTTCTTACTTGTCAGGTCATTAAGAGGGGTCACAATTGTCCCATAATTTCTGACAAATTTCCTGTAGTAACCAGACAGGCCCAAGAAAGCTCTGACCTGTGTCTGGGTGGTTGGAGGAGCCCAGTCCTTTTTGGCCTGTATCTTGCTCTCCAATGGTTGAACCTGGCCTCCACCTTCAAGGTGGCCCAGGTACACAACCTGACTCTGACCTATCTGGCACTTTGTAGCCTTGATAGTGAGGCATGCCTTTTGCAGGGCCTCCAAAACTTTCCTCAGGTGGATTAGGTGATCCTCCCAGGTGGAGCTAAATACAGCAATATCATCTAGATATGCTGCACAAAAGTCATCCAACCCAGTGAGAACTTGGTTCACCAACCTTTGAAAAGTAGCAGGTGCATTTTTCAAACCAAAGGGCCTCACCACAAATTGGTAATGACCTCCTGGGGTAGAAAATGCTGTTTTAGCCTTGGCATCCTCAGCTAACCTGATTTGCCAATAACCAGCTGTCTGGTCAAATGTACTCAAGAATTTGGCAGAAGCCAATGTATCTATGAGTTCATCTGCTCTTGGTATTGGATGGGCATCTGTCTTAGTGACAGCATTGAGACCCCTGTAGTCTACACAAAACCTCATCTCTCTCTTACCATCCTGGGTGTGAGGTTTAGGCACTAGAACTACAGGACTTGCCCAAGGGCTCTCTGAGGGTTCAATGGCTCCCAATTCCAACATCTTTTGTACTTCTTGTTTAATGCAGTCCCTGACGTGGTCAGGTTGCCTGTAGATTTTACTCTTTATAGGCAGACTGTCACCAGTGTCCACCTCATGGGTGCACCAGTTTGTCTGACTGGATGTCAGAGAGAACATTTGTCTAAAGGATTGAAGAACCTGTTTACAATCCTTTTGCTGATGTTCTGAGAGGCTGTCAGAAAAGACTACACCATCTACTGACCCATCATCAGGGTTCTGAGTGAGCAGGTCTGGGAGAGGGTCACTCTCTTCCTCCTGTCCCTCATCTGTAGCCATGAGCAAGCCCATGTCTTCCCTGTCAACAAATGCCTTGAGCCTGTTCACATGAAGTAATCTGTGAGGGCTCCTGGGAGTTCCAAGGTCTACCAGGTAGGTGACATCTCCCTTTTGTTCAATTATAGTATGGGGTCCAGACCATCTGTCTTGGAGAGCTGCTAGGGCCACTGGCTCCAACATCCATACCTTCTGTCCAGGATGGTAAACAGTAAGGACAGCCTTTTGGTCATGCCAAGCTTTCTGAAGTTCTTGGCTGGCCTCCAGGTTTTTAGATGCCTTCTCCATGTACTCTGCCATCCTGGAGCGGAGACCAAGTACATAGTCCACTATGTCTTGCTTAGGCTTTTTGAGAGGTAACCCCCATCCTTCCTTTACAAGACACAGGGGTCCTCTTACAAGATGCCCAAATAGAAGCTCAAAACGGATGTAACCAACCCCCTTCTGTGGGACCTCTCTGTAAGCAAACAGAAGGCAGGGTAAAAGGATGTCCCATCTTCGCCTAAGCTTTTCTGGTAACCCTTTTATCATCCCTTTTAGGGTCTTGTTGAATCTCTCCACAAGCCCATTGCTCTGTGGGTGATAGGGGGTGGTGAATTTGTAATTCACACCACACTCCTTCCACATTGCAGTCAAGTATCCTGACATAAAGTTGGCACCTCTGTCAGAGAAAACCTCCTTAGGAAACCCCACTCTAGTGAAAACTGCAAGTAGGGCCCTGGCCACAACAGGAGCTGTAGTGGTCCTAAGGGGAATAGCTTCTGGGTACCTGGTGGCATGATCCGCTTTCACCAGTATAAATCTGTGACCAGATGCTGTTGGGGGATCCATTGGTCCAACAATGTCAATCCCCACTCTTTCAAAGGGTACCCCCACCACAGGTAGTGGTATGAGGGGGTCCTTTGTGGTGCCACCTGACTTGCCACTGGCTTGGCAAGTGACAAATAAGCGACAAAACTCTTTAGTGTCCTCAGACATATGGGGCCAGTGAAAGTGTGAGACAAGTCTTTCCCAAGTCTTGTTCTGGCCTAAGTGACCTGCAAGGGGAATCTCATGGGCTAAGGTAAGAAGGAAACCTCTCGGAGACAAGGGGATAACCAGCCTCCTGGTATCACCAGGTTTGGGGTCTCTTGCCTCAGAGTATAGGAGTCCATCATCCCAGTACACTTTGTGGGTACCTGTAGCATTCCCTGCAGCCTGCTGTCTGAGGGGTTCAAGAGAGGAACAGTCTAACTGTGCCTGCCTCAGGTCTGCCCTGGAAGGTCCCCATACCCCAAGGAACTCAACCCGTTCAGGTTCAAGCTCCTCTAGGACAGTTCCTTCTGGGGTCTTTGGGTCAGCCTCCTCAGAGGGCTGATCCTCCACGTGAGGCAAGGGGAAGGCATAGCCTTAACCCTACTGCTCTTTCTCTTGGGTAGTGTCTGGTCCATTGTTCCAGGATCCAGCACTAGTTCAGCTGGGCATTTCTTGGCCTGTGACCTGGTCACAGCAAGTACATGTGCTGAGAAACCTAACATTTCCACATGAGTCCTATACTCCACATCCGACCATAAGGAGGATTCCAAATCATTGCCCAACAGACAGTCCACTGGGAGGTCTGAACTAACTACAACCCTTTTGAGACCAGTTACCCCTCCCCAGGAGAAATTAACAACTGCCATACTGTTATTGGTAGTGACATTGCTAGCATTGGTCACTAGGTGGTCTGAACCTAGTATTACCTGTTCATGGTCCACAAAGTTAGGTGTCACCATAGTGACACTGGCACAAATGTCCCTGTAGGCCTGAGACATTTTTCCATTGATCAAAGGTGTTTGCCTGTACTTGCCCAGGGTACTGGAACTTATAGTAGGGGTCATATCCATGTCCCCAGTACAAACAAGAACAGCCTGAGTGGGTATTCTGACTAAGTCAGAATCCACCTCAGTTCCCAGGGTTAACCCAACTATAGTCTTGGGGGGTGCACTACCACTACTAACTGTACTAGGGGGTACAGGTGCCTTAGGGGCAGTAGTGGTAGGAGATGTGCCTTTCTTGGTGCACTCACTAAACCAGTAAGTTTTACCTTTACAGTATTGGCACCATGGTTTTCTCGGACCATCATTCTTCTTCTTTTGGGAATTCTGGGACCCACCCTCCTTAGATTGTTGGGGCCATGTTGAAGACTTCTGGTCATTTTGTTGCTTATTCTCATTACCCTTCTGGTCTGCTTTCTTCTGGCCACCACCCTGGTTCTGGTTCTGCTGCTTGACCCTTTTCCTGACCCATCTGTCTGCTTTCTTTCCCAATTCTTGGGGAGAGGTAGTTATGAAAATAAACAAGATATTTATTAACTAACAAACACCTCTGAACTCTTTATGAGAGCAGAGGGCTAAGCACATGACAAGACTCTTAAGAAAAAAAACGTTCAGTTGCACAAGTTACAATGTTGCCCTAGGGGCGCAACAAACCATATACTAAGTAAATGGTATAAGGAAGTAAATGGTATAAATCTGAGTCAATCAAGTGCTGATGCAACAACTGGTTCTGACAAATATTTAAGATTTGCTCTCTCATAATTAGATTATACAATCCTGTGTAATCAGTAACTTTACTTCCCAGTAACCAGCCCTCCAAAGCCTTAGTGGCACAATCAACAAAGTCAGTCCAATCATGAGCCTGAGTTTTCTGGGTGTCTCTGAACATTAACCTGTACTGTTCAGTTGTTAAGCCAAATCCATCAATCAGTGCATTTTTCAGGACTTGGTAATCATTAGCATCCTCATCTCTAACAGTGAGGAGTTTATCTCTACCTTTACCTTCAAAGGAGAGCCACAATATAGCTGCCCACTGACTCTGGGGTACCTGCTGTACTTTGCAGGCTCTCTCCAAAGCAGTCATCCATTTGTGGATGTCATCCCCTACCTTAAAAGGGGGCACTATTTTACTCAGGTTTCTGTTATCAAAACTCCTGTCTTTATCTCTAGGGATAATGCTGCCACCAGTGGGCTCTAACCCACTCAATTTCTGCTCTCTGGCAAAGGCAAGTTTCTCCTTGGCAAGGGCAAGTTCTTCCCTCTCAATCCTCAGATGCACTTCCCTAATCTTAGCTTCATGCTCTCTTCTCTGAGGGGATGTCATCCCTCTCTGAGAAGATGCCTGAGGGACATGGGTGTGAATAGATCTGTTAGAGCCTCTGGAGAGAGACCTAGCTCGTCTATTACCAAGGGTAGGCCTGCTTGAGGATGGCCTGGGGCTCCCCCAGTTCCATTCTCATGTAGGCTTAAGTTGGCCTTGGTAAGTCTGCTGACTCTATTCTGACCATTGTCTACCTCTCCATCAGATGATTCTCCATCCTCCTCCTCCACATCTTCTGTCTCAGGGGAGTTAGAGTCATCTTCTACTGGGGGTATGCTTCCATCTGCTGGATTAGAGGGGCCTGTATTAGAAGCCCTTCTGGCATCATATGTCTCTAAGAGACCTAACAGAAAAGGAAGGGAAGGGATTGAACCCGGTTTCAGTTGCCTGGAGGTACACAATTGTCTCATCTTCTGGAAGCTGAGTGCTGCATATCTGGAAAGGACCTGTGGAGGGTCACTATCCACAAGGGGAGTCACTGTGTTCTTTCCTGTGGTAGACATGCTTTCTAGAGCGGTGTAAGTGGTGCACTTGCCTACACTATGGGTTTTCCTTCTGATCCCTTGCTAAGAGTTGTAGTCAGGGTGTGCTACTCCCTTTCTATTACAACAGCTGGTTAAGTAGAACTCAGAGTATTTCTAAGCTTTGTTATATGTACCTATGGTACCTTATGTGATCTTTCAAATGATATCTCCAGATGATATTTGGTAAAAACAACAGCAAGCTCAAATTCCAACCGCTGCACACCAATGTGAGAAGTTGGCCTGATATATGATGCTCCCTAGTTCTAGTGATCACCTTGTATCTGTCCAAACAACCCTTATGGTGATTGGTTGTAAGTCAACCTTATAGACCAGCTATCCTAATGGTAGCATGGACAAAGCAGTCTTAGGCTAAACTATTTTGGCATGTGAAGCCAGCTGTTTTACCACATATAACCCCTTGAATACCAAATGAAAGGACACCACACAGGTAGTTATGAAAATAAACAAGATATTTATTAACTAACAAACACCTCTGAACTCTTTATGAGATCAGAGGGCTAAGCACATGACAAGACTCTTAAGAAAAAATACGTTCAGTTGCACATGTTACAATGTTGCCCTAGGGGCGCAACAAACCATATACTAAGTAAATGGTATAAGGAAGTCGATAGAAGGAATGGAGCTGTCCAGAGGCTGTAGGATCGCTGGGACTACACTATCCTAACTTTAGGTAAGTAATAGGAGGCCCACGGAACGCATGTGCAGAGTGTGAACTCACACGCGAGATGCGTAACAACGTCTATGGACAGTACAGTTAAAGAAAAAGGTGAGTACGGACAATCCTGACTAGTTAGGACTAAAACGACTGTGAAACTGGACACTAGGAGAGTCAATCTACCCTTGAGCACCGAAATGCTCTTGTTACCTCACCCACGGGTTGCGGGTGCATAGGTGCGAAGTCGTGTCGGTTTTCTGCGTTGAAGTCTATGGAGCCTGGAAGAAAAGATGCTGCAGGCAACCAGGAGGAAGATGTCCGGTGTGATCCAAGGGGGGATCAGGAATGCTGAAGACCTGAAAGCAGAAGGGACAATGTTCAAAGTCACTAGCCAGTGACTGGAGTGGAACCAGGAAGGAACCAGAGGCTGTCGTTGCGATCAGGTGAAGAGTGGACGCTTGACTCTGCAGCCACGTGGACCAGGTGGTGTCTTCGACGACCAGGATGGAGGCACAAGCTGTCCCACGCAGGCTCTCGCTGTCGGCAGTGTCGGATCCGGAGTTGGAGTCAACAGGCCTTGGCAAAGGCAACCCACGCGGTGAGTGGAAAAGACGTCTGGTGTGGACCAGGAGGGTCTGGGATGCCTCTCTTTTGGAAGGAAGCAAGGGCCAGTCTGGAGCAACCAGACCAGCGGTGTTGATGTCCTGGATCGTCGTCTAGGAGGCCACTAGCCAGCCGGCAAGTGACTAGACAACGCGTTGAGCAGCAAACAGGCAGAAGGGCCCCAGGCAGATCTCGTGGATGCTGGAGGGCTGGTCTTCGGTGCAGGAGCTGCTCGGGGCTGGGGCTTCTCAATCCCCAAAGCACTTTGTCGGGGTTACCTCAGAAGTCGTGCTGGAAGCGAAGTGCAGTTTCTCCAAGATGGCCGGTCCCACATGTCTCGTCACACCCACGGATCTCAGCTGAGCTGCAGATGTAGGTAGAGGTCGGAGAGGTCTGGGAATCCGGGTCTCGTCGGGCTCTGGAGTCTGGATCCTCGAGGGAAGACGACAAAGTGAAGCCGCTGGACGCTGATAGTGCCTGTTTGTGCAGGGTGGACACTCCTTGCCCACAAGGGAGATTTCTTCAGTCTTCTGTGTAGAAAGTCGAAGTCCAGAGTTTCTGCTTGTAGAATTTCAGTTCAGGATTAATCTGATTTGGAATGGGACCAGCTCCTACCTTTATCCTGCTTAAGGGGGCTGCACTATCACTAGGTCCCTCCCATGGGTGGGACCAGAAATGGGGGTGGTTACACCCCCCTATCCTTTGTCCGGTCTCGCGCCAGAGCTGGGCTGGAGTGCCTCAGCAACTGGTTTGAACCGGTGTATGCACAGGGCACCTTGTGTGCCCCAGGCATGTCTCATTCCTTTCAGCCCTGTCCTACCTAATAAGCAAAATCCTGTCTGGGGTGGTGCTAGCACCTCCCAAGACAGGAAACCCTTTGTCCAAGCCTCCCTCGCTGGAAGGACTCCCAGCAGCAGGAGGTCAGACTTGTGTCTGTGGTGGCAGCATCCATTTTGTGATGCTGAGGCTCGAGTTAACTTTAACCGGGGTTCACAGTTACATACATGTCGTGTCCCTCTAAAAGGGTGGAATGCTACCCCCGTCGCCAGAATTGGCGAGGGGGTAGTATTCCAATTCGTATGACACCTTACTCGACATGTTTTGATAATGCTATGCCAAAGTTAGCAATAACCGCGAGGTTATAATGCACTTAAGAGTATATGGTATAGCGTTATCATGGAAACAGCTAAAGGACTTGGTTCCGAAAGCTGTAGACAGGCTCAGCTCATGCCAGAGCACTATCTCACATAATTCCAAGCACTCTGCCTCCAGGATTGTTAAGGCCTGCCATAGGAGGGACTTATAGGAGTATATGTGTCCATATTAGCGTTAGATATAGGTATACTATATCTAAAGCAAAGGGTGATTACACCACCTTGCCCCAGCTGATTGATCAGCCAGTTGTGTCAGATTTGGATGGCCAGCCAGGGGTGGCATAATACATGCTGCAACCCCTGGTAGGCCCTGGGTTCACTTATGCCCTGGGTACCTATGGTACACTGTACAAGGACTTACAAGAGCGACCCACTACCAATTGGTAAATGCACCTAAAGTACATGGATGTCAATTTAGAGAGAGAACAGCTAGGCTGTGGGTCTGATTAGCAGGCCCACAGCCAGGGAAAGTCGTAAACCAGTGAAGCAAAAAAGCAAAAATCTGGGGTGACCATAGGATTGCAGACCCTACTCTCCTACAGTGTCTGGCCTGCAATTCCTCAGAAGTCAACATCCCGTTCTTGCCCCACATATCTCGGACCTGCGAGATACCAATCAGGTCCCAGCGATCGAAACCCTTCGACTTCCACAGGCTACCCAAAGCTTCCAAGTTCCACAATGGCGTGGCCATTGTGATCATACCTTCACATTTGAGAGCACGGCTGGCCTCGTGCCACACCCGCGCCGAAGCCGACGTCGGACCCATCAGAGGAAACCTGCCTCGTCTAGCATACAAAATCCGGGTGTACTGCCCCTCCCCCCCCCCCCCAGCAGCTGGCCACGATCCATGGCAAACCCAGGGTCAGCCGGGGAGCCATAGATCGCATGGTTGATAGGGGCCAACTGGGAGGCCCAGTAATATTGGGCAGTCAGATCCCACCGTCATACCAGGGTAACATCAGCTTGGATAGCGCGATCCGCAGCTTCCCAGCCCAGAGGAGCTGACGCTGCAAAGATTCTATCTCGTTAAAATAAGAGGGGGGCACGGGATCGAAAAAGTTCTGCAAAGAGTATAAAAACCGTGGCTAGCTGTTCATTCTTAACTTAGGACCATTTTTTAGTGGTGGTTTGCACATTCTTTTCCATCTTGAGAAAATGTCCTTTGTATGCATTTCTTCTAGATAGACATTGCCGCCTTGTAGTCTGTACGTTTGGTTCCAGTGTCGTACACTTAAGAAAACAAATAATTTTTTATTTTCTGTGCTCAAATTAGATGACTTCTCTGCTGCCGTCCAATTACTGTGTTGTTCTGCACCTGTGGCACAGTGTGAAAAGCTTGCCATTTTATTCTAAAAACAGCATCCATACTGGATACAGTGAGAGGTTTAGTCTATGCCAGACTCATCATGGAATGCTGCAGTGAACTGTGACAAATGCAGTTCAGCTATCCCTGACCTTCAACCTAAGAAGGAAGATAGCCCTACAGAGTGCATTCTTTGATGCAGTAAGGCCAGCTTTCTGACATACAATACCAAGGCATTAGGTTGGTTTATTCTAATAGGCCTCCTGGTAGAAAGATACTTCGTATATGCTCTATTTAGCATAGAGAAATAGGCGAGGTGTTAATTGGGAAAGAGAGGTTTTTATAGCCTTCCGAAAGGCCACGTGATATTGGATACTTCTGATGTCGGCAGGAAGGGTGTTCCAGTGTCATGGAGCAAGAGCAAGAAAGGAACGTCCTCCGGCCCGTGCTCTTCTGCGTCAAGGAACACACACTATGTTGGTCAGAGGAGCACAACTGGAGGTTCAGTATGTAGGGCGTGAGGAGATTGGCTAGGATATCGGGGGCTTGGGAGTTCGGAATTCTGTGAGAAATGCACAGAGCTTTAAAATGGATTCTCTTCTCCATCGGGAGCCAGTGAAGCTTGAGCAGGAAACTGGAGCTAGAGCATTATTTGGGGAGGCCGAAGAGCATCTGAGTAGTGGCGTTTTGTGCCCTTTTGAAGGATATGCCTCCCTTCTTTGTTGGCACCCAGATACAGAGAGTTGCAGTAGTCCAGTCTCGAAGGTATGGTGGATTGGATGATGACCTGGCAGGTATTGGCGTTGAAGGATCCAGGCAGTGGTTTGAGTCCACGTAGGAGTCCAAATCAAACTCCGGCTAAAACAGTTTGCACCTGGTAGGTCAGGGCAGAGTCAACCCAGATGCCTAGGTTTTTAGGTCTCACCTAGCGAATGCAGCACATGCGCTGCTTCTCTTGGCGAGCGCTGCTTTGCTTGGCAAGACTATTGTTGTGGCTTTGGTGAGCGAAGGGCGACGAACCATGTGCGCGCACGGATAGGTGATGTGTGCGTGCATGGTATCTCCTCTGCCTCACACGCTCCCACCGCACTCTCACACTACTATGCAGACACACGCTTGTTGCTTACTGAAAACCGTGACCTGAAGAAACGGTTCACAACCTCTCTTTCCTTCTTTCATTTAGTTGCTTCCCTGTGAAATGAATCCAAAAAAGAAAAACACTCTTGCGGGAAATGCCCCTTTTCAGAAATTTTTCTATTCCAGCCTCAGGATGGAGAGAAATAAAAGGTTTTAAATATTAAAAAATAAATACATAACTAAATAAAGCAAGACAGAGTGGTTGCAAAGTGGCCAGATTAGTTTTATTCAGATCCAAACACATCAGCCTCACTCTACAGACTTTGCAGTGAAGCGCTACTTTTGATTTCTCGTCTTTCTTTGAACAGCATTGTTGTCCTTAGTTGAGGAAGTGTACCATTCCTGGATGTATTGCAATACCTGGTTGATGGGTGGATTGGAAAACAAAATGTGTACCATGGCTCTGTGTTTATGGACGTGGTCTTTTTAAACCATGCTGCTTACGTTTTGTAAGGATATAAGCAATGGACGTTGAAACGGTCCCCTTCAGGGCCCTGTAGTCATGTCCATAACTTTTCAGGTAAAACCACTCGCTGATTTCTGAATAGTGAGTGAGAGATTGTTAAGGTAACCATGTTGTTTCTGCTTACATTTCACGTGCTTAATCTTGCACTCCCTATGAGTGTTTGCTTTTACTTTTTTTTTAATTTTAGGCAGGATATTACTCTTATCAAGTGCATAATTTGAATTGAGCCATATACAAGTGTTTATAGTGGGCACAAGTTGGTTGTAGCTTAAGACAGTGTGAGTTTCTCTCAGTGGGGCAGTGTGGTGTTCAGTGGGGGAGAGGATGTGACACTATGGCCAGAGCTGTCGAATTTGGAATTGGGGAACTGGGTTCAGCCTTCATGACCAGACCACCAGACCACTCTACTGAGGGAGCATATTCCCATGCTTGACCTTTGAAGGCCCAAAAAGACCTTAGAAGGCCTGATGTCTTAGCATAAGCAGGTGTACCCTAGTGGTGTCAATTGTGGGTTAACCTTGAAGACCTGTTCACTACAAACCATACTGAAGTTCATCTCCAGTCTTGCGGGCAGGCCTACGAAGCAGCACACCCTGGCCTAGAGCAACAGTCATCCAGTCACTGTGACTCTGTCACTCGGGTCACATGAAACTTGGCAGGCTAGGGAGGTGCGAACGGTGTGACCTCACTGGGTACCTATTTCGGGTGGGTGCGTAGTGTTTGCAAGTATATTATGGTTTAAAAAACTTGCTGCTTCCTTCGGTGATTACTGTTCTTCCTAGAGAGAGATCAAGGTTTTGTCTAGTGGAAGGGTTGACTCCAGGAAAGGTAGCACAGAGGGTTAATGTGCCTGCTGCAAAGAACATGTACCATGCAAATCACAAAGTGCACATCATGTTAACTAGGTTAGTAGGTTACTGCTTTTGTCAGAGAGATCCCTTTGTTACTTGCAGTCTAAAAGAGAACAGTGAGCTATAAAGTATGCTGCCTACCAGTATGGTTGTCATGTGGCTTCTACACCTTGTAGTCCTTTGTCTTATGTAACATTTCCTATACCGTGATTTACACACATATAAATGATTGTCTCTGTGTAGTGTGTGTGATGTAAAGTGCTCTGACACAGTACACTGGTATAAGTGGCGCTGTAAATCAAATTAAATGCATCTGAGAAAGAGTGTGGTTATGGAGACTTGAGGGGGGACTGTTAAAGAGTGGTAGTGAGGGAGTCCGAGGTGTAGGTAATCATTGGGGGCACCAACAAACATTGTTGCAAGGGGCACCACCAGCACTAAAGCCGGCCCTGCTATTGAGGCCAGTCCGCCTCACCCATTGGTACTCAGGTGAGAACTAGAATGAAATGATACTTCAAGTGGAGTAAAGTAATTCAACAGTGTGAATTTGAAGAAAAAGTTTTAATAGTTCTGAGTGGGAAATCAGTACAGACAAGAGCACAAAGCCGACACGTGTTTTGCCACACCGTGTGCGGGTGGTGACTCATCAGGGCTGGAGTTCGGCGGCCTTGAGTGAAAGGACACCAGCTACGGGCACGGTGCAGTCCAGGGCGATTCTGGGTACTGAAGTGGCGAGCCAAAATTGCTTGCAGGAGAAGCTTAGGACGGGTGAGTCCAGGGTGTGGTGCTAAAATCAAGCAGGACACGAGTAGGTGCAGAATGACAAGAGCACAAAGCCGACATGTGTTTCGTCACACCGTGTGCGGGTGGTAACTCATCAGGGCTGGAGTTCGGCGGCCTTGAGTGAAAGGACAAGTGTCCTGTCACTTGTTGCATTTTCGCTTGACTAGAGAGCCACTCTCTCTATCTACCTAGGGGTTATTTTCAATTGGTTTTGTTCCCCTGACCTGTCTTGCACCGACTTGGAACTACCGCATGACCTTTCACACTCTGGGAACTCGCAGAGCGCCAGACTTCCTGACACCCACCAAAACCATTCTCTCGCCTCACGCCTCACCCATTGGTACCCCCATTGGCCTTGCTTCAGCAGAAGTAGCTACAACTCACCGAGGGTCGGCAATGCAGTATTTGCACGCACACCAAACTAAGTATGCAAACTTCACAGTCTCTCTGCTTCATGCACAAGCACTTTTAACATTTGCTACCTGCTCTGGAGCCACTGGAATTATGCAGCAATGAGGGACAAAATGATGCAGCAGTGTTGACTAAATTATGCAACAAAAAAAGGCAGCAGCGTAATGCAATATATTTTCTTATACTTAATTATTTAGACATTTTTACAAATGTTAAATCTCTGCAAAGATTCTGCCTCATCAGTATCAGTATAACATACAAACGCAGCAGTGAGAAAGGTGATCAGTCAACCTTTGCAAAGGGCTGTCCACTTTGCAGCAGCTCAAGTCACGTTTTTTAGTAACTTTTTATCCGTTTGAGCTACAAAAATGATTAGTTAAAACTAAGATTATGTAGTGGATGATGTATTATGTGGCAAATATGGCAGAGCCATAATTCTAAAGAAAACATTTGCAAACTAGGATATTTTGCCATTCATGTTTGAACTACTCTTGTGGAAGAAGGGAGGAGAAGTGCTAATGAGTGAAACTGCATGGCTTGGATACAAATGGCTTGTGATTCCACTTTTAACCGTATTTGGGACATTGTGTGATTGGAAATATATCCCACTAAGTGAATGTATTTAAATGCCAATAACTCCTATTAAACCTTAAATAAATCAAATGTATCCATTGGTTGAATTAAATAACACAATAAGCTGTAACTGGTTGGTGAAATGCCAAACAAATACAAAAAATTGGGATGTTTGGCACATTTTGGCCCCACCATGACTCCTCCCACTGATCCAATCCTTGAGTTATCCCTGCCCTCGGAGTCTCAACCCACATTTCCCCTTCTTTTTTCCCCCCACTTCGACCGCTGCATACATGTAGTGACCCGCATCAGCCCTAGAACTCATGTCCTTCCGCAGGACCAGGGTGGAACATGAACGGCTTCACCCCACGGTGTAACGGTGGCCACCATGGGTAGTAACAAAGTGGGAACCGCACTTTTTGAATGGAAACAAGGTCCCTATACAAGACAGTATTTACTTTGCTTTTGTTCTCTTAACACACAACAGTGCCATCTTCTGTAGCATTTGCTGCTCTGCCCAACCTCCTCCCTCCGCTCCCCGGGGTCTCCCCGCTCCACCATGCAATAAATGTACCGCCTGCACTCGGTAAGCGGCACGCTTTATTATTCCCATTTGAAGGTGTTTGTAACTGTGTAATTCGTAAGCTATTGTGGCACACAATTACGTAGTAGTAAAAGCATTTATGCCTGCTACGTAGTCTTTTGTTGACAACTGAATGCCAAAAACACAGTAATTGTGGGCTGTAAAAGTATGCTTACCAACGAAAAAGGCCTTTGTAAATTGGTCCCCAAATTGTTTTAGACCCCGTACCCCAGAAGGTGAACATTCAGCATTTGCACCACTTAGGATCTTTGCCAGATTGCAAAGACGGATGCAAAAATAACAGTTGATGGACAGAATGCAGAACAATGTCATACATTCACCCCAGTACAGAGATCTGGGCCTAATCCATCTTTTTTTGCACTCCACACCACCCCAGTTCAGACATGGCCATATGCAAATCAGCCTTGACCCTGTGCCTCATGGGAACAGTCCAGCCCGAACTGCCAAGCCATGTTTTTCCTGGACCGGAATCAAGCATCCTAGGACCGGTTTCTGGCAATCAGCCATCATCAGCCAGGATAGCTTGACTCCAGTGGTATGCTGAGCACGGACTCACGTCTGAGCATACCCGTCCCACTAGGGGTGACAACTGCAAAAACAACAGTCGATGGACAGAATGCAGAACAATGTCATACATTCACCCCAGTACAGAGATCTGGGCCTAAATCCATCATTTTTCTGCACTCCACACCACCCCAGTTCAGACATGGCCATATGCAAATCAGCCTTGCCCCTGTGCCTCATGGAAACAGTCCAGCCCGAACTGCCAAGCCATGTTTTTCCTGGACCGGAATCAAGCATCCTAGGACCGGTTTCTGGTTATCAGCCGTCATCAGCCAGGATAGCTTGACTCCAGATTGCAAAGATGGGGCTGGAATCGGAGCAGGTTGGCGCTGGGGGCGCAGCTCCCAGGAATGTGTGCAGTCTTTGTGGGCCAGGCCGTTTCAGGCTACCTGTTGTCCATGTATCTGAGCACAGATCTCTTAGTTTGCTTTCATGCTCTGTGAAAACAAAGATTCTTAGACTACCTGCGCGTTATTAAAGCTTTGGTGCTCAATTGTTTCCGCTCTCATATTTTTAATTAAATGATTTAGGACTCAAAGTAAAGTCACAACATCGTTTATTCGTCATGGCTTAACCTGGGCAGCCTGCCACCCTGTGCATCGTTACTTTGCTGACCTACATCCGGTTCAAACTTTAGTTAGGAAGAGGGTAGGGGATGGGGGGGGTTGAGAGGTCATGCACCTCCTGCTGTAATTTGTATATTATCTGCAAGTCACTCGCTCCAATCCAAGTGTCTGATTAGTCATTTATTGCCTTTCATTTTATAGCACTTAATACCGTGGCGTGGGCTTCAAAGAACTTTGAATAGTAACATTAGTTATTTCCTATCAACACCGGTACCCTTTTTACTGGCCTTGTTAAGATGAGAGGTGGTGATGTGAGTCCAGCTTGTTTTTTTGAAGGGCTGGTCTCCCCCCCCCACCCCCATCCTCGTTCGTTACATCCAAGGGAGCTCCCCCCCGCTTTAATTTGATAGATTAGTGAGCAGCTGGACAGCCTTTCATCTTTTAGCTGTCGAGACATTGCCTACCATTCATTCGGTAATAGTGTTTTTCATCAAACGTTTTCTGAGACAATTCATCCTGTGATAACTGATATGAATGTTCAATAATATCAAGGCCCTTTTGAACATAGCAAAGAGGCAGTCCCTCTTTTAGGTCGAGCCTGGGCAGCGCATGCGCTGCTCTGGGAGGCATGCTGTATTCAAGTATGGACCTGAAGCTCCGCCCACTCTCTGTCCATATTTTTCATTGGCTTGTTTACAATTGGTTTGGGCACGGGAGGGGATCCTAGGGTGGAAGGCCACCAGCGTTCGCTACAGAGGAGGGTGTTTTAGCCTAAGAGAAGGATCTCAGTTTATTGGCATTCAGTTGTAGGCAGTTGGATGTCATCCAATCTGCGATGACTGTCTGGTTGTTTTGAAACTTGGCAGCATCTTGTACGGAGTTATTGGATTACGAGACTTAAGCTGTGTGTCATCAGCATAGGAGACCACAGTCAGACCCCTGTCGTTTGCTACTGCTGCTAGAGTTTGAATGTATATATTGAATAAGGTGGGGCTCAGAGCGGAGCCCTGTGGCTCCCCTTGACCCACGGCATGCGTCTCAGAGCTGAAGGGGGGGCAATCACTTGGAACAGATCTCTCTGCTAGGAAGGATGAGAGCCAGTTTAAGGCCACCCCTCTGATACCGATGTCTTGTAAACGCTGCTAAATGATCTGTTAAGACACCGTGTCACATGCCGCGCTAAGATCAAGAAGATTCAGAGCTGAGGTGAGACCTTCCTCCAGGGAGCTCCAAAGATGTTCGGTAACTGCCAGTAGGGCAGATTCGGTGCTATGGCGTTGTTGGACACCATTCTGCAAGGGGTCCAGAAGTTCATTAGCTTCTATGAACGTGGTAAGGATGGAGTTGATGTAGGATTCAGTAATTTTAGATACCAGAGGGAGAAGTGAGATTGAGCTGAAATTTTCAGGCTTGGAGTCATCCAAGGTGGATTTTTCGAGTAAGGAGATCACCTTGGAATGTTTGCATGCAACAGGGATTGCAGCAGAGGACATAGACAAGTTCATTAAGTCGCAAAAGGGGGTAGAAGCTGGGGTAGGAATTTCTGGAGCTGATCTGATTTCATTTTTATTACAGATGGTTGACCAAGCTTCCTGGGAAAGTGCGGGGGAAGTGGAGAGAGAGAGGAGCCGTTGGGGTTATGGCGCCAGCATTGTTATTGGTGGGGGAAGGGGGGGGGGGGGGGGGAGAGGTTTTGCTGATGTCCTTGACCTTCTTGACAAAGAAAGAGGCGAGTGAAGGAGAATGTATTGGGTTGCTCTGAGTTTTTGAGATCTTTTAACAAGGAAAAGATGTGTTTAACTGGATTGCTGCTATTTGTAATTTTGTATGCGAAGTAATTGGCACTTTATTTTCCGATGGATTTATGGTAGTCTTTGATAGCCACCCGATATTGTGTTTGAAGAGCTGGGTCATATTGCAGTCTCCACGCCTATTCAAGGGCCTTGCAGTTTTACCTGGCCTGGGTCAGACTCTCCTTAAACCATGGACTGGACTGTGTTCTACAGCTGTGGGGCAGTTTGGTAGGGAATGTTTAAGCCATTTAGACAGAATGCTGTTAGCCATTTCAATGTTATCAGGGAGGTGCGACCTCTGAAGTTTTGTTGCTCTACATACACAGCCCTAGTAGATTTGTAGAAACCGTGTAACGCTGTGTGGTATGAGATGACATTAATAAATGGTTTACAGCATATGAGTTGGCCCTACGTACGCCTATAGTCCCAGGGGAGGGTTTGGCGTTAATTTGTTGAAGCACATGCCAGTTGCTGGAGGGGTACCCTGTAGGCCCCAAGGGTAGCTGACCAGATGAGATCTGCTCCAATGAAGGAAGCTCTTGTTACCAAGTTTGGTCTATGTCCAGGGACGTATCACCTGAGTTTCAGGGATACCCATAAGCATCCACACCAATTATGGGTGGATTTTGTGGTAGGGAATCAAGTTAAATTATTATGATGGGCTTTATAATTTGATGATGACGGAGCACATACTGAGCAATTGTTCTACAGAGCTGCACCAGCATTTAATTGATTCAAAGCTAACTGTACCCAGAGAGCTTAGGAAATATGCTGAACCTCTGGATCAGCACTAGGGTGGCTAAGAAGGTATCAGAGAGACCACAAGAAAGGTGGGATGGGTCCTCCTCAACAGAAATATAGGGGGAATGGGGAAGCTAAAAGAACTTCTCTAAAGGCCTCCAAAAGAGTTTCCAGGGAAGGGAGACCAATTACTATTCGGACCCTGGGAGGGAAATGTGGGTGTAGTTGGAAGAACCCATGAGGTCTTACCAATCCCAGTGCTATGACTGTTTCTAGTCAGGGCACAAGAGAGAAGACACCACATACTCCAAAAAGAAACAATCCCCACTAATGGGCCAACCCCAGGTATTGTCAGTTTAGTTATGGGAAGAAAGTTGTCCCGATTAGCAGGGGGGGGCAGTGTAGAGGTTACCTCAGTGACTGGTTGACTGAGAAATGACACCTAAAGCTCACATGCTTGTCAACACTAAGAAGTGGCTCACCTTCAATGGACAGATGGTGGAGGGGCTGAGAAACACTGGAGCCAGCATGACTACTGTTAGCTTCCCAACATGGTTTCAGGCGGGTGCATAGCACGTAGATGGCTCTTACCATGGTGTTGGACAACATACGAGTGCAGGTGGATGCAGGGTATACCACTTTCCTCATCCTACTCGATCTCACTGCTGTGTTCGACACCCTCTCCCCTTTGAGATTGGTGGAGCGTCTCAGGGAGATAGGGGTGAGCGGACGGGCCCTGGACCTTCTTGCCTCTTTTCTTAGCCACCGGTCTCAAACCATTAGATTGGGTGACTTTTACTCAGAGTCCTTCCCCCTTGTCTGCGGAGTGCCTCAGGGCTCGCCTCTGAGCCCTACCCTTTTTAATATCTATGTGGCCCCGTTGGCCAGGGTGGTGCAATCTTTTGGACTTGAGGTGCTGTCTTATGCGGATGACGCGCAGATCATTGTTTCTATCACCCAAAATTAAAGTGATGTTGCGCTCAATTTTATGAACTGTATGACCGCTGTCTCCACATGGATGGTTCAAAATTACCTGAAACTTAACGGTGAGAAGACTGAGGTTTTGATTTTCGGGGACAGTTCTGACACCTGGTCCAGCAAATGGCGGCCCATCTCCCTGGGCCCCTGCCCCACCCCTGTCTCTCAAGGAAAAAATCTTGGAGTGGTGCTTGACACTGGCCTTTCTATGTCTCGCCAGGTATCCAGAACTGTTGCTACCTGTTTTGGTCTTATCCGGGTGATGAGAAAGATTTCCCAGTTTTTGTCCGTTGAAGCCCGAAAAAAGGTTATGGTGGCTTTAATTTTAGCCAGACTGGACTATTGCAATGCCCTTTATCTGGGAATAGATAAGGGCAAGTTGCGCCGCTTACAGCTGGTACAAAACGCCGCGTCTAGGCTTGTATTGGATCTCCCCAAGCGCTCCTCGACCTCCTCTGCTCTCAGTTCATTGCACTGGCTTCCAGTGGACCTTAGAGTCTTGCTTAAGACTCTTTGCCTTACCCTAAATGCTTTTTATGGACAGGGCCCGGTGGGTATAAAGAATATTTTTCACAGGTACGCCCCTGCTAGGAACCTCAGGTCAGCCAACAAAAATTGGCTTGTGGCCCCTAGATTGAAAAGGATGAGATGGGGGGGGGGGGGGGGGGGGGGGAGAGCTTTTTCACTTGTGGCTGTCAAGGCGTGGAACGCTCTCCCCGTTTCCCTCTCGGGCCAGCAAGCTCACTCTAACTTCCGTAAGATCCTTAAGACCTGGCTTTTCTCTGTAAAGTAAACTTAAGTATGCATGCTGGTCGTGCCTGCGGGCCCGTCTGTTTCAGAGCGCCTTGATGCCCTTGGGCTTAGTTCGCGCTTTATAAATTCTTTTTCATTCATTCAGGTGTTATCCTGTGTCTCCAGAGTAGGTTATCCCTGATGTTGTCCACCAAGTTGTGACATCAGACAACCAGATAAGCCACTATCTAGTGGTTGTATTCCCCTGGAGTTGGGTGTGGTCTCTAGTTCTCTGAGAGTAGCTGTGAGTTGAGCAATGCCTGTAGAACGTCAGCTGGAAATGACCTGAGCACACTATCTGGAAAGAGGTGGAACACAGGTCTCACTGAAGATGTTCAGATTGCCTGAGTGGGTGCTGATGACCACACAGTCCATGGCTGCCCATCAGGTGAACCAAAAGGACCTGGAGCCTGAAACAGGGCCTCAGGTGCTTGTGAGAAAGAAAATGGTCAGGGGGCGTAGGATACCCGCCCCAAAAATTCCCAGTCTGGCTGAACCTGAGGTTGAGGCACTGGAACCTACAAGGAAATACGTTGCTGCCTTGTGAGACCTACCAGAAATAGCTGGGTGCAAAAGACACACAATTGATGGACGGAATGCAGAACAAATCAAAACATTCACCCCCAGTCAAGAGATATGGGTTAACTCCATCATTCTTTTGCCCACCATGCCACCCCAGTTTAGACCTGGCAATAGGCAAATCAGTCTTGACCCTGTGCCTCATGGGAACAGTCCAGCCTAAACTGCCAAGCCAGGTCCTCCCTGGACTGGAAACAAGCATCCTAGAACCGGTTTCGAAATAGCTGGGTGGCAAGCTGCAGGAGGACCATCCAAGGCTGAGTTCTGCAAGGCGCAGGAGTAGTGCCTAACTCTTGGGGGCCTGTGGTGACACCTCTGGTGATCAACACATTAACTGAGAGAATGGACTCCTTTATAGTGACCATAAGGTCCCCTAGCCTGGATCAACCACTGTTTTGGTGGTACCCCAGTTCTACAGGGCCTTCTTACTGGAGTTGCCTCAATTACATTCCTTTGGCAAGACTTCTGGGTCAGGCCAAAACCTTTGACCGCCTGGTCACCCACTTTTATTGACCCTACATAAGGACTAAGTCACATGTGTTTGGTTGGTCCTAAATTATAAGCCAGGCCAGTTGTAAGTCGGGGATACATCATAAATCTCCCCTGCAGCCTTTCCCTGTGGGTAGATAGCTCTTTAAGAGGATGGTAGTTAATATTGTTGGGCCTCTGGGCCCCAGCACGGCGTTAGGGAACAGGTGTATCCTAGTCTTGATGGACCAAGCCATAAGGTACCCTGAGGCCATACCCCTGTCATCAGTTACTTCACCTGTGGTGGGTAGGGCTCTAATGGGAATGTTTACCTGTGTATGTTTCCCCAAGGTGGTTATGTCTGACACTGGCACCAACTTTATGTCTGCCTACAATAAGGCCATATTGGAGGAGTGTGGGGTAACTGCAAGTTCTCCACAGCTTACCACCCCAGTCAAGCATGCTTGTTGAAAGGTTCAACAAGATGCTGAAAGGTATGATTATGTTTCTGTCAGCGCCCCTGAGACGTACCTGCTCTTTGCCTATGGAAAATTCCACAGAATATAGTGGGCTTCAGCCCCTTTACATTTCTGTTTTTCCATTCTGTTAGATGACCTCTCAATATTAAGAAGAAGGAATGAAAAACGTTTGATAAAATAATTGCATTAAATAAAAGATGAGATTAACTCTCCAACACACTGGATTTATGTAGTTGTTGTGACTAAAAAAAGTGAACATATTAACCTCATAGCTGCTATTAAATATTCCTCCCCAGTGCTGCGCTGTCCATTAGAACTAGTGCTGAATGGACGTTCAATGGTCGTGCGCAGCACTGGGGAGGTAGTGCTGCCGTCGGCCAATGCACCGAGGCAGCACTTAAGGGGTTAATGGCCATGTGGGGGATATAGTTTTGATGTTATTTTCTATAGATCCCTCCCCACAGTTGGGCCTGACTGGATCAGACCCCTTTTTTGGTGAAGGTCATTCATGTATTAGGCATCTTGAATTGATTAGTTGGTGTTTTTATAGAGATTATTATACTGACATTTAGGCTGTTGTAAAAAATGATGAATTGCTGTGTTTTCAAGCTTATGGTGGGTTTTATCATTTGAAATTTTTATTGGGTTTCATATATGCACTTTGTAATATTTTGGTCTGATGACCAAATAAAGTTTACTGATTAGAAATGTCACTAGTGGGCTGCAGCACCCATTGTGTCACCCACTGCAGTGACAGTGCAAACAGGACTGAAAGCCTACCCTTTATAGCCTGACTACTGCCAGGGACTGTCCAGGACTAAGTTTGAAATACAGTCAGGGACTTGGGCAAAGACTGGTGGCTGGGTGGGAAAAATAAGTAGAAAGAGGAGTACAGCAGGGCCCAGGATCACATATAGAGTCAGGAAAAAAGGTATTCAAAGTGGAAGCCTGCACAAGGGAACAAGATGGTTAAGACTCGGAAAGGACAGGCACTCATGTGGCAATTTAGCATTTAGACTAACTACACCCAGGGCGGGCGTGCAAGGCATATATACCTAACAACATTAACAATAAAGGGAATGTGGGGTAAAGCACTCAGGAGCTCCACATGGTACGACTGAAGCTCAATAAGTTCGACACACACCATTGCTGTTACAGATACTGATTGCAAATACCCACATATAGGATATAAATGCAAAGGCAGTGTCTGTGGGGCTGATACCTATGGTGATGTTATAAATGTAACTCTAAGACAATAGTCACAGTAGACAAGAAACACCACCTAGACTGTTAGGTATTCCCACAGATCATGGCGATCAAAAAGGTACTTGCAAGGCAGTACCAGCAAGGACATATAACTAAATACACAGCCACAATAGACCAGGAGCTAGCAAGGAGGAGTGTTTAATGGAAAAGAACGGAAACAAGGACACACTTGGCAGAAAGCAAGTTACAAAAGTACAAGGAAAGTAGAAGCAAGAAAGTAGAACAGAAAGACAGCAAACTAGGGACTGAAACGGGTAATTGGGAGAAAAGATGGAACTGGAACAAAGGAAATATAGGAGAGTGGATTCAATGGTGCATTAAATAGTACTTGTTCATGAATTAAAGAAACAAGGAATAGCCAGGGATCAGGAGTCAAGGAAGCACTGAAGACAGTACTAATTGAGGAACAAGTAATACTATAGCTTAGGAACTAAGGTGACACTACAGGCAGTTGCTAATTCAGAAACCAGGATAGCTACAGCTCAGGAACAGGAATCAAGGAAACACTGAAGGTAGTGCTAGTCCAGAAACAAGGATTGCTATAGCTAAGGAATCAAGAGAGCAATCAGGCAGTGCTAATCAGGAACCAGGAATAACTGCAACTTAGGAACAGGAAGAAGAAATAACTATAGCTCAGGAATCAAGGAACATCGAAAGCTCAGGACACACGATTGGTCTCACTGGAACACAGCTACAATGACCAACAGTGGACTGAAAGAAGCTGGGGCTTAAAAGAGCTCACAGTATTCACATGCATCAGGTGTGAGCAGGCTAGCAGCAGCCAGCCACAGGTGAGCTGAATTCCTCAATTCAACCTTGGCCAGCCGGGGTGCAGACAAAGCAGTGAGCAGGAATTCTAGTTAATGGAGTATTGAGCATGAATAGGCTGGCTTCAAGCATGAGCAGGCTGGCTTCCACAAAACCTGGCATGTGCTGGGAATGGATGGCAATGTCCAAGTAGCGTCCAAATGGCGGAAAATCAGTAAATACACGAAGGGGGGGGGGGGGGGGGTCCGGAAGCACATTAGAACACTGGAAAGTCCCACAATTCGGCTCCCTGTTGGAGGGCACAAGAGCGCAGGGAGCAAATTGTGACAACTATGCTTTTCTAAACTTCAATTTAGATTTGCCCAAATAACCCGTTTTGACAATACTAAAGCTTTCTTTT
Source organism: Lissotriton vulgaris (assembly GCF_964263255.1). Classification (NCBI taxonomy): domain Eukaryota; kingdom Metazoa; phylum Chordata; class Amphibia; order Caudata; family Salamandridae; genus Lissotriton; species Lissotriton vulgaris. The sequence continues at coordinate 366,551,345 of NC_141700.1, forward strand.
AAATATTAATAAGTCACCCCTAAGTTGCCCGTGCTAGTCCAGAAACAAGGATTGCTATAGCTAAGGAATCAAGAGAGCAATCAAGCAGTGCTAACCAGGAACCAGGAATAACGGCAACTCAGGAACAGGAAGAAGAAATAACTATAGCTCAGGAATCAAGGAACATCGAAAGCTCAGGACACACGGATTGGTCTCACCGGAACACAGCTACAATGACCAAGAGTGGGCTGAAAGAAGCTGGGACTTAAAAGAGCTCACAGTATTCACATGCATCAGGTGTGAGCAGGCTAGCAGCAGCCAGCCACAGGTGAGCTGAATTCCTCAATTCAACCTTGACCAGCAGGGGTACAGACAAAGCAGTGAGCAGGAAATTCTAGTTAATGGAGTTTTGAGCATGAATAGGCTGCTTCAAGCATGAGCAGGCTGGCTTCCACAAAACCTGGCATGGGCTGGGAATGGATGGCAATGTCCAAGTAGCGTCCAAATGGCGGAAAATCAGTATATACACGAAGGGGAGAGTCTGGAAGCACATTAGAGCACTGGAAAGTCCCACAATTCGGCTCCCTGTTGGAGGGCACAAGAGCGCAGGGAGAAAATTGTGACAACTATGCTTTTCTAAACTTCAATTTAGATTTCCCCAAATAACTCATTTTGACAATACTAAAGCTTTCTTTTAAATATTAATAAGTCACCCCTAAGTTGCCCGTGCTATTCATGATGCATGGTATTTTAAATTAAGACATGTAAAAGGTCAATATTAATATTCTCCTTACAGTGAGACAGCACCAAACTCTATTTTCACTGTAGCAATGTTGGCTGTTCCACAGAAGAGCATTTGAAAGCACAATTACATTTAATAATGTTAGCTCAAGCTAGGAAACAGCTACAGAGTTCATTCTTGGAGTTTTTAAATGCAATGTTTATTACAAGCCCTCTTGAGTCTGTAAAAATGTTTTGGTAAAGGTACTATTATAATATTACCTTCTCCCTCCCTAAACACTCTGGAAGCCCAATTGCATGAGCTCCCAACTGTCACCTGGTAGCAAAATAGCCCACTTGACTAGGGTGTGATTGCCCCAAGAGCAGGAACAAAACACCTTGAGTGTGGGGAGGTATTGTGCCCTCCTGACAGGATGGCCTATATGCTGTTTGCAGCAGAGCACACAAGAAATGCTGCAAAAGTGAGTTGGGTTACTTCTGGCAACTTTTACTCAATTGGTTATGAAGTGGTCAGGAGTTTCCCTCACTCACAGGGTGGTGTCAGGCATACACATGGCATCTCCCAGTACCCTCCAGAGCACTTTCTGGACCCGTGGAAGACCCGAAGAGGACAGAACCTGCTGTCTGTGACCTGAGATTAGCCCAGGAAACTGGACCCACTCTCCCTCTTGTACCCAGGACAAAGAAGTGGACTCCAAGGGTTAGATGGTTGACTCAATAGGTAAATCGATGTTCATGCTCCGACAGATCCAGATAATCCTTGATCCTGCTCATGTAAGAACAGTCCAGATGGAACTGTCAAGCCATGTCCCTTCTGAACAATCAGCCCCAGCCTGGTTTCAGACTACTGGAGCCTCATCAGTAGGGTGCAGCTTGGTTCCAGTGGCACAGTGAACATATGCCACACAGAGGAAAACGATGGAATGGGATGCAGTGTAACTGCAAGTGGTTGAGATGAATTCAAGCATTCCAGCCATCGATTTTTTAGTTTTTTTTCATTGTGACAGCCTAAGTGCTACAGGTATTCCCAGACATGGGTCCTGCATTTATTGTGTTACAAGCTACACCCTATTGATGAGGCCCAAATAGGCTATTCATAAAAAGGTCACCATTTAAATTATTTTGTTGAAAATCCTTTTTTACTGTGGCAGACATATTTGCTTATGTCAAAGAGTCAGGGCAAAACCCGTCTTTGTGAGTTCATCCTCTGTTAATGTTATACTGTTATCCATTTTACTTATTGTAGTCCTGTCTAGAATGCACTTTGTATTAACTATTTTATTTGATTTATAAAGGTGTGCGATTGATGCCCTTTCAAGAATCGTTAATATTGATGTTAAAGCAGTTTGATAGCTATTAATGTTCTTTCTAGAAAGGTTACTTTGATGTCCCATTTTGTTTTATTTTCTTAGCTAACCCAAGTTCTAATTATTAGTTCTATTAAGTATATGAGGATGCTGGATACCAGTCAGTAGGTTAAACTTGTAAAATATTTCGTTATAGTCCTGTAGTGCCATTGATGCCTGGGAACGAGCCCTGGGTTCTTGTTGGAAGAGTGATATAAAAGTATATTATATTCATTTTACAAAAGTGACAAAGTGTAAACCTGTGCCAAGTTCTCATTTGGAAGAAATATGTATACAAGCAGGCTACAAATGCATGTAGTACTTGTGCAATTTAGAAGCACTCTATTTACTCATTTAGAAGAAGCTGTATTTATTAAATGGTCACACATTTATCTAGCAGTATTGTCAGGAAATGGCACACATTCCTTTAGAAGCAGTGGGTAATGTCCAGAAATGGGCCATACCTTCATTTTGGGGTATTCGTTTCTTGAATTGGATCTTACTTTCTTTTAGGAGTAGTTATTTCTAGTAGTGGACCATACATTCCTATCGGAGTAGTAAGCTCTAGAAGTGACTCAGATGTTAATTTTGACGAGATACTGTCTAGAAGTGTGTGGCTTATTTGCTTAGTGGTTATGCTGTCTGGGAAAGGGCCACACATTACCTTAGAGGTAGTGATTAGTGAATGGCAGCAGATATTCCCTTTGGAGTTTTACGTGTTTGAAGGGGCCATAGTTGGCATGTTTCTTTAGTCGTTGTGGGGTCCAGAGTTGGACTGCCTGAGGAGTAGTGTTTGCTAGAAGTAAGCCAGGTCTACTTTTAGAAGCAGCAATGCCTCAAAGCGGGACATGTCTGGACATAGGCCTTTAAGGGAAGTGATGCCCTAAGGTGAACACGTATTCATTTGAACTGTGTTACACCTGCATGTAGCCGTTGTAATGTTGAGCACTGACTACATATAACTTTACGTTTTGCTACCATAACTTTACGTTTTCTTACCATATTCCTATCAAGAGAGTTTGGCAAAATGTGTCCTGGTTAGTACTTGCAAATAAAAATGCACCCTAGATACTCTTGCATTGGGATTCCATTATGTATGCTAAAGGTTTTAGACGGGGCCACTAGAATGATGCTGTGGTGGGAGAGGACTAAATTATACTGTAAGAAAAGGCAAATTATACGGCGTAATGTGGCACATTTTGGGTTAGTATTAACTCATTATTTTGGTATTTTAATGCATTAGCACTTATTAGACCAAGTTTGTACTCCTTTAGTACACTTTCACACCCTAATACAGAAATAAGCAAAACAGTCAATTTTTGTAAAGGACCTTCCTTCCACTGTGCAGCAACGGGTGCTGCTCTGCTTTGAGTAACCTTTTATTTGTTTGAGATAGAAACATAATGTTTTTTTGTTGCTAAAATCTTCAGATTATACAGCAGATGATGGATCATGTGTCAGATGCGGCAAATTCATAATTATGCAGAAAAGACAGCAGCCACTAAACCACATAATTCCAGTGGCCCTGGTTATAGGCAACATCTGTCAGTTCTTAACAAGCCTAAGCCTAACCATGTTTCTTCCATTTATAGATGAACCCGCTAAGAAGCCAATTCCTGTTCAAGAGCAGACGGTCAAGGATGAAAAGGGCAGATATATGCGATTTCATGGTGCATTCACAGGAGGCTTCAGTGCAGGCTACTATAACACTGTTGGGTCTAAAGAAGGTACAGTAGGATATTTTCTGGAGCACTGAGTCTGTTTTTGAGAACCTGTTCTCATAGATATGTCTGCTTGTGGGTGCTTTGGTCCCGAAGGATGTGCTGTGATAATCAGTAACAATCTATTTTAGATGTATATTCTCCTAATCATGAGGATGAGAGGTTAATGGTGTGCAAGTTCTAGCTTGATAACATGTCATTTTTTTTAAAATTAATCTATCAAGTGAAAGTATTTTAAATGCATTTACTGTTTTTAGAATGTTTTGCACTTTTACATGGATGATCTGTATGCTTTTATAGTTTGTGAAAAGTGAAATAAATTTGCGATCGGAAATACAATTTTAAATAGCATTTTATGGTGTGTCAATATGTGTGCGTCACATTTTTTAATCTTTATTGTGACCAACACATCTGAAGTTCTTTGAGTTATCTGCCACTTTCTCTCACCAACCTATCACATATTCATGGTCAAGGGGTGCAGTTTAGATATTGGTTTTTTATTGCTGAGAGATATTTCTTGTTCTAGGATGGACGCCGTCTACGTTTGTATCCTCTCGGCAGGGAAAAGCAGAGAAACAATCAGTCCAGAGGCCAGAAGATTTCATGGATGATGAAGTAGGTTTGTAATGTCTGGTAATGATTGTTATAACTGCAATCAATTAAGTGTATACCTATGTTTAAAGTCCCACAATCACAGATATCACATCTTACTTTGTAGAATCTTGGGAAAAAAGTTATAGAACATGTCAGATATGAGTACATGGATATTAGCTTTTTAAATAGTTTTAATTGGGTTTCATAAAACTACAGAAGATATTACATAAATTACAGAATCTATAGGCAATAGCCCCATACAATCTTAAAACAGAACAATTACATTTTACGCTGTGTTTATTGTTGGCATGTTGTTCTAACACTAGCAGGCTTCTTACCAAATGGGAGCTCTCATGTTGAAGCTTCGACATTGAAATTTAATTTTAGTGTGAAAGCAATAGTTAGACACTGTCTCTTTTTAATGTAGAAAGCTAGCGGGACCAAAAAGGAACCAAACCACCTAATCGTGGACTAACTTTTATTCCTTTCTCCTGTAGATAGGATTAAAATATCAGAGGAACACTATGATCCTAAATCATGTTTAACATGTTTCTGCCAAAACCTAGATCATTAAACGGGTCTGTGGCATTCTTCAAGACTGAGGTCTTTAGTCTTCCTATAATAACTACTTGCTAGTCAGAACAAGTAATTCTAAGTGCAGTGAAAAAAAGATCTCTGAAAAAGATAAAAACAAAATTACAAAACCAATGCATGGTATGATTTTTATGTATAATTTTCAATGATACATACCATAAAGCAGTAACCTGTGTAGAAACAGACAAGTAGATGAGTGTTGTTAATGAACCCATTCTTATCTCCAGGATTCCTTCGGAAGTGATTGGGAAAGTAAACATCAGGCGCTTCCCTTGGCATGCACTAACCAAGTAACCAATTTTATAATTAAATTAAAGTACAACAACAACGGGCGCACTGGTCATACCGTCACTTATACGATGTGAGTTCATAGCCTTTATAAAACATTTATGATATCTCAATTGAGCTGATTTCTCAGAACACAGTGCATGGTAGAATCGCGAGTTCTAGTTAATGCAGTACGGCAAGTGAGGTGAGAACACTGTGTACTGAGGTGTGTGACGTTTAATAATTTTTAGGTGGTGGGTTAAGTTAAAATGTAAGTTATAAGTAACACTGTGTATTGAGATGAGCGACTTATGGTGATTTTAAGGTGTAAATTGAAATTTTAACATCCCTAACTTTTGTCTTTTTCATGGAATTTAAACTTTTTTTATGTTTCTAATGGATATGTATTTTAAATCGTAGAACTGAGTGCTACTTATTATGGTCTCCTTAATTGGAGTGTCATACAGTAAAATGATGGACAGTGTCATACAGTTGAGTGTCGTAGAGGTGAGAATTGTATAGTTGAATTGAGTGCAGTGTAGGAGAATGTAGTGGGGTAGAGTGGGAAATAGTGTAGTAGAATGTTGTAGAGTTTTGACAGTGAATTACATTATATTTGTGATTTATAGTGTATTACAATGTTTTTCCAATGTTTTTACATATTTATTTATAACTAGGTAGTACCTCAGTACTCCATAATATTTCTTTTAAATATATAGAAACTTATATTTACCTACCTATTATCACTTAAATTAAATGGTAATAGATAGGGAAAACATATATATCCTAATACTTACCTATGCTTAAGGCACTAAGCCTAAACACCAGAAAAAAGTGTTCTTAAACGAATCAGATAATAACATGTCATCGCGCTGCGGTATTACCTCCAAACTACAGCAACAACAGATATCACTAACAGGGATGTGGAATTCCTATGGCCCGACGCCCAGGACATATTGTTTGGGGTTAAGGGCAACAAGTTTTAATGTGTATTTTGTCCTTGGGACAAGTAGGCCCAACCCCTGCAGCACAAACCCTTTGGCTACCAGTTTGCAGTACCACATTAAGGATCAGGGAAGGGTACTGTTTGCAGTTTAGTTAATATTTGTGTGCATGTGTTAATGCTGTTCAAACTTGTATTAATGGTTCATTAATTGAAAGCTTTTATTGTTAGGGAGAGCGCTCTATGTAAATGTACGTGCTGATTGCACTGCTGACAGTGGTTCCAGGATGAAAATGTGTACACACGGTTTCAAAGTTTAGCAACATGAGGCTATTCATGATGCTCACAGAATGCTCTCTGATTAGATGCAAATATTTGCAGAAGCATGAAAGCAAGATTAATGTTTCTTTGCTTTCAATATAAAACGTTGCTAAAAAATGAAAGTAGGGAAATAACATTTTGCTAAGCTACTGTAAAATTTCAGGTACCATTTCTTTGCAGCATCATTTAGTAAAATGTGTTGATGCATGCTAGTATTTCCCAAAAATATTCATATTGGAAAATTTGTGTAACCAGTTTCAATAAGATTAGGGGAAACAAAAATAAACAAGCCTTGGCAAAGCCAGTAGGTCTGACAATGGTGGTCAGCTTTTTAATTTTGGCAATGCGTGACTTGTTTTGGCATGGCTTTTGTAAAACCTTATTGATGTGAGAGCTGCCAGGCCTTCGCCAATATAACAAACATTGGCAAACGCAAAAAATTGTTTTTGGTCTAAAAAAAAGCACACACTGCCACATTAGTTAGTGGCACTGAACAAAACGTGTATGATATGCTCCTTGTGAAAGAGCAGAATACTGTCACTCACAGTGAAGCTAGCCGATTCAGAGAGAGACAATTTTAATAAACACAAAAGGTCGTGGTTAACGCCAGACCAAATTAGGGGCCCAATTATTAAGGAAAGTCTCAAAAGTGCACCTTTGGTATATGGCTTTCGTGAATTCACAAGAAGTTACATTAGTAGGGCAAGAAATTGTACTTCTACAAAATATTTGTGAACTGCATTTTAGCATGAGCAAATATGCATGTGTAGATTTGCTCAGGTGAAAACCTGTATGTTTGAAAGTTCATTTTCCCTCCAACTACTTTTTTCCCAACTCTGAAAGAAGGTTTACGTATGACACTCTCAGGAGTAAATTTCCAACATTTCTCAGTATTGGAAAGATTAAAGAAGATTTGTTGAAAACCCTAAAACATGCAAGTTAGTACGTTTGCACAGACTCAATAGGACATTCCGAGCCTGGAACTACTGCTTACAACCATCTTCAGTCCCAGTATGTGGAGCTGCGGAAACGTGGCAACATAAAATGATTACAAGTATTCAAACGCTACTATGGGATATGCCCTGGCATAATCCGAGAGGCTACATAAGAGCTCTTATATATAATGAGATTGCTGCCATAATTTGTGGTAGCACTACATGGCACCACAGGGGCAAGTGGATTTTGTTACAGGACAAGTAGATATATGAAGCAACCTGCCCCATGGACAAGTAGATATTTTACTAAATTCCACACCCCTGCACTAAGTTTAAAATGCTTATAAATCAAACAATTTGTACCCATTTTTTATGCCACCACAAAAAGGATCATTTGCATACCATCATTTTTTATTTTTTTTAATAATCTGCAATCCTGCCAAATTTAATCAAAATCCAAGTGACCGTTTATGCACTACGTCCAATACAAAAAAATCTGTTTTGGGACACCTTTGTTTTGTGCACCCTCTTGACCAAATGCCACAAAATTTTCCATCTGTAACGGGGCCAATATGTCTGCTAAGTTTTGCGTAGATTTGTCAAATGTGTGCAAACGTATTAAAAATCTGAGGAATTGCTGTCTCTGGTAAACCTAACTATAAATAACGAGGGGCTACCCCCATTATGTAATTAAAATATATATATATATATATATATATATATATATATATATATATATATATATATATATATATTTTAATCAAAGCAATACCCTTAGAGGGTTAGAGTGTTGCATAAATTATGCAAAAACGAAGTAGAGGACTGCAGGTAGTTCCCAAGTTTAGATGGAGTGCAGCTCCTATGCAGAGCACCCTACAACCCCAGCATTACTCTGGATCTGCTCACCTCAAATGTCTGTTTTTCTGGCAAAGTATTTAAGCATAGCATTAGCACAGTGCTATCCACTCCAAGCTAGAAAGGGACATAGTATTTTGCCATTTCGACAGCAAAGTGTTTAAGCATGGGATTAGTACAGTGCCATCTACATCTAGCTGAAAAATTACAAACTTCTTTTACCACTTCAGGCACAGTATTACAGTTTTGGATTGGTAAAATACCATCCAACCCATCCTGGAATGGGTAAAAGCAACCTCTGACATGTGTTGTGTTATCATTATAGCTCTTCAGAGAGGTTTAGCATTGAACAGACACAAGATAGCACTCAGTAGAAGTCAAAGCAATACCCTTTCAGGGTTAGAGTGCTGCAAAAAAGAAGCAGAGAACTCTGGGTTATTAGCTTTAGCTGGCATTTTGTGGATAGTTACATTGGCCCATTTGTGTTCACATTCGGTTTGGTGGTGGGATTCCAATGAGTCCTTTTGTTAGACTGAAGATGTGACATGGCCTGTAGCTTGTAGTCAAGAACCTGTGTGTGTTCTTTGGTGTATTAACTTTGCTGACTCAATGTGATTTAGGACCTTTTTGTTTCGGGAAAACCACTGTTTTAATACTTTTGACTCTACTAGACACACAATGCTATTCACTAATTAATATTGAACGTTCATTTGCTTTACTTCGCTGCCATGGTAACATTTCGTATGATTTATAGATTTCTTTTGGTCACTAAAAATAAATACAAGCCAGAACACAATCTTCCTTAAAGATGCAATGAAAATACTGGCTCCATGTCAAAAGTATCTATTATGCAATATTATACTATGCATGTCTTTTACGGACAAACATACATCTCACAATTCATCTTTGTACTAAGTTTTAAAATTGTTTTTGAGGGTGCTGTTTAGTCTACTAATTCTAAGGCATCCTGTTCAGCACTTTGTGTAGTGTTTGAATTCAGTGGTTATTTTGTCTGAGACCAGTGAGCCTGTTGGAACCTGGGATGTCAGGTCACCTAGGGTAGCCTGGCCTAGGGTAAGTCACATTCACTAGAGGCACATGTGTGAAGGTTGCAAACCACCCAGCAGTAAATTAACGCAATAACACACAAAAAGGACACTACACCAATATTGGAAAAATATGGTCCTTCTTTATAAAAATAAATATTATCAAGTTTTCTTTTTCTGCTGGACCTTTTCTAACTCCTTCCTACTGGAGTTTCTTAATTATGTATCTCTTTGCCATTAATACATTCAATGAGGACTACAAGTGATTCACACATTTCAAATTGTCGGCAATATCTGGGTTAATCAATATTAGCACATTTCCTTTTCCCAAAAGATTCACGTTATCTCCCTCCAGCATTGAACAGTGGATACTTCCTCCCCCTGTTCTATTTAGTTCAATTACATAAAGCAATTGTCGAATGGCAACTTCACTGGTTTCCTTCCTTGACCCCCTCTGAAAAGGAAAACAGGCATCACACTCAACAGTATTGACAGGATTTCTGAATCGACAACTCGCTCCGCCCTAATGGCCAATGAGGCTTTACTGTGCAGTGTTCGAGTACATCGGGTGAATTCCCAGTCTCAATACTTTGAATTAGTCAATTCTGCCCCTCTGATCCACACTAGGGTCTTGTGGGGAACTCTTAACTTTTGGACCTTTCAGTACTGTGGTCCGGTCCTTCACCAACCCAGATTCCCACCTTACTTGTGGTTCGTTGTAGGTGTTCGTTTCAGCTGTTGTGGTAAGTCGAAGGTGACTGGAGCTCACCGCCGATCTCTTGCCTACCAGCGTCGCCTCCCCTCCTCACCAGCCAGGCCACTCAAGAATAGGGGCCGTGCTGAGGAGAGGTTGCACTGGTCTGATCTCACCGTTGGGAGCTTCCGACTGTGTCCCGCTGATTCCTCGTCAGGGAGCCTCCGTAGATTGTAGGGCAACTGCACCACGGGGCAAGTGCGGGGAACAGCGGCTCTGAAGTAGCCCCGCCTCTCTTTGAAGACTGCTGTCTCCTCACGGGGCCTGCGCGGGGATTAGCGGCTCTGTAGAAGCGCCGCCCCTCTCTAAGACTGCTGTCTCCTCACGGGGCCTGCGCGGACTCGCGTCTCCTCAGCTCTTCCCTGCCGCTGACTCCGCCTCCGCCCCAGAGCCACTACAGCTTCCGGGCGCCTTCTTCCCTCTTCAGCAGGAAAGATCTATCACCCCTGACTACGCTACCGGGATGAGGGCTGCGGGTCCGGCAGCTCTCCCACGACGTCCACGCCACCTTCCTCCCGCGCTTCAAGAGGACGAGGCGAGCACCTGACAGCAATCCCAATCGCAGGTGAGGGGGCAGATGGTGAAATGGGAAGGACAAAGAGGAAGGAGGGGTGATCAGATCCCTCTGGCACACACCAACCCCTGGGGAGCTGCTTAAGATTCTCGAGCAGTTACCAGTCACTGGACAGAGGCAAGGGACAGGGGGGGGGGGGGGGGGCACACTCCTCCAAAGTCTCTCCAACTGGGCAGAGGACTGCGCTCCACAGCGCCGCAGTCTCCTTCTCCTACCCACACCCCTTACTTCCAAACTAAGGGTTGGACAGGCGCCCAGGGTCTTCCGCAATCCTAAACAGCAGTAACAAGTCAAGTAACCCAAGGGAGGAAGGGTGGTGAATCAATAGGTCAACCCTTTGACTATCCTACCCCCCGCCTTCAGCCACAGCTTGTCCTCCAGCTGACTCTCTCTGGTAAGACAAAATGGCTGACCAGCATTCCGCCTTTTATAGGCTGACCCTCAGAGGTCCAGAAGGGACCAGAAGGTTCTGGAATGCCCTATTCTACTCTATGGGACAGGTTCTAGGTTTGTCAGTTGGGACAGTTGGTAGCCACCATTTTGTGACTCCAACTATATTCCTGTCAGGAAAGGCCTCTAGGCCTGAGGTGAAAAATTATGAGGGTGAAAGAACACCTATCCCCTTGACCAACACCTTGAAAAAGCTAGTGGACACAAAAATTAATAAAGGTATGAGGGGCAAAAAGGGGACAAAATAAATAATAAATTGGAGGGACTACGCAAAAAGCCAGACAGGTCTAACAGAGCCTATATAAAAAGGTTAAATTTGCAGTTGACAACTTTTGGCCTTATCAAAGTGATGCTTTCTTATTTATTTCCCGAAGAAACTTTCCAAAGTTTAGGTGTAATGCTCGCTTTCAGATGTCGAAAGTGACAGAACCACCGGATCTAACTTTTAAGTAGCCAGTAATTACTATGATCTCTCCTGCAGCAAGAGAGAAATATTGTCTTTCATTATTTATCTATTGTGAAGGCTAGTGCGTCTCTTCTCTTAGTAAAGGCACCCATCTATAGGAAACATTGTCTAGGCTCATTCACTTGAAAGCCTTCATCCAGGTGCTGTAATAGAAGACACCATCACTCAGGCATCCAATAACAGCTTCTCATATTTAGAGCATTCTACAAAGAAACAAAATACAGCGCTGTGCTGAAAATATTCATTTGCACGATATATAGCTCCATCAGAGCAAATGTTAAATTATTTACATGCCAAATACAACTAATAAAAAGCGGTGGCCATCGTATTACCTGTGCCTCCCACACGAAGCAGCAAAGAAACAATGCTGTAATAAAGCCATTCTCTGGCAATCATCTTTACGCAACTCAGGAGTAGGACACATAAAAAGGCATTCTCTGGCAATCATCTTTACGCAACGCAGGAGTAGGACACATAACAGTTATGTTTTTTTCATTTGGAAGATAAGTGGTTTAGGCTTCTTGCTTTCAATGCGCAGTAGCTTTAATCAAGTAACCTTGTGAGCTCTAAACCTACTGACTGCATTTATTGTACAATGTTTTCAATGTCAGACACTGGGGCAGATTACCATGCAGCCTGTGTAGGCTCCGACTGACGGTCAGAGCCTTCAGGACCGCATCGTAATCAGCCCTGTGGTTTACTTTCTGATCGCCTAGTTATGATCTAAGCGGTCGGAAGGTAAACCGGCAGGTCATTCCGGCTGGCTTCCAACGGCCTCCAGGAGCCTGTTGGCCAGTCGCAACCCGGTCAGTAATCTCAAGGGCGGACCTTTCCGTCCTTGAGATTACGATGCACACTTTCCGGCATGGTTTCCATGCCGGCCTGTCCGCCATGGAAACCATGTTGGAAAGTGTGTTTGGGGGCCCTAGCAGGGCCATCTTCTGTATTGGGTCACCAGTTGGAGGCCGAGGGAATACCTATGCCTCCCCACTGTTGATCCCTGCACCTTGTTGCAGGCACCTTGAGTTGCCTGCCACGTGGTGTAGCGATGACCAACACCTCCCATTTCTTAATGGGAGCTTGTGTTACGGACGGTTTATGGCATTAACACAAGCTCCCATTAAAAAAAGGGAGAATGTGACTGAACAGGGTTCGGTTGCATTGTAATGAGGGACCGCCGACCATAAGTCGGTCGGTCCCAGGACCGAGTAGGTGTTGGGCGGAAACAATTCCGCCGGACATCGAAATCGGCCCTATTGTGTGGATCAATATCTGCCTCTTTGCATGACTGTATATGTACTTCTCTGCAAGTGTGTGTGTGCCCATGCATTCCTATGGATATTGTCTGAAGGCAGATGGTCACCTGTATATTGGTTTTCTCATAGTGTGTCCAAAAACAACAAATTAAAACCTTTATACAAATGCAATTCTTAATAAAATATGCCAGACTTATTTACTTTTCCAAAGCTTTTTGTTGTGAAGTTGATATCAACTCAAACTTTCGTTTGAGTTGACATCCAGTGGGTGTCTCGTGTGTGTATATTATCCATGGTTGCCATACAAACGTCTTTGTAAAAATGAACTGTTTTTTGTAGGATCTTGGCGAGCATGGAATTGCCCCAAATGAAATCATGATGACAGATGACTTTGTTTCTAAATCAAAAGATCGAATAAAGGAAAAGGCTCGACAGCTTTCCTCACTGTCAGCACCTATCCCTGGAGCCACTGTTCTGCAAGATTTAATAGCATCAACAAGGTAGGTTTCACTTCTAATCCCTCATTACACAGATAACTGATCTGTACCAATCAGCTGTCAGTCATTATGGTGTCCAGGGGTACAGGACATCAAGTAACCAGAGCACAGCATGATTTCAAATATCATCTTGGTGGCAGGTGCAGTCCTCTGCCTCATAGCAAGGAGCCACTATTGTTGTACCCTTTAAATAAAAAAAAGAAAAAAAGGAGGGGGGGAACCGTTCTGAGCAGGCAAGTTAACACCTGATTTCACAAATGGATGCATACTCTGAATTGCATACGAAAATGTAACTGAATTGTGTCCAGGAGACCGCCATTTTAGAGGATATTTGGGCGGACCTGCAGATTTTAAGGATTGCATGTGTACTTAGAGTAGGCATTTCGGCTGGTTCTGGTTCAAATGGAGTACAACTTCCTAAAGCCTGGGCCACTTTCGCTCGCATTCAAAGATTTGCGACAGGCTTTTGACACCACTGACTGTCTCCAGTTGTTGCTGATACTGCAGGAATTAATCCTGAAGCTGTCTGACATGTGTCTTTAAGGATTGTTTGTTGACTTTTCTTCTCTTCAATTTTTAAATAACTGATCTTAATGAGCACCTGTTGGGTGCGGCTCCGGCCATTCCTTTTTGATATACACAGAGATGATTTCCTCCTATTTGGTTTTGTGAACAACACCCTCCTCCGGGGTACACCCAGGGATTTTGAGATTCCTGTCACCTGCCTCAAAAGCCTGCGTCCTAGGAAAACAATTGTTATCAAAGTGCAGAAATAGATAGTAATGCTTAGATGCCATAGCCTGTAAGCATTAGGCCATTGTAAAGGCTGCCTACGAGGCAGAGCGGTCGGGATTGGATTTACTTAACAGACTCTTGCAAGAGCTTCAGAGCACTGTGATTCGTGTATCCAGCCCATACTGGTAACTCTTATCAGGGCTGGGCTAGGGATCATTGCTTTTATTTTCAATTTCTGCAGAAGTGCCATGTCAACTAGACAGGCACTCTGTTTCCCATGTCAAAAATCTGCCGGGCAGCCTTGGGCTTTACAATTCCCTGTAGTGTACTAGGCTAGTAGAAAAACAAAGACGGAACATTGCACTGAAAGGTTTTACCCTGGAAGAGAAGTAGTACAAAAGGGGGTGGTGATGGACGGAGCATCTGAACCAATCAAACACTCACACCCAGTCAACAGATCTGGGTTGAATCCATCACCGTTCTTTAGCCCACTCTGCCACCCCAGTTCAGACATGGCCATATGCAAATCAGTCTGACCCTGTGCCTCATGGGAACAGTCCAGCCCGAACTGCCAAGCCATGCCTTCCCTGGACCAGAAACAAGCTTCCGAGGACCGGTTTCTGGCATTTCAGCCGTCATCAGCCCGGCTTGCTTGAATCCAGTGGCAAAGTGAGCAAGGGACTCACGTCTGAGCATACCCTGCCAACTTATGGCGAACAAAGCGGTACAAAAGGGTTGGTGATGGACGGAGCATCTGAACCAATCAAACACTTACACCCAGTCAACAGATCTGGGTTGAATCCATCACCGTTCTTTAGCCCACCCTGCCACCCCAGTTCAGACATGGCCATATGCAAATCAGTCTGACCCTGTGCCTCATGGGAACAGTCCAGCCCGAACTGCCAAGCCATGCCTTCCCTGGGCCGGAAAAAAGCTTCAGAGGACCGGTTTTTGGCATTTCAGCCGTTTTCAGCCCGGCTTGCTTGAATCTAGTGGCAAAGTGAGCAAGGGACTCACGTCTGAGCATACCCTACCAACTTATGGCGAACAAAGCGGTACAAAAGGGGGTGGTGATGGACGGAGCATCTGAACCAATCAAACACTCACACCCAGTCAACAGATCTGGGTTGAATCCATCACCCAGATGTTGGTGTCCTAGCTCAGGCCTACATAAAGAGAACGCCTTCCCCCAGCTATGAAAGTTCCTTGTTCTTAATTTATCAGCCTTTACTCATATTTCCGTTGGCACAACATTCTCCGTCTACCAGGGTGAGCTTGTGCAAGGAGAACCTGCTGCTAGAGTACAGATGTGTGTGTTTCTTTGGTGCTATTGAGACAGTTGTGTTTTTATTTATTTTCTGACTTGTAGTCCAGCTTAGGAAAACTCTGCTTTAATCGCTCATATGGACAGTACCCATTTTTTAGGTCTCGCGCTTAGCGTTGCACTGTGCAGCTGTGCTCGCTGAAGGACTGGGTTCTGCTAAGACCCAGCGGTGCCAGGGATAACACCTAAAACCTTCGTGGGTAACCTGTTCCGGCGTACAAATGACAGAGACACGGGACACTTCCTTCGGCGTCAAAGATTCGAGGTTTATTACTGCAGGGAACACAGAAGTCACAAGAAGTACAGCATGTGTAGGTTCGAGGAGTCTGATTCAATTTGTACCTGTGGATCGCTCCTTTTTATACAGTTTTCATGCATAGGATAACATGGTGCACAAAGGTTTACAACTTGGTTCCCATCGTAAAAGGCAAAAGGGTCGCTTTCATGTATTCAGGTCCCGGAACATAAGTACAGAAACGTTTGGTAGTTCCCAACTGTAAAAGCCTATCTTCCCACCATTAGTACATTCCAATCAGTAGTAAACGAATCGAGGAAGAGACAGGAACAGGTGCAGAGGAAGACAGAAACAGTGGGGAGATCGGAAAGGGTGTAAAAGGGGTGGTATCGGGAAACACGAGCTGCAGGCATCAAAGGGGACGTGCTTAATGAATGCACCACTAAGACAATAGACCGGCACGGCAAGATGAGCCTC
Source organism: Lissotriton vulgaris (assembly GCF_964263255.1). Lineage (NCBI taxonomy): Eukaryota > Metazoa > Chordata > Amphibia > Caudata > Salamandridae > Lissotriton > Lissotriton vulgaris. The sequence goes on from NC_141700.1 coordinate 366,567,455, forward strand.
GAGCGGGGCCATCTGCCTTACAGGGCCATCCCCCTCATCATAAAGACACTTTCAAAGGAAACGTGTCTTCCGCAAGAGTTTGGGAATCCCAGGGTCGCGAAGCGGACAGCGTCCGTTCGCTGGCTACTTGAGGGCAAGAAACAAAATGGATGCTGTATCTAAGATGGAGCCCGTGGGCTCGAATGAAGAAACCCGCGAAACAAACGAACAGTTTAGGCTAGCACAGCGAAAACGCATACACCCACTAAACTCGTCATTTGCGGTTCATAGATACCAGACTCTACCATATTCGTGCGAGTCAAAAACACCACTTACGATCGTCACGGAACCTCAGACGCTCCTTTTGCCCTCATGTAGGCAAGCACTAGTCGGAATCATACTCGATATTCATCAGACCATCTAGATGTTGCTGTAACATAATTCTATCCATCAGAGTTCCTTTGGTAACAGGCGGCTGTCTTATACACGTCGTAGCACAGAGGCCACATAAGGCAGGACCACACTGCACACAAAGGCAACACGTGAACAGGAATGCTACAACAGCCCCGATGATCATCAGAATTTTCCAACCCCAAGTCGACATTAGGCCCCAAAACCACCCAAGTAGCGTCCAATCCCCTAGGTCCACGTGTATGGACTCAGAGATCTTATGCAACTTTGAGATAGCTTGATAGACAGTCGGAGTGTTATCTGGAATGAAAATACAGCAGCTCGAATGGATCACCTTACATACTCCACCTCGATCTGCTAAGACAACGTCTAAAACCATACGGTTTTGTAACGTCCTAAGCCTATCCGCCTGAAGCTCTGCTGTGATATTACCAAGGGCACTGGCAGTGATATTAGCTGTCGATTCCACCACTCGAGTCAACTGTCTCAGGTTCCTACTATTGACCATAGGTCCCCAAAACGGAAAGAAACCCTTGAAAAAGTCTCCTGCCTCTTGACCGGCAGTGTCCTCTTCGCTAATCACGCCCCTCACAATTCGAGTCTTGTGGTAATCGGAGGCGACTGTAAAAGTCGGTGGCAACAAGTTTGCAATATAACATGTGCCCGCAAAGTCAAGGGGCAATCATGTATATGCACGATCATAACAGACAAAGTACGTACCCTTGGCAGTCAGAAACACAGGGGAAGAGAGCATTGGTAAGACATACGTCTCGGAGCAAGCACTCTCTCCAAGATGAGCTCTCGGGCTTCGGCCACGACCTTTTAGACAGAAATTACCAAGGTGGGGTACGATCCATATTGGAGACGAGCTTTTAAGCTGTCTTTCACCCACGAGCGCACTATACTCGGCCTCACTCAGATCCCTATACGCTCGCACCTCTTCCTCTGGGATGAGCAACGGCTCATAGATATTCCTATCTAAATCAGCAATCGCTATGGCCAAAGGCTTGTGATACGGACCGGGACCAAAGTGCGGAGGACGTGGCTCTCGATTGGGATAGGAATCTAGTGCACTTCGAAACATTGTTTGGAATGCTCGAGCTGAACCCTGGGAACTATAAGGAAGAACCAAGTATGGAATTCCCTTATCGGTGGTATGTGGCATTAACCCACACACCCAACAATTGGTAGTGTTAACCACCAACTGATGCTGATGAAGGAGCTGAACAAAGGAATTATTCATAAATTCCGCACGTCTGACCTGCTCGTGTTGAGGTAGGATGTGGAAGGAATGAGGAGAAACAGTGGATGTAGGTTTAGGTTCAGAAGTAGGGGTAGGCGAGGCAGAAGGCAAGAACGACTGTATCATGTAATACACCCCACCCACCAATAGCGAAGAAACAGTTAAGAACAGAAGGAACACCTGAAACATGAAGCATTTTGTACGAGTAATTTGCTGCAACTTGAATCTTTGAGCCTGAGCTTTTTCCAAATCCACCAGCTTAGAGAATACCATCCTCTAAAACCGTCCGCAACGTTTTTGACGCACTTCGTTCTGTGTAGCAGTAGTCAATCCCCAGGAGTTCCCAGGAACCGACGGCCTTCGACCTAGTGTCAAGACCTACTAACCAGAAGGAAGTACCCGCGCGGCCCTACGGTCCACCCGGATGTAAGGTATTTTTTATTTACAAATATATACAAAATCTTCTAGCTGTGGAAGCAAAACACATATGGAAACAAACTCACAATATTACAAAAACCCACAATTATACGAGTGTGTTCAGACTGAATGGTGTCAATGGGGTAACGTAGATGTCAAAGGGGAAAGCAAGAGCTTTTATTAGTCTTTGGCATTGGATCGCAGAAAGTATCGACTTCTCCCAGGACGTGTCTGTTCATCAAACAACTGATCCGATGGTGGGTCAGAGTTCTGCTGATCAGTCAATTGTTCAGATCTTGAGCTTTTCGATGGCAAGTGTTCAACAATGTCGTTCTGCTGCACTGAGGGCTCTCCAACAGGCTGAGCGTCGCTAAAAGGGACGAATGTCTGCACAGTTTCCGTTTCGGACGAAGCAATGCCCTTCCTCACCCACGAGTCTGCTGATAAAGGTATAGGTACCTTTTTAGTATGGGTGGCGTGCACCCAGTTTTTCCGTCCTTCCAATCGAACAGCAGTCCTCGTGGCAAGGAGCACTTGGTAGAGTGCTGTAAAGCGGGGTTCAAGGTTACGTTTTCGTCCAAAGTTGCGTGTTACCACCCAGTCTCCAGGCTGGAGCTGGTGGCCTGGACCCTCCGTCCGCGTCGGCAGTGCTTCAAAGACCTGTTGGTGAATTAACCTCAGTTTAGCAGTCAGATCATGCAGATAATCGATCAACATTGGGTACTCAAGATCAGAATACACACTCGGTCTAGGGACCCCCCAAACATTTGCAGGATGGCCGAACACTATTTCGTAGGGACTGAGCCCTACTCGGGAGTGTACAGTCGCCCTAGTTGACAGAAGAGCTAGAGGCAAAGCGTCAGGCCACGAAAGACCAGTCGTAGCCTGAATCTTCGCTAACTTCAATTTAAGGGTGCCATTATACCCTTCAACCAAACCTGCTGACTGGGGATGATTGGCGCTATGGAATTTTTGAGTAATTCCAAGGCCCTTTCACACACTCTTCATCACACTCCCCACAAACTCACTTCCGTTATCAGACCATACAATCCGTGGCATTCCATACCAAGGGAAGTATTCCTTCAGTAGGATTTTCGCAGTGGACAGAGCAGTGTTATCTTTGAGAGGGTAGGCTTCGATCCATCGGGAGGATGCGCAAACCACAACTAAAACGTATTTCAGGTTATTGCATCGCTCCATATGGATGAAGTCTAGCTGAATTACCTCAAAGGGACATGAAGGGGGAGCAAAATGGCCAGGAGGTGTAGAGGTTCCTTTACCAGGGTTGTACATCATACATATCATGCAATTCTTGACCAATCTCTCAGCACACTTAGTAATACCGTCATTCTTCCATACAGGGGACAACAACTTGCATATACCTTTCGCACTAATATGTGCTAAACCGTGTGCCATCGTCACAACAGCTAGTACATACGCATCTGGCAACATCCACCTCTTGTTCTCCGACAAATCGATCCAACAGCCGTTCGCATCCAACTTTCCCGTACTCTCTTTCCACTTCGTCTTTTCAGTCTCGGTGGCCTCGTTCTGAATCGCTTTCACGCTCTCGATGGCGTCCTCACACATACCAGTCTCTGTAGGCCACCTAACCGAACTCGTCACATACATTCTCGTGCTAAGGTTCCGGGCAGTCTCCTTAGCAGTCTCATCCGCAAACGCATTTCCACGACCAACATCATCTGTCACCTTTCGGTGCGCACTACATTTAACAATCGCCCACCTGCTCAGGCAAAGTAAGTGCATCCAAGAGATCATTCACAAGCTGTCCATGCTGAATCTTAGTGCCATGCGACGTCATAAAACCTCTCTCTCGCCACAATCGTCCAAAACTATGTGCAACGCCAAAAGCATATCGGCTGTCGGTAAACACATTCACCCGTTTCCCTTTCGACAACACGCACGCTCTAGTCAAAGCAATCAGCTCTGCCGCCTGAGCAGAATTCTGATTCAATCTTGCAGTTTCCACAACCGTACTCAATGTTAACACAGCATACGCAGTCGTTACATCACCATTCGGCAACTTAAAACACAACCCATCCACATACAAAGTCCCATCGGGATCTTTCAATGGTGTATTTTTCAGGTCCACACAACCTTTTGTTTCTTCCTCCGTTCGTAAGTAGCAGTCATGAGGTGCTACTTCGTCTGATTCCATACTGATTGGCAACAAAGTCGCCGGGTTCAGGACGTTGCAACGTTTTATTTGAATGTCACTTGCCAAAAGCGTCAACTCATAGCCAGACAACCTTGCACTCGTCAGGTGTTGAGTTTTCGTACGATTCAAAAGAGTGTCAACTGCATGCGGAACCATCACCGTAAGCATATTATCCATGACCAATCCTGCCGATTGTCGGATGGACACCGCAGCTGCCGCTGTTGCTCTCAAACAACTCGGCAATGCTCTAGCTACTGGGTCCAAGGTCGAGGAAAAATATGCACATGGACGCTGCTTACCGCCGAATTGTTGCGTTAGGACACTCAACGCACAACCTTCCCTCTCGTGAACGTATAGTGTAAACGGCTTACTGTAGTCAGGGGTACCTAACACAGGAGCCGAACACAACGCGTCACGCAGTTCAGAAAAACTTTTCTGACATTCTTCCGTCCATGGCAAAGGAGTTGGGACATCCTTGCACGTAAGAGCCACCAATGGTTTCGCTAGCAATGAAAAATTTGGAATCCATTGCCTGCAGTATGACGTGATACCTAAAAAGGCACGCACATCTCTGAGTCGTTGGCGCAGTCATTCGAGCAATCGCTGCAATTCTCTCTGGGGTCAACCTTCTTCCCTCCTTTGACAATAAGTGACCTAGATAGGTTACTTCTTGGCAACAATATTGCAGTTTAGAAGGTGACACCTTGTGATGTAAGTCACAGAGATGTTGCAACAACGACACCGTAGTAATTTTGCAAATGTCCTGAGTGTCTGCAGCCACCAATAGGTCGTCGACGTATTGGATCAAGGCCGCACCGGCCGGCAACACAAACGCATCAAGTTGACTTTTCAAGGCTTGACTGTATATCGATGGACTCTCACAGTAGCCCTGAGGAGCGCGTTTAAACCTAAAGCTGCGGCCACCAAGAGAGAAACCGAAAAGGTCTCTACTCTCCCCAGCAATCGGGATGCTGAAAAACGCATTTTTCAGATCGATCACTGAGAACCAAGATGCGGAAGCTGGAATCAGAGTCAGTAGAGCCGTAATGTCAGGTACCACAGGGAACTGAGGAATCACAATTTTATTCACCTCCCGTATATCAATAACAAAACGATAAACAGGAGGCTTAGATGGATCAGTACGCTTCAGAATGGGCAGTACAGGACTATTGCACACGTTTCCCCGAGTCTCCTCAATGACGTCTTTCTCAATCAAATCGTAGATGATTGCCAACAGCGCACGTTCACCGTCAAGGGAGATACGATACTGGGGAATACGTGGCAGACGCACATTAGATTTCAAGTGAACAACATAAGGGGAGATATCAAGCAGGCCCACATCATTGGGACCTGTCGCCCACAAAGATGCAGGAAGAGAACTCAATTCCGGTGGAAGCTTGTCGAGGGACAAGTACATAGGAGAGATAACTTTCTCCCCCAATGTAAGTTTAACCCCGCAGGAGAGCAATACAAAGTCCCATACAGACGTTTCAACAAATCCAGGCCTAAAAGATTCTCGCCACAACCAGTAGTCAGAATCAAGGGAGCTTTCAGCTCACGAGGCCCAATTGTAAGTGGCAAAGGGCACGAAACCGGATTGCTAACAGGGGCGCCAGAGAATCCAACGGAAACATTTGTTAAGCCAGACAAAGGTGCGCCAGGGAGTTTCGAATGCATGATGGAACTTTTCGCTGCACCAGTGTCTAACAGAAAGGCTCAACGACGCCCGAGGTGGCAACTGCGACGTAAGGCCCTCTCTGATCGACCGGAACTGATACTACTCCCTCTCTTTGTCTATGGCTGTCCTAGTAATTACCATCGTTGATGTTGTGATCGACGTAATAATCGTCTACATTATACTGAGCAGATCTGCTTTGTGATGATCCACGCTGATCAAAACAATTGTTAGAATCGGAAGAATTATTGGAACGATCAGTTTGAACACCACGACCTCTACCATGTGATGCTTGTTGGGGACCGCTACGACCTCCTCTAGATGAATTACCGCTGTTTCGATCACGCAAGACTGGACAATCGAATTTCAGATGACCCTCGTTCCTACAATAGGCACACTGATTGTACCCCAATGAAGATCTGTCAGAAGAGGAGTCATTTCGGGATTGTGACCTATTCGACTGAGACTGCGATCTATTCCGCTGTTGCGAATCGTTCTGATTCGAACGTGGAGGATACGCTTGCTGCAACAGTACTTTCGTTTTGAGCTCTTTCGTCTTCTTATCGGCACGATCATTTTCCTCTTTCTCTCTATTCTCGTAATATTGGGCCGTAGCCAATATTTGAGCAAAAGTAGAAACAGCCCACGCACTCTCAGAATTTCTCAATTTGTTGCTTAAGTCCGGTAACAAATTAGACACAAATTTGTCCACGAACAACCTCTGACCTCCCTCAGTACCCATATCCTGACCACTATGATCGATGAATGCCTCCTCAAATCTCGTAAAGAAATCAGAGACACTCTCGTCCTTCTTTTGTTTGCAAGCGGGCAACTTGTCCCAATTCACCTTCATAGCTGGCATAAGTGTCTTCATAAGAGTGATTATTCTCTGGGGGAGATCGGTAATAAGCTGTTCAGGCTTAGCCCCACCAATTTGACGGGTGTCTGCTGCCACAAGAGCAGGCCAGTCACCACCCAACTCTGCTGCATGATTTTCTTGACGAATTTTCGCCCAAACTGGTTGCGGAACTACGTTACCAAACAACATATCGATGTCGGCAAGATTCATTATCGTAGCATCCACTAACTGAGACAATTCTTTATAGTACCCTGCAGGATTTTTGCGAGGGTCAGGCAAAGATTGCTTTACCTGCAAAACTTCCGATCGTTTCCACGGAAGATGTATCCATACTCTCTGAAAGTGTGGCAGGATCGGCGGAGCAGCGCCAGGGTTACCTGGCATCCACACTGGTGGAACTTCGCGCATGGGATACTGACCAGGCGCTTCTAGCGGTCCCTCAATATCTTCTACAAACAATGCTCGAGGCATTATAGAGGGACGAAAAGACAGCAACTGCTCAACAGCACGTCGAACATTGCTACCCACTATCATTCCGCTCGCAAACTGAAGCTGAAGATTAGTTAGAGCAGACATCGTTTCTTCAGATGCATCAACTGATATTTGGTCACGCAAAACCTTACACATTTCCTCAAACACGAACCTCTGTGTCGGTATATTGAACTGAGGGAACGTCTCAATCACCATACGTGGAGGATTCCTAAGGGGATATTTCATCCAAGCCATCGCCATGTTATACAGACAGTCACATTCCCTACTACCGGGAAGTTGACTTCGCCTTTGGGGGCCATCGGAACCAGCGGACTCAAGAATCGGTCCAAGAGAATTGAAGAAGTTAGCAGCAACAGAAGGGACACGACGTCCAATCGACGGGGTAGTAGAGTAACCCAATGGGGTAACAAGAGAAGTATCAGAAACAGAGGGAACAGCAGGAGAAACCAGAACAGTAGAGGCAGCGGGAGCAGGAGTATGAGGAAGTACAAGCGGAGCAGCAGTAGGGACAGAAGCAGGCAGAGGAGCAGGAACAGTTGGAAGTACAGGAACAGGAGCAGGTTGGGGAACAGGGACAGGGGGAACCACAGGAACTGCGGTACCCTGTACATACGGAGGTGGTGACTTCATGAGATAAGACATTAAGGGGTCCTCTGTAACCTCCTCCTTCTTATCCGTATCTGCTGGTAAAGCGGGATAGCACTTATCTATAGACATGCGCTGCAATCTATTGAAAACTTCCTTTTCCTTTTCCTCCTTATCTCGCTGGAACTGCTCTGCGTTTCTTACCGTAGTAACAATACCTTCTCTCTTATTACGTTTAATCTGTTTGATTTCTCTCTGCTTGGCTTCTTTACGCCACAACCGAAAGGAATCAAACATGGCCGGCCTTGCTTTCCTTTGAAACAACTTAGCTTCAAGGTTATCTAAAATTGGAGTATCGAAACTACCATGAGGTGGCCAACTAAGGACACCGTCTTTCTTAGTGTATCAAACCCAACACTCTTTGAACGTAATCGGACCTAATCCATGCTTACTGTACAGCTCATAAGTTGGAGTTCCAATCGGAGGTATCGGACGCGAGTCCTCCAATCGGGAATCCGCACCACAACTTCTAAAACAACTGAACAAAGTACTACGGCTAGGCATCGTGCACACTAACCGAGTTACACAAACGTCAAGGGTTATAGGATCACAATATCCCTACAAAGAGCAAAACCCTCGGTTTTTGGCGACTGCAGACGTCAAATATCACAACAAAGAACAAAGTACCAAGAACCACAAATGCAATGGAACCATGCAACAACCAAGCACCCACAACAAAGGACTCTGGGAGCGACCCACAAATACTTAACTCAAAGATCAATGGCGTCACCAGGAAGGCCCGTCAATCGTCTCGCTGTACCAAGGTCTACGCCAGGTGCCAAAACAGGTCTACAGTCAGGGCAGCAGTCCGTCGCAGCCGTCAGGAGGCGGGGATCTTCGCGGGAAAAGTCGTCGGGCCACTTGTTTCGACAACAGGATCGATGAAGCGGGGTGCACCTTCCCTCGGAGATTTCACACGAAGTTCCTCACGATCGTCGGGCTTTGGACCGGTACCACTGATGCAGCCCCACGTGGGGCGCCAACTGAAGGACTGGGTTCTGCTAAGACCCAGCGGTGCCAGGGATAACACCTTAAACCTTCGTGGGTAACCTGTTCCGGCGTACAAATGACAGAGACACAGGACACTTCCTTCGGCGTCAAAGATTCGAGGTTTATTACTGCAGGGAACACAGAAGTCACAAGAAGTACAGCATGTGTATGTTCGAGGAGTCTGATTCAATTTGTACCTGTGGATCGCTCCTTTTTATACAGTTTTCATGCATAGGATAACATGGTGCACAAAGGTTTACAACTTGGTTCCCATCGTAAAAGGCAAAAGGGTCGCTTTCATGTATTCAGGTCCCGGAACATAAGTACAGAAACGTTTGGTAGTTCCCAACTGTAAAAGCCCATCTTCCCACCATTAGTACATTCCAATCAGTAGCAAACGAATCGAGGAAGAGACAGGAACAGGTGCAGAGGAAGACAGAAACAGTGGGGAGATCGGAAAGGGTGTAAAAGGGGTGGTATCGGGGAAACACGAGCTGCAGGCATCAAAGGGGACGTGCTTAATGAATGCACCACTAAGACAATAGACCGGCACGGCAAGATGAGCCTCGAGCGGGGCCATCTGCCTTACAGGGCCATCCCCCTCATCATAAAGACACTTTCAAAGGAAACGTGTCTTCCGCAAGAGTTTGGGAATCCCAGGGTCGCGAAGCGGACAGCGTCCGTTCGCTGGCTACTTGAGGGCAAGAAACAAAATGGATGCCGTATCTAAGATGGAACCCGTGGGCTCGGATGAAGAAACCCGCGAAACAAACGAACGGTTTAGGCTAGCACAGCGAAAACGCGTACACCCACTAAACTCGTCATTTGCGGTTCATAGATACCAGACTCGACCATATTCGTGAGAGTCAAAAACACCACTTACGATCGTCACGGAACCTCATCGCGCAGTGCGAGACATTTTGTAGGTGAAAAACGGGGAGTTAGCACTGACCTAGAAATCGCACATGCTTGTGCATGTGCGATTCCTTTTGTGCTGCCCCATTGGCCTTTCCGTGCATCTTTTTATAAAAGACTACTTGCAATTGGCCAAAGGTGGGCGCGTTGCTCCGCCCATGGCCTATAGGTGTCTATTACGCGCTTGGTGCGCGTAATAGACACCAATAGGCCATGTGATTTCAATTATCGTGCCCAGACACGGCGCGATAATTGAAAGTTCATGCTCGCAGTGGCGCGCGCACGCACCACTCGCGGGCTTCTTCTGTGTTTGGATCCATTTCACTGGGAAGCAACAAAATGCTAAGGCTTTGTTTTGACCTTTGTGCATTTCTGTCCTTTTCTTTGTGGAGCGCATATGTGCATGAGCACCACAGCGTCCGCTTTCATCATTAAGCACAACCCTCCCACCTCCAACACAGCATGGGCGCGCACAGCAGCATTTCACTTTGAATACCTTGCGATTGGTCTCACGTCTGAACGGAGTGCTCGCAGGGGAGTCCACTCCAAACTTATACTGACCACAACACGCACCAAGCGACAGGTCACCGTGGGAAGAGAATATGCCTGACTTACTGGGTGGATCTACTCTGCTCCCACCACAGGGCTCTGCAAGAGCCCAACTCAAATTCCTTTATTTCAAAATACTGCATGATTGGTAGAAAACTGAAGAAACTGCACTGAGCGGCCTCCTGCCTCACAGCCTACGCTGGGAGGATGCGTGTGATCTGATACATATACTGGCTGGAGAGCTCCCCGGTTATGCCGTGCTATTGGGATATGGTGTGGGCTCGCTTGCGATAGCTCCCTCAGCTCCCCCCCTAGTTCGTCCACTCCTCAGTGCACCTTGCCCCCTTCACGATGCCGATGATGCATCTGAAGTAGCCGCCCCACTACCCTCCAGTCGATGGCCATGGATTTGGCAATCACGTGCCTCCTGAGCCAGCACATGGGCCACACCCTTACTGAATGAGCAGCCTCCCATGCACATATACACTTAATAGCGACCTGGATGACTCCTATAGAGTATGGGGCGCCAGCCTGGACTCGGTCTGACATTTAATGCTCAGGGCCGCCTCCACCCCGCTCCCTTTGGGCTGAAGCCTGATAGTCATTGTATGGACTGGAGCCTGCCCGCCTCCCTCCTCTCCCCCTCCACCCCTTGTATGCGGTACCCGCCGTCTTGCGCTCTCCTCTCCTTGGCCGCTGGCATCTCCTTATACTGTGATACTGGCATGATGCGAGAAAGCCCCAGCGCCCCCACTCTCCTTCACACCATATCAGACATGCACCCATACCCACCAACCTTACCACCCTCTCTCTTATCGGCTCTCCCTTAGTCCCTTTTATCCCCCCTTCTCACACCAACAGAAATGGCATTTACTTAACACCAGCTTCACTTAGCCCTTTGTCCCTAATCCTAAACATGTTGATAACCCTTTGTTTAATGTTAAATTTGATTTAGTTACCATACATTTCAACAGTATTACGCATTAACCTTTCTCTGCGTATTATATTGCTTTAATTATTATTTATTTAAATAAAACAGAACAACTTTTATTGTAATCTTTATGGTAGCCCCAATCCTAAAATTAATTTACGGTATTTGATATAATTGCTTGCATGGTATTAAAGTAACCCTAACTTTGTTCCCAAGTAACTCGAGAACCAATTGTTATAAGTCGCTGAGATTCTGGCCCTTACAATGCTGCCCAGCAGCTCTCAAGTCATGTGTGACCGTACCGACTTTTTAGCCATCATCGCTTTGCATTCTGGGACGTGTAGTTTTGTACTTCCCTACAAGTGGGCGCCTAGACGACCCGGGTTGGAAAGTGCTGTTGTTTAAAAAGGCAGGACTGACAGGGCCTGGGGCGCAGGACGGTACACTGGCTGGCACAACTCTCTTGGAGAGCAGAAAGTCATCCTACTGCCCCTGACCCATAAACGAGGTGAATTGTTGCCATTGCTTTCGGGCAGAATCTTTCCCAATCCGGAGATGCTAGCTCCGAGCCAGTGAGGCACACAAGAACCTCCATTTGAATGACCGCCAATTTTTATCATGCACTGTCGTTTTCCATAGAGAGCGCGGAGATACTATTACTAAATCACACACATTTGCAAAAACAAGAACAGAAGTGAAATATCAACATCTTTTTGTGACATTTGTAATAAAGCTTGAAACATTGAGAGAACATATTTGAATCAGTTGTTGTTGAATGGTTGCACAGATTGATGCCGTGGTGGCTCTGAATGATGTTGTGGTGTCAACAAATGATGCTGTGGCATTCAGTGATGCTGTGGTAGCGCACAGTGATGTTGTGGTGCCCCTGAGTGATGGTGTGGTGATGCGATGGATAGTGAGGGCGATAGATAGATGGAGTGTGGGCGAGGGTTGGAGTGTGGGCGAGGGTTGGAGTGTGGGCGAGGGTTGGAGTGTGGGCGAGGGTTGGAGTGTGGGCGAGGGTTGGAGTGTGGGCGAGGGTTGGAGTGTGGGCGAGGGTTGGAGTGTGGGCGAGGGTTGGAGTGTGGGCGAGGGTTGGAGTGTGGGCGAGGGTTGGAGTGTGGGCGAGGGATGGAGTGTGGGCGAGGGATGGAGTGTGGGGCGGGGAGGGATGGAGTGTGGACGAGGGATGGAGTGTGGGGCGGGGGAGGGATGGAGTGTGGGGCAGGGGAGGGATGGAGTGTGGGGCAGGGGAGGGATGGATGGATGGATGGAGTCGGGGATGGCTCGAGAGGGGGGCTGGATGGATGGAGTTGGGGGATGGATGGAGTGGGATGGGTGGATGGATGGAGTGGCATGGATGGATGGATGGAGTGGGATGGATGGATGGATGGATGGATGGATGGAGTGGGATGGATGGATGGATGGATGGATGGAGTGGGATGGATGGATGGATGGATGGATGGAGTGGGATGGATGGATGGATGGATGGAGTGGGATGGATGGATGGATGGAGTGGGATGGATGGATGGAGTGGGATGGATGGAGTGGGATGGATGGATGGATGGATGGATGGATGGATGGATGGAGTGGGATGGATGGATGGAGTGGGATGGATGGATGGAGTGGGATGGATGGATGGAGTGGGATGGATGGATGGAGTGGGATGGATGGATGGAGTGGGATGGATGGATGGATGGATGGATGGATGGATGGTTGGATGGATGGTTGGATGGATGGATGGATGGATGGATGGAGTGGGATGGATGGAGTGGGATGGATGGAGTTGGATAGATGGGGATGGATGGAGTGGGGTGGGGTGGATGGATGGAGTGGGATGGATGGATGGAGTGGGATGGATGGAGTGGGATGGATGGAGTGGGATGGATGGAGTGGGATGGATGGAGTGGGATGGATGGAGTGGGATGGATGGAGTGGGATGGATGGAGTGGGATGGATGGAGTGGGATGGATGGAGTGGGATGGATGGAGTGGGATAGATGGGGATGGATGGATGGAGTGGGATGGATGGAGTGGGATGGATGGATGGATGGATGGAGTGGGATGGATGGATGGATGGATGGAGTGGGATGGATGGATGGATGGATGGATGGATGGATGGAGTGGGATGGATGGATGGATGGATGGATGAATGGAGTGGGGGGATGGATGGAGTGGGATGGATGGAGTCAGGGATGGATGGAGTGGGATGGATGGAGTGGGATGGATGGATGGATGGATGGAGTGGGATGGATGGATGGATGGATGGATGGAGTGGGATGGATGGATGGATGGATGGATGGATGAATGGAGTGGGGGGATCGATGGAGTGGGGGGATGGATGGATGGATGGAGTGGGGGTGGTATGGATAGGAGGTATGGATAACCTAAGTGAGCATCATCCACGGCCACAGTCAGTACAATAATCCATAGTGATATTAAATATACTCATATGAAACGAGGGAAGGGTGGGGAGCCTCAGCAAGGAGCCCGGAGAGGGCAGGAAAACTAATGGAGGAACGGGATGCCAGAGCTACAGAGGAAGGGCAGATAAGGGAGAGTAAGAAAAACAAATATAGTCAGAACTGGTTCACGACTGCTGACATCTGTGAATGTTCAGCTCATGAGTTTGAATTCTGCAAGTACTTCGAGGTTGTTAACTTCTGTGATAGAAGAACACCTTCACGAGAGTACACCTTCTGGGCAACGGAGTGATGCCCTATATAAAGTTCATTTTAAAGAACGAGAGCTATGGAAATCCAGCCCAGGCAGTGAGCAATGCATGCCCACATGCATTTCACATGTTAGTTGCATCCTTGATTTTAAACAACACCACAAAATCTTAGTATGTTACCTCTTCAAAGAACATATTACACTGCCAGAGCGCTTTGGCTTGGAGGAGGTATACCAATGTAGGTGGCATCTCTAATGGAGACCAAAGCTGTGTAAATCTTCCCTACGAATGCCACAGTGACACGACTGCTTCTACGCTGTCAAGCCTGCCATTTTCAGTGTTAAATGGGTGCGTATGAAATGGCCGGGGTGGGGCACTCAAGCTATTTCATATCCGTCGTTTATTTCAAATATTCTCCAGAAATTGTAACACACTTCTGAACTTAATTGAAAGAGAAACTCGCACAACTAATCTCTGTGGAAGGCGGCTGAAAAGAATAACACATTTCTCCCTAAGCTCGATGAATCTGCATTAGGTCCCATCCAGGGTCATAGAGGAGGGAGGGAGGGAACAGAACTGACAGCGGGGGAGGGGGAAGGAAGGGCTGTTGAGCACGAGGAAGCAACAACAGACAAAGGGGCTTATGAGGGCGCACCAACAAGTGGGAGGGGGATGGGGTGGATAAACCAGCACGTGGGCACCGGAGGAGGGCAGGGAGAGTGCAATGAAAACAAGCTACGTTTGTGATAAGCATCACTGGCAGCCTGGAATGCCCATGTGTGAAGAGGGTTCCAGCTGCTGCTTTAACAGCAACTCACCTTTCCAGCCCGGGCCTGTTGGATATGTCCAGGTCGGGGACCTTACTTTTCTATTCTTCATGGTGACACAGTCCCCCTGCCTACAAAAGCAAGCACACAGGCCCTCTAAAAGTATTCATAATAAAGAAGCTGCAGGAGGTACGCAACTATACCGAAGAATACCCTTGAAACTAATGAACTAAATAAAAACGTCCCCCTGAGCACAGCAGGAATGTCGCGAGTTGCAATGTCAAGAGATTGTTTCAAAAGTTTAATCCAAAATTTAGGCAAGGATTTTCAAGTGGATTGACAAAGGTATTTTATTTTTTGTTTGATGGGACGATATTCATTTCATCATATCATCACTCCATAGAGCCAACTTAAATGCATATCAGCATACATTTCCACTTCGCCCAATGCATTTCGTGCACTGTTTGCCCTTCGTCAGGGGCTATACAAAAATAAGGCAAAGAAATCATGAGTAACCAACCGACATTGGTGTACCTGCACCTTCACCCAGGTGAACTCGGAAGGTGTAACAAAATAATAATAGACAAGGCACTGAACCGTGCTAACTCTCAGGGGAGGAGGGTCAAATTGGGCATCCATAAATTGCCATGCAAACAAATTTACTAAAAGTGTGTACTGACTGTTAGAACGAAAATCATGGACATACGCAAATCGCAAGTGTGTCAACCAAATAAATGAATAAAAAAACGGGTGTACCATTGATAAGAGCACTATAAGAGCTCAAAAATTGTTGCCTGTCATGTTATTGTAAGGAAAAAATACTGGCTGTATCAAGTGTACAAACATGCTAAAATCGCAGTGTGTAAACCAACTCAATGACTAGTAAGTGAACGCAGGTACATCCTAGTTATGAGCTTGTAGCAATTTAACAAACAAACTAAATAAGGTGACAAGAGGGCCCAAAACATGCTAAGTCAAGGCTGATGGTAAGTTAACTTACTTCAACGAAGTGGCAGTGACTCGAGGCTGGTGCTGGTGTTCGAACAACGGTGCAGTGCATGGGACCATTATCTAGGGACCCTAGATAATGTACTGGTGCAGAGGTAGGAGATGTACTACGTGTTCAAAGAGTAATGATATAAAGGGTGCAAGTGTGCCGATAACCAAATAACAACATAAACAAGAGGAATGGTACCAATAAATAAACCATCATAGGGCGCAATGCAAATAAAGTCAAAGTACACAAACAAACATTACATACATACATTACAAGCCGGTTAGAACAACGCCGCACTTTTAATGTGTTAACGCTATTAAATGGTTCTGTTATTCACCACATTTTTGCCAATACTGCCATCTTGTGTCCCTTTTTTTTTTTTTTTTTTTTTTTTTCACCACCCCCTGTTGTTTAATTATTTTGTCCACCATAAGCGTGGAAGGGTATACTCAGATGTGAGTCCCTTGCTCATTGCACCATCAGGATTCAAGCAAGCCGGGGAGAAGACGGCTGAAATGCCAGAAACCGGTCCCCGGTAGCTTGTTTCCTTCCCAGTGAAAGAATTGGCTTGGTAGTTTGGTTTGCCCTGTTCCCATGATGCACTGGGCCAGGGACGGACTAATTTGCATATAGCCAGGTTCTGTAGCTGGGATGGTGCAGTGAGCTAAAAAACGGTGTTGGATTAAGCCCTGATCTCTTGACTGGGTTAGAGTATTCTGCTTAATTCAGAAACTCTGTCCTTCACCACCCCCTGTTGTTTAATTATCTTGTGTCCCTTGGCAGTATTTTTTCGGTGAAACGATTACTGATACCGTATAGCTTATGGATTGCATGTCCTCTGGAGACCTACACTATAATTGTGCTGTAGCATATGCGTCACATCCTAAGTCTAAAAAGAAAGATCAAAGATGCAAGGATATGGGAGTGGGTTGGAGCTGTGCAAGCCAAGCATTAAAAATAATAAAATCGTATTATTCTTAGAATTAAGAGAAAAGAAACGATCTGCATAGCAGAATGATAGTGGGGAGGGTGGGTGGGGGGGAGAGAAATGCGAAACACTGCCTAGTGACCGTGAGAAGTGTGAAGTAGGGGGCGGGGGAGTGGATGCCTGAAGTGAAGCTGCTGGCGGCATCACGCTGGGGAAGCAACAGATGGCTGGCTTTGATGCGGTGATGCAATGGGGAAGCCTGTGGGGAAATGCGCGTGCTTGTGTGCTTGTCTTTAAATGAACTGTTGGATATCCGCCTTAAATTCTCCGATGGTTTGAGAACTTTTTTGGCCACTTGAATTCTCCCCTATTTACATTCCTGCGGAATGTCATAGGCTCGGCCTAACAAGCACGTTTCCACTGATAATTACACTTGCGCTGTAGCACAGCAGACCCGAGAGCTCGCTGCCGATTTGCTGCACTTTTTCTCCCTGTCACCCATGTGAGAGTGCTCTCCGTGGCTGGTAACCCCCGAGGCTGACAGTCTGCACAAACAGCTTTCTGCTGCTCAATGGAGTTGTGTACATATGAATCCGCGCCATTTGCATGTTAACACCATGGCTGCAGTGCATTTTCCCCTCCTGTGCTGACATTTTATGAATCCTCATAGTTCATGACGAGCTCAGCTCGTCATCAGCACAGCTCAACTGTGCCTCATGACGAGCTGAGCTCGTCATGAGCATCGAAAGGGTTAAAGGCAGGCACGGGTGGGGGCTGTGCTGGTTGTGTAATTGACAGGCGTACAGCTGTTGTCTTGCCACCTGTCCTGCTTCCGCACACGCGATATGTCATATGCTGTAGTACGTATTGGAGTGCAACATGTTTTTTTGTTGAAGAATCCTGTTTATATATTATTACTTTTTTTTCTGCAGTTCACTCTGCATAGATAGTAGCCCTTGGCTGTTTGAAATTTTCGAATGTCAAACCGAGTGAAAAATTAAGGGCATAACTTCCGTTGGTGAAGCGGGTGCAGTGGCACCAAGGTCCAAAAGCCTGAGGCCTTTCACAGTCCAAACAGTGGTCAGGTTGTCCGTTTCCTTCCTTGCACTAGGGCCCATGACACACTGGCTACTTCCCTGTGAACAATTATGTTGGATGAGTCGAGCGGCGTAGCTTCATTAGTGCAGCAGACTCTTACAACTGGAATCAGACAATATGTGTGGTCTTGGGCACACAATGGGCAGAACAGATCAACAGACATCAGACAATATATGGGCAGGGCGGGTTCCTGGTAGGAAGGGGCATGCACATGTCTGACTCACACACCTTATTGTACTAGAGCTCACAACGTTGAGTAAAATTGCAGAGAGCATCAAATGTAAGCTCAAATCCCTGTGCATAGATTCAAACCGTAAAATGTTGTACTCTGTCATCCAAGGGAGGGCAGTCAGGCGCAGGCTCCCGTGGGATCATGCCTGCGATATGTGACTTACATCTGTATTATCCACAGCGATACTCCTACGTATATGGTTATTACACCACATTTGGTAAACTCAATGATCTGGGCCCATAGCACTACAGGGAAGTATTTTCTTAGGCCCTGTTGCTGGGTACCGGACACTATGATACGGGAAATTCTGTAGTTTCCTGTGCTCATCACTGCGCCAGGTGCCTCTATCTGAATACACGTTTACCACTTCAACTATAATTTAGAGACCCTTGGAAATATTAGGCGCAAAAAACGCAGGAAACTCTGGTACTGCACTGTAGTGGTATTACTCCGGAACTCTACTACGCATGGGTAGTAAAGTGCAGTAACAGTCTTTGCGACTGACATTACATCACAGACCTCCAGGTTCCATCCTACTAACCACAAGAAAATTCCTGCAGGTCATAACTGGGTCTATTTTATAAAACCACCCAGGAACTAGTGCAGTTTGACTCCGATTTGATTTAAGATTTACCAGAGTCCTCAGAATGAGGCCGTAACTCTTCAAGAAGGTCAGATGCTGGTTGACGTTGAGTTTGCTACTTCTCCACTTCACATGTCCTGCTTGGGACATGATCTCAAGGCCTCGAACAATGGGCTTCTGTCCCCCTATCATAGTAAACAACATGTTCCTTTTGCAGGCACTAGGCAGGGTGATGTATCCAGGCACTAAGAGCCAGTAAGTGGTCAATTTCAAACACTGCATGTCTTGGGGGTCGGCGCCTCCTCCTGCCCCCCTGATCTTTCCTCCTGTGTCCTGGGCTGAAGTTAAATTACATTTCGAGTCACTCGGACCCGTTTGAGGGGCGTTCAGTGTTAGCCTCATGTTTGCTTCTTTTATTCCTGTCAGTAAACAGTGCACATGCCTTTTGTCCTCTGCAGCAATGCACCATTCACCAACATGTGATGGGCGGCCAGGAACACATCCTACGGGAGGCGGGGCAGCGCATCTTAAAGGGGAACACACAGTGGGTCACATTCATCCCTTCAGAACAGCTTCTTCCTAACACCACCACTCATCAGTTCACTACCTACAATGAAAACAAGCATTTGCAATGCAATAGGTCTCGCATCATTAAAGTTTGAGCTATTGGCATTGCTAAATAATTTAACCGTTGACCCTGTCACCAGGCACGTCGCCCCCCTAGCCACCGCGTGGTCCTCCTCGTGCGGTGTGCTGTGTGCTACGCTACGCTCTCAGAGTTCGCCGTTTTCACCCCGCTGGGTATTCGCCGTTCTTACCCCTCTGTTCTGTCCCATTAGTTTCCCCTCGCCCCCCTTTGCCTTGTGCTTCCATTTAGCTTTGTTAATTATTTTTTTTCTGTTATTTGTGCCTCCCCTCGCTCCCCCTTGCCCTCTGTGCCCTCCCGCCTCGCCCTCGTTTTCCCACCGCTGCTCCCTGCGGCCCGCCCCACGCCGCTCCCATTCGCCACCCCGCTCCCGCCTCCCAGCAGCTCCTCCCTCCCTCAGCCCCTCATATGGAGGACGCACGGTGTACGGGCAGCAGACACGCCGAATGTGTGCTGAGGGTGCGCCAAAGGCAAGCCAGTCTGCGCCCGTCCGCGCCAGGACCGTGCCCAGCGCCAGGACCCCTGGCCCCCGACGATGCCAGACCACACGACGGACCTACCACGCCGCCACCCTCCACGCACTCAACGCCGGGCGAACCCCCGCCTGCTACCGAGCCATCCCGAAACGCACCCACAGACCCTTCACCTGCCAAGCCTGCAAATTCACCTGGCTCCGGACGTGCACCACACCCGACAAGCCGAGCAACCACCTTCAAGTGCATCCTGCTCAACACCCGCTCCGTCCACAGACACGCCGTCGAACTCTGGAACCTGCTCGACACAACATCACCAGACGTCGCCTTCCTCACAGAAACCTGGAAGAACGCCTCCTCAGCGCCTGACATCGCCATAGCCATCCCAGACGGATACAAGATCACCCGGAAGGACCGCATCAACCAGACTGGAGGAGGCATCGCCATCGTACACAAGAACACCATCCGCATCACGACCAACCCCGACAACACCTTCATTGCCGCCAAACACCTCTACTTCCAGATACACACCGACCCCAAGACCACCCTCAGAGGCACCCTCATCTACAGACCCCCCGGGACCACGCACCTAATTCAGCGAAGACATCGCCAACTTCATCAGCCCGCACGCCCTCCCCTCCACTGACTACATTCTCCTAGGGGACCTCAACTTCCACCTGGAGAACAACAAGGACCGCAACACCGCCGCCCTGCTGGACAACCTCGCTAACCTCGGACTCAAGCAACTGGTGAACACCCCACCCACTACGCCGGCCACACGCTTGACCCCGTCTTCTCCTCCAGCAAGCACATCTCCTTCAGCCACTCCACCGGACTCCACTGGATTGACCACAGCTGCATCCACTTCAGCTTCAGAAGAACCACGACCCACCACCACCCGCAACAGATTCCGCGCAGGAGCTGGAGCAAGATCACCGCCGAGCAGCTCACCACCTCCCTCCGCCAGAACCCTCCCCCCAGCTCAACGGACCCCAACGAAGCAGCCAGCAACCTCACACAGTGGCTCACCAACTGCGCAGATGACCTTGCACCACTGAAGGACCCTCCCAGCAGACCCGGCAGCAAGAAAGCCCCCTGGTTCACCGACAAACTCAAGATCTCCAAGAAGAACTGCTGCATCCTCGAGAAAGCCTGGAGCCACGACCAGACCACAGACAACATGACGGCCCTCAAGCACGCAACCCGCAAACACCACCAGCTGATCCGCACCACCAAGAAGACAGCATTTAAAGAACGACTGGAAAACAACGCCCACATCAGCAAGGAACTCTTCAGCATCGTCAAAGAGTTCTCCAACCCCAGCGCCGGAAACAACAACATCACCCCCTCGCAAGACCTCTGCGACTCACTCGCCTTGTTCTTCCACCGCAAGATCGCCGATATACACAACAGCTTCGGCACACCAACCACGCACCGAACCAACGCGACCCCCACCACCACCCTCTGGCCTGGACCCCGATCAGCACCGAAGACACCACCAGCACGATGAACACCATCTCCTCCGGATCACCAACCGACATCTGCCCCCACCACGTCTTCAACACGGCCGACTCCATCATCGCACCCCCACTCCGGGACATCATTAACACCTCCTTCAACACTGCCACCTTCCCGGAGACCTGGAAGCACGCCGAGCTTAGCGCCCTCCTGAAGCAACCAACAGCGGATCCCACCGACCTCAAGAACTACCGCCCCATCTCGCTCCTCCCTTTTCCTGCCAAAGTCATCGAAAAGACCGCCAACAGACAGCTTGCCGCCTTCCTCGAGACGAACGGATCCCTGGACCCCTCGCAGTCCGGCTTCCGAGCCAACCACAGCACAGAGACCGTCCTCATTGCAGCCACTGATGAAATCAGATCCCTGCTCGACAACTGGGAAACAGCGGCCCTCATCCTCCTGGACCTCTCTGCAGCGTTCGACACTGTCTGCCACCGCACCCTAGTACAACGCCTCAGCAACATCGGAATCCGAGAGAATGCACTGGAGGGGATCATCTCGTTCCTCGCCGGAAGAACCCAGAGAGTCCGCCTCCCCCCGTTCAGATCCGAGGCCAATGAAGTCATTTGCGGCGCACCACAAGGGTCATCACTCAGCCCAACCCTCTTCAAAGTCTACATGAGCCCTCTCGCAGCCATCGCACGCAAACACAACCTCAACATCATCTCCTACGCCGACGACACCCAGCTAATCCTCTCCCTCACCAACGACCCCGCCACCGCCAGAACCAGCCTACACGAAGGGATGAAAGACGTCGCCGAATGGATGAAGAACAGCCGCCTGAAACTGAACTCAGACAAGACTGAAGTCCTCATCCTAGAATCATCGCCCTCAGCCTGGGACGACTCCTGGCGGCTCCCTGCCCTGGGCACCACCACCAAACCAACGGACCACGCACGCAACCTGGGCTTCATCCTGGACTCCTCCCTCTCGATGACCAGACAAGTCAACGCCGTCTTGTCGTCATGCTTCAACACCCTGCGCATGCTCCGTAAGATCTTCCGGTGGATCCCCACCAAAACCAGGAAGATGATCACCCAGGCACTCGTCACCAGCCGACTGGACTACGGAAACACCCTCTACGCCGGAAACACAGCCAAACTTCAGAAAAGACTCCAGCGCATCCAGAACGCCTCCGCACGACGCGTCCTGGACATCCCCTGACACAGCCACATCTCCGGCCACCTGAGAGACCTGCACTGGCTCCCCGTCAGCAAGAGGATCACGTCCAGGCTCCTCACCCACGCACACAAGGCCCTCCATGACCTGGGCCCCAAGTACCTCAACAACTGCCTGACCTTCTACGCGCCCACCCGCCAGCTACGTTCGACCAGCCTCGCCCTCGCCACCGTACCACGCATCCGCAAAGCCACCGCCGGGGGAAGATCCTTCTCCTACCTGGCAGCCAAGACATGGAACTCCCTCCCGATCCACCTCCGGCTGACCCAGGATCATCTCTCCTTCAGGAAGCTCCTCAAGACCTGGCTCTTCGAGCTGTAACAGACCCCTCCCCCTCAGCGCCTTGAGACCTTTCCGGGTGAGTAGCGCGCTATAGAAATGTCCATGATTGATTGATTGATTAACACCAATAGCTCAAACTTTAATAATGCAAGACCTATTGCATTGCAAATGCTTGTTTCTACTTTACAACCAGCCTTCTGCAGTCTTCAGTCTACAAGATTTTTCTACAGCATGTTAGCAGAGACATTCATTAAGAAATCATAGACTTTCTCATATTTGTTCTAGTCTTTCGTGTATTGAGCATTGTATATTGTTCATTCATTGGATGCTATAGTTGCTTTTTAATTGTATTGGATGTTGTATTACTTTTTTATCAATATTGTTGGATTGTGTATACTAATTTACAGTCCTGTCCCTTGAACTGCTTGAGTTGAATGGCAAATTCCTATTGCACCGCTGTTGGTGGGGGACTATCCACTGGTCCAAGAAAGGAGAGCAGCTCTTGAGGAGATTGTGGAGGATAACTGTGCTTTAGAAGTTCATAGAGAGCCCCTCTATTTCACCATACAATATCTTTCAGGTTGACACCTTTCCACCCTGGGATCAAGTTGTAGTGCCGGAAGGCAGTTGCAGGGTTGGGTTTAAAAACTGGACGCTCCACCCTTTTTCCTAACCCCAGCAGAGACAAATTCATTTTAAAAATATTTAACCCGTTTGCTGCTTTGAACGTTCCGCGCCAGTGCGGAATGCTCTATTAAGCGGGCGGGGCCGTGTCGGCCAACAAACATGCGCAGCACTACCGAGGTAGTGCTTGCGACGGCCGTTGGCCGACAGCAGCAGCAAACGGGTTAAACGCCAATTTGATTCCATTCTTATCTGATTCTTTTTGTATATATCAATACCCGGGTGACAAGCTCTATTAACCAATAAATAGGATGCAACAGAACTAAGCCTATATTTAAGGCACATAAAACTATTGTGTATTAAATAGAATCTGAAGAAGAATGGAAAAAAGAAAACTACTCCAAAGAGAAGTTTTCGCTTCTTTGCCACAGGAGGTCTTCACAAGCAGTGAGACACAGCATTTGTCTGCAATTAATGTTCTCTGTAGGAGATCAGGCTAGGGACTCCCGACACCAGACCAATGTCTTAATCAAAGATGACAAAGATGAGAACTCTTTCACGGAGTAGTTTTTCTGCTGTGATGCTCCCTGGTCATGAAGTATAGCATAAAACAACATTGTGAGGCTTCTGCTGTTTCCCAAGTCTGGTAAAACAGATGAAATTCTCTTTGATTGTGTATGCATTGTTAATGCCTTTCTTTCTGGAAAACTGTGGCCTACTGCTGAGGATTTTCAAATGAGATCAGGTTAACCTGTGCTATTAATCACTATTTGTTATTTAGCACATGGGAGATTTATCACTCACCTTAGTTTTTTTTGTCTAGAAAAGATGTTGCAACTAAGCTTACCCCAGTGAGAGGCAGGTAGTTTTCTGTATGGGGCAATAGATATGCATGGGCTCCATATGAATGTCCCTCATATAAATGTATGTACAATTAGTTCTTGTGTCAAGCCTAAGTATTTTTCCATTACTGTAGAATCAATCGGGGTTATCTTTGTAAGTATTTAGTGTTATGTAATGCAGTAGTGATAAAGCGCTTGTAAGCATTTATAGTGGCATCCATTTCCTCGGTTTAACACAGTGCTCAGGCTTACTAATTATTAGGTTTGCAAATCTTTGTAACAAAGCTTATTGTGTAAATTGATAGGCCTGTCCACAATAGGTCAACACAATTTTATACTGTTATGTGATGGTCTGCCCTGCCTTGTATTTATGTGTTTTATAGAAAGTGAATTGTCTCATTTCAGTGTTCCTGACTTTCTATTAGATAGTTATGAATTATAACCTATATGGTTTTATCCAATTTTGTACTCCGATATCTATCTTGAGGATGTAGCTTCTTAGCTGATGGTCCAACTCGGACCAGACAAAATATCACATATTGCATTTACACTCTATTATCTATTCTATTGAATTAACAGTCTAGCATCTCTTAACCTTGAACTTTTTTTTAACTTTCTTCTGTTAACTATGTTGTTGTGTACAATTGAATTTCTGAATGTTCTGACCCACGCATGTGACTGTTTTATTCCGCTGACATACGTTTTGTGCTTTTCTGTTCAAGGTTATGATTTTGCATTGTATCACTCTTTTGCATCTTGCAATGCCTGACCATGAGAAGGTGTTCTTCCTTTTCAGAACTCGTCTCTTGTACAATGATGTTTATGAAATAAGTATAAAGAAGTATTCTTCTGTGGTTGAAAAGCTGGATATATATGAACATGTTATTCTTGTCGCTTAACATGAAGGACAGAAAGATTTATTTTGACAACTGAAAACCATCGGTCTCAAATCTCTGTAATGCTGTGTTTTCCAGAAAAACATTAAGTTTTCAACCGTATTATTAAATATGAGGAAGTTGATGCAAAAAACGGTAAAAAAAGGAAAAAGCCCAGCTCATGTCTACTTCAGTTGGAATTGCAGAATGCTTACCTTTCAGAGAGGGATAAGTGGCAAGTCCTGCAACACCTTTAACTTTCTTTCATAGTAGGACATCTTAAACTTAGCTATGTAAACTGTCTGCAAGTGATGGTTCCCTCGTTTAGTTCTAGTCATATCACTGTTTTATCAGTTTTTTCATGGCAGTGATGTTTTTCCCCTTTAGAGACACTCACATCTTGCACCTGCTTTCAAATTTACAGGGGTTTCTGTCCTCCCATCCTCCTGGAAAGACATTTGTTTCTTGGAAAGATGCTCTTTATCATGGACTAGTCCCAATACTACTTAACCCTAAACCCAGTGTAGAACTGCAGTTCAAAGCATTTCTTACAACCTTAACATACCTTGTATTTAAAAAGGCCAGACATTTCCCCTTTATATATGAAATCAAGAAGCATATCTTTTTAGGTCAAAGTTGGCAAATTGGTACCATCGTATGTGGAAAAGGTGGGGCTGCCTTCATTTAGAATACCATAGGTTTTATTCTACACTGCACAGGTTCCTAATATATCAGCTCTTCTGGAGGATACTGGATAGAAGTATTCGACAAAATAGACCTCATATACAACACCGAAATGATTAGGTTACCAGCCTACATTATTTTAGGGCTTTCTGATAGACTAACATATCCAGCATGTTTCCAAGGAGATGACTTCATCAAATCTTTATTTGGTTATTAAAAAGAGAACAACCATAAAAGTACAATAAAATCACAATTTACAGAATCTCATCATAAGATACAAGTAGTTCATCACCAATCAGGATATAATAGATTTCCTTAATCTAAAAACATTTTTTAAAAAATGCTGAAATAGATGTGACAGTTAAAATATTATCCAAACATTGAACAGCTAAAAAAGCAGGACGACAGCTATTTATTTCCATTGTCTTCAACAACGTCTTGGAATCGAATAAAATTTACAAAAGAAAAGGATATGAATGTCTGATTGTTCAGAATTTTCGTCACATGGGCATTTAGGTAAAACTTTTGTCCAATCATTCATGTTGGGGAAGCTAAGCGACCTGAATATAATATTTAATCTAAAATGAGTTGGAGAAAACCTCTCGTAATCACTCATTTGCAATTTTACAAATGGCTGCATTTTTGGAGTAATTATTATCAACTGATGAGCAATCACCGTTTGTTTCAACATCTCGTTGGTTGTTCTACGCTTTTCCAGATAACTCATGCACTTTTCCTTTAGTGCTTTTCTGGAAATATTACACATAGATAACGGTTCACAAAATTGTTTTCCAAACCTAGGTCGGTGAGAATCTTCCTTACATAACTTAGCCATCCAACCCTGCCACAGTTGTCTAACCTCATCACATCGTTCAAGATGGAGCGGTTTAATTTACATTCTTCGGTGGTTCAGGCCCTATGCCATAACAGAACCGGTGCAACCTTTATTGTATCTTCTAAATATGGTTCCCCAAGTTCAGTATGGCAAACGTATGTAGATACACTTTCTGGAACAGCTAAAAGATATTTCATGAAGGAGTTTTCCACCACCTGTAATGATCTCACATTAGCGCGTCCCCACAATCCAGCACCATATGTAACAATTGCTACACAGGACGCTCTATACACTGTAAGCATCTCCCCAATTGGTTTTCTACCCATTCTTTTACTAAAATGTTTTAGGGCCATTATCGATTTACAGAACAGTAGCCTTCTTGTTTTGATTGCGTTATTCCATCGACCAGTATGGTCGAATAAAACACCTAGGTACTGGAAGGTTAAGGTAAAATCAACTGGGCTACAGACACAAATTATCCTTCTCTTTCTAGCTGCCCCATGGCCACAATTCATGCTGAAGGTCTTAGAGCAATTTATCCTTAGATCCAGACTGGTCATAAAGTCAGTGAAGGAAGTGACTATGGTTTGCATAGCCATTGGTGTCCTGGCCATTAGGACGGCGTCATCTGCGTATAACAACGCTGGGATTGGTCTTTTGCCCACCATCGGCATGTCCCTGCCCTCCTGTAATAATATCCACTCCACATCATTAATATAAAGTGTGAAGAGAAAAGGGGCAAGGACACAACCTTGTCGTACTCCCCTAGCAATTCAAATGTTTCTGTACATTCACCATTTTTCCCATGCCTAACTCTGACTCTTGCCCCAGAGTAGAGTTCCCTAAGAAATTGAACTATTGAGTTCTCTCCTCCTAGATTCTCAAGGATCAGCCATAGTTTGCAATGGGAGATGCAGTCAAACGCTGACGTCAAGTCAACAAAGGTTAAAAACATGCAACCATCCTTAGCTTTGGTATTTTTTCAATAAGGACGTGTAAATTCAGGCACTGATCGATAGTACTCAATCCTTTTCTAAAACCGTATTGAAGATCACTAATTATTGTATTTTCTTCCGACCAGGACTGAAGTCTATTTAAAATCACACGGCCGAAAATCTTAATGGTGGAGTCCAAGAGCGATATTGGGCGATAGCAATGACAACTTGCTCTATCGCCTTTCTTTTTTTTTTGGAAACCTTTATTGCAACATTATGAAAGTACAAGTATGGGCCTACAACCGCAGGGGCCGGCCGCTAGTCATAAGTGTAACCAATCATAGCACGGTGTAACACAGCTCATCAGTCGACATCCCTGAGGTCCGGCAGCGATTCATGATAAAGTTTGTCTTGAAAAGAATGGATAGGTCACAGGATATACTAACGGTTTCATTTTATATTATATAACTAGACTGATCAGGTGCCATACAATCAAGCTAAAGGAGACGGGGGACAGGTCAAGAGACAGGATATACGTTCAGGAACAACAATATAAGGAACCCTGGCGCCGATGCTTATGAATCGAAGCAAACAACAATACGGAATACAGTTTCGTAAGCGCTGGTTCCCAGAGCCTGCCCACCCGGACTTTCGATTAACCTAGGAAGCGTAAGCACAAAATTCCAGAACAGTGTAAGTAGAATAGAACACAGACGAGACTGACCCGAAAGGAAAGAGAGGGAAGGGAGAAAAAGGCCATAGAAAATAAGAAAGGCAAAATAACCCCCCCCCCCCTCCAACCCCCCACCCTGCACCCCTTCCGATGGCTACAGCCTAACCCCACTAGCAGCGTGCCTGTCGCCCTAAAGAACTAAAACCCTAAAAGAAGGAAAGAGAAAGAGTGGAGGAGGGCCTAGTAGAACATGCCCCCAACCCCTTAGTGCCCCCGCCAAAAACAGACACCCCCTATCGCAAAGAGATTGTTGTAAAGCGACCCTTATGAGAGAAATTAGGGGGCACCGTGACACACCGCCCAGCCTCGTAAATCAAACCATTGCAAATCGAACAGTCCTAATACCATTTCAAACCGCCCAGAGTTGACTATTCTCACCCCTGACCCTTCCGGACCAGCACACGAACCCTCCCCAGCGAGACCCAAAGGCATACAAGCAAGTCATAGAGGAGAGGGAAATCATCGAAAGTCAGTCCGTTACCACTTGCAGCAAGTAGATCCACGGAAGCTTCAGGTGCATGAAGTCTCCCTCTCCCATCAAGACAGTTCCGATGTTCCTTGCCCCGGGGTCGCAACGTTTCCAAAAGGGTGGGAGACGACCACAAGATGAAAAAAGAGTCTACAACACAAGTCTCCGGGGGTAGGATGCCAGTCAATACCTCAAAAGTCAATAACGGTGGAAGATGCGGTGGCACACTCACGACCTCTAGGACACCTTCTTCCAGGGCTTCATCAGATGATTCCAATACTCGCATCCCCACGGGGTCCTCGCAGTGAGTCAAAATGGCCGCTGCTTGAATGGCTACAGATGGTAGTTCCAACAGTGGGGCAGGGTCCGGTACAATAAGCAGCATCCCAGATAGGCTTGCATCAATTTTATTCATTGAAACAGTTACTTGCGATTGAAACACCCAGAGTTCTGCCAGCAATGAACTCAGCGACGGCTCAGACACATTTCGGTCCATGGTCTCACGCCCGAGACCGATCACAATCACCTCCCGAGTGAATTGGTGTCCCCGGGGAGGACAGACAAGGATCACAAGAGGGCAGGCGTGGACGGCAACTCGTCGTTCTCCACAGCCGCGATCACCCGGCGTAACGCCGCAGGCCCGGGCCGCCGAACCCCGGAGGGAGCCGGCACCGGGTCCGCGGGATGGGAACCCCCACCCGCCGTCAGTAGCAAGCAAGGTCACCTCTCCATCAGTGCTGAGCAAAGAGAACAATCACTGCCAATTCTGGGCGCAAAAGAAGCCCCCACTACGGTCGACCGGACCCTGCCTGGGTCTCTCAGCCCTTGTTGTTGCACTACCACCCGGCTATGCAGATACTCGAGGCCCCGGCTTCACCGCTGGAGTAGGCCACAATCTTAAACTCGGTGTAACTCTGTGAAACCGGCCGATAGAAATTCCCGGATTTCACCCTCGGAGTGAGCAACTGTTCATGCACGCAGGGGCTGGGCGTGAAATCAGGATAGTTTGCAGGATCTTGCGGCGGGATACGGAAGTCGGCGGAGCCGGGAGCCTAAGCAGCCATCTTGTTTGCCGTCATAGCTCCTCCATGGTGTACCTCTATCGCCTTTCTTAAATATCGGCACTATTATAGACTCACACCAGGAAGATGGAAGACCTTTGCGAGAAGTAACATTAAAAAGCTGGGTGAGAAGCGGGCCCCACAGACCGGTATTATATTTATATAGATCCGCCGGAACCCCGTCGGGTCCGGGGGCTTCCCCTGCCATGCTAGCATTTATAATTGTGTTTACCTCCATTAAGGATATAGCTTGATTCAGGGTAACCAGTATATGATGGGGATCGTCCGTAATATTATCCATTACTGAGGAATCATCCTCAGAAGTCATCACAGAATACAATTCTGAATAATGGTTCACCCATTCCCTCGCAGTAATAACTATTTCTATCCAAGCCGAAACATTTTCATTTATAAACGGTGCGTTTACTGCTTGCCAAAAGGCTGCAGAATCTCTGTTTAAAGATGCCTCACACAATGATTCCCACGCTTCCTTTTTTAGGGTATTCTTTCTCCTTTTCAAAGCCTTCTTATAATCATTTCTCAAGGCTTTGAATAAAGTGCGATCCTTGTCAGAGGCTTTTAAAGCGTGTTTTAGCTTCCAATAAGCCTTAGTACAGGCCGTGTCAAACCAACAAATTTGAGTCTTTTTGAGGTTTTTTGATTCAACCCATAGGCTGTTCTTTATTTGGAAGGTGATATCTAAAAAGTTTTTTATAAAATCTGAATCATCAGTATCCCTATCTGTGCAGGCGTGGAATTGGGGCTCGCATTTCTTAATCAAATTATGGAGGAAATCTTCAGGAACCTCAGTGGTCCATTTTAGTGCTTACCCATTTTTCCTGACCATGGCAATATTATCCTAACACGGTTTTAAGATGTCATTTCCGTGGGGGTCTTTAAGTTTGCCTAAGATTTCTAGGCTAAGGGGAAAGTGGTCGCTCAATGGGTTGTCCAAGACATTAAAAGCCTGGGACTTTCTCCCATGTCTAGCCGTCATCAATATAAAATCGATTGATGAATTTACCCCTCTACCATTAAAGGTGGGATCAAAGGGGATCTCAGGTCTAACCATTCTGTTCACAAAACCCATATCACACCCAAAGATGATATCATTAAGAAGGTCCCCACACTTAGTGTGTTCAAAATGGCTTAAGCTAACATCATTATCCAACATTATGCCGCAGGTTCCTCTCTCACCGCTTTGGCATATAGAACAGTTAAAATCCCCGCCCCAAATAACACAAACGTCTTTAAATCTCCCACCTAACGTCGATTTTATATCATTACCTAAGGTTTTAAAAATATCTTACACCGCCTCTGCAGGGACATTATTGTAGAAGTTTACCAAAATCAATGTAAACACTTTATCTATAATTATCCTGATTATATGATAATATGTATTGTTAAAAAGAACCAAATTTTTCAATCAGTGAAACAAATTAGACACATTTGTGGCTAGCCCCCCTTTGGCCCTCCCATGTACCAAGCTGATAGCTGGAGAAAAGAAGGTTTTAAATCCACGCACATGATATGGGACGGTTGACCAGGTTTCTTGTAAGCTCTCAAAATCACACATAGTCACTAGATTAACCCAGTGGTCATTCCCCAGTTTTGATTTTAGGCCTGCAATATTCCAATACAAGAATGGCCAGGTGGCCCCAGGAGTCTCACCACCCGTCAAACTTGTAACACCATGGGACTCCAGGTTAATCACAGCATTTACGTCTTCAGTTAACTCCATCTGTATTCCCTCTTCATTCCTGATGGTATCGTTATGTCTAACCCCAACATCTCTCTGAGTCTTAAATACTCCTTCTTTCAAGCTCAAAGGTTTTTGACCTGCATTTTCTACAATTGGGCCAAAGTTTGCAGGGCAAATACCAATGTTGAATCAATCAACGTCCTCCAACCCCTGCAATATTTCATAACGATTAAACATAGGAACATTAAATCTATCTCTATTTCCATCAAAAAATCCCTGTTGCTGCCATTGATTTTTTTTTGTTAGATCTATGTGTGTAGGCAGATAGAAATAATTTAAATCCAGAGTTTGTATTCCATCATTAACTCTACAATCGCTCCAGTTACAAATAAACCTTACTGCCCGTATATCCCTATATCCCTAAAATTGACTAGTATACAATCCCCAGGGAGTTCTTTTGGTTTATGTCCAACCCAACCCACTCTCCGAACATATAATATTTCGGCATGTAGATGGGCTGGAAGAGGTCTATTAGTGTTGAGCCAAAAAGTTACTTTGTTTTTCAAGTCTGAGTAGGTTTCCTTTTTATCATTTGGCAACTCAGGCACCCCGGTCAGGACCACAGTGTATGGCACAGATTGCGGGGGCAGGTCAATACGTGGATATATAATCTTCTTTTTATCTTGGTGTCTATTTTTACTGAGCTGCTCCCCCATAACTGTTTCTTTTGTTACCACACTTTCAACTTCTTTTATTCCTGTTCTAATCTGGGACTGTAACCTGACTCCTGATAGTGCCTCAACTTGGGAGGGCTCATTATAACTTCCTGTTATGGAGTTGGCCAGACTACAGGATACTATGGGAATGTTGGCCGTAGCAGATTTTCCCAAACCATTAGGTACTTCGGTGCTATTATGGGAGTTGGCCTCAAATTTTCTCAATAAATCAGAATTAGCCAATGCCGTCTTTTCCAGGCACCCTATTTTTTCAGTTAAGTTTTTAATTCTTTCTAGTAAAGGTAAAATTAATGACTTTACTAATTGCTCCAGTTGACCCATGAAAGCTTCAGAGTTTGGAGGCACAAACTCCAAGACCTGCTGAGAAGGCGGTGTCGGGGAATTAATATGGGATCAGTGGAGGCTTGGACAGTACTAATTAATAATGGCTGGGGCCGTATAGCCGGATTTCCAGCTTTTCTGGCAGTTTTAATTTGTTTGGGAGAGCTACCCTTCTGATGAGTACCCCCACGCTTCCTCTTGCCTTTGGGACCCGGACCTAACACCTGTTTTTTTGCCTGTATACTAGGCCCTGATTTTGATTTATCATTTGCGCCAGTCTTTGTTTGAATCTGTGGAGTAGATCCCGTTGTTGTGTCAAATGAAGGGGATTCGTTAATCTCTGCCGTGGAACTATGGTCGTTAATAGTCCCACATGTTAATGTTAGAGAATTAGAATCATGGTGGATTTGAGGGACTAAATTCTCGGGCGTTACTGCCAATATTATAGGGCCCAGTGACGAACGCCTGTTGTATAAAGGTTTTAGTGACAAGCGACATTCTGTGAGTGCAATTTCAAGCTCCAACACTGTTGTTGCCCTTTTTATAAACATATCTAATGTGCCAGTAACCGACCCACCTGTAACCCCAGGGAAGACTTCCTTCCTTTCCCTATTCTTACAGCCATTGGTAACACTCTAATTTCTCCAACCGGAATGAAAATAAGAATGTAATGTCTTTCCCAAGGTGAGTAAATAAAGTCAATTACGGCAAGGATCTTACTTGAAGGACAACATTAGAGGGAGGGCCCAGCCCTGCCTCCTCTGGCCCCGGGCGGCCACAGACGGCCCACCCTTTGCCCGGGCTTAGCCCGGCGACGCGGGGCTCTCCTCGTTATTTAAGCGCCTCCGTGCACGAGATGCCGTGGGCGGCTTCCCGGTCCTGCCGTGAAGGCTCGTGGGCAATGAAGTCCCCCCTCGCTGCGGCCGAGCCAAGATGCCAGGAGCCTGCGGCAGCAGGGGAGACTGAAGACCGGGAACAAAAGCAGGAGTCCTGTAGGAGTGGAGAAGCAAGTCCGCTGAGTCCAAAAATGCAGTAAAGAGCATGATTTATAACCTGGCCGCTCTGTGCAGTTAAGCTGGTGGTTTTGAGCAGAGTGGGTAGGATCGAATTATCCAACTATAGTGCACGGCTACATGAAATATAGGAACTTATTGGGTGGAGAAGAAGGCCAAAAAATTGTAAGGTAAAAGGGCACAATTTGAGAAAACGGGAAGCCATGTTTGAATGTTTTGGCAACCTATCTTAAAGAGAAGTGTGAGGGTGCTGAGGCTCACTGAGAGTGCACCCAGAACGAAAATATCAGCGGCTCATTGTGAATTAAATGGGACTACGTAGGTGTAGAAGAGAGTGATCCAATGATTGTGGTTGGGATACAGCAATCTTAGATAGAAGTGCAGAATGCGACTGGGACAGTTGGATGGGGAGTTGTTTTTGGGGGGAGCGGATGTTCTAATTGGGGTTGTTTTATACCTATGCCAAGATGTAATTCAGTCTAGGTCATATAATGGCTTTGATAGGATGCAGGTTGCATTTCACCAAGTGGCACAGGCTTTGCTTTAGCCTCACATTTGATTGATCTATTGTTGCTTAGATGCCGTAGCCGGTAAGCATTAGGCCATTGTAAAGGACCTCCTCATTCTGGTTGTTATACACTCTTAGATTTCGGGGCAGAAATGGAAATTGAAGTACAGTTTTACCAAACTGGGGAAGATTTATTTTACCAGCTTGCAACTGGTATTGGCATTTCACATTTACATTCAAGTTTCACATTCAGATTCAAGTCACATTTACTGTATTTAAGATTATATTCTCATTCTGGACGAGGAGTGGCCCAGAGGTGACTGTATAACAGATGGGAGCTGGCTGAGGATGTACACCTGGTGCTAAATTAAATAGAGTTTTTCAATATAAGGAGTTAGGTCCTGGGACGTGCAGTTGGATGGACCATCATTAAATACTTATACAAAGAATTACCAGCTGCACATTTCTTTCATGTCTCACATTTAAGAACTACAAACCAATATCAATTGGAGTTTGTAAGGTATACTTTTTTCAAACCTATTTTATTTCATTATTTTTAAATGTTTCTGTATTGTTTCAACTAAGAAAAAACACTATACATACATATTTACAATTTGTACAAAACAACATATATATTCTACAACATTAAACAATATATAGAGATAGAATTCATCACATAGAGACAATTTCATCAACAGACATCAATTATTGTGGGGTGCCCTATCTTGACACCAAGTTCATTTACTATCCATAACAACTTAATGCAAGGGAAAAAGTAAAACATACTCTAAGCAACAAATCGCTATATAAGACAACACATGAATTAATTAGTCTAAAGGACTTCCAAGTTAATTGCTTCTCAATGTGCCGACGCGTTTCGAACCCTCTCACGTCAATTTTCGGGTTCTCATCAGGGCTCTGTTCTTAACTTGTCTGTAGGATGTATATAAAGACAGCATAGCATTGCTTTAATTAACTACTCTTCCTAATAGTGTCCCAAATCTATGATTAGCTCTTTATGGTTATACCTGTTTTCCAGCAACAGTCGATCCACAGATTCGCTTTCTTTTCTATGAGGGAAGGGTGTCCTTCTATTCTGCTACCTACAATGAAAGTGTGAGGTATTGTCACTCTATGTAGGGGCTAGCAGCTAGGTGTAACAGATGCAAATGCATTTTCTTGGACGTACCTGCCTTTGGTGTCTCTTACACAGGCAGTCCTCTTATTGCGTGTGCTCGCACCTTTTATTTTCTTTTTCTGGGGTTGTTTTTCTTAATCTGTAATTAACAAGTTCTTTGTTGAGTGTCTTCACTAAATTTTGCATTCCTAGCACAATTACACTGGTAAAAGCATACCTGTACGTTCTTTAGTTGAGTGCTCACTAATCATTTCCTGGTTATTCAGCCTGTTTTAGGTATTCATTACAACATTGGGCCGCCAGTTTTGCCAACATCTAAATTTGAAAACAATGCAGGATCATTTTAAGAAAAATAATCCTATTTTAAAAAAAAACTGATGCTGTCATGTTTGCGCTTGCCCTGACCACGGTACATACCTGGCGGTGGATTTGCGGAAACCGCCGATACTTCGTGTTAATTGACGCGCAATTGTCAGCTTCTTTTTCATGGGGCCATTATCTGTAAAAAGGATATTATTTTAAGATAAAGCGGATCTACACTCTAAATTTTTTAGGTAAAGGGAGGCAGGTCTGGCAGCAGCTTACCTGTTTTCACAGCTTCTTAGGGCTCTCTGACTCTATCTCTTGGTGCGGCGGCCATCTTTTAGTGTCTGTTTATACATACAGATTTTCTGTCAAGTGTGTCGGCCATCTTTGAACGTGGTTCTTTGTGTTAAATTTCTACTGGGCGCGGCGGCCATCTTTTAGTGTCTATTTATACATACAGATTTTCTGTCAAGTGTGTCGGCCATCTTTGAACGTGGTTCTTTGTGTTAAATTTCTACTGAAGGGGCTTCAAATTGACACAGTCTGCATTTACAGTCGTGAAATTTCAGACAGAGCATTGAGACCACTCATTGCACTGTCGAACTTCAAGATTAAGTACGCTTCTTTTTTTAGAAGTGTTTTTTCGACATCGGCAGAACTTTGTTGCTGGCTTATTGTAAACAAAACTGTCCACTTGAAATCATTATCCCCATGTTGTTTCTCCACAAAATGGTCAACCATCGGGGCAGATGTTACTTTATTCTTAATGCGAGATCGATGTTGAGTAATACGTGTATTCACTTGCTGATTTGCTTTGCCGATGTATAACTTCAGGCAAGGACACACGATTGCGTACACGACATTGCGTGTTCTACAATTCGTGAAACCCACGTGTTTCCATTTGACATTTCTGTGTAGGAATTATTTTCCCTCAATTGTATTTACACCGGAGATACAATTGCCGCACTTATGGTGCCCTTCAATTGGTTTCAAGCCCCATTGTGACAATAAGTCACTTTTTGTTTTGGGCAGGGCTATGTCTGCTCTCACCACTTCTTGGCCAATACTTCTGTTCTTTTTATATGCAAATAGGGGACGAGGGAAAGGACATTCTAAATTCTCCAACAGGTGCCAATTTTTTAACACCATTTGTCTCAATTTATGAGTGTCAGGACCAAAAGTGGTCACACACTCCATACGGCCTAATGGCTTCTTGTCCTTTGTTTCAAGCAAACATTCGCGCGGTGTATAGCGGGCCCTCTTGTTGGAATGTTTGAGCAATTTTTTGGAATACCCTCTATCCTGCATTTCGTCACAGAATCTATGTGCATGATGTTCAAAATCTGCCATTTCGGGGCAGTTTCTCCGTATTCGGAGCAATTGGCCATATGGCAAGTTTGTCTTTAGGCTCCTTGGGTGTGCGCTCCGATTGTGTAAAATTGTGTTTCTATCCGTTTTCTTCTTGAAAAGGGAAGATTTCAACACTCCTTCATTGCAAGTTACTTCGACATCTAGGAATGTCATTTTGGCACAGCTAGACTCAATTGAAAATTTGATGTCTTGATGTCTTGCATTAAGCCACATGTGAAACTCCATTAGTTCAGTGTGGCTCCCCTGCCACAGGAGCCACACGTCATCAATGTAACGGTACCATTGTTTTATGTGGGTCACATATGGATTGTTGTTATCTATGAATCTTTTTTCATACTCTGCCATGAACAGCACGGCCATCTCTGGGGCATAAGGTCATCCCATTGCGGTGCCCTTTATTTGCAGAAAGAACTGTTCATTAAATCTGAAGTAGTTCTTTTTTAATGCTACCTCCGCTAATTTCAGAATGAATGTTGTGGGGGACCCTGTGTGGCCTTTCTCTTGCCTCTAGGTAAAGCTCCATTACCTCGATTGCTTTGTCCTGAGGTATCTGGGTATA
Source organism: Lissotriton vulgaris (assembly GCF_964263255.1). Lineage (NCBI taxonomy): Eukaryota > Metazoa > Chordata > Amphibia > Caudata > Salamandridae > Lissotriton > Lissotriton vulgaris. The sequence goes on from NC_141700.1 coordinate 366,604,829, forward strand.
TAAGGACGTAACGTCAATTGTTACCATTATTTGACATTCAGGATCAAACTTGGTTCCCTCAACTTTAATTAAAAAGTCTGTCGTATCTCTCAGGAATGATTTCACATTACTAATATGTGGTTTTAAAAAGAAGTCCACGTATTTAGCAATTGGCTCCAAGCAAGAGTCGCACCCAGAGACGATAGGCCGTCCTGGGGGATCTCTTGAGTTTTTGTGGATTTTGGGGAGGAAATATAGTATGGGAGTCCTTGGGAATTTTTTCCCTAAGAACTCACTTTCTTTGAGGCCCACAAACCCTTCTTTTCTCCCTTGACTGATGATTTCTGCGATAGTCCCTTGTATTTCCTTAACTGGATCTTCTTTTAGTTTCCTATACCAGACTTGATTTTCAACTTGGAGTGCTTCAATCATATATTTGTCCCTCGGCCAGAGCACTACCGCACTGCCTTTATCGGCGTCTTTAACCACAATTGTGGAATCTTCTTTAAGATTTTTAAGCGCTGCTCTTTGTCCACTACTAATGTTCTGTTGTACATATTTTTTGCTCTTTTTCAATTTATTTAATGATGACAACATTGTTTGTTCAAAGGCGTGTACCTGTTTGGGAATGCCCTGGTTGGGAACAAAGTTAGACCTATTGCGTACACCAGTTGTTTCATTGTCTATACTTGGTGGTTGATTTGAAAAGAAGACCTTAAGTCTTATTTTCCGACAAAATTAAATTATTTCCAATTTGATTTTTGTAAAGTCGGTATAGTGACTAGGGACAAATTTGAGTCCAAGGTTTAGTACAGACTCTTCATCTTTTGTTAGTTTTTTGGGGCTTAGGTTTACTACAGTAGTTGGGCTTTTCATGATTTGTAAAAGTTCTTTCTTGTCCGCATCTCCCATGGTGTTTTGAACCTTGCTTTTTGTTGTTGGCCCTTTGATTGGATGCAGGTTGCATTTCACCAAGTGGCACAGGCTTTGCTTTAGCCTCACATTTGATTGATCTATTGTTGCTTAGATGCCGTAGCCGGTAAGCATTAGGCCATTGTAAAGGACCTCCTCATTCTGGTTGTTATACACTCTTAGATTTCGGGGCAGAAATGGAAATTGAAGTACAGTTTTACCAAACTGGGGAAGATTTATTTTACCAGCTTGCAACTGGTATTGGCATTTCACATTTACATTCAAGTTTCACATTCAGATTCAAGTCACATTTACTGTACTTAAGATTATATTCTCATTCTGGACGAGGTGTGGCCCAGAGGTGACTGTATAACAGATGGGAGCTGGCTGAGGATGTACACCTGGTGCTAAATTAAATAGAGTTTTTCAATATAAGGAGTTAGGTCCTGGGACGTGCAGTTGGATGGACCATCATTAAATACTTATACAAAGAATTACCAGCTGCACATTTCTTTCATGTCTCACATTTAAGAACTACAAACCAATATCAATTGGAGTTTGTAAGGTATACTTTTTTCAAACCTATTTTATTTCATTATTTTTAAATGTTTCTGTATTGTTTCAACTAAGAAAAAACACTATACATACATATTTACAATTTGTACAAAACAACATATATATTCTACAACATTAAACAATATATAGAGATAGAATTCATCACATAGAGACAATTTCATCAACAGACATTAATTATTGTGGGGTGCCCTATCTTGACACCAAGTTCATTTACTATCTATAACAACTTAATGCAAGGGAAAAAGTAAAACATACTCTAAGCAACAAATCTCTCTATAAGACAACACATGAATTAATTAGTCTAAAGGACTTCCAAGTCAATTGCTTCTCAATGTGCCGACGCGTTTCGAACCCTCTCACGTCAATTTTCGGGTTCTCATCAGGGCTCTGTTCTTAACTTGTCTGTAGGATGTATATAAAGACAGCATAGCATTGTTTTAATTAACTACTCTGCCTAATAGTGTCCCATATCTATGATTAGCTCTTTATGGTTATACCTGTTTTCCAGCAACAGTCGATCCACAGATTCGCTTTCTTTTCTATGAGGGAAGGGTGTCCTTCTATTCTGCTACCTACAATGAAAGTGTGAGGTATTGTCACTCTATGTAGGGGCTAGCAGCTAGGTGTAACAGATGCAAATGCATTTTCTTGGACGTACCTGCCTTTGGTGTCTCTTACACAGGCAGTCCTCTCATTGCGTGTGCTCGCACCTTTTATTTTCTTTTTCTGGGGTTGTTTTTCTTATCCTGTAATTAACAAGTTCTTTGTTGAGTGTCTTCACTAAATGTTGCATTCCTAGCACAATTACACTGGTAACAGCATACCTGTACGTTCTTTAGTTGAGTGCTCACTAATCATTTCCTGGTTATTCAGCCTGTTTTAGGTATTCATTACAACATTGGGCCGCCAGTTTTGCCAACATCTAAATTTGAAAACAATGCAGGATCATTTTAAGAAAAATAATCCTATTTTAAAAAAAACTGATTCTGTCATGTTTGCGCTTGCCCTGACCACGGTACATACCTGGCGGTGGATTTGTTTGGGAATGCCCTGGTTGGGAACAAAGTTAGACCTATTGCGTACACCCGTTGTTTCATTGTCTATACTTGGTGGTTGATTTGAAAAGAAGACCTTAAGTCTTATTTTCCGACAAAATTAAATTATTTCCAATTTGATTTTTGTAAAGTCGGTATAGTGACTAGGGACAAATTTGAGTCCAAGGTTTAGTACAGACTCTTCATCTTTTGTTAGTTTTTTGGGGCTTAGGTTTACTACAGTAGTTGGGCTTTTCATGATTTGTAAAAGTTCTTTCTTGTCCGCATCTCCCATGGTGTTTTGAACCTTGCTTTTTGTTGTTGGCCCTTCTCTAAAAAAGAAACCTGTTTTTTATTAGTATTCCCTCGAGTGTCCCAACCGGATGAGTCCGATGATGAGGTCTCAGAAAAGGTTTTAAATCTGTATCGGGATCTACCCTGATAGTTTGTCAAGGCACCCCTAGAGTCAGGCTGCATGTAGTATTCGTCTTTTAAGAATGGGTTTGCTTTATCAAGTGTGAATGCTTTGGAATCTCTTTCGTATTGGGCTGTTTTGTTATTAATAGTAATATATTTAAAAGATAGAATCTCTTTTTCAATTTTCTCCAAGAGAACTTTGGCATCTGGGACAACCTCGCTGTTTTTAATCGCTTGGGTCGAGTCCTCTATTTCTTGCAGTTCTTTAACGCAGAGTCTTTGTGCAGTTTCTATTGTGTGTACCATTAAATCACGGCTACACTTTGTATTGATACAGCTAAATCCCTTTCGGTATTCTACGTCCTCTGTGAAAATCACTGGTACATTTTTGACTTGAAGTCCCCAGAGTATTGTACCTCCCACCAGATGTTTAAGGAGGAAGTGACCATGGAGCTCTGTCCTGATATGTTTCTTACTAAGTCTGACCAGTTTGTCTGACTCGTTTTGCTGTTGAGCTGAGTTACTTAATGTGATGTTAGCAAATGGGGAAGAAGCTATTAGGTTTTGTATATGGCTTTCTGTGAACGATAAAGTATCTTTCTCAGCCATTCCAAGGGAGGACTCACACCCCCCTCCTGTGTATGATTCTAAGGTACAACAGGCGTCTATTGCCCTTACAACTCTCGCGGGTATTCACCAGCTCAAGACTTTTTCAATATAAGGAGTTAGGTCCTGGGACGTGCATTTGGAAGGACCATCATTAAATACTTGTACAAAGAAGTACCAGCTGCACATTTCTTTCATGTCTCACATTTAAGAACTACAAACCAATATCAATTGGAGTTTGTAAGGTATACTTTGTTCATACCTATTTTATTTCATTATTTTTATATGTTTCTGTATTGTTTCAACTAAGAAAAAACACTATACATACATATTTACAATTTGTACAAAACAACATATATATTCTACAACATTAAACAATATATAGAGATAGACTTCATCACATAGAGACAATTTCATCAACAGACATTAATTATTGTGGGGTGCCCTATCTTGACACCAAGTTCATTTACTATCCATAACAACTTGATGCAAGGGAAAAAGTAAAAAATACTCTAAGCAACAAATCGCTCTATAAGACCACACATGAATTAATTAGTCTAAAGGACTTCCAAGTCAATTGCTTCTCAATGTGCCGACGCGTTTCGAACCATCTCACGTCAATTTTCGGGTTCTTATCAGGGCTCTGTTCTTAACTTGTCTGTAGGATGTATATAAAGACAGCATTGTTTTAATGAACTACTCTTCCTAATAGTGTCCCATATCTATGCTTAGCTCTTTATGGTTATAGCTGTTTTCCAGCAACAGTCGATCCACAGATTCGCTTTCTTTTCTATGAGGGAAGGGTGTTCTTCTATTCTGCTATCTACAATGAAAGTGTGAGGTATCGTCACTCTATGTAGGGGCTAGCAGCTAGGTGTAACAGATGCCAATGCATTTTCTTGGACGTACCTGCCTTTGGTGTCTCTTACACAGGCAGTCCTCTTATTGCGTGTGCTTGCACCTTTTATTTTCTTTTTCTGGGGTTGTTTTTCTTATCCTGTAATTAACAAGTTCTTTTTTAGTGTCTTCACTAAATTTTGCATTCCTAGCACAATTACATTGGTAAAAGCATACCTGTACGTTCTTTAATTGAGTGCTCACTAATCATTTCCTGGTTATTCAGCCTGTTTTAGGTATTTCTTACAACATTGGGCCGCCGGTTTTGCCAACATCTAAATTTGAAAACAATGCAGGATCGTTTTAAATAATCCTATTTTTTTAAAAAACTGATTCTGTCATGTTTGCGCTTGCCCTGACCACAGTACATACCTGGCAGTGGATTCGCGGAAACCGCTGATACTTCGTGTTAGCAGTAGCTTTTGCTCCAGAGACCACCATTACTTTGTAAGTTCTTCTTACACTGAGTGTGGGTGTTAATGTTTGACACATTAATTGTACATGGCATCTGTTGGAAATGACCATCTTTTGAGTAATGTACCCTAAAATGTTTGCCGTTTTTGCTGGTTGTAGAACTCTGTGCTCTTTATCCTTGTTAATCGTAGGTAAAGTGCCTCTGTTCCCCCTTTCAGCATAATGGACTGGCATACCCCTAATTAACATATTTAACTTGCCTTTTAGTCCCTAGCATATGGTGTACACAGGTCTTTTAAGTAAAATGTCACCAGTAGACTGCAGCACTCGTTGTGCCACCCACCGCAGTTAAAATGCAAAGATGACTGAGGACCTGTCACCAGTATCCTGACTTTGCAGGTTTGAACTGCAAATTCGACCCGCCAAAATAACCCTTTTTGACCTGCCTACAACCCTCCTCTTAAATATTTATAAGTTACCCCTAAGGAGGCCGTATTGCCCATTAAGGCAGGGTGCATGGTATGTAAAAGTAGAGCATGCAAAAGGTATTGTTAAACATGTCCTTGCATTAACTAGCTCCAGAAAACCATTTTTACTGTAGCAGGTTTGTCTGCTCCATAGGAAATCACTGGAATACAATATTACATTTAATAAATGTTATCGCTGCCTAGGAAATACCTACCAATATAATTCCTGGACTTTTAAAAATAATTTTCACACATCCAGTTCATATCTGATGTGTAATAACTGTTTTAGAAAGGTGACTTTTAAAAAGTCACCTTGACCATACCTGAAGTCCCTGGAAGCTGAAGCTGCATTTTGTTTTTTTTACTATTTCCAACAAGTAATTAGAATTTCACTGGCATGAATGAGATGTGAAATTATTCTCAGGACAGGAACAACAGGCCTTGGGTATGGGGAGGTGGTGTTGTGCCCTTGACATGATGGCCTGTGGGCTGGGCCAAAGGATTTGATTAACTTCAAAGAAGCCTATCCCGTCACAAGCACCCAGGCTTGCAGCCTTTTTTGTCCCTCCAGACAGGCAAGCTTCCATCACAGTTGGCCTCTTGTTGACATCACTGTTTCAGAACCAGCTGTAGTGTCAAGACCTGCTTGGCAGGTCTGCTTTGGTTTCTCATATGACATTCGGGCACACTTCAAAAGGATTGAAACAGAACCCCTAAACAATGTGTGTGTATCCACTGTCTGGTTGCTGAAAGCTTAGCTTTGTCTACCAGAATTCTGTCTGTGAGTTTGTTGGGGGTAAACGAACAGCCTAAAACTGGATTTTAGTGTTTGGTGTGGTCGAACACTAGGATAACCATAGTACACTCCCGCACACCCACCCCCGGCCCTCAGAGCCCATGTTTAGTGTGGCAGAACGTTTCAGCCCTCATGGAAATGCCCATAGCTGATAGTGTTAGCCCTGGGTACCTCTATCCTATTGATTTGGGTGTTTCCCAGGGGTCATTGCCACCCGCTAGCTTCTATCAAGCATTAATGTGGCATTTCCAAGCACCCACTTCAGAGCACTCCTGTGAAGGATCACAATAGGACTGAACCCGCTGCCTGAGACTTTAGAAGAAGGGAACCTGCTCTTCCTCTTACACCCAAGACTAAGAATTAGATTCTAAAGCTCATAAGAGTGATAAAAGAGGCATTTCTTTTCAGCTAAGCTACCCAGTTGACCATTGGTACCTGGACTGACCCCTCCTGATGCCCTCTGCCTACCACCCTGTGAGTGTCTAAGTGCCTCACCTGAGGTCGTGGGGGTCTTTGGAAGTGTACTCCTGTGGTGGATTGGAACTTAAAGGAAGAAAGTCAGATGATAAAATCTATGACCGAGGTGAACCTGCTTTGTGTTTCCGACCTGCGCTTCATGGTGGTGGTCAGTGTTAGATTATACCTGGGTCCTGTTCTAACACGACCATTGATGATCATTGATCCTTTGTGCGTCTTACGATAAATCTATTTAAAATTCTTATTTCTGATTCCCCTTATTGTTTTTTTGTCATTTTGGTGGTATTTTGTTTATTACATTTTACTCTAATTAGTTTTCAGATTTTTATTGTTTTTGCATTTCAACTTTATTACTGCTTTTGTACTACATAAATACTTTGCATAATGCCTCTAAGTTAAGCTTGTGTGCTCTGAGTTGTAGCTACCAGGGGTTGAGCTCATGTTTATTTAGTGATTTTTAATGGTTCGCCCTGAGAAGAATTATGATTAATACTTGGGGTGGGTATTTAACACCATCAACTATTAACCCAATATCTTACAGCATCCTGCTTGTGTAGGCTATTACTGATGTTTCTTCAGGATTACACAGCAGTAATACTGGTTGGCTGAAACATCAGTACAAAGCACTGCCAGTGAGTGAGTGTCCATTGTCGCATCAGACCTTGATGCTGTTGCATTATTTAACAAGGATGATGCAGTCATTATAGGTTTCCTTAATGAGGCCAGTTATGCATAGTAATCCACATACACACTTGGACAGCTTCTCTCCCCTTGCATGCGGCAGCATCTGATTTTGCTTAATCAGAACACAACAGAAACATTTGTGTGCACGTGTGCCTTTGCACATCACTCTCCCCTACCTGCTTTGCCTGACAGATTACACTCAGCTGCTGCTTGCTGTGATCACTCCTGCCCGGAGGTAAGCCGGTATTCGGCTGTGATCAGTGGTGGTGGGGTTTTGAATGATTTTCTCTGTTGTTGGAATCATGTGGGAGTTCTGAAGGTAGGCACAGGCCTCAGGAGTTAGGTGAGTGTTTGTTAGGCGGCCTTGGTACGGCTTACAGTTACCCGCTGCAAGAGATGTGAAAAGCAACCGGCTTAGTGCTGGTATTAGTTCTGGATGACTTCAGGGTGGTAGTGCCGATATTAAAAATTCTGCTTTGTTGCCCAAAAGATGGCCTCAAGTACATCGAGGAGTTACGTTTGAGGGTCTTTCATCCTGGACCAATTATCACAGCTATTGATCTCTGGCTTGGCTTGCTGCATTTTACAATGTTCCCCCTAAATCATTATGGGGAAAAAATGAAGGGGACGATTCTAAGGCCCATTCATGTAAAGTAAACCCATAAACAAATTTGAATAACGTAATGAATAATCAATAATATAGATTGAACTGTTGTATTGCATCCTTTCTTTCACCTTTTGCGCAAAAGGGCTTTAGTTTACCTCCATCACCTTATTTAGATGTGCCCTTAATCTCTATGTTTCAGGAAACACAGGCAGAACTATCTCAGTCCACTAGTATTGCTATGGATGAACCTCCTAGCATACATATGAAAGTTCAAACTGGGAATATGACAGAGAATAAATGTCATTCACTCTTCTCTGCCAATACAGATATTGATCCTTCATCCTCTGCTTCGTTGCTTGATGTGCTCTTTTTAATGCACGGGACAAGGCAACAGATTGTAGAAGAATTAATAATGCTAACAAAACCAGTCTGTGTTTTTAAAGAATATTACAGTAGAATTACAGAAAGGTAATATCTGTTTGCCCTATTTAACGAGAACATCTTCTCAATCAAATATTAATGAAGAAATTATCACTGTAGTAAGCCCTACAGATAATTAGGAGCTGGGCTTCCCAAACATTTTAGAACCACAACTCAATTTTTAGAACAGTAAACTTTCACAACCCACCTAGCTTCATAGACCTGAAGCGGGTTAGTTTTTAGGTCGCGCCTGCGATTGCAGGGGCGAAAGCCCCTGCTGTCGCAAAGCGATCTATTGTAATCATTTCAGTCCTTTTCCCGTTCAAGGACTAGGCAGAGACAACAGACTGTCACGCGCACACAGCCGGCCGGAATCGGATCAGGTCACGCGCTCTGATCCCGGCCAGCTGTTCACAACACATGCACACGCAGGCACAGGCAGGCACACACACAGGCAGGCACACATGCAGGCACAGGCAGGCACACACACAGGCAGGCACACACACACACCCCCGCCCCCCCCCCCCTTACCTCACCGGGCTTTTGTTAGGTCTCGCACATTGGCGATGCAGTGTCTTGTTAATTCTTTCTCAACATTTCATTTCTCTGTTCACGTTGGAACGCGCAGTTAGGCTCGAAAGTTGAACGCACACCGCTCTGCCGCAGAGCACGTCCTCGCGCGCGTGCGCTCCAATGTTTTGGGACACTCCTCTTGGGCGTTTGCGTTGACGTGAGTCATGCGTCGCCGCTCCCGCGAGCCTGCCTGCCCTATGCTCGCTAGTGTTGTGTAGTTGGCTGTTCGCGCTGCTGGAGGATGGACAGTCAGCGCTCGTGCCTGTAACAGACCCCCTTCCCCCCCCCCGCGCCCCACTCCCCCGTTAACGCTGTCGTCCAATTTGTTCCCGAGATGACCACGCTTGTTGGTTATCCTTAGCAGAGCCTCTGAAAGTAAATCCGCTGTCAGGGACAATCACGAGAAATGTTAATCTTGAAGAGAGAGGCTGTGTTGCCGAACACTAATAGAGCAAGCTTTATGGAAAGGTAACCAAACTGGAACAAAGGGAATCCGTAAACATATTGGCTTCAGCAGCGGTTCGAACACGAAAAAAAGAGCCTCCGCAGCGAGACCGTTACAGTTTATATTTTAATTAAATCTGCATGTGTAAAAAGCAGTGGAAAACTTTTTTTGCCACTCTGCTAGGAAAACATTGGCAGGGAGCAGGAAAGGCACAGGAAAGCACAGGAAAACGCAGGTCTCACATGACTTGCCACAGCTTTGCCAGCAAGCTGTTCACTGAGTACAGTGCACGAGGTGCATCCACGCGTCCCGTTTTTTAAGCAAACGCGAACATCAAAGACACTCTGCCTTTACGCCAAGCTAAAAGAATGTTTCCTGTCTTGGTTTTCTATTTCAGGAATACGCGCATTCTGGGAGTTGTAGTCTTGCGAGTTCACTTATGCCGGTGGGACCGACACACAACTGATAACAAGGATTTTTTTGCAGGGAAGACCGTGTTTGAAAAAATGGTACCTTAGAGACATGGCGTCATCTTAGAAACCTACACAGGTTCTCTTGCGCCTTAACTCTAACTGATACAAATATGTTTGTGTCATAAAGCAATTTTGGATGAGTTGTGGCCGCCTTTATTGACTATTTATTCAACAGAGAGCAAACCGAATGTTGTGGGTGTGCTAGAAAACTGTCTGTGATCGTCTTGCTTGGCCATCGTGAATACATTATCTGGCCATCAAAATGCACTTCTCAGTCCTACTCTGGCTACCTTGGCATGGGTGACTCCTAGGGATGCCAAAGGACCATGTTGCTTTGGGGTCCAATACTTCTACAGCAGAACCATTCCATTCTGAATGCCTACCCACAGGGGCAGTGATGGGGAGAGGGGCCAGCCAATGGAATTCTTTTTTTATACATATAGTTTAGAAAAAAAACAGCTTGTGTAGTTTATGGCGACCCTGTAAACTAACAGAAATTACAAATCCAGGGCTAGATAGACTTCTCATAGCCTTGTTACATCTGTTGAGTGATTTCAAAGGAAACGTTAAGAAGAAGCAGAAGCTTGGAAGCAGAATAGTGAACGATAAACCTGTATATGCCAGGACAAGGTTAATTGCCCATGTATACTGCGTATTTTCAGAATAGCCATACATCCATCCCTTTGCATGCACTAGGATTTTCCTTCTGTTGCCCTAGTAGGGACTGACAAATCATTTTGAAGAAATTCGACTGACCTGAATTAGTTAGCAATGGTTGGTGGCATGCAGAAGAGGAGTGCTCCTCATTACTTAAAGAGAAATCGACCAGGTTGGCATTGTGCTGCAAGGATTTCTGGGATGTTTTTAGGCCCAGATTTCACTCATCTGGATTAGGTAACACTTCACACTGCATTAAAGAAATAAATGAGAGGGTGGACATTTGCCAATGGATTAGATGCAGCCGCAATGTCATACTACCAAGTTCGCCTAAGGGTCCACACCCAGCCTGCTGAAAGGGTGCACACATCTAGAAGAGGAGAAACAGAAACAGCTTGCCTAAGCCATTGCCCCTGCCAGTTCAGCCAATGACAGTACTAACACAACTACTAACCATCCTTAGTAAATTGGGTTACTGGTTGAGGGGGGCTGAAACCCTTCTCAAGCAGCAACCACAATTCTCCTCAGGGTGAAGTCACAAGCAAACCCTAAGTTAACCTGTGCTCAAACCTCTGGTAGCTTGTCACAGAGCATTCACACATAACTCAGCAGCAAAGTGTAAAGTATTTGTGCATCGCTTCAAACAGTAACACAGTGAAAAACATACTACAAATGGAGCCCACCACAGAGTTAGTAAAGTAGAGTAATTTTTAGTGAATAAAACAAAACCAAAATGACCAAACTCTAATCAGTAGAACCAGACTGTTAGACCGGATGCTCTTGAGGTGGTGTTTCCCTAAAATATTTGCTTTTCCTCATGATTTTTGCTGACTCACCTTTTGTGGCCCTAGGACTCTGGGCACTTTCGCACTGTAACGCAGTGTAAAAGCGTGAGCCCTGCCTGAATTGTGGCTGGCCTGGGTCGACTACCTGTTGTTGTGTGGCACCTGAATTGTGCTCTCCAGAACTTGTTGGCTTGCCCCCTGTTCTTTGCGGAGGTCTCAGCGACATCAAAGACCTCCAGTGAGGGACCTACATCATCTACGTGTTTTACCTTGAGAGCGGTGCCCTCTTAAGAGCCTGCTTCATCTGGTTCCTGACTGCAACGCGGTGTGAGCGTGGAACTAAGAATTGTGCCTGGAGACCGGATTGCCTTGGGCTGATCCCCCAAACCATGCCAGCATCTGAGGAGTGTGGCCCTTGCGTTGTGGGGCCTCAGCACACACAAGTAGCACACACAAGTGTCTAAGTGGTGGGAGGATTTACCGAATCAGGACCCAGCGTAGCCTGCTTCGTCGTCCTTGCCACATCTCCCTCGTGTGATACGCAGACTGCATGCTTATTGTGTGTGGTGTCCACTTCACAGGTTGCCACGAGGGCGGATCCATAGTCGTGCCTCATTCTACCTCGAGCACTACTACTGAACTTGCAACTGTGTGTGTGGGACTCGATTGTCTGGTGCGACACGTATCATTGTGCACCATATGCTGTGCCTGATTCCAGAGAGGTACGGTGGACCCCACTGTAGGTTGATTGTAACCGGATTGTCTGGTGCAACTTGTATAATTGCGCATTCGATGTTGTGCCTCATTCCAGAGAGGCACGTGCACTCGACTGTGGGTTGATTGTAACAGGATTGTCTGGTGCCATTAGTATCATTACGCACCAGACGTTGTGCCTCATTTCGAGGGAGGTACGGAGAACCCGACTCGTGGTTTATTGTGAGAGGATTGTCTGGGACCTCGGATCAACGTGCATGGGTTACATTCTCAATATCTTACTTTACTTCAACAAATTAAAACACTGAAAAATACCTACTTTACTTCCAAATCGTCTTCGATTTTATGAGAGTTAATCATAGCCAAATCCAACCTCAACAAGCTTGCTACCATTGATGCTTGTAACATCTTGCTTAAAGTCAAATCTAAATTCCATTGAGATCAAACGAAGGCTGGTAAAGTGCTAGCTAACTATTTAAAAATAAAGCCAGAATGTAAAAATATTGGCTTCATTCGTAATGAATCTACTAATACCACTGCAATTTCTGATATCTCCAGTGTATTCCAATCAGTTTACAAATCACAATATAATGAGGATACTACCCCATCAGAACAAAATATACAGAGGTCCTCATTTATGGGCTTTTAGCCATGGGGTATCGCAGCAGGCCTTGCTGCTGCACTGCCCTACTGCCAAAGAAAAGGGCAGGAATCTATGATGGCACATTTCTGTCCTTTTCCCCTGCGCCGGCCCATAATAGGCTGCCGTGTGCCAACTCAGACACTTTTGCACCATGGTGCACAGGTGCCTGCGTTGCAGGATAATTATTTTTAGGCAGGAAGGGAAATCTTCCTGCACAAAAACAATCAGAAGAGGCTTTTTCCTCTTTCTATATGTGCTGCAAATATTTATCCTCGCTGTGATTCCCTCACGCCTCCCTTGGGGAGGCATCCTTTTTTGGCGCTGCCTCAGACGTACGTTTTCTCATAAATCTGGGGCAGTGTCAAAAAGCCATGGATGTTGATGGGAACACCCCCAGCAACACCTATGGGACGACCCTTTCATGCAGTTTTCTGCGTGAAAGGAGCACGTATTTATAAGACCATGAAAAGCCACATAACATGATTTTACGTGGCCTTACAAATATGGCAGTGGGACATTGCCCCACTGAAACATCAAAAAAGTGACGTTCCGGGTGACACAAATGTGCCGGTTTGGCCTCATAAATGAGGCCTACAATTTTTTCAATGGTCTCCCTAAACCACCCTCCTTTTCTAACACATTTTAAGAACTAGAAGCTGACACTACGCTCCAAGATGTTTTAGACACTATCAAATCCCTTAAAACAGCTAGGCACCTGGCCCTGATGGATTTTCTTCCTTCTTAACTTTTTTTGTCCCTAAATTATTAGAGCTTTTTAATGCCTTTCTTTTTTCTTCGAAGGCTAGTGGCTCTTTTTTGGAAGCTTTGAATGTCATTATCCCTAAGCCAGATAACGACCCCAACATTTGCAAAAACTACCAACCTATTTAATTGATTAATTATGATTGCAAAATATTTGCCAAAATTCTAGCATCTCACCTCGAAACTTTTGTAATCTGACTTATTTAAAGGCAAACTTGCTGCTGACAATGCTAGGATGTTTTCTAACATTCTTGCGTTGGCTAGTAAAAACAGTACTCTTCTTGTAGCCTTGTCTCTAGATGCATAAAAAAAATTCAACTGCATTAATTGGCATTTCATGTTCGCAATTCTTCATTGGTTTGGCTTTGGCCCAAAATGTATCTCATTCATAAAATTATTATACTCGGACCCTCATGCTAGTGTTTGTGTTAGCTCTCATTTTAACCCTTATTTTACTTTACATAGTGGTACTCAACAAGGTTTTTCCCTTACCCTTTTTAGGTCTCGCCTAGGCAGCGCGCATGCGCCGCTCTAGGAGATGACCTTTAGAAATTGGTCAGCTCTTTTCAAGCTGACATCCACCTTGCGGGAGCGAGCAGCGGTGTGTGGGCTAATTGAAAACAGATGGCCCACGAGCCACTGCTCGCTCCCGCAGTGTGGTTGCCAGCACATGCTTGTTTAACAGGACTGCAATCTGTTTATAATTAGATACTTAACATATCGCGCTCCTTCATGTGGGACAGCACTGAGAACGCGGCCGGCTGACAGCACTTTCATTCTCTCGCTCTCTACTGTTCTTTCGTGCTTGACATTGGCAAATCATGTTGTTGCAGTTCATGGTGTGGTCCGACCGGTGTCCATATAGGTGTGTGTGGCGAGGTAAGCTGAATGTGATCCGCTGTCTTGAGCGCTAGGTTAAGAGCATAATGTTCCAGCTGCTTTCTCCTTTTCCCTGTGTGCCTTGAATGCATTGAACAGCAGGTATAGAGTCTTCCTACCTCTGTTTTTTTGAACACGCTTCTCGTCGTTTGGCTGCTTGCCTAGCTTTAGCAATAGGTTAGCCTATAGTGTTCACTCGTCTGTCGCTGATCGTGATTCAACCCACGCCCCCACCCTTTGAGTAGTGGTGCAGCCTCTGTCCGACTTCATACAAGTTCGCACCCGCTAATCATCCATTGGTAAAAAGCTACACACCCACTGTTCATCCATTGGCGAAAAACTGGTATGTAAGAAGGAAGCCAATGGGTTCAATGCAGTGAGAAATGCGTAAGGGGATGTTATTCAGTGGCCATTTTGGGTCCCACTTTTTTTGCAGTTAACACTAGGCACGGTGCAGACGTTCTGTGAGCTGCTTTAGTCCTTCGTCCATGTCGACCCCTGCAAGGGAGCCTGTTGTGCTGTGGATGCATAGAGTTGTCCTTAATTTATATGCCGCATGTTAAGTAGTGGCCTTTGAGGGCCGGTGCAGAAATAATAAAATCTAGAGTTTTGTTAGGGGCCGACTGCGGTAATCATATAAAATAAAGGCAGCGTGTGGCCATAGGAAGGGGGTGCCATCTTGGGCATCTCGAAGACGGGCTAAAGGGTTGGGGCTATTCACCACATGTCCTGTGGGAGCACCTAATCACTGGGCGTCCAAACGTGTTGTGAACAAATTTTTAAGGTTTAAACTTTAAACTCCTCAACCCCCACTTCCACATCTCAAGTAATTTTAAACAATGTAGTTCGTCTCGCGATTACATTTATCGAACATAGTGACCACCTACCGCCACATGACCTGGTCATTCGGACGTCTCAGCCTTGGCTGTAGTATACTTGGCTTTCAATCAGTTTTACCATGACACTACATGTTAAAGCCTACAACAAATATCCTGGATAACTGGTCTGTGATCCAGGCAGGAAGTGACCTACCTCCCTCCTTCTTTTGTCCCCCTGCGCTTCCGTTGTAGCACTTACAGAGCTCAGACTGAATTAAAGCATATCTGACCTCTGTTAATGATTCCCAAGTCCTGGAACGTCTGGAGGTGACCTTTCCGTTCCCAAGGTGCCTGCAGTCCTCCCAGGTGATGGGGACGGGCAGCTTGCGCTCTTGTACCTTGTATAAGGTAAAAAAATGCTTAACACTTTTTTATTATAACTTTTCAATATGAGGCACACCTGCCCGCCACTCTACAACATAGCTTAAAAACATTGGCAAAGCCAAAAGCTCTTGCTAAACACTTATCAGATACCAAGGCGAGACCTATTGGCTATGCCAATGCTTGTTTAAAATTGTAATGGAAGCATAGTGCGGTAGTGCAGTGTCATTTACAGACAGCACACTTTTCATTAAATGGCCTCCTAATTTGCAGAGACCTACAATTTTACTGATAAAACTATATTGCATACAAATGATATGTGGAAATAGTTTTTCAATTAATATTTATCAGTTGTGCATCACCAAGTAAAGTGTCTTGATTTGTTTTGATGCTATTCAAATCTGTTTTCATTCCACTTCAGAACTACCAAAAAATCGTGGTTCATTTTTATTTTCCTAACTACTGAATGTGTAGAATTCAATTACAGGTATTTACATTTTGTTGTCCGTTACAAAAAATGACATCCTACAGCCCTTCCTTTCATCCTCCCTGTATCCCAGCAAGATTGTCATATAATTCACTTTACTTTTCTTTCTGTGACTGCAAAGTGAGAGGAGTGTATAAGCACAATCCCAGTGTTAAATAAGCAGCAATTTGTCATAAGACATTGCCTGACGTTTGACCTCTGTCTTTGAAGCATAGCAAATGTGACCAGATAAGTACAGAATTTAAAGACATTTATTTATTGTTTGGACTTTTGCATCACATCAGTGAGTCATGACTCACAGTTAGGGAAATGCTGCTTAAGAGAGTCCAATGTGTACCAATAGACTGTTCCATGTATTGTCTGATGTAAAACTGAGCAATTCATCCATTTACATCTCACGATGACCTATGTTGATTTAAAAAAAGAAAAAAAGAAGAAAATACAGTTTGCAAGAAATAACAGAACCCTCATATGTTTCGAAACATTGACGACAAAACATAAAACCTTAGGACAGGAGCTGCACGATATCAACTATATACAATTTACAATAAATGGTAGCACCATAACATCATATGTACATTACCAATTCAACCAAAAGCTGACTGAAAAATAATGATAGCTTTGTCAAAAATCTCTCAGCCCGCTTGTAGTGCATGCTATCTTGTGACGAGGGGAAGCTCTGCGCGGTACACAGTACCAAGTGAGCCTGATAGTCTGCCAATATCGGCTCTGGGACAAAGGTAATGGTAATAGATACCGAAAAAGGAATAACTTGGGAACCACAGGCCCCCCTTGGACACACACAAGCTACACCTAGTTTCTCAGGTCCAAATTATTTTCTTTAATTGTCCGAATGGCACCCTGTGTCACGTCCAGCGGTCCAGGCGACCAACACCTCTCACTCCCTTTATATAACAATGCTGTTAAGAAACCAGTGACACTGAGAAAGTGACACTTTTAGACTAAAAGTATAAGATTGGGGGTGCCAACTCTGCCCAATCAGGATAGCGCTATCGCAAAAATATCGTCCTGGGAGCTATAAAGGGCTATACAATAAATATTCACCTTTCCTAGCGTGCTGACCATCGAAAAACAATGACTTCTGTGGGATCGCCTCGAAGGCCGCCTTGTGGAATTTTTTTAATAATCCCATACTGTCCAAGGGACAAAATGCTACAGAAATCTTCATGTCCTTTAAAGAAATCCACTTGTTCCACCTGCTCTGTAAATCAATGATAGGGGTCGGGGTACAAACATTAAAAGTTTTGTTTTTACTCTTAATGAAACTGACCAAAATGATTTGCGTCAACGCAAATGTAAAATTTAATTTTAAACTGGAAAAGTGACATTACTGTTATTCACCCAACAAGCAGTAAGACACAGCACTAAAAACTGTTGAATAATCAACTTCAGGTGCTGTACTTTTGTCACTCCATAAAGCAAGGTGCAACTGCTTTGCATAGGATGGAGCTGCTGTAAGAATCATTATACTGAGAATGACTGTCAATCAGTTGTGACAGATGGTGCATCATATGGCTATTCACATACTGTGGCAGTACTAAAATGAAAAAAAAAACAGGAAGATTTGAAAAACTGAGGATCTAGTAGCTCGTGTGTGCAAACACTTGAGATGACATTTTCTTTGAAATAAGCTAAGCTTCTACAATGGATGTAAATGAATTTAACTGACTCACAGAATTAAGTGCTTATTCATACGAAGATAAGTAATCCTATGCTGGGCGAAAACGAGTGTCCCTTTTCTGTAAATACTACCTTACCACCACCAGTATCCTTGTTGCCGATTTCTTTGTGGCAGAGGTCTTAAAAAATTAGAGAATTAGTTGGCCGAGACTGCTTTTCATGACTTCGCCCCCTTTTGTTGCCACAGAAAAATAATCTGAAGACGTAAACATACTCAGCACACTCCTGGTTGGAATGGCATACCATCCACAGGCCTACTCCCCAGCAAACCCAACCTCCCCAGTAGTATAAGCTGCTGCCTGTGTATGAAGTGCTGTATATTTGTATGAGATGTTTAATTATTTATTTATATAAATGCCACTATAAAAAAAGGAAATCTAGGAGATACGGAAGGGTCAAGTTTCACACATGGTGTCTTTGTTCGTGGGAAATACAGAAACGGCCTGTGCATAAAATAATGAACTCAATTTGCCAACCTACACTGAAAGCTTTGAGACAGTATCCTGTTGTTCTTACAGTGGTTCCTTTCTGGTTTAATGCTATTTCAGTGCAAGTTTGCAAATGACTGATACTAACAATTAGGTCCTGTAAAGAAAGAGTCAGCTCAAAGGAAAATTATTTTAAACATTCTTTACTTTATCTCCCATTCACTTCTTTAAAAAATGTAAGCCCTTCAGAAAGACTGCTGCACAGTGATAATCTGGCGGATCGCTGAATGCTCCACAGCTCTGCCTGTGTTTTATTTCAATTTACATCTTCTTGCCCCCCAAAGATATCAACTTGTCTCGGGCTTCGGGCAATAGGAATCCCCCACCCCTGCTTACTACTATTCAGCTAGGACATATGAAATAGATAATATGCCAGATTCTGTCGGGGCAGACTGCTCAGGTAATCTGTTTACGCTTCTCCCTAGTTTGCCATACGCCAGATGCTTTAAAGTTAGGTTCTGGTGTCGTTTCACAATTTACAATTGATCTGTGGTTCTCTTAAATATATTTCATCATAGGCAGCAAAATGTTTCTTGCGATTCTTGTATGGTGAGGAATTTGAGTTGCTGCCTTTGGAGTCAAGAATAATTGTCTAATGAATAATACAGGTGGGCCTCGACCTTGCGGCCAGTGGGTACTGTGCCCAAATGTCCGGCATGGGGAGCGCATGATTGCTGCCTGTGCTGTATGGTTATATGTTCCTAACTTATGTGACATCAGATTTTATGTTTCATGACCGCGCGTACCCCTTTGCCCTTGTGCGCTTTATTGGGGCTTATCTCCCTTGACCATTGTAGTGTCAATCTATGGGATTGATCTAAGGTTTCCTGTTTGTGCGTTTGTCTTCCGGCTAAGTCCAACCCCATCTGTTCCCTGTCAATCTGTAACTTCGGGCCTAGGTTTCAGTGCTGGCCTGACTATGTATTTGCGAGTCAGGGTTGATGTAGAATTCACAACGGGCGAATTCATTAATAACAAGCATTTGCAATGCAATAGGTCTCACATTAGGAAAGTTTGAACTATTGGTCTTGTAAATGACAATTTTTTTATTTATGTGTTGGTTTTGAAAATAGCGAAATTAATAGCTTTGTCATTTACAATGCCAATAGTTATAACTTTCGCAAATGTGACACCTATAGCATTTGTAATGCAACATATGTTGTATTTACGTGACTTAGATGTATTGATATTACAAATAAAAATGGCTTTTATTTTTTTAAAATAATTAATTCTTAAATAAAAGTGATTGTAATTTATAATGGCAATAGCTTAAACTTTTGTAAATAACTTTTTGTGAAGATTATGTTCAGTGTATTTTATTGTGACGAAAATCCAAGAACAGAAGTGAAATATTAACATCTTTTTGTGACATTTGTAATAAAGCTTGATACATTGAGAGAACATATTTGAACCAGTTGTTGTTGAATGGTTGCGCAGATTGATGCTGGGGTGGTGCTGAGGGATGATGTGGTGGTGCTGAGTGATGCTGGGGTTGCGCTGAGTGGTGCTGGGGTTGCGCTGAGTGGTGCTGTGGTGGTGCAGAGTGGTGCTGTGGTGGTGCTGAGTGGTGCTGAGGTGGTGCTGAGTGGTGCTGTGGTGGTGCAGAGTGGTGCTGTGGTGGTGCAGAGTGGTGCTGTGGTGGTGCAGAGTGGTGCTGTGGTGGTGCAGAGTGGTGCTGTGGTGGTGCAGAGTGGTGCTGTGGTGGTGCTGAGTGGTGCTATGGTGGTGCTGAGTGGTGCTGTGGTGGTGCTAGGAATGTGTATATTTCATTTAGTGACCAGGCAATTGGTGTGAGCCTGTGTCCCAGCTAGTCCATACACGAAGATACTCACAAATAAATACTTGATAACCAGTGGGTTAAATGGGTCGAACTGTCCAGTATGGAGTATCCTCACTTTTTTATTTTTAGAGGGAGCAGTACCGGCACTTCTAAAGAAAAACATGATACTTTTACTTGGACAGTACCGGCAATTCTTACAAACCATCAAGTATTTTTTTTTTTCATGCACTTTTATATTGTTCTATTTCAGAGAGGTGGGGTTTCTTATTTCCTCTCCCTCTCTCTTGCCTTTGTTTGCCCCCTCGTCCTCCCTTGGTTGACCTCCGTCTTCAAGTGTATTGGTTGTAATTTATTCACATTAATAAACGTTGCCAATTACTAAGCCTCGCAGCCTTTACAAAAGTTTGAGCTATTGGCACTGTAAATGACAGTGTCTTTTATCTATGTGTTTTTAAAACAGATAACTAAAAGGCATTGTCATTTACAATAACCATAGCTTAAACTCTTGCAAATGCGAGCTCTAAACAATAAAGTGTGGATTATGGTGAAAGAATAAAAAAAAGGCGCATTAGGGGAAAGATAGTGGTAAAATAACTGCGAGAATACCAAAAATGGAAACAAGCATAATCCTTAAGAAAAACATTGTGAAAAGTTAAAGATAGAAATTTCGTATTAAGCATTACTCTAGGAGATAATTTAGGGGCCACACTAAATCTGGATTAAACTAAATCGGGCTCTTTGAAGAAGGAGAAAATCTTAAATCAACAAGAAGCCTGCGAGCCAGTCGCAGCAGGGCCGGCAAGGGATGTCAGCCCCTGGTTTATGATGCAGCACCGTGTGGTGAAGCATCACAGCTGGTGCGGATGCTACAGAGGGAGGTTTGGGTCCACATCAAAGGCCGAGACCCTGCAGAGCCGGGCACCCGCTGGGACCCGTGACCCCTGCCAGAGCACAGAAACAAGCTATGGATGTGTATTGGGTTTCGCATACACACAGCTGAAATCAGCCACTATTGTCTTGTTGCTCACGCCAGTCTCCAGTGAAAGTCACAGCGTTAAATATCTGAGCGGGCTGCAGCATCTGCCTTACATTTAAGGCAGAACCTATTGTGTATATTTCATAACATGCGTTGTTCGCAAGTGAGTCTGAAATTATTAAAACATGCACTGCGTCACATGGAAAGTAGTTAGAAAATTGCATTACCGTGTTTACATAGTTTTCATTTATAATCTTTTGACTACATTCATTCACACCACCAGGGCTCAATTGCTTCATAGCTCTTTAAATGTCTGCAAATAGGTTAACTCACGAGAATCCTTTCCTTTCCATTTCTCATTCTGACATTAGTATCAATGACTGATTCGATAAATAAAATAAAAAAATAAATAATCGAAAGCATGGTTTTCTTTCAACGGCCCTAATGGTTGTTAATCTTCGAGAGTCTACATTATCACGATGGGACCGGCGATAATATCAGCGCACATTTACCCGTGGACAGACAGATGTTCTGATAAAAATAAACATATTTTGGAATACCCATTAGAGTTTGGAAGGATTGAAAACTGTACAACGGGTTTCTTCTTACCCTGAGTTGAAGGCTGGGCTGTCTGTGCACAGGGCCACAGACATTCTTTGCAGGGGAAGCAGCCAGTCGAACAATGCCTGTGTGCCACTGATTTCATTAGCGGAGACAGACACGTGTGAGCTCTGAGGGTCACGAACATGCCAAGGGAAGCTTAGGACGGGGATCATCTGCTCTTTCACCAGCGGGTGGTGTTGGGGGGGTGGGGGCTATTCTTCTGGGGAGAGGCAGCCTGTCGTACAAATACACATTTTGTCTTCTTGTATCCGCAGCGAAAGCTTTCCCGGGTTATGTTATGTGTAAAGCCAACACAGAGAAAACTCTTCACCTGCACTAATACGAAATTTGGTGTACACCATTACCTTTCCCCACTAGAAAGGGAGCAACTCCAGCCCTTTACTGGAGTAAATCCCTGACTACTTGCAGTGTAAGAAAAGGGATCGAGAGAAGAGCTTGCAAACTCCAACAATTTACTGAGCTACTGATCCCACGGTAAACAAGTTAAAAGTAGCCGGCAGAGGAAAGGCAGCGCTGGGAGGAGGAGCGAGGAGCGCGTGAAGTGGATGGTGGGTGGCAAATGGACTCAAAGCGGCCGGTCGCTTTGATGTTCTTGGCTTGCTTTGTGGGAGGGGTAGGGTAATTGGAAGTGTAAACCAGCATGAAAGCCAATGTGGGGGAAAAGCGCGTGCTTGTGTTCACGTGAACTCGCTAGGGTTTGGGGTGAAGACGCTTGTTTATCCCTGTTATACATGAAGAAAGAGAAGGGTGCAGGACGTGCATGGAGATCATAGGGGCTGAGCCGTGCATTATCATTGGTGAGTGAGGGAGCACTCCAACTCAAGGGCTTGCCCACACTCACCAACACAATCACATATATACTGCGCGTTACAACCACCTCATCTGCACAAGCGACCACTCTCCCATGCCACAGTTCCACCTTTAAACAAAGTACCAAAAGCCAAAAAGAAAGTGCGTGCACCGTCAGACAGTGTAATGCCGCACGTATTTCACTGCAGAGACAATGGAGCTGCGTGAGTAAAGCTCGCACCAGTCTCTGATGCACACTTACCTAAACACGCACGCAGAAGCAAGCAGTAACAAGCGACAACATTGGGGCACAAGAAGGGGCTGACTGGGGAATAGCAAATATTTTTTCAACGAACGCATACATTTACTTGCAAGTAAAATACACAAATATTTTATAGGACAAATAGGGCCTTTTTTTGCAATATTAAAGTGTAATAGAGAGAAATATTTTAATAGGATTAAAACAAACCAAAACACTTGTGTGAGGAGCAAATAATAAATGCACACAAAACCCCGATTGTCACACATTATCGTTTCTTTACTGTATAGTAAAAGTGCAAGTCTGACTCTGATGTAGTCGTCATTTCAATGACACATGTAGTCTCTGTAAATGGCAGTGCCCGAGCACACTGGGAGTTAGTCATATTTGAGTGGTGTGCTCCAAAAGGCACCGCTGGGGACGTGCTACGTATGCCCGCTCTCCCGCTGACCGGATCTGACGCATTTGCTACAAGTGGGTGTGACGCATGGAGTTTGCACCATCTCTGTGATTGGGTGGCGTTACATTGATCGCAGCTCTGAGAAGGGTTCCAGAACCATGGCTCACACTGCAGGTGCCCAACCCCTGGCACAGAGGGCACTCGGCTGAACTGCTTTCATATTAAGGATGTGCCAATGTCAGTGCCAGCCTCTGCCGCTAGCCTCCCGGCTGCAGCTTCGCCCGAGCCTCCCTGGACCCAGCCATTCCTTCCTTATCTCTGATGCTTTTGCAGGCTGTCGATTCAGATTGAAACCGATGAAGGGAAACAAAACCAAAGGGCGTTTATCAAAATTACCCAAAATATGCAGGCAATTTACAAAATGTTTAAAACCTGGAGAAAATGGCCAAAATCTCCAGGGATTTACGAAGTCTACATTTAATAACAAGTCTTAAACAAGTTTAAAACAAGCAGAAATATCTAGAGGCGGTGGGGGCAGGGTGAAGGGTTAAGGGTAAGGAGAGAAGGCACAGGCTGGACAGGCTTTGATGTGGTGTGCGAGGCGGGCAGAAAGGACGGCCGTGGGAGGTGGGATGAGAAGTATGGAGAGTGGTGCAGGCGGGGGGCGTGGAGCGAACCCTTTGAAGAGCGTTTGGCTACCAGGGGGGCGGAGAAGCAGATTGCCTTCAAGGCAGGAGGCAGGCAGAAGGCTCGGGCAAGCTCATGCACGAGAGCACATGCACTCGTCAAAATCCGGATCGTAAAAAGTTAGCTTTTGGATGGACAGCAATAGGTTCGAGTAAACTCGACCTAAAAACGAAATCTCAGTCACATAAATGAATGTATTGTTTTTCATATCGCCATCAACTTTTTTGATATTAACAATCTCTTTCAAATTCTGCACCAGCACTCGCAGGGCTATCCATGAAAACATCCCCTTATCTGTCCGGATTCCTCACCGTTGTTGGGGGAGCTAGAAGTTTGAGAAGTAAAGACTCGCTTCTGCTGGAAATTCCTACATTCAAATCTGCCTCCATGAGCAAACGGTCGTTCTTTTTGTCGGATGCCTCTAACTGGAACTCATTATCTTCACACCTGTTGATTTTTTTTGTAAAAATTTTTTATTTTGCAGACACAGAAAAAATAACAATAAACAAAAGGTACCACATTTGGGGCGTAGATGGTCCCACACAGTGGGAAGCGTGAAAGGAAGATGAGGCAGAGCAGCAAAACAGAAAGCCAGCAGGTGAAGTCTTCATGTGCTGAGAGTGTCGGCAGTCCCGCATCTATCCCCCAGCATGGGGTAGCTCAGTTAGTGCAGCCGATAAATAGTCCAGGATCGCTCCAGTCTCTAAGTAAGCCTCATCTCGGCGATGCAACTGTCCCAATGCAGCACCCAGCCCCTCCCCCCCAGAACTCCCCCCCCCCCCCCCCCGCCCCCCGTGACGGCGCCGCTCGCATTCCCCATTCATCCAACAAGCATACTCTAGAGCTGAAATAAGTGTAAATTCCTCAGTGACGCCGGGCAAACAGCCGAAGGCAAGCCAGCAGAAAGAAAGGACACCAAGGGGCCCCACTCGTGCCTGAAGTTTTTGTAGTTGCCTATAAATATATCCGCCATTCTCTCGAGACTCAGAAGTCTCCACAATCTAGAGTGCCAAAGGGAAACCGCCGGGGCCTCCTTCCGTTTCCAGGCTGAAGCCAACGTGAGTTTAGCCGCGCCTAGACACAGCCATAGGATCTTTTTGTCGGCTCGCGTTTGGTGTTCAAGGCCGGGGTCTCTCAATCCCAGTAGCACGAACTCAGGGGAGTCGTCGACAGGGTACTGCAGAATATCCTTAATATGGGACAAGATCTCGACCCAGAAGGGCTTAATGATCGGGCAATCCCACCAAATGTGGCGGAAGTCCCCCAGGAGGCCGCAACCCCTCCAACACCTGTCCGTGACCGCCGGGAAAATGCGATGAAGTCGAGCCGGGACCATG
This sequence comes from Lissotriton vulgaris, assembly GCF_964263255.1. Taxonomy (NCBI): domain Eukaryota; kingdom Metazoa; phylum Chordata; class Amphibia; order Caudata; family Salamandridae; genus Lissotriton; species Lissotriton vulgaris. The sequence goes on from NC_141700.1 coordinate 366,629,773, forward strand.
TACCATTGCGTAAGAGTTTTGAAATGCGCCTCCCTCAGGAGTATGGAATGATTAAATTGCGTCATGTCCCTCCAAAGCGCCGACCATTCTCCATCAGTGATATCTCTCCCCACCATCTCCTCCCATTGCTCCATGTAGCGCGGTCTGGGGGAAAGGGCCGAGCGGAGCAGCAGCTGGTATAGAAAAGAGATGACCCCCTTCATGGCAGAGGTCTTCAGGAGAAAGGCTTCAAAGTCGGACAGAGGTCTCGTCGCCGCCTCCCGCACCCCCGGCGATGTGGCCCAGTGAAGCAATTGTAGATGCCGGTACCGCTCCCCTGGCTGCACTTGGTAATCCCGCATGCAGTTCTCAAACGTCAGGGGATCGGGGCCATGGAACAAGTGAAGTAACGCCCGGCATCCCCCCTCCCTCCAGCCGTCAAAGGGGCCCTCGGCGAGCGCCGGTGGGAACTCCGGATTAAAATGCAATGGGGTGAATGGGGATGGAAAGGTCGTCCACCTCTCATCGCCCGCCAGTGTGTCCCAGACCTTCAGCGTAGTCCCCGTGGGGGTACTAATATACGCATTTACTGGGCGGTCCCGCTTCGGCTTCCATGCCAGATCCCAGATGGACCGGCCTGCCACACTCCGGTCCATATGCAGCCAGTGTTTGACAGAAAACTGCTGTGACCACTCCACCATGACTCTAAGTTGGGCCGCCTTGTAATAGAGGCTGAAGTCCGGAAGGCCTACCCCCCCTTCATTCCGCAGGCGTCGCAGGAGTGTAAACGAAAGCCGCGCTCGACCACCCTGCCAGACAAATTTCAACATCACCGATTTAAGGTGGCTAAAAAAAGTGGAGGGCAGTGGGATCGGTAGAGCCTGGAACAGGTATAGATACTTGGGGAGAAGGACCATCTTGATAGCATGTACCCGTCCTAGCCAGGAGAGGAATTTTGGTTTCCATTTCTCCAGTTCCGCCCGCGACTTGGCCAAGAGGGGCGGGAAATTGGCCGCGAAAAGGCCGCCCACTGTGGGGGTGAGGTGAACCCCTAGGTATAGAATGGAGCCCGAGGCCCAGGCCAGAGGTGTCATCGCCTTCACCCGAGCCACCTCCGCCTGAGATAGGGTCAGGTTCAGGACATGCGACTTGCCATAGTTAACCTTGAAGCCGGCCACCGCTTCAAATTCCAGCAATATATCCCGTACACATGGGAGAGAGTTAGCGGGGTCGGCCACCGACAATAGGACATCATCTGCAAAAAGGGTGATCTTGTGCTGTTCCCCCGTGAAAGGGATGCCCTTCACCCCCTCATGCTCCCTGACGGCCAGCGCCAGAGGTTCAATGCTGAGTGCAAACAGCAAGGGCGAGAGGGGACACCCCTGCCTGGTGCCTCGTGTGTGCCGGAAGAAGGACGACAGGTGGCCGTTCACCGCCACTCTCGAACGCGGGCTGCAAAAGTTGGCTCTCACCATCGCGATGAACCGATCGGAGAAACCAAACGCCTGTAACGTGTGGAATAGGAAGCCCCAGTCCACTCGGTCGAAGGCCTTCTCCGCATCCAGCCCCACCAAGACCGCCGGGATGCGGAACCTGTCCGCCTTCTCAATAAGGTGGATTACCCTCCTAGTGTTATCATGCTTCTGGCGGCCCTTGATGAAGCCAGATTGGTCCGCGTGGATAATCGACGGCAGCAGGTCCTGTAGGCGACTCGCTAGAATAGCCGAGTAGAGCTTTGCGTCGATATTGAGCAATGCTATGGGGCGGTACGAGGCACACTGCTCCGGGTCCTTCCCCGGCTTCGGCAGGACCGTGATCACTGCCTCCGCCAGGGTCCCAGAGTTCACCCCAGGTCCAACCATGTCGTTAAATAGGGCGACCAGGAAGTCACACACCTCAGTCGCATAGGTCTGATAAAAGACTGCGGTGAACCCATCGGGTCCGGGGGCTTTGTGCAATTTCAGGTTTTTGATGGCAGAGAGGACTTCCTCCCTCGTGATCGGAGCATCAAGTAAATCGTTCCAAGCCCCTGATACCTGCGGAAGCGATAAGCGCTGCAGGAATTCACGCTGTTTAGCAGTGTCCAGCTCATCCCCCTTGTACAACGCGGCGTAGAAGCGGCCAAAGACATCCGCCTTCGCCCCGTCACTGTGATGGAGCACTCCCGCAGCATCTCTAATCCCACCTATGTATTCACGCTCCCTCTTGTCTTTCAATTGCCGGGCCAGGTGTCTGCCAATCTTGTTACCCCCGGAGTAGGAGTGCCGACCCAGCCTCAATAGGGTGAGTTCAGCCCTATTTGTATAGTGCGCCTTCAACTTGCCCCTCACCGCCGTCAGAGGACGTAGGGTCACCCTCGAGGGATTAGCTTTGTGCTCCCTCTCCAGCGTAAGCACCTCCGCCTCCAGCGCCTCCCTCTCCTTTCTACGTAAAGCGTTCAATTGCGAGTTGAGGCCCAGGCACGTCCCCCTGATCGTCGCCTTGAAGGCGTCCCACGTGGTCATCAGGGACGTGTCTGAAGGGGGATTGCTCTCAAAAAAGTCCCGAATAGCCAGACGTAAGGCCTGATGGGACACCTCGTCCCTGATCACCGAGGCCGGGAAGTACCACTTCCGGTTCGCGGTGTCAGGAGGCGACCACCGAAGCGTGAGCACCATGAGACTGTGGTCCGATACAGATATCGGGAGAATGGCGGCATCTAAAATGTTCCCTCTAAGTGATTGACTAAGGAAGATGTAGTCCAAACGGGAGTAGGAGTGGTGCACATGGGAAAAGAATGTATAGTCCTTTACCTCAGGGTGAAAAAACCTCCAGCCATCAACCAGACCCATCTCCTCCACCCCCCGCTGCGTAGCCCCCGAGAAGACCCCTGTGTCCGCCCGCCGCCCCCCGAGCTATCCACCTCTCCGTCCCAAACCAAGTGAAATCACCCATCATGAACACAAGACCTTCCGCAAAGTCCCCCACCTTCTCCAGTAGCTCCTGCAAGTACTTATTCTGACCGGTATTAGGCAAGTAGAGCACCACAAATGTACATAGCCTGCCCTGAACATGCCCTTTGACCATCAGCCACCGCCCCTCTCTATCGTTGCGGACCCCCATAGGTTGAAAATGCAACGCTGCCTTAAACAGTAGAGCTACTCCCCGGTGCTTCGTGACTGCTGAGGACCTGTACACAATGGGGTACGCCCTGTGGCGGAGCCGCAGTTCATCCTTTCGTGCTAGATGGATTTCCTGCAGCCCCACAACATCAAGATGATGGTCTACAACATATTTCAGGACCTTCTGTCTCTTCTGAGGGGAGTTCAAGCCCTTGACGTTCCAAGTGCCTATACTAATCGGCATGGCAGACACCAAACAGAGAACTCGCTATCAGTAATACAACCGGCGCCCAGCCTGCATTCCTCCCCTCCCCCCAGCCACGTGCTCCCAAACGTTTCCAGAATAGTCGAAGGATCAGCCCCTCTACAGCATGGCACGCATTCCACCATTCACACTTTGCATTCATCCCCAAAGGCCTACCGTCACGGGGCCCCCCCCCCCAACCCAACAGTCCCCCAACCAAACCCCCCCCGAACCAACACAGAACATTGTACAAAAATAGGAAAAAAAAAAGTGCAATAACTATACTCATCGAGATCAGTAGGCCGAAGTCCGTAGGAAGCCCCCAATCAAGAGACAGGCCAGAGGAATGAAACCACTATTCCCCTTGGCCGCAATCGAGGTCGTCTCCCACCAGAGTACTTGCAAAACCCTCGATCAGAAGGCCCGAGCCTCCCCGGCGCCGATCCGCCATTCTTCGGGGGTTACGCCGCCTCAGAGCTAAGCTGTGAGTCGGCCAACGTGGCCGAGGCCACCGAAGCGACTGCTGCTCCTCGTTCCTGCAGGCTGGTAGAAAGGTCCGGACGTTGGCTAGCAGGGGAACCGGCGGGGGAGCGCCCCACCCTATGCCATGAGTTCGAACGGCGGCGCCGTCGAGACGGAGAGGCCGCCGTGGCCTGAGAGGACGGCACATCCTCCAATCCCAAGAGCTCTTTTGCCGCCTGAAGCGTGCGGATTTGGGCCAGGCGGTTCTGCCATCTGAAGATAATCCTGAAAGGGTGCCCCCAGGAATAGGCGATCCCCCTCTCTCTCAGAAACGATGTGACAGGTCGGAAGTCCCTCCGCTTTTGCAGGGTGGATGCAGCCAAGTCCTGGTATAGTTGTGGCCGATGGCCCCGGAATTGCAGTGAGTCGATGGCCCGGGCTTTCCGCAGTATCCTCTCCTTAAGTTGAAAATCGTGGACGCACACCAATATGTCAGGGGGAGGGCCCCCCCCGCGCCGTGGCAATCCCACCCGGTGCACTCTGTCCATCCGTATCTCCGTCGTGTCCGCCTCATCTAGGACCTGGAGAAACAACTCCTGAACGTACCCCCGGAGATCCCCCGCCTCACCGTCCCATGGCACCGCCCGTATACGGATGTTATTTCTACGGGAGCGGTTTTCAAGGTCTTCCGTATGCAGTTGAAGGTCCAAATTTTGCTCGGTGAGGCGGATTATGTCTTGCTGGAGCATGTGAACATCGGTGGCCACACTCAGGTCCCTGTCTTCCAGGGTCGCCACCCTCTCTCCTATGCCATCCACGTCCCTCCGCACTTCCCGTAGGTCGTGCGCCCTGAGTTCTGATATATCCTCCTTGATGGAGGCGAACAGCTCCGACATGAAGGCTTTTGTCGCCGGGGCGTCTTCATCAGAGTGCTTCGACGACCCACTCGCCCCAGGGGAGGCCGGTTGTTGGGAGGCTTTGTCCTTCCCCTGGTTTCGTTTGCGCTGCACAGTGGACATGGCGGCTCACCGCGCCCTGCGCCGGCTCCACGTGGCTAAGGAAAGTAGCGGGGCCTGCAGGCGAACCAAATGTTCGGCGCCCGCCGTCGCCTCCAAGCGCACTCAGGCACTCGACCCATGGGCGTCTCCTGTATCCCAGGCGGGAACCCCAGGGAGCCAGTGTCCTTCTGCCTCGGCCCTCCGTGCCTCCGCTCTGCACTTGTCGCACCTCCAATTAGCGGCAGAGTCACTCCTTAGCCCCACCGCCGTCCGGCTTCGCGCAGCTCCCAGGCCCTCGAAAGTTCAAACAGGCCGCTGGCGCCAACCGCGAGGGGAGGGCTGGTTGATGGAGATAGTAAAGTGCTACTGGTCGTCCGAGTGCCACTGCTTGGCCAGGGGTCGGTGCTCCACCTCCCCCAGGTGTGGTGGGGTACGAGCCGGGTCTCGTCGCCAGGACCTCCCTCGCCCAAGCTCAGGTCCGAACAGCCTTCCGTCCACTCCAGAGTCTGCAGGCGGATCTGGGGCCCCGCCCTTCGACCACGCCGGGCCGCGATGTCTGGAAAGCCCGGGGTCTCACAGGCCGCAGATTGCGTTCGCTCTCGCAGGCGCTTCCAAGGTCACACCGCCTCGGCGACCCCACCAACGTCTGCCGCTCCGCGAGGCGATCGTCTCCGCTACTGTAGGGGCTCGTGGGCACCCCCAAAACCGTGCTGTTAGATGCTTTGTTGGATCAGCGCCGGAGCGGCACGAAAAGGCGTCCTACTCCGCCGCCATCTTGGCCACGCCCCCACACCTGTTGATTTTAATACCAATTACGGCATTCAGGAAACAACTTAAAGCTATCTGTTTAACCAGTTCGTTTGCTGAAATCAGACTGCAATATATACAATCTGAGATTGGCACTTCAGCACTAATTTATGCTAATGCACAGTTGGTTAAATGTATTATTCTGATATGTTGCCATGCTTCTCCTCACATTTCCCTTCCCCGTCTTGTATACTGTTGTTAAGGCTCCCTATTTTCTGTTTTACTGATTTTTACAGATACATACAGACAGAAAACCATTTATTTTCTTGTCTGTATTTATTTTTAAATGTGGATAAAAACGGAAATTGGATGCTTTTTGAGTGATTCTATTCACGGGTTTGCCAAGGCTGCGTCCTTGCCCCAATCTTATTTCTTCTCTATACATACGATCTGGAGAACACTTTAGTTTCGGTTGAGGCTGATGTCCCACATGTAGAGAGTAAGGCTATACCCGCATCACTATATGCCGATTATGCAGTCATTCTGGCAAGGACTGCAAACAGTCTTAAATCACTTATCGTCAGCTATGTCAGTTTCATGAATGACCTGGGCCTGGAGCCAACTACAAGAAAACCTTTACAATGATATGAGGCCCATAGATATTAATAAACTACTATAACAACAGATTTGGTCCAAATATGCACTCAATCTTGGGGTAGGTCGATAAAGCAATCGCCGACACAGTCTGCAACATCAAGAATGAGAACATAAACTTTATATGGCTAGTTGACTTTAATATACACCTGTGCAAATATAACACACTGCCTGTTTGCGGAATTGAGGATATGACGGGAAACCCGATACACCATTTCACACATAGTGAGTATGGCAATGGCTTAAACAAGCTAATGGCCTCCCCAAACATGGAAATAATTTGTGACCCAGACCCCGCAACAGATATTCTGCCGAACACCTTTTACCGAAATGGGGCTGAATCCATGATTGATTACATACTTTTAACGCCTCCACTTAGCGCAAGGGTCATCAAGATAGGGAACTCCTTCACGACGTTTAGCGATGACGCTATAGTTTCAATAGAGTTGAAAATATCAACATGGGAGAAACAAAGGCGCACCACTGTTGAAACACCAATTGTGGTAAGGAAAATCGGGGTTCAGTTAAAATGGGCACATATAGACAAAATCAAGATGATTCCAGAAATCATATCAAATACACAAGATAGCACACAATTGTGTTTAGATCCAGAAGCGGATGCAGGGGAGGTTGTCAGAGCTTTCTGCGACATCCTAGCAAATATAAAATCGGCCCTTACCAGAACAAAAACACAAAATAAAGAAAAAGGTAGAGGCTGGTTTGACTTACTGTGCACAAAAGCACCAAAGGCCCTGTATTATGCCCTAAAGGCCAGACCTGGAAGTCCGGACCAGATAAGAACATTGCGGGCCTCTTATGAATTAGCGCGCAAAATTAGAGAAAAGGAAATCGGGGAGGATTTATGGGCCAACTTAGACAAGGTAGCTATCTCAGGCAATAGCCGTGAATTCTGGAAGCTAGTTAATGTACCTTTTTTCAAAGCCACTAGCTACCCACCTACAGATACAAATGTCGAAGAGGAAGCTTGGGTCTCCCATTTTGAGAATATTTTTTCCTCCAATTCTGATATCCCATCCCATCAGGTGGCAGCACAGGAAAAACGCTCAGAGTCTTTATTGTTCTGTTTTTTAGAATTTAAAGCAGGGCTGGATTCATGTAGTCTGGGAAAGGCCCTGGGACCGGATGGTGTCCCAATTGACTTTTTTCTTGAAAACCCAGACTTGTGGGGGCCACTCCTGACGAACGTCCTCAATAGTACAGCCCTGGTAGGCCCTCCTCCCTCATGGTCATCATGTGTCATTGTTCCCATTCACAAAAAAGGTGATAGGGCCAACCCAGAGAACTATAGCCCAATCTCCTTGCTGGATACAACATTAAAGCTTATGGGCCGCCTTCTCCTATCTAGATTAGAGAGATGGGCAAAGAAGAATAACATCTTAATCCAGGCCCAATATGGATTCCAACAGGGAAGGGCACTGTGGATCAATGCTTGAATTTAGCATTGACCATAGAAAAGTATACCAGAATGAAGGATGGGAAAATCTACATGGCATTCATGGACCGGAGCGCTGCGTTTGATTGCGTGTTCCATGATAAGCTTCCATAATGGAGATGATGGGGGTAGAACAAGCCATATTAATTTTTATCAAGCAGTCGCATGCAAATGCGACTGCATCCGTGCGCTACACTAAAAATGTAGACTGTACTTGTTCTTTTAAAATCTCCAAAGGAGTAAGGCAGGGATGATTATTGGCCCCATTTCTCTTCTCCATATACACAAATGGAGTTGAGGAAGCACTCACCATGGCCATGCAGGATGCCCCTCTTTTTGAAAACTATATGCTACCAATACTGGCTTATGCGGACAACCCAGTGCTAATTGCCAGACCAGGCCTCGGGCTACAAAGGCTGATAACCGTGTATGTCAGATTTATGGACTCACTCTGTTTGAAAGTGAATCAAACAAAGTCGTTCATAATAGCAACCGGGATAAAAAAAAGAGAAAAAATCCCGTAATTTTATGCAGAGGTGGAAAAAATAGAGGTGGTGGATTCTTTCCCATATTTGGGGATTCTTTTCGATAAAGATCTGACATGGGCAAAACTGAGGGAAGGGAGAAAGATGGTGATGGAGAGGGGTATAAATGCTGTAAAAATCCTTTGTTAGAAAACTGGGTGCTAAACCCCTATTACCGATAAAAAATATATACCAGGCAAGAGTAAAGTCAGCAACGACCTATGGAGCTTTAGTTTGGGGTGTGGTGTCATCAACACCACTAGAAACGATTGAAAATACTATTTTTAAAACCATAGTGGGCCTCCCTTCGTCTATTGCAAATAGGATCATCCACACGGAATTAGGTTTGCCCTATATTTCTGATTACAGATTAGCCCCACTCCTCCTTTGGCACTCAATATGGAGAAGAGATTCAGTGCCACTTAATCAATCAATAATAAGAAGTTGTTTAACTATGGATAAGTGGAAAAGGTCTAGGTGGCTTAGTTTTGTAGAGACAGTGCTAAGGGAGATTGGCCTCCATGAATTATTTACAGATCCATTGACCTGTAAGAAGGTCTCTAAGCAGAAGGTTGCCAACATGTTCCTGCTAATGTCTGAGTACAAGCGCAGAGAACAGCAAAAAGAGAAATACACCATCCATATATACAGCCTTAATCCACCATTAATAGAAGGGGGATTCCCGATCTAGCAAATGTAAACAGGACCCAACATAGATTCATATTACTCAGGTTCCGCACTAACTTGATCCCTCTTATGCTAGGGTATCCGGAAAAAACATATAGTCATTCCGAGCTTAGTGCATGCTCTGTGATAACCTGTCGTCCCAAACCGAATTGCATGTAGTTTTATTCTGCAGGCTATATAAGAATGAAAGAAATGAATACTTACAACCAATTCTAAAGAAAGGAAATTTTAAGCAGTGTCGGGTGGCACCCTACTTTTAAAAATCATTACCTGCCCCTTTGGTCTGCTACTCAGTAGCATCATTCTTATGAGTCTATATGAGGAAGAGGAAAAGGATTGCGTGTAAATGAAATGGTTTCTGTTGTTTTTAAAGATTTTAATGCATTTATGTTTGTTTTATAGAACTATGTTGAAGTATCCGTAAGTTTTTACAAACCATAATCTGTGCAATTTTATGAAGAAGTATTTATTTGTACTTTTATGATCATTTTAACTTGATTGAATAAAGTAAGAATTTGAATTTTGATACGAGGCCCAAAAAATACTAAAACTCGTGGTATAAGCATAGATGTTAAACCTCTGGAGAGTGTTAGTTCCTTCCCTTACCTGGGTCAGGCATACTTGTGTAAAAAACAAAATAACTGACATACACAAGCTGTAGGCACCACTTTCTTGCTTGCAATGTCTATTGGTAAAAAACCCATTGCTCCAATATTAGAGATCTGTAATCGTAAATGCCTTCCTATCTTAACATATCACTCTGTAGGGATGCTTACGCAATGCAGATAGAGGAGAACAGATTCTGCTGTCGAGTTCTAGGGGGGTCTACATCTCCACATTTTTCCCTCCATCTGGAGCTAGGTATGGACTATGTCCAAGATACAATTAATGTTGCCCCTTTAGCCATCTGTTTTTTCAATCTGGTCCAACAAAGAAGCTGTTTTTAACAGGGCTGTTATTAGACATTGTTTAAGTTGTGCCCGTGGCCTGTTCATCCCTTGGTTGTAATATATCAAGACCTGCTTTTCGGCTCTTGGATGTGCCTCATTGTTTGAGAACCCAGAGTCAATTGGTAAAGGGGACAGAAAGTGGGTTATGGACAGTTTTCGAAAGCATAAGCAATCCTCCAGGGAACTATCAGAAGTGATTAAACCCTCAGTTAGAGATTATTGCCTCATTTAATCATCCAGCTCAATTGCTTTGTATTTATTATATACGTGACCAATGTCTATGAAAGACGCCTGTCGACAAGATTCAGGTTGGGGTCGTTTTGTTGGATTATATGTTTCCCTCTAGGCCAGTATTCTTCTGAAACTGTTGCCATCTGTCCATGGGATGAGCAATTGAGTCAAACTATTTTACAATTTTTCTTTTTCTGCCAATTTTATCTCCTTTTCCCTAGGAAGTTCTTATTACCATTACTGCGCAGAAATAAATGTTCTAAGTGTAAAGCAGCCCTTTTATTATCTACAGCAACTCAATGACTGTAACGTCTGCTTTGCAGTTGCGAGTTTTCTGAAGTGCACCTTAGCTAAGAGAAAGAGTATGCTGTTTTGATACAAAAGCACTTTAGTGACTCCAGCAGGGTTGTGGAATTTAATAAAAGATCTGCTTGTCCATGGGGCAGGCTACTTCATAAATCTACTTGTCCTGTAACAAAATCCACTTGTCCCTTTGGTGCCATGTACTGCGGCGATAAATTATGGCAGTAATCTCATTATAACTCGGATATAGCCTCTCTGATTAAGCCAGGGCTCGTACCATAGTAGTGTTTGAATACTTGCAATCCCATTATGTTGCCACTTTTCCACAGAGCTACATACTAGGGCTGAAATGAAGTGGTAAGCAATAGTTCCAGGGTTACAATGCCCATTTGAGTCTGTCCAAACCTACTAACTTGCATGTTTTAAGGGTTTTCAACAACTCTTTTCTTACCTGTTCCCATACTGAGAAATGTTGACAATTTACTCCTGACAATGGCAGATGTAAACCTTCTTCCAGAGTTGGGAAAAAAAGTGGTTGGAGGGAAAGTGAACATGCAAACACTCAGATTTTCGCTTGAGCAAATCTACATAAGCAACTTTTGCTCATGCTGAAATGCACCGTTAAATCAATGGGGTGTCACCCAAAGAGTCAAAGGACCTGGGTATGAATCAGATTAAGAAAAACAGTGGTCCTTGACTATCGATCAAAAAACAGACATTACATGAAACACATTTTTGATTTTGAAAATGCAAATTAAATCAGCATGCTTTGACTCAAGCTGGATAAGGGAGATATATGTCTTGTCTCAATTGGTTCTATATACATTAAATGAAACAGAAATAGTACCCTAGCAAATCAACACGATCAATAAATTGTCACCACACTTTGAACATGTACTTCAAGAGAATTTACATATTTATTTACAGTTACTTATAAAACAATGATGAACAAAAAACAGCGCAAGGACTATTAGATATAGTCAGTGAAAAGATAGAGGGCCATACCCTGGACACGTGAATTGAATTCCCAGTTGACCAGTTCTATTGGTAATGTACCCTTCAGCTTATATTGAGACCACACCTCTGTAAATATTCATTAGTGATCTTCCTAATAGCAACCTCCCACCTTTTATACCTTAGGTGCCCGATCCAGATCATTCATTTGACAACGGCCAAGCCAGCCTTCAGAAACCCCATCCCCCCCCCCCCCCCCCCCCCCCCCCCGTCCGGAGGAAGACCCGCCGCCGAGGCCCAAATTTCCCATGAGCATTAGGGTCGAAACGTCGACACTTTTATTACCAATGTGCCTGTACCAATAACGTCCCCTTACTGTTCTTACCCCCCAAAACAAAGTGTGCGGACAGGCACACAGCAATAGCGGAAGGTTGCCCGCTTTGTTCTATTGTAAATATCTAAATTATCTACCTGATTTTTTTCCCTCTTCTTTTCTAAACACTTGAGCACCCTCTATCTTTTCACTGACTATATCTAATAGTCCTTGCGCCGTTTTTTGTTCATCATTGTTTTATAAGTAACTGTAAATAAATATGTAAATTCTCTTGAAGTACATGTTCAAAGTGTGGTGACAATTTATTGATCGTGTTGATTTGCTAGGGTACTATTTCTGTTTCATTTAATGTATATAGAACCAATTGAGACAAGACATATATCTCCCTTATCCAGCTTGAGTCAAAGCATGCTGATTTAATTTGCATTTTCAAAATCAAAAATGTGTTTCATGTAATGTCTGTTTTTTGATCGATAGTCAAGGACCACTGTTTTTCTTAACATGCTGAAATGCAGTTCGCAAATATTTTCTAGGAGTACTATTTCTTGTCCTACTTCTGTAAATTCTTAGTAATTCATGAATGCCGTATAGCTGCACCTAATTCAAGGACATATACCCTGGGCGCACTTTTGAGACTTTCTTCAATAATAGGGTCCCTAATTTGGTCTGGCGTTGACTGTGACTTTTTGATTTTTATTAAAATACTGTCTCTCTCACTATTTAGTCTGGCTTCACTGTGAGTGACAGCATTCTGCTCTTTCACAAGGAGCATATCGGCACAGAAAGTAGTTTTGTTCAGTGCCAGTAACTACTGTGGCTGTGTGCTTTTTGAGACCAAAAATAACTTTTCCTTTTGCTTGTGTTTGTTATAATGGTGAAGGCCTGGCAGCTCCCACACCAATAAGGTTTTACAAAAACCATGGCAAAACAAGTCACACTTTGACAAAACTAAAAAGCTGACCACCAATTTCAGACCTACTGGCTTTGCCACTGCTTGTTTATTTTTGTTTTCCATAATCTTATTGAAAATGGTTACACTGATTTTCCATTATGAATATTTTTGGGAAATACTAGTATCCATCAACACTTTACTAAATTATGCTGCAAAGAAATTGTACTTAAAAGCTTACAGTGGTTTAGAGAAATGTTTTTTTTTTCTGCTTTAATTTTTTTACGGACATTTTATTTTGAAAGCAAAGAATAATCAATCTTGCTTTCAAGCTTCTGCAAATATTTGCATCAAATCAGAGGGCATTCTGGCAGCATTATAATAGCCTCATATTGCTAAACTTTGAAAACGTGTGTACACATTTTAATACTGGAACCACTGTCAGTAATGCAGTCAGAGCTTACAACATTAATTAGAGCGCTCACCCTAACAATAAAGACTTTCAATTAATGAACCATAAATACAAGTTTGAACAGCATTAGCATATGGACAAAAATATTACCTTAACTGCAGACATTGCCATTCCATGATCCATAATGTGGCACTGCAAAATGCCAGCCAAAGGGTTTGTGCTGCAGGGGGTTGGGCCTATTTGTCCCAAGGACAAAATACACATGAAATCTTGTTGCCCTTGACCCCAAACAATATGTCCTGGGCGTCGGGCTATAGGAATTCCACACCCCTGCTCCAGTAATCATTGTATTTGAAATGTCTTTTATGTGTTCATTGCTGCTATTAATTTCCACCTTTTATTGTTACAAAATGTAATCTACTGCTCTTTTTAGTAATTAACCCTCTGAAAATGATTTTTTTTATTTGCTCATCCTTGATTACATTTTTATACATTTTTACTCATTTGCCTCTTAGCTTTTATTTCTGGTTCCAGTACTGTTACACTGTCACTTTATCTGCTGCCAAATTAACCTCCTTGCCCAGTTATTTTATTCATTATATATCACATATCTGTGCTTATATTTTTTAAATAAAAATGTAGCTTTATTTTTTAACATGTTTAATTATAACATAATTTGTCTTTTTGTATCTTCTATGATCTGTCTTCAGAAGATCGAATAAAGACAATTTGAATTGAATTGAGTGATTCTAAATACACTTTGAGTAGGGTTGGTATGATATTTATATTATAAAAATCATGGTGACTCAGTTAAGACAAAACATACAGAGGAAAAAGAGTCACTAGAAGTTCTAGTGCGATCTTCCACCATAATGGTACCACCCATACCATTACACTTGAGCCGCTTATAGCCTGCACCTCATCGCTACTAAGCCGGCTGCCATGATATATATGACTATATCTTCTAGTGACTCTTTTTCCTCTGTATGTTTTGTCTTTGTCCTTTATGTTAATTGTACAGGTGATCTTGAGAAGGGAATCCCCTCCCTCTCACAGTTAGATACACTTTAGGGCGTGTAGACACGTAGTCCACACTACACACCCACTAGTTTTTAATTTTTAATTCACACCATATTTTTAGTCCTGAAGAAAGCCAGCATATTGATAAGGCACTGGCTGAAACATGTTGACACTTTAAAGGACGTGGGAGGTCGTAACTTGCCCCCAACGTCCAACAGCCTTATTTTTAACCGCTGACGGAGGCCCAATTAATAAAGTTTCTCGAGGACTGGGACCCCCGCCAAGCCGTTTTAAACTCACTATCTCACCACCTTCACCGCACACACAGTGACATACCTGCTCCGCTGTAACCAGGCGTCGTAGCACACCCGGGACACGCTAGGTGTCACTGGATGGGCCCGATGATGAAGCATGCTACCAACTAGGTTGGTGGGTGAGGGCTTTCTAAAGACACCCAACAGGTGCCACCCCCCATCGACAAAACTTAACTGAGTCACCATGATTTTTATAATATAAATATCATACCAACCCTACTCAAAGCTAGTCTCCTTTTGATTACTTGACATATAAACCGGGGATCTGGACTAGCTATCTGGTCCTCTCTCTCCCTCTTGATACACGCACTCTAAATACACTTTGCCATGACTGGCAGGCCAATAACTGTGTGGATTGATAGGTAAGGGGGTACAAAAATGTTAGTAAAGAGGTTAAAACGGAAGTAGATCTGCACAAGTCTGTTACTGAAATCTGTATATTTTCATAAAAGTGCATTGATTTATCTTCTGCGGGTGTTCATTTCACTGAAACCAGGCAGGCATTTAGGCATGACTACATATTTATAAATAAATGTGGAAATATACCACTTGCAGCTTTTCGTCCCCACAAAACCCATAATAAATATGGCTAAACACAGACAAAGTTGACAAAAAATAAATATGAATAAATACAGACTGAAATGTAAAAAAAATACCATAACACAAGGAGCCCTAAATGTAATACACTTTCTGTGTATTCATCAGTTCTGGTTTATTGTAGAAATCCTGTATTTCTCTTTGGTCGTTGTTGTACTATATAAATGTTTAAAAAAATCAATCAATAAATGAATTAAAATGCGTGTGGGAGAGGTAAGACAGATTATGATTAAATAAAGTAATGTAAAAGCAAATAACATCTAGTAAGTTTGGTAATCTAGTAATTGTTGTAGAACAAAATACAGTTTCTTTAGATACAATTTAATTGCCTGTAAATATACATATATACAATTGAACTTCATGCACCCATTTCTATGAATATGGGATTTGGATTGGTGAGGTTAGATTAGTTTCATGTACATAAAATCATCTACATATCTCTGATTCGGGTAAGTCTGCTCCGAGTATCAAGATAGCTGCGGTATTAGGAAGAAGGCATTAAATAAATATTTTTTGCCTTCTGGTTGTCATCAAGAAGCTTACGCAACAGTTGCAAAGTGGATAGTCTGTTGCATCCTACAATGCTATCCATTCAATGAGTTCAGGCTCCTCAGAGAGTTCGCAGCCCGTACCTATCATCAGTAGCATGCCAAAGACATGTTCTCAAGGGAGACATTTGCATGGCATTTATGTGGGCCACTCTGAATGCCTTCTGGAAGCATTACTCGTCCAGAAAATGATCCAGCATTTGGCCAGGACATACATATTCAGTTTATATGCTTAGAGGCTGGGCACACTTATGGTGTCTTCCCACGCACAGTGTTTAGGCTTTGGAATCAGATTTTCAACTAGTCAGGATAAGAGAGAGCCTTACGATAGTAAAAATTACCTTCAGACAGATTGTATGACTTTAGTCCTTACTCTCGCTTCTTCACAACACTCACCCGTCCTTTCACAGAACACATGACTTGCTTCAGTAATGCATTGTATTTTTTTCTTAGAATATCCATTGGTGTCCAGTTATTGAGACAAATGGGCTGGAAAGAGGGACAGGGAGTTGGACCTCGAGTAAAACGAAAGCCACGCAGACAAAGATCTGGTACGTTGTGCTTCCTTATGCTTTGGAAGACCATTCTCTGGATTTAGTTAAATATTTCTTAAATACTTTGTTACGAGGTAGGCACATTTTCCTTCAGGTTGTTAACTGATTGTGAATTATTACAATCTTTTTGTTTCATGGCAGACCCAGAAGTGAAAATGTATGGCTGTTCTTTGCCTCCTACCGGCTCAGATCGATCAGAGGTACATCTTCTCTTTTTGATTCTTGAGTATATTCTTGTGCACTGATGACAATGTCATTAATTTCTCTCAATCTTCTATTAAAAGGATGAAGATGATGAATACCAGCCTGAGAATGTGACGTTTGCGCCAAAGGATACCATACCCATAGATTTCACTCTGAAGGACAATGTTCAGGGTCTGGGATACAAGGGGCTCGATCCTCTCAAGGCGTTCTTCGGAACATCACAAGAGAGCCTGAATGTATTTACTGATGGGTCAGAAAAGACGAGATCTCTGATCGGGGATGTAAGACAGAGTAAAGGGAGGAAGCTAGGCATCACAGGACAGGTGAGCAATGTCTGTGGCATTCAGAAACCACTCAGCATATCCTTATTCAGTGTAATCTAAGAAAATGATGGCTAACTGTTAAGTTATGATTGCTTTTTTCATTAAATACTTTATGTGGTCATACTTATGTGACATATTTCTGTTTTTAATAACTGTATGGCACATACATTTTGCTTTCCATTTCATTCCAGGCGCATTTGTAAAACACTGTTGGACTAGAGAAGGGCATACCACAAACACAAATAGAAGCACTGAGGAAAGGGCCCAACCTAACACAGCATATTCTTAATGTGTCATGTATACTTCAAGTCGTTATTCACCCTACACAGGTCATGTGCAAGGATATTCCATTTTTATCTCTGGTAGAAAAAAGTCGTCCACTAAGACCTAGTTCACTTTTGGGGCCACCATCAAGTGTTGTTTTGCAAGCACAAGTTTCCAGCAGGGTGTGATTACGAGATTTTATTTTTCAAATGGATGAACGATTTCATGTACTAGATTTGGGAATCTAGGGTCAGATCTAAAAAGTAATAAGAAATGAAGTGGCGAAGCACAAGACTCATCTTTATTGTCCTAAGTATATTAGTCTTAATGCATGCTGTGCTTTTCTTTGTTCCTTCTACAGCTGATGTGTACAAAGATACCACTGCTTGACATGCAGGGCATAACTGTAGGTAAGCTTGCGTGGAGAAGTGTGGCTCAATGGTTAGAGCGGCAGAGTGGAGAAGTGTGGCTCAATGGTTAGAGCGGCAGACCCTGTTGCAGAGGTCTAGCCCGGGACCAGGGTTCAATTCCCCGCCTCGGCGGGTCTTTGGCTCAAAAATTCCACGGACCTGATAATTCTCGCCTCGGTGCCTATTCTAATCATAGAGTCCCACTTTGCAACTCTGGGCAATAGCTTGGTTAATCTCCACAACGGCCCTCACAATGCTAAGGATGCCTGGCCTCCACCTTGGGGGTGCCCAGGAGTGGACGCCTCACAGGGAAAGCCAGGACGGGTTCCACAGCGGTATTCGTACAAGCGCCTTGAGACCCTTGCGGGTGAGTAGTGCGCTATACAAGTATCAATTTACATTACATTACATTAAGCTTGGCCACACCAACAACACAGCTTGTAATAGCAATATGCTCCAGCGTGATAAATAGCTGGAGTGTTTGGATGAGCTTCACGTAGGAGAAGTAAGATGTGTATGTGGTCTAAACTTGATCGTCTAGAAACCAAGGAAGCAACTGACATAAGATTGAAAGCTTTTTTTCTCAAGTTTTAAAAGTTGTTCAATCATACGGAAAGAATATGTTTCCACTGTGTAATTTCAGTGCAGTAGAATCTCGTTTGTTTTATTTTGTAAGCAGAGCAAATAAGTTGAATCCATTGAATGTCATTGGAAATGGCATGAAAGTAGGGGAAGATAATAATAAAGTATTTGGGGAGTTTCTTAATAAGCAGCGTGTCTTCACTGTAAATGTAAACTCACATGTTAGATGACTGCAGCAGTTAACAAAGTGGGTGGATGAAGATATGAGGGACGAAGGAACCCATCTTTAGCTGCTCTGGACACGTCCACCACTTCCACACTTATGATCCACCATCACGAAGTCGTTGAGGATGTCAAATGATGCCTAGAGACCCAAGTTCCTCAATAGTCCCCTTTGAACACCCTCTGTCATTGTCTGTGCACCTCTAGCTCAGTGTGCTGAGCTGCTCCAGCAATTTGAGCCCATTAATGATGTACTTCAGCCTTTTCAAGACGAATAATCGTTTTGTCCTGCGTTATAACTTTCCAATAGCTCTTCATGATACCTACAAATTCAGTGTTAAGTTCTAGAGCTATGTATCTTTTGCATTGTCTTTGTGCTTTCCTCACATAGCTCTTCACAGATTCAAACAACATATACGTGCAACTTCAGTCTGAGGAAGGAGTAATTTCAGTCACAGCCTGGGAAGGATTAGAGCTAGCTTCTTTTGATCCAGATGCTGCCTGCCTTTATCAGTTTTTTTCAATAGCTCAGACAACAGGTTCTCTCAGTGGGGAAGGGTGTATAGTTGCTTACCTCAGGCACTACTTAGATAATTTTAGAAAACTATTCTGAACCTGCTACCATAAATGCCATTTCAGGGAGAGTTGATAGAAACTGCAATTCTAATGTATCTTTTTAACTAACGGTTGGTTAATAGTCTTAAGCTAATTATCTCCTGTGGAATGATTTAGTACTAGTTGATATGTTCAAACATCTGTTCAATTTGGTGGTGCAATTTCTTGCAGTTTCAGTTTACAGTTACGTATGTTATGGCATTTGCCAGCACATTGAAGCAACTATTCAGAGCCAGGATCTTCAAAATAGGTGCTGGGCGTGCTTAGCATGCTACAAATAATATATTTCATAGCTTGATTCAACTGCCAAACTGTTCGTCAAGCTGCTACTGATGCAGTCACAGACTGTGTCTGAAGGGGACAAGATTTGTTGCGCTCAGTATGGTTTTAGGGACGGCTTAAGACTGCTGAACAGACACTTGACTTTTTGTTTGCATATTGCTGTGTACAATTTAGTTAGGAAGAGTGCAGTTCACCTTGCCTTGATGGACCTGACTTCAGTCTTTCAACTGAAGTTATGAAGCATGTTTCTGGGAAGTGGAGGTAGAGGACCAGTAAATAAAAGTATAGGTGAGGATGCACTCCAGTCCTGTACCATCCTTAAACTTTTGCCTGAATGGGCAGGGTACTAAAGTCTTTTCACCCACAGGAGCACTTAGAGGTGCATATTGCTCTAGCCCCCACTATGTGTAATGAAAAAAAATCTTTATTTTGTGTACGTGCCAATTCTTCAAGGGTAGGTCAGAGGGTACCCACTTTTAGTGTTTGTAGATGATGCATTATTTATATTGAGACCCCCAAAAGGCCTGTAGCACCTTCTGCACCCATTAGCTTTGTGGACCAACATGACCTGAAAGTAAACACTTCTATATTAAGATCAATTTTAGCCATGCAGTTTAGAAAGCAAATTAATATATGACAACAGCTCCGTGAATAAAGTTAAAACCCTCTCTTACTTGAGTGTTAAATTGAATGATAGTCTAAACTGGCTTGCCAACTGACTAACAAACAGAGATGTATTCTTTCAATAAAGGGTGTGAAATTCAAATTTTCGATGAGAAACTAGTAACATAAATGCTTAAAGGGTCTAACAGTTAAATGTTTGGCTAGCTTCTCACTATGGAAGTGGTTCACTGGGCTATTTTAACACAAAGTTGATTCAACTTGAAGAAAATTGGTTTTCCAGACAGTTTACATATCTCCTACAATAAACAGTGGGCAGGGGTGCAGAATTGATTATCTCACTGAACACTTCTGTAGATTATTTTAGACAGTGCTATTCTGTACCATTTAGCATAATTGAAACATCAAGGACAGAAGTTGCAAAAGCAATGTTTTTCATTAGCTGAACTTTACACAGCCTAAACCACTTCCGTGCTTCAAAACTATAGTGTACCAATTGATATATTCTCACATCTGTCGAATCTGCAGGTGTGATTCTTTACAATTGTAAGTTTTGTATAATCTGAGGTATGCTAATTGCTCCTAGTCCCTCTCTCTTTAAAATAGTAAAGAAGCTTTATCCAACTTTTAACAGATCGTTTTCATTAATTGATTCAACATCCAAGCTGGTGGTCAGGCTCCTACGGATACTCCTCATAAATGCTGCATGATTTTTTGATAAGGTTGGAAACCACAGAACAGTGACTTAACCTTGATTTACTTTGTCCATACAATAGAAAGTGAAAGGTGGTGCAATCCACCTAGCCACTATTGGCCTAATTTTAGCCACTGACCTGTCAATAGACTCAACTTCTGGTTCATGCTTCAGAATGAAGATGCACTGCAGTCTGTCCACATCTGTAAGGTATGGCATGCATGCCAAGTGTAGTATAGCCTTTCCATCCATATGTTCAGTTAGGAGTGGGTATTAGCCCCCACTGATTATTTATTCTATATGTATACTTGATAGAGATTTACCTGGATTCCGTATGGGCTGATTCTCCTAGGGCAGGGTGGAAACACATCACCCTTTTAATATATGCACTGTTCAGTTTATGAAATATTGATCTGGAGAACCCAGATTGGCTTAAAGCTTCTAATCTTTGTTTGTGTTTCCTCCATTGACCAAAACAAATTAAAGCGCATCCCTTTTATGTGTTCAGTTGGATGCAACTTAAAAAACAAGTCCAAGTATGTTAAAAACAACTCTGTGGATATAGGTAAAATCTTCCCTTTTTACATTTTGACTTTGACGATCCAAAGCGTTTGATGTACCTAACCAATACAGGGAGATATATGTTGAAGGTAATTGGTGCGCTATTCAAATTATGGCAGTAATTTGTTGGAATGGTATAACAGAAATCCTTATGATTAACAAGGCATCTTTACAGTCAAAATATATATATTCTAACTGCTCCGTGCGAGAATGGCATGTTGGGGCAGTACTAACCCAGAATCCATTTAACTCCAGAAAATTGGAATGCATTTGCTTAAAGGGTCTTTCACGATGTTCCAGCACCAATAATGTACATCAAGAGTTCTTGCTTCCCTACATAGCCGATAATTTCACTTTTACACATTTGAAACTGTGGGTTGCAGTTTAGCTAAATGAACAGACTGAGTTAAATAATATGATTATTAAAGATGTATGTTGTGTCGAAACAGCAACACAGATACCATGGACTCCATTTACATGTACACATTTGTACTCTAGATCACCCGAGCTTGCATACACCCATAGGCTATTTTTCAAATCAAATCGAGTTCATTGGGTAATAGAAGAAGTGAACAACAGACATTCATATGAATTCCACATTGTCTTCTTCTAAAACTGCTGTGTGTAAAAAACATAAATCAGTGGGACTCCGGGATCCTCAACTTGGATGCCCTGTTTGTATTGTCCAGAAGTTGCACTTGCTGTTTAAGCCGTAGGATGGATGTAATGGCACGGCCCTATAAGATAGAGTGACTCTCCAAATGAGCTTATTCTTCCTGTGAATGCTGTTATAGTCCACTTGACTTTTATTGCACTTTTATTTTGAATTCCTACATGGCGCTTTCCTGCTATGCCATTCTTCTATATTTTTAGTTATGGCTCATAGGTCATCGAGGTATTCAAGCCACAAGGACTTTCCCCAGGGTGAGGTTCACCAGGCGGGGATCCTGGACTCAAATCACCATCTCACTCTTACTAGGGGAAGAGGTTTGACAATGGAGAAGTGTTCTGCTTTTTAACAGGAGCCCTTCTATTTGTTTGATTTAGGTTATAGGTGCTATATGCTCATGACTTGGTCCCCCCTCACTTTTTGCCTAGTAAATGATGTAATTTCGACTGAAAGTGCACTGGGTTCCTGCTAACCAGGTCCCCAGTGACAGAGCTCTTTCAAAAAACGGTACAATTGTTCCCCAAATTTGCAAAACCTTTAGGACCCTCTGTAAATCCCCTAGGAAATGGTACCCTGGTACATAGGACATGGGGAACTAAAAAGGGCCCCTAAGGGCTGCAGCATGAGTTGTGCCACCCAAAGGGACCCCTCACCAAGCCCATGCAATACTGCCAAAGTGAAAACACGACTTTGTCACACATCCCTGTGTGCCATGTCTCCTACCACTGCATGTGATACTTGTAAGTCACCCCTACAGCAGACCTGCCAGCCCTAAGGCAGGGTGGTTAGTACATATGAGGGCATACCTGCAAGAGCAGATATGCCCCTGTGCTGGTCAGTTCCATTTCTCGCAGTACAAGTGACCAGGAAAGCCATTTTAGAACATGTGATTGACACTGGTGAAAACGAGTTCCCCAGCTACATGATGGCTTCACTGAAAATAGAGATGTCTAGCATCAAACATCTCGTATTGGCAAACCCACTTTGATGCCAGTGTTGGATTTACCAATACATGCACCCAGAGGGCGCTTTAGAAGTGCCCCCTGAAAACCTAACAGCCTCTGTTATAGTTGCTGACTGGTTTCTACCAGCCTGCCACCCAAGATGCTGTTCTGGCCTCCAGGAGAGCCAGAACAGAAGCATGTCTGGGAAGAGGGTGTAACACCCCCAGGTTGACTGGCTAATTAGCCTTCCTTGAGTAACAAGCCTCAAAGGGCTGCTGCCTTCAAATTGCGAATCTGGCTGCACCTCACAGGAGAGAAAACCGGCACCTTTGTCAAGGCCCCCTTTGGCACCTGGACAGGCGGAAAAATTAGCTAGCCTGGTAGGCGTGCCACCTCCAGGTTAGTACCACCCCTAAGGTGGGCTACTGTGAGGTGTACAAGATTTTTAAGAAGTAACTATCTTTGTGATGGCCTTCTTAGGAATTCTGGGACAGGGTTATGCTCACTTCCCACAGGAAGTGGACATATAGGGAGCGAAGTGACTCCCAATGGTCAGCCTACTCTACACTCCCCTAACACTCCTAAATTCTGTATTTAGGGTAGTCCCTGGTACCAGAGAGGCAGATCCAGATGGCCTACAAAGAAGGACACGAAGAGCTGCAAAAGCAGAAGAGAGAACCTGAACTGACTCCAGCCCAGCTAACCTGTCTGCCGTTCTCCATTTAATCTGCACCAAAGTCGACTTGTCCTGCAGCCGTGTGCCTTAGGAACATGGGGAGACTGCCTGCCTTCAATAAAGACCAAGACCTCCCATGAGCAGCTGACCTGTTCAGAAGAAACTCCAAAAAAAAGACTGAGGCATCTGGAACAGCAGAAATCTGACACTCGAAGCCACCACTGCACCTGTTGCCGGCCTGAGTTGAAGTGGGCCACTGGTGTCAGCAAGGTTCCACTGCCCTCCAGAGCTCGATTTCATAGTGTATTCACCCTTCGTGGACTCCCTGACATTGCCTGCAGCCTCTGCACAGAGGCCTCCCTCGACTGCGACTGCTCCTTGTAAGAAAATTGGAAACTTAAGGACACCTCTGCATCCGGTGCCCCCGGGCTATGGAGTAGAGTACCCCAGGTATCCCTACAGCACTGAGCGTTGCACGTCTTGAACCCTTCATGTTGGTTCCCCCCAACTGGTCTCCCATTCAGAGTCTGCAGCCTCTTTTCACATTGACCGATCTCCATAGAAACCTATTGGGATCCCGACACTGATTTTTGCACCCTGCACCTCGCTACCTACATGCTGCTGGTGGTGTACTGTTGGTGCTGCCTTGGACCTTGACCATCACTCACCTTAACCCCTGGAGATTAGTCCTGTAAGTCGATGTACTGTACCTGTTTACAGAAGTTGTTCTTCCTTCCATAGGATAACTTTGCAGAATTCAAAAATTGCACTGTGTCCACTTTTTGAACGGAAAATACTTACCTGAACGATTTTTCTCCGATGCCTAAACATATTTGAAGATATTTTCTATTTTCATAAATTGATGTGGATCTCCTTCTTGAATCATGCTGTCATTTATTAATCATTGTGTGTATTTGCAAATGTCTTGCACTCCTCTGTGTTAAGCCTGAGGTTGCTTGACCACACTACACCCTAACAGAGCACTTTGGGATTCAGTAGCAAGCCCTGTCCACTCATAAGGGAACCCCTGGACTCTTTCCAATATATATATATATATTTTTTTATAAACCTATTTTTATTAACAACTGTGATGCAACATTTACATTTGCTATTGAGTGTGATTAAATTCGATTTGACAAATACCAATTTTACAGAGATCCGTGACACATTCCAAATCATAACAATCCTTTGTTACATTCTTTATGGTGTACATGGATCCGAAGGAGAGGGGATAGTTGGTGGGACACAAATATTACCCCGATATTCGTTCCATTTACCCCACTCCTGCCTCCATTTTTGTGGCATCCTCTTGCAATATAAACAGTTTTCTCTCACATCATACACCAGTCCATGTCTGTCTTCCAATCTGCCACTGTGGGAGCTGCATTAGCACCCCATAATCTGCCCACATTCCGTTTAGCTACCATCAAGCCCAGTGTCGCCCGCATTTTATCCTCACTATTTAGATCTGTAGGTTCCTAAATGTTTAGTAGACTTCTCTTGGCATCAGTGTCCATGCATACTCCAAAGACCTCCCTGAAAATTTGGTAGATTTAGAGTAAAGAGCCATATTACAGTTACCACCTAGTAGTAGCCATTTGTCCATTCTATAGCCCAGGTCCTCCCAATGTCGATCTGTGCAGTGATTAATTGCTGCCAGGTGAGCCGCCCAATAGTATTTTTTAATGTCGGGGAGCCCAATTCCTCCATCATACCAACTCCTCACTAGTTTTGAGAAGTATAACGGGGATGTCCCTCCAAAAGCAGTTCTCTCTGTACACTTTCTAATTCTTTAAAATATTTTGTCGGAACTGGGTATGGAAAGTTTTGGAGGGCATAGCGGAAGCGCGGCAGTGACATCATTTTGAATAACGTCGCTCTACCCAACAATGATAGAGGGGGTGCTTTCCAGTTCACCACATAGTGCTTCAATCGCTGTAATGGGGGAGCAGATTATGCTCGTAACTAGTATTAGGGTCTGCTGTACTGTAAATCCCTAGGTATTGAAATTCGCCTTTTGCTTCCTGTATGGCGCAGTCCCTACGTAGGGATGGAGGCTGTCCGTGAAGGACATATAATAGGGATTTGATCAATTGATATTGTATCCAGAATATTTGCCGAAATCGTGAATATGTTGAGAACTCTGTGAAATGATGCTTTGGGGGATGCCAGATATAACAGAACATCATCTACGTAAAGGGAGACACTGTCCTCCCAACTATCTGCCCACTTCAGGCCCCGAATAATGGGGTCCTTATGGATCCACGCTGCCCGGGGTTCCAGGGATAACGCGAAGAGAAAAGGGGACAGTGGGCATCCTTGCCTTGTCCCACGTTCAAGTGCAAAGACCGTCGATTTTTTATTATTGACTACTACCTGCCCCAGGGGTTCTGTGTATAGCAGACGTACCCATTTAATAAAGTTGGGCGCGCATCCCATATACTCAATGCTACAAAGAGGTATGGCCATTCAATGGTATCAACGTCATTGTGGCATCCAATGGCACCACGGCTGCATCCTCTCTTATAAATCCCTGACGCCATAACACTCCGTGCAACTTCCTTAGATTAAGTGCTGTGTTTCTGTGAGGCATAAAGCCTGACTGTTCCGGGTGTACCAGTTTATTGATCACCTTTACTAAACGATCTGCAAGTAGTTTGGCCAGAACTTTAGGTTTGACATTCAGTAGCTAGATAGGTCTATATGAAGAACATTTATTTCTGGGTTTACCTGTTTTGTGTATGATAACCAATGTGGCCACCCTTTGATCTAAGGGGAACACACCCAAGTCTTCGAACATGTCCTGTTGGTGTGGTGTGATTTTATGTGGTTTTAGTTTGGAAAGTTCGATTGGCAACCTATTAGGGCCCATGGCTTTTCCCGATTGAAGGCTTCTTATCGCCTGGGCCACTTCAACGTTGGTGAGGGCACTATCTAGTAGCTCCCTATCTTCAGTCTCTAAAATTGGGTGCGTATTGTTTGAGAGCAGAGCTGCAGAGTCTGCTTCTTGAAAGGAGGTGGTTGTCTGGTAAATAGATCGATAATAATGGGCGAATTCATTTGCTATTTCTTGTGGGTCTACTATTTTTATTCCCGATTCCGTGGTTAGTTCAGGTACCAGGCGGGTTGCTAATTCTTTCTTATCCAAACAGACCAACAACTTCCAAGCCTTGTCCCCTAGTTCATAAATCTACCTGCCTTATCCCTTCTCAGAGTCTTGGTCGTATCTGTAGTGATAGTTTTATATTCTTCCCTTTTAAGTGCTAGTGTGTGGAGTTTGTCCTGCTGTATTAGTCCCTTTGCTTCTTCCTCAATGAGGAGGATTTATTTTTCTAGTCTGACTAATTCTTTGATCTTTTCTTTACGTACTCTGGCAATCATTGAGATTGCCTGCCCCTAATTACTGCTTTAAAAGCTTCCCAAAGCGCTTGGGTTGAGGCTACCGATTCTTCGCTCTCAAGAAAATAAGGCTTGATGGCTGCTAACAGTTTCTCTTTGATGACTGGATTTCTAAGATACCACAGGTTAATCGGTGCTATCCTGCCCACCTGTTTCTCGCCCAGGGCCACCCTAGCCCATATTGGTGAATGATCTGATATGTCTCAGGCTAGGTGCTGGATTTCTTGAATATCGCTTACTAGAGCTGCTGGAGTAAGAAGGTAATCTATACCGGACAAACTATTATGTGCCCCTGAGTGAAAGGTATGTTGGCGGCTTTCAGGATGGTACCCTTTCCATGCATCGGCCAGTCCCATTGCGCCTATAAAGTCTGGAAGCCATCTTTGTGAGGGGCTTATGTTACAGGGAGTGGACCGGTCCAGTGACCCAGATACTACAGAGTTGAAATCGCCACCAACTACCAGGGGGCACTCAGGGAAGGATAGCAGTAAATTACCTAAATCTCTGAACATTTGCACCTGTAATCCTGGAGGGACATACACAGTTACAAGTGTGAGCGGCATACTCTGCCATTGACCTGATATGGCTGCATACCTGCCCGTCACATCTATCCAGGTGTGGTTGATTGATATTGGGAACAAATTCCTAGTCATAATGCCCACCCCCCTGGAGCCAGTAGTAAAGCCTGAGTGGACACTCAATCAGTATCCCCATCTGCTCAGAGCCTTACATGTGTTGCCAATGAGGTGCGTTTCCTGGAGCAACACAACGTCAGGAGATTGTCTCTTAATATACTGCAATACAATACTGCATTTCAATTTGTCCCCCAACCCGTTGACATTCCAAGATAGCGGCTTAAAATGTTATCCCCATTGCATACCAGTTGATATACTCATGCCTAACCGATCCCCTCTTGATATTTGTCTCACTCAGTGTCGAGTTATCTAATAAACTGCAAAACAATTCAACCCCAACCCAACTACCCCCCTCCCTGCTCCCCTGCACTCTGGGCCTCTAACTGCCCATGATTCAACTATGCAGAGTGCCTGTCGCCCTTAAACTGTAGACTGAAAGTAGAATTTATTGGGGGGGAAAACTCCACCGCCCAACCAACACTCCCCAGTCGACACATTACTCAGAACAACTCTGGGACTAACATAATAGTCATAATAGTTAATAAGACACTTAGCGTAGTCATCATGAGCGGCATCCATTATCTAGATCTTGTCAGCAAATCAGTTCTTAATCACTACAGTGTTCAATTGTTATTATTTATCCAGTATTGGGGTATATTTCATAGATTCACATGCCTGAATCATTCCCTGTTGCCGAGACGGGAGTCCCACTGTAAAAATACAAAAGCAGTGCCTTAGAAAACACAGTAGCAGGCTAAAAGAAAAAGCCCGTAGACCTAAAACTTAGTAGACTATCTACGTTATTATATGAAAAGAACTAAAAAATAGTTCCAACCAATCAGCCTCTAGAACCTTCCCAGCAGAGGCAGTTCTCCTCAGATTTTCACTGTACGTCGTGTGGAAGGGAGTCTCCCTGAGTGCCTACTCAGTTTCTTCACTTTTTCTTCTAGATGTCTGACATGAAAGCTCTTTTAAGAGCTTGTAGGACCTGTGAGAAGAAGAGGGTCCACGTGGACGACCAGCACAAGGATTGCATTTACTTCCTACATCCTAAACATGTTGTTAAGGATTGTAGAATCTGCCAGACTTTCCCTGCTAAAACTATTAGGGACAGGGAAGCAAGGCTTCTTTTACGGTTGAAATCTTTCTTGGCTGAGGAGGATGACAAAGCCTGTACATCTAGCAAGAGAGCTAGATCTCATGACCGCTCCTCCAGCGAGGGAAGGAAACCTCATAAGTCTTCCCATGAAGTCTCTGACCAGTCACCGAGGTCTCCAAAAATCTTCTCTGGGTCAAAGGTGTCTTCATCTCCTGAGGTTTCCAGTAGGCCTTCAACCACCAGAACCGTGAGTAAAACCCAGATTAAGACCCTCTCTCTGGTTTCCTCACATACGGTTTCTGTGACTTCTGCGGCCCGATGTCTACTGCTATGGTCTCCACTACTTCCATATATTTGCCTATTGTATCTTCTAAGATCTCCACTTCTAAAAAGTCTATGGTGGTGAAGGATTCCTTCTCTAAGTCTCCGTCGACGACTGCGTCGACGTCGAGCTCGTCGATGACGTTCCATCGACGACGAAGGTAAAGACTGTCGACGAAGAGCCCGTTAACAACGACACCGTCGACGAAGAGCCCGTCGATGATGACACCGTCGAAAAAGAGCCCATCGACACTGTTGATGAAGAGCCCGTCGACGACGACACTGTTCCATCGACGACGAAGGTTAAGACACCTTCGACGAAGAGCCCATTGACGACGACACCGTTCACGAAGAGCCCGTCGACGACACTTTCGACAGAGACCGTCGATGAAGTGCCCGTCGACGACGACACCATTGACAAAGAGCCCGTTGACGACAACACCGTCGACGACTCCGTCAATGACGACACCGTCGACGAAGACTGCTTCAATAAAGATTATCCCATCGACGACTAAGAGCCCGTCGACGAAGACTTTGTCAATGACAATTCCTCCAGTATCGCAAACCACTGCGATCTCCTACATTTATTCTCATATCCTGGAAACTTATGTTGAGGATGACGACTTTGAGGAGGAAGATGATGAGGGACCATTCGACATTGCTCGCCAACCCTCTGAGCTTCAAATAAACTGTCAGCAGGAGATGAGGAAGAGGACGACCAGGAGCAATACTACCAGAAGCACCTCTCTACACCATATCAAAGACCTCCCAGAAGGGTTCCGGACCCAGGAGAAACAAGTCATCTGCCTCCTACACTCATCCAAGCTCTGCAAGCCATGCTGGCTGATTACCGGCAAAGATTTCCTCCAGTGTCAACCGCTCCTGATTTGCCTCCTGTACCTACTGAAGTACCAGTCTCTCTGCCTCAAACGGATGTTTCTAGTTCTCCATCACAACCTGGAGCAGTTCCTCAAACGCACCATGATACTTCTTCTTCAGACAAAGAAGGTATTGAAGAAGGGGAATTAACCGACAATGCTGGCAATGTGGATCCGTAGGACGATTATGTCATTCCCATAGCTTCACCACCTATTCTTCAACCGTCAGACTCTCCGCCAGAGGACATCAGCGGTTTTCCCAACCTAATGCAGCGTGCTGCAACAAGATTTCAGTTACCAGTCACAATTGAACATACTGATTGCTTCTTGCATGATTTCACGGAGGAATACAGGAAGGTGACTAGAGCGATCCCCATCATTGACTACATTTGGAATGAAGGGATAAAAATAATGAAGACGCCTGCCTCTATACCTGCGGTTCTTCCGCGCATTGAGAAGAAGACCGTGCTCCTCCAGACACATCATCTTGTCTGATAGGTCATCCTCGACCGGATTCAGTCACAGCACAGGCTGCGCAGCAAAGATCCAAGAACCCAGCTATGCCAATTTCAACACCTCCAGATAAGGAAAGGAGGAGTTTGGACCTCATAGGGAAAAAGTTTTCATCCAATGCAGCATCCTCAATTAAAGCAGCAAATTCACTGCCCATACTGGGTCTTTACAACCACCAGATGTGGTCAGACATGACAGAGTTCTTGGAACTTATCCCGGAAGGCAGTAAACAAGAAGCGTGAAAAATTCTCTTCGAAGGAGAGCGAGCCGCATCCGAGATTATAGACTGCGCTCTAGATATTGCCAATACCAACTTTAGGCAACTTGCTGGAGCTGCAGTACTCAGACGCCAAGGATGGCTTAAAGCTACATCTTTTAGGCCAAAGGTGCAAACAAAAATATTGGACATGGCATATGATGGTGATTACTTATTTGGAAAGCATATAGATGAAGCCCTTTTAGCCATAAAGACAGATACTGATACAGCAAAGTCTTTGGCTGCGCTCCAATACAAACATGGATCGTTCCGAGGGGCTAGAGGTCGTAGCTTTACTTCAAGAGGTGGATACCAGCAACAAAACAGACAATATCAAACGCAATATAGGCAGCCATACGGCCAATCGTCTTACAGACAATCTTCTTCAAGTGGTTTCTCTCGCCAGGGCGGGCGAAAGCGATCAAACAATCAGGGTCGCGATTCCAATAGGAAGCAATGAGTCCAGCAGGACGCCAGTCCTCCCTACTTCCCTCCCTGTGGGCTGAAAGATTTCAGCCTTTCTTCAACAATGGCAACAAATCACTTCAGATCAATGGGTTTTCGATCTGATCAACAAGGGTCACACCCTGGAGTTCGTCAAACGACCACCTATTCCCCCACCCAAAGGTCCCCGCTCCCCTCCCCCTCGTCTTCACTTACTTTTCATAGAAGCCTTAAAAATGCTCCATAACAATGCTATAGAAAAGGTTCCATCATCTCAGAAGGGAAGAGGGTTCTACTCTCATTTCTACCTCATAAAGAAAAAATCAGGAGAGTGGCGCCCTATTATCGACATTCGCAAGCTCAACAGGTTTTTAAAGACACAGAGTTTTCGGATGATGACGCTTGCCGAGGTTTTAAGCTGTCTCAGCGAAGGGGATTTTATGGCTTCTCTGGATTTGGAGGACGCATACTTCCACATCCCTCTACATCCCAAACATCGCAAATACCTATGATTCACAGTGGCTGGCGTCCACTATCAGTTCAAGGTTCTCCTGTTCGGGCTGAAATTGGCACCAAGGATCTTCACGAAGTGCCTCGCACCAGTGGCAACATCTCTGAGATCTCAAGGAATACACGTGTTCCCTTATCTCGACGATTGGTTAATCAAGGGACCTTCTCAGCAGGTAACCGACGATGCCTTATCAACATGCCTACATCTCTTCTCAAAGTTAGGACTCACTCTCAACGAAAGCATGTCCTCTTCAAATAATTCCCTTTCTGGGAGCGATGCTAGACACCATGCAGTGCAAAGCATTCTTGTCAAGAGATCGCCAACAACGTCTGCAAAATTGGCGATATCCATTTCAAGAAGAAGTTCAGTTTCTGTCCGAACATTCGCTTCTCTTCTGGGGATGTGCTCATCGGCAATAAACCTGGTACCTCTAGCACGGCTCAGAATGAGACCTCTGCAAGAGGAGTTGCATCTACAATGGCATCAAGCCGTAGGGTCATTTGACGACTCCATCAAGGTCACATCGCGCATGATAGACTCTCTACATTGATGGTCTTAGAAAGCGAACCTCACTCCGGGCCTCTCTTTCTCGCCCACTCCTCCAAAATTCATTCTAACAACAGACGCCTCTATTGAAGGATGGGGAGGCCTTCTCCAGGATCTACAAATTCAGTGAAGATGGACCCAGGAGTACAAGCAACAGCACATCAACAGACTGGAACTGCGTGCCATCTTTCTCTCTCTGCAAGCATTCCTCCCGAGGATTGCGGGATCTTCCGTGCTGGTCCGTACTGACAATACCACCAGCATTATTACATCAACAAACCAGGGGGAACAAGGTCTCAGTCTCTGTCGCTGGAGGCTCAGGAGCTGTGGGAGTGGGTCACAGCCCACAATATAACATTAAGAGCAGAGCATGTCAAAGGACTTCAAAACACTTTGGTAGACACCCTGAGCAGATCTTTCTCGGGCTGTCACAAGTGGGAACTAGAACAGGAACAACTGGAGAAGATCTTTCACGATTGGGGCAAGCCAACATTAGATCTTTTTGTGACGAGAGAACAAATAAATGGCAATTTTACGCCAGCAGATTCCCTCAACAGGGATCCAGAGGGAATGCCCTGTCCATGCGATGGTCAGGGATTTGTGCGTACGCTTTCCCCCCGATACCGTTCATCCCGAAGGTACTTCAAAAAATGAAGAAAGAAGGCTGCCGTCTCATACTAATTGCACCCCGTTGGCCAAGGCAATTTTAGTTCCAGGAAATGCTCTTACTATCCCCGGACAATCCTATACCTCTAATCCCAATACTAAGGATGTTGACAACGGAGAAGGGTCAAATTCTTCATCCAGATCCACAGTCACTGCGCTTGCACGCATGGCTCCTGATTTTCTTAGAGTTCAAAGACCTGAACATCTCTCAAGCCTGCCGGGAAATTCTAGCTAAGTCAGTGCCCAGAGTACAGTTAAAACCTATCGCTTAAAGTGGAAGCGATTTTGTCATTGGTGCGAGGCGAATGATCTCCATCCTATTCAAGCTTCGGCGGAGGATATTCTTCCCTATTTATTATCTCTGGCCAAAGCTGGGCTTGTGTTCTCCTCTATTAAGGTTCACCTTGCTGCAATTTCCAGATTTCGGTAGAGCTCTAACAAAGCTTCACTTTGTTCATCTTCTCTTATCAAACAATTCATGAAAGGACTTTTTGGAGCTTTTCCGCCAATACGTGCGCCTCCTCCTGAATGGTAGTTGAACACAGTGTTGGCTCAATTGATGAAAAGCCTGTTTGAACCCATACACAAGGCTGAGCTCAAATTTCTAACATGGAAAGTGGCAGTTTTATTAGCTATTACTTAAGCTCGAAGGGTTAGTGAAATTCAAGCTTTCACCATCGCAGAATCCTTTTTGCATTTCTCCAGAGATTATGGGCTAGATGTAGGTAAATTAGATTTACCGATTCTATAATACTGAATTTTACCGATTCAGTATTTTAGAATCGGTAAATTTGATGTAGGTAATAATTCGGTATTTTTTACCGAATCGGTATTTGCTATTTAATCCTATGGGACATGAAGCCCATAGGATTCAATAGCAAATACCGATTCGGTATTTACCGAATCGGTAAAAATACCGAATTGCCAAGGGGGACAGGGTGTCACTTTGACACCCTGTTACACCCCTGTTTCTGGCATGTGTGCCATGTGGCACACATACATGCCCTAAGGGCATGTATGTGTGTTCCATGGCACAGGTGTACATGCACAGATGTGCATGTACACAAGAATTCGTTATTTACCATGCAATTGTATTACATGGTAAATAACGAATTCTAAAGAACCTTTAGCACTGTTAGAAGTGCTACCTACATATGAAAATACAGATTCGGTAATTTTACCGATCGGTAAATTTACAGAATCGGTAAAATTTACCGATTCTGTAATTTTACAGAATCAGTAATTTTACCGATTCGGTAAAATTACCGAATCTGTAGGATTTTCAATGCCCTATATACCAATGTCAAAATACCGTTCGGAAACGGCCGAAAATCGGTATTTTCGGCCCTTTCCGACCGGTATTTTGACACCTACATCTGGCCCTTTGTCACTTAAAGGACAAATCCCAAGTTCATCCCTAAGGTACCGTCTCAATTCCATTTAAATCAGTCTGTAAAGCTTAAAACGTTCTTTCTGGACCCAACCACACCAGTGGAAAGAGCTTTACACTCGCTCGACGTCAACCGTTGTCTTCAGTTCTATTTACAGAAAACTAAGGACATCAGACGATCCAATCAGTTATTTGTCACCTATGGTCAGGCCACACTCAGAACTGCTGTATCTAAAGCGACAATAGCCAGAGGGATTGCTTCAGCTATTAATTTCTGACATGAGAAAGCCAACAAACCTTTGCAGAGAAAGGTCAAAGCGCATTCCACTAGAACTATGGCAGCATCTAATGTTTTATTTGCTGGTGTGACATTGGAAAACATTTGTCGTGCTGCGACATGGAAGAATGTCCATATGTTCACGAAACATTACTGCCTACAATCTGCATCGCAGGACGATACAGCTGTAGGACAAGCCGTTCTTCAACATCTGTTTCACTAAGGTTAGACTTATGTATTCATTTATGCTGCATTATATATATATATATATATATATATATATATATATATATATATATATATATAACGTCCACAATGCTGCTTGAGCGAACCTCGACCAACCAACACTGATGCCGTCGGTAGTAGCAGCCGCTACCTCAATATTTGTAGGTACTGGATCCCACCGATTTCGAAGGACACAGAGACGGCACACCAGGAAATCTTGCACAAATCCTTTATTGTGCACTCTTTAACCAAGTCCTTGGTTAAAGAGTGCACAATAAAGGATTTGTGCAAGATTTCCTGGTGTGCCGTCTCTGTGTCCTTCGAAATCGGTGGGATCCAGTACCTATATATATATATATATATATATATATATATATATATATATATATATATATATAT
Source organism: Lissotriton vulgaris (assembly GCF_964263255.1). Classification (NCBI taxonomy): domain Eukaryota; kingdom Metazoa; phylum Chordata; class Amphibia; order Caudata; family Salamandridae; genus Lissotriton; species Lissotriton vulgaris. Next base: position 366,664,355 of record NC_141700.1, read on the forward strand.
AATGTAAAATATATTTATGAATTTCAAGTGATGCTTATTCTTGTATTTTAAATGTATCTCTCTTTAAGTACTGTTAATTTACATGCATTCTATAACCTGAAACTGTATATTCCTTTTAATGTTCTAACGTTCCCGGATGTGTTTCGGAGTATATAAACCCTGTCTCCCACTGTCCGCAAACTAAACTATTTGGCTTACTGATTGCTATTCTATTCTGATTCAGGCATGTGAATCTATGAAAGATACTCCAATACTGGATAAGAAAACAAGTTACTTACCCGGAACTCCAGTTATCCAGTATTGGTATCATTTATAGATTCACATGCACCCACCCTCCTCCCCGGCGAGACAGTTCTTTACTTGGGATCCCTGCTTCCCACTTGTGCTACGAAAATCTGAGGAGAACTGCCTCTGCTGGGAAGGTTCTAGAGGGTGCTGATAGCTGATTGGTTGGAACAATTATTTAGTTCTTTTCATATAATGCTGTAGATAGGCTACTAAGTTTTAGGCCTATGGGCTTTTTCTTTTAGCCTACTACTGTTTTTTCTAAGGCACTGCTTTTGTATTTTTATCGTGGGACTCCCGCCTCGGCGACGGGGAATGATTGAGGCATGTGAATCTATGAAAGATACCAATACTGGATTACTGTAGTTACAGATAAGTAACTTGTTTTCTTCTCCGCCAGTGGAAAGGCCGCTTCAGCTGCAGCACTCATCTCGTCCAGACCGATTTAAGCCTTTGCCAGCGTTGTGTGTTTCCGCAGGTCTCCAACTCTCCAACGAGTCAGTAGCTGCTTCCAGGTTGTCAAAAAACCAGGCTTTGCCTTCCGCTGCGACTTGAAGCCTCACGGGGAACTGCATTACATACTTAACTCTCTTTTTCTGAGCCGTTTCTTGACATCGAGAAAGGACCTTCGTTGTCATTGAATATTTAACGTGAAATTAGGAAAGGAGATCTCACAGTTTTCATATTTTAAGGGGGGGGGGCAATCGGGCCATACGCAGTATGCTGTCTCTATCCCTAAAATTCTAAAGTTTAGCCAGCATTGGATGAGGAGGTGCTCCATGCTTTGGTCTTCCTCTGAGAATTTTGTGCGCCCTTCGACAACAAAGAACTTTGATAGTCCCTTGGGCTGGAGATGCTTGAGTATCAGTTCTTCACCAAAAAGGTCAGTCGCCGGGCCTTCTGCTCATTCCGGAAGCCCAATTATTCTTATGTTATTTCTTCGGGTTCGGCCTTCGTAGTCATCCAGCTTTTCTTCTGCCAGCTTACAAAACACTTGCAAGTCCCTGATGTCTTTTTGCATTTGGTTTGCATTACCTACAAGATTTGCGGTGACCATTTCCAGGTGTTTGACCTTTTCCCCCATTTTGTGCAGGTCTGCCTTTATTGGCACAGCTTCCGTTGTGATAGTGTCCCTTTTGTTTTCCAAGGAGGTACACACCCCGAGATAGCATCCATAATGTCCTTTAATGTTGGGTCTTGTTCCTCACTCTCTGGTCTGATCGCCATTTTGGTTTTGACATTATGATCGGATTCAATTGGTTTCAGCAACATATATTTGTCCAGTTTTGTCTGCTGCGACCCTTTGAGTCCCTTGGCACCCAACATTTCAGTTCTTTCCAATCACAGGTCCAGTGATCGCCTCTCGCTTCCCTTTTCTCCTCTGCCTAGATGTGATATAGAGTTGCTTGCTTCTTCCTTTCTCGCCCAATATAGTGCCAGCTCAGTGCATCTGCCACTACGTTTGTAGGAGCCTGTTTTAGGGCTTGCTTAGTCCTCCTCCACTCTCTTCATTAACTAATGCACGGGCCCCAGGCCACTAGTCATTTATGTCCCCACTTTACTGTTCCATGTGTTAGGGCCGGCTATGCAGTATAGCACTAGGTGTGGTAGTTCAGGTTACTGATGCCAAAAGGATCCCCTGGGCACCACAGGCAAAATTGCAGGAACCAGGTGTAGCTTTATATATGTACTTGCCTTATTTGGAGGTTGCATTCAGTCAAGCTGGTGGGTCCTGTGGCAATTATTGCAATCAGGGTTTTTTTCCCCTTGGAAACTTCTTCTACCTGGCCTTCACCTGCTGCGAGGCCCAATTCCCATCCACATCCACTGTTGCGGCAGTCCTGATCGCTGATCCAGTCCAAGCAACAATAATAGACGATTGCTACCCCGAGAACGCTACGATGCACGGAAGGGCCGCGAGCCGTTGCGCACCTCTCCAATGTGCTTCAGCGACCTTCCTGCAGTTATCAGTGTTAGGGCCTTACTGCCCACTCTTCCACCAGCCTCTCTACTGTGTCGTATCGTCACTCCGGAAGACCCGTGATGCGGCCTCCTCAATCCTAGTTTCCCAGATTTCGTGTGTGAAGTAGGCCGCAGGACCTCTGTTCACGTTGGCAAGGGGGCCACCCCTTGGTGTCCCCACGCACATAGGTGCAATCATGGCTTGCCCAAGCTCCCGGACTTTGAGAGGCCGCAAGTCACAACACTGTATCTTGTCAGCCGCTGCGTCCTGCGGCTCTGTTTTTTCACCAGCGGCACCCTCGGTGTCTTAGGTCATCCCGTTGTTGCTCAGAAACCGGATCAGTGTGTTGAAAGATGGGTTTGTCCATCGGGGTATGCCGGAGCTGTTCTATCCGTTGGCCATCTCGTTTGGTGGCTAAGCCATGCCCCCCCCAGCACGGTATATTTTTGATAAATCGCATAAAGAGCCAGCTTCCTACAGGTGCCACGAAGCGCTCTAGTTTTTGTTTATTTTACACTTGGTTATAGGTGCCATTAAATGCTCCATTATTGTTGGACAGCCCAAACTTATTCAAGCCTGAGGTGGATATGTAACATCTGAAGCTGCAGTCATCCGTTTTGCAGGCAAGAGCCAGTACAGCACCTACACTTTTTAAACTCATTCATTCCCAGCTGCTTCCTTAGCATGCTTTGTTGCACAACTGTCTCAGCAGGAGCAGGCAAATTCTCTGCAAACCCTGTATGCTTGGGATCACTTAGGACATGATCAAGAAGGTTCTTAACCCGTATTCACGACATATAATGCGTCGAAATTGACTGTTTGGGGTACAGAGCTGTGCACCGCCTCTTCAACAATCAACAATGGACATGCCAAGAACTTTCTTTTATTCAGTCACCACTGCAGGATGGAGGGGCACGTCGACACAGTTTTATTGGGTACATCTCGCAGTACGAAAAACAAGGAGTAGGTAGTCAGGTGATATTGAGCTATAAGTTTTACTTGGTTTGTAGATATTGTGCTAAAAAAAAACATTTTACAGTGCTTTCTAATAATGCTCTGAAATAAATAAACTTGGACTTATGATGTTTTCTGCCAGCTAATGGAAATCAGTGCTAGCAAAGAAAACTATTAGATTTGTTTATGTTTTTACTACTTTGGAGTTTGATTAATAGCAAGGATCCTATTAGCAAATAATTAAACATAAACCAACTATTCAATAAATAATAACAAACCAGTATTATAAGCAAACAACAACTAAATAACAATGTAGTATTCAGACGAAATGAATATGGGACATTTACCTGCCATGATTTTTAATGCAATGACTTTATCTACATATATATAAGACGTCAACACAATTAGGTTCGAAACAAATAGCATCCCCTTCCCTCCCACCACGCTCCATTTACAACAAAATAGCTTATGACTTTGAAAGAGTGAGAGAAATAAATGAATCGGCAGGTAACCAAAGAACATGACTAACAAAGAGAAACATTGAAATTGGTGTGTGAGGAGCTGTCTACTAAGGCAGAAACCGACATTAAGGCTGCAGATCCTGTTTTGTTGACGTTAATTGTAGAAGGCTAGTGATGCCTTCAATCTTAAGGGGTCAAGATGCTTACAGTTAAGAAGTCATTAGCCACTTCTAATGGGGTGTGAACCCGACTTCCAATATATTCTGGCACAGTACACCATTACTTTATGGTCACGTGTGATTGGGACGCTGATGTATTGCCAGATGGTTTTCACAGACTAGATAAAGCAGGGTTCATGGATACATGGCACATTTCTCTGACTTACAGTTTTCAGCAATACATAGGTCTAGCAGAACTGAACAGAAGATGAGAAATTCAGGTAGCAGATTAAATGATGGAACTCAATAAAAAAGGTTCCAGATGGACTTAACCACTTCAATGCTGATGACGAGCTCAGCTCGTCATCAGGCTTACCTGCTGTGTGCTGATGACGAGCTGAGCTCGTCATGTAACGCGGTAATTTTAAAAATGCAGCACACAGCGGGAAAAGCCGCCGCAGCGATGCGGTTAAGATGTATCGAAGGATGAACCAAAAAGAAGAAGAGGGAATTGAAGTGATGTCGCAATTACAGAGCTAAAAACTACACAGAAAAATCGGGGAGTTGAGGGAAGGCAGACCCCGAACTGAAAAAAAGAGACACTAATAAAAATGTTTGGATAAATGACATCAGACCTATGTAGAAGAAGCAGTTGTGAAGAGTGGGATCTTTAACTGGCACAAATCTAGCTAGTGAGCTGTCTCATTACACAGAGATCTATGGCAACCAAGTTCAATAAGCAAGGCAGCAGAGCAGTTAAGGATGACCTTAGATAAGGTTGATGCAAATCCTTTGAGTTAGTGAAATGCATTATGAAAATAATCTTAGCCAATTAAATACAATAGAAGTTTATGATTGATATACTCTATGCTAGTACTGTGTCAACTGAAATGGTAATAAATCTACAATTCACCCAGAGCTATTGTACTGCTCTGAGTGAAGGCTCTTGAACAGGTTTCCGTTATTGAAGGTATTTATACTGATCTAAATGAATGGCAGTCTGACAACTAATGCTTTGACGAGAGAACTCAGTTCAGGGGCAGGGGGTTTGGGGGGCTTTGTAGAGATGAGATGTCAACTTTTGTCTGTTCAACTTTAATATACCTAGTGTAGTGGATAGAGGCCAGGAATCAAAATCTTCTACTTTTTGGTTTGTTTCTAGTACAGCTTTTCCCCCGTGTCTACTGCAGGCCTAGGTTTGTCAAATGTATGTACTAAGGAGAGGTGGTTATTTTGTGGAATTCAGCTATGAGTGTGAAATTGTACTCAGTCTTTTAGCATAATTGCTACCTGTTGAATCCCTTCCATGCATAGTGATCATTTGTTACTTTGGTTCTAAGGCATTTGGTGTCGGAGCTTTGGAGGAAGATGATGATGACATATATGGAACAGACTTTTTGTCCAAATATGATACAGTTATCAAAGACGAAGACCCAGGAGACGGGTTATTTGGCTGGACAGCACCAAAGGAATACAAAAAACAGAAGGGTAAATAGAAAAAGAACATTTATACTTGACTGTAGCGTTTAAATGTTCCCAAAAGTATTTCCTTTTCTCATCAACCTATCATGCATATATATTCAATAATTTTTCAATTACTGTGTTTGTTACATGTGACCATGAAAAAGTCCTTTAAGTAGAACTGGTCTTTTGGATATAAAAGAAAAAGCAGAGATTTTACAACTGACTATAAAGCTACAAAAATAAAAAGCATGTGTGGCCATTAATTAGTGTTTTGTTTCTAGGTCTTAGGTGATTGGTTGAAGCAGGACCAATAGTCTTTGCTGGCCACATTTACGGGGGTGGGGGGGGGTTCACAGCTGAGAAGAAGGTTCTTCGTTAACAAGAACATATTGGTGTATATTGTATCATCTGGTGACATGAAATACATCAAATTGATACTGGTAATGTATCAAATTGATGCTAGGAATTCTGTCATAAAGAGTACAGTAACTCCTCTGTAGAAGAAAGAGTAGACTTTGTTTACCATATCATTTAAGTGCAGGAGGCTATGGTTCTAGTCCCATATGTCATCCAGCAAGTTGCAGGTCTTCAGATGTAGAGAGGCAGTGGGTACTTCTAGTATTGATTGGAGAGGCATAGTTATTGTATTCAATCCGTATAGCAAGGTCATTGCTAGGTTATGTTGGGCGAAGCTTCCAGATTGGTAAAGTGCCTGTGCACGTCTGTCTTGCCATGATGTGCTGGTTGGGGTTGTTCCTTAGCTCTCAGCTATGCTTAGAATGGTAGAAGGGTTATCCTTCTGGGTTCTATCTCCGGGTCATCGACTGATATTATCAGCTTGGGAACTGCCAAGCTTTCCCTTCTCTTCTGAACTTTAAATGGTCCTGGATGCTTCAAATCTTTGCAGGCATTTAGTTTTAAGTTTGTCAGCTTATACTGACAAAGCAAAGCCTCCAATGGATTTCTTAGTCTAAGGTGTCATGACGATCTGCGGTGCTAGAGCCGTGCTCTGTTTCGTTTGTATTGTTTCATTCTGGAAATTCTTGACATATATCTTCAGCCCCTCGGGATCTTTCCAACAGCAGGACTGAATCAGTGTCATTGGGTTGAATTTGATACCAAATTACTTCTGGTGTCTTCAGTCTAATAAGTAAGAATCGTGGTTGGTTATGTTCACTTTGCCAGTAGTGGAGCACCCCATTAAGGAGATGTATACAATTATCTTATGCACCAAACGTATTGGTTTCTCAATAGTCTGCTGGGTTAATGCCAGAAATTTCCAGAGCATTTTTATCGTTGCCACAAAGGTTTTCAAACACTCTGTTTTTATTTAGGATAAACCACCAACCTGAAACAGCCAGCACTCAAACCACATGGTCATCGAAAATTACTCTGTAAAAAATGTGCACATTATCCTCAACAACATTAACTTGTCTGTTAATTGCTTCTATACCAACCCTTCAAAATGTCATTTTTTTCCCTATATTTCCTGCATGAAGAACTTTTAGCTAGAAATGTGTTACAGTTGGCTAAATGACTAATATTGCTACAGATGGAGCACTCCATTCTAGAATTAGTCCAGACACACATTTGAGTTTATGGTATTATTTATGTTTTTTTTTCACTTACGCACTTTGCACACAAGTTGTTTCATAGGTGACAGATTGCATCTCTTTATGCATTAAGCTATATATTCAATGCCACTGGATAACTCAGTGGTGTCTTTCACTTTGTGGTTCTTCGCTAGTGGCTTCTCCTGTTGGCTTGGATTGTTAACAAACCCTACTAACTAGTCATGAAAGAGTTAGTCACATAAATCTCCAGATTCACAGGTGGTGGTCAGCACTACCATATGGCTTGTTACACTCCTGCTTTCCTTATAGCTCCCTAAAGAATGTGTGGCTTTGTACTACTACATTTATTTTGTTCCAAAAATGTTAATCTAGTTTCTTATAAGTGGTTTGATATTCATCATCCTTCAGCACCACTCCCCCATGTCCCTGCAAATGGAGCCAGAAGGTTTTTTATATAACCTTCTCCCTCCCATCAATGCCCAAATTGTGAAGAAAAATATTTCGTTTTAACCAGGAAGTAAATATTCTCATCCATTGTCAATAAAATAAGATTCAATGAGTCAATGAGTTTAGCCCATTTGTTTCCATGATAAAATGGGTTTGCCACCATTATTTAGAAATGGAGAAGGATAGGCCGTATTTGCTGCAGGCATTACTGTATTCGAGTCAAAGCTTGCAACCTTATAAAGCCAAAATGCAGTTCCATGCAAGAAATAGCAGGATAATAATAAGCAGTGTAAAATAAAGACTGAGTACAACTTAATATGAAATCATGTGATAGGAATGTATCAAGATGTTATAGCTGTCAATTTAGTTTAAATATGTTCTATATGCTGCAAGAGTAAAAGGCAAAGGGTTATGGAAATATAATTCAACCAAAGCCGATGTTAACAGTATTTTGGTGGCGGGAAACTGGTAAGAAAGGCAGATGAGGATCAAGCACTGGTAAATTTTGGAAAATCTGCTACAGTCAAAAGAAAGGGAGGAAAGGTAAATGGCACGCTCAGGAGCCAATGAGAAGCCAGGAAAAAGAGGAGGCTCCTCAGATTCACAAGCACAGCACAAGCGATCTGCAGGCGGAACCTTCCAAGGATTTTTTTAAACTTCCCCCACACAAAGTCAAGTGGTCACTTAGTGCTTTAGCCCCTGGGAGATCTTTGTGCTCCGAGAACAAGCTGCTCCTCACTGTACCATGTGTTAAATATTCAGGGTGTGGGAATGTGGGCTTTGAGGTTTCCAGGCCAGAAAATTGAAACAAGCTCAGTTTGTTTCTGCAGCTATTGAAAATCATTTTAATTTTAAAAACGCCGTAAATTCCCATGGGTTCTTTTAATAACCGTGCTTTTTTTGCTTTTTTTTTTAACCTGTGTGCATTCATGCCTTTGATCTTGTCAGCACTCCGAAACATTCTGGTATGTGTGCTGTACTAATAACAAATCAATCAGTTGTTCGCCAGTATTTCTCATAGTGAAGAATGTTGTACCCGCCTGCAGTTTACAGGCTTCGCTGTCTTAATGCATTCTTACCCCCGTTTTTCGCCCAGGTTTTTGTGGCAGTGTAGCTTATCTATTCCAACAGATGGTAGACATATACACCAGCCTGGAGGATCGGGGCTTCGTCTCTGAGCCAAACATCAACCACATGCTTACCTACTAGTGGCTGTAATACTACTGATGATCTCAGTTATCTTCTTAAGTTAATTATTTACTGTCAAAAAGGCGCTAGTTCATTGATTGCATTTTAGATCCACGCTGGTCAGGGTGTGTGCTGCAATGAGGAGTCCAGGCATTTTTAAAACTATTTTGTCACTATGACATGGTTGCAGAGAGCCGTACCCCTGATTACCGCGTAAATATTAGGAGTTAGGCTAGCAAGATTCTCGATGGGTTAATTATAGCAGCAACCATCATTTCAAATGCATCTGAAAGAGACACGTTAGTGATAGATTCCTTACCTTAGAATATCCCCAGGCGTCAGACTGGATCCGGAAACTTTTGCGTAGCAATACCCCTGCGTGCTGGTAGGCGTCGTCTGCGGCTCCGCGTCCGTCGTCGGCTTCGTGAGCGCCGGGATGACGTCGTCGGAGTACTTAGACGGCGCCCATGCGCGCTGACGTCAGTTCTTCTTTTTTCCGCGCCAGCTAGCGCAGATCCGGAAGAAGCTCTACCCCCAGTCACTTTTTGACTGAAAACTTTTTGATCTTTTTGATCTTCTATTTAGTCGACTTCTCGACTATCGGTGCCAGGGATGCCCGGGTTCAAGCCTTGTTCGAAGTGCGGCCGACTCATGTCGGTCACGGACCCCCATCGCCGGCGCCTGAAGTGCTTAGGCCTCGACCACGACGATCGAACCTGCTCCGACTACCGGGCCCTGACGTCGAAGGCTAGGCGGGAGCGGTCCCGCAAGCGTCTCGAGCTGAGGCAGTCGGCCCCGCGCCGCTCCAGGTCCCGGTCCCGGTCCCACGGGAGGTCGAGGGACAGGTCGCGAGGTCGGAGTCATCGACGTTCCGGGAGTGGACACCGATCGTCTGGTTCCAAGTCCTCAGGTAAGAGGCATGAGAGGTCGGAGCGACACCATCGGTCCTCCGACCCGCCCCGACGCTCGCACGATGCGGCCGGGGACTCGGGCGACACCGCCCACGCGGCTCCGCGGGAGTCGCAAGCGTCGCCGCCTGCCCCACACCTTCGGGTCCCTGGGCACGGCGCGTCGCAGGAGGAGGTCGAGAGGTACCTCATGGCCATGAGGGCCCTCCCTCCCCAGTCGATTCCCGTGGCGCCTTCGGGCCGATCGGCTCTGTCTGGAGGTCCTTCCGGGTCGGGCGCTTCGGCCCCGACGACGTCGGGTGCTTTGGCCCCGGCGCCGCTGGCGACTTCGGTCCCGGCGCCGCACGACCTCGCTGGATCCGGCTCCGGATCCGGGACCTCGCCGGTCGACCTTACGACCTCGCCGGCGCCGTCCCTTCAGGTGTCGTCCCCGGCAGCCGATGTGGTTGCCGCCCCCAATGTTTCCTACGGTCCTACTCAGGAGTCGGAGGGGCGCCGCTGGGCGCCGATTCCGTCGGCCTTTGGAGACTTCTATCTCCACGAGGAGGCCCTGGCTGTTAATCCTGGTCTCCAGGAGCCAGGTGACGAGGAGCAATGGGAGGGGTCCGAGGACCCTCTGGCACGTGATTGCCAGTCACATCAGGACTGGACATATGAGCTTGGGGAGGCCAGTGGTATTGACACCTCGCCAGACACTGGATTTACGTCGCCCCCGACTGTGGCTTCGGAGGCGGGTTCTGCTTACAGCGTAGTGTTGACAAAGGCAGCTAAGGCCCTAAACCTTCAGCTCCCCGTCGCGGCCGTGAGGACTAATCTCCTCACTGAGGTCCTCAAACAGCAGTCCGGCTCCGCGGAGCCCCTCCTGCCGTTCAATGAGGCCTTATGTGACGTTCTTCTGGGCACTTGGTCCAAGCCCGCCACAGGCCCCCCTGTGGACAGGAACGTGGCCAGACGCTACCGCCCGGCACCGGGCGACCCATGCTTTTTGTCCACCCATCCCACCCCCGAGAGTCTGGTCATCCAGGCCTCAAACTCCCAAACCGCATTCCCGTCGGCCCCGCCCGACAGGGAATCCAAGAGATATGAACAGTTCGGGAAGAAGGTTTTCTCGTCTGTGAGCCTAGGGCTGCGGTCTGTGAGCACCGCCTGTCTCTTGGGCCGCTACACCCACACCCTGTGGGACACGGTTGCGGAGGTGCTGCCTAGATGCCCGGAGGAGGTCCAGGCTAAACTCAGCCAAGCCCTGGCGGACGGCCGAGATGCAGCACGCTTTTCTATCCGGTGTGGGCTGGATACTACGGACTCACTGGGCAGGGCGATGGCAACAACGGTGGCGGTTCGACGCCACGCCTGGTTGAGGTCCGCCAACTTCTCGGCCGATGTCCAGGCCACCCTCCTGGACATGCCGTTTGATGGCCGTCGCCTTTTCGGCGACAAGGCAGACCATGCGCTGGAACGTTTCAAGGACTCCAGGGCCACGGCCAAGTCCTTGGGCCTTACGGCCCCACGCCAGCAATCGGGTGCCTTTCGCTCCTTTCGTGGCCACGGAAGGGGCGCCCCACCACGTACCGTCAGCCACGCGCCGCAGAATGTTCAGCAACGCGGTGGCGGACGTGGAAACCGCCGTGGCGGTGGTCGGGGCCAGCGGCGAGGCCAGTCCACACCTCCCTCAGCAGCCCCCGCCTCGAAACCTTCCTAGTCCGAGTTTTCAGGCCCATGTGACGCCTGTGGGAGGCAGGGTTCGCCATCACCTCTCCCACTGGCATACAGTCACTTCGGACAGGTGGGTGCTGCAAATTGTCCGAAGGGGCTTCTCCCTCCCCTTCGAGTCATCCCCTCCATCCATGCCACCTCAATACCACCGTGTGTCGGGGGATCACTTGCAACTTCTGCAAGAGGAGGTTTCGGCCCTCTTGGCCAAGAGGGCCATCGAGCGCGTTCCTGGGCCAGAAGTAGGACGTGGTTGTTACTCCCACTACTTTCTGGTACCCAAGAAGGGCAAAGGGGGCCTACGCCCTATCTTGGATCTGCGGAACGTCAACGGCTTCCTCCGGACGGAGAAGTTCAAGATGCTCACTTTGGCTCAGGTCCTGGCTGCCCTGGACCCAGGAGACTGGATGGTAGCGTTGGACTTGCAGGACGCCTATTTCCACATCCCCGTCCTGCCGGCCCACCGGCGTTACCTGCGGTTCACGGTAGGCCAAGAGCACTTTCAGTTTACCGTGCTCCCCTTCGGCCTTACCAGGCCTTGTGGCTCCGGACTGGGCACGAAGATACTGGTATCCCGAGCTACTCAGCATGTCAGTCGATCCCCCGATTCGTCTGCCTCTTCGGGAGGACCTTCTGTCGCAGCAGCAGGGGACGGTCCTGCACCCGAACCTGTCCAGTCTCCACCTACAAGCTTGGAGATTGAGCGGCGGCAGTTGAGGCCATTTGACTTGCCTCCCGAAGTCTGTGATATCATTCTGGCAGCCAGGCGTCCCTCCACAAAGTCGGTATACGCCTGCCGGTGGAACAGATTTGTGGCTTGGTGCACAGCAAAGGCTGTGGATCCTCTCTCTGCACCCCTTTCGGAAGTGCTGCTCTTTCTTCTTTCCCTTGCCCAGCAGGGCTCTGCTCTGGGCACTCTTAAAGGGTACCTTTCTGCTCTATCAGCCTTCTTAAGGCTACCAGATCAGCCTTCTTTATTCAAGTCCCCTATTGTAAGTAGGTTTCTGAAGGGCATCACGCACATGTTCCCTCCTGTTCCCTTCGTGATGCCCCAGTGGGACTTGAATCTGGTTCTCACCTATCTAATGTGTGCTCCCTTTGAGCCACTTCATAACTGCCCTCTTCGTCTCCTTACTCTAAAGACGGCATTCCTGGTTGCCATCACCTCTGCCAGGAGGGTGAGTGAGCTCCAGGCTCTTTCTTCTTCTCCACCTTTCCTGTCTGTTCATCCTGATAAGGTGGTGTTACGTACACGGCCTTCCTTTCTGCCCAAGGTTGTCACGGCCTTCCACATCGGGCAGTCCATCACTTTGCCCACCTTCTTTCCGCCTCCGCATCCCTCGAAAGAGGAGGAGAGGCTCCACCGTCTGGATCCAAAACGTGCGCTCTCCTACTACCTAGATCGCACACGCCAATTCCGGGTGGATGACCAACTCTTCGTTGGTTACGTGGGCGCGAAGAAGGGAAAGGCTGTACACAAGAGGACCATCTCTAGGTGGATCATCCTGTGTATCCAAGCATGTTACTCCATGGCGAGGAAGGAGCCCCCAGCTGGATTGCGGGCTCACTCCACTCGGGCCACGGCGACGACAACCGCCCTGGGCCGCGGTGTCCCCCTGCAGGACATTTGCCAGGCAGCTACGTGGGCCTCGCTGCACACGTTCGCAAGACACTACTGCCTGGACGGTCAGGTCCGGAGGGATGGCTTCTTTGGCCGTTCCGTCCTCCAGGACTTTCTGGTGTGATATTGGTTCGCAGACCCACCACCGGGGTTGGTATTGCTGGGGTATCTATTCTAAGGTAAGGAATCTATCACTAACGTGTCTCTTTCAGATGCACAAGTTACTACTTGTGTAACGATATATCTGTAAGAGACATTAGTTAGTGATAGATTCCTTACCGACCCACCCATCCTCCCCGTTCTGAGAACCGATATCTAGGGTTAAGGTCATCCCCTTTCAGGGCCCTAGTTTCATGGCACCAGTGTTAGTTCTATCATGGCTCTGCGTATCTGGCGCGGAAAAGCTGTGTTATCAGAACTGACAGCAAACAATAAGTATTGTACAGAGTTCCCCAATGGGAGCTAGGAAATTAGCTCAGCCTATCTTCTCTCTCACTCAGTAAAAAAGTGGGGGTTAAGTGCATGGTGTAGACCCTTTTCAGAATGTAAGGATACCTCACACAGGCTAACGGCAGGACCACAACTGTTGTCCCAGCCGATGACCGTCCAGCGTCATCATCGGTATCCTGCTCCTACGGCAGGCTGGCGGTGCAATGCCCGTCGGGCAGCAAGGGAAGCTGCACTTTGGCGGAGATCTTCTATTCCGAGCCAACGGGTGTGTGGGTGTGAGGGGCCTAAAAAAGTGCAATAGTGAGCGTGGTGGTGTGTTTTAAAAAAAGTCAGTAGAGTCCTAATGGAGATTATTTTATTGGTCAGGCTCACTGCTTTATTAAAAAAATGAAGGGGTATTAAGGAGTGGTGAACAATGAGACCAAACCTTTATTCAACCCTTGTTGTGAAAACGGTCGACATGTTTCTCGCCCTAAGGGCGATTCGTCAGGACCTTCGTGCTCATATAATTGCTTGGATCCTCCGAATTAAGAGGACACCGGTATACGACCTGTATAGTGTCGTTCGGAAACGGTTCCTTACGAGGGACCTCCTGGAAACTGAAGAGAAATAAGCAGACAAAAGTTGATGTCAAAAGTTAATGTGGACCAGAGTACATCATATTTGTGCCTATGTTCAAGGTGTCAGAAAACACGTGCCCAGTGGGTAACAATCTGTCTGGGTAGTGACAGGGTCAAGTGGTACTGTGAGAGAGAATAGGTTAAAAATTACAGTGCGCGTGGGTGAACCGCACTGCATTGTGCTGCCATGCTGAATCGCTATAGCATGCATCTAAGTGGAGGCGCCGTTCTCTCAGCTGTGCAGCATACTAGGTGGGGTGGGTCATCACACTTCAAGACCAGTGGTAGTGATACACCCTCGCATAGTCGAGCGGCGTGTGGCGCCAGTAATAAAATATTATGTATACATTTGTAGGCTAAAGTTTTAAGCCACAAATGATGAAAAGCCGCACAGATAAAACCGTTAAATGTGATTTGACACTCTGTTTCAAGGTTAATTCAACGCTGGCGGGGAGGTCGTGTATACCAGCGAGGAAACAAGTAAACGTGCCATGCTCAACGGGTGCGCGTGAGAAAGGCCAGTCTACGGATCAATGTTGCACTTACCCGTTGTGATTCCTCCTTAGGGCCTCACGAGCTGTCCAGGTGGGGCCAGCAGCGAGTGAGGAGTTCCTACGGGGAGAGTAAGGCATCCAGCGGGATCATTAGGGAAAAATAAACCATCCGGTAACCCGTGTGCGGGAGTGGGCTTGCTGCGTATATAGGCAGATTGCAAGCTGTGTGTCAGGGCTCAGCTCCACACCTTACCTCAAAAGTCGCTGGTGGCAGGCATCTCTGCACCTACCCCTCCCACAGGAACTCAGATGACTGGACAGCCGGCACGGTAGTTAGGCACTGTCCGGTCTAGATAAGGAAAAGTTGAGCGCGCACCGAGGGGTGTGTCCCTCAAGTTGCTAGGTTACGGCACGCGGGAGTAAAAAGCAAAGAGGGGTTAGCTGGAGATAGCGCGGACCGAGCAATATAATGCGGGGCCATCTTGGAATGGGCTGAGAAGTCTAGTGAGGCATGTGAAAGCACTTGGAAGTGGACAACAAGTCCAGAATAATAACTATCTGGCGAGTGTCGTCCAGGGCACCCCATCATTTAATCCCAATTCATCGCACTGAAGTCGGTGTATCCATCTCTGTTCATGTCTGAAAAGGGCTTGTTGGTTCAGGTTTGGTAAAGACTCAAATACAGTCCATCGGATGTTCTCTGGAGAGTGATTATTGTCCTTGCAATGTTCGTAGAGCTTTGTGTGTGTCTTGTGACATCGAATGTTACTATTGTGCTCCATTATCCGTTGCTTAACAGGACGCATTGTCATCCCGATGTACAACAATTCGCAAGGGCAGATCAAAACATAAATGCATCTGGAGCTGTTGCAGTTGGTATGTTTGTTCATTGTCCAAGTGAAATTGTTATTGAGTACAACGGTCTTGCCCTGGATGGTCTGAGGGCAGACAACACAGGAACCACAGCGATAGTGTCCAGTCACTGGGGGGAGATCCCAAAGCGTATTGACAGCTTGGGCGCTGGTTTTCTTGGGACGGGTATGGATCAGAGTGTCCTTAAGGTTAGCCGTCCTCTTAAAAGCAAACCGTGGGCGCGGTAACTCCATCCCTGCGGAGTTGAGAATGCCCCAGTGTGTACTGACAGTTTTTTTGATGAATGAGGAGTTTCTTGTAAATGAGGTAACACAAGTAATCTTGTCATCTGGCTCCGTAGGGTGTATCTCAAGTAGGGCCTCTCTGTTATTGTTGAGGGCTCTTTTGGTGGAATTGTTCAGAAGACGTGTGGGGTACCCCCGGTCCAGAAGTTTGGTTTGTAGGGCATGTGCTTGTTGTTTGTAGTCATTAATTGAACTACAGTTTCTCCGAAGGCGGAGAAATTGTCCGAAGGGTAGGTTGTCCCTCAGGGATCTCGTGTGGTGGCTGGCGTAAGGCAACAGACTGTTCCTGTCAGTGTCCTTCTTGTAGAGAGTGGTGCTGATCGTGGTTGACTCCAGGACTATGGTGAGGTCCAAATAGGGTATGGATTTATCGGAGATAGTGCCCGTGAACTTAAGAAATGGGTCTTGTTGGTTTATCCATGTACAGAAGGCCTCACATGTCGTCCGATCCCCCTTCCAAAACACCAGGATGTCGTCGATGTACCGACGCCAACACGTGAGATTTTCACGGAATGGGTTGTGTTCAGGGGGGTAGATGCATTTTTGCTCAAACGATGCCATGTAGATGCATGCCAGGCTCGGCGCAAAGGTCGAGCCCATCGATGTCCCGCGGATCTGGTGGTACAAGTTGGACTCGTATTTGAAGAAATTTTCAGTCAATGCAATATGTGCCAACTCCATTATGAATGAAACCGGGGTAGGGGACAGCCACTCCTCTTGTCGTAGGAGGGAGTCCACTGCTTCCAGCGTTGCCTGTTGGGGTATATTAGTGTACAACGCTTCCACGTCGAGTGTCAAGAGGAGATCAATATCCTCCCTGCCATCCATATCATTGATCAGACGAAGCACATCTCTCGTGTCCTGCAGATAAGACGGGATGGCTTTGACCAGAGGTTGCAGGAAAGCATCACAGAATTGAGAAAGGGGTTCTAAAATCGAACCGATGCCAGACACGATTGGTCTTCCTGGGACTGGGGTAGTGCCCTTATGTATTTTGGGCAGAGTGTAAAAGTATGGTATGACCGGGTCCGTGGTTACCAGAAATTCTGCCTCTTTTTTACTTAACCATTCGTTAGTCTCTGCTTCGATGACCAGAGACATCACGGTGGTAGTCAGTCGGTTGGTTGGATCCTCTGACAGTAATCTGTAGTGGGTCGTATTTGCTAGTTGGCGTCTGCACTCCTGATCATAATCGTCATAGTTTTGTATGACAGTAGCTCCCCCCTTGTCAGCTTGCTTGATGACAATTGAAGTGTCCTTACCAAGGGAGGAAGCTGCCTGTCTTTCAGAATTGGAAAGATTGTTAAACGGTTTGATTGAGGGTTTGTTCTGCATAGTTCGCATAACTGCTCTTTCAAATGTCAAGACCTCTGGTGGTACCATCCCATCAGTGGGGGTGAAGGTGGAAGGTTTCCTGAGACCCGTGTCTTCACAGGGGATGTCTGGCCGAATTTCAAAAAAGGCCCGGAGACGTATCTTCCTGAAGAACTGCTTCAGCTCGATCATTTCCTGAAATGAGTCGGGGATCGGTGTAGGGACAAATCCCAGCCCTTTTTCCAGAACATTCTTCTCTGTAGTAGTCAGGGTTCTATTGGAAAGGTTCACGATCAAACTCTTCTCCCTCTGGTTGTCGCGCTCCTGGTTTCCACTCCCGTCGGCTCTGGCATCTGGTCTTGCCACTGTACACCCTTGTTCCCGCCTCGCTTTCGCCCTCTTCCTCTGCCCCAACCTCTGCCTTGAAAAGGAGGCGGATTAAGGGGGTAGAATTGCGGGGGGCCCTGAGGGTAGAAGGGATATTGCCACGGTGGTGGTAAATGAGGTGGGCCATGGAACACTGGTCCTTGGTGATATCCTTGTTGCCAGGGACGTGTGGGTCTTGCATTTCTCGCCGGGTAGCCTCCGGAGGCTACCCGGCGAGAAATGCAAGCCAAGTTTGGTATCAAACTACTCAGCAAATTAAACCCACACTGATGCCAGGCTGAGTGGCTGCTTTCAGCTGCCAATACCAGACTTGTTTCTGGACCCCTGGGTCGAGAACCTGCTGCTCTCGGGGGCCTGAAACAATGCACATCCTGAGACAAGGTGCCAAGCATCATCCCCAAGGATGAGCAGGGTCCACGAAGGGGAAGCTTCAAAGGCATGCCGCCTTTGTGTGCTTCCTCAGGCCACTTGCTGATTTCAGCAACTGGTCCCGACTGGTTCTGGCCCCCACTTTAGGCGGGAGAACGTCGGGAAAAACAAGTGAGGAAGAGAGGTGTGCCCACCTCTGCCAACTTCCCCCCTCAGGTGGGGAGTCGAGGTGAAGGACAACTCTCAATCCTCACCATCTTGCAGATGGGGGGACCAAGCCAACCAGAGTGATGCAAATGCCCCCCTCCCACTGGAGTGTGGCATAATAGGGGGTGTAACCACCCCAAGGAAGGGACCCATGGGTCCCAACCTTTACTTACCTGTAACACCCCTGAATCGAGTATTTAGAGGGCACCCCGAACCTTTCTTCCCCGGACAAGAAACCAGAAGAAAAGAAGAAGAAGGACCAAAAAGCCTTGCCGAAGCTAACAAGAGGAGGACACCCACTGACTTGGCCCAGCCCTACTGGCCTGTCCCCACCTCGGACCTGCAGAAGTGAAACTCCGGTGTGTCCTGCAGCCAACAGCTTCAGAAACCCAGAGGACCTGCCCTGGCTTCAAAAGAAAAGAATCAGTCTCCCATGAACACCAGATTTAGGGCCATATGTATGAACAGATTTTCCCATAGATACAGAATGGGGAAAACCATCTGGCCCTTTTTCACAAGCAGACTCCAGGTCCGGCAAAGTCAGCGAGTCTGCCCCACTCTGCACCTGACGCTCACGGCCTGAGTTAGAGTGGCCCAACACGTACGGAGGTCTCCCTGGCAATCTTGACCCGAGATCCGGTGACCCCTGACCTGCCTCAAGTCTCCAGCCGATGCCTGCAGCCTCAAACCGGAGGGTCCCACCAACCACGACCAGGAGCTGGTAAGAAGATCCAACCCTCAAAGGTACCCCTGCACCCGCCGTCCCATGGCCTTGGGTGGCCCAACTAACAGTACCTAACAAACCCCCAACATCCCATCTTACCTCTCCAAGTGGTAGTCGCACTCAGAAGACCTTCGTCCCAGAGCCTGCAGTGTGTTTGCAAACCGGAGACTCCTCATTGAAAGCTACCGGGCGCTCGACGCCAAAACAGCACTCTGCACCCGGCCGTCCCAGTGCTGCTGAGGGTGCACCTTTTGTGCTGGCTTGGACCCCCATTTGCCTTGAGCTTAGGTCCAGGAGCTTTGCTCCCACAACCCCGTGGCCGGCTAGTCAGCAGCCACCAACCAGAGGCCCTGTATCGCCCATTGGATAGAATTGGGCCTCAGCACTCTGCACCGGCCGACCTAGTGCTGCTAAGGGTGTAACAAGAGCGCATCCTTGACCCAGAGGGACCCCCCTGTCTACCCACAGAATACCAACTCCCACAACCAAATACTTACCTTTGAACCGACAACCCTATGTTCCCCCATAGGATAACATTGACTGTTTTTCTGTGAACAGTTTCTAAGTATGGAGTTGGATAAATCTTAGAAACCCTTGAAAAGTGTAACAAAATAACAAAAACGATTTTACTTACCTGTTTACAGGAAATGTCCCACTGCAGTGTCCAGGTATACAGCACTGTGTAAGAAAAGTAATCCGTAAAGTAACCTATTTGACATTACACTAAAAAGACAACACAAAGTATATGTACAGTATATCAAAAGCATTGCATTAGTAGTAGCTCTACCATAATCGAATCAAAGTGCATATACAATTGCAATTCAAACTGTTTACAAAGTGCATTACTACTGTAAAGTATTTATTGCCTACCTGTGCCAGGCTTGCTTGGTTCTAGAAAATAAAATAACTAAAATAATATTTTTATACAAAAGCAATTGGTCTTCAGTTCGGTCTTTGAGTGTGTGATATCATTTGCTGATTGAGTGTATACAACAAATGATTAACACTAAATCCTGGAATCAGATGTTCCTGATGAAGGGAACATGGGGCGTTATCTTGACCCTGGTGGACTAGGGCAAAAGTGACATGCCTGTTTGGCACTTCCATGCCTCTGCCCTGTTAATGAATAAGGGCCAGAATTGGTTAGGTCAGAAACTGCCAAAGTTATTTCCTACTTTGTGAATGAGTGAGAATGTACCAGACGTTGACACCCTCCCTGAAGGGATCAAAGATTGAGATCATTGGAAGTGGATGGCAGTCTGGTGGAATACATGCTGAGGTCCCAGAAGTGGATGCCCAGTCAGTCATTAATAATGTGGGCAGCAGAAGTGAATTTGTTCTCTTAAGGAGTGCATACTGTGGAATGCTTCCATCTGGAAGGTAGTAATATAGATCCAGACTACTAGGTTTAGCCCAGAGAACTTAAATAGAGGCTGCTGAAAATGGATGCTCGTCCCACTGGATAATGATTTTGCAGGAAGGCTGTCCGTCCTCAACAATTGGGGAGTAGATCATTAGTAAGTGATAATGGGTCTTTGAAATTAAGTTGTGTACAGCATTTTTTCGAATTCAAGTTTTTGGGATCCGGTAGGGCAAGCGGGTAGGATACCATCCTCAAAAGCTTGAGTCCTATTGAGGTAACATTTTCTAAAAGTGGTAAGTTAACTGCTAGGTGAGTCCTACCAGGGCCATGTCAATGAGCACTGAGGAGGTGGGGGCTGTAGAGAGGCTAACATCTGGGGCACATGTACCCTTTTGTCTCACCATTATACTGCTTTGACAGTGTTTCTGAGGCCATTTATTCTCTGGCTTATGCCACTATGAAGCTCTTACAACAAGAAAGTAATGTATTTTGTTAGCTGTTGTGCCATCATATTTTTATATCGTTGATTGCCTGTGTACAAACTGATGTCATTGTTATAGTATGTTCACTGCATGTATCAAGTGGTCATATTTCAGTAAACTCTGTGTTTTTTTAATTTTGCAGCTGTCCAGAAAGACATCCAGTATGTTGGAAAGATTTTGGATGGTTTTTCCCTGGCCTCAGTGTCTTCTGCCCCTAGAAAGGTAACTATAACTCATTCTAGTTAAATTTGTTTTCTTCTTTTCTCTCTACTCCGTTCGAATTATTGCATTTCTTACTGTCTACAGTAGGAGGTTTATGTGTTGAGTACTATCCTGTTGTTTCCAACAGTTCTCTTCCAGGGGATCCTCATCAATAGTCATAAGCATTAGAATATTCCCGCCCATGCGCGGGACCCCGGAAACAATATATTATATGTGCCCCACATATATATAGACATATATATATATATATATATACATATATATATATATATAAATAAGCAATTGCAGCCAAATAAAACAGTAGAGCTGGAATATGCTGTGAAGAATTTCCACCATACATGTGTATTTGCATTAAAAACATGAGAAACAACACCAATGCTTGTTTAGAAACTGTTTTAATGCTTAGAAAGCAGTAGAAATTCTTATAACACACTGTAAGCATATACAGCTCCCAGGCTGCATTGCAAATACCCAGTCTAAAAAGACTGGAAAGCTAACTTGTAACTGTATGTACTAAAACTGACGCCGTGCCTTTAAGGCACCTCTGCCCCTAGCTTCCCATCATGCCTCAGGGGTTACAGTTAGGTCAGTTGTTCTTTCCGGCTCCTTCAGGAAGGACCCTGGTTACACAGCTCCACACTTTTCTGCCTTTTTTCAGTCAGAAAATCTTCTAAAGAACTATTTTTTGATTTACTTTGACTTTTAACAACAGTGTCAAGTAAATAACTGCTTAGCAGTCACGTTTTTGTGAGGTTTTCCTGTCAGGATGCCCACACTATTTGATAAATGCCGTTCTTGTGGCCACAAGAAGGCAAAAACAGACTCTCATGAGGTCTGTATTTTATGCTTGCCAGAGGATCATGATCCTAAAGTCTGTTCACATTGTGAAAACCTGTCTGAGAGGACTCTTAAAGACAGAGAAAGGAACAGGCTCTATGGTCTGGCCCAGAGATCCATCAGGGGAAGATCTACAGAGAGGAAGAGTTCAAAGAGACCCAGAACTCCCTCCAAAGGCAAGTCAGAGCGTCCATCAACCTCAGCGCCGGGCTCGGCACTGAAAAAACAACATCTGATGGACAGTTCTAGAGAGAAAACTCCGTCGACGTCGGAACCGGCGTCGATGAAGAAATCGTCGTCGAAAAGAAGTTCACCGACGACGAAGAAAGCACCGCCGTCGTCAACTAGGCGACGATCGGCGTCGAGAGAAGCCACGAGGTCACCGTCGACGAGAAGATCGGCGTCAAGACAAAGATCACTTCCGCCGTCGTCAACTCGGCGACGATCGGCGTCGAGGGACAGGTCTCCATCGTCGTCACCATCTCGACGACGATCGACGTGGAGACATAAGTCAACACCGCCGTCGTCAACCAGGCGACGATCGGCGTCGAGAGACAGATCACCCTTGCCGTCGTCTCAACGTCGACAGGCTTCTAAGAGTGTGACACCTCCGCCGACGTCTCCACGGAGGCGCTCGGCGTCGAGGAGCAAGAGCCCCCTCAGACGCTCGCCGTCGAGGAAGAGATCATCGTCGACGGCGCGTCGGCGCTCGACGTCGAGGATGACGGATCCTCCGCCGTCGCCACGTGTCCGGTCGACGTCGAGGGCATCGTCGACGACAGGACAACGTCGATCAACATCGAAAAGACCATCTCCGTCGCCGGCAGACCAACGTCGGTCGACGTCGAGACCTCCGTCGACGGCAGGGCAACGCCGTTCGACGTCGAGACCTCCGTCGAAGGCAGGGCAACGCCGTTCGACGTCGAGGGAGAAGACTCCGTCGTCGGCTCAAAATTGCCGGTCGACGTTGAGGGACCGCAGGTCACCGGCGAGGCGTTCGGCGTCGAAGGTTATCGCTCCGTCGACGCCGCAGAGGCGTTTGACGTCGAGGGAAAGACTTTTGAGATGTCCTTCAACACCGGTGAGACGAAGATCTCCTTCAGTGCCTTCGACCGTTCTAGTAACGCAATCTGCTTCTCACCATTCCTCCTTAGGTACCTCTGGCTCATCGAGGTCCTCTTCTAGGAGTAGGAGTCCGGTGCAACAGACACCCCAGCGACGGTATATCACACAGGCAAGACTCTCGCCAAGATGGTATGGTCCGTTGAGTAAGTGGAAGGATTCTGGATCGACGGAGAGGCTACGAAGATATGTAAGCCCACACCACAGGTCACCTCTTCAGAGTCTGGTAGAAGAGGCAGACAGACAGAGTCCTACCAAGCACCGATCACGCTCTCAGGAGAGGAGAGCGGAAAGGTCGCATACCCCCAGGGTCTCCCGATCAGCACGGAGGGAGCAACCCAGATCTCGAACACCGAGAAGGGAGGAACGGGCGGAGAGATCGAGATCTCCCCGAAGGGAGCATCAGAGAAAATCACGTTCTCCTCGAGGGGAAGAACGACCGAGAAGATCACCAGTGAGGAAGGAGAAATCTCATCACAGGAGAAGGAGAACTCCATCATCCTCTTCTTCATCCTCATCTAGATATTCTAAAGGGGATTACTCTCCAACGCTGGTAGACAGCCCTCGCTCCAGAGCTTCCCCGATGGACGACGTCAACACGTATCTGGACATCTTGCAAAGGGGGACTCACAAACTAAATATAGAGATGGCTGTTCCAGAGGTGTCCACTACTGTGATTTTTGAGACCCTTCGTCACAAATCATCTACACGGCCTTTACTCCCATTGGTTCCAGGGATAATGGATCCAATCAAAGACGTTTTCCTCACGCCAGCAACGGTCAAGGCGGTACCGGCACGTATCCAGAAGAAATATAGGCCGGCCGAGTCAGATCCTATCTTTGTTAAGGGAGAGCCTGCGGCGGACTCAGTCATTGTAGCCTCAGCTAAAAAGACTCACACTGTCGCTCCTTCTTCTTCGGTCCCGCCTGACAAAGACAGCAAGACGCAAGATTCTTGGTGACGCAGGGTATGCAGCACAGCAGCTTCATCCCTGAAAGTCTCTAGTGCATCAGCCCTTCTGGGAAGGTACGATAGAGCCCTATGGGACTCCATGGAACGATTCAAGGAGAAATTGCCCAAGGAGGACCAGAAGTACTTTGAGGAGACAGTGATGGAGGGCTGTTTGGTGGCAAACCAAATGATTAGTTCATCAGCAGATAACGCCCTTCTAGCAGGACATGCCTACTCACATGGGGTATGTGCGAGGAGATCCTCCTGGCTGCGTTTAACTGGACTCAAACCAGATGCCCAGCAGCGCATCCTCAATCTACCTTTTTCCGGATCTTCACTCTTCGGGGAGCATGCTGATCAGGAAATGACCCGTATGAAGACGGAGTTAGACACAGTGAAGGCGGTTGGTCTGGAAAAAAAGAAAGGACCGTTCAAACGACGCTTCAAGACCAACAAGAACCGGGGAGGCCAACAGAGGGTTCAAACCCCTCAATGGTCTCAAAGCAAGCCACAAGGAAAGCCGCAATACAGAGGAGGAAAGTCGGGCAGAGGCAGAGGCGGGCATCATCAGTCCTCTACCACGCCTAGAGGAGGCAAGGCCTGAGCAGTGGCTTCCTCTGGCGCCGTTACTCACTCCAGTGGGAGGAAGTGCTTCACAACACCTGGCAGAGTGGGTCAGCATCACAAAAGATCGGTGGGTGCTGAATATACTGCGCAATGGATATGCGCTACGTTTCCGGAAGAGACCACAACCGATTCCTCCAAAAAAGACTCGCTCGTACCAACTAAAGCTCCTCAAAAGGTAGGTGAGCGTCCTCTTAAAGAAAAACGCAATCGAAGAGGTACCCCCATCCCAAAGGGGGAAAGGAGTGTATTCAAGATATTTCCTAGTCCCCAAAAAAGATCAAGAAGGCAAGTTCAGACCGATTTTGGATCTTCGACTCCTCAACAAGGTGGTGGTCAAAGAGAAGTTTCGCATGTTGGCACTTCACCAAATATGTCCTCATCTACAAATCGGAGATTGGATGTGTTCGGTGGATTTACAAGACGCGTACTTCCACATTCCTAATACACCAGGTCATCGAAAGTACTTGAGGTTCCTGGTAGGGAACAAGCATTACCAGTACAAAGTGCTTCCCTTCGGTCTCAAATCCGCACCAAGGGTCTTCACCAAATGCATGGCAGTGGTAGCGGCGTGTCTCCACAAAAGAGGTCTCTTTGTGTACCCATATCTAGTCGACTGGCTCTTGAAGAGTTCGTCCCCTCATCAAGTCACCAAAGACTGTCACCTGTGTCTCCAACAACTGCACAGGCTCGGCCTCCACGTGAACACAGAAAAGTCGGTCCTGCTTCCCACGCAAAGTATCCACTATCTGGGAGCAGTTCTGGACACAAATTTAGGAAGAGCGTTTCCTTCGCAGGAGAGACTATCTTCCATGGGGCAGAAATGCAAAAAGTTGCTTCAGTTTCCTCGTCCAAAGGTGCGAGAAGTAGCATCTCTATTGGGCTCCATGGCGTCCTGCATCTTCCTAATACCGAACGCCAGGTTGAGGATGCGGCCTCTACAGCAGTCTGTGGAAGACCAGTGGGACCAAGCGACAGGAGATTGGGAGGATCGAATCAACCTGTCTCAAGCAGCTTTGACCTCCATACAGTGGTGGACTCGCCCTCGGAATGTCCTGCAGGGAGTCCCTTTTCAGCAACCTCTTCCTTCGCTGTCTGTGGTAACGGACGCATCTCTAGAAGGCTGGGGTGCTCACATGGGTCATCTTCAGATTCAGGGTCGTTGGTCGACCAACCTCCAGACATACCACATCAACATGCTGGAGCTTCGAGCAGTTCATCTGGCGCTCAAAGCGTTCCTTCTAGCAATAAAAACGGACAAAATCCTGGTTCAGACGGACAACACTACAACTATGTTCTATCTGAACAAACAGGGAGGAACTCGATCTCGCCCTCTGTCTCTGGAGGCCCAGACTATCTGGCACTGGCTTCTGGCTCGGGGACTGTCGGTGGTGGCAGTGCACCTCCCAGGCGAGCTAAACACAAAAGCAGATGCGCTCAGCAGGCACTTCGAAGATCAGCCAGACTGGGTGCTAAACGACGAGGTAGTCGAAGAACTCTTTCGTTGCTGGGGTCGTCCAGACATAGACTTATTTGCGGACGACGAAAACGCCAAATGCCACGCCTTCGCGTCCAGGTTCCACCGACCAGGGACGAAAGGGAACGCTCTCCTGTTGGAGTGGACAGGAATGTTCGCCTATGCGTTTCCTCCTCTGGCACTGATTCCGAAGGTGGTGGCCAAGCTCATCAGATCGAGCATGGACATGATCCTGATAGCTCCGGATTGGCCGCGACAATGGTGGTATCCAGACCTGTTACATCTGTCGCTGTGTCCACACAGACGCCTGCCGTGCAGGCCAGACCTGTTGAGCAAGATGAACGGGAGGACCTGCATCCCAACCTCCCGTCACTGAACCTGACTGCATGGCTCCTGAGGTCTTGCAATATGGACACTTAAATCTGCCTCCGGAATGTATGCATATCTTAAAAGAAGCCAAAAGACCTTCCACAAGGGCGTCTTATGCGTTCAAGTGGAAAAGATTTTTCATTTGGTGTAAGGACCATGGCTTTGATCCCACCAAAGGACAAGAAGAGGTAGTCCTTCCATACCTCCTTTCCTTGGCTACATCAGGGTTGAAATACGCTTCTATTAGGGTTCATCTATCTGCCATAGTAGCGTATAGGAAATCACCTACACAAACATCGTTTTTTCAAGTTCCAGTGGTTAAGGATTTCCTTCAGGGGTTGAAGAAAGTCTATCCCCCTGTGAGAAATCCTTCTCCTCCCTGGGAGTTGAACCTGGTTCTCTCCAGGCTGATGTCGACACCGTTTGAGCCTATACACAAGGCCTCCTTGCAGCATCTCACTTGGAAGGCGGCCTTCTTGGTGGCAATAACCTCTGCGCGCAGGGTTAGCAAGATACAAGCACTCTGCACCAAGGAACCTTACTGTGTTTCACCACAACAGAGTGGTAATGAGGGCTCATCCATCTTTCCTTCCAAAGGTGGTCTCGGATTTTCATATAAATCAAACGATTACCCTTCCTTCGTTCTTTCCTAACCCATCGACCCCAGCTGAGAGGTCGTTGCACTCGTTGGATCTTAAACGGGTGCTAAAGTTTTACCTAGAACAGACGAAGGACACCAGAAAGACAGACCAACTCTTTGTCAATTATTGTTCAATAAGAACGGGGTTTGCAGCAGCCAAAAGATCCATCTCCAGATGGATTGTCTCCTGTATCAGGCTGTCATACCAGCTGGCTGGCAAACCTTTGTTACAATCATCCAAAGCTCATTCCACTAGAGGGAAAGCAGCCACAATAGCGTTTTTACATGACATTCCTATGTCAGAAATATGCAAGGCTGCAACATGGAAATCAGTCCATACCTTTACAAGGCATTATTGCCTAGAGTCTGATTTCAGAGCGGAGTCTCAAGTAGGGCAAGCCTCCTTGAGAAACCTATTTGGGTAGAATGAGGCCTATTTTTGGGCCTACGAATATAAATGTTATCTGTTGATTCCTTTGCCCGCAGGGATGAGGTGAGGCTCGCTACTCAATTCTAATGCTTATGACTATTGATGAGGATCCCCTGGAAGAGAAGGATTAGTTACTTACCTGTAATCCTAGTTCTCTTCCAGGGGTATCCTCATCAAAGTCATAAGCAACCCTCCCGCCTCCCCGGGCAAAGGACTTTGTTTATTAAATAGGAGATGTTTTAACCTGTTATTACCATGGTTTGGTTTTCAGTCTCCGAAAAGAACAACTGACCTAACTGTAACCCCTGAGGCATGATGGGAAGCTAGGGGCAGAGGTGCCTTAAAGGCACGGCGTCAGTTTTAGTACATACAGCTACAAGTTAGCTTTCCAGTCTTTTTAGACTGGGTATTTGCAATGCAGCCTGGAAGCTGTATATGCTTACAGTGTGTTATAAGAATTTCTACTGCTTTCTAATCATTAAAACAGTTTCTAAACAAGCATTGGTGTTGTTTCTCATGTTTTTAATGCAAATACACATGTATGGTGGAAATTCTTCACAGCATATTCCAGCTCTACTGTTTTATTTGGCTGCAATTGCTTATTTATATATATATATATATGTATATATATATGTCTATATATATGTGGGGCACATATAATATATTGTTTCCGGGGTCCCGCGCATGGGCGGGAATATTCTAATGCTTATGACTTTGATGAGGATACCCCTGGAAGAGAACTAGGATTACAGGTAAGTAACTAATCCTTCTCATAGTTCTCCTGTTATTTCCAACAAGTTTCAGAGCCATAAGCCTTATTTTAATTTGCTTCAGTCTTTGTCATTGAATTTGCTGTGTGTAATGGTCTTGTTCTTCAAACAGCTACCACAATATTCATTCAGCATTCACACTCGTGATAGCCTCATTAGATCCTAATAGCATTCTCAAATCAGTACTTGTGCCTTGAGCAGCTGCTTTGCCTTTAAAAGAGCACCACAGGGCTCACTGGTAAAATATTTGGCTGATAGCATGCACGGATGATGGTGTGAGCACACGCTGCATGCGTTATCTCAATCATTTTCACATGGAGTTGGTTTTTATCTTCTTTCGTTGTAGCCATTGCATACATTAGTTGTGTTTTGTGATTTCATTGTACCAGAGAGTGAAAGTACTGAACGGTGCTACTCTGAGGGATACCCTTTTGTAAAAGCATGGTTCTAAAGTCCGTAACTGTCTACAGAAAGTCATGTCGCTGTTTCCTTCCATTTCACATTGACTTATTGTTCAAATACCTTTATAGATCTACTTGCCACCTGACCTGCCGAAGGATTACAAGCCAGTACATTACTTCAGACCAGTTCTCGTTGCCAATAGTGAACATTCTCATGCACTGCAAGTGATGCTGAAATCTTCTGAGAAGCCTGAAAGTGCACTGCCACAACAAGGTAGACATCAACTAAGCTCTTCTAAGAGGAGAGAACTACTGGGAGAAACAGCCTTGCAAGGTAAATAGCACATCAGCAATTAATTTACTTACACTCACTTTGTATTTTCACATATGTCAGTGATCCATATAAAATAGTGAACATTACTGCACATGCTGTGCAACATTGTGCAATTCACATAACACCTCTCAGTCCCTTGCGGATGTCTAGATAACGAGGTTTTTGGAGTCTGATGGTTTTTCGTGCTGAGCCTTCACTGCCCCGTTGTTCTCAGCTGTCCTTGGGGAGTATTGTTATATGACCAATCAGTTTACTCCTGACACCCTTTATCGTGGTCAATAATTCCGATGCTCGGGGGAAGAGCTAGCCTGGTAGGCTACTCGGCAGTAATTAATTCTGCCTGGAATTATTGTCTCCGCTTTAATCATTGGATTTTTAATTCCCATTGATATAAAGGAGTTAATGGTTTGTCTGGTAATGCTGTTCCCAAATTTTCCAGAATCTTATTCTCCTGGAATTATTCCCTTTCCTATCTAGTTTATTAGTTTTTATTATGGAATTTAGCCAACTTTCATGTGTAGGCGGTGCCGGTTTGACCCAATTGATGCAAATCTCTCTTCGTGCTAGTAAAATCAATATAAACAATAGACTTTCGTGCTTTTTACTTAGGTTACCCGTATCAAATTCTATATTGCTGTGTATCCCGAAAATAATGAGAGGTGTACTTACAGTTATGAGGGTTCCCATTACCATGGTCGGTGTCTTACCGATCTTGAGCCAGTAGGTAGAGAGTGTGGGGCAGTTCTGGAACATGTGGACGTCATCAACTTTTGCCTCTCCGCACTTTGGGCATGATTTTATATTTGAACCTTTGAATTTAGACAGTTTGTTTGTGGTCCAATATGCTCTGTGTAATGAGAATAAATGATTCCTTTTCAATGAAGCTGGTTTTATACAGGACCAACATTTTCCAGCGATTTCTTCCAAATGTGCTCTAAATCTATGTTTTGATCAGGAATATCTTTTCTCCAAGTTGCTTCCGGTATTAAGAAATCTTCTTCTACTGATTCAATGAAGGCCCAATACCATTTTGATATTTCTTTCTTTATTGATGTTGTTTAAGTCATATCATTTTCGAGGTTCCCAAGATCTATTTTTCCTTTTGGTAAAGAATTGGCCCAACTACTTAGTTGGTAAAATTTAAATTTTGACAATTTACCTTCTGTGATTGTATGTAAATGCTCCCATGTAATTAGATCGTTTCCTACTATAACATGTTGCTGTAGTATGGCATGTTTATTGTAATTCTGATTTGATTCCAGAGTTTTTCAGCGCTGTGTAGGGTCTTTAGTTTTATTTTTTTAAAGTATTATGGGTGGCCAAATTTGAATAGAAAATGGTCTACTCCTTCTGTCATATTTTGTAGGAAGTTTGGGTATGATTGATATTTCCTTAGGAGGGGTCTGATGTTTTTGAATTGAAACGATCTATAATACTCGTATATATCCGGGCTTGCTATTCCGCCTTGTACTTTCCTTCTCCTAAGTTTATTCCATGCTATTCTGGTACTTTTTGATGCCCAGATGAAACTAGATATTTCTCCTTGGATTTTCTTCAGAGATTCTTTCCTAAATTCCAGTGGTATGGTGTTAAACAGGTAGGTAAATTTAGGAATGATGGTCATTTTTACTGCATTAGATCTGCCAAGAAAACTTAGTGGTAGGCCTGACCAGACTTTAAGAAGTCTTCTCATTTCTTTAGCTACTATATTTAGATTCAGTTGTGGGATGTTTTCAAGTTCTTTTGTCAATGTGATTCCCAGATATTTTATTTTATCCCTAGTGAATGGAGTATTCGGGCTCGTGTTCCAGCTCATCGCCTCTGTCTTGTCTTTATTTGTTAAATACCCTGAGACTTTGCTGAAGTTGTTCATCATGTCTTCTATTACTTGGTTAGATTCCTCATAATTATTTGTAAATTTCATTAGGTCGTCCGCATATAGTGCCACTTTTTTTGTCCAGTTTTGATGTTTGAAAGGTGTTATTGAAGGATGTATTCTGATTGAGCAAGCCAGTGGTTCTATATATAGATTGAAAAGTAACTGTGACAATGGGCAGCCTTGCCTAGTGCCTCTATGTATTTCTATATTACTAGTCAAATTCCCATTGACTATTATTTTTGCTTTTGGTTTCTTATATATTTCCCTTACCATGTGACCGAAATTTTCTCCTAATTTGTTTTTCTCGATGATTTCATTTAGGAAGGCCCAATTTACTCTATCAAACGCCTTGGCCGCATCATATGTAATTATCGTTAAGGGTAATTTCTCGCTCGTGGCAATGTCAACTGCTGCAAATAGTTCATGAGTTATCTCATGAATTTGTTGTCCCTTTATGAAACCCTTCTGGTCAAGGTCGATCAATCTTGGCATGACCTTGGCTAACCTTTTGGCTATGACTTGCATAAATAACTTGTAATCACAATTGAGTAATGATATGGGTCTATAAGACTCACATAATTTTGGGTTTTTACCCGGTTTTAAAATAATGCTAATTATCGCATCATTCCGGGAGTCCGGTATTTTTTCGTGATTCAGGTATACGTTATTCATGATTTCTGTTAATCGGTTAACTAGGGATTCTTTTAATGTTATGTAAAATTCATTTGGGAGGGCATCTGGACCCGCGGCCTTTCCTTTTTTCAGGCCTTTTATTGCCTCTCTGACTTCCTCGGATTTAATTTCGCTGTTTAGTTCTGATATTTCTTCTTCTGTTAAAGTTGGAAGTGGTACGGCATCGAGGCATTTTCTGATCTCTTCTTTTGTTGGGTTTATATCTTCTTTATATAAGCTGGAAAAGAATTTTGTAAATCCTGTCTTATTATGGCGTCTTCTGAGCTTTGTAAATTTTGATCTTGGATCTGGATTCAAGGAATGTTATTCCTTAATTGGTCCGTTTTTATCTTCCATGCCAGCATTTTCCCGCATCCTTCTCCGTATTCATAGTTTGATAATTTGCTGTTTTCCCATTTTTCTTGTACTATTCTCTCCAAATAGTCAGCCAGCTCCTCTCTGAGTTTACGGCTCTTTTCCAATAATTCTCCTTTTTGTTCTGGGTGATTTCCGCTGACTAGTTGTACCTCTACCGTTTTAATCTCCATTTATGGGAAGTGTATGTAAATGAAGCACCTAGGAATCCCCATGGGTTACCCAGTTGAGTGCTCCCGTTAGTTGGAGCGCAAAGCATATCATTTGGCTGGGGTGGGGGAAGCAGAGGCTGCTATAGTGCTCTGATCTTCTATACAGTGCAACAACACAATTTAAGTGTTCAGTATGCTAAGATAATTTAGTCTTTAATCCCATGCAATAGTATCCAAGATACCTGGATACAATCATTACACAACAATGGCTTTTTGATAATGTGTAGTCTTTAGGGTAAAGAGCAAATATTACAACCCAGATGTGTACTCTTTACAGCAAAGAGCAATCATTGAAATCCAAATATCTAGAGCTTGCACATTTCACATTCATTAAATGCTCTAATCAAATGGATGTACAACAAAAAAGTGTTTTACCATGTGCACACAAAGTAGTGGTGTTTCAGTTTGTTTCAAGAAAGTTTTATCACATTGTGACTGTGTTTTTTTGACTGGGTAACACCTGTTGCAATAGCTGTATGGTATATTTTCCCTAACACTTATTTGATGCCACCTCTAATGCTTAAATACATATCCTGCCTCTGAATATGTAACTGTCACATTACACACACAAGTAATGTATATGTGTCTCCAAGTTTTAATTGAAGTATTATCATAGTGGGTGTTAGTTACAGGCCCCCTCTCTCCCATCCACAAGAATAAAACCAAAGTGTTATAGTACACTTGTCAATCGTGCCAGTATGATGTGGCGTGCTCTACTGCCATCAAGATCTTGGTCATTCAGTCGGGCCTGAAAACATGTCATATGCTCTTAGAGACTTCCAAATAAGGTAAGGAGTGAACATTCTCTTCAAGTCTGTCAATTATGGAGTGGTTACCTGCACGAATAGCAGCAAATAAGAATTGCCCATAAGTGAGAAAATGTGTGTACAAATATTTAAAAGTGACCCTACTAAGTGATTGCTGCTTACTTGTTAAACAGACACCTTCTTTTTTACCTCTGACATGCCTTCACCTAAACACCACTAATTCAAACACAACCTCCTATGGGTTTCATGGTTCTGAGATGAAAAGCACTCTTATTCTATGACCTAAGTTACTTAGTATTTGGTAAAGTGCCAGACTTGAATACATTTATAAAAAGACAGGAACTCTGAACTTCTTATAAAGTTGGAGGAGGAAATTTCACCTCTAGTACCAAAAAGGAAAACCCTATTTCTAGCTCTAGAAGTGGGGAGGAGGACAATACATGAAGCCAAAACTCACTCAAGGCGGATACTCCGACACCAAGGAAAGAGTCCTTAACCTTGAAAGACTGAACATTACGAGAAAGGCGTTGAAGGAGGCTGAGTCCAAGAAGTGCTAGTACATAATAGTGCAATGTGTGCTGTAGCCGAGCCATCGAAGATGGGCTCTAGGTCCCCAAAATACCCCCTCCTCATGCCAAAACATACTATGATTGAAGGGAGGCAAAAACAGAAAGAAACCAGCGGGGCCAATATTTATGGCCACCACAGAATGCAAACCTTCAGTGGCTGCTACAAAATGAAAGAGCGATCAGGAGAAGCAGAGGGAATGGAATTTGAAAGTGAAGGAAACTTTGACATTCAAGAGGAAGTCGATGCCAACCCTCATCGCAGAACAATGCACCCGTGAGGTCATACGCAAGAAATGCAGATTTGAGGCAGAAATGACAGTCATCAATCAAAAGAGGGATTTCAACCAAGCCTTCAAAAATTTTCAAATGCCACCGAAACCATAGGAGCTCATAGGGGTCGGGATGAACAATGAGAGCTCTAAACACCTTTGGTATCGTAACCATGTGACAAGGAACATGAAGAGTTCCTCTGTACAGATGAAGGCGGTGGGGCGAGGAAGTGGCCTTCAACAACAATGAAAGCACACAAGAAGAGGTATGGCCGCATGTCCACTCCGACTTGCAGGAGGAGGCTATTGATTCATATCCTTTGGGGCCTATGCTGGTGAACGAACTTGAGATCAGCGAGCTGCAGACATGTATGGGGTCCATCTTGAGGAGGAGCAGGTAGAGTCTTGTTTTCTCCTGCCAAAACTTATGCATAGTGGGAAGAAGAATCTATATCTCATGATGCTTCCACACATCTTGGATCGAAGAAAGGAGGCCTTTTGAAACCTGCTTGATCGAAGGCTGTCATCCCTTGGGTTGATAAATGCACAAGCACTGGACCACAACGCACCACCAATGCAGTGGCTGGCTCCATTATCATCTCATTCAAACCAAGGAATTCCCTGTACCCAGGACTCAAGTTAGCAATTATCTAACAGGCATGAGAACATTCTCCACTAGAATCTTCTATTGTAAAATTCTGGATATACCTCTTCTTAATTCTATGTTTAGGTATCTATTGTCTCTAATGCCCCACTGTCCCAACCAAACACCATGTTTGTGAACGCTAATAAGGGGGGTTCATGCAATTGATAGGAATGATGGTGTCTTGCATTTTAATTGTTCCTTAAGCAAGACTCCAATTGCGTCCCCTCCAGGAATGCTTAGCATGTCAGTGGAACCAGGCTCAAGGTTAGTTATCAGATCTAGTGTTGGTAGACGGCCGCACTCCTCGCTCTCTGCAGTGGTGGAAGGGGCAGCTTACCCTCGACCCGATCCCACAGATAGTGCTAACAGCAGATGCTTCAGTCACTGGTTGGAGAGCTCATCTACAAAAATATACAATTCAGGGCATGTGGACTCTTCAACAAAAATAACTCCACATAATCCATCTAGCACTGCTAGCAATTTTTCTAGCATTGAAAGCTTTTCAACTTCATCTAGTAGGAAAAGCTGCCCTAATTCACACAGACAACATGACAGCAATGTACTACATACAAAAAAGGGGGACACATTCTCCCAGCTACCACAGTTAGCTTAGAGCATCTGGAGATGGGCCATACCTCGCAAAATATATCTCATTGTGGAACATCATCCAGGAGTAAACAACCACATTGCAGGTCGTTAACAACAACAGATCCACGAATGGGAACTCCACTGTTCTTTCAGATGTGGGGCATCCCAGACATAGATCTGTTCGCTACCCACTTAAACGCAAAATGCCCAAACTTTGCATCCAGGTACCCACACCCATTGCCGAAAGGCAATGCACTATGGATGAACTAGTCAGGGATATTTTCTTACACTTTTCCGCCTCTCCCAGTCATTCCATTAGTGGTTCGGAAGCTCAAACAGCACTCCCTGACACTAATCCTAGTTGCTCCCACATGGGCCAGTCAACCCTAGTTCACAACCCTCTTGGAGTTGTCAGTAGTTCCCCACCAAAGAGTCCATCTCACTCCCGATCTCCTCATTCAGAACCATGGAGGAAAAAGCATTCTGATCCCAGTCATCTCAACCTTGTGATCTGGCACCTGAAATCTTAGTTTGCTACATCAATCTTCCCCCAGATTGCATGAATATCATCAAAGAGGCTAGACGCCCTACCACAAGGGCATGCTATGTAGCAAAATGGAAGCGGTTTGTGATTTACTGTAATAACAATCAAGTCAATCTGCTTGACGCTTCAGTCCAAAACATAATTTATTTATTACGTCTACAGCGGTCCAATTTAGTGTATACATCCATACGCTTACATCTTGCTTCGATAGCCCCGTATCTGCAAAACAGACTGCATTTGTCTCTTTTTAGAGTGCCTGCTATTAAGGCTTTCATGGAAGGACTCAAGAGTCATTCCTCCCAGACTTCCACCTTCTCCAGTGTGGAATCTGAACATCGTTCTTACAAGACTCATGGGTCCGCCTTTTGAGCCATTGCATAGATGTGAACTGCAATTTGCTCACTTTTAAAGTAGCTTTCCTCATAGCTATCACATCTCTAAGGAGAGTGGGTGAGCTTCAGACACTTAACAGTAGAAGAACAATTTTTACAAAAACAAAGTGGTTCTTAGGACTAACCCCAAATTTCTACCTAAAGTCATTTCTGCCTTTCATATCAACCAATCTGTTGAGTTGCTTGTGTTCTTCCCTCAACCAGATTCTGTGGCAGAACGTGCTTTTCACACCTTAGATGTAAAAAGAGTGTTACTATATTACATTGAAAGAACAAAATCTTTTAGAAAGACTAAGCAACTTTTTGTTGTTTTTGCTCCACCACAAAAAGGCAATCCAATATTAAAATCGGGTATTGCCAGGTGGATTGTTAAGTGCATTCAAATATGCTATGCAAAAGCAAAGCAAACGTTAACAGTTCCCCTTAGAGCACATTGTACACGTAAACTAGGGGCTTCTATGGCATTCTTAGGAAATATACTCGTAGATGACATATGCAAAGCTGCAACATGGTCTACACCTCACACATTCACAAACCACTATTGTGTAGATGTGTTAGCAAGACAACAAGCTAGAGTGGGCCAGGCAGTTTTATGTAAACTATTTCAAACCCCTGCAACAGATAAAGGTTAGCAACCACTTTGGGAGATAACTGCTATATTCTATGCATAGCAAATGATCTACAGCTCATATGCCTAGAACGGAAACTGCTACTTACCCAGTATGCATCTGTTCTTGGCATATAGAGCAGTAGAGTCATATGCCCTCCCCCACCTCCCCGGATACCTGTACCTGTTGCAGTAACATCTTACTTTGATACATTCATTCATGGACATCTCCTTTTATTACTCTTACTAACTCCATTATCACCCTCTGCGGGAAAGCAATCTAATAATGGAGTTGATGCCCATGCGCACTATCACCGAAAGGAGGAGTCACCTACCCCGTGCCTGGAAAGACTTCTTCGAAGAAAAACAAAGTGCAAACATCTGGACCCAACAGTACATGGCGATCTATGCATAGCATATGACTCTACAGCTCTATAAGCCAAGAACAGATGCATACTGGGTAAGTAGCATTTTCCTTATGATCAGCACGCTGTTCACATGGAAGCATCTGTTTGGTCCTGCAGTGGATGAGACCCTCCAATAGCTAAAGAAGGATAATGATATGGCATGAGCAATGGCTTTTAAATAAGGGCCATGTCACCAAGAAGGCTAAAAGGCAAGGGCGCCTTCCAGACTAATACACCAAAGCGGAATTCAGCCCGCCTGCGGAGGACTGACAAGCACCTACGCCACAATGACAACACCCCTCTGCATCACAAGAGCCGTATTGCTACAGGGCACGAGAAGATGTCATACCCAGAGATGTTCTGCCTCTACAACCAAGTAACTCACTCAGTCATTCCCCCCACCCTCACAAGGGAGACACTATTGGATGGCAGAATAGGGAGGCTTCTGGGGAATGGAAGGCAATCCCAAGTAGTTCTTCAGATCTGTCATGGACAAGGTACATTACCAATTTAATGTTTTGCCATTTAGGATGAAAACCACACCCAGGGTGTTCACAAAGTGCCTGCCAGTTGTGGCTGCATACTTAAGGAGCTGGGGGAACCACACATAACTTTACCTATACGGTTGGCTAGTAAAAGTGAGTTTATGAAAACAATACAAGAGTGATCTACAGTTATGCTAATGATTCACAGGCTGGGGTTCGCCAGCACCAGAACTGGAGAACGTGTTTCTGGGTGCAACATTGAATTTAAAAAAAGCAAAACCCCAGTGTACAAGAGAGTTCTTGCATTGAAAGCACAAACTCTCCTCTACTAGAGGAGACCATCTTGGACATTTAAAACTGATTAAACTAATGCGCATGATGGTGTCCTGCATACCGGTCATCTGACATGCCAGATTACACATGTACTTAATACAGGGGTGGCTCTCAAGCAAATGTCAACATGGAGTTGGTATGACCTATTGCTTGTCACACAAGCAGAACTAGATAAAGTATCGGCACATATAGAACATTACAATAGGGATACCCTTCAAGACACTACTCCCAACAGTGACCATCACCGCGGATCTTCCCCTTCACAGGGTGAGGGGGCACACATGGGACACCTCAACATCAGGCGATTTGGAACCCTAGAGGAGCCGTAAAACACATAAATGTGTTGGAACTGATTACTGTCTACCTAGCACTCCAGGCCTTCCATGCCCACATAAGGGGGACAACAGTCCAGGTGCAGACAGACAACACAACCACAATATTCTGCCTCAACAAGCAAGGGGGGGCATATACTCTTGATAGTGCCACAGTAGGTAACACAGACTTAGTTTTTGGACCTAATAGAGATGTATCAAAGGGGCAGTAATAAAACTACCGCACGATGAAAACCTTCTCATAATGCAGAAGGGACAGATATGCCACCCGGAACCAGTAAGTCTCAGACTGGCAGCATGGCTACTAAGAACGCAAAATTTGGGCCCTTACAGTCCTTTGCATCACCTGTGTCCAAAGGAAGGGTGGTATATTGGCTAGCGCAAACAATACAGGCATGTTACTACAGAGCAGGAGTGACATTGAAGAAGAGGCCATGGGTTCATCCCACAAGGTAAAAGGGCACAACACGTGCCTTCCTGTCAGAGGTCTCCATGCAAGACGTATGTAAAGCATGGTCCTCTATACATACTTTCAAGAAATGCTACAGTGTGGACATTCCAGCCTAGGGAAAAGCGCAGGTGAGACAGAAGGTTCTAAAGCACATGTTTGCAAATACGCACTGATTTGCAAGTGCCTGGATAACCTATTGACTGATTGGCCGGCCTTTAGAAATCCTGGTTGATAGATTGAGTGATTGATTTCAACCCCTAACCTACCCTTCCCCATTGGCCCTGGGTTCGGAAATACTGCTGTAAAATCACGGCACAAGATGTGAATTCAGAAAAGATTCACACTTAAAAACTAAATGGTTATTTACATCTAGAAGTACTTTTGCAGCTGGAAGAGTTTCCTGTATTGACATGTGAACTGCCCTCCTCCATGGAAATGATAAGGGTCTAACAGACAAGGTCAGCAATACAGAAAAAGGAAGGCGTTCAGGCACCACCAATAAGTCTCAAAGGAGAAAAACAATCGGAATCACACGACCATGTATAGTAACTTCCCGGGTGCACGTTCAACGTCACAGGGGACAGACATACTATCAAATAGTGATCGATGACGACACCCACAATAAAAACAAGCATTTGCAATGCAATAGGTCTCGCATTAGGAAAGTTAGAGCTATTGGTCTTGTAAATGACACATTTTTTATTTATCTGTTGGTTTTGAAAATAGCGAAATTAATAGCTTTGTCATTTACAATGCCAATACTTTTCTCTTTTGCAAATGTGACACATATAGCATTTGTAATGCAACATGTTTTGTATTTACGTGACTTAGATGTATTGATATTACAAATAACAATGGCTAAATTTTTTAAAATAATTAATACTTAAATAAAAGTTATTGTAATTTATAATGGCAATAGCTTAAACTTTTGTAAATAACTTTTGTGAAGATTATGTTCGGTGTATTTTATTGCGACGAAAATCCAAGAACAGAAGTGAAATATTAACATCTTTTTGTGACATTTGTAATAAAGCTTGAAACATTGAGAGAACATATTTGAACCAGTTGTTGTTGAATGGTTGCACAGATTGATACTGTGGTGGCGCTGAGTGATGTTGTGGCGACGAGTGATGCTGTGGCGATCAGTGATGCTTTGGCGATCAGTGATGCAGTGGTAGCGCATAGTGATGTTGTGGTGCCCCTGAGTGATGCTGTTGTGCCCCTGCGTGATGCTGTGGTGCCCCTGAGTGATGCTGTGGTGGTGCCATAGATAGAGAGAAGGCGATAGATAGCTAGAGGGAGGGCGATAGATAGCTAGAAGGAGGGCGATAGATAGATAGATAGAGTGAGGGCGATAGATAGAGAGGGCGATAGATAAATAGAATGAGGGCGATAGATCGAGTGAGGGCGATAGAAAGAGTGAGGGCGAGAGATAGAGTGAGGGCGAGAGATAGAGTGAGGGCGAGAGATAGAGTGAGGGCGAGAGATAGAGTGAGGGCGAGAGATAGAGTGAGGGTGAGAGAGTGAGGGCGATAGACAGATAGAGTGAG
This sequence comes from Lissotriton vulgaris, assembly GCF_964263255.1. Taxonomy (NCBI): domain Eukaryota; kingdom Metazoa; phylum Chordata; class Amphibia; order Caudata; family Salamandridae; genus Lissotriton; species Lissotriton vulgaris. The sequence continues at coordinate 366,703,910 of NC_141700.1, forward strand.
GGCGATAGATAGAGTGAGGGCGATAAATAGATAGAGTGAGGGCAATAGATGTGTGTGGTTGTGTGTGTGATTGTGTGGTTGGGTGTATTGTTGTGGGTAGGTGTGTGGTTGGTTGTGGTTGTGTGTTTGGTTGTGTGTGAGATTGTGTGTGTGTGTGTTTGTGTGGTTGTGTGTGTGTGGTTGTATGTGTGTGGTTGGGTGTGTGTGTGCATGGTTGTATGTATTGTGTGTGCGGTTACAGAAGGATGTACGTGGAAGAGAGCAGCAGATCAGAACAGCAGAAGAGAACAGGGAGTTAAAGAAGGAGGCGGTGGAAAGGAACAGCAGATCAGCATGGGAGAAGAGAACAGGGAGTTAAAGAAGGAGGCGGGTGGAAGAGAGCAGCAGATCAGCACAGGAGAAGAGAATAGAACAGGGAGTTAGAGAAGGAGGTGAGGTGAAAGAGAGCAGCAGATCAGCAGAAGTTAACAGGGAGTTAAAGAAGGAGGAGGGGTGGAAGAGAGCAACAGATCAGCACAGGAGAAGATAAGAGAACAGGGGGTTAGAGAAGGAGGTGAGGTGGAAGAGAGCAGCAGATTAGCACAGGAGAAGAGAACAGGGAGTTAAAGAAGGAGGCGGGTGTAAGAGAACAGCAGATCAGCACAAGAGAAGAGAACAGGGAGTTAGAAAAGGAGTTGGTTGAAAGAGAAGGGAGGGCGATAGATAGAGGGAGGGCGATAGATAGAGGGAGGGTGATAGAGGGAGGGCGATAGATAGAGGGAGGGCGATAGATAGATAGAGGGAGGGTGATAGAGGGAGGGTGATAGAGGGAGGGCGATAGATAGATAGATAGATAGATAGATAGATAGATAGATAGATAGAGTGAGGGAGGGTGATAGATAGATAGAGTGAGTGAGGGCGATAGAGTGAGTGAGGGCTGTATAGTGAGCGAGGGCGGTAGAGTAAGGGCGGTAGAGTGGTAGAGTGAGGGCGGTAGAGTGAGGGCGTGAGGGCAGTAGAGTGAGGGCAGTAGAGTGAGGGCGGTAGAGTGAGGGCGGTAGAGTGAGGGGAGTAGAGTGAGAGTGGTAGAGTGAGGGCCGTAGAGTGGTAGAGTGGTGAGGGTGTGTGAGAGGGTGAGGGTGTGTGAGAGGGTGAGGGGGTGTGAGGGTGAGGGGGTGTGAGGGTGAGGGGGTGTGTGGGTGAAGGTGTGGGGGAGGGTGAGAGGCTGAGGAGGTGTGTGAGGCTGAGGGTGTGTGTGAGGGTGAGGGGTTGTGTGAGGGTGAGGGGGTGTAAGAGGGAAAGGGAGGGTGAGGGTGTGTGAGGGGGTGTGTGAGGGTGAGGGTGTGTGTGAGGGTGAGGGTGTGAGGGAGGGTGAGGGGATGTGAGGGAATGTGGGGTGAGGGTGCGTGAGAGGATGTGTGAGGGTGAGAGGGTAAGGGTGTGTGAGGGTGAAAGGGTGAGTGAGGGTGAAAGGGTGGGTGAGGGTGAAAGGGTGGGTGAGGGTGAGGGGGTGGGTGAGGGGGTGTATGAGGGGGGGTGTGAGGGTGAGGGTGTGAGGGAGGGTGAGGGGATGTGGTGTGAGGGTGAGAGGATGTGTGAGGGTGAGAGGGTGAGTGAGGGTGAAAGGGTGAGTGAGGGTGAAAGGGTGGGTGAAGGTGAGAGGGTGGGTGAGGGGGTGTGAGGGTGTGAGTGAGGATGGGGGTGTGAGGGTGAGGGGGTGTAACAGTGAGGGGGTGTGAGGGTGAGGGTGTTTGAGGGTGAAAGGGGGTGTGAGGGTGAGTGGGTGTGAGTTGGTGTGAAGGTGAGTGGGGGTGAGGGGCTGTGAGGGTGTGAGGGTGAGGGGGTGTGAGGGAGGGTGAGTGGATGTGAGGGTGAGGGTGTGTGGGTGAGGATGAGGGTGTGTGAAGGTGAGGATGAGGGTGTGTGAGGGTGAGGATGAGGGGGTGTGAGGATGAGGGGGTGTGAGGATGTGGTGTGAGGGTGAGGGGGTGTGAGGATGTGTGAGGGTGAGGGTGTGTGAGAGTGAGGGTGTGTGTGAGGGTGAGAGGGTGTGTGAGGGTGAGAGGGTGTGTGAGGCTGAGAGGGTGGGTAAGGGTGAGAGGGTGGGTGAGGGTGAGAGGGTGTGAGGGTGAGGGTGTGTGAGGATGAGGGTGTGTGAGGGTGAGGATGAGGGGGTGTGAGTGAGGGTGTGTGAGAGTGAGGGTGTGTGTGAGGGTGAGACGGTGTGAGAGGGTGTGTGAGGGTGAGAGGGTGGGTAAGGGTGAGAGGGTGGGTGAGGGTGAGAGGGGGTGCGGGCGAGGGATGTGAGGGTGAGGGATGTGAGGGTGAGGGGGTGTAAGGGAGGGTGAGGGGGTGTAAGGGAGGGTGAGGGGATTGGATGGAGGGTGAGGGGATTGGAGGGAGGGTGAGGGGATGGGAGGGGGTGAGAGGGTGTGTGAGGGTGAGAGGGTAAGTGACGGCTGGGGGTGTGTGTGCCTGGTGAAAGCCTGCACTGACGGCTGGGGGTCTGTGTGCCTGGTGAAAGCCTGCACTGACGGCTGGGGGTGTGTGTGCCTGGTGAAAGCCTGCACTGACGGCTGGGGGTGTGTGTGCCTGGTGAAAGCCTGCACTGACAGCTGGGGGTGTGTGTGCCTGATGAAAGCCTGCACTGACGGCTGGGGGGGGTGTGCCTGGTGAAAGCCTGCACTGACGGCTGGGGGTGTGTGTGCCTGGTGAAAGCCTGCTCTGATGGCTGGGGGGGTGTGTGTCTGGTGAAAGTGTCCACTGATGGCTGGGTGTGTGTGCCTGGTGGAAGCATGCAATGACATCTGGTGGTGTGTGTGCGTGGAGATCTCAGTCCTTAATTGGCGCCATTTGTTGTTTATCTGAAAAAAAGCGGATCTCACTATAAAGGGGGGCACATTAGGTGATTCTAAAATTACATATGCTTCACTTACTGCGGCTATATAATTGAGACACAGAACTGCAAAACTTTTATTATGTATTTAAAACTGGAAACGAAAATCAGGCAGCCAATTAGAAAACGTGTGAGAAATGTGACATCCAAGAATTGGCTTCAAATAATTCGAAATTTCAACAGGATTCATAGCAGGTGGCCCCAAATGGTCAGAATGTTCTGATCAACTTAATGTCAATGTGTTTCTGCGAGATATGGCAAACTTCGGGCCCCACATCAGATTGTGCTGGGGGCATTATTTTGCATTACACCACTGCTTCATTAGTAAGGTCCCTTTACACAAGGGATTCCGGGAGATGGGTGCATGAGTTAAGTCATTCACTGTTTAAGTTTAAACTATTGGCGTGGTACATCACACTGAATGACTAAATATGCTGAATTTTGTTTAGCCTGAATGGGTATCGAATTATCGTAACTATAGAATTACAAAATTGGGCACACCAGTGTTTGGGGAGATTTCGGTGCTGCAATGGCGTGTGGGCAGACGGTGGGGGAGGTGCGGGAGCAAACATCGAGAGCTACCATATGGAGCCGGAGGCTGTGGCTGAATTTAGTACTGGGAGGGGGAGGGGTGGCGGGGTTCATCCCAGCGCTGTGGAAAGGCCACGAGCTGGACCAACATGTTCATCTACAATGGCAGTGAGTTTTCAAACCTTGCATCCCTAGGCACAGGATTGCTTCCCAGGGCAGCTGTCTGCACAAGAGAAAGACGATGTAAGCCCAACCAGGTTTCTGCCCTACAGGCACATGTAGTGCTGGCTGCAGTGGGCGATGGCACGACGCCTGTGACCAGCCATAGCCAGCTGCTTTGTGTGGCACCAGGGTCATTTTTGAGAGAGGTCTCGTGACTCACGTCTAAGCATTCCACACTTGAGGCTGACAGGTATTACATTTAAAAAAACTGAAGAATGCGCTAATTTCACAATAGGACTATTCGAGTGGGTTTTACGAACAGGTTAAATGTAACCTTTCCAGCAGACACAGGTTTCAAGGTCCAGGCCTGTAAGTGATGACACGCATCTGCTCGCCAGTCTTGCTGTTCATTCGATCAGCTTCAGCCAGCCTTTTTTTGCGTGCAGACGGAGAGAACGTGTTCAAACGGCACAGTCACCACGCAGGGGTATTCGAGGATTTAGTGAAGTGCACACACAGTTCTGCTTTTGTAAATCCACCTTTCGACTGTTTAAACAACAAACGTAACTAGTGCTCATGAAAAGCGCTCCTATACCTTCGGGTTGAGTTCGCGCTATATAAATCTGCAAAAAACAACAAAGTAAAATCTGACGTGGTGACTGGTAGTTAAAACTGCAGACTTGGAATGTGCTGAAATAGTGTACACGTTGACTGTTGTTTCCAAAGAAAATACCCTTCTTATAACAACAACCAAAAAACAAGCAATGTCCTGAGCAAATGGTGGGGGCCTGAGCAGTGGAGTGGGAGAGGTGAGGGGGGAGTCACAGGGAGATTAAGGGACAGAAGGCAAGCAGCCGTGAAGTGCAGGCGGGGGGCGGGGAGCAGAGCCTTTGAAGAGCCAGAGTCAGTGAAGTGAATAATTAGGGGAGGAGAACTGGCAGGCTGATAGGCAGAAGGCTCAGGCAAGTTCGTGCACGAGGCGTGCACTTCCCAAAATCCGCTGGAGAGCCCTTGCTTGGCCTGAAGTATGGTTTGGCTGCATTAGGGCTCTTTTCCTATTCCTGCGGAATAGGAAAGGGGCGAGCCCTAACAAAAGAGAAAGAGGGCACAGTTTCAGACCCAGCCACTAGATGGCTGAAGAATCTACAGCATGTGAAACCAGACAACACTTGAAGCTGCAAAATTACTCCTGCAGGCAAGTAGCCATTTTTTTAATTAGGACTTTCGAAAAACTCGAGATACTAATCCAGCTGTGATCCAATGGTAGCTGAAGTATCTACTCTCCTTTCTTTCAGAGGCTAAAGTATGCACTTCAGCTGCTCGATAAAAAAAGACTGCCAGCTGATGTGACTGCATTGGTCTGGGCCCTAATATAGAGATCAAATTCAAATTTGACTCTTGCTTTCTTTGCCATCTGCACTGGTCATGAAACCATTTCAGCAGGCCACGCGTCTAAGGTCCATAGGCCGTGATGGTCTCTCCCTATTTTTCACAGTCGTCTTTTCAGATGGGGACATCTGCCTAAGTGATCCCCAACCTCCATCAAACCCTCTTGAAACTGCCATGGAAAGTAATGAGCCTGGCTAATGGCTCAACGTAGACACTGAGGCAATATGGTGGCCGTACCGAGCCCACGAGCACAGCAAGCTGTATGCTAGCCTGATAAACGTAGTGACCATGATGCAATTTTTTTGCCTGCCCTTCAGAATATCAGAGGCAGTAGTCTCATATGCTGTTGACAGATCGAGAAGAATTCAAGCAGGGTCACCCCGCCATACACTAACAGCCGTAAATGTTGCAGGTTGTTAGTTAGTACTAACTCTGTTCTCAGATATGGACAAAAGACGTGCCTGTGCATCTTCCAAGATGGATGTCATTTGCATCTAAAAAGGCTTCAGATGTCTGGCAACGTGAGTCTCCTTAGCCTGCCTCTGAAAATAGCAGTGCGGTACAATAACAAGCCAGCTGAGCAGGGTCTAGGCCAAGCTTTTTTGTTCAAATCTGTTTTTATTGTGAACACAGCGATAAGCCTACAACCCCTTTCTGGAGCCGGCCGCGCATAGAAAAGCCAGTAGGTAGAACTAGACAGGGGAGGTGGAGTCATTAACACAGCGCCCTGCCTACAACCCCCGGAGGGGGGGCCGGCCGCGTGGCTTAGGGGAGAGCAGAGCAAGAGGTGGCCATAAGCTGGCAATGCGTCGTTGTGCGGGGTAGGCGCGTATGTGAGGAAAAGCAATGGTGTCACATTTTCAAAAGGCCCAACAGGGACCAAACTGCCCCAAAGAGGGGTGGAAGCCAGAGTGGCAAGTAGGAAGGGAGAAAAGTCGGAAAAGGAGCGAGCAGTGTGAAGGTGGAGAGGAGTCAGGGGGGTGTACCTGTGTCCACAAAACAGGAAATGTGAAACACAGAGCGGCACTGGGGGAAGCGGTTAAGAGCCTAGTCTACTTGGGTCAGCAGGAATGAGGGCATCCTCGAACAATTGCAGAGCGCGAAGCCTGGGAGGCATGTGGCGGGCATAGCTGATGGAGCACAGGTGACGCACTAGGGGTTCCCACACTGCCTTGAAGCGTACCCCCCTGGATTGTATCCGTGCCGTAAGTAGCTCCATAGTCAGGACCTGCCAGAGGCGCACGAACCAGGATGCTATCGGCGGCGCCTCTGCTCGCTTCCAGTACAGGGCAATGAGCTGTTTGGCAGCACCTAACATGTGAAGGGTGAGGATCCAGTCGCTGCGCGTGAGGGCCCTAAGTGTGGGGGGTCGAACGCCCAGTAGGAGTGTGCAAACCTCTTCAGGGAGGGGGAAACCCAAACCTCCTTCCAAAAGACAGCTAGGGTAGGGCATGACCACCAGACGTGTACGAAGTCACCAGTCGCAGTGCCACACCTCCAGCACAGCGGCGAGGAAGTGGGGAACATTTTGCTGAGTCGCAGGGGGGTGTAGTACCATTGCGTCAGCATCTTGTACGCGTTTTCTCTTTGCGGGATGCTGCGGTAGGTTTTGGGGATGTCGTTCCAGAGCCGAGTCCATTGAGAGGGTGTGATGTCAGTGCCCGTCGCCGACTGCCACTGCTTCTGATAGGGGTGCACAGGCGGGGCGGTGGGGTGTTGCAAGATGTTGTAGATCTGGGAGATGAGCCGTTTTAGTCCCCCGAGGGATCGTGCCATCTTCTCAAAGGGGGTATATGCCCTAGTAGCAGCCTGGTACATGTCGTCTCCTGACGTCCAGTGGCGCAGCTGCGCATATTGTAAGTGGGCGGTGGGAGGGAGCCTGAATTCTTCCTTGCAGTCTAGCCATGTTTTAGGCGACCCGCCAAGAAAAAGGTCTCCTGCAACTCTGCAGTCGCCTTGTGTCCAGCTCTCAAAAGCTCGGGTCCGGGCAGCTGGGGGGAAGTGCGGGTTACCTGCAATGGGAGTGTGTGGAGAGGGAAACGTGGTGAGACCCTTGGCCACTGCCACCCTGTCCCACACTTCAAGAACCGTCCTCGTGGGGACCGCAAGATATGCACTTCTGGAACGCGCCACCCGCGGTAACCAAGGCAGGTCCCATATGGTGCGCCCCGTGACCGATCGGTCCATGTGGAACCAGTGTTTGTCGCTTTTGCGTGCACCCCATTCTATCACGAACCGGAGGTGTGCCGCCCAATAGTAGTGGAGGAGATTCGGGCAGGCAAGGCCTCCCCTGTCTCTCGGCTCCATGAGGACTTTCTGCGAGAACCGGGGTCTTTTGCCCCCCCATATGAAGGACGTGAGGTCGCGTTGGAGGTTTCTGATGCAGTGAATCGGGATCGGGGTGGGGAGGCACTGGAAGACATACAGAATGCGGGGGAGGATGGACATCTTGACCGCGTTGAGCCGCCCCAGCCAGGAAATCATCAAGGGTTTCCATTTACGCAGGTCAGCCAGAACTTCCTTGCGGCAAGAGGCCCAATTCCTCGAGGACCACGAGTCAAGATGGGGCGTGAGGTCCAGGCCCAGGTATTGAATATGGCTGTCCGCCCAGCGATAGGGCGTGACCCCCTGCAGGAAAGAAATCTCCTCGTCGGGGGCGGTGAGGTTAAGCGCCCAAGACTTGGTGTGGTTGATTTTAAGGCCGGACGCCTGCTCAAACAGGGAAAGGGCTTCGTGCACCGCTGGGAAGGAGACCCGAGGGTTCGTAAGAGTAAGAATCAGGTCATCAGCGAACAGCGCTACCTTATTAGTGCGCCCTCCGTGGGAGATACCATGAATATCAGGGGTACGCCTAATCAGCTCCGCCAACGGCTCAACCGCAAGGGCGAACAGGAGCGGCGACAGCGGGCATCCCTGCCTCGTGCCCCTGTGGACCGAAAGCGGCGATGTCAATTGGCCATTGACCCGAATTCGGGCTTGCGGTCCTAGGTAGGGGGCCATGCACCTGGATATCATGATAGGACCAAGACCTAGTTTCTTGAGGACCGCCCGCAGGAAGGTCCAATCGATCCGGTCGAAGGCTTTTTCTGCGTCCAGCGAGAGGAGGCAAGCCGGTATTTTCCAATGGTGCACCTTTCCCACCAAGTGCGCCAGCCTGCGGACATTGTCGGCTCCCTGGCGGTCCCGAATAAATCCCACCTGGTCCGGATTCACCAGGCCCGGCATGTATGGGTCAAGTCGTTTGGCCAAAACCTTGGTGTAGATCTTGAGATCAGTGTTAAGGAGGGCGATGGGGCGGTAGGAGGCACACAGGTCCGGGTCCTTCCCAGGCTTGGGGATCAGGGCTATTTCCGCCAGGCCCATATCGGAGGAGGGGCCAACGGTGTCAGAAAAGGAGCTGTATAGTCGCAACAGATGCGGGCGGAGCTGGGTCAAGAACAGGCGATAGAAGGCCAACGGCAGGCCGTCCGGCCCCGGGGTTTTCCCCACGGGGAGATCTTTAACAGCCTCCGTTATTTCCTCCTCCTGTAAGGGGCTCTCCAGCGAGGCCGCACGTACCGGGGACAAGGTGGACCCCCCGTAATCTGCGAGGACGGCCTCTTGGGCCTCCGCAGAGGTGGGCTCCTCGGCATATAGGGAGGAGTAGTAAGCAACAAATGCGGCCTGCTTAGCCTTCTCAGTGGTGGCGCAAGTGCCGTCCTGCTGCTTGACATTGGCGATGTGGGCCCTAGCGGTACGTGCCCGTAGCCTGCCGGCCAGTAGTCGGCCAACCTTGTCCCCTCCCTCGTAATACCGTTGCTTGAGCGCTAACAGGGAGTGCTCCGCCTTGTTGGTGCGCAGGGTGCGGAGTTGCCCCCGAAGATTAGCGAGAGTTCTCTTTGACGCCCGCGAGGGGGAGGCCCGGTCCCGGGCCTCCGCAAGTTTGATCTCGCTAGCCAGGTCGGTTTCCAACTTGGACGCTTCCTTCCTCCGTGCCGCCGCCAGGGAGGTGATGTGGCCCCGAATGGTGGCCTTGAAGGCGTCCCAGACCGTGTGAAACGGCAGATCAGGGGTGTCGTTAACGGCGAAATACGAGTCTATGGCGTCACGGATGCTGGCGACGTCGTCCGGGTCCCGAAGGATCCTCGGCGGGAGCGTCCATCGGCGTTCACGAGTGGCGTGGGCCAGGGGGTCTTGTAGCAAGAGCTCCACGTGAGCGTGGTCCGACAGGGAGATGTCGGAGATAGCAGCAGCCAAAGAGTCTCGGGCCACCTCAAGGGAGGCGAAAAGATAGTCGATTCGGGAGTACGTCCTATGGGAATGCGAGTAGAAGGAGTAGTCCCGGGCCCCCGGGTTGTGGTAGCGCCACACGTCCACAAGCCCCAGGTCCTTAAGCTGTGTTCTAAGAGTAGAAGACATTGCTCCCGCTCCGTTAAAGGGGGCTCCCGCACGATCTAGCTCGGGGTCCCAAACAAGATTGAAGTCGCCGCCCAGGATCACATTATTGTCGCCCGATGGGAACTGTTCCCGCAGGAGTGTCTGGAGGTATTTGTCCTGCGGCTGGTTGGGAGCATATACACACCCAAGAGTGAACTGCGCGCGGCCCATCTGTATCGTGGCTCGGAGGAAGCGCCCGTCAGCACCTTTGAAAGGTTTCACGGATCCCCGCCTAGTGCCAGCCCTGCAGAGGATTGCCACCCCCGCTGTCTTGGTGTCAGAGGATGCCCAGAACTGTGTAGGGTATCTAGGGTGGGCCATGCGTTTGGTGTCTCCCCGGAGAAGGTGCGTCTCCTGGAGGAGGACAATGTCAGGGGCGTGGTGTAGGAGGTAGCGCCATACCTGCTGCCGCTTGTTGGGGGAGTTGAGCCCTTTGACGTTGAGGGAGAGGACCTTCAAGGGTGTAGGGATGTTCGCCGTCATAGCACTAAGGGGGAGTGGAGTCGCGCAGAACCCAGTGTAGCAGACCCTCCCGCAGACAATACAGCGGCAGCCACTTCTCGCCTCCAGTGTGTCAGCCCCCGCAGGACCCACCCCTCCACCCCACCGCGGGCGCGAGGAGAACGTGAGAGGAAAGGGCAGTATAAGAGCGAAGTAGGAAGAGGAAGGTGAGAAAAGAGAAAAAGGGCGCAAAGAAGAAATTGAACCAAACCAGGCCAACAGGGCCAGTATACAGTGTCCCAGGTACCGGACATCCTCTACCCGAGGGTTTGGATGAAGCCAGGAATGTCACTTCCTACAGGACAAAGGGAGGGAGCGGAGATCCGGGCAAGTGAAGTAGAATCAAATCGTCTCAGAGCCCATCCACCCCGCTGCCTAGAGGTAGTCCGGGGTTGTGTCAGGCTGCGGGGCCACATGGTCCGTTCAGGCGCCAGTGGGGCGCTGGAGCTCCGCGGTGTAGTCCGTGACCTGAAGGAGGCAAAAGGCGTCGTCCTTTCCTTTCGGTCCCCGTGAGGGGGGTGGGGAACGCCACGGGTGTGGCCCGCCGGTGAGAGGGGGAGGGGGGCCCCCACGAACAATGGGAGCAGGCCACCATGGAGCAGGAAGACACGCTGAAGTGCCTAGTGGGCGAGCGTGCGCACTGGGTAGCTGGAGTCACAGCGGCAACGTTCAGTGGGCCTCTGGAGTCGAGGGGCGATCCCCACCCTCAGATCCAGAAGCGGTGGGCTGGGAGGCCCGCTCCTCGCGGTCGCCCTCGAGGGAGCGGATGTGGGCAATGATGTCCTGCTTGGTCTGTGAGGTAGATAGCGCGTCCACCGGAGGGGACCGCCGACGTCTGCGCACAGTGGACCATTCAGAGCGTGGAGGGGCCTTCTCCGAGTGGGGAGGACGTGTCGGACTGTGATCTGGTGACTCCGGCATGTCTAGCAGTTGCGCCGCCTCTCGGTAGGACCTGAGTGTCCTGCGCTTGCCCTCCCATCTGAAGATGAGTGCAAAGGGATGTCCCCACTGGTAAGAGATGTTGAGGGTCCGGAGCTTCTCTGTGATCGGGCGGAAGACTCGCCGTCTGTGGAGTGTGGTGGGGGCCAGGTCCTGGAAGATCTGGATCTTGTGGCCTTCGTACCGCAGGTCCGGGTTGTCCCTAGCCGCCTTCAAGATGGCCTCCTTCTCGGTGAAGTAGTGGAGCCTGGTGACGATGTCAGGCAGGAGACCCGCTTTTCCTCCCGCTCCGAAGACACGGTGTGCGCGGTCTAGGCGCGGCGGGGGGGCGTCCTCCTCGCCCCACACCGCTTGCAAGAGTAGGGCCACATAGGCCATGGTATTAGTCCCCTCTTCTCCGAGTGGCACACCCCGTATGCGGAGGTTGTTGCGGCGTCCCCTGTTTTCCAAGTCTTCCTGCTTGATCTGGAGCTGGATATGCTGTTCCTCGAGGGTCGCCACTCTCTGCCAGATTTGCTCCAGGTCCTCAGTGCGGGAGTCGACCGTTCTTTCCAGGCCGTCGACTCGGTCGCCGAGGTCGGTGACTTCCTTGCGCATTTCTTTGACGCAGGTGTGGACCTCCGTCCTGAGGGACCCAATCTCAGTCTTCAGGTCAGCCATAAAGGAGGTCATGAAGGCCTGCGTCACCGGCGGAGAGTCGGTTGGCGGTGGGGGCTTCCCCCCTGACGATGATGAGGGCCCTCCGGATGGCAATGGCGAGCCCGCCTTGCCCCACATAGAGGCCACTGACGCCCCTCTGGTCGTCGTGGGTGTGGGGTCCGGCTTATTCCCCTTGCCGCGGGTCATGGTCCACGTGGGCCGCACTCAAATAGAAGAAGTCCAGGCCGTGGAGGGGCCGCCGGAGCCGGGGTGGGTGGTGCCCCCGGGGAGATAGGGCTGCGCGGAGGCAGGGGAGGCGGCGGATAGGCGATGACTGTGGGTGGGTCACAGCAGGCTGGGCCCAGGGTCTACAGGCGGATGGCCTCTCGTAGTCCCGTGGTGTGGCGCAGTCCCCCGGTGCCGCCCAGATCAGGGCCTCCTCCCAGCGTAGCGTCCAGCCGGTCCCACCGCAGCAGGCAAGGAGTGTCCAGGAGGGTCCCAGCTTCCCAGCAGCGAAGAGGGGTGGCAGGCGGCAAAGGCCCCTGGGGTCCCCGTGTGCTCACGGCAGGGTCACCCAGTCCGAGGCCCACCAGGCGTGGCAGGGCCGGGTCGCGGCGGTGAGGTGGCCAGGGGTCGCGTTCTGCAGGGCTGGGGCCCACCAAGGCTCAGGGCTCGCCAATACACAGTGGCTCAATAGCGCATCAGGCCGCAGTCTATGTGCCCAGGGCGGCAGGAGGCATGCAGGCTGGGATTGTCAGTGTGCAGGGGCCGGTCCTCCGCCAAAAGGGGGGAAGTGGCGGGAAGGCCAACCGCCGGGCCCCGCAAGCGCCGGGCCCCTCCGGGAGATGGCAGGTGGGGGAGGGGGCAGCGCGCTGCAGCTCACCGTCTGGGCCCAGCGACGGGCGATGGAGTCCCGACCAGGGCTCGCGTGCACGGGGCCGCCGGCAATCCCTCAGGTCCGGGCCTGGTTTTCCCGCCGAGGCCGGGGGCTCAGGTAGATGCGGCGTCCGGGCCGCCGCTGTGCCTCTCGCTGGTGGCAGCCCGGCTCCAGCAGCTCCGGCGCGGCTCTGCCGGCGACAGGCTGGGTCCTCTGGTCCCGCTCGGCCGCAGGTGAGGCCAGGGGTGCTCCGGCGTCTCCTCCGGGCCGCAGCGCCGGTCCTCTCCCCAGGAGCTCGTCCCGACTCTCCAGCCGCGGACCCAGGGCAAGATGGCGGTCAGCAGCCGTTGACGGGAATCTCGAAGGCTGGCGGTGCGGCCGCCGGAACTCTCTCAGCCGCGTCTCGTCGCCAAGGAGGTGCACCAGCAGGATCAGTGATGCGTAGGGGGACCCCAGGAGTGATTACCCCCCGAAGACTACGCTTAAGCAGGCTAAGGAGAGCAGCGGGGCGACGGAGCTCAAGTGAGACACGTCCGCTCACATCGCCGTCTCAGCCACGCCCCCGGCCAAGCTTTTTTAAGCAATACCTCCTCTACTGCTTCCTTGAATGGAGAAGAAATATGTCACAGAGGGAATGGGTTGTGGCTAGACTGAAGGTTTTAGTAAGCGGGACCAGACCGAGACTTCAGTGGGAAAAGACATTAGGATCAGTAATTCAAGTGTAGTAACAGGGTACAAGGAACACTGCTATAACCTGCTATCTGAATTTCTTTGCAGATGTTCTTTGCTTTCTTAGTTAGTAAGGGGTATAAGGAATCACAAAATCCTGTGAGGAATGGCAAGTACAGTAACCAAATAATGGGTTGCCAAGTTTGCATAGTGCGCAAAACAAATTCCCTTCAAAGTCTTTTCTGCAGCATCTGACCTATTTGAAAAGAATGCCTTACCCAATTCTAATTTTTAGTATTCAAAACTGGTTTATTTAAGAGGAGGGATTCTTTTGGGTAAGTGTATTCCCACAGCTAGTCCACAGCTCACATCTGAGTTTTCAAAGTAGCCAAGCTAGAAATAGGAACAGATTTATTTGTCAATGTTGAGGTTTTCAAAGGGGCCGGAGCCAGGTTGTTCAAAGTGGACCTAATCTAGTCTAGCAGATTTTGTAATTAGAGGACTTATGTTTGTTGGAGGGCGAATGTTGGCTCAATTACGTTTCTTAATTTCTCCTAAGATTGTTTGGGAGAGACCTCCTCAGTGGAACTTCACATATAATAAACAAGTGAACAGACTTTTTTCCATCCATCATCCTTAATAAAAATCGATTTTTAGGCTATGTTTAAATTGCTAAAAGCCCTTTAATAATAAAAACCTTGTGCATGTGTGTGACAATACAATAAATGTGTTTTCCCTTTGATTATCCTATGATTGATTTCTTTGTTTTTTCTAGGTCCCTCCTCCGTTTTAGAGCTTCTGAGTGAGAAGGACAGAGATCGGATTAAAGACGTGAAACAGACTGTGGAACTGCAGAAAGCAAAGGCAAAGGATTTGGCACTTCAGGCCTTGAAAAGCCGATTCCAGTCTGCCTCTGAAGAAAAAAATGACATCCAGTCATCTGGGGTTGCCTTGGGCCCATCAGATGCTTCTTCCGACTTCCAGCCATTTTCAAAACATCCAGAAAAGCAGAAAAGATATGCTGACTATATTACAAAGCTGAAAGAAGGACAGAAAGGTAAGTGATGTACACAGAAAATATATATGCTGCCTATTCCTTTCAGTTAGTTTCCGTTTGTAATAATGTTCACACATTTGTGCTGTTTACTGTCAGAAAGTCTGCTATCCTTCTAAACCATGTAAAATATTCGGTTTGTACTGCACTGTAAGGATGATAAATGTGGCCAAAAGGAACTCCACAGAAGGATTTAGGCGCTTGACTGGGTGCATCAAAACCGTATGTCCTTGGTTCCTGTTTACAGGCTCTTTAAGAATACAATAGGAATGGTTGTATGACAGAGGCATGCATGGCTAAACTACGTGTGCCTCTACTATGCTGTCCTAACCACGAATCTGTCTAAACCACGCATGCCTTTACCACGCATGCCTTTACCACACACTTTTGTGGTAAAGGCATGATCGGTAAAGGGGTATGCATGGGAAAGATTACCCCCTCTCTGCCACCCCTCTCCGCCCTACGCCCTAAAATCCTAACGCCCTACCTCATCCCCTCACCCTGAGACCTAAAACCTAGCCCCTTAAAACTTCCCCTTCCTCCCGCCCTGAGGCCTAAAACCCTTTCCCTACCGTAAACTACCCCATCCCCAGCCCCCCAGTCCTAAAACATACCCCGTACTGTTCTTTAAACTACCCCAACCCCTTCCACTGCCCCAAGGCCTAAAACCCTGCCCCCATTTAAAAAACTACCATAACCCCCACAGACCTGACCTCTAAAACCTATCCTGCCCTAACACTACCCCTCCCTCTTCCTGAGGCCTAGAACCCTGCCCTCAACCGTAAACTACCCGAGCCCATCTCCCCTGCCCTGAGTCCTAAAACATATCCTGCGCTGCCCTTTACACTACCCCAACCTCCGCCCTGAGCCCTAAAACTCAGTTCCCCTTCCAAAAAATACCCTGATTCCCCCCACCCCTAAAAGAAACAAAAAACACAAACCGGGCCCAGCCCTACTTACCTATCCGCGTCCGGAGCTTCCTGTTTCGACTCTTCTCCCAGCACCTCTGAACACTAGACCGATATCTGCCTTAACCATGCATATGTGTGGTTAAGGCAGAAGCGTGGTTCAGGCAATCATGGTTACGCTTGCCGGGAAGCATCACGCGTGGCTCAGCCCACGTTGTAAAGGCTGTTTCCCAATAGGAACTATTGTTAGTGACAGATCATTCTCATTAGTGACAGGTTCAAATCACAGTTAAATTGGGAAGATAGAGATGTCTTCAATTAGCATTTAGAAAAAGACTAAAATGGTTCATTTTAGAAACTGCTCTGGATTCATGTTTTTGAAAAAAAACGCATTAAGTTTATTGAGTTAGTTAGTTTTGCATACGTCACCTTTTTAGGTCTCGCCTTTTCCATTCCGAAGGAATGGAAAAGGAAGAGAATTCAAGTGCTCAAAATACTCGTCAAACCAAGGGTTTTTTGGTGCGCTTTTCTTCGAGTTCACGTGGCCACAGGCACGCGCTTTTGGGCCATAAACTTTCACGGCCATCTGTTCCCCAGCTCCAGCACCTCCCCTCTCTCTCCCCGCACACAGCCTTACTTGGATTTCTCCTCCCCCTCCCCAGCCAGCTTCCCCCAGGCCGTGTTCCCTCCCACCTTTCCTCCTCTCTGTCCCTTCTTTCATTCACAACTTGTTTGTGATTGCATTAAAACCAAAAATGTTCTATATCGGTTCTAAGTGCACCTGCCTGCAGGTAACCCATACTATGTTCTTTTATAGCAATAAGCCATGGTTCATTTTTAAAATTGCTATTTTTTATTGCACACATTTGACTACCATGTTTAGTTGTCAGTTTGTGTTTTGTTTAACTTGTTATTTTGTGGCACGCTGGTATAATTAAAAAAAATAATAACCTTCGCCCACGCTTGCAAAACATTTTCGTTTGAGGTAGCTCAACGGACTAAGTGCCTGCCCTTGTAAAATGATAGATTACATCTTTTATCATTTTGCGGTCGTTAAAAATTGGACCCTCGATTAAGATAATAAAGTCTGCAAATAAAGCGCCACGAGTGAACTGAAGTGTGGTGTGCGCTAGAAAAAGGTTCAAATCACTGTAACTTTCTTTCTGTATCTGTTGGTCCCCTCTCTTTTCTCAACATTTTCTCTCGTATCTAGTTCTCCCCCCTTCCCATTTTCTATCTTCTTTCTGAGCTCAGAACTATTTGATTCTCAGCCTTTTCCATTTTTTCTAGTAACTGTCATACGTGTGCTCCTTAGCACCATCTCCCGTTTTTTTAAAATTATTATTATTATTTTTTTACAAATTTCCCATCCTTGCTCCTGCTTGGAGTGACCCCTTTTCCCCCCCTGATTTCTGGCATACGTGAGCCCGGGCTCTCACACACTTACTGGTCTGCCTCTTTTCTCACCATCTCAAGCTTTTCTGTAATATATCTGAGCCATTTGTTCACCCTCCCTCTCCTGTTTCTTCCTCAGCTTCTGACCCACGCGCGTCTCCTCCCAGCACCCAGCCCTCCCTCTCTTGCCCCCCCCCCCCCTAATATCTCATCTGTGTGTGCTTTCCTTTATCTGGCCAGGTCTCCCGCCCATTTTAAGAGGTCCGCCGAACAGGCTCAGAGATCTTTTGAAGGTTTGTTTTCTCTGGAGGGGAGGTGGGGCTCGGATGAGAGAGAGGAGGCCGCTTTTAATCATCTTAACAGTTCAAACTTCTCCCTCCGCTTCATCCTGCCTCTCCTTGAATATTTATCCCTTTATCACTTCAAATGGCCCCCTTCTGCCTCTTTGTTTGCGCCCTGGGGGGCTCTGCATATCACACAGTACTTTGTGTTTACAAAGCTTTCTCTGAGAGGGGATAGAGGTGGGGGCTCGCGGGACTGGGCACCCCCTGCCTCTCCTCTTGCATATGTGTCTCCCCCTGCTGTGCCTTTGTCACTGACACCGCAGAGGAAAGCGCGGCTGTGGGGTAGGTGTGACTGTTTACCTTTTCTCTGTACCCCGGGCTACAATGCCATAAAGATTATAAGGCCAAATGCTGAGTGGAATGTACGTAACGCCTACAATAGGATCTTAAACAGCAGGTACAGCGCTAGCCCCTCAAAACTCGTGGCCCCAAAACCTAACAATCTGTACCACTGTTCTCAATCTTGATAATCTGAACCTGTTTCGACATTTCGCGTTGACATTTAATTAAACAATACTGCCCTTTGTTGGCCCCCAATAATGATCACAACATATAGTTTATACCCCGGCGTCTCGTCTCACACCAAAATACAAACCAAAGAATGCGTAAGGTTTGTGACGAGATGTTAGTTGTGGGAACAAGTGACGCCAACATTAATTGGTGGTAAGAGCCTGGACAATGAATGAACAGGGATTATATAGCGCTGCAAACGTCCCGGGTTTACCAGGAGAGCCCCGAATAGTCAACGACTGCCCTGGAAAATATTTGGCATTTTTGGTGAAAGTGAAACACACAAAAGGTGATACATATCCTTATGTAGCGGTGCGGGATTGGTATGGAATCCGGACCAGAAAGCAGTTTCAGTAACACAAATGATAATGTGTCAAAGCTGCATTTAATTTCCTCCTAGTGACACATTGCCATGTGTTTTATATGTTGGTGAGTCCTGTCAAGTCAATTCACGGTGTCCCACCGTCGCTACAAAATAATAGTCCTACTTCTATGTTCTTGGCATGTCCCAGTAGGACCTCTAATATGAACAGAACTTGGAAGACTTCTTTCTGTAGCACCCCTCCCCTCTCCTTCTAACTCAGGGTGTATCCTTCTCTTCACTGCTCTCCTTATCTCCCTCTCCCTCTCTCCTTCTCTCCTCTCTCCTTCTCTCCTCTCTCCTATTCTCTCTCTCTCTCTCCTTCCCTCTATCCCCTTCCCTCTATCCCCTTCTCTCCTGTCTCCCTCTCTGCACTTCTCTCTCATCCTCTTCTATTCTCTTCTCTCCTTCTTTCTCTCTTTCTCCCATCCATCCCTTTCCCCCTTCTCTCCTCTCTCCCTCGCTCCACTTTTTTCCTTCTCTCTCCCTCTCTCCTTCTCTCGCTCTCCCTCTCTCTCTGTCTCCTTTGCTTTCTCTATCTCTCTCTCTACTTCTCTCTACTTCTCTCCCCTTCGCTCCGCCCACACTCCTCACTTCCATGGTCTCCGATTCTCCATCACTGTGCCTTCCTCTCTGCCTTGCTCTCTATCCTCTCTGCTTCGCTGCATTCCCCGTCTTCCATGCTGCCCGCATCTGTCTCCAGACTCCCTTCCTCCCATTTTTATCTCTCACTAACACACCCTCTCGTCTTTTATATCTTCGTGTCTCGCTCATACTTTTTTGCACTCATCACCTTTCCTCATCACCCTCGTACTTCATTATACTTCTCTCTTGCACTCCTTCCCTAGCTCTCTCTCCCGCCCATCTCAGTTTACTTTCTCCCCTTCTAGAAGGGTGTAAAAAGGCTGTTTATTAGGGAGCAGGGTGGGCAATGAAACAAACATCATAGCAGGATGGGCAATAAAACAAACACCCTTCAATAATTAAAAAAATTAAAAGCCATTGTTATTTGTAATATCAATACATCTAAGTCACGTCAATACAAAACATGTGGCATTACAAATGCTAAAAGTGTCACATTTGCTAAAGTTAAAAGTATTGGCATTGTAAATCACAAAACATAAATATAAAATGTCATTTACAAAACCAATAGCTCCAACTTTCCTACTGCGAGACCTATTGGCAACGCCAGTGCTTGTTTGATAAAGAAATTAACAAAGCTGTTCGTTTTAATCTCTTACCTAGTTTGCCAAAAAAGGTACTTTAAAGAGAAGGTGTTCTGTACGTCCGTGCATAGGTCTGCTTCAAATATTTGTTACAAAAGGCAGAGAATAAACAGATGAACACAAATATCTATTTTTAAAACATGACGCCCCTCTATTGCATACAGAAGACAAAAATAACAGAACCACTTAAAAAGTGGAAAATAGGGTGGAGGTCGAGGTGTAAGAATGGTGTTAGTATGACTTGTGTATGCGAATGTGTTTTGTGGTTGGTGCGAAAATTAACATTGTATTAGTGTTTGTGGGTTCTGTTTTGAATGGCAGAGAATAAACAGATGAACACAAATATCTATTTTTAAAACATGACGCCCCTCTATTGCATACAGAAGACAAAAATAACAGAACCACTTAAAAAGTGGAAAATAGGGTGGAGGTCGAGGTGTAAGAATGGTGTTAGTATGACTTGTGTATGCGAATGTGTTTTGTGGTTGGTGCAAAAATTAACATTGTATTAGTGTTTGTGGGTTCTGTTTTGAATGGCCTGAAAGGAATCGGAGTGTGTACATCGGCTGTGTGAATGGTGTGCATGCATATTGTGTAAATGGTGTGATTGTACATTGTGCATGTCCGACTGTGTGTTTGTCAATAGTGCAAATGTGGTGTGTACATTACAGCAGTTAGTGTGAAATGTGCGAATGAAGTATGTGTGATGTTGTGCCAATGGCGACAGTGCATGTTATATAGAGGTAGAGGATACACCGCAGGCAACACAATTCAATAAGTAATAGGATCCGAAAATGTTGCTGAAGATTGCTGGAGACATACCCAACTCCAGATTGACATTTGTGGAAAAGAAATTAGTGTACTCCATTATATGTTATATTATTTTTGTACTTGTTATAGAACCAAATGCAGCTTGGTTTCACAAAGAATGGCAGACCTATCTGGGTGATGGGCTAAATAGGTCATAGCCAGAGGATGGTTGTGGTCTATTTAGACTTGAAGAAGGCGTTCATATTGTTCCTCTCAGAACACTTTTGAACAAGCTGATTTGCCTTAGGATGGCAGCTGGGTTGCCAAATTAAGTTAGCAACTGACTTAGTGCCAGGAGTCAATCCTGACAAAATTGAGGTGATGTCATACTTGTTCATTCCCAGCCCCTTGCTCTTAAATGAGTTGATGATAGGCAATTGTTTCCATTTTAAGTTGATTCAAAGACCTGACAGAGATAGTGGAAAAATTATACTTGTTTTAAAAAAGTAGGGGGGAGTCCGCACAGGTTCAGGGCAGGTGAAAATCCTGCACGTGATACATCAACAATTGGAGGAGCACTGCGTTAAGGTTTAAGGGTCACCAAACCGGGGGATATATCAGATTACCTGAATAAGGCTAAGCAATGTGGCAAGGCTGTAGCTTGGCAAGATAAATGTTAGGATACGCTGGGAGATGCTCATTGATTAGGAATGGGCAGATTGTGATACAGCTGAAATACAGTATTGATGAGCGTTCATTTGGTTTAGCATGTCCAATAATGTCCATCATATATCCAGAGGATAAAGCATTGTGTAGACAATCTAAATATAGGCCTACCAAACAGACACATATTTTAATTCATAAACCTTATGAGGTGAGGCGCAAGATTTTGAACATATTAATTCTGAAGGGAAGGGTGGACAGGGGAATATGAAACTGATTCGCAGTTCTGAAAGCATGGCACACGTTTCAGTTCTAACATGAGGCCCCGTTTTGAGTTCTGAAGCACAGGAGTAACTTGAAACATATTTCCATAGAAAAGATTTTAGTATTTGTTTCAAAAGGAGGAAATGAAATGCTCATACTGATTATGAAAATGATTTTGTGAATTTCTTCCCTTGTTTCTGCTTTGCTTATAATTACATTTGAATGTATTGTTCAAATACTAATTCTGTCATTTAGAGTGTATTTGTTAGATTAAAAGTGTTTAGTAAAACGTGTTTATCCACATTAGATGCCCTGGAGAGCAGTTCTGATCTAAGTATGACCGAATGGGAAAGAAGAAGGGAACAGGATGAGTTTATGCGTGCAGCAGTGCTCTACAAATCTTCCAGTTCAACTTTATCCTGCAGATTCACCCGTGCCAAGTATGAAGATGACACAGATAAAGTGGAGGTTCCAATAGACATGGAGGTACCAGTTTATAACAGTTTAAAGCAGTTTGTTAGTATTGAACTCTCAAAACATTTGAGGCTCCAAATTACTTGCCATAATTAAATCTTTTTCAAAATATTGGTGCTTTTCAAAGGAGATTACAAATATTCATTAGCTGTAAACCATTTCACTTACAGATGATTGTGTTCTCAGTGAGTTGTTCTCAGTGAGTTGTAATACTGCCTGCAAGCGTTTGGCCAGCAGATTACAGTCTTTTGTGATTGCTGATGCTGAAGAAGACTCACTACTTGTCAGAGGCTTTTAAGGAATGCCTCCCTGAGTCCAAAAGAACCGGGAAGACAAAAAAGGACCACAGCAGTACTTTATAATTGTGTCAATCAAACCACCAAATACATATGGGAACTGCTGGCTTCTAACTAGGATTGAGATATAGTTCTTTTTTGATGTTGCTTCCCAGACTTCCCCATCATTCTTCAAAACTGACCCACAAGCGTTGTGCTTCTATATCTTTTATATCTAAGCTCATATATCCTGATTATGGACCATGGCACACACTTTGTGGGTACCTTTGCTACCATTTTCTTTTTGTAGCCATGCATTTTCAAATTCGCAGTGCGTAGAAAAAAGTTTCTTCAGGTTTGGAAATTATTTTACTGGGTCCTTTCAAATCATGGAATATTATAAGTCTAGCACTGGTGGACAAAGAGAGTGGTCACTGAACCTTTCTATATTGAGGGTTGGATTTCCAAGAACCTGTTTTGAGATGTCTGATGTTCTGAGAACCTATTAACCTAATCTTCTGGGGCTTGGCCCAAATTCCATTTAGGACCCAACATTACTGGAGTTTGCTCAGAGGTGTCTAGGAAACAAAGGCCTAACATTGCACCTTTTCTGAAGTGCTGCATGTGTCTAATTCCAAAACAAATTTTGACAACATGTTCCCCCCTATTGTGGCCCTAAAAGAGAGGAAAATTGACAAACTTTTCAGATGTGTTGTTGATTCCTATTTGCCCCAAAAGCATGATAGTGCCCCATTCATTCAACCATTCTGACGACATTTCAATTATGGCGTCTAGAATGATCACTCTTGCTTTGTGTGCACAGCAAGCCAAAGCAAAATATCTTATCAAGATTTATGGGACGTTTCAAAGGAAAACTGATTTATCTTCATTTGGAGCTAACCCTGGCCCAGTATATTGCACGTCACATGGTGCCTAGGAAGGGTCATGCCTTTTTTCCTTATATCTTTGAGTCCACTATGAGAGCCTTCATTCCCAAGGTTCACCACATCTTCTTTTCCCAGTTTGTAGCCTCATGTGGAATGAAGCCAACACCAATATCTGGCACACATTGTCATACAGGTGTTGTATGAGGTTCTTTATCCCAGCACAAGGCCCTTGGGGGTGACCACATCTGGGATATCAACAGCTCTTATTTACCTACCTTGTCCCATTTTATTTTAATAGATGGAACATTCCTCAAGCTCTCCAAGACCTATTTTGTGGTTTGTTTTCCTTTGTCAAGCTATATTGACTCACATATTGCTAGTACTTCTGTTGCAGATCTAACCACAGCCAGCCTTGTGAACAGCACAACATGTTGACACTTTTTCCATCCCCTTGATCTTTGATGCAGTTAAGGATTATCTGAGGCAATCAAGGACTGACCCCCCCTACTGACACACCATTTGCTCCCTTACCATTCCCAGAGATAAACCACAGGTCAAGGCAATATTCCCCATCGTCAGGCTAAAAATCCTCAATGTAAAGTCAATGTTTAACCAGATGTGTGCATATATACTCTAAGAAGATTGAAACCGTCCTCTCCACCACCCCCACATACCTTGCCGGGAGCACTCCTTTTTCCCGCTTTCTGATCCAAGTCCTTCTGGGGACACTCCTGCCCCCAGGGATTTTTCAGGACTTGCGGGACTCAAGGTGTTTAGAGCTCAAACTAGTGTCTCTGTGACCACAGGGTAGTGCAGGGGGTAAATCCCTTGAGGCTGATCTGTAAACCCCTAACTACAGACCTCAAGCCTTTGTAATTGCCATTTGTGCATGTCTGCTGATGTAAACCTAGATAGGTCAACTCTGTTCTAGAGAGAACCAGCATGCTGAACAGTTTGGAACATTAAAGACTCTGAGGCAAAAAACCATGTTAGGATTGCAGGATTGTATCTTTAATTTGCACCAACCACTACGAGGTGCATAACAAAAAGAAGCTGCCAAGCAGGCAATATTGCAAGGATTCCACTGCCCACTTGATGGCTCGGCACTCTTTCTCGATTGTGGAATGATGAACTTCCATAGGTTGTATTTTCCTACTAATGTGCACTGATGGATGTTCTATCCGCTTCAAATTATTCAGGAATAGGACAGCCACCAACGCAATATCTGTTGAAAGGGTAGTGGAAAATTGCGAGCAACATAAAATGGTCTCTTCACATAGGACTGATCCCAGGATACCAAATGCTTGCAAAGCCTTTGTAGCGTAATCAGTTAAGATATTAGCAATGCACTTTTTTAAAAAGATCTCTGTGAGTGGGACTGCTATGGTGGCAACAGGTGGAACAAATCGGCACTAATAGTCTAGGAAACCCTCATGTTTTTCTTGGTGTTTGGAATATGCATGTCTCAAATAGCTTGAACCTTGTTAACCTGCTGTTTAATCAGTCCTTTCCTTAAAAAGTTATACTGGATATCACTCTTCATTTGCAGCCAGGCCACTCTTTTCGAGATTATCATGAAGTCCTGATTCTTTAAAGGTAGACAGCACATTTCAGAGATGTTGGAGTCTTGAAGGGCCCTCTAGGCTATAAATAAATTTATGGTCCAAGTATGCTGACCCTTCTAATGAGGTTTTAGAATGGTGTTTTCAGTCTTTGAAAAGTGACTGGTGCTCCATAGGGAAGGGAGAACTGTAAATTGATAAATCCTAAAAAGGGTAGAAAAGCTGTATTCTCCCGATCTGATGGGGCTAGTGGGATTTATCAAAAGCTGTTCCTGATATCAGTAGTGATAAGATATTTTTGCTTGTCCTAGTTGTTCAGTCATTGCATCGATACTAAGCTTTGTCTATCCATGTTAGAAATGGGGTTTCTGATTGGCTAGCATACTTACCTAAGCCAGGCAGAACCCACGACTCTAGTCAGGGCAAGTAAGTTATTCACCAAAATTAACCAGTGTCACCCCGGTAGCTTGGCACATATAAGTCAGGCTTATCCCCAGAGGCAATGTGCGCAACACACTTACAACAGTGACACAAAAAATACACCACAAAGGAGACTCCTTACAATATTCTATAAAAATACAGTTATAAACATGGACCAAAACAACATGAACCAATAATTACATTATCCATTAGGCAATTGTCACGAACATCACAATGCGTGCAATAAGAGACGGGCCCCTAGGTTGCACATGTCATAAAAACACCATCACTGCGCTTACAATGTACATTCTTAAATAATTTTTGTTATCCTCACAATGCAAGGCAAAGATAACATGTATCATAAGATCAGGGCATGAAATGCAGCAGTTAGGTTAGGAAGGGGAACGTATAGAATCATAAATTCTCTGCATACTATACAATCCTGTATTAGTTCTCTTTATCCTGTCAGCTTACGTCATTAACATGGCATACATTTTCAAACCAGGGCTTGAAATGCAACAGGTTATGAAATAAATAGAACATGAATCCCCAGTAATGTAGAAATCCTGTATTACCGCTAGAAATGTCTACAAACATAAGCCCCCCGGGGCACAGAAATTGTGGCACCCTTACTGGCGGGGTTACGGTCTTTGGGAGCCCTACTGCATTTAATTCAGGTAAGCCTAGCACATAGGCCGCAGTAACACCTGCATGCCTATTACGAGGAATATGGCAATTGCTGTATGACCATAAAGAGACGGGGTCTCTGACGGGATCCGTCCCGTAGTGGTGAATTATGGACCCAGTGCACCGCTATACCTAACCGAGGCTCCAATGCCTTCTCCTAGAATCATGAAAGAAGGAGAAGGCACAAACTGCAGGATTCACACGTAGGTTTTCGGGATAGTGATGCTCTGAACTCGCAGGAGATGGGGGCATAACCCCGCAAGGTTCGCCATTGCCTAGCAAAAATTAAGCGCTCCTCTGCGCTGACTGGTAGTCAAAGTGGACTGGGTAGCAACAATCCAGCGCTCACCATGCGCTGTCCAGATTGAGGAAGCGTTCACCATGCAATGAACTCTCTGGGAATGAAAGTGCTCAGCATGCGCTTCTGGTTTACAGGTGGAAAAGCGCTTGACACGCACTGCTTGATAACTTCTTTTAGAAAGTGTCCACTCTTAAGGCTATTGGGGCAGAACCAAAAGCGCTCCAACTGTGCTGTTCGTACGAAGCAGTTGGGCATAAAGTAATATAGCAGTACACAAAAGAGTGGTCACAGTGGAAATGATTCGCAAAATGTCAGAGAACACATATGTGGAAATTGCACATAGAGTTACGGCTACACCAGATCACAAATGTGATGAATGACTGTAATTTATTCAATTAAAAAGGGGTTGTCAAAGGGTCAACGATTCAGATGACAGAATGTATGTCAACATCTACATTTTGTAAAATCCGGTGCAAATAAAGTGACAAGTGCAAAAGTTGGGGTCAGTGCAGGTGATGTGCAAGGGGAAGGTAGTGCATATATATATATACATCCACAATTGAATTAGAAACCTATCCTGACAGATTTATGGCATATACAATTAATGCAACAACATAAACAAAGGAAGCAGTTATAGAGTCACTGTCAACCTGGTTTGGTGTGGAGGAAAAAGAGGAAAAGTCGACGTTTCGACCCCTGTGGGGACCAGCAAAATGAATGTCTTGGAGTTGGGGTCTTCTTCAGGACCAAAAGATTAAGGGGAGTGGGGGTAGGGCACCTATGGACAACAATAAAAATTAGTGTGGTGTGTCTAAAATGGGAACAAATCTACTTGGCAGAGAGACAGAATAAGATTTACCAGCACCCATTTGGAGTGGGAGAAATTGGGAAAACGAAAGAGAAAAAGCTAGCGTCACAATTCACACTTATAACTGAGGATTCAATGTATTTTATTATGTTTTGGCTCTCAAAGAGGGCCACATAAAAATTCACAATGATAAAGGAAAAGACAGATACATATCACAGAAATGACATTCAGATGCACATTTGAATACAAAATAACATACAATGACAAATCTACAACAGGAAGCAATGTCAGACATCTCCAGAAACATATTAATAAATAGCTAAAAAACCTTTGAAAAAGTTAAAAATATAGAAACAAAACATTTCATTAGGAGGCCAATAAAGTCCTTGGAGAAAGCTGTTCAGAGTAGAATGCCCAGACGAAGACAAATAGGTTTTAACCATTTGAGACGCAATATGCGAAGCGCAGGGCAGATCAACAAAACATGCATGCGATCCTGAGTACTCAGGTTACATAAATTGCACATAGGGGAAGAACCATACCATTTGGATAAAAGTAGATTTAAAGGTAATAGGTCATAACGTAACAGAAACCATAATCTACGAATACCATACGGCAAGTTCCATGTAACATATGGTTGGGCCAATTTAATCGAGTAAGAATTAAGGAGAAGGTCTACTTCCCTTTTTTCATAAATTATCTTCTTATCTGCCTGAAAACACAGTTCCCACGAGGCCTGTTTTAATAGGAGTTTTAACTGTAAGGGAGAGTGCAAAAACAAAGTGTTTTCATCTAACTTTAGCAGAGTTACAGCTTTTCTAAAATTCCTTACAATTTGTGAAAACTCCTTAAAATTACCCAGTAATTCAGTTTTAAGGAGAGCTCTCATCGTCCCCGGTTCAGCTCTAGCCAGGTAAGCCACCCATCTTACCAGGGCACATAAACCCTGTACCCAGCTGCTCCTGAGACCGAAATCAAGCCTGCAAGCGGCCAAAGGACACGCAGTATTCAGAGAAGATAGGGATCTTAAGAGTTTCCCCTCAATCGTATGGCAGAAGTCCCAATATTTCATCTCAATAAGTTCGATACCATATAGTATCGTAGCGGGAATTTTGGACCTATATACCTCCAATAAACACAAAAAGTGCCTTTTCCCAGTGGCCTGATACAGGGAATTTAGACCTTTGCCATGTGCGAGGGCTTTGCGCGAACTGTGCTCAATATGAGGCCTCTCGCTCAAGTTAGCCGCAATAATTTTCCCCCAAAAAGTATAAGATTTTACCACCTCCAGTTTTTGACCGCCGATATACCAACCAAAATTTTCAGATCGGCACTTCTTTTTCCCGGCTATGCACATAATTTTACTTTTGGAGATGTTAATCTTCATGCAATGCGCAACAGAAAAATCATGAAGGGCTTGTAGCCGATTTGCAAGGCCTTTGGGAGTCAGATCTAAAATAAGGACGTCATCGGCATACATCAAGCAAGATATTGGGGTCCCCCCAATCACCGGAGCAATACCTTCGCTGACAGACAAGGCAACAGGCAGGTCAACAGTATACAAGGAGAACAAAAGGGGAGCCAATAGGCAGCCTTGTTTTAGGCCATTCAGGGAAGAAATATGATGGGAGAGCCCCCTTTCACCCCCTTGCAAGACACTGCACCAAGTCTCTGTATGGAGTGTGCGGACAAGCTCCAATAGGTAGGATGGGACACCAAGCGCTGCCAATTTTCTCCACAGCGTTCTACGAGGAGAAGGATGGATGAAACATCCAAGGTAAGTGTGTACTCACCATTAGAAAGTATGTTGTGTACCATAGGGTACCAATTGCTATGGTGGGCTGATCTATAGGTAACAAAGGCACACGGTTCAAGCGTAACCTGTGGCTGTGGGCAAGAGAGAGGAAGAATGTGGGAAACCACATAGTTAAAAGTATGAAACATAGCAGTTCCGGCGCGCTTTAAAACGGGTGCAAATACCAAGGGTTAGGCAGGTGCCGGATGAACGCTGCATAGGTCTAATCATGCACGAATGTGCCACCACACAAGTCTGTGGAGTAACTAAATAGGCACCTTCACAGGACGCAGTGATTAAAAGGTGGATTAAAATAAACTACTGGTCCTTACTCCGTGAGCCAAAGCTAAAGCGCGTCACCCTGTACGTGGTGCGCAAGGTGGAATAATAGTACTGTGTCTGAGGAGACACACGCCGTGTAAAATCAGAAGGATGAGGCTGCTGGGTGGGGATCGGGGGCCTTCCATCGTACAGAAATGTGCGTTTTGACTAAAAGGGGAGAGACGTGATTAACCTTTCTCACCGGGTCCTTTAATGTGACAGGTCTCGTGCAGAAGTGTACGTGTTAAGTACAGTCGTGAGGAGAGAGACGTGGTTAACATTTCTCACCGAGCGTCTATGAGATGACAAGCCTCGTGCAGAAGTGTACGCCGAGACGTGAATGACATTACGCACCGTGGGCCTTTGATGTGGCAGTGTGGGAATAACAACCCAAAAAGCAAGTGGCGTTCATTAACCGCAGTGCCAGGCTGGGAGAAGAGAAAATTATGTTGCCAAATGTAACCAGCCTCTTGGATTCCCTATCCGGTGGTGTAGTAGGGAATGTGCCAGGAGTCATGCTAGAGGATGAGGCCGGGACTAGCAGGCTCTCAACGGAGGGGTGCTGGGAGAAGAGGGCCGAGTTCCAGAGAAGGACATCTATGAGGACTTCTTTAAAGGGAAGTAAGGGCTCTGATGAGGATAACCTGGGCTGCAGCACTTCTGTCAAAACACTGGTCCAGGACCTCAGCTGCCCTTCGGACCACCATCACAAAAGAAGCCCCTTCCAGTAGTCACTGTGTTAGAGGAGAGGAGACCAGCATCTGGGGAGGTGTCCGGACCACTGGCATCAGCCAAATCCTCAAACTAGTTGTCATTGGCCATGGTCTCTGCTAGGGGGTATGAGTAGCCATGGGGAACCTCAGATCCCCTCCATTTGGGTACCTCCGAGGGCCCACCAGGAAAATAAGGCTCTTTCTTCAATTCAGTCCATGTGGGGCTGGTCTGGCTCCATATCGGAGTCGGGATTCACAATGGGATCAGCGCCGCTGGGAACTTCACTTCTTGAACAGTCCCTGAAGGAGGTCATGAAGTTTCGGCCGGGATTGATCAAGATCCACCAAAGGACCCTGAAGGTTCAACCGGCGCCAAGGTCGGACATGATGGCGGAGTACCAGTCAAAGAACCTTCCGGAACACATGGAAAAAAAAGGCTCTTCAGAGGGTTCGACCTCCAAAAAATGAGGCTCATGGCTTTCTAAAATTCTTGTTCCTGCTGGGGGTCGCTCCAGCTACATGAAACTATGGAAGCGCAAAGCGGACCCTGTGTCAGACTTCGGCTACACAGAGACAACCTGGAAGCAGGCCTAGATCTGGGGTATCTTTCCCTCTTGTCGTCTGAAGAATGGGAGTGACTTGGGGAAGTCGAAGAGCATGTTGCCTTCTTCTTGTGCTTACATGAAGAAGTACGGGATTGTGATAAAGATCAAAGAAGTGACTCCAAGAGAAGTCCCGAAAGCTTCATAGCTCTTTCATGGATGGCCTTGGGGTTCATTGTCTTGCATTCCACACAAGACGTTGAGTGGGGGTCCCACTCCAGACCCCACAGACACACTAAGTGGGGGTCTGTCATAGGCATCTATCAGTGACAGGCACCGCAGGGCTTGAAACCAGTCAGTTTCTTTTGGGACATCACCAAAAAGTGGGATAGAAAAAGGGCATACTAAACCTAAACAAAACGACAAATAAATCTGAACAAAAAATGACTGTGGGGAGGTCATCTGGACCAGCGCTGGTGGCACAGAAAAGAAGAAACTGTGGTCGGCACGCTGGGTTGGAGCCTATATAGGGACCATGCACGTCACTTCCAGCACAGACAATAATGCCAACACCACGTGGAGCTGAAAAATGCCACCTACTAGTGCACAAAGGAAGTGCTCAAAAACATGTGAATCCAGTCTGATGCCTGGTTAATATTATAAGGTAAGGAATCCGTGGCTTGAAATCTCAATCAGAAAAAAGGAAACAGAGTACCCCTATAATGGTCGCAACCACAGCGTCCGCTCTTCCTGAATCATGGGAGATTCTCTCACTAAGTTTGAAAGAAAAGATTTAGGCAACTGATTAATGCAATGGCCCATGTTACTTTCATAAAAACAAGGCTTCAATCATCTAATAGAACACTGTGTATACCATTTAAAAAAAATGACAATCAGAAATTGACTCTATCGTATTCCTGACGCTCAAACGTAAGATGTTGAAAAGAAGTAAAATTTATCTTAAGGGAAGGCATAATTGAGACCTCTTGTAGCCCATTGAATTGTTGCCTAGCCCTAGTATTTACATCATAAAGGTTGATATGGTTCTATATTGATGTTGGAAAAGTAAATAAATACCAGCATTTTGTAAAGCACACTGCTACCTCCTTAGAGGTGTCCCGGCGGTGGGGGCCATCGGGAAGATTTTAAGCAAGCTATTGCCCAGAGTTGCATGGTGCTGGGCTAACCTGGCGCCGGGGTTCAAACTGGGAACCCCATGGTCTGGCGTTAGTCACCCTGGGTGCTGCGCCACACCTCTTCCAGTGAATCCCACAATAGGGTTTGAAGCATTCTTGGACCAGGCCATTTTTGCATGCTTATCCCAAAACTTTTTGCCTTCTTCCTCAAATTTTTATTACTCCCTTTTTGTTGGCTTTAGGACTCTTGGCCTTTTACCATTGATAATCAGTGCCTAAGTGCACATGCTCTCACCTCTAAAACATGGTATGATTGGTTTACACTGGTTTGGCATATTTAATTACTTTTAGGTCCCTTGTACAGGGGTATCTCATATACCCAGGGCCTGTAAATTAAATGCTACTAGTGGGCCTGTAACGCAGATTACGCGACCCACAGAAGTAGCATTATAAACCTGTCTCAGGCCTGCCACTGTAGTGTCTGCATGCGCAGTTTACTTCCATATTGACATGGCTAGTTGAACTATTTGCCAAGCCAAACCTCTCTTTTTACTACACATAAGTCACCCTAAGGTAAGCGCTGTGGGCAGAACGCTGTGTAGGTAAAAGGTAGAACACGTGCCTTCATTGCATGTCCTGGTAGTGACAAACAGCCTATTTGGTTTCTCACTACTCTGAGGCTTGCTCCTCTCATAGGTTTGCATTGGGAATTCCCTGACATGTTTTTCAGTGGTAATTTGGAGTAGCGCTGCCATGTTTGGAATAGTGGTGATAAATACTGTTTATGGTGAAGGGGGATTTTTATTACTATTTGAGAATTGCTACTTTTAGAAAGTGGGCATTTCTATGCGCTTGAGACTCATACTTTGCAATCTGGTTCCAATCCAGAGTGACAGCTGGGCTTGTGCATACTTTCCAGACAGCCATCACACAGGAAGAGCTGGGTGTAACAGGGTTGCATCTGCATTTGTCTGAATACTGAATGGTCTTCCTGGGATGGGAAAAAGGGAGGTGGGACACACTTACATTTGTAAAAGCTGGGCCCTGCCCTCACACAAAGGGCGGGTTTACCCCCTACTAATGTCTGGAGCCAGAGCTGGGATTGAATGGAGGGTGTTGTGCACTTCTAAAAGTTCTTTTGAAGTCACCTCTACATCAAATACAATCTGAGTACAAGTACAGTGGCTCTGATCCCACATTTTCAGAGCACCTTTGGAACTGGGACTGTCAGAAGGCCGACCTGTGATGCCTAAAGGTCTCACCTGGACATCTCTTCTGTTGTTGCCCTGCTGACTGCTATCCGCTGGGTGGCCTTAAGGACTCACTGGTTTGCTCTTCTGCTTGTTGCCCTGCTGCCAGCTCTACCCTGACTTTGGTCTAATGTGTCCCTACAGTCTGCACAGTGATATAGGAGTTCTGAGCTACTAGGAGGAACTGCCATCGTAATCCCTGGTTCTTATGAGTTGGTCTGCCTGTATGCCTGCTATATTACTTTAAAGAGTTAATACTGTTGCGCATATGGCGTCCATGGTCCGGAATGAGGTCCATTCTCACAAACTATTGCGACTGGAAAGTTGCAGCAAAGCTCACAATCGGATTGGATATGACCAACTTGCTGGTCAGAGCTATTGCTTCCACTGTAGTGCTTCAACATCATGCCTGGCTGAAAACAACTGGCTTTTCGGGGATGTCAAGGCATCCCTTATGGACATGCCCTTCGTTGGGACTCACCTTTTTGTCCACAAAGCAGATTTGGCTCTAGAACAATTAAAGGACAGTAGGCCACCGCTAGTTCATTGGGCCCTGCAAAAGCTGCAATCCGCCATCTGTGGTTAAGTTAGGGGCTGTCAGCCACGTCCATTTCCCCCTAGCCACCACAACCAGTAGGTACGATAATCCTTTGATGGCTGAGAATGCGGCTCCCACAGAGCCAGAGTTTAACCCAGTCCACCAACCACCCTTCCCCGGCACCTAATTGGTGGCAGGATTCTGCATCTCCTTGCCAGATGGCGGAAAGTCACTTCAGACAAGTCAGTCCCCCCAACTACTTCCAGAAAAATAAAACATAAAAGATTCTCCCTTTGTTCCTGTTTTGTCTGCCCTCGAACTTGAAAACTGAATGGTAGCACTGAACTTGCAGAACACTTACTTCCACATCCCCATCCTGCCCATAGGCGTCATCTGTGGTTCACTGTAGGCGAAGAGCATTACCAGTTTGCTGGGCTCCCCTTTGGTCTTACCACCACCCCTTTGGTGTTCACAAAAGTGATGGTGATTAATATTATTATTAAATTAGTTTTGTAACGCGTGCAGCTACCCAAAAAGGGTTTCCCGGCACCTAGCACACAAATTGCTAGAAAAGGAGCAGTCAAGAACCATTTGCTACTAAAAGAGCCAAGTTTTAAGATTTCTTTGAAAGCTGAGATAGGACGGGTCATTCTTCAAGGACACAGGAAGAGAATTCCAGATTTTGGGGCCAAGACAAGAAAAGGAACGGCCAGGAAACGCTCTGACAAGTCACCTCAATATCCTAGGGCTATGTTGGTTCACTTCGGGAACTTCCTCCTACGAGAAGTTATTTATGATCTGGCTAGGCCCACAAGCAAAAGGGAACGCAATGGATTCATGTTCTTTGTTAGACCGGATTATGCCCATGCCACTGTAGAACGCAAGTGGAGAATGCGACAACTTTTCACTCCTTTAGAAAAAATCGGAGCGACAGTCTTCCTGCAAAATCCAGCTCACCTAAAAATAGTCTTCAGGGGAACAACGGGAAGCTTCACAAGCGAAATCCAGGCAGTCGCTTACTTAAATGAAATTTCAGAGACAGGAAAACGAAATACTTGCAAATAGTAACATCTTTAAATCAAAAGAAAATGGAGAAATACTAAGACACTGACACTGCGGCGCAAATATGCAAGCAGTCTAGAAGCTCGAACTCGTAAAAACATGGGACACAATCTGGAGGGGCGGCGGGGGCGGAAAGTGCTAAAGCTTACTAATCAAAATATGATATTAATATTTGGTTATGATTGAAAGTATAGAGAAACTTTTTATTTCACAAATGTCCATCCACCGCCCTCCAATCGTTATATTTTGTGTACACATGGTCAGGCCACAGGGCGAGCTGAAGTGCACTGATTATACGGACGCCCACACCTGGGTGGTTATGGGGGGAGGGTGGGGGGACAAGGGGGAGGAAGGGAGGGAAGGGAAGGGAGGGGGGAAAGACCAAGGGATGATACACACTCAAGAGGTAGATATAGGGTCTGGAACAGGGCTAATGAAATACAAGGATATAAATTCACTAGGGTAAGAATAAGGGTCAAAAAAACAATCACGGCTACAACTCGAAGAATGGTAAACAAGGGGGATGGCTAGATTAAGAATTGTTTCATTAAATATTTGTGGCCTTAATGATTTAAAAAAGAGGCAAATGGTAGCTGAAGGACTGCATGCTATGGAGGCCAATATAGTCTTCTTACAGGAGACGCATATAGAGGGGGGACAACAACATCTGTTAAAATCATTAGGGTACCAACTCATAACCGCTTCCACACAGGGAACTCGAACAAAGGGGGTGACCATCCTTGCGAAAGGGGTAGACTTACAATTTCTCAGATCACTTGCAGACAAATTTGGAAGATGGGCCATTACAGAGTGCCACTACAATAATGGGCAAAACATATTGACTGTATGTACAGTTTACTGGAATGTGGGGGATGACCCAGATATTCTGCTGAGTATCTCCAATGAGTTGATACATTGGCCCTTACCTCTAATTGTATGTGGCGACCTCAACTTCCACCTACCGGGGGATTGGACTCCGGGCCCTGAATTTAAATACCAAGGGAGGAAACCTAAAGTCTTTAGGGCATTCAAAGACCTTTGCGAGTTACATGGCCTGCCGGATGGATGGCAATTGGGACACCCCGGGGACCATGGATACACATACTTCTCTCACCCACACTCACGTCATGCCCGGTTGGATTACATACTCATCTCGAATTCAGTCAGGGACAGCTGTACTGTACGGAAGCTCCCGAGGGTACTATCAGATCATAACCAATTAGAACTAAATATAACATGCAATAGCGGCACTCCCACTTTAAGATCTTGGCCTTTTGAAAGAGCTTTTTTAAGAAATGAGGAGTTCTGCCGACTTATATGAGAGTGGTTACCATTTTTTTTAGAAATTAATCTGGGTAGCGCACCTATTGAGGTAGTATGGGATGAGATGAAGGCCGGCATCAGAGGGGAGACACTTCAATTTTCAGTCAGGACAAATAGAAAAGGTAAACAGCAGTTAGCCATGTTACAACAGAACTTGAATAGAGTGGAGGCAGACCTGATCATAGCCGTACAAACAGGTCAGGCTACGGGTGAATTAGCGCAAGTAGCCATCGCCAGAAACAGGATATCAGAGATCTTCACGGAGAAAGCCATCACCAAAGCTACGATTTACAAAGAAAAATCGTATGAGCTCAGCGAACAAGTGGGGCACCAGCTAGCAGTGTGTACAAGGGAGGAGATAACTGCTAATATGATTAAGTGTATTAAAGATACTGATGGTGGGCTGAGATTAGAGGCGTCTGAAATCAGAGCGGCTTTTCAAAGGTATTACCTAGAACTGTATAAGGAGCCGGAATGGACCAAGAGGACCCGGGGGAATATCTAGCTCAAGACTTGAGCGTGCGCTTCGAGCAAGATAATCAAGATGGATTGGATTCCCCCCTCAGCTGGGATGAAATATTACTATCCCTGAAATCATTGGCAGCTGGCAAAGCAGCAGGGGTGGATGGGATTCCTACAGAGTTTTTGTAGAATTCGCAGAACAACTTAAAACAATTTTGATGGAGCTCTTCAAATCCATACTCCAGGGTGGGATTCCACCTCCATCTTGGTCCACTGCAAAGATTATGGTCTTCTTGAAGAAAAATAAAAACCCCTTGGAAATGGGCTCCTATAACTTTGATTAACATGGACTCAAAGATTTACTCTAAACTCCTTGCTGGGCGACTAGCACCGATAATCCATAAGATTGTCTCAACCCGCCAACATGGGTTTATCCCTGGTAGATCGACATCCGATCATGTACAGAGAGTGATTTCTCTATTTGACCATGCAGAGACAACAGGAGACCCTATGGCCCTTATCTTATTGGACGCGGAAAAGGCGTTTGATAAGGTCTCCTGGAAGTTTTTATGGGCAGCTATGTCAAACCGTGGAGTAACTATTGGATTATTTAAGGCCATTCAAGGACTCTATGTCAACCCAAGCGCTAGAGTTTCGATAAATGGGACTATTTCCGAGAATTTTATGATTACGAGGGGAACCAGACAAGGGTGCCCCTGCTCGCCTATCCTATTTGCGGTGTATATCGATCCCTTTATCCGCAAACTTGAAATCCATCCTCTTGTGCCACCTATTCTGATCAATAATCATGAAACAAAAATCCTAGTTTACGCGGATGATATAGCTTTAGCCACCACCTGTGGTAAATTCTAATTACCGATGCTTAATTTCTATGCGGTAAAATCAATAAGAATAACTCATAATAAATAAGAGGCAAAATCCGTGATATTTGAGGTTTCTCAAAAGGGTTTTATTCCTATAAAAGGAATTGGGTGATTAGCATATTGGCTCGAGCCAAGGTGGCATACCATTCCGTCACCACATAGGTTCGGGAAGGGACTGACAGACAGAGTCAATGGTAATATGCGAATATGCAAGTATGCGACAATACATTATTGACAGGCATTCATATATATAGTCAATGCATTACAGTAAAGGCATATGCAGGAGGCGTAACAGCTGAGAAGAGAGATAAGAATGCGTGTACGTAATACAAAAGGCGTTACAATAGGCGTGCATGAAGGCGTGAACAAGAACGTCATTGAACATGATGTCACAGATAGGCGGATCCATGAGTGAATCCGG
This sequence comes from Lissotriton vulgaris, assembly GCF_964263255.1. NCBI lineage: Eukaryota > Metazoa > Chordata > Amphibia > Caudata > Salamandridae > Lissotriton > Lissotriton vulgaris. The sequence goes on from NC_141700.1 coordinate 366,740,244, forward strand.
CAGTGTCAGCAAAAATACATGGCAGAGATGCGCGCGCAGCAGTATGACGTGTAATGTACGTGTAACTTGAGGGGTGAAGGGGGACTTGACATTTAGCCCTACAAGTGTAGACGGATGTCTGGATGTCAGATCAACCTAATCCCAAATCGTATCTAATATCTCATGTTTAAGGAACTGTATTATCTGGAGGGAAAAGGTCTCTCGGACAAGAGGCTTATTCTATACTGGCTATGAGTGCGTGTATGAGCGTCTATGTGTCTGCATGAGACGCAAGGGGTGCGAGGGAGGGCATGGGCCTACCATGGAAACAGAGCCATGAATTACTTGCATAGAGACAGTGAGGCCTAACCCTTTGCTCTGCAGCTGGAAGGATGTTGACATGAATCTACCAGACAGGAATGTATTTTCAAGGAGTGGAGCAGATAATTCGAAGGTTGAATACAGTCTTGGCAGGCAACGGGCTGAGCCGAGCACCGTTAGCCGCGCAAGAAGTAAGGCAGGGGTCACTTGTACAAAGGCAGTCTGGGCTGAGGCTTTCAAAGTCAGAAGGCAGGAAAAAGAGGCTCGATGGCAGAATTCAGGCCTACTTCGCCAGAGCTGAAAAACATGTGAAGTATACCACAAAAAGACGTTGGCATAGCATATTTAGAAACTGAATATTCAATCCGTTCATGGCGGATCTGAAAGAGAACATGTTTACGTTGGACGCAAATGTATTTGCGTCTTCATAGCTGGCACAGGAGGGAAGTTACATGCACTTCAAACTAGTACATGGAGTCGGTGGGGTCTAAGATAGGGGACACAATCGATCATAAAATTTATATTACCTCATTCCCTCCTTGTCCCCTACGGACCCTTCATGATATATCGATCTGCATGAATCGATCAACTTGCTCATGTAACATCATTTGCTCCTCTTTCTTCTTTTGACGTTTTGAATTTGGATGCGGAATACATGATGTGGCGCACAAGCCGCAAATCGCTGGCCCACATTGTAAACACAGGCAGCAACTGAATACTATGAGAAGGCCAATGCCTAGGAAGGATAGGATCTTCCATCCCCAAGCGGTTAACGTTGTCCAGAACCAACCGGACCAAGTCCAGGTGCCTGGATTCTGATGTATCAGACTTGCAATTTTATGGAGACGTGTTATAGCTTTATATACCGTTGGCGCGTTTTCTGGAATGAAAACACAGCAACTTGACCCGATGACCTTACAAGCTCCACCCCTATCAGCTAGGATGACGTCAATGACGAGACGATTTTGAAGGACAACAACCCGCATGGCGGACTGCTCCTCTGTTAAGTTGCCTAAAGCGGAGGTAGTTTCATTCACTACTGCTTCAAGGGTTCTAGTTAATTTGCGTATCAGTTTACTATTAAAAACAGCACCTAAATAGGGAAAGAAACCTTTATTGAAGTCTGTGTATTGCTCCCATGCCGTTTCAGTGTAATCGACAATCGGGAGGTCTCTTCGGAGTCTATTGTTTACTAGATTGGTATTTCTGTGATAATCAGGAGGAGCTAGGAAAACAGGTGGTAGAAGGAATGCAATGTAACAGGTACCATCCCAATCTGGAGGCAAACGTATGTATGCAATATGACCACACACAAAGTAGGAATGACGTGTAGCTCTAAACGTGGATTTGCCTTGATCACTGAATTCGATCACAGTAGTACATTTACTATGACCTAAGTGTATGGAACCATTTTTCCTGATACATAATTCACCCTTGACTGGTAACACTGACATAGCAGGCAATACTGGTGCAGTTTCGGATTCAACAGTAAGAATCATGAGGTTAATTGTGTAATTTCCCAATCCATATACTTCATTTTCTAGATCTGTTCCTGTTCTAGTGGGAAGTCCTTTCTTGTCAGGGTAACAGACTTTAAGTAGAACTGAGTTCAGGTTTCCCCAAACCCAATTCCCATCGTAAACAGCAATGTCAGAATCTAAGGAGTTAATCAATCTAAACCATGCCCCACAGGAGCCATTGTGAGTGAACGGGTACGGAAAAAGGGGCAGAACTCCCTTGTATTTCTGGTAGGGAGGGAGTCGGCCACATATCCAACAGTTTGTAGCATTGTTAGTCTGATGGGAGTGATGTAACATACTAATGAATGTGTTGTTGCGCAGCGCAAGTCTGTAAGAAAGTTCGTGTGGAGGTAACTCGCTAAAGGAATGTTCGGCAGTGACGTTATAAGCAGATTGTACATGCTTGAAAATAGGGTAGTAGATGTGCAGCAAGATACTAGCAGCAATAATCAGAAGACTTAGAAAAAACATAATTAATAATGTCACTATACAGTGACTACGGAGTGATTTACAATATGCACGTTTCTTGAGTATTCTCTGTCTATCTCTCTCTCTGTCTCGATCTAGGGGATACATGTCAGAAACTAATTTAACCGATTCACCTAGGGGAGGACTTAAACAATTAAACTGTCTGACTTGCTAGATCGTAATTTTAGTCTATATTCTTCAGAGGCTGCTTTCTCAACCAAAGGGAGCTTTGAGTCAGTTTGTGTAGGAGGGCAGGGCTTAGAGTCCAAGTCCGAAGGGAGTCCGTGGAATTTCTTGACGTGGCTGGAATGCAGCCACCCTTTCCTGCCCTCAACCTTGACAGCTGTCCTCGTTGTTAGAAGAACCAATTTCGGCGTTTGCCAGCGGGGCTCCAACGGACTTCTCCGATCGAAGTTGCGCACGAAGACATAATCCCCCGGGACCACCTCGTGGGGCTTCACATCGGCGTTGTCGGGAAAGGCTGCAGCTACCTGTGAACGACAAGATTGTAGTGCAGACATCAAGGAGGCAAGGTAATCTGTCAGCATAATACAGTCAACATCTGTAATTTTTCGCGGAATAGGCGTCCCCCACATATTTGGAGGCCTACCAAAGACCACCTCATACGGGGATAGCCCGGTTCGAGAATGTGCAACCATCCTCATATAGAAGAGGGCTACCGGTAAAGCAACTATCCAGTCAACGCCCTTCTCTCTACAGATTTTGGAAAGTCGGATTTTTAGGGTCTGATTATGGCGCTCCACGAGACCTGCTGCCTCGGGATGCCGGACACAGTGGAACTTCCACTGATAGCCTAACAGGAGTGTAATGTGTTTCACAAGCTCGGATGAGAATGGCTGACCGTTATCTGAGTACACGATACGGGGCAAACCGTACCGCGGGAAGAACTCGCGAACCAGTTGCTTGGCTGTTGTCGGAGCAGTATAATCTGGGACTGGGTATGCTTCTGTCCATCGGGAAAGTGCACATACGACTACGAGGACATACTTGAATCCTCGGCAGCGGTCCATCTGGATATAATCCATCTGGAGGACTTCAAAAGGGTGATCGGGAGGCTGAAATCCACCTTGCTCTACAGGGATGCTTTTACCTGGATTAAACTGACAACAAATCATGCAAGTACGCACTTTTTGTTTGGCTGCTGCTCGTAAGTTCTTATTGCACCATATGTGCTGGATGCTGTCTAGCATTGCTTTTTCTCCTAGATGCGCTGGACTATGTACTGTGTTTATTATTACTTGAACCATAGAGTCGGGGAGAAACCATGTGGATTTTCCCTTCGTCATCCATCCCTGATCTGTTTGGATCCCTCCTAGTTCAGTCCACTTCTTGACTTCGTCTGGTGTGGCATGTGTCTGTATGTCAATTACATCATGGGCGGGATCCCTGACTGTCATGCAGTGTAATGGTGTCGGAACTATTGTCTTTGTCAAGTCAGTTGCATGCATTCGATTCTGAGCAGTTTGTTTAGCTGTTCGGTCTGCCAGGTCGTTACCCTGGGAGATCGTGTCGGTAACCTTTGTATGTGCCTTACATTTCATGATAGAGATTGCAGTAGGTAGATGTATTGCATCTAATAAAGTTTGAATAAGAGGACCGTGTTGGATGTTGGCACCGTGAGAAGTTAAGTAACCTCTCTCTCGCCAAAGGACTCCAAAGTCGTGAACGACTCCGAATGCATAACGTGAATCAGTGTATATGTTGACTCTCTTATTCTTGGCTTGAATACATGCTTGCGTCAGAGCGATGAGCTCTGCTGCTTGAGCTGACAGGGTGTCGATACAATTTGTTTCTATGACTTCGGTGTCTGTAGTGACTGCGTAAGCTGCCACTAATTCTCCTGTAGCTGTTCTCATACATGAACCATCCACATAAAGTGTCAGGTCTGGATCTGGTAATGGGACGTCTGTCAAGTCTTGTCTGGGTTTTGTTGTAATCGTAATGACTTCAATACAATCATGTGCCAATGGATCTATTCCATTTAATGGCAATAGTGTGGCAGGATTCAATGTGCTGCAGCGTCTAATTTCTATGTGTGGTTGAAACAATGTCAATTCATAACCTGTCAGTCTTGCTATGGTCAAGTGTTGGGTCTGGGTACGGTTTAAAAGAACTTCCACGGAATGTGGAACTTGTACTGTCAATTGATGCCCTAATACTATGGAATCACTCTGTCTGATTGCTAAAGCTGTCGCTGCAACTGATTTCAAACATGCAGGTAAAGCTTGAGCTACTGGGTCTAATGTGCTAGAAAAGTAAGCACACGGTTTGTGTGAACCTGCTTGTTCCTGAGTGAGGACTGACAAGGCAGTGCCTTCACGTTCTGTGACAAAAAGTGTAAAAGGTTTACTGTAAGATGGTGTTGCTAAAACTGGTGCTTGGCATAAGGCTTTCTTTAAGTTTTCAAAAGCTTGTGTATGTTCCTGAGTCCAAGGGAGGACAGTCGATGTCGCTGCCTCCTGAGTTGTCAACTGGATGAGTGGCTTTGCTAGAAATGCATATTGGGGAATCCATTGTCTGCGGTACGAGGTGAGGCCTATGAAAGCCCGCACCTCCTTTTGTGTTTTTGGTGGTGACATGTTTACAATTAACTGAATGCGATCTGGAGTGAGCTGTCTCCCCACTTTGGACAGCAAGTGACCCAGGTACACAACTTGCTGAACACAGAATTGCAGCTTCGAAGGGGACACCTTGTGCCCCTTGTCGGCCAGGAAATTCAGAACTGTCAGTGATGCTTTTTCACATTCGGGTTCGCTCCGTGCGGTGATCAGCAGATCATCGACATACTGGAGTAGGGCAGTGTTAACTGGCATGTGAATACTGTCGAGTTGTCTTTTCAGTGCTTGACTATAGATGCTGGGGCTTTCTGTGAATCCTTGAGGTGCGCGTGCAAATTTGAAAGATCGTCCATTTAAACTGAATCCGAACAAGTATTGGCTTTCTGGATCAATTGGGACACTGAAGAAGGCGTTCTTGAGGTCAATTACAGTAAAGAACGCAGCTTCTGAATCAATAGCTGTCAATAATGAAGAGATATCTGGGACCACAGGATACTGTGGTATAATGCATTTATTCAATTCGCGCAGATCAATAACTAATCGATAAACAGGAGGTGTATTTGGGTCAGTACGTTTAAGAACTGGGATGATAGGAGAATTACATACATTGGAGTCGGTTTCCACAACCACTCCTTGTGCAATGAGCTCGTCAATTATTCTCAGTAAAGCCACTACAGCATCTGGAGGTAACTTGTATTGTCGAATTCGTGGTAATACCACTCCTGCTTTGAGTGTGACTCGATATGGTGTAATGTGCATACAACCTACATCAGTGGGGCCTTGTGCCCACAAGTGTGCAGGTACATTCTGTAACCGGGGATCCATGTCTCTTAATACATAATGGCCTTTAAAATCTCGCAAAAATAAGCGTACTCCTTCCGGAGAACAGCATATTATAGCTCCTAGAGCTTTCAGTGTCTTTATTCCTAATAAGTTTTCCGGGCATGATTTTGTGAGCAATAAATCTGTAGTCCGTGTCAGAGGACCGACTGCAAGGGGAAGTGGCTGTGATACTTCATTAATAATAGGTTTTCCTGAAAATCCAAGGGAAACATTCTGTGAGCCTGAGAGGGGTGCCCCTGGAACCTCATTGTGACTGATTGTGGTCCTGCTTGCCCCTGTGTCAATTAAAAACTTTCGGTCTTTTCCTAACACTTGACTGTGTACATAAGGACCCTCTTGATCTACGGGAACTTCAATAAGGGGCAAACCAAACTCCCTCTCTAGGCTGTTTCATGTGTATCGTTGATAATCGGGGTAGTCATTTTGTGCGTACTGGTACATCTGTTGTGTTGTGTTCTGTGTTGCAGTAATAGGCTGTTGCTGTGGCACTGCTACAGTTTGTGATGAAGCTGGCATAGGCGGAATATGTTGTATATTCTGTGGTACTTGTTGCTGGGCCTGATCCTGTCTAGGTACGCGCGGTCTCTCCTTGGTCTTACCCGTGGAGATGTTGTGTTTCAGAACGGCACAATCGTTTACATAATGACCTGGCTGTTTACAATAGTTACATGTCCCTTTAACAGGAGCTGTCGAATTACTGGGCTGGGTCGCTCCCTTCTTATGGCCATCGGCGGGAACTGACTGGGCAACCAACATTTTCATTTTTGTATCTTTCATACGTCTTTGTTCGTGTTCTTGTTCTTCTCTAAGTCTATTCTGATGGTACTGTAACATTTGTAACATTTGTGAAGGGGTGTTAGCTTGCCAGGTGCTCTCGACTTTCAGTACTCTGTTCTTAACCTGGGGCAGTGAATTCTCGACTAATTTCGTTAGAAAAAGATGTGGATATGACTCGCTACTTGCTTTCAGACCGCTATTAATGCCAAAACATTTTTCAAATCTGGTACAGAAATCACTAGTGTCTTCATCGGGTTTCTGTTTACAAGCTGAAATTGCACCCCAATCTTCCTTTTTAGTACTTAGTAAACGTGGCAACACTTGTACTAACAATCCTGGTAATGCTTTAACTTTGTCTCCAAGCCCTTGGCCCGGAATTCTAGTATTTTCTTCGTTTTCTAATGCAGCCCAATCAATCTTTGTGTCTCCCACCTCCCACTCTTTTTCTTTGAGTTTCTCGTATATACCGGGAGGCAGTAATACTTTCAATATTTTCATAATGTCGGGATAAGTATAGTCACCCATAAGTATCATATCTTTTATTTCACGGTGAAAACCTGCGGGATCTTTGTCATGACTAGGTACTAATTTTTTCATTTCCAATAATTCTATTTTAGTTATGGGGGTGTACACAAACACGCGTCTAAGCGTATGGTCTGCGTTCTGTACTGGGTGCACTTCTCGCAACGGATTCTGTCCGTCCATGTAATACATTTTTCTTTCCATGACATGTGCTGAGTCGGTCTGTGGACATAGAAAGGCGCTATATCTGTGTCGGTGTTCTAGAATTACTTTAATTAGATCGGTACCTAGACCTCTCCATTTGTTCATGAGCAGTTCTATTAATATATCAGGCAAGGGGCCTGGATCAGAATGTTGGCTTCTATACAATAAGAGCAGGTGTTGTATCATGTATGTACCAGCTAAACGCTGTTCGCTCGGTGTCAGGTTCAAAAACGTATGCGCTAACGCATCATCACCATATTTCTCAGAATTGTCAGCCCATTGCACGGCTGACCTGGCTAATTCTTGTTCGTCCATAGAATCGAGTACATGGTACCCCATTCGTTCTCGAAGTCTGTTATCAGTAGCTTGGAATAAGTGTTCAGGAGTTCTTGGATTACACATGGCTTCTTGGAACATTCTTTTACTTTCTGGACGCACTGGGCGCATTGAATTATTGAAGGGTCTTCCCTTACCTACATATGCTATCGTTTCTCTAACTGGTAATTGTGTCTGCTCTGGTGTCTGTTCTTGTTCGTTCTCCTCTTCTGAGGATTCAAGTTTGTCTGAATCTATTTCCGGTGGTGGCTGTCTTTTCTCATGCATCTTCTTTATTGCATTTCTGATTCTTCGGTACATGTTATCTACACAGGCCTCTTTATCGTGATTCCCATCTGCTATATTCTGGCCCCACCTGTGGAGTGCTTTCACGTCTTCCGGGTTCATACCCGGCCTATCCACTTCCCTTATAAAACAGTTTATAAGAAACCGTAATATCTTGGATTTCGTATCCGCTTTCTGATAGGCCATGGCCTCCTTAATACTTTCAGGCCCTACTCCTGTCTGCACAAACTGATATATTCGATCTAGATGATCTACCATTCCAGGTAGGGTTAATAAGAAGTTCGTGACTCGTCGCAAACGTACTGATGCGAGCAACATTCTTTCGTCATTCTTTTTACCAGGTACTGGATCATATCTACAGTCTGCAAGACGATCTCCATATAGTGTAATATCGCCTGTTCTAGGTGTACGTTGCTGTGCTAGGTCTCTATAGGTCAGCCGATGGGCGGATGGCGGGGTCTGGAAACCTGTCGCTCCTCCGGATGCGCCTCCTGAGGCGCCCGCTCCGAAGGGGTTCGTTGGGTGTAAAACAGGGGGGGGCAGGTCCAGGAAGAGGTGGAAGGACAGCTGGAAGACCAGGAGGAACAGGAGGAGGAGTAGCTTGTCGGGGAGGAAGGAGCTGACCATCTTGGCCGCCAGGAGGAGGTGTGCGTGGCGGTGCAGGATTTACATATGTAGGGGCCACATCGTCTAGATAGGAAGAAAGGAAAATGTCCTTTGCTGTTTTCTGGTGCATTTTAGTCGGGAGCAGTGGGGGTGGTAGTTGTTTCGGTACTTCTAGAGTGGCCTTAGGCAAACCCTCAGTCAAGAGGGGATACATGCCGTTCATGAGTGTGTTTCGCTGTCTGTCTACCTGTTCTAATTTTACTCGGGTACCTTCCTCAACTAATACGTTTTCCTGGGCCTTCTCTGGATCCTCTTTCCTTTTCTCTTCTTTTCTAAGTGCTTTTTCTGTACGCCTATGTGATTCTTTACGCCATAATTCAATGGCATCTTTCTGTGACTGTCTGGCTTTCTTTTTCCACAATGCTTCTTCTACTCTCATGATACAATCTGCATCCCATGTCCCAGCAGCGGGCCATCTCTGATTCTCGGATAATTCTTTAGTGTAGTCCACCCATAAGTCGAGGAATAAAACGGCATCTAGGCCATGCTTGTGGTACATAAAGTACCCTGGAGTGTCCCTAGGTGGAATGGGAACAGCTTCTTCTAATACCCCTTTTCTAGTTTTTATTTGTCTTAATTTGGAGAATAACGGCATCCTGAAATCTGGCTACTTGGTTCTTACTCAGATATGAATACAATGAATACAATAATCACAATAATGACGGTCGAACATTCACTCATACCACGACATATTGAGACACATTAAAACATTTTGACATGAATGATGACAATTAGAATGTAACTAGCTAACTGCATAATACTAGATACACTGCTCAACAGTGCAGACTGGATATACTGCTAAACAGTACAGATACACTGTCTAAAACAGTGCAGACCAGGTCTGTGTACCCACACCTGTCTTGACCGGCACAAACTAATGCGCACGTCTAGATACGTCCCCAGCAACGGTACTCACCGGGAAGCACGGAAACAGAAGGCCTCGGAAACCCTGGACTGGATTCGGACTGGATTCGGACTCGACTCGTAACGCAGATACTTCGGAACTTCGGAACCTGGTGGGCCTCCGTATACCTCGGATCTTGCTCTCTCAGCTAGGCTCTGGTCGGGATCCTCCGCACTTCTCACCGCCTCGTCTGGGTGTCGATCGCAGCCTCAGTCACCTCCGCTGGCCTGAGGGAGATACAGGAAATCCTGCGGGTACGCGTAGTTGTCCGTCCGGCTGTGGCAGGGGGCCAGGCCTGCAACGCACCACCGGCGCGTGAGATGGGGGAGGGGTCCCTATTCGGGCACCAAAATGTGGTAAATTCTAATTACCGATGCTTAATTTCTATGCGGTAAAATCAATAAGAATAACTCATAATAAATAAGAGGCAAAATCCGTGATATTTGAGGTTTCTCAAAAGGGTTTTATTCCTATAAAAGGAATTGGGTGATTAGCATATTGGCTCGAGCCAAGGTGGCATACCATTCCGTCACCACATAGGTTCGGGAAGGGACTGACAGACAGAGTCAATGGTAATATGCGAATATGCAAGTATGCGACAATACATTATTGACAGGCATTCATATATATAGTCAATGCATTACAGTAAAGGCATATGCAGGAGGCGTAACAGCTGAGAAGAGAGATAAGAATGCGTGTACGTAATACAAAAGGCGTTACAATAGGCGTGCATGAAGGCGTGAACAAGAACGTCATTGAACATGATGTCACAGATAGGCGGATCCATGAGTGAATCCGGCAGTGTCAGCAAAAATACATGGCAGAGATGCGCGCGCAGCAGTATGACGTGTAATGTACGTGTAACTTGAGGGGTGAAGGGGGACTTGACATTTAGCCCTACAAGTGTAGACGGATGTCTGGATGTCAGATCAACCTAATCCCAAATCGTATCTAATATCTCATGTTTAAGGAACTGTATTATCTGGAGGGAAAAGGTCTCTCGGACAAGAGGCTTATTCTATACTGGCTATGAGTGCGTGTATGAGCGTCATGTGTCTGCATGAGACGCGAGGGGTGCGAGGGAGGGCATGGGCCTACCATGGAAACAGAGCCATGAATTACTTGCATAGAGACAGTGAGGCCTAACCCTTTGCTCTGCAGCTGGAAGGATGTTGACATGAATCTACCAGACAGGAATGTATTTTCAAGGAGTGGAGCAGATAATTCGAAGGTTGAATACAGTCTTGGCAGGCAACGGGCTGAGCCGAGCACCGTTAGCCGCGCAAGAAGTAAGGCAGGGGTCACTTGTACAAAGGCAGTCTGGGCTGAGGCTTTCAAAGTCAGAAGGCAGGAAAAAGAGGCTCGATGGCAGAATTCAGGCCTACTTCGCCAGAGCTGAAAAACATGTGAAGTATACCACAAAAAGACGTTGGCATAGCATATTTAGAAACTGAATATTCAATCCGTTCATGGCGGATCTGAAAGAGAACATGTTTACGTTGGACGCAAATGTATTTGCGTCTTCATAGCTGGCACAGGAGGGAAGTTACATGCACTTCAAACTAGTACATGGAGTCGGTGGGGTCTAAGATAGGGGACACAATCGATCATAAAATTTATATTACCTCACACCGATCCTAACAAGCTATTAAGATTGTTGAGGAAGAGGCAATGCGGTTCGGTAACACCTCCGGATATAAATTGAATACAAGGAAAACCCAGATTGTTACCAATGATAAAATAGAGATGAGGGATGATAGGGCAGTTGAGCATGCTGTTTATCTTGGCGTCAGTATAAGCTCCAAGGTAGATAATATTGTGCAGATAAATCTTGACCCATTAATTGGCCGCACCAGAAAAGAACTGATTGGACTGGATAATTTACATCTGACCATTGGCGGCAGGTGCAATATGATTAAAATGCTGTTCTTACCTAGATTTTTATATTTTTTTAGAACAATTTGTCTTGAGTTCTCTCCGCAATACTTTAAAAATATTGAAACTCTGTTTTCTAGATTTATATGGGGGTTTAAGAGACCTCGGAGGGCTCTCAAATGGATTATTCTACTGAAAGAAAGAGGGGGGCTAGCTATGCCAAACTTTAGGATCTATTACTGGGCAACAGTGGCAAAATATTGTGTGAATCTGATAGCTAATGAACCTAGTAACCACCCAATCCCAACACCACCGGAAATGATACTGGGGGATAGAAGCAATGGGTGCTTATGGCGCCATGTCAATGACAATTATTTTAAGAAAACAAAACTTAAGACTATATCCAGCATATGTAAAGTATGGAACAATATCCGCAAACTGTTAGGGCTGGGGCGTTACTCTTGCTATACCCCCGTTAGTGGTAATACCGATCTCCCAGAGATATTCCAGGATGGATGCATGTCTAAGTGGATCGGGACAGGGAATAGTCAGCTGGGTTGTTTTTTTACCTCAAATCGGTTGAAAAGCTTCTCAGAGCTTCGTACCGACTATAACATCAGCCATAGGGATTTCTTTAAATACTTACAGATTAGCAATTTTTTATCAAGGAAAATAGGGCGGCGAGTAACATTTCAAACTAATGCAGCAATAGATAAATTGTGTATGGAAACAACTCCTAGAATTGGGGAAATTTACAAGAGTTTTAATAGCGCTTTACCGGACGATTTAGATAAGCATCATGTTAGGTGGCAGACTAATCTGTCGGTGCAGCAATAACCACCGTACGTGCATTGGAGCTCTCAGAAACATGCCTTATGTCAATTAAACTGCAAGCGCAATTTTATAAAACATTCTTCGCCCTATATTACACCCCCTATAAAATTGCCAAATGGGCCACAGGACAGGGAACTACTTGCCCGCGCTGCTCACTGGTTGAAGCTGATATCATTCATATGTTTGCCACTTGCTCGGCATTATCTAATCTGAGGATAGATATATCCAACTTTCTATCTGAGATATTCCATTTAAGAATTACTATTTCATCTGAAGAAATATTGCTAGGAGTGGCGGGAATCGAGCGGTCAATACACCAGCAGGGGTTGATCTTTGTAGCTATGGCGGCTCTCAGACTTTGTATAGCCTCCTCATGGCTGGACCCACAACCACCAGCCTTCACGCAATGGAGGGCTAGATTACTCGCAATCTGTAGTGTGGAGGTGGCCATATACAATAATAAAGGGCTAAAAAAAAGAAAACGAGGCATGCAGATATGGGGACCACTGCTACAGTGGATACAAGATCACGCCTAGGGGCTGAATGTATGCTGCGGGGGTATCTCGAAGGAATAAGAGGGACCTTAAGTTAAAGCCTAGCTATCAATATATTCAAATGTGCTTATGACGCTGCCTGTTTCTAATATGCTCTTCGGGCTTCACACTTTGCAAAATATGTATGTATTAATTTTTCTCCGTATTTTTTTGGTTTAACCTGGATCTGTATCATGAAATTGGTCTTCGGGGGGCGGGGCTGGGAGTGTATTAAATGTCATAAATGTGAATAAAAACTTTTAAACAAAAAAAAAGCAATAGGCCTCTCATTTGCGTAAGTTTAAGCTACAATGACAATGCCTTTTATTTATGTTTTAAAAACGAAAACAAAAATAAAAGGCATTGTTATTTGCAATGTCAATAGCTCAAACTCGTGTAAATGCGAGACCTATTGCATTGCAAATGCTTGTTTAAAGGTTGGGATAGTTGTCGATGTTTCCCAAAGCTGGTTTAGCACCAATTTATGTAGACTGCTATGAAGATATTCCGCAGCTGGTAATGTAGCATGCAATTGTAACTTCTTCCACAGCTGCTCATTTAGCGTTCCCCGAGGAGCTTTAACCACTTTGTCCCACGCAGTGATGAAAGCCCCTTGTCTAGCAATAGATTGTTTCTGAACACCGTACTCAAGTCTAATTTGCGCAGGCGAAGTGTATTTCGGCAGCTCAAAAATAACCCTATATGGTGTTGTTACAGTGGCATCGAGTATTTTCGCGTCCCTGCTTTTCTGTGCCTCACTGCCGTAGGTGATTGTTGGCAAGAGTTTTGCCCGAACCCCCTCAATAAGCGGCAGGATCGATGGTCCAGTTAATTTAGAGTTTAGCGTTTTTAGGGAAATAGCTAGTGCTGGACCTTTATGCCTTATGCTGTTCTTCTGTGCCAAAAAGCGTCCGCCTGTATACAGCTTCACACCCAGGTATTTATATTCTGTTGTATCCTCTATTCTGGTCTCTCCCCAGAACCAGGCAACAGTTTGACGCCTTTTTTTTTTGTTCTTGTTTCATCCAGAATAATCGTTAGATCTTTTCTTGGGAGAAGTCCTGCGTTGTGTTTTAAGAGATGTTGTAGCCCTACTTTTGTTCAGCTGATCAGGACTATATCATCTGCATAGAGGAGCCAGGGTAGCAGAATGTCTCCTGATTTCGGGGCATGTGAAATACAACTAATTAGCAGCAGGACTAGATCAGCTATATACGCATTAAAAAAGAGTGGGTGCTAAAACACAACCCTGTTTTAACCCCTTTTCCGTGGGTATGCACCTCGACAGGAACGTTCATTGCCCAGCTTCACCTTGTCCGTGTAGCCTCAGCCTTATCCATAAGCATAGCCATGCTTAATATGTTAGTTATTGTCTCTACTGATTTGTGAAACCGGTCTGTTGTAAGCGAATTGTGGATTTTTCTTCCACCCATGCCTGGAGGTCCTACAATAAAAAAACAGCAAAACATTTGGCTTCATTGTCTTAATAGTGCCAATAATTGGTAATTTTGTGGTCCGACTTTTTGCCAGATTTGTGGATTGATGAGATGATTGATCCTCTCCATGAGCTAGGCAAGATGTTCATCATCCTAATTTCTCTCCCAGAGCTCATGATAGTGACCATTGTGTCAAATCTGGGTTGTGACCACCATCTGTGAGAGGTGGAGATCAGAGTTCTCTGGTCCTCAAAGTAATCTCAGCTTTACATCAACTTATTAGAACTGGGCGAGATTTGCCTGGCATTGAAAGCTTTTCTTCCTTATATCAAGGGAAAACTGGTTCAGGTTTTCACGGGCAACACCACAGCCTTGTGGTATTGCAGCAAGCAGGACCGAGTGGTGTCGTGAACACTGTATCAAGAGGCCCTGTGCCTCTGGACCTGGCTGGAACATCAGGAATTATTCATGGTGGTCAGAGCATCCAAACATAGCCGTAGATGCCTCGGGATCACGAATGGCGAATGGGAGATAGAATCTCTACCAGATCAGGCCTTACCGAAGGTAAATAACTTGTTCTTCTCTACATCAAGAGGCTCCTCCCACATTTCTAAAAGATTTACTCGGTACTTCTGTTCATGTCTCTGTGGGTGTACTTGGCATTCAAGAGAGTGATGGTTAAGTAAATGTGGTGAGCACATCCTACCCTCTGAAATCTCTTCATTTGGATGGGGTTGGGTAGGTTACTGAAGGATATTTTTTGCCCTGCACCTGACCTCTGAGTGAGGCTCTTGGCACTTGAGGCACCTTTTGCCCTTACCCCTCCCGCGTCCCTTGTTAAATGCTAGTGGTTGCTGATTGGCCGCCTGGGTCACAGTACCCAATACTGCCTGACCAATGTGCAAACCCTTTGCCAAACCTCTTTCTGTCATTTGTCATCCCTTTCTGAATCTTGAGCCTGCCCTTGATAGCACTCATCACTCTCTCTGCTAACCCTACTCTCTTGGCCTCCCTCCTTCTATTATCCCCTGGGAACTGTTTGTTATCCCCGAACCCATTCAACCACCACATAATAGCATCTTTCCAATGCCTTCTCACTCTTATTTCAGAGTTGAACCCTTGCACCACTCAATATTCCCTATTCCCTAATTATGCTTTTTACTCACACAAATCCATAACAGCTGCTAGGATCACCTGACCGTTAGTAGTGTGACTTACTACCCTCTCTGCTATTTAGAAAGGATAAAAAGCCTTTAGTTGGCTCTGCCCTAAACTGCTTTCTTTCTCATAACCATACCCCTTGATTGGGCTCATTTCAGATATCCGACTTTTGATCCATAATTGTTGGACAACTGTGGGGTTACGTATTTGTGTAGTACCGACTGGCATTTAGTGGGCCTTGATACATTTTAGTCTCACTGTTTCACATTTGTAATTTCTGTAACCATCCACAAGTTGAGAGTTATCACATGTTGTCAGCGAAAAGGCCTTATCCCTATCAATACAGGAGTTCAAGATACTACAACCAACATGTTTCTTATCCTTACTGTTCAGAAAATTACAATTTTTACCCTAATAAGAGCAGAGAGCTAAGAGAAAAGAAGGGAATAACTTTTCTTTTGAAATGAAACCGATTATGATATGAATATCTGGGAACTGAGGTGGGACACATTGATGCTCACTTTGTATGGTGTGATATTAGCCGAACAAGCATGCACCAGGCTTGCATTCAGTACAGCAACACACATATCAACCTGGTGGCACTTTAAGATGTATTTATAAGATTCTCTCTTTAACAGAGCCTGTTATAAATACAATTATTTCATTTCTACAGAGTGATGTAAATGACAAGCAAGCCGCGGTGAAGATGAAAATGTTTGGCAAACTCACCAGAGACAAGTTTGAGTGGCATCCCGATAAGCTGTTATGCAAAAGGTTCAATATTCCGGATCCATATCCTGGGTATGCTGGCATTTATTTAGATTGACTTCTGGTATGCTGTTTTGAGTGATGACATTTTGAGAGTTTATCTGTAAATACGTGTCTGAAGCCTTTGTATGTTGTCCATGCCATTAAAATCTGTATGCTTATGTTTAAATTAGCATCAACTGTTTTCTACTGTATTTAATTTTATTTGTGTGGCCTTACTATTTCTGAAATAAAACCAGCATCTTGCTTTTTCTGCTCCTATTTAATTGTTACTCATCCTCACGTGCTTGCCTTGTGCAAGGAAATATCAAACAGACCTGCTTTGTTATGATTTGTAACACTACATTTGATTTTTACTTTTTTCAGTTCAACGATCATTGGCTTACCAAAGGTGAAACGAGATAAATATTCTGTATTCAATTTCCTAACTGTACCCGAGACATCTTCATCAGTGGCAAAAGAAATTAAAAGTGAGCGAGTGCCACAGCTAAGCAATGCAAACAGTAAGTTGTACATTATAAAATAACTTAGGAACTGCTGATGGTGATAGTTGTTTTTCAGCATCATTTTGTTTCATTAGAGGGCAAAATGCAATGAATGAATTTGTCTATTTAAAAAAGCAAAATCACTCAGCAGCTTAATTGGCATCTTGAAAAATGATGCAGCTGTCAATATTGTTATCATCACAATTAGTTAAATCAGGACCAAAATCTAATTGTTTTCTATATTGCAATATAAAAAGATTAAAGGGAACACAGAGTATGTAAACAACAAAACACCATTTAAATGCAAGGGCTTGAAAATATTTTTAAATCATAATCATTTGTAAAAATGAACTTTTATTGCACAAAACTTTAGCGCTGACCTATCATACTTCTAAAAAAAAATACTCTCCTGCGAACTTATATTAAAGATTCCAGATAGGGTGGTATTCAGAATTTTCCTGAAATATACTACTTATGGTCCATGGTTGTTGGAAAACCATTGGGTTATGTAGTTGTGTAGTACCAACTGGCATGTAGTGGGTCAACATAAACTTGACGTTAGTCTCACTGTTTAACGTTTACAATTTCTGGAACCATCCACAAGTTGCTAGAGTCATCCCTTGTTGTCAGCGGAAGAGGATTATGTCTATTACTACAGAAATCAAAGTTACTACAACAGAAAAGTAACTTTTCATTACTGTTAAGGAAATTACAATTTCCATGACCAAGTCTTGAGGTCTTCTGGTAGCTTGTTCCAGAGTCGTGGAGACGAGTATAAGAAGACTTGGTTCAGTGTTTTGTTTTTTCTTACTTTTGGTATTTTAAGACTCATGTGTAATTTGCTTTTGGTATTTCTATTTGATGTGTCTTTCGAATAGAAGGGGTAGGCCTATGTGTGTGGTGTAGGAAGGTGCCCCTTTTTGACATGGTCAACCCTACTTTTTGCCGGTTATCTGATGCAAGTTTTACAGAAGTGCGCTGGGTTCTTGCTGTCCAGGTCCCCAGTGCCAGATCTCTTTCACTAAAACTGTACAAGTGTTCCTCCAAATTGGCAATACCTTTAGCACTCCTTGCAAGTCACTTGTAAATGGTGCCCCTGGTACATAGGGCAGGTAGACTAAAAAGGGTCTCTAAGGGCTGCCACTGTATTGTGCCACCCTAAGAGACTCCTCCGCACCAACATGCAGACTGACATTGCAGACTACGTGCCATGGTGCAGAGAAAAATGAAGACACAACATGGCCCACCTCCTGTGTGCCATGCCTGCAGACACTGCATGCAGAATAGGTAAGCCACCCATACAGCAGGCCTTACAGCCCTTAGGCAGGGTACTCTATACTAACATGTGTGGACATATAGGCATGAACAGATATGCCCCTGTGATGTCTAAGTCGATTCTTAGATATTGCAAGTCGACGGAGAAGCTGTTTTGTGTACATGGGCTGGATACTGATGTTTATGATTTCCACAGCTACATGATGGCTGCACTGTAACTAAAGATGTTTGGTAGCAAACATCTCATATTAATAAGCCCACACTTATTCCAGTGATGGATTTATTAATGCATGCACCAAAAGGGTTGTCTCCTTCTCCAAGTAGGATGGCTAAGTAGTCAGCTTATCAAGGCAGGTGGCTTCAAGGGCGTCTGCCGCCTTTGATATGCAACCCAAATACCACCCCCTGCCCCGGGCCCATTTGGCACTAGGACAGGTGGGAAAATTAGCTAGTCAGGAGGCATGTTTCCCTCTCAGGCTAGCACAACCCCTAAGGTGGGCTACCTGAAGTGGACACTGCTTTTAGAATTCCACCATTTTAGTTTTGGCGGAATTATGCTCTCTGGGTCAGGGTTATGCCCACTTCCCATATGAAGTGGTCATACAGAAGGTGTAGGCACCCTAAAGGTAGAGAGCCCATTGGCCACAACCTGTCATTCCCCGTAATGCCCTTAAATTGGATATTTATGCGGCACCCCTGACCCCAGGAACTTAAATTCCACGGATCAAGAAGAGAGGACAATAAAGAGAAAAGCGAGAACTGAAGACTGCGCTGGACTTTTGGTGCCAAATCCTGCCTGCCTGCACCAAGTCTTGACAGTCAAGACTAGTGACTCGTCCTGGAGCGGATTAGCTTCCAAGAAGCCCGGGAGACTGTCAGCCCGAATATGTGACGTTACATCGCAGTCTACACGCCGCAATACATTTACAACGCAAGTCGTTACAACGACTTGTGCTGGAGGGAGCTGGAAGTAGGAATAGTATGATTTAATATTCTAACTCCAGCCTAGTAACAGTAGGGAAGGTGTTGGAATAGTAAATCATACTATTCCTTAGTGTATTGCACCATCCAGCCAAGTCGTTGTAACGACTTGCGTTGTAAAGCTTTGTTGTAAAGGTATTGCGGTGTGAAGACCGCAATGTAACAGATGTCTCCGGCCAGCCCTGGGCAAATTACCAAGCAATATCCTTTGGAGTAGAGGAGCTACACCCCTGCAGTCGGCAGTCACAGAAACGTAAACTCCTGTTGACTGAGTTGCCGCTCCCTGGCCAGGCCAATGCAGCAGCCCCCCAGGAAAAGTACCCTGTGCTCCTGAAGATCAGATCCTTCCCCCCACCAAGTGAGAGAACACCAGGACCAACCAGAGCGCAGAAGACTAATTCCTGGGGTACCTGACCCATTGCAACAAGCAAAGCCTGTGAGAGTCCAATCCAGACTCCATCAACAACGAGACTGAGTTGCTGTCAAGGGACGTCAGCACTACAGTGACCAATCTCCTGAGTGGCCCAGATGTCCTGATTTTGCACCCTCAACTGGCGAGCCCAACACCCGCAAGGCTCTAGGTCGCACAGTGCCCAGCCTACCTTTTCACTCTGCACCAAAGCACCCCAGTCCGGGTACCGATAAAACAGCTGTGCCCCCTTGTCCCCAGCACCCTTGTGACCTGAGACTCTTGTTGGGAGTTTCATGACTTGCCCTCAAGCTCCCCTCCTCTGCAGCCTGTTTCTAGGTGCCCCCCCTCTTCTTTCAACCAGCGCAGTGCAGCAGCTACTGATCAGACCAGCACCTCTGCAACCGGTCGCCCCCGTGCATTTAACAAGTACCTGCTGGTGGTACTTTGTTCCTTGGCTCCCTACAACCTTAAGTTCCGAAGGTGATCTCCAGAAACCGATCGCAAATAACTGTATGCAACTGTATGCCCTTTCTCCCATAGGGAAGTATTGTTGCGTAAAGATGCATGGTATTTAACCCTTTTACCTATCTGTAAACATTCATAACTGCAAAAGTCCATACTTGATAACAAAGTTCATAGTATCAAAATGTATATAAAAATACGACTTATTTTTCTAAATTGGTCTTGGATTTGTTCTTCAGTCTGTATACAGTAAATGCTTAGCACTACCTTCTGATACGCCTAACTGCTTGCCCACTCTACCACAAAAGAGAGCATTTGAGATACAATTTGTGCCTCCGTAAACCATTTGGAGTTTACCTGGACTCTTTACATTGTGTACCTTGTGTTGGTCCACTATATAAAGAGCGAGCTTCTTACATATGGAGTTCTAGGTTATGCATGTCAGTTTAGAAATGTATTTCCCGAATGGTGATACAAATGTTACATTTATGACTCAGGCCTTCTCTTTTAACACAAGACAAATTTGATGATATATCTGATAGTGAACGGGCCACCGCTTGATTATTTTTAAGAAGATTGAACTAATGAGGCACCTTACTGAGACTGATATATTTACTCAAAAGCCATGCTAGGCAAATCATATACAGAAGTTCAAATATTGTATTTATTTCTCTATGATAGGTAACTTGTATTTGAATCTAACAAACTTAAATGTTTTTATTCAGTTGCCACCCTTACTACTCTTCATCTTCCGGCTTTGAAACTTATTTTATTTATTTGTAGACCAGGACTTGACACGTGGATCTTCCACATGAACAAGAATATCATTGATTTCTTCCCCCCTACCCATAAGAAAGAATTGAGGTATTTTCTAACCGTTGGAACAAATCAGGCGCCAGTAGCATACAGGATTTTGGTAAACTGTAACTTCAATAGTCCCTATGTTACTCTGCTACCTTAAATTCAAATGAACCCATCTTTTATAGTCCTGTTCACCCAAAGGGTACTCCCCAAATACGTAGTTAGTATGTGATGAAATTCTGTACTATAGTATTAGTTTTGTAGAGTGCAATATCAACTGTAAGGTCATCCTGATGGTAAGAGGACTTGCTTGAATGATGCCTAGACGGTGCCAATTGAATTCAGTATGTCAAGGAGAAGAGTTATGTTTACAGGACTACAAATGGCCAAGTGATTTTCAATGCGTTGACTATTAAGTGATATAGAATTTCAAGACTTAGCAGTCAAGTAGGAGAAAGAAAGCTTGCTAACACAAGAGAATCATGGAGAGCGATAGTCGTCATAGAGAAGGAGCTCTGAAGGGGGTGCGGGTGGGAGGTAGCATAGTGAATACATGTATCTGGGACCAGATTGATGGAATGCTTGATTCACCAACCAAACATATTTGAGTTTGAGCTGACTAGAAATCAGTAGCTGTTTCAGAGAAGCTAGGTAAGTGGAGATTTGAAAATGACGAGGAGGTGGAGAAATGGCAAAAAGCAACTTAATTCTGGATTGTAGAAAGTCAGGCCACAGAGGAAGATGGACGGTCCAGATAATGAAAGGTACATTAATGCAGACGAGGGAGAACAACTGCTTGAACTGCTTTTTGCTGAGCTGTCAGAGGCAGGAAAGGTGTGCTTTCAAGGAGCAGCTGCAGATAATAAAAACGAAAAGAATACATTTTATTAATCTTTGAATTGAAGGAAGAGACTAGTCACAATAAAAGTTCCAATTCCGGCCTTCAATGACTAGTTAGAAGCAGGGTCCAGATCCATTGGCCCCTAGTTGGCAGAACAAATACATGGATCTTTGCCAATGATAAAAACTTCTGTGTTGTCAGTGTTCATTTTGAGTGACTTGAGACCACAGTGGACAAGCAGAAAAATACGTTTATTCAGGAGTTCACAGGTGAAGAATCTAGATTAATATGAATCTGGGTATTGTTGGCATAAGTGAGAATGAAGAACTCAGATGAATGGACAGACATGACCAGGGGGGGTGACATATTATTAAACAAAGTAAGACTGCAAGAGGAGCCCTGTGAGACTCATAACAGAAACAGTTTTGAACTAAGTCCTGAATGGAAGCAAAATCAATGTCTTATGTAAAGTTGTCCAGACAAGAGGCACTCCTAGCCACTGCCTGTCCATTGACACCTGCTTCTTGAAGGCAGGATAGCTGTTTGTCATGTGCAAAGGTGCCAAAAGCTTCTGAGAGACAGAGAGAGTTAAGGCAGCTGTGCCTCCATGTTCCACTCCGTTCCCTGAGCCTATAGCAGCCCGAGGGACCCCATCCCTCGGGCTAAACACTTTACTTTTAGGAGAGGGAGGTGCTGCCCCCGACCCTCTAGCATGTAGTGGGCCTGGAGACCCCATCCCTGGGCCCAAACACTTTACTTTTAGAGGAGGAAGGTGCACCGCACCCCCTCTCCGAGCCCAAATGGGCCATAGGCACCCCAACACCAAGGGCAAAACAATAAGTAGAGGGGAGAGGAGAACATGGCCTCCCCAACCCAAGCCTTACAAGGTCCTGAAGACCCCATCCTGTGGGGCCGACTTTTTAACTGTGTCCCTGGGAGTCCATCCGCAGGTACGGATAGCACAGTGCGGGACCACAGATGGGGAAAGATGTGTGCTTCTACTCTCCAGGAGCTTTGGAAATGTTCCTGCTGGGTGGGAGCACACTTCTGTTTTACTGCTCCCATTCTATTGCGGGAAGGTAAACTTATTGCTTCCACCCATCAGGAGCAAGCTGAAGTAGCTGCTCATGCTGGGTGGGAGCAATGCTGGCTCAATTGCAGGAGCCGGCTGGGGCCCTGTGGGCTGTCCCCTCAGCCCCCACCGTTATGCCTGGTCCTGATGTCCCCGGTGCCGATATGTGACTGGGGAGGGGGCTACGCGCCCCACTCTCCTAATAGTACTTTATTTGGCCTCTTGAGGCTCTGGAAGGGAGACCAAGTGCCCCTCTGCTAGCATTAAAATATGACCCATGGGGATGGGGGTCCCTGGAGGCCATTTGGCCCTGGGAGTGCGCTCATCCCCCTTCTCTAATGTTAAACATGTTTGGCCCCCTCACCTATAATTAAAGTATGGACTTGGGTATGAGGTTTCCAAGGCCCATTAAAGGCGTGGCTTGGTAATGTATTTGGCCCTGGAGGTTGGGGTCTGGGGGAGAGGTGCATTTGTCTCGGGGTGCCATGCCCTGCTGCCAACCTTTGGATGTGCATGGCATTGAATTGCATGACTGAGAGGGGTTGGCTGCAGGGCCTGGCAGGGAGTTGGCTTCAAGTATGGTAATAAGATATTATTTTACGTCCAAAAGCCCTAGGAAATTCGCTGAATAAACCTAAGGTTAAAGTGATGTTATACTTAGGTGACCATTTCAGTGCCAACATAACGTTTTAAACAAAAAGAAAACACTGACATTGAAGTAAGTTATCTCTAGTAACCATAACTCGTGCCCTAAGGAAACTATAACTCCTGTCCTGACGTTGTACAGCTGTGTACCCCACAAACTACATCACTCATGACCGGTTCTATAACATCATTAATAACATCACTACAGCCTATGCAACAAACTTATTGATGTCAAAACTGTGCACTTGAAGAAAGACGTGAGCCTGGCAATGATCAAGTGTGGAGCCCTAGTTGATGGTTAGGATATGTAAATAGCTGTATCCAGCAAGAGCAATAAGAAAGCAGAGAATGAAGGAAGGTTGGAAGTGACACAGGCAGAGGGACAGGCCTGGGGTTTTGTGGGAGGAAGAATGTCCCCAGCATGCAAAGAATTGCAAATAGTTGCTACTTTGTTGGGGAAGAACTGAGGAAGTGATTAGCTGCAAGCATGCCGATGGCTAATCCCTCTTGCTAAGAGATTCCTAAGTATTACACAATCATAAACTTTTATTGAAACTTTGTAAACTCACAAGGTGTACTAGGAGGCACATGGCAATTCTGATGTTTTAATATATTCTCAAAGGGGAAGGAGAATAAAGGTTTTTTTAAACTTTATTTTTCAATTTGCATTATACAAATACAAAAAACAAATCGGCATTATTACAGCGTACATAGACATATTATTGGTGTTATCACTGGCATGTAGCACAGATGGTCGCATCTGGGGGGGAATACCATGGGGGTCACATAAGTATTCAGAAGCATTCTACAGTGAGAAGAAAACATGGGGCAATAACATCGAGTCCCAGTGCGCGTATAACCGGGGTCAGTCCTCTCACTCCGTGGCAAGGGGAGGTCTGCTTTCCTCATCCAACCCACTCTCCTCGCCATCAGTCGTATCCTGCGAGGAGGACTCCCCCTCCGCCAACCCTGAGGAACACAACACCCGCAAAACCATTAGGTCTTCTTGCAGTTTCTCATCCCTTCAGGTGAGTTGCATGTGTGTTTCTTCGGCTAGGGACCACTCTCTGACATCTTTAAGCCAGATAGACACTTCTGGGCGCCTCTGCCCCATCCAGGTTATAGCTACCCTTCGCAAAGCAAGCACTAGCATTAACTGCAGGAGCTTACATGGGAGTTTCCTATTCTTTGGCTTCTGGACAAATGCAAGTAAACAAGGCAAGGGTTCAAGCTGCATTCGAATGCGGTAGCTGCAACTATCCTGCCCACCACCTCCACCCAGAACTGTCTGACCAGAGGACAATCCCAAGCTAAATGTAAAAAGCCCGCCTTTTCTGTGGCACATCTATCTCCTTTATCGGGCGAAATGCGGTTCAGGGATACCGGGGTTAGGTAGGTACGATGCAGGAAGTAAAGTGTGTTAATTTAAACCTGGCATTGCAGGAGACTTTTCGTGTGAGGGCGCCTATGCGTGCCCACTGTTTCTCTTCCAGCTGAAGAGAGCGATCCCTCTCCCATGCAACCCGAGATGGTGGCACCTGCGGGGCAGAGTCTAATTTCATAGCCTTGTAGATGAGAGATATCAGCTTGTGACCTGTACAGCACATAAGCAGGATATCTAGGGTGTGTGTGAAGGGTGGAATATCTGGGTACTGTGGCAAGGTGGTTTTTACTATGTCCTAAATTCTCCGGAAATGTAGGAACTGACCCTGTCAGAGGCAAAAGTTTTCATATGCATGCTTGTGGGTGATAAAGGTCTTGTTGGGGAAGAAGGTCGGCAAGAACTTCGCATCACCCTCCCTCCAAGGTTGAAAGGACATATATATATATCGTCCCATGTCTATGAATGGGGCCAGAATCCACATTGGGAGCTCCCTGTAAAAGGGTGTTTTCGTAGGACTTTTTCGATAAAACGCTGCCATATACCGGCTGTATGTCGCACTATGTAGGGAAGAGATACATCTGACCCTTTGCCCTGCATCAAAGCTTCCTGTAGTGCCCGAGTATCCACCCTGTCGGAGAGAAGACGTTTCTACCAGTTGTCCGCGTCTGTCAGCCAACGTGTCGCATTCACAGTTGGTCCGCAAAATAATATAAGTCGAAGCATGGGGATTCCAAACCGCCCTCTTCATAACTCCGTATAATAGTGTTAAGAGCTACTCTACTACGCAGGCCCGCCCAAAGGAGGGATGTGAGCAGCATGTTGAGGGTTTTGAAGACACATGGCGGCAGCGGACATAGGGAGTTCTGGAGTACATATAGCGTCCTGGGAAGCATCACCATCCTAGAGATTGCCAGCCTACCCATCAATGACAGCTGAAGAGTGTTCCAAAATATCACCGATTGTTGTAGAGACGGGATTATGCGGTCCACATTACGTGCAAATGCCTGTGTGTCCGTTGGGGCCACGTGTATCCCAAGGTAGCGTAATCCCATCTGTTCCCAACGCAGTCCCAGGCCTGGGAGATCGCCCGGAGGCACCTAGGCCAGTCCCGCTAGTGGGAAAATCAGGGACTTACCACGGTTAAGTCACAAGCCAGAGACCTCACCAAATCTGTCTAGGTGATGCAGCAGGACCGGTAGTGCGTCCCCTGGGGGAGAAGTCAAATAAAACAGGGCATCGTCAGCATATAGGGAAATGATGTGACTTGTGGCACCCACTGTAATTCCCCAGCAAGGAGGATAAAGGTTAAATGATTCTTCCATCTTTTACCACCAATTTTAATAGCTTTAAGCTTCTTTCTAAACAAGGTAGCCAAAGGTAGGCGGAGTATACTCCTGATAATCTTAACAGCAATTATTTTATCAAGCTAGTTGGTAATTCAAGAGTTAACTTTTTTGTAGCCTCTGAGAGAGGATGGCAAAAGATTTGAGGATCTTGATGAAGCAAAACCTTTATGGCCAGGGTGCATGATTTGTGCCAGGGATTAATCATTTCTTTTTTTTGTTTACTTACTAGGAAATATGATGACTGTGAAGGCAGAGTCCAAGGCCAGGTTCAGCTAAAAGCCAGTGATTTGTGGTCAGTCAAAATAAGAGAGAAAATGCCGAGAGGTTGGGCCTGATTGGAAGTAGCTAGGACTAGATCAATAAGTATCCCTAAGTATTTAAACCCTTTCTTAGTCCAATGAATATTGTGGCCTTAGAACATATTTCAGATACTAATGATCATTTTTTACATGTTCTACCTTTGCTTATAATTAATTCAATATCAGGAGAAGCCACTAAACGAAAGAGGATATTAAATAACTTGTCAAATGAACTGTGACTCCAAGATTACCTCATGCAGTTCCCTTTATCAAGTTTCTTTGCCAAATGGTGGTGGCCAGAGACTCCCTGGAAGATTAACAAAGAAGGGAGATATAAACACCTTTGAAGAGTACCTTATTTCAGATAATGTGCTATTACTTAAATCTCTTGCAAAAGTATCTAAATCCAAAGCGGAAAAAATGCAAATACATTTCTCTCGAGATCCAAATTAAAAGCATTTTTTTAAAATAAATCTTTATTTTCCATTTTTAACAACTGAGCGGGTGAGCATACCTGAAAACAGCATTAGATCTGTATAAGTTTCATTAGGCTGAATATACTAGTGACACATGAATTACAAATCTCTGTAAATGTCAGCATACAATACCATACATTTACAGTTCAATCGTCTACCAAGGAGGCACGCTCTCAACGGTGTCATACTTCAACGCGGCCTCAACTATTTATCTCGCTTTCACTAGCATTTGATTCACTTTGCTCGGTTGCAGTTACCTCTGGGTTGAGAAGCTCCCTACGTAATTCTCTCCAGCTATAAATATCCTCTTCCAGTTTCTCGTCTTCTCTACTTGCTTTCATGTGTATCTCTTCTGCCAGAGACCACTCACGCACATCTCTCAACCAGCTATCTACAGTGGGGGCACGATTACTCATCCAGACTAAAGCTACCCTCCTCCTAGCCAATACCATGGTCAACTGCAACAATTTGTATAACATTTTACGCTTCTTGGGCCTTGGCACATGGCCCAGCAGACAGTGAATGGGGCTAGCCTCCACTCGTATCCCAGTTCCCGCACTCTCTATCTCAATCGCTCGTAACCAATATTGATGTGCCTCCGCACATCCCCATGCTAAATTTATAAAATCTGCTTTATCCCTGTTACATCTAAGGCATTCATGTAAGTGGTTGGAGTCAATACGATGTAATCTCACAGGGGTCAAATATACTAAGGCATTCATGTAAGTGGTTGGAGTCAATACGATGTAATCTCACAGGGGTCAAATATACCCGCTGTAGAAAGTTAAAATTGATTTGTTTTAAACAAGCACTAAAGGATACTGTGTTAAGTGCATGCCCCCTTCCAAGTTTTACCCACCATGGGTGTCTGCAGATAATCATCTCATGCGGCCTGCACCCTAAGATGAGGAGCTCTTGAATCTGCCCTCATGACCCTGTATAATAATGACACCAATCTTTGCCCACTCCCACATGTAAGCAATACATCCAGTGTTTCAGTTGTTTGTGGAGTGTTTAGATACGTAGGCCATGTTGTCCCTTCCAGTTCCGTGAGGCCCACATTTTGAAGAGACTGCCCTTGTCCCAAACCAAACCCCTGAAAATGCCCATTCAGATGTGATGAAGGAGTAAAGACCTGCCAATACCCAACAGCCACCCTCTCTCCAATCCTGAAATGACATGTTTTAAACCATTGTTCGTACTGGGGCTAGAATCCAAATTCTTAATTCCAGATGAAATGGTGCATGCTTGAGTATGCGCTCTATGAACTTTTGCCAAAGAAAAGCTGTCTGTTTAATAACATATGGTAAGTCTGTGGGAGCACCCGCCCCCTGCATCAGGATTTCCGGTAGGCTATCTGGCTTTACTTGTCCGCTGAGTAAACGCGTCTCACAATTATCCCCCTCATTAAGCCACCGAGCTGCATGTTGCAGCTGTGTCGTGAGATAGTATAGGTCTAGTCTAGGTACCTCCAGACACCTCTCCTCATATTGCCTGGATAGAACCTGCAACGCCACCGTACTGTGCTTGCCTGCCCAGTACAGAGATACTAAACACTGAGTTCAGTTGTCTGAAGACTGTCATGGGTATATTGCACAACGAGTGTTGAAGCATATAGAGACATTGATGCAATGCCACAATTTTTGCCACAGCAATCCTTCCCAGAGTGTTCCTAAAGGCCACAGAACACTTCAGGGATTCAAGTACTCAATTCATATTTAAGTGTAATACGTGTGCGCCCCCGTGTGCTACCTGTATGCCCAGGTAACGGAAGTGACCGGTCTCCCATCGCAAACCAAGCCTCGACAGGTCTTCAGTATTTCACGTAGCCAACCCTGTCAACTGGAAGATTATGGTCTTATGCCTATTAAGGCTCAAACCCAAATAGTTCGCAAACTCATCTAAGAGCCGAAGGAGTTTGGGGAACACTGTCCAGGGAAATGCAATCTAGAAAAGCGCATCTTCCCCATATAACGATACTAGATGAGTACCATCCCCTGCCCGTACTTCCCATTGCATAAGATCCCGCCTGGCCCACACCACCATGGGCTCTATGGCCACAGCAAATAGTAGTAGAGAAAGGGGGCATACCTGTCGAGTTCCACACTCCAGTATCCATTTTTTCGATCTCCTTTGGACCAACCGAACACTCTGGTCCGTATAGAGGATTTAGACTGATCTACAGAATTGCGGTCCGAACCCGGACACCCTCAGCACCTCCTGCAGGTAACCCCAATCCACTGTATCGAAAGCTTATTTGAGATCAATGGAGACCAAAGCCATTTTCTCAGCATCTGCCTGTGTCTCTTGCATAATGTACGTTAAGCCTCAAATATTCATGCCCATGCTGCGACCTGATATAAACCCATACTGATCGTCGTGGATGAGGTAGTTCATGTGTGGGCTCAGCGCTTGCCTAAGACCTTGCATAGTATTTTGACATCAGAGTTTATCATTGTGAGTGGGCGATACTCTGCAGGGTCCCTAATATCTCCCCCAGGTTTTAGGAGCATGCAGATTACTCCCTCGCGCACGGAAGGGGGCCACGCTCCAGTTTCAAATGCCTCGCTAAATGTCAGCTTGTCTGAGTATACCTGATAATACTCAATTGGAATTCCGCCCCCCACCTTTGCTGTAGGTATTTCAGTTATCGCCTCCAGTACCTCCTCTGCAGTCAGCAGCGCACCTAGTTCCTTCTGAGTCTCCAATGGGAGTCTCCTCAGTCAGAGCCCTCCAGGAATGGAACATAGTATTCCGTCAGAACTGCTCGGTCAGCCGTATACTCTTTCTGGAAATGCTGCTGGAATTGCTCCAGTATTCCCACTCTTGATTATACCATGTTTCCCTCTATACTACGTAAACACGTAATCAATGGGGATGCTTGCTCCCCACGTAAAATCCAGGCCAATAGATGACCGGACTTGTCGCCTTCTGCTTGTAGCTGCGGCCGGTATCAGGTTGGGTACGTTGGACTGCGCCCGGAGAGGCCTCCTCACTGTCCTTCTACTTTCTTTGTCGAGGAGGCTGCGTATCTCCTACTCAGGGCAGATCCTCGCCGCGCCTTATGTGCGGCTGTCAAAGGCTTGCTGCCACTGCTGGCTGAAGATTTCGCTTCAGAGGTAAGAGGAGGGGGGAAGGAAAGGGCTCAGCTTCTCTGCTCAGCCTTGATATCCGTATCCTCTCAGCTGGGTGGATCGGCCAATAGCCTCCGCCCTTAGGATGCGCTCACCCACAGGTCCGAACCACCACTCCTCAATGCAGCCCAGTTCACTTCATCAGCTACGTGTTCTTGCTGCTCGTTGTGTGTCCCGGGACAACTCGCGACTGCAGGGATCTAGTTCATTACAGCAACACTCGTTTCCAACTGATGGAAGGAGGTGTATGCAGGATGTCAAGTCAAGTCAAGTCAAAGAATTTGTATAGCGCACTACATACCCAGAGGGTGAACGGAGCTCAAGAGGCTCACGATCTGTCTGCCATGTTGCTTGGCTAGCGATCAAAGTTTCCTTAACACAAATTCAAGGTTTGTCTAACTAACACAATAACATGCAGATGGTGATTTGAAAACAAGAGGCTACACTCATCAGCTGCCATTTTGTAACGAATTACTAAAACACTGTTTTCAGACACAAGTTCCAAAGTGGTACAAAGAAGCAAAATAAGAGGAATGTGACTAACGATATCTCATGATGTAGCGTAACCTGATTGATCTTTTCAACTTCAATTTTAGAAACGAAGAAACAGTCAAGATGGGATATATCTGCTGAAGAAAAGAAAGGTGATTCAATTACTGAGTTTATAAGTCTTACTCGGTCAGAAGTTGATGTTAAGAAGAAGGCAGAATCACTGGAAGCAAAACTTGAAAGTACTACATCAGAACAAAATGTTATGAAGGTAAAATATGGTGCTGTATATTTGGATTATATGGTCCAGAATGAAACTATATTTGCTATTCTTGTAGTCCATTGTTTCATTCATTGCTGCAAATGATATGACGTTTTGTATAAGATGAGGCAAGGTTAGAAGCTGAAGATAGTTTGTTTGGTTGTTAGGTGCTTAATGCTAAAATGTATTTTGTGGAGCTCAATATTGCATTTTCTGCACTACATCGTCTGATCTTCTTTTTTGTCTGCCTTCTAGTGGCAAATGAAAACATGTTGATGTTATAGATTGGATTTTGTTTCAGGCTGTGATTATTTCCCTAGTAATTGCATTGGCCAATTTTTATTACAGCTATACATATTTCCACGTATTTATCATGCTGTAGGACCCTATACCTCCATAAGGGCAAAACTGGGACCTGTAATCTGTTTGTATTCCTGAGATTTCACAAAAGAGGACATGCCTTTCTACTGCTTTATTTGGTAGGCATACATGAAGACTGCATGGGCCTTAGAACTGGAGGGCTGGGGAGGAGAGAATTCCATCCTCCATGACAACTCTTTGGTTACTAATCTCCAACTGCACTCATTCCCATTGTTTGTTTCCCGTCTTTGAGAGTGAATAGGCAAGCACTGTCTAGGAGGTGCTGCAGCAAGTAATCACTGTCCGGGGGTCTGAAGGCTGTGGCTCTGGACTTGGCGGGAGTGTAGCCAGATGTATGAGCTGTGACACTCGCTGCATACCCTAGCGCACCATGGAGGCAGAAGAGAACAGAAAAAGCACAGGAGGGAGAGCGGGAAGGGAATTGGGAAGAGATACCTCAATTCTCCCATTGAATCAGCACAATGCTAGAAGAGAGGTATCCGGCATGCAGCATTACCTTGTTTTTAGATGCACAGCACTCCTGTTTTTAACAGACTCTCAACCACACATTTCTATGTGACATGCTTCACCATTGAGTCCTTATTAGGTAAATTTTGACGGTCCCCAGCGGGCTTAACCCCACTTGAGTTCCCTACAGTTACAGTTTATGGACTGGGAAAAAGGTCATTAAAAATGCCTGCTTTTGCTCACCTTTTGTAGTCTAATTTTAATGGAAAACTCACCCCCTGCACCAATAAAAACAAGAGGGGGGCATATATGGAGAGCTCAATGACTTCCTCACCCCAGGTCAGCAGGTTTCAGCTGGATATGGTATGGCCTATCAGGTCATCCAGCTTTTATCAGCACCATCTGAGGCGCACAACACTCAATAGTATAATCTAAAATACTATTACTGAAGATTGGTGTAACACCCCAGTTCTCGATATCACCCACCTAATTTAGAACCTGGGACTTCAATGGGTATTGTTAGTCATTAAAAGGTCCATTGACACCTAGTCTGGTCCTATGACTCCTCAATATTCAGGAGTCATTGAACCAGACTTTGTGCCGAGCCAGGTTGCCCTCTTGATGAAAGTGTGACTCTCAGAGTAGGCTGCCAGTGACTTCCTATGGGGCCACGAGGGACCCCTTAATGAATATTAATACCCATTGAAGTCTAAGGTCCTAGATTAGTTGGGTGATATTGAGAATTGTAGTATTAGTGTGCAGTATAAGCAAGCGCTATTAGTGTGCAGTATAAGCGAGTGGATGGTTTGCGTTGATTATACTAATCTTCAGTAACAGTATTTTAGGGAGAATATACTATTGAGTGTTGTGTGACTCGGACGGTCCTGATAGAAGCTGCTTTCCTTGATAGGTTATACCATAACCACCTGAAACATTTAGCAATGGCCGGTATACTCTCTGACACTTGACACTGTTACTTCATGAAGCAAATGATCACTTGGATGTCATCAGAATACCCATAAAATAGGAAGTCAGTCAATCAAATAAGCTGGTGCAAGGGACAAATAGATTGTTTTTAAAGTAGGAGTAAAGGAGGAGTCATTGGGATGCCACACTTGCCTAGCAGATCTATAATCATCAACCAAACAACCTGAGCCTGGTGTTACTGAAAAGATGTAAATCAGTTAAGCACCCTGTTCTCTACCCCTAACTCTGCCGAAGGCCTGGGCAGTATGTGGTAGTAGATTGTTTCAACGGTGATGGACAGATCCAAAAGTACATGATGGCAGAATGTATTTTATCTAATGTTATCTGTAACTCGTCCAAAGCTGAAGTAAGCACCGACATTGTGCTTGTGCTGGGTTCAACATCTATTCTCTAGGTAAGCTGATAAATGTCCATTAATAAAACATTCAGTGATGTTGGTAGCTAAAGGAAGCAAGGGAGATGGAACAATAGTTAACATGATTTCGAGATCAACACCAACTTTCTTGAGAAGTGGAATCATCATGGCATCCGTTCAAAGTACATGGACTTGGCCTGAGGCTAAGGAGGAATTGCATAAGCCAGGCAATTTAGGAGTGCTGTCCTTACTAAGATGCGATATTTTGCTTTGCAAGAATCTAAGGATGGAACCCAATTAATGTTATGAAAATTACTTTACTTTACATGACCAGAGACAAATGTAAACTAATCAATGGAATTCGTATTGCCCTATTGACTTTGAAATTACTTAGGAGTCACAGGAAAGACCTCAGATACGTGTTTAAATGTAGCATTACTCATTTATATGATTTTTTCCCTCAAAAAAGTCCAAAAGTTTAAAGTAGGAGTCCTTTGTTACCTGCAGACACCTAATTTCACAAGAATGGGAAGTGTGTGTCCAGACTACTCCAAAGATCTCTTTAGTGGGAGTAGTCAGTGAAAAGATTCTCTTGATAGAGCATTCAGATTATGACAAGATTCTCTTGACATAACATTCAGATTGTGAGATATTCAATGCTTTTATACTTCCGTAGACTTGTCAAACACAATATGCCTTTGTCTTTCTGCTATGCTACCTTACAATTGTTCTTCAATAGTATACGATTTTCTGAGTATGAAGGTTCTTTTGATTTAGAGCATATGGTTTCCCCAGCACTATCTGATAAAGAGCAGAACTAATCCACTCATTGAAACTGTACACGTTCCCATGCATATCAGAGGAACTTTTGAAAATATTATTGGCAAGTGCCTGCTTAATTTACTGTCATTAATGTTTGACCATGTATCGCTATTAACAATACATTTAATTTTAATCATAAACTCGTTAGGTGCCTCAGTAAAGAACCATATAATAAAGTGATCCTGGCAAGTGTTTGCAACACTTGGTTCAGTCAAAAACATCCTTAATTAATTTTTCTGCCTCCATATCATATGCCCTCCTAGAAGCATGAAATGTGTTCCTGTTTCTTCTGTCTTAGATTACCATGCAAAATGGCAGACTGGCAATCTTTCATTCAAGTCTTAATTCTCTTGCCTGACTGCAACTCGTAAACAATGCAGCATCATGTGTTTATACCACAGTACCTACATATCACTACGTTTGGTAACCTTAAACTGGCTGCCGATAGCCAAATGTTAGTGTTCAAAATCATGTGCCTTTGCAATCACATCATGCAGCATTCCAGTAAGGTCTGATTTATCTTCAAGCCAAATTCAGGTTTTATCATCCAACAAGAGTGCTACAGTCTACTTCTACCCACCAGTTGACTTGCTCTCTGATTGGAAAGATCCGAGTTGTAGGACGCCCCTTCTCATTCCTTGCAACTCAATCTTAGAAAATGTTGCCTCTGAAGTTTTGCCTCCAAAGGAGCTAGCACTTATTTCAGAAATCCTTTAAGCTTTGGCTTTTCCCCGCATAGACTGGTTGGCTATAGAAAAGACCAGTATGTAAAATGCCAGACCGTTCTTGGGGCAACCGTTCACTTAATATGTTTCTTTCACACATTCATTCAACATAAATATGATGATAGTTATGAACAAAATAGATTATGCCAATCTACTTGAGCAATCACTGATAATTGCCAATTGATCTAAATGTTGACTTCGGCACAAAAATCCTTTCACTGGTTGATTTTCCCGTTGCCTTGTCGACCGTTCTATTTAAACTACAATTTGTATTTGATATGTTTATGATAGTTTATTTTTTATCTCCGTAGCATGCACTCAGGTTCCCTACTGCCTGGTTTGGGCTTTCAAAAACATCATAGTTAAATATACTTCTAAACCTCAATTTCCATTGGCTGGGTAATGTTTGACCCTTCCTGAGATATTGTCACTTTATTTTGCAAAGAGTAGTGTTCGTTGATCCATGCCTAATGTAGAATTTTCATTATTTAACGTTTGTGTTTTGTCTCGTTAACAGTGTTGAATTGCATTATGCTGTTTCTTTCATCCGCCTGCTATAATACCCATTATTTTCTGCAGGGTTCAGTTTCTGAAAAGGGTTATCTTACAGTGACGTGGCTCATCTAAGTGTTTGATTCAACTGTGTTCAGGGACAATAGATGCTTGAGTTAAGCAAAAGCCCTCATTTGCAGTCTCTTCATTTTGCAAGGGAATTTTTCTCTGTACGCTTAAAATCTATCCGTACGCAGCCCAAGAGTTCTTTGTGTTCATATTGCTTCTTTTTCCATTAATGCTGCTTCTCACTCTTGTTTCTCATTCTATGTGTGGCATAAAAGGTCAGTTGCCAGGGGCACACAACTCTTTGAATGTGCACAGGAGAGCACAGCTCAGATGCTCTACTGGCTTCTCCCCAGTGTTTGCATACAGTTATTTCTCAAACTTAGGAGAATAGTAAAGAGTGGCCATTTGGAGTTCTGTTGCCTCCTTGCAGCACATATCAGGCTTCCTCCGTCTAGTTCCAAATTCTTTCTTCTAATTTTAGCACTAGTCAACTTTTTGGTTTGGAAGTTCTGCAAGATTGCTAATTTGACTATATCTTTAGGGCACTGGATTTATTACTTGAGGAATAGTGACCCAGGTCCAGTGATCAAAACAAAACTATTCTGTCATGGGTTAATTTAACAATTTGTAAGTGACTACATGCACATATAATGTAGAACAACATAGACATGTTTCACTCACAGATACTGTACGCACAAGATAAAGACAGGGAACTGTAGCCTGTTATGTAGATTGCCTCCAAAATTGCTTTAATAGATGATTGCTATGGAGTGCATCAATGATACTTTCTTCAATGGTAAATTGCTTTGCTATCCATTCCGTATAAGACTCCAGCCCTAGGGCTACTTGATAAGAAACTGGTATATTTGTGTTCCTGAAGCACACACAATATCTGATGGCCTTTTCTTAGTGTGCTCCTTATAAAGTAGGCTGTAATCAGAACACTAAGCTTCTGGTAAGATGTGATTGGTGGCAGGAAGAGGCCAACACAGAAAAACTTTAGAAGAAAGTTTAATAAATGTAATGTACATATACACAGGGAAGAGCAGGTGTAATTTGTATATCAACCCAGGTCTCTCGCTGAGTTAGCCGCCTCTTATAGAACACCAGGTTATAGGTGTAAGAAAGTGGCTCTGTATATACTGGACCAAAGTAAGGTACAGTGTGTACAGAGTCCACAGTCCCCAGAGGTTTGGCAGAGGCTAAAGTTAGATATAACCTTACTATCTAAAGTGGTAGCTTGGTCGAGCAGTAAGGCAGTATCAGAGGACAGTGTAAAGCATTTGTTGTACACACTCAGTCAGCAAATGGTCTCACACAATCAAGAACTGAACTCTAGGCCAATTGTTTTGTATCAAAATATATAGTTGTTTTATTTTAAAACCAACAAGGTATCAAAATATACTTTCTCAGAATGAGTTACTTTAGTTTAAATACTTTTCATATGCGCAGAAATACGGGCCTTAACTTTAGAAGGCTGCACAAGATTCTAGGCGGTGCCTCGAAGATAGATGAGCAGGCGGTCCTGGTGTCATTAGATGCAACCATGGCCTTTGATAGGGTCGAGTGGCCCTACTTATTTGCAGTCCTGGGGAAGATGGGTATCGTCCACGAGTTTATAAGCTGGGTCCGTCTCTTGTATACGGGTCCCCTTGACAGAGTTGTGGTGAATAACTACAAATCCGCTGACTTCCCTCTGAGTAGAGGCACGCGCCAGGGGTGTCCTTTGTCCCCTCTACTTTTCGCCCTGGCGCTTGAGCCATTGGTGGCGTGGGTCCATTGTGACCAATCGATTAGCAACGCTGGACGCCAGAATGGAAAGACAAGTTCTTGCTTTACGCAGATGATATTTTGCTTTATCTCGCCACTCCTAGGGACTCTGTGGTCAGTTTTCTTGATGTCCTGGCCATATTTGTGAGGTACTCTTCGCCATTAATTGGTCGAAGTCGGTGCTTTTCGTCCTTAGCGGAGATCCCCCGGTAATTCCGCGTTCCTGCCCACTACATATTGAGCCAGTGGGAATCCGCTATCTGGGCATCTATGTGACAATGGACCCGAAGCTAAGATATGATAACAATCTTGGCCCCCGCTGGCCAGACTCCAGAAAGATGTGGAGAGGTGGAGGACGTTGCCGCTCTGTCTTCTGGGTCGGGCGGTGCTATTTAAGATGATGGCCCTTCCTCACTTTTTATACACGCTTCAAAATGCAATGGACCCGGTGCCCTCCTCCTATTTTAAGGAAATCGAGTCTCTCCAATGACAGCTTCTTTGGGAGGGCAGACCTCGTATCGCCTTCTCCAAGCTTACTCTTCCCTGGTATGACGGAGGGATCGGCTTGCCGGACCTGCGGAAATACTACTGGGCCTCCCAGTTAGCGGCGGTAAACCACGCTGTATATGGGTCTCCACTGGACCCCGGATATGGGATGGACCGGGGTCAGATGCCGGGGGGAGACTTCACAAGGGCTTTATATGACAGAAATGGCCGATTTCCCCTTGTCGGGCCGCCGGCACACGCGGTACAAGTGTGGCATGCGGCTACTTGACATCTTAAGTGGGTTGGAAAACTCACTCTTGCGACACCGCTATGGAATTCGGAGAGGTTGGGCAGCCTGTGGAAAAAAAAAAGGGCTTTGATAAATGGGATCTCATCGGGATCTCACAGATTAAGGACATTTGGGGGAAAGACGAGATGCTTGTGTTAGACGCCCTCCAGGAAAGGTATCCTCTGCAGGAGAGCGAGCGTTACCGATACCTCCAGGTCAGACATGCCCTACTTGCAAATATCCCTAGAGACATTGCTCCTCCGGAGGCCTTCCCCTTGGAGGACTGGGTCTTGGACAGTCATCTTCTCGAAAAGACTATTTCATTAATATATAAAAAATGTATTAATCATATGGGAGATCCGCTGGTGACCATTAGGGAGCAGTGGGGCGCTGATGGCTTGGAATTGGATGATGAGGACTAGAGGGAGGCAGTCTCCTCCTCGAAGGTAGTGGCCATCCAAATGAGACTTAGGCTGGTGCAATTGAAAATTCTCCACCGGTCATACACCACGGGGCCTCGACTGGTGCACATGGGTCTTGCGGAGAGTGGGGAGTGCCGGAGGGGGTGCAAGGAGACCGGAACATTCATGCATATTTTGTGGCACTGCGCTGAAATACAGGACTATTGGGTTAAAGTTCATGACAGGATCCAAGAGGTGTTGGGAGTGGAGATAGCGCTGGAGACCCGACGATGTGTCCTAAATGTTTGGGAACCCACGGACCTGAACTCACTTGGGACCCTGTCTTTTATGATGGCTAAACGTAACATTTCTCAGTTGTGGGGCGCCAGCCATGCGCCCCAGATCGGGAAGTGGATGGAGGACCTAGATTGGTGCATGTACAGGGAGAGGTCAGTTTATGTTGCCAGGGGCTGCCCCGGAAAGTGGGGGAAGGTTTGGGGAGCCTGGAATAGCTACCGGGGGGATATCTGCGTTCCTCCAGATGTTCGAGATGCAACAGTAGCGTTGGAGTCCCTGTGATCCCTGAATGTTACTCTTTATGTATTATTTTGCAGTACGGAAATATATACATGGCGAATTTGTAAGCACCACATGTCACCTGATGCTTTTTCTTTTGATTATGTTAATAAAAAGATTTTTTTTTTTTTTTTTTTTTATTTTTTTTTTTTTTTTAGTATTTTTATTTTTCCCTTTTTCTTGTTAACACATTGAATTACAAATCATACTTTTATACATTTTACAAATTACATCCAATATATATCGCTGGTTTGAAGTTTCCCAAAACAATATAAACAATATAAACAATATAATTATACCACAATATCATAAATCAAAAATTCTAACTTTGCTATTCATTACATTACGGTATCTTACGCTGCCATCCTCTCCTTCCATTTAATTATTGGTTCCCAAATTTTCAACCCAAGTCTCCTTCCCCTTTTCCCCTTCCGTGCATATATAGCTCTCTCAAGGTTATAGCTAGCTAATAAATTTGACAGCCAAACTTGTAAATCAGGGGGTACCTTATCCAGCCATACTCTTGCAATTGATAATCTCAATACTGCAGTTGCTATAAACATAAATTCTTTGTGGTCCAATCCATCTTGATTATCTATTCCAAACAATATCATCCTAGATGTTAATTTTATTCTTATATCGAGAGTATTATTAATAAAATCTTCTATACTTCTAATCAAGGTGTATAGCTGGGGGCAAGTGGCAAACATATGAATAATATCTGCAGCTACTGCATTACACCGTGGACAAGTAATACCAGTGGTCCCTCCCCACTTGACTATTCTAGCTGGGGTATAATACAATGAAAATAACGTCTTGTAGTGTTGTGATTGCAGGGGTCCAGAGCACAAAATATTACATCCCAAATTCAAAGACTCTTGCAAACTTCCGGGGTCCACTCCCAATTTTCCAACCCACTTAATGCTAACTTTCTCCAAATCGTCCACCTTCCCTTTGGTTAAACTTGCATAAAAAGATCTAATTGTGCAGTCCCCTCCTACTTTTATCTTTTCCAGTATCTCATTTTTGTTAAACCCCTCCCTACCACCTTGCTTGTGCGATAAGAAGCTCCTTACCTGCAAATATTTAAAGAAATCCTTCCTCTCAACCCCATATTTAGCACTAAAGTCTGAGAACTGGATTACCCCATCCCCATCCATTATATCCCCAATCTGTTCTATCCCTTTCTGTGTCCAGCCCAGCATTGTTGAATCAGCAAATATTTCTGCCGGGAAAGATCTATTTTTATAGAGCCTAACATACCTATTGTATCTTCCCATTCCCATTTTTTTAAGGAATGCGTTCCAAATCCTAGATGCTGCCATCAGGGTCTTAAACCTTGTTCTTTTATAATATCCAAATTCCACTCTATTAAAAAAATTATTTTCCGCCTCAGCCCCCAGTATGATAGCATAAACTTCTGTGGACATAGTCGCAACCCTTATATCGCTTCCTCCACCCCCAATTAGGCCCTGCATGTACTGTAATGCAGCAGCCATCTGATACAACCTAAAATCGGGGGCTCCCCAACCCCCTCTCTCTCTTGGTAGGGTCATATACCTGTACGCTCTTCGGGCAAGATGGCCGCCGGGCTGTTGTGCTGAGAGGTCGCACTCTCCTTCTCTCTCAGAATGAGCTGATATACTAAGAGGAATTTCATGCCACCCACGAAGAAGAGGTACTAATGGAGACCGGGCATTGCTGGTTCGAAAGAATATCCCTTAAGAAGCAAATACTACGGATTGGACAGGTTTGGATTCGGTTGAAAGAAGGAATCTCGAACTTGGTAAAAAAGCACCAGTATATGGCTCCTAAACCGCCCACACGAATGGTTAACCAAGAAAAAGTAAACGACAGAACTAGAAAACCCCCCGACACTCCAATGGCAACGAAGACAGGGGGAGCCGGCAGCGTGAAAGGGGATTCCCTGATAGGAAAGAATACCGGCGCGATCAGGAAAATAATCCCCCCCCCCCCGGCGGAAAAAAGCAAAAAGAGCGAAACACGGAAACAAAGCACTATCCCTAAAATAAACAGTACGGCGAGTAAGAGCACGCTACTGAAGGGAGACGAGCAAAAGGCTTGAGATTCAAGTATGCGCCAGCCTACCATGTCAGAGATGCTAGCAGGGAAGCCCGTGGATACAGCAATCGCAGGAACCCCGAGCTCTCTCCGCGAGTCAGACGCTGTCATCCCGGCGGCTGGAAACGTCCTCGAGGACGTGATCGACAAGGAAGACGCGAAGGTGTTTGCCAGGCAACGGGCCGAGCCGGCGCGGAGAGAGGCGCAGAAGGCTGCAGCACCACAGGCAGACGGTGCACACGCTGGAGCTCGCGCTGAAGAGGAAATATCAGCGGGAGATGGAGGTAAAGGGGTGATTGACAGTGGAGGAGTGGAAAAAGAGAATATATGTGCCATGGGAGGTACCACAGCAGATATGCTTGGCGCATTAATGCAAGTCGAGAAAGAGATTAATGAGTCCCAGAAAGTGACTGGCTCATGGGGCAGCCGAGAAAGCATAGCGAGCTCAGAAAAGCAAAGTCTTGAAGGGGGGATTAATATAATTAAACATCCCCACGGAGGGGGAGACTGTACATCCCTAGAAGGGGAGGGCGAGTTCTACTCTGTAAATGAAGATTCTGAGTCATTGTCATCAGTAGAATCAAATACGGAGGAAGATGAAGGTACAGAGTCAGGCATAAGCACTTCTGGCAAAGAATCCACAATGAAAAAGAGGAAGCATACCAAAGTGGAGAAACGTCTCCTGTGGGACTACTCAGCGACTTCTCAAGTATATCAGGAGGAGGATACGCATGCAAGCATGGCAGAGAGAGCATCAAGTGGCAATATCCCTTCCCAACAAGACCCTTTTCAGACTCTATTCTCGACACTGAGACAGATGCAAAATGAAGCAAGAACAGAAAGCCGTAGAGCAAGGCAGGCGTCAAAGAAAATACAGAACAGCCTAAGGAAGGTCAATAAATTGTATGATGAGCTGGTGGACAGAGTTACAGAGGTTGAGGAACGGACAGGGAAGCTCGAAGATGACGTTGGGAGATGGCAATCATTTAAGACAGAACATGAGAAAATGGCAGAGGACATGCGCTGGAAGATGGAGGATTTTGAAAACAGGCAGAGGAGGAATAATGTCCGCCTTTTGGGTGTGGAGGAAGAGGCAGAGGGGCAGGATGTCAGGCAGTTTGTGATAAATCTCTTGAGTGGCGCATTTCCAGAGTCCCAGTGGCAGTGGGAAACAGAAATACAGAGGGCGCACAGGTTCCCTTTTACAGTAAAGAAGGGGGGAGAAGCAGGAGGAGCAGGCAGTGGCGGGCAGAAAAATCATCCAAGGGCAATACTAGTATATGTTGGAAACTTTTTGCTCAGGGAAGAGATTTTAGCTAAAGCAAGGCCAGAGAGTAGGAGAACTTTTGAGAACAATACCTTTTTTGCCAGGCCTGACTTCTGCCATTTTACTGTAGAGAGGAGGTGGAAGATGAGGCAGTTGATTGCACCATTTCAGGCTCTAGGTATGGAGGCGTATCTACTTTACCCTGCCAGATTGAAGGTAATTGTTAGAGGGAAAACTTGGATGTTCAACTCGGAAATTAAAGCGGGGTTCTTTCTAGAAGAGATGAAGAAACAGAAAGGAGCGTGAGAGCCCGGGTAGGACATAGGACATAGTGGGATCAGTGGGTGGCACGAAAAGGTAAATGATTGGGAGAGGGAAGCGATTTGCACAACATAAGGCGGGCACACATAGGTCGGCTGACCTATTTGCCTGTAAAGGGGGGGGGAAGGGGAGGGGTGAGCAGAGCAGGGGCGGAGAGGGAGGGAGGGAGGGGGTGAGGGGGGGGAATAACAACTGGTTGATTATGATTTTGCACATTGTTATGTTTTTGGGACACAGAGAAGATATACAGACTGGTTTGTGGTTGATAGAGAATGTTTTTTGTTGTTGGTATCTACGCATGTTAACACAATGGCATGTAGGATAGCGTCAATTAATGTGTGTGGCTTAAATGATTTAAATAAGAGGATGAGGGTGGCTGCATATCTAAAAACCCTGCGGTTGGATTTGGTATGTTTGCAAGAAACCCACATTGAGTTAAGTAAGATAAATATTTTGGAGCAACTTGGGTTCAGGATATTGGCTAGCTCTAAACAAGAAACTAGGACCAGAGGGGTAGCAATTCTGGGTAGACATAGGGATATGGTAGTAGGGAAAAAGAAGGAAGATAAATGGGGAAGATGGGCTATAGCGGAAATATGCTTCAGGGGTCAGAAAATATCATTAGCCACAATTTATGGATCTACTGAAGACGATCCTGAGGTATTTCAGTTTCTTGATGCGGAGTTGGCTCAGTGGCCTGAACCCATAATTTGTTGTGGTGATTTTAACATACATGATCCGGAGAGCTCATTTACGCGGATAGATGCAGTTTATAGAGGGAGGAAAAGGAAAGTGTTCAGGGCTCTGGCAGATATGGCTTTGAATAATTCGTTGATTGATCCTTGGGTAAAACTACATCCTCATCTTGATGGAAGCACTTTTTTTTCGGCCCCACATAAAGTATTGGTTAGGTTAGATTATTTTCTTATAACTAGCTGTATGTTAGCTGGGACACAGGTTGAGAAACTTCCCAGGGTGATTTCAGACCACAGTCCAGTAATACTGACTATTAAAAATAATTACTTACAAAGAGCACCCGCACAGTGGACTTTTGAGAGAGGCCTTTTAAAAGATCCAACATATAAGGAGCACATGTCGAAGTGGATTAAATGGTTTTGGGATATCAATAGGGGGACAGCAGCTATAGGAATAGTTTGGGATGCATTTAA
Source organism: Lissotriton vulgaris (assembly GCF_964263255.1). Lineage (NCBI taxonomy): Eukaryota > Metazoa > Chordata > Amphibia > Caudata > Salamandridae > Lissotriton > Lissotriton vulgaris. The sequence continues at coordinate 366,783,258 of NC_141700.1, forward strand.
GGCGGGAATAAGGGGAGAAACATTGAGCTTTGTCCTGGGAAGACAAAAAAGAGAAAGGGATAGGAGAGAGTTGATAGAACATAAATTACTAAGGGAGGAGGAGAATTTAAGCAGGGTAATAAGAAATAATCTACCTTTAGAGGACTGCCTGCTTAGAATAATAGCATTAAAAGCAGAGGCAGTGGAAGGCCTGGCCAGACAGGCGGTAGACAAATTCTTGTCTAATAAGGAAAAGACATATGAGCTTAGTGAGAAGGTAGGGCGGGTGTTGGCAGCTAGAACTAGGCAGAGAACAGCTGAAGCAGGAGTAAAAGAAATACGGGATACACAGGGAAATCTGGTTATGGAGACTGACGCAGTAAGAGAGGTATTTAGGAAATTCTACGCAGATTTATACACTCCAGAAGATTCACCGAATCTGGGGGAGATTGAGGAGTATTTGGGCAATATATCCCCTCCGACGATTTCAGAAGAGGATAAAGAAATACTAGATAGTCCAATATTGTTAGGAGAGGTGGAGGAAGCTCTTGACAGTTTGCCGATAGGCAAAGCGACAGGACCAGACCAAATTCCGCTAGAATTTTATCAAATATTTAAAAATGTACTCTTGGCAGATATGTGCATAACTATGCAACAAGCACAAGTAGGAGACCTTAGCCCAGAGTCCTGGGGGGGGGCTGATATAATAGTTATTCTAAAAAAAGGAAAGTCACCAGAAATGCCAGGGTCGTATAGGCCAATTACATTAATGAACTCGGATATCAAAATATATTCCAAGATTTTAGCAAAAAGATTGGCTGGGATTATTGAGCAGTTAGTGACCCCTACCCAGCACGGCTTTATACCTGGGAAAGGGACTACGCAGCATGTAAGGACTGTGATTACGGTATTTGACCACGCAGAAATACTAGGAGACCCTGCAGCAGCACTTTTCCTCGATGCTGAGAAAGCATTTGATAGGGTTGATTGGGAATATCTTTGGTATGTAATGAGATGGTGTGGGCTGGGTGAATCCTTTATAAAAGCTATTCAGGTATTGTACAGGAGCCCAGCAGCAAGAATAAGGGTGAATGGGGGGCTTTCAGATAAAGTAAAAATCGCTAGGGGGACTAGACAGGGATGCCCCTCCTCTCCCCTATTGTTTGCATTATACCTGGAACCATTACTGCGTAGGTTGGAGGAGAATGAAAGGATACCTCCAATGAGAATAAATGAAAATATGGTGAAGTCCTTAGCCTACGCAGATGATGTGGCAATTTTAACTCCAAACCCTATCCTAGCTATAAAGGAGGTAGAGTTAGAGGCTCAGGAATTTGGGAAATTATCAGGGTATAGCCTAAATAGAACAAAGACTCAGATTATTAAGAATAGATATACTCCTTGTGCTGATAATAGGGTGGTTAATTCAGCAGTATATCTAGGAGTAGTATTAACTGCAAGCCTGGAGAGGGTAGTAGAGATGAATTTGGATCCTCTAATAGGTAAAGTTAAAAAAGATCTAGAAAGGATGAATAACCTACACCTTTCCCTTATGGGATGCACAAATGTTGTCAAAATGTTAATCCTACCTAAATTCTTATATTTTTTTCGTACTATCCCTTTAGTTTTTGAAGCTAGGTGGTTTAATTTGATAGAAAGGGTGCTGAACAGATTTATTTGGGCACATGGAAAGACCAAAAGATTTTTTTTTAAATATACTTTTCATATAGGCAATAGACTTTTAAGTACAGTAGTTACAGTTGTTGCAATTGGCAACACAATTTCAAACACAATGCAACATTGAGTTCAATGGAAATATCTAGTTAAATGCAATTAGTTACCTTATGGATTACTTTTCTAACCACAGGACTGGATCCTAGATTCGGTCCTGGAACATCTCCTGTAATCAGTTGAGTAAAAGCGTTTTGGTTACAGTAGTGATTTTTAAGGAATATTATTATATTTTAAAAGTTGACACTTAGACAAAGGCTGCAGGCTCGGGCACGGAGATTCTTCAGGAGCAACTAACACTTCGAGGGGTAAGTTGGGATCATGGAGGATAGGTAGACACCCAGGAGTTGGGCACAGGGGGCCGGGGGCGCAGGGTGCAGGGGTGTCTTTTGACGTCGGTAAATCTTACCCTCCGCTGGTCGCGGTTGGAGGGTCTCCTGTTGTGAGTCTTGTGGCGTAGTCTGGATAGTCGAGGAGGGTCCTTGGGCACTGGATTTCAGGCCACAATTGCCGGGGATGTCCTCAGGGTCTGTGTCCACTCTGGCACTGGCCGGGCTCGGCGGGTGCAGAGTGGGCTGAATTTGCGGTTCCTGGCTGGCACCAGGGGTATTGCTGTTTGAGCAGAACCACTGCTCATGGGAGTCCCAGTCTTTAAGAGGTTCAAGGCAGGCAGGTCATCCAGGGTTTTCAAAGTTGCTGTCCGCAGGAGACGCCGGGATTTAGCAGGAGCAGGTTCAAGGATCAACATGCCTGAAGGGCTGGGGCCAAGTCAGTTGGTGTCGTCCTCTTGTTAGCAGCTGAACGGTAGGTCTTCTTCTTCTTGATCTTCTTTCTTGTTTTCAAATCGGGATCTGAGGAAGGAAGGTTCAGGGTGCCCCTAAATACTAAATTTAGGGGCATTATAAGTAGGGCAAGGGCACGGTCCTCGGGTGAGTACACCCCCTATCCTGCTCCTCTCCTGTGGGAGGGGGCTGAGGCCTAGCTCTGATTGGGTAGGGCTCCCCATCCTCAAGATGGCTATAGCCCGGAGTTGTGCTTCATCTCGCCTCTCCCACCTTAAGGATGGAGTTGGCACAGGCTTGCACACCCCCTTTCCTCACGTAGGGTTTCCCGCCAGTCTTCCTGCCAGAGTGGTGGTCAGAACTGGTGGGGGCCAGTTGCTGAGTACAGCAAGTGGCCTGGAGAAGATCACAAAGTTTCCCCTGCCCATCCTGGGGGAGGAGACCTAGCACCTCGCCCAGGACGTGCATTGTTGCAGGCCCAGTAGAGCGGATGGCTCGTTACCCAGGGGTCCAGCAACATGTCTGCTGTGTGGCAGCCTAGGCAGCCTCTCAGACAGTACGTGGATTGTAGGTTAGGTTCAGGGGGCAACTCTAAGTTGCCCTCTGTCGTGCATTTGGCATTAAATCCCACACTGACATCAGTGTGGGTTTAATGTGCAGAGAAGTTTGATACCAAAGTTCTCAGACTTCAGTGTAGCCATCCTGGTGCTGTGGAGTTCGTAATGACAACCTCCCAGCACCATATACTCTTAATGGCATCACAGCACTTACAGTGCCCAGGAATGGCCCTGGGTACTGTAGGGGCACAGGGCTCATGCACCTGTGCCCACACCACTGGCATAGTGCACCCAGCTAGAGGGATCACTGATGTATGCCAGGGCAGTGTGTTTGGGGGCATGGCACCCAGGGATGTGTGCCATGTCGACTCTTTGTTTAGTTCTGTACCAGGACACTCAACCTGCAAAGGCAGTGTGTGTGTGTGTGTCAGAATACAGGGCCCCTAAGGGTGGCACAATAAGTGCTGCAGCCCTTAGGGGTCTTCTCTGGTCACAATGCCCTTGGTACCTAGGGTACCATTTACCAGGGACTGACATGTGGCCAGAGATGCCAACTGGGTTTTATTTCAACCCAGTTGTTAGGGAAGGAACAAAAAGGGGTGGGGTCGCACACTACTCACACACCGGCGGAAGTTGCCCCTAAGGACTCTGGTCATTGTAGTAGAGTGTTCGCGATGCATCATCTTTCGATCTTGCTATCTTCGCTGTCTTCGCCATCCCTGGACACGTGTTTCGGGTTTTCAACCCTCGTCAGCAGGGATAGGCAGTGTTCTGGGGTCACCGATGGCTGCCAATATCTGCCAGGTGTAGTACCACTCCGGCGCGTAGGTGCGGGATCCCAGGCTCGTCAGCCCGCTGCTCAAGGGAGCTTTAAGTTACAAAAAGGGGTGGGGTCGCACACTACTCACACACCGGCGGAAGTTGCCCCTAAGGACTCTGGTCATTGTAGTAGAGTGTTCGCGATGCATCATCTTTCGATCTTGCTATCTTCGCTGTCTTCGCCATCCCTGGACACGTGTTTCGGGTTTTCAACCCTCGTCAGCAGGGATAGGCAGTGTTCTGGGGTCGCCGATGGCTGCCAATATCTGCCAGGTGTAGTACCACTCCGGCGCGTAGGTTCGGGATCCCAGGCTCTTCAGCCCGCTGCTCAAGGGAGCTTTAAGTTACAAAAAGGGGTGGGGTCGCACAATACTCACACACCGGCGGAAGTTGCCCCTAAGGACTCTGGTCATTGTAGTAGAGTGTTCGCGATGCATCATCTTTCGATCTTGCTACCTTCGCTGTCTTCGCCATCCCTGGACACGTGTTTCGGGTTTTCAACCCTCGTCAGCAGGGCACCTGATTGACATAAGTCCAGGGCACACTCAGTCAAAGCACATCAGCAACTCAGCAAAAAGTGGGGGCATACCATACAAGAAAGATGGCACTTTCTCTACAGCAACAGAACGGAGTGTGTTCCATGAAGACAAGAGATTATGGGCCAGATTTAGGTGACCAAATACCTGTCGGTAACGGCCGATTTCGGCTGTTACCGACCGGTATTTGGAGTTTCAGATGTAGGGGGCCTTAAAAATTACTGATTCGGTAAATTTACAGATTCTGTAAATTACCGGATCGGTAAATTTACCGAATCGGTAATTTGAGATGTAGGTGGCACTGAAAACAGTGCCACAGGGCCTTAAGGATTCGTTATTTACCACCAACTATTAGTTGGTGGTAAATAACGAATACCTGTGTATATGCAAATCTGTGCATGTACACCTGTGCCATGTGGCACACATACATGCCCTAAGGGCATGTATGTGTGTCACATGGCACACAAGCCTGAATCAGGAGTGCAACAGGGTGTCAAAGTGCCACTCTTGACTATTCAAAGTAAAAAAAAAGACTTTATTCGGTTTTGATTCAAACCATAAAAGTGCATTAACATTATAGACAATTTAAAACATTGAAACACACAATTATAAAACCTGACCAGAAATTGCAAAGTGCAGGGTACAGCAAATGTTCATACATAACAAATTCATTAGTAGGTGTAATCAAATTAACAAAGATTCCATCATTGGTCCAAACAATTTCTCATCCTGATAGACAGTTTTAAAAATTCAATTACTTGAATGATATTGTCACTGTGCAAAAGTTGCAGATACAATAAAGCTGGTCTGATACGATTAAAATTAAGTTTCTTTAAAAGGTCTACCAAATAGCGTTTGCGGGGGTATTCATAAAATTTACATAAGAATATAAAATGCAGCATACCCTGTGGAGACACACCGTCGCAGCCACAGGGAGCTGCAGGTTTAAAAAAAGCAGCATTTTTAGGTCTGAACAGCAAATGGTGGAAAATATTAAATCTTAACCTCGTTAGCAGGAACTTCTCATGAGAAGACAACAAACCCATCAAATAGGGCTCCATCATATCACCTGTTTTTAACATAGCAAATCTTCTTACACTTGGTTTCAGGAGCTCATCACCTTCCCTTTTAAGCTTCCTGTTCAAAAAGAAAGCTTGCTTAACTGCATCCACATCACCCTTCACAATCCCACTCGGGTGTTCGAACAAATCCAGGCGGCCAAGCCTAGAAAAGTTTGATTTCAAGTACTTTAACCAGGGTGTACCCATTGCCTTATCCTGTGACAAATAATCTCTCATGATCAGGTGGGTCAATGGAATATCTTGATTCAATCACGGTTTTAGCCAGCAAGTCAACGGGCGTAATGGAAAAATATCACAGAGATATTGCGCCCCTAGCTCTTCGTGCACCAGAAATTTGGATGTGCCTACTGGGACACACAAGAGGCGTTTCATAAAAGAATTTTCTACAATCTGTAGTTGCTCACCGGCCACATAACCCCATATTTCACTGCCATAGACGGCAGATGCCACTGATTTTGCGTTGTAGAGTTTCAGCATGGCTTTGTTGGGTTTTTTCCCTAGTTTGGATGCAAAGTTAAAAATAGTAGCGTTCACCCTTACCAATTCCTTTTTCTTTTTGTCAAGGTGTGGGCCCCAGCTAAGTTTTGAGTCAAAAGAGACCCCCAGATAAGTTAATGTCTTAGAGATAGGAATTGCTACATTATTTATTTTAATTGAGAAGTTCCTTCTTGGTTGTTGGCCAACTTGCATAATAAAAGATTTAGAGTTGTTGACCAGGAGGTCCCTATCCATCATAAAATTATTAAAAGCATTTAATAAAGCTTGGAGACCTCTCTCTGTTCTAGAGATTAAGACTGCATCGTCAGCGTATAAAAGGACGGGAATACCACGCCTGCCGACTCTAGGACAGTCGGCCTTTACATCCTGCCATATGCTGTCTAGTTCATTAATATAAAAGTTAAAAGGAAAAGGGGCAAGGATGCAACCTTGACGTACAACCTTCCCGATGTTAAAATTATCAGTTATACATAGCTCTTGAGAGTACCTAACATTAGCACTGGTATTGTTGTGTAAATCAACAAGGAAATTAACAATCCCACTGTCCACACCCTTATCCCCGATGGACTGCCACAGCTTTCCCTTGTTAACAGTCGAAAGCTGAGGACAGATCCATGAAGGCAAGGTGGAGAGTGCCCTTTTGGGCAACAGTGTACTTACTTAAGATTAGAAAGAGGTTAAGGCACTGTGTAATGGTAGAACGTCCACTGCAGAAGCCATACTGGGAGATGGACATGATGCTGTTTTCTAGCGCCCAGTCAGAGAGCCTCCTCAGTAGGATTCTTCCCACTATTTTGACCATAGAATCAATTAATAAGATGGGTCTATAACAAAGAGGGCTACCCTTGTCCCCCTTCTTAAAGACTGGGACAATCGTTGACACCCCCCATGACTTTGGGCAGCTCATTTTGGCCGCAGCGTTAAAGACCGATTCTAATATTGGTGCCCAAATGCTGGGGTCAGACTTATATAAGTCTGGCGGGATCCCATCAGGACCTGGAGCTTTCCCGGCTGTGAGTCCCATTATTCCCTCAATAACCTCACCTCTGTCAAACCTAATAAGATCACTACTATTAGGGGAAGAAGGATTGGGATTAACACTCAACGTGCCACCATACAGTTGGGTAAAATGTGTGACCCATTCCTCCTTTGTTAAACAACATTCTAGTCCATCCCCTGGGTCAAAAAAGGTCTTTTTACTAACGCCCAGAATCTAGAACTACACTTCAGAGTAGAGGGTTCGAGAATCTCATTCCATGCCTATTCCCTTAAAGACTCCTTACGTCTATTAATTACGGACTTATATTCTTTACTGCACTGTTGGATATTCTCTTTTATTCTGGGTTTTGTTGTCAGTGCTGCCCTTAAGTTACGTGAGGCCCTAGAACAATCCTGATTAAACCATCTTGGTCCCCTGGTCTCTGTTGGCTTTACTAGAGCTGACATCAACTGAGACACCTTTTCAGAAATACTTTTGAAAGCACATAGGACCTGACAAGGTTCCGGCCCATCTTGAGTACATTTTACAATTTCCTCAGAACAATGTTCCTTGATATCTTCATACAAACGATCTGGTGAGATCATGGACCATTTCAGGCACCTTCTCCGTCAGTAGTGCTCAGCCTACCAGTGGTAAAGTTCCGTCCCTCCTTGGCCACCCAGGGGCCCCTCAAATGTACAGTCAATGGATTGTGATCACTGAAGTCACTGTGTTCAATAATAAAAGAGTCCATGAAGGTATGCATTGATACTGAAAGCAGGACATAGTCAATGAAGGTACCCTTCCCATGGCCCTTAAAAGTGGGAATCTCAAAGCGCTTCGAAGGGTCCCTCAGAGCCATTGTCGGTAATAAGTCCAGATTGGTCAACAGGTCATTGAAGGCTTCCCCCTCCGATGTATGTTCCAGATGCAATCCCTCTGTACGTTCACAGTGCAAATCTGATACATTTTGTAACGAGGGATCCCCACATGGGTGAACATTGAAATCACCCATTATCATAAGGGTATGGAGACATTCCTTCAGCGACGTACTAATAAATACATTCAGTGCCGATATAGAACTAGGAGCTAGACAAGAATTAACTGCATTATAAAAATTCACCAGACCAACCTGACAATTATCTCTACTTAGTACTAAACCAATTTATACCAGAGTTATCTGTTAAAACTCTACGTATTTTACAGGAGAATGCCACCGAAATAAACGTTACCATGCCCCCCTTAGGTCTACCTCTGCTAGATGCTACCGCAGGGAGATAAAAAGCTTCATACCCCTCAAGAAAACAGTCACAGTTCACTAGCCAGGTCTCCTGGAGACAGATGATCTGAAACTGCTTAATGTAGCTGACCCAATTACAATCTAACATCTTAGTGCCCAGTCCGGCAATATTCCAGGAGATTACATTATTTCCATGTGGTTTCACCTGCGTGATCTCCTTGAGAGCCGCTTCCCCAGAGTTTACATTTCCTTGGCCCATAGACGCCTCCCGTCAATCACATACCTCAAGGCCTGAGAGCAAAGCAAATCTATTATGTGTTTCCACCATAAACCCATTCCTATTTTGATTGACAACATTATACTGGTATAGTGGTGCTGGGGCCATGGGCTGAGATTGAAACAGAGGCCTGAAGTTCCTACGTCTATGCGGGGCTTTAAGAAGCTAAGAATAAAAGTATCCAAGTGGGCGGACACATATGCTATTTGCATCAGCCAATAATGACGTTGCTCTTAGTTAAAGTGTTGCCACATGTTGGGGGTGTCTAAAGTTGATAATAATACAATCTCCAATGTTTGTCTTTCTAGATGGGCCAATCCAGTTTACCCTTCTCACCGTTAATATCTCATTGGAATATGCAGTTGGAAATCCACAATTGGAGTTCAGCCAGGCTACTGCTTTATTTTTTAGTGAATCATGGGATCCCCCTTGTGACTGGGCAAGATGATCTTCTGTAGTTGGAACATTTGTCAAGACAGCCACGTAAGGTGCGCAGTCAGGTGGTAGATTAATGTAACGGCTTCTTCTTTTTGGTCTGAACTCAGGCCTGCAATCCTGATCTGCTGATGTCGGTGCAGTCAGGACCGTTTTTTGTGGGGGCTTAGGTAAGGTGTTATCTGCTACAGTGGCTTGCCGGCAAATCTCCTGAGCCTGCTCCCTCAAGGGACCCTGCCCTGTTTCCACAGCCTTAGGTTTAACAGTAGGGGGCCGATGACTGGTGTGTTGACAATAGACCCCCTAGTCGGTCTACCTCTAATGCTAAGTTGTCTAGCTTGATAGACAGGGGACTGAGCAACTCTTCCATTTTTGCCACCAATTTTCCCTCAACATTGCTTATCAGGAAGGTGAGTTGTTCAAAATATGTTTCAATGCCATCCTCATTATTTCCCTCCGGGGGACAAGGTCCTAAATGTAGGCCATTACTGACCGATACAGCTGTTTCTGCTCGCTTTTTATTATGCTTACCCCCCCCCCCCCCGTTTAGGCTGAGATTTTCTACAATTTCTCACAGGTCTAGACACTGACTTTACCGGTTCTATTTCCTCAATGGAGGTATCAAGGGGGTCTTCCTGCGTTTCTACCTGTACCTGCGCTACAGTTATTATGGAATCCCTATTACTAATAGCAAGGGTATTAAGATTATCAAGTATAGGTGTATCAATTGCCACGAGAGGTACCTCATCCTGTAATGATGGAGCACTTCCCAATCCTAAAGAAGCCCTTCTCTCGTTGTTAATCTGATTGACCTTTTTAACTAGGAAATTATCCATAGTACCCAGCCCAGAGGTAGGTTTATCTACTTTGCCTCTAGACATCACGTCTGCTTAAAAAAACAAAACCTCTAAAAGAAATTATAAAACTCAAACAGTCACGAAAATGAGCAACTACAGGACACTTTGACAAAGCAACCAAGTCTTATCAGTAAAAAATGTAAGTCTTACTTATCAATGATGACTCTAACAGCAGAGCCAAAATCCGTGGCCCAGCCCAGTCTCCTCGGGCCTCTGAGGGCCAAAGAGGGCCCGCCCTTTGCCCGGGCTTAGCCTGGCGCGTCCACGCGGGACGAGGGACCTGACGCGGCTTTATGCGCCTCCTGGCGCGCCTGGTGATTGCGTGGGCGTTTGCCCCAAAGGATCCTGGGGGCTGTGGTCACTCACTGGACGGCGGAGCAAAGCCCGGCCGGCCGTTCCGGTGTAAAAAGGGGCGGAGCCAAGCACGGCCGCGAGGGAACAGGAGCGGGCACAGCAGCGTCAACAAGTCTCCCCCCAGGAAACCAGCAGCGTCCGAGGGCACCAGAGGACTCGGCCCCTGACGTGGCTTTATGCGCCTCCTGGCGCGCCTGGCGATTGCGTGGGCGTTTGCCCCAAAGGATCCTGGGGGCTGTGGTCACTCACTGGACGGCGGAGCAAAGCCCGGCCGGCCGTTCCGGTGTAAAAAGGGGCGGAGCCAAGCCCGGCTGCGAGGGAACAGGAGCGGGCACAGCAGCGTCAACAAGTCTCCCCCCAGGAAACCAGCAGCGTCCGAGGGCACCAGAGGACTCGGCCCCTGACGCGGCTTTATGCGCCTCCTGGCGCGCCTGGTGATTGCGTGGGCGTTTGCCCCAAAGGATCCTGGGGGCTGTGGTCACTCACTGGACGGCTGAGCAAAGCCCGGCTGGCCGTTCCGGTGAAAAAAGGGGCAGAGCCAAGCCCGGCCGCGAGGGAACAGGAGCGGGCACAGCAGCGTTAACAAGTCTCCCCCCAGGAAACCAGCAGCGTCCGAGGGCACCCCTTTAAGGTGTGAATTTCCCAAGGGCCAGATCAACACCAGGCACCTGGCCTGGCTCACGTAGGGGGAGAGTCGCTGTTGTGGTCTGCCGGCTATCTTGCTGCTGACGCCGCACCCTAGTACTTCACAGGTCTTTAAAAAGACCATTTGCTTAATGAGTCTTTGTTGTTCTTTTGCCCCTTCTTAGAGTCCCTGCAGCTACACTGTCCCCGGCTCAGCCCATGACTGTGCCCCGCTCCTAGCCGTTGAGGGGACCTGTCGCAGCTGGATCCGATCAACCAGCCGCTGCACTGCTGCCTTTGCTCATCTTGCATAGTGCAGAATATAGCGTGAGCTTGGACCAAAGCAGTTAGCTCATTTTTCATGAGTAAAGCTGCTCCTCTCACTTGTGCCGCTGACTGACATGGAAGTAACAGCATTCCGTTTTACCTCGGTAGACAAAGTAGTTCCCTTTTGGATCAGTGACTAATAAGGCAGTGTGTGCTTTTTGATATCAACATTTGTTTTTCCTCGTAGACAATTTTTTTGTATATATTGGCGAAAGTCAGTCAGCTCACCCAGCAATAATGGTTTCCAAACACCATCGGAAAACAAGCTTTGACAAAGCCTACACTCTGACAAAATGCCAGATGTGTTGGCTTTGCCGGTGCTTGTATATCCTTGGAGGAGTTAAACCCTCAGTCAGCCTAGATTTCTCCTTAGATGTGCGTGATTCCAACTCTGTACTTAAAAGGAGTTTACCCATTAAAGGTCACCTTCTAACAGATACGTTCCTAGGAGAAATATTTGATATGTGCATCTTATTTAATTTTTAAAGAAACCTTTCCCCTTTTTGATTGTGTTGCAATACGTTATTGTAGCAACAAAAATAAAATAAATCCAGGTTACGCTAACAAAGTACCATTGGCCAGTAACAAGTGGTCCGTACGCAATCATGTTGTAGGTGTATGGGTTTTTTAACATCTCGTGAAGTTTAAATGGCAAAATACTCAGATTACTTTTGCTTCTTGGAGCTGGTTGTTCGTGTCTCGTGCTTGTGTGTGGGATTTTTATCTAACAGTAGAATAATTCCCTGGATCCTTCAGCCTCACAATTCCCAAATTCCACATGTTGGTTAAAAAAATTATGGAAGAGGGCTCTCCTTTGTCCTTGCCTACTCGGGTCTTGGCCTGGCCGACTTCATCACACTTTATTGATAGGTTTTCTTAACCAAAAAAAAAAAAGGTCATGGCAGGTCATTCCTGCAGGGTGTGAAATTCCTCATTAGCCTTTCAAATTGCAGTGGTGTTTTTGCTTTTCGTTTCGTCTGGCATTCCAGCAAATCGAATTTAATGGTTTACCATGCGTGCGTTGTTAAAGTAAGTCACGTTTTCTATAAACAAAACATGATTATTAAAAAAAATAATTACCGCCTGTTGCCAGCCACATATTATTTTAATGTCGGCGGTATTAAGTGTCATAGGCAGGGGAAACCCAATAAACCCTTGTAGGCTTGGGCACTAGATATTTAAAGTCAAAGTATGCTACAAGGGACTTGTTTTAAAAAACCATAAATCTTAGTTGTGAGCCGTACACATGTAACACACTCCAGTGTATTCACAGGATATCACACTTTGTAGTTAGCTAGAATTAATCAAAGGAAGGAAAATAGAACACACGGAGAAAGTAAGTTATATTCTGAAAAAAGCTTTTGTATTTAGTGATGAAGCAACAAATTTACATCTGGGGAGACGAATACAAAGAAATGAATTCAAGCAAACAGCTATGAACAGAGGTATAGATAACAATAACTCTTCAGTTCACAACTAAAACATCAACTCCTGGTGAATATAACATAAAACTAAGAATAATCAATAGACAATGGTCGTATATTGGTGACAACGCAACGTTTCTGGAGATGATGAAGGTGTCGACGTTTCGTTCTAATATGCAGTCGTCATGAAGACCATCTTCAGGACAGAATATTTCATTGCTGGAAAACTCCCTGAAATTTCCAAGAATGTATATTTTCAAATTTCGGTGAACGGCAAGAGATGTGGGGCAGAATATCCAATTGATTGGTTCAAATCTTTAATCTGGTATATAGAGGCCCCCTTTGATGAGCGGTTTTCGGACAGCTAGTAACTGAACATACGGCGTAACTTTGCAATTTTCAATCTGACAAGTTGCGCAATCAAGAGAACAGCGTCTTGTGTCGGCATGCCGGGTCGTCAGTATTAAAGCAGAAGAACCAGCTCGCGTCAGGTAGCCTTCTGTAAACCAAGGCAACACGCACATTTTTTGTTGTTGTTGTTGGTGTCTCTATAAAGGTGGACCACTTACACCTTGCAATCGAGGAATGATTTTTTCAACTGCGGCTTAACCTTTACGTGCACGCTTGCACAAACCTCGAGTCCCGCCGCCGGAAGTAGGGAGCCCTGTTGAATCTTTTTGGACAGGGAGTTATTTTAACTATCAACTAATCATCTCAATTGGAAGAGGAACCACCCTATTAGAGGGTCTTGCTCTACCTAAAATCTCCACATCAGGGGGATCCCGCTATCTATCAAGTATATCCTTCACTTGAATGAATAAGAGGCTCCGGCCGGCGGACTAGTTTTTAATCATTGTCCCTTACAGCGTGATAATTTTCTGTTTGGAATCCGTCCATCTAGGAAATAAGATACTAATGTCCTATCTTGACTAGACGTCGCCATTGAGCCTTACAAGTTATATCTACACATCATAATCTCGTTACCAGTCAGCTAGGACCGTTCTTTAAAGAAATTAAGAAAGAAAAGTATTTTCGATTCATCATTTGACAACAACTTTTAAAATCCTTGTGGCTACTCCAGAAGAAGGCGCTGGCCGCCGAAACGCGCGTAGAGTACCAATCTGCCACTCCCAGTGTTTTTTAACTTTATATATGTTTTCATTTGCATTGTGATTTATGTCATGTGATTATACATTGCTGTTTTAAGTTTAGTTTGTTCAACTACACTTTTTTTAAACGTATATATTAAATTTGTAAATGTGATATTGTTCTTTTTTATCTTCAATAAATTGTTTACTGTATAAACATTTTGTAGCTTAATCCCCTTCCATTTATGAATATTTCTTTGATTGTCTCTTATGGTTGCCTAGATTGTTAAATATCAAACAGTTGTTTTTTCCTGGTCTAGGAACCTATATTCTATGAACTCAGGGAGTCCTTGTTAAATATACACCAAGCTTAACCTTTACGTGCTCCTTGATTCTGGTTTGATGCGTTTATTCATGCTTTGCATTGGCGCAATACGGTAGCATTGGAACTTTAAGGCTAAAAAAAAATGGAAATGATTATCATATCTGCTTGCACAGCAAAGCTTCGCAGCCCTCATGCCCCATCCCTGCAGCTACCTGGCGGCCTTTGGTCATCATTAGCATGCCAGCGATGCCTAGGCCTCCTTTCACCGACTGCACAATATATAGGCGCTTTGTAGTTCCAGGGACACTTGGTAAGAAAAAAATTACTTTCCCCAGTAAAAGTCAATACAGTAATGACCGCTTCTGGGTTTATTGGCAATGCACTTTGCCATCGATATTCTGAAACCCTTTTTATTTATTTATTTATTTTTCCCAAAACCTTTATTGGTGATCACACAATGAACACTGCTTTAAGCCTACAACCCGGAGGCCGGCAGCATCTAATATCTATACTTATTGAGTTTGTAAGTACACAGCCTTATGGCCGACAACCCAACGGTCCGGCGGTGGTTTAGCAAAATTATAACCGTGGAATCAACGTTCTGTGAGATTCTCATATTTCCTTAAAAGAATAATAAATCTATACAATATGAAAACAATAACAACAATCCCATCCCCAAACAGCCTACTCCACCCCAGCCCAAGTTGCTTAAAATCGTGATAAGTCGCCCTGTATAAGCACAGCCCTATCAGCTCACCTAGCGGTCTAATCCATATATCCCATACCTTTACATGCCCTAAAACCACAAAGCCTGCCATTAACTCGTACACAACCCCAGCCGCCTGTCGCCACACCTCCACACCACCACTCAGTTTCCATACAGCTCCGAAACAACCCGACCAAGCCAACCAACCAAGGGTTCCCAGATGTCCACCGGCCTTGACCCACTCGGCATGAGCTCCCAGTAAGTTGTCAGTTGGTCTTTATAATATATAGCCAAACGTATCCACCCTGCCACTGTTGGGGGGCTAACCCTTTTCCAGTACAATGCAATCTGTCACTTAGCCAGCAGTAGCAAAAGATCCACCAGTTTGGGCGATCCACTCTGAACATCCATCACATATCCCAAAAGAGCCAAAAGCGGGTCTACCTGTAACTCTAGTTCTACAATGTGCCCTATATGTCTTATCACCTCCATCCAATATTCCTTAATCTGCCCGTATTCCCAGGTCAGATGAAAAAAGGTTGCCTCCATTTCCCCACATCTCCAACATTTTGCTTCATACTGGAGCCCCATACGACAAAGCTATTTAGGCGTACGATACGTGCAAATAATTGAAATGTATAAGCCTAAGCCTGTAGTTGGGCGAGAGGTTTTCGAGTTGTGAGCAGCAGAAAGTCCATTGTCTATCAGTAATCACTATATTTGCCTCCCTTTCCAACTCAAATCTAGACGAGTGATGTGGTCTGCATGATACTATAGATACGTGTAATCAATTTGCGAGGACACTCTTTGGAGAGTAGATCCTCCAGTGCAGGCAGCGTGACAGGTGCCACTGGAAAGTCAGGATATCGAGCCTTACAGGCCGCTCTCAATTGATAAAACAATAACATGTCAGAAGCCGAGGGTATATTCGGTTCACACATCTTTTGTAATGTCAGGAATTAATTGTCTGGGTAAAGGTCACTAGTAGTCTTGAGTCCCCGTTAATATGCTCTCTCTGACACGGCTTTGCCCGCCAGCGGCCCCAAAAGTGGATTCCCACCTAGTGGCATCGAAGGGGCAAATAACTCCGCAATCCCAGCTCTTTTCGCTAGTTTCGACCATGCCCATCTAGTAGCCTTGACCGTGTTTATGTCCGATGGTGACCTTTTGTTCGAGGCATGTGGGCTGCTGAATTCATATCTGTGCATAGATCGCCGCCTAGTGTTGGGTCCGGATGATCGCACATTGTTGTCCTGGAAGAGTCTTCGCAGTATCACAAGATAGGTGGCTCCTCCCCTGGACTACAGTGCGCATGGGCATCGACTCCATCCTCAGATTGTTTTATTCCACCATTGGGTTCGGATGCATATTGGTTCACTCAAGTCGGAATCGATATCAAACTTTCTTTTGGCCAAAAGGCCTTTAGTTTTTCGACGGTATTGTCTTGCGATCGGTGCCCAGTTCTGTTCCAGCTCAGTTCCCGAGCCGGATATCCAGAAGAGCCGCGTGCTTTTCGGCGCTGAAGGCCCGGTCGACGCCAGAGGCCTTATCGACGAATCATCATGGAACGGAGCCCGTTCAAGAGATGTCCTGTGTGCAACTCGAAGTATCCCCACATCGACGTCCACCCGGTGTGCAACAAGTGCTTGTCGCCGGATCATGATGAAGCCAGCTGTATGGCTTGTTCCCGATTCAAATCCAAATAGACAATTCTGCATCGGCGCGCTGCGCGCAAGGAAGCCCAGCAGACGGCACCTGAACCAGTGAACATCTTCGATGCCGGGGATGATGAAGGAGCAGAGCGGGAGGTTCGAGAAAACCTGTCGGATCCCGCATCGGAGGTCGACTCCAGGTACGACGCTGATGTTGAGATGCTCGATGCAGAAGACGTCGTCGACGAGGTAGGAGACGACGATGGGGCCTTTGGGGCCATGGAAGATATCTTGAGCGATGAGCTAGGCCCACAAACTGATACTGGGGCCAAAACACTTCATAAGGCTCAGGTCGAGGGATCGCCACAGGGCCTTACCCAAGATCTTCCAATAAGTTCTACGGCCCCCCCTTCGGGCTCGGCTTCGGACATGTCTAAGGAGCCGCAAGTTGCAAAATCGAAACCAAAAGAGAAAGCTTCGGTGTCTACGCAACCTTAAGCACTTGAGGGTAAATCGAAACCGAAAGTGCGTATTGCTTTGGTCGGCTCGAAGTCCTCGGATCTGTCGGCACTGACGAAGCATAAAAGTGTTATCGACCCGAAGAGGCCGCTAAAGGGCGTCAAGCCGAAATCTGGCACGCCAAAGGCAAAGGTCAAGGACGTCGACCCGAAAAAATCGGCGCCGAAGACAGTCGACACCGACAAAGGACTCAGTGATCAGACGGTTCTCGAGACTGCGGGTCGACCGGACAAGGCTAAAAGCGGTACAACCCGCGAGTCCACGCCTGGTGGTGCCTCAAAGGATTCTGTCGAGTCGACGCAGCCGTCCGCCTCCTTCTCGAAGCAGGTGGCAGAATCCCTGAAGCACATTAAGGACAAGGCTTCGGCTGTCGGACCAAAGGATCCTCCACCATCGAAGCCTGCAGATAAGCCTCAAAAGATGTCGGCGCCCATCCACTTCACGCTGCCACCGAAAGTGGTGCCGAAGGCCTTCGTTCCTAAAATGGCAGTCGAAGTGCCCAAGAAGGTGTCCACAGGGCCGAAGCCCACAACTGTGGTCCCAGCCACAAAGCATCGACAGCCCTCGCTTGAAGAGCAACAGAAACAGTTTATCGATGCCGATACAGGCAGACTTTCTATTTATAAGCGAAAGATCGCCCCGGAACAGCCAATGGAGTCGTATAAAATCCCACTGAAAAAGAAGAAGGATTCTACTACAACACCTGTTCTTGTAGAACCTGTATCTCCACGTGGCCATGATGTCTCAACCACTTATTCAGATGTGGAAACTGGGGAAGGTGACAATGAAGAATACAGTTATCTTGTGGACACTGATCCAGAAGATACTACTGAACCTTGGGCAGATGCTGCTGACCCTGGGGATCCACACACTACCCCAGACACTCATGTGTATACTGTAAAAACATCGCCTGCTGAGGATTCGGCGGCGTTTAATGCACTTATTGAAAGGGCAGCCAAGAATCATGACGTCCAGCTCCATGCTGACCCTATTGAAGTAGACTTTCTGTTCGACACCTTTTCCACCTCAGAGAGGACTGTCAAGACTCTGCCTATGTTGAAGGGTGTCTTGAAACATGCTGGGGAAATATTTAAGGAGCCTACAAGAGCCAGGGTGATAAACCCCAGGATTAAAAAGAAGTACAAACCGGCGCCTGGAGACCCTACCTACATCAAGGGACAGTTGCCCTTGGACTCTCTTATTGTTTCTAATGCCCGGAAGAGGGCTAATTCACAAACAACGGGTGATGCTCCTCCCCCAGATAAGGAATCTAAGGTGCTAGAGGCATCAGGGAAAAGGGTGGCGGCTCAAGCGGCCAACATCTGGCACATTTCAAACACTCAGGCACTCTTAGCCAGGTATGACAGGGCCCATTGTGACACACTGGAAACCCTGTGGCAGCACCTGCCAGATGAATATAAGGAGGCAGCTGAGATGCTCATACAGGAAGGAAAGCTCATATCAAATGCTTCTATCAAATGTGCACTGGACGCAGCAGACACCGCGGCGAGAGCCGTTAACACAAGTGTCATTTTGAGACGACATGCCTGGCTTAGAATCTCCGGGTTCAAGCCAGAGATACAGACCACCATTCTCAATCAGCCAGTAAACCCTGATCATTTATTTGGTCCAGAGGTAGACACCACCTTGGAGAAGATCAAGAAGGACACCGAGACTGCGAAGTCTATGGGGGCTCTCCAGTCCCAGCAGTTCAGGGGTGGTTCTTTTCGTCGCTCAAGCATTAGAGGTGTTTCCAGAGGCCAGCTGTCCCAGCAAACACAGTACAATAAAGGTGGCGCGCAAACCACCTATGCCAAACAAAGTAGAGGTGGCTATCGTGGAAACAGCGCCAAGGGTAGAGGTCGTGGAAACAACAGCTCCAGGTCCTCCGCCACTAACAAACAGTGGCGCCTTGTCACTGCCCCCGACCATACCACTCCGGTCGGGGGGAGACTCCAACAGTTCCTGCCAGTCTGGAAGTCCATCACCACAGACAGGTGGGTCACAAAGCTTATCCAGTACGGTTATTGTCTGGAGTTAACATCCACTCCACCCAACATACCCCCAAGACACCGTCCTATGTCCACAGAGCATTTGCACTTATTGCAGCAGGAGGTGCTCATCATGCTGCAAAAAGGAGCAATCGAGCTCGTGCCTGTGGAAGAAAGAGGCACAGGAGTTTACTCTCTGTACTTCTTGATCCCAAAAAAGGACGGGTCCCTCAGACCAATACTGGACCTCAGACCCCTCAATCAGTACATTCTATCAGAGCACTTTCACATGCTAACACTGCAGCAAGTCCTACCGTTGCTCAGTCAGGGAGATTTTCTCGCAACATTAGATCTGAAGGATGCGTATTTTCATATTCCGCTACACCTGTCACACAGAAAATACCTCAGGTTCACCATCCAAAATCAACATTACCAATTCAAGGTCCTACCTTTCGGAGTGACCACGGCACCCAGGGTGTTTACAAAGTGCCTGGCGACGGTGGCGGCACACTTACGGAGACAGAACATTCACGTCTACCCTTATCTGGACGACTGGCTTATCCAGGCAAAGGCGGCCCAGCAGTGTGCCGCCCACATTTCCCACACCATTCACCTTCTCCACGATCTGGGATTCTCACTGAATTACCCAAAGTCCCACCTGCAACCCGCCCACATACGGCAGTATCTGGGTGCGACCATAGACACTCTGGCAGCCAAAGCACAGCCAAATTCAGTGAGGATCAGCAGCATTCAATCGCTGATACAAAAATTCAGACCTCAACACTCGCTTCAGGCCCGAGTGTTCATGCAGTTGATAGGCATGATGGCCTCCTGCATTTTCATAGTTCCGCACGCGAGACTACATATGCGTCCACTTCAGGAGTGCTTAGCACGTCAGTGGAATCAGGCTCACGGACAGTTGAAAGACCTAGTGTTGGTAACCGGTCGTGCATACAACTCTCTGCTTTGGTGGAATCCACACAACCTTTGCAAGGGACGAACGTTCCAGGAGCCTGTGCCACAGATCATTCTGACGACGGACGCATCTCTCCAGGGTTGGGGAGCTCATGTTCTCCACTACACGGTGCAGGGACTATGGACAACGCAGCAGAGGAAGATGCACATCAACGTTCTAGAACTGATGGCTATCTTCATGGTGATGAAAGCATTCAAAGTACATCTGTACAACAAGGTCGTGTTGATCCGGACGGACAACATGACGACCATGTACTACATTCAGAAGCAGGGAGGTACACACTCTCCCAGTTGTCTCATCTGGCTCAGAGCATGTGGAAGTGGGCCATTCAAAGGAACATCATCTTCCTCATGGCAGAACACCTCCAGGGCAAGGACAATCAGATGGCGGACCTGCTCAGCAGGTACAGCCACCAAATGCACGAGTGGGAGATACATCCATCAGTACTCCACCCGTACTTCCAACGGTGGAGTCATCCAGAGATAGACCTGTTCGTCACAACGGAAAACGCCAAATGCCGAAGCTTTGCCGCCAGGTTTCCACACCCACAGTCGCAGGGCAATGCGATATGGATGAACTGGTCAGGCATCTTTGCGTATGCTTTTCCCCCAGCACCTCTAATACCGCTGGTGGCACGCAAACTGAAGCAACACTCGATGACTCTCATCCTGGTTGCTCCAACGTGGGCACACCAACCATGGTACACCAGGTTTCTGGAACTATCCGTGTTACCGCATCAAAGGCTGCGCCTCACACCCAGGCTTTTGACGCAGAGCCATGGCGACATTCAGCATCCAGATCCGCAACAGCTCAACCTGGCGATCTGGCTCCTGAGGTCTTAGAGTTTGGCTACCTCAACTTGCCTCCTGACTGTATGGACATCATCAGGGAGGCGAGGAGGCCCACCACCAGAGCATGATATGCGGCGAAATGGAAACGGTTT
Source organism: Lissotriton vulgaris (assembly GCF_964263255.1). NCBI lineage: Eukaryota > Metazoa > Chordata > Amphibia > Caudata > Salamandridae > Lissotriton > Lissotriton vulgaris. The sequence continues at coordinate 366,803,959 of NC_141700.1, forward strand.
GCCATTTATTGTGCAGACCACAACATCAACCCGCTGGACGCATCTAGTCAAAACCTCATTTGTTATCTGTTACATCTATACAAATGTAATCTGGCTTATGCTTCCATTCGTATACATTTATCCTCAATAGCTGCTTATCTCCAAAACAGGCAGCATCTCTCCCTTTTCAGACTGCCTGCCATCAAAGCTTTTCTGGAAGGACTCAAACGAGTCATTGCCCCCCGGACCCCACCAGCTCCTGAATGGAACCTGAATGTGGTCCTCACAAGACTGATGGTTCCACCTTTTGAGCCACTGCATTCATGCGAGATTCAGTTCCTAACATGGAAAGTGGCTTTCCTGATAGCGATTAAGTCACTACGACGCGTTAGTGAACTCCAGGCACTAACTATCCAAGAGCCATTCATACAGATTCATTCCAACAGGGTGGTGCTTCACACTAACCCTAAGTTCCTTCCTAAGGTGGTTTCACAGTTCCATATCAACCAGACTTTAGAACTGCTTGTGTTCTTCCAAAATCCTGAGTTAGTTGCGGAGAGAATGCTCCACACGCATTGACATCAAAAGAGCCTTGATGTACTACATTGATAGGACCAAAGATTTTCGGAGGACGAAACAACTATTTGTTGCCTTTTCGCCACAACACAAAGGCAATCCCATTTCCAATGCTGGAATAGCCAGGTGGATCGTTAAGTGTATTCAGATCTGCTATCAGAAAGCTAAGCGCACTCTACCGATGCCCCCGCGGGCCCACTCCACCCGGAAGTTGGGGGCCTTCATGGCTTTCCTTGGAAATATTCCTTTAGAGGACATATGTAGAGCAGGCACATGGTCTACCACACACACATTTACAAAACACTACTGTGTAGATGTGCACTCCAAACAGCAGGCAGCTGTAGGGCAGGCTGTTCTAAAAACACATTTCCAAACTGCTGCAGCTGGCACAGGCGGCCGCCGCTAATGGAGGGACTGCTATGTATTCTATGCACAGATATGAATTCAGCAGCCCACATGCCTCGAACCGAATATGCTACTTACCAGTATGCATCTCTTCTTGGCATGTAGGGCTGCTGACATTCATATCGCCCACCCTCCTCCCCGGCGCCTGTAGCGGCTGCAGCACTCACTAATACTCTTAGCATGGTCATCACTCACAGAGTTACACTCCATCTTTGCCACAATGGCTAAAAACAATCTGAGGATGGAGTCGATGCCCATGCGCACTGTAGTCCAGGGGAGGAGCCACCTATCTCGTGATACTTCGAAGACTCTTCCAGGACAACAATGTGCGATCATCCGGACCCAACACTAGGTGGCAATCTATGCACAGATATGAATGTCAGCAGCCCTACATGCCAAGAACAGATGCATACTGGTAAGTAGCATATTCGATTGGGGTGATAAACTGTAACATTGAGCGGGGTGGGCGCTGCGACCTCCATTTCTATGGCCACATGCGGCTGGAAGGGAATCGGGTGATGCCAGAAATTTAAGTATTGGGCCTGGGCACTATAAGCATATAGCTCAAAATCAGGAGCAGCCAACCCCCCCCCCCTGACTAAATGGGAGGCTCAAAAGATTCCACGACAGTCTGGGTTGCCTACCAGCCCAGATCAATTCCAAAATTACAGACCGCAACCGTTTGAAGAATTGCCCATTCAGGGGCAACGGGATATTCACAAACAAATACAGCAGTTTTGGTAAAACTATCATTTTCATGATGGCTATTCGACCCGTCAGGGAGAGTGGTAATGTTTTCCACCTCTGTATTTTTTCTTCCAACCAGTTCATCACCTTACCATAATTTGCCAGCCACAATTCTTGTATGGACCTGCTAAACCATATGCCCAAATATTAAACCTCTTCCTCCGCCAACACTATGGAAAATTCGGTAGCACTCTTTTGTCTATCATCTGTTAGTGGCAGCATCACCGATTTTGCCCAATTAATCTGTATGCCCGTGAGACCACCCTACCTAATGAAGTCCCTCATAAGCGGGTCAAAGTTTTCTTCAGGTTTAACCATATATATGGTCATGTCGTCCGCATACATAGAGACTAGTAGACCTCTCGATGTAAAGCCAATGCTTCGGTGAGTATGATGTTGTCTCAGTCGGGCCGCCAGGGGTTCTGTAGCAATGCTAACAATAGCGGCGACAGGGGGCAGCCCTTCCTTGTACCTCTCCTGATAGTTATGGGTTGTGAAATCTGACCGCTTACTTTAACCTTTGCTGTAGGGGCGGTATACAGAAGACGAATTTGTTGCGTAAGCGTGTGACTGAATCCCATACGCGTAAACAACGCAAAAAGAAACCTCCACTCTAGTGAATCAAAGGCCTTAGTCGCGTCCAACAACGCAGCTGCAGCCTTCACCCGTGGGTCTAAATAGTGTATTAGGCCGAATAGCACTCCAAGATTGTGAGACGTGGATCTACCCGGTACGAAACCAGACTGATCCGATAACGCAATTTGTGGTAGCATAGGTTTCAGCCTGTCCGCCAATAGCTTCGCATACATTTTTGCATCTAAGATTATTAACGACAGGGGGCGGTAGGATTCAGGACTAGTCGAATCCTTATCAGGAGTAATGATCATGGCCTCCCGGAGCGTGGGCGGTAAAATTCCCGTGTCCATGGCCTCTAAGTAAACCTGGAGCAACCGAGGTGCAACTATGTCAACATATTCCTTATAAAAGGCTGCCGTTAGGCCGTCTGATCCAGGGGCTTTGTCCGCCAGCATGCCGCTTATGACACATCTTATGTCTTCAACAGTGAACGGTAAGTTCATATATTGCCTCGCACCATTATTGAACCAGGCCAATGCAATGGTATCCAGATATTCTGTTATGTCCGCCTCCACCGGGGTCACCTGAGATTTATATAGCGATCTGTAAAAATCAGTCATAGTGTGCAATATAGCCTGTGGTGACCTGGACACCTCCCCGTCCTTACCGTGCAATTCAGTAATATACTCCGCCCCTCTGGGTGCACGCAGTAATGACGCCAGTGTTTTCCCGGCACAATCCCCCTCCCCATACCGCAGAGCTGAGCATATTTATTAAGATAGGCCGTTTCACTCTCCGCTTCCTCTTGAAACATTGTTAGCTTAGACCTGAACTTGGCCTGTGTAGACGGCAATGGAGTCTTAGCATTTGAGGTCCCTCTCGAGTTTGTCCAGAGTGTCCCTTATAGATCTAAGCACTCCTGTTTTGAGAGCCATACAGCTGCCTCTCGTCACTACTTTAAAGGCTCCCCAGAGTGTGCCCGGCGAATCCACAGACCCTTCATTTAATGCAAAACACTCAGTTAGTTTCTCCCGGAGTTCTTCCCTAAATACCTGATCTAGTAATGCACGTGATGGAAACCTCCAGCTGAAGGGCTGTACATACTGCGGCGATATCCGTACTTGCAATCGCACCGGAGCATGATCATTAAACAACCGAGGTAGATGGTCAGCCCCCACCACCTGAGACTGCAAATCCCTGGACTCCAGCCAATAATCAATCCTTGACCACGCATTTCTATGTGCCGTGACACATGTACCCGCACGTGTCCCTGGATGTAGATCCCTCCACGAATCTATCAGGCCCTCTTCTGCCACAATGTCAGCTAATACCTCCGCTGCCCTAGGGTGCTGCTCACGTGCCACTCCCTGCCTGTCGATAGAAGGAGAGAGGACCACATTGAAGTCCCCACTCCACAACACTGCTGCACGTTCACCGGTGTGTATTTTATGCCATACGTCCTGGAAGAATGAAGGGCTGTCTGTATTTGGACCATACATACACATTAACTATCAGCACTGAGGAGTTACACAGCATACCAAAAAGCAATATAAATCTGCCTTCCGTGTCAATAACCGAGGAGTGCGTTCTCCACTGCAATCCTCTCCGGATTAATATGGCAACCCCCCTAGCGTAATTCGAGTAAGGAGCCTCCACCACTTCCCCCCACCTGTTGTGTGTGAGCATAGCAGTATTGGCAGCAGCTAAATGCGTTTTCTGTAGCAAGCAAATTTCTACCTCTTTACGCAGCAAGTTCGAGTGGACTAACCTGGCCTTCCTACGATCATTCAATCCTCTAATGTTCCAAGAGAGACATGTAATAGCCTTCACAGTGATCCCCAGTATTTTACATAGTCACACGCAAGCGATTTGAAACATAAACACAAATATTGCACATTCTTCTGCAAAGCGCTGCAATAGATAGCACTAGGGCGCTCACTAAACCAGATAGGATCTCCGGGCCGTGCTCTCACACATAAGCAAGATATATGCAACGCAGCTGACTTAAGATGAAGTATGCCTGAACAATTCAATAACATACTAGTTCCCCCCCACCCGCTCCAACCCCCCAATCAGGTTGTGCATGCTCATCCTCCACTCCCACCCCTCCGTAGAATTCCCGAAGCACCTCCTCCCAGTAAACCCACACCAACCCCCCCGAACAGGTTGTGAAATCTCCCCCCCCCCCCCACTACATTATCCAAAACGTACAAGAAAAACCTTATCAATATTGCGGGAATCATCCCTCAGGGTATGCAGAATGGCCACCCTACTGCCCTGTACTTGGCCGAGCTAAGAACGTCACATATGCTCCTCCTGGGCCTGACCATGGATGAGATGGGGCAGTGAGTTACAGTTAGTCCCCCACGTCCTAATATAGCTTGGGCCCAAAACTCAACGAGTAGGAGTGTGTCTTACCAATCTCTGGCTGGTCTCAATAGCAATCCCCCTCCACATTCGGCAGGATAGCTCAACACGCTGCACCCTGACAAGCAGATCACTCAATGTCACTCAGTCTGTCCGCCGGACGATCCTCCTCGGACTCCTTCTGTTGCCGCTGCTCTTTCACCAACTGCTTTGCGTAGTTTAGCGCCGCCTTGGCGTCCACAAAGAAGGTGGGCCTGCCCAGACCCTGAACCCGTAGTTTGGCAGGATAGATCAACGCATATCTTGTACCAGACGGTTGAAAGATCTTTTTCGCAGGAATGAATTCCCTCCGGGCAGCTTGCACCTGCAGGGTGAAATCCGGGTACAAAGCTATATCATTGCCCCGGTATTGTATTGATCCCTTTTCTCTGTAGAGACGCAGTATGGTATCGCGATCCCTGTAGTTAAGCACTCAGGCTATTATTGGTCTCGCCAGGGCACCAGGTTTGGGCCTGGGCCCCAGAGACCTGTGAGCACGTTCAATAAGAAACATGGGAGAGAGGCCAGTTCCGAACAATTCCTTTAACATAGTCTCTATATATTGTTCCATGTCCTGAATGTCCGTAGATTCTGCAATTCCCGTTATGCGGACATTGTTGCGTCTCGATCTTGCATCCAAATCCTCATTCTTTTGCTGAATCAGGGCTAATAATTTGTCCATGCCTTTCACTTTCTTTTCCATGTCAGTTTGGCCTTCACACGCTGACTCTGGCTTCCTGTTTATCCATCCGTTGGGTGATCCTGTCCATGCGGTCAGCCAAAGTATGCATCTTAGAGTCAATGCCCTGCAGGCTTGTTTTCAGCTCTTGGAACATGGCCCTGACATCCGACACCGGCAGCTGGCCTTGGGCACCCTCCTCCGACGCTTCCCGATCCGCAGCATCTGTTTCCTCGGTTTTGTTCGTTTTTTTATCAAACGTTATCTTCGGCTGCCTCGTTTCTGGCTTTCCCATCTCTGTATCACAGTTCGACTCACCACACAGCAGGTATTGACAATGATAATCGCGAAGAAGCCTCCTCACGTTCGTGCCTCCTCCAACCGAAGCGCAGGACGGCTTTAGCAACGTGTGGCCAATTCCGGTCACGTAGTAATGCGCTATGCACGATCAAGCATTCCCGGGCGTCGCCACATGGAGCTAAGGCCAGGATCCGCGCCACACCTCCGGTCCGAGCAGGCGGCTGCAGATACGACACCTCAATCTGCGGGTACTTCCTGTGCACCAACAAGCGTCGCCAGCTTCAATCAGCGGGGCACCCCGTCCCCAAAGCGACACGGGCACCAACCGCGACTCTCAGAATCTCAGCTCCACATTAACTCCATGTGTGTGTAGATGATACCTGCAGCCCGGCTACCCACCACTCCAATGGGAAGCCAAGGTCTCTCCGGGCTGTTAGTAAGTAATGCGGGGCGCTTTCCAAGACGTATTTTAGCAGAGCTGGCCGGCGTGCTAAATGCAATTATTGCACCACCTCCAGCACGAGGACAATATCCCGGTCCACAGCGTCTACATATGACAGGGGAGCCACCTTCCTAGAATGTTAGTGCCTTGTTGTACATTCCATTGTCCATTATATGGATCACCAACAACCCAGCACAGTTGAACTAGAGCAAACTCATGGCCACAATACAGCTCCGCTCGTGCGTGGACTGCCGTGCGGCCTCACGTGAAGGTGCCCCTGGGGACCCCCAGCATCGCCAGCCAGGACAACTCAATACTGACATGGAAAGTCCACGGCCTCCTTATCCATTCCCTGTTATGGTAATCTCCACGGAGTGTCAAACAATGGGCATGGACAGTTCTGTTCCGACAGGTCCACCCACAGGGCTTCTTACAATGCGCACTTACAAGGATCCAATCTGGCGGACCTCCGTCTTCCACGTCGACCCATCCAGCGCCACGGGGTTACAGGCACCAACAGGCCGACGCGTTCCCTCGTTCACGGTACCCCCAAAGCAGCTCAGTGCACCATACCTCGCCGCTGCCTCGTGCTCTCACCGGGGGATGCTCATCATATTTATCGGCCGCCACAGGTCGGGCTGCCGCTCGCCGGCGCACGCAGCCCGACACTGCAGCCCCCGTCTTCTCCACTGGTCCGCCGCACCGTCGCCAGGCTCCTCCCACGACCGGGGCCCACAGCAGCCAGCCGCCACAGGCTCTGGCGGTCACAAGGTCTCCCCAGCTTCAGCTGCTCCAGCTGCGCGGCCCAAAGGGCACACTCGGTGTCGCGGCCGTCAGAGCCGCCAAGCAAATCCCCGTTCCCACACAGTTCCGCAGGCCTCACCATGAGGCCAGGGCCGACAGCTCCACTCCGCACTGCTTTAGTTCTGGGCCCATATGTTAGCAGAGTGTCCCGGCAGGGAACTCCGACGGTCGGACCCGATTGGCAGAGTGACCTATTTGGATTATTGAAGGAAGGAAACCAGATAGGGATCTGGTTATCCCAGTGCACTGCTACAAGTCACTCTCACTGAGTGTACTAAATTAGACAATGTTTTCAATCACATTTCATAAGCAGATTCATCAATATTATCTCAAATTTCACAATAAAACAATTTTGAACAATTAAACAAGAATAGTCCTTTTGGTTCAGAATCACATGTTTTTTATAAATTCAAATTTTTCAGTTTCCAGATTCGTAGGTAAAGGTCCATGAAGATACATGTTGAGTTTCAAATCATAAATCCCAATGCATTTCGGGCAAAAAACAGGCCCTTCGTCAGGGGAATCTGTACAAAGTGATATATATATATGTAAGGACATTTGTTTGCAAAGGCAGCAGGCAAAGTAACATAAAGTCAATAGCCCCACGTTTTCGAAAAATGCCATAAGTTAGAAAATATCGAAATTTGAAAATTCAAAAGTTTAGAAACCAAAGAAAAGGAGAAGAGTGGTCAGGGTCAAAAGAGTAAAGAAAAAATGAGAACCACAAAGGGTAATAATCCCAGATTGAATGAGAAATTACGGCGCATCCATACAAAAAAGCACGAAGGATTTACAAGAGAGTGCCTTGAGTTCGAAAAAACGTGGTGTTTAGTAACCGATGTTTGTGTACGTCTGGCGAAAGTGCTCATTTAGTGAATATTAGTCAGTGTTCGGTGGTAGAAAGTTTACCGGAACACTCAACATGATGGGAATATCAATGAACGGGGAGACTGTGGACTTTCACAAATTTTGTTCATATATCGCACACCCATAACCCACGGTGAGCTTAGCCCTGACACGTATTTTTCTCCCCAGATCGCCTTAAACGCATTTTCATAATCCTCTGCGTTTTAATACAGTCATCCACTCGGTAAGCTTCTTTTACCTTTTACACACTGGCCACCAGCTCTTTTAGCACTATGTCACTTATACAGTTGTATTTACGGTTTTTCCACAGTCTCCCCGTTCATTGATATTCCCATCATGTTGAGTGTTCCGGTAAGCTTTCTACCACCGAACACTGACTAATATTCACAGTCACTAAATGAGCACTTTCGCCAGACGTACACAAACATCGGTTACTAAACACCACGTTTTTTCGAACTCAAGGCACTCTCTTGTAAATCCTTCGTGCTTTTTTGTATGGATGCGTCGAAATTTCTCATTCAATCTGGGATTATTGCCCTTTGTGGTTCTCATTTTTTCTTTACTCTTTTGACCCTGACCACTCTTCTCCTTTTCTTTGGTTTCTAAACTTTTGAATTTTCAAATTTCGATATTTTCTAACTTATGGCATTTTTCGAAAACGTGGGGCTATTGACTTTGTTACTTTGCCTGCTGCCTTTGCAAACAAATGTCCTTACATATATATATATCACTTTGTACAGATTCCCCTGACGAAGGGCCTGTTGTTTTTTGCCCGAAATGCATTGGGATTTATGATTTGAAACTCAACGTGTATCTTCATGGACCTTTACCTACGAATCTGGAAACTGAAAAATTTGAATTTATAAAAAACATGTGATTCTGAACCAAAAGGACTATTCTTGTCTAATTGTTCAAAATTGTTTTATTGTGAAATTTGAGATAATATTGATGAATCTGCTTATGAAATGTGATTGAAAACATTGTCTAATTTAGTACACTCAGTGAGAGTGACTTGTAGCAGTGCACTGGGATAACCAGATCCCTATCTGGTTTCCTTCCTTCTGTTATTTCCAATAGGTCTGCAGAACCTATTTTCCCACTGCACGCATTGTTCTATTTTTTGATTAATAATTTGATACTATAACAATTTTGTATAAACCAGTTAACTGAGTGCAAGATGGTTGCCATACTCCTTTTATTGTCCTTCTATTTGGATTATTGACAGATTTTACTGCTCGGCCGACGGAGCTGCTCAATCAATCAGCCATTCCGCCTAGCAGCCAAGCCACGCCACCCTTTTTATATTTTGTTTTACCAGTGCCGGATTTCGGAAAAGGCAGCATTTAATGATTTGGTGCTTTCCCACGACCATTTCATTTAGAACACCAGTTTCCAAACACAGAAGTTAACACACAATTGCATTTCCAGTCTGGAAAATACGAGACAAATGTCATTAATTCACTTTGCTGTTCTAGATTTTCAGTTTCTAGTTAAAATTAGTTTGAAGTTGACTCATGGGTAGCTGCAGAGTGCCATTGCAGCCTTGGATGGTTAGCTTGCACTCATAAAACAGCGCAATGCCCTCCATCATAAAAAGGGTGCTCCAATGTTTTGTACTAATGTTCTAGAGATTCGAGAGACGCTTGGTCAGCTGCACTAGTATTGTAATGGTCTGTGATTTTCAAGCCTGAAAGGGAATAAACAGACACATTTATTGACTCTCTCACTTGGATGGAGCCGCCCGAGCAGCACATTCATGTAGATTCAATCAGCACAGGCACTGCACTCGCAGGAGTAAGAAAACCACAGCGCTGGGGTCTGGTTCGGAGAAGCGCTTATCCGCCCGTTCTACCCAGCTTCCATCTTACCTGTTCCCAGGCCTGCCAACAGTCTATGGTTGGCCAGACGGTCTTAATGGCTTTCATTTAGGCATTTACATGAACATTGAACATATGTTTGCCACTGCTTGTGTGGGTACTGCTTTATGGTCTATTTAGAGCAAGTGTATCTACAGCCACACATGCTACAAAGGAAAATGTTACTCTGAAAGCATCTGTAGATTCACATGGGATCTTTAGCAGCGTGAATCTTTCTGGATTCACTATGCTGTGCATATTCCCCAATCTGGTGGTTGGGTCCGGAATTGTAGGCTTTTTTCTCTCTTTTTTTTTTTTGTAGCCCAGGTGGGCGTCGACGTCCCACCTTCTGGTGTACCTTCGGTGACGTCGGCATGCTTCCGGCAGAAGCTACCACCCTTGGGCGCCATCTTCAGATTCTTTTTTCCGCCGTTGGGTCTGGATCGTCGCGTGAAGCTCCAGAAGTTTTGGAGGAAAAAAGGAGAAAATACAACTACTATTCGACGGTAAAGACCGGAAAAGATTGGGAGAAGAAGACCATCAGAGAGGAGACGACGAAGAAAGAGAAGAACATCAAGATCTTCGACGTCCTTGGAGGAATGCACATACAGGGGGCCCCCTGAGCGCAGGGATGTACAAGACTCCATTTAAATTCTGCAAAAACTGCCACCACAAGTTCGCGCAGAAGGACCAACACCCGGTCTGCAACCTCTGCCTGCCTATCGACCACGAGAGCAGAGACTCCAACGCCTGCTCCGTCTTCAAGCCGAAGACACTCTGAGTTCGAGAGAAGCAGAGGACAGCTCATCACACGATGCAGGGCAAGGGCCAGGCCCGACGCTTTACGAACTGGGCCTCTCCACCGACGACGAGGGCAACATCGCCGAAGGTCCAGATGACTTCACGGTCGCAGAGACCAATAAGAAAACGCCTGACAAGGTAGGAGAGTCTACGACCCCGAAAACTCCCTCAGGGCCTCGAAAGCCAGAGGCGGACCCTCGAAAGGCAGAGTCCAAGGCCTCGAAAGGAGCACTGGCGCCGAAAAGTTCGACGGCCGAAGCTGCATCCTCTGAAAAAGAGCCCAGCAGCGGATCCTTCGACAAGGACTCCCGGAGGCACAAGACCGGTGAAAAGCAAAGGTCGGCGAAGTAAGCCCCCGACAAAGGGTCTTCGACTTCGAAGGAAAAGGAGCTGAAGAAAGCTTCGACGTCGCCGCCGCCACCGAAGAGAGCGGCCGAAACGCTCAACGACGACCAGGCCGCGGAAATGCTGAGAAAGAAAAGAAGGCTCGAGGCCGAAATGGAGAACATCCTCCAGAGAAAGAAAGACTTCGACGAAAAAATGAGAAGTTACAAGATTCTCTCGACGCCGGCAACGTCCGTCGCTGAGGTGACAGAACAGAAGGAGTTCGACGTCGAAGAGCCGCCGAAAACTCCGGAGGTCTCGGAGCACGAAGAGGAAGAGGACCTCTATTATAATGAAGTTGATTACGGGGACCAGCAGTCAAGCTACGGCTCTGATTCCTCGACGGCCCAAGACCAGGAGTGGCAGGACATCGAGGCCGAAAACCCGGAGGAGGCGGTGGAGACATATCCGTCGAAGCCTTCACCACCGGATAACATCGGGGCATACAACGAGGTCGTCAGGAAGGCAGCAGCAGCTTATGGGGTTAAGCTAGAGGAGGAAAAGCCAAAAGCAGATTTCCTGCTAGAAACATTGCTCCCCACACAGACAAGAAGCCAATTCCTTCCCATGCTGAAAAGTATCACCGACCTGGGGAAGGAAGCCTTCAAAGACCCGGCTACATGCAGATCAGTAACGCCGAGGACGGAAAAGAAATACAAGTTCTCCTCACAGGACCCGGCTTATATCAAGGGGTCCGTCACAGCAGATTCTATTATCGCTGCGACGGCCAGAAGAAGGGCCAACGTCCCAACAACATCTGGGCCTCCACCTGACAAGGAAAGCAGGAGGATGGACCTAACTGGGAGGAAAATAGAGAGAAACGCCGCAACGCACTGGCGGATGGCGAACTCAAACGCCCTCCTAAACAGACATCAATACCAACACTGGGATGAGATGGGGCAATTGCTCAAGCACATCCCGGAACAATACAGTGAGAGGGCATCACACCTTGTGGAAGAAGGGAAAAGCATTGCAAACTCGTGCCTGAAGACAGCCTTGGATGGGGCTGAAACATCCAGCAGATTGATGGCTATAGGCATCACAGAGAGAAGGCAAGCCTGGCTCAGGATCTCCGGTTTCAAGGCTGAGGTGCAGAACAACATCGTGAACACTCCCTTCAATGGTGAAACACTGTTCAGAAGCCCAGTTGATGAGAAGCTCACACAACTGAAGAAGGACAACGAGACAGCAAGGTCCATGGGGGCCCTGCAATTCAAGGGGATGAGAAGGGGCACTCCTACGCGGAGGCCAAATGGCAGAGGTGGAAACCAGCGAGGAGAATCACACCAGGCGTTCCACCAGGGACAACAGAGTGACAACCAAAGACACCAGGGCCAGCAGAGGCAAAACTGGAACTACCAGAACAGGGGCCAGTCCTTTCGATCAAGAGGAAACGGACGAGGACAAAGAAGAAGAGGCGGTGAACAACCCCCCTCTAAGTGACTGCTCACGAGAAAAGGTGCTCACCCACCCGAACCCTCCGGGGGAAGAGCATGGGAAAACAAAGAGGAGAGGGATACACGGACAGGACACAAAAGATCATATAACTCCAGTAGGAGGCAGGCTAAGATTTTTTCTCCAGGAGTGGAGAAAAATCACCACAGACAAGTGGATACTGAACATCATGCAGTTCGGATATTGCATAGAGCTGCTAAAGAATCCACCAAACAGAAAGCCAAAGACAAGAGAGCACTCGGGAACAGAGCTGCGACTGCTCCAAAAGGAAGCCCAAGAACTACTCCTCAAAGAGACCATCGAAACAGTCCCATTCAAAGAACGGAACAGAGGAGTGTACTCAAACTACTTCCTGGTACCGAAAGTGGACGAAAGCCTAAGACCCATCCTGGACTTATGGTTCCTAAACAAATATGTAAAGACCCAAAAATTCAAGATGACGTCCCTGCAAGAATTCATCCCACAGATAAAGGCCGGGGACTTCTTGTCCACCATAGACCTCAAGGATGCGTACCTGCACATCCCCATGAACAGGCAGCACCAGCACATGCTAAGGTTCACAGTGAACAACGACCACTACCAGTTCACAACCCTGGCCTTCGGTCTAAAATCCGCACCAAGGGTGTTCACCAAATGCCTTGCGGCAGTGGCCGCGCATCTGAGAAGGGAGGGGATACACGTGTACCCCTACCTAGACGACTGGCTCGTAAAGGCAAGCTCGTATAGGACATGCAAAGATCACGCACAGCAAGTCACGAGAACGCTAACAGGCCTGGGTTTCTCCATACACTGGGGAAAATGCTCAATGGAACCGGAGCAGGTGAAGATCTTCTTGGGTGCTCAAATCGACACCGTCCAATGCAGGGTGTCACCCAGCGAAAAGAGAACACTCAGCCTACTGAGGGAGAAACGTCACTACCAGAAGGGGTGAGCTCTGACAGTGAGGACAGTGAGCAAGATCTTGGGGATGATGGCGTCGTGCATACACCTGGTCCCCAATGTACGCCTACAGATGAGACCGCTCCATGAGTGGCTACAACAGCAATGGTCACAAGCTACAGGAAGTTGGGAGGATCTAGTGGTTGTAACGCACAGGGTGCAGGACGAAATAAGGTGGTGGACCAAGGAAAGGATAACAGTAGGGAATCCTCTAACACCACCGGACCCAACAGTGACCATTACCACAGACGCATCCCAGAAGGGGTGGGGCGCACACATGAACAAGCTCAGAGTGAGGGGCCTGTGGAGCCCTACAGATGCAGTCAGACACATCAATTACCTGGAACTGAAAATAGTGTTGCTAGCACTCAAGGCCTTCCAGAAACACCTGTACAGCCAGAAGGTGCTGATACAAACAGACAACACCACAACAATGTTTTACATAAACAAACAAGGGGGAACTCAATCATTCCCCCTGTCAAGCTTGGCTCAGGAAATCTGGAGATGGGCAATACCACTCAAAATAGACCTGCTAGCCATACACCTGCCAGGGAAGGACAATGTAGAAGGGGATTGGCTCAGCAGGCAGACTTCAGCATCCCAAGAGTGGGAACTCAATATACAGGAGACAGAAAAACTATTCAGGAGGTGGGGCACTCCGACAATAGACCTATTTGCAACACGCCGGAATGCAAAATGCCAATACTTTGCATCCAGGCAACCAGAAGCACTATCACAGGGGAATGCCCTATGGATAAGCTGGTCAAAGACATTTTCCTACGCTTTTCCCCCGATACCACTGATCCCCAGGGTTCTGAACAAATGCATGACAAGCAACATGACGCTGATCCTGGTGGCACCACAATGGGCCAGGCAGACCTGGTACTCTCAGATAATGGAGATGGCGCAGGGGCCCCCCCACAAGTTCTCAAAAAGAAGAGACCTACTCTCTATGGAAAACAGAGAAGTTCTACACCCAGAGCCGGAGAGCCTCAACCTCTCAGCCTGGCTCCTGAGGACTTAGAGTTCGCACATCTAAAACTACCAGAGAGCACCCTGAGAGTGCTGCGAGAGGCAAGAAGGCCCAGCACACGCGAATGCTATGGGGCAAAATGGAAATGATTCACTCAGTGGTGTCGCAAGAAAAAACTACACAGAAAACTGACAAGGGAATCTACGGTGCTAAGGGACCTCACGCACCTAATAAAGGCTAAACTAAGCTCATCCTCGCTAAGGGTACACCTGGCGGCGATTGTGGCTTACACAAGAAGAGAAACAGGGAGAAGCTTTTTCACATCTCAGGTCGTGAAAAGATTCTTGGAAGGGGCTAAAAGAATAGCGCCACCAAAAAGAATGCCACCACCAGCTTGGAACCTAAATGTAGTACTGACAGAGCTCATGAAAGCACCTTTCGAACCTATCCACAAAGCATCACTGCAAATGCTGACTATGAAAACAGCCTTTCTGGTAGCAATCACATCACTAAGGAGAGTGAGCGAACTGCAGGCTCTAACACTACAGGAACCCTACATTCAGATACACAGTGACAGGGTCGTAATGAGAACGGACCCGCACTTCATGCCGAAGGTGGTGTCAAGGTTCCACATGAATCAAAGTATTCAGATTCCTAGTTTCTTCCAAAACCCCACTACAAGCGCTGAGGGAGCACTCCACACTCTAGACGCAAGAAGGGCAGTGATGCACTACATTGAAAGGACGAAAGGACACAGGAAGACAAAACAGTTCTTCATATCCTTCGCAAACAGTTACATGGGTAAACCAGTGACAAAAAACACCATAGCTCGATGGATCGCACAGACTATACAATTCTGCCACAAGCAAGCGGGCCAGGAGCTAACAGGAGGGGCACAGGCCCACTCAACCAGGAAGAAAGGAGCAACAATTGCTTTTCTGGCCAACACACCAATTCAGGACATATGCCTGGCGGCAACATGGGGGGTACAAAAGGGGGTGGTGATGGACGGAGCATCTGAATCAATCAAACACTCACACCCAGTCAAAAGATCTGGGTTTAATCCATCACCGTTCTTTAGCCCACTCTGCCACCCCAGTTCAGACATGGCTATATGCAAATCAGTCTGACCCTGTGCCTCATGGGAACAGTCCAGCCCGAACTGCCAAGCCATGTCTACCCTGGACCGGAAACAAGCTTCCGAGGACCGGTTTCTGGCATTCCAGCCGTCTTCAGCGGCAACATGGGCTTCAGTGCACACGTTCACTAAGCACTATTGCGTGGATGTTCAAATGAACAAGGAAGCACAAGTAGGACAAAAGGTGCTTCAACGTATTTTCAACAACCAACGCTCATCTTCCACCCAGCCGCCACAAAAGTAACAAAAACCGCTACAAAATCTATGCACAGCATAGTGAATCCAGAAAGATTCACGCTGCAAAACGAATAGTTTCTTACCTGTCGGTGTAGTTTTGCAGCTTGAAGATCTTTCTGGATTCACTAGCGAACCCACCCGCCTCCGCCAGAAAGATGAGGCTGGAAAAGAAGGTGGAAATGCATAGAAAAGGAAAGAAAGTTGAAGCTTGCAAGATACGTGAAAAGAATCACGTTAAAAAAAAAAAGGATTAACATACATAGCCATGGATTCACAACAAGCAGAAAAGACAAAAAGAGACAGAAAAAAGAATCCGAAGATGGCGCCCAAGGGTGGTTGCTTCCGCCGGAAGCATGCCGACGTCACCGAAGGTACACCAGAAGGTGGGACGTCGACGCCCACCTGGGCTACAAAAAAAAAAAAAAAAGAGAGAAAAAAGACTACGATTCCGGACCCAACCACCAGATTGCGGAATATGCACAGCATAGTGAATCCAGAAAGATCTTCAAGCTGCAAAACTACACCGACAGGTAAGAAACTATTAGTTTCCTAACATGTGGAAAAAAAACAGTTCAATGCATATGTTGCAGAACCTGTGCCAGATAATGCTAACCTTCAGGTGCACCAGTATTGGCATGGAAAGCTACATCAGTGGTCAGAGTTGGCAAAAAGTGCCAGTGCAGAGAGGTCCTTTTCACAAATAAAAGTTTACATGGGAAGGAAAAAGAGAGCGCAAATGATCAAAGACTCACTGAAGAAATATTGTATGGTGTACAACAATAAGTTTGTCTTTTAAAAATGTATTTAGACCTCATATACACTGTACAATCACTGTCTAAAGACCATGCATCAATAAAGAAAGCAAGCAATAATAAAAGCAAAGCATTCCATAAACACCGGTAAAACACTGTTTCAGTTGTTTTTTATGGCGCGAAAATGAGTAACCACTAAAAAGCACTGTTTTTTTGAGGTATTGAAATCCCTGGAAAACACTGAAAAAACACCACCAGAATTTACCGAAAATAGAAACTGAAACCAGAAAAGCCTACATATAACATAGTGCTTTAAAATAGATACGTTTGGTCACTGTGAGTCAATGAGGTTCTCAAAGATGCCCCGATGTGGAAGACATTTTTGGAAGGCGGAACAGGATCCTGGCTGCGGAATTCTGAACCACTTATAAGCACCTTAGGAACGCCTCATCAGCCCCTAGTATAGAGCGTTGCCGTAGTCGAGCCTGGAGAGTATCAAGGCCTGGACAACAGTTCTTTGAGCTGAGAGTGGAAGAAACTAAAGTACCCTCTGCAGCCATTTTAATGTTGCAAAGCACATATAGGCCACTTTAGTAACGTGAGGCTTTATAGATAGGGTGGAGTCCAGAAAGAAACCAAGATCCTTTACTTTATTGGTGGAGATAGGTCGAATTTCCAACATGGCCGGCCAGTGATGAGGGCCCCAAAGTCAGTGGTTCTGGCCCTTTATCATCACCTCAGTCTTGTCACCATTTAGCTTTAATGAGTTGGTGTTCATCCAGGTGTCGACTAGGCTGAGGCACAAGTAAAGATCTTCCGAGTTAACTGCTTGTCCTGACGACAGAGAAAAAATCATCTGAGTGTCGTCCTTGTAACAGAACAGAGTCAACCCTCAGCTTTCCACCAGGTCCGCAACCAGGCGGGCGTAGATGTTGAAGAGCAACAGGCTGAGGATAGAACCTTGGGGAATGCCCCAAGACAGGGAGAGAGCTTCCGACACTGAATTATTTGAAAAGACCTGAAATGTGCGGTTTGACAGGAAGGAGGAGAGCAATGCTAGAGCTGAGCCCTGGATACCCATAAGGATCTGTCTGTCTTAAAGAATAGCATGGGACACAGTGTCGAACACAGCGCTAAGATTCAATAGAATCGGCATGGCTGTGCCACCAAATCCACAGTTTGTCTTAAGTGTTCAGTCACTCCCAGGAGGGTAGTTTCAGTACTGAACCCTGCTCAGAAACTGGACTGGAAACACTGGAGGGCGTCCTGGGTTTCCACAAGTGTGTGAGCTGAGAGTTGACCTGTTTCTCGAGCATTTCAGAGAAGATCGGGAGGAGTGAGATCGGTCTGAAATTCAACAGATTGGCAGAGTCCAGGTGAGGCTTTTTGTGCAAGGGAAGGACCATGACGTGCTTCCAGGCCTTGGCCATCAGCCCTTCACTTAGGGAGTTGTCTAGGAGTTCTAGCACCAGCTGTATGCTTGTGGGTTTAAAATAGTTTGGCTGGGGGAAGAGGGTCTAAGGGTGACCCTCATTTAATGGAAGCCAGGAGAGCTATCAGCCACGGTTGCTCCAGCGGGATAAAGGACTGCAACCGTGCTGATGATTTGCATGTCCTTGGTGCTTTAAGATCCCTAGAGAGAGGCGGGATCAGGAAAGTACTGTAACTTTTGAGTTTTAGGTTAGGGTTGTTGACTCTAGCTTCCATAAGACCAGCGTGGACGTCAGTTAAGTTTTTAAGAAAAAAGTCAGCAAGTTCCTGGCATTGAGCCTGGGATAATAGGGGTGGGGGTAATATACGGGTCAGAAAGGTCTTGGACTACCTTGAAAAGAGTTATAAAGCAATTGTGCGCTAGGGAGATTTTATCAGAGTAGAACAGGGTGTGTGCCTTCCTACAGTGCTGTTGATACTGGCACAGGGTAGTTTTGTATTTGGATTTTGAGTCCGAGTCGTATAGCTTCCTGCAAGCTCTCTCTAATCTTTTGCATGACTTATTTTCAATGTGTAGAGACTGGTCAAACCAGGGGGCAGGTGGGTTCTGAAGGGATGAAGATTTTAGTTTGGATGGTAGTGTCGTATTTAGGGACGTTTGAAGCCTGCTAACAATCACTGGTTGGTCTAGTTGGAGATTGTGGGTTAGGTGAGGCAGCATCCTTGAAAGGCAGGCATTGAGCTTGGGGATGTCCAGTTCCAACTGTTTACAGGAGTAATAGACGCCATTGTGAATTGGTCAAGTTTTCTGCGTTTTCTGTGGGAAACAATGTTTTTTTCCATGACTGGCAGTAACTGAAAGTGTCTCCTCCGAAGTTCTTTGGCTTTAAGTCCTGTTCCTGTTGTTTTTTTTTAATTTTCAGAAACCTTTATTGAGGATTAGGAAGTTACAGTATCCAAAAAGCAGGGCAATGGATCGATTATATACAAACACATTCAGTTATCTGCCCCTGCGTGGGCCTGCGCTCCATCTCCTCCAACTTAGATGAAAAAAGCCCCCCCCCCCCCAACTCCCTCCTCCCTAGTGCACGAAATTAATACATTAATGATGGTCCTTGTCACAAGCCCTCCTGGGCCAATCATGTCTGTCCACGCCCAGACTGCAGGCCAAGTGTGCTCCTTTGATATGCCGAAGTGCAACATGCTCCCTCTGCTATAGACCCCCAATACCTGCTCGTATCCCCTATCTACCAGTTCTCTCCCATCCTATCATGTAGCATAGTTCAATTATTCCTCTACCCTGCCTCCACTCCTCCCCTCTCCTATTAAGCTGCTCCTCTTCCTCGTGTCCTCCTCGTCCTCAGCTCGCTGTGCAAGAAGGTAAGTAATCAATGGGCCCCAAATATCCTTAGGCCTGGATTTGATCGGGAGCAGTTCTGCATAATCATGGAGTCGCTCCTGCCACATTGTCAAATCTGTGATCCAGCTCTTGAATATAGGCGCTCTCACCCTACCCCACCTACATGCCACCTGCCATTTGGCCATCAAAATACCCATTGCTAGGAATTTCTTATGCCCCGTATTCACTCCTCCATGTAGGCCCAGCAGAGCTAGCAGAGGGGACTGCTCTATCTGTTCTCCTAACATGCCTGACATTCCTGTAAACACCTCCTCCCAATAGGTTGCGACTCTCGGGCAGTACCACGCCAGGTGCATAAAATCCGCTCCCCCCCCCAACAGCGTTCGCATCTGTCATCCGCTCTGAGATGGAATTTGTATAGTTTGGCCGGAGTGTGGTATAATCTATGAAGGATTTTGTAATGTATCAGCCTAAGTCTGCTGTTACTGGTGACAACTTCCGTTTGCATGCAAGAGGTCTCCCACTGGTCATCAATTAGGGGTGTTTCTAAATCTCTATCCCATTCCACTCTAGCCCGTAGAGTCTGAAGGGGAGGGTTATTCCTGATTTGCCTATATAAGTGTGATATGCCATGCCCAAGAGTCTCAGATTGCAGCATTATATGCAACAGTGGAAAAGTGTCAGGCTCCCCAGTGAATGCAGGAGTGATGGCCCTCAGGCTTTGCCTAAGACGGGTGTACATGAATGTGTCCATGACTGTGGGAGTGCCCCCCACAAAGAACTGTTCCTTGGTGCGAAATTGGCCATCTATATACAAGTCCCCCCAGGTGTTGTAATTTAGTTTGTAAAACATCTTGCGGCAGAGCCCTTCATATGTGATTTGTAAAACAGGATTCCGAATCAGTTTCATCCGCGGGGAATACATCATTGGTACATCTAATTTCCTCGCCATCCACCTCCACACCGCAACAGTACAATCCTCCGTAGTCTGGTCCCTCTCCTTCACCTGTGTAACGATGTAATTCTCCGGAGGTATCGGTACCATGTGGCCTTCCTCTACAGCCAGGTGGACCATGAAGGGGGGAGGGTGAAACCAGTACACAGCAAAATGTGCCTGCGCACTGTAATAATATTGCTCAACCTTGTATCCGCCCTGGTGGTACGGCAACATTAGAGTGGCTAGGTTAAGCCTTGCCTGCTTCCCCCACCCCCCCCATATAACCAGTTGTGTTCTAAGTGTATTAAAAAAAAATCTTCCGGGGTAATAAGGTATATTGATAAATAAATACAGAAACTTTGGCAGAATTGTCTTTTTGATTAGGGATATCCTACCTGCCATTGACAGGGGCAGTTTAATCCATTTAGAGATGGTATCAGTCACCTTATCTATAGCTACTCCATAGTTAGCTCGCATTAGTTCTTCTTTATCCCGGGTGACATGAATCCCCAAATATTTGAAGCTCTCCGTCTCCCAAAGCAGGGGGTAGTCTAGTTGGTGCCGTGCTGTCTTTCCCGTTAGTGGGAATACTGCAGACTTATTCCAGTTGATTTGCACCCCCAAAATAGCCCCGTATTTAGTAATTTCCCTCAGTATAGGATTTAAATTTTCCTGGCGTCTTTTAATATGAAGTGTAATATCGTCTGCGTACAGATATATCAATAACTGCAGAGACGGATATATGAGTGCTCTGTGATTATGGTGTTGCCTGAGTTTCGCCGCGAGAGGTTCAATAGCAAGGGCGAATAATATTGGAGACAGCAGGCACCCCTGTCTCGTGCCCCTGGTTACATCGAAGGGAACGTATCTATGCCCTTTCAGTAATACCACAGCCCGAGGGTGTTGGTATAGTAACTGTACCCATCCTAGGAAGACCGGCAGAACACCTATGTACTTCAGGGTTCCCATCAGATAATCCCACTCTAGAGTCGCACGCCTTAGTGGCGTCTAAAAACACAGCCACTGCTGCACATTCAGGGTCGATGTCCTGTAGTACCGCTAGGAGGGTTCTTAAGTTATGGGACGTGGCACGGTTAGGGACGAATCCCGCCTGGTCTGGCAGAACGAGGCGTTCCATTAGCAAGTTCAACCGAGTGGCCAACATCTTTGCCAATATTTTCGTATCGTAATTGAGCAATATGAGGGGTCGGTATGAATGACAGGAGTGCGGGACCTTTCCAGGCTTCAGTAGTGAAATTATCTGGGCTTCCCTCATAGTTGCAGGTAATCTACCTTCCTCCAGTGCCTCGTAGTACACTACTTTTAGAATAGGAGCCAGGAGCGACACAAAGGTCTTATAGAATTCGACCCAGCGCACAACCCAAATTCATTCCCATGATTGCTTCTTTCATTTTGTCGACTTCTAGGTCCAACCCCAGAAATCGGTGCTGCGTGTTACCTAACCACGCGAGGGCCGCATCCCCAAAATACTGTGGTAGATCCAGAGGCGTGCCCCTCTGAGAAGCATAGAGCTTTTTATAGTACTCGACAAAGGTGTCCATCTGCCCCTGTAAGTTCCTGTGTGTTTGCCCATGTGCATCCTGTATTTCAGTCACATAATTCGCAAATTTAGATGGTCTTACAGCATTCGTCAGCACCTTTCCAGGGCGATCGCCCTCTCCATAGACCTGTGCCCTCTGAGATTTACCTCTTAACCTACATTCTCTTTCCGCCGTCTTTTCATATTCCGTCATTTTGGCACGCATCCTGGCCCGCATGTCATCTCCTGCCCTCCCCGATGCCAGCCCCTTCTCCAGGCCCATAATCTCCCTCTCCAACGTACTCATTTCCTTCCGGAGGTCCTTAAGTATACCGCCTCCCCTGGATATGCACCATCCCCATGTAGTGACCTTGAAGGCCTCCCACACTATAGTAAGACTTGCTACTGAATCTACATTGTTCTAAAAAAAACTCTTGGATGTCCCTTTCCATTTCTGCTTTAAACACCGCATCTTGCAGGTGCAAGGAGTTGAGTCTCCAATTTAGGAACGCAAGGACGCTATCACCGGCGAATGGTCTGAATAGGTGCGGGCCAGATGTTCTGTGTTTCCTAGCCAGTGTGCCATGCCCATCGATACTATGAGGTAGTCCAGCCTTGCCCAGGTTGAATGCACTGTAGAGCGGGGAGTCCCTTCCTGCCGAGTGGAATGTTTATACCTCCAAGCATCTAACAAGTAATGGGTGCCTATTATGTCCTTCAGAGTGCAATGGGAGTTAATGTAGTGCAATGAAGAGGCATGGGATCTATCTTGTAGTGGGTCAACTACAGTATTGAAGCCCTCCCCCCATATAACATAAGTGGTACCTATTTCTTGGATTTTACTCCGTAGAGAGAGTAAGGCATGTGTATCGTCCGTGTTGGCCCATAGTAACTTGCAAACGTTACCTCCTGAGAGTTTAGCCTTCCCCAGAGTAAGCAGTATCTACCTTCCCTGTCTGTGTCCGACCCCCCCAATACAAACTACACTCCCCTTTTAACTAGTATGCCTACCCCCCTAGAGTAGCCCGAGTAGGGCGTCAGGCACTGGTGAGACGCCCATTTCGTTGCAAACTGGGGCATCCTCACCGGGTCTAAGTGTGTTTCTTGTAGGAGGGCCACCTTGACATGGTGCCTATCCAAATATCTGAGCACCTGTCTCCATTTCCTTGGGTTATTCAACCCCCTTACATTCCAAGTCATCACGTTAAGCTCACTGCCTGCCTGACATCTGCCATTGCCTTTGTTCTTTGCAATAGTGTATACAATTAACGTCCCTTCAGTGCACTCCCCTTCCCAAAACAGTACCCCACCCGTCCCCCTCTCTCCCCACCCACTCCGGCTCCCCCAACTTGCCAGGTATGTCTATCCCCCCCATCAAACTGCCACCCCACCCCAATACTTTTAACTCCCCTAGGAATGAGTCTATGGGGTACGCCCTCAAACTGGGTATGCCATGGGCCCCACACCTGCACTCTCCCCTCCTCTGTTTCACCCACCCATCACTCCGCTCAGTAGAGCGGCCGATTTCATTGGGATGGAGGTGAGTGATTAGGCGCTACAAAACCCCTTGTAAATATCATGTGTACATCACCGAGTGAAGAAGTTCACAGGCATACTGGGTGCCAAGTTATCGTGGGTGACTTGGGAACAGTCATGATCCTCAGTCCACACGTGCCATGGGTGAGGAGGATCTGGACCTCCTACTCGCCTCTGCCTCCTGAGATGCTTCTCAGCATGCCTTCTTGAGATAGTCTTCCACCTGCTGGGGGTTACTGAAGAAATGTTGTTTTCCATTGTGCGTTACGCGCAGTTTCGCCGGATACATCATGGCATACGATATGTTCCTTGTCACCAGCTTTTTCGGTAGTTCAGGAAGCGTACTATAATAGGCCGTGGAGCTGCTTCCGGCGGAGGTTGCGCTGCAAGCGACCTATGCGCCCTTTCTATGATCAGATGTGCGGAGAAGGCGTCTCTGCCGAACAGGTCAAAGATCAGTTTCTCCATGAAGTCCTCCATTTTGCCTGTATTGGTAGATTCAGCCAGGCCCAGCACTCGCAAGTTGTTCCGTCTAGAGCGCGCCTTCAAATCCTCGTCTTATCTGTGATCAGTTTAAGTATTTTGTCCATCTGGAGCATCTGTTCTCTGTTTGACGACGCTCCATCCTCTACTTCCGATACCCTAGACTTCGCTTCTGTGAGTCGCTGGTCATGCTGACTCAATTTATTCACCACTGAATCCATTCTGGCATTCATTGTGTCCATTTTCGCGTCTATGGACGCAAGACTCTGTTTCATCCCGACCAGCAGCGTTTCCAGTCTTCTTCCTGCTGTTCTGGCGAGTCTGCTTCAGTCCGCTCCGATGACCTGGAATTAGGAGGTCTGCGAGCATCGAACGTTAATTTGGCATGTTTAGCGTCGGTGCACCCCATGATGGCTGCCCGCTGCGTGCCTGTGGCGGTGAGCAAGGTAGACGTCCACAACCACCTCCCAGTTGCAGTTGCTTACTTCCTCTGGCGAGCGCATCTTGGTGGTCAGCTTTGTGGGATGGGCGGCGGCCACGCATGCTGACCCCTGTCTCAGCATATCTCCTAGGGCCCAGCTTACAGTGTCCCCAACGCACTAGCTCCGTACTGTTCGCCGTTCCAGCTGAGGTCTGCGCTGACCTCGGTCCTGCACTGTCAGGGCGCGGTCCACTGGCCTTAGTCGTCGTAGGTAGCCCCAGCAGACAGATATTGGGGGGGCTGCATACTCGATTACAGGCTCTCCTCTCAGTGCGCCCTGCCCCCGTGTCTGGCACTCTGCGGGTGGGCCGTCCGCCTTGGCTGGTTATTCTCTGCCGCCTAAGTGGTTATGCTGGCGGGAGATGGCTGCTTCTCTATCCAATGCTCTCTCTATCTATATCACAGTGAAAATGGGGGTGGGCAGCGAGGGCCAGCTGTTTTCCCAGGTTTTTCCTCCGGCTTGTGGGCAGTTTCCCATGCATGCACGAGTTCCCTCGCATAGCGCCGCCGTGCCCCCGTAATGTGCAACTCCAATGGTGGTGCCTTCCCTCCTGTAGGCACGTAATGGCGTCAGGTTTGGCCGGCTCCCGCGCCCAGCGTCTCCCAGTGAGGTAATCCTCAGGAGGCCCGTGTTGGGGGAGGAGGCTTCACCTCCCAGCCCTTATCACCTCTTTATGGCGGCAGCCCGCCTCACGCTCAGTGTCACTGTGAGGGGTCTAGCCTACCCCCGCCTGCCGCCACCGCACTCCGTTCCGAGTGTACTGTGCCTGTGTGAATTGCAGCCGTGCTCCCAGGTCACCGCAGGCCTTTTGTCCTCACCCCTTGGCGCCGCCGCGTACCTGCGGGCTACAGCGTTCTCGACCTGGCCGCCACCTTCGTCTCCCGATCCTACGTTGTAGGCCTATGCAGCCCCGTTCTTTCCCAGTGCGTACGGCCGGCTCCCTTCTCCAGCCGCTCACCGCTGCCTCCCACCCGGATCCTGCCAAGTGACTCCGCTCCGGAGCTGGCTCGCCCTCTTCTGACCGGCCCTCAGTATGCCTTGCGTTATCTGCTCGCTGGTACGGCGCTTTCTGGGCTAAATTTTCATTTCAGGATGGGCATTTAGTGTATTTTACCGCCTGGTCTGGCGGGGGCCTCACTATTGCACGGCCATTGCGGTTGTGCGCCCTCTAGCGCCCCCAAGTCATGTTCCTGTTGTTGAGGTCAGTTATGGGCCGTCATGGTAAGTGTCCCAGCAGTTTTGGTAGGTCTCACAATTCAGCGACATATGACCTTTTTGCCTGATGCAACCTAAGGCTCTGAGGGAGAGAGGGAGGTAGCTTCTTTTGGCAGCTGCATACTCAAAATACAGGTCTGCCTCAGCGGGGGCAGTCTAAAGATAGGAAGCACTTGAAAGTTCGGGATAGCACAGAAGGTTGTTGTCCTCACATAATGAGCTCACAAGAAGAGAAGCAGTACTACCAAGGGAGAGTCGCATTTGTCTTTGTTGGAGCCCAGTCCAGCCCTGGAGAAGTTGTCAATGTGTTCAGAGGTGAGATTTCCTTGTCCTCATGCTTCAGTCGATCAAAGGCAATGCTTTAAAGAGATTAATGCCCTGAATACAATGCGGAGATTATGGGTGGCCTAAAAGAATAATTCTGGCCAGGATCTCCACAGCCTGCTTCACCTATTACAAGCTAATCTCAATAGAGTGAGGAATGCGGAGTAATGTCTCAGGCCCATTTCTTTGATGACCAAGCTTCACATGTAGCATCTCCTTGTGTGGGGAGGGTATAAATAGTGGGATGGGTAAGAGCAGGATTTGGCCTGGCAATGTGGAGCATTAAATGCTCCCCTTATGCCTTAAGAGTAGGCTGGCTGGGGTATGGGGCTGTGACTGAGATGTGTTTGGAGCAAAAAGCTCCAAGCTGTTTTCCAGGTAAATTCTGGACCAGTATTCCCGCAGCTGGAAACTTGAGTACAGAAACACTGGGCCACTTATGATCTTGTGACCTGGTATGCCACCTGGGGATACTGCTCTGTCCAAGTCGTAATCAGGGTCTAGGTTTCCTATTTTTTCAAGGAGCACCCCGAGGTACACCTTCTGGAGTTGAGAAGATTAAAATGGTGCCGTTGTATTTAGTGGACACGATTCAGCAGCTTTGGTTTCGAGTTCAAATGCTAAGAAAGCCACTTCAGAATAGGTGAAGCTGGCCCGAGTATCGAAATCGGGATTAGCTTCTGGTGTGATGAACAGAAAGCCAATGCACACAACAATTCAATGTGATATCAGTCATCACCAACCAATGTTGAAATCAACATTGGTTGGTGATGACTGATATCACATTGAATTGTTGTGTGCATTGGCTTTCTGTTCATAAGTAACCACAGGGAAGGTTCCTTGACATCCCTGTTCGTCAGAGTTTAGGGTTTTTCTCTGACCCATGTGCACCGACTCCAAACAGACATAGCTTTTAACTCATCCACTACCTGTTGAGCGCCATAGTATCTCTGAAAACAAACAAACCCTCCGCAGAACCCTTAGCTTCTGGTGCGATGTCAGCTCAACATTGATGGAGTCTTTTATAAAGAATGTGAGAGCTAATACTAAAGCTTTTTTGCAAAAGACCTAGTTTCCTCAAATACCTAGAGTGGCATCTCATGAGGCTTTGAAGCATTGTGGATCTTTCTGGCTCTTCCGCTGAAGGTTTGGGGTTTGAGAAGCTATACTCTAGATGAGGATGGTTTTAGTGAGGATGATAATATGTTGCCTTCTTGCCATACTGATGAATGCTTAAACATTAATCTTCATTCGGAAGAGCTGAAATCTAAGAAATCTAATCTGTTTACTGAAATTGTGGCAGGAAGGCATTTGTCGCTTTTTAATGAGGTACTGTCTGATATGGTAATAGTGTTATGGAATAAACCACAGTCATCTTAAGCAGTAGCAAGGCATGCAGCTCATAGGCATAGGCCCGCTCCTTTAGACTCTATTTCTATTGATGCACCCAACACATACGATTTGGTGCTGCAGGCCTCATCGGCAGAGATGAGGTATAACACTTTCCCAGCAGTTCTTTCTGATGGTGAGTAAAAGGGGTTGGATGCTTAAAGGAATAGAGCACATTGAATTATTCAGAAAGTGTGGGCTTCCACGGGTACTTAGACAGGGAAAGACCTAAAGGTGGTTGTGTGGTCAGTATAACCTGCACCAGAACCCCTGCTGGAGATGGGGATTCACACCATGAAACCCTCTTCTATCATGAGAATCCAATGCCCCTTTACCATACAACCACAGGGTTAGGTGTTTGTGGTGCTTTATTCTAGTTATGAGGTTAAGGCCTTTCTCCTGCAGCTCTAGTGGGGAGAGTATCTACGTTCACTTTCTGAGAAAATCTGCAGTACTACCATGATTGGGAACCCTCACTCCCTCAAAGTGCTCAATATTTGTGGTAAACATGCTGTGAATAAAAGAGTGCAAGGTTTACAGCTACATGGGGTTCTCCACAGCCATGTGTTTCCACAAGATGACTGTGAACTAGAAGGGAGTTGTAGCCCTTACTGGTAACTGTCCTGTGCGCCCCCTGCTTGTGGAGCCGATTGTAGCACAGGCTGTTGTTTGTTTTCAACCCCTAAATGCTATAGTGGGGCTGCAAGATGACCTTGTGTTTACAGTTTCGAGTCTAATCCAGACAGCCATCCTGCAGCTAGCACAAAGTGCGACTTGTGCAAAAGAGAGACCAAGGGCATGGTCGTCTCATGGTAACAGAGACAATTAGATGTGCTCTATGAATATACCTTATACACTCCTAATTTCTCACAATATACCAGAGCCATTTCACCATGGTGCTGATTTAACACATTGAAGCATGTATTTAATTTGGATGTGCTCTCTCCAGATTAGTATTTGTACTTTAGCATCTGAGTAAGTGGTTGGCGTAGCTCCTACTACCTTAACCTTGACCTATAAGGTGACATTTGAGGCTAGAATATAATTTCACCTTTTACTTCTACAAAGATCTATGCCACAGCATAGAGGTTAATTAAAAATGGTTCTGTTGGGTGACAATAGAAATGATTTACAACTGCTTTTCAATGCAATCAAAGAAAAGAAACAACCCCTCTGGAAAACACAAAAACACAAAACCAGGCCCTTACACTGAATGAAAAGAAGACCTGTACGTGATTTGTTGTATTTATCTGAATTAAATTCCTTCAAATTGATTTTTCATACAATAAATACAATGACTGTCAAGATAATATTTAAAGTGCAGAGAAGTGACAATAGTGAATAGTGATCACGTGATAAAATGATATGTACAGTGATAATACATTCCAATACAATCAATATATACACATATATACAAGTGTTTTATTTTCTAAAGGCCATATGCTGATATGATTTTCCAGAATCCTATTTATTTCTTTTAGTTTGATAGAATTCTAGAATTGCTGGGCCAGTGAAGAATGTCGACGTTTTGACCCTTCGGCGCCCGTGTTTAAGGTCGCGGCGGGTCTTTCTCAAGACGGATGTGCAAGGCACGACAGTCTGCAAATAAGTCAAAGAGGGGGTGTGTCAGAGGGGGTGTTCATTTTATAAGGCTAAATGATTTGCCTAACAGCATAGAGGGTAGACTGGTCCTAGGGTAGAACTTCTGCTGCTGCTGTCCTTTGAAGCTAGAAATAAGCTTATAAATTGAGAAAGAACCTCATTTCTTCTGCGACCTAAGGATTAGTGGGTAGACATCAAGTCTGACTTTGAAGATATTGTGTCTTTTGCAATGTCACAGACCTCCCAAAATAAATGACACCATCACAGAGTTTGTGTTTCACTCTTTCAAAATCTCACACACGAGTGTGTCTCTCCCCCGGTTGATCAAGGCAAGGGAAAGGAATTGGAATCCCAACAATGTATTGTGTCACAACTGTCAAAAGACAGGACACCACACCAAGGACCATAGTTGTCCTGAAAGCAAAGCCCTTACTGTAACTCCAGGGGTTGCCAGTGTAGCCTATAAGGGTAGTCCCTCAGATGAGGAAGTCCACATAGCCCTCAACTGGAAAATGGACCCAAAAGGTGAGTTTGAGATTCCAGAGGGGAGTAGACACTTCCACCACGTACTGGTAAATGGAATACCAACCACTGCCCTGAGAGATACCTGTGCCCGCCACACTGTGGTACATGACAGGTTTGTACTCTCAAACCAGTATGTGACGGGAGACAAAAACGTGTAAGGGCTATCTCAGGGAAGCTCACTGTTAGGCCTGTGGCTATAGTGCCCATAGAAATAGCCTAAAATGCACCCTAAAGAAAGTATTTACGGGCAGACCTGAACCTAGAATGCAGATTCCTGCAGCCTACGAAGAAAGACAGACACAAAGTCGCACAGCAAAGGAGATCTGCTTGTGAATGAATGCATGTGAGTTTTATGGTAAACGCAATTTAAGGCAGTCTGTGCTTCCAGTATGGTGTGCCTAAGACCTCCGTGTACTCAGAACCAAATAACTTCCCTGCCTCCATTGTTTAATCAAGCACCTTAGCCCTGTGTGCGCGCTCTGGGCTAATTCAGTTACATGAATCCATTGTTTAATCGCGCCACGATCAGATTGGAGGCACGGGGTACGTGCCGGTGGACTTGTGTGCTGATGTCATATATGTTTTCAGGACTGTTAGACATGATTTGGCCTATAACAGAAAACCCTTTTAAGTTTACTATTTCACTACATCCTTAAGTGAACTTTTACCCTTACTAGTGTCCGTGCGGGATTTGGCCCTGAACTGTTTTTTTAATTATGAAGAGCTGTGTGGTTTCTGCTTGGTTTGTTGATTCGCTATTTTCTCGTGCTTCATATTTTGTACAGCGTGTTCAATTTTTATATTTCCTACAACACTCTCAACTCCCCAGCTAACAATGCTGATATGAAAAATTATCTTGGTTGAGGCAGCAGGATCTGGCAGCTAAGTGCTGAGGATGTAGGATTTAAGAACAACCTGTTACCAGAAATAAAAATCTCAGAAGTATTTGCCAGACTACTCAAAGGAAATGCATGGAGTTTATTCTGCATGGACCTGGGATACTTGGCAGCTATGCCTTATTCCCAGGTGGCTGGAAGTTTTAAGTGAAAGTTGTAATCAAACATTAGGGTTGCATGTACTCTTGGAAAGATGGTGACAGACAGTGATTATTTGATCCTTAAAAATATTAGGAATCGTGCTTGCCTAGGTTCTATGTGCTACCAGCGCTCGGTTCACCAGGCTTTCATGACCCCCACAGAGAGGAAGCTGCTGTACCGCAGGCTTGCGATTTAACCCCTCGCCTTTCAGACCCCTCAAGCTACGCGTTGCTTGCAGCGCCTGACCTTTGATCATGGCCTGCGCCAACACCCAGAAACCACCATGATGAGCAACAGGGGTAGGCAAGCAGGAAACCGAGCTCTAGTTTAAGCAACGTGGAGAGGCACTAGTGATTGGGACCTTGATGTGGTCAGTGTAGGAGGGGGAGACAGGTTCTCGGCTGGCAAAAGCTGCATCTGAGACCTCGCTGAACTCACCGCGTCATCTAGGAGCTAAACCCTGACTGGATGGGAATCCTATAGATGGGGTGGAGTTGCTCTGCTGGGGACATAAGAGACCGGCTCTGCCGCCAGCAGTTGTGAAGTTATATTCCCTGCTCAAAAGATTAGATTTGAGTCTTCAAGGCCAAACTCGTTGAATGGCCAGCTGGTAGATTTGAGTCTTTTTTTTTTTTTTTAAACCTTTATTTTGTAAAAAAGAAGTACAGTTACAGACCTACAACCACGGAGGCTGGTCAGAAGAGGTCAATACCAATAGTGCAATAATACACAGCTCATCAGCCAACAACCCGAGGGCCCGGCAGCAATAACACACAATATTATAGAGAGCTTGTGGCTATAGGAGGATAAATGAAAGGTTTCACATTTTATATTTATAAATAAACAAAAAGAAAAACACACAAAAAGAGGTTGAGGCAAATACTGTACACCATAGTTAGATTTGAGTCTTAAAGGCCAAACTCCTTTAAAAGGCAGCTCTATGCTGAGGTGCTTGCAGGTAAACAGAGTGATTTCACCTTTCCTGCATTCTGATTCACAAGATGTATCCCTTCGTTTTGCTTCATATACGGATTTGCATCAAAATGCCTGTTTTTCATCTTGCAAAGATTTGTTACGCTCCTATGGCAGTGTTGGCTGGTGATGGCTGGGAAGGCCTTTGACAAAGTGTCCTTCGAGGCTGGCTTTAGGTAGAATGGCTAAGCCCTGTAAGTGTTCTATAGTATTCATCAAGGACCTGGACAGAAGGGACATGGGGTCTCGCTCAGAGTGTAGTCGGTCAGCCTGCCACACCAAAGGACAAATGCAAATTAACTAGATCCTACCAAATCACATTAGAGGAGAAAGATCACTGCCGTGTTCAAAAGAACACAAGAGGGTGTCGGATCAGCCTTCCCTTCAGGCTTTCAGATGTGAAACATTCCAGATAGAGTCCTTTAGCATCTAACTATGTACCTTGACTACGAATATAGCACACACCTACATTCACCTTAGAAATAGCCAATAGTCCTCCAAATTGGAATAGTACTGCAGATCTTAATGAGGTATGCTAAGATCTCAGAAATTGACAAGAGAGCTGTAATATCCAAATCCCCACTACAAAGCACCCTTTAAGAAACAACTTATAACCCACAACACTTTACTATAGGTTTGTTTGGTAGGTCACAAGAGCTACTCTCCCTCATATGGAGCACTGTGGGAAAGACCCTCATGATTCAACCACATGCAATAGTGACACATAATATTGCACGGCGCACGTGTACCCTGTTTATGTGATTATATTCCTTTAATTAATGTACCATTTACTGCAATGCTTAAAGGCCTTTTGGGCTGCAGATAATAAATGTCACTTGAATGAAGCTGTGCCGTACGAAGAGGTCTGCCTGAAGATAACCACTCATTTGCCAACCCAGTAATTAACCACCTTCTTCACTTTCTTCCAGCTGTGATACAAGCGATGCTCTCTCCTATTGCACAATTTTATGCACATTTATAAATATCTGTTAAAAATGAAATGCCTTTGTAGCTCTAGATTGATAGCCGATACAATACCACTCTGTGGCAGAAGTCGCAAAATTCTTGACAACTTATTTTTGCTTTATTATCAAAGTGTGGGTCTCTATCAATTTAAAGATGCATTAAATCATCTGTCCTATATATCTTTTTTTTAATTTAAAAAATCTGATTCGTATTGGATTTTTTTTTTATAAGAGTACACATATTGTGATTGCCTTTATCTAATGTAATGTAGCATTACCTCATTGTCATTTTTTTCCTGTTATGTGGGATATTGTAATGTGAGAGTTACGTACTGCAAATGTTGAATTCAGCTAAGTTTCTTCAAATATTTAATTGATATTCTTTTCATTCATGTTCAGACTGATAAAGAAAGCACAGATCAAAAGCAGGAGGAGGAATCTGAGGAGACCCGACCATCCATGGACATGTTTAAAGCCATCTTTGCCAGTTCATCAGATGAAAAATCTTCTTCTGAAGACGATAGTGAGGATGAAGAGATACAAGAGGAGCAAGTGAAAGAAGGTTTTAGAGAATCAGAACCTCCTGATACTGAGGTGCCAGTAGTGAAAGGTAGGACACTGAATAACATTTTTGTTTTTGCTGAGAATGAAAACTAATTACAGACATTTGCAGTTAGCTTAGGGTAGGTCAGACAAAACCAAAAACAATAGGTTTAAAAGCATTAGCATGATGAGAATATAATGTACATGATAATTGAGAAACCATGTTAGCCTGACTAGAAAATTCAGTAGTAGGTCTTTGGTACTAGATGTAGAGGTAGCCAGCACTGCCAATACATCCACCTTCCAAAACTATGATTTTAAAAATCTGTTTAATTGTTAATTTTTCCCCAATTGCATGCATGGGTCCACTTTTCAGTACAAATAAAGTATGTTCTTCACACTGTAGAAATTAGTAGACACTTAAGACTAACGCTGGGACTTAAGACATCTTGAAATCAACATTGCCATTGCCACTTATGTTCTTTCTAGGGAGAAAAGTGGGTTGCTAATTATGTCTCAAATAAACATCTCAAATCAGTATCCGGTCTTCCAAATAGACGTCAAAGGTGTTTGTTTACTTTGATGTATTTACATTTTTAAGATTACTCAAAATAATTTGTCTTTCTGGTTTTGTGGTGTGTCGAGCCATCAGAAAAAATACCATAACTAGGGACTAGATGTATGAACTATTTTTCTTTCCGCAAACTGCCCAATTTGCAGAATTGGGTAGTTTGCGACCACAAAAATGCTTTTTGTGATGTACAAAGCCCAATTTGCAAATCAGTAACTTTTTACCGAATTGAGATTTGGGTTTTGTGATTTGGTATGTGGAAGGAGCTTGTTGAGGGCATCCCTTCCTAATACCAAATTAGAATGGTATGTTGGTATGCACAAATGTTTTGCAAACAAAATGTGGTTGTAAAACATTTGAAATTTACCGCCAATTGAAAGTTGGTGGTAACCGATTCACAAATCCTTAATAAAAAAATTAAACCATGCTGAAAGAGCATTCGTCAGAGGATTGAGTCAGGCCTGGATTTTTTTTTTTTTGTCCTCATTTGCCACCTAGTGTCTTATGGTGAAGACAATAAGATTAACAAGCAACATGCTGCCTCCGTTTTTTTTTATTTTAACTGGTAGAGACCGAATTGAGGTATGGGCCACGTCTCTCAGCACTAGTGCTTGAATCAACAATGCTCACCAAGATAAAAACCTTAAGGAGGGTGTAACTTGCAGCCAGGATACCACTGGATTAACCACCAGGGCACAGCTGTGCCCAGAAATGGGTTTGATGGCATAATCATTGGACCCGGGGGGAAAAAACAACAAAAAAAAACAAAAAAAACTCCGGTCACTCAATGGACCCATTTCAACATATGCCAGAAAGCTCTTTTATCAGGGTTTTCAGATCTAGCCAAGTCCAACCTGGAGACCTGCAGAATTGAAGCGTACCAGTCATTAATGGAAGGAGGGAAAGGATCTTTCCATTTTCTGCAGATCTCCCTTCTAGCAAGCAAAATGGAGTAGAAGCACAGGTTCCTCGCCGGGATGGAGACCCCTTCTAGCAATCCAAATATTACCAGAGATTGACCAAAAACGATGTTAGAGCCAAGAGATAACGAAAGAGTCTTACTTATGGCTTCCCAAAATAAGGACAAATGGGGGCACTCAAAAAACATATGGGCGTCCGGGGCACCCTCCAGCCCACATTTCGGACATCGCACCATATTCCCCAGTGTAAATTTTGAAAGTCGAAGAGGAGAATAGTATGCTCTATGAATAGTAAAAGTGTGGTTCCTACGTAACCACGCCAGTTTAACCACATCCCACAGTGTCCTACACGCTGTTCTCCAGAGATCTTGTAAATTACTGTTGCTCTCATGTAGCGACCAAAGTTCATCTCGTAGTGAAAACGCTCCATCCATTTTCTCCAAAATCAAATTATACCAAGAAGAAATCTCCTTCTTGGCGGGAGGTTTGTCAACTAGAAGAGTTATTAAGTAGCTGTATCCTCCTAAAGGGAATTTGCTTCGTCGAGTGGGCTGGGTGCTATATAAACGGGACCAACTGGATATTTGCAGATATTTGAGCCTAGCCAAATTTGGGCCGATTTTATTACTCAAACAATCCCAAGAGAGCAGTACCCCATCAATAAATAAGACACCCCAGACCACAACTCCAGCATCCCTAATCGGGACTGCGAGACTGTCCTCCAGCCAATCCGGGCTATCAGGAAGATCCCATAGAGGTGTCTTGCTACTATAGTACCCTATTCTAATAGACTTAGTTAGCTGAGCCCATACTTTTGACATTCCCTGTAAGATCTTTAGTTGAATTTTTTTTTTTAACTTGGGGTCGCCAAATTTAAAAAGAAAGCCTGACGGGCTGACACCCTCACCCTTGAGCAAAGTAGTGTACAGGATCCCTACCCCATATTCAGATGGATCTTTTAATAGCATCCTGGCATGAGACAACTGAAATGCCCAGGCATATGCCTGGAGGTCTGGAGCTGCAAGCCCCCCCTTTTCTCTTTGCCTCCTAAGCTTTTTCCAAGAAATTCTTGGAAGATGTTTATTCTAAATAAATGTACTGATTTCGCCCTGTAGCTTTTTAATAGGTAAAGGGTCAAAAAATAAAGGGTAATATTAAATAAAAAGGATATTTTGGGCAAAAGAGACATTGTAACCAAGTTGACCCTTCCCAATAATGAAAGAGGGAGATGAGCCCACGATTGTAGTAGCTTACGGCAATCCTTAGCAACAGAATTGAAATTTGTTGTGGCAATCTGATCTATATTTCCGACAATGGTAAGGCCCAGATACCTCATCCTACAGCCAGGACGAATACTAGAACTAAATAGGTTCTGGTCTATATTCCATATCATCATCTCAGTCTTTGAGGCATTGATCTTGTATCCGGATACCTCCCCAAATTCTGATGTCGCCTTAAATATTGCAGGAAGGGCCAAATGAGCCTCAGATGTGAAAATAAGAACATCATCTGTGTACAGGGCCACCTTCCTCTCCCACCCTCTGTACGTGAACGACTTAATATCAACATTGTCCCTTAAGCATTGGGCAAACGGTTCGACATATAGATCGAATAAGAGTGGGGAGAATGGGCAGCCCTGCCGAGTTCCCCTCGAGATGTTAAAGGGATCGGAAGGAGCTCCATTGACCAGAACGCAGGCATTAGGGCTCTGATATAAAAGGCCAATTGCCCGACTAAACCCCCCTCCAAAGTTGAACTTTGCCAAGGCCTCCGACAGTCAGGCCTGGATTCTTGTTTTTTTAAGATCGATCTCCAAGGTCACAAGAGCAGCTGAGAGCAGAAAGCATATTTCGTTTTAAGGAGCTCTGAGTTGGAGCCTTTGAAATAATTAAGTGCTTAAAGACATGCCACAGTAGAAATGATTATTATTCCTCTGCTGTCACAAATACATTTTGTGCCATTTAGAAAAATGTGTGCCTGATAAAAATACTGGATGTACAACAGAGGTTCAAGTTACTGAATATATCTGATGCATTGTTCCTTATTGGAAAATGGCCTTCATAGACTAGGTGCCAGAAAAACTAACATACTTTTGCATTCCTAAACAACGACATATTATGGGTGAAATTCTTTGGGACTGCATCCAAGGCTCTTCAACAGCCAATAAGGATCACATAGAAATGAGAAGGACAACCACACATTAATGAAATAAGTGTTCACTAATATCCAGTTAGTCGAACAAGAGATCCAAAAATCCAGTGAACCATATGCAATTGGAAAATTAATCTTTATATCATTTCAGAATACGATGATAAGCACAGCCAACACTTTTTGTTCTGGAGAACAATGAGACTTCGGGGCTTCTTCAGGGCTAATTTAACTTCCTCAAACGTATTTATTATCCATCATTCCAAAGACATGGAAATTGTGGCACAACCTCAGCAGACCCCTGCGTCAGATCTAATCAGCATATATCATCACTCCCTCACAATATAGCTTGTAGATATTATTTTGCCATATTCACACTTCTGTAAGTGCATGTGTCAAGTGCCCAAAACAGTGTGTCAAAGCATCATCAATGTGTCTCAAAGAGAGAAAAATGGACTGCATCAAAGGCTTTTTAATAGCCAATAAGGAGTCTGCTGTGGGATGGGGCTCCATGACTAAGAGCAGATAGGGCCTTTTAAAAGATTTGCTTGTCATGTTCGTAGCGAAAGTGATGTGGGGTCAGAAGAACATCTCTAGCTTTTAGCTAGACCCCCAGTACCACCCCAGTTTGCGGCAGCCCAGTCTGCCTGGCTTAATTGTATTTAAACTCAGGGCTTTTAAATTAGTTACAATATCATTACACAGGTAGCCATGGCGTTTGGCCGATCTGGAAAGCTAGAGCTGTGTGCTCTTCAGCTGAAGTTCAGGACCCCTCTCTGTTGGTTCTATGACTGCATTTTGTGACCTGAAAATGTTTTTTTTTAAAAAAAGATTCAAAGACATGTTTAATGTTTTTTGAATGCTTTATTATAAATGATTTGAGACAATCACTGTTATTGAATATTGCAGAGTGTGAATTTATGAAATATAAATTTGATTATAGTATTAGTTCTGCTTTATATATGTTGATGTGCTGACCCCTTGCTAAAGCAGTAGGCCCAGCCACTTTTATATTATGCTTTTTTGAGCCTTTGACAAAGCCAGTAGGTCTCCCTTACTTAAAATGACACTGTTTATATTGTTACATGACATAGCCAGCCGTTTGCAGGGGTAGGGGTTTGGGAGCAGGGATAGCCAGAGGTTGTGCACAGTGGAGGTTGGTGCGCAGTCCCATGCCATACTTGGTGATGGACATCTTACTTTGTTAGAAAAAAACAGAAATCCACTGGAAAAAACAAAGGTTAACGTTGATGTTATAGTCAGGAATTGTTATAATATGTTTGCTTTACATTAAGAAAACCTTAGCAATTCAATGAAAAAACCAAAGGTTAAAGGGATTTATAGTTAGGTGAAAATCTCAGTTAAAAATACTATTTTAAATTGAAATTGGCAAAATCACTAAAATGTACCTGTTATAGTTGTCTCAAGTAAACCCAAAGTAACTATATAACTTGCGCCCTCGCCATGCACTGCTAAATTGCATCATTTCTGACTGTTCTATGACATCATTGATAAAATAGTTTCAACATCTGTAATTACATTATTGATGACAACACTGAGCATGGCGGCGGTGCGAGTTATAGTTACATTAGGGCACAAGTTATAGTTACTTGAGATAAATATAACTGGTGAATTTCAGTGGTTTTGTTTGTTTTAACTGACATCTTCATCTAACTATAACATCATTAAATATACACTCACACACGCATATATGTGTGTGTGTGTGTGTATTATATATATATATATAATACACACACACACTTAACGGGTACCTGTAAAATATGATCCTATATTCCTATATATAGTACAATGAAATGATTCTAATGACATTACGCACCACAAGGCCAAATGCTGAGTGTTTTATTTATTTCACCTGAACCCGGAAATGGCGATATAGAATCATGTTACATGTTACTCATTAGGCCTTTTTATTTTACATAATTTATTATGTAAAATACATTCTCATTCAATGGTTAGAAATGTTATATGTGAACTCTTAAATGGAAGCAACATTGTAAGGAAATACAGCCTGCATAAAATGTGCTTTTCTTTTGTAATACATTGACACTATAGAGTGGGTTTAACAAGTTTGAAAATGGGAAAATAATGTGCAGTGTCGGCCAGAATATACATATATTTCCCAATGGTTTCCACAACCATGTCTCCTCCATCCTATCCTCATTATCTGTGCTCTCTCAATAACAGTATTGGCACAATTGACAAGCTACTGTGCAAGGTTCATTTCTAGACATAACTGGTACAGTGATAGATTGGTCTCCCTCCTACCAACCCAGTTCTACATTCTCTAATTCATATTGCCCCCACCTACCTACAAGGGGGCACCCTCCTAAACCTTAGTCTTTGTCACTTTTCTGTCACTTTTCTCTCTTTACCCTGCTTCCCTATGTGATGTCTCCTCCTGCTTTTCCTAACAACATTTCGCTGACAATACACAATTTCTTCTCGTTCCCACTCAGCATACCCTACCCTAAACTCGAACCTGATTGCCTCACAACCATCAGACATTGGATGGTCATCTGCTGTCCCATGTCTGACTCCTCCATTATGGATTTCAGCGACTTTGCATCCTTCTCTGCCCCTACTTCTGTTACCACTATTTTTTTCCCCCCAGAATACTAAGAGTCTCTCCCTGTGCTAAAAACTTTAGCATGCATCTAAATTCCAGCAGGAGGCTGGCAACATTCATTACCTCCTCTGCTACAACTGCCATGTTCCAGCCACAGAATTTTCAGAAAAGAACACCATTGATTTCCCTTTTTTTCCACCAAATCGCTCCTAAACACTATGGTCTTGAGCAAACTGGAATATTACAAAGACCAACTTGTTAGTTTTCTGCAGTATTCCTTCTCTCTATGGATAAACTCATTAATGGAACCAAACTCGCTTCAATCTCCCTAAACACACTGATCACTTTTCCTTATGCCTCCAAACAAGATGTATGTTAACCAAAAACAGGGCACTATTTGAACTAACCAGTCTAGTCCTCGATGCACGAATCCCCACTGACTCATTCGAAACCTCTACTTAATTTCCTACTCAATCCCAGTCTACCCTCGACCCATCCAAGTTGATGGCCCTTGATCAACTGAAGCACTTCCGCTCAGTGCATTCCAAAGCAGTCTGCAGGCATAACACTGCCTTCTCGCATGTGTCCATTCCCAGATCAAAGGTACTTAGGGGCCTATTTAAAGTTTGTCAGGTTCTACTCCATTTTGCAGTGGCAGTGGTGGCATGTACTCTGCTGCCCTGGTGGGCTACTGCCTGCCAAATCTAGAGAATTACACTTTCCGGGCAGAGATCTCTGTGCTTTCAGGGAAACAAACACAAAACTCCTCTCTAAGCTTTGAGCTTGAGGTGCGGGTGCCATGTGTATCCGCGCAACAATTTTTTTTCGTTTACAAAAACAAACTACGCAGTTAGTTTTCAAAAACCTAAACGACTCCCACATTCTTGAAGTATTCTTCCAGCATGTGGGGGTCATTTATATGCCTTCCTATTGGGGACTGCTAGGCTCTTTCCGACAGTCCCAAACAGGAAAAAAGTATGTTGAACCACTTGCCCTAAATAAAGTGGACGGTCTGAAGTTCTTTGACCGATGGCAATAAGTCATTTGAGCTGTTTGTCTATGGTTTCCACCTGAGGAGTCTGCAAAGGCTCTGCCTGTGAGAACATAATGTTTTGTTGGATTTTGAACAGAACAGGCAAACCAGGATTACCCTCTCTGCCAGACTCTAAATAAGTCCCTTAGTCTTGCACAGCTAGCCCACCCCAGGTATATGAGCATCTGATGTCTGGCCGCAGACCTCAGCTTAGAACTATTTCATAATGTACATCGTTCATTTGTAATATTTGTAATGTGTTGATGTGTCTTTGTTCTGTTACTATTTCTCACAGTTCATTCACACTACCTCTCCCTTGCCTTTGTTGATGTGTTGCTTCAATTTTATTTTAAGTACATATAAACACAAAATTGAAATATTGTGCCTTTGAGATTACCTTAGTTAAGGAACACAATGTGATTGTTTTCTGCCTGATGGCAAGCATGTTTTAGCTTTGGAATTTGAGAACAGGAGGTATTCTCTATACATACCCAGTGTGCACAATACATATAAATTCTGTCTCTGTTTGTATTTGTAGACTTAATCATTGCTGCAAGTCAGCCAGTCGTGACTCTTATGCCTCCTACAAAGCAAACTGAAGAGTCCAGTTCAAGCGACGATTTTGGGCCCAAGCTGCCTCCAATTTTACCATCTGGTAGGTCCTAAGAAAAATGCATACCTGCCAACACTCCTGATTTAGGTGGGGGCTCCCTCAAAATGGGGTTGTTGTATCTATATTCCGTTTAAAAGTAAATGGGGAACATTTCCCTTCTTTTATTTCTAAATCGTCCTCTTATCTATTCACAAATAGTGTCTGTATGAAAGGGTATTGAAACAAAAAATCTCTTGTATGAAGTGTTTTCAGAAAATGTCTGGCAATTGTATCTTAAAAACTGGTTAAGACTTTAATTTGTCAATATTTTCCTTATTCCTGTCTATGGAAAATTTTCCAGACATCATTTATTGTGTACAATAATTAATATAATATGGGTATTGCCCATTTCAATAGTGCACATCGTAAATGAAATTTTCTGCAATTGTGTGATAATCTGAAATAACCCAGATCCAGGTTACTTGTCTACCGACCTCAGATACAGGAAAGGCAGCTTAGATGTTCAATCCACTGAACTATTTTACTGACTATATTGTTTTAAAAAGGGTTACAAATATTTTTACACCTTCCAGTCAAGATGGCTGCCGGAGAGGGCACCTCCTGCCAAGCTCCTTGAGGACCAGGACTCCCACCTCTGAACTTTTATGTACAACTGGGGTGACCAGATGTAAGTGGTTCATGATGGTGTTTGTTAGAGCCTCCGGAGAAACATTTAAGTGCAGTGGGAGATGCTGGAGAGATGCGCCAAGTCGTGAACAGAAGAGGTGCGAGTCTGCAAAGCCAGAAAATGGTGCTGGTGCAG
Organism: Lissotriton vulgaris; assembly: GCF_964263255.1. Taxonomy (NCBI): domain Eukaryota; kingdom Metazoa; phylum Chordata; class Amphibia; order Caudata; family Salamandridae; genus Lissotriton; species Lissotriton vulgaris. The sequence continues at coordinate 366,845,290 of NC_141700.1, forward strand.
CTATCATGATTGGTGGTGGTGGTGGGGCACAACGGGCACAAAGTGGAGATAAAAGTCCTGCTCTCCACAGAAAGTGAACACGTAATGTGTGTGTCAAGGGGGCAATGTGGGGAGATGACCGAGTGGCATAGCCTCCTGTGCCAGAGAGGTCTGAGATTGCTGTGTGACTGGCAGGTATGGCTCCCCCATGCTAATAAGCCAGAGGGAAATCATTACCTCCCTATCATAAAAGGCCATAGAGAACAGGGGTGGGAGGCACCTCCATACTGACATTGACCTAACTGGGGAAATGGCATGGACCAATGGCCAGACAAGCATTTGAGCCGCAAATAATGCTGTATGGAATCCGAGAGTCCAGTGTTTGCCTGAGATGCAGGTATTAGAGTAACATTTAAATGTATGGGATGCATTTTAATTCTCTGTATACCTGTGCAGTTTTACTAGGTCTTCCTTATTATTTCACAGTCTTTGTATGAATCTGCATGTGTTTGGCAGCAATCTCCCTTGGAGTAGAGGAGCTACTCCCCTGCAGTCTGCAGGCTCTGAAAAAGCAGAATCCTGTGTTCCTAAAGGTCAGACCTGCCCCCCCCACCCCCCTCCCCCTCCACCCATGGAGTGATAGGACTCCAGGACTGACCGGAGCCGCACAGCACCAATCCCTTGCACCAGGTACCTTCTAGCAACCAAGGCCTGTTTAAGTCCAGTCCAGGCTCTAACAGCACCGAGACAGAGCAGCCATCGAGGGATTTCAACACTGCAATGACCCACTTTCAGAGTGGTCCAGCTGTCCTGATTTCTGCACCCTCAACCAGCAAGACCGATATCCGCGAGGGCCTTGGACGCACAGAGCCCACTCGACCTATCTACTCTGCTTTGCACCCAGGTGCCTTAGCCCGCGTACCAGAGAACCCGCTGTGCCACCTTGTTCCCAGAACCCTTATAACCCGAGTCCCCCGTTGGGAGATCCTGGACTTGTCCCTAAGTTCCTCTTTGCAGCCTGTTTTTAGGTAGCCCCCCCGTCTTTCCATCAGCGAAGCGTGCAAAACTACCAACCCGACCAGCACCTCTGCACCCGGACGCCCTTGGGCAGGTAACGAGTAATTGCTGGTGGTACTTTGGACCTTGGCCCCCTATGACCTCTGTCCCATAGAAGACCCCCCATAAACCGACCATAAATAACCAAATGCAACAAATGCCTTTTTTCACAATGGAATGGCTGTGTAAAGACTACAAGAATTAGACACTTGGGGCTACACTTGACACGCAGTGCAATGCTAAATATTGGGAGAACTTGAAAAAAATGCACCTCCTGTTTATATCTTTGCTGGGCCATATCCATGTCTCAAAGTTGAATGTTCTTCACAGACTTTTGTATTTTTTGTAACCTTGCCTGGTAGCTTGGGCAGTGGAGTTACAATGTAGGATAATCTACTTTGTTTGGTCTGGAAGCAAGTCAAATCATTCTATTAATTACTAGTGAGCGGGGAGGAGTAGCATGCCTAGAAACTTTTAAGAATCATCAAGTAGCCCACCTACTGGTGATGAAGGAGGGAAAGGGTAGAGAGTCAGAAAAAAAGATGGCTGCCTTTTAATTGGGTTAGTTGGCATTAGGACACCACAGGATCTAAGACATCTAGAGGAGAGGCAGGCCACAAAATGGAACCTAGCTACCCCACTGAAAACTGTCTGGAGTTTGTGAGAGTGTAGCCGCATAAGGACAATTGACACTACTTTATTTTCCTAATATACGTATTCACCTATTCATTGTAATGCATGTCACACCGGCATTATTAAAATACTCATTTCAAAGATTAGAAATTAGGAAATATGGAGCAAAATCAGTTTTTGGGGGGGGTCAGGAGTGATTCAGACTCATTTTATACAGGCAATCAGCATATAAGATCCTGTACTCAACCCTACAATGAACACCTAAAATCTTCCACTCTGGGCCAACTTTTTGTAGTCATTATGTTCGAGGCATGTGGGCTGCTGAATTCATATCTGTGCATAGATCGCCGCCTTGTGTTGGGTCCGGATGATTGCACATTGTTGTCCTGGAAGAGTCTTCGAAGTATCACGAGATAGGTGGCTCCTCCCCTGCAACGAAGCCAACTGTATGGCCTGTGCCCGGTTCAGGTCGAAGAAAACTCTTCGGATTCGACGCGCGGCTCGATTGGAGTCGCAGAGATCAGCGCCTGTTCCAGAAAACATCTTCGGGACCGAAGACGAGGAGGTAGTTGATCTGGAGGATCAAGAAGAACACTCTGATCCGGCTTCGGGCCATGACTCCGAGTATGACGCCAAAGACGAAGAGGTGTTAGAAGAAGACGAAAACGTCGTCGAGGAGGTAGGAGACGAAGCAGAGGCCCTTGGGGCCATAGAAGATAGCTCAGGCGAGGAGCTAGGCCCAACCGGTTATACGGGGCCGACGATGAAGCGCTCCCTAAGGCTCAGGTCGATGGATCGCCACGAGGCCTTACCCGAGATCTACAGACTCGTTCAACAGCCCCGCATAAAGGCCCGGCTTCGAACATATATAAAGAGCCATCGGTTTCGAAACCGCCATCGGTCGATACAAAGACATCGAAACCAAAAGCATCACTGCCAAAACCGAAACTGAAAGTGAAGCTAACTCTGGTCAGCTCCAAGGCCTCAAACCCCTTGGGGCCGAAGAAACAGAAAAAGGCTGTCGATACAGAGAAGCTCAAGAAGGTCATCGAGCCGACGGTTGGGGCACCAAAGGCCAAAGACAAGGCTGTCGAAGCGACGAAGCCGACACCGAAGGGAGTCGACACACACAAAAGGCCCGAACCAAAAGAAGGGTTCGATCCTCGGTCGAGGCCTGCGGACAAGACAAAGACTGGCTCCAAGGACCCTGTCGAGTCTACGCAACCAAGCCCATTCATAGCCAAAGAGGTGTCGGAGTCACTCCAACGCATCAAAGATAAGGCTACAGCAGTCGGATCGAAGAAGGCCCCAACACCAAAGCTGGTCGGAAACGTTCAGCCCGCATCAACACCGATCAAATTCGGGTTGCCACCAACGGTGCGTCCGAAGATGTTCGAACCGAAGAAAGGTATTGGAGCCATCAAAAAAGTGTCGATGGTAGTGGAGGCTACAGAGGAGCCTGAAGAACAGGAGTCGAGACAGTTCATCAACTCGGAAACTGGTAGACTGTCCATATATAAAAGGAAGATCATACCAGAAACACCCATGGAGTCATATAGGATTCTCTTAAAAAAGAAGAGGGATTCAAAAACATCGCCAGTTCTTGTGGAACCTCTCCAATCCTATGGTCAAGAACCTCAAACTTTTTCACCTACATACTCAGATGTAGATGCAGGGGATGATGAAAATGAGGATGACATTTATCATGTGGACACTGATCCCGATGATCAAAACCAACCATGGGCTGACCCAGCTGACCCAAAAGATCCACACACTGCCCCTGACACACAGGTATACAGTGTAAAAACATCTCCCACCGAGGACACTACTGCCTTTAATGCCCTTATTGAAAGAGCGGCAAGTAACCATGACGTGCAACTACATGCTGACCCTGTGGAGGAAGACTTTTTGGTCGACACCTTTTCCACTTCGGAAAGAACAGTCGAGACCCTGCCCATGCTAAAAGGGGTCCTTAAGCATGCTGGTGACATTTTTAAGGAAACCACCAGGGCCAGGGTATTAAACCCAAGAATTGAAAAGAAATATAGACCAGCACCTGTGGACCCTACTTATATAAGAGGACAGTTGCCATTGGACTCATTGGTTGTTTCTAATGCACGTAAAAGGGCTAACTCCCAGACTACAGGTGATGCTCCTCCTCCTGACAAGGAGTCGAAAGTACTGGAAACTTCAGGAAAAAGGGTGGCAGCGCAGGCAGCCAACATCTTGCGCATTGCCAACACTAAGGCACTCTTAGCCAGATATGAAAGGTCCCATTATGATACCCTTGAGACACTGTTGCAACACCTACCAGATCAGTACAAAGAGGCTGCAGAACTACTAATCCAAGAAGGAAAGCTTATAACCAATGCTTCCATCAAGTGTGCGCTAGACGCAGCTGACACTGCAGCCAGGGCCATTAACATTAGCGTCATGTTAAGAAGACATACCTGGTTAAGAATCTCGGGATTCAAGCCAGAAATACAAACTTCTATCCTCAATCAGCCAGTTAACCCGGACTACTTATTTGGACCTGAGGTTGACACCACCCTTGAAAAAATTAAAAAAGACACAGAGACTGCTAAGACTATGGGGGCTCTGCAGTCCCAGCAGTTTCGGAGTGGCTCCTTTCGTCGCTCAAATACTAGAGGACCTTCAAGAGGCCAATCCACACAGCAGACACAATACAGTAAAGGAGGTACACAGTCCACCTACAATAAAAACAACAGGGGTGGATATCGTGGAAACAACATCAAGGGCAGAGGAAGAGGAAACAACAGTTCCAGATCCTCTGCCAATACCAAACAGTGACGCCCTGTCACTGCCCCTGACCACTTAACACCTGTCGGGGGGAGACTACAACAGTTCCTGCCGGTCTGGAAATCCATCACCACAGACAGGTGGGTGAGAGACATTGTCCAGTACGGGTATTGCCTGGAGTGAACATCCACTCCACCCAACATACCACCAAGACACTGAAGACACCGTCCTATGTCCGCAGAGCACTTACACTTATTGCAGCAGGAGGTCGTCAGCATGCTGCAAAAAGGGGCCATAGAGCTTGTGCCTGTAGAAGACCAAGGCTCAGGGGTGTACTCTCTGTACTTCTTAATACCCAAAAAAGACGGGTCTCTAAGACCCATACTGGACCTCAGGCCTCTAAACAGCTACATTCTGTTGGAGCATTTTTATATGCTCACTTTACAGCAGGTTCTGCCGTTACTCAGTCAGGGAGACTTCCTCGCGACTCTAGGTCTAAAAGATGCGTATTTCCATATACCCATACACCCATCACACAGACAGTATCTCAGGTTCACTATTCAAAATCAACATTATCAGTTCAAAGTCCTCCCTTTCGGAGTAACGACGGCACCCAGGGTGTTCACAAAGTGCCTGGCGACTGTAGCAGCACACCTAAGGAGACAGCACATACATGTCTACCCTTATCTGGAGGACTGGCTTATTCAAGCAAAGACGGCCCAGCAGTGTGCCAGCCACATGTCCCACACCATTCATCTTCTTCACAGTCTGGGATTCTCGCTGAATTATCCAAAGTCACATCTTCAGTCCGTCCACGTGCGACAGTACCTGGGCGCGACAATAAACACTCTGGCAGCCAAAGCTCAGCCAAATTCAGCGAGGATAAACAGCATGCAATTGCTGATACAGAAGTTCAGACCCCAAAACTCACTTCCAGCAAGAGTGTTCATGCAGTTGATAGGCATGATGGCCTCCTGTATCTTCATAGTCCCGCACGCGAGACTACATATGTTCCAGCTTCAGGAGTGCTTAGCACGTCATTGGAATCAGGCTCAAGAACAATGGAAAGACCTAGTGTTGGTGAGCGGTCGGGCATACAACTCTCTGCATTGGTGGAACCCACGAAACCTTTGCAAGGGCCGACCGTTCCAAGAGCCTGTACCACAAATAATACTGACAACGGACGCGTCTCTCCAAGGATGGGGAGCTCTCATGTACTCCATTACACGGTGCAGGGACTATGGAAAGCACAGCAAAAGAGGATGCACATCAACCTTCTGGAATTGATGGCAATCTTCATGGCAATGAAGGCTTTCAAAGTACACTTGTGCAACAAAGTCGTGTTGATCCGGACGGACAACATGATTGCCATGTACTACATACAAAAGCAGAGAGGAACACATTCTCCACAGTTGTCTCATCTGGCTCAGAGCATGTGGAAGTGGGCCATTCAGAGGAACATCTTCCTCATGGCGGAACACCTCCCGGGCAAGGACAACCAGAAGGCGGATCTGCTCAGCAGACACAGCCACCAGATGTACGAGTGGGAGATACATCCATCAGTACTCCAACCATACTTCCAGCAGTGGAGTCATCCACAGATAGACCTGTTCGCCACAAGGGAAAACGCAAAATGCCAAAGCTTCGCCAGTAGGTTCCCACATCCACAGTCGCAGGGCAATGCGATATGGATGAAATGGTCAGGCAAATTTGCGTACGCTGTTCCCCCAGCACCTCTAATACCGCTAGTGGCACGCAAACTGAGGCAACACTTGATGACACTCATCCTGGTTGCTCCAATGTGGGCACGCCAACCATGGTACACCAGGTTTCTAGAACTATCCGTGGTACCGCATCAAAGGCGGCACCTCACACCCAGGCTTTTGACGCAGAGCCATGGTGACATTCAGCATCCAGATCCGCAACAGCTCAACCTGGCGATCTGGCTCCTGAAGTCTTAGAATTTGGCTACCTCAACTTGCCGCCAGAATGTAAAAATATCATCAAGGAGGCAAGATGGCCCACAACCAAAATGGAAAAGGTTTGTCATATATTTTAACAACAATGACGTTAACCCACTGGATGCATCTATTCAAAACATTATCTGTTATTTATTGCACTTATACAGGTGTAATCTGGCGTACAGTTCCATTCGTATACATTTATCCGCAATAGCAGCTTATCTTCAAAACAGGCAGCACCTCTCACTATTCAGAGTGCCTGCCATTAAGGCTTTTCTGGAAGGACTCAAAAGAGTGATCCCTCCCAGACACCCACCTTCACCAGTCTGGAACCTCAATGTGGTCCTCACCAGACTGATGGGACCACCTTTTGAACCTCTACACTCTTGTGAGATTCAGTTTCTAACCTGGAAAGTGGCTTTCCTAGTAGCCATTACCTCACTACGAAGAGTTAGTGAACTCCAGGCCCTAACCATTCAAGAGCCGTTCATACAGGTCCACGCAAATAGGGTTGTACTACGCACCAACCCTACATTCATGCCTAAGGTGATTTCGCAGTTCCACATGAACCAGACCATAGAACTGCCAGTTTTCTTTCCTAATCCAGAAAATGTCGCAGAGAGATCCCTACACACATTAGATGTCAAAAGGGCTCTTATGTACTATATAGACAGAACAAAGGACTTCAGAAAAACAAAACAGCTTTTTGTTGCATTTTCCCCACAACACAAAGGCAACCCCATTTCCAAAGCAGGGATAGCCAGGTGGATTGTTAAGTGTATACAAATTTGCTATGCTAAGGCTAAACGCACACTAACCATTCCACCGAGAGCACACTCCACACGTAAATTTGGAGGGTCCATGGCTTTCCTGGGGAATATTCCTTTAGAAGAGATATGTAAGGCAGCCACATGGTCCACCACACATACATTTACGAAACACTACTGCGTAGATGTGCATTCTAAACAGCAGGCAGCTGTAGGACAGGCTGTTCTCAAAACTCTTTTTCAGACTGCAGCAGCTGGCACAGGCAGCCGCCGCTAACAGGAGGGACTGCTATCTATTCTATGCACAGATATGAATTCAGCAGCCCACATGCCTCGAACCGAATATGCTACTTACCAGTATGCATCTGTTCTTGGCATGTGGGTCTGCTGACATTCATATCGCCCACCCTCCTCCCCGGCGCCTGTAGCAGCTGAAGCATTCAAAATTACTCTGTAGCATGGACATAACTCACTGTATTACACTCCATCTCTGCCACAATGGCAAAAAAGAATCTGAGGATGGAGAGAATGCCCATGCGCACTGTAGTCCAGGGGAGGAGCCACCTATCTCGTGATACTTCGAAGACTCTTCCAGGACAACAATGTGCAATCATCCGGACCCAACACTAGGCGGCGATCTATGCACAGATATGAATGTCAGCAGCCCTACATTCTGTGTGCATAATGATGACCAGGGTAAAAGTATAACTATGGCACAGACATGTGTTAAGAGATGTAACAACTGGGGTTGGCTACTATATACACATTTGTTGGCAATGCCGCTTAATACAAATATATTGTAAAGAATTCCCAGAGCATATCAAGGGGGTCATGAACTTCCCGATCCCAAAAGACATAATCTTAATCCTGTTGGGTTAAAGTGCCTCCAGCTGTGGGGTTTATATAGCACAAATCAAAGATTACTCTTACAAATGTTGTGTGCTGCTAAAATGTTGACAGCTATATATTAGAAATCAAGAGATAATCCAGGAATTGAACTTTGATTTTTAAAATGTTCTGTTGATGGCTATGAAGAAACTGACGCATGATCTATTCCGAACAGAGGAGACATCTCTGAAGATGCGGACCTCACTACTTAACTATTAAATGTAACTGTGCAATCTAGTTTGAACCTAGTACACCAGGAGCTTTGTAGCTCATTGGGTGATGTTCTTGTTCATAAATAGAGATGTGCCTGTTGTGCAGCTTCCTATTGTCTTGTTCAAGAAGTCAAAGGTCCCCTCGGAGAATGTTTGATCCTGTTATAAGGTCGCTTAGTGACCTGTGTTGTGCCTGGATGGGATGGATTGAGGGGGGCGGGGGGAGTTGTGAGAAATGTGTTCTATTATTTCAGATTATTGCAGAATTCATTTGTAATACTGTACGACTAATAAGTTTAACACAATAATGTTGGAGGCATATAAGCTGCAGATTACACACTGTGCATAGATGGCCACCTAGTGTTGGGCCCGGATGTTTGCAGTTTGTTTTTGTTCTAGAAAGTCTTTGGAAGTCACAGGATAGGTGACTCCTCCTTTGGATCATACTGCGCATGGGCATTGCCTCCATCCCCAGATTGTTTTTTTCCGCCACCAGGCTTGGATGTGTTTCCAGCGCTCTGTGTTGGAACCGATTTCCTTCAGCGCGCAATCCTCACCAGCTTCGACGGTATTGTTTCAAATGCGTTTCCAGTCGACTCTACTCTTCAACTCTGAAGTCTTCGATTCCAGTCACCAACGAAGGCCTTCGGGCCTACTTAGGCCTCAACTTCCAGCTCATGGAAAGGATGCCATTTAATAAGTGTCCTCTATGTAGGTCGAAGTTTCCCCACACAGACCTACATGAGGTGTGTAACCTTTGCCTCTCACTGGAGCACGAGGCCAAAGACTGTTCCGCTTGTGCCTCTTTCCGCTCCAAGAAGACGATTCAGGACCGAAGAGCTAGGAGAACAATGGCTCGTTTATCAGCTCCGATTCCAGACGACATCTTCCAAGAGGGCATCGACGTCCCAGAACAGCAGCATGCCGTCAACAGCAACTCCGAGGCCGAAGTTTCCAAAGTCGGGGATATCACGCCAGCACAAAGGGTCGTAAGTAAGAACGTCGACCCCGACCCTTCTTCGACGCATTCAAAAAAGGCTTCGGCCACACCCTCGCCTTCGGGCTCGGGTGCACACCGAGACACTTCTTCAAATATCCCGCCTTTGAGCTTGGCTAAGAAGCCCACTAAGCCTTCAGGCGACTCGGGCTTGAGTCAGCCTGCCCACGGTGCCGGCGCACATCTCCCGGCACCGAAAAAGATACCATTGTCTGCCTCCACAACGGCATCAAAACAGTCAGCGCCAAAGCCTAGTGTTAGCTCCTCGGCACCGAAACCACACTCGGACCCAAACAAACCCACTTCGGAGTCGAAAAAATCATTGGATCCAAGAAAAAACATTGGAGCCGAAAAAATCATCAGAACAGAGAAAATCATCGGAGCCGAAAAAGGCACATACTTCCCTGGCTAAAGATGCTGCCAAAAAACAAGCTTTAAAGCCAAAAGAAACTCACAGTTCGGTGCCAAAAAATCCCTCCTCACCAAAAGATCTGACTCCCGCAGAGGACTTATTTCATCCAGACCCTGCACAAAAGACTTTGGTTAAGGATCCAAACACTGGTCGACTAACTCTTAGTTAAAAAAAAACGACCACTGGGAACACCTACACCTGCTCCTCATCCAAAGAAGGAGGACATAGCTACTTCTCCTCTAAGGATTCCTTCTCCTCCTCCTCTCTCTCCTCCTCCACATATATCATCACCGCCTCCTCCCCTATCACAGCACTCCCCTACACCTTCTCCCTTAGCAGATGATGATAACAGGGATGAAAGCTCTGATGACACAGGGGGTGGTGCAGATAGTGAGCCACCAGATCAGTCTATTTCTCCGGGCTCACCTGACCCTTGGAATGATTATAACACTCCAGACGTCCCTAACGTCCCTCAAGATGACATATATCCTTCTAGGCCTTCCCCACCAGAAGACACTATGGGATCTAATCAGCTAGTACACAGGGCTGCACAATACTATGGGGTTGATCTACATACTGACCCTGTAGAAGAAGACATCCTAATGGATACCTTTGACAACGCACAAAGGTCTGTGTCAATTTTACCCATGCTTAAGGGAGTTATTACGGTACAAAAGGGGGTGGTGATGGATGGAGCATCTGAATCAATCAAACACTCACACCCAGTCAAAAGATCTGGGTTTGATCCATCACCGTTCTTTAGCCCACTCTGCCACCCCAGTTCAGACATGGCTATATGCAAATCAGTCTGACCCTGTGCCTCATGGGAACAGTCCAGCCCGAACTGCCAAGCCATGTCTTCCCTGGACCGAAAACAAGCTTCCGAGGACCGGTTTCTGGCATTCCAGCCGTCTTCAGCCGAGCTTGCTTGAATCCAGTGGCAAAGTGAGCAAGGGACTCACGTCTGAGCATACCCTGCCACACTTATGGCGGCCAAAAGCGGTACAAAAGGGGGGTGGTGATGGACGAAGCATCTGAATCAATCAAACACTCACACCCAGTCAAAAGATCTGGCTTGTTTCCGGTCCAGGGAAGACATGGCTTGGCAGTTCGGGCTGGACTGTTCCCATGAGGCACAGGGTCAGACTGATTTGCATGTGGCCATGTCTGAACTGGGGTGGCAGAGTGGGCTTAAGAACGGTGATGGATTAAATCCAGATCTTTTGACTGGGTGTTAGTGTTTGATTGATTCAGATGCTCCGTCCATCACCACCCCGTTTTGTACCGCTTTTGGCCGCCATAAGTGTGGCAGGGTATGCTCAGACGTGAGTCCCTTGCTCACTTTGCCACTGGATTCAAGCAAGCCGGGCTGAAGACGGCTGGAATGCCAGAAACCGGTCCTCGGAAGCTTGTTTCCGGTCCAGGAAAGACATGGCTTGGCAGTTCGGGCTGGACTGTTCCCATGAGGCACAGGGTCAGGCTGATTTGCATGTTGCCATGTCTGAACTGGGGTGGCAGAGTGGGCTAAAGAACGGTGATGGATTAAACCAAGATCTTTTGACTGGTTTGAGTGTTTGATTGATTCAGATGCTCCGTCCATCACCACCCCCTTTTGTATCGCTAAGGGAGTTATTAAGCATGCTCCAGAAGTCGTCAAAGACCCCGTTAGAACTCGGGTCATCGACCCTCGAATAGAGAAAAATATAAAGCTGCCCCTTCAGATCCAGCATATATTAAAGGCTCAGCACCATTAGACTCTCTTGTGGTCTCTAATGCACGCAAAAGAGCACATTCACAAACGTCAGGTGAAGCTCCCCCACCAGATAAAGAGTCTAAGCTCCTTGACGCATCCGGTAAAAGAACTGCGTCTCAAGCAGCAAGCATGTGGCGTATTGCCAATACACAGGCATTATTGGCAAGATACGACAGGGCACATTACGATTAATTAGAATCATTAATGCAGCATCTCCCCGATAAGTATAAAAACAGGGAAAATGAGCTTATCTAAGAGGGTAAAAACATCACAAACACCTCTATTTGTTGTGCACTAGATACAGCAGACACTGCCTCCAGAGCAATTAATACCAGTGTTCTGTTGCGTAGACACGCATGGCTATGCATTTCAGGGTTAAAACCTGAAGTCCAAAGTGCCATACTTAACCAGCCCTTTGATGAACGACACTTATTCGGACCTAATGTAGACATACCCCTCGAAAAGATGAAAAAGGATACCGATACAGCCAAATATATGGGAGCCTCGCAGTCGCAGGCTCCCAGGCGCTCATTTAGCCGCTCATCTTACAGGGGCGCCAACAGGGGATACTCTTCAGACACACCCTCTACTTCTTACAAAGCCCCCACACAATCCACCTATAGTAGGGGCTACCAAAGGCGGTTACAGAGGTAACAACAATAAGGGCAGAAGTAAAAACAAAAACTCACGCTCTGCCTCCACCCCTGCCCAGTTACTTCCCTCCCCTTCCCCCGCCTCATTCCACTCCTGTCGGGGGAAGGCTACAACAATACCTGCCAGCCTGGAAATACATCACATCAGACAGGTGGGTGTTACAAATAATTCAGTCAGGTTACTGTCTCGAACTAACATCTACCCCCCAAACATATCACCCAAACAGCGTCCAATGTCACAAGAACATTTGATACTGCTCAGACAGGAGGTTATATCCCTCCTGCAGAAAAATGCAATAGAAATAGTTCCACTGCATCAACAAAACAAAGGAGTATACTCCCTGTATTTTTTTAATTCCAAATAAAGGACGGATCTCTGAGGCCTATTCTAGACCTCAGACCCCAAAACCTATACATGCAATCAAACCACTTTCATATGGTCACACTCCAGCAGGTCCTTTCACTCCTTTTACAAAACGACTTCCTTGCCACTATAGATCTACATGCATACTTTCACATTCCTATCCACACAGAGCACAGAAAATATCTCAGATTTGTACTAGACGGTCAGCACTACCAATTCAAAGTACTCCCATTCGGAGTCACAACAGCACCAAGGGTGTTTACCAAATGCCTAGCGGGCTTAGCAACACACTTAAGAAGACAGCATATTCGCATCTTCCCATATCTAGACAACTGGCTCATAAAGGCCAGCTCATACAACCAGTGTGTACAACACACTAACGCCACAATTCAACTACTCCACGACTTGGGATTCACAGTAAATCACACCAAGTCACATCTTCAAACATCCCATGTACAACAATACCTTGGTGCTACAATAAACACCGAATTAGCACTAGCCTATCCCTCTCCACCAAGGATAACCATTGTACAAACTCTCCTAACAAAAATGAAACCACAACACTCTCTTCCAGCTCAAGTGTTCATGCAGCTCATAGGAATGATGGCATCTTGCATATTCATAGTACCTCACGCAAGACTACAAATGCGTCCACTTCAGGAGTGCTTAGCACGCCAATGGAACCAGGCTCACGGTCAATTAACAGACCTAGTGTTGGTAGACAGTCGAACTCATCGCTCTCTGCAATGGTGGAGCACCAAAAACCTTTCAAAAAGCCGACCGTTCCTAGAGCCAGTTCCTCAAATAGTCATAACAGTGGACGCATCGCTCTCCGGCTGGAGAGCTCACCTACTGCATCACACCATGCAAGGCAGGTGGACACGACAACAAAAGTAAATCCACATCAACCACCTGGAGTTACTAGCTGTATTTCTAGCCCTAAAAGCATTCCAAAAGCAAGTATAAGGCAAAACAGACAATATGACAGCCATGTACTACATAAACAAACAAGGGGGAACACACTCTCTACAGCTCTCTGTTAGCGCAGCAGATATGGAGATGGGCTATACCACTAAAGATCTTTCTCTTAGCCCAACATCTTCCAGGACTACAAAACACCATAGCAGATCTGCTGAGTCGACAAACTCGGTACAAAAGGGGGTGGTGATGGACGGAGCATCTGAATCAATCAAACACTCACACCCAGTCAAAAGATCTGGGTTTGATCCATCACCGTTCTTTAGCCCACTCTGCCACCCCAGTTCAGACATGGCCATATGCAAATCAGTCTGACCCTGTGCCTCATGGGAACAGTCCAGCCCGAACTGCCAAGCCATGTCTTCCCTGGACCGGAAACAAGCTTCTGAGGACCGGTTTCTGGCATTCCAGCCGTCTTCAGCCCAGCTTGCTTGAATCCAGTGGCAAAGTGAGCAAGGGACTCACGTCTGAGCATACCCTGCCACTCTGATGGCGGCCAAAAGCGGTACAAAAGGGGGTGGTGATGATCAGGGATTAATATGCAGGCTTATTAGTTGATTTATTGTTCTATTATTTTCTCTGTATTTCAGGTACCCCTCTACTTTCATCAGCGACTAAGTCTGCTAGTTCTGTGGAATCCCCTCAGAAAAAGAAGCACAAAAAGAACAAAGAAAAGCACAAAGCGAAAAAGGATCACAAACACAAAAAAGAAAAGGTTAGTCCTTGGTACCGGTGTCAGCAGGCTAGAAGATTACTTTTCTCTGTGCTATACCTTGTGCATATCTAACAAAAACGTAAATACTACCAAGTGGCATATGCTATTAATTCAAATATAGGTGATTGCAAAGTTATTCTGTTTTGCTTGTACTCTTTGATTTGTGTATCTTACAAGCAAGGGATGAACTATCTCTAATTGATTGTTTGTGTAGACTTTGAGATGTGAGAAAAGCTCTGTAATAAACTTGCATCACCCAGAACCTTTGCTTTGTTATTAGAGTTTATTTCACATGTGATGAAGTCTATGTTTTTAAACAGGACAGTAGCTCCAAGGCATGTATGGAGATCAGAGGATTCATTCCTAGTTGCTGCTGAATCACCCTAGGCTTTTTGGGAACTTCACTGGAAAGATTCAAGGACAGCTCCCTAGGGTTGTTCTCACCTGCTCCTCAATTCCACCAGGAAAATAGGACATTTGGGGGATTTCCTGGGGGCTGCCATAGAGAGAGCAGCCAGTTCATCAAATGGCTTAAATTTTTCACAGCTTCATTGGGCGCTGTGTTAACCGAGGTGGTGCACACCACCAAGGACAGCAATCCTCTACCACCACCTCCCTTCAAAGCATCTCCAAAGCTGCTCTGATTTCCCCTTACAGAACCACACTCAGTGGGTAGGGGCAAGATATGATTTTTCTTCCTCAGCCAGAAATCTGTCACTTCATACCGGTGGGTACTACAGAATGTCCAAAGTGGCTATGCTATAGCAATCATTTCATGCCCTCACTGTATTCCTTCTGTATCGACTCTGGTTTCAACGGACCATGCAGCCATTCTATTGTAGGAAGTGGACTCTTTATATGATATCAAAATAAGATATAGCATCCAAAGAGTGAAGGGGTTCCCTTATGAGTGGACAAGGGCTTGCTGTAGCAAGCCCAAGGTGCTCTTCTAGGGGGTAGCGTGGTTAAGCAGCCTTATGCTTATCAGAGAGAAGTGTTACACATCTGCAAAGACACACAATAGCCAATAAATTATGCCCACGACTTAGTAAGGAAAGCCACACCAATTTATAAAAATAACATGTATTTTTATATATATTTAGGCACTAGAACCAATTCGATCAGGTATGTACTTTTTTCGATTTAAATACTTTTATATTGCATTTTATAAGCTGCAATGTTATCCTGTGGGAGGAAGAACAAGTATGACATTCGGGTACAGTACAGCGACTTACGGGACCAATTTCCAGGAGTTAAGGTGAGTGGTGGGCAAGGTCCACGGCAGCACCAGCAGAACACTACCAGCGGCACTAGGGCGGCCCAGTGTAGGGATGCAAAACAGCATCAGGTGCCCAATTCAAGTCTATCGAGAATGGTTGCTGCATAAAACGGCTGCAGGCTTTGACGGGGCAGTCTGGCTGAACCAACAGGGGGGCACAGGCTTCACAATGCTCAGGGATGTAGGTACATCTTTGTTTCTCTTCTCCACGGCCAACAGGTGCCGGGTGCAGTGGTGTCTTTAGGTGTTGGGTTTTCCTTACATGAAGGGTGCTACGTGCTGAGGCTGCAGGTGACTTTTGGGGTGTTCACGAGAGGTGAAACCACAGTGCACTCCGTCTCTGGAGGACCACACTGACACAGTTGGCCCACTTTAACTCAGGCTTGAAGTGCCGGGTGCAGGGGTGTCCTTAGGCGTTGGGTTTTGGCGGTCTTCAAGTCCTCGCAGGTCTCTTGGGTTGCTGCAGAGTGCCAGAGGGAATCCGGTCCGCTACTTCACAGGAGCTATTGTTTCCTGGGTGAAGCTGTAGCAGTTATCACAGGCTTTTGGGGACACAGCAGTTGCAGGACAAGTCATCTTTTACTGCAATTGTCGCAGTCAGCTGGCCGGCAGGGTTGGCACCAAGTCAGTTGTTGGATCTTCTGTTCTTGCTCTTTGTGACTCTTCACATATGTCTTCTTCTTTCAGGTTGGCAGGATCTGTTTCTCTGGTGCCAGGGGTTCCCCTAAATACTGAATTTATGGATGTCGGGGGAGTGTAGGGTATGTGCCAATGGGCTGCTGACTTTTGGGGTCACTCGTCCACTTTATGACCACTTCTTGTGGGAAGAGGGCATAACCCTATTCCAGAGTTCCTAAGTTTGTCAACACAGAGATGGCTAACGCTGAACATTTGTGTCCAGCTCAGATTAGGCCACCTTAGGGGTGTTACTAGCATGAGGGTGGGCATGCCTACCTGACTAGCTAATTTTCCCACCTATCCAGGTGCCATAAGGCTCTGGACAAAGGGGGTCGGCTTACTCTCCCTTGAGGGCAGCCAGACTCGCATTTCAAAGGCGGTAGTTTTTTTAAGCTCCCCTGCCTTGGAATGCTAATCAGCAGGTCTTTTGTGGGAGGAAGTGTTATCACCCTTTTCCGGAGCAGGCTTTGTTTCTGTCCTCCTGGGACCAAAGGCTCTCACCTTGAGGGCCTGGTGGCAGGCTTGCAGAATTCAGACAGCCAACACCCCAGGGAGTGGTAGGTTTTCAGGGGGCAACTCTAAGGTGCCCTCTGGGTGCATGTATTAATACATCCAACACTGGAATCAGTGTGGGTTTATTATTATGAGATAGTTTATACCAAACATCTCTATCTTCAGTAAAGCCATCATGTAGCTGGGGAACCCATTTTCACCACTGTCCAGTACATGTTCTAAAAATGGCTTCCCGGGGGGCGTGGCCAAGATGGCGGGGTGAGCGGACGCTTCCTCCCGTAGCTCCTCCGGCCCGGCTCAGCTCGAGCCCCGATTCCTGCGCCTCTCTCCCCCCGCGGCTGCACTGCGGGTGAGAGAACTGTGCCGGAGTTCCCGGGGCACATTTTGGTGCCACTTTGACTTCTGGAGCCCCGGGGGAAGTTCCCGAAAAGTTTATTCGGAGATCGCTCCGAGGATTAGAGCCCGGGCCGCCCCGAGGAGAGGAGCCTGGAGGCGGAGCGTAGTGCGGCGCTGTCCGCGCACCTTGGCTGGCCCGAGTGCTGAAAAGCGGAACGCCGGAGATCTCGAAGGATCGGACTAGGCGGACTCCGCGGAGCGAGGTGGCTTCCTGGCGGTGCCCTGGTGGCAAGCACCATTGCTGGGCGACGGACTTTAGCTCTGTACCGGCGACCCCCCCACTGCCCGGGGTCTCGAGGGGCGACGCCTTGCGAACTCCGCGCCCGGAGATGCTGGATGGCGGAGTTCGAGCAGTGCCCGAGCCGGGCGATCGACTGGTGATGGGGGGAGGCACCGGGTTTGCACTTTCCGGACCCGTTATCATTTGAGAGTTGCCCACGGACTTGCTGGCCCGGGCTGCCTTCTTGGGTCCCACCCTCCCGCCATCTTGTCTTTGTGTGGCTGAGCCCGGTGGCCCCTGCCCGCGCCCTTCGCACACGGGAGCCTCGACTCGTTCTGGCGCCAGCTCATCTACTGCCCTCCCCGGGAACACGAGACGGGAGGCCTACTCTTCGGACATTGCTGCCTGCCCTGCTGGCCCGAGGGCCGTCTTGCCCATGCCCGGACCGCCATTTTGTCGCCTGTGACGCACCACCCTTGTCCTCGGCGAAGGCCTCACATCTGGTGCCCGCGAGCGATGGCGCTCGCCTACAGCAACTAACCCTGGGCTTTGCCGGGCCCCAAGATGACTGGAAGACGTGGCGCGGCACGGGGTGATCGCACCTTGCCGGAAATGCTCGGCAGGTCCCAGCAACTACGCGACAGGACGCAGCCGTCCCCGGGGGCCTCCCGGGCATCAACGGAAGCAACTGCGGGCGAGCCGCCGGTCACGCGGTCCTTCATGGAGGACTTATTCACCTCCCTCAAGGAGGAATTTCAGACTCTTAAGACCGAAGTGGCTGGAGAGGTCCGGGAGGTGCGCAGGGAAGTCGAGGGCCTGGGCGAACGGGTCGAGACGGTGGAGACGGCGGCTCAACGCCGCGATGAGGAGATAACCCATCTCCAACAGGACGTCCTCCGCCTCCGGGAGCAATGTGTCGAGCTCCAGGCCCACTCGGAGGACCTCGAGAACAGGTCCAGGAGGAACAACATCCGGGTCCGGGGTGTTCCATCCGCCGATGAAGGTGCGGACCTAGTGGTTTATCTGCAGGACCTGTTCCGTGACATCTTGGAGGAGGGAGCGGATTTCCCCATCCGCATTGACAGAGCACACAGGGTGGGCCGCCAGCGCCAGTCATCGGCACCCCCGCCTGATATCCTGGCATTCTTGCCGGATTTCCCTCTAAAGGAGCGCATCATGACTGAGGCCCGTAGGAAGCAACCATTGACCTTCCGCGAAAGACCTGTGGCGCTCTATCAGGACCTGTCTGCCATCACACTGCAAAAGCGCAGGTCTTTCCGCATCGCTACGGACTTTCTGCGAGAGCACAAGACAGCCTACTCCTGGGGTCACCCCTTCCGCCTTATCTTTCGTTGGAATGGGGTACTGCACCAGCTGCGCTCCTTACAGGATGTCTGCGGGGTGCTGGGCCTTACTGCTACGGAGGAGGACGGGGCTACCCCCGCATGGAGTCGCCCCGAGAGGCGGGGCCGGCGGAGGTCGAGAAGGCGCCCATCGTCAGCGCCAGTGAGTCGTCCGGACTCGCCCACCATCAGAGCTGACATGGCGGAGGCCCTGAGGACTGCGGCCAGGAACTTGCCTGAATCTACTGGTGTGGCCTTGACGGCCTAAATTTTCTCCGGGGGGAGAGGTTCTTAGCTTTCACGATGCTGGGCTGGGGGTCGGGGGGCGGGGGGGTGGTGTGTGGCTGGACGTCCACTTGACTGTTTTCTGCAGACTCGCCCATTTGGGCTAGACTGAGACTATGGGGTGTTGTTTTTTGCTTTTTGTTTTGGCCGGTTGCCATCAATGGTTTTTGGGGGGGTTTCATTGCTGGTTTGTTGTGGGGGGGGTCCCGTCCGAAGCTGTCCGAACGAGTACGATGCCGTCTCTGGCCTTCCCTGCGCCCCTACCCCGCGCGCCCCCTCCGCTGATCCCCCGCCCGCTGCATAGAGCGCTGTTTCCCTGGAGGCGATGCCACCCCTGAAAGTAGTGACCCTTAATGTCAAGGGTCTGAATAACCCCGTAAAACGTAGGGCGATCCTCTCCCTATTGGAGGGGTCGCAGGCGGATATTTGCCTCCTGCAGGAGACCCATTTACTCTCCAGAGATTGCCATAGGTTGCGCTCTGCCAAGTTCCCCACGCAACTTTTTTCCTCTGCTGCGACTAAGACCGCTGGGGTGGCCATTCTTCTAGCCAGCTCCTTTAGGGGGGAGGTGCTGTATAAACATGCCGAGCAGAAGGGGAGACTCTTAGTGTATCGCATGCGCTTAGGAGGTGTTACCTTTACGGTTGGTTCGGTCTACAGCCCAAACGACCACCAGGATCGTTTCCTGGACTCGGTATTGGTGGACGTTACTGCCTCGCCCGATCGCCATGTCATCCTGGGGGGAGACCTGAATATGGTCTTCGACTCCACTCTAGATAGGTCTGCCCAGCGTTTTCCGCAGACAGGGGAGCTTTCTAAAGCGGTGCGGGACCAGATTGCAGAGATGGACCTGCATGACCTCTGGCGCACCATGCATCCCACCGATAGGGACTACTCCTTCTTTTCCCACGCACACCGCACTTATTCGCGGTTGGATTATCTTTTGGTGAGCGGCCCACTTCGCTCGGCCGCCATGGCGGCGGACATCGGGGTCTTGTCTCTGTCCGACCATGCGCCGGTCTCCGGAGTTTTTGCGTGGCCGGCGCCCCCCCCCCTCGAGAGGGACGTGGCGGCTTCGGGACACGCTTCTCCATAAGAAATCGGTGGTGAAGCGAGTGGAGGAGGTCATCCAGGACTACCTGACCCACAATAACAACTCTGACACGTCCCTGGCTACACAGTGGGCGGCTTTGAAAACAGTCGTCAGGGGAGAGTTTATCTCCATTTCCTCGGCGGAAAATAAGGAACGCCAGCGCAAGAGGGAAGAACTGACGGCGCAGGTTAGGGAGCTTGAGCAGGTCCACCGCCGGACGGGGGCACCTCGGGTTTGGAAGCAACTGAAGGCGGCACGAAAACTCCTCTCTGCGTTGGATCTAGATCGGGCGGAGTACGCAGCGCTGCGCCTGAAACATGCCTTTTACACCGGCGGAGACAGGTGCGGTAAGCTCCTGGCCCATAGGCTTAGGGTTGTGCAGCAACGCAATGTGGTGAAGGAGCTGGTGGGAGTGGATGGGATCCCGGTTTCTGGTGACGCGGAGGTGGCCGATACCTTTCAATCCTTTTACGAAGCACTGTACGCTTCAGACTCTTCCCCACCGGGAGAGGCTGAGGCCTATCTGGAATCCGTGGCCCTCCCGGCCTTGGACCCCTCCCAGGCGGAACACCTAGAGAGGGACATTCACGTGGAGGAGGTCATCTCCGCGATCGCACGGCTGAAGCATGGCAAAGCCCCAGGCCCGGATGGCTACACGGCCTTGTTCTACAAGACCTTCTGTCCCACTGTTGCTCCTCTCCTGGCTCGCTTGTTCAACTCCTTCTCCGAACCGGGCGCCTTCCCACCGGACCTCCTCTCGGCGACTGTGTCGGTTATCCCCAAGCCGGGGAAGGACCGGACCTTGTGCGGCTCGTACCGGCCCATTTCGCTCCTAAATGTGGACCTCAAGCTTTACACCGGAATCTTGGCGGCCAGACTGGGTCTACACTTACCAGGTTTGGTGGAGGCGGATCAGGCCGGTTTTGTACCCGGTAGGCAGACGGTCGACAACACGAAGAGAGTGACGCACGTCCTGGAAAAGGCCTCACGCGTCCCGGGGGAGCGGATGCTGCTATCGGTCGACGCGGAGAAGGCCTTTGATAGGGTTCATTGGCCATATCTCGAGCTGGTCCTTGGGAAACTGGGAATCGGCGAGAAGTTCCGCACTATGGTCTTTAACTGCTATAGGAGACCGTCGGCGTCAGTGCGTGTCAACGGACACAGCTCCAGCAGCTTCACCATTGAGCGCGGCACGAGACAGGGTTGCCCTCTCTCGCCGCTCCTCTTCGCCCTTTATATGGAGCCGTTTGCGCAGAGGATCCGCGACAACCCGGACGCCATTGGGGTGAAGATGGGGCAATACACACACACTGTCAGCTTATACGCGGACGATGTCTTGTTGACCCTAGATGACCCCAGGCGGTCGCTCCCTGCCTGCATCCAGGAGCTGAACGCTTTTGCCCGCGTTGCGGGCTTTAAAATGAACATGACCAAGTCGGCTGCACTGGATGTGTCGCTCTCTGCCGACACCAGACGGGACCTTCAAAGTCTCTTCCCTTTGCAGTGGTCCTCCTCCACGGTGCCTTACTTGGGCATTTTGCTTGCTCCCACCCTGCCTGCCATGGTCGCAGCTAACTATTCCTCTCTAGGCAAGAAGATGAAGGAGGAACTCGGCCGATGGAACAAGGGCCTACTCTCGTGGCTGGGCCGTATTGCGGCGGTGAAGATGACGATACTGCCCCAGATCCTGTACCTTTTCCGCGCTCTACCTCTTCAGCCCCCCGTGGGCTGGATACGGCAAGCGCAGGCAGACATCTCCCGCTTTGTGTGGCAAGGCCGTAAGCCTCGGATGAAGCGGTCCTCTCCATGCTTGCCCCGGAGGCGGGAGGTCTCGGGGTCCCGGACCTCCGGAAGTACTTTCAGGCGGCGCAGCTCCGGTACCTGGTGGAGTGGTGCCGGTGGGAATCGGATAAACACTGGCTCTTTCAAGACCAGGCAGTTGCGGGCCGTACCCTCCAGGAGGTCCCGTTCCTACGGCGCGTTCACCGCCCGCCTAACCTCTACGCCTCCTTTATCACCCGGGTCCCGCTAAGAGTGTGGGACGCGGTGTGTGAGCTCCGGGAGCTCACCACTTTTCCGTCGCCGTTCACTCCCATTGCTGGCAACCCGGACTTCACTCCGGGTCTGGAGCCGGGGGCCTTTTCCCACTGGGTGAGTGCGGGATGTAGAGCGCTTTTCCAGATCTACGGGCCGGAGGGCGTGCTCCCCTTCCAGCAGCTCCGACAGGAGTTTGGCCTGACGGAGGGGGACAGACTGCGCTACATGCAAGTCCGCCACTGGGCTCTTCAACCCTCAGTGCGTGACGTCGCCGCCCGTACGATTACGCCCTATGAGCGATGGTTGGTGACCCGGGCCTCGGACGCCAAACTCATCACTGATTTGTATAAATTTCTCCAACCCCCGCCGTTTCACTACCATAACCCGGGGAGAGAGCGCTGGCACAGGGAACTGGGCAGGACCCTGAGCCACAAGGAATGGGACAAGATTGCGTATCGGGCGAGGCACTCTGCGTACCACACTGGGCTGACGGAAACCTTCACTAAAGTGTCCACCTATTGGTACTACACCCCGGAGCGGCTCTACGAGATGCGCAAACTAGGCGATAAGGGTTGTTGGCGCGGCTGCGGACAGGAGGGCACCCTCACGCACATTCTCTGGGAGTGCCCGGTGCTGTCGGCCTACTGGAAGGAAGTCTTAGATGAGGTGGATAGGCATTTTGAGATTGAGCTCCCGCGCTTCCCCGCGTATGTCTTGCTTGGCCTCCCCAATGACTTGATGTATCCGCTGAAATCCCGCAGGGGCAGGCAGATTGCGATTGCGCTAGGCTCAGCCGTTCAGAACATACTTGTCCTTTGGCGCACCCCCACTGCCCCCTCTATCACTGGTTGGTTGCATAGGCTCTGGCAGGTACTGGGTATGGAGAAGATATCGCTAACGGTGGCTGGGAATGTTGACCAGTTTGAGGAGCTCTGGCATCCCTTTTTGGCACTGCTGTCCACGGAATTTCGCGAGCTAACGTGCCCACGGTACTTGCGCCTCCTTAGGCTGACACCGCCGGCGCCAGCGGCGGAGTGATTGAGCGGATTGGGGACCGGGGGCTGGGGGCGGGAAGTGGGGTTATATGCTTCTAATGCTGCTTTTCGGACGGGGATGTTGGGGTGTTGTTTTCTTTTCTTTCCTCCTTGCTTTTCTTTCTTCTCCTTTTCTGGGGTCGAGGGGCTGGTGGTATGGTATGCTTCTCCTTTGCTGTGTCGCAGAGCGCTATTCTGGCTTGGCCTTGCCTAGGGAATGGGGGCCTACGGGGGGTTGTTTACAGTGACTTACTGCCTTATGTTTTTTGCCTTGTTACCCTCTGGGGCACCCTGCCTCCCTCTTCTTCTTCTGACTCGCTGCAACGTTTTGCCTCTTGTATTGTATGCTTGCCTGACCTCCTGCTCCCCTCCCCGTGTTTTTTATGCCTTAATAAAATACTTTAAACCTAAAAATGGCTTCCCTGTTCACTTGCACTGGCAGTGATGGAACTGACCAGCACAGTGGCATATCTGCTCATGCAGGTATGCCCTCATATGTAATACTCGAAGAGCCAGGTCTTGAGGAGTCTTCTGAAGGTGATGAGGTCTTGGGTCTGTCGTAGGTGTGTGGGGAGGGAGTTCCAAGTCTTGGCGGCGAGGAAGGAGAAAGATCTGCCACCGGAGGTCGTGCAGTGGATGCAGTGAACTGCGGCGAGGGCGAGGTTGGCGGAGCGGAGCTGGCGGGTGGGGGTGTAGAAGCTGAGTCGGTCGTTGAGGTAGGCTGGTCCGGTGTTGTGGAGGGCCTTGTGTGCGTGGGTGAGGAGCTTGAAAGTGATCCTCTTTTCGATGGGGAGCCAGTGAAGATCTCTCAGGTGGGGGGTGATGTGGTTGCGGCGGGGGATGTTGAGGATCAGTCAGGCGGAGGCGTTTTGAATACGTTGTAGTCGTTTAGATGTTTGACCGGGATGCCTGTGTAGAGTGCGTTGCCGTAGTCTAGCCTGCTGCTGACGTGGTCCTGGGTGACAGTCCTTCTTGTTTCGGTGGGGATCCACTTGTAGATCCTGCGGAGCATTCAGAGGGTGTTGTAGCAGGCGGAGGAGACGGTGTTGACCTGCTTCGCAATTGTGAGGGAGGAGTTGAGGATGATTCCCAGGTTGGTGGGGGTAGGTGCTGTTCCTAGCGCGGTCGGCCACCAGGAGCCATCCCAGGCTGAGGGTGTGGGTCCGAGGATGAGGACCTCCGTCTTGTCCGTGTTCAGCTTCAGTCTGCTGTTCCTCATCCATTCGGCGACGGCTTTCAATCCCTCGTGGAGGTTCGTTTTGGTGGTGGTCGGGTCCTTGGTGAGGGAGAGGATCAGCTGGGTGTCATCGGCGTAGGAGATGATGTTGAGGTGGTGTCAGCGGACGACCTGTGCGAGAGGGGCCATGTAGACGTTGAACAGC
Organism: Lissotriton vulgaris; assembly: GCF_964263255.1. Lineage (NCBI taxonomy): Eukaryota > Metazoa > Chordata > Amphibia > Caudata > Salamandridae > Lissotriton > Lissotriton vulgaris. The sequence continues at coordinate 366,869,678 of NC_141700.1, forward strand.
GTTGGGCTGAGGGATGATCCCTGGGGTATGCCGCAGATGATGTTGGTTTTGTAAAAAATAATAATCATACACCTAATAAGTAGTATGTTTCTTTGTCCAGCTGGACAAGAATTTTATTTTAAATGATCAATTTCATAGAGGGAGTTTTAAGACCAAGATAACAAGTGGGCACAGCCGTGACCCACATCATTTAAGACAAAACAACAAAGAAATGTATGATTATTATTTTTTGCTATCCTGTCCACATATACCATTGTCTTTTGTAAATTGATACTGCCCAAGGTCCCTATGATATACCTTTTGGGTTCCCTTGTTCTTGTGAAAATGCAGATGATGTTGGTGGCTTTGAAGCGGAAGGGGGGGGAGGCGTACACTCTGTGTTCTTCCGGAGAGGAAGGAAGTGATCCAGTCCAGGCTTTTCCCTGGATTCATGCTTCTTGGAGGCGTTCCTTTAGTGTGCGGTGGCAGACTGTGTCGAATGCGGCTGATAGGTCCAGGAGGATGAGGGACGATGTTTCTCCATTGTCTAGTTGAGTCCTGATGTCGTCTGTGGCTGCGATGAGGGCTGTCTCTGTACTGTGGTTTCTTCGGAATCCGAACTGGGGCGGGTCTAGGATACTGTTGTCTTCGAGGTAGTGGGTCAGCTGTGCGTTGGTGACTTTCTCGATAACCTTTGCCGGGAATGGGAGCAGTGAGATGGGCCGGAAGTTCTTGAGGTCCTTGGGATCTGCTTTGGGTTTCTTCAGGAGGTCGTTGATATGGGCGTGTTTCCAGCTTTCCGGGAAGGTGGCAGTCTCCAGGGAGATGTTGATGATCTTCCGCAGTTGGGGAGCGATGGCAGTGTCGGCCTTGTTGAAGATGTGGTGTGGGCAGGGGTCTGACGGTGATCCAGAGTGGATGGAGTTCATGGTCTTGCGTGTCTCGTCGTCGTTGACGTTGGTCCAGGAGGTTAGGAGGTTGCCGTGGGTGGTGTTCGCTGGGGTGGTGGAGTCCCATTTGGCGGGGGCGGTTGTGTTGTCGAAGCTGGCGTGGATTATGGCGATTTTCTGGTAGAAGGCGGCCATTGAGTCGCACAGATCTTGAGAGGGTGAAATGTCGTTGGTGTTGGCGCTGAGGTTGGAGAATTCCTTGCTGAAGAGCTCTTTGCTGTTGTGTGCGTTGTTTTCCAGGCGGCTCTTGAAGGATTATCTTTTGGCCAGTCTGATGAGGTGGTGATGTTTGCGTGAGGCGTCCTTGTGGGCTGCGTGGCTGTCTGGTGTTCGTTCGTGTAGCACACATTTAGCTAAAATGAAATGCTTTTTGGCCCCAGCTATCATAATTTACCTTTCCAGTGTACATCACATGTGAAGTCACCGATGGTTAAGCTTTGTCACTGTTATTTTTTGAATATTTAACAGTACAAATCCCATTATGGGCATGGATATCATCTTTTGGCACTGAGACCAAGGAAGACAAAGGGTGTGGCAAGAGTGGTCAGGCTTATTATGGAGAAGCTAGATTTTTAAGAACATTTGGAATGCCAGGTAGTTGCACAAATTCAGAATCTGTGTGGAAAGAAGGTTCCAGGGTTTGTATGCAAAGGTTTGTCCACAGAGCAGAATAACTAGAACTGTAGAAGTCTGCTTACTAGGAGCCCTGAGGAACATGCAGGTCAGGAGTGATGTGGTCTTTCTATTCAAGGTTGAGCTGAAGATGAGTGGCAGCATTTTGATTTCTCTGGAGTTAGTGGAAGAGGCATGAACAGTCAGCGTAGTTATGTTCTCAAGAGGGGTGTATGTTTGACAGAATACTTTGTATGGAAGACTCTTTATCAGGGTGCAGGGCTGGGAAAAGCAGATGCTGAACAATTAGTTAACTGGGGCAATTAAAGAGGTCAGTATCCAAACAGATGCTATAGTTATTGATAGTTGCCAGAAGGGTTTATGTTTGAAGTGAGACTTGGCAACCTGAGGAATGATGGCCATCAGTAGCAGATCAACGGTATTGTCAAAAGCATGGTGTTGAAGCAGGGCAGGAGTTGAGTAGAGGGAGATGTTGAGCACATGAAGATGAAGGGAGAGGGAATGGAGAGGGAACATTGTAGCAACTGTCTTGAAGAGAGGGGTGTTCAAAGTTTGTTGATTGATACTGTAAGTTGACTTCTTGAGTTTTAGGGTCCGACAGCCACTTCTGTCAGATTGTTTTGTGTAGCATATCGAAGCCTGGCATGATTAGCTTGGTGATTACTGGGTTGCTGGAGTAAGTGACCCAGCTTTCCATCAGCAAAGAATATCAGTGAGATTGTTGGTTAAAATATTTTTCTTTTTATTGGAGTGTTTAACTGGGAAGCTGAAAAGTAGTCAGTTAAATGAGGCCATGGGTGGAGGGTTACCAATGGTGTCTGTAGAGAAAGTGTTAGTACATCCTACTTTATTAGTTTTATTATAGGCTCATAGTAATCGTGCACACACAGCGGATCCAATGTGCATTACTAGTAATGGGCCACATTCAGCCCTTCTCTCACCTTGGAGTTCATACATTCATGGTGCCTAGCCTGTAGTACTCCCATCATTTCCCCCATATTTCTGTGTTTCTCAGGCCAACCTTGGGATAGAAAAATCAGTTTCTCCGGTTTCGCACAGCAGTCCATACTGGACCCTAAACTACCTTACTGTCAGGGCTTCCAGAGACACATCCCTTTTCGCTAACAGTGTGCCAAGCCCTACTAAGGTTCCGTTTCCTCTTGGGCCTCTCATCTTGCCCACGAGACCCAGCAACGCAATCCTGGGGGATGTCTCAAGGCTTTGACCCAGATTTGTTGATAAGTACGAAATATTGCCAGCCAGTACCATGTTCTAGAAGTCACCTGTGTCCCTCCGGTATCTTGTACATGTAGGGCTGGAAAGTTTGTGGGATTTCCACAGATGCGTAGGTGTTTACTAACTGCAAAGCAGATATTTCAGTTGAACAAGACGCAACTGGCCTGAGATGGCTAGAGTACTTAGTGCCATGCATGCCTCCCTCCACACTGCCTCATCCATCGGTCCCAGCTACCCTTCCCATCACTCCTTCAAGTGCATCAGTGTACATGGGGAATAATTAACCAGGGCTTTATAAATCTTGGAGATGCCTCTTTGGGCTAGCTGGCCCATAAGTAGTCAGTTTTATCATCGTGCTCCAGCCAGTGTCTCCGTATATCAGGAGAGCGTGTAATGGATTTGCAGGTTATCTGAAGAATTGTGACATGTGGAGGGAAAACGCATTTTTGAGGTCCTGAAAAGATTTCATGTAGTCGCCCTCCCAGACATTGCCCAACTGGGAAATGCCAATGTTGTCTCAGCCCTTGAACCCTTCGAGGTGTGCCACCCGTCCAGCCATTCACCAACTAAGAAGGGGGTTTCCTGCATCACTCGCAGTTCCTACCCTGTCCATCACAGGGAGGCTCTCCAGGTAAAGAAGACTATTTTGGTGATCTCTGGTAGTGAGCGAGGGATCGGCATGCCGTAAAGCATACCCACAAGATTGTCAAAGCCAATCAGTGAAACCTCTACCCTGAAGGCAGGGTCTCCCCACCAATCAGTTGTTTACCATTACGGGATGCACTGCCCAGTAATAAAGGCACTTGCCATGACTTTTTAAGGAGGCCAGCCAATGTCTTGCCCACACGGTCTCCCTTTCCGTATCTCCGAGACCTTGTCTTCCTGCCAAGATAGTGGGTTTCACTCTGATATGGCACAGTATCTCATTATTTTTAGTTGTAAAAAAGTCCTGTTCTAAGGCTTATATCTCCTCTTCAATTCGCTTGAGATCTCTTCGCAGCAAGCGCAGAACACCGGCCTGCTTAGCGATGTATTCCCCTGCATGACAGTCTTTAATGCTTCCCGTAAAGTCGAGGAGGACTCCCCTGTATCGTCATGAAGGGCAAAATATTCTATATTTGCCTCTCTAATGGTTTCCTGAAATACCTGGTCACGTAAAGCTCCAGGCGGGAGCCGCCAGCTGAACGCACTGCTCGTATATCACGGTATGTTCAGTTCAACCAGCACCGGAGAGCGATCAGAGAGGGTCTTGGGCAAGTGCGCCGCCCCTGTGACCCAAGTCATTGCAGGAGGTCAGCCAATAGTCAATTCTCAATCAGGACGGACTAGCCGGGGACACACACGTGCCCCACTCACTGTTAGCATTTTTACTCCGCCAGATGTCAACTAGATCATTTTCAGCCCTAATAGTATGCAGTTGCGATGCTGCTCTGGGATGGGGGCGACTGGTATCTCCTTATCTCTCTTTCTGAGGATCTAGCACTACATTGTAGTCCCCCCCCCCCATAGGATCGCACCCGGACCAAGAATGTCAACAAGTCTCCAGATCTCTGCAAAGAAATCTGGATCATTTACATTAAGGCCATATAATGAAGTCAGCCTCATTGGGTATACCCCCAGCGTACCTTCCAGCATCACATACCTCCCCTGTGTGTCAGATAGAGTTGTGCACATACGCCAAAGTAGTCCCTTCCTAATGAGTATGGCCACAATGTGTTTAATTCGAGTAGTTTGCTACATACTTTTTGCCTATGCACCTCATGCGCAAGCATTTATAAGTATGTCCTGTTAAGTGTAGTTCTTGCAGAAAGCATATGTCTGCCCCATGGTGATCTAGGTGTATGGCAACTATTCTCACTTTGCGCCTATCATTCAGGCCTCTGACATTCCAATTGATGAACTTTACTCGGGTCATCTCATTTCTTCATACATCCAATCATTCAGCATCAGACACTTCCCCACACTCGTCGGTACCCCTGAGGGGCAGCCGATGGAGAGGAGGCCAGTGGGACAAAAGGGGAAGGGAAGGAAGAAGGGACTTCAAAACCATAATTCCACATCCAAAACACCCTAAATAAGGCCCACCCTCACCCACTCCAACCCCCCAAACAGGCTGATTAGTAGCCTCCTGACTCCATCATCGCCGTCTAAGGCCTTTTTAACCAAACATAAAGTAGGGATCATCCCTGAGAGAGAACCACTAGATGTCCGGCTTGTCCCAGCTAGAAATAGCTGGGTGGCTGGAAAATATGTGTGCAGTTAAGCGGATACACCTTACTGCCAATAAAGCAGGCATCAACACATAGTTATATGACAAACAAATGAGGAGAGAGGGTATTTATGTCCCTGTGGTTCGGCCATTGCTGTCATGTGGAGGCTGGCCCTAGTGGCCTTCTGTGGAGATATCGCTTATGTGGTCAGTCATTGTCACTGATGCGGCCCTTCTCTTCTGAGTCCTTTTCCGATCGTGGTGTCTGCTTGGCCGGGCGTAGGTCATGTATGAATCTAGCTGCAGCCTTCGGGTCCTTGAAGTACAGGTCTTTCCAGAATGGAATATGCACAGCTTCCCCAGGTAGAATAGGGAGTATTTGACATCCAGTTTTTGTAGTGAGCATTTGACCGCCACAAATTCTCTCCTAGCCTCCTGCACTGCCAAGGTGAAATCGGGGTAAAAGGATACATTGTTCCCCTGATAAATAACAATCTGCTGGCCTCTCACCAACCTTCACACAGTGTCTTCTGTCTCTATAATTTGATTGGTGTGCAGTTATTCGTCTAGCAGGCGTCCCCGGTGGGGATCTTGGTCCCAGTGACCTGTGCGCTCTCTCCACCGTACACACGGAAGATAGCGAGTCCCCGAAGAGAGCCCTCAGCATTTCTTCTACATAGTCTTCAACTCTGGCCATTGCGGTGGATTCCTGAACCCCCACGATCCTCTGATTGTTGCGCCGGAACCTGTCCTCCAAATCTTCATTTTTGTTCCGATTCGCCTCCAATATCTTTTCCATGCCAAAGAATTTCTCTTGTGTCGCGCCACTTTCGTCTTTCAGTGTGGAGGCGCATTGCTTAACCTGTCTGATACGTTTGTCATGACTGGTCACTTTCTCCTTTAGACGGTCAAATCTGTCTGTTAGAGAATCAATTTTATTATTAATAGCCATGAGGGATTGCGTGAGATCCCTGAACATTTTACAGATGTCCAGGTTTCAGGAGGATGCACCGTCTAGTTCTGTCTCCTGCTGGCCTTCTTCCATGGTGGTCGTGCCTTTCGGTGGCTTCAGCTGTTCAAAGACCAGTTTGGATTGCCCAGTGTCCGACTTACCCATTATAGCAGCGTCTTCCTGTCCCCAGCGGGGGTCCGCACTCTCTGCCACCCAGAAACTCTTGATCCTGGGGCAGGGAGTTTGATTTAAGGAGCACAACTTGGTTCACGGGAAGCCTCTAGGTACCCCCTCCTGCCAGCAGGCATTTGTCCTTTCTTGCCCTCAATTGTAAGCGCACACTTATGTAGACCAGGTACCAGGATGTGATCGTTTTGGAGACGACACTGTGTTGCCAGTGTAGACTGGTGCAGTTACTATAAATCCAGTCGTATCTCTCAGTGACCGTGGTCACCTCCCTTTTTCACAACTCCACCGCCTCTATGGGTGCCTGCATGTTGGGTTGCATACATTCACTCTCGGGCCTGTGATCATCTGAGACCCCACATCTTGTCAGGTCTCTCGTCACCGGCCTCTCCTGCCTGCTTCTACGCCAATGGAGTGAGGGTATCGTACAATGGTGGCTGTCCTGACTTGCTATGCAGGTCACACCAGTCCCAGGGCCGCCAAACCACCCCTAAGATCTATTCACCTTGGGCTCAAGAATCCCCTGCTGACTCGCTTTCTTCACTCCTGCAGCGTCTCGTCCCAGCAGCCACACGCTGTGTCAAGCGTGCTGCAGCTTTAGCCCATCTCGTTGCTCTCAGTGTTCCCACATGCCCAGCAGTATTCCTACCTTATTCTGAGGTCAATGGCAGCCTCTGGTCAGCTCGGGCAAGCCTCTTCTGGAAGGCCCATGGCATCTACCTGATGGCTGCTTCTGTAGCCTTATTAGTTGCATTGTGAGGTGCCTCCTTTCCACCGTGCAGCAGTTCATTCACGGCGCTTCACATCTACGAGAAGAGGGATACATCACATTCCTGGCTCCCGGCAGTTATAGCTTCCAGGCTCCACTCCCTCTGGCCAAGCCACGCCACAGTATCTCCGGCTCCAGCCAAGCTGCGCCTCCACACTGTGGCTGCGGTGCCTGTTGGCAGCTCTGGGTCTGCTCTCAGGTATTGTTCAGGCACTTAGTTTCAAGTGATCAGCATCATTCGGGCCCCATCAGCTTCCAGAGGCCCCTGTTCTGCTATATAATGTTGATGCTGGAGTCATGTACTGGATAATTAACGGATTCGCTGTCCTGCCGCAGAGCCTCACCAAATGGCGGTCATATTGCAGCCGGGCTCTCTAGAGCTTCCAGTGAGCATATTTAGGAGAAGGGGCAAGATGACTTTACACTACCTACTATAGTATTCCGCGGAGAACCTGTCTGGGCCTGGAGTGCTGCCCGGATTGAGCTCAGAAAGCCATCACTGAGCTCCTCCGCTGTGCAGGTTTGTTCAAGATCCTCTCTTTCCATGAGGGTTAGTGTAGGCAATGAGATATCTTCAATAAGTGGGCGCCTCATCTCATAAGGGGGGTGAGACCTTGCAGCATACAGCAATTCATAATAGCTCTCGAAGACAGCGGTCACTGCTGGGCCTGTCTAGGCCTTTGTGCCGTCCGGACTAATAACATTGGGCATTCCACTCGATGCTAACTCCCTCGTGACCAGCCAGTGCAGAAGCTTGCCCAACTTGTCTTCCTTTGTAATCTCTTCCAGCCGAGGCCTCTCAGTATCTGTGGGACCCTTATCCAGACATAGCTGCCGCACCTCAGTTCTCTCCGCCGCAAATTGACAGCTCAGAAGTTCTGTTAGGTTACCCTCATTATGGGTTTCGAACCTTATGATGGAAATCTCCAATTGCCCTATTTGAGTCTGTGCGTACCTATAGGTCGGTCTACAGGGCTAGGACAATCTATGTGTCGTTAAGGAACCAGGCGTTAAGATGCCATATTTGTCTTTTTCCCTCCTTGCTAGTGTCATCCACCTGAAGGATGACCAGAGCATGGTCTGAAATTTCCCTGATGAGGATGCAAGAGTCTTGTTTGTAGAGGAGGTCAGTGGCCACCGCAGGGAAAGGTCTACTTGGGCAGAGAGAGCCATGGGCTGCTCTGCATGGTAGCCCCCACTTTTTGCTGAACTGCTAATGTGAATTGACTGAGTGTGCCCTGGGCTCCTGCCAGTCAGGTGCCCAGGGCCTATGTTCTTTCCCTAAACCTGCATTAAAATCAAAACCCAAGTGCCATCTCTGGCCACAGGTCAGCCCCTGGTAAATGGTACCACAGGTACCAAGGGCACTGTGACCAGGCAAGACCTCTAAGGGCTGCAGCACTTATTGTGCCACCCTTAGAGGCCCTGTACCATTACACTCACACACTACCTTTGCAGGCTGCGTGTCTTGGTGCAGAAGAAAGTGAAGAGTCGGCATGGCACACATCCCTGTGTGCCATGCCTACAACCCACTGCCCTGGCATAGATCAGTCACCCCTCTAGGTGGGTACCCTACACCAGTGGTGAGGGTACAACGCAGGAGCCCTGTACCCCTACAGTGTCTAAGTCCATTGTAAGTGCAGTGCTGCCATTAAGAGTATATGGTGCTAGGAGTTTGTCATTACGAACTCCTCAGCAGCATAATGGCTGCACTGAAAACTGAGAAGTTTGGTATCAAACTACTGAGCACATTAAACCCACACTGATGCCAGTGTGGGATTTAATGAAAAATGCACACAGAGGGCATCATAGAAATGCCCCCTGAAAAACGACCTACCCCTATTGTCCAGGCTGAGTGGCTGTTTTCAGCTGCCACTACCAGACATGTTTCTGGACCCCTGGGTCGAGAACCTGCTGCTCTTGGGAGCCTGAAACAGTGCACATCCTGGGACGAGGTGTCAAGCTTCCACCCCCAGGAAGGGTAGGGTCCGCGAAGGGGAAGCTTCAAAGGCTTGCCGCCTTTGTGAGCTTCCCCGGGCCACTTGCTGCTTTCAGCAACTGGTCCCCACTGGTTCTGGCCCAACGCCTGAACAGCACTCTGCACCCGGCCGCCCCAGTGCCGCTGAGGGTACATCTTTTGTGCTGGCGTAAACCCCCATTTGCCCTGAGCTTAAGTCCAGGAGCTTTGCTCCCACAACCCAGTGGCCTGCTCGTCAGCAGCCACCAACCTGAGGCCCCCTATTCCCCAGTGGATAACATTGGGCCTCAGCACTCTTCCCCCAGGCCGCCCTACTGCCGCTGAGGGTGTAACAAGAGTGCATCCTTGACCCTGAGGGACCCTGAGTCTAACCCCAGAATACCAACTCCCACAACAAAGTATTTACCTTTGAACCGATAACACTATGTTCGAGGCATATGAGCTGCTTATTGTACACTATGCATAGATCGCCACCTAGTGTTGGGCCCGGATGTTTGCAGTTTGTTGTTGTCCTGAAAAGTTCTTTGGAAATCACGAGATAGGTGACTCCTCCTTAGGACCACATTGCGCATGGGCATCGGCTCCATCACCCATATTGTTTTTTTCCGCTATTGGGCTCAATGTGTTTCCTGCGCTCCGGTTTTGAACCAATTTTCCTTCGGCGTGCAATCCTCACCCAGTTCGACGGTATTGTCTCGATCGCGGTCTAAGACGCGAATCTCTACCAACTTCGAAGTCTTTGATTCCGGTCGTCGACGAAGGCCTTCGGGCCTACCTAGGCCTCACTTTCTGGCTCATGGAAAGGACGCCATTCAAGAAGTGTCCTCAATGTGGGTTGAAGTTTCCCCACACTGACCCACATGAGGTGTGCAACCTGTGCCTTTCACCGGAGCACGAGGCCAAAGACTGTTCGGCGTGTGCCTCATTCCGCTCCAAGAAGACAATCCGGGACCGACGAGCTCGAAGAACTATGGCTCGCTCGTCAGCTTCGATCCCCGACGACATCTTTGATGAAGGCGTTGGCGTGCCAGGACACCAGTACGCCGAAGAGAGTATCGGATCATCAGATGCCGAAGACTCCGACGTCGAGGAGGTCACTCCAGCTCAACGGGTCGTAAGTAAGACTGTCGACCCCACCCCTTCCTCGACATCATCTAAAAAGGCTCCGGTCACACCCTCACCTTCAGGCTCGGGTGCACACCGAGACACTGCTTCTAACCTTCGGGCCCGGCAAAGAAGACAACAAAGCCTTCAGGCGGCTCGGGCTCGAGCCGCCTACTTCCGGTGCCGACCCAGTACCGACATCGAAGAAAAAGACATCTTCCTCTTTCACGTCAACCTTTGCTTCGACACCCAAGCACACGGCGCCGAAGACTGGCAGCGGTTCATCGACACCGAAACCGCACTCTGAGCCGAGCAAAAAATCAGCCAAAGCTCCAGATTCACATGCATCAGAGCCGAAAAAACCCTCGGAACCGAAAAAGCAGGTTCCCTCAAAAGACACTTCGAAAGGGCCAACTGCCGACTCGGTGCCTACAAAACCAACGGAGCTGAAAAATTTGCACGCCAAAGGATGTACCTGACTCACAAGAACTTTTTACACCGGATCCAAAACAAAAAACTCTTGTAAAGGATCCCAAAATGGGACAATTGACTCTCAGCTCCAAGAAGAGACCACTTGAGGCGCCAGTACCTCCTCCCCCTGCAGAGAGACATTGCAACCTCTCCATTAAAGGTCCCTTCTGCTCCATCTCCGCATACTGCTCCTATTCATACACCTCCTCCACCACAGCATTCACCTACACCATCTCCTAATCCAGACGTTGATGTACACACAGATTCTGATTATGAAGGTGGAGGTGCACATTACCCACCATAGGCTAATAGTCCCCCTCAGTCACCTAATCCATGGGATGATTACAACACCCCTGATGTGACTTATGTCCCACAGGATGATGCCTATCCTTCCAGACCTTCCCCACCAGAGGACACCATAGGTTTTAACCTGCTAGTCCAGAGGGCTGCACAATATCATGGGGTGGACTTACACACTGACGCAGTGGAGGAAGACTTCCTTCTAGACACATTTGACAACACACAAAGGTCTACAACCATCTTACCAATGCTTAAGGGCGTCATCAAGCAGAAGAAATGCAAAGCTGCCCCTTCAGACCCAGCTTATATTAAAGGTCCGACACAATTAGATTATTTAGTGGTATCCAATGCACGTAAACGTGCTAATTCCCATACAACTGGGGAAGCCTCACCACCAGACAAAGAATCTAAACTCCTTGACACCTCTGGCAAAAGAACTGCGGCACAAGCAGCTAACATCTGGCGCATTGCCAACACCCAAGCCTTGCTGGTCAGATACAGCAGGGCACATTATGACGAACTAGAGTCCTTAATGCAGCACCTACCAGACAAATACAAGAACAGGGCTAATGAACTTATACAGGAAGGTAAAAATATCACAAATACTTCCATCCGTTGTGCCCTAGATGCTACAGATACTGCCTCAAGGGCAATCAACACCAGCACCTTACTACGTAGACATGCCTGGCTACGTATTTCAGGTTTTAAACATGAGGTGCAAAACTCCATACTTAATCAGCCATTTGATGAAACACACCTATTTGGCCCAAATGTTGACGTGTCTTTGGAAAAAATGAAGAAAGACACCGACACTGCAAAATCTATGGGAGCCTTGCAGCAGCAAGCTCCCAGACGTTCTTTTCGTCGCTCATCGTACAGAGGCAACACAAGAGGCTACTCCTCAGAAAGTCCATCCTCTTCTTACAAAACCCCTGGCCAATCCACATTCACCAAGGGCTACCAGAGAGGGGGTTACAGGGGTAACAACAACAAAGGCAGAGGCAAGAACAACACCTCCCGCTCTGCCACCACTCATACCCAATGACTTTCCTCCCCTTCCCCCCCAACATTCCACTCCTGTGGGGGGAAGACTCCAACAGTTCCTGCCTGCATGGATCAACATCACATCAGACAGGTGGGTGCAGCAAATTATTCAATCAGGTTATTGTCTAGAATTAACATCTACCCCCCCCAAACATACCACCCAAACAGTGTCCAATGTCACAAGAACATCTGTCACTGTTAAAGCAAGAAGTAGTATCTCTGCTAGAAAAAGGTACAATAAAACTAGTTCCTTTGCACCAGCAAAACAAGGGGGTTTACTCTCTGTATTTTCTAATCCCAAAGAAGGACGACTCTCTAAGGCCTATTTTAGACCTCAGACCGCTAAACATATACATACAGTATAGGATACTCCCCAGTAATAGTGTGCGTTACAAAACTATTTATACATACATACATACATACATACATACATACATACAGTCAGACCAGTTTCACATGGTCACACTCCAACAAGTCCTTTCTCTCTTGTCACAAAACGACTTCCTGGCTACTCTAGACCTCAAGGGCGCATACTTTCACATTCCCATAGCTCACAAGAAGTATCTCAGGTTTATAATAGACGGGCAGCACTACCAATTCAAAGTACTCCCATTCGGAGTCACAACAGCACCAAGGGTGTTCACCAAGTGCTTGGCAGTGGTGGCGGCGCATCTACGAAGACAGCACATCCATGTCTTCCCGTACCTCGACGACTGGCTCATAAAAGCCAGTTCACACAAACAATGCGCAAAACACACTCATGCCACCATCAGCTGCTCCATGACTTGGGGTTCACAATAAACCACAACAAGTCTCATCTTCAGCCATCCAAAGTACAACAGTACCTAGGTGCCACAATAAACACCTCAACAGCGCTAGCTCATCCCACCCCAGCAAGGATAGCCAGCATGCAAACTCTCCTAACAGAGTTTCAGCCACAACACTCCCTCCCAGCAAGTGTTCATGCAACTCATAGGGATGATGGCCTCTTGCATCTTCATGGTACCTCATGCAAGACTTCAAATGCGTCCACTGCAAGAGTGCTTATCACGTCAATGGAACCAGGCTCAAGGTCACTTAACAGACCTAGTGTTGGTAGACGGTCAAACTCATCGCTCTCTGCAGTGGTGGAACACCAAAAACCTTTCCACGGGACAACGGTTCCTAGAGCCAGTTCCTCAGATAATCTTGACTGCGGACGCATCGCTCTCCAGCTGGGGAGCCCACCTACTGCAACACACCATGCAAGGCAGGTGGACACCGCAACAAAAAATACTCCACATCAATCATCTGGAGTTACTAGCAGTATTCCTGGCACTAAAAGCTTTCCAGAAGCAAGTAGCAAACAAAGCTGTGTTAGTCCGCACAGACAAAATGACAGCAATGTATTACATACAGAAGCAAGGAGGCACGTATTCCCTGCAACTATCTAAACTAGCACAAGGAATATGGAGGTGGCCATACCTCAGAACATATTCCTTCTAGCCCAACATGTCTCAGGAGTACAAAATACTATAGCGGATCTGGTAAGTCGTCAAACACAGCAGACCCACGAGTGGGAACTTCATATGCAAGTTCTTCAGCCATTCTTTCAGATGTGGGGACAACCTCAGATAGACCTATTAGCCACCCACGAAAATACAAAATGCCCAAGCTTCGCCGCCAGATATCCACACCCACTGTCCAAAGGCAGTGCGATATGGATGAATTGGTCAAACAGATTTGCGTACGCTTTTCCGCCTCTACCACTCATGCCACTAGTAGTACGCAAACTACAGCAGCATTCTCTGACTCTCATCCTAGTTGCTCCAACGTGGGCCAGACAGCCGTGGTATACCACACTGCGACAACTGTCTGTAGTACCGCACCAAAAATTACACTGGTCTCCACATCTCTTAACTCAGAACCGTGGAGAGATCAGACACCCGGACCCGGCACAGCTCAACCTAGCGATCTGGCTCCTGAAGTCCTAGAATTTGGATATCTGAACCCTCCTCCAGACTGCATGAATGTCATTAAAGAAGCTATACGTCCTACCACAAGGGCATGTTATGCAGCCAAGTGGAAACGATTTGTAATATATTGTCATAACAACGATATTAATCCCTTGGATGTGGCCATTCAACACATTATAGGTTACTTACTGCATCTCCAAAGATGTAACTTAGCCTATACGTCTATTAGACTACATCTTGCTGCAATAGCAGCATATCTGCAAAACAGACAACATCTATCTCTGTTCAGAGTGCCTGCCATTAAAGCCTGTATGGAAGGCCTTAAGAGAATAATTCCTCCCAGAGTACCACCTTCACCTGTATGGAATTTAAACGTTGTTCTCACACGGCTAACGAGGCCTCCCTTCGAACCCCTACACAAATGTGAATTACAATTTTTAACCTGGAAGGTTGCGTTCTTAGTAGCTATTACTTCCCTGTGCAGAGTTAGTGAACTACATGCACTAACCATTCAAGAACCCTTTTTGCATAAGCATCAAAATAAGGTGGTTCTGCGTACCAATCAAAAATTCCTGCCTAAAGTCATTTCTCCATTCCATCTCAATCGATTGTGGAGCTGCCCGTTTTCTTCTCGCAACCACAGTCAGTAGCAGAAAGAGCTCTTCACACTTTAGATGTCAAAAGAGCATTGCTATACTACATAGAAAGAACACAACCCTTTCGTAAGACAAAACAACCTTTTGTGTCTTTCTCACCACCACACAAGGGCAATCCCATTTCAAAATCTGGAATAGCTAGATGGATTGTCAAATGCATACAGATTTTCTACCACAAAGCTAAACGTACGCTATCTGTTCCTCCTAAAGCCCACTCTACCAGAAAGATAGGGGCTTCAATGGCATTTTTAGGGAACATTCTCCTAGATGACATCTGCAGAGCAGCCACATGGGCTACACCGCACACATTCACAAAACACTATTGTGTAGATGTGCAAACAAAACAACAAGCTAATGTGGGCCAGGATGTTCTCAAAACATTATTCCAAACTACTGCAACAGATAGGGGTGGTCACCGCTAAGAGTGGGTACTGCTACATAATCTATGCATAGTGTACAATCTGCAGCTCATATGCCTTGAACGGAAAATGCTACTTACCAATATGCATCTGTTCTTGGCATGTAGAGCTGCAGAGTTGTACACGCCCACCCACCTCCCCGGCTACCTTTATCTGTTCCAGTATTATCTTAATTAGATACAAATTACACGGGCATCCTTCCTGTACTTGCAAAGCCCCATCATTTCCCGAATGGAGAAAAACAATCTGGGGATGGAGCCGATGGCCATGCGCAATGTGGTCCTAAGGAGGAGTCACCTATCTTGTGACTTCCAAAGAACTTTTCAGGACAATAACAAACTGCAAACATCCGGGCCCAACACTAGGTGGTGATCTATGCATAGTGTACAACTCTGCAACTCTACATGCCAAGAACAGATGCATACTGGTAAGTAGCATTTTCCTTTCCTCCATAGGATAACATTGACTGTTTTTCTATGAAAAGTTTCTAAGTGTGGAATTGGAAAATCTAAGAAATCCTTTAAAACTGTAACTAAATAACCTAAACGCTTTTACTTACCTGTTTACACAAAATGTCCCAGTGCAGTATCCAGGTATACTGCACTGTGTAAGAAAAGTAATCTAAAAGTAACTTACATGATATTCTACTAGAAATCCTATACAAAGTATATGTACTGTATTCTGAACAGCATTGCATTATCAGTAACACTACTGTAATCAAATCAAAGTACATTTACAATTGCAGTTCAGACTGTTTACAAACTGTATATTTACTGCAAAGTATGTATCACTTACCAGTGCCAGGCTTGCTTGGTTCTAAGAAATAAAATAACTAAAAGAATATTTTTTATACAAAAGCAATTGGCTGGAAGTTCAGTCTTTGAGTGTGTGAAACCATTTTCCGACTGTGTACAACTAATGCTCAACACTGTCCTCTGATAAAGCCTTACTGCTCGACCACACTACCACAAATAGAGAGTGAGGTGCTATCTACTTTACCTCTGCATACCTTTTGGGTTCCACTGGGCTCTGTGCACACTAGATCTCATTTTAGTATAGTATATACAGAGCCCGCTTCCTACAATACCTGCCTAGCATCACAGAGCACCAGACCAGAGACCCAGCCGGCCAGCCCACTGCCATTCTTAGGTCCGCACCAGAAGTGCTAAGGTAGTCCAAGGGACCCAGGATGACATTGAAATCACTCCCCATAATTAGCCTACCGGCTTGGAGAGATAAAACCACATCCCTGAGTGGAGGTGGCAAGCTGCGGGTGGACATATATGCTTGGGAGATTATACAGGGAGCCCTCCATCGAGCCCTCCACCAACACAGATCTTCCCAAGATGTTGCGGGTCACACAGACACCCCCATCAGCTAGGTGATATGGAGGAGAATTACCTCTTCCCTAGTACCACGGCCAAATTCCAAGTGAGGACCTCTGGAGTACCCATACCTAGCCAGGAAGGAGCATTAGTAAACAATTCTAACTCAGCACCAACGTTCCCTCTTTTGAGCCTCACATCTGTTTTCGTAGAACCTCTAAATCATCTTCACTGGAAGCTGAGAGGGTTTATCATTTAATGCTTGTGAATGCATGCTTGTAAGTGGTATTTGTATAGTGCGAACCTAGAAAAAAGGATAGCACTATTTTCTTGCCCTGAAGTGCGCATTGGTTGAGACCCACGTATCTCTGCAATCGGTTATTAGTAGGGGTGGGCTTAACTTTCGTAAATTACTGTAGCGGATTACCTGCGAAGTCCACAACATTACGCTTAATTGCGTAAGAAGAGTAATTCTGTTTTTAGACTAATTCCTTGGCGCAGAAATGCCTTCACTTCTGCAAAATTGCATTTTGTGCTAAGAAAAAGCGCTAAGTGCAACAAAAAGGAATGGCGGGCACCAGCAGCCGCTCGCTCTTGCTAAATATGCTCTTGTGGTAGGATTTTCCCTCAACTTACTCAGGGTATTTAGCATTATTTTCTTAGTGCAAATTCCCCACCTTGTGTCCAAAAGAAGAATGAGAATGCATTTTGCACTAAGAAATAGTGCTAAATGTGCTTTTGGGATAGAATTTTCCACCAGCTTACTCTTAGCATTTAGTGCTATTTGCATACCGCAAAATGGGCGTGCGGATACATTTTGCGCCAAGAAGTAGCGCTAAATGTAGTAGACCACAAATAGTGAGTGGGCGCTCATTAAATATGCTCTTGTAGGAGGATCCCTCCCCCAAAATAATTCATAATTATACGTGCTGGAATAATCACATAATTATCAGTAATTCTGTGTCAAAGCATAATGTGGAATTACCAAAATGACTCTGATTACTCCAGCATAATTAAAATAACGCCCGGGTCTAGTTATTAGATCTAACAATATTTGATTCTTCATAATTGATGTTTCCATCTTCCACAACTTCAAACGTTTGAATCGAATACATGTCCTCCTTTCAGTTCCAGGCTCATCCTCATTTGAAAACCGTTTGAAAAAAACCTTTTGTTAGCTTTTACATAATATTACAAAGAAATAGGTATGCCAGCATCGAAACAGGATTAGGCAATACATCAATTGCGTATAAAGCCACCTGTTAAGTAACAATCCCAACTACTTAGCTTATTTGAAAAATTGAATAGCTGTTTGTAGGCAGAGTGGTATAGGACTTATTTTGAAATGGTGGCAGCATTGAGTTGTTCTTTCTATGAAATTGTTCACAAGTGTTCAATGCTGGTATTGAATCTCTTTGAATATTGCCTTTATGTTGGTATGGTATGGGACACTGTCTCTACAAGGAAACATTGAGGCATTGCCACATTGTTCTCTTAAACGCATCTTGTGGTCAACTTTAGTGTGAGATTTTTAACTACTTTGTGTTGTTTGAATTACTTTTCTTTTTATGAATTGTACATGTGCAAACATGGCTCAGCAAACCCTGTACTTTTAAAAATTAACATTTAATATGAATGGCATCTATGATTGTGTTGTTTTAGATGAAGAAAAGGCTAATTGCTGCAAAGATCTGCATTGCTTCAAATACCTAGTTTGATGTGACAAAATACCTATTTTGATAGTTTAACCCCTGAATAACATTAACCACCTGTGTTATTTACAGAAAACAAAACATAAGAAGCATAAACATAAAAATAAGCAAAAAAAGAAAAAAGCAGAAGAAAAAAGCAGTTCAGAGTCTGCAGACAGTAGTGACAATCAGAGTGACACAGAAAATACAATTGAGATATCCCCTCTTGAACTTCTGAAAAGGTGAGCGTTTAAATTACCAGAGTTGTGTGGCTATACCTAGTGATCTGTACTTGTTTTATGTGGTTCCTTTCGAGAACTGAACTAGTTAGATTGACAAAACTGGACACATGCTCAATATGTAAATGTTTATTCTTAATGGCTACTGCTTCCTGCATATTGCTTATCTTAATATATCCCCAGGCGTCAGACTACAACCATAACATTTTTGGTATTGTCAGATGTGTGCAAGAAAGACACCAGATTAGCTTTGTCTTAGGAGACTCATAAGCATCACTCAGAGAAGTGTTATTCCAGCTCCATGAGGCTTCTCCTGAATCCCTATAATGTTGTTGTCCCCCGCAACCACCCCTCCACTCAAGCACTGCATGTTACTTAGGATCAAAGCACAAATTTGAGACCTGTTATTTCAGCCGGAAGGTGAAGCCAAAGGGTGAATCGGGAAAGGGAGGCCAAAGTGTTCTTCACTTTACACTAATGCAATGGGTTCAGATCCCATTCTCTCTCTCCCTCAAGGCAATACAAACGCAGCACCTACCACAGATTACAGAAAATGAAGACGCATAGACAGTCCACTTCGACATTTGAAACTTTTTCTAGACATATTGAGGTCTGTATGAAGTTGAACCGGAGACTGTCATGCATCAGTGAAGTTCTCTTCAGATGATTCTGTCCAGCAGAAAATTCCACAAGTACCCTTTCCACCAGCTGCACACCTTTAATTGAGAGTTTTTTTTTACTATGTTTACTGTTGTTCTAGTCATGCCACTAATGGTTACTGAAGCCTCTGGTGCACTTTAATTTGACATAATTGCTTTCTGATGGATACTACTAATCATAGATTGCTCACCTTAAGAATATTCTCCAGGTGACAGACTGGATCCCTCAATTTTCTTAGCAGTGCTTCCATGTGCCACTGGGTGGAGCTGTGCGGCTCTGCATTGACTCCAGGCTGCCCCGAAAGTCACTGAGGAAAACCACATAAAAGCACCACCATAGCGCACCGATGTCAGTTCCTTTCTTTTTGTGCCCTCAAGCATAGATCCAGAGGCCCGCTCCCATATTGGTTGGCTTCTGACACTTTCAGAGAAATCAATTGTGCAAGGGATGTCCCCCCCCCATTTAAACTTCAAATCGTGTTGCAACTGCAAAAGAAGGATGTCAGTAAGGACTCGCGCAAGGTGTATCTATGGTATTGGTGCTCCGGGCACAAGCCATTCGAGGAGTGCATCCTCAGGCACCCAAGGAAGATCCAGGAACTAAAGCTGTGCAGATGTTGTGGGTTTCGCAGAAGTCTCGCTCTAAGTCCAGGTCGCAAACCCGCTCTTGAGGTTGTTCCCATGAGAAATCGCCCTAATGGTTGAAGTAAGTTGAAGTGAAAACAAAAATGCAAGAAGGCTAAGTAGAACTCAACCTCATCCCGCCACTCTCTGGCTCGAGGGTGTCACAAAGTCAATTGGTCTGCCTCCCAGTTTCCAGTTGCAGAACTGATCTCACATTTGATCCCGAGGCACTCAAAATTTCCTGGGCCTTCGCTGTTGCAGCAGCAAGTTGAGGTTTTCAGGTAGTCCTTGCTGCATTTTTTTGGCATTCTCCTAGCTCCCTATGGTGTGCCTTTGGGCCCGAAGGATCTGCAGGGGCCCTTAATTGGATTGCCACCAGCGAATCTGTTCTCCATGAAATCTGAATCCCTTGGACTCATCACGGTTCCTTCATTGCCTCAAATGCAGACTTGCACCAGGGCTCCGTGACCTACGTCAGTCCCTCCTTTATCAACACAGGTGCTGATGCTGGAGGACAGTCCAGTCCGGCTCTGATATCCGACCATTACTGAGATGGCGCACTGAATCCATTACAGCGCACCTGGTTACCATACAACTTGAGTCTGAATTCATGCTTCTACCACCATGGAGGTATCCATATAAGCTACATTGCCTTTTTGGCTATGACTCAGGACAAAGCTTGCCGTGATGATAATGGTGGTGATGAGAATCATTTACCCCCACATTTTGATAGTGACAGTAAGTATAAGGACTTACAGGAGGCCAGCGGGCTTGATACTTCTCATGACATGGGGTTAACTTTGCCTTTTCGACCCCCAAAAGAAGAGAGTGCTTCCTTTGCTGTGATAATTTGATGGGCTGCGGAGGTCTGGACATCAACTGGTTTCTGTTGAAGTCGAGGCAAATGTCCTTACAGAAATTCTGCAAACTGAGTCAGCCTCACCTGAGACCTTGCTTCCATTCAATGAAGCCTTTAGTGACCCCTTAATGGGCCCATGGCACAAGCCCTGTTTCTCACCACTGAATAGGCATGTGTCCAGACGCCATAGACCGGTGCCTGGCATACCTGATTTTCTTACAAACCATCCCACTCCAGAAAGTCTTGTGATCCAAGCAAGGTGAACCTCCTTGGTTCAAACCATTCAAGATGATCAGGATTCAGCCAAATACCTGATTGATGTTCGTTTCTCGTGGAAAAAGCTGATTCTGCTATGGAAAGTTTCAAGAAGAGTAAAGCCACGGCACACTACCTACCAAACAGGTTCTTCACCAGTTCAGGAAGTTCTGAGGCTACTCCAAGGTCTTAGCATACAGCCAACTTCTATCTCCTGAGCCACTACTGCAATCACCTCAGTCCTTCTGAGGCTGGGGACATGGATCTAACAGGCAGCCATAGGTAATCAAGAGCATCAATTCTCCTCTCCTAAGGCAACACTCTCCAAGCTACTTTAGCTTGCCATTAGCATTGTACAGACCCACAGATAGGAGTTTCTCCCAGGGTGGTGATCCATCACATTCGACAGATGGGACCACCAAATTGTTCAGTTCTTTTTTTTTTTTTTTTTTTTTTAATTTCTTTATTGATTCAGTTCAAAGCCATATATAGAAAAAATAAACATATCAATACTTCATGTTAATGATTAGCATATTCAACATACATAAACATAAAAACAATAAAAGATGATTTCAAAATCACATAAATACAATCTGAACAGCAGCTTTGTCTTTTTAGGTACATAAATAATAATAGCTAGTGATCCAAATAATCTATCAAAGTCTGCCATATTTTGTATCCTCTTCTCTTTTTCGCAATTGATTTAATGCGATATAAATTAAACTCTAAATAAAAAATATTATAGAACTTTGCTCGCCACATTTCATATGTAGGTGCGTCAGGTTTTAGCCACATTGATGATATGCAAAGGCGAGCTACAGCCATGGCCATGAATATAATATATCTATTTTCCTTATAACCTAGAAACAATTCATTATCGTTTGATAATCCAAAAATAATCATCTCTCTAGAAATTTTAACATCGGATTTTGTAATATGTGTTAGAAAGGTTTCTATGGATACAAAAAAAGGTTTTAATATAAGGCAGTCTGAAAATATATGTATAATATCTGCCAGATCACATTGACATCTATAACATTTCCCATTGTTTGTATTACTCCATTTGAGCATTTTAAGTGGTGTATGATAGAGATTAAACAAAGTTTTATAATGCTGTGAATATAAATTGGCCGGTAAAATAATGTTATCGGCCATACATATTGATTCTTGACAAGGTACTACGGATGTCCCTAATCTCATACACCATTTTGCTGCCTGCTGTTCCGTATCATCCTGCTGTAAATTTAACAGATAATTGTAAATAATCCCTATGCGTGTAGGTTTTCTGAGTATTTCCATAAATTCATTAGGATAGAGTGGTACAAGTTTTGGATGTGTATAAATAAAGTTCCGTATTTGCAAATACTTAAAGAAGTCATGATTAGAAAGGCTATATTCATCTCTTAGCTCCTGAAATGAGGCGATTGTACCATTTTTAACCATGTCACCAATAGCTATTATACCCTTTTCCCGCCATATACCCATAATACGATCCCTGAATGTTAACGGGAGCAACTCTATAGAGTTGCATGGAGTATAAAAATTGATACGTCCCAGTGAAATGAGCTTCCGTATAGAACGCCATGCTTTAAAGGCGGACATTGTAAGTTTAAATCTGGTTCTTTTGTAGTAACTAGGTTCTGTAAAACGGAGTAGCATTTGCCGAGATTGTGGGCCTAATTGAAGAGAAAAAATATCAGGACTTTCAAATGTAGGTGGAATTCCACCTATTGAAAAATATTTAACATTTTGCATAAGGCATGCCAAATAATATAGTGCAAAATTCGGGACTCCCCAACCCCCCCTTAAAATTGGTAATGTCATATATTTGAATGCTCTCCGCAATGATTTCCCACTCCATAGAAATCGATCAGTTATAGATTGCAATTTCCTCAATTGTAGTGTAGGTATTTCCAATGGTATTGCTCGAAAATAATATAAAACTTTCGGTAGGATAGTCATTTTTAAGACATTACGTCTCCCAACCAAAGATAGGTGTAGACATTCAATTTTCTCTAGTTGACTTTTAACTGATCCTGATATATCTGACCAGTTTGCCATAACTAACTGTTGAGGTAACAATCTGATTTTGATGCCTAGATATTTAGCCTCTAGAGTAACCCTGCTATCATTAGTACATAATCCTGCTGAGCATATGACCTGTGTTTTTTGGTTAAGTTTGTACCCAGCCACATTGCCAAATTCACGAGTCAGGTTTTCTATTTCAATTAATGCAGATTCTGGATCAGATGTTATAACTGCGATATCGTCAGCATAGGCTAACACCCGTACATCACCTCCAGGCAAAACCATGGGTTGAATTTGTTGAGATGACTTTAATGCCTTAATCAATGGTTCTATATAAATAGCGAATAGCAAGGGTGAGCAGGGGCACCCCTGTCGCGTGCCCCGTGTGATATTGACTGCCATTGACTCTTGTCCTGAAATACAGATCTTAGCCCTTGGGTGTTTATACATAATTTGTAAGGCAGATATAAATCGTGATCCGAATCCCATTTTCACCAGGATTGCCCACAGAAATGCCCATGAGACGCGGTCGAACGCTTTCTCTGCGTCTAGAGGCACCAATCCGACGTCTTTATGTTCTGCAGTAGCATAATCTAGTGTTGCAATAACCCGGTGTATATGGTTAATAGTGCCTCGATCAGGGAGAAAGCCATGTTGTTGTTCAGAAACTAAAGTTGGAACAATTTGACTCAGACGGTTTGCGAGAATTTTAGAATACAATTTTGCGTCCGCATTTATAAGTGAAATGGGACGATACGACCCGGGTAGATGCGAAGGTTTATCTTTTTTAGGAAATATAACTATGCTAGCATCTTCCCATGATGGTGGG
Organism: Lissotriton vulgaris; assembly: GCF_964263255.1. Taxonomy (NCBI): domain Eukaryota; kingdom Metazoa; phylum Chordata; class Amphibia; order Caudata; family Salamandridae; genus Lissotriton; species Lissotriton vulgaris. Next base: position 366,893,028 of record NC_141700.1, read on the forward strand.
GGGTGACCTCTCTGAGCTTCTAAAACGTTGCGAGCATATCGCTCTTAATTATAGGGAATATCATTTGATAAATTTCTAGTGGGAGTTTATCAGGACCACAAGCCTTCCCCAAGGCCAGTTCTTTCAGGGAGGTCTCAAGTTCTTCAATTGTAATTGGAAGCTCTAATTGTTCCTGTTGTGCCAGATCTAATTGCGGCAATTCCAATTTATCTACATATTGATTAAGTAAATCAGATGAAAGATCTTTTTGGGTATAGAGATTTGTATAATATTCATAAAAGACGTGCAATATCCCTTCTGGTGACTCTATTAGGGTTCCCTGATTATTTTCTATAGAATTTATACGCTGTAAAGTCTGTCTTCCCCGCATTCTCTGAGCTAGACATCTACCCACATTGTCTCCATATTCATATCTTTCTGCGCGAAAGACATTATATTGTTGTGCTATGTCCTGACTCCAGACCCCATTTATCTTAGCTTTATGCTTCGCAACTTCGTTTTGTGAAGTTTCACTATCTCAATGTAATCTAATATCGCGCATTAAATCATGTTCTGCATTGATTAGATCTTGTATTAATTCTGTCATTGTTATTTCTTTTCTTTTGTATACTCCAACTATAACTACAGGTTTCACCTCGTAATCCTGCCTTAAAACAATCCCATACCATTGCATAAGATGTAGAGCCTCTATTAAGATCGAAAAATTGCTGGGCCCAGTCCATTACTTGTTTCACATATATTTCATCTGATAATAGTTTCCTATTAAAAGTGAAGGATCTTTGTGTTCGTTGGATGTTAGGTATAGGTATATCCATGACAATTGGAGCATGATCTGAAGTGATACGTGGTTTAACTAGCATACTAGATCCTTGCGCCATGTGTCTAGGTAAAAAAATGTAGTCTATTCGCACAAATTTCTTGTGCGGCGAAGAAAAAAAAGTGTACCCGGGATCCTTCAGATGAGCCACAGGCCATCCATCAACCAACCCATGTTGATAAAAGAGTTGGCGTAGTGACTTAAATACCTTGGGTTTCCTACCTTGATATTTAGTAAATTTTGGATCCCATGTATTCAATTCCCCATGAATATTGAAATCGCCCAATAAAAATACTGGGGTGCTCCATAGTGCTAATTCTACATTTAAATACTCTATCACTGCAGTGTCATCCATATTGGATCCATAGATTGTACAAATCGTAGTTACAACATTGCCGATGACACATTCCACGATTGCCCAGCGTCCTAGACTATCCACTTTAACTTTCCCCGTTGTGATTACAGAGCGTCGACCCAAAATAGCCACCCCTCTATTCGTAGTAGATTGTTGTGAAGCAGCTAACACTATGAGTCCAAGATCATTCAATACTTGTCTTTTCGCCCATGGTATATGCGTCTCTTGAATACATAATATATCTGGTTGTATTAAACGAATTTCATGCATCACACGCTTGCGCTTTTGCACATTATTAAGACCACATACATTAAATGAACACATTCGAAACTTAAAGCTCGCCATGGCAGATGTATAAATTCATTGCAAAAATTAAATTATACCATTGTACCATTCCATCAACCAGAAAAAGGCTGTTGATTTCAACATAATATTCTATGACTTTGACTGAATTTTTTTTCCCCCTTTTCGCCCCCAACACACCCCCCGTGAACAATCCATCCCACCCACTTCCCAACACTGCAACCCCCCCCCAGTGACCCCTCCCCAACATTAAGGCAAAGGGGCCTATTGCCCCGGTGATGTATGTGAGAGCACCACAGATGTTTGGGCGCATCCAAAACTCTAAGCATTAGAAGAGAATGAGTTATGCCGCACAATACATCTGATATCTAACATTCAAATCTTAATACTCATTCTAATGTATTCAAATATGCCTTTGCTAGAGCTTCGATTTACAAAAGGGGGGTTTACAAAAGGGGGTGGTGATGAACAGAGTGTCTGAATTGAGCAGACCACTCTTACCCAGTCCAAAGATCAGGGCTTGATCCATCACCGTTATTTATCTCACTGCCCCATCCCAGCTCAGAACCTGGCTATATGCAAATCAGTCTGTCCCTGGCCCAGTGCATCATGGGAACAGGGCAGACTAAACTACCAAGCCAATTCTTTACCAGAAAGGAGACAAGCTGCCGGGGACCGGTTTCTGGCATTTCAGCCTCTTCGGCCCGGCTTGCTTGAATCCTGATGGAGCAGTGAGAAAGGGACTCATGTCTGAGTATACCCTGCCACACCTATAGTGGCCAAAATCGATTTACAAAAGGGGGTGGTGATGAACAGAGTGTCTGAATTGAGCAGACCACTCTTACCCAGTCCAAAGATCAGGGCTTGATCCATCACCGTTATTTATCTCACTGCCCCATCCCAGCTCAGAACCTGGCTATATGCAAATCAGTCTGTCCCTGGCCCAGTGCATCATGGGAACAGGGCAGACTAAACTACCAAGCCAATTCTTTACCAGAAAGGAGACAAGCTGCCGGGGACCGGTTTCTGGCATTTCAGCCTCTTCGGCCCGGCTTGCTTGAATCCTGATGGAGCAGTGAGAAAGGGACTCATGTCTGAGTATACCCTGCCACACCTATAGTGGCCAAAATCGATTTACAAAAGGGGGTGGTGATGAACAGAGTGTCTGAATTGAGCAGACCACTCTTACCCAGTCCAAAGATCAGGGCTTGATCCATCACCGTTATTTATCTCACTGCCCCATCCCAGCTCAGAACCTGGCTATATGCAAATCAGTCTGTCCCTGGCCCAGTGCATCATGGGAACAGGGCAGACTAAACTACCAAGCCAATTCTTTACCAGAAAGGAGACAAGCTGCCGGGGACCGGTTTCTGGCATTTCAGCCTCTTCGGCCCGGCTTGCTTGAATCCTGATGGAGCAGTGAGAAAGGGACTCATGTCTGAGTATACCCTGCCACACCTATAGTGGCCAAAATCGATTTACAAAAGGGGGTGGTGATGAACAGAGTGTCTGAATTGAGCAGACCACTCTTACCCAGTCCAAAGATCAGGGCTTGATCCATCACCGTTATTTATCTCACTGCCCCATCCCAGCTCAGAACCTGGCTATATGCAAATCAGTCTGTCCCTGGCCCAGTGCATCATGGGAACAGGGCAGACTAAACTACCAAGCCAATTCTTTACCAGAAAGGAGACAAGCTGCCGGGGACCGGTTTCTGGCATTTCAGCCTCTTCGGCCCGGCTTGCTTGAATCCTGATGGAGCAGTGAGAAAGGGACTCATGTCTGAGTATACCCTGCCACACCTATAGTGGCCAAAATCGATTTACAAAAGGGGGTGGTGATGAACAGAGTGTCTGAATTGAGCAGACCACTCTTACCCAGTCCAAAGATCAGGGCTTGATCCATCACCGTTATTTATCTCACTGCCCCATCCCAGCTCAGAACCTGGCTATATGCAAATCAGTCTGTCCCTGGCCCAGTGCATCATGGGAACAGGGCAGACTAAACTACCAAGCCAATTCTTTACCAGAAAGGAGACAAGCTGCCGGGGACCGGTTTCTGGCATTTCAGCCTCTTCGGCCCGGCTTGCTTGAATCCTGATGAAGCAGTGAGAAAGGGACTCATGTCTGAGTATACCCTGCCACACCTATAGTGGCCAAAATCGATTTACAAAAGGGGGTGGTGATGAACAGAGTGTCTGAATTGAGCAGACCACTCTTACCCAGTCCAAAGATCAGGGCTTGATCCATCACCGTTATTTATCTCACTGCCCCATCCCAGCTCAGAACCTGGCTATATGCAAATCAGTCTGTCCCTGGCCCAGTGCATCATGGGAACAGGGCAGACTAAACTACCAAGCCAATTCTTTACCAGAAAGGAGACAAGCTGCCGGGGACCGGTTTCTGGCATTTCAGCCTCTTCGGCCCGGCTTGCTTGAATCCTGATGGAGCAGTGAGAAAGGGACTCATGTCTGAGTATACCCTGCCACACCTATAGTGGCCAAAATCGATTTACAAAAGGGGGTGGTGATGAACAGAGTGTCTGAATTGAGCAGACCACTCTTACCCAGTCCAAAGATCAGGGCTTGATCCATCACCGTTATTTATCTCACTGCCCCATCCCAGCTCAGAACCTGGCTATATGCAAATCAGTCTGTCCCTGGCCCAGTGCATCATGGGAACAGGGCAGACTAAACTACCAAGCCAATTCTTTACCAGAAAGGAGACAAGCTGCCGGGGACCGGTTTCTGGCATTTCAGCCTCTTCGGCCCGGCTTGCTTGAATCCTGATGGAGCAGTGAGAAAGGGACTCATGTCTGAGTATACCCTGCCACACCTATAGTGGCCAAAATCGATTTACAAAAGGGGGTGGTGATGAACAGAGTGTCTGAATTGAGCAGACCACTCTTACCCAGTCCAAAGATCAGGGCTTGATCCATCACCGTTATTTATCTCACTGCCCCATCCCAGCTCAGAACCTGGCTATATGCAAATCAGTCTGTCCCTGGCCCAGTGCATCATGGGAACAGGGCAGACTAAACTACCAAGCCAATTCTTTACCAGAAAGGAGACAAGCTGCCGGGGACCGGTTTCTGGCATTTCAGCCTCTTCGGCCCGGCTTGCTTGAATCCTGATGGAGCAGTGAGAAAGGGACTCATGTCTGAGTATACCCTGCCACACCTATAGTGGCCAAAATCGATTTACAAAAGGGGGTGGTGATGAACAGAGTGTCTGAATTGAGCAGACCACTCTTACCCAGTCCAAAGATCAGGGCTTGATCCATCACCGTTATTTATCTCACTGCCCCATCCCAGCTCAGAACCTGGCTATATGCAAATCAGTCTGTCCCTGGCCCAGTGCATCATGGGAACAGGGCAGACTAAACTACCAAGCCAATTCTTTACCAGAAAGGAGACAAGCTGCCGGGGACCGGTTTCTGGCATTTCAGCCTCTTCGGCCCGGCTTGCTTGAATCCTGATGGAGCAGTGAGAAAGGGACTCGTGTCTGAGTATACCCTGCCACACCTATAGTGGCCAAAATCGATTTACAAAAGGGGGTGGTGATGAACAGAGTGTCTGAATTGAGCAGACCACTCTTACCCAGTCCAAAGATCAGGGCTTGATCCATCACCGTTATTTATCTCACTGCCCCATCCCAGCTCAGAACCTGGCTATATGCAAATCAGTCTGTCCCTGGCCCAGTGCATCATGGGAACAGGGCAGACTAAACTACCAAGCCAATTCTTTACCAGAAAGGAGACAAGCTGCCGGGGACCGGTTTCTGGCATTTCAGCCTCTTCGGCCCGGCTTGCTTGAATCCTGATGGAGCAGTGAGAAAGGGACTCATGTCTGAGTATACCCTGCCACACCTATAGTGGCCAAAATCGATTTACAAAAGGGGGTGGTGATGAACAGAGTGTCTGAATTGAGCAGACCACTCTTACCCAGTCCAAAGATCAGGGCTTGATCCATCACCGTTATTTATCTCACTGCCCCATCCCAGCTCAGAACCTGGCTATATGCAAATCAGTCTGTCCCTGGCCCAGTGCATCATGGGAACAGGGCAGACTAAACTACCAAGCCAATTCTTTACCAGAAAGGAGACAAGCTGCCGGGGACCGGTTTCTGGCATTTCAGCCTCTTCGGCCCGGCTTGCTTGAATCCTGATGGAGCAGTGAGAAAGGGACTCATGTCTGAGTATACCCTGCCACACCTATAGTGGCCAAAATCGATTTACAAAAGGGGGTGGTGATGAACAGAGTGTCTGAATTGAGCAGACCACTCTTACCCAGTCCAAAGATCAGGGCTTGATCCATCACCGTTATTTATCTCACTGCCCCATCCCAGCTCAGAACCTGGCTATATGCAAATCAGCCTGTCCCTGGCCCAGTGCATCATGGGAACAGGGCAGACTAAACTACCAAGCCAATTCTTTACCAGAAAGGAGACAAGCTGCCGGGGACCGGTTTCTGGCATTTCAGCCTCTTCGGCCCGGCTTGCTTGAATCCTGATGGAGCAGTGAGAAAGGGACTCATGTCTGAGTATACCCTGCCACACCTATAGTGGCCAAAATCGATTTACAAAAGGGGGTGGTGATGAACAGAGTGTCTGAATTGAGCAGACCCCTCTTACCCAGTCCAAAGATCAGGGCTTGATCCATCACCGTTATTTATCTCACTGCCCCATCCCAGCTCAGAACCTGGCTATATGCAAATCAGTCTGTCCCTGGCCCAGTGCATCATGGGAACAGGGCAGACTAAACTACCAAGCCAATTCTTTACCAGAAAGGAGACAAGCTGCCGGGGACCGGTTTCTGGCATTTCAGCCTCTTCGGCCCGGCTTGCTTGAATCCTGATGGAGCAGTGAGAAAGGGACTCATGTCTGAGTATACCCTGCCACACCTATAGTGGCCAAAATCGATTTACAAAAGGGGGTGGTGATGAACAGAGTGTCTGAATTGAGCAGACCACTCTTACCCAGTCCAAAGATCAGGGCTTGATCCATCACCGTTATTTATCTCACTGCTCCATCCCAGCTCAGAACCTGGCTATATGCAAATCAGTCTGTCCCTGGCCCAGTGCATCATGGGAACAGGGCAGACTAAACTACCAAGCCAATTCTTTACCAGAAAGGAGACAAGCTGCCGGGGACCGGTTTCTGGCATTTCAGCCTCTTCGGCCCGGCTTGCTTGAATCCTGATGGAGCAGTGAGAAAGGGACTCATGTCTGAGTATACCCTGCCACACCTATAGTGGCCAAAATCGATTTACAAAAGGGGGTGGTGATGAACAGAGTGTCTGAATTGAGCAGACCACTCTTACCCAGTCCAAAGATCAGGGCTTGATCCATCACCGTTATTTATCTCACTGCCCCATCCCAGCTCAGAACCTGGCTATATGCAAATCAGTCTGTCCCTGGCCCAGTGCATCATGGGAACAGGGCAGACTAAACTACCAAGCCAATTCTTTACCAGAAAGGAGACAAGCTGCCGGGGACCGGTTTCTGGCATTTCAGCCTCTTCGGCCCGGCTTGCTTGAATCCTGATGGAGCAGTGAGAAAGGGACTCATGTCTGAGTATACCCTGCCACACCTATAGTGGCCAAAATCGATTTACAAAAGGGGGTGGTGATGAACAGAGTGTCTGAATTGAGCAGACCACTCTTACCCAGTCCAAAGATCAGGGCTTGATCCATCACCGTTATTTATCTCACTGCCCCATCCCAGCTCAGAACCTGGCTATATGCAAATCAGTCTGTCCCTGGCCCAGTGCATCATGGGAACAGGGCAGACTAAACTACCAAGCCAATTCTTTACCAGAAAGGAGACAAGCTGCCGGGGACCGGTTTCTGGCATTTCAGCCTCTTCGGCCCGGCTTGCTTGAATCCTGATGGAGCAGTGAGAAAGGGACTCATGTCTGAGTATACCCTGCCACACCTATAGTGGCCAAAATCGATTTACAAAAGGGGGTGGTGATGAACAGAGTGTCTGAATTGAGCAGACCACTCTTACCTAGTCCAAAGATCAGGGCTTGATCCATCACCGTTATTTATCTCACTGCCCCATCCCAGCTCAGAACCTGGCTATATGCAAATCAGTCTGTCCCTGGCCCAGTGCATCATGGGAACAGGGCAGACTAAACTACCAAGCCAATTCTTTACCAGAAAGGAGACAAGCTGCCGGGGACCGGTTTCTGGCATTTCAGCCTCTTCGGCCCGGCTTGCTTGAATCCTGATGGAGCAGTGAGAAAGGGACTCATGTCTGAGTATACCCTGCCACATCTATAGTGGCCAAAATCGATTTACAAAAGGGGGTGGTGATGAACAGAGTGTCTGAATTGAGCAGACCACTCTTACCCAGTCCAAAGATCAGGGCTTGATCCATCACCGTTATTTATCTCACTGCCCCATCCCAGCTCAGAACCTGGCTATATGCAAATCAGTCTGTCCCTGGCCCAGTGCATCATGGGAACAGGGCAGACTAAACTACCAAGCCAATTCTTTACCAGAAAGGAGACAAGCTGCCGGGGACCGGTTTCTGGCATTTCAGCCTCTTCGGCCCGGCTTGCTTGAATCCTGATGGAGCAGTGAGAAAGGGACTCATGTCTGAGTATACCCTGCCACACCTATAGTGGCCAAAATCGATTTACAAAAGGGGGTGGTGATGAACAGAGTGTCTGAATTGAGCAGACCACTCTTACCCAGTCCAAAGATCAGGGCTTGATCCATCACCGTTATTTATCTCACTGCCCCATCCCAGCTCAGAACCTGGCTATATGCAAATCAGTCTGTCCCTGGCCCAGTGCATCATGGGAACAGGGCAGACTAAACTACCAAGCCAATTCTTTACCAGAAAGGAGACAAGCTGCCGGGGACCGGTTTCTGGCATTTCAGCCTCTTCGGCCCGGCTTGCTTGAATCCTGATGGAGCAGTGAGAAAGGGACTCATGTCTGAGTATACCCTGCCACACCTATAGTGGCCAAAATCGATTTACAAAAGGGGGTGGTGATGAACAGAGTGTCTGAATTGAGCAGACCACTCTTACCCAGTCCAAAGATCAGGGCTTGATCCATCACCGTTATTTATCTCACTGCCCCATCCCAGCTCAGAACCTGGCTATATGCAAATCAGTCTGTCCCTGGCCCAGTGCATCATGGGAACAGGGCAGACTAAACTACCAAGCCAATTCTTTACCAGAAAGGAGACAAGCTGCCGGGGACCGGTTTCTGGCATTTCAGCCTCTTCGGCCCGGCTTGCTTGAATCCTGATGGAGCAGTGAGAAAGGGACTCATGTCTGAGTATACCCTGCCACACCTATAGTGGCCAAAATCGATTTACAAAAGGGGGTGGTGATGAACAGAGTGTCTGAATTGAGCAGACCACTCTTACCCAGTCCAAAGATCAGGGCTTGATCCATCACCGTTATTTATCTCACTGCCCCATCCCAGCTCAGAACCTGGCTATATGCAAATCAGTCTGTCCCTGGCCCAGTGCATCATGGGAACAGGGCAGACTAAACTACCAAGCCAATTCTTTACCAGAAAGGAGACAAGCTGCCGGGGACCGGTTTCTGGCATTTCAGCCTCTTCGGCCCGGCTTGCTTGAATCCTGATGGAGCAGTGAGAAAGGGACTCATGTCTGAGTATACCCTGCCACACCTATAGTGGCCAAAATCGATTTACAAAAGGGGGTGGTGATGAACAGAGTGTCTGAATTGAGCAGACCACTCTTACCCAGTCCAAAGATCAGGGCTTGATCATTGCACCATCAGGATTCAAGCAAACCGGGCCGAAGACGGCTGTAATGCCAGAAACCGGTCCCCGGGAGCTTGTTTCCTTCCCAGTGTAAGAATTGGCTTTTGTAGTTTGGTTTGCCCTGTTCCCATCATGCACTGGGACAGGAACAGACTAATTTGCATACAGCCAGGTTCTGAAACTGGGATGGTGCAGTGAGCTAAAAAACGGTGTTGGATCTAGCCCTGATCTCTTGACTGGGTGAGAGCTTTCTGCTTAATTCAGAGACTCTGTCCCTCACCACCCCTTGTTGTAAATATTTTTGTCCACCCTAAGCGTGGAAGGGTATTCTCAGATGTGAGACCCTTGCTCATTGCACCATCAGGATTCAAGCAAACCGGGCCGAAGACGGCTGTAATGCCAGAAACCGGTCCCCGGGAGCTTGTTTCCTTCCCAGTGTAAGAATTGGCTTTTGTAGTTTGGTTTGCCCTGTTCCCATCATGCACTGGGACAGGAACAGACTAATTTGCATACAGCCAGGTTCTGAAACTGGGATGGTGCAGTGAGCTAAAAAACGGTGTTGGATCTAGCCCTGATCTCTTGACTGGGTGAGAGCTTTCTGCTTAATTCAGAGACTCTGTCCCTCACCACCCCTTGTTGTAAATATTTTTGTCCACCCTAAGCGTGGAAGGGTATTCTCAGATGTGAGACCCTTGCTCATTGCACCATCAGGATTCAAGCAAACCGGGCCGAAGACGGCTGTAATGCCAGAAACCGGTCCCCGGGAGCTTGTTTCCTTCCCAGTGTAAGAATTGGCTTTTGTAGTTTGGTTTGCCCTGTTCCCATCATGCACTGGGACAGGAACAGACTAATTTGCATACAGCCAGGTTCTGAAACTGGGATGGTGCAGTGAGCTAAAAAACGGTGTTGGATCTAGCCCTGATCTCTTGACTGGGTGAGAGCTTTCTGCTTAATTCAGAGACTCTGTCCCTCACCACCCCTTGTTGTAAATATTTTTGTCCACCCTAAGCGTGGAAGGGTATTCTCAGATGTGAGACCCTTGCTCATTGCACCATCAGGATTCAAGCAAACCGGGCCGAAGACGGCTGTAATGCCAGAAACCGGTCCCCGGGAGCTTGTTTCCTTCCCAGTGTAAGAATTGGCTTTTGTAGTTTGGTTTGCCCTGTTCCCATCATGCACTGGGACAGGAACAGACTAATTTGCATACAGCCAGGTTCTGAAACTGGGATGGTGCAGTGAGCTAAAAAACGGTGTTGGATCTAGCCCTGATCTCTTGACTGGGTGAGAGCTTTCTGCTTAATTCAGAGACTCTGTCCCTCACCACCCCTTGTTGTAAATATTTTTGTCCACCCTAAGCGTGGAAGGGTATTCTCAGATGTGAGACCCTTGCTCATTGCACCATCAGGATTCAAGCAAACCGGGCCGAAGACGGCTGTAATGCCAGAAACCGGTCCCCGGGAGCTTGTTTCCTTCCCAGTGTAAGAATTGGCTTTTGTAGTTTGGTTTGCCCTGTTCCCATCATGCACTGGGACAGGAACAGACTAATTTGCATACAGCCAGGTTCTGAAACTGGGATGGTGCAGTGAGCTAAAAAACGGTGTTGGATCTAGCCCTGATCTCTTGACTGGGTGAGAGCTTTCTGCTTAATTCAGAGACTCTGTCCCTCACCACCCCTTGTTGTAAATATTTTTGTCCACCCTAAGCGTGGAAGGGTATTCTCAGATGTGAGACCCTTGCTCATTGCACCATCAGGATTCAAGCAAACCGGGCCGAAGACGGCTGTAATGCCAGAAACCGGTCCCCGGGAGCTTGTTTCCTTCCCAGTGTAAGAATTGGCTTTTGTAGTTTGGTTTGCCCTGTTCCCATCATGCACTGGGACAGGAACAGACTAATTTGCATACAGCCAGGTTCTGAAACTGGGATGGTGCAGTGAGCTAAAAAACGGTGTTGGATCTAGCCCTGATCTCTTGACTGGGTGAGAGCTTTCTGCTTAATTCAGAGACTCTGTCCCTCACCACCCCTTGTTGTAAATATTTTTGTCCACCCTAAGCGTGGAAGGGTATTCTCAGATGTGAGACCCTTGCTCATTGCACCATCAGGATTCAAGCAAACCGGGCCGAAGACGGCTGTAATGCCAGAAACCGGTCCCCGGGAGCTTGTTTCCTTCCCAGTGTAAGAATTGGCTTTTGTAGTTTGGTTTGCCCTGTTCCCATCATGCACTGGGACAGGAACAGACTAATTTGCATACAGCCAGGTTCTGAAACTGGGATGGTGCAGTGAGCTAAAAAAACGGTGTTGGATCTAGCCCTGATCTCTTGACTGGGTGAGAGCTTTCTGCTTAATTCAGAGACTCTGTCCCTCACCACCCCTTGTTGTAAATATTTTTGTCCACCCTAAGCGTGGAAGGGTATTCTCAGATGTGAGACCCTTGCTCATTGCACCATCAGGATTCAAGCAAACCGGGCCGAAGACGGCTGTAATGCCAGAAACCGGTCCCCGGGAGCTTGTTTCCTTCCCAGTGTAAGAATTGGCTTTTGTAGTTTGGTTTGCCCTGTTCCCATCATGCACTGGGACAGGAACAGACTAATTTGCATACAGCCAGGTTCTGAAACTGGGATGGTGCAGTGAGCTAAAAAACGGTGTTGGATCTAGCCCTGATCTCTTGACTGGGTGAGAGCTTTCTGCTTAATTCAGAGACTCTGTCCCTCACCACCCCTTGTTGTAAATATTTTTGTCCACCCTAAGCGTGGAAGGGTATTCTCAGATGTGAGACCCTTGCTCATTGCACCATCAGGATTCAAGCAAACCGGGCCGAAGACGGCTGTAATGCCAGAAACCGGTCCCCGGGAGCTTGTTTCCTTCCCAGTGTAAGAATTGGCTTTTGTAGTTTGGTTTGCCCTGTTCCCATCATGCACTGGGACAGGAACAGACTAATTTGCATACAGCCAGGTTCTGAAACTGGGATGGTGCAGTGAGCTAAAAAACGGTGTTGGATCTAGCCCTGATCTCTTGACTGGGTGAGAGCTTTCTGCTTAATTCAGAGACTCTGTCCCTCACCACCCCTTGTTGTAAATATTTTTGTCCACCCTAAGCGTGGAAGGGTATTCTCAGATGTGAGACCCTTGCTCATTGCACCATCAGGATTCAAGCAAACCGGGCCGAAGACGGCTGTAATGCCAGAAACCGGTCCCCGGGAGCTTGTTTCCTTCCCAGTGTAAGAATTGGCTTTTGTAGTTTGGTTTGCCCTGTTCCCATCATGCACTGGGACAGGAACAGACTAATTTGCATACAGCCAGGTTCTGAAACTGGGATGGTGCAGTGAGCTAAAAAACGGTGTTGGATCTAGCCCTGATCTCTTGACTGGGTGAGAGCTTTCTGCTTAATTCAGAGACTCTGTCCCTCACCACCCCTTGTTGTAAATATTTTTGTCCACCCTAAGCGTGGAAGGGTATTCTCAGATGTGAGACCCTTGCTCATTGCACCATCAGGATTCAAGCAAACCGGGCCGAAGACGGCTGTAATGCCAGAAACCGGTCCCCGGGAGCTTGTTTCCTTCCCAGTGTAAGAATTGGCTTTTGTAGTTTGGTTTGCCCTGTTCCCATCATGCACTGGGACAGGAACAGACTAATTTGCATACAGCCAGGTTCTGAAACTGGGATGGTGCAGTGAGCTAAAAAACGGTGTTGGATCTAGCCCTGATCTCTTGACTGGGTGAGAGCTTTCTGCTTAATTCAGAGACTCTGTCCCTCACCACCCCTTGTTGTAAATATTTTTGTCCACCCTAAGCGTGGAAGGGTATTCTCAGATGTGAGACCCTTGCTCATTGCACCATCAGGATTCAAGCAAACCGGGCCGAAGACGGCTGTAATGCCAGAAACCGGTCCCCGGGAGCTTGTTTCCTTCCCAGTGTAAGAATTGGCTTTTGTAGTTTGGTTTGCCCTGTTCCCATCATGCACTGGGACAGGAACAGACTAATTTGCATACAGCCAGGTTCTGAAACTGGGATGGTGCAGTGAGCTAAAAAACGGTGTTGGATCTAGCCCTGATCTCTTGACTGGGTGAGAGCTTTCTGCTTAATTCAGAGACTCTGTCCCTCACCACCCCTTGTTGTAAATATTTTTGTCCACCCTAAGCGTGGAAGGGTATTCTCAGATGTGAGACCCTTGCTCATTGCACCATCAGGATTCAAGCAAACCGGGCCGAAGACGGCTGTAATGCCAGAAACCGGTCCCCGGGAGCTTGTTTCCTTCCCAGTGTAAGAATTGGCTTTTGTAGTTTGGTTTGCCCTGTTCCCATCATGCACTGGGACAGGAACAGACTAATTTGCATACAGCCAGGTTCTGAAACTGGGATGGTGCAGTGAGCTAAAAAACGGTGTTGGATCTAGCCCTGATCTCTTGACTGGGTGAGAGCTTTCTGCTTAATTCAGAGACTCTGTCCCTCACCACCCCTTGTTGTAAATATTTTTGTCCACCCTAAGCGTGGAAGGGTATTCTCAGATGTGAGACCCTTGCTCATTGCACCATCAGGATTCAAGCAAACCGGGCCGAAGACGGCTGTAATGCCAGAAACCGGTCCCCGGGAGCTTGTTTCCTTCCCAGTGTAAGAATTGGCTTTTGTAGTTTGGTTTGCCCTGTTCCCATCATGCACTGGGACAGGAACAGACTAATTTGCATACAGCCAGGTTCTGAAACTGGGATGGTGCAGTGAGCTAAAAAACGGTGTTGGATCTAGCCCTGATCTCTTGACTGGGTGAGAGCTTTCTGCTTAATTCAGAGACTCTGTCCCTCACCACCCCTTGTTGTAAATATTTTTGTCCACCCTAAGCGTGGAAGGGTATTCTCAGATGTGAGACCCTTGCTCATTGCACCATCAGGATTCAAGCAAACCGGGCCGAAGACGGCTGTAATGCCAGAAACCGGTCCCCGGGAGCTTGTTTCCTTCCCAGTGTAAGAATTGGCTTTTGTAGTTTGGTTTGCCCTGTTCCCATCATGCACTGGGACAGGAACAGACTAATTTGCATACAGCCAGGTTCTGAAACTGGGATGGTGCAGTGAGCTAAAAAACGGTGTTGGATCTAGCCCTGATCTCTTGACTGGGTGAGAGCTTTCTGCTTAATTCAGAGACTCTGTCCCTCACCACCCCTTGTTGTAAATATTTTTGTCCACCCTAAGCGTGGAAGGGTATTCTCAGATGTGAGACCCTTGCTCATTGCACCATCAGGATTCAAGCAAACCGGGCCGAAGACGGCTGTAATGCCAGAAACCGGTCCCCGGGAGCTTGTTTCCTTCCCAGTGTAAGAATTGGCTTTTGTAGTTTGGTTTGCCCTGTTCCCATCATGCACTGGGACAGGAACAGACTAATTTGCATACAGCCAGGTTCTGAAACTGGGATGGTGCAGTGAGCTAAAAAACGGTGTTGGATCTAGCCCTGATCTCTTGACTGGGTGAGAGCTTTCTGCTTAATTCAGAGACTCTGTCCCTCACCACCCCTTGTTGTAAATATTTTTGTCCACCCTAAGCGTGGAAGGGTATTCTCAGATGTGAGACCCTTGCTCATTGCACCATCAGGATTCAAGCAAACCGGGCCGAAGACGGCTGTAATGCCAGAAACCGGTCCCCGGGAGCTTGTTTCCTTCCCAGTGTAAGAATTGGCTTTTGTAGTTTGGTTTGCCCTGTTCCCATCATGCACTGGGACAGGAACAGACTAATTTGCATACAGCCAGGTTCTGAAACTGGGATGGTGCAGTGAGCTAAAAAACGGTGTTGGATCTAGCCCTGATCTCTTGACTGGGTGAGAGCTTTCTGCTTAATTCAGAGACTCTGTCCCTCACCACCCCTTGTTGTAAATATTTTTGTCCACCCTAAGCGTGGAAGGGTATTCTCAGATGTGAGACCCTTGCTCATTGCACCATCAGGATTCAAGCAAACCGGGCCGAAGACGGCTGTAATGCCAGAAACCGGTCCCCGGGAGCTTGTTTCCTTCCCAGTGTAAGAATTGGCTTTTGTAGTTTGGTTTGCCCTGTTCCCATCATGCACTGGGACAGGAACAGACTAATTTGCATACAGCCAGGTTCTGAAACTGGGATGGTGCAGTGAGCTAAAAAACGGTGTTGGATCTAGCCCTGATCTCTTGACTGGGTGAGAGCTTTCTGCTTAATTCAGAGACTCTGTCCCTCACCACCCCTTGTTGTAAATATTTTTGTCCACCCTAAGCGTGGAAGGGTATTCTCAGATGTGAGACCCTTGCTCATTGCACCATCAGGATTCAAGCAAACCGGGCCGAAGACGGCTGTAATGCCAGAAACCGGTCCCCGGGAGCTTGTTTCCTTCCCAGTGTAAGAATTGGCTTTTGTAGTTTGGTTTGCCCTGTTCCCATCATGCACTGGGACAGGAACAGACTAATTTGCATACAGCCAGGTTCTGAAACTGGGATGGTGCAGTGAGCTAAAAAACGGTGTTGGAGCTAGCCCTGATCTCTTGACTGGGTGAGAGCTTTCTGCTTAATTCAGAGACTCTGTCCCTCACCACCCCTTGTTGTAAATATTTTTGCTAGAGCTTCGGCGGTAAAGAATCTATTTTGACCTCTGTATACAATCTTTAATGTAGATGGTTGAAGCAAGAAAGCTTGTGCGCCCTTTTTTTGAAAAGGTTCGATCATTTGACGCATTCTCCAGCGATTCTCAACTGTAGAGTGGCAATAATCAGGGCGTACAAAAAACTCTATACCCTTCCCAGAGCGCTTCTTATCCGGCCTTGCAAGATCATACAATTTTTGTCTTGACAAGAAGTTGTTCAAGGATATCAAAATGGCTCGAGGATATTGCCGTGTTTGGGTGTTCCGTGTTGTTTGTTTGCGAAAAGGAAAGCGATGTGCCCTTTGAATCTCCTGCGACCATTGCCAATCTTTAACATCAGGAAAAGCATCTTCAAAAAGTTCCACAACAAATTGTCGTACATCTTGCCCCTCACTTCCTTCTGGAACACCCAAAATTCGCAGATTATTGCGACGAAGCCTATTCTCCAAATCAACCAGTTTAGAGTTCACATCTTCTTTCTGCCCCTTGGAGTCATCAAGGCTAGTATTGATGTGTGTTACTTGGTCCTCTAATGTAGATATACGTGCTTCTGCTTCTGCCATCCTGTCTGTAAAATCATTACATGATTTGGCTAGGCGTCGCACCGTATTCTGGAGTTTTTTACAAGCGTTGTGAGTTTTCAAGTGCTCGGCTTTTGCCTCTAGTCGCTGTTCTGAGATGGCTTTAAGTATAATATCTATTGGCGTTTGATAAGGAAATCCAGGACTAGAGCTGGTTTGTTGAGTAGGATCTATTAGATCCTGATCTAAATCTTGATCTATTATAGTTGGGTCGCCTTCTGAAGTTTCCTCGCTCCAGGATCTAGTTGACTGCATATCACCTGTAGCACTAGCACATGTTTCCTTGCTTGTATTTTCCTTACTCCCCTCTTCAATCCTCTCCTCTAAATCCTCTTCCAAATCAGACCCCTCGGAATGTTCTGAAGGTGAGTAAAATTCACTATCTTTACTACCGATGGGGTCGCCATCGCATTCTAACCCTTCGGCTTGAGATGGGTCCAGTTCAGCATCCCCTTCACCCCCCCTCATATCGAAAGCAGCAGCATTTTGCGTTTCAGGCAATGCAGGGGGATCAGATGAAGGGACAAGTGTGGGTGGGTTGATTGAAGAGGTTGTCGGAGAAACTATCAACTGTTCGAGTGCCTCTACCAAAGTCCCATCTTGATCATTATCCAGAGGTAAACCACCCTTTTCAGCTCCACTGCCGTCATTCTGAGGTTTAGTAGTTGTTATGGTTGTTGCTTTTACTTTGGAGTTGAACATTTGTGGAATTTTTGGGGTGGCCAATTGGCTGTTATCCGGGTCATTATTGCTAGTATCTTGCCTTGATTTTACATCTGTCCATTCTAATGCAGGAGAAGTGAGTTTACTTTCCAAAGGAACCATCAACAACTTGTCCCTATTTCCTGGACTCGGAAATAGGGACAAGTTGTTACTCTCAGCATTTCTGGCTGCTGAAGAAGGATGGAGGGCCTCGGCTTATCTTAGATTTTCACCCTTTGAATGACTTTTTAAGGATGGACAAATTCATGCCCCATGCTCCCCTTCGGCCTCATCAGTACCCCTTGGGCGTTCACAAAAGTGATGCTGTGGCCATTGCCCATCTCCAGAGGGCGGGAATACCAGTTTTCCTCTACCTTGAATGGCTGCTCATAGAGGGCTCGCCACTGTCAGTCGTAGACCACTTCCAGGTGACAGCGAACCTCTTGGCATCTTCAGGGTTTACAATCAATGAGCCAAAGTCGCACCTCACTCCCTTCACAGTGACCTCCTTTCATTGGAGCTGGCCTCCACACTGTACAGTTCAGGGTATTCCATCCATTGCAGTGACTTGAGGACTTTGGGCTGTGATCTAGATGTTCTATCCTCAGTCCTGCTCTGAAGCTTTTTGGGCTTCTAGCCTACTATAAATTCCGTGTAGACCATATGTGGGATCTGAAATGGAATCCCGAGCTCCAGTGGGCCCCGTACCTAGGATACCTATCAGATGTCATTCATATTTCAGAGGCGACTGCATGTAATCTGCAGTGGTGGCTGATCGATCCCAGTAGACCAGCGGTAGACACCTCTAGATTCCCCACCCATAGCTGACTTCACTACTGGAATTGGGATGGCCCCTGGGGGAGGTGGAGATCATAGGACTCTGGTCTCTGGCGAAAACCCATCTCCATATCATTCTTTTGGCGTTGCGGACAGTTCATTTTGCATTGAAGGGGTTCCTGCCATCCATCAAAGGGAGGCTTGTGCATGTTCTCACGGTCAACTTCACCATGTGGTACTTCAACTGAAACAAGAGGGGCAGAGTGTGGTCCTCAGTGCTGTGCCATGAGGCCCTGCACCTCTGGAGTTTTGCTGGAACGTCTGTGATGAGCTCAACCACAGGCGTCTGACGGATTACGAATGGCGTCTGCATCCCAAGGTGCTGCAAAGCATCTTCCCGCAGTGGAGAAACACCCTAGCTAGATCTTTTTGCCATTGTTGGGAATGTGCACTGCTAAATGTCTTGCACATTGGAGTTCCAACTAAGAGAAAAATATATTCGGACTGTAATGGATCATAGGACACTGGTATGCCTTCCCTTCCCACTAGCTATCCTGCCCCGAGTTCTGAAAAAGATCAAGAATGATCAGGCCCAAATCGTCCTAGTGGTTTTGGACTGGACCAGGAGAGTGTGTGGTCCAGTGCTTTTGGACATGAACAACTCCAATCAGGATGCCACTTTGGAAGGGTCTTCTATTGCAACAGCAGGCCTGGGTCATTTACTCGACCCTGTGCAATCTAAACCTCCACGCGTGGTGATTGAGCGGTTGCAGTTAATTGCATTTGACCTGCCACCTAAAGTGGTGAACGTCATCCATAGCCAGATGTTCTTCCACAAAGTCCATTTACACTGAGCACTGGGCCAGGTTTTGAGGCCTGGTGTGGAGTCTTCAAGACATACCCTTTACTACCCAAACTTTGGAATATTTTACTGTTTGTTTTGTCTTTGGCCCAGCAACGCCTTTGCAGTGGAAACTATCAAAGGTTATTTTTCAGCCCCTTCAGCCTTTTTCCATTATTTCCAGGCCATCAGTTCCTATTTAAATCACCAGTTGTGGTTAAAGTTTTGATGCAGGTTTCCTCCCAAAATGGTTGTGTTTCCACTGTGGGACCTTAACGTGGTCTTGACATTTTGCATGTGTATGCCCTTTGAGTTGAGGTATGGCTGGTGATTCCAATTTCTGACCCTAAAGGCTGCCTTCCACATTGAGATCACTTCAGCTTGTTGCATGAGTGAACTACAGGTACTTTCAGTGCAGCTGCCTAACACCACCTTTTTTTCTTTTTAGACTTCTGCTGAGGTCTTGGGTGGCCTTCTTACTGAAAGTTGTGAGTTCTTTCCACATTGGGCAATCCATCAATTTCCCAGGGTTCTTTGCCCTACTCCATCTCTTGAAATAGGAGGAGGGACTCCATTGGTTGGACCCCAAAAAGCTTTTAACTTTTACAGCGATTGTACTAGGCAGCAGTATGTGGACAATACCATAGGAGGATCGGCTCAGGAAGATTGAACACTTCTTATACCGAGACAGAAACTGACTAATCAGGAGGTAACCTACCACTTGGAACACTCTCAAAGTTTGAAGATTGGTTTACCTTGATTGGCATTGCTAATATCACGGTTTTGCCACCGATTGATATCACACAAGATATGCCCCTGAAGAAGGGACCCTGCTGGCCCGAAATGCATCAGACATGAAAATGAACAGGACATAAATATTTTTGTGCAGTGCATAAAATGTTATGATTTTACACTTATGTTAAATAATGTATCAAAGAAACTTATGATATAAAGATTTTGTTGTTAGGAAAAAGTATGAGGTACTAGCAGAATGGTACCAAACGCAATGAAAGAAACAGTACAAAATGAATAGATAAATGCTTCAGAATGAAGTAAAAAGCAGAATGTTTTCTATATTGTGATTAACAAATTTTATATTTGTTTTAAAGTGAACAGTGCACACTGCATCCAAGTCCACGTACTTGTTATATGTTGCTAGTTTATGTAATGTGTGTCGACTGCACACATAGCGGTGCAGCACCACTTGATTATCTTG
This sequence comes from Lissotriton vulgaris, assembly GCF_964263255.1. Lineage (NCBI taxonomy): Eukaryota > Metazoa > Chordata > Amphibia > Caudata > Salamandridae > Lissotriton > Lissotriton vulgaris. Next base: position 366,912,943 of record NC_141700.1, read on the forward strand.
AAAATATTCTTATTTGAAAAAGGAATAGGTATAGGAAATAGGAGTGCACCCGTCAGAAAAACATTGTACATAGTGATGTGTGCCATGTTGACTCTTAACTTTGTTCTGCACCAAAACACGCAGCCTGCAAAGGCAGTGTGTGTATGTAAAGGTACAGGGCCTCTAAGAGTGGCACAATAAGTGCTGCAGCCCTTAAAGGCCTTCTCTGGTCACAGTGCCCTAGGTACCTGTGGCACCATTTATGAGGGGCTGACCTGTGGCCAGAGAGTGCCAATTGGGTTTTGTTATCTGAAAGAGACACATTAGTGATAGATTCCTTACCTTAGAATATCCCCAGGCATCAGACTGGATCCGAAAAGTTTTTCGTCAGCAGTACCCCTGCGTGTCGGTAGGTGGGGCCGTGCGGCCCGCGTCCGTCGCTGGCATCGTAAGCGCCGAGATGACATCTCAGAGACTACTTAGGCGCCACCCATGGCGTTTGCCTCTACTGTGTGGAGCGCGACCATGACTCTCGGTCATGTTCCGACTGTCTGGCCATGGTTCCGAAGGCTTTGCGGGAGGGGTCCAGAAAGCTGCTGGAGGCCCGGCAGTCGTCTCCGCGCCGTTCGAGGTTCAGGGGTCGCTCAAGGGACCGTCGGCGGAGCCACCATCATCGCTCCTCGGGTCTAAGTCTTCGCCCTCGGAATCGGGTAAGAGATGTCACAAAAAGAAGTCGAAGAAGCTTGTTCGCTCTCCGACGTCCCCCCGTTGATCTCCGGATGGGGACGAGGGGGCCAGGGGTTCTTCCCCTGCGGCTCCATTGGAGCCTAGGAGTCCCGCGGCCTACCCACCTTATCCGGTTCCGTCAGCGACTCTGGCCCAGGTGCAAGAGTTTCTTGCCACCATGGACCGCCTATTCAGGCCTAGAGCACCTACCGGTGCGCCTTTGGGTCCCGCGATCCCTATGGAGGGCCCTTGCCCGCCTTCGGCTCCTCCGCCGGCGACTCCGGCAGCAAGGTCCACCGCAAGGTCCTCAGCCGGTGGCTCCGGCCTCAGCACCCCAGAGCCCTCTACCGGTGGCTACGACCCCAGGGCCCTCAGCCGGGGGCCCGGTGCCCCCTGCGGCTCCGTTCCCTGCGACGGCGTGGACTCCGTTCGTTCGCCTCTGCCCTTGCCTGAGTTTCAGGGTAATTTTGCCCCGACTTGGGACCCAAATTGGGACATGGAGCCGGATCAGTGCCTCCCGACGCCGTACCAGATGCCGTTGGAGCCTTTGTTTACTCCTGTGCCTCCCCCGCCGCTGCTGCCTATGCCTCGGGCCATGGAGGATGGGGATGACTGATGGTCGGAGGACCCTCTTGCACTGCAGTGCGTGTCTGAACACAAGTGGGCAGATGAATCGGAGGATGCAGGTGGTCTTGTCCTCTCCTCTGAGCCGGGTTTTAGGTCTCCTCCTGCTGTCATGGAGGAAGGCACCACTTATTCTGCAGTGCTCCGTAGAGCAGCTGAGGCCCTTGACCTCCATCTGCCTACTATCTCTCATAAAACCAACCTTCTGACTGAAGTGCTTCAGCCAACGGCAAGTTCTACGGAACCTCTGCTCCTATTCAATGAGGCTTTGACAGATGTTTTGATGGTCACCTGGTCCAGACCAGCCACGGGTGTTCCGGTGGACAAGAATGTGGTCTGGTGTCATCGCCCGGCACCGGGTGACCCTGCCTTTTTAACTAATCATCCGACTCCGGAGAGCCTGGTCATTCAGGCCTCCACTTCACAAACTGCGTTCCATACCGCCCCGCCGGACAAGGAATCGAAAAAGTTGGAGCAATTTGGAAAAAGGTTATTTTCTTCTGCCAGCCTGGGGCTGCGGTCAGTCAACACTGCATGCCTTTTGGACCGTTACTTTCACGCAGTGTGGGACACAGTGGCGCAGACGCTGCCCCAGCGCCCAGAAGAGGTTCGAGCTGTCCTTTCCCAGGACGCTGCCGAGGGTAAGGATGCCGCTAAGTTCGCCATTCGGTGTGGGCTGAACACCGCTGACTCTTTAGGGAGAGCGATCTCAACAACGGTGGCCCTGCGTTGCCATGGCTGGCTGCGATCCACTGGATTTTGCGGAGATGTCCAGAGCTCCCTCATGGACATGCCCTTTGATGGTTCTCCCCTGTGTGGCGATAAGGCTGACAGTGCGCTGAATCGTTTCAAGGACTCTCGGGCTACGGCCAAGTCCTAAGGTCTCTCCACCACGCGCCCAGTCATGTCTAACATTGGTTCCTTTCGTGGCCACAGAAGGGGCCCCTCTGCACGTTTGTTCAGCCAGAAGCCTGCACAGAACCAAAATCAACGCGCCGTGGGTGTGGAGGCCACTGTGGCGGCACAAAGGGCCAATGTGCGGGTCAGTCCACCTCCACTCCCGCAGCATCCGCCTCAAAGCCTTCCTAGCCCGGGCTTTGGGGTGCACCCACGCTAGTGGGTGGCAGGATTCAACATCACCTCCCCCACTGGCGTTCTGTCACTTCCGACAGATGGGTGCTGCAACTCGTCCGTAGCGGTTACTCCCTCCCCTTTGAGTCTACCCCCCAGCCATGCCACCTCAGTTCCACCGCATGTCAGGGGATCACTTTGCGCTTCTCCAACAGGAAGTCATGGCCCTCTTGGCAAAGGGGGGCCATCGAGCGCATTCCTGGGCCAGAAGTAGGACATGGTTGTTATTCCCACTACTTTCTGGTCCCCAAATAGGACAAAGGGGGCTAGTGCCCCATCTTGGACCTCAGGAACGTCAACGAAGTTTAAGATGTTGACTCTGGCTCAGGTCTTGGCTGGCCTCGACCCTGGAGACTGGATGGTATCGTTGGACTTACAGGACGCATATTTTCACATCCCCGTTCTGCCGGCCCACCGGTGTTACCTGTGGTTCACGGTAGGGCAGGAGCATTTTCAGTTTGCTGTGCTCCCCTTCGGCCTTACCAGCGCCCCTCGGGTGTTCACGAAAGTGATGGCGGTGGTCGCAGCTCACCTGCGAAGGTCAGGGGTGTCAGTCTTCCCCTACCTCGACGACTGGTTGTTGAAGGCGGGCTCGCCCCAGGCAGTTGTCACCCACCTTCAGACTACGGCCAACCTCCTGCATTTGCTGGGGTTCTTCATCAGCGTGCCGAAGTCGCACCTGAGTCCCTCTAAGAAGCCCCCCTTAATCTGAGCAGTTCTGGATACGACGCATTTTCGGGTTCATCCTTCCGAGCAGCGAGTCCGGGATATTCAGGCTATGATTCCGATCTTTCGGCCTCTATTCCGTGTTTCAGTCAGGATGACCCTCCGGCTCCTGGGCATGATGACCTCCTGCATCCTGCTAGTGCAACATGCCAGATGGCATATGCGGACTCTGCAGTGGGACCTGAAATTCCAGTGGGCGCAGCATCAGGGCAACCTGTCCGATCATGTCCAGATCGCGGAGGGCACTGCACGACAATTGCGGTGGTGGAATCGCTTTTGGGTCAAAGGCAGATCCCTCTCCCTTCCCTAACCGGAGCACACAGTGGTGACGGATGCATCCCTCCTGGGATGGGGAGGTCACTTGGGACAGGCGGAGATCAGAGACCTCTGGTCTGCGGCGGAGTCCCGGCACCATATCAACCTTTTGGAGCTTCGGGCGATCCGACTTGCACTGAAGGCATTCCTTCCCTCTGTCCGGGGAAGTGTGGTGCAGGTGTTCACGGGCAACACCACCGCCATGTGGTATTGCAACAAACAGGGCGGGGTGGGTTCCTGGACCCTATGTCAAGAGGCTCTGCGCCTCTGGACATTGCTTGAAGATCAAGGCATTACCTTGGTGGTTCAACACCTGGCAGGTTCTCTGAACGCCAGGGCGGATGAACTCAGCCGCTGGTGCTTGATGGATCATGAATGGCGTCTGAACTCGCACGTGGCGCAAGGTCTCTTTCAGCAGTGGGGAGAGCCTTGGTTAGATCTATTCGTCACCGAAGAGAACGCGCAATGCCATCAGTTCTGCGCGTTGGAATTTCCATGGTGGCACTCGCTCGGCGCGCTTTCGTCGCGAGTGAAGTTGCGGTCTATTGTATGCCTTTCCGCCAATACCACTTCTGCCCAGAGTGCTGAAAAAGACTCAGCGCGACTGGGCCCAAGTCATTCTTGTGGCTCCGGATTGGGCACGAAGATACTGGTATCCGGAGCTACTCAACATGCCGATCGATCCCCCGATCCGACTGCCTCTTTGGGAGGATCTTCTGTCGCAGCAGCAGGGGACTGTACGCCACACGAACCTGTCCAGCCTCCACCTCCATGCGTGGAGATTGAGCGGCGACAGTTGACAGCTTTCGATTTTCCTCCCGAAGTCTGTGATGACAGTCTGGCAGCCAGGCGCCCCTCATCTAAGGCAGTATACGCCTGCAAGTGGAACAAGTTTGTGGCAAGGTGCACAGCGAAGGCTGTGGATCCCATTTCTTCCCCTCTTTCTGAGGTCTTTCTGTTCCTCCTATCCTTGGCCCAGCAGGGCTCTGCTCTTGGCACTATCAAAGGGTATCTTTCGGCCATCTCTGCCTTTATACGGCTTTCAGATTAGCCTTCTCTTTTTAAGTCTCCAGTTGTTAACCGTTTCCTGAAAGGCATTACGCACACGTTTCCTCCTGTGACGTTCATTATGCCTCAATGGGACCTAAACCTTGTCTTGACATATCTGATGTGCTCCCCCTTCGAGCCCCTTCATAACTGTCCTTTGCTTCTTCTTACTCTCAAGGCGGCTTTCCTGGTAGCTATCACCTCTGCCAGAAGAGTGAGCGAGCTCCGGGCCCTTTCTTCCAAACCTCCTTTCCTTTCTGTTCACCCAGACAAGGTGGTTTTAAGGACCCGTCTTTCCTTATTGCCAAAGGTTGTCACTCTTTTCCACATCGGGCAGACCTTCACTTTGCCCACCTTCTTTCTGCCTCCACATCCTTCAAAAGAGGAAGAGAGGCTCCACCCTCTGGACCCAAAACGTGCGCTTTTGGTCTATCTGAAGCGCACACAACAGTTCCGGGTGGATGACCAGTTCTTTGTTGGCTACGTGGGCACCAAAAAAGGCCGGGCTGCGCACAAACGGACCATTTCTAGATGGGTCGTTCTCTGGATCAAGGCCTGTTACCCGTTGGCTAAGAAGGAGCCTCCTGTGGGGCTGAGTGCCCATTCCACCAGGGCTACAGCAGCTACTACTGCCTTGGGACGCGGCGTTCCCTTGCAGGACATTTGTCAGGCAGCTTTGTGGGCCTCGCTGCACACGTTTTACCAAGCATTACTGCCATGACAGTCAGTCCGGAGAGACGGCTTCTTTGGCCGTTTTGTTCTCCCTGACGTTCTGGTGTAATCTTATTCGCAGACCCACAACCAGGGTTGGTATTGCTGGGGTATCTATTCTAAGGTAAGAAATTTATCACTAACGTGTCTCTTTCAGATGCACAAGTTACTACTTGTGTAACGATATATCTTTTAGAGACATTAGTTAGTGATAGATTCCTAACCGCCCCACCCATCCTCCCTGTTCTGCGAACTGATTTCTAGCGTTAAGGCCCTCGTTTCATGGCACCAGTAGTCGGTTTCTTGCATGGCTCTGCGTTCCTGGCACGGAAAGTCGTGTACAGAACTGACGTCAGCGCGCATGTAGTCTCTGTAACGTCATCTCGGCGCTTACGTTGTCAGCGACGGACTCCGAGCCGCACAACACCACCTAGCGACGCGCAGGGGTACTACTGGCGAAAAACTTTCCAGATCCAGTCTGACACCCGGAGATATTCTAAAGTAAGGAATCTATCACTAACTAATGTCTTACAGATATATTGTTACACAAGTAGTTACTTGTGCTTCAATGCAGTTTTAGGGAAAGAACATAGGCCCAGGGTACCTGTTTGGCAGGAGCCCAGGGCACACTTAGAGTACATCTGAAATTCAGCAAAATGTGGGGGCAACCATGTAATAGGAGGGCACTTTGTTACAGGATAACAATTCTGAAGCAGAAAAGAAAAGTGCAAATAGACTCAACAACAAGCAGACATGTCTTTACCTCACCGTAATGTTGCCCTATTGGTGCCATCTTCTGTATTACTCCTGTGATTGGTTGATCTGCAAAGTTATTAGAGATTCGTCAGCTGCTTCTGGATTCTATTCAATTCAATTCAATTCAGTTGATTTATATAGCGCGCTACATACCCAGAGGGTCTCAAGGCGCTTGAAGAAGGGTGGGGAATTACTTGTCGAATATCCAGGTTTTAAGTTGCTTTCTGAATGCTAGGTGGTTCTGAGTGAGGCGAAGGTGGATGGGAAGTGAGTTCCAGGTTTTAGCTGCCAGGTAGGAGAAGGATCTTCCTCCCATAGTGGTTTTGTTGATGCGAGGTACAGCAGCAAGGGCTTGGTTGGAAGAGCGTAGCTGACGGGAGGGGGTGTAGAAGGAAAGTCGTGTGTTGTGGCATTCGGGTCCAAGTTCGTGAAGTGCTTTGTGTGCGTGGGCTAGGAGGCGGAATGTTATCCTCTTATCGACGGGGAGCCAGTGGAGGTTTTTCAGGTGATCAGAGATGTGGTCTTTACGCGGGATGTCTAGTATGAGTCTGGCTGATGCGTTCTGGATGCGTTGAAGTTTTTTCTGAAGTTTTGCGGTGGTACCGGCGTATAGGGTGTTTCCGTAGTCCAGGCGGCTTGTAACCAGTGCGTGGGTGACCGTTTTTCTAGTTTCGGTGGGGATCCAGCTAAATGTTTTTTTGAGCATGCGAAGAGTGTTGAAGCAAGATGATGAAACGGCGTTGACTTGTCTGGTCATCGAGAGAGAGGAGTCTAGAATGACGCCCAGGTTCCCTGCGTGGTCCGTCGGGATGAGTGCTTTTCCAGTTTGACAGAAGTTCTTAGACCACTGAGACAGCCGTCCAAATCCCTTGCTTCATCAAAGTCAAAACAAGCTTTATTCGATTTTAGGCATTAAAATCATAAAAGCAATAAATTAAAATGATATCTCATCTCGATTCTAATTGATCAGTATAAAATGTGCAAGTTCATAAAACAGTTCAGTTTACAACAGCTTTTCCTAATGCTTAAACAATGTAACCAGTGACACCTATACTAAGAATAATCCCTCACAGTATTAAAAATTCTCATATGCGTTCCTTCAAACTTCTATGCTTTTAGAATTTTTCTTGCTCTCAGTATGCTTTTTAGGAAACCCACTATAATTGCAATACAATATTAGCTATTCAACATCTGTAAATACAAAGAGCAGGGCGACATTGTCTCCAGCCTCCTGTTTTAATAATGGTTTGATCCACCTTCGTCTCTCATTTATATAAAATTTACAGAATAAAATTGCATGGATAGTTGTTTGTAAAGGGAAGTCCCTTGACCAATTATTCATGTCTAGATGACTGATCAAGCGATGGAAAGTTCCAAATTTAAAACATCTTAACACATATCTATTGTAGCCCCCCCATACAACACAACAGATATGGTTGGATGTTATACGTAATAGTAATTATTTGGTGCTGCACCACCATAGGTTTATTCATTTTCAAAGCTAGCCTGTTTTCTTCCAGAACAGTCTTACAAACTTATTTAAGCTCCTTCCGATGTATGGAGTTTATCGTTTCAGGAAGGGAAAAATACTCTGGATGCCCTATGTCCTGAACTATTTTTTTACATAACTTAACCAGATGATCTTGCTGGCATGATCTAATCTCATTGCATCGGTTAGGATTTTTTTGTTTAGTCCTGTGCTTGTGGAGGTCTAAATTCTATGCCAGAGCAGCACAGGTTGTACATTGATTAAATGTGAGATGTGCGGTACACCTCGCTCACTGTGGCAGTTGAAAACTGGGGCGCTTGCAGGAACTGCCAAAATGAATCTTAAAAAGGCATTTTCAACATGTTGAATTGGTGCACAATCATGAAATCCTCATATACCCACCCCAAAGATTGCTATGCTCAGGCATTTCACCTGGTAAATTTTCAAGAGAATTTCTGGTGGCCTTTTGCCCAGTTTTTTGGAAAAATTAATTAAAGCCGCAGTGGACTTTCAGAATAAAAGGCTCCTGGTCTTGATCGCTTGGGCCCAGGACCCGGTGTGGTTAAATAAGATACCCAGGTATGTAAAAGTATTAGTAGATTCTACCCTGCTTCCCCGGCATAAAAACTTCTACACTTTCATTTCCCTCTTCCACAAGTCGTTATGAAACTTTTGTTTGCATTCATTTTCAAACCCAGGGTGTCCATAAAACTGGTATAAAAAGTAAGAGCCCTCTGTAAACCAATCTGGGTGCGTGCCATAAGTACTGCATCGTCTGCGTAGAGAAGGGAGACTATCGGGCGCTTGTTTATATATGGCGGGTCCCTTGCGTTTAACACCAGCTCCTGTTTCAACGCATTGGTGTAAAGAGGGAACAGGAGTGATGCCAAAACGCATCCTTGCCTCACTCCCCTCTCCACTTTAAACGGTGCGGTACACTCTCCATTTAGCTCATAACAAACTTTGGCAGTGGCACCAGAGTATAACTGTCTTAAAAACTGGATCAAAATTGGGTCAACCTTAAGATCGCTAAGAATGCCCCACAATTTGCTGTGTATAACACAGTCAAATGCGGCTGTAAGGTCAACGAAAGCCAAGTAGAATTTCTCTGGTTTAGCCTGCGTATACTTTCTAATTAAAATACTAAAATGAAGAACCTGCTCGTTGACTCCTAAGCCAGATCTAAAAGCATACTGTATGTGAGAAGTTGGCTTGATATATGATGTCGCCAATTCTGGGGGCACCTTGTATCAGTCCAAACAATCCCTTATTGTGATGGTTGTAAGTCAACCTTATAGACAAGCTATCCTAAGGGTAGCATGGACTAAGCAGCCTTAAAGGCTTAACTCAAGAGGTCGTGTTAAGCAAGCTGTTTTACCAATCACAATCCTGTAATATCAAATGAAAGGACACCACACAAGTTATATATTATAAAAATATATGTATTTATTACTAGAATAATCCTCTGTACTCTTTATGAGTGCAGAGGCACAAGCGTTTAAACAAAAGCACAGTTAAACATATAAAAGTTGCACAATTATGGATGAGGTCCAGGGGCCACGCAAACCATATATTAAGAAAGTGGTATAAGAGATACCAATCGAACAGTGGTTAGGCCTAGGGCCTAGGGAATCGCTGGGAGCAGTCGGGACTAGCAATGCCGAAGTCGGGAAAAGCCCGCAGGATTCGGGTGCAGCGCTTAAAGCACACACACGTACCAATGCAAAGTCAATGGTGCGTAAAAGTTATAAAGTTACTGCAAAAGGAGACTTCCACTTAACCTTGAAGGACGAAACTTTAGACACATACACTAGAGGTGTGTACCAGTGTAGGAACACCGGCGTTGCTGAGTTGCCTCACCCACAGGAAGCGGGTGCACAGGTGCGAAGTAGTGTTGGGTTTCGTCACACAGGTTGATGGTGCCTGGAGATGAAGATGCTGCAGGCGTCGTGAAGAGAAGTGTCCGGTGTGATCCAAGGGTGGATCGAAGATAAAGATGATCTGAAAGCAGAGGGGACAGAGTCTGGGTCACTCAGCAGTGACTAGGGTGGAACCAGGAAGGAACCAGGCAATGTCGGGCGCAATCAGGTCGATGTCGAGAAGCTTCTCTCCGCTGCCACGTGGACTCTGGGGCACAGAGGATGTCCAGGAGTGGATCACGAGCTGTCCCACGAAGGCTCTCGCTGTCGGCGGTGTCGGCTTCCGGATTGGAGCAAACAACCCTTGGCAAGCGCAACCCACGCAGGATTCGAAGATGGCTGAACACTCGGACCAGGAGGATCAGAGCGGGTGCTCCTTTTCAGTGGAGCGAGGGCAAGTCTGGAGCAACCAGACTCACGAGTCAGATTTCAAAGTTCGTCGGTACAGGGGCCACAAGCCAACGGGCAAGTGACCGGACCAATGCGTTGAGCCAAAAGATGCAGAAGGGCCCCACGCAGCACTCGGTGAGTGTAGAGGGGTGAGCTTCGGTGCAAGAGAGGCTCGGTTCGGTTCAAAAACTTTATTCGATTCAGAAAAGAATCATAAAAGTAAAACATTTTACAAAACATGATTTAGAAATATTTTAAAAGAAAGCAATCTAAAATTACACATTTGAGCAGCTAAGAAAACATTAATTAATATATTCACAAGTCGTTTAACATGGCAGAACATATAGACAATAGGACCCGTATCGATCACTTTAAGTCAACAGGCGTTATTTCATAGAGTATTTATACTAGAATGGCCATCAAAGGAGCAAGAAAATAGAAAACACAACATCCCACAAGAGCGAGAGGTCTAAGGCCAAATTAATCATACCGTTTCCTAATCAGGAGAGACACTCGTATAAAATTTAACATGGCGCAACACACTCCAGAAGATGACAATGATAACAAGTAGTCATAACCTTCTTTGTAGTTACATGGTTGCTTCCCCTTCAAAATGGGCTTAATAAACCTAGTTCTCGGATCCTTATATAAGGAGCAAAAGAGGACAACATGCATAGTACTTTGACTAACTTTGTTATTACAAGGACAAGGGGGCAGCCTCTCACACCAACCCCCTTGTTTAGGAAAGGCAAAAAGAAAATGCAGAATGTTTAGCCTAATCTTGTGAGATAGAACCGCCATTGCACATGAGTTGTGAAGGTTAAATAAAACTGGTGGTGTAATTTAACCATACATCCAGATGGCCTAACCAGGGAATGTGCATGTGAAGATTTCCAATAACTTGTTTTGATAACGGTTTTAATGTCTCCCTGGATTTTTTCGGGGTTATCATAAACATCACCCAGGCCTATTTTATGAAGCATTTCATTAACATATGATATCCAGGGGATCTGCTTCCCATTTTCCAGGTTTAAACAGTCCTGGAGAATATCGCTAGAGAACTGAAGATCCTCAGATAACCATATTTTGCCCCATAATAATAAGGGTGAAAGACGAATGATATCACTCACATAACTCAACCCTATTTCGTCATGAGCAAATTTATTTGATGAGCCTGATGGAATTGCTAGTACACGCTTTATGAATTTGTTCTCCATGACTTGTATCGAGGCAGGGCTTTCAGTCCCCCAAACCCCTGCCCCATAGGTGGCCACAGACAAACATTTGGATCTATACAGGGTTTTTAGATGTGTGACAGGTTTTTGACCTAACTTACCACAGAAGCGAAACAGACCTTCTATAGAGCGAGTAGCGCTCTGGACTCGAGTCTTCATTAATGGGGCCCAACTCAATTTATTATTAAAAAGGTTTCCCAGATAGTTAAAAATTTCTACCTTTTCAATGGTAAAATTATTTACCATGAACTTTCTAGATTTAGACCCCTTTGGACCAAAGACCATTGCAAAAGATTTTGTGAAGTTTACCTTCAGGTCTAGGTCCAACATGAAGGTGTTAAAGGCATCAAGACAGATCTGCATGCTATTTCCTGTGAGGGTCATAAGTACCGTGTCGTCGGCGTAAGAAAGCATAGGTATGCTCCTGCCATTAACCTTCGGGAAGTCACAACAATGGTCCAACAGATACTTTTTTCCAAGCCATTTGTGTACACAAGGAACAAAAAGGGGCTAATATGCAACCTTGTCGTACGCCCTCAGTTGAGGGGATAGATTTTGTCTTTTCCCCCCTGGCCCGAACCTTATGGCTACAGTTGTCGCTTCATGCAGCCTACGGAGCAATGTGACCAAGGGTTCCTCAAAGCCCATATCCCCCATCATTTGCCAGAGCTTGCTTCTACACACAGTGTTGAATGCACTTGAAAGGTCCATGAAGGCAAGGTGGATGGAAGAATTCCTTGCCTTCATGTACTTGCCTATGATTAGTGCTAAATTCAGACACTGTTCGACCGTCCCTTTTCCTTTTCTGAACCCGTATTGGGAATTCACAATGAGGCCCACCGAATCTGCCCATGTTTCCAATCTAGCTAAGATGACCCTACCCAACAGTTTACATGATGCATCGATTAATGATATAGGGCGATAGCATCGGGGGTCAGATCTAACGCCCTTCTTAAAGATTGGCACCACCACTGCCTCCTTCCATGATGCCGGGATACGGCCAATAACAACTGCCCTAAACACATTTAGCAGTAAAGGTGCCCAAACCTTGGTGTTATGCCTAAAGAAATCCAAAGGTACTGCATCAGGGCCAGGAGCTTTTAATAATATGCCTTTCCTCAAGGCATCCTCCACCTCTTGCAGAGTAAGCGAGGAGCTCAGAGACAAGGATGTCTGTGAGGCCACTAGATCCCTAGTGTCCACCAGTAATCCCTGAGATTGAATTGCATTTGGGTTAAAGATTTTTCCAAAGTGGGATTCCCATGATTCACCTGTAATCTGCATCACAATATTATCCTTACCATCGCTCATAAAAAGGGGGCGATTAATTACTTCCCAGAAGAGCCTACTATCTTTTAATTCCGAGGCCTTCTCTAGATCTTCCCATGCGAGGTTTTTTAGATCCTGCTTCCTTATTCTGATGGCCTCTTTATAGGCCATTCTGGTCGTTCTAACCAACTCTTTATCCCTTGGCTTTTGTTTTAATGCCATTTTTAAGGATCTATGCGATGCAGAGCACACGGCATCAAACCATCTGGGGCCCTTTGGTTTATTTTTCCCAATTGGTTTTTTGAGACGCTCAGCTACATGCCCATATAAAATTTCAAAATTCCCTATGACCTTTTCAGGGTTGGCTGTAGGCGATAGACATGAGTCAAATTCAGAGCTATAGGCATTTAGGATCTCTGCCTCTAGGCCAACAGCATCTATTTTACCCCATTTAAGGATGATGCCTTGATTCCTGTTATACTTTATGGGTTGCTCCCAGACTGGATGTTTGTATTTAACAGGACAAAGCAGGGATAGCATTAGAGGGTTGTGATCACTGGCAGTATTTGCAATTACCTCAAGCTTGTCAACATAATGAAAATAGCCACTAGACACAATTGCGAAATCAATAAAACTTATTGTGCCTCTACTTCCCTGAAAGGTTGGTATTGGGGATGAATTTGGGACAACCCAGGGCTCCACTATACATAGGTCGTTTAAGATGATGATATTATTTAAAGCATCCCCCTGGGGTGTGTGTTTAAAATGTATCAGGGGTTGTTCATGTGAGTCCTTCAAACCACACACATTAGAATCACCATGTCTACACAATGAGCAATTGAAGTCCCCCACCCAGATAATAAAAAGTAGGGGCTGATCACTACGTGCCTTGACTATTGCTTCCTCCAAGCTAGATATTATAGATGTCTCATTATCATCAAAGATATTATAATACCAGTTGACCAATAACAGCGGCTCCGGAAACAGATTTTCCAACATAAGCAATTGATACCATGGGGTGTCGACTATCTTAGATGTTACTAGTACACATAATTTGAGGGAAATTGCTGTCATTATCCCACCTTTTGCCCTCCCCGCTAGTGATGGCACCGCCATGACGTTAAATGGTTGAAAGCCATCAATGTTCTGGGGCGTTCTGCTCCATGTCTCCTGCAGACACGGAATGTCATGATCACCCACATAATCCAACCAGGCCTCATCCTCCAATCTAGTAGCAAGACCAGCGATATTCCATGAGATTAGACACAGCCTTGATTCACATAGTTTATCTCCAACTAGTTCTGGTAGTGCTACCAAATCTTGCCTTAGGGTAGATACATTTGATTCACTTTCTTGGGTGGTACAGACCTCTGAGTCTTGGAGGTTAATAATCTGTTCATCACATACAGAGACATCCTCCACCAAATTATTATTACAACTTTCCCCATCCTCCCTCTGGCTCAGCTCTACTATTGGCAAAACATTTCCAGGTAAACTATGTAGTGGTCAATCCAACTCCTCCATACCCACAAGTGGATCAAAACGATTTCTTAGGGGAATATTACTTGGCATCTACCCTAGGTAATCATCTCCCTGGATTCTCAGTCTTGGGTCGTTATAGGGTGGTTGCAGAAAGTTGTTATTGTTACATGGTGGTCCCCTAAAGTAGCCATCACCCTGGTACCACATTCCCGGGTGATTTTGGGTCGGCCATGCAGCCATATTTCTCCGTGACCACCTAGGATATGTTTCACTCTGGAAGCTCAACCCAGAATTCTTATGGTATGGATTCGGTGGAACATAATTCAGATTAGGGTAAAAGTATTCCAAACCTATGCATTGGATATCTCCAACTCTGGCAAATCTTGGTTTACGGCAAATCATATCTTTTACCCAGGTGTCCCTGAAGTTAATCAGGATACAATCCCCCTCTAGATCCTTCTCGCTTCGCCCCACCCAGGGGACTCTTCGCACACTGAGTATTTTTGTTTTAGAGTCAGGGGGAAGTGGCCTATTATTATTAAGCCAGAATGTTACTTTATTTATAAGGTCCTGATTTGATTCCGATTTATTAGGCATAACTGCTGGGACTCCTGTCAGGATTACCATAAAAGGGGCAGAGTCTGGAGGCAAATTTACAGGAAGTAATTTCTTTTTGGGTACTCTGTCACTATCGACTACAGTTCCCTGCGATGGAGTTGGTTTAGGCCCAGAGGTGACTGCCTGCTTAGATGTAGTTGCCTCAGACGTTGATGCTGTGGCTGCCACATTTTGGCTTTGGGACCCCACAGTGGCCACCACTGCAGGTTTAGTCCGTACTGATGGTACGGGTTTAGTCCGTACTAATGGTACGGGTGCTACCTGGGGGTCCACAATTGTGACCAGCGATATTCCATGAGATTAGACACAGCCTTGATTCACATAGTTTATCTCCAACTAGTTCTGGTAGTGCTACCAAATCTTGCCTTAGGGTAGATAAATTTGATTCACTTTCTTGGGTGGTACAGACCTCTGAGTCTTGGAGGTTAATAATCTGTTCATCACATACAGAGACATCCTCCACCAGATTATTATTACAACTTTCCCCATCCTCCCTCTGGCTCAGCTCTACTATTGGCAAAACATTTCCAGGTAAACTATGTAGTGGTCAATCCAACTCCTCCATACCCACAAGTGGATCAAAACGATTTCTTAGGGGAATATTACTTGGCATCTACCCTAGGTAATCATCTCCCTGGATTCTCAGTCTTGGGTCGTTATAGGGTGGTTGCAGAAAGTTGTTATTGTTACATGGTGGTCCCCTAAAGTAGCCATCACCCTGGTACCACATTCCCGGGTGATTTTGGGTCGGCCATGCAGCCATATTTCTCCGTGACCACCTAGGATATGTTTCACTCTGGAAGCTCAACCCAGAATTCTTATGGTATGGATTCGGTGGAACATAATTCAGATTAGGGTAAAAGTATTCCAAACCTATGCATTGGATATCTCCGACTCTGGCAAATCTTGGTTTACGGCAAATCATATCTTTTACCCAGGTGTCCCTGAAGTTAATCAGGATACAATCCCCCTCTAGATCCTTCTCGCTTCGCCCCACCCAGGGGACTCTTCGCACACTGAGTATTTTTGTTTTAGAGTCAGGGGGAAGTGGCCTATTATTATTAAGCCAGAATGTTACTTTATTTATAAGGTCCTGATTTGATTCCGATTTATTAGGCATAACTGCTGGGACTCCTGTCAGGATTACCATAAAAGGGGCAGAGTCTGGAGGCAAATTTACAGGAAGTAATTTCTTTTTGGGTACTCTGTCACTATCGACTACAGTTCCCTGCGATGGAGTTGGTTTAGGCCCAGAGGTGACTGCCTGCTTAGATGTAGTTGCCTCAGACGTTGATGCTGTGGCTGCCACATTTTGGCTTTGGGACCCCACAGTGGCCACCACTGCAGGTTTAGTCCGTACTGATGGTACGGGTTTAGTCCGTACTAATGGTACGGGTGCTACCTGGGGGTCCACAATTGTGGGTGTTTGGGGAACTTTACTTAGATTTTTCTTGCCCCCTTTCTTTGAAGTAATGTTGTTACCCCCCGTCTCAGGTGATTTACTCTTATTTGCCAATGTTTCAAGAGAGTGAGTATTAAGCGAGATGAGGTGTTATAGTTGATCTAATTTTAAGTTAACAATTTGTGTTCTCTCTAAGAGGGGCAACAAAAGGTTTTGCACCAATTTCTCAATTTTTCCCAATAGTTCTTCATTATTATTTGGGAAAGAAAAGGTTCTCTGTCCCACATCACCTGAATGGGTTCCCTTTTGCTTGGGTACATTAGCCAAAACTCTTGGCGCAACTGTCTTAGCTAGCTTGGCTCTACTTCCCTTCCTATGATTCCCCCCTCTTTTCCGTTTATTGGGTTGTGTGACTACTTGGTCACAATCTAAGACTTGGGATTGCGTAGGAGTAGACCCATTGATGTTCAAATTACAGTGTTGGGTGCTATCCCCCGTAATACTTGATAGTATAGGGGCTTCATCTGGGCAGCCCCCTAGATCTTCAACCGTGGTTGGCTGGGAGTCGGAAATTACGACAAGAGTTGAGCTGACTTCCAAATCATTTTCTGTACTCTTATCGGGGGTAGTTGTTGAGCCAATTCGTCCCAAAGAAGAGCGTTTCCCTGTTATTAAGTCTAATGACAAACGCTTTTCAGTAAGGGCAATTTCTTTTTCTAAAATCCCCGTTGCCCGGGTAATAAAATCATCTAAGGTTCCAGTTGCTTTCCCATTATTCGTCTTTACAGTTACCTGCCTATCCTTCCCTGAACGTAAGGACATCATATAAATATAAAAAGTACAATTTATAAAATCAGAAGGGACGATAGGTCTATACCAAGACAAGAACAAAACCTTAATACCAATTAATGGGAGGAAGTCCTCAAGTCCTCAAGTCTCTGATGAAAGAGAGTGGGCCCGACCCGACCTTGATCGTCCTTGGACGGCCTTAGACGGTTCCGCCCTTGTCCCGGGCTTCTCCCGGGGCGCTCCCGCGCCGCGGGTGGAGACCTTCTCTTAAATAGGTGGACCTATAGAGTACAGGCGGGGCGTGGTGGACAGGGAGAGCGGCCAGGTGGCGTGAGGCGCGGGTTACAGAGGCTTTCTGGACCTTGAAGTCCAGCCCCACTCGCTCGCAGCCCTGTCCTACACACGCTTTGCAGGGGTGCAGTGTCCAGCCTTCCCAGGCGGCGAAGATGCGCAGCGGGACCCGCGAAGCGGGTGCCGCAAGTTGTAGGTGAAGAAGAGGGTCTGTCAGCGCCCTTAACAGCAGCAGGTTAGTTCGGTAAAGTGTCCCGCTCTCGCTGTCGGCGGTGCCGGCTTCCGGATTGGAGCAAACAACCCTTGGCAAGCGCAACCCACGCAGGATTGGAAGATGGCTGAACACTCGGACCAGAAGGGTCAGAGCGGGTGCTCCTTTTCAGGGGAGCGAGGGCAAGTCTGGAGCAACCAGAATCACAAGTCAAATTTCAAAGTTCGTCGGTACAGGGGCCACAAGCCAACGGGCAAGTGACCGGACCAATGCGTTGAGCCAAAAGATGCAGAAGGGCCCCACGCAGCACTCGGTGAGTGTAGAGGGGTGAGCTTCGGTGCAAGAGAGGCTCAGGGCTGGGGCTTCTCAAACCCCAATGCACAGCTTCGAGGGGGCCTCAGATGCTGCACGGTCAGCACCTCGTGGTCTTTCCAAGATGGCGGGCCCACGCTTCAGGTCGCCTCCACGGGTCTCAGCTCTGCAGGGACTGTGGATCGGACTGTTAGAAGGCAGGCACGCTGGGTCTTGTCGAACTCTGTCCCTCGAGTTCCGGCAGGAACTGCAACAAAGCAAACGTCGAGGTGCTGGATAGTGCCTGTTTGCACAGGGTGGTCACTCCTTGACCACAAGGGAGATTCATATGAAAGAGACACGTTAGTGATAGATTCCTTACCTTAGAATATCCCCAGGTGTCAGACTGGATCCGGAAACTTTTGCGTAGCAGTACCCTTGCGCGTCCGTAGGCGTCGTCTGCGGCTCCGCGTCCGTCGTCGGCGTCGTGGGCGCTGTGATGACGTCGTCGGAGTACTTAGACGCCGCCTCCGCGTGCTGACGTCAGTTCTTCTTTTTTCCGCGCCAGCCAGCGCAGATCTGGAAAGAGCAGTTACCCAAAGTCACTTTTTGACTAACTTTTTGATCTCTTTTGATCATACCTCGAAGTCTAACGACTCCGATCGGTGCCGCAGGGATGCCCGGTTTTAAACACTGTGAGAGTGCGACCGCACGATGTCGATCACGGACCCCCACCACCTGTGTTTGACCTGTTTAGACGTCGACCACGACGACAAGGCCTGCTCCGACTGCCGGGCCCTATCTTCGAAAGCCAGTCGGGAACGGTCCCGCAGGTGACTCGAACTCCAGCAGTCGGCCCCGCGCCGCGTGAGGTCCCGGACTCGGTCCCACGGGAGGTCGAGGGAAAGGTCGCGGGGACAGAGCCACCACAGCTCCGGGAGTCGGCACCACTCCTCCTGGTCGAAGTCGTCGTCAGGTAAGAAGCACAAGAAGTCGAAGAGACGTCATCGCTCTTCTGACTCCCCCCCCCCCCCCCGACGCTCGCGCGATGCGGCCGGGAGTTCGGGTGACACCGCCCACGTGGCTCCTTCGGGTGGGCAGAACGCGACGCCGGAGGAGATTGAGCGCTTCCTCATGGCCATGTGGTCCCTTTCTCCTCCGACGGGCTCCGCGGCACCTTCGGGCCCAGCGGACCCGTCTAGGGGCCCTAGCGGGTCGGGGGCTTTGACCCCGACGCCGTCGGGTGCTTCGGGCCCGACGCCGCAGGGCCCCACGATCCCGACACCGCCGGCGCCTTCGGGCCCGGTGCCGCGGGATGCCGCTGGACCTTCCTCGGGCTCTGGATCGTCACCGGTGGACCTTACAACCCCCCCGACATTGGTCCGTCAGGTGTCACCTCCGGCGCCGTCTTCGGGCGGCGCCGCCCCCGATACCTCCTTTACTTCGGTTCCGACAACGGAGCGGCGCCGCTGGGCGCCGCATCCGACGCCTATTGGAGGTTTCCCCTTCTACGAACCGAACCCATTGAATTACGACCCTGAGTCTCAGGAAATGGGTGAAGAGGAGGATTGGGAGGGGTCTGAAGACCCTCTGACCAGGGAGTGTCAGTCTCAAGAGGACTGGGCAGGAGACCTTGGGGAGGCCAGTGGCCTGGACACCTCTCCAGACACTGGTTTTGTCTCTCCACCTACCGTGGCTTCGGAGGCGGGGGCAACCTATGGTGTGGTGTTGACTTAGGCTGCCAAGGCCTTGGGCCTTGAGCTCCCCGTCGCGGCCGTGAGGACTAACCTCCTCACCGAGGTCCTTAAACCGCAGTCATGCTCAGCTGAGCCTCTGCTGCCCTTTAATGGGGCCTTGACCGACGTTCTTTTGGGCACTTGGTCCAGGCCCGCTACGGGTTCGCCCGTAGATAGGAACGTGGCCAGACGCCACCGCCCGGCTCCGGGCGACCCATGTTTCCTGTCCTCCCACCCCTCCCCCGAGAGTCTGGTCATCCAGGCCTCTAATTCCCAGACCGCATTCCCGACGGCTCCGCCGGACAGGGAATCCAAGAGGTATGAGAATTATGGTAAAAAGATATTCTCCTCCCTTAGTTTGGGACTGCGGTCTTCCAACACCGCATGCCTCTTGGGCCGCTACACCCACTCTCTGTGGGAGACGGTGGCGGAGGTGCTGCCAGAGTGCCCGTTGGAGGTCGGTTTAGAAAAGGGGGTGGTGGGGGGTGGTGATGAACAGAGTGTCTGAATTGAGCAGACCACTCTTACCCAGTCCAAAGATCAGGGCTTGATCCATCACCGTTATTTATCTCACTGCCCCACCCCGGCTCAGAACCTGGCTATATGCAAATCAGTCTGTCCCTGGCCCAGTGCATCATGGGAACAGGGCAGACTAAACTACCAAGCCAATTCTTCACCAGAAAGGAGACAGGCTACCGGGGACCGGTTTCTGGCATTTCAGCCGTCTTCGGCCCGGCTTGCTTGAATCCTGATGGAGCAGTGAGAAAGGGACTCATGTCTGAGTATACCCTGCCACACCTATAGTGGCCAAAAACGATTTAGAAAAGGGGGTGGTGATGAACAGAGTGTCTGAATTGAGCAGACCACTCTTACCCAGTCCAAAGATCAGGGCTTGATCCATCACCGTTGGAGGTCGGGCCAAACTCGGCCAAGCCCTTGTGAAGGGGCGAGATGCAGCCAAGTATTCGATCAGGTGTGGGCTGGATACCACCGACTCGCTAGGCAGAGCGATGGCTACGACGGTGGCGGTGAGACGCCACACCTGGCTGAGATCCGCCAATTTTTCGGCAGATGTCCAGAACACTCTGATGGACATGCCGTTCGATGGCCGTCGCCTCTTTGGCGACAAGGCAGACCACGCGCTTGAGCGCTTTAAGGACTCCAGGGCTACGGCCAAGTCCTTGGGCCTCTCGGCCCCGCGCCAGCAAACGGGAGCCTTTCGCTCCTTTCGTGGCCAAGGAAGGGGTGTCCCCACACGTGCCGCCAGCCACTCGCCGCAGACTACCATTCAGCGCGGCGGCGGCCGTGGAAACCGCCGTGGAGGCAGTCGGGGAAACAGGCGAGGTCAGTCCACACCTTCCCCCGCAGCATCCGCCTCTAAACCCTCCTAGTCCGTGCTTTTCGGCCCATGTGACGCCAGTGGGAGGCAGAGTTCGCCATCATCACTCTCACTGGCGCACTATCAGTTCGGAGAGGTGGGTGCTGCAGATCGTCCGAAGGGGCTACTCCCTCCCCTTCGAGACGACTCCTCAAGCCATGCCACCGCAACACCACCGCATATCTGGGGATCACTTGCGGCTCCTGCAGGAGGAAGTTTCGGCCCTTTTGGCCAAGGGGGCCATCGAGTGCGTTACTGGGCCAGAAGTAGGACGTGGTTGCTACTCCCACTACTTTCTGGTACCCAAGAAGGGCAAAGGGGGCCTACGCCCTATCTTGGATCTTAGGAACGTCAACGGCTTCCTCCGGAAGGAGAAGTTCAAAATGCTGACTCTGGCTCAGGTCTTAGCTGCCCTAGACGCAGGAGACTGGATGGTAGCGTTGGACTTGCAGGACGCGTATTTCCACATCCCGGTCCTGCCGGCCCATCGGCGTTACCTGCGTTTCACGGTAGGCCACGAGCACTTTGAGTTTACTGTGCTCCCCTTCGGCCTTACCAGCGCCCTACGGGTGTTCACGAAGGTGATGGCGGTGGTCGCAGCTCATCTGCACAGGTTAGGGGTCTCAGTCTTCCCCTACCTCGACGACTGGTTGTTGAAGGTGGGCTCGCCCCAGACAGTCGTCAGCCACCTCCAGACTACGGCGGATCTCCTGCACCAGCTGGGGTTCTCCATCAATGTGCCGAAGTCACACCTATGTCCCTCTCAGAAGCTCCTTTTCATCGGAGCGGTTTTCAACTCGGCACAGTTTCGGGTTTACCCGCCCGAACAGCGGATTTGGGATATACAGGCTCTGATTCCAATCTTCCGTCCTTTATCCCGGGTTTTGGTCAGGTTGACGCTGCGGCTTCTGGGGCTGATGGCCTCCTGCATCCTTCTGGTGCATCACGCACGGTGGCGGATGCGGGCTCTGCAGTGGGACCTGAAGTTTCAGTGGGCCCAGCATCAGGGCAACCTGTCCGACCATGTCCTGATCTCGGAGGGCACTGTGAGACAGCTGCAGTGGTGGCTCACGGACCGCGATTGGGTCAACGGCAGATCCCTCTCCCTTCCCCAACCGGAGCACGTAGTTGTGACGGACGCGTCCCTCCAGGGCTGGGGAGGCCACATGGGAGAGGCGGAGATCAGAGGCCTCTGGTCTCCGGCGGAGTCCCGACTCCATATCAACCTTTTGGAGCTGCGGGCGATTCGTCTAGCACTGAAGGCCTTCCTCCCGTCTGTCCGAGGGAGTGTAGTGCAGGTGTTCACGGACAACACCACCGCCATGTGGTACTGCAACAAACAAGGCGGGGTGGGGTTGTGGACCCTTTGCCAGGAGGCTCTGCGCCTCTGGCAATGGCTGGAACATCAGGGGGTGACTCTGATGGTTCAACACCTGGCAGGTTCTCTGAACGCCAGGGCAGACGAACTCAGCCGCCGGTGCATGATGGATCACGAATGGCGTCTGAACTCGGACGTGGCGCATGGTCTCTTTCAGCAGTGGGGAGAGCCTTGGTTAGATCTATTCGCCACCGAAGAGAACGCGCAATGTCATCAGTTCTGCGCGTTGGAATTTCCAAGGCGGCACTCGCTCGGAGACGCTTTTCGTCGCGAGTGGAGTTGCGGTCTTTTGTACGCCTTTCCGCCTATACCACTTCTGCCCAGAGTGCTGAAGAAGATCAAGCGCGACCCGGCACAAGTCATCCTTGTGGCTCCGGACTGGGCACGAAGGTACTGGTATCCCGAGCTACTCAGTATGTCAGTCGATCCCCCGGTTCGTCTGCCTCTTCAGGAGGACCTTCTGTCGCAGCAGCAGGGGACGGTCCTCCACCCGAACCTGTCCAGTCTCCACCACCATGCTTGGAGATTGAGCGGCGACAGCTGAGGCCATTTGACTTGCCTCCTGAAGTCTGTAACATCATTCTGGCAGCCAGGGGTCCCTCCACAAAGTCGGTATACGCCTGCAGGTGGAATAAATGTGTGGCACGGTGCACAGCAAAGGCTGTGGATCCCCTTAATGCCCCTCTTTCTGAGGTTCTCCTCTTTCTTCTCGCTCTTGCCCAGCAGGGCTCTGCTCTGGGCACTGTCAAGGGCTATCTCTCAGCTCTTACAGCCTTTCTGAGGCTGCCTGAATAACCTTCTTTCTTCAAGTCCCCTATCGTTAATCGATTCCTGAAGGGCATCACTCATACGTTCCCCCCTGTTCCCTTTGTGATGCCTCAGTGGGACTTGAACCTGGTTCTTACGTTTCTGATGTGCGCTCCCTTTGAGCCACTTCACAACTGTCCTCTTCGCCTTCTTTCTTTGAAGACTGCCTTCCTGGTAGCCATCACCTCTGCCAGGAGAGTGAGTGAGCTCCAGGCTCTATCTTGTAAGCCTCCTTTCCTTTCAGTCCATCCGGACAAGGTTGTGTTACGAACGAGGCCCTCCTTCCTACCCAAGGTAGTCACGGCCTTCCACATTGGGAAATCCATCACCCTGCCCACCTTCTTTCCGCCTCCGCACCTCTCGAGAGAGGAAGAGAGGCTCCACCGTCTGGACCCAAAACGTGCGCTTTCATTTTATTTGAATCGCACACAATAGTTCCGGGTGGATGATCAACTCTTTGTTGGATACGCGGGCGCTAAGAAAGGGAAAGCGGTGCACAAGCGGACCATCTCCCGGTGGATCATCTTGTGTATCCAGGCGTGTTACTCCTTGGCTAAGAAGGAACCCCCTGTCGGGCTGAGGGCTCACTCCACTCGAGCCAAAGCAACTACAACTGCCTTGGGCCGAGGTGTGCCTTTTCAGGACATTTGCCAGGCGGCTACATGGGCCTCGCTGCACACGTTTGCGCGACATTATTGCCTGGACAGTCAAGTCCGGAGGGATGGCTACTTTGGCCGTTCCGTCCTCCAGGACTTTCTGGTGTGATTATTGGTTCGTTGACCCACCACCACGGGGTTGGTATTGCTGGGGTATCTATTCTAAGGTAAGGAATCTATCACTAACGTGTCTCTTTCAGATGCACAAGTTACTACGTGTGTAACGATATATCTGTAAGAGACATTAGTTAGTGATAGATTCCTTACCGACCCACCCATCCTCCCCGTTCTGCGAACCGATATCTAGGGTTTAGGTCATCCCCTTTCAGGGCCCTAGTTTCATGGCACCAGTGTTGGTTTTTTGGCATGGCTCTGCGCTTCTGGCGTGGAAAAGCTGTGTCTAAGAACTGATGTCAGCACGCGGAGGCGACAGGAAACCCTTTGTCCAGGCCTCCTCTGCCAAGTTTCAGTCAGCAGCAGGAGGTCAGACCTGTGTCGGTGGCAGCAGCATCCATTTTGTGATGCTGAGGCTCTGGTTAGGATTAACCGCGTTTCAGTAAAGTAACATGTCTTCTCCCTCTAGAAGGGTGGAATGTTATCCCCGTCAACAGGACTGTTGAGGGGATAGTATTCCAAATCGTATGACACCTTACACGACATGTTTTGATAAAGCCAAACCAAAGTTAGCACATAACCGCGATGGATTATAATGCACTTGAGTATATGGTATGGCATTATCCCGGAACAGCTTAGGGAGTTGTTCCCGACAGCTGCAGACAGACTCAGCTCATGCTCGAGCGCCATCTCACGTTAAACCAAGCACTCTGCCTTCAGGATTGATAAGGCCTGCCATAGGAGTGACTTATAGGTTTATATGTGTCCAGATATAGGTTTAGATATAGGTATACTATATCTAAGCAAGAGGTGATTACACCAACTTGCCCCAGCTGAGTGATCAGCCAGTTGTGTCAATTTAAGAACCAGCCAGGGGTGGCAAAAGCTATGCGGCAGCCCCTGGAAGGCCTTGGATGCACCTATGCCCTTGGCACCTATAGTGCACTGGATAGGGGCTGACAAGGTGTCCAGTACCAATTTGGTTATGCACCTAGGATGCATGGAGTCCATTTTAAGGAGAGAGCAGATAGCCTGGGGCCCTGATTAGCAGGGAACCAGGCCAACTAAGTCGAAAACCAGCTAAACACAAGGCAAAAAATCTGGGGTAACCATAGTCAGGTGTCCACCTTCCTACACTGTACATCACTTAAAATATTGTTATCCTCTGCCCATGTTTGAACCGATCTACAGCAATCCTTCCAGCCACCTTCTTAAGGGAATCTAATAAACATGTTGGGCGGTAGCAAGCAGGATTTTCCCGATCCGCCTTCTTGAAAATTGGGACAATAATCGACTCTGACCATGTATCTATAAATCCTTTTGCACAACATGCAATTTGTTAAAATTGGGGACCATAACTGCGGAATTGACTTGAATATGTCGATAGACACCCCGTCCAGGCCTGGGTCCTTGCCACTCTTGCTTGCATTTACAGCCATAATTACATCTTCCAGAGTGATATAAAAGTTAATAGGCAGAACATTTTGGGAAACCTGATGGTCCCCCCTGAACTCTCGCCTCCAATTGGTCTCCCTCTCTATGGCATTCTGTAGGGAGTAAGCATTTGAAAAGAAATCCAACCAAGTTTTTTCTTCTATTACTACCTCGATGGAAGGGGCGTCAGGTTTATTATTAGAAAAAAGGGTGCATTTACAGCCTGCCAGAATAGGGAGCTGTCTTTGCTCGTTAAAGCATTATTAAGGTTCTCCCAGGCCTTCTCCTGTACAGCTTCTTACCTTTCCTAATTTCCTCCTCGTCTCTTACTGTCTTATATAGGGCTTCTCTTAATTTAGTGTAGGTTTTCTCTTAATTGTTGTCGAACCATCCCTATCTACCGTTACGATTGCCTTTATTTTCTACTTGTAGCAGATTTTTAACTGCCTCAGTAATATGGGTAAATGCAATCAGAATATTATCGTGTGATGGACTATCGTTCAGGCACGTTAAAATCGGATCGTATGCCTTAGTAACTATTTGTTTGCTCAACTGTGAGGGGTCCAGACTAGACCAGCTTAATGTGTAACCATTTTGTCTTCCTAGTGTTACGTTATGTACTCCTGCTACTTGATTGCAATACTTCCTTGCGGAGATAGTTGGAATGGTTATATTTACACTTTGTGGCAGGTGGTCACTCATTACATTTAGGTGAATCTTATAACCAGTAACATAACTTGCGTATCGATTTGGCATAATTAAGTAATCTATTGTGGATTTGGAGCCTCTACCCATAAAGGTGTGCCCAAAATCCACCCTGGTTGAACATATGCAGTTTGCGAAACCAAAGTAATGCTGGAATAGAATCTCATTAAACATCTCGCCTCTAACTGAGTGGGAGAAATTAATCGCCGGGTCGTCGTCCTCAGAAGTTAAACCACATTTTCCTAACCCCGCTAAAGGACATAAATGAACATTAAAATCCCGCCACATATAGGAATTAATTCGAACTCACCTCTTGATTTTAGTTTACTGATATCCTGACTAAGCTTCTTCATTAAAGGGCCCAATTGCCCTTTTTCAACATTGTTATAGAAGTTAATTACAGCCAATATACACTTCACATCTATGTGGATCAGTACAATCTGGTAATAGGTTTCAGAGATAATCATTTCGATCTTTGGGGCCCGATCAAATTTGAGACATATACACAGATTCCACCCTTAGGTCTTCCGCTCGATGAGTAAATTGCTGATGTGTGGAGTGTCCTGAAGCCATTAATGTGTACTTCGTTAATAGTCCAGGTCTCTTGTAGACACAAGATGTCAAAATTATTAGTAAAATCGTTCCAGACCGTATCTTTCACTTTATTTTTAATGCCTGCCATATTCCAAAAAAGAACTCTAAACTTTTTGGTTTTGGGGTGAGTTCAGACTCATTTTGTGAAGCTTGATTCAAGGCCCTAACACTGTCAGTAGCAGTATGAACCCTGCTAATATGGTCAAACCCAGATGTTTCTTCCTCTTTAAAGTTACTGTCCCTCTCATCCATTCTTTCAGTTCTAACTGAACTATTCGTGGATGATTCACATAGGGTTCCAGTGCAGGAATTATTGTCGTTCCCTGCTAAGTTCTGGCTAATAGGTAGTCAATCATTTATGTCTGAGGTAGATAAAGGCCGAATCTGTTTGATGTTCTAAGTTAAAAAGGGAGCTATCTTTGGGCTGTCTAGGTGGATAGGAGTTGTTTTGTCTTGTTAGGCATGTTTGTTGATTTACAAAAGCCTAGGCTATCTGGTTTTAGGTTTAAACCTATAATAATTGATAAAACCCCACCAAAAGGAAAATAGCCATCACCGGTGTAAACATATAAACACTGAAAAAACACCTTTGCATCCACAAACTAAATGCCATACAAAGAAAGGAAACGATGAGTGAAAGAGTCATTTTTATTTCTTCCTGAAGGGACCAATACAATGTAACTTTGTTATACAAGGAAGCATCAAGAAAGACTGGGCTAACATTCTGCTTGAGTTTTGTTGTTTAGGGATGCCACTAAAACATTGTCTCTTCTTCCTTCTGCTTTTTCAGTTTTGTGATCTTTGGTCTAAAGATGCAGTGTTTAGAAGCATGTTTTAGGTCTTATTTAGTTATTTTATAAACTGTAGAGAATATGTAAATATCGAAATCATATTGGAAATTTGGCTACACTTGATTTCACTGAACGGTAAAATGACTTGTTTCATAAGAATATTTCCTAATATGTACCATCACATTTACCCACAGACAGAGAAAGGGTGAAATCCTTTAACACATCAGCCCCCTTTTCTAGTGAGTCAGTATTGATTGTAAGTGAATTGCCAAACACCCCAGTCTTAAAATATTCAATGCAAGATGTAGTGACAGGGATATGTGAAAAGTATGTAGTCACCAAGCATCTGAGATAGTGGTGAAAACATGACACCAGGCGTTTGGTAAAAATGGAACGCAGTGTCACTTGGAATGCTGCTGAAAAAAGTTCCTACCAAGTTCAATAAAGATTGGAGTGATACTGTTTGTATTTGCAGTAGTTCAGCTACGTATATATGAAAAAGTTCTATGATGGCCTGTGTGAGGAAGTGCCATCTTTCTTGCATGGTATGCCACCACTTGTTGCTGAATGGCTGATGTACTTTGACTGAGTGTGCCCTGGGTTCCTGCCAACCAGGTACCCAGGGCCTGTGTTCCTTCCCTAAAACTGTGTTGAAACTTAAACCCAATTGGCATCTCTGGCCACAGATCAGCCCCTGGTAAATGGTACCCTAGGTACCCAGGTGCTGTGACCAGAGAAGACCCCTAAGGGCTGCAGCACTTATTGTGCCACCCTTAGGGGCCCTGTACCCTGACACACACACACGCACTGCCTTTGCAGGCAGAGTAACTTGGTGCAGAACTAAACAGAGATTTGGCATGGCAACATGCCCCTCTAGCTGGGTGCACTATGCCGTGTGTGGGCACAGGTGCATGAGCCCTTTGCCCCTACAGTGCCCAGGGCCATTCCTGGGAACTGTAAGTACAGTGATGACATTAAGAGTATATGGTGCTGGGAGGTTGTCATTACGAACTCCACAGCACCATAATGGCTACACTGAAGACTGATAGGTTTGATATCAAACTTCTTGGGACATTAAATCCACACTGATGCTATTGTGGGATTTAATGGAAAATGCACTACAAAGGGCATCTTAGAGATGCCCCCTGAAACCTAACCTACAATCCTCGTCTTGTCTGAGAGGCTGCCTAGGCTGTCACACAGCAGACCTGTTGCTGGACCCCTGGGTAGAGAGCCCTCCGCTCTCCTGGGCCTGCAACAATGCACATCCTGGGCGAGGTGCTAGGTCTCCTCCCCCAGGATGGGCAGGGGAAGCTTCAAAGGCATGCCGCCTTTGTGAGCTTCACCAGGCCACTTCCTCTACTCAGCAACTGGACCCCACCGGTTCTGACCCCCACTCTGGCGGGAAGACTGGCGGGAAACACTAAGTGAGGAATGGGGGTGTGCCAGCCTGTGCCAACTCCACCCCTCAGGTGGTAGAGGGATGTGAAGCACAACTCTGGGCTCCGGCCATCATGAGGATGGGGAGCCCTGCCCAATCGGAGATAGGCTCATGCCCCCCTCCACACAGGAGAGGAGCAAGATAGGGGGTGTACTCACCCCTGGACAGGGACCCATTGGTCTCTGCCCTTACCCTACCTGTAACGCCCCTAAATTTAGTATTTAGGGGCACCTGAACCTTCCTTTTTCAGATCCCGATTTGAAAACAAGCAAGAAGATCAAGAAACCAGAAGACCGGCCTTGCAGCTGCTCACAAGAGGATGACACCAACTGACTTGGCCCCAGCCCTACCGGCCTGTTGATCCTTGAACCTGCTCCTGCGAAACTCCGGCACCTTCCGTGGTCAGCAACCTCACAAACCCCGGAGGACCTGACTGCATTGAGACTCTACCAAGACTGGGACTCCCATAAGCAGTGGTTCTGCTCAAAAAGCAACACCCCTGGTGCCAACCAGGAACCGCGAATCCAGCCCACTCTGCACCCGCCGAGCCCGGCCCGTGCCTGAGTGGACAAAAACCCTATGAACGTCACCCGGCGATTGTGACCTGAAATCCAGTGCCCAAGGGCCCTCCTCGACGACCCAGACAACGCCTGCAGACTCACAACTAGGGACCCCTCCAACCGCGACTAGCAGAGGGTAAGATTTCCCGACGTCAAAAGACACCCCTGCACCCGGAGCCCACGGCCCCCTGTGCCCAACTCCGGGGTGCCTACCTATCCTCCAAGATCCCAACTTACCCCTTGAAGTGTTGGTCGCCTCTGAAGAATCTCAGTCCCCGAGCCTGCAGCCTTTGTTCATCTTTCAAGTTCTCCATTGAATAACATTGAGCGCCCAGTGGCTCAAAAACACCCTGCACCCAGCTGCCCGAGTGCCCTTGGCAGTGCAACCTTCATCCTAATCTACTTCCCCATTTACCCAGAGCAAGTGATCAGGAGCTCAGCTCCCACAGCTGCGTGGCCTGCTTGCCAGAAGCCACCAACCAAAGGCCCTCTGCCTCTCATAGGATAACATTGGGCCTAACTACCTCTGCACCCGGCTGCCCCTGTGCCGCTGAGGGTGTACCAGCTGTACCTACCTGACCCTGGGAGACCCCTGAGTCTATGCCCAGATCCTTAACTCTGCCAGTCGAGTACTTACCCAAAAGCCAATAACTCACTTTGATTCCATATGGTAACATTGACTGGTTTCACTTGGAAATTCTTCAAAGTGTGGAGTTTTGCTACTTTAAAATATTCATCTAAAATCAGCCGAAGAACGAATTCTGATTTACTCACCGGTTATAAGGGGAGAACCCAGTGCTGCGTCTTCTAGCCCAGCCCTGACCCTGAAAAGCAATTTTAACCGTACTTACCAGTAACTGTAATTTCCTTCCATAGGAATCCGTTGTCTGGTTTTCACCAGAAAAGTTTCTAAGTGTCGATTTTCCAAAACTACAAATATTCCTTAAAAATTTCCTGCATGACTTAAACACATTCTTTCAATTGTTTCCAGGAGATACACCAGTGCTGGATCCAAGATCCAACTCTGAATAAGAAAAGGTAACGATAACATTACTTACCTGCCTAAGTGAATATCCTGCCCTAGGATAACATTGGTGATTCTATGTGAAAAAGTTTCGAAGTGTAAACTTTTAAAATACCATATTATTCTTTAAAAATCACTACTGTAACCAAAACACTTTTACTTAACTATTTACAGGAGATGCCCCAGGACTGAATCTAGGATCCAGTCCTGTGGTTAGGAAAGTAATATGTAAAGTAACTAATTGCATTTATCTAAAAGTTCCCATTGAGCTCAATGTTGCATTGTGTTTGAAATTGTAATCAGTCTATTGCCTATTTGAAAAGTATTTAACTAAAGTAACTCATTCTGAGTAAGTATATTTTGATACCCTGTAAGTTCTAAAATAAAATAACGATATATTTTGATACAAAACAATTGGCCTGGAGTTCAGTTCTTGAGTGTGTGAGACCATTTGCTGACTGAGTGTGTACAACAAATGCTTTACACTGTCCTCTGATACTGCCTTACTGCTCGACCAAGCTATCACTTTAGAGAGTAAGGTTATATCTTACTTTAGCCTCTGCCAAACCTCTGGGGACTGTGGACTATGTACACACTGTACCTTAATTTGGTCCAGTATATTCAGAGCTATTTCTTACAGCCTGTCAAAATCGATACCTGAGCTGAAGTGCATCCCTGTGAGAGATCTTGTCACCTGCTAGATGGTATGCTGAAAGCATCTTTACAATCTTGAGAGTTAATGAAGAATGCTATTGACTTTGCAGTCCATTCTGGTGCAGTAAAAATGTAATTAACCTCATATACCCTGTGCACACGCTACCTATACACATGTACTACCAGGGCAGAAAGCACGCAATAATTAGAATTAAATTAAAATTCCATAAACACCGGAAACACACTGTTTCTGTTGTTTTTAATGGCGCGAAATTGTGTAAACACTGATAACCACTGTTTTTTAAGGTATTAAAAAAACTGAAAAACCCCACCAGAATTGACCAAAAATAGAAACTGAAAACAGGAAAGCCTAAAAAAGCGCAATGGGAAAACATGTATATTGGTGTAATTAAGATCAAGTGTTCTTAGTAGGACTTCCCTTACCAGTGAGGGAGATCCTAATGAAAGGACAACACAATCACCTTGATACAGTTTGTTGCTGTTTCCCACCCAGCCGATTTTCCGCACCATCTTAATTTCTCTTAAAATGGGCACCGGTCAGGCCTGTTCTATTTCCAAGCCAATGCAAGGTTTTGTTTCTTCAGGCAGGCCTGGTTTCCTTTTCAACTGTTGAGCAGAAGGGAACTTTGGCTAAAATGACGGCGTATGGGTTGGCCTCTGGAGGCAAATTTAAAGTCTGTGGGCTTCGTACGTCCTCTGGTATGTCAGTATTTATTGGATTTGTTCTTGTGTTTTTCTCGCCCACCCGTCTTTCATCCACCGGGTTACCCATCCTTCCTGTATCATTTTCCCTACATACATCTCTCTCGTTTAAGGTGGTATTTTTTGTGTTTACTGTTATGTTAGGGTAAATTCCAGGCCCCTCACCCTTTTCTCTTATCCCTGGTTGTCCCTTTGCTGGGAAGGGGGTAGCTTTAGTATTTTCCCTCTCAGACTGTGTGATGGTGCTGGGTGGCTCCTTAGGTTGCATTTTCCCATCTTGAGCGACCATGTTATGAGTTGCGAGGACTTTCTCTATTCCTGCTTCTATTTTATCCAGTCTACCAGTGGGAGTATTGATAGTCTTAGTGACGAGCTTGGTTAGCTCTTTTATCGCCCTAAACAAATTAGCAGTCTCAGCCGGTGATGTATTACATTTGGTTTTTACACAAGGTGTATATGGCCGGGATGCCTGTTACCCCCTCCCAACACAATCCCCAAGGATGGGAAGACGGACGCAGTTCTGAACTTTTGGAAGGCGGGAGGGAGTGACCCCCCCGGCCGTATTTATTAAAATATGAAACAAAATTAAAACATTAAAATAATAGTTTCATATCATGTACAATTTTCATTTATTACATTTTGATGAAGACATGTTCTTTGGCTAACCTTAACAAATCTCTAGTACAAAGGTTTTCCTAGCCGAGTCTAACATCCTGCAAATGCATACTTTCTAAATTAAAATTGTACATCCTAGCATTATGGGCCAACGGCAAGGTCGCAACCGGTGTCAGATCCCTACTACCAGAACTCTCCCCCTCACGGTGTGAGGGCGGCCGCGCAGAGGACTGTGTCCTCTGTGCCAACTCCAATTTCCCTTGTCTTGCGGGGGCCCCCATTTTAACTCGACGCCATCTTAAAGGTCGTCCGAGGACCCGTGTGGGGTGTCTGTAAGAAGGCAGTGTGGACCCCCCTCCCACCCCACACTGTCTATCACATCCGCCGTCGCGGATATCCGGGCCCCGGGAAATTCGTAGGAGGGGCATGTAGCCGCCTCCTCCCCTGGAAGGGGCCTATGGCCGTCTTCCCTTAGGCGACCCATACTTAGTGGGTGCCACCTCCCCGTGGGAGGGGCCAATGGCCGCCTCCCCCCTGGGCGCTCCCATCCATAGTGGGTGGCGCCCCCCCTCTAGGGACCTTGAAATTACTGCTCACCGATCATGACCTTACCGCCCGACCAAAAAATAAATACGACATTTGTTTACCTACTAAGGAAGAAAATTTATACTGTATATTGCAATGTTTGTCAATACTACTAGATATTCATCACATCACTAAACTAGATCGTTATCATTTCGCTCAATCGAGGACGAAGACGTTACCAAGCAAATACTTTATTGCAGTACTAACATTGCCATGTTGTTTACCGCTAAATAAAAAAGGGGGAAAAAAGGCTGTTATCAACGCAAATCACTTTATTGCAGTACTAACGCTGTCATCAGGGGCTGGTGGGTGGGTCAAAATTGCTCCTTGTTCCGTCGAGGGCTCACGTGCAACGAGTGGGTGCAGCTTCCAAGCACAGGAACAAGAGGATGCTTCTTCGGATTCCTGCTCTCTTTATTCCTCTTCGGGAGGGCGTGTACCCTCCTCTGGTACGCCTACTGGGCGTGGCCAACGGTGTAGGTGTCTAGGACAACCCCTCTTGGGCGCGAAAGAGGCGCGCCCCGGCTACGCCGCTTGGGGCATACCAGCCGTGACACGCCCCCGCCCAAAATGGTTTCCCGGGGTGATCCGGGCCCCCTACCATACGTGAATAAATAATTTGATATACTGTTGGGATACCTCACCGCTTACAAGTCGAGGTGCAATGTGCAATGATTACAGTACAGTACAATAACACGAACCATAAAGTGCAAGATATTAAGACTATCGATAAGCCTTGTCTTATCAATAAAAAGTGTGGCATGCGTACACGTTTTTAGCAGCAAAATAGTAAAACAGTAAGGGCATTTGAACAGAGTACTGTCACTAAAGTGCAACGTGTAATACAATGCCCTGTTTGGTGAATAACTAATCCCGGGGAGTCCAAATGATCCGAGTTTAATGTAAAGATTTAATCATGTCTATTCCGCTTGGCCGTGATGCACACAGTTTTAGCATTCTGGCACGTTTCTGGGCACAAGGCGTTCTTTATACTTTCGGTAGATAGATTAACTGATACTGCAACCTAAACATGAGATCCCTGGGGCTATTGCCTTTTTTTATTTTATGCTGTTGGTTAACAGCAGGGGAGAGCATGATTCCGTTGATCAAGAGAAGAATGAAATTGTAAAAGTGCATTACTGGTTGATAACTTCAAAAAGTACATATTTTTTTAATATGTTTTTTAAAACGTAATTAATTAATTGAAACAGCGTGTTTAAAAAGTAACCTGCTCAGGTGGAAATGATTATTTTTAACATGTCCCACTCACTTTTTCCTGATTTTCTTTTCTTTTTCCCTCTAGGTTGAAACGTCTTTCAGATTCTCGGTAGCTTGAAGGACTTTATTTGCACAATGAGATCTCCTCTGTGATGGCAGATCAGTGCAACTGAATTTGAATGTAATGTAAATATATATTTATTCTAAATGTGTTTGACTCATGTTTAGAGCTCAGAATTGTACTGAATAAAACATATATTTGACAAATTATAAACACTAATGAAACACAATATTTTGCAATAAACTACTCTTTCTTTCAGTGATCTTGTCTAAATATCGAATTTTACGTAAATGAATGACTTGAACTAATTTAATTTAGGACTATAAAATGCTGAGAGAGTGCCACATTTCATTATTTTTTTCCAGCGGTTAAGATATCGGATGTTTCGAAGCACATAATGACTATTCTACGGTGGACATAGTTTTTAGTTATTCATGTCGGGACCTGTAGGATTTCGAGTAACTGACAATCTGAAAGAAACACGTTAGTGTTAGATTCCTTACCTTAGAATATCCCCAGGCGTCAGTCTGGATCCGGAAACTTTTGCGTAGCAGTACCCCTGCGCGTCGGTAGGCGTCGTCTGCAGGCGTCCCCTGCGGCACGGCGTCCGTCGTCGGCGTCGTGCGCCGTGATGACGTCGCTGGAGTATATAGACGCCGCCTCCGCGCGCTGACGTCAGTTCTTCTTTTTTCCGCGCCAGTGGACGCAGATCTGAAGAGCAGTACTCCGGTCTTTTGACCAAGTTTTTCGATAGTTATTTCTCTAATTGTGCCTGATAGGATGCCTGGGTTCAAGCACTGTGATGACTGTGAGCGCACGATGTCGGTCACAGACCATCACCGCCTCTGTCTCCGGTGTCTGGGCCCCGACCACGACGTGGACTCTTGTGTCGACTGCCGGGCCCTCACCAACAAGGCTAGGCGGGAGCGGTCCCGCAAGCTACTGGAGCTCCGGGTGTCGGCCCCATGTCGGGACCGGGAGCGGGACCGG
Organism: Lissotriton vulgaris; assembly: GCF_964263255.1. Classification (NCBI taxonomy): domain Eukaryota; kingdom Metazoa; phylum Chordata; class Amphibia; order Caudata; family Salamandridae; genus Lissotriton; species Lissotriton vulgaris. The sequence goes on from NC_141700.1 coordinate 366,947,808, forward strand.
GAGCGGTCCCGGTCCGGCCGGAGGTCGAGAGAGCGTTCGAGGGAGCGGTCGCGGAGCCGCGCCGAGCGTTCCGGAAGTCGACACCACTCGTCAGGCTCATCAGGTAAGAAGCACAAGAAGTCGGGGCGTCGTCATCGTACCCCCGACTCCCCCCGACGCTCGCGCGATGCGGCCGGGGGCTCGGGTGACCCCAACCCCGCGGCTCCGCGAGAGTCGCCGGCGCGGCCTGCCTCATACCCTCCGGTCCCTGGGCACGGCGCGACGCCTGAGGAGATCGAGGCGTTCCTCATGGCCATGAGGGCGCTCGCTTCTCCGACGGGGCCTACGGCGCCTTCGGGCCCAGTGCTACCGTCTGGGGGCCCTGGCGGTTCGGGTGTCCCTGCCTCGGCGCCGTCGGGTGCTCCGGCCCCGGCGCCGCCGACGGCTCCGACCCCGGCGCCGCAAGGGCCTTCGGGATCGGCGCCGGCTGGTCTTCCGGCCTCCCCGGCGCCGTTGCCATCGGGGTTACCCCCGACGCCGCCCCCGCGCGGCGCCGGTTCTCCGGTGCCGGCTCCGGCCGGCGGCGGGGTTCCGGCGCCGGCTCCGGGCGGCGCCGTCCCCTTACCTTCACCGACGCCGGACGCGGCGCCGGACGGGCGGCGCTCGACGCCGGTCCCGGCGCCGATGGGGCCCATGAACCCCGAGGAGCCGGTCTACATCGTTGACTCCGAATCGGTGAAGGTTGGGAGGGGTCCGAGGACCCTCTGTCACGCAAGTGCCAGTATGACCCGGACTGGACAGGTGACTTGGGGGATGCCAGTGGTCTGGACGACTCTCCTAACCCTGGTTTGTTCTCTCCTCCTTCCGTGGCATCGGTGGAGGGAGCTGCGTATTCTGTGGTGCTGATGAGGGCTGCCAAGGCCTTACACCTTGAGCTCCCCGTCGCGGCCGTGAGGCCTAACATCCTCACCGAGGTCTTCAAACCGCAGTCATGCCCACAGGAGCCACTGCTGCCGTTTAATGAAGCCTTGTCAGACGTTCTGTTGGGCACGTGGTCCAGGCCCGCTTCAGGTGCGCCTGTTGATCGGAACGTGGCCAGGCGCCACCGTCCTTGTCCGGACGACCCCAAGTTCCTGTCTACCCACCCCACCCCTGAGAGTCTGGTGATCCAGGCCTCGACCTCCCAGTCCGCATTCCTGTCGGCCCCGCCCGACCGGGAATCCAAGAGGTATGACCAATTTGTCTTCTCGTCCATTAGTTTGGGCCTGCGGTCTTGCAACACCGCTTGCCTCTTGGGCCGCTACACCCACTCTGTGTGGGATACGGTCGCGGAACTGCTGCCAGAATGCCCCATGGAGGTGCGGGCAAAACTCGGTCAGGCTGTGGCTGAGGGCCGAGATGCAGCGAAATATTCGATACGGTGTGGTCTTGATACGACCGACTCGCTGGGCAGAGCTATGTCAACGACGGTGGCGATTCGTCGCCACGCTTGGCTGAGATCCGCCAATTTTTCGGCAGATGTCCAGAATACCTTGATGGACATGCCGTTTGATGGCTGTCACCTGTTCGGTGACAAGGCGGACCACGCGCTGGAACGCTTCAAGGACTCCAGGGTCACGGCCAAGTCCTTGGGTCTCTCGACCCAGCGTCAGCAACCGGGTTCGTTTCGTCCCTTTCGTGGCCAAGGAAGGGGCGCCCCAACACGTGCTGCCAGCCACGCGCCGCAACAATCCTTTCAACTCGGTGGCGGCCGTGGAAACCGCCGTGGTGGCGGTCGGGGACAACGGCGGGGTCAGACCACACCTTCCCCCGCAGCATCTACCCCAAAATCCTCCTAGTCCGTGCTTTCGGCCCCATGTGACGCCAGTGGGTGGCAGGGTTCGCCATCACCACGCTCACTGGCGCACAATCACTTCGGACAGGTGGGTGCTGCAAATCGTCCGAAGGGGCTACTCCCTCCCCTTCGAGACCTCTCCTCCAGCCATGCCACCGCAGAACCACCGTGTGTCGGGGGACCACTTGACACTTCTGCAGGAGGAAGTTACGGCCCTCTTGGCCAAGGGGGCCATCGAGCGCGTTCCTGGGCCAGAAGTAGGGCGTGGTTGCTATTCCCACTACTTTCTGGTACCCAAGAAGGACAAGGGGGGCCTACGTCCTATCTTGGATCTAAGGAACGTCAACGGCTTCCTCCGGAAGGAGAAGTTCAAGATGTTGACGTTAGCTCAGGTCTTGGCTGCTCTAGACCCACAAGACTGGATGGTAGCGTTGGACTTGCAGGACGCCTATTTCCACATCCCCGTCCTGCCGGCCCACCGGCGTTACCTGCGGTTCACGGTAGGCCAAGAGCACTTTCAGTTTATCGTGCTCCCCTTCGGCCTTACCAGCGCCCCACGGGTGTTCACAAAGGTGATGGCGGTGGTCGCAGCCCATCTGCGCAGGTTGGGGGTTTCAGTCTTCCCCTACCTAGACGACTGGTTGTTGAAGGCGGGCTCACCCCAGACAGTCGTCCACCACCTTCAGATGACGGCAGACCTCTTGCACGACCTGGGGTTCTCCATCAATGTGCCGAAATCACACCTGTGTCCCTCTCAAAAGCTCCTTTTCATCGGAGCGGTTCTGGACTCGGCGCAGTTTCGGGTTTATCCTCCGGAACGGCGGGTTCGGGATATTCAGGCTTTGATTCCCATCTTTCAGCCGCTATCCCGAGTTTCGGTCAGGTTGACGCTGCGGCTGCTGGGACTGATGGCTTCCTGCATCCTTCTGGTGCATCACGCCCGGTGGCGGATGCGGGCTCTGCAGTGGGACCTGAAGTTTCAGTGGGCACAGCATCAGGGCAACTTGTCCGACCACGTCTTGATCTCGGAGGGCACTGCGAGACAACTGCAGTGGTGGCTTACGGACCGCGATTGGGTCAGGGGCAAGTCCCTCTCCCTTCCCCAACCGGAGCACGTTGTCGTGACGGACGCGTCCCTCCAGGGCTGGGGTGGCCACTTGGGAGAGGCAGAGATCAGAGGCATCTGGTCTCCGGCGGAGTCCCGGCTCCATATCAATCTGTTGGAGCTGCGGGCGATTCGTCTGGCACTGAAGGCATTCCTCCCCTTTGTCAACGGGAGTGTAGTGCAGTTGTTCACCGACAACACCACCGCCATGTGGTACTGCAACAAACAGGGCGGAGTGGGGTCGTGGACCCTTTGCCAGGAGGCTCTGCGCCTCTGGCAATGGCTGGAACGTCAGGGCGTGACTCTGACGGTTCAACACCTGGCAGGTTCTCTGAACGCCAGGGCGGACGAACTCAGCCGTCGGTGCTCGATGGATCACGAATGGCGTCTGAACTCGGACGTGGCGCAAGGCATCTTTCTGCAATGGGGAGAGCCTTGGTTAGATCTATTCGCCACAGAAGAGAACGCGCAATGTCATCAGTTCTGCGCGTTGGAGTTTCCAAGGCGGCACTCGCACGGCGACGCCTTTCGGCGCGAGTGGAGTTGCGGTCTGTTATACGCCTTTCCGCCTATACCACTTCTGCCCAGAGTGCTGAAGAAGATCAGGCGCGACCGGGCCCAAGTTATCCTTGTGGCTCCGGACTGGGCTCGAAGGTACTGGTATCCCGAGCTACTCAGCATGTCAGTCGGTCCCCCGATCCGCCTGCCCCTTCAGGAGGACCTTCTGTCGCAGCAGCAGGGGACGGTCCTCCACCCGAACCTGTCCAGTCTCCACCTCCATGCTTGGAGATTGAGCGGCGGCAGTTGAGGCCATTTGACTTGCCTCCTGAAGTCTGTGATGTTATTCTGGCAGCCAGGCGTCCCTCCACTAAGTCAGTATACGCCTGTCGGTGGAACAGATTTGTGGCATGGTGCACAGCAAAGGCTGTGGATCCTCTTTCTGCCCCTCTTTCGGAGCTTCTTCTGTTTCTTCTTTCTCTTGCCCAGCAGGGCTCTGCTCTGGGCACTATCAAGGGCTACCTTTCTGCCCTTTCAGCCTTTTTGAGGCTTCCTGATCAGCCTTCTTTGTTCAAATCCCCGATTGTAACTCGATTCTTGAAAGGCATCACTCACATGTTTCCACCTGTTCCGTTTGTGATGCCTCAGTGGGATTTGAACCTGGTTCTAACTTTTCTGATGTGTGCTCCCTTTGAGCCCCTTCATTCTTGTCCTCTCCGTCTCCTGACTTTAAAGACGGCTTTCCTGGTTGCCATCACCTCTGCCAGGAGAGTGAGTGAGCTCCAGGCTCTTTCTGTCCAACCTCCTTTCCTGTCCATTCATCCTGACAAGGTGGTTCTCAGGACTAGACCTTCTTTCCTGCCCAAGGTTGTTTCGGCCTTTCACATCGGGCAGTCCATCACCCTCCCTTCCTTCTTCCCGCCTCCGCATCCTTCAAAGGATGAAGAGCGGCTCCACCGTCTGGACCCAAAACGTGCGCTTTCGTTTTACATGGATCGCACACGCCAGTTCCGGGTGGATGACCAACTGTTTGTTGGCTACGTGGGTGCGAAGAAGGGACGGGCGGTCTGTAAACGGACCATCTCTCGATGGGTCGTTCTCTGCATCAAAGCGTGCTACTCTTTGGCTCGGAAGGAGCCTCCTGTTGGGCTGAGGGCCCATTCCACTCGGGCCACGGCGGCTACCACTGCCCTGGGCCGGGGAGTCCCCTTGCAGGACATTTGCCAAGCGGCTACGTGGGCCTCGCTGCACACCTTTGCGAGGCACTACTGCCTGGACAGTCAAGTCCGGAGGGATGGCTTCTTTGGCCGTTCTGTCCTCCAGGACTTTCTGGTGTAGTTTTGTATTGGTCCGCAGACCCACCACCGGGGTTGGTATTGCTGGGGTATGTATTCTAAGGTAAGGAATCTAACACTAACGTGTTTCTTTCAGATGAACAAGTTACTTACCTTCGGTAACGATATATCTGTAAGAAACATTAGTTAGTGTTAGATTCCTTACCGATCCCACCCATCCTCCCCGTTCTGCGAACTGATACCTAGGGTTAAGGACATCCCTTTCAGGGCCCTAGTTTTACATGGCACCAGTGTTGGTTCTCTCATGGCTCTGCGTCTCCTGGCGCGGAAAAGCTGTGTGCAAAGAACTGACGTCAGCGCGCGGAGGCGGCGTCTATATACTCCAGCGACGTCATCATGGCGCACGACGCCGACGACGGACGCGGAGCCGCAGGGGACGCCTGCAGACGACGCCTACCGACGCGCAGGGGTACTGCTACGCAAAGGTTTCCGGATCCAGACTGACGCCTGGGGATATTCTAAGGTAAGGAATCTAACACTAACTAATGTTTCTTACAGATATATCGTTACCGAAGGTAAGTAACTTGTTCTTTACAGACATCTGAAGCCATAATATTAGTGCAAAAACAACAAGTGATGGACAGAATGCTGAACAATGTCAAACGTTCACCTGCAGTAGAGGGATCTGGGCCTTAATCCATAGTTTTTTTGCACACCATGTAATTCCAGTTTAGACCCAGCCATATGCGAAGCTTGTCTGCCAGCAATATTCCAGTGGATACCCTGGAGTAACCTCCAGAGCAACACAAATAAAACAGAAGTCCTGTTTTTTGGTTCTACCACCCTTGGATGGAGTGGTGAAGCTTGACCTACTTCTGCTCCACCTCCACTCCAACTCCTGTTACGGTAGTTCGAAATCTTAAGGTGAAGCTTTCAGGTGGACAGTGTGGTGGGGACCTGTTTTGGCCTTTTCAAATCTCTAAGAAAGTTTCTGTTTCTGCCCCCCCTCACCTCCCTCCAGTGCCAGATGATGGTAGTGCACGCCCTCATAATCTTGCGGCTGGATTATGCCAATACACTATACTGGGGTCTCCCATTATACCAACTTAAGAGACTGCAGGATAGTTGGTTGGTAACAATCAGAGAAAAAAGGGTTATGATGAAGGGAGTCCAGGGAGTATTAATGTGCGCTGGTGGGGTGCATTGTGGTAAATACATATTTACCGTCTGAATTTCTATGCAGTAAAGTTCAATAAAATAACTCAATCGAAAATAAGAGTCAAAATCCGTGGCATCTGAGTTTATAAGGGTTTTATTCCATAAAATGGAATGGTTCGAACCAGGGTATCATGTTCCTTTCACCATAAAGGATCAGGAAGGGATAGAGCATACTTTATTGACAGAATACAACTTTTATAGTTAATGCATATAATGGTGATGAATACAGAAGGCGTAACAGCTGAGAGAAACGAGATAAGAACACATGTGCGTAACAGAAAAGGTGTGCACGAGGGCGTACACAGAGGTGTGTGCTAGAAACGTCACATGAAAGTGTCACAAGTGGGTGGATACATAGTGGAATCTTGCAGTGTCAGCAGAAATCTGTAGCAAGGATGCGCGCGCAGCAGCATGACGTGTAACTGACGTGAGGCTGGAGGGTGCAGGGGACTTGACATTTAGCACTAGAGGAAAGAGACAGAAGTCTGGCATGTCAGATCAACTCGTTCCTAAATCATATCTGATATCTTGTGTTTGGGGAACTATATTATCTCAGAGGAAAAGGTCTCTTGGGCAGAGGCTACTCTTTACTGACTATTAATGCGTGCATATGTGACTACGTGTCTGCGTGTAATGCGAGGGGCCATGGGCCTACCATGGTAACAGGAGCGATGAATTACTTGCATGGAGACGGAGAGGCCGGGCCCTTTGCTCTGCAGCCGGGGAAATGTTTATCTATTCTGCTAGACTGGAATGTGTTTTCGAGGAGCTGAGCTCGGCTATACTGATAACTTGAAGGCAAAATACTGTCTTTGGCAGGCAAGCAGGCCGAGCCGGGCACCGCTCGCCGCGCAGGGAGTAGGACAGAGGTCAGGGAGGCATCCCACGTTGCAGCTTTTCAGGAGGCAGAGAACAGAAAGGGCTCGATGACAGAAATCAGGGCCTAGCTCTGCAGGACTAGGAAAAACGTGGAAGTACACCATGAAAAGACGTTGGCAAGGCATACTTAGGAACCGAATTATCGATCCGTTCATGGTGGATCTGAAAGAGGACATGTTAACGTTGGACGCAAATGTATTTGCGTCTTCATAGCAGGTCAAGGAGGGAAGTTACATGCACATTAAGCTCGTACATGGAGACGGTGGGGTTCACGTTAGGGGACACAATTGACCATAAAAATTTATATTACCTCAGCATAATGGGGTCATGGCGAGGGTCTATTGGGGCGACAAGAGTGTGGGATAAATGGGCGTTTGAGCACTATCATCGAAGGGAGACTAGGGTTTACTGGGGTAAAATATGAGTGTGCTAGCCAAGGTAGACCCTAGGTCGAATGTGATTGATAATGGGATGCAAGATGCAGTTAGACCAAGTTAACTACTGAAGAAACATTGTAAAGCCCTGTGCTATGTTGAGGGTGTAGATCAGTGTGAGGAAGTGGTGGGGATCTACTCACTGAATTAGGCGGGTGTAGTGGGACATCCATTGTGGGGCCAAAAGATAAAATACAATCTGGGAAGGCCAGCGTGGGTAACATATGTGTTCGGGACTCTATGGTCATACCTCACTCCTGACAGTTCTCCAAATGGTCATGAGGGGCATGCGTGCCAGTTAATAGCCTATATAGACATCAGGCAACCATCTTTCGGCCAAAAACATCAACAGTTTAAGCAGGAAACATCAACTATTATACTTATCTCATCAAACGTTTCCATTAGCAGGAAGTATAGCGTTCATGCAGTTAGACATGCATGCATATCTTGCGTATCCGGTGTGGTTTAATGAGATACGGGTGCATTACTGCAGTTTCAACCGGAACAGACCGGGATGGCCCACCTTAAGGTAAGAGGGTAGTTCAGCGTAGTTTGATGTGAGCCCACCAGACTACGGAGTCATTTTGATGGACCAAGAAGTGTGGGTGAGGCACTGTGACCTCTCCCAGTGGGATCTTGGCAGCTTCATGTAAGAATAGTAATAGAGACGAGAGAATCAGAGGACATTAGCAACCCAGGTGGACATTAAACCTTCATTGTAGCCAGGACGGAAGAGTGTAAGAATTTTTGTAGTTCTGCTGGATCCATGAAGAGCAGAGTTTTTCCATGGATGATGATTCGGAATTTCGAAGGGACTGCGAATCCATAAGGAATGTTGTGGTCTTTGAGAGACTGGCAGAGGGCCAAGAAGCCTTTTCTGATGTTCACTGGTGCCTTTGAATGGTCCTGTGCAATATTGATTCTGGCTCCATTCCAGAGGATATGTTGAACTTTCCTCAAGTGTCTCTTCTGCGTGGCGACATTGTAGTGGTCTAAATATCATGGCTCTAGGACACGAGTTAGGAGGGTTAAAACATGGCTTGCCCTTCTGGACACGATGAGCCAGTTCTATCTCAAAGTCTCTTGTCAAATTTGATTTCCAGGGTGTGGGGTAGCCAGGCCTTCAAAAATTAGACACAAGACTTCACGTTGTCTTCCACCATTTCTGGTAAACTGAATATGTGCAGATTACCTCTGTGGTTCCAATCCTCCAACTCAAAGATGTCTTTCATCAGGGCCTTGATCTTGTTAGTGGCTGTGTCCATTCTTGTCTTATCAGATGATGCAGAGCCCTCCAGTGTATCAGTCCTTGTTTCTGCGAGCCTGCCTGCCATATTTTGAAAGTTCTTCCTTAGGGCTTGAAAGTCGTGATGCATGGCATCTGTGTCCACTTTTGTTTCTTGGGCCAGGTCATGTAAGACGCCAAGTATCTGTAGGATCGTATCCATGCTTGCCCCAGAGTCTGTTTTAGGTTTGATGGGGGAGTCTGGCAACGGAGGCTCAGCCTTGGCCCATTTTAGTTTGGATTTGTTGTCTTTCTTTTCTCTGGTCTGCCATCGTCTGACCTGCTGTGAACTTAAAGGGATGTTATGTGGTTGCATATCCCTACAAGGTGTTTACAGGAGCAGCTTTGATCACTTAGCGGTGAAATTCAGCAGTACTCCTAAGCAAGGAAGTGTTTTGTTAGGTATCTAACATATCGCGGTATGTTCTTCACGGCAAAGCCGGATCCCAAGGCCCATTTAAATTGTAGATGCAGGATTAGAGGTAGGGTCATGTGTGGCACTATATGTGAAGATCAGTCACCGCTCTCTTATCTCAATAAGCAAAGCTTTGGTGTGTAACCTAGCATCTGGCTTCATTGATCCTGACGCTGGGGTAGGCCTTGGGGTGCAGGCAAGGGCACGTCCATCATTTTGTTTTCCTTCTTAGGGATGCTGCTAGGAGATGTTGATAATCATCAAGTTTAGCGCCATGAAACCTCTGGGTGTCCGTGCGCTCTACAAAAGATTGTTAACATAACATAACAAGTTACGCAGTGTGTGATGCTCTGGTTAGCCACTAATCAGAGCTCTTCATGTGTGGCACGAAGCACCAATCAGGTCACGAAAGAGAGAGCTGTGGAGGTGGACTTCGGCCGACATCCGTGTGTTGTCACTGTCAGCCAGTCAGCAGGGCCTCATCTGCATTTAGGGAGTAAATCCATAGGTATTGAAGTGTGGTATGTAGCGGAGGGAGAGCGGGTCTGAGGCCGCAGTGGGAGGGCTCTCTGTGCCCCTGCAGCAATCCTTTCTTGGTTCGTAGACGGCGGAGCGAATTAGCAGATACAGAAGGACGGTCCTTCATGAACGTTGGTACAAGCACTCACCCAGGCACTAATATGGGCTGATGTGCTTATTCAATGGGTCCCCCATTGGGTGCCGTGCGCCAAGCCTCCTATCAGACTATCATTGCTGCGAGCGATCGCTGTACGCCTCGTGGGATGAAGAGGTAAAGAGAGCCACCATTTAATTTGCCTGCCTCAGGTCTGTCCGTGTATCGTAGGTGTTTAAAGTGTGCCCAGCAACCCTCTCACTGGTTTGCAGGTTTGTGGTAAGCAGTGCTGGGGAACCTAGTCGGTGTTAATTTAGGAAAGGCTTTCTGCGCTGTTGTGGAGACAAGAGGCGTAGGTCGAGCGAAGTGGCTGCACTTGAAAGCCGCTGTGCGGCCATAATTTGTGCTGTGTCTTTGGATCGCAGGTAAAGGTGTTTCTTTGCACAGTTACGCAGGCTTCTAAGTGTTCACTGAGAGAGTCCCTCGCTGGGGTCCGCGCAATGTCCCTCCTACCGCACGGTCACTAATGTTCATGGGCGCTCCGCGAGGCGCGGCGCCACTTGGAGCTGCAATGTTGTTTTCCATGCACAGGAGCAGTGAGAAGTCCAATCCAGTCTAATCTTCCGATCTGTTGCCGCAAATTTCGCCACATCACAACCCCATGTGTTTGGTTTGCCTCTGTGGATTAGCCTTGGGTGTTTGTTGGGCAGATTGTGCACCGAAGCACTGGAAACTGCAGGGCCGGGTGCTGAGCAGTCTGTTAAGCCATTGAAAACAAGAAGAACAATCGCACTCCTGGATGGGTACACAGGTATTCTGGTTGTTTGTAAGTATGTTGGTGCTATTTGAGTACTTCCTTCTGAGTAGAGGAATGCGAAAATTGAATACTGTTGCGTTAATCTAATCGGGAATAACGTCCCCAAATTCACTCAGAAAATAATTTCCTTGAGAAGTTGTTGTCTTTTTAAATAAAGTTTCGGGCCCGAAATGCATTGGGCCATGTAAAAAATGTGAATAAAAAGTAATGATGTCAACGCATAAACAGATGTGAAAATAACATCCAAAGAATTGGAACAAATTTTGAAGGATATTTCAATAAAACTTTATTTAAAAAGACAACAACTTCTCAAGGAAAATATTTTCTGAGTGCATTTGGGGACGTTATTCCCGATTGGAGTAACGCAACAGTGTTCAGTCTGTTAAGCCGCCATCTTGCTCAGGCCACGCCCTTCGTAACAGTGCTTCCTAATGTAGCTGTATTTCAATGGTCCACGAGACTTTAGCGTCGGTGTTCCATCGTTTCCAGCTTAGAACACAGGGACACTCTGTTGAGAAAGCACGCACTTTATACATTTATTTGATTAATTGTTACACTGTCAAATGGATGTATGAATTCCGGTAAATATATACAACTTGGAAATGCCAACGTAAATTATCAATGACATGACAAAACCCAATAAAGAGCAATAAAAAAAGTATGCTGGAGATGGTCTAGGGCCACAAATGACCGACTAAATAGAGGCATACATGCCAGCATAGAAAAGGAAAGTGGGAGATTTAAAAAATAAAATCATGGGAATCTATTTCCCACTTTGACTTCGATTGTAGAAAGGGCGATTCCAGGCAGAAGACTGCCAAAATAAAGTAATTTTCACTTCAAAACTCCAGAGTCTCCCAATTGAATCGTGTCTATTGCCATGTATGATAGAGGCGCATGCTTCTTGCATTAGGCAAGACAATAATCAAAATGGTGCACCGTGTGACACAGAGGACATAGGAAGAAACCACACACAAAGTAGCAGTTACAGTGAACAGTATTAGACATTTTTGGCTTAGATCAAAAATTTAGAAATAGGGGTTTAAGGTCCTTCTATTAACCCTACCAAATTAATCAAGGTCAATGGAATATTTTCTCACTAATTGAGGTGAAGAGAGGAAGGAGACAAGATGCACATTCTTGCCACTGCTATTTTTGCTCATAATAGAATCCCTGGCCAATACAGTGAGAAACATGGAGAAGGTAAAATGGATAGGCATATGCAAGGGTGAATATAAACTGACCATGTATGCAGATGATATCCTAGTGATATTGTCTAGCCCTCTCCACTCTCTCTGCCCCCTCATGAAGAAGCTGGACATGGATCAGAATGTAGCAAGGTTCAAGATAAATTGACCGAAATCCCTAATGCTGAACATAGTAAACCGATGGGAATATGCTCAATTCTTACCAACCAATTTTCCCTTTTAATGGATAAAATACTTTATAAACTATCTAGTGATCCACAAAATGTCAGCTATTTAAGGGATTAATCTAGCGAAGTACAATCCACTCCTGAAAACTATTGATAAAGATATGCAGGTTTGCCATAGTTGTAGGCTTTTGTGGTTGAGTACACTAGTAGCCGTCCATATGACCACACATCCTAAAATACTTTACCTTTTCCAAACCATACAATTGCTCCTTCAATGCCGAACAAATATGCAGAAATCCAGTGACAATTACATCTCGGCAGGAAAAAAATGAGAACTGCAGACCATAGATTGCAGTTGTGGATTAAAGCTGGTGGACTGGATCTCCCCAATATAATGAAATATTGTTAGGTAGCCCAACTTGGGCTGTGGAGGATTGGGGAAATAATTGTGTTTCATAGATCAAATAGTTGTTCGGACTCGGATCTCAAGGTCACTGGCTTACCAAGAAACATCACAACTGGGGGTTGAGTCTGCACCCATCACCAGAGAAGTGTTCAGGTTTGGGGTAAGAAGTTTATAAAGCTGTGATTGCTCTCTGACCCATTGCAGCCTAAATTATTTATCAGTAACCCTGCATTTTCACCTGCAGCTGATGAAATAGAGCTTGGTACGTGGAAAAACAAGATATATTGGTGGATTGGGAAACTGTTTGAAGCTGATGGTATTTGATCCTTTGAAACCATCAAGCAGGAATATGAGCTGCCAGAGACAGAATGGATCCATTACTACCAAGTAAGACACACACGGGCTGCCCTTTAGTTTGAGAGATGCCTTATGGCGAAGACGAATGACTGGTTTCAGAACTATTTAAGTTTGTGATCTACTCGCGCATATGAGTAAAGTTGCCAGTGCGAGAGAGATGTGAGATGGAAATCGGGTATCAGCTCAGGCAAAGAGCAGAAGGATGTATTATTGAGAGTGCACTCATTTGCTACCTGCTTTGCTGGTGAGGAATATTGAATCATGACCGCACTCTATTGGTACCACGCTCTTGGCAAACTTCATTTGTGGGACTCACAATGATCCGATAAGTGTTGGCGAGATTGTAAAGAGACAGGCAGAGTGACATGTTATGAAACTGCCTAAATATCCACAGTTCTGACTAGGGGTCTGTGGGAGGGATGGGCAGAAATAGAAGCTAGGAGGCCTTAGTAGTTTGTCAGTTGTGGGGTTTATTGCAAGAAAAGCAGTGTTAGGTGGTTTTAATATATATATGCTGGTGGAGCGTAGAGTTCTCTGGCGTCTTCCTGGAGCTGGTGTTATCTGGTTTGTCAGTCGACCCCCAGGATGCTCGAGGGAAAGAACAAAGGGGATAGTAAGTATTTTGACTATATAAAGGGGTTTTATATAAGGGAAGGGGAACCGCCACCACACCCGGTGTATTTGAAGAATGGTCGCACTGAATGCCAGGAGTTTTTAGTATCCTAGTCCCCTTTTAATGATCAGGGTGGATACTATAAGTATTTCCCTGAAGACCACACTTCTACCTGACTAACGTGAGGGTCTGAGGTTGAGATTTAAGAAGGGACAAGTGCAGGAAGAAACACACGAAGGGAAACTGTGCTTAGTGGCCGCTATTTAAAGTGCCCGGCTTCCTTCCCTTCCTCCCCGCTCTCCATCGCCCCTCCCGCCTCGTTGTACTAAGTAATCTATACCCCGTGTGTGGTGTCCCTCACCGTACGAACCGTAACTCTCCTGAGTTACGGCGGCGTTTGCGCCCTCCTGGGGGGAGGAAGGTATCCACCACTCCTCGGACCACTCCTCGGTTTCTCCGCTTTCCTCCGTGGGGTTCCTCGTCTCCTCGTCCCATACTGGTTTCTCCTCCGGTTCCCTCAGCTCGTGTCCTCGCGGTTCTTTTTCCTGTCTTCTTCCGGACTCGTGAACGTCACCGCGTTCTGAGTCCAGGCCTGCCTTTTCCTCCTGCTGCGCTCGAGCTGATTGGTTGCCCTCCTATGGCCCGCCTCCGACGTCCTGTAATAGAGACCCGGACCAAGAGTTACCCGGGTTTCCGACTGGTGGTTCTCTGTCCCAGGTGATCCCCTCCGTACCCGTAGGTAAGGGCTCTTGTTGGAATTCTAGAAGTACAACAGGACTCTGAAGAAAGGTTAAGTTGTAGTTTATTGACCATCCACTTTCCTCACTGGAGAGCACACCAACATTCCACAGAGAGCTTCAGAGTGGGGGAAACCAACAGGGACGGAAAGATAGGGGTGGACAGAACATACCAAACGGCTGATTGCAACACATCTCCCTTCCTTATAAAGAAGACCAAGGGAATAAGGGAATGGACACCCGGGGTGGCAATAGGGGCCTAGAGAATAACTGTCGGAAGGGCAGCAGCAGGATTTTACACAGCAAGAGAACATTACATACAAGCATTTACAATGTTGTCAAAACTCCACCATTGACCATTTTCAAGCTGGAACACATTCTTAAGCACTTTCACAATCTTACTTGGAGAATGATATCTGCTGAGAGTGGTCCCCACCTTGTTGTTCCTTCTAGCTTGTACCATGTCGCCCACCTCCCACTTGTGGGCTTTTACACCATGTTATTGGTCATACCACTGCTTGTATTTGTCTTCGTGTTGTCTGATCTTTTCTCTTACCTCCTCCTGATCTACTCCTCTGACACTGCCGCTGCTTAACCAACTGGGATTTAACTTGGTACGGGGTTCCCTACCACGTAAAGACACGAAAGGTGAAACCCTAGTTACTTTATTTGGTGACATATGATATGCCCACAGACATTCCCTAAGAGAGTTCTCTATGTCATGTCCATTGATGGCAGCTAACTGAATATTTTCTTGAATGATCCTGTTCGCCCGCTCCACCAGACCATTAGCCTTTGGACAGTATAAAACTGTGGTTTCATGTCTTATGTCCAACCCCTCAAATTCCTGCATTTCTTCTCGGGTGAACTGTACCCCATTGTTGGTGATTATAATGAAGGGTATCCCTTCCTCATAGAACACTTCCTTTAAGAACTGAATCACCGATTTTGTGGTGATACTATGTACAAACTTTTGCTTGATCCAGTGTGATGTATAGTCAATCAGGACCAACATAAATCTCTTTTGCACACCAAGTTCCTGCATTGGCCCAATGATGTCCATAGCCAACTTGTTCCATGGCTTGGTTGGCACACTAACTGGAGACAAAGGAGCTTTGTGTACTACCTTCGACTTGTCGCTTCTGGTACATGCCCCACACTTCTTTACAATTTGTTCAACCATGGCATCCATCTTTGGGAACCAGAAATTTGATCTTACTCTAGCCTTGGTAGCACTCCGCCCAAGGTGGCCTTCGTGTGCCAAGTCAATAACTCTCTTTCTGGGCTCTTTAGGGGGTATTACCCTGTTATTGCGGTATACCTCCTCTCCAATGACACTCAGTTCATTCCTGATTTCCCAATACTCTTCGATCCCTGCTCCAAGTTCGTTCTTCTTATTAGGCCATCCTTTTCTCATGTATTCTCATGTATTCTTTTAGGGCACACAGCTCCTTATCCGCCTTCATACCGTCTTCCCACTCTTTTTCAGTGATGGCGGGAAAGTCCATCATCAATATTGGACTGTCTAGAGCTTCTTCAGAGACACTTGTTTCTGGCAAGGGTGACCTAGATAGGAAATCTGCAACGCTATTTTCTTTGCCCGGCACATGCTCTATCTTGAAATTGTAATGTTCAAGTCCTAGGATCCATCTGCTGATGCGCGGGGTGCAATTTTCAAGACCTTTCACTGAAAATATAAATGTGAGGGGCTTATGGTCAGTCCGAATCGTGAACCTCAAACCCCATAGAAAAAACTTGAAATGTCTCACAGCCCAAAAGCAGGCTAAAGCTTCCCGTTCAATTACGGAGTAGTTCTTCTCTGGTTTTGAGAGACTACTTGACGCAAAGGCAATGATCTTCTCATCACTTCCATCTTTTTGAAAGAGGGTGGCGCCCAGCCCATTGTTCGAGGCATCAGTAGCAAGAATAGTTTTCTTAGACTGGTCAAAAGTTCCTAATGCTGGAGAGTTGATCAGTTCGTCCTTTAAGGCATTCGCCACCACTTCTTGCTCTTCATTCCACTCGAACTCTTTGTTTTTCTTCAAGAGTTCTCTCATAGGTTCGTATTTTGCAGCAAAGTTGTCAACGTACTTGGACATATACTCCATGAGCCCCAGGAAAGACTTAAGTTCTTCTTTGTTCCTCGGATGGGGAGCTTCTTTTACCGCTCGGATCAAGCTGCTCTTAGGCCTGAATCCATCTTCTGAGATTGAATGTCCCAGGTACTCAACTTGTTGTACTTTTATCTTGCACTTTTCCTTTTTTACTGTTAGACCAGCAATCATGAGTCTCTAAAAACTTGCCTTAAAACACCCTCATGTTCTTCTGAATTGTGGCCGTAGACCAAAATATCGTCTTGGAAACACATGGTCCGTTCTACACCTTCCAAGATCCTCTGCATTGCTTTTTGGAAAATAGCCGCAGCGGACGCAAGGCCAAAAGGCATACTTTTAAACATAAATGCCCCGAAAGGTGTAATGAACGCCGTGAGTGGTCTTGAATCCGGATGAAGCTCGATCTGGTGGTACGCCATAGATAAATCTATCACACTAAAATACTTTGCCGGACCCATAGTGCTAAGCATTTCATTGATTATGGGCAAGGGGTGTCTTTCTACCCAAATACTGTCATTGAGACTGCGCAAGTCAACACAGAGACAAATTCCTTCTCCATTGGACTTGGCTGCGATAACTATCGGAGCCAACCACTCTGAACAGTCTATAGGTTGGATTATGTCTAAGTCACACAGCTTGCGCAACTCATTTTCCAGAGGATCTTTTAATTTGAGAGGCACTGGACGTAAACTGTGTACAACAGGTTTTGCATTGTATTTTAGTTGGATCTTATGTTGGAAATTGTGCAAACATCCTAATTCCTCCTTGAATAGCTGCTTGAATTCTTCACAAATATTATCCCCCTTATGGAACTTTTCTGTGCACAGGACTTGTTCAGCACTATTGGGGTCTAAAATGATTTCTAGCTCTTTCTGGTGTACCCATCCTAAAAGATTAGAACCTGATTTTACTACATAGACCGTTGCATAAGTTTTCCTGTCCTTAAACTGCAGCTGCACATTTTTCATACCCAAAAGAGGAATGGTTCCATTGTTTTAACCTGTTGGAGAAATATCCTATTGATACCCAGGCAAACATAATCATCCTTGTTTAGTAGAGTGAACGGTGAACAAGAATCAGCATACATTTCTACACATTCATCATCAATGAATACTTCACATTTAGGATCAATTGAATTTACTGTGTCACTGACATCTTTCACTTGCAAGATAAATGTTTCCATTTTTTGCTCTATACATTTCACTTCCTTACTAGTGACCTTCTCGTTGTTCCTTTCCTGTTCTCTTATGTGTAGTTCACCATCACGACACATCCTCGCAAAATGCCCTCTCCTATTGCATTTTTTACAAGTGACATACCTGGCAGGGCATTGGAAAAAAGTAGCAAAATGGTTATTACTGCCACACCTGTAGCTCTTAGGACCCCTTTCTCTGTTATGTACTCTGTTGTTAGCATTTTCATTAAATTTTATCTCATACACGTCTCTCTTGTCTTCTACATCATTAATATTTGCCACAACCTCACCATCAGGTTTCATTTCTTTTACGCACCTTGCAGTGTGTTCAACTGACTTCGCTATTTCAATAGCTTCCCTTAGCCCTGGATTCTTTGCCAATCATTTTTCTTGGATACGCGGATTATTAGTGCACCTCACTAGTTCGTCTCTTATTAATGAATCGGTGAGGTTGGCAAACTCACATAGTTGAGTAAGTCCCCACAAAGATGCAATATAATTCTGCACAGACTCCCGTTTCCCCTGACTCCTTTTAAAAACTTGTGGCGTTCTAGAACTACATTGACTCTATCTCCAAAATGTTTTTCTAGTTTCTCCATGGTTTGTTCAAACACATCTACCTCTCCCCCTACATTTCCCTCCTGTTCTGGCACTGGTAATGATTCGTACACCTTGCGCCCCTGCACACCCAAATTATGGAGTAATATGTGCTGTTTCCTTACTGAGTTGAACCTTTGACCCCCAATTGCTATGAGATAAGATTCAAACAGTTTCACCCATTCCTTCCATCTTATCTCAGGTTCACCAATATCGTTCAAAAAGGGCGGAGGTTGATTCATGCTGGCTGCTGCCATATTAACAAGAGAGTGTAAAGGCACCAGAGGGAAATGGTAGGTGTATCGGAAATGGTTGATAAGACGTGGACCTAGCAAAAAAATAATATGACACAACCAAGCAAATATAACCCAGCTTAGATTTCGTTTTTTTCCACAGTAGGCCCACTACCACAAGTTTTATTTCCTGCTGGACACGCCACCACAGTCAACTGTTCAGTGGAGGAGAAGAGGAATGGGCGCTGTAATGCTTTTAACTTGAAATGCGGAGCCCAGCTGCAAGACAGTATGCTCATCGCCTTGCCAGAAGATCAACATCCAGGAATATAAACTTCGCTTCCTCAATAAACTTGAAAACCCTTATGTAGCCGATGAACTGCTGCAAAATCCCCCTGATCTCGTCTGACAGGAAAAGAGACGGCCCTCAGTACCTGGTGCGCCGGCTGAAATTGACAATTGCCGGATGCGGCTCACCGCGTAGGCAGGTCCGACCCCCACAGCAGACGGAGGAAATCTCTTACGCGGGCACCTCAGCACTGGGAGCCACCAGCAGGAGCTGACAGGATTCTCCGACTCCTGCGCCGAGTGTTCCCTGACAGGAGATGACAGGATTTCCCGACTCCAAACGCCGAGTTTGCTCCTCCGTATCCCCTGACTGACGAGAACCTCGCTCACCAGGCTGCCGCCGTGCCTCAATCAAGCCTCCCGCTGCTTCGCATCACAGCCGATCAAGATGACGCAATGCCGAGGAAACAGGTACTCTGTTAATTTTCAAATCTCGTTGAAAGGGCATAATTCCACTCTTCTGTTCCACTCAGCAGGGAGTCGCTTGACCACCGCTCCGCTGACAACTGTGCATTAGCCTGACTACACACACTCTTAGAGAAGCAAGATATCCCAAAGTGACTTCTCCCACTACGGACACGCTGCAGATCATACCCGGACTCGGTCACAATTACTTGACCTCTTCAAATATTCTTCACAACATAAACAGTCTTACCCTAAGCTGCCTTATGAAGGGTTGAGTATGGGTTCACCATGAGTTCACTTGTACGCTCTAATGATCCGCTTGCACTACTCAAAGTAATCTCGCACAGTTCTTGTCACTGACACTTGCTGAAATTTAAATTATATTCTCCTGGTGTTTGTTCCTCCTCATGTTGAGAGAGCACACAAAGGGGAAATGGTCAAGTGTTGGAATTCTAGAACTACGACAGGACTCTGAAGATAGGTTAAGTTGTAGTTTATTGACCATCCACTCTCCTCACTGGAGAGCACACCAACATTCCACAGAGAGCTTCAGAGTGGGGGAAACCAACAGGGACGGAAAGGTAGGGGTGGACAGAACATACCAAAGGGCTGATTTCAACAGCTCTAAACTTGTATCACTCCTAACAGGTCCCTTCCGTCAGGGTCCTCGACTAGATTGACAGTGTTTGATACAGCTATATGTAGGTTCCTCAGCAAGATATATACTTTTGGAACTATCTAACAAGCAAGTATACCCACTAAGCTCCAAAGAGTACATTAGCACTGTGTGCAGCTGGACAAGCAATCGCTGTGTTCCGGGAGGTGACTACAGTCCCCAAGCATTGACACTAGTTATACATGGTGTGTGACCTGCTGGGGATCGAAAGCACACTTTAACGGAAGTCGAATATGGGAACCTTTCATATATCACCTATCAAAATAATTAAGAGCTCACTTACCCTTACTATCCTTCGGCTTTGAGGATTAATCCAAAAAGACTGCACTCAATTGCTATACGGGGCATTTTTCATCTATAAACAGAACTAAGCCCATAGCGAGGTGCAGAGGTTGCTGCAAGACCGTACATTTGCGTCCCCGCAACTCAATGGTAGGAGTTACTTTAAGTTAATGACAAACAGTTGTCAGGGGT
This sequence comes from Lissotriton vulgaris, assembly GCF_964263255.1. NCBI lineage: Eukaryota > Metazoa > Chordata > Amphibia > Caudata > Salamandridae > Lissotriton > Lissotriton vulgaris. Next base: position 366,967,710 of record NC_141700.1, read on the forward strand.
TGGGTGATGTGGGAGAGGCTGGGGGTTTAGTTATGGATGCTTCAACACCCCATCAGGGGCAGCAAGCGCTATATAAATGCAAACCTTTTTCACTCTTCTATCTCTCCCCTACCCTTTTCAATCCAAATAACTGACTAGCATATCCACTTCTCAAATTACTTTCGTATTTCACTATACTAATTCAACACTAAACCTTTATGGGTTCCAGAGTAGCGTGCTACTCGCCAAAAAAGTGCTTCAACATCCCAACAGGGGTAGCAAGCGCTATATAAAGCAAACCTCTTTCCCTCTTTTGTCTTGCCACTACCATTCTCTATCCAAACAACTGAATAACATATCCACCACTCAAATTACTTTCATATTTCATTATACTAATTTTCAACATTAATCCTTTATGGGTTCCGGAGTAGCTTACTACCCACCAAAAAAACGCTGCAACACCCCATCAGGGGTAACAAGCGCTATAGAAATGCAAACCTTTTTTTCCCTTCCATCCCTCCCCTACCCTTCTCAATCAAAATAACTGACTAACATATCCACCACTCAAATTACGTTCATATTTCACTATACTAATTCAACATTAATCATTTATGGGTTCCGGAGTCGTGCTACTCGCCGAAAAAGCACTTCAACATCTCATCAGACGTAGTAATCACTATATAAATGCAATTACAATACAATAACACTACTACCATCAAGAACATTCCTCTGACCCCCCTCTCCCTCCGTTTTCTAATCAGTGTACATTTTGCTTTTCTTTCGATAGGTAATGTAGCCCGCGTAATTTACATTGGCTGATAAATTAACCTATTCTACACATCACCTTTTTGTTTGACATGATTGATGATCATATTCAACATCCTGAAGTGGAAATTATGCTGTCAACGTCTATGGACGAAGGAATTCCAAAGTTTGAGAAACTGATAGCAACCCAGGGCATACTGCAAGAAGTTTGAATGGATAATGGGAAATCCTGCTGAAGTGAATTTTCCACACATTTATCATCACTTCATATTCATACAAGACCATAACTCACATGTGGTCCCAGTCTAATGGTGACCTGGAATGCTTTATGAGGACACTAAACAAAGTAAAATTAATTTCTGAATTAGAACAGGAGAATGTTGAATGTGCCCTGTCCAGATTCCTGAGGGAATTTCGAAAATACTCCACATGCCCAACTCAAAACTCTCCTCTTCAATGATAACATGTCTGTTATCATTAAGGCCATTGTCACCCATTCTATGTAGAAGGCAGATTTACTGTCAGGAGACAATATTTGAATGTCTTTGACCTCAAAATGATCAGATAAACAACCAAATAATGGCCAGTGACAGCACCATACAGGCAGGAATTGAAACGTACCTGAAGCAGCGGAGGGGGGGTCCTCCTGAACGCACAGCACTCTTCCAACTTGTCTAAAGCCTCCACAAGTATGTATGGGACAAGTGGGCATGGTGTGCATTTATTTGTGAAAGTTGATGTTAAAATGAAGAAAAAGAAAATCGCTGTTAACTGTCACTGCTATTTATTATGTGTCTCCTCTCTCCACCATTACCTAGCTCTCTGTTGCCTGCTTGACAGAGTAGGATTCCTACAGCAGTGGTTCCCAAACCTTTTCAACCTAAGGCCCCCTTGATCTATTGGCTGCGGCTCCCCATTATGTCACTTTTTTGGATAGTTGGGAGAATGTGAGCCAGGCCTTCCATTTTTCTCCTTGAAAATAATTAGGATGGACCCAATGAAGGTATTATGATCATATTTGTAACAAAATAAAAATATAACAGTTGTTTGTAATGGCTTCTGTTTCATTACCGACAGGAGGAAATCTACACAAATGTTGCTGGGTAAAACCTGACATTTCTTTTTGGGGCACTACTCGATATTCCCGGATATGTTGTCTTGACAGGGTTTAAAAGCGTAATGCCACCTGATGCCAAGGAGTACACCCCTTCCCTCACACCCTGCCTATTTTTTGCTTGTTTTGTTTAAACACCGAAAGCATTGAAACGGTAAATCCAATATTACCACAACCAGTAGCCCATGATCAAGAAAACAGCCTTTCCTATTTTACTGTATAAAAGAAATGTGCTTTATTATTGCCAGAAAGGCTCCTTATTCGAAGGTAGGTATGTTGCTGTGAATCTGTATCTGTGCTACGTAAGAAATCAGTCCTGTTTAACTTTTCAAGTAATTTTGGCAGGACGTTGCTTTAGGACAAACCTTCCCAGAGTGTGAACAGTAAAGGAACCAGTGCTGGGTGCTCACCTCCGAACAGACTCGTGCAGATTTATGTGTTTCAAGTGTGAGCGCATTTCAATTGATGTGTGTTTATGAACACTTGTGTGCCACCGCTTTGCAATGCTGTGCTTTACAGAGCTATTAATATGTGAAAGAATGGGGAGTGCGCACAAGCAGTTTGAAGTCTTCATTTTGGAAGATAAGGCAAGCCAACTGACGACATGGTATTTTTTTTATAAGTGGCATGAAAGATTATAAAGCATATGACACAGTTAGTTCTCCAGGCATCAGAAACCCCCCGCCAAAACTCCACAAACACTCGCAACTGATCTTGACATGATCCCTTCGCTAGACATGATCATGATAACCTGATTTCCCTAGTAGGAAGAATTACTAGATGGGCTGGAGAACATGGCAGCATTAATACTCTGCTTCACTTTTCTGACTGAGCCTGGCTCTGCCAAAGCGGACATGCTCTTTATTCAATTGTAACACGTCACAAGCTGGTTCAAACCATTCCAAACGCAGACAGGTGCGGCTTCCTAACTCCCCTACATTGCATTCCCACATGGAATGCTCGGACCCACAAATACACATTCCAAAAACGTAACTGCATGTATTTATGTTCAAATCTTTTTATTGCGGCCCCATAAGTGGGTTAATTCTGACAGTGACATAAACACAGCGATAAGCCTACAACCCTGCCCGGGCCGGCAGTGTCGTAAGGATTGCACATATACAGAATAGGAGCACATAATGAAGCAGTTCTTCAATCATACTAGAATGCCTACAACCCAAAAGGGCCAGCTGCGCATCCCTTCGCTGTCTGCGCTATCTATATGTTTAGCAGTCACTGGCAATGATCACACAGTCCCACGGGCCAGGTACAACCTAGGAAAAAGAACTGGTGACTTCGTAGGACCAAACGGGCCCAAACAGTAGTGTAACATCAGAGAGAGAATCAGCAGTGAGAAACAGAGAGAGGGAAGAAGGAAAGAGGGAAGATTAGAGGGTGAGCGAAGAGTAGAAATAGCCAGGCCCAGGGCGGGAAGGCCAGCTCGTGTTATTGCAGGGTAGGTCTACAGTCTCCAATACATTCACACCACACTCTCTGGGCACTCTATGGAGGGAGCAAAGTGTCCTCCAGCAGACGCAGGGTTCGCAACCTCGGGGGCATATGGCGCGTGTTCTATTTTGCATAAGTATTTCACCAGAGGCTGCCATACTTTGCCAAAGCGAGTATCGCGGGCCTGCAGTCTAGCCGTGAGGAGCTCCATGGTTAGAACATGCCATAGGCGTACAAACCATGCCGCCACTGGCGGCGCCTCTGTTCTCTTCCAGTATAGGGCAATGAGCTGTCTGGCTGCCCCCAGCATTTGAAGCGCCACCATCCAGTCATTGCGGGTGAGCGCCAGAAGCCCAGGTGGCTTGATCCCAAGTAGAATTGTGCTAGCGGAATCAGGCAAAGGAAACCCCAAGACCCCCTTGATATGGCTCAGGACCTCCTTCCAAAAGAGGGTCAGTGATGAGCAGGTCCACCAGATGTGTAAGAAGTCCCCAGTTGCAGACCGACATCGCCAACACACAGGAGAAGAGGCTGGGAACATCCTGTGGAGGAGCTGCGGTGTATAGTACCACTGAGTCATCATTTTGTAGGCGTTTTCTTGCTGCGGGATGCTACGGTAGATCTTGGGTATGTCGCGCCACAGTCGCTGCCATTGAGCTGGTGTAATGTCGGTGCTCGAAAGGGACTGCCATCGGTTCTGGTAGCCATGGGAGGGCAGCGACAGGGGGTGTTGCAGGATATGATAGATTTTCGAAACCAGGCCTTTTGAATTGGTGAAGTAGCGAGCCAATTTCTCGAACGGGGTGAAGGCGGGAGTGGCCGCCTGATATGTCTCATCTCCCATTACCCAGTGTCTCAGTTGGATATACTGCATTTTGGCTTCAGGTGGTAAGTGGAAGTCCTCCCTACAATGAGCGAAGGATTTAAAGACGCCCCCGTCAAAGAGGTCCGCAAGTACTCTGCAGTTGCCTTGAGACCATCTGCGAAAAGCTCTGGTGCGAAGGGCCGGTGGGAACCACGGATTCCCTTCAATTGGGGTGTGGGGTGAGGGAAAGGTGGTGAGGCCCCGGCGCACCGCCACCCGATCCCAAATGTCCAGCACCGTTTTCGTTGGTACCGCCACATAGGCGCTCGGAGATCGCCCCGCCCTATGATTCCACGCCAGGTCCCAGATGGTATGTCCAGTCACAGCTGAAATGCCAGAAACCGGTCCCCGGAAGCTTGTCTCCTTCCCAGTATAGGAATTGGCTTGGTAGTTTGGTCTGCCCTGTTCCCATCATGCTCTGGGACAGGAACAGACTAATTTGCATGTAGCCAGGTTCTGAGCTGGGATGGTGCAGTGAGCTAAAAAACGGTGATGGATCAAGCCCTGATCTCTTGACTGGGTAGGAGTATTCTGCATCATTCAGAAACTCTGTCCATCACCTTTTCCAAAATCAGTCACAGCTCTATCCATGTGTAGCCACCCCTTCTCACTTTCCGTGGTTCCCCACTCTATTATGTAGCGGAGATGGGCAGCCCAATAGTACTCCACCAGATTGGGACACGCCAACCCTCCCCGGTCCCGGGGCGCCAGGAGGAGTGCCTGCGAGAAGCGGGGCCTCTTACCTCCCCAAACAAAATTAGTTAAGTCCCTGTGTAAGGCTCTTATATTGTGCAGTGGGATGGGAGTAGGTAGGCATTGAAACAAGTATAGTATTTTGGGCAGGATGGACATCTTTATGGCATTTATTCTGCCCAGCCAGGATGGCACAAGTGCCTTCCAATTCCGCAGGTCCTCCAAAACCGCTCGTCTGCAATCCCTCCAATTGACGTGCGTCCAGCCCTCAAGCGAAGGAGTCAACTGCAAGCTAAGGTATCGGATATGATGTGTCGTCCAGCGGTAGGGCGCTATCTGTTCCAGGTGGGGAATTTCTGCCTTTGGGATGGTGAGATTAAGCGCCCAGGACTTGGTATGGTTGATTTTTAAACCAGAGACGCGTTCAAATAGGTCAAGCGTGGAGTGCAGCGCCGGAAGGGACTCTCGGGGTCTCGTGAGTGTCAAGATGAGATCATCAGCAAAGAGTGCTACTTTATGATCAAGACCACCTAACGGGATTCCATGTATGCCAGGGGCCCGACGGATCATGTCAGCCAATGGCTCTATCGCCAAGGCAAATAGTAGAGGTGAGAGCGGGCACCCCTGCCTGGTTCCCCTGCCTATGGTAAATGGTTCCGTGAGTTGTCCGTTCACTCTTATCCTGGCCCGTGGCGCAATGTAGGGTGCCATAATTCTAGCGACCATCTTTGGACCGAGGCCGATCTTATGGAGGACCGCCCTGAGGAAGGACCAGTCCACTCGGTCGAATGACTTCTCGGCGTCCAGGGAGAGTAGACAAGCTGGGATCTGCCAATGATGGGCCTTGCCCACAAGATGTGCCACTTTCCTTACATTGTCAGCCCCCTGTCTCCCACGTATAAAACCCACCTGGTCGGGATCAATCAAGCCCGGCATGTGGGGGTCTAGACGTTTCGCCAGTATCTTTGTCTAAATCTTAAAGTCGGTATTTAATAAAGCAATCGGGCGGTAAGATGAGCACAGAGCCGGATCCTTCCCGGTCTTCAGTATCAAAGCAATCTCAGCCATCCCCATGTCCAGGGACGGGCCCCTGTCGTCCGTAAAGGAATTAAATAGCCGAAGCAGGTGGGGACCCAACTGCGCCCGGAACACGCGATAAAAGGACAGTGGGAGGCCGTCCGGTCCAGGCGTCTTCCCCAAGTGTAGCTCCTGCACTGCAGAAGTTATCTCCTCCTGTGAAATTGCCTACTCTAAGAGTTGGGCAAACTGGGGATGGAGCGGCGCGCCACTATAGCTCCCCACCACTTCCTCTATGAGCTCAGGAAGTGGCCTCTCCTCAGTGTAGAGGGTCTAATAGTAATCTTTGAAGGCTTCGCATTTAGCTTTAGCTGTCGCAACTCTGGTCCCATTTGGCAACTGCACGTTCGCTATGTGGGCCTTAGCGGCTCTGTCTCTCAACCGCCTCGCCAACATACTCCCCACCTTGTCGCCCCCCTCATAGTATTTTTGCTTCAACTCCACCAGGGAGGTTTCAGCCCTATTGGCGCGCAACAGCCTGAGCTGGCCCCTAAGGTTGGCCAAATGTCTCCTCAACTTCTGGGTAGAAACGCTTTGATCTTGTGCCGCAGCCTCCCTCAGTTCTCGCGTCAACTTGTCTTCCAATGCTCGCGCCTCTCGCGCCCTGGCTATCGTAAGGGACGTGATATGACCCCGTATCGTTGCCTTGAAGGCGTCCCAGACCACAGGGAAGGGCATCTCAGGTAGGTCATTGAGTGCGAAGTAGGAAGTGATGGCCTCTCGGATGTTTTCGACATCCGCCGCATCTCGCAGGATACTCGGCGGGAGATGCCACTTCCTCTCTCTGGGAGGGCCGGCCGCCGGGTCTTGTAGGAGCAATTCGACATGAGCATGATCAGAGATCGAGATGTCAGACATCTCCATCCCCAAGACGTCACGGGAGAGATCAGGGGATATGAACAGGAAGTTGATACGAGAATAGGAACGGTGAGCATGGGAATAATAAGAATATTCTCTTTTATCTGGGGAAAAGTAACGCCATGACTCAAAGAGCCCAAGGTCCGCAAATCGCCTGCGCAGTTCCAAGGACATCGCCCCAGCACCACTGAAAGAACCGTCACTCCGGTCCAGCCGCGGGTCCCAAACCAAGTTCAGGTCCCCCCCTACTATGAGCGAGGAACCATTTTGTGGCACATGGTCTCTCAGGAGATCTCTAAGATATCGGTCCTGCGCCTGGTTGGGAGCATAAATGTTACACAAGGTGAGGTGTCTCCGTCCCACCACCACATCCACCCTGAGAAAGCGCCCGTCGCCACTCTTGAAAGCCCTGTCCTCTCCCCGCCTGATGCCAGCCCTGCACAATATTGCCACCCCTTCCGTCTTTGTGTCAGTAGCCACCCAAAATTGAAGGGGATACTTTCGATGGGTCATGCGCGCAGTTTCTGCCTGTAGAAGGTGAGTCTCCTGTAGGAGAATAATGTCTGGGTTTTGACGGATAAGGTAATGCCACACCTGCCTGCGCTTATTAGGTGAGTTAAGGCCCTTAACGTTGAGAGACAGGATTTTCAGGGGGCCATGTACGTCCCAGCTGTATTAGGCACCATGATAAAGTACTACCATTCCCACTGTCGCTGACCCATACACACCATTCACACCCCAAGCATACCCATACACACCACTCACACCTCAAACATACCTCCACTCCCCATCCCTCCCCGCCAACCTCAAGCATCTCCCCCCAGGTCCCACGCCGAAGGAGAAGAGAGACAGAAAAGAGTACAGAAGGAAATATAGGAAAGGAAGAAGAGAGAAAACAAAAACTTTCAGCCAGGAAGGCTGGTCATTCGAACACAACAGTCGCGGCCAACAGGGCCGAAGTTCTCTGACCCCGTTACAGGGCATCCTACACCCATAGGTTCGGACGCTCTCCGGGATGTCACTCCCTAGGGGGCAGGCCAGGGGGGCCGTGGTGTTCTCAAAGTATATTCGAACTTGGGGCTCCCACTGCTCCGAGCCCTAGTCACCGTGATCCAGGTTCACAGCGAACAAACTCTCCGCAGCCCGGACCGCAAGTCAGCAGCGGGAGATGCTAGGCCAACGCACCAGGAGGGACGCAGTACGCCCGAGTCTGCATTCAGGGTGTGAGAGATCCCCCCTCGGACTCAGTCTTATCACCTTCAAGGAATCGGATGTGGGCTATGAGGTCTTGTTTGGCCTGGCTGTGTGAGGCCTCCGCAGCAGGGGGAGCCCGCCGGCGCCTCTGTACCGTGGTCCAGTCCGGGCCAGCCGGCGTTCTCTTTCGGTTGGGAGGTCAGGTTGGGCTCGCCAGGGGAGATGTTGACATGTGGAAAAGCTGCGCCGCTTCAGTGTAGGATCTCAGGGCTCTGCATTTACCCTCCCACTGAAAAATGAGTGCAAATGGATGCCCCCATTGGTAGGCGATGTTCATGCCCCTCAATTTTTCTGTCACGGGGCGGAATGCTCGCCGCCTCTTCAGCGTGTTAGGCGCCAAGTCCTGGTAGATTTGGATCTTGTGGCCTTTATATCGGAGGTCTGCCTGATCCCTCGCACGTTTCCATATCTCCTCCTTCTCTACAAAAAAGTGCACTCTGGTTAGAATGTCCGGGAGGAGGCCCGGTCTCCCCACCGGGACCGCCACTCGGTGTGCCCGGTCAAGTGTGGGGGGCGACGCATCTTCATCTCCTCGGACCTCATGAAGGAGCTGCGCAACATAATCTATAATGTCCTCCCCTTCCTCTCCGGGCGGAACTCCCCGGATACGGAGGTTGTTGCGCCCGCTCCTGTTTTCCAAGTCCTCCTGTTTGATCTGAAGGTCAATATTCTGCTCCTCGAGGGCCAGGAGACGCTGCCATAGGTGTGCTTGATCCTCCGTACGCGTGTCCATCGTTTTCTCAAGGCCATCGACTCGGTCCCCAAGCTCCGTCACCTCCTTTCTAAGTTCAGTGACACAGGAGTGTACCTCAGACCGCAGGGACCCTATCTCCGCCTTAAGTTCAGTCATAAAGGCGTCCATGAATGCCTGAGTGACCGGCGGGGACTCCGCAGCAGCCCGGGACGGGCCCTCTCCGGCCGCCGGCGCCCCCGCCTTGCCCCACATTGCCACCACAGTGTTGTACTTGGGGGCCGCTGCCGGGTCGGCCTTGGTGCATTTATTAGAGCGGGTCATCGTCTCTTTCGTCTAGGCAGACCGGGGGGGGGGGGGCAGCTCACCCCTGCACTGGAGGCGAGGTGGGCCTTCAGCAAGCCGGAATAAGCGCACCACTGCCTACGCACAATCTCAATCGACAGTCAATGCCCGGGGGGGGATAGGCCCACGGGGGCACCACACCTGCCAGACTGCAGCACAAGGAGCAGAAGCACCCAATCCACCCGGGGGGCCTCGGTCTGGGTCACAGGCCCCCGGCCGCAGATGAACAGCGGTGGGCCCCCTCCCCCTCCTCACCAGCGAAGTCCGTGCAGCTCACCTCAGTTACGCAGCTGTGTCTCTCTTCACAGAGACCCCTGGGGGACGCCTCCGGCTCTCCCGCTCGCTCGCCTCCGGTCGGCACCGGCCCACCAGCAGGTCCCCTCCGTTACTCCACGGCCGGCCGTCGAACACTCCTCTGCAGCTTGGCGTCTCCCGCTCAGATCTCAATCTCAACAGGACCCGAGGGGGGGATTCCCAGGCAATCTCACTGCTGCTCAACTCCGTTGGGGCACTTCCCCCGCCGCAGGCCACTCCACGAGGCCGCCGAATGCCCCAGTCGCTCCTCCTCAGTAAAATGGTGGCAGCTGTGCACTACGGGGCCTCCCCACCCTGTCGCCGCTCACCCCCGTCTAGGCCGTGTCCGCTGCTGGAGATCCCCGGACAGGCCACCACCGTCTTCCAACTCCTCCGTGGCGAGATGCACAGGGTTGCACTCTCCAGTCGGGCCGGGCCGCCAGACCGTCTCCTCTAAGCATGAGGCTCTGCAAAATGGTGAGTCGCCAATTACCGGTCCCCTTCCAGAGGCCGACAGACCTCGGTGGTAGATTCAGACACCTCCGATGCAACAGGAGCAGGGGCTGCCCTCGTCAAGCTCCTGGGGCGGCGGGGCACCGCTCACGATGGTGCGCCCACTTCCTCCGAAGCACACGCTGTCCGCACTCTGTGCCGGCCGCCTACGGGGCTCCAGACTTCAAGGCCAGGGCAGCACAGGCGAATCAGGCCGTCAGCAGGACAACTCCGGCGTCCCTCCGCTCTAGATCCCAGGAGCAGGTCTCCGTACCTCCTAGCGCCCCTGCACCATCAGGATCCTGGGGGAGGGTCCCATTCGACCGCCAGCTCCCGGTGGTTCCAGGGCACCTCGGAGTCAGTCGCCCCGCACCTTCCGCACTGCGTACCCGGCAATCCGCAGGGGCCGGGCTGCCGTCGTAAGGGCCTCAAAATGGCGCGCCGCTCGGGACTATCCGTCCGTCTGCTCCAGGTAGCGCTCACAGGTCGTCTCTCGCACTGGCCAGCGGCCGGACACTCAGCCACAATGTGCCCTCACCACCGGGGTACCCAAGGGAGAGGTCAGATGCCCCCTGGACTGCTTTAATGGCACATATAGGCCGGCGGCAGCGGGAGCCCCACGAGAGCACGTCTGCTCACATCGCCGCTCAAGCCACGCCCCCCAACTGCATGTATTTATAACAAAGCCGTACAGTAGTATGAAAATGAAAGAATAGCATTGCAAACAAATCGAAAATTATGGGTTTTAAACTGGCCAAGCTCAGCTGTAGTTGTTGAAATGCAAGACAGTCAGCATCACCAATGGAAGGAAAGCATTGGATTAGTTACAATATAGGAAACCCTTTCCCAAGTTCCAATAGGGTGCGTGGCGCCACTGACAAGTTCTGATGGCGCACTGGGGTGCCGCGGCGCACAGTTTGGGAACTACTGCCCTCCAGCATCAACATTCTAAGGCTGCAAAGCCGTACTGTGAGAATACACCAACTGTGGAAGAAGGTAGGGAGTTACAAGAAAGAGGCATACCATTTTGATATATATACATTTATATTAAAAAAGTTGACATTATAACATATCTTCTCCCGATAAATGTGAAAAGGATTTACTCTGAACCCACTGGTAACTAAATACATCTTTTTTCGTGTCATAGTCTTTATGCCACATTGGTGTATTTCTGTTGGAAATACTACTGGTCGGATCGATGTGGTAGTTAGGTATGGTGATGGTATTACTGGTTATGCTATTGTACGGTGGTGTGTATTTGGCTAACTTGTCCATGCTCCAATTCTGGCAATTGCCCATTACTGTTACGACAATCCGCATAGTTTCAAAGAACTTGGAGTCATCGTTGTTTCTACCCGTAGATTTCTTAATCCCATTTTTGTGGTTTGGTGTCATGTTTATGTAGTAGTAATTCTTGTATTTGGTTTGGTGTGATCTGATTTTGCTTCTTGTTAGAACTGGCTATTTCTGGTTGGCTAAGGCTGACGCCAAAGCCAGGCAGAAACCACCATTCTAGTCAGGGCAAGGGAGTCACACGCCAAGATAACCCCTGCTCACCCCCTTGGTAGCTTGGCACGAGCAGACAGGCTTATCCCGGAGGCAATGTGTAAAGCATTTGCACACGCACACAACAGCAACAACATCCTAGGCACACCACAAAAGGAACTCCACACAAGGTTATATAAAAATAACTTTTGTATTGTCAAAACACATCAGATAGTAATCACACAATATACATTGTGCCAACTGGCACGGGCAATATTCACAAGGGATTATTTACAGGGCAAGGCCACATGGGCCACTGTCAGAATCAGCACTTAGTAGAAATAGCACTTCTAGAACATAGAATATAGGATATAAAATCACTGTAGCACAAATTAGCAAATATAGCACACAACCAGTAACCACTAGTAACAGGTAAGTACCACCTACGCAACCCTAAACACCTTAGCAGAATGTCACGCAGTGAACCAGGACCTCACTAGGACCACCTGTACTAAAAAGAACAACCACCTAAGTATCACAGTACAATTAGGGGTATAAGCAAGAACACATTACACATGATGCATCACAAACATTCAGAGGTGTAGGGAAGGAAAACACATGATGCATAAAACATACATTGAGCGGTGTAAGAACATGGCACATGAGGCATCAAAAACACATTCAGAGGTGCAGGGAAGGAAGACACATGATGCATAAACCAACACATTCAGAGGTGTAAGAACAAGAAAGACACATGATGCATAAAAACATTCAGAGGTGCCAGAACATAACTCAATAGCGCAAAAACACATGATGCATGAAAACACATTCAGAGGTGTAATAAAACCACACAATTGCGCAAAACTTACATAAGCCACCACCTGTGGCAGTCCCTATGCCAACTGGCCTTGTTGGGGCTAGGACGCCCTGTGTCCCAATGTCAGGGGCCTAAACGTGGCAGCTGCCCACGAAGTGCTGGGCAGCTGTAGGATCTCTTCCGGACTCTCTGAAAGAATACTGGGGTCCAAGAACCACCTGTGAGCCTTGCAGGCTCTACCATCCAAAACAACTGTGCCCCTGAGGCTCTCAGGGCTTTCCACAGATGCGGCACTCAAGAGCCTCTCTGGGCTCGTAAAACAACTATGCCTCTGTGAGCCTCTCGGGGCTCGTCACCAATGGGCCTCTCTGGACTCGTAACACCAATGGGCCGGTCTGAGCCTCTCGGGGCTCGTAGAACAACAAAGCCGCCTGGGTGGAGCTTCTCATGGGCTCTGAACTTAAAAATGCCCGTGGAGCCTCGTGGGCTTGGATTCACCGAAATGTCCCCTGTCGTTGGAGCCCGCTCGGGGGACTCAGGGATCACTGAAATGCCCCTCGGAGCCTCTCAGGCTCGCAAATACAAATGCCCCAGGTCGTCGGAGCGGCCCGCTGTCAACCGGGGCCGCTCTAAATAAAAAGACCCTGTCCCCGCACTCACCGGGACCTCGCTGGGGATGCGGGGGCGGGAACACTGCAGGCTCTTCTCTCAGGCAGCGCGGGGCTCCTCTTCAACACCGGAGCCCCGACTGCACTCCCAGCCGCTTTCCTTTCGCGTCAGGGCTCTCCTCCTCGCAACGGAGCCCCGCTCGCACCTTCCGCTGCCTTACTTCTTGCTGCGGGGCGGGACTCCCGGTCGGGCCGCGCTGGGATTGGCCGGCCGGCCACCACTTCCGGGTCGCCGCAGGCAGAGCGGCGGCCCGGCTTACACAGCAGCAAATGCCGGGTGGGCACCGGCTTTCCTTGTAAATAAAGCGATCGAGGTGGGCACTCGTAAATCGAAATAAAGGGAGAAATGAAGCGCTACCAAGCGCTTAGGGGCCGAATCAAGCACTCCCCAGCGCTATAAGTACAATAAAGCGCTTCCAGGTACAACAGGTCCTGGGGGGGCTGCAAAGAAAGGCAAAAGGGTCCCAGGACTAAGGCAGAGTCCTCCAGCAATCCATCAGGTATCCAGGGGCTGGGCAGGGCCCAGGGAGGCAAGCCATCCCCTGGGCCCAAGCAGCAGCACGCCCCTGGCAGGATTCAAGTCAGAAACAAGAATATTTTGTAAGGGGACACAGCCCCTTTTATACAGAGAAATCCTTTGTCTAGCAGGGTGCAGGCAGTGTGAGAACCAGCTTTAACTGGTTATAGTGAACTCCTTTCACAGGCCAGGCTAGGGACATCAGACGCACCACAGGGGGTGGAGCCAGCATTGTGGGGGGAAAGCCCAGCCCTATTCAGGCCCAGGTGCACCCCTCCCCTCACATCAGCACAGCATGCTAAACACTCCATTCACCACCGGGGCAGACCCTCCCAGACTCTTGGAACCAGACTCACCAGCCAGCTTCAGCCAATCACACGCCAGACACAAATTACACAAATATGCCAACTTCTAGAAGTGGCACTTCCACACTAGACACAATCATGCCGCATATATCATTGCGCAGCATTCAATCTCACGAGTTCGCACATACCAAACTCGACCCTGCACTCCCCACACATCAGGAACTACCATGGGCATACATATTCCCCATTCATTCCTATGGGAGGGCAGGTCACTCACCACACATACACAGAGAGCTCACGCACTTTACACTGTACCACAGTGAAAAAGTGCGCAGAGGCCTAAAATCACCAACACCAGGTCACAGAAACAGGCGAGGAAAAAGCAAAAAGTCTCGGGGTGAACCTGCCAAAAGGGCCGGTTCCAACACTTCTCATAACAGATAAACTGCTCTACTCTTTCTCCTCCCCCTATCTAATTTTGAAATAATTTTGTGCTAGGTTTTCTTCTTCTAAGGGATGAGAAGGGTGATATCCCGGTGACTTGGTTGGGAGTAGTGTGGTATACCCAGAGCATGTCCTGTATGGCTCTCTTTACCTGGAGGTCATTGGCACAGACAAGTTGTGTGCACTATTTGACTATCCTATTCACTCTTTCGACAATGCCATTGCCCCGGGACAGTACAGGGCAGTCTTAATATGTGTGATTGCTAATCTTGTAAGAACATCTGGCATAGCAGTTGAGGTGAATTGCACCCCATTATCCATGACTACGGAGAATGGAATGTCTTCCGTTGTGAATGTGTCTCACAGGAAATCTGTGACAGTTTGTGTAATGATCTGATTCATCATTCTTGTGACAACCCAATGGGATTGGTAATCAACTAAAACAAATGCAAATCGTTTCATTCCGCCTTTTTAGTTTATGGGGCTGATGATGTCCAGCCCACTTTTTTCCGAAGGTTTATCTTGAATAGAAACTGAGGACAATGGAATATTGTGGACGGATTTAGATGTATCACTATTGGCACTAATGGTACCATTTTTAACGTTGGATTCCACCATGGAATCCATGTTGAGAAACCAATATCAGTCTACAAATTTAAATTTGGTTTAACTCCTCCCAAGATGGCCTTCATGCACTAGGTCTATTACTTTGTTCCTTATGTCTACCAGGGGTATTACTTTGCCATTTCTTAATATGAGGTTGTGACTTAAGTTAATCTCCTGTCGAACTTTCCAATATCTTTTTGATTTCCCCACTCACCTCACTGCAAGACTTGGGCCAATCCTTTAGTGTATACGTCTTAAGGTGACTTAATGACTCATCTTTGGCAGAACACTCCTCCCACTCCTTGGAAGTTATGGCAGTGGAATTTATTTCTAGTATGGGATACTCGAGAGTTTCATATTGTTCTATCTTTTTTAAAAAGGATCTAGATAGCAAATCATCTCCAGTGTTTTGGTTGCCTGGAACATATTCTACCTTAAAACAAAAGCTCTCAAAGCCCAATACCCATCTAGCTATGCAAGGGTACTGTTGGAGGATCTTTTGGAGATGAACATATATGTGAGACGTTTGTGATCAATGCAAATACTAAATTGCAGGCACCACAAAAATAATTTAAAATGTTTTAGAGCCCAGAAGCATGCAAGGGCTTCTCTTTCAACCACTGAGTAGCTCCTTTCTGATTAAGTGCGGGTTCGCGAGGAAAAAGCCACAATCCTTTCCTTGCCAGCAATGATTTGAGATAACATGGCACCTAGTCTTTTGTTGCTGGCATCTGTGGTAAGTATGGTTTTTCTCCCTGTTTTGAAATTACACAGATACGGGGAAGAAAGTATAGCCTTTTAGTTTCTTGTAGGAGTATTGATGTTCATTTAGCCACTTGTATAGTTTGTGATTTTTTTTAAATCTTTTTTTAAACAAATTTTATTGTGTCAATAGCCACATATTATCTGGTTCGACCTATAGTGTCAGTAGAATCGGCCCCATCATGTATTGCATTTACAATGTTGACAGTCAATTCGGCAACCAATATAAAAGAAACGGAAAATACAGCATGAAACACAGCTTTAACAGCTCGAACTGTAACCAAATATGCCACATCTTTTTAATATTCTTTCATGTTTGTGCCCCCCACCACTGAGATCTAGATATTATCCACCGCCTCAATTCCCCTTTATTCTTGTTTCTATTTATACCAGGATTGTGGGCTCAATCAAGAGACCCCGATAGTCCGACAAATATTCCATATTTTGGGGTGCGTCTGAGGGCATCCCCTAGCTTTGAATATAGGCAGCTCCATACCCATACAATGATCCATTCCCTTTTTCCAGCCAGCAAAGTTATTGTTTACGATTTTTATAAGTTCCCTGAGGTTGCTTGTTAAGTCTGTGAAATGTTTGACATATTTCGCCATGTATTCGGCAAGTTCCAAGAATGACTTGGGTTCTTCTTTTGTTTACGGAGCTGGGGCTTCCTTAATGGCTTCAAGTAAGCACATTTTGGATTTGAACCTATCTTTCGAAATGGTATGCCCAAGGTATTCCACTGCATTAACAGCTATTTGGCATTTATCCATTTTAAGGTTAGTCCTGCATCTTTGAGTTTGGGGAGTACCCTTCTCAACAACATGTTGTGCTCCTCAGCAATGGCACCATAAATTAAGACATCGTCTTGAAATCATTGTGTTTTAGGTATCCCATCTAAGATATGTTGCATCATCTTTTGAAAAACTGTATCCGACACAAGTCCAAACGGCATTCTGCGGAACCTGAATGTGCCGATAGGTGTAGTAAATGTCATTAACCATCTAGAACAGGGTGTAATTCCACTTTGTGGTAGGCCATGGATAGGTCCAGGACACTAAAGCAGGTAGCTTCCCCCATGGTGCTTAGCATCTCATGGATGCAGGGTAATGAGTGTCTCTCAAGCCATATGTTGATATTGAGGTCTTGTAAATCAACACAAAACCTGATTCCCTCCCTGTTGGCTTTCTTATTGATGAAAACAGGGGCTAAGCAATCAGAGCACTCAATGGGTTGTCTGATACCTAAATCTTTTAATCTTGTGTGTTCAATTTGTAAAGGTTCCCAAATCAGATGTGGGATCGGTCTAGTTTTATCCACCACAGGGGTATTGCTAGATTTCAATTTAATTTTATGCTGGAAATCTCTTAGTACCCCTAACTTTTCTGTGAAGTTTTCGGGAAACTTGTCACATATTTGTTTCACCTGTGACAGATTGGCTTATGGTTAAGACTTGTTCAGGGTTACTGGGATCCAACTTAATCCCTAATTCTTTTTGTGTTGACATCCAAGGAGGTTGGAACCTTCCACCACTAAATACACCTTTCCTACTGTAGGACAGTCTTTGAATGTGGTGTGTGTTAACCATCCCTTTAAGAGGAATGGGATCCTTGGTGTACCGACTAGGCGATATATCAGCTTTAATGTTTTTTGGCACTTTTTGTCATAGATTAAAAATCAGAAAAGTGTATTAATTTAAATGGGGAACATGAATCCGGAAAACATTTTAATGGGATTACCATCCAGATACAAATTGCATTCCGGGAATTTTACTTTGTTAATGGAGTTATACTTGAAAGATTATCCTCCTAACTACATGGGGTTTTTCTTTAGATGTACTGCTTTCACCCTCTTAAATATTTTTGGAAATGTTTCTGCATACTCTAAATAAGTGGCCTTTCTTATTATATTTCCTTCATGTAGCAGGCCTGGCAATTGGGGTGATTAGCTAAATGGTTACTGCTGCCACAGCGATAACATTGTTTATTGTTTTCCGAATCGTTAGTTTTGCGATGGCTTTTACTTTGCGCACATCATTTTCCAGTTCTTATTTATTTATTTATTTAGAGCATTTGTATAGCGCGGCTGTCGCCTTACAGGCACCCGGGCGCTGAGGTATCTCCAGAAGGGGGAAACGCGGGGGCAGTAGATAAGTGGCTAGGAGGTTAACATTTAGGAAACAGCCAGGTTTTGACATGTTTCCTAAAGGGGAGGAGTTCTTTCGTTTGGCGGATGTCTAGGGGCAGGCTGTTCCATAGTTTAGCAGCCGCAACTCTGAAAGATCTGCCTCCGGTCCTAACTTTTTTGAATCTCAGAACTTTTACAAGGCAAGCCGTTGTAGAGCGAAGGGCTCTGGTTGGAATGTACCAGTCAAACATGGCTTGTAGAGAGCTGGGCCCAAGTCCCTGCAGGGCTTTGAAAACCAGGCAGAGGGACTTGAAGGCCACTCGCTGTTTAGACGGGAGCCAGTGTAGTTTGGCCATCGTCGCTGTGGCCGATGCTCTCCTAGGCCAACCAAGGGCAAGTTTGGCAGCGGCGGATTGTATCTTTGGAGTCTATCTAACATCATGGCCGGAGACTCGAGTAGCAACGCATTGCAATAGTCAAGGCGGCTAAGAATAGTACACCTGACTATTAAAGCCCGGGCCTGTAAGGGAAGTAGTGGCAGGATCTTACGTAAGGAATGAATGAGGGCCGAGCACGTGGATACTGTTTTCGCAACCTGGGCTTCCATGCTGAGTTTATTGTCCATCATGACACCCAGATTGCGGACAGTGGTGACCGGTTGGGGTTTTTCCGAGGATTCAGGGGGCCAAAAATCCACCGGGAAAGGGAGAACAGAACCTCGGTTTTGGAGGTGTTAAACTGTAGAGAGTTGTTGTGTAGCCAGCCAGCTGTGTCTCGTAAACAGTCATGAAAGGATTCCAAAGGGATCGATTCCTCACCCTCCCAAGAGAGGATGAGTTGAGTGTCGTCAGCGTAATTGATCGCCTCTAGCCTATGAGATTTTATCAACGTGATCAGTGGTTTGAGATATACGTTGAATAAAATTGGGCTAATGGACGAGCCTTGAGGCACCCCGTGGGACACTGGGGAGAAAGCCGATTGAAACGGAGGAAGGGACACAGCCTGCTTCCTATCCCGCAGGAAGGAGCGAAACCAATGCAGGGCAGTGCCACCTACCCCGGCCTCCCTCGTCTCTCCAACAGAATCCCATGATTAACCGTATCGAATGCGGCAGACAGGTCCAGCAGAATCAGAGCTACTGCCTGACCCCTGTCTGCACGCATTCGAAGGTCCTCCATGGAGGTGAGTAGGGCTGTTTCAGTGCCATGGGCTGGGCGGAAACCAAATTGTATTTCGTCCAGGAAATGGTACTGCTTCAAATGTTTGGAGAGACATGAGCTCACCCAACGCTCAGCAATTTTTGCAGGGAATGGTAGCAGGGAGATGGGTCTGTAATTCTGTAGACACTCAGGATTGAGGGAGGGATTTTTTAGCAATGGCGAAACAAGGGCCTGCTTCCATGAAGCAGGGACTGAGCCGCTGCGCAGAGATTGGTTGCAGATCTTGCAGAGTGTGTGGAAGAGTTCCTCTCCGGAGGCCTTCCAGATTTTATGGGGGATAGGGTCCAGAGGAGATCCAGATGAAATCCCGCGAGCCAGTCTGTCGAAGTCTGCCTCAGTAATAGGGGGGAGCTCAAGCAGACAAATCGCAATCTGCCAACCTGGTTTCTCAACTCCGATGTCTATAGTACCTTCCCCAGAGCGAGGGGGGCTGACCAGTGAGGGGGAGGTGTTCAGGTTACGAATAATGGCTGGTATTTTTTCGTTAAAAAAAGAGGGCAAGGTTGTCGCAGAGGGCCTGTGTGGGGAGGGTCGATTTTTTTGAGCAGTCGGGATGAATGAGGCTATTCAGAATCTGAAAAATGCTTTTGGAGCTGTTAGCGGCTGTACATATTGTGGAGAAAAAATAATCAGATTTAGATTTCTGGATCAAGGATTTATATTCGGAAAGTTTAGTTTTCCAGAGTAGCTTGTTGGCATCATGGTAACCTTGTCTCCATTTCCTTTCTGCCTGTTTACAGGTAAGTTTCAGAGCCATTAAAGAGTCAGTAAACCACGGAGATGACGCTCTGCCCTTATGCCTGCGATTTTTTAGTGGAGCAAGGGAGTCCACTCTCGTGGTTATCCTGAGACATAAGGCCTCTTGGTCTGGTATTTCGATATTTGTTCAGTAACAGTAGTTTTTATTTCTTTTAAGTACATGGCTCTGTGTTCAATGGCTTTAGCTACCTTGATGGCTTACTGAAGGTTGGGTTGTTTTTGTAACAACTTCACTTGTATTTTGGTATTATTAGTGCATCGTAACAGTTGATCTCTTATGAGAAAGTCGTTTCATTCTGCCAATTCACACAACTCGCTCAGACCTCCGAGTACACCTACATAATTAGTCAAGCGTTCTTGTTTGCTCTGAGCACAGCTGAAGAATTTGTGATGTTCCAGTACTATATTAAATTTTGTCACCAAAGTGATTTTCTAATTTAAGTAAAGTAATTTTATATTTCATCTTCCTCGTCATCCTCATCCCGTTCATCAAGTGGAATATCAGGGTCAGGTAACGTTTTGAAAATTCTCCTGCCATGTGTACCTAAGTTGTGGAGTAATGTCTTGCTTTCTTATAGAGCTGAACCTTTCTCCCCCCAATTTCTATTAGGTAGGACTCGAAGATCTTTACCCACTCACAACGGTACATTAGGTTCCCCTAACTCCTTTAAAAATAATGCAGGTTGTGAAATGCTAGCAGCTGCCATTATGAACCAAAGGAAAGTGACACTCCAAGGCTTTGCAAAAATATGTCATTGTGAAGTGTACTAGAGACAGTATCATATTTGTAAAATGTGTAGATTTCCAACGATCAAGGTATATAAGTGTTGAGCTTGAAAAAATATATATGTCAATGGTAAACATAACTCTAAGTACAAGTATGTAGAACCTTATAAGGAATGTAAGCGCTAAGGCTGACAATTACACTTGGCATGTAGAAACAGAAAACTAGTCTTGCATGTAAAGCAGATAATTATATATCTTGAATAATTGTAACACTAAGATACGTCCTAGGGCTGCAAATTATACTTGGCACATAGAAATATGAAATTGGTCATACCTGTAAAGCAGTTAAGATGCAGAGATAAATTAGAAAAGGTTGTAAACTAGGCAAAGTTGGAGGGGTAATCAAGAGAGAGAATACAACCAAAAATGACACCCCTCAAAAAGCCTGGTATGCGTATCGCCCCTCAGGGGTGATGAGAGAAAAGCTTGCCTTGACACGCCTCAAGGAGCCTGGTGTGCATATCACCGCAGAGGGCCGGATGATATGATTCAGGAAGGGCACAGGAGTCCATCCGGAAGGGTGTATACCCAGCTGGAAAAAATGCCAGAAGAGCCTCGTGCAGCAGGATGGCAATCCACAAATTGAGGCGGTCGTACAGCAAAAGTGGCACTGTACTGGTACACTGGGACTCTTGCTTGAAGAATCAGAGTAGTGGCTTTAAAGTGGGGAGCGCAGACTGGGTTTACTTACAGGGATGTGAAGTGCTGACTTGAAGGACGGAACACAGGCAGAGTACTCACTATTGGCCCAGAAGGATACGTCCGCACTGGTGAAACCCCAAGAGATACATAAAGCAGAGAAAGCAGAAGGTGAGCTTTATTCCTGTAAAAACCATGTGCTGTGCAGGGTACCTTAACTTTGTAGGCCACAAAGTTTAACATGCTGGAACTAAGTAGAATTCTGCTGAGCAGGCAGAGATCACACAGACAGTGAGGTGACAGAAACTGCTGCTCCCTTACGCAGACTGATTGTTGCCAGTGTTAAAATTAAGACAAATTGCTGTTAACTGTAACTGGTATTTATTATGAGTCTCTTTCCACCATTACATCGCTCCCTGTCACCTGCTTGACCGAGTAGAATCCCCACGCATCAAAAAACTAAGGCAGGCTGCAAAGCTTAACTGTGAGAATACACCAACTGGGGAAGAAGGTGGCGGGGTTACAAGAACAGAGATGATATATATATATATATATATATATATATATATATATATATATATATATATATATATATATATATATACACATTTATAATAAACAAGTTGTTATTATAACAGTGGAGAGTATGTTCTGGTTTGTGGTATGCTTTGATGTGTGTGCTTAGTGAAATCCTGTTGGTTACTTACCACTGCTGCTGCTACACTTAAGAAACACCTTACCTCTGCCTGCCTAAATAGCTCCAGACTCCTCAGTGGTATGACTTCCCTCAACAAAACTACACCACTATCAATAGCTATATGAAAACAACCCCCCCCCCAAGTGAGGCTATTTTTTTTCAATTACAATATCAACAATGTTGTAGCATGTAGTAGGGGTGAGTGAACCAGGAAATACTAAGAGTCTGAGCATGAGCAGAGCCAGCAAAACATTTGGTGTTTAAAGTTTGCGAAAAACCTATTTAAGAGTTTTATATAGCGCTAGATAGACCCGAAGGTATCAGAGCGCTTTACAGCCTTATCAATCGTATGATACATTAGCACAGTAATATGTACAGCGACTCATGCTGCATCGCATAGTCTTGTCATAGAGAGCCCAATGTCATCCGTAGGATATGTTATCACAGTAGTCTGTACAATGTCTTGTGTCGCTAAACGTCATTATAAAGAAGTCTCGCTATTCAAAAAAGTGCATTTCTTTCTAACGTCACCCCAGAAGAAACCGCCAGTATGAAGTCAATCCACTCAGCATCCCCATCGGATCCCAGCCACCACCATGCCTGGTCCAGAGGACTCCAACCCATCAGTGAAAATGTTCACCCCTATTCTGAATGCCTCCACCTCTTCCACAACCTTCCCAGGTGCTAGGAAACATGCAAGTATCGTCCCATTGCTGAAGAAAGCCTCTAATGCTTACCAAGAACACACCCATCTCCCTACTACCATTCACAGCCAAGGTCTTAGAGAAAAATCATCACAGTTGCCTCACTGAATATCTCAACAACTACCAGCTCCTCAACAACAATCAGTCTGGTTTCAGACCCAACCACAACACGGAGCCTGTCCTCTTCGCCATCACAAATCACATCAGCCTGACTCTGGATGGAGGAGACATAGCAGCACTCATCCTTCTGGACCTATCTGCAGTTTTTGACACAGTCTCCCACCCCATTCTCATCCAACACCTACACAACATCAGAACACAAGGACATATACTCTGATGGATCGGCTCCTTCCTGACTGGAAGGACCTAGTCAGTCAGCCTGGCACTTTACACCTCAGACACCCTTGACAATATCTGCAGAGTTCCGCAAGGATTCCCCCCGAGCCCGACATTCTTCAATGCTCACATGATACCTCTAGCCAGCATCATACTTTCCTAACTCAATGTCCTCTCCTACGTTGATGATACACAACTCCTTCTTTCCCTCATGCACAAGACACCCTGTACCCAGATCAAGTCCAATGACTGAAATCACTAAATGGATGAAGACCAACTGTCTGAAGTTCAGCATAGACTAGACATAAATCAGGAACTTCTGGGAGACAACTTCACCGTAGGACTCTACCTGATGGCCAACAGAGCTTGGACTGGCACCAATGCCAAGAACCTCAGGATTGTCATCCGCAGCAAACTTGAGACGTCTTGTCAATGCCGTCCCCGCCTCATACTTCCAGACCTTGAAAGTTCTGTCTGAAGAAGATTTTCAAATGGCTCCCAATTAGCACCCTGAAAGTCATCATACATGCTTTTGTCACAACAAGCTGGACTATGGGAACACTCAGTATGCCCGGATCAATGAAAAACTCACCAGAAGGTTGCAGACTATTCACAACCTGACAGCCAGAATCACTTTCAACCTCCCAAGCTGTACTCACATTGCACCACACCTGGAGGGGTTCACTCATTCTCCGTCCACAAGCAAGCACAATTCAAACTCCTCATTCACACTTTCAAGGCACTACATAACAATGGCATCAGCTTTCACAAACCTTCTAGACACCTCCGCTCTTACGGACTCCTACTTGCACACATCCTAAGCATACGGAAAACCAGATCCCGTGTTCGAGCCTTCTCCTATATGCTCGTAAAGAAAGGTCTTCAAACTGTGGGGCACGCCCCCCTGGGGGGCGTGGATGGGTTCCCAGGGGGGGCACGAATACTCTGCAGATGCATGTAAATGAATATGGCCTGGAAGTGCTCCGATCTTTATTTGCTGCATTTCCAGGCTGTCTTCATTTATTCCGGAGTACAGTGAGGGCAGGGGTTAGTAAATGTGCTGGCAGGGTCAAGGAGGATCAAGTCATCCCCGATGGCTCTGAGGCGCACAGATTTTATCGCGGCTGTTAGACGGGAAACCTGAGGGTCGGCCAAGCAAGGGGGAGAGGCCTCCTGGCGAGGGTCCTCTCCTCAGATCGTACGGACAAGCAACCACCCCCCCCTACAGATGGTCGCCACACAAAGATAGGTTCTTAGCACTTTTATCAGTATTCTTTGTCAGGTTATCGTACAATACAGTAGGAACGGGATACGGGGATCCCTCTTAGATTTTAGTCTCTGTGGGAAGGGGGTAGCGGGACAGTCTTGGTATCGGTCTGGTACGGGGATGTCTGACGCACTGCTCTCAATCCTCGAGCTGGAGGGTTCTCTGGTATGGGCCGCAGCAGCGCCAGCAGGACTCCAAGGATGGTTCACGAAGATGAGCCGCGGCAGCGCCAGCAGGACTCCAAGGATGGTTCACGAAGATGAGCCGCGGCAGCGCCAGCAGGCCTTCAAGGATGGTTCACGAAGATGAGCCGCGGCAGCGCCAGCAGGACTCCAAGGATGGTTCACGAAGATGAGCCGCGGCAGCGCCAGCAGGACTCCAAGGATGGTTCACGAAGATGAGCCGCGGCAGCGCCAGCAGGGCTCCAAGGATGGTTGCAAGAAGATGAGTTCGTCATGGTGTCTCTCAACTCCAGGATACAACTGCCGACCTGCTCTGGAGCGGCCCCAGTTATAGGTCTGGAGCCCTTTGATGTCCGGACCCTCGCACTTGGAGGTCGGGGGGTCCGGGATGTGCGAGTCCAGACACCCAGCAGGGGGGTGGAGCCAGCGCCCAGGGAGGCTGGGGGCAATCGAAACCAGGCGGATGGGGGACCATCGAAACTCCTTCACCTATTAACTCGCCAAGTGGTCTCTTTACCCCCTGGGTGGATGGTGGTGCCTCGATGTCGGGGCTTGGCTGGGCCTGAAGCTGGGGTCGACCCGAGGCCACGTCGTGGAGGGTCTAAGATGGCGGTTGGGCCGGAGACGGTGGTTCGGGAAAGGGTCCGGGCCAGCCGAGAGGGTTGCGGAGATGAGGTTGAGTCCCGTCGGGGAAGAGCTGGGGGCGGCCCGGAGGGGCGGCACTCGTGGAAGGTGCTGCTCTTGTCCGGGGAACAGGGGTAGCGGTAGTCCGGGAACCGCCATGCGGGAGGGGTAGGACCACGCCACGAGGCCGGGTCCAACAGCGGCTGTGTGTGGTGGTTCAGTTAAAGGCCTCTGTACTGGTAACACCGTAATGCATACAATTGTATGCATTGTATTGCCAGTTGAGGATCATATAGGAGTGACCAGTCTTGCAAGCTATTGGGACAGAATGTTGAGCTGTATCAGTCAAGCTATGAATACAGAAATGTGATATACAGAAGCACCTCGATACAGGGTTCAAGCACCACTCAATGCAAAACATCTCAAATGGGGATTATCACTGGTGTCATTTGTATACAGAGAGGAGCTTCATGCAGTCGGGCGCTGCTGCCTGGAAGTTTTTGTCAGGTGTTTATATTTAACAAAAAGGGGGAGTGAAGAGGTAGTGTCCAAACCGAACACAGGCGGTGGATACGTCCTCCTCTTGAAATGTATCATAGACAACAGGATCCACCCTAAGGAGGTTCAATAGCGAATTCTTGACTCCGAGGTCATGTGCATTACCTACAATGGTTGGAAGCACATAGTGTTTCTTAAATACCCCTCACACACCAAAAGGGCCCTTGGTGTCATGCTTCATCATAGGGGTCTTCCCGCCCCGCTGCGGGATGGGGCTTGCTACGACTTGCAGATACGCTGGAGCACTGGTATCATAAACTATGTGTGGTGTAGGAATAAGTGAGTGGAAGGGTCAGGGGTGAGTGAAAGGTGAGTTAAAAAATACCTAGCTCCTGTGGATTAGAAAAATGTAATATTCCGTGGAGCCGATGTTGCTAAAAAAGTGGGTTGGAGGTATATTGCTTCAATGTGCAAAACCTCCTGTGTGCGTCAACATGTTTCGAAGCATGCTGTTTCTTCTTCAGGACAGGTTACAGATCCCTTCTGCTCTGACTTAGTTATCTTGACAATGGCAATTGTTACAA
The DNA here is from genome assembly GCF_964263255.1 of Lissotriton vulgaris. NCBI lineage: Eukaryota > Metazoa > Chordata > Amphibia > Caudata > Salamandridae > Lissotriton > Lissotriton vulgaris. The sequence goes on from NC_141700.1 coordinate 366,993,610, forward strand.
AAATTGTATATGTACAGTTAGGGAATACTACGTGAATGAAAGACAGACTTGTCTTGCTCAATATGCAATACCAAAAGGAATTTCCTAAAAGGCAATTTGTTGTCTGAAAGGACAATGCCCCATGAGCCATAGAACGAGGGGGACAAGTTCCTGTATTCGAACTATGAACCAGGACACTATTTTATTTATTTATTTATTTTCGAGATTTTTATTGCGCATACAAATACCCGGAGGTGTCTCGGCGCATATGGGGGCTAAGAGCGATCAGACAGCAGCTTACTGGTTAAACAACCATGTTTTTAATAGCCTACGGAAGCTCATCAGATTGGGGGCAATTCTAATCGCCAATGGCAACAAATTCCACAATTTGGGTGTGGCCGAAAGTCTCCTCCTCGCGGATTCTTTTGGGAAATTCCTTTTGGTATTGCATATTGAGCGAGACAAGTCTGTCTTTCATTCACGTAGTATTCACTACCTGTACATATACCACTTTTGTAATAATTGACATTGTCAAGATAAATAAGTGAGAGCAGAAAGGATCTGTAACCTGTCCTGAAGAAGAAGCAGCACACTTCAAAACATGTTGATGCACACAGGAGGTTTTGCACATTGAAGCAATATACCTCCAACCTACTTTTTTTTAGCAATACCGGCTCCACTGAATATTGTTATAACATAGATCTGTGCGCACGTCAATTTATGGCAGTAAAATACTGTAAGTAATCACAGTCTGAAAGTAACACAAATAATGTATGTAGCCGAAGTCTTGATAAAAGTATTTCTTTCAAATCTGTTTTAATCACATCGCCTAGCCAACACGTGTTTAATCAGGGCACATCGCCCACGACTTCATCAGGGCTCTACAAGTTGTACAATGGTTGCATGTTAGAAAGATGTAATTGGACCAATTACATCACCACTATTTTATCTGTATTAATGTATACCAGTGACAGCATTTGTGAGTACACAGACCAAACCCAAAGGACAGCATCCCACGCTGTGTGCGAGTTATGTGAAGTGTGTGAAGGTGTCATATAGCCATGCATTTTATTGCTACCAACGTTATTTGTCCTATAAAACATGTTTAGTGCACAATGATATATACAGTGCAAGCATCTGGACACACATCCAATATTTGCAATATTTAAAATACTTCAGATATCAATATATTATATTAAAGTCTCTGAAAACAGGGGCTATCATTTAACTCAGTAACCTCTAGTGCATGCATTAGTGAGGAGAAAAGAGCACAGATAGAAAGGAAACAAAGAAGATCACCCTATGTCACTGCACTACAAGTGCATCTTACCCAAAGGCAGTGGTTGCCGCGTTTGGTCTACTGTGAAGAAAATAATGCCAAGGACATTATCAGTCACATTTGCTTTTACAATAAAACAAAATAGTTCCTTACACCTATTAAGCACCCGCAATGTATAAGAGAGTCATACATCTCTGCCGGTTGTACTTCTGTCCCGCCTGCCGGGTGAAAAATGAGTGATCTTGCCAAAATAAGTCAACAGCACGTCTCGTGGTTAGTGCCAGAAAGCAATACGCTGGGGAGGAAAGCACAGGTTTACCTTCTGTAAGTAGCTCGTATATAATGTCTCTATACCTTCGCTATGCACAACTGACAACCTAGTTTACTTATCCTTGTTCTGTACAACGAGGTGTAGCCAATATTAATTGAAGATACCACAACGTATCATTCGGTTAAGTAAAGCAGTCTAAACAAATTGTACCCGTTCCCGCTCGTTCTAGGTAAACTCTTAGCAAACTCAAGTCTAAACAAATACGGATAACTTCCAGGTACCGTCCGTTAGACCCCCAAACTATTATAAAGCGTGTCTCATTGCGACACTTACCCGTTGGCAATTTTCCAAGTATACGCAGCCTGAGTACCGCTGCCACCCGCTTCTCCGCGTGTAAATGCGGAAGTGTCAGGTCCGATGTTCTTCTCGCATCAAATACTCTTCGTGGATCTAGACTGCTGTCCTAATTCGTTTGAAAGCGGCAGTAGTGTCAAGCGGAAGTGAGTACACGCGATTCCGACTGTAATAGTCGACCAAGGCTGGTCCTCTTCAATAAGTATGTACAGTGACATATCATCATATATAGTTCAATGACAATTATTTTAGAACTGTTATAAGAGTCAAGCCTCCGAGCAAAACAGGACAAATCATATGGTACGCTCGACGTTACTTCAGATTCGTTATAGTCTACCACAATGTCAGGTCCATATCCGTCTGACAAACAAGCTATCTCACTACATTTGATCAAGCAGACTATGAGGAGACGGGCATATCCACCATAATACGCTTGACGTTTCCATTCTGTGATTTCATTATCCTCGATGTCAGATCCATATATGTCTGACAATATAACCTCCCCCCCACAATATATCCATAAACTTAGATATAACCTCTTTAAGTGAGAGAGGAAACGAGAGCTAAGCTACTCAAGTGTCATGTCATATCAGTAATTTGTTCATAAGAAGCCAAAGCGGATAGTTTAGAGAAAGTTATAATTGGTGAATACATTGTGACTTATGTGAGAACCACAGATAGGATCCCATGTCTGTGGTCAAGTTGTTAAAACCCAGCTTCCAGCGACTGTAACTGTCATGTTATTAATAACAGTGCCATATGTTCACACATTCTAAACCACACCAGTATTTACCACGTATATAGTCAAACATCATTGCACATGTAGTTGATGTAGGAGAGTAGGGTCTGCAATCCTATGATCACCCAGATTTTTTGCTGTTGTTTCACTGGTTTACGACTTTCTCTGGCTGTGGGCCTGCCGATCAGACCCACAGCCTGGCTGTTCTCTTTCTAAATTACGATATGTACCCTAAGTGCATTTACCAATTGGTACTGGGCCCCCTTATCAGACCCCGTAACGCAGGGCATAGGTGTACCCAGGGCCGCCAGGGGCTGCAGCATGTATTATGCCACCCCTGGCTGGCCTCCTAAATTTGACACAACTGGCTGCATGACAGCTGGGGCGAAGTCGTGTAATCACACTTTGCTATAGATGTAGTAGCCCTATATCTAACCATACAATGGACACCCGAGTTCCTATCAGTCACTCCTATGGCAGGCCTTGACAATCCTGAAGGCAGAGTGCATGGGCTCGTGTGAACTGTGTTCTGGCCCGAGCCGAGCCCGGTTGCAGCTTGCGGAACCAAGACCCAATGGCTGTTCCATGATAACGCGTACCATATCGGTAACTCCGGTGTCGCGTTATCAAGGCATGTCGAGTTAGGTGTCATACGAATCGGGATGCTGCCCCCTCACCAATTCTGGCGACGAGGTTAGCATTCCGCCCTTCTAGAGGGACACGACATGTACGTAACTGTGAACCCCGGTTAAAGTTAACTAAAGCCTCAGCTCCACAAAATGGATGCTGCCACCACAGACACGAGTCTGACCTCCTGCTGCTGGGAGTCCTTCCAGTGAGGGGAGCATGGACAAAGGGTTTCCTGTCGAAGGCGGTGTTCGCACCGTCCCAGACAGGGTTTGTGTATTCTGGGTAGGTAGGGCTTTTGCGAGAAGGTGACTGCGGAGTGGCACCCCGGTGCTCACTACGCATCTGCCGGTCAGAACCAGTTCCAGGGGCGCCAGCCCTGGCCTGGGGAAAGTCCGGCAGGGGAGAGGGGTGTAACTACCCCCCTTCCTGGTCCCACCCTTAGGGCCGGACCTAGTCATGTACCCACCCCTTTCTTTAGAATAAAGGCCGGAGCGGGGACCCTTCCAAATCAGATCATCTTTGAATCAAGAACTACTTTCTACGAAAGGACACTCAAGACTCTTCTCAAGATTTCTCCCTTGTGACTAAGGAGTAGTCACCCTGCATCAGCGGGCACCATCTAAGAACTCTGCGGTTTGCTGCAAGTCCTTCCTCAAGGATCCGACGGCCCAGCTCGACGAGAACCGGCTTCCCTGGCACCTCTGACCTCTACCCACGTCATCAGCTCAGCTGTGATCTGTGGGTGCGACGAGACCTCGAGGGACCGGCCATCATCAGAACCTGCACGCTCTTAAACCAGCACGACCATCGAAGCAATTCCCTGGTGAGTGCTCTGGGGTCCGAGAAGCCCCGACCCTGAGCCGCTCTAGCACCGAAGTGCAGTCTCCCAGCATCTCCACGATCTGCGTGGGGCCCTTCTGCTCGCTGCTCAGCACGTTGTCTGGTCACTCGCCGCTGGCTTGTGTCCTTCTGTGACGACATCCGACAATCAACACTGCGGGTCTGGTTGCTCCAGACTGGCCCTTGCTTCCATCCCTGCGAGAAGCACCCCGGACCCTCCTGGTCCACTCAAGACGCCATCTTAGGCCCACCACGTGGCCCTGAGATTTGCCAAGGCTTTTTGCCCCATCCTGGGCCCAGCGACGCCGACAGCATCATCCTTCGTGGGACAGCTCGCACCTCCACCGTGGTCGCCGACAACGCCTCCTGGTCCGTGAGGCTGCAGAGCCTAGCGTCGCCCACTCACCTAGTCGAGGTGACGGCCAACCGGGACCCTCCTGGTACCCTCTGACTACTGGCTAGTAGTACGAACTTGGTCCCCTCTGCTTTCAGGTATCAACGATCTCTGATCCAGGCTTGGATCTCTACGAACTATTCATCACTGGTCGCCGGCCAGCAACTCCTTTTCTTCCGGCTCCTGGCTCGTCAGCGAAGACCCCGACGCCTGTAAGACTTGTGCAGCCGCAGCCCTCGTGGCTAGGTAACTCGGCATTTCGGTGCCTGCATAGCCTCTTTACTCTAGGGTCCCGGGTCTCTCGCTTCCGACTTGCCTTATCGGGTCCGCCCGAGACCTTAAACTTTCCGTGTCCTCGGACACTTGTTTTAATTGTGCACTTGAAGTATTTTCCTAAGAGATTTGGTTTGTGCTTAGTACCCTGTCCTCATAAAGAGTACAGGGCTGTTGTGATTCTTAATAAATATACTGTTTATTTTCATAACACTTGTGTGGTGTCCTTTCACTGGGTGTTCAAGGGGTACATGTGTGGTAAACAGCTGGCTTAACACGCCCTCTCTAGTCTTTAGCCTTAGACTGCTCGTATCCACGCTACTAGGATAGCTGGTCTATAGGTTGACTTACAACCAAACACCATAAGGGTCGTTGGAACGATACATAGCGGTCGCTAGAATAGCGAACGTTGCATATCGGGCCAACTTCTCACATTGGTGGCAGCGGTGGGATTTGAGCTTGCTGTTGTTTTACCACACGTATCCTAAGAATATCTTGTTGAAAGATCGCATAAGTACTGTCAGTACATATAACTAAAGCTTAGAATACTCTGAGTTCTACTGAACCAGCTGTTGCAGCTCCTCAAGGCCTAGCACACCTTGGCTGCAACTCTTAGCAAGGGAACAGTAGGTAAACACATAGTGTAGGTAGGTGCATCACTTACACCACACTAGAAGCAGTATGTCGGACAAAGGAGGAAACTCTGAGTCTCCCCTTGTGTCAGTTGACCCTCCACAGGTCATCCCTTCAAGATATACTGCGCTTAACTTCCATGAGTTACGACAAGTATGTACCTCTAGGAAGATTAAGCAAGGGGCTAACCCCACCACCTCCTTTCTGATTGGTCTCCTCGAGACTTATGATGCCAGAAAGGCTGAGAAGCTTCTTAGCCATTCTAATCCAGAAGGAGACATGCCTCCCCTCGAGGGAACCAGAGGTGACCCTGACCTAATCCTCCTCTCAACCGAGAATGAGAATGAGGAGGAGGATGAGGATGAGGATCCCTCTGGGGATGAGGCAGATAAGGGACAGGTAGAAGTCGTCAGACTAAGCAGGTCCAACTTAAGCAAACATGATAGCGGTACTGGGGGACCCCTGGGGCCACTATCAGGTCAGCTTAACATTGGGAATGGACGAGCCCGATCTCTGTCAAGAGACTCTGGCAGATCCCTTCAAACCAATGGCTCTCGCAACTCTTCTCAGAGAGGGATGACGTCCCCTCAGCGGAGAGTGTACGAAGCTAAGGAAAGGGCAGCTAATCTGAGGATCGAAAGGGAAGAACTTGCCCTGGCCAAAGAAAGGCTTGCCTTTGCTAGAGAGCAACAGTTAAGTGGGGTAGTCCCCACTGGTGGCAGCAATGTACCTAGCAATAGGGAAAAGAGTTTCGATACGAAACACCTTGGTAAGATAGTGCCCCCCTTTAAACAAGGGGACGACATCCACAAATGGATTACTGCTTTGGAGAGGGCCTGCACTGTGCAAGGTGTTCCCCAGAGTCAGTGGGCAGCTATCTTGTGGCTCTCCTTTGAAGGAAAAGGAAGAGACAAGCTCCTCACCACAAGGGTGGAGGATGCGAACAATTACCAAGTCTTGAAAAATACACTCGTTGAAGGGTTTGGCCTAACCACTGAGCAGTACCGGGTGCTGTTCAGGGATACCCAGAAAACGCAGTCTCAAGACTGGTCTGACTTTGTCGATTGTGCCACTAAGGCTTTTGAGGGCTGGTTGCTGGGCAGTAAGGTTACTGATTACAAAGGATTGTATAATTTGATGATGAGAGAACAAATTTTAAACAATTGTCAGAACCAGTTGTTGCATCAGCATCTTGTCGACTCGGATCTGACCTCTCCCCAAGAATTGGGAAAGAAGGCATACAGATGGGTTCGTACGAGAGTTAAACAGAACCAGGGCCAGAATCAAGGTGGTCAGAAGAAAGCAGACCAGAAGGGTAAAGATTCTAAGGGGGAACAAAATGACCAGAAGTCTTCGACAGGTCCCCAACAACCCAAAGAGGGTGGGGGTCAGGCTCCCCAAAAGAAGAAAGAAGGCCAATCCAAAAGATGGTGCCAGTACTGTAAAAGTAAATCTCACTGGTTTAGTGAGTGCACCAAGAAAGGAGGAGGGCAGACTCCTGCCACTGCAGCCCCTAAGGCACCTGTGTCCCCTAGTACAGTCAGCAGTGGTAGTGCGCCTCCCAAGGGTTTAGTAGGGTTAACCCTGGGTTCTGAGGGGCGTGACAACTTAGTTGGCACACTCACTCAGGCTGTCCTTGTCAGTACAGGGGACGCGGACGTGTCCCCTGACGTAAGTCCCAATACCCTGGGCAAATACAGACAGACGCCTTTCATCAATGGAAAGATGGCTCAGGCCTATAGGGACACTTGTGCCAGCGTCACCATGGTGACGCCTAACTTTGTGGACCCTGGACAGATCATGCCAGGTACAGAATTCCTGGTGACCAATGCAAGCAATGTCACTACCAATCACTGTATGGCAATTGTAGCTTTCTCCTGGGGAGGGGTAACTGGCCAAAAGAAGGTTGTAGTTAGTCCAGACCTCCCAGTGGATTGTTTGTTGGGCAATGATTTGGAGTCATCACAATGGTCAGAAGTGGAGCACCGGACTCACATGGAAATGTTAGGTTTGCCAGCACATGTGTTCGCTGTGACTAGGTCACAGGTCAGGAAATGCCCCACTGAACAGGTGCTGGATCCTGGAACAATGGACCAGACACCTCCCAAGAAAAAGAGCAGTAGGGTGAAGGCTGCGCCTTCCCCCTTACCCCAGGTCGTGGATCAAGTCTCAGAGGAGGCTGACCTACAAGAATTGAGGGAAACTGAGCCTAGGGAGTTCGAACTTGATCAAGTTGAATTCTTGGGTTCAGGGGGACCCTCAAGGGAGGACCTGGGGAAGGACCAGTTAGACTGCCCTTCTCTTGAACCCCTCAGACAGCAGGCTGCTGCTGAGGCTGCTGGGAACGCCACAGGTACCCACAAGGTATACTGGGAAGACGGACTCCTGTACACTGAGTCAAGAGACCCCAAGCCTGGCATGACCAGGAGGCTGGTTGTACCCTTGTCTCAGCGTGGTTTCCTACTTACCTTGGCCCACGAGATTCCCTTAGCAGGTCACTTAGGCCAGACGAAAACGTGGGACAGGCTTGTCTCACACTTTCACTGGCCTCATATGAACGAAGATACCAAGGAGTTTTGCCGCTCCTGTGTCACTTGCCAAGCCAGTGGTAAGTCAGGTGGCACGACAAAGGCCCCCCTTATACCAATGCCTGTGGTGGGGGTGCCCTTTGAACGGGTGGGGATCGACATCGTCGGTCCCATGGAACCACCGACAGCATCAGGGCACAAGTTTATACTGGTGGTAGTGGATCATGCCACCAGGTATCCTGAAGCTATTCCCCTTAGGACCACTACAGCACCTGTTGTGGCAAGAGCCCTAGTTGGAGTATTCTCCAGAGTGGGCTTCCCTAAGGAGGTCGTCTCCGACAGAGGTGCAAACTTTATGTCGAGCTACTTAACTGCTATGTGGAAGGAATGTGGTGTCAACTACAAGTTCACTACACCCTATCATCCACAATGCAATGGGCTTGTTGAGAGATTCAACAGGACCCTTAAAGGGATGATTCATGGACTACCTGAAAAGCTTCGGCGTAGATGGGACGTCCTGATCCCCTGCCTCTTGTTCGCCTACAGAGAAGTCCCACAGAAGGGGGTTGGCTACAGCCCTTTTGAACTTTTGTACGGGCATCCTGTAAGAGGACCCCTGTGTTTGGTGAAGGAAGGATGGGAGAGACCTCTCAAAAAGCCTGCAGCCAACATAGTGGACTATGTGCTTGGCCTCCGCTCGCGGATGGCTGAATACATGGAGAAGGCATCTGAAAACCTTAAGGCCAGCCAAGAACTCCAGAAAGCTTGGCATGACCAAAAGGCTGTCTTGACTGTTTACCAGCCCGGACAGAAGGTGTGGGTGTTGGAGCCAGTGGCCTCAGCAGCACTCAAGGACAAATGGTCCGGGCCCTACACCATCCTGGAGAAAAAGGGAGAGGTCACCTACCTGGTCGACCTGGGAACTCCCCGGAGCCCCCACAGGGTGCTTCATGTTAACAGGCTCAAGGCATATGTCGACAGGAAGGACATGAGTTTGCTCATGGCCCTAGATGAGGGTCAGGAGGAGGAGAGTGACCCTCTCCCCGACCTGCTCACTCAGAATCCTGACGATGGATCGGTAGATGGTGTTGTCTTTTGTGGCAGCCTCTCCGAACATCAGCAGAGAGACTGTAAACAGGTTCTTCAGTCTTTCAGACATCTGTTTTCTCTAACACCCAGCCAGACCGAGTGGTGCACCCATGAGGTTGACACTGGTGACAGCTTGCCCGTTAAGAGTAAAATCTACCGGCAGCCTGATCACGTTAGAGACTGCATCAAGAGTGAAGTGCAGAAAATGTTGGAGCTGGGAGTCATTGAACCCTCGGATAGCCCTTGGGCTAGTCCCGTAGTTCTAGTGCCGAAACCTCACACCCCGGGTGGTAAGAGAGAGATGAGGTTTTGCGTAGACTACAGGGGTCTCAATGCAGTCACTAAGACTGACGCCCACCCAATACCAAGGGCAGACGAGCTTATCGATAGATTGGCTTCGGCCAACTACTTAAGTACATTTGACCTGACAGCTGGGTATTGGCAAATCAGGTTAGCTGAGGACGCCAAGCCTAAAACCGCATTTTCAACCCCTGGTGGGCATTATCAGTTCGTGGTGATGCCCTTTGGTCTGAAAAATGCACCTGCCACCTTCCAAAGGTTGGTGAATCAAGTCCTTACTGGGCTGGATGACTTCTGTGCGGCGTATCTTGACGATATTGCTGTCTTTAGCTCCACCTGGGAGGATCACCTGGTCCACCTGCGGAAAGCGTTAGAGGCCCTGCAAGCAGCAGGCCTCACTATCAAGGCCACCAAGTGCCAGATAGGGCAGACACAGGTTGTATACCTGGGCCACCTTGTAGGTGGAGGCCAGGTTCAGCCACTGGAGAGCAAAATACAGTCAATCAGGGACTGGGCTCCTCCAACCACCCAGACTCAGGTTCGAGCTTTCTTGGGCCTGACTGGATACTACCGGAAGTTTGTCAGGAACTATGGTTCCATCGTGACACCATTAAACGAACTGACAAGCAAGAAAATGCCAAAAAAGGTTCAGTGGACAGCGAGCTGTCAAAAAGCATTCGATGACCTAAAGCAGGCCATGTGCACGGCGCCTATCCTCAAGAGTCCGGACTACTCCAAGCCATTCATTGTCCAAACAGATGCTTCTGAGTTGGGTGTGGGAGCTGTTCTTTCTCAACTGAATTTCGATGGTCAGGACCAGCCCATTGCTTTTATAAGCAGAAGGCTGACCCCTAGAGAGAAGAATTGGTCAGCTATTGAGAGGGAGGCCTTTGCTGTGGTTTGGGCCCTGAAGAAGCTGAGGCCATACTTGTTTGGCACTCACTTCAAGATTCAGACCGACCATAAGCCCCTCTTGTGGCTCAATCAGATGAAGGGTGAAAACCCCAAACTACTTAGGTGGTCCATTTCCCTACAGGGGATGGACTTTACGGTGGAACATAGACCTGGTACTGATCATGGCAATGCCGATGGGCTCTCCAGATATTTCCACTTAGAACAAGAAGACTCACCTGGTCAAGGTTAGCTTATTGTTCCGACGTTTGGGGGGGGGGTCATGTAGGAGAGTAGGGTCTGCAATCCTATGATCACCCAGATTTTTTGCTTTTGTTTCACTGGTTTACGACTTTCTCTGGCTGTGGGCCTGCCGATCAGACCCACAGCCTGGCTGTTCTCTTTCTAAATTACGATATGTACCCTAGGTGCATTTACCAATTGGTACTGGGCCCCCTTATCAGACCCCGTAACGCAGGGCATAGGTGTACCCAGGGCCGCCAGGGGCTGCAGCATGTATTATGCCACCCCTGGCTGGCCTCCTAAATTTGACACAACTGGCTGCATGACAGCTGGGGCGAAGTCGTGTAATCACACTTTGCTATAGATGTAGTAGCCCTATATCTAACCATACAATGGACACCCGAGTTCCTATCAGTCACTCCTATGGCAGGCCTTGACAATCCTGAAGGCAGAGTGCATGGGCTCGTGTGAACTGTGTTCTGGCCCGAGCCGAGCCCGGTTGCAGCTTGCGGAACCAAGACCCAATGGCTGTTCCATGATAACGCGTACCATATCGGTAACTCCGGTGTCGCGTTATCAAGGCATGTCGAGTAAGGTGTCATACGAATCGGGATGCTGCCCCCTCACCAATTCTGGCGACGAGGTTAGCATTCCGCCCTTCTAGAGGGACACGACATGTACGTAACTGTGAACCCCGGTTAAAGTTAACTAAAGCCTCAGCTCCACAAAATGGATGCTGCCACCACAGACACGAGTCTGACCTCCTGCTGCTGGGAGTCCTTCCAGTGAGGGGAGCATGGACAAAGGGTTTCCTGTCGAAGGCGGTGTTCGCACCGTCCCAGACAGGGTTTGTGTATTCTGGGTAGGTAGGGCTTTTGCGAGAAGGTGACTGCGGAGTGGCACCCCGGTGCTCACTACGCATCTGCCGGTCAGAACCAGTTCCAGGGGCGCCAGCCCTGGCCTGGGGAAAGTCCGGCAGGGGAGAGGGGTGTAACTACCCCCCTTCCTGGTCCCACCCTTAGGGCCGGACCTAGTCATGTACCCACCCCTTTCTTTAGAATAAAGGCCGGAGCGGGGACCCTTCCAAATCAGATCATCTTTGAATCAAGAACTACTTTCTACGAAAGGACACTCAAGACTCTTCTCAAGATTTCTCCCTTGTGACTAAGGAGTAGTCACCCTGCATCAGCGGGCACCATCTAAGAACTCTGCGGTTTGCTGCAAGTCCTTCCTCAAGGATCCGACGGCCCAGCTCGACGAGAACCGGCTTCCCTGGCACCTCTGACCTCTACCCACGTCATCAGCTCAGCTGTGATCTGTGGGTGCGACGAGACCTCGAGGGACCGGCCATCATCAGAACCTGCACGCTCTTAAACCAGCACGACCATCGAAGCAATTCCCTGGTGAGTGCTCTGGGGTCCGAGAAGCCCCGACCCTGAGCCGCTCTAGCACCGAAGTGCAGTCTCCCAGCATCTCCACGATCTGCGTGGGGCCCTTCTGCTCGCTGCTCAGCACGTTGTCTGGTCACTCGCCGCTGGCTTGTGTCCTTCTGTGACGACATCCGACAATCAACACTGCGGGTCTGGTTGCTCCAGACTGGCCCTTGCTTCCATCCCTGCGAGAAGCACCCCGGACCCTCCTGGTCCACTCAAGACGCCATCTTAGGCCCACCACGTGGCCCTGAGATTTGCCAAGGCTTTTTGCCCCATCCTGGGCCCAGCGACGCCGACAGCATCATCCTTCGTGGGACAGCTCGCACCTCCACCGTGGTCGCCGACAACGCCTCCTGGTCCGTGAGGCTGCAGAGCCTAGCGTCGCCCACTCACCTAGTCGAGGTGACGGACAACCGGGACCCTCCTGGTACCCTCTGACTACTGGCTAGTAGTACGAACTTGGTCCCCTCTGCTTTCAGGTATCAACGATCTCTGATCCAGGCTTGGATCTCTACGAACTATTCATCACTGGTCGCCGGCCAGCAACTCCTTTTCTTCCGGCTCCTGGCTCGTCAGCGAAGACCCCGACGCCTGTAAGACTTGTGCAGCCGCAGCCCTCGTGGCTAGGTAACTCGGCATTTCGGTGCCTGCATAGCCTCTTTACTCTAGGGTCCCGGGTCTCTCGCTTCCGACTTGCCTTATCGGGTCCGCCCGAGACCTTAAACTTTCCGTGTCCTCGGACACTTGTTTTAATTGTGCACTTGAAGTATTTTCCTAAGAGATTTGGTTTGTGCTTAGTACCCTGTCCTCATAAAGAGTACAGGGCTGTTGTGATTCTTAATAAATATACTGTTTATTTTCATAACACTTGTGTGGTGTCCTTTCACTGGGTGTTCAAGGGGTACATGTGTGGTAAACAGCTGGCTTAACACGCCCTCTCGAGTCTTTAGCCTTAGACTGCTCGTATCCACGCTACTAGGATAGCTGGTCTATAGGTTGACTTACAACCAAACACCATAAGGGTCGTTGGAACGATACATAGCGGTCGCTAGAATAGCGAACGTTGCATATCGGGCCAACTTCTCACATTGGTGGCAGCGGTGGGATTTGAGCTTGCTGTTGTTTTACCACACGTATCCTAAGAATATCTTGTTGAAAGATCGCATAAGTACTGTCAGTACATATAACTAAAGCTTAGAATACTCTGAGTTCTACTGAACCAGCTGTTGCAGCTCCTCAAGGCCTAGCACACCTTGGCTGCAACTCTTAGCAAGGGAACAGTAGGTAAACACATAGTGTAGGTAGGTGCATCACTTACACCACACTAGAAGCAGTATGTCGGACAAAGGAGGAAACTCTGAGTCTCCCCTTGTGTCAGTTGACCCTCCACAGGTCATCCCTTCAAGATATACTGCGCTTAACTTCCATGAGTTACGACAAGTATGTACCTCTAGGAAGATTAAGCAAGGGGCTAACCCCACCACCTCCTTTCTGATTGGTCTCCTCGAGACTTATGATGCCAGAAAGGCTGAGAAGCTTCTTAGCCATTCTAATCCAGAAGGAGACATGCCTCCCCTCGAGGGAACCAGAGGTGACCCTGACCTAATCCTCCTCTCAACCGAGAATGAGAATGAGGAGGAGGATGAGGATGAGGATCCCTCTGGGGATGAGGCAGATAAGGGACAGGTAGAAGTCGTCAGACTAAGCAGGTCCAACTTAAGCAAACATGATAGCGGTACTGGGGGACCCCTGGGGCCACTATCAGGTCAGCTTAACATTGGGAATGGACGAGCCCGATCTCTGTCAAGAGACTCTGGCAGATCCCTTCAAACCAATGGCTCTCGCAACTCTTCTCAGAGAGGGATGACGTCCCCTCAGCGGAGAGTGTACGAAGCTAAGGAAAGGGCAGCTAATCTGAGGATCGAAAGGGAAGAACTTGCCCTGGCCAAAGAAAGGCTTGCCTTTGCTAGAGAGCAACAGTTAAGTGGGGTAGTCCCCACTGGTGGCAGCAATGTACCTAGCAATAGGGAAAAGAGTTTCGATACGAAACACCTTGGTAAGATAGTGCCCCCCTTTAAACAAGGGGACGACATCCACAAATGGATTACTGCTTTGGAGAGGGCCTGCACTGTGCAAGGTGTTCCCCAGAGTCAGTGGGCAGCTATCTTGTGGCTCTCCTTTGAAGGAAAAGGAAGAGACAAGCTCCTCACCACAAGGGTGGAGGATGCGAACAATTACCAAGTCTTGAAAAATACACTCGTTGAAGGGTTTGGCCTAACCACTGAGCAGTACCGGGTGCTGTTCAGGGATACCCAGAAAACGCAGTCTCAAGACTGGTCTGACTTTGTCGATTGTGCCACTAAGGCTTTTGAGGGCTGGTTGCTGGGCAGTAAGGTTACTGATTACAAAGGATTGTATAATTTGATGATGAGAGAACAAATTTTAAACAATTGTCAGAACCAGTTGTTGCATCAGCATCTTGTCGACTCGGATCTGACCTCTCCCCAAGAATTGGGAAAGAAGGCAGACAGATGGGTTCGTACGAGAGTTAAACAGAACCAGGGCCAGAATCAAGGTGGTCAGAAGAAAGCAGACCAGAAGGGTAAAGATTCTAAGGGGGAACAAAATGACCAGAAGTCTTCGACAGGTCCCCAACAACCCAAAGAGGGTGGGGGTCAGGCTCCCCAAAAGAAGAAAGAAGGCCAATCCAAAAGATGGTGCCAGTACTGTAAAAGTAAATCTCACTGGTTTAGTGAGTGCACCAAGAAAGGAGGAGGGCAGACTCCTGCCACTGCAGCCCCTAAGGCACCTGTGCCCCCTAGTACAGTCAGCAGTGGTAGTGCGCCTCCCAAGGGTTTAGTAGGGTTAACCCTGGGTTCTGAGGGGCGTGACAACTTAGTTGGCACACTCACTCAGGCTGTCCTTGTCAGTACAGGGGACGCGGACGTGTCCCCTGACGTAAGTCCCAATACCCTGGGCAAATACAGACAGACGCCTTTCATCAATGGAAAGATGGCTCAGGCCTATAGGGACACTTGTGCCAGCGTCACCATGGTGACGCCTAACTTTGTGGACCCTGGACAGATCATGCCAGGTACAGAATTCCTGGTGACCAATGCAAGCAATGTCACTACCAATCACAGTATGGCAATTGTAGCTTTCTCCTGGGGAGGGGTAACTGGCCAAAAGAAGGTTGTAGTTAGTCCAGACCTCCCAGTGGATTGTTTGTTGGGCAATGATTTGGAGTCATCACAATGGTCAGAAGTGGAGCACCGGACTCACATGGAAATGTTAGGTTTGCCAGCACATGTGTTCGCTGTGACTAGGTCACAGGTCAGGAAATGCCCCACTGAACAGGTGCTGGATCCTGGAACAATGGACCAGACACCTCCCAAGAAAAAGAGCAGTAGGGTGAAGGCTGCGCCTTCCCCCTTACCCCAGGTCGTGGATCAAGTCTCAGAGGAGGCTGACCTACAAGAATTGAGGGAAACTGAGCCTAGGGAGTTCGAACTTGATCAAGTTGAATTCTTGGGTTCAGGGGGACCCTCAAGGGAGGACCTGGGGAAGGACCAGTTAGACTGCCCTTCTCTTGAACCCCTCAGACAGCAGGCTGCTGCTGAGGCTGCTGGGAACGCCACAGGTACCCACAAGGTATACTGGGAAGACGGACTCCTGTACACTGAGTCAAGAGACCCCAAGCCTGGCATGACCAGGAGGCTGGTTGTACCCTTGTCTCAGCGTGGTTTCCTACTTACCTTGGCCCACGAGATTCCCTTAGCAGGTCACTTAGGCCAGACGAAAACGTGGGACAGGCTTGTCTCACACTTTCACTGGCCTCATATGAACGAAGATACCAAGGAGTTTTGCCGCTCCTGTGTCACTTGCCAAGCCAGTGGTAAGTCAGGTGGCACGACAAAGGCCCCCCTTATACCAATGCCTGTGGTGGGGGTGCCCTTTGAACGGGTGGGGATCGACATCGTCGGTCCCATGGAACCACCGACAGCATCAGGGCACAAGTTTATACTGGTGGTAGTGGATCATGCCACCAGGTATCCTGAAGCTATTCCCCTTAGGACCACTACAGCACCTGTTGTGGCAAGAGCCCTAGTTGGAGTATTCTCCAGAGTGGGCTTCCCTAAGGAGGTCGTCTCCGACAGAGGTGCAAACTTTATGTCGAGCTACTTAACTGCTATGTGGAAGGAATGTGGTGTCAACTACAAGTTCACTACACCCTATCATCCACAATGCAATGGGCTTGTTGAGAGATTCAACAGGACCCTTAAAGGGATGATTCATGGACTACCTGAAAAGCTTCGGCGTAGATGGGACGTCCTGATCCCCTGCCTCTTGTTCGCCTACAGAGAAGTCCCACAGAAGGGGGTTGGCTACAGCCCTTTTGAACTTTTGTACGGGCATCCTGTAAGAGGACCCCTGTGTTTGGTGAAGGAAGGATGGGAGAGACCTCTCAAAAAGCCTGCAGCCAACATAGTGGACTATGTGCTTGGCCTCCGCTCGCGGATGGCTGAATACATGGAGAAGGCATCTGAAAACCTTAAGGCCAGCCAAGAACTCCAGAAAGCTTGGCATGACCAAAAGGCTGTCTTGACTGTTTACCAGCCCGGACAGAAGGTGTGGGTGTTGGAGCCAGTGGCCTCAGCAGCACTCAAGGACAAATGGTCCGGGCCCTACACCATCCTGGAGAAAAAGGGAGAGGTCACCTACCTGGTCGACCTGGGAACTCCCCGGAGCCCCCACAGGGTGCTTCATGTTAACAGGCTCAAGGCATATGTCGACAGGAAGGACATGAGTTTGCTCATGGCCCTAGATGAGGGACAGGAGGAGGAGAGTGACCCTCTCCCCGACCTGCTCACTCAGAATCCTGACGATGGATCGGTAGATGGTGTTGTCTTTTGTGGCAGCCTCTCCGAACATCAGCAGAGAGACTGTAAACAGGTTCTTCAGTCTTTCAGACATCTGTTTTCTCTAACACCCAGCCAGACCGAGTGGTGCACCCATGAGGTTGACACTGGTGACAGCTTGCCCGTTAAGAGTAAAATCTACCGGCAGCCTGATCACGTTAGAGACTGCATCAAGAGTGAAGTGCAGAAAATGTTGGAGCTGGGAGTCATTGAACCCTCGGATAGCCCTTGGGCTAGTCCCGTAGTTCTAGTGCCGAAACCTCACACCCCGGGTGGTAAGAGAGAGATGAGGTTTTGCGTAGACTACAGGGGTCTCAATGCAGTCACTAAGACTGACGCCCACCCAATACCAAGGGCAGACGAGCTTATCGATAGATTGGCTTCGGCCAACTACTTAAGTACGTTTGACCTGACAGCTGGGTATTGGCAAATCAGGTTAGCTGAGGACGCCAAGCCTAAAACCGCATTTTCAACCCCTGGTGGGCATTATCAGTTCGTGGTGATGCCCTTTGGTCTGAAAAATGCACCTGCCACCTTCCAAAGGTTGGTGAATCAAGTCCTTACTGGGCTGGATGACTTCTGTGCGGCGTATCTTGACGATATTGCTGTCTTTAGCTCCACCTGGGAGGATCACCTGGTCCACCTGCGGAAAGCGTTAGAGGCCCTGCAAGCAGCAGGCCTCACTATCAAGGCCACCAAGTGCCAGATAGGGCAGACACAGGTTGTATACCTGGGCCACCTTGTAGGTGGAGGCCAGGTTCAGCCACTGGAGAGCAAAATACAGTCAATCAGGGACTGGGCTCCTCCAACCACCCAGACTCAGGTTCGAGCTTTCTTGGGCCTGACTGGATACTACCGGAAGTTTGTCAGGAACTATGGTTCCATCGTGACACCATTAAACGAACTGACAAGCAAGAAAATGCCAAAAAAGGTTCAGTGGACAGCGAGCTGTCAAAAAGCATTCGATGACCTAAAGCAGGCCATGTGCACGGCGCCTATCCTCAAGAGTCCGGACTACTCCAAGCCATTCATTGTCCAAACAGATGCTTCTGAGTTGGGTGTGGGAGCTGTTCTTTCTCAACTGAATTTCGATGGTCAGGACCAGCCCATTGCTTTTATAAGCAGAAGGCTGACCCCTAGAGAGAAGAATTGGTCAGCTATTGAGAGGGAGGCCTTTGCTGTGGTTTGGGCCCTGAAGAAGCTGAGGCCATACTTGTTTGGCACTCACTTCAAGATTCAGACCGACCATAAGCCCCTCTTGTGGCTCAATCAGATGAAGGGTGAAAACCCCAAACTACTTAGGTGGTCCATTTCCCTACAGGGGATGGACTTTACGGTGGAACATAGACCTGGTACTGATCATGGCAATGCCGATGGGCTCTCCAGATATTTCCACTTAGAACAAGAAGACTCACCTGGTCAAGGTTAGCTTATTGTTCCGACGTTTGGGGGGGGTCATGTAGGAGAGTAGGGTCTGCAATCCTATGATCACCCAGATTTTTTGCTTTTGTTTCACTGGTTTACGACTTTCTCTGGCTGTGGGCCTGCCGATCAGACCCACAGCCTGGCTGTTCTCTTTCTAAATTACGATATGTACCCTAGGTGCATTTACCAATTGGTACTGGGCCCCCTTATCAGACCCCGTAACGCAGGGCATAGGTGTACCCAGGGCCGCCAGGGGCTGCAGCATGTATTATGCCACCCCTGGCTGGCCTCCTAAATTTGACACAACTGGCTGCATGACAGCTGGGGCGAAGTCGTGTAATCACACTTTGCTATAGATGTAGTAGCCCTATATCTAACCATACAATGGACACCCGAGTTCCTATCAGTCACTCCTATGGCAGGCCTTGACAATCCTGAAGGCAGAGTGCATGGGCTCGTGTGAACTGTGTTCTGGCCCGAGCCGAGCCCGGTTGCAGCTTGCGGAACCAAGACCCAATGGCTGTTCCATGATAACGCGTACCATATCGGTAACTCCGGTGTCGCGTTATCAAGGCATGTCGAGTAAGGTGTCATACGAATCGGGATGCTGCCCCCTCACCAATTCTGGCGACGAGGTTAGCATTCCGCCCTTCTAGAGGGACACGACATGTACGTAACTGTGAACCCCGGTTAAAGTTAACTAAAGCCTCAGCTCCACAAAATGGATGCTGCCACCACAGACACGAGTCTGACCTCCTGCTGCTGGGAGTCCTTCCAGTGAGGGGAGCATGGACAAAGGGTTTCCTGTCGAAGGCGGTGTTCGCACCGTCCCAGACAGGGTTTGTGTATTCTGGGTAGGTAGGGCTTTTGCGAGAAGGTGACTGCGGAGTGGCACCCCGGTGCTCACTACGCATCTGCCGGTCAGAACCAGTTCCAGGGGCGCCAGCCCTGGCCTGGGGAAAGTCCGGCAGGGGAGAGGGGTGTAACTACCCCCCTTCCTGGTCCCACCCTTAGGGCCGGACCTAGTCATGTACCCACCCCTTTCTTTAGAATAAAGGCCGGAGCGGGGACCCTTCCAAATCAGATCATCTTTGAATCAAGAACTACTTTCTACGAAAGGACACTCAAGACTCTTCTCAAGATTTCTCCCTTGTGACTAAGGAGTAGTCACCCTGCATCAGCGGGCACCATCTAAGAACTCTGCGGTTTGCTGCAAGTCCTTCCTCAAGGATCCGACGGCCCAGCTCGACGAGAACCGGCTTCCCTGGCACCTCTGACCTCTACCCACGTCATCAGCTCAGCTGTGATCTGTGGGTGCGACGAGACCTCGAGGGACCGGCCATCATCAGAACCTGCACGCTCTTAAACCAGCACGACCATCGAAGCAATTCCCTGGTGAGTGCTCTGGGGTCCGAGATGCCCCGACCCTGAGCCGCTCTAGCACCGAAGTGCAGTCTCCCAGCATCTCCACGATCTGCGTGGGGCCCTTCTGCTCGCTGCTCAGCACGTTGTCTGGTCACTCGCCGCTGGCTTGTGTCCTTCTGTGACGACATCCGACAATCAACACTGCGGGTCTGGTTGCTCCAGACTGGCCCTTGCTTCCATCCCTGCGAGAAGCACCCCGGACCCTCCTGGTCCACTCAAGACGCCATCTTAGGCCCACCACTTGGCCCTGAGATTTGCCAAGGCTTGTTGCCCCATCCTGGGCCCAGCGACGCCGACAGCATCATCCTTCGTGGGACAGCTCGCACCTCCACCGTGGTCGCCGACAACGCCTCCTGGTCCGTGAGACTGCAGAGCCTAGCGTCGCCCACTCACCTAGTCGAGGTGACGGACAACCGGGACCCTCCTGGTACCCTCTGACTACTGGCTAGTAGTACGAACTTGGTCCCCTCTGCTTTCAGGTATCAACGATCTCTGATCCAGGCTTGGATCTCTACGAACTATTCATCACTGGTCGCCGGCCAGCAACTCCTTTTCTTCCAGCTCCTGGCTCGTCAGCGAAGACCCCGACGCCTGTAAGACTTGTGCAGCCGCAGCCCTCGTGGCTAGGTAACTCGGCATTTCGGTGCCTGCATAGCCTCTTTACTCTAGGGTCCCGAGTCTCTCGCTTCCGACTTGCCTTATCGGGTCCGCCCGAGACCTTAAACTTTCCGTGTCCTCGGACACTTGTTTTAATTGTGCACTTGAAGTATTTTCCTAAGAGATTGGGTTTGTGCTTAGTACCCTGTCCTCATAAAGAGTACAGGGCTGTTGTGATTCTTAATAAATATACTGTTTATTTTCATAACACTTGTGTGGTGTCCTTTCACTGGGTGTTCAAGGGGTACATGTGTGGTAAACAGCTGGCTTAACACGCCCTCTCGAGTCTTTAGCCTTAGACTGCTCGTATCCACGCTACTAGGATAGCTGGTCTATAGGTTGACTTACAACCAAACACCATAAGGGTCGTTGGAACGATACATAGCGGTCGCTAGAATAGCGAACGTTGCATATCGGGCCAACTTCTCACAGTTGAATTATAAGATGGATGTTACAGATTCCATCAAACCTACAGTCAATCTCCACTGTGTCTCTATATATCAGGTTCACTTTCTTGGATCTCTTAGTCCCCCAGAAAATATTGCAGTTCATGATCGGAGTTAAGCCCCTGATGTACCTTGTTCAGACGCATTATCCAAGTTGCCTCTGCCCTGCGGTGAGCTAGCTCCCTATTGCCCCCTCTTTTATATGGTGCAATCATTTCAATACCATAAAAGCTCATTTGTTTATATGGCCCTTGTTTAACACATGTCAAAGCATGTATGGCCATCAGGTATCTTGGATCACCCTGCTTGAGTGCTCTCGCATGCTCGCTAATGCGATCTTTTAGGCATTGAATAGTGCTTCCCACATACTGTTTCATACATTTGCAATTAATCACGTACACAACAAATTTTGTCAGGCAATTTTTTTTCTGCTGGATACTGAATCTTTTCCCATTCGGGCCCCAGAATTCAGTGGTGTTGTTACACACGGGAGGCACCTTGTTCTGGTCGACACAACAAAAACCTGTTGCTTGTTTTTGGGCTCCACTGAATATGACATTTTTCTAATCTACAGGAGCTAGGTATTTTTAAACTCACCTTTCACTCACCCCTGACCCATCCACTCACTAATTCCTTCACCACACATAGTTTGATACCAGTACTCCCGCGTATCCGTAGGTCGTAGCACGCCCCATCCGCAGCGGGCGGGAAGACCCCTATGATGTAGCATGACACCAAGGGCTCTTTTGGTGTGTGAGGGGTATTTAAGAAACACTATGTGCTTCCAACCATTGTAGGTAATGCACATGACCTGTGAGTCAAAAATTCGCTATTGAACCTCCTTAGGGTGGATCCTGTTGTTTATAGTTCGCATTTCATACACATGAGAACCGATGTAAGTAAGTGTTTTGTGTTTTCACAGTGAAGGTCTGGCATTTGTAAAAGTTAAAGCTATTGGCTTCATAAATGTTAATGTTTCGTATTTACTTTTTGGGTCTGTAGTGGAGTGATTGTTTAAGGAAAAAAGTAAATGTGATTCTATATTATTAGAATTAGTTTAGGCATTGGGGTGTGGAGGGCTATGAAGACAGGAAGAGGAGGAAGGTGGACAGAGGTTTAGGTGGAAAAAGAGGTGTGAGGTACAATAGTAAGATGAATTGAATATGCTATGGATGGAAAAGGCAAACAGAAAATTGCAAGAGGTTTGTTGTAATCTTCCTCCCGTTTACCCAGTACCTTCCCCTCTGTTGTTGCTTCTTTTCTCTTCCTGTTGGTTCCTTCCCTTCTCCTTGGCCCCTCCTCCCTCTTGGAACGTTCCTCCAGAGTTCACTGTGGAATGTTGGACAGCCTGTCAGTTACGGAGAGTGGATGACAGAATAAAGATGTTGAACTTACCTTGCCTCAGACTTCTTTCCTTCTACAACACTGGCGACGAGGATGGGATCCAAACCCACGCGTGCAAAGCATAATGGATCAGCAATCCATTGCCTTAACCACTCGGCCACCTCGTGTGATATGTAACAAGAAGGGGTACCTGGGTAGAGTGTGCAACAACAGTGAAAACTACCAAGTGAAAGTTGTGCACAGTGATGGGGACTTGACCCCTAAGTATGTTTTCCAAGTAAAAGCTAGGGACTGTCAAGCTTCCCTAAGTTCTCATGGGAAATTCAGAGACTACTGGCCAATTGAATATCCGAAATGTGCCATCTTGGTGAATGGTAAGCCCATAGATGTGTTCGCCGACTCGTGTGCCCCGGTTACCTTATTCAATGTTGATGTCATAAATTATATTTTTGATGCCTCCAATCTAGAAATGCTGGAACCTGACATTTCAGCTGTAGGGTATGCTGATGAGAACATTCCTTTAACTCGTTCTATGCTCATGACGGAGCCGCTCCGTCATGAGCCTCGGTTGAGCTGTGCTCATGACGGAGCGGTTCCGTCATGGCCCGCTCGGTGCGAATTTCGCGCCTGCGCTGAGCATTCCATTGAGCAGGCGCGTTCGTGACGGAACCGCTCCGTCACGAGCACAGCTCAACCGCGGCTCGTGACGGAGTGGCTCCGTCACGAGCATGCGAGCGCCTCTCGACCCCCCCGCCCCCTTAGCGCTGCGGCGGAATTCCCGCCGCAGCGAAGGGGTTAATAGGAATGATGACAGTGTGTATTAAATTCAAAGGAAGAACTCCGTGGGGCAAAGTGTACATGGTAAGCAAAGGGTCTAATTTGTTGAGTTGGCATCATCAAAAAGAGCTGGGGATCGTACTCTACCCCAACAACAAAGATCAAGTTCTCGTAGCTGAGGGGGTGGAGGAAACCAGCAAGGATGTAAACAACTGTTCTGAGTTGTTCACTGGAATAGGCCAAAGTGTAAACAGCAATGCTTGTGACGTACCTCCCATGGGAGTGAACACCATTTGTAAACAAAGTGCCAAAACCCCTGTAGCAAGGAGTGTGCCAGAGATGGTTCATGCTGTATTAGGATCTGATGTTGTGAAGAGTAGGCCTGCAGTGAATATTTGTAACCAGTCTGATAATCCCACAGCAGTACATAAAACTCCTTGGACTAAGTTGGCATAAGAGATAATCTGTCCTCCGGGACATTCAGAAGTCCCAAAGAGATGTTTGATTGTTCTCATGGACTACACATCTCACTGGATCAAATACAAGCTTGTCTCAAGTGTCTCAACAAAAGCCCTCATCGACTTCTTAAGAGACTCGTTTGCATGTGAAGGTGTGCCAGCTTGCATGGTCCCTAACAAGGATATCAAATTTTCATCTAGGGAAATGATGTCATTCCTTGATGAGCTGGGCATCAAGCATGAGGAATTTTCTGTATATTGTCAAAGAGACAATGACCCCATTCGGAAGTCAATGCTCTGGATCAAAAATATCACTCATCTAGCTTGTACCAACAGCATGGATGTAGATAAAATGTTGAGAGCATTTGGGCATATCACACCTCTTCCGACTTGATAACGGGTGTTACCCCTTTTTCTTCCATCAGGGGAAGAGATCCTATTGCCAATTCCATTCTCCCTGATTTGCCATGCATAAAGCCTCTCTCAAAACGGCCTCATCATAATGTTACCATGTCGTCAATTCCTTCCTTTACAGCTGGATGCCCTCCGCCTTCTTGGCCTTGGGGTTCCCCTGTTACTGAAATGTTTATGCTAATTATCCTTACAGTATCCCTTATCTTAGGGGGCTCACTGTTACTCTTATGTTTATACTATTGCTCTTTTCAGTATCTTTTTGCCCTCTCACTCAAACCTTTCTTTTCAGCTGCTCCCTTTGCTTTCCCCTTCCCCTCCGTAGGGAGATGTGTTGTACTTTTCCTCCAGTTTACCAGGTACCTTCCTCTCTGTTGTTGCTTCTCTTCTCTTCCTGTTGGTTCCTTCCCTTCTCCCCAGCCCCTCCTCCCTCTTGGAACGTTCCTCCAGAGTTCACTGTGGAATGTTGGACAGCCTGTCAGTTGCGGAGAGTGGATGACAGAATAAAGACGTTGAACTTACCTTGCCTCAGACTTCTTTCCTTCTACAACAGTTCTGGAAATCAAAAATGGTAGATGGTTGGTAGGTATGTCAGATGTACCTTAGGAGAGCAACAGGGGAATAAATGAGCGAATGTGGAGAAAATGCATAGATTTCCATGCAACATACTCCTGTACATGTGTGTTTCTCATAAGGTACAAGTACAAGAAATTATCTTAAGTAGTCTACTGGCCTTTTAATGGCCCCACTTTGTTAGTTTCAATGTCCCCATGTTGTTAGTTTGCTTGTTAATGTTGCAGGCGTCAAAGGATCTTTTCTTTTCCTTGTGGTTCTGTTTCAGTGAGGACACTTTGCTCATTTTTTATTATATTCAGTGAATCGAGTGTTTCATGGGTGTTATGGTGCACTAAGGAAATTGATAAATATTCTCAAAAACATGTGGTGGATATATTCGTGACTCATTGTGGACAGCATTAATTGCATGTGGGGGCTTATTAGGTCTTTGAGTATTTGATTTTTTTTCTGAATGGTACCTAGGAGTGCCATTGTTTTGTTAGAGTACCAGTACCTATTATAATATTGTAAATATGGTTTATTTAGCTCCGTGACTGATTTTTTGCGGGGGGAAGGGTGCCTGCCCACTGAACATAGCCATGTCCCTCTCGCTCCCCCAATCTATACATAAAGTTTTGGAGGGGGGCCCGACCTCAAAACATTTTGCTCAAGGGGGGCTCAGAGCAAAAAAAGTTTGAAGACCTCTGTCCTAAAGCATAGAACAACCTGCTGCTACACATAGGAGCCTCCTCCTCCCTTTTTGAATTCCACAAAAATCTTAAGATGTTGCTTGTTAGGTCTCACCAGCGCATGCGCTGCTCGGAGATATTTAGTAGGAGCTTTAAAAAGTGCTACCACAAGCTGCTCTGGCTGGCCTAGCGCTTGCGTACACGCGCGCAGCCGCCAGCTTTCAGTGCCCGAGGTGCCATCTGGAGCGCAATTACTTTCGCTGCACCACTTGCGTGCTTGCAGTTGCGCGTGCGCCCACCCCTGCTTTCACTTTTGCCGTCCCGCAACTGGTCGCTCAGATCCTCCACTCATTTCCCAACTGGACTGAAACCACTTCACGCCTTCCTAAAGGATATCTGTTTCCTCCATAAGCTTGTCTCCCCCACAACAATGACAGTCTCACACTTGTGTTTCTTCGCCACGGTGAGTACTTCGCCTCCACCGCCTTCTGATCCTCGCTCAGGTTGTAGTACCGCTCATCCATGACTCAACACCTCGTTGCCATTGTTTATATTTGTTGTGTAACAATCTTTCTACAAACATTCCTTGTGCCAGATGAGGTCTAGTCGATGCTCCAAGATACACCTCGCAGGCAGGGATCCCTGATAGTGTCATGTGCCGCATACACGGTCTCTGCACCAAGCCAGTTAACTGGCTTCAGAAGGACAATGAAAATGCACCTTAATAACCTGCCGCCTCCTCGACGTGAAAGCGCCCAGAAGCTGATCAGTCTGTGCTGCAGTGCATTACAGGTGCCTTCATTAATACAATCAGTCTTTGCTTCTCACACAATCGAAAGCAGCAGCCGCTCAAATAAGCAACAGCCACTAAAAGTGATGGTTCATTAATTCATTCGGTCTTTGCTTCTGACACCATCAGAGAAGCAGAAGCCACAACGAGAGATAGTTCATTAATTCTTTCAGTCTTTGCTTCTGGCACCATCAGACAATCAGCAGCCACCAAGTGACGTACAACAGGTGTTGGATTAGATTAGAAGAGTGCACACAAAACATGATGATGACCCACCCCTTAATGGTAAATAAACAGTTATGAGAAATTAGTAAATCCTCCACTAAGGGTGTAAAGTGCACACCCACAAAATGCTGAGTTGGTGGGTAGTCACAAACAGATTTCAGTCCCATTATTATTGTGAAAATGGTCTAAGATTTACTCCTGTGAATGGTGGAAGTAAATAATATTCCAGCCAGGGATGAAAAGGAACTTAAAAATCCTAGCACTCGGGGCAGCAGGGGCATTTATAAAAAAAAAAGTGCTAGCACACACGTGTAGAAATTTCCCCCTGGGCATATATGTACACTTACAATCATGGCGCAGAAATGTCTCCACAATGTTGGAAATCACAGAAAACCCTAAAAGGCAGACATGCATTTGGAATTGTTTGTGGATCTGTACCCATGCAAATTCGTAAAATGGCAGTCCATTTAAAACAAAAAAAATCTGAATTTGGCCCAGTCTGTCAATAGATTAGGTACATTGATTTACATAATCTCCACATACAATAGCTGCCCACCACGATTCCCACCTTATTCAGACAAGCATTTGCATAGCCAATAGGTCTCGCTTTTGGGACTTATAAGTATTTAGTTATGCAGCATAATATCCTTGGTGCAACAACATAAACTGTTGCATGGCTAAACACTTATAAGGTCCCAAAAGCGAGACCTATTAACTATGCCAATGCTTGTTGAGTAGTCTAACTAGACCCTGAGTTTGGCTAGACGCGCAACTGCTCTGCGACAGGATACCCTACCGGGTGATGGTGGATTCTACAAATCTACATAACACAACAGCATAATGTAAGAGCTTTTCACTTTAGTACAATAGTTTATATCACTGCACTGCACTGCTTGACATGGGAATTTTGAAATGCTGGTACCCAAAACTTCAGTGTATGTATCGGGTCTCTGCTGAGAGTGCTGGTACTCCTATTAAAAGGAATGTGCTCCTCTCTCAAATTAAAGAAGTGCAGGTACTGAGTGCCTGCTCAGATAAAGATAGAGCAACATGTCACTCTATTAAATCAACTACAAGAGAAGATGTTGTACTGCGCACATCCTGCACTGATGGTAGTTCAAGGTGTAGTCAAATGTGAAGAGGAAGCAAAAGGAAGCACACAAACGTAAAATAATTCCCTAGAAGCACACAATTCGGTCAAATTAGGTGAGAATGATCACAAGTTCCATGGGATCGCACTGAGATGTCACATTGTGCAATTTGTCTATATTGTTAATTATCGACTGAGGGCAGGCCGAAGCCACTTGAAGGCTCAGCTCCTTTTTGACTCGGGGCTCCAACAGACTTTGAGCTTCCAGGGCCAGGCATCTAGTCCAAGCCCACAGTGGCTCGCCCACCTCTAGGGTTCAGAAAAGCCCCATTTCCCGGACGTCCATTCGGTGTGCGATATCAAATGCATCCCAAGGCAGGTGATCCCCGAGTGTATAACTTCCGTATATTAACGTTGCGAAAAAACAGACAAACGTTCTGAGGTCAACGTTTCAATGGAACAAACTCAATTTACACAAAGTAGTCAGGAGAGCGCCTCTTTGGGAAAGAGAATACCGCCCACCTTAAGTGAAACTGAAAAGGGACTTCCAATTTATGCGCCGGTGCCTTCCTTCGTGAACGCAGCGGCCATCTCAGCAAAGTAAGTTTATCACCAAGTGGACAATGAAACCGTTGAGTAAATCGTGGTTTAAATCTGATCAGGACCCCAAAGATACATTCAACGAAATCAAATGTTTAATATTTCACTTACAGTTCAACATAAGCAACATAAAAAATATATTTTAAAGTTATTATTAAATTATCATTGGTGGTTTGTCAACTGCCACGAACGCGCCAAATTACAGGGAAGGGTCAATTATATCGAATTACATTTGTGAAAAGGCGAATGTCGTCATTTTCATTGTGTCTGTGCAGGGATGTAGCCACATGTGTTTCCATGGAAACTGTGGACGCCAGGCCAGACAGGACCACAGGCAGCTTTCCTGCTGAAACATGCCGTCGCCTACCTGCCCAGCGGATCCGCTCGCTCTAGAACAGCCGCTGGCAGATGACGAGTACACAGACGAGAAAGGGAGCGACTGGGGTAGCAAGAAACTATCACGGGTCAGTTCAGTCTCCATTTTGGCCATATGTTAATACCGAATATAATGTCAACCCTTGCCCTCAGCGGAAAAAGACTAGGGACTGTACTTTCCCATAGGCAAAGAGAAAAGACTAATAACTGGCTCAAGCTCAGGGGACAAGTCCTAAAAAAAAGAAGTGGGGGTACTCTCCAAGTTAGGCGGTGAAAAAAGAAGTGGTGGAGGGGGTGGGGGGGTCTCCTCTCCAAGTTCGATGGTGTGACAGGAAGGGACATCACATGTGCAGCAGATCTATCATTTGCACGTATTGCAAGATTTAACAATTGAAGCTGCTCAGTACTTAAGCCTGTGACTTAAGGTTCCTGTATAGAGGAATCAACAGCCCAAATGTGGATGACATTTGGTGTACAAGCGAGGCATAATAAAACATGGCACCATGAACAAAAGCAAATTGCTGCCAAGTTTTGTGGGTGCTCGTTAAAATAAGTGTGGTAACGCCATCCACCCGTGTGGTACCCCAACTCGTTCCCCGGTCTGTTATACTTGGGCGGGTGGCACCTCCAGCAGTGGCTGGATTATGGCTGATGATGTACTCGGCAGTCAGAGCCCACTCAAGCTGCGGCCATCTTGCAGATCGGCAGAAAGTAAGCATCTAAGAAAACTATAAGGGAACAAAGTAGCCCAGTAATATTAAAAAAGCAATGCAGCTGTGCTAGTCATGTGCTCAGCACTATGTCTGCATAACGTGTGAAAGGGGTGACAACATTATCTAAATGTTAAGCAACTTTGTTATACGGTTACCTCAGTTGGCAGTTTGTTCTTTTAGGCTGCTGAATTGTTCCAGAGCCAACATGAGCTGGTTGTGATGTTGGAAAGCTCCCACACATGAGCTAATTAGACCTGTACCTCCTCTGGCTTTCCTGCTTGAGTTGTCCCCTCATCGCTGCTTGCCCTCTTCTTGCTTGCTCCTTTTGTGAACATCAAGCCACATCTGCACAAGCACTAGTGCTTTCATTAATTCCAAATGCAGAGAACATGACATTTCAGTTGAATGCTTCTTTGGAATAGGCGACACTTGCTAACACCCCCAACCACTAAACATGAGGATAAATCCAAGACGAGGTCAGATCACATTGTCTAAATGATGCAGGTGCATCTGACAGCCAGTTAGCATCTAAGAAAACTAAAAGGGGAACAAAGTATCCCAGTATTATTAATAAATCAATGTAGCTGTGCTAGTCATGTGCTTGCCACTATGTCACATAAAGTCAGAAAGCTGTCACAACACTTTCTAAGTGTTACACAACTTTGTTACACCTCAGTTGGCAGTTTTCTCTTTTAGGCTGCTCAATTGTTCCAGAGCAAACGTGAGCTGGTTGTGATGTTGGAAAGCTCCCACACATGAACT
Organism: Lissotriton vulgaris; assembly: GCF_964263255.1. NCBI lineage: Eukaryota > Metazoa > Chordata > Amphibia > Caudata > Salamandridae > Lissotriton > Lissotriton vulgaris. The sequence goes on from NC_141700.1 coordinate 367,023,147, forward strand.
AGTCTGACCTATAGCAGTGCGCGGTGATATGACGCTGGTTCGGTGCGTACACATGATCCCCACAATGGTGCTAGGACAATTTTTAGAGGTGGGTGCTGCTGCCAAAAACGACTGCACTGAAAAAACTTAAACATGAAACAAATCCGGACAATAAAAAACAATGTGCCTCTTTATTGTTCATTCTACAGCGAAACTGTCAAGTTTTACGGAGGTGTTTCGAACGCCGTTGCTGCTGTAAGCTTCTTGTGTAGAAGCAGTTAATGTCACATGTAAAGCGTTCTGACACCAGCCGGAAAAGTGACATCACAGAAAAACAACGTAAAACAAATAGATAAATATTATAATTGCCTTTATATAGCGCTTACTACCCCTGACGAGGTGATGAAACGCTTTCGGCAAGTAGTACTCTACTATCCACGCTAAGCCTTAACTAAAGAGGAAATCCTGTGCATTCATAAAAGGTACAAAAGGTGTCATAAAAACCCATGTGTTAGAAAAACCAGGACACCATTCTAATCCCACTAAATAGGAACGTACACAGCATGAATTTATTCTGCAGTCATCAAGAGTGGGAGGGAACCCCCCCGTGCTGTGCAGTATTTTGTTTCCCAGTTCCACTCAGTGATAACATGATGACCCCTTCTGCTAGTATATATGTCCGTGCTTTTGATGAAGCTAAATCTGAGAAGCCCAGTGTCACCTTCCACTGTTTCATTGAGTTGCACACATTACCCACATGTTCTTCCTCAGTGCCCACCAGGCGCGCAACGCCCTTTGGACAAAACAGTCTTCAGCCCCCCGCGCCCCCCCTTCGAGTGTGTCAGCTGGGGCTGAGACATCTTCCCGGGCAGACAGTTTTTGAGCTGCCAGCCGCCCAGAGTCCAGAGTACTTCACAGGTCTTTAAAAGACCATTCACTTGGTAACAAGGCTTTGTGTTTTTTATTCACACCTTCTTAGAGCCCTGCAGCTCCACTCTGCCTGTGGCCGGAGACATCTTCCCGGGCAGACAGTTTTTGAGCTGCCAGCCGCCCAGAGTCCAGAGTACATCACAGGTCTTTAAAAGACCATTCACTTGGTAACAAGGCTTTGTGTTTTTTATTCACACCTTTTTAGAGCCCCTGCAGCTCCACTCTGCCTGTGGCCGGAGGAATTAGCCCCCCCCGCCCGAAATTTTTATCAGCCCCCCCAGCTGCGAGCCCTGTATTGGGAGCGAGGATAATCTTACCAGGATTAAAGTCCCATAGCCATAGTATTGAAACTACGTGGTAGCCAGCCCTGTCGTTGGGAGCCACCTTGTGGGCAAGTGAGGCCATCACAGAAAGCCCAGCTTTTGAGCAGGGTGGACGGTGTCCACCCGGTAAAATATGTGGGGGGATGCCGTCCACCCATGTGGTACCCCAACTCTTGCCCTGCTCAAGCAGTAGGACTATCACAAATTCTGTTTGATACTGAGAACTGATTTGTATTGTAACGCTTCTTTTTAGTGTAGGTGGGTGAATCATGTGAGAACAAATCATCGGGCTACATGAATGGATCATGAAAAAGTGACACCTGCGTGGATGGCAGTGATGCGTGAAGGAATGTGCAAGTGTGTGACGAATAACAGTGCAAGGATGGATAGATGAAGGAATGAATGAGTGCACAAATGGTTGAGTGAGGACATTTCTGATAGAGAATTCTAACCACAGATTCCTCACTTTGTGGATTTCCACAGGCGCCAGACTGGAGCCGAAAGGTACGTAGTGTCGTGCGGATTTACGTTGGTTCTGTTTAGCCCCGGATGTGATGTTGGGTCCACTATATCTGCGCCACCTCTGCACGCTGTTGTCAATTCCTTTCTTTCTGCTTCCTCCTGCGAGGATACGGATAGGGCACAATTCCTATAAAAAGAAGTGGGGGAACTGACCAAGTAAGACAATATGCAAATTACCTCATGATGTCATGATGTAACGCTATAAAAGAAATAAAATAGAGCTATTTAAATTATTTGTGCAAATACTGGGACAGACTAACCCGTCTGACAGTCTTACAGTGTCTTCATTTATATACAGGGACAGAACAAAGGCAAAAGCATGCCTCTCTTAAGTACCTGTGAAGAGAAGGCAATATGTGTGCCTTTATTTCCTTCTGTGACATTTACATTTAAATAAATGTAAGGTTCGAGGTGGCCCCAGTGAGCACATACAAACAAAAGGATGCCGGATGGCCCCTTAACTTTGTCCCAGCTGGAGTTAAAAAAAAGACTCCCTCGCTGCCTGCACGGGAATTGAAAGCACACAATGTGCAGGCACTGCTGAACGTGTCCTGGTGATTAAAATTACACCGGGACAAGTTCAGCATATTTCTGTGGGGCTCACCGTCTTGGCAGGGGGGTCTGCATCCACCCTGTAAAAAGAGTGGGGTTACGCCGTGTACCTGCGTGTACCCCGACTGGAGCCCTGGATACGGAGCTTGCTCGCTCGACTCTATCAGACTTGACAAGAGTTTTTCCGTTCAAAATTATCCTCATGCCTCCTCATAAGACCACAGAATCCAAGTTGTGTAAGGATTGCCATAAATAGATGTCAGTGATGGATCCCCACAAAGTCTGTCTCTGGTGTCTGGGCTCCAAACATGCCTCGGGATCATGCGGTACGTGCGCCAAGTTGAACCCGAAATCCATCCACGACCACAAAGCCAACCTTTACATCGCGGAGCATCAATGGTGATCAAAGAAGTCCCGGTCCTAATTTAAGGCAGCGACTTAAATGCCATCCTGCTTCCTGGGCCAATCTCGGAGCCAATCATCATCCAAGTCAAGATCTTCAGGTAAGTCAAAGAAACGTCAAAAACATAAGAAGTCTAAACACAGCTCCCTTTTGTCCAAATTCCCAGTCTCCAGGGCAACGTCTCAACACATTTAATAATTCAAAATAGCGTTGGACCACATTTTCATTACCTTTCCGGATTCCTCTGGTACTACTTTGCACCCCAAAGATCCAAGGTGGCCTCCTGTCAGGTTCCCGCCGCCGGGTCTGCCCTCGACGCTGACTGTGCCACTCCACCCCGTTCCAAGGCTGTTTCTGGCACGGCACCAGTTCCTCCTACAGCACGTCTTTCCATGCCGCAGCCCCAAGGTTCAAGATTGGCACCGATGTGGCCAATACTGGAGTGGGAGCTAGTAGTCCTTTCAGACTCCAAGATGAACCCAGAACAACTCCCATAGATGTTGCACCGACCTCACATTTGCCTCTAAGTCACTTCTGCTATGCCACCACGAATTTAGAGACTATGATGATGGTTCTAGCAACTTCTACAACAATGAAAAAGTGTTTTTAGATTTACTGAATGACAGTGGCTTGGATACATTCCCTGACCCTGGCATCCAACATCCTCTTCCTAGTGTGGCCACTGACGAGTCTGCCTCCTTTCCCACAGTAATAAGGAGGGCACCTCTGGAGTAGGATTTCTTGATGTCAGTTTTGCGCCATATGGGCTTTCCCCGCATTTCAGCACATGGGTGCGGCTATTATATCACAGGCCTGTGGCAAGCCTGCTCATCAGTGGAGTGAACTGCCCTACTTTTAAAATAACTTGTGGCGGCACCAGGCAAAGCTGCCCATTGACTCCCCTCCTTTTTGCCCTTGCGATGGAACCTTTAGCAGCCATCCTCTGTCATCATCATCGGGAATGTGCATTGAGACACCCAACTAGACACATCCTAGTGTCACTCTATGCGAACAATATCACGCTCTATGTCTGGGACCCCCAGTGTTGAAAAAAGGTACAGGCAGAAGACCCTTTTCCGCAGTTGCCCGGCGTTAACCGCCTATATACCCATTCAAGTTACCAAACAAAGAGGCAGGCGCTGGAGACCGAAAGGCAGGAAACAAGTTTTATTCCGACGGAGCAGAACACATCAAATCAGACAACAGGGTATCTTCTCGAGGTGCTCTAACTGCATCTCTGTGGCCTGGCCTCTTATACACGGGTTTATTACTTTATTGCATAAAACACATCGCTGTTAACCCTTTGATGTATGGGAAGACATCCTCGGAATCCCCGCTTCAGGCCCGTTCCCACACACATTTACAGTTGAAGTCCCCACCCCGGTCACAACAGATGATGATTATCGCGCAGCTGGACATTCCGCCAATTCACGGAATGTGTGAGGTTGATCGGATCTCATGGGGTAGGGGCTTTGATCAGCTCAAGGATCTTTTGATGGGGGGGGGGTGTTTCCTACTGTACAGGAGGAAGGGGGCAATGACAGTATCCGCAGGGCCAGGTGGCGGCTTGGGAACGAGTGAGACAAACGGGCACAAAGGAAAGAGGGGTGTTATCAAAGGATTCGGGATCATGAAAGGAATGGAGGGAGGTGTTGTGCTGGGAACAGGATGGGATTCCGAGGCAGAGCTGCGTGGTAGAGGGGTTTATGACCCAAGGCATGTGAGAGCGGGGGCCGTCAGCGTGCGGGGGATGTTTGCGAGGTCAGGAGAGAGAGAGACGCGCTGGCTATCGATGATGGGCAGAGAGGCCATGGTACTAAAAATGGCTGCCGCTTACGCGCATGGATGGGCTCAAAAAGGGACAAGATGGCGCCGATAATGTTGACGTTTTCGGCCTATCTTTTAACAGTCCTCCCTTTTCAACATATCTAGCCAACTTGCCTACTCAATGTCAATCTTCATCAAATTCCTAACCTCGGCATCATATAATGCTCCCATGCGTTCGTTTCCAAAGTCCACAGTCTTGGGGCAAATACAATTTGTACATAATGAACACAGAGGTGGCAGGCATTGAATTCCTAAGCATAGACCACATATTGCCACTACAGGGATCAAGATAATGGTAAATAGTCTCCAGCCCCAGTTCTTAACCGTGCTCCAGAACCATCCACCAAGTGACCATTCTTCCTGCTCCTGGTGGACTTCTGAAGACAGTCTGTGGAGATGCTCGATGGCTTTATATACTGATGGTGAATTGTCCGGTATGTATGTATAGCAGCTGGACCCAATAATGCGACATGCTCCACCACGGTCCGCAAGAACCACATCTAGCACAAGGCGGTTCTGGAGTGCTACCAAGCGGACCGCTTGAAGCTCGGCAGTGTTGTTAGCAAGGATACCAGCTGTGATGTTCATTGTTGTCTCGACTGCCTGAGTCAGATGTCGGATGGCACAGCTGTTTGCCATCGGGCCCCAGAGTGGAACAAGTCCCTTCATAGCATCGAGGAACTGTGCTCCTGTTGAGTCGGCTTGTTCAATGTCCTTGGCTCGTTTTTGTCTGTGGTGATTCGCTGGAGCCACATAAGTCGGAGGAAGGATGAAGGAGATGAAATAAGTGCCCCCCCAGCCTTTGGGGAGCCAGGTGTAAGCCTTTGTGCCTCAAACGAAGTACATATTTGGAGAGGATACAAAGGAAGGTGGGTCGGTGGAGTCCAAAGTTCTGGTGAAACGGCAGGCACTGCGGCCTACCAGCTGTGTCCCAAGCCCTTCTATGCACATGTGGCCTGTGACGTTGATGACTGACAGGGCCACAGTCAGAGTGGCAGCCGTTCGTTTCCGCAGGTAAGAGAAGGTGGGTCTAGTTGGATTGTTGAACACCTGCATTTCAATTCGTTCTTTAGCAGGGATGTCCATGTGGATTGAGTCGTTGGAGGTCTGCGGGCAGAAGTGTGTCTTTGTCCGGTTTCGCCAGACCCCATGATAGAAGTGCGTCATGGTTTTGCCGGAAGTGGCATTGTCTTTATAGCTTTCTTGCAGGAGGATCAGCCAAGCAAGGCAGGAGCCGTGAACTGAAAAGGGTGAAGGGATGAAAGGTATCGAGTGTCCAGTGGCGTGGGGTAGCAACCCACAGATCCAACAGTTGGTGGAGTTGGTGGCAAGATTGTGCTGGTGCAGCAACTGTACAAAGGAGTTATTCCAAAACTCTTTTCGTCTCTCTCTGAGTTGTGGGGAGAGCGAAATCAGATAATGTTCCTTCATGGTGGTAGGCTGAGCAGTGGTCAGGAATGTTTCGTGAGCAGGTGTATTTTCTTCCACAATCCAGAGCGTGGTCATGAGGAGAAAGCAGAAAAGGATCGTGATAAAAAGTGCAATTGTCTTGGAGCTGTGGAGTCTGTCTGCTTTCGGGTTTCTGTAGTGGGTATTTCCTGTTGCTTCCATCATCTTCTTATTTGGCGCTTCCATCATCTTCTTATTTGGCGCTTCCATCATCTTCAAGGTGCTCGGTAGCGGGCAGAACCACAGACTTCGTTTAGCGTCTCTCCGGGTGACCCTTGGTGGTGTTTTAGGTCACCGTTCTGAGATTTTAACTTAGCCCGTGGTCTACTTAGCCGAAGCTCCCTCCTTTCGTCGCAGGAAATACCCTTCTCTGGATGGCACAGTAGGATCAGAGAATTTTGCAAGTTCAAGGGCTTCGGAATCAGGATAGCAGGCTAGTGACGGTCGGTCCTTGTTCAGGAGCTCTTCTTGGTTATCGATGCTTTCCGTTGTGGCCAAAGCCGAGGAGACCTTCTTGCAGTGGTGTGCGTGCAGCCAGTGCCGTTTCCCCTCCACACGAAGAGCCGTCCGGGTGGTGAGCAGCACTTGCCAGGGGCCCGTCCACCTGGGTTCCAGACTTTTCGTTCGCTGAAAATTTCGGATCAGCACGAAATCTCCAGGTTGGATGGCGTGACCTGGACCCCTGGAAGCATCGGGGATGGCCTGCTGCACCTGCTGATGAATGACAGACAGAGTTTCAGTTAATTTATACAGATAATCAGGGGGGCGCTAGAGGGCGCACTACGGAATGGCTGGCTAGTCAGACAGCTCCGCCGGACGGTTCCGTTTATCTGCTAAAACAGCGCGTATGGGGTCACGGAACCTGCTGACAAACGGCAGCACCAGACAGCGGAGGATGATTGGCGCACACTGATGTAATTTTCATCGATCTACGAGCTGCTGGGACGATGGTAAAAGTAGCTGAGGTGCGCGACCTATGCGGGTAAAATGGTGACTACCTGTAACCGGTCGGAGCAGTAGACGTCGGAGGCGCATGAAGCACACACCACGGAGCCCTGTAACAACCCGGCCACGGACCCGTGATTAACTGTACCAACACAATGCACCATAGGAGGCCATAAAAGGTCTAGAGAGTTCAACTGCGGCGAAAACACTGACTGTATTAAGCGCGGAGACTCGTCACTAAACTCCTGCTGCTTTCTGGGTGCATATCGCAAATCGGACTTCGCATACTGTATCTGGGGTCTATATAACACATTGCGGCGGGGGAGGACACTGCCATAACTACCGCCACGCAGCGACTCAGCGGCAACGCGATCTTACCCTGATTTGAAACACCATTGCTGTATGAGGCTGAAGGCGCGAAACGTATCACCCAGCATGGCGGCGCCCGTCCTGGAGTACTACGTTTTTGGCGTCTGATCGCTCCCCGAGGCGCCGGTTTGTGGCTGCAGAAAACGCACACGCACAGAGAGGTGTGTAAACCCATGAGCCCCACAGGCATATCCTTGCGTGCGATCTACACAACATATGCAAAAACGACCATGCTGATCACACTGGTGTGGCAGTTGTAACTGTGCAGATTGGTGTGCCCGAGGCGTCCATCTTACCACGCAATACAGCTTTTAACTGCCAGACTGATGTCAGTACAGTCCCCACGGCTGTCCCCACTGTATTCAGTAATTATTTGTGTTATACAGCGGATTTTCTGTGCAGCGGAGACAGTTACATTCATATCTTAACTCTGACAGCATGGGTCTAAATTGACTGCACACAAGACAAGCGCTGTGGCTGCTGAGCCTCTGCATGGTGTCGACCAGCCTCCACTCAACTTTACCGGGGGACGCTGATGTACCACGTGGCGATGGAGTGCATCGATCTTCACACGTCTGGTAAATAGGGGCTTTCACTGTAATAACCGAAGAACGAAATTGGGGAACTACACGCCGGGAGGTGCATAAATGCTTAGCGCCACAACGTTGAGTTTTTACCGTGATATACACCAAAATTAGCCAGTGTGTCATCATCCGTGGTCATGCATGCTGCTCTCTTGAGACAATAACTGCCGGGTGTATAACCTTCACGTCCTCTAGCCCTGCTACGTCCGGCCCTACTACACCACACCACCACAGATGCTGAGTCTGCCACATTGATCACGACCCTACACGCCGACAGGACGCCATTGCTAAACGCGCCTGCTCTACGAACCTGTAGTAGCAGAATATACTGTCATCACAGCATAGTTAGGAGCAGATACCTTGCGAGATGGGGAAACCGGACAAGCAACAACCCAAACTCAACTTTGAACAACGCCGAACAGTGAGAGGATCCCATCCCCACTCGGACACAGAGACTGAATCAGAGCGCACACCACCCAAAAGCATGGAGGTGATGTTGAAAGCAATACAAGACAGCCTGCAGGATATGCACGGTAAAATGGACCATCTAACAACACGGTTGGACAACATGGCGGCCAAAGTTGACCGACATGGGGAGCGACTGGACGAAGCAGAGACAAGACTGTCCGCAGTAGAAGATGAATCGCGTGCAAGCACCTCTAAATGTTCAGGATTTGAGAGGGTTCTAGACGTCATTAAATCTAAGTCCGAGGATTTGGAAGCGAGATCGCGCCGAAATAACATACGCGTAGCGGGCGTGCCTGATTCAACGAACATTGGTAATATGGAGGCATATGTGGAGGAAATGTGCCTTTCCCTGTTCGGCAAGGACAAACTGTCCCAAGTTTTCATTGTGGAAAGGGCGCATAGAACATTAGCACCACGCCCACCTCCAGGTACACCTCCAAGACCAATAGTTGCCCGCATACTAAACTACCGCGACAGAGATGCGATTCTACGTATGGCACGTGAGCACAAAGATCTTCAATATCAATCCAACAAACTTGCATTCTACCCCGACTACACGCAAGCAGTCCAGCAGGCCAGAAGGGAATTCAATGGAGCGAAATCAAAACTACGGGAACTCCAGGTGGAATACGCCATGCTCTACCCGGCGAGGCTGAAAGTCAACTGGGAAGGCAAGTCCACTCTGCTTACCTCGCCCAAAGCAGCAAATGATTTCATAAAGAAAATTACGAGCCACCGGAAAAATGATCAGCGACGACAGCATGATCAAGAAGGGGACTGATAGCGGAGAGAGGATATGGCGCACCGTCTGACCGATCCGCTGGACAGGACACAACCGCAGGTTGGTGGTGGCACAGGCTCCTGGCAGGTGCCAGAAAACAGGTCTAAGCATAGCATCGGCAGATGGGGTTCAATTGCGCTGCAATATTAACGGTCACTGCGTGATCTACTCCCTTCACCAGGTATGTTGGAATATGCAAACTGTTTGGTGTATACGACATAACAAATCTGGAACACAGAGTGGGACACGGTCAGACTGACAGCTCTTTACTAAACACTGTAACATATTGTTCTTCTGCACCATTTGAGACTAATGCATTCTTTGTTGCAATTGTACATAAACTGACCCAATGACACTCATCTGCATAGCAGAGTAGACATTGGACCTACAAACATCTGCTTTATAGTCGCTATCGATCTAACTGTTGACATCCGCTGCTGATATACAGTTGTGCCAAAAACTAATGGTTTCCGACCCTACAGCAGTGTGCTAGAGCAAAAACCTGTACTGCACCGCTTCTCGGTCGCATAGCCCAGGTAAAACAGGGTTAAATGTTGATGCATCATATAGTCTGCATGGAGCTGCTCCATCCGTTATTGTAACTATACAACCTACACAAACTACACGGCTCCAAGAATCTGTGGTAAAATGTATACTGCATACTGAACGTAGTTACACTAGATATATACGAAGATGCATGTAAGTTATGTTATAGTTCTGTTTATACTCCTATTCACATTTCGGGAGGGCTGTGTGGAAATATTGCTGCACTCTTGATGGCTTCTTGTAGCAATGTAGCTGTTATGCATCGCTGTAGCAATCATGGCAGGTATACTGTGACCTTATAAGTTTATGTAACCGTCCACGTCCGTTATCTCGGACGGTGATGTGCAGTTCAGGCGGGCCCCCACATGGGTGACCCCCAACACAGTTCGCATATTAATGGGATGTTCATTACGGGTATGGCCTCAGCAGGTTTGGGCTGCTGTTGTGGGGCGGAGGGAGGGCGGGGGGGTTGTTCTAGTTGTTTATAGATCGGACCGCTTGAGATGCATTGCCTATAGCCAGTTGTACCACTATCATCACTGCAAAAACGGAAACCACTCACATTACACTTACAAGTCAGCGAAGTTCCCCCTGGATGGGACACGGAGGACACATGCATTTAGACACGACCCCTATCATGGCTAATCCCATATCTCAATCCAGAACCCTGAACGTCCTCTCATGGAATATTAGAGGGTACACAAACCCAAAGAAAATTCGTCGTATATTCGCCTGTCTAGACAGATGGAATACAGACATAGTCATGTTTCAGGAAACACATGAATCTCCACACACACACGCCCACGTGGGGCGCAGATGGGCGGAATCCATACACTGTTCGAGATATTCGTCCTACGCTAGGGGTGTTTCTATATTGGTTAAAAAAGGCACGAACTTTAAAGTGAACACGACAAAACTAGACGACGGTGGGAGATATGTCATGGTTCAGGGTGACATTCGGGGTAGGCAAATCACACTAGTAAACACATATGGTCCAAACACGGATACACCGGAATTCTTCCGCGAAATTTGGCACTATCTAAACACTGATATTGATCAAACAATACTGTGGGGCGGAGATTTCAACATTGCTCTAAATGACGCCCTCGATAGATCGGAAGGCACGATGGAACACCACACACGTGCTAGGACGGAATTGCTAGACATTATACGGGATCTATACCTACAAGATGTCTGGCGGGTACGACATCCTGGAATTACTGAAGCTACGCACACATCGGTACATCACGCTAGCTGGTCTAGGATAGATTATTGGTTGGGGACAGCTGACATTTCGCTATGGACACACAAAGTAACTCATATGCCCAGGACGCTGTCTGACCACAACCCTGTCAAACTGTCATTACTCATCCCAAATTACATACCGCCGCCATACAGTTGGCGTTTCAATTCCGCCGCACTTACAGACCCACTGTACGTAGATACCATTGGTAAGGCTATTAAAGATTACTTCAGTCTCAATGTTGACACCACGGAAGACGCTGGACTTTTATGGGAAGCATTTAAGGCGACCATACGAGGGGTCTGTATAGGTACAACCGCTGGTATACTAAAAGACATCAGAGTACAGATTGCCCGCTGTGAATCTACACTCCGAGCTCTAGAACGACAATACGAAATAACTCCGACACAAAACATACTAAGCGACATAAGAAATACACTCACTGAACACCAAAAATTCACCGCTGACGAAATCAAATATCTAAACAAACGACATGTGGCCAGAGCATACGGGGAAGGGGGCAGACCAGGTAGAGCGCTAGCTACTAAAATATGCACTGGGCACAAACGAAACATCATTACAAAAACTGTTGGAGAGGATGGGCAAACTTACACCGACCAGGCAGGCATACTCCAGAGCTTTGTACGCACCTATCAGGACCTCTATACATCACGACCCATTGCCACACAACGCGATACACTACGATACCTTGATGACATTGCTATTGGCTGGTTGTCGGATAACCAGAGACAATATTTGGCCCAACCACTGACAAAGGAGGAGATTGCTGAAGTGATAGCCACTTTACCGAACGGGAAAGCACCTGGACCCGACGGATTCACTTGTGAATTCTATAAAACGTTCAGCGAATTACTGTCTCCATATCTAGTAGATATGTTCGGTGAGGCACTAGAGGCCCAAATTCTTCCGGCCACACTACGTGAGGCGGTGATTATAGCATTATTGAAACCGGGTAAGGATCCCGAGACCTGCGCTTCCTATCGCCCTCTGTCGCTCTTAAATGTCGACTCAAAAATACTAGCTAAAGTTCTTGCCACCCGATTGCAACCGCTAATGGCCACACTAGTTCTCCCAGATCAATCGGGATTCATCCCCTCTAGAAACACCACGCACAACACCAGAACTTTATTTGCCACCGCACATTATCTTACACCATCCACCAAGGCAGCAGCAATCATGCTTGACGCTGCTAAAGCATTCGACTCGATTGAATGGTCGTACCTTGTAACCATATTGCATAGAATGGGTTTTCCTCAGGTCTTCGTCCAGTGGGTGCAACTACTTTACACCAGGCCAGTGGCTAGAATCAAAATAAATGGTTATGTATCGGAAACCATAGTCATAGAGAGAGGGACGCGACAGGGTTGTCCCCTGTCCCCTCTCCTATTTGCGCTCGCGCTCGAACCTCTGGCCTGCATAGTCAGACAGAAACATCACCACCTTGCACTTCAGTTCCCGAATAGGCCTCTACATATATCCCTATATGCAGACGACATGTTATTATATGTCAGGGACCCGGCTATTAATCTGGACCCACTACTAAGAGTATACATCCGATTCGGTGGGTACTCAGGCTTGCACATCAACTGGGATAAATCCTCCATATTTCCATTGACCGACTCCACCCAACAACATACGACGGAATACCCACTGGAGTGGCAGACAGACCCTGTCCGATATTTAGGTATTTGGTTCCACCGAGACCCAGAGGTGGTTATCAGAACCAATTATGGTAGGGCGATTGACACACTTGAAGATAAAATCACAAGATGGATCCAACTCCCACTGTCGCTGGCCGATAGGATGGCGATTGTGAAAATGGTAGTACTCCCTAAATTACTTTACCTTTTCAATAACGTTCCGATACAACCACCTAGAGAGGTGTTCAAACGCATCACGTCCATGATTTTGAAGCTAATTTGGGCAGGTAAAAAAGCACGCATAAAACTAGACACATTAACGCTACCGATTCATAAGGGAGGTTGGGGTGTACCAGATTTTTGGCTGTACTACCTATGCGCACAGGCCCAATTTGCCACACATTGGTACCACGCGACACCATATCTGACTCATGTAGCAGTGGAGGAAGGCGATGCAGCCCCGATCCCATTGGACGCTATCATAACCCATACCAGACCTCCACTCCACAATAAGGATATTAATACAATAGACACCACCAACGCTGCCTGGAGAACCCTAGGCCACATGATGCATAAACTCCCACTATACGCTCCGGCACTGCCATTGCATCATCACCCCAACCTATCTGTCACTGGTGAAAAAGTAGGCATGGGCCTATTGGAACAAGTGGGTCTCTGTACGATGGGCGACGTCTATAAGAATGGGGTCTTTCTCACAGACCAAGACTTAGCCTTTATTCAAAATCCAACGACACTCTTCCGCTTTACTTTCTACAGACTTAAAAAAGCGATGAAGCAACACTTTCCCACATTCCCGAACGAACCCCAGACGATGGACACCCTACAACTACTGATCACCTCCAAAAACACTTCACACTTGGTCTCGCGGCTATATTCTCAGGCACAAACAGAACTAGATCGCAGGGCTACCAGGGCACTGGAAAGATGGAATACGCTTTTAGACGCCCCTCTCACAGACAAAGACTGGGAAACCACATGCTCACTCACGGAAATGCTAACGCCAAATGGCAACCTGCGTATAATCCACTTCAAATACCTCCACCAGGTCTATTACACTCCTGCCCAATTATATAGATACGGTCTGCGCGAGGAAGCGCGATGTAAAAGATGTGGTCAAGACCAAGCAGATTTTATACACTTGGCTTGGAATTGTGAAAAGGTGCAGGCTTACTGGGCAGAAGTGACCGAAAAACTGACAGAAATGGTGGAAGTACCGATTGCATGTACACTTACAGGTTGTCTACTGGGCCTGCTACATAACTTGAAAGGAACGCGACGTAAATTCTGCGTCATAGCATTATTATTAGCCAAACGCAGACTCTCACTATGTTGGGATAGCTCACACACACCCCAAGTCAAACATTGGATGCAGGATATGGCGTATTGCCAGGATACACTTAGGACATACGAGGAGTCCCTCCCACTCAGATCTAGACCCAGAGACTACTGGTCGTACTTCACAGCATACCTGAACGCACAACTAGAGGACTAAGGGATACACATCATCACTGGTATTAAATGACGACTAACATGTGTCTTACTGAATAGTGGTTTCATGTATAACGCGTTATTGTAATGTGGGGCTGGAGTTGGAATGCGGTAGTGGTCTGATTAAGGTATGTTGAGTATTTTGTTACTTAAATAAAATTAGACAAAAACTGAGACCAACTGAGTTTGTAAACGCGGCCGGCCCACAGTGGTTGTAGGCGACTTGCTGTGTACTTTCACGTATGTTATGCATGCAACTTGCTTATGTTTACCTGCTTCAACAACACGCCGCCGGCCTTCTCTTGTAAGGTTGTGGGCGCTAAGCTGTGTAACTTGTGTGCATACTGACAATAAAGGTCTTGGAACAAAAAAAAAAAAAAAAAAAAAAAATTTATACAGATAATCAGACATTAGGACGTCTGGGACATCATGAATGGAAGTCGGTTTTGGTGCAGACCAGACGCTCATGGGTCGGCCGAAAACGACCTCGTAAGGTGTCAAGTGGTGCTTGGTGGGGGTAGAACGCATCGATAGCAATGCCAGGGGGAGAGCGTCTGGCCATTTCAGTCCTGTGGTAGCTACTATCTTGGCTAGTTTAAGCTTTAGTGTGGCATTATGTCGCTTGACAAGTCCAGCAGACTGGGGGTGGAAAACTGCGTGGAACTTCTGCTTGATGCCCAGCCCCTTTATGATGAGCTGGATGACTTCGGCTATGAAGTGGGGGCCATTGTCGCTCCATAAAATTCGACAAAGGCCGTAGCGAGGGAAGAATTCCTTTAATAGTACCTTTGCAGTGGCCATGGCGGTGTTGTCACGGGTTGGATATGCCTCTACCCACTTGCTAAATGCACATACCACAACGAGTACGTATTTCAGGCCTTGGCATCTGTCTAGTTGAATATAGTCCATCTGCAGGACTTCAAACGGGTGATTTGGGACCCCAAACCCTCCCCGGGGTACTACAGTTCCTTTCCCGGGGTTG
This sequence comes from Lissotriton vulgaris, assembly GCF_964263255.1. NCBI lineage: Eukaryota > Metazoa > Chordata > Amphibia > Caudata > Salamandridae > Lissotriton > Lissotriton vulgaris. The sequence goes on from NC_141700.1 coordinate 367,038,220, forward strand.
TGTTGTAGGCATATCAAGCATTGTTGGACCAGGCGTTTGGCGGAGTCTGTGATTTTATCATTGTGCCAAACTCTGGAGACAAGTTCAATCATGGGGGCTGATCCTATGTGGGCGGGGGAGTGTGCCATAGTCAGTATGGGAATCAGATAGGAGTCAGGTAGCAACCATTTGTTTGTGTCCTTTGTCCGCCAGCAGCCTTCGTCGTCTTTTAATCCCATCCGTGTCCATTCAGTCAGTTCGTGTTGTGTGCTAGCCATTTGAATGTCTCTAATAGTGTCCCTAGCGTCAGTCCATTTTTCTGCTTGTGACCTGGTCACGTACATACGTGTTGTCATCCTGTTTTCAGCTGTCGTTCGAGCAGTGATGTCGGCTAGTGCATTTCCTTGTCCAATAATGTCTGTCACCTTTTTGTGTGCCTGGCATTTGATGACTGCAAGCTTTTTGGGGAGAAGGACAGCTTCGATCAAGGCGGAGACTAGATCCCCATGCAAGATGGGTGTGCCGTGTGAGGTCAAGAATCCCCTCTCCCTCCAAAGGAGCCCAAAATGGTGAACCACCCCGAAGGCGTACTGGCTATCGGTGTAAATGTTTGCGGTGGTTCCTGCTGCTAGAATGCAGGCTCGCGTCAGGGCAATCAGTTCTGCTGCCTGAGCAGATCGTTGTGTGATGCGGGCTGTCTCGACTACAGTTCGAGCCGTGGTGACTGCATAGGCAGCTGAAGTGGTGCCATCGGGGAGTTTGATACAAGAACCGTCCACCCACAGCTCTCCGTCAGGGTCAGGAAAAGCCGTGTCTCTGAGGTCAACCCTACTTTTAGTCTGTTGGTCCGTAAGAGTCACACAGTCATGTACAGGGAGCACATTGGGATCGTTCTCTGGTAAGGGTAACAGAGTTGCCGGGTTCAGTGTGGTGCATCTTTTTAGGGTGATATGGGGTGCTAGCAAAGTCAGCTCGTATCCAGTCAGTCGTGCACTCGTCAGGTGTTGCGTCTTGGTTTGGTTCAGGAGGGTGTCAACTGCATGGGGTACCAGTACTGTGAGAGGATTCGAGAGTACGATCCCCTCACTCTGTCGGATAGAGATAGCAGCGGCAGCTACAGCTCGAAGGCAGGCAGGCAAGGCTCTGGCTACAGGGTCAAGAGTGGCAGAGAAGTAAGCGCACGGTCGTTGCTTTGAGCCAATGGACTGGGTCAGGACAGATAAAGCGCACCCCTCCCTTTCGTGAGTGTAAAGGGAGAAGGGCTTTGTGTAATCAGGGGTACCTAGGACAGGGGCCGAACAGAGGGCATCTCGTAGTTCCGTGAAGGAGGTTTGGCACTCAGGGGTCCAAGGGAGTGGGAAGGGGACGTCTTTAGCTAGCAGAGAAAGCAGTGGTTTCACAACGAGGCTAAAGTTTGGCAACCACTGTCGGCAGAAGGAGGTGAGGCCTAGTAGGGAGCGAACCTGTTTCTGAGTCTTAGGGACAGGAGTTTCGAGAATGGTTTGGATCCGGTCGGGAGTGAGCTTCCTCCCGTCTTTGGACAGGAGATGGCCTAAGTATGTCACTTGGGGTTTGCAGAATTGTAACTTCTTCCTGGAGACCTTGTGGCCATTTTCCGCAAGGAAGTGTAGGAGGTGAATGGTGGCTGTGACTGCTAGCGGAGTGGTGTCGGCCGCCAAAAGGATATCATCGACGTATTGCACCAACACCACTCCATCGGGTAACTGGACTTGATCCAGTTGTCTCTTGAGGGCCTGGCTGTAAATGCTAGGGCTTTCTGTATAGCCCTGGGGTGCTCGACAGAACCTATACGAGCGGGCCTTTAGGGTGAAGCCGAAGAGATATCGGCTGTCTGGGTGAATGGGGATGGAAAAGAATGCGTTTTTGAGGTCAATGACAGTGAAGGTAGTAGCAGTAGAAGGAATCAATGTCAGGATGGTGGTGATGTCTGAGACCACGGGGTACTGGGGTACCACCACTTTGTTGATCTCTCGAAGGTCAATGATAAAGCGGTATGCTTTCTCATCTCCTTCTCCTTGTTTCTTGATGATGGGCAAGATAGGGCTGTTGCAAACGTTGCTAACCACTTCCTCTACCACTCCTGCGTCTATCAGTGACTGAATAATCTTTACCAGTGCCTTCTCGCCCTCGGGCGATATCCGATATTGTGGAAGTTTTGGGAGTGTTGCGTCTGGTCGGACAGTAATGTGTATTGGGTCAATCATCATGCGCCCTACGTCCGAATCTGTCTGGGCCCACAGATACGGAGGCAGGGTGTCAAGCAGGGATGCGCCAGCGTCAGTGATGGAAAACATGCGTCGGGGAGGGCAATGTCTAAGCAGAACGGGGTTGTCGTAAAGGAAAACTAGAACTCCGTCTTGAGAACATCTAATTGTCGCTCGGAAGTGTTTCAATAGATCAAGTCCCATAATGGCGTCAGGGCTATTGGAGGAAAGTAAAAACGTGGTGTCAGTGGTGTTGTTCTCTAAGTCGAAGAGGATCGGAGCGGACAAAGGGTTAGTGGAGGGCGTTCCATCGAAACCTGTCGATGTTATAAGTGAGCCAGACAAGGGTGCCCTTGGAATCAGTCGTTTAGATAACGCACTACGTGTTGCGCCAGTGTCTACCAGAAATGGAGACTTTGTACCCAAGACCTTAGCAGTGACATAAGGGCCTTGTTGGTCAACATAGAGCTCGACTGGATCCCTCCCTTGCCCTTAGCAGTCCTATGCAAAGTCGTGGGCGTCGTCATAGTCAGACTGCTGGCATTGGTTCTGTCTGGGTCGGTCAAATGTATTTGGTCTGCCTGATCTGTCATTAGTCGTGTCATTTGAAGGCCCTCGCTGCTGTCCCTTATTTCTCGGTCCGTTTGCTATGTCCTTGGGGTCTTTGTTTCTGATTATTTCCAAAAGGATCGGGCATTGGGATTTCCAATGGCCAGTTCCTTTACAGAAAGCGCACTGGTCCTCTCTAATGTCCGTACGTCCAATGTGGGGAGTCGAAGTACGGTCCTTGGGAGGTGCAGTCTTAGGGACGTTCATCTGATAGTTTCCCCTGTATTGGTCACGTCCTATAGTCACCCCTTGCAGTTGTGCTATCATCACCCTCTCTTTCAAGTCTTTCTTCTTTTTTTCTGTTGCTCTATCGTTTTCATTTTTCTGATGTTCGTAATATTGGGCCATCTGGAGGATAGCCGTGGGTTTGGAGGCTGCCCAACTACTCTCGCTGGCCTGCAGTTTCTGGGAGACCTCTGGTGACAAACCCTTAACATAATTCTGGACGAACAGATGGTGTCCGGTTGCAGAGGTCATGTCCTGGCCGCTGTAATCGGAGAACACCGTTTCAAACCGGGAGAAGTAATCCGATACATCCTCCTGGGGTTTCTGGCGACAGGCCGTTACTATCGACCAGTCCACTTTCTTTTCTGGAATCAGGGTTTTTAATTTCTGTACGATTTTGTCTGGAAGGTCTAGAATAGATTTCAAGGGCTTTTGTCCAGGTTCTCGTTGTTTATCAATGCCATCGAGTTGTGACCAGGTATGTCCAAACAGCTCAAGGTGGTCGACTTTCCGGATTTGCTTCCACACATCAGCTGGTAGACATAACCCGAAGAACAAGTCGATATCAGCCAGGGTCATAATCGTTGAACCTAGGGCTGTAGCTAACTCAGTATAGAAGGCAGTGGGGTTTTTACGTAGATCAGGCAGAGATTTCCGAAACGTCAGAATCTCTTGTCGGTCCCACGGCTGGTAGACCCAGTTGTACACTACCCTTCCTTTTGCATCTTTGTTGTTTGCATCATCGTGAGTCCCTTCACCTCGTGGAGGAACCCAGTAAGGGGCAGCTTCTCGTATCGGCATCATGGCGTTTGATCGCTCAGTTTGTGATTCGGTTGCTATGGATGTCGTGGGTTTAGCTTCCGATCCTTGTTCAGTGAGGTGGCGGAAAACCTCAAGCGTTCGCATAAGGAGGTCCGTCAAATCACACTCGCCCTCATCCCCGATATCGACCTTCCGGTACAGAGACGTTAGGCTCTGGGGACCTTTGTCTCGATATCGGTCCTCGTATGCGTTCAAGACATAGTAACACAGTCGAACGGTAAAGTGTCGTCTGTGACTTCCTGTATACGATTTAAACATATCCGTGATATACTCTTCATCTTCCTTTCTTTCTACCAACGTCCTTGCTATCTTGTCAATCCCTGCTCGCTCATCTTTGCTTAATCTGTTTGTTTTTGTAGAACCAGCCCTTCGGGTCTCAGGGTCGCCTAACGTTGTCGTTTGTGTAGTATCTAATACAAGGAGTTCGGCCGGCACAGAGGCCACGGGGGCCGAAGCTGTGGTGCTACTCTCGTTTGTGCCTGGGGATGGTGGGTGCTGTGCTAAGGGTTGGGAAGGGGCATATGGAGGGGGCATGTAGATGATCGGAGGACCTAGCAGCAGATCATCGTTGGCTCGCTGTTTCGAGGGTAATTCAGGGTAGAGCGTGGAGGGCGTTCTAACCGGACACTGGTTCGATGTTTCTATCTCTGGTTTCTGATCGGCTTCCTCTCTTTCCTTGATCTCTTCTTCTAGTTTCTTAGCAGCTAGGTTGGCTGCCTTTCGCAGCTCTTTTCCCAACCTACTCTCATTTCTCTTCTTACGCTGTTCGGTTTCTTTGCGCCACATGCCGAAACTGTCAAGCATAGTGGTTGTTGTCTTGTTTTTACCAAGGGCTGTTTCTAGCGCGCTCATTTTATCATCATCGAAGGATCCTATCAGTGGCCACTGACTTTCTCGATCCTTTTTCGTATATTTATGCCACAGCTTGCTATAAGCTATAGCGATCAATCCATGCTTCATGAACATGTCCTTATTAGGGGTGCCTTCCAGTGGAGCCGGATGGTTCATCTCTAATAAGCGGTCCGGGCTAAACAGGCTACCAATCAGTGGGGAGAAGACAGGCATGACGGAAATGGGGACAAGAGTCAGCACTACCTATCTTATCACTGTGTGCAAAGACTAGACAGAATATTTCTATTCTACGTTGTTTGCAGGCAGTGAATACCTCATGAACCAATGTCGAGCGGTCAATGTTCAGTCAATCAAATAATCAGTGGGGAGAATAAGTAGGCCCGCAAAAGTCTGCGTTACCTACCCTTTCACCATCTGCAAAGAGGGAACCTGTTCTTTCCTGTTTGTAGACAGAGAATCTCCAGAAAATAATCCGCGAACGGTAGTTCGGGTTCAATCAATTAATCAGTGGGGGAGAAGGATAGGCGTGATGGATGACAATGGGGACAAAAGTCTGTGTTACCTATCCTTTACTGCTTGCAAAGAGAGAGCCTGTTGTTTCCCCGTTTGCAGGCAGCGAATCTCCAAATTAATCAACAAAGAGTAATACTAGTATTTTTTCAAACAATCAATCATTTCGTAATTTGTCGTGTTTACACGACCTTATCCGGACCGCATGGACAGTTTCTTGTCTTCCGAATCCAGCGCCCGATCGTCCTCTATTCTTCGTGATCCTCGCGGCACTCCTGATGGTTCCCAGTCAGGACCGTAGATCACTCGAGAGAGGTCTGTTCGGAACCAGTGAAGTTCGGATGATCGGCTGTCAGACGAGGGTCTATCGGACAGGTGCACTCCCGATCGTTGCAGTCGTTCACTCTGTCGTCAGGACCTCTCCCACTGGATCCACGAGTCGCTGATGGGCTCCACGTTTGGGACGCCAATTGTTGAAAAAAGGTACAGGCAGAAGACCCTTTTCCGCAGTTGCCCGGCGTTAACCGCCTATATACCCATTCAAGTTACCAAACAAAGAGGCAGGCGCTGGAGACCGAAAGGCAGGAAACAGAAGTTTTATTCCGACGGAGCAGAACACATCAAATCAGACAACAGGGTATCTTCTCGAGGTGCTCTAACTGCATCTCTGTGGCCTGGCCTCTTATACACGGGTTTATTACTTTATTGCATAAAACACATCGCTGTTAACCCTTTGATGTATGGGAAGACATCCTCGGAATCCCCGCTTCAGGCCCGTTCCCACACACATTTACAGTTGAAGTCCCCACCCCGGTCACAACAGATGATGATTATCGCGCAGCTGGACATTCCGCCAATTCACGGAATGTGTGAGGTTGATCAGATCTCATGGGGTAGGGGCTTTGATCAGCTCAAGGATCCTTTGATGGGGGGGGGGGGGTGTTTCCTACTGTACAGGAGGAAGGGGGCAATGACAGTATCCGCAGGGCCAGGTGGCGGCTTGGGAACGAGTGAGACAAACGGGCACAAAGGAAAGAGGGGTGTTATCAAAGGATTCGGGATCATGAAAGGAATGGAGGGAGGTGTTGTGCTGGGAACAGGATGGGATTCCGAGGCAGAGCTGCGTGGTAGAGGGGTTTATGACCCAAGGCATGTGAGAGCGGGGGCCGTCAGCGTGCGGGGGATGTTTGCGAGGTCAGGAGAGAGAGAGACGCGCTGGCTATCGATGATGGGCAGAGAGGCCATGGTACTAAAAATGGCTGCCGCTTACGCGCATGGATGGGCTCAAAAAGGGACAAGATGGCGCCGATAATGTTGACGTTTTCGGCCTATCTTTTAACACCAGGACAGCCTTAATGAGGTACTCCGGGAATTTATTAGATTTGGAGAACTCCCTGGCACAACGATCAATTGGGAGGAATCTCAAATCTTCCCTCTTACCCCCAACATCTCACCCTTTGACTCGGACTATTGAGGAAATATAAATTTTATGGTCAAGTTGTGTTCCCTAGCGAGTACCCCACCGTCTCCATGTACGAGTTAAAGTGCATGTAACTTCCCTCCTGTGTCAGCTATGAAGACGCAAATACATTTGCGTCCAACGTTAACATGTCCTCTTTCAGACCCACCGTGAATGGGTTGAGTGGTCCGTTCCTAAGTATGCTATGCCAACGTCTTTTTGTAGTGTACTCCTACGTTTTTCAGCTCTGGCTGAAGTAGGCCCTGAATCTCTGCCACCGAACCTCTTTTCTGGCTTCTGACTCCGAGAATCTCTGCCCAGGCAGCCCCTGTACCCGTGAACTCTGACTTACTTTCAGCGCGGCCCCTCGCGCTCGGCTCAGCCTGCTGCCTGCCAAGATTGACTATAACCTTCGAGTTATCTGTTTCCCTCCCCGAAAATAAATTCCTGCCTGCTAGCTCCAGTAAACATCCTTCCTCAGCTGCAGGGCCAAAGGGCCGACCTGTCTCTATGCAACTAATTCAAGTAATTCATAGCTTCTGTTGCCATGCTCCCCTGGAAGGCCCCGTGCCCCACGCTTCTCTTACAGACATTCAGGCGCTTATACATGCACTCACAGTCAGTATAGAATAGCTTCTGCCCCAGAGACCTTTCCGCTCAGATAGTTTAGTTCCTAAACATCAGATATCAGATATGATAGAAGCACAAGTTGATCTGACATGCCAGACTTCTGTCTCTTTCCGTCAGTGCAAATGTCAAGTCCCCAGCACCCTCCGACTCCATGTCATGCACACGTCATGCAGCTGCGCGCGCATCCAAGTTCCCGATTTCTGCTGACATTGCAACATTTTCTGTTAGTGCCACCCCTTTGGTGACACCTACCTGTGACGTTTCTAGAACACACCTCTAGTTCACGCCTCTTGATTACGCACATGTACCACGTGTATACTGTTATCTTGTCTTCTCTCTGCTGTTACGCCTTCTATACTGTTTCCAATGATGCAAAATAAGTATATAAGCTATGTACTGTTAATAAAATGTAGCGCGCTCTATCCCTTCTGACACCCTGTGTGGTGTTCGGAACATGATAATTTGGTCTTGACCATTCCTTTTTAAGGAATAAAACCCCTAAGAACTCTAACACCACGGACTCTGTTTTCTTTCATTTCCGATTGAGTTATTATTGATTAAGTACTTACCTGCATAGAAATTAAGAGTAAATTATTTATTTACATCATTTTGGCGCCCGAACAGGGACCCCTCCCCCACCTCACGCGCCGGTTGGTGCGTTGCAACCTATGTCCCCTGCCGTCAGTTAGCCGGAACATACGCGTATCGGCAGGATTTCCTGCATCTCGCTCTGACCCACGGAGGTGACGAAGACTGCGATCAGTACCCAGACGAGGCGGTGAGGAGTGCGGAGGATCCCGACCAGAGCCTAGCCGAAAGAAGCAAGGTCCGAGGTGTCAAGAGGCCCACCAGGTTTCCGAAGTTTTCCGAAGTTTTCCGAAGTTTTCCGAAGTATCGAGTCGAGTCCAGTCGAGTTTTTCGAGGCCTTCTGTTTCCGTGCTTCCCGGTGAGTACCATTGCTGGGTCGTATCTAGACGGGTTTGGGTACACAAGTCCGGTCTGCACTGTTTTTAGGCAGTGTATCTGTACTGTTTAGCAGTATATCTAGTACTCCGAATTTCTGAATTTTTTGCACTGTTACACCAGTGTATCGGTACTGTTGAGCAGTACATCCAGTATAGTGGGGTAGTCATCTATGTCTTAAATGTTTTTGTGTGATTAATATCGTGGTATGAATGTGACTGTTTTTTGTGCATTATTGTGTTTTCTTGTATAACTAGTTACATTCAGAATTAAGTATCAAGGATTGCGCATTTCAGTATCAAGTAAGCAGAATGCCGTTTTTCAACAAGTTAAAGCAGATAGGAACTAGGAAAGGGATGCTAGAGGAAGAAATTCCTATCCCTCCTAGGGACACTCCAGGCAATTTTATGTATAATAAGCATGGCATAGATGCCATATTGTATCTAGAATTATGGACCGATTATACAAAGCACCTAGACGAGAGACACAGATGGCCAGTTAATGGAACATGGGATGCCGAGTGCATCATGAAGGTAGAAGAGGCATTACGGAAAAAGAAAGCCAGACAGTCTCAGAAAGATGCCATAGAATTTTGGCGTAAGGAATCACATAAACGTGCTGAAAGAGCACTTCGTAGAGAAGACAGACTTAGAGAATCAGAAAAAGCTTGAGAAAACGAACTGGTTATTGAAGGAATCCGAGTAAAATCAGAACAAATAGATCGCATCCGAAATAGCCAAGTAAACGGCATGTATCTTATGGCCGAGGGTACACCTGACGCCATTTCAGAAATACCGAAAAATTTGCCGTCGCCATTAGTTCCAACTAAAGTAATGCATAAGACTACTAAAGACATATTCCTAAATTCCTACCTAGAAGATGTAGCTCCAGCTTACACCAACTTGCCTGTTCGTGCCCTGCCTACCGACAGGGACGGGGGCGGCACCCCGCCCCCAGATCATGCCTCGCCAGTACCACAACAGACTTCTCCTGTCCCGCCAGCCCCGCCGCTTCCCGTACTCAAAACTGACCTACCGAAACCACGTTTGCCTGATCCACCTAAACGACAAATTCAAGTTCAGATACAGACTCCACAGGGAGGTAATGCACAAGCTTCCGCTTCAGGAGGTGCGACCGCGGGTCCTCAGACCCCGCCACCAACTCACAGATTTAATCTCAGAGGTATGCAGAGTCCTCTTACGTACAGGTCTCCCCACTCCTCTAATTCATCCCGCCTTGACGCATTAAAAGAAAACATGTCAGTTTGCAGATATGATCCAGTACCCGGAAAAGACGATTTAATGATATTGGCATCATTACGGTTAAGATCTGCTACTGATAACTTGCTATGCTATGTAGGAATGAAGGAGCGTCTAGATAGAATATATGAGTTTGTTCAGACAGGGAAAGACCCCGACAGTATTAAGGATGCCATGGAGAAACAGAAAGTTGACATGCAAGCACTGATACTACGATTTTTCATAAATTGTCTGATAAGAGAACGAGACAGGCCCGGAACAGATCAGAGTGAATTAGATGCATTGAACAAGTGGGGTCAAAATATAGCTGAAGGAAAACACGACAAGGGGACTTGCATAGCCTCTATGTACAGGAAGATTAGGAAAGCAGTGATAGCAGTACACGAGAAAGAGAAAGAAGAGGCTTCCTCCGAGGAGGAAGAAGAACAGGAAGAATCCGAAAGAAATGTAGGCACCATAGCATATGTAGGTAAGGGAACTTACCTTAGGAAGGGTATCCGTCCAGAGAGCAAGAGAGTTTTCTTCTCTGCCTTGACAAATCCGAATTCTGCTGAGCATCAGTTTCAGGAAACTGATAAAAGGCTTCGAGATCGAGTTGGGTACCATGTACTCAATTCTATGGATGAACAAGAACTAGCCCGATCAGCTGTATCATGGGCCGAAAATGCAGACATATATAATGATGACACAGTGGCACAGACATTTCTGAACCTCTCCCCCGACGAACAGAAATTAGCAGGTGTATACATGATTCAGCACCTTCTTATCAAATACAGAAAACATTACTCTGATCCCGGTCCCTTACATGAAACACTAGAAGCACTACTGATGGATAGATGGAGAGGCTTAAGTACCAAATTAATTCAAATAATTCTAGAACAACGACATAGATATGATACCTTTGTAAGCTCTGAATATGTTCCCGCCCCACCTCTAGAAAGGAAAATGTACCACATGCAATGCGGGGGTAGTATTGAAAGTCAGAACCCCTTACGAGAAGTACACCCTGTTATGGGTGAGGATAAAACCTTGAAACGCGTGTATGTACACACGCCTCTGACTAAATTAGAACTGTTAGAAATGAAGAAACTAGTACCATGCCATGATAAAGACCCTGCAGGTTTTCATAGAGAGCTTAAAGACATGTTACTAATGGGGGATTACACGTATGATGATATCATGAAGATGTTAAAGGTACTATTACCCACGGGTATTTTCGAGAAATTAAAGGAAAAGGAATGGGAGGGGGGAGACACAAAGATTGCCTGGGCAGAAATAGAGGACGAAGAAAAGAAACGGGTCCCAGGGTTAGGCCTCGGGGACAAAACTAAAGCATTACCAGGTTTGATAGTACAGGTCCTGCCCAGATTATTGACAACTAGAAAGGAGGATTGGGATGCCATCTCGTCCTGTAAACAGAAACATGATGAAGATACTAGTGACTTCTATTCAAGATTCGAGAAATGTTTCATTATTAATAGTGGCCTCCAGCCAAGTAGCGAGTCGTACCCGCATCTTTTTGTATCAAAGTTAGTCGAGAATTCCCTACCGTTAGTTAAAAACCGTGTATACAAGGTTGAGAGTACATGGCAAGCAAATACGCCATCACAGATGTTACAAATGTTACAATATCATCAGAACAGAATAAGAGAAGAACAAGATCAGGAACAAAAACGCATGAAAGACACAAAGATGAAAATGTTAGTAGCTCAGACGGTCCCATCCGACGGTCACAGAAAGGGTACGACCCAGACCAGTCACACTGCAGCTCCCGTTAAAGGGACATGCAATTATTGCAAGCAGCCAGGTCACTACGTACACGAATGCCCAGTCCTGAAACATAACATAGCGACAGGTAAAACTAAGGAAAGACCGCATCCGCCTAGACAAGACCATAACCAGCATCAATCTTCACAGAATACACAGAGTACACAGCCTATGCATGCTTCCTCGACTCCAGCACAGACCGTAGCAGTACCACAGCCACAGCCCATTGCTGCAACTCAGCAAGTTTCACAGCAGATGTACCAGTATGCCCAGTCCGCTTACCCCGAATATTCACGATATACATGAAACAGCCTAGAGAGGGAAGGTGGCTTGCCTCTTATTGAGATTCCTGTAGATCAAGAAGGTCCTTATGTACACAGTCAAGTATTGGGAAAAGATAGAAAGTTTTTAATTGACACAGGGGCAAGTCGCACTACAATCAGTCATGATGAAGTTCCAGGGGCACCCCTCTCAGGCTCACAGAATGTTTCCCTGGGTTTTTCAGGACAGCCTATTGTAAATGAGGTATCAGAACCAGTTCCCCTGGCTGTGGGTCCATTATCACGTGTTACAGACCTGTTACTCACGAAATCATGTCCAGAAAATCTGTTAGGAATTAAAACATTGAAGGCTCTAGGAGCTATAATATGCTGTTCCCCGGAGGGGGTTAGACTCTTTCTGCGGGATTTCAAGGGTCATTATGTTTTGCGAGAATTCGATGTCAGATTGAAAAATGTACCAGATTACTTGTGGGCAAAAGGCCCAACTGATGTAGGCTGCATGCATATCACACCATACCGTGTTACACTCAAAACAGGTGTTGTATTACCCCGAATCAGACAATACAAGTTACCACCCGATGCTGTAGTGGCTTTACTGAAAATCATTGACGAGCTCATTGCCCAAGGAGTGGTCGTCGAGACCGACTCCAATATCTGTAATTCACCCATCATCCCGATTCTTAAACGTACAGATCCCAATGCACCGCCAGTATATCGACTGGTGATTGATCTTCGAGAATTAAATAAATGCATTATTCCACAGTATCCTGTGGTCCCCGATATCTCATCCCTATTGACTGCCATTGATTCAGAAGCAGCGTTCTTTACTGTAATTGATCTCAAGAACGCCTTCTTCAGCGTGCCTATTGATCCAGAGAGCCAATATCTCTTCGGATTCAGTTTAAATGGACGCAGTTTCAAATTTTCGCGCGCACCTCAAGGATTCACAGAAAGCCCCAGCATCTATAGTCAAGCACTGAAAAGACAACTAGATTGCATCCAAATGCCAGTTAACACCGCTTTACTGCAATACGTCGATGATCTGCTGATCACCGCACGAAGTGAGCCCGAATGTGAAGAAGCATCATTGACAGTTTTACATTTCCTGGCCGAAAAGGGGCACAAGGTGTCTCCTTCGAAGCTACAATTCTGTGTTCAGCAAGTTGTGTACTTGGGTCACTTGCTGTCCAAAGTGGGGAGACAGCTCACTCCCGATCGCATTCAGTTAATTGTAAATATGCCGCAACCCCAGACACAAAAGGAAGTGCGGGCCTTCATAGGCCTCACCTCGTACTGCAGACAATGGATTCCCCAGTATGCATTTCTAGCTAAACCACTCATTCAGTTAACGACACAGGAGGCAGCAACTTCGACTGCCCTCCCTTGGACTCAGGAACACACACAAGCTTTTGAAGAATTAAAGAAAGCCTTATGTCAAGCACCAGTTTTAGCGACACCATGTTACAGCAAACCGTTTACACTTTTCGTTACAGAACGTGATGGTACAGCGTTGTCTGTCCTCACCCAAGATCAAGCAGGTTCACATAAGCCTTGCGCTTATTTTTCAAGTACATTGGATTCAGTAGCCCAGGCACTCCCTGCGTGCTTAAAATCTGTAGCAGCAACAGCGTTAGCAATCCGACAGAGTGATTCAATTGTTTTAGGTCATCAGTTAACAGTTCAAGTACCACATTCTGTAGAGGTTTTGTTAAACAGAACCCAGACTCAACACTTGACTATAGCACGACTGACAGGTTATGAATTAACACTATTCCAGCCACACATAGAAATCAGACGCTGCAGCATCCTGAACCCCGCAACACTGTTACCAACAGTTATGACGGATCCAGCCCCACATGATTGTATAGAAATCATTAATGCAGTAACAAAGCCTAGGCGAGATTTAACAGATGTTCCATTGACAAATCCAGACCTGACACTTTATGTGGACGGTTCATGCATGAGAACAAGTACAGGAGAATTAGTGGCCGCGTATGCCGTGACCACTGAAACTGAAGTTAAAGAAACACATCGTATTGACACACTGTCTGCTCAAGCAGCAGAGCTCATCGCTCTGACCCGAGCTTGTATTCTAGCCAAAAACAGAAATGTTAACATATACACAGATTCACGTTATGCATTCGGAGTTGTACACGACTTCGGAGTCCTCTGGCAAGAACGAGGTTTCCTGACCTCTCATGGGGCCAAGATTCAACACGGTCCCCTCATTCAAGCACTGTTAGAAGCAATACATTTGCCTTCGGGCATATCAGTCATGAAGTGTAAAGCACATACTAAAGTTACAGATTCTGTGTCCCAGGGTAACGACCTGGCAGACCAGACAGCAAAACATACAGCACTGACTCACACCCAGATTACTGATGTGACAAAGACAATAATACCGACAAAGTGTATGACAGTTAGAGATCCCGCCCTAGACGTAATTGATATCCAGACACATGCTACTCCAGATGAAATAAAGAAATGGACTGAACTAGGAGGGATTCAGACAGATCAAGGTTGGATAACGAAGGAAAAATCTATATGGTTTCTCCCTGACTCAATGGTTCAAGTCATGATAAATACAGCACATAGCCCGGCACATCTAGGAGAGAAAGCGATGTTAGACAGTCTACAGAATCTCTGGTACAACAAACACTTACGAGCAGCAGCAAAACAGAAAGTGCGTACTTGCATGATCTGTTGTCAGTTCAATCCAGGTAAAAGCGTCCCTGTAGAGCAAGGTGGATTTCATCCTCCCGATCACCCTTTTGAAGTCCTCCAGATGGATTATATCCAGATGGACCGCTGTCGAGGTTTTAAATATGTTCTCGTAGTTGTCTGTGCTCTGTCCCGCTGGACCGAAGCATACCCAGTATCAGATTACACTGCTCCGACCACTGCCAAGCAGCTGGTTCGTGAATTCTTCCCACGATACGGCTTGCCTCGTGTCGTATACTCAGATAACGGTCAGCCATTCTCATCTGCATTAATGAAAGAAGTTTCCCTACTGCTAGGATACCAGTGGAAGTTCCATTGTGTCCGACATCCCGAAGCAGCAGGCCTTGTAGAAAGGCATAATCAGACACTAAAATTACGTCTTGCAAAGATCTGTCAGGACAAAGGGGTCGACTGGATAGTCGCCCTGCCCGTGGCACTATTCTACATGAGAATGGTCGCCCACTCGAGATCAGGGCTATCCCCGTACGAAGTGGTCTTTGGCAGACCACCGAATATGTGGGGGACGCCCATTCCGAAGAAAATCACTGATGTTGATTGCAATATGTTGACAGATTACCTTGCCTCCTTGATGTCTGCACTCCAATCATGTCGTTCACAGGTTGCCGCAGCTTTCCCTGACAACACTGATGTAAAGCCGCACGAGGTCCGTCCTGGGGATCTGGTACTCGTCCGGAATTTCGACCGGAAAAGTCCGCTGGAGCCCCGCTGGAAGTCCCCGAAGACCGTTCTTCTCACCACGAGGACCGCCGTGAAGATAGAGGGGAGAAAGGGGTGGGTCCACACGAGTCACATCAAGCTTTGCAATGAACTAAAAAACGAACTAAAACAGGACTCTGACTCGTCCACCCCCACTAAAGACTGTATAAAACCAAGTGACTTTACCGTTACCAAACGAGAAAAGACTCCCCAAGAACAATATCGTATGAAACTCCGATCTAGCAAGTCAGACAGTTTAATTGTTTAAGTCCTCCCCTAGGTGAATCGGTTAAATAGTTTCTGACATGTATCCCCTAGATCGAGATAGAGAGAGAGAGAGAGAAGCAAAGAAACGTACATACTGCAAATCACTGCGTAGTCACTGTATAGTGACGTTGTTAATAATGTTTTTCTTAAGTGTTCTAATTATTATTGCCAGCATTCTGCTACCCATTTATTGGCCTATTTTCAGGCGTGAACAATCTGCTTACAATGTCTCTGCTGAACACACTTTTAGTGAATTACCTGCACATGAACTCTCTTACAGACTTGCGCTGCGTAACAACACATTCATTAGTATGTTACACCACTCCCATCAGACAAATAATGCTACAGACTGCTGGATATGTGGCCGACTCCCTCCCTACCAGAATTACAAGGGAGCTCTGCCCCTCTTTCCGTACCCGTTCACTCACAATGGCTCCTGTGGTGCATGGTTTAAAATAATTAATTCCTTAGATCCTGATATTGCTGTTTTCGATGGAGGCTGGGTTTGGGGAAACTTGAACTCAGTTCTGTTAGATGTCTGTTACCCTGACAAGGAGGGACTCCCCACTCGAATAGGAACTGATCTAGAAAATGAAGTATATGGATTAGGTAACTACACAATTAGTCTCATGATCCTTACTGTTGAATCCGAAGCCGCTCCAGTTCTGCCCCATATGTTAGTATTACCAGTCACAGGTGAATTGTGTGTCCGAAAGAAAGGTTCAGTACACGTAGGTCATAGTAAATGCACTACTGTGGTCGAATTCAGTGATCAGGGTAAATCGTCTTTCAAAGCTATCAGTCACTCTTATTTTGTTTGTGGTCATACCGCATACATACGTTTGCCTCCAGACTGGGATGGTACCTGTTATATTGCATTCCTTCTGCCACCTGTTTTTCTAGCTCCCCCTGATTACCATAGAAATACGAATCTAGTCAAGAATAGATCCAGAAGAGATATCCCACTTGTCGACTACACAGAAACGGCATGGGAACAGTACACTGATTTCAATAAAGGATTCTTTTTCTTTCTAGGACCTGTCCAAAACAGTAAATTAATACGTAGATTAACTAGAACACTTGAAGCAGTAGTACATGAAACTGCCTCCGTCTTAGGTAACTTAACAGAGGAGCAATCTGCTATGCGGGTTGTTGTCCTTCAAAATCGTCTTGTTATTGACGTCATCTTGGCAGATAGAGGTGGAGCCTGTAAAGTCATCGGGTCAAGTTGCTGCGTTTTCATCCCACAAAATGCACCATCTGTCTATCAAGCTATTACCCGTCTGCATAAAATTGCAAATCAAATACATCAGAATCCAGGCACCTGGACTTGGTCTGGTTGGTTCTGGACAACGTTAACAGCTTGGGGATGGAAGATCCTATCCTTCCTAGGCATTGGCCTAGTCATAGTATTCAGTTGCTGCCTGTGTCTACAATGTGGACCGGCAATATGTGGACTGTGTGCCACTTCCTGCATTGAACATTCCAGTTGTCTCTCAAATCGTCAAAGAAAAAAAGATGAACATATAATGTTACAAGAACATGAGGATCGATATATCATGAAGGGTCCGTAGGGAACAAGGAGGGAATGAGGAAATATAAATTTTATGGTCAAGTTGTGTTCCCTAGCGAGTACCCCACCGTCTCCATGTACGAGTTAAAGTGCATGTAACTTCCCTCCTGTGTCAGCTATGAAGACGCAAATACATTTGCGTCCAACGTTAACATGTCCTCTTTCAGACCCACCATGAATGGGTTGAGTGGTCCGTTCCTAAGTATGCTATGCCAACGTCTTTTTGTAGTGTACTCCTACGTTTTTCAGCTCTGGCTGAAGTAGGCCCTGAATCTCTGCCACCGAACCTCTTTTCTGGCTTCTGACTCCGAGAATCTCTGCCCAGGCAGCCCCTGTACCCGTGAACTCTGACTTACTTTCAGCGCGGCCCCTCGCGCTCGGCTCAGCCTGCTGCCTGCCAAGATTGACTATAACCTTCGAGTTATCTGTTTCCCTCCCCGAAAATACATTCCTGCCTGCTAGCTCCAGTAAACATCCTTCCTCAGCTGCAGGGCCAAAGGGCCGACCTGTCTCTATGCAACTAATTCAAGTAATTCATAGCTTCTGTTGCCATGCTCCCCTGGAAGGCCCCGTGCCCCACGCTTCTCTTACAGACATTCAGGCGCTTATACATGCACTCACAGTCAGTATAGAATAGCTTCTGCCCCAGAGACCTTTCCGCTCAGATAGTTTAGTTCCTAAACATCAGATATCAGATATGATAGAAGCACAAGTTGATCTGACATGCCAGACTTCTGTCTCTTTCCGTCAGTGCAAATGTCAAGTCCCCAGCACCCTCCGACTCCATGTCATGCACACGTCATGCAGCTGCGCGCGCATCCAAGTTCCCGATTTCTGCTGACATTGCAACATTTTCTGTTAGTGCCACCCCTTTGGTGACACCTACCTGTGACGTTTCTAGAACACACCTCTAGTTCACGCCTCTTGATTACGCACATGTACCACGTGTATACTGTTATCTTGTCTTCTCTCTGCTGTTACGCCTTCTATACTGTTTCCAATGATGCAAAATAAGTATATAAGCTATGTACTGTTAATAAAATGTAGCGCGCTCTATCCCTTCTGACACCCTGTGTGGTGTTCGGAACATGATAATTTGGTCTTGACCATTCCTTTTTAGGGAATAAAACCCCTAAGAACTCTAACACCACGGACTCTGTTTTCTTTCATTTCCGATTGAGTTATTATTGATTAAGTACTTACCTGCATAGAAATTAAGAGTAAATTATTTATTTACATCACTATCCACTCAGCTGGTTTGCATCGGGTCTTAAATACTTGGGTATAGGTGTCTCCAGAAACAGGGAGGAACTACTGAGAGCAAACTACTTGCCAGACTCCATAACCGATTCCATTTCCATATGGATCGCTATGCCCCTGTCCATGGCAGGATGTATTGCTCTAATGAAAATTGTAATCCTGCCTCAGTTGCTGTACCTATTCATTAAAAAAAAAAAAACATATTTTATTGGTTTTTGACATTTTTATATTGTATACCACCACATTACATATTTGTGACATCAATAGTCCTTACTTTATATCAAATACGTACATTTACAACATAGTCTTGCTGTAGAACACTTGTACAGAGTCGGTCTACACAGCATTTGCAATAAGTCACATTTGTTCTGGGTTAGCAATCCCAAGTGATGACAGTACATTATCACAGTAATACAATAAACTGTCCCCAACTCCCCCCTCCCACTCCTCCCCCTTCTCAAGCGTATGTCTGTATCTTGTGCCTTCTACATATTCCGGTATATGCTCGTGTCAAATCTGTGTGTACCTACAGTGCATCTCCCTACCTATGTGTTATTGACGAGACTCAGTCCTCTCTCTGCGTATTCAGTTGCGTACTCTGATTTGGGTCTTAAACTCCATCTACTGATTTTATGGCTTCCAGCATCATATCCCATTCCAGTGCTATCAGTGTTTTTCGCAGGCCCTTGAGTTCTTCTCTACGCAGTGCCACCCTCTCAACAGTACCCCATCCCAATAATTCTGTGTGCCAGGTCAGCACATCTGGGGGTTTCCGCTATTTCTATCTCATAGTTATATTTCGTATAGCTAAAATGACAGCTAAGTCTGTAAAGCGGTTACTGCACTTTGTGTTTGGATAATTGTTTGAGGAGTCCTAAGATGCATTCCTCTATTGTGTTCTGTACTTTCTGGTTTGCCGCTTCCCCTGTTCTTTGCCTGACAGTGTCCCAGAATCCCCGCACCTTTGGACAGGTCCACAACATATGGAGCAGGTGCGCTCCTTCTAGTAAGCATCGCGGACAATAATGTTGAATTTGGGGGAACATTCTATCTAAATTATGTAGAGTAAGATAAGCTCTGTGCAACACCATTGTCTGTATAAATCTGAATTTCGTGTTCCTCGATGTCTTCCTTGGGTGTTCCAGTATCTGTGCCCATTCTTTATCTATTATGTCCCTACCTATGTCTCCCGCCCATGCCGCCCTCAGTGTGTCTAGAGCGGCATTTGTATGTGAGCTGATGCCTGTATAGAGCCATCTGATAAGGTGCCTACCTCTCCCCATGTAATATATCATCTTGACTAAGTCATTGGTAGGAGGCTCTTGCCTTTGCGGGGCCCAGTGATTTTAATGTATCTCAGCAATGCACCATGTAGTATATATAAGTGTGCCGGGACCCCAGTCTCATTAACAAAGGTATCGTGGTCTAGCAATATTCCATACCCAAACAGATCTGACACCGTGCTAACCCCTACTTCCAACCAGAGCTTCAGTTTGCGTTTCGTGATTTTGCCTCCCGGTAGTGGGATCCCCAACAGAGGAATGTTCCCTGCATATGCCGGGGGTGCTTGTATGTACTGTAGCGCCGCCTTCCAGCATCAAAGCGCCATGGCTAACAATGGGGGATGGTCTCCTGGGGGTCCAATACCAGGTAATAATAGCATATGTAATTCACCGTTATCAATGTCTGTCTCTGTGAACCCTATTTCCTGCAAATTGCGTCCTGCCGTCCAGTATGACAGCCACTGCAGCTGACTTGCAGAGTAGTATGCTCTCAGATCCAGGACACCCAGGCCTCCCAGTCTTGTGCTAACTTGTAGCTTCTTCAAGCTTATACGTCTTCTACCGTTCCTCCAAATAAGGTCAGTAAGCATCGTGTTCAGCAGTTTGAACGTGGCCTGCAGCACAATTAATGGTAAATTAGTGAAATAGTACAAGAGCCTCGGTAGTACTACCATTTTTATGGCTCGCCTGCTGATGCGCTCAAGCGCATAGCTGGCGAGCTATATTGTGGTTTAAACAGAGTTTAACCATCTCGGCCATTTGTTGCAGTGCCCGAGAGCGCGTGCACATCAAAGCCACCAGCCTCCTCAGGCATTTCAAGCTTCCCCCAGCCGGCATTTCTCCTCCCCTAATTATTCACTGCACGGCCGGCCGGCCGGCCGGCACATCAAAGGCTGCTGCTCCCAGCCCCTATTCTTCTCTTCTTGCCTCTCCCCGCCTCCCCCCCTTCCCACCACAGCAACGCTGAGGGCTTGTTTATATTGCAGCCTAACCATCTCGCATGCTGCTCTTGAAACAATAACCGTTGTTGGTCATGATATAATTAAACGCTCTAATTATTTTATCAGGGCCACACAGAATTGTTTAAAGTCTTTTGCTGGCATTTTCGTTTTATGCTGATTGCTATTTTACACCTTTCACATGCTGGCGATTTACTTCAAAGGAATACATTCATCCTGAATCCCGTTACTAGAGCTTTCTCCTCTTCTGCTATATATGGGTTTTAGTTGAATTTCATTGATCTCTTTTACTAATGATTTATAAAAAGTGCCACCCACCACACAGCTCCACCTACACAGCTCCACTGATTCATCCACCACACAGCTCCACCGATGCACCCACCACACAGCTCCACCGATGCACCCACCACACAGCTCCACCGATGCACCCACCACACAGCTCCACCGATGCACCCACCACCCAGCTCCACCGATGCACCCACCACACAGCTCCACCGACACAAGTCCACCGATGCACCCACCACACAGCTCCACTGATGCAACCAACACACAGCTCCACCGACACAGCTCCACCGATGCACCCTCCACACAGCTCCACTGATGCAACCACCACACAGCTCCACTGATGCACCCAAGACACAGCTTCACCGAGGCACCCACCACACAGCTCCACTGAGGCACCTACCACACAGCTCCACCGATACACCCACCACACAGCTCCACCTATGCACCCACCACACAGCTCCACCAAGGCACCCACCACACAGCTCAACAGATGCACCCACCACACAGCTCCACAGAGGCACCCACCAGACAGCTCCACAGATGCACCCACCACACAGCTCCAACGAAGCACCCACCACACAGCTCCACCAATGCACCCACCACACAGCTCCACCGATGCACCCACCACACAGCTCCACCGAGGCACCCACCACACAGCTCCACCGATGCACCCACCACACAGCTTCGCCGATGCACCCACCACACAGCTCCAGCGATGCAGCCACCACACAGCTACACCGACACAGCTCCACCAATGCACCCACTACACGGCTCCACCCAGGCACCCACCACACAGCTCCACCCAGGCACCCATCACACAGCTCCACCGATGCACCCACCACACAGCTCCACCGAGGCACCCACCATACAGCTCCACCGATGCACCCACCGCACAGCTCCACCGATGCACCCACCGCACAGCTCCACCGATATACCCACCACACAGCTCCACAGATGCACCCACCACACAGCTCCACAGATGCCCCCACCACCCAGCTCCACCGATGCACCCACCACACAGCTCCACTGATGCACCCACAACATAGCTCCACCGATGCACCCACCACTCAGCTCCACTGACACAGCTCCACCGATGCACCCATCACACAGCTCCACTGATGCACCCACCACTCAGCTCCACTGACACAGCTCCACCGATGCACCCACCACACAGCTCCACTGATGCAACCACCACATAGCTCCACCGACACAGCTCCACCGATGCACCCACCACACAGCTCCACTGATGCAACCACCACACAGCTCCACCGGCACAGCTCCACTGATGCACCCACTACAGAGCTCCACAGATGCCCCCACCACACAGCTCCACCGATGCACCCACCACACAGCTCCACAGAAGCACCCACCACACAGCTCCACCGAGGCACCTACCACACAGCTCCACCGATGTACCCACCACACAGCTCCACCTATGCACCCACCACACAGCTCCACCGAGGCACCCAGCACACAGCTCAACAGATGCACCCACCACACAGCTCCACAGAGGCACCCACCACACAGCTCCACAGATGCACCCAACACACAGCTCCACAGATGCACCCACCACACAGCTCCACCGATGCACCCACCACACAGCTCCACTGATGCACCCACCACACAGCTCCACAGATGCACCCACCACACAGCTCCAATGAAGCACCCACCACACAGCTCCACCGAGGCACCCACCACACAGCTCCACCGATGCACCCACCACACAGCTTCACCGATGCACCCACCACACAGCTCCAGCGATGCAGCCACCACACAGCTACACCGACACAGCTCCACCAATGCACCCACCACACGGCTCCACCCAGGCACCCACCACACAGCTCCACCCAGGCACCCACCACACAGCTCCACCGATGCACCCACCATACAGCTCCTCCGATGCACCCACCGCACAGCTCCACCGATGCACCCACCGCAAAGCTCCACCGATGTACCGACCACACAGCTCCACAGATGCACCCGCCACACAGCTCCACAGATGCCCCCACCACCCAGCTCCACCGATGCACCCACCACACAGCTCCACTGATGCACCCACCACATAGCTCCACCGAGGCACCCACCACACAGCTCCACCGAGGCACCCACCACCCAGCTCCACCGATGCACCCACCACTCAGCTCCACTGACACAGCTCCACCGATGCACCCACCACACAGCTCCACCGATGCACCCACCACACAGCTCCACTGATGCACCCACCACACAGCTCCACCGGCACAACTCCACTGATGCACCCACTACAGAGCTCCACAGATGCCCCCACCACACAGCTCCACCGATGCACCCACCACACAGCTCCACAGAAGCACCCACCACACAGCTCCACCGAGGCACCTACCACACAGCTCCACCGATGCACCCACCACACAGCTCCACCTATGCACCCACCACACAGCTCCACTGAGGCACCCACCACACAGCTCAACAGATGCACTCACCATACAGCTCCACAGAGGCACCCACCACACAGCTCCACAGATGCACCCACCACACAGCTCCACAGATGCACCCACCACACAGCTCCACCGATGCAGCCACCACACAGCTCCACCGATGCACCCACCACACAGCTCCACAGATGCACCCACCTCACAGCTCCACCGAGGCACCCACCACACAGCTCCACCGATGCACCCACCACACAGCTCCACCGATGCACCCACCACACAGCTCCAACGATGCAGCCACCACACCGCTCCACCGACACAGCTCCACCGATGCACCCACCACACAGCTCCACCGATGCACCCACCACACAGCTCCACCGATGCACCCACCACACAGTTCCACCGATGCATCCACCACACAGCTCCACAGATACACCCACCGCACAGCTCCACAGATTCACCCACCATACAGCTCCACAGATGCACCCACCACACAACTCCACCGATGCACCCACCACCCGGCTCCACCGATGCACCCACCACACAGCTCCACCGATGCACCCACCACACAGCTCCACAGATGAACCCACCACCCAGCTCTAGCAATGCACCCACCACACAGCTCCACTGATGCACCCACCACACAGCTCCACCGACACAGCTCCACCGATGCACCCACCACACAGCTCTACTGATGCAACCACCACACAGCTCCACCGACACAGCTCCACCGATGCACCCACCACACAGCTCCACTGACGCAACCACCACACAGCTCCACCGACACAGCTCCACCGATGCACCCACCACAGAGCTCCACAGATGACCCCACCACACAGCTCCACTGATGCACCCAAGACACAGCTCCACCGAGGCACCCACCACACAGCTCCACAGATGCACCCACCACCCAGCTCCACCGATGCACCCACCACACAGCTCCACCGACACAGCTCCACCGATGCACCCACCACACAGCTTCGCCGAGGCACCCACCACACAGCTCCACCGATGCACCCACCACACAGCTCCACAGATGCTCCCACCACACAGCTCCACCGATGCACCCACCACACAGCTCCACCGATGCACCCACCACACAGCTCCACCGAGGCACCCACCACACAGCTCCACCGAGGCACCCACCACCCAGCTCCACCGATGCACCCACCACACAGCTCCACCGACACAGCTCCACCGATGCACTCACCAGACAGCTCCACTGATGCAACCTCCACACAGCTCCACCGACACAGCTCCACCGATGCACCCACCACACAGCTCCACCGACACAGCTCCACCGATGCACCCACCACACAGCTCCACCTATGCACCCACCACACAGCTCCACTGAGGCACCCACCACACAGCTCAACAGATGCACCCACCATACAGCTCCACTGATGCACCCACCAGACAGCTCCACTGATGCAACCACCCCACAGCTCCACCGACACAGCTCCACCGATGCACCCACCACACAGCTCCACTGATGCAACCACCACACAGCTCCACCGATGCATCCACCACAGAGCTCCACAGATGCCCCACCACACAGCTCCACGATGCACCCACCACACAGCTCCACCGAAGCACCCACCACACAGCTCCACTGATGCACCCACCACACAGCTCCGCCGATGCACCCACCGAACAGGTCCACCTATGCACCCACCACACAGCTCCGCCGATGCACCCACCACACAGCTCCGCCGATGCACCCACCACACAGCTCCACCGATGCACCCACCGCAAAGCTCCACCGATGTACCGACCACACAGCTCCACAGATGCACCCGCCACACAGCTCCACAGATGCCCCCACCACCCAGCTCCACTGATGCACCCACCACACAGCTCCACTGATGCACCCACCACATAGCTCCACCGAGGCACCCACCACACAGCTCCACCGAGGCACCCACCACCCAGCTCCACCGATGCACCCACCACTCAGCTCCACTGACACAGCTCCACCGATGCACCCACCACACAGCTCCACTGATGCAACCACCACACAGCTCCACCGATGCACCCACCACACAGCTCCACTGATGCACCCACCACACAGCTCCACCGGCACAACTCCACTGATGCACCCACTACAGAGCTCCACAGATGCCCCCACCACACAGCTCCACCGATGCACCCACCACACAGCTCCACAGAAGCACCCACCACACAGCTCCACCGAGGCACCTACCACACAGCTCCACCGATGCACCCACCACACAGCTCCACCTATGCACCCACCACACAGCTCCACTGAGGCACCCACCACACAGCTCAACAGATGCACCCACCATACAGCTCCACAGAGGCACCCACCACACAGCTCCACAGATGCACCCACCACACAGCTCCACAGATGCACCCACCACCCACCACACAGCTCCACCGATGCAGCCACCACACAGCTCCACCGATGCACCCACCACACAGCTCCACAGATGCACCCACCTCACAGCTCCACCGAGGCACCCACCACACAGCTCCACCGATACACCCACCACACAGCTCCACCGATGCACCCACCACACAGCTCCAACGATGCAGCCACCACACCGCTCCACCGACACAGCTCCACCGATGCACCCACCACACAGCTCCACCGATGCACCCACCACACAGCTCCACCGATGCACCCACCACACAGTTCCACCGATGCATCCACCACACAGCTCCACAGATACACCCACCGCACAGCTCCACAGATTCACCCACCATACAGCTCCACAGATGCACCCACCACACAACTCCACCGATGCACCCACCACCCGGCTCCACCGATGCACCCACCACACAGCTCCACCGATGCACCCACCACACAGCTCCACAGATGAACCCACCACCCAGCTCTAGCAATGCACCCACCACACAGCTCCACTGATGCATCCACCACACAGCTCCACCGACACAGCTCCACCGATGCACCCAGCACACAGCTCTACTGATGCAACCACCACACAGCTCCACCGACACAGCTCCACCGATGCACCCACCACACAGCTCCACTGACGCAACCACCACACAGCTCCACCGACACAGCTCCACCGATGCACCCACCACAGAGCTCCACAGATGACCCCACCACACAGCTCCACTGATGCACCCAAGACACAGCTCCACCGAGGCACCCACCACACAGCTCCACAGATGCACCCACCACCCAGCTCCACCGATGCACCCACCACACAGCTCCACCGACACAGCTCCACCGATGCACCCACCACACAGCTTCGCCGAGGCACCCACCACACAGCTCCACCGATGCACCCACCACACAGCTCCACAGATGCTCCCACCACACAGCTCCACCGATGCACCCACCACACAGCTCCACCGATGCACCCACCACACAGCTCCACCGAGGCACCCACCACACAGCTCCACCGAGGCACCCACCACCCAGCTCCACCGATGCACCCACCACACAGCTCCACCGACACAGCTCCACCGATGCACTCACCAGACAGCTCCACTGATGCAACCACCACACAGCTCCACCGACACAGCTCCACCGATGCACCCACCACACAGCTCCACCGACACAGCTCCACCGATGCGCCCACCACACAGCTCCACCTATGCACCCACCACACAGCTCCACTGAGGCACCCACCACACAGCTCAACAGATGCACCCACCATACAGCTCCACTGATGCACCCACCAGACAGCTCCACTGATGCAACCACCACACAGCTCCACCGACACAGCTCCACCGATGCACCCACCACACAGCTCCACTGAAGCAACCACCACACAGCTCCACCGACACAGCTCCACCGATGCATCCACCACAGAGCTCCACAGATGCCCCACCACACAGCTCCACGATGCACCCACCACACAGCTCCACCGAAGCACCCACCACACAGCTCCACTGATGCACCCACCACACAGCTCCGCCGATGCACCCACCGAACAGGTCCACCTATGCACCCACCACACAGCTCCGCCGATGCACCCACCACACAGCTCTGCCGATGCACCCACCACACAGCTCCGCCGAGGCACCCACCACACCGCTCCACCGATGCACCCATCACACAGCTCCACCGATGCTCCAACTAAGCTCCACCAATGCACCCACCAAACAGCTCCACCAATGCACCCACTAAGCTTCACCGATGCACACACCACTCAGCGCAACCACAGCATCACTCAGCGCAACCACAGCTTTACTCAGCGCAAGCACAGCATCACTCAGCGCAAGCACACCATCACTCAGGTCAACCACAGCATCACTGGTTCAAATATGTTCTTTCAATGTTTCAGGCTGTTTTCAAGTATTCACGCTTCATTACAAATCAGAAAAAGATGTTAATATTTCACTTCTGTTCTTGGATTTTCGTCACAATAAAAAACACTGAACATAATCTTCACAAAAGTTATTGACAAAAGTTTAAGCTATTGCCATTACATATTAAATAAATTATTTAAGTATTAATTATTTAAAAAAATTAAAAGCCATTGTTATTTGTAATATCAATACATCTAAGTCACGTAAATACAAATCATGTTGCATTACAAATGCTATAGGTATCACATTTGCGAAAGTTATAACTATTGGCATTGTAAATGGCAAAGCTATTAATTTAGCTATTTAAAAAAAAACACATAAATAAAAAAAATTCATTTATAAGACCAATAGCTCAAACTTTCCTAATGCGAGCCCTATTGCATTTCCAATGCTTGTTGCTAGGGCTACCCTCCCCATAACAGATAGTGGCAATGCAGTCCAGAAAACTATACTAGTCCGCAGAGCTCGGATTGCTTTGTGCAGGTTACCATCTAGCATATCTTCGTGCGCCCTAGCGCCCTATAGATTTGTATGCCTAGGTATTTAAAAGTAGTCGGGGTCACCGTTAGTTGAGCGTCCCCAAAGTCTATACTTTCTGTGTCTGCATGTTTTGTGAAGAAGAAAGCATGGGATTTCCCCACATTGATAGCCAATCCCGACATAGGTTCAAATTGACGGAACGTGTCGTATATTGAGGTTAGTGGCGCATTGAGGTCTTGCAGGTACAGAATGATGTCGTCCGAATATGCCGAGAACAAGTGTAATGTATTGCCCAACAATATGCCCCACCTGCAAACTCTTTTCGCAGTGTTATGGTCAATGGTTCCAGCACCAGTATAAAAATAAGAGGCGACAGGGGACAGCCCTGCCTAGTCCCTTTATGTATCGAGTATTTCTCCAAAATGTGGCTACCAGTGCTGGCTTGCGCCGTAGGGGCATTATATAGCAGACGCAACCAGGCGATATACCCTTCTGGGATCCCGAATTTCGCCAGCGCCTGAAACATATATTCCCAATTAATGGAATAAAAGGCTTGTCTTAGATCCAATGAAAGACAGCCTGCGTGTGGGTATCTACTCGGGCCTCCGTCATTAAGTGGTGTAATTTCCTAATATTTAATGATTTGCTACGTGATGGCAAGAACCCGGTTTGGTCAATGTGGATTAATCTGGACAAAGAGGGCAGTAACCTATTAGCTAGCACCTTGCTCAGGATTTTATATTCCGTGCTCAGAAGGGACAATGGTCGTAGTTGGCAATATCTGTGGGATCCTCCCAGCCTTTGGAAGGGATATTACTAACGCTTGTGCCATTGAACTTGGTAGAGATCCCTCCTCCCATGCTGTTTTATGTAACACCTCCAATTGAGGTACTAGGGAGTCTGCGTACGTACTATAGAATTCTAGGGGGAGTCCGTCTATGCCAGGGGTTTTATTCAGTGGAAGTCCCTTCAGGGATTGGGTGATGGGACCCATGACAACTTTCTGAGCAACGGCTGTGAGTCTTGTGTATGTCAGCTGAGAAAGGAAAAGGCTTCTGCTTGGGATTTCGTGGTATGGTCTGTTGCACTGTATAATGCAGTGTAGTATTGTTGAAAGGCCATGTTGATATATGCCTGCGTGGTAGAGTGTGACCCATCCACTGTTACAATTTCATGTATACCCACCGTGGGGGGGCATCTCGGATTATTTTGGCAAGTGGGGCCCCGATCTATCCGCTTCCACGTGTGCTTTTCTCGTATATACCTGATAATCTTTGACCCGCAGAGACTCCAGAAGTTCTGCAAGTTTTATTCTTGCTTCTTGCAGTGGGCCCTTTTGGTCCTCATTTGTTACTGCCTCCTGTTCCAATTTACCCATGGTATCTTCCACATCTATCAGGGTCTTATGGAGTTCCTGTCGGAACCCCACTGTCGTGCTTATCGCTTTCTCCCGAATCTCTGCTTTAAAAGCGTCCCCGTCTATGAGTCTGCTCGTCGCCGTATTGCTATTCTCCGCAAAATAATGTTCAATGGTCACTGAGAGTTCACTACGGAATACTGAGTCCTCTGGCAGCTGTGGCCATAACCGCCATGTGGGAACCGGCGTGGGTACCCTTCCCCATGCCATAGTTATCTCCAGTGGATTATGGTCAGTGAAGGGTTTTGGTAAGTATGTAGCTTGAAGTGTTTGCATTGCTATCCTGGTGGAGCAGTATATCCTGTCTATTCTAGTATGTAGGTCATGCACTGCAGAGTAATAAGAGTATTCCCTGTGCAGGGAGGTTCTCATCCTCCAGACATCACAAAACTCCCATCCTTGTATCCACCTAACCAATGCTTCAGCTTGCTTGAACACACCCACCCCATTTAGTGGCAGATGTGATCTATCAAGGGCCACATCCATTACCGCATTGCAGTCTCCCCCCAGTATCCATGGCTGCTCCCATCCCGCCAGTGCCCCACTCACTATGTCCCAGTATTTATCTTGTTCGAAGTTCGGAGCATACACCGTGCCCACGACTACGGGTTGCCCATCTAACGTACCTTTTACAAATATGTATCTTCCTAGTTTGTCCACCCTTTGTTCTAGAGCTATAAATGGTACTCAATGCCATACCCAAATAGTGGCTCCCCTTGCATAACTGGAGTAAGAGCTGGAAAAAATTTGCCCCCTCCATTTCTTGCGCAGTTTCTCTAGTTCGCTGCCTATCATGTGAGACTCTTATACGTATGCTACGTGGGCTTTACGACCCTGTAGCTGCGCATGTATCCTATGCCGCTTCTGTACCGTTACCATAACCCGTATGTTCCATGTTAGTATGGTGTATTTATCCTGTGTAGACATTGCACCTAGTTTGTAGTTCTTGGGAGATGCATGTGATGCATAGGTAAAATAAGCCTAGTGTTCCATTGCCATACCGTGAGACTTCCCCTTTCCCCGAACATCCCAATACTCGGTCTGGCCATCCAACTATACCGCACCATACAACTAAACGTTAACAATAACAACTCAATGGTCATGCATAGCGCCTTTGCCATGTGTGGGACATCGCTAGCGCCTCTCATGTGGTGTATTCTTCTAACAACATTTCAGTAGAGCTTCTCCGAGACCTAGGCCTAATCATTAATAATCATTGTACATGAACCGTCATTTCTGCATACATTTTACAACAGCCCATAGTGTAATTACGTAACATATACTTGCGGGTACAGTCAGCCATATAAGTCTTTAATGATTTGCGGGGTCGCAGATGGGAATATGGCCATGCTGCCCTCAGAGTCCGATTCGTGCGTTACTTCCTCTTCCGAGGAGGTCTTAGTTTCCACTCCCAAAGTATGCGTAAACGTGGCTGCAGATATAAGTGCCTTTGATTTGTTCTGTTGTATCTGTTGCGTGGTGAGGTAGTGCCGTGCAGTAGTCCGGCGCGTTCTTCGGTTACCTCGCCCAGTTGATGTCCCAGAGCTCGTTTTGCTCCTTGCAGTGAGTTTGGAGGTAGTCAGTGCAGCGCTCATTAGTTCCATTACCTCTAGCCAATCTTCCACATCTCCGGGACTTTCAAAGAAATAGGATTTTTGGTCATGCAAAATTTTTAAACGTGCTGGAAAAAGCAGTGTATATTTTAGGTTTAAGTCCCAAAGTTTCTTCTTGACTGCTATAAAGGAAGAGCACCGTCTTTGGACCAACATTGTGTAGTCTGGGTATAAGGAAATTTTTGTATTCTCGAAATTTATCGGTGATGACTCACAAGCTTTTTGCAGGAGAATGTCCCAGTCGCGAAAGTTCAGTAGTTTCACAATTAGAGGTCGAGGCGGGGCACCTGGTTTCAGACGGCTAGTAGGTATCCTGTGTGCTCTCTCTATGCAATATTGCGTGGAGAGTCCTTCATTTGTGACATGGTCCCATAACCACTGCTCCATATATCTAGTCGTGTTGTTTCCTTCATTTTTCTCCGGCAGTCCGATGACGCTGATGTTATTACGTCGGGCCCTTCCTTCTGCATCTTCCACCCTATCTAGTAGGGTAGCCACTTGGCTTTGCAGCTGTGTAATCTTGGTTTCAGCCTGCGATTGACGCGGCACCACCTCCTCCAACGTTGCAGCATTTTCTTTCACTTTGTCCGCAAGCTGAGCATGGTCCACTCTGAGTAGGTTAAGGCCAGTAGTTAGGGTTCCGATTTGAAGTTCTATCGCCTTCCTTGATTCGCGTACTTCCTGCAGTATGAGATCCAGCTTATCTACAGGTACACTCCATCCCAGGTTTGCGAGTCGCCGAGGTTGCCGTGTCCGGGAAAGAGTCCTGTTCTCCCTGGTCCTGTTGCTTCACTCCTTTGCGTCCCATCTTGCAAGTCACTCTCACAGTAGGCAGCTTAAATGGATTGGACTCGGTTTTACAATGTGTCTCTCTCGGAGGTCACCAGTGCGCCTCCGCAGCACTCGTCCCGGCACTCGTACCACAGTTTCGCAGTCCTCTCGTCTGGCACACTCCATTCAATGCCACCCAACTGATCTTCTTGCCCTCAGCCGCTCCCTGCGTGATATTTCCTGCAATGCAGCCACTGTGACGCACAACGGGGCGGGAGGCCTTAATTTATCCACATCAGCCACACAGTAACTGCAATCTTTGCATTAGTGGCTCCAGGTCCCTTCCCGCATCTCCACGCACAGTCTGTGCCCCTCACAGCAGACAGCAGTAACGTGGCGGGTCACGACAGCCCGGGGATCTCTTGCTTCACTGCCTTATCAGGGTGCGCTGCCGGCCTCCTGACGTCTGCCCCACCACAGCAGTGCACATGTTACTCGCGCCCTTTCCTTCAGTCCTACTGGAAGAGCCCCCAATAAAGCCAGTCCCATTTATATGTATGTGCACCTTCCTATGTCGCCACCGGGGGTATTGAACTCTCTGCACTCCTCCTGGCAGCTCGGGCTCAGTTACATCTGTCTTCAGGGTCACTATCTTCATCTGCCCCACATTGCTCAACACATCTCAAGCTGGGGTTTTGAGTCCTCAGCACTCTTCAGTTCGAGGTCCCGATTTAGGAGCTCATTCCTGGTCTGCTTACCGCCCCAGCCTGCATTGCGGTTGTGTTCTCCTCAGCACCGGGACCACTTGAGAGGGTCAGCCTGCAGCGCGCTCTCTGCGCTCCTTTTCACGCTACCGGGAAGTAGGCCGCGCCACATCCCCGGTCTCACTTAGTCACCAGGTCTGCCTCGCCGTCACGCCTCTCTTGTCACGTCTCCCTCTCGGCACTCACTGACGGATTTCCTCTCGATTCCGCCCGGTAGCATGGCAATCCTGGTCCTGCAGTCTCGTCTCTTTGCCCCCGCTGCAGTTCCTCCGCCACACGAGTGCAGGGGTCAGGCGCTGCAGTTCCTTCCTGGTTCTGTGCGTTCAGTAGTCTGCTGCACCATTAAGCCTCTAGGGACACAACTTCAGGTACGTTCATTCCTTTGTTGATCCGGCAGCACCGGGTCTTCTCCGTCTTCCCCGCTGTGTGCCCTCATGCTTTTTGGGGTGTTTCTGTAATGCTTAGGCTATGTACGCCAGGATTGTGTCAGCCCAGGTCTGAAACTCCACTAAAGGACTGCTGCCATGCTTGGCTGCCAGCCACGCCCCCTTGCTGTATCTATTCATAAATATCCCCTACGCACCGGGACGTCCATTTTCAGAAACTTGAGAGGTCAGCTAAACCAACTTGCTTGGGGGGAGAGCAGCCCAGAGTCCGGTGGAACATTTTCACCCTACCCTTCTCTAAAGGGGGGGTCGAAGCCCCCCACCCAGAACTTTATTTTTTGTGCGCACAGGAACACTATGCACTGTATTGGTATCACCCTCCTCCCTTCATGCTACATCTCGCGGTGGAACAGGGAACAGTCCTATATCACTAATTGGCTTTCTTGGGGTAGACCGGAAGAGAGCTGGAGGTGTGGATTCTACTGTATACTTGAATCCTGTTCCGTTATCTTTTTTTTCTTTACTGTTATGTTTTGCTTGTCCTCTCTTAGGTCATGTAGTACAAAGCACCGGGACACTCCTCGGAGTAGCCGAGCGCTATAAAAGACCTATCTAACATAACATAACATAACATAACATAACATAACATAACATAACTGTAGTATGCACAAATGCAGCATGTAAAAGCATCACATAGCTATTGCAAGCCCTGAGGTGTGCATCCCCGCTACCTACATTAATCCCTTTGCACAATATGCTTCAAGCCACTGACCTATTATATGCAGTGGCACGATTATACCGGAGTACACTAACCATTCAGGTAAGGTCCAGGGACGGGTCAAGGGAGGGTAGGCAAACAGAGTTAGGCTTCCCACTTCAGCATGCACATTGAAAGTACTGCTGCTAGCAGACTGAAAAGATAACAGCTAGTAGTAGGCTGCAGAATATTCATTTCAAGTACATCCATAGGATGTACTACTCCCCAGCATGGCTACATCGATATGGGCTGAGGCCTACTGACCCCTGTGAAAAATGTGGGGGAGAGGGGGCAGACTTCCTCCATCTGGCATGGTCATGCAGGCTAATTTTCAAATACTGGGAGGAGGTTGGGGAAGCCCTATCCCAAATGGTTGGGACACAGATACGCCTTATCCCACTCAATGCATTGCTTGGGTACATGGAAGACGTAGTTGCATCTATTAGACGATTTGTGACCCTCGGTTTGCTGCTGGCCAAACAGAGAGTGGCATGTGGATTGGGTAGAGGAAGAGCTCCCAATTTCAAGGAATGGTTGCAGAACTTGGTCTACTGTTCGGAACAATTAACTACATATTCAAAGCTATTGGCAATAACTTCCAGACCCCATGACATATGGGAGCTCCTAAAGACATACTTGTTGTCCACTCCACAAGCAGTGGGCACTGGACAGGACCCTCAAATGCCACATCATGACAATGCTGCCTAGTTATTAGCTGTCAAGTCACCCCGCTGTGGGACCTGGAAGATTCTCGGCTAGTTGTTATGCCACCTGGGTACAAAAAGCTAGATTGTACTGTAACTGTTGTGAAGATGAAAGATTAGTCTTTTTTTATTGCTCTTGCACTATGAATAAGGCTCTCTGTTATTAAATTGAAAGGGCTGTGTAATTGTTGTATCTTTCATTATTAAAATGCAAATAAATAAATAAAAAGTAGTGCACCTGAGGTCTTTGATGTAACCATGCCCTTCACAAAGTTCAAGACCAATGAATCGACTGAAGTGCTTCACCGTGGACAGACTGGCAAGTATACAATGCAGCATCATCGAACAGAGCGTTTATCACCCTTCAACCCACAGATGGACATCAGATTTGTCTTGTCATAGCAAATAAGTATGTAGAGAATCCCAGAAATCTCTAGGAGCAGTTCCATTGCATGTATTTTAGCCTAGACTTTATATTATATCATGCACTGTATCCATTGGTTGAGCCCAGGTATGGCGCTCTGCATCCACATCATAGCAACACTCCTCTTTGCCAACAACAGTGCCATTGAGGTGAACTGCTGTGTTGCTTTAGGTAGGTCCATGGTGGCTTGTATCAAGGCCACGGATGGCAAGGGAGACAAAGAAACCCCTGTCATAGTGTTCAACAATTTAATCACTTTAGTCCAATATGTAAATATCTCAGGGCTGGACCATGACACATGACACATGTAAAGTCCCAACATTAGACATACCACATTTCGTGCATTTCACCACATTGTCAGGAGTTAATCTAGTTCTGCGTTCAGGTGTAAGGTAAAAATGGTGTATAAATTTAAATTAAATACATTTATGTATTTATATTAGTGGATCATCCTTAACTTGTGCTCAGCAAGAAGGCCAGCAGTTGTCAGAGATTGGGTGACCGCTATAACATCTGTATACAGAATGGAAATGCCTGTCAGCTCCAAGTAAATATTTAGTGAGTATGTAAGCTCAGAAAGTGGCCTGGGAAATTTGGTGAATGCTTTCTTAGCTGCAGATCTTAGCGCGTAATAAAGAAAAAGTGACCATAGACTATGTCCCTCCTCCCTCCTTTTTCTTAAAACTCTGGAAGACTAAAGAACTCTCCATTAGGGAAGAGGTCTCCTAACATATCTATTCTTGCCTTCCCCATAAACTGGATTGTCAGTTTCTCAATCGTTAGTGGGAGTAGTGGATTGAATTGTGCTGGCAAGAGTTGCGAGTATGGTAGTTTGCAGCCAAATATCTTCACTAATAACCAACATGCTCAACATGCCATCTTAACCATGTCTACATTATCCATTGCTATTAACACCACAATCAATACATTATTTTACTAGTGCAATTGCCTCACCACATCAGACGAAAGAAAAGCATCTTTCATAACGCCATATGTCTTTGTAGTGAGATACCCCACTGTCTGTTCACATCAGGGATTAGCGCTGGGACACTCTCTGAGTAGCTGTGCACTTTATAAGTTCCTGTATTCATTCAAGATCCGGATGAGCAATTCCCCTTGTTTAATCAGCGAGGGGAGCACCACGCAGTCTATTTCCTCTCAATGATGCTGGACTAAAAGCCATCGATTCAGCCTGATCTCCATGCCTCAAATATGTATCAGTGATGTCTGTTGCAGCAATGGGTGGGTGAAGAAATGCACTTTCCCGTTGTATTCTACATGGAGCTTAGCTGGAAAAAGCATAGAGTATTTGATTGCTTTCACTCACAGAGCTTTCCTAATCACTGTGGATGACCTCCTGCAGCGCAGACAGGGCTGGACTGGCCATAGCAGGCACCGGGCATCTTCCCAGTTGGCCGGAAGCGTGGGGGACAGTGTTTGACCTGTGGGGGTTGGGTTTGTTACTGGGGGACTGTTTTGCAGCAATCCCATCACGGCCTGAGGTGCTCAGTAGTGCTCACCCGCCCACCCCTGCCCCCCATCTCAGGGCAGTTGACCGGAATTGCCAGGACTGATTTCTTTTCCCAATCTGACCATGAGCACAGAGGTAAAGTCTGTGATGAAGGCAAGTGGAGTACAAGCGTATTGTAGTTTGGATTTTGCTTTATTTAGACGCAATATCTGGTCATGTTCTCTGTAATTGAGTAGACATGCTTTTATGGGTCTAGGTCTCTGACCCGCCGTGGCCCTGGTGTCAAAGAGCAATGTACCCTCTCAACAACAAATGCTACAGAAAAAGCCTCATGGTCAAGTAAAGAGTACTACATGTCCGCCACAAAGCTTTCAATCTTGACCATATTAATGGATTCGACCACACCAACAATGCGCACATTATCACGACGAGAGCAGTTTTCCACATCTTTATTTATTTTACAACACCTAACTAGTGCTTGATTGCTGTGAGTGAGATGGCTGCTTGACCCTGTGAATCTTCAATATGATCTATCCTTGTTTCCGCCTGTGTAAGTCTAGAATCCTGCTTATCCACTCGTTTCTGAAAGCGATTCACCCTCAATTTTGGGGTTTCGATTTTCCCACCGATAAACTGGAGTCTCTTTCATGTTGCTCAACGAGGCTGTGATATACCTGTCCAGAGTACCGGACTTCACTGTGGGCCAGAGTCCAAAGCCCAACATGACTGTAGTAGATGGAGATGTAGACCTGGAGGGATATAGAGCACAGTAATCACCGCTATAAAGCAGAGTATGGCATCAGGCCCCTGGTGAGATCATATATTTAAAAAGTTCGAGATGGTTAACATCCAGAACCACTATGTACTGTTGTCATGTGCAAGAATTAGAGTTGTGCCATCCTAGACCATGTCTGTCACGGCAAGTGATCTATAAAATTTGGCCTATTATAAACTGTATATATCCATTGTAGTTGTTGGCCGAGCCAAGACTACATGCAGGCCATGACTAAGGGAAAAGTTTTGGGCTACTAGAGTGCCAGGGCCCCAGACCGCAGACAGCGGACAACACTCACATAGACACCACACCTCCAAGAAGGCGACAAAACCACTGGGCGTCCTACTGCCTACCAAAAAGCAGTCACCGGCCTCAGTCAGCTGCTTTCCAGTAAGCCTCAGAGGTGCTAGCTCAGTCACCAGAAGTAGTGCCCTGCCCAAACTGCTCATCAGGGAGCAGCAAAACTGACAAGCCCCTACAGATTTCACCCTGAGGCACCAGCAAAGCACCAGGACTTTGGATGGGCCTCTCAAGGCCAGCCACACAGCAGCTACATCTCAGCTCAATAGAACCAGGCTGCACAGCAGCACCCAGGGCCCCCACATACAATACAGGAGCCTGAATGGTGGTGGTAGATTTACAGAATGCCTATTTCTACCGCCTCATTCCTCAGTCCCACAGATGTTAGCTGTAGTTTCAAGTAAGCCAAGGGCAATTTCAGATTGCAGTGCTCCCTCTCGGCTTTACCAGTGTACCCCGGGTGTTCACAAAGTTCATGGTGGTAGTAGCAGCCAATCTGCAGAGCTGGAATACCAGTCTTCTCATACCTCGATGACTGGTTGCTGAAGGCGGGTTATCCTCGAACTGTGGTAGAGTTCCTCCAGACAACAGTTGTAGATTTCCTCCAGACAACAGCAGGCTTCTTGACATCATTAGGTTTCTCCATCAGCATGCCAAAGTCACACCTGACTCCTTCACAACTGCTCCCCTTCATCGTGCCATACTTGATACATTGCTGTTACTACCCTTCCCTCCGCCTCAACAAGTACAGGAAATTTGGACTATGATTCCGATGTTTCAACTTTTGATCAATGAGAGTGATTCTGAGGCTTTTTGGACTCTTGGCCTTCTGCATCCTTCAAGTGGACCACGCTAGCTGGCACATGCAGATGCTGCAGTGGGATCTGAAGGCTCCGTGGGCTCAGCACTTAGGGATCCATTTGGATTCCATTCAGGTGTCGTAGGAGATTTCAAAAGATCTGCAGTGGCGGCTGCTCAACTGCAGTAGGAAAAGTGGCAGGCCCATCTCCCACCCCAATCAATAATTAATGGCAGTAACAGATGAATCATTGTTGGGTTGGAGATGTCCTCTGGCAGAGGTGGAGATCCAAGGACTCTGGTCTCTTGCAGAGATCCATCTCTACATCATCTTGTTGGTGGTGTGGGTGATTCCCTGGGCACTGAAGGTGTTCTTTCTGTCCATAAAAGGGGAACGAGTAGAGTTTCTTTGACTCAACTCAACTGCAATGTGGTACTACAGTAAACAGGGAAGTGTGAGATCATGTGCACTTTGCCAGGAGGCCCTACATCGCTGTAGATGTCTGAATGCTCAGAGCAGTTCTCTGATTACCCAACACCTGGCAGGATCTTTAAATGTCAAGGTTGACAAACTCAGTTGACCTTGCTTAGCGCATTACACTTGCAATTACACTGGGAGGTAGCACATGGCATCTTCTAACTTTGGGGAGAACCCTGGCTCTATCTATTTGCCACCTTATGAACTCATGGAGTCCATGCTTTCATGCGTTGGAGTCAACAAGGTTGTTCTCCTGCCTGGATTGGGGATGTGGGCTCTTGTATGCCCTTCTGCCTCTACTGTCCTGTCAAGAGTATTGACAAAGATCAAGAATGACCATGCCTAAGTCACCCTAGCAGCTCCGGACTGGGCAAGGAGAGCGTAGTACCCAGAACTTCTGGCCATGAACATATGCCCTCCGATACGGCTGCCTCTTCAGAAGGTCCGTCCTTTTCAGTAGCATGGCCGGGTCCTGCACTGAGCCTGCTCAACCTTCCTCTGCATGCGTAAAGATTGAAGAGCAACAAAACTGTATATGAAGGACGCTGACAAAAGTTCGTGGTCTGATGTCCCCCCCCCTGTGCCATTCAGCCTTTACAAAGTTGTTTGACATTTTATTGTTTTGTCTCTCTCTAGCCCAGCAAAGTCTTGCTACAGCAACAGTTTTCTTGTGGCTCTTTCTACTGTTGCTCTATCAGCCGTCCCTTTTCAAAACACCTGTTGGTATGCGATTTTTAAAAGAGCTGATCCAAATGTTCCTGCCAATACCTTTTGTAATGCTGCAGTGGGAGCTTAATTTGGTACTCACGCACCTTAGGTGTAGATAGGTTACACCAATTTTACATACAAAAGCCTCAGGCACCAGCATCAATTCCTGGCCCCTTGATATACTTTCATAAAAAAATTGTTGTCCAGAAATTTTCATTTTTGATTTGTGTTTTTGGATCTGTAGAGAAGCAATTTAGCTTGGGTAGACATTGCTAATCTGGGCCACATTTTTCTGGATGACATTTTTAAAAATGGCAGATGTGTTGCAATGAGGATGCAATATTTCAGGAACCATGAGACCCATATACTTCATTTTGGTGTCAAAACATGGGTTTTGGGGGTCAAGTAGACTTATAGAGACAGAAAATACCTCATCAGAGCAACCCTTCCACCATTCTCCAAAATGACAGCTCTCTAACCATGTATTTTAGCTAGCATATTTGCAATTTAATTTAATGTTGTTTTTGTTTCGGGTTTTCCATTCGTTCAAAGTTGTAAACATGAGCGACGCAGGTGGTAGCAGAGGATCTTTACCTCGTGACAGAGTGTTGCTAACTATAAAATCTGAGGACTCCTCCAACAAAGAAAAATGTGTCATATGCCATCAGCTGCAGGTGGGCAGAAGAGAGTTTGAGATGCTGCAGAAATACCTCAAGATAAAGTTCACAAAAGATTGAAACCGATGGATGAAGAGGATCAAATATTTTATCATTGTAACAACAAGTGCTACAAATCGCATACAATGGAAAAAGCTTGGAAAAAAATTGTCCAAAAAAAGCATACTATTGAGGCTGAAATCTTTGGAAGAAAAACCGTCCAGTCAGTTTTTAGCGGAACTCATTATGTTTGCTCATTGCAAGGTATGCTCATCATATCTGAGGGTATAGAAACATTGCATTGGAATGTTTTCTGGAACAAGAATGACAAATTAGGTTTTATCTCAAAAGTGAAAAAGGCACAGGGTGTAATTCATTCAAAAACATTATGGAAAGCCAGGCAATGTTCAATACACTCAGCTCAAAATCAGAAAACTTTAAAACCAGGTTCGAAGAGTTTGTCAAAGAATGTGAAGAAAAATCAGAACTTTGCAAGTACTGGAGAAATGTTTTACACATGATATCTCTAGTGAAAATTTGTACATGCTGATCAGGAAGGTGATTGGGAGCTAAACGTGAAGACTGTGGAGTCACTTATTACGGTGTTTCGTGAATTCGATTGCATGAACTACCGAGATATGGGTTCTGGTATTTGGAAAGAGTGAGGAAGCTAGAGGTGGAAAAACCATATCTTTATGGAAAATGTATCCAAAGAAATTTTGTGGTCAAAGACAGAGAGGGAAGGTTCAATGCTGTGGCTCCAGATATGAAACTAGAACAGACAGTGCAGAGATCACAGAAAAGCTCACAGGGAATTGTTGATGAGACATGCAAAAGTGAATATGCTGCTCAATGGCAGCTAGTTTATCATAAAAACCTTTCTATTTGCAATGTTTTCAGAGAGATGACAAATTCAAATTAATGAACCATTGTGAAACTGTTCCTCCCCACAAACTTGTGGGAAAGAGAGGTGAACGTTTTAATCAACTTATTGACAGCATTCTTCATTTCATACAGCAGCAAGGAAACCCCTTTGAAATGGCTGAGCCTGTGCGACTACACAACTTCGTAACCAAACAGTATGTGGGTAACAATATAGAGTCATGTTCACTAGATGTCCTGAAACATGGATCAAAACTATACGCAGAACTGAAGCAGGAGAGATTTGTATTGAAAAAAAGAAAGCTGTTTGACATAATCACTAAAGCTAAACTTCCACTGTTTAATTGCCAAAGAGTTTTGTCCAACCAGCCACTAAAAAACGGGTTACAAAGAAAAAACTTTTGCATTGATGTACCAAAAGAAAGGGGTGAATGTATCAAGGACATTCTGTTTCATGATCTCCCAACAAATGCATTATTTGATGGAGATGCTGCAACCAAACCAGTAAAGCACAAACGCGAACACAAACTAAAAAAAAAACAACTTTTCAGTTGAAGACTTTCAAAAGAAAAAGGTGTTCTCATTGAAAACTGCTCCTGTTGTGGACAATATGGCACAATTGCGAATGGTCAAGATTTCATCCATGCAAAACTTCAGAGAGGTCATTCAGACTGTTCTACAGATATCAGAGTCAGTGTCCAGCTTGCATCAACTGCACATTGTCTTTGACAGTTACCTGGAACTATCTTCACGTATTCAGGTAATGGATGCTACTAGCGCAGATTGAGTACACAGAAGAGATGATCGAGTAGTGTGCCCCAGAGATAGCAGATTGAGTACTGAAGAGAGTAAGACTATGAGGAAAAAAGGACAGGTGAATGAATTATTATACATGTAAAAAACAATGATAGCACTTAATTTACCAATGTCATCACGTTAGTATAAAGGAGCATAAAGTAAAAAGAACATGATCACTCACAATAATTTGTGGTATTACACTGGCTTTGTGGCGAACAAGATGCATATGGAAATAAAGCCAACAGGTTTGCCAGGTCGGTGCATTGAGCCAAAAGGAACGTTGTATTGGTTACTTTTATGTCTTATCCCTTCTCTCTTGCCTTGTTACTTCTGCAGATTTTAGATCTTTGCATTCAGAAGCTGTCACGGCCTGGTAAGTTACGTTATAGCACCTTTTTATCTGTTATTATTATGCCCAAGGTACGCAACAAAACCAGTGCATTACCTTAAAATATCACAAGTGTTTATGTTCCTTTTGGCTCAATGTCCCAACCTGGCGAACCTGTTGGCTTTATTTCTTTATGCATCTTATTCGCCACAAAACCAATATATTACCACAAATTATTATGAGTGATCATGTTCTTTTACTTTATGCGCCTTTATACTAACATGGTGACATTGGTGAATTAAGTGCTATCATTGTGTTTTACATGTATAATAATTAGGGCTCCCGGTTTTATGGCATTTATTTTTTCGACATTTCCGTCTGTATTTATCCATATTAATTTGTTGCAAATTTTTTCTGTATTTATCCATTTTTATTTTGTGTTTTCTGTATAAATGAAGTTGCAGTGGCTATTGTTCCACATTTATTTTACTGCTAAATGAACACTCACATCTGAATGTCCAAAGGGTTCCAGCAGTATACAGTGCAATAGCATTGTCTGAAAACACTTGCTTTGATGAATATCATAAATAACAGTAGATCCGCTCCTAATTAGGCTTTATTAGGAATTCTATTGTCTTTTTTAATCTCTCTTACCTCTCCATCTTTACATCAACTGACCTGGCACTCATGACTGGCAGCAAAAAAAATATCCCAAGAAGGCCTATTTTCCGTATTTTACTGTATTTAAAAATAAATACAGACCGGAAAATAAATAGTTTTCTGTCTGTATTTATCTGTAAAATCAGTTCAAATGGAACTCTGGAAACCCTAATAATAATTCATTTACCTGTCCTTTTTTCCTCATACTCTCCTCTGTACTCAATCTGCTATCTCTGGGGCATACTACTCGATCGTCTCTTCTGTGTACTCGGTCTGCACTTTAAATCGCACTGATTTACTCTTTATTCCGCCTTGACTCACACTGACACCATTCCCCACTCCCACCCCATCCTTCCTATATGTCTTCCCTTTTTCCCTCTCGCCTCAGTCCTTCTTATTCCCTCCTAACCTTCCTTCTCCTTTCCATTCCTTCCTCCAAATGTCTTGGTGACTGCTTGTCATATTCTTCTGCACTTTACCCGCACAACACCACATTCTACCTGGGCCTCTGCTTTGCATTTGACCTCATGTGATTACATGCCTATTGTGTGTGTGTGTGTGTATATGTGTATATATATATATATATATATATATATATAGAGTCAGAACAATCCTTATGTATAAACTAGGTGGCGGCAAACCAGCAGTATTCATAGTGGGTTTAATGCACAAAAGAACAACGCATTTCGGCCTGACAGCCTTCGTCAAGTTCAAAGGAAAATGCTCAATACTCCGTTAAAGTAAACATAACGTCACCATAGACATGGGAAACATCCGACACTTATGTTAAATACAGAATATATTAACATAACTTTGATTTAGAAATGCATAAATATTATCTGCTGCAATGCAATAACAATTAATGAAAATAATAATAATCAATATACATTCTCAATTCATGTGTGATATCGACACATATCCCCAAACGAGTCTTGCACCTCACGTGGAGAGAAAAAAATGTAGTTCAGATTTTGAAGAGAATTCATGATGTCAAATGGGAAAAGGGCTTTTTGTTGATCTCATTAGATGTGTGTTCGCTCTACACCTGTATCAATCAAGAGAAGGGGTAGAAGCATGATTATATTTCTTGCAATAGAGAACAATTGATCTGTACGAACATACAGTTATGCTGAAACTCATGATGTTGTACTGTTTACAAGAAGAAAAAAAATTGTTTGATAAACAACTGTATGGTCAAAAATCTGGTACCGCCGTGG
Organism: Lissotriton vulgaris; assembly: GCF_964263255.1. Classification (NCBI taxonomy): domain Eukaryota; kingdom Metazoa; phylum Chordata; class Amphibia; order Caudata; family Salamandridae; genus Lissotriton; species Lissotriton vulgaris. The sequence continues at coordinate 367,081,969 of NC_141700.1, forward strand.
GCATCTGCTTCGCCCCAAGACTCGCGCACTTGTTCCTGGGCTGGTGAAAGGAGCAGGTGGTATGGAAAGACTCCAATGAGGGATTTACTAATTGAGTGCCATTATGGCTACGGTACATCGATGATCTTTTTATCATCTGGGATGCAAACAAAGAGTCAGCTTTGAAATGTATTGATTGCCTGTTCTGTTTTCTTGATGTACACGTAGTGGTACAACGCAGTAAACTGGTAACTAATCTTTTTAGGAAGGAAACTGCGGGCAATAGTACCCTTCACGCCCGGAGTCACTATCCGGTGTCCCTCCTTAACAGTACCCCCTATGGGGAGCTACTGCGGGCTCGCAAAAATTGTAGTACTGATGACAACTATGAGAAGGAGCAGGACAGTATGATACAAAGGTATAAAGCGAGGGGATACTTAGATAAAATCTTATCTCAGGCAGCCTCTAAATTGAAGAACATTAAACAAACAGATGTCCTGTTTAAATCTGACGCTGTAGTGGTTGAAGAAGTGACTTCTAATATTCCCAGAATGATTTCCACGTATAAATCCAACAAGCTTAAATCACTGATGAAAAAGCATTGGGGTCTTATACAGGCTGATCCTATCATTGGTCCCAGAGTAGGCAATTCACCCTCCATAACCTATCGAAGGCTACCCTCTCTTAGGGACAAATTAGTTAAAAGCTATTATCAGATGGAACCATCTTCGACATGGTTTGATAACAGCAAGGGGTTGCATAAATGTAATGCCTGTAAGGCTTGTGCCACTAGCCAGAGTTGTAGAACGTTCAAAACTGCGCATGGGAAGGAAAGAACGATATCTAAATTAAATATCTGCACCACCAATTTTGTTATCTATTCCCTGGAATGCCCGTACTGCTCCATTACATAGGCAGTACTAAACTGCCTGTAAAAAAGCGGGTCCTGGAACATCTTAGGGAGATAACTCTTCTGGATTTTAATTATCCAGTGGTCAGGCATTTTTATAATGTCCATAACGGCAACTGTAAACTCCTGAAATATGTGGGACTCAATAGAGTTTTAAAACATATTGGAGGGGGTGACAAGGAGAAACAACTTCGTATTTTGGAGTCCCGGTACATTATTGACTTTAACAACAGAATGTCATTTGGATTAAATAAGGAAGAGGAATTGGCCACACATATAGGGATCTAACCACTAGCAGGGTTAGATATATTTTCCTAGGGTCAACTTCAAATATATCAAATTAATTCTTCTCTTTCTGTATCCAGCACCAGTTTGGGAAGATACAATTTAACCTTTTTATCTTCAAGGATATTGCTTTACACATTTAGTTTTGTTCCCCATCATTTTTTAATGTTGATAGGGTGCACTGAGAGCACATATACCTGTGAGGCATGACCATGCACCATTGGTCGGTGATGGGGCGATTGCCCTCTGTGAAATACAATATAACATTGTGTTTTGAATATATATATATATATAGCCTCCTTCCATTTCAAGGATGGTGCTATCCCCCCACGGCAGGGCTTCCGTGATTTTAAAATGTTCCAACAAATGCCCGAAAGCTGCAGGGATGCACACAAGGCAGATAGAAAACCAAACAGTTTTTATTTTCAAAACAGGCAACTTGCATCATATTCCTTTCGGTAAAAGTTCAATGACCTGACGTGTTTTGAGGTACTATCCTCTTTATCAAAGGTCGCTCTTCATATTGGCGTGGCGCAGAGAGTCGTGTTCATGTGCATCTCTATGTGCTTGGTTCTTTAAGTCCAGCCCCCAGTGGGCTATGCTCAGTGCGTGGGTACTTTCCTGCATGCTGGGATTGGTAGTTTTATGTAGGATAACTCCTTCAACATTGGTAGAGTGCTGCGCAGACGGTCATATTTATTAAAGCATTTTTAAATACCCTCAGTGGGCCCCAGGATCGTCCGCAAGTTGAATTTACCTCATCTACAATGCTGCTTAGTAGGCCTGGTCAGTGAACTTTTACCGAAAGGACTATGATGCAAGTTGCCTGTTTTGAAAATAAAAACAATTTGATATATATATATATATATATATATATATATATATATATATATATATTTTTGCACTGAGAAAATAAATCTTGTTTCTGAACATGACCCCACGGAGTCAGCGCCTGATTGTCACTGGTTTGGTCAGGATTGGAGATAATATATATATATATATATATATATATATATATATATATATATATATATACATCCTCATTCCAACCTTGCTCCGTTTCGACTGTTGGTTGGCCCCATGGAAGGTGGCGTGCACTCCGGCCGAGCACGCCGGTATTCAAATAATCCAAGTTCCAAAGTTAGCAACGCTCTCAGAAACAAAACGCCACGCCAGGTATCAAAGTCCGAGGGTGTTTATTTACACCTACTGTAGGTGTAAATAAACACCCTTGGATTTTGATACCTGCTGTGGCGTTTTGTTTATGAGAGCGTTGCTAACTTTGGAACTTGAATATAAGTTATGAGACTCCTGATCCCGAAATGCTCACAGAATGGGCAAAAGCTAACTTGGAGTCATCGGCTAAACTTATGACTATTCTAGTAAATATTCTAGTCATTTGAGATGTCATCAGTGATGTCAACAGTGATGTCATTTGAGATGTCATCAGTGATGTCTTCAGTGATGTCACTGACCATGTCATGAATGATGTAATATGTGACATCATCAGCATTGGATTGCGGGCGCGCAAGTTATAGTGAGTCCAACTAACTATAACGTGGGAATTTCAATGGTTTTGTATGAGTAAAATGTTCAGCTAACTATAACTGGTGTGAAACCTATGTTTTTTTTAGTGAATTTCAAAGGTTTTTTAAATGCTAATTCCTAACTATAACAAATGTGAAACCTATGTTTTTTTTTAGTGAATTTCAATTGTTTTTTAAATGCTAATTCCTAACTATAACGATTGTAAAACATCTGTTTTTTTCACTGAATTTCAAAGGTTTTTTGAAAGCCAATTCCTTTCTATATCAAGTTTGTTACCTACGGTTTTTTTTATTTGCTGTTTTGTGTAAGTATTAATTATTATTAATTTATTTTTGAAAAATATTTGTCCAATGTTTTTTTTTTTTTTCGTCATTTTTTTCTGGGGCGCTCAGGGTAAGCTCTCCGGAGAGAGCACCGAGAGCGCTATTTCTACGTTCGTTAAAAAAAATATGTATGAAAAGTAAATAATAACGCAAGACATTTAGTACCATACTTTTACTATTTTAGATTTACGAAATGGAAATGTATTTACATTTCCATAAAGCTATCAAAACGTCACTCAGGCGCGCCGCGTAAGCGCCCCCGGAAGCGCCTACGTTCGCGCCGCGTAAGCGCCCCCGGAAGCGCTCCGGTGCACGCAGCGTAAGGGCGTTGAGTCATGTGACCTTAAAATAACTCTTTTCATTGGTTGCTAACAGTTTTTTTTTACAAAGAATGAAATCCCCACCCATTTCCTTCACTTCTTCTTTCACTTTTGTGACTGCAAGGCCTGATTTTTTGCTCTTGGCTCTTTGTTGAATTACCATGACTGCCAGAAGATCCAGCAGTGAAGATGACACAGAGACATTTATTGATGAAGAGGTTCCTCCGCCCCGGGTAAAAGAACACTTCATATGGAAGTTTTTTCCATTCCTGATGACAAAAAAAAGTAAATGCTCCATAGGTGGAGTGCTGGATTTGTCATACAGTCCTCTCACGGGGTGACCCCACCAAAAAATATTCATTTGGGAACTCCGCGATGATTCGCCACGTCGAGAGGGGGCACCCCCAGAACTTTGCCCGGGAGAGTGTCAGAGCTCTGGCACAAGTGGCTCCCATGGATGGTGCCTCTACTTCAACCGGAGGACCAACTACATCGTTGAGGGGGCGACCAGAAGAGCTGATCCCTAACATTCAACCTGCATTTAATGAAGCCATAATTAAATGCAAAACATTTGATCAGCTACTTTGTTATGGGGAACAAAGTGTTATGCTCATGGCTCGAGCAATAGACAACCACCGCTGCCAACCCCAGTCCTAATTTTGATTATTTTTTTTTGTTGAGCAGTTTCTCATTCCCTGTTTTTGTTTCTGTTGAAAAAAAAGGAGAAAGGAAGAAAAAAAAAGTTCTTTTCAGAACTACCTCCAATTCTCATCAAAGAGCTGTATTCTTAAAAAAATGAAAAAGAGCAACTGAAGTGGAGTGCAGTGAGAGAAGAGAGGAAAATGAGTGAGAAAGCAAAGAAAGGGACGAGAGGGGAAGGGAAGTGAATTAGGGGGACTGAAAGAAGGTGAGTGTGGAGAACGAGAGTGAGGAGAAGGAGAGTGAACATGGGGGATGAGGATAAGTGAAGAAAATGTAGTAAAAGAACGGTGGTGTGGAAGGGTAAGAAAGAGCAATGAATTTTAGGAAAGAGTGGAGATAAAGACTGGATAAAGACAATTGAGTGTGAGACAAGGTGAGTAAGGCAGTGAAGAAACAGAGAAAGTGAAAGAAAAAGTTAGAGTAGAAGACTGAAGGCCACATTTATGAGGCCATGCGTCACTTTTACACCGCCGGTGCGTCACTTTTTGTAACGTATCAGTGGTGTAAAAAATGCACCTTGTTGAGTCATATTTACAAAGTGACGCATCTAGGTAGATGCGTCACTTTGTAAACCCCCATGCCACATTATACCTGCGCCAGGTGTAATGTATGCAAAGGGGGCGCATTGACGCAAGAAAGGGTCGTAGAAGTGACGCAGTGAAATCTATGAGACTTCACTGCGTCACTTTTACGACACCGTTGCGTCAAAATCTTGCGCCTGCCTCACAGCAGGCATAAGACTGACACAGGCCCTTTCACATGGGGCTAGCCCCATGTGAAAGGATGCATTGCTGGAGTTGCGTCACTTCTGTGACACACTCCAGCAATGCATCACTTTTGCGCTTACAGATACGTCAGAAATACTGACGTATCTGTAACTCCTTGTGACATAATGCGCCATACATTAAATATGACGCATGAGTAGAAGGCTGAAGGCCTCATTTATGAGGCCGTATGTCACTTTTACGCCACCGGTGCGTCACTTTTTGTGATGCACCAGTGGTGTAAAAAATGCACCTTGTTGAGTCATATTTTCAAAGTGACGCATCTAGGTAAATGCATCACTTTGTAAACCCCTGCGCCACATTATACCTGCGCCAGGTGTAATGTATGCAAAGGGGGCGTATTGACGCAAGAAAGGGTCGTAGCAGTGACGCCGTGAAATCTATGAGATTTCACTGCGTCACTTTTAGGAAACCGTTGCGTCAAAATCTTGTGCCTGCCTCACACCAGGCGTAAGACTGACGCAAGCCCTTTCACATGGGGCTGGCCCCATGTGAAAGAATGCATTGCTGGAGTTGCGTCACTTTTGTGACACACTCCAACAATGCATCACTTTTGCACTAACAGATACGTCAGAAATACTGACGTATCTGTAACTCCTTGCGACATAATGCGTCATTCATTTTATATTTTACGCATGAGTAGAAGACTGAAGGCCTCATTTATGAGGCCATCCGTCACTTTTATGCCACCGGTGCGTCACATTTTGTGATGCACCAGTGGTGTAAAAAATGCACCTTGTTGAGTCATATTTACAAAGTGACGCATCTAGTTAAATGCGTCACTTTGTAAACCCCTGCGCCACATTATACCTGCGCCAGGTGTAATGTATGCAAATGGGGCGTATTGACGCAAGAAAGGGTCGTAGAAGTGACGCCGTGAAATCTATGAGATTTCACTACGTCACTTTTAGGACACCATTGCGTCAAAATCTTGAGCCTTGCCTCACAGCAGGCGTAAGACTGACGCAAGCCCTTTCACATGGGGCTGGCCCTATGTGAAAGGAGTGTCCAATGGTAGTATTCAACCACCGTCTGGAGCAGGTAAACGGCTTCACTTAAGGCGTTAAGGAAAGCCCTCACTCACCACCTAGTGATGACATGCTTCATCATTGGGCCCCACAAAAGAGACCGAGTGTCTCTTTTGTGTGCTACAACGCCAGATTTTACTGCGGAGCGGGTTGGTGAGTTCAGGCAGTGTTGTGTAAAGAAAACTAATGAGTGATGGATGGTTAAAAATAGTCCGAAGTGTATCAAAATTAACTTTATTCTAGTGATCACTAGGGACAGGTTAATTAAAAATTATGTGTAGGAAATTCATCCACAATTAATTAAGTGGTAGTTTCCTAGTTATCAGTCGACATGTTTCAGCCACAAAACGGTATGAATTTACCTGGCATTCATCAGGACTCAGCGTGTACTAAACCCTGGTGGAATGGTTCTCTAAGGCCCACCCTTACCTAGGGACGTGAAAGTGAAAATTAACAAAAAAGTGTAAAGTGCCAAAAAATTAGGAGGAAATATTGTCTTCCTAATTACTCCTGCTTTAGGAGGATTGCGGCTTTATGGTTTCTGCACCTGTAGATAAAAAGACAAGGACAAACATGTAGGACAGAACATACATAGAATCATGATGCTGATCGCTTATGTCAATCCAAAGTGCTCCAGTGTGTGGTTTGCGAGACATTTTGTGGTAAAATAACAATATAGTTATCACCACCATGGTCCCCAAACTTTGACTGCTGAAAGTGGGTAGTGCTGTGTATAATACGTGCTATGAAAAGGTAGTTAAAAAGGAAGGGTATTTCCTTGATCGCTATCAAAGTAAAATGCAGGCGCAATCGCGCTAACAGATTAAAATTTCTCATTTTTGTGGTGTTCAGGATTCACACCATGGGTCACAGGAGTGGGGTGGGAACGTAATTGGCACACCCTGCGATTTGTCGAAACAGAGGGAGTAAACGCACAGTCAGTCATATAACATTGGGTAGGTACTTAGCTCAGTGGAGTAATCAGTAGACGGTTTCTGCTTCTACTCACGCCCTCGACGCTCGGCACCCGCTGTGTACTTGCATCTACCCTCGACTGGACCCCGAAGATGTGGACGCGAGGCCAGGAGAGCGTTAAATGGGTGTTTTACGATGATCGGCTTCCGGGTGGGTGCGGTCGGACTACCTGCTCCATATGGTGGTTGAATACTACCATTGGACACTCTTTTCTTGTTTATTGACTAGTACCGGGGAATAAGAGTGTCACACTATTCTCCCTGCCTCTCTTTTTGTTTGGACGTACTTAGCAGCGCAGAGCTGTGAGAGCTGTTCTTACCCAAGCCTACCTTGGTTGGCTTTTTTACCAATTTTAAAACTATTTTCTCACTACCGTGTGGTCACCATGTCGAACCTGGGACTAACGTACTCTGAGTCAGAGATAGCTGACATCCTGTCTGACTCAAACCTATTTGCTGACCCTGCAATCTCGCAGGCAATAGCCCATACCTCTGAATAGGAAAAGCTCACTGAAGTCAAATGCGACAGAATACGTACCATTCTCCATGGTTCCATACTGAAACAATACCTCCTTAAGAACACGGCTCCCAGAGGGTTATTAGTCACCAACGCCCCTAGGATTTTCCTTAATGATGCCACCTTTAGGAAAGAATGGGCCATGATCGCGTGGCACTGTACCCGCGACTGGCTCGTCCTTATAATTAAAACAGCTCTGAGACTTTCCGAGACCCTACTGGTTGAAATTCAAGAGACTGAGGCCCGTTTTAAAACAACAATAACAGGTTTAAAAAAAAAGCTGGACGAAATCAATAAAGATCTAAATGAGTACAAAGAGAACCTAATGCAAGCCAAAGTCTCCAAGTTTCAAAAAGATTTAGCAAAATTCGAATTTGAGAAGGTCTACCCTTATTCAGCGGCTTCTTTTACACCGCCCACTAGGAACCCTCGTAATACTGACCAATCGGATGATGATTCATCAAATAGCAGTGGCTCCAGTACCGGTTCCTATAAACAAGGGAGAAGGAGAGGCAACAGAGGAAACCGCAACAACAGACGGCGGCCTGCATATCACAACCAATCACAGAGATGGCCTGTACCTCCACAAATGGTGGGTATGGGACAACAATTCCCCTTCCACCAACCACCCTATCCAATGATGGGATGGAACCCGAGCTTCATGCCACCAGCCAATTTCGCTCCCCAATATCGCCAGCCTTTTTTAGACTTGGGCAGGAGAGGAAGAGGGAAGAGAAGAGGGACGAATCAAGTGTCCTGGGAAGACAAGGACACGGTGAGCAACCACACCCGCAACAAGGACCAACAGCCAGGAACGAGCGGCATCTGAGTTTGATAACCAACCTCTCTGATAAAATCTTATCACCAGTTGAAACCAAGGTTTTAGAAAGAGGATTAGGCTTCATCCCCACCTCCCGACCGGACAAGTTCAGACTCCATTGCGAGCTTGCCGCTTTCTTTAGGAAACTGAAACTCAAGGCTTTCTTCGAGGGTAAGGAAGACCCTAATGATGCCCTCCGGAATGGTGACACTGGACTCAGATTGAGTTCTACTTTCAACCCCCCGCCACACACAGTGCCGGCAGCTATCACTGCATTTGAACAGGCAGTTTTTCTGGACCTTGAAACCTGCCAAGACCCAACTACTTTCAATAATTTCACCACTGCAGAATACCGTGCACTACAAGATTTGCAAAACGACCAGAGCATCACAATTAAGCCAGCAAATAAGGGCGGTGACCTTGTTATACAGACAGACAGGATGTCAGCTATCTCTGACTCAGAGTACGTTAGTCCCAGGTTCGACATGGTGACCACACGGTAGTGAGAAAATAGTTTTAAAATTGGTAAAAAGGCCAACCAAGGTAGGCTTGGGTAAGAACAGCTCTCACAGCTCTGCGCTGCTAAGTACGTCCAAACAGAAAGAGAGGCAGGGAGAGTAGTGTGACACTCTTATTCCCCGGTACTAGTCAATAAACAAGAAAAGAGTGTCCAATGGTAGTATTCAACCACCGTCTGGAGCAAGTAGTCCAACCGTGCCCACCCGGAAGCCGATCATCGCAAAACACCCATTTAACGCTCTCCTGGCCTCGCGTCCACATCTTCGGGGTCCAGTCGAGGGTAGATGCAGGTACACAGCGGGTGCCGAGCGTCGAGGGCGTGAGTAGAAGCAGAAACCATCTACTGATTACTCCACTGAGCTAAGTACCTACCCAATGTTATATGACTGACTGTGCGTTTACTCCCTCTGTTTCGACAAATCGCAGGGTGTGCCAATTTCGTTCCCACCCCCCTCCTGTGACCCATGGTGTGAATCCTGAACACCACAAAAGTGAGAAATTTTAACCTGTTAGTGCGATCGCGCCTGTATTTTACTTTGATAGCGATCAAGGAAATACCCTTCCTTTTTAACTACCTTGTCATAGCACGTATTATACACAGCACTTTTAGCAGTCAAAGTTTGGGGACCATGGTGGTGATAACTATATTGTTATTTTACCACGAAATGTCTCGTAAACCACACACTGGAGCACTTTGGATTGACATAAGCGATCAGCATCATGATTCTATGTATGTTCTGTCCTACATGTTTGTCCTTGTCTTTTTATCTACAGGTGCAGAAACCGTAAAGCCGGAATCCTCCTAAACCAGGAGTAATTAGGAAGACAATATTTCCTCCTAATTTTTTTGCACTTTACACTTTTTTGTTAATTTTCACTTTCACGTCCCTAGGTAAGGGTGGGCCTTAGAGAGTCCATTCCACCAGGGTTTAGTACACGCTGAGTCCTGATGAATGCCAGGTAAATTCATACCGTTTCGTGGCTGAAACATGTCGACTGATAACTAGGAAACTACCACTTAATTAATTGTGGACGAATTTCCTACACATAATTTTTAATTAACCTATCCCTAGTGATTACTAGAATAAAGTAAATTTTGATACACTACGGACTATTTTTAACCATCCATCACTCACTAGTTTTCTTTACAAAACACTGGCTGAACTCACCAACCGGCTCCGCAGTAAAATCTGGCGTCGTAGCACACAAAAGAGACACTCGGTCTCTTTTGTGGGGCCCGATGATGAAGCATGTCATCACTAGGTGGTGAGTGAGGGCTTTCCTTAACGTCTTAAGTGAAGCCGTTTACCTGCTCCAGACGGTGGTTGAATACTACCATTGGACACTCTTTTCTTGTTTATTGACTAGTACCGGGGAATAAGAGTGTCACACTACTCTCCCTGCCTCTCTTTTTGTTTGGACGACCCATGTGAAAGGATGCATTACTGGAGTTGCGTCACTTTTGTGACACACTCCAGCAATGCATCACTTTTGCGCTTACAGATACGTCGGAAATACTGACGTATCTGTAACTCCTTGCGACATAATGCGTCATACATTAAATATGACGCATGAGTAGAAGACTGAAGGCCTCATTTATGAGACCATCCGTCACTTTTACGCCACCGGTGCGTCATTTTTTGTGATGTACCAGTGTTGTAAAAAATGCACCTTGTTAAGTCATATTTACAAAGTGACGCATCTTTGTAAATGCATCACTTTGTAAACCCCTGCGCCACATTATACCTGCGCCAGGTGTAATGTATGCAAAGGGGGCGTATTGACGCAAGAAAGGGTCGTAGAAGTGGCGCAGTGAAATCTATGAGATTTCACTGCGTCACTTTTAGGACACTGTTGCGTCAAAATCTTGCGCCTGCCTCACAGCAGGTGTAAGACTGACGCAAGCCCTTTCACATGGGGCTGTGAAAGGATGCATTGCTGGAGTTGCGTCACTTCTGTGACACACTCCAGCAATGCATCACTTTTGCGCTTACAGATACGTCAGAAATACTGACGTATCTGTAACTCCTTGCGACATAATGCGTCATACATTATATGTGACGCATGAGTAGAAGATCACTTTTACGCCACCGGTGCATCACTTTTTGTGATGCACCAGTGGTGTAAAAAATGCACCTTGTGAAGTCATATTTTCAAAGTGACGCATCTAGGTAAATGCGTCACTTTGTAAACCCCTGTGCCACATTAAACCTGCGCCAGGTGTAATGTATGCAAAGCGGGCCTTATTGATGCAAGTAAGGGTCGTAGAAGTGACGCAGTGAAATCTATGAGATTTCACTGCGTCAATTTTCTTGCGCCTGCCTCACAGCAGGCGTAAGACTGACGCAGACCCTTTCACATGGGACTAGCCCCATTTGAAAGGATACATTGCTGGAGTTGCATCATTTTTGTGACACACTCCAGCAATGCATCACTTTCCTCTAAACACTCTACTTTATTTTTTTACTCTATTTTTTTCACTGTTTTTCCCCGTGGTGCGCTCAGGGTGCACGAACCGGAGAGCATACCCAGGAACGCACCTGGCGCTTACCCAGCGAAAACTTTAAAAAAAAAAACGTTTTTTTTACCCTTCAGGGTCCTTCTAGGCCTCCCTCAGAAAACCCAGGGGGTGTCTACTCTGCCCACTTTTAATTATTTCCCCCTTTCTTTTTCACCTCTTGTGTCTCGATTCTACCAAGACACAAGATGGCGGACTCTCCGGGCTATTTAGAATGTTGACAGACACCCGACAGCCAATCAGCTTTCCGCTCGCGCACTCCCGTAGCGCGCCGGGTGCGCTCCCCGGTACGCGCACCGGTGAGCTCTCGGAGCGTGCCTATAGATATATATGTGTTTTTTAAGTTAATTTTCGAAAAAACCACTGAAACAATTTTCACCAAACATAGCAAATGCACATCTGCGTACCAGTCCCTACAATTTTGCCAAGTTTGGCGTAATTCTGTTCAGCGGTTTGGGCTGTAGACTTGTCAGACCGTCCTATGGAAATTAACATGGAGAAAACACGTTTTGGGACCCCCCTTTTTTCTCAGCCTCCACTTGACGGATCCCCCCAAAACTTTCAGGGAAGGAGCGCAGCAGAGCTGGCCAAATGTATGTATGTATGTGTATATATATATATATATATATATATATATGTATATGTATATATATATATATATATTACCTACTGGCGGTCGCCAGTAGGTATATATAGTTAGGATTTTTTTCCTATGGGATTTCTGAAAATTCGATGTCCAATAACTTTGGCGTTTGTGGACGGAATTGGCTGACATTTTCAGGAAAATGCCACATTTCGTTTCTGAGCAGCCCCTGAAAATGTGGGGGGGTTTTGTCAAGGGGGGGCCGAGAAAAAAGGGGGGTCCCAAAACACGTTGTTCCCATTCATTTTTCAATAGGGCGGTTGGAATCACTTTTAGCTCGAACGGCTGAATGGATTTACACGAAACTTGGCAAAATTGTAGATATGGTTTGCCCGACGTGCCTTTGCTATGTCTCAATATATGTGCTCCAGTGGATTTTGAGAAATTAACGTTTTAAAAAATAGATATATCTGTGACAGCGTCCCGGTTAGCGCCCCGGTTCGCGTACCTGACGCGTAACTGAACTTCGCGAGGAGAAGCGGATTGGCTCCCCGGTGACTGTGAACATTCTAAACAGTCCGGAGCGGCCGCCATCTTGTGTCTCGGTAGGATCGAGACACAAGAGGTGGCAAAAACAAAGGGGGAAATGAGCATAAGGGGCAGAGTACATCCTCCCTGACCCCCTATGTTTGATGAGGGGGCTTTAAAAGGGCCCCGCGGGGCAAAAAATAATAATTTTTATTATCGTTTTTTTTACGGGGGAGCGCTCGGTACGCGCACCGGGAAGCGGTCCGGGGAGCGTAATATAGGGAAAATAGAATGAAAGAATGTTCAAATAATGTATGTTTATTGATTGTTCTTTTTGTGTTTATTTTTTTATTTTTTTATTTAAGTACCAACATGTAGGTACCAATGCAGAGTCTAAAAATAAAAATACACTGTTTCCTTTGTAGATATCTTGCATGTTGTTTCAGAAGTTATTGTGGTATATGGAATTCATAGCATAGTCTGTGAGGAAAGCAGAAAGAATATGGAGGCAGGAGATGAAAAAGAGATGTTAAATACACATTGGAGATAAAATAGTGGGAGAAAGGAAGTAACTATGAGCAAACTTACTATGTAACACAAAAAAGTTGCACAGTATATTTAAAGTCTGACTTTACATTATAATCGATATGGTACTAGTTTAAAAAATACATATAAAAATTAATAATGCCTCAAACAATTTTTGAATTATTAAATATAAATTTATTTCTCAGATTCTTTTTCAAAATTTAAAAGAACTTCTAATATTTGATTGTCAGAAATGTCCTCATTTTCAATCAGGAAATCTACTGATTGTACACATTGAAGTAGTTCATAGTCCCGTGATTCATCCATGAATTCTGAGCCATTGGGTTCAATAACTTTATCCTTGTTGCTTTCCAGAACAATTTCGATGGATTTTTTTGCTCTCCTTCCATTTTTGTGCTGTAATTTGGATTTAAAAAAAATATATCAGTAGAGATAGGGCACTGTTGGGTTTACGTTTAGACAGGTACTTTGGTTTTTTTAACAGTGATTTTATCTTTGGGCAGTGTATGGTATCAGAGTGGAAGTAAAAATATAAAAAGTGTATGTGATAAAGCCTAAGTAAATTCATAATTATACAAGAAAAGCCTAACTCCATCCATAACTATAACAGAGAAGTCTATCTTATTCTATAACTATTACAGAGGGATAGTATATAACTATCAGAAAATGTTTTCCAAATTAACTTAAAGTGCACAACTTACTTCAATTTTTAAAATAACATCTTACCTTTCAAAAAGAAGTTTAAGTTGTCAGTTGAAATGCACTTGAAATGTACTTCAGGAAGTAGTAGTCAAAATGGCTGTGTTTCTCTCTCTTTCTTTATATATATTCAGGTACATAACCAATCAAATGTCATGAAATTATAGAAGATAATGAAAGTAGCATTTTAATTGGTTGTCAATTCTAACACTTCATAAGTGTTTTTGTTAGGTAATTTACCTCAGGATATTTAGTCAGGCCTACAGCATAATTTTCTCAATGGAATTCCATCAAATTTGGGTAAATGGTAGGGACTGCTATGTAGTAGGGCCTATTCTATATTTGATGAAAGTGTCTCTAGTGGTTTTTCTTTAAATTACTTTCCCACCTTTTTTTAGCGAGCGCTCACCGGTGCGCGCCCCGGTACACGAACCGGCAGCGTTACGGGAGTCCTCCATTTTGTGTATCGGTAGAATTGAGACACAAGATGGAGGACAAACAATGTTCGGAATGGGTAGAAGGGGGCACGGTAGACACTTTGTGACCCTCTAGGTTTTCTGAGGGGGGCTTAGGACGCTCATATAGGCAAAAAAACAAACAAAAAAAAACGCGTGGGAAGCGCCCGGTACGCGCACCGGTAAGCGAACCGGGGAGCGTACTTTGGTGAAATAAATAAAAAAAAGTTAGAAAAAGATAAACGTTTTGAATGATCAGAGGTAGGGTAGCAATGAAAAGAGCTATTGGGTTCTGTGGCTAATTAAGGTACTTACAAGTAGGTTCCAATGCACAGTTTTAAATTCAGGAGGAATATTCTATTCCCCTCATCGGAGAAGTGCACACCATCTCCTCTGTAGATGTCTTGCATGTTGTAACGCAAGTTATTGTTGTATATTAAACCCATTGTAAATTCTCTCATGTAAGCAGAAACAGATTTATTCACATGTTTCCGTGCTTTCTCAAATTGTGGAAAAAAATTGGTTGGACCACTTCCATTTCTGTCATTGGCATATATTGGATATACCAAGGCAGTTTGGGGAAAAAGTGTCATCAGTTGATGAAAGGTGTCTTTTAAAAGTATTTCCAGACCAACCCCAGTCATAGTCCCAAAATCAATTCCACCACAGTGCACTATTAAGAGGTTAGGGTTTGGCAGATGCATAAAAAAATTATATTACAAACATATAAAATATATTTTTCATTTAAAAGAATAATACATTTAATAGTTTTTGATATTTGCTATAAAAAAACATTGAAATTCACTGAAAAAACCATAGGTTATAGACCATATATAGTTAGGAAATAGCATTTACAAAACCTTGAAAATTCACTGAAAAAACCATAGGTTATAGACCATATATAGTTAGGGATTAGCATTTACAAAACCTTATTTTACTCACACAAAACCATTGAAAATTGCATATATAGTTAGTTGCACTAACTATATATCCCGCACCCGCAATCCACTGCTGATGATGTCACATATTACATCATTCATGACATGGTCAGTGACATCACTGATGACATCACTGATGACATCTCAAATGACATCACTGATGACATCACTGATGACATCTCAAATGACATCACTGATGACGTCTCATTTGACATTACTCATCACATCACTGATGATATCATTTATGTGATAATACAATGTATATATATATATATATATATATATCTTTGTTTTTTTCGCTCCACAAATGCCGGAAAGAGACAAAAGGCTGTCACGGGCGGTCCGAGTTACAAAACGCCTGATCAGCGTGATCAAGGGCTAAACCCCGAAACGCGTCGTTATTCCCTTGCCTAATAAAATTCCGTTCTGACAGCGCCCCTTGAAGCACTGACACAAGACTGTGGGGAAATTCACCCAAATAGGTTGAAAATACGCGCAGACTACATCTCCCAGGATGCCAAGAGGCTACGCCCATCAGGGCGGGAGTAAGTTGTATTTAGTAGTCATGCGCCAAGAAACGCCTTTTCCACTGCCTCTCCAAGCCACTGATGAAAGGATGAACGGTCCTGAAACGCGTCTGGCATGATCTGCTGCATAACTCACCTGAAATACTCGCTGCTGGCAAGTTGCTAATAAAATTGAATTGAGCTACATCTGCTGTCTCATGAGGCTCCTTCCAAAAACGGGCACTGCTTTGAATTGATTTTTGCCGGCCTGGCTCCAGGTCGTGGAAGGAGCACACTACTCCGGTGGGTCCGTGTCAGTGCTTCAAGGGGCGCTGTCAGAACGGAATGGACTTGGCTCGCTTCGATGCAGTAAGAAGCCAGCAACAGCTCAATTAGCAACTGTAAAGCGGGGCAGAGAGCTTTCAAGACTGAGGGCATGAACAAAATGGACATTGAGACTGTGGGGAAATGCACCCAAATAGGTTGAAAATACGCGCAGACTACATCTCCCAGGATGCCAAGAGGCTACGCCCATCAGGGCGGGAGTAAGTTGTATTTAGTAGTCACGCGCCAAGAAACGCCTTTTCCACTGCCTCTCCAAGCCACTGATGAAAGGATGAACGGTCCTGAAACGCGTCTGGCATGATCTGCTGCATAACTCACCTGAAATACTCGCTGCTGGCAAGTTGCTAATAAAATTGAATTGAGCTACATCTGCTGTCTCATGAGGCTCCTTCCAAAAACGGGCACTGCTTTGAATTGATATATATATATATCTATAGTCTAAATTACATCGTTTAACAGTTTAGCTTTTACAGGGTATTTTGATAAAACGGATTTAACCGGTTATTTATTTTTCCCTGAATTACTGCTTGTAAATATGGCGATAGATAAAGGTCTTTTGCCTTTTTGTAAGAAGATATTTTAATTGACATGAACTATAACTATATTTATTTTTTATAAGTTCTGTGGCATATTTTAACAAATGAAATCCAAGTTATAGATTACTTGTATAAATATGTTAAATATGTCAAAAGTAATATGCCTTTCTACTAGCGGTAACATAGATACAAAAGAAGAAAGCTACAATATACAGTATTTTTTCTATGTCTTTACACATGTGGTCTGTGATGCAAACAGTGGGAGGGGCGCTTTTTGCACTTTAAATTAAAATCATGGTGTATGCAACTTTGTGACACGTGATCAAGGGCTTACGGGCTTGAAACACGTTGTGTTGGGTCACTGAATAAAATACTGCCCACTTGAAAAACTCCGGAGGTCTGCGTCTCTTTCCTCGCCTGACTGCCGCTGGGAGAACTCAGGAAGTGGTTTGAGGGTTTCCAGATATATATATATATATATATATATATATATATATATTCTCTCAAATGTCCTGTAGCAGAGAGAGCACGTTCAGTCGGTGCTCGCGACGAGACCAGGACAGTGTCTTGTGTATTATTCCATACAAAAATAATTCTTGCGGCTCACCTCTAACACTGCAGTGAACAGGAACTATGGTTCGAAACGCGTAGGTGGTTTCACGATCTGAAATAAAATATCTTGAAACGACCAAGAGGTGTGCCGTAAGAATTATTTGTGTGTGGAATATATATATATATATATATATATATACATATATATGTATATTTTTTTTACATAATTTTACCCATCCGTTCGACACAATTGAAACATTATTGATTATGTTCCTGGATGGGGCTGATATATAGGCTATTTGGTTTTCTCCTCATTCAGGATTAATTACTTTGGATCACGTGGGTTCTCTCACTAGTTATCTTGCACTGATGTATCATTACAGAGATACATGTCTTTCTTTATTTTTCCCATCCCCTTTCTTGTAGCACAGTTCTAGTATACATGGGATCATGTATACATATGTGTCATGCTCTAACTACCGCATATTTGTATGGTAATGTTAATCAGATACAATTTCCATCCAGAATTGCTGTACAGTGGCTGAGTATATTGCTTTGGTGTAATTTTGTGTACATTCAAAAACATTTTGTAGTGGGTGTCTGCAGCTGTCGAATATGAAGTTGGGCTATGGACACAATACCTTGCAGCTTGTATATACAAATTGACATTTGTCAGGTTGTATGTTGTATTTATTACACAACCAGGATATGTTTTATCAATAGGCCATATCAATTATTTATAGGCTACTCAATATGAATTGTGCTTTTCCTATTAACCCTTATATTTGTATTGGAAATAATATTGTTGGCTCTTTTCAAATTGAGATAACTTTATTGTTTTGCTGGCAAGATTAGGACATTCGTGTGTATTTCTTCTATGCCCATTGAGTCACATGATCCAGCCTTTCATGATCACGGTTGTGTCTAATAGAATAACCGTCTGATTGTTGTTGCTGAAGATATATGTATCATACATATGAATTTTACTGCAGATAAGTTAATGTAACAAATATACAATGGTTATGCTGCTCATCACACCTTAAATATATTTTTTCTCTCCATGTGAGGTGCAAAACTCGTTTGGGGATATGTGTCGATAACACACATGAATTGAGAATGTATATTGATTATTATTATTTTCATTCATTTTTATTGAATTGCGGCCGATGATAATATTTATGCATTTCTAAATCAAAGTTATGTTAATATATTCTATATTTAACATAAGTGTTGGATGTTTTCCATGTCTATGGTGACGTTATGTGTACTTTAACAGAGTATTGAGCATTGACCTTTGAACCTGGCAAAGGCCGTCAGGCCGAAACACGTTGATCTTTTGTGCATTAAACCCACTGTGAATGCTACTGGTGTGCCGCCTCCATGTTTACGTATAAGGATTGTTCTGACGATTTTGTGGATTGTTTGCCACAACGGCAAAAAATGAGAGGCCTTTACTGGCTCACTGTAGGAAAAAGAATTCAGTTCAAGTCAGCTTGTCTGGCTTACAAAACACTGCACGGTTCAGGCTCTCGCTTTCTAAAAAGTAACTTACAACCCTATGAACCTTCTAGGACACTAAGATCCAGCAGCGCTAAGCTTCTCATGACCCCCAGATTTAAACAACTAAGGTGGGGGGGGGGGGGAGGGGGGGGGGGGACGAAGCTTCATAGGTAACACAGCAAAAACATGGAACAAGTTACCTGTTGAACTGAAAAACAGCCCCTCATTGGGGTCTTTTCGAAAGAATCTAAACACCTGTCTTTTCTCAACTTAGCCCAGTTGGGCGCATCAGCTCTACCTTTCGGGCAGCAAAATCTTTGTTAGCGCCAAGACGCCCTCGGGCATTTGCGCGCTCTATAAATCTTCCAATCAAATCAATCAATCACAGCAGGCACCGGCTACAAAGGGTAGGAGTACGGCATTTGGGCAAACACGCGTCCAGTTCCTTTGGCCGCAGAGTCGGGGATGCCAGTGAAGTAACGGCGTCCCTCCATGCAAGTATGGACTGTCAGCTTGGCAGCGTGTACTCTGTTGCCTCCGTAGTGCGAGGCGGTCAGGGAGTCTCCATACATGCCAACGACTCCCAGGACACTTGAGGGAGTGCCATCCTCGCGCGCCGCAGCACGCTAATATTTCCACAGGCAATCTTCTTCGAAAGAATCAGATATGAGGGGGCACCGCGGGGTTCATCATTCCATCTTCCTTTATTTTTTAACATCCGCGTTTCGGAGGGTTTCCTTTATCAAACGCCCTTCAATGTTCCATTTGCCTCTGTTACTCACAGTCCCCTTTCTTTTGCATCTTTTATACTCTCCATCACTGAAGTAGTGTGGGATATCTGAAGACGTGGCACGGAGTCATCTTGCCTCCACAATTGGACTGCCTCTCCCAGCATGCAGTGTCTCTAGCTTGCTGGTGACGGCCCGTTTACCGGCATATTCATCACTTTCTCCGTTGGGAAGCCGATATGCCACGTAGTCAGGTGAGGGCTGGGGTACTTGTTCTGGGCTTCGATGGCGTTAATGTCCCGCATTTGCCAGCCTCCCAGTTCCTTTGGCCGCAGAGTCGGGGATGCCGGTGAAGTAACGGCGTCCCTCCATGCAAGTATGGACTGTCAGCTTGGCAGCGTGTACTCTGTTGCCTCCGTAGTGCGAGGCGGTCAGGGAGTCTCCATACATGCCAACGACTCCCAGGACACTTGAGGGAGTGCCATCCTCGCGCGCCGCAGCACGCTAATATTTCCACAGGCAATCTTCTTCGAAAGAATCAGATATGAGGCGGCACCGCGGGGTTCATCATTCCATCTTCCTTTATTGTTTAACATCAGGGCATGACGCGTTTCGGAGGGTTTCCTTTATCAAACGCCCTTCAATTTTCCATTTGCCTCTGTTACTCACCAGCCTCCTAGTTCCTTTGGCCGCAGAGTCGGGGATGCCGGTGAAGTAACGGCGTCCCTCCATGCAAGTATGGACTGTCAGCTTGGCAGCGTGTACTCTGTTGCCTCCGTAGTGCGAGGCGGTCAGGGAGTCTCCATACATGCCAACGACTCCCAGGACACTTGAGGGAGTGCCATCCTCGCGCGCCGCAGCACGCTAATATTTCCACAGGCAATCTTCTTCGAAAGAATCAGATATGAGGGGGCACCGCGGGGTTCATCATTCCATCTTCCTTTATTGTTTAACATCAGGGCATGACGCGTTTCGGAGGGTTTCCGTTATCAAACGCCCTTCAATATTCCATTTGCTTCTGTTACTCACAGTCCCCTTTCTTTTGCGTCTTTTATACTCTCCATCACTGAAGTAGTGTGGGATATCTGAAGACATGGCACGGAGTCATCTTGCCTCCACAATTGGACTGCCTCTCCCAGCATGCAGTGTCTCTAGCTGGCTGGTGACGGCCCCGTTTACCGGCATAGTCATCACTTTCTCTGTTGGTAAGGCGATATGCCACGTAGTCAGGTGAGGGCTGGGGTACTTGTTCTGGGCTTCCATGGCATTAATGTCCCACACTTCCCAGCCTCCCAGTTCCTTTGGCCGCAGAGTAGGGGATGCCGGTGAAGTAATGGCGTCCCTCCATGCAAGTATGGACTGTCAGCTTGGCAGCGTGTACTCTGTTGCCTCCGTAGTGCGAGGCGGTCAGGGAGTCTCCATACATGCCAACGACTCCCAGGACACTTGAGGGAGTGCCATCCTCGCGCGCCGCAGCACGCTAATATTTCCACAGGCAATCTTCTTCGAAAGAATCAGATATGAGGGGGCACCGCGGGGTTCATCATTCCATCTTCCTTTATTTTTTAACATTCGCGTTTCGGAGGGTTTCCTTTATCAAACGCCCTTCAATGTTCCATTTGCCTCTGTTACTCACAGTCCCCTTTCTTTTGCATCTTTTATACTCTCCATCACTGAAGTAGTGTGGGATATCTGAAGACGTGGCACGGAGTCATCTTGCCTCCACAATTGAACTGCCTCTCCCAGCATGCAGTGTCTCTAGCTTGCTGGTGACGGCCCGTTTACCGGCATATTCATCACTTTCTCCGTTGGGAAGCCGATATGCCACGTAGTCAGGTGAGGGCTGGGGTACTTGTTCTGGGCTTCGATGGCGTTAATGTCCCGCATTTGCCAGCCTCCCAGTTCCTTTGGCCGCAAAGTAGGGGATGCCAGTGAAGTAATGGCGTCCCTCCATGCAAGTATGGACTGTCAGCTTGGCAGCGTGTACTCTGTTGCCTCCGTAGTGCGAGGCGGTCAGGGAGTCTCCATACATGCCAACGACTCCCAGGACACTTGAGGGAGTGCCATCCTCGCGCGCCGCAGCACGCTAATATTTCCACAGGCAATCTTCTTCGAAAGAATCAGATATGAGGCGGCACCGCGGGGTTCCTCATTCCATCTTCCTTTATTGTTTAACATCAGGGCATGACGCGTTTCGGAGGGTTTCCGTTATCAAACACCCTTCAATATTCCATTTGCCTCTGTTACTCACAGTCCCCTTTCTTTTGCGTCTTTTATACTCTCCATCACTGAAGTAGTGTGGGATATCTGAAGACATGGCACGGAGTCATCTTGCCTCCACAATTGGACTGCCTCTCCCAACATGCAGTGTCTCTAGCTGGCTGGTGACGGCCCCGTTTACCGGCATAGTCATCACTTTCTCTGTTGGGAAGCCGATATGCCACGTAGTTAGGTGAGGGCTGGGGTACTTGTTCTGGGCTTCGATGGCATTAATGTCCCACACTTCCCAGCCTCCCAGTTCCTTTGGCCCCAGAGTAGGGGATGCCGGTGAAGTAATGGCGTCCCTCCATGCAAGTATGGACTGTCAGCTTGGCAGCGTGTACTCTGTTGCCTCCGTAGTGCGAGGCGGTCAGGGAGTCTCCATACATGCCAACGACTCCCAGGACACTTGAGGGAGTGCCATCCTCGCGCGCCGCAGCACGCTAATATTTCCACAGGCAATCTACTTCGAAAGAATCAGATATGAGGCGGCACTGCGGGGTTCATCATTCCATCTTTCTTTATTGTTTAACATCAGGGCATGACGTGTTTCGGAGGGTTTCCTTTATTAAACGCCTTTCAATGTTCCATTTGCCTCTGTTACTCACAGTCCCCTTTCTTTTGCGTCTTTTATACTCTCCATCACTGAAGTAGTGTGGGATATCTGAAGACGTGGCACGGAGTCATCTTGCCTCCACAATTAGACTGCCTCTCCCAGCATGCAGTTTCTCTAGCTTGCTGGTGACGGGCCCGTTTACCGGCATATTCATCATTTTCTCCGTTGGGAAGCCGATATGCCACGTAGTCAGGTGAGGGCTGGGATACTTGTTCTGGGCTTCAATGGCGTTAATGTCCCGCATTTCCCAGCCTCCCAGTTCCTTTGGCCGCAGAGTCGGGGATGCCGGTGAAGTAACGGCGTCCCTCCATGCAAGTATGGACTGTCAGCTTGGCAGCGTGTACTCTGTTGCCTCCGTAGTGCGAGGCGGTCAGGGAGTCTCCATACATGCCAACGACTCCCAGGACACTTGAGGGAGTGCCATCCTCGCGCGCCGCAGCACGCTAATATTTCCACAGGCAATCTTCTTCGAAAGAATCAGATATGAGGCGGCACCGCGGGGTTCATCATTCCATCTTCCTTTATTGTTTAACATCAGGGCATGACGCGTTTCGGAGGGTTTCCGTTATCAAACGCCCTTCAATATTCCATTTGCCTCTGTTACTCACAGTCCCCTTTCTTTTGCGTCTTTTATACTCTCCATCACTGAAGTAGTGTGGGATATCTGAAGACATGGCACGATGCCAACGACTCCCAGGACACTTGAGGGAGTGCCATCCTCGCGCGCCGCAGCACGCTAATATTTCCACAGGCAATCTTCTTCGAAAGAATCAGATATGAGGCAGGTGAGGGCTGGGATACTTGTTCTGGGCTTCGATGGCGTTAATGTCCTGCATTTCCCAGCCTCCCAGTTCCTTTGGCCGCAGAGTCGGGGATGCCAGTTAAGTAACGGCGTCCCTCCATGCAAGTATGGATTGTCAGCTTGGCAGCGTGTACTCTGTTGCTTCCGTAGTGCGAGGCGGTCAGGGAGTCTCCATACATGCCAGCGACTCCCAGGATATATATTATTGTTACTTGGATTTTCCATGCTCATCTTTCTTAATCAGCCTTGAAAAAGCCCTTGGCCCCCTGGCCTTTTGGGGGAAATACATGTCGGCTGTTCTTGTGTTCACTTGCACTTGAATAAAGAAGAAAAAATAAAACACAGTATCCTACTTCCTGTACCCACAATGTCATACCAGAATTTGGGATTTCCTTACCCTAGGATTTTTACGTATTTACCATTGGCACAGACCAATTACATTTTCAGAATACTTATCTTAAACTATCTGCCAAAGAATATGCGAGAATCAGACGAATGTCTACAAGTGGAACAATGGACCTTACATGCGCAATGGACCTTGCATGCATCCAAAATTCAACACCTATACATGTGCAACTTGATAAATTCTATCATTAACTTCGAACAAGATGAACTTGGAGATGTTAACTCGTCAAAACATTGCTGATGCTTCAGTGAACAAGGAATTTCCAATTATTGCAAGTGGAGTGATTGTCAATGAGGAGTTGGTGCCTGCAGAGATATATTCAAAAGGTACAGGCCATATTGTTCAAAAACATAACAGCAAATTGCAGGAAGCTGACCTTCGTGTTGTGCCACATGTTGTGTGTACTGTGCGAAATGGTTCCAATCGAGTCATTGTACTGTCAAATGACACAGATGTTGTGCTACTAAGATTTGTTGCAATGTTCATAAGTCAAGTATTGTCAGAGTCATGGATAGTTTTTGGAACAGGTGACGAAAGACACTTAATCCTGCTTGATATTCTGTACAAGAAGCTTGACCCAGAAATGCCCTGTGTTCGTATCAAGGCACGTATTCTTATGAGTGATGACTCTATAAGCAAAATTGTAACAAAGCTTGGAGCTCTAACTGCTGAACCTGTGAAGTTTCTAAAAGGATTTGCTGAGACAGAAGAAGAATGTGACTTTAAAGAAGTGGAAAAATACCTTGTGGATGTGTGGAAAACAAGTTCTGACTGGCACACATTTGGTGATCTTCGGTACAGTGAGTTTAAGAGATCAGTCCCGCTAAGTGACCTTCCACCGATGTCATATACTGTGCATGGGCACATTAAAAAAGCGTTCTAATTGTACAGAAGATGTGTAAATATTTTGGATCATGCATATGTAGGGAAAGATCCATGTGAATTTGGGTGGGAAGATGTAGCTGGAGTGCTAAAACCTACTAAATTTCTAAAGCCTCTACCCATAGAACTTAAATGTACATGTTCTTGCAAAACCTGTGCTACAAAAAGATGTCCCTGTCGATATGCTCTTCTCAAATCTTGCAAAGAGGAACTCTCTTTTGGAATATGGGAGCCACAACCCTAGGGGCCTTAAAGACAACTTACCGGTAGGACAGTTCTTACGTATTCGTAGAAATTGTTCCAAGAAACATGATTACATCAAGGAATCACAAGAACTGTCCAGTCGCCTTTTAGATCGTTTCAGAAAAGGGGGTGGTGATGAACAGAGTGTCTGAATTAAGCAGACCACTCTTACCCAGTCCAAAGATCAGGGCTTGATCCATCACTGTTATTTATCCCAGCTCAGAACCTGGCTATATGCAAATCAGTCTGTCCCTGGCCCAGTGCATCATGGGAACAGGGCAGACTAAACTACCAAGCCAATTCTTCACCAGAAAGGAGACAAGCTACCGGGGACCGGTTTCTGGCATTTCAGCCGTCTTCGGCCCGGCTTGCTTGAATCCTGATGGTGCAGTGAGAAAGGGAATCATGTCTGAGTATACCCTGCCACACCTATAGTGGCCAAAAACGATTCAGAAAAGGGGGTGGTGATGAACAGAGTGTCTGAATTAAGCAGACCACTCTTACCCTGTCTAAAGATCAGGGCTTGATCCATCACCGTTATTTATCTCACTGCACCATCCCAGCTCAGAACCTGGCTATACGCAAATCAGTCTGTCCCTGGCCCAGTGCATCATGGGAACAGGGCAGACTAAACTACCAAGCCAATTCTTCACCAGAAAGGAGACAAGCTACCGGGGACCGGTTTCTGGCATTTCAGCCGTCTTCGGCCCGGCTTGCTTGAATCCTGATGGTGCAGTGAGAAAGGGACTCATGTCTGAGTATACCCTGCCACACCTATAGTGGCCAAAAACGATTCAGAAAAGGGGGTGGTGATGAACAGAGTGTCTGAATTAAGCAGACCACTCTTACCCAGTCCAAAGATCAGGGCTTGATCCATCACCGTTACTTATCTCACTGCACCATCCCAGCTCAGAACCTGGCTATATGCAAATCAGTCTGTCCCTGGCCCAGTGCATCATGGGAACAGGGCAGACTAAACTACCAAGCCAATTCTTCACCAGAAAGGAGACAAGCTACCGGGGACCGGTTTCTGGCATTTCAGCCGTCTTCGGCCCGGCTTGCTTGAATCCTGATGGTGCAGTGAGAAAGGGACTCATGTCTGAGTATACCCTGTCACACCTATAGTGGCCAAAAACGATTCAGAAAAGGGGGTGGTGATGAACAGAGTGTCTGAATTAAGCAGACCACTCTTACCCAGTCCAAAGATCAGGGCTTGATCCATCACCGTTATTTATCTCACTGCACCATCCCAGCTCAGAACCTGGCTATATGCAAATCAGTCTGTCCCTGGCCCAGTGCATCATGGGAACAGGGCAGACTAAACTACCAAGCCAATTCTTCACCAGAAAGGAGACAAGCTACCGGGGACCGGTTTCTGGCATTTCAGCCGTCTTCGGCCCGGCTTGCTTGAATCCTGATGGTGCAGTGAGAAAGGGACTCATGTCTGAGTATACCCTGCCACACCTATAGTGGCCAAAAACGATTCAGAAAAGGGGGTGGTGATGAACAGAGTGTCTGAATTAAGCAGACCACTCTTACCCAGTCCAAAGATCAGGGCTTGATCCATGACCGTTATTTATCTCACTGCACCATCCCAGCTCAGAACCTGGCTATATGCAAATCAGTCTGTCCCTGGCCCAGTGCATCATGGGAACAGGGCAGACTAAACTACCAAGCCAATTCTTCACCAGAAAGGAGACAAGCTTTTAGATCCTGGCTACCCCTCAAGACTGGTAAAAAGAGCACGCAAGAGGGCGTGGTATAATCCACGAGAGACGTTGTTACAACCAGAGGAGAGAACCAATAAAGCTCACGAACGTCTCATATGTGTTACCACTTTTTCGACTCGGAGAGATGACATTAAAAGAGTCATTAATGAACGTTGGGGTTTATTGACGGACGACATTGAGCAAAATTCTCCTCCTTTACATTCATTCAAACGAGCTCGAAATATCAGAGATTTAGTGGTCAGATCTTTTCTTGACTGCCCAAAAACACCTACAATCTCATCGATGTGGAATCTTGCTCCCATTATTGGACATACCCAATGTGGGTCATGTGTTGCTCTCCCCTCCACCATTCCAACTAAGGTCTTCACACACCAAGGTCAGAACTATACCCTGAGGTCACATACTAATTGTAACACTCAAAATGTTATTTATATGATTACATGTCCCAGTGATCTGGTGTACGTGGGACAAACACAGCAAAAAGTGAAGGTCCGAATATTACAACATGCTAGTAGGATCAGATGTAATGTCGTGGGGGCACCCATGGTAGATCACTGTCACAGATATGGACATACCCCCGATACCTTGAGGTGGTTGGTTCTGGAAAAGGTGACTCTGGGTCCTAGAGGTGGGGACATATCTTTGATCCTCAATACTCATGAATCCAAATGGATGGCTATCCTGGATTCGATCCGCAATGGACTTAATGAAGCAGAAAGCAGCCATGCCCAGTTAGCAAGACTAGGGCGTTGAAGCCCTTATCAATCTTCTGTAATCTGTAATAAACCCCGTCTTTCACCCTCCTGCGTGAGAGGTGCACGGGATACATGTGGTATTCAATCTTGATTGTTAAGCATCATCTACACCCCTCTGCGAAGGAGGTGCATTATGGTCTAATATAAGGGATGGATGTAGTCATTTACACCCCTCTGTGCAGGAGGTGCATAACAATACAAAAAGAAAAAAAAATTCCTTGGCAAAATTTTTTTTGTCTTAAATTAATTTTGTGATCATAGACTCCATCTTGTTGTTCAAATTTAATTTTATGTGACACAATAGGGACCCCCCTCTTTTATAAAACCGGTATAACTGTGGGATGTATGATTTCTGTTTAACTCAATGGACAGTCCTTCTAGGTTCCCATTCGAAATAATTCTGATTGCTTTAAGTTGTTAGATCTAAGCATGCTCGGGATCGGCCATGTTGTAATGACAACTGTTAGCTGTCTATGCCCCGGATTGATCCGTGTTTTTCGTTTTCTTTATGGCTCTCCTTAACAGGTACATTTATTTAAGCATCTATGAAATACCTGTTCTATTTATTTTCCAAATCCAATATCTCCTTTTGTTAATGATCTACGGGCACTATTGCCATGACAACCGAACGCTATTCGGGAGTCTGTCTTCTATCTTGGCAGCTCTGACGTCAGTGAGTACGTCGTCTGCAAGTAATATGCCGGCCTGCCGAGTGTTTGTTTGCTAACCTGATTCGGGAAGCAAGCATCCAAACACAATCTTTGCCGGATACAAGGTGAGAACCCCTGATAAATCTTCCTAAGTGGGGCTGTTGTTTTACTAATATGCTTTTCGAGACGACGATTGATATACCATTATGCCGGCCGCGTTGCAATCCTCTTACAGCACTTTTTCTCGTCTCTATAGAAGTGAATGCGCCCTTCTGCACTTCTCACCATACACCCTGAATAAACACCGGGAGAAGGTGGCCTTCTACGCCGTTAGCTAGGATTTAACCCTTACTAGCAGAAACACGGATTCATTTGTCCCCATTATTGTATTTAACTTACTGGGCATTTATACGTTTTTTTAGAGATAAGACAGTGGTGTTGTTCAAACTTGCGGTATACCAAGCTATTCAGCAGAGACATGACACTACACTGCTGTGGTATGCACTTCAACAAATCTTTCCATATTGTTTTATGTGTTTTACGGAATCTGAGATGGTGACATCAGATCTCGATCAGTTAGATTATTGTTAGCCTGTCCTCACAGTCCTCTGTGTTTCCTCTGGATTAATCAATGTTCATGAGGGAGCAACCATTTTCAATGGGTTTTGAAATATGATGTTTATAACACGACCCGAATAATTTACAAAGCTTCTTAAATAAATCTCGGTAAATGAATCTTTGTATGGAACACTAAGGGACATAGTACTGATATTATTTCATGTCCTTTTTCTTCTAATAGAATACTGGTGATCAAATTGACACCTTTTGCAAGTGTTACTTTTCATGAGAACGCCTTGAATACTGATCCTGATAATCTTAACTGGATCTACTGACACTCCCCGCTCTTCCTGTTTCAGTTGTGAGCTATTCAGCCCAACCTTCCATGGTGAATCATTTTTAATTTTTCTTCTATTGGTCCATGCCAGACGCACTCGTGCGCCTGTGTTATTTTAAAGTCCAATTTATTTTCACTGTAAATATTATACACTCTTTTTCTTGTATTTTGTAGAGAAACCAGTGTCCCCCAGGGTGTTTTGTCCTGATGAAGAACCTACTTTAAGGTGTGACGTATACCTAGCAGTATATCTGGGGTCGAAACATCGACAGCTAACACCATCTACCAGTCGATGCAACCACCATCCTACTCATTAATTTGTAGCATCGTCATTATGGTTTCTGTTAGAACCTAGTTGGTACGTTCCGTACTCCCCTCCTCCTAGACCCGTGTGGGTCCTCCCACTGTGAAGCTTACTGTGGAATGTTGAAGTGCTCTTCAGTGAGGAGAGTTGGATGACCAATAAATCAGTTGTACTTGAGCGTCATCAATGGGAAGGTCTGAACCAACCCCTGCCCTTCCTTAATGACATTGGGGAACCTGAGATAACTTGGAAAGAATGGGTTAAGCTTTTTGAGTCCTATCTAATAGCGATTGGGGGACAGAGGTTTAATTCTGTAAGAAAACAGCACATTTTACTACACAATCTGGGTGTGCAAGGGCGTAAAGTATACGAGAATTTACCTGTACCAGAGCGTGATGAGAATGCTGTGGGGGAGGTGGATGTTTATGTGCAGACCATGGAAAAGTTAGAGAAGCATTTTGGGGACAGAATAAATGTGGTTCTGGAGCGTCATAAGTTCTTTAAGAGATGTCAGGGGAAGCAGGAGTCTGTACAAAATTATATTGCAGTACTGTGGGGTTTGACTCAGCTTTGTGAATTTGGGGACCTCACTGACTCTTTAATACGAGATCAATTGGTAAGATGTACGAATAATCCACGTATCCAGGAGAAACTGTTAGCCAAGAATCCAGGGCTAAAAGAAGCTGTTGAGTTAGCAAAGTCAGTGGAACATACCGCAAGATGTGTCAAGGAAATGAAACCTGAGGGAGAGTTAGTAGCCTCCATAAATGATGCAGAAGAGGGAGTAGAAGTGTACAAGATGAGACCTAGGGAAAATGCTAGTACTAAAGTAGAGCATAGAGAGAAAGGGCCTAAGTGCTACCGTTGTGGCAGTAACAACCATTTTGCCACCTTTTTCCAATGCCCAGCCAGATATGTCACCTGCAAGAAATGTAATAGAAGGGGGCATTTTGCCAGGGTGTGCCGGGATGGAGAATTACATCCTAGGGAGAATGAAAGAGGGTCTGAAAGAGGTGCTAATAGAGAAGTAAAGTGCATTGAACAGAATATGGGAAAGCTTGTTTTACAGGTTAAGGATATTGATGACACTGTAAATTCCATATATCCTAAATGTGAAGTTCTAATTGATGATGAGCGCATTGAAATGTATGCCGATTCATGTTCTCCGTTCACCTTGATAAGTAAAGATGACTATGTGTCCATGGGGGAAAATAAGATTAGCGACCTTAAGAATCCTGATATCTCTCCTGTAGGTTACAATAGAGGCCGTATACCATTATTGGGGATGAAGGAGGTACAGATACAATTCAAAGATAGGAAAACACACGGAACTATTTATGTGGTCAAGTCTGGTTCAAACCTTTTGGGATGGGTTCATCAAAAGGAGTTGGGGATTATACTGGATCCCAACAGTGCAGAACAGGTGTTGCTTACGGAAAAGTTCCTGGGGAGTGATAATATCTGCGAGGAATTTAACCAGCTGTTCAAGGAAGAGCTAGGATGCTTGCACAATTTCCAACATAGGATCAAGCTAAAACAAAATGCCAAACCAGTAGTGCATGGGCTGCGCACTGTGCCTCTCAAACTGAAGGAGCCTTTAGAAAAAGAACTGCGCAAGTTGTGCGACTTGGACATAATACAACCAGTCAAATGCTCTGAGTGGGTGGCCCCCATTGTTCTCGCGGCCAAATCCAGTGGTGATGGCATCCGCCTCTGTGTGGATTTGCGCAGTTTAAACGACTGCATCTGGGTGGAGAGACACCCTCTACCAGTCATAAATGAGATGTTGAGCACGATGGGTGCCGCAAAATTTTTCAGCGTAATAGATCTATCCATGGCATACCACCAAATCGAGCTACACCCTGACTCAAGGCCCCTCACTGCGTTTATTACGCCTTTTGGAGCCTTTATGTTCAGGAGAATGCCGTTTGGCCTTGCGTCTGCGGCGGCCATTTTTCAGAGAGCCATGCAGAAGATCCTCGAGGGAGTGGAATGTACCATGTGCTTCCAAGATGACATTTTGGTCTACGGAAAAGACTCAGAAGAACATGACAAAGTACTCAGGAAAGTCTTCGGAAGGCTCATGGAGGCAGGCCTAACGGTAAAAAAAAGAAAAGTGCAGAATCAAGGTCAAGCAAGTTGAGTACTTGGGCCATTCCATCACAGAACAGGGGTTCAGGCCCAAAGGAAGTTTGATCCGCGCAGTGGAGGAAGCGCCTAGTCCACGCAACAAAGAAGAACTCAAATCCTTTTTGGGACTCATGGAGTACATGTCAAAGTATGTGGAAAGCTTCGCAACCAAGTGTGAGTCCATGAGAGAGTTGCTTAAAAAGGACAGAGAATTTGTGTGGAGTGAGGAGCTGGAGGCTGTTGCTAAGACTCTGAAAAAGGATCTAATCAACTCACCTGCACTAGGAACCTTTGATCCAACCAAGAGGACCATCCTGGCAACGGATGCATCAAACTACGGTTTGGGGGCCACCCTAATCCAGAAGGATGGAGGGGAAGAAAAAGTAATTGCCTACGCGTCCAGGAGCCTTACCCCACCGGAGAAAAATTATTCTGTAATAGAAAGAGAAGCCCTGGCGTGTTTTTGGGCGGTCCGGCACTTCAAATTCTTTCTTTGGGGAATAAGATTTACTATACAGACGGATCACAAGCCCCTCATGTATGTGTTCTCTGTTAAGGGATTAGAGAACTGCACCCCACGCATTAGCAGGTGGATCTTGGGTCTTGAACATTACAACTTCAGAGTTGAGCATGTACCGGGAAAGGAAAATGTCATTGCCGACTTCCTGTCAAGATCACCTCTACCGGTGGAGGAAGGAACTGAGGAAGTTTTGGACAGCCCCATAATGATGATGGATTTTCCTGCCATCACGGAGAAAGAGTGGGAAGAGAATATGAAGGAAGATAGAGAGCTTAAAGTTCTAGTGGAGCGGTTACAGAAAGGATGGCCCATAAACAAAAGAGATGTGGAAGCTGAATTGGAAGGTTTCTGGGAGGTTCGCAATGAATTGAGCGTCATCAATGGGAAGGTCTACCGCAACAACAGGGTAATCCCGCCAAAAGGATTACGGAAAAGAGTGATAGACCTGGCGCACGAAGGTCACCTCGGGCGCAGTGCCACCAAAGGTAGACTGAGAACGAACTTTTGGTTTCCTAAAATGGACAACATGACGGAGGAATCTGTAAAAGAATGCGGAGCGTGTGCCAGAAGCGACAAGACAAAAGTGGTACACAAGTCGCCCTTGTCTCCAGTGGAGGTTCCAACCAAGCCATGGAATAAACTAGCATTAGACATCATCGGACCCATGCAAAACCTTGGGGTGCAAAAGAGGTTCATGTTGGTTCTAATTGATTATACCTCCCACTGGGTGAAGCAAACATTTGTACACACTATCAACACCAAAGCAGTGGTTCAATTCCTAAAAGAAGTGTTTTGTGTACAGGGCATCCCTTCCACTTTAGTCACTGACAATGGGGTACAATTCACTTCCGAGGAAATGCAGAAATTTCTGGAAATGTCTGGCATTAAACATGAGACCACAGCGCTCTATTGCCCTAAGGCCAATGGCATGGTGGAAAGGGCAAATAGGGTTATCAAGGAAAATATCCAGCTGGCCACCATAAATGGTTGTGATGTTGAGGATTGTTTGAGGGAATGCTTGTGGGCTTACCACACCTCGCCCAACAGGATAACTGGGATCTCTCCCTTTGTGTCTTTACGAGGGAGGGAACCTAGTACCAAGTTTAACCCCTGTTGGTTAAACGGGGGGGAAATCAGGAATGTGGACAGGGAGGTAGCAGGAGAGAAGGTCAAACAACATCAATCTGAATACAAACAATGGTATGACAAGAAACATGGTGTGAAGTTGCAAAGGTGGGAAGTGGGGGACATGGCGCAGGCCAAAAAGAATACCAAGTTGGGAACTGACAACAGCAAGTTCCATGCCCCCAACAAGATTGTCAAAGTGTTAAAAAATGTTGTTCAGTTTGAAAATGGTCAATGGTGGAGTTGCGACAATATTGTGAAAGTGCTGCCATAACCTTTTCTCTACAGGTTTCCTGCCATCTTGGTAGAAAAACAATATGAGGAAGGGAGATGTGTTAGAACCTAGTTGGTACGTTCCGTACTCCCCTCCTCCTAGACCCGTGTGGGTCCTCCCACTGTGAAGCTTACTGTGGAATGTTGAAGTGCTCTTCAGTGAGGAGAGTTGGATGACCAATAAATCAGTTGTACTAGCCTCGTCTGTGTCCTGTGTCCTGTATCCTGTGTCCTCAGTACATCTCTGCTTCCAACAGTTTCCTTTTTAAATGATGAGTATTTATAACTCATTTATTATACTGGCTCAGGGCTCTGAAGCCAGACATATTGATTGTTTAAGAATCATATATTGTTATTTATGTCACAAATGACCTACCTTGCACATTCCCTCCCTACCTTCACTCTCCCTCACCTTCCCTCTCCTGGGGCACCACAATAAATATGTAAAAAAATTGGTTATAAAGAAATATGAACATGCGCATTGTGAATAAATAACAGTGTGTCCAACTACTAGTTTGGGAATTTTTACATAGTGTGATATTAAGTGTTTTGCTTGCGTATTTGTGATACTATTACTGGGACCCCTTATTCTGTACTTCTCAAATGTTCAACATTCTGCAAATCTATCACGAGCGATTGCCGAAACAATTAAAGTGAACTATGAAAATGTGTCTAAAGCAGGAGTGATAGACATATTTTTTTTGTATTCAAATAAAAAAAAATGTTTGGTGTATACATAAAAAGAATTAAAATAATTATTATTTGTTTCATTTCTATATATGTCTTTTCTTCCTCTGTTATGCAGCCATTTTGTAAAATGGCAAAAGGGTTTCTCTGAGGAGTTATTTTCGGTCTCTCTAAGACTACCTGACCCCCAAAACCTATATTTTGACACCAAAATTAAGTATTCAGGTCTCATGGTTTCTAAAATATTACATCATCACTTCAACACATCCGCCATGTTTAAAAATTTGGTCCAGAAAAATTCAGCCCTGATCAGCAATGTCTACGCAAGCTAAATTACTTTTCTAATGATCGAAAAACACAAATAAAAAATGAAAATCTCAGAACAACTATTTTGTTACTGAGGTATATCAGGGGGCCGGATGAGATTTCATTTTTTTTATGTGCTAAATCATATGTCACATGCAAGCCAAAAATAAAGGCATTCCAAAGCGTGGGGCACGAAATCTGCCACCATTATATTCCCTGTTGTATTGCAGTATTTAGAGTAGGGCAAGTGGGCCAGATCTGAGAATTCTAGAGAGACGTGGTACAGAAGTAAATGAAAAAAGTTTTGAATCCCTATGCACTCGTTTCAACAATAGTTTAAACAGTTGTTCTGAATTTCAAGTAGGTGGCGTCAACGTTTGTCACACGATACCTTGTTGTGTCTTAAATTTAAGGAATCTATGTGTGGAGGCCGGATAACCTTTCACATAAACGTGCGCTCAAATAAACATGAAGCTCAATGCTTCTTCACAGTCTTATGATTTCTCCAATAATGTAAAGCCAAACGGTCTTTTTATAAACACATGTCGGTATTTATTTGTTGATTATTTTCATTCCTTATTGCATTTCATAAGGGTCAATCAATTATCCTTTGATTTCCAATTATTGACGTTACTCATCTTCCCAATGCATTTCGGGTCGATAAGAGAGACCCTTCGTCAGGGGCCTAAAAAATGAATAATACAGGACCTTAGCAAGCAACCAAAATTAGTAACGTGTATAAACAAATTTACCATGGTATATCATAGTAATCATTCAGTGAGTGACAGCTTAATCGCTAACATAACCACAAAATACATTATTGTTGTTAACACCTTGGCTGCCAGGTGTTTTCCCCTCCTGTGCCGAGTTTTGATTATTTCCATTGTTTCATGACGAGCTCAGCTCGTCACTAGCACAGCTCAACCGTGCATCATGACGAGCTGAGCTCGTCATGAGCATGGAAGGGGTTATAGACATTCATATGTAATCAAAGATATCTGATTATAAATGCAGTCAAAGATACACGAATTTAGTTAACGTGATGGTTGGTCTATACGAAAATGCTGAAATGCGTATTATGGTGCAGGTAATTAAACAGATGGAAGGGCGGCGTGCGCGGGAAAACTTACTTTGAGTTGGAAGTGAAGGTTCGCGTGGTGTGTTTACAAATGCCGATTGTGTTCAGGGAAGTACCGAAGTTAACCCGGGTGTTGCGTGGTCATGTGATGTGAGTGTTCTGACTTCAATGGAAATGGAAGACATACTACGTGTGAAACGCGTTGTGGAATGGTGGTTTCGAGAAACCGTAAAAACTATAGGATGATGAGTAGTAATTTATACATTAATTTTGATGTGTAAAAATGCGGAGATTACCAAATTGAAAGAAAAAAATTGAAAGAAAAAAATATTTAACAAAAACTATTGGGGGGTCACGTGATATATAGTGAAAAGATGGGGGGTGTGGTGATAATATCAGTCACGGTGATGTGTGTACATCAGTTGTTAAGACATATCTGAATTGCGGGTGAATGTCAAATAGCAGGCATACAGTTCAATAGAGTGTGTTATGTTACAGGCATTCTCGATATACCGTAATGGCAATAAAATAAAAGATATAAATGAAAATTATATACAGCAAAAACGAATATTGAGGTGGTCAATGTCCAAATACATCACATTGATAATTTCAAGTTTAAGTGTATTTAGAATTTATAAAACATGATGCTGAGGTTGTTTATCAAGATGAAGATGAAAACGGGGGGAATAGTCCTTGTATCGAGCTGTCTATAGAAAACATGAATATTCAATACGATCATTCATTCCTGCCGGTTGTATAATGTTGAGTTTTTTTATCCAGAAGAATTCTGCTTTAAGTCTCTGTTTAGTGGGGTCCATGTCGCTGCGTTGTGGGATTATCTCCAGAATAGTGAATCTCAGTTGGGATATTTGATGTTTCGCTTCTAGCCAATGGGTGGCTATAGTTGATTTGGTGTTGTGAGCACGAATATTACTTTTATGTTCTGTTATTCGTACTTTAATTTTTCTCACAGTTTGACCGGATTACGTTTTTCCGCATGGGCATTTGATTGCGTATATACTGTTTTTACTGTTGCAGTTACTAGTGTGTCATAGCTCAATTTCATATCCTTGAGTGGGGTGCATGAATTTATTGCCAATCATGACATTGTTACAGTGGATGCAATTTAGGCACTTTGACATTCCTTTATAACTGTTTTTTTTAACTTTAGTTGTCGTTAGAATTTCTTTAAAGTTTTTAGATCTCTGAAATGCAAAAGTGATGCGATCGCTATATAGATCTTTAAGGTCTGGTTCCATACTTATGAGACTCCAATGTTTATTGATTATTCTTTTGATTTTGGAGGCTTCTGTGGAGTATTTTAAGACACATACTGTTTTCTTTTCAGGGATTGAGGATTTAGGTGTCAAAAGTTTCTCTCTTGGAATTATTTGTACTCTTTTGATAGATTCTTGTAGAATATCTTGAGGATAGCCTCTTTGTTGATATTTAATGATTTGTTCTTTGATTGTAGTTTCAAGTTGAGCAGGTTCAGATGTTATCCTTTTTAATCTGATCAGTTGAGATGTGGGTAAATGCTTTTTGAGCATATCAGGATGGAAGCTTTGATATAAAAGACATGAATTTCTGTCAGTTGATTTGATATGAACCAGAGTTGTGAATTTGAAGTCTTCTATACCACACCCCCCATCTTTTCACTATATATCACGTGACCCCCCCCCCCATAGTTTTTGTAGAATATTTTTTTCTTTCAATTTGGTAATCTCCGCATTTTTGCACATCAAATTTAATGTATAAATTACTATTCATCATCCTATAGTTTTTACGGTTTCTAGAAACCACCATTCGACAACGCGTTTCACGCATAGTATGTCTTCCATTTCCATTGAAGTCAGAACACTCACATCACATGACCACGCAACACCCGGGTTAACTTCGGTACTTCCCTGAACGCAATTGGCGTTTGTAAACACACCACGCAAACCTTCACTTCCAACTCGAAGTAAGTTTTCCCGCGCTCACCGCCCTTCCATCTGTTTAATTAACGGCACCGTAATACGCATTTCAGCATTTTCGTATAGACCAACCATCACGTTAACTAAATGCGCGTATCTTTGACTGCATTTATAATCAGATATCTTTGATTACATATGAATGTCTTTAACAACAATAATGTATTTTGTGGTTATGTTAGCGATTAAGCTGTCACTCACTGAATGATTACTATGATATACCATGGTAAATTTGTTTATACACGTTACTAATTTTGGTTGCTTGCTAAGGTCCTGTATTAATTCATTTTTTAGGCCCCTGACGAAGGGTCTCTCTTATCGACCCGAAATGCATTGAGCAGATGAGTAACGTCATAATTGGAAATCAAAGGATAATTGATTGACCCTCATGAAATGCAATAAGGAATGAAAATAATCAACAAATAAATGCCGACATGTGTTTATAAAAAGACCGTTTGGCTTTACATTATTGGAGAAATCATAAGACTGTGAAGAAGCATTGAGCTTCATGTTTATTTGAGCGCACGTTTGTGTGAAAGGTTATCCGGCCTCCACACATAGATTCCTTAAATTTAAGACGCAACAAGTCATCGTGTGACAAACGTTGACGCCACCTACTTGAAATTCAGAACAACTGTTTAAACTATGGTTGAAACGGGTGCATAGGGATTCAAAACTTTTTTCATTTGATATATTTTGCCTACCCTGTCCCTGCTGCACCAACAATTAAAAATGCAACTAGATGAAATAGCACAGATTACAACAAACAAAGCTGAAACTTTAGCATTTTCCGCCGACGCAGCCAAAGACATATATGACTTAATACAGGAGACCAGAGCATTCACACCACAAATATCTACGACAGCACAATTGTTACGTCAATTAGAATATGTCAGTAAAAAAGAAATCAACCAAAGGGTACACGCCACCCCACTAATTCACTACCACAAAAACCAAAGAATTCCTCTGGGATTACGAATAGCCCTTAAACCGATGCTGTGCAAAAATAATAAGACATTTATAGAGACGTGGTATCAAATCCTCAATAAATGTTCATTGGACCTTATCCTTTTAATCGTTGAAGAACTGGCTAAAGTATTAAAGGAACTAGAAGAAGAACTAGAAGGCATAAAAAGAGAGTTAAACAAATTTGAAGATCTGCAGACACTCCTAGAGGATGTCAATAAAAAACTCAACAAATAAACCAAGAGGTAAATGATCGAAAAGTATGGAAATATCGACGAGATACGATCGATTATAAGCTAGAAGAAGTTTATACATGGGCTGATATCTATAATCAAAAAAGATGGCAACAACCGCAACAAAAATCAAATACTGGCTCTTCTCAAGAAAGTGTAGTATCTGAATCAGAAATATCGCAAACAAGGAAACCTATCCCCTCCACCTCGAAATTACCTGACAAACAAACACATTTGACCCAAGTATAACAACCGGCTTTTTTAGAAATACGCCCAGCAGCAAATGCTCCTCCACAGACAGGAAAACAAGGAGAGGAAAAAGAAACAGAAGAAGAACGAGTAAGGCGAGTCACAAGGAGCCAAACGAAAGTGACCTAGTCATCAATATTTCCACCAAAGAATTGACTAACACTCAGATGATGATCTTAAACAAAGGCACTACATTTGTTCCTACATACAGATCAAACCTACCTGAAACTGAGATAGCCTTGTTTAAATTCTTTCGGAACTTGAAATTACGATATTTCTTCAAGGAAAACCTAGATTTTACAGATGTCACTACCAAAGAATTCAAACCGAAAAGCACATTTTGCGCACCAACGACCCATAAAACAATTGAAGCTTATGAAAGAACAGTCCTCACTAAACTTCAAAAAATAAAATTATCATAACCTAAAAGAATAAATCTTACACCACAGGAATGGAACACTCTTAAAAATCTGAGTCAAGATAAAGAACTCACTTTTCAACGTGCCGATAAAGGCGGTGCTCTGATAGTAATGGACACCAACTACTACATTCAAAGTGTAAATACACATGTTCAAGATGTAAACACCTACGTACCATTAGACTCAGACCCCACTAATGAATACAAAAAAACATTGCAACAGATAATTGATCATGCTCTTGAAATGAAATGGATTGGGAAAAAAACTCACCAATTTTTCACGACAAAATATCCAAGACGCCCCAAGCTTTACATGCTACCAAAAATCCATAAGGATTGTAAGAATCCGCCATTTAGACCCATAGTCTCTGCCTGTGGCTCAATCTCCGAACCTATAGGGCAATACATTGACTGGTACCTTCAACCTATCGTCCAAAAAGGAAGTACATACATCAAGGATACAATGGCTTTCCTAAAACTTCTTAAAGATGTTACTTTATACCAAGATTCAGACAATTGGCTCTCACTGTTCTAAATAATACCTTCTCTTCAGGTCTAGTTCCCACCGCATTTAAATCGGCCACCATCATCCCTATTTTAAAAAAGCCGGGGGCTGACCCTGCCTCCCTAGCCAATTACCGCCCCATATCCTTGCTTCCCTACTTAGGCAAGATAGCGGAGACGCATGTATCTCAAATTCTGAGTACTTTCATTGAGGACAGTAACTATCTGGCCCCATGTCAAGCTGGCTTCCGACCTCGACATTCTACCGAGAAGGTGGTGATTTCGGTCATGGACCAACTTAGGGAAGGACTCGACGCTAACGCCCCCAAGATCCTGGTCCTTTTGGACCTATCTGCCGCCTTTGACACCGTGGACCATAACATCTTGTTGTCACGGGTCAGGGCGGCGGGGATTGGGGGGCTTGCACTCGCCTGGGTCGAGTCCTTCCTGCAGGACCGTAATCAGACAGTCCATCTCGGCACCTTCTCGGCCTCCCCACTCACTGTCAACTGTGGTGTACCTCAGGGTTCTGCTCTTTCCCCTCTACTTTTTAACCTCTACATCTTCCCGCTGGTTTATGCTTTACAGAATATGGAGGTCACTGTATATAATTATGCAGATGATCTCCAACTCATTTTTGACCTTTCCTCCCCTTCAGGGGTTGGCAGTTTCCAGTCCATCATGCTATTTATCCGAGACTGGATGAACATCAACCAGTTAAAACTCAATCCGGATAAAACTGAACTTGTGGCGACGGGCGGTGCTGCCAATCCCTGGTCCTCTTCTTTTTGGCCCTCCTCACTTGGTCCCCCCCCCCTTCCTTCCCGTTCAGTTAAAACTCTTGGGATCACGCTTAACAACCAATTAACCCTCCATTCACACATTAATTCGGTGGTCTCTTCTTGCTTCTTCACACTTCGAGTTATTCGGAAAATTGCCAGATTCTTTTCCACCCCTGCCCTAAAGCTAATCCTGATGGCCATGGTCCTGTCAAAGATGGACTACGGTAATATCATTTATAATGGAGCCCCTGCATATGCCTTGCAGCGCCTACAGCTAGTACAAAACCAGGCTGCCCGCCTGGTTTTTGGCCTGTCTAAGTCCCATCATTCGACCCCTCTACTCAAGAGCTTACACTGGCTCCCGATAAAAGAGCGAGCTAAGTTCAAGCTAGGGTGCTTGACTTTTCAAGCAAGGGCGGGCACAGCCCCGGCCTTCATTAATTCGGCAATTTCTGCCTATGTTCCTTCTAGGCACCTTCGTTCCTCCAGCCTAGC
The DNA here is from genome assembly GCF_964263255.1 of Lissotriton vulgaris. Taxonomy (NCBI): domain Eukaryota; kingdom Metazoa; phylum Chordata; class Amphibia; order Caudata; family Salamandridae; genus Lissotriton; species Lissotriton vulgaris. Next base: position 367,122,394 of record NC_141700.1, read on the forward strand.
TTTACTAACTACGCCCCGGTTTAAAAAGAAGCGGGCAGGGGGGCAGAAGTTTGCCGTACTTGCTCCCACCTTCTGGAATGACCTCCCCCTATCTTTAAGACTCTCTCCCTCTTATTTGGAGTTTCGGAGGTCACTAAAAACATTATTATTCCAGCAGGCGTTTTGCACCTAGCTCTCTAATCCTCATTAGCTCTTTTATCTCACTCTGTTAGGGACCTCATCAGCGCCATGAAACTGACTCAGTGTACGCGCGCTTTATAAGTTCTTTTAAATTCAAATTCAAATTCAAATTGGCTCTGTACTATAGACGTTACTTCACTTTACACCTCTATCCCCCACAATGAAGGCCTTGAAGCCCTGGAATGGAGCCTACTAAATGAAGACATTGAAGATACCCAAAAAATATTCTTATTAGAACTGATGCATTTTGCTCTTTTCCACAGCTATTTTGAATGGCAAGGTCACTTCTACAACCAATGCAATGGAACATCGATGGGCTTTGGGGGGGGGGGGGCCTCATATGCCTGTATCTACGTGTCTAAATTCGAATCTGATTTCATTCTGAATAACCCTGATTGGCAAAACAATTTGATTATATTCAAACGATTCATCGACAATATCTTTCGCCTATAGAAAGGAGACAAAACCAAACTTGACAGGAACATTGCCATCATGAATACTCAAAATGAAAGAATCAAATTCACACACAGTATCAATTGTGACTCTATTGTCTTCCTGGACGTCAAAGTCAATATAGAAGACTTCAAATTCACAACTCAGGTTCATATCAAATCAACTGACAGAAATTCAAGTCTTTTATATCAAAGCTTCCATCCTGATATGCTCAAAAAGCATTTACCCACATCTCAACTGATCAGATTAAAAAGGATAACATCTGAACCTGCTCAACTTGAAACTACAATCAAAGAACAAATCCTTAAATATCAACAAAGAGGCTATCCTCAAGATATTCTTCAAGAATCTATCAAAAGAGTACAAACAATTCCAAGAGAGAAACTTTTGACACCTAAAACCTCAATCCCTGAAAAGAAAACAGTATGTGTCTTAAAATACTCCACAGAAGCCTCCAAAATCAAAAGAATAATCAATAAACATTGGAGTCTCATAAGTATGGAACCAGACCTTAAAGATCTATATAGCGATCGCATCACTTTTGCATTTCAGAGATCTAAAAACTTTAAAGAAATTCTACTTACGTGGGTCAAACTGAGAGAAAAATTAAAGTACGAATAACAGAACATAAAAGTAATATTCGTGCTCACAACACCAAATCAACTATAGCCACCCATTGGCTAGAAGCGAAACATCAAATATCCCAACTGAGATTCACTATTCTGGAGATAATCCCACAACGCAGCGACATAGACCCCACTAAACAGAGACTTAAAGCAGAATTCTTCTGGATAAAAAAACTCAACACTTTACAACGACAGGAATGAATGATCGTATTGAATATTCATGTTTTCTATAGACAGCTCGATACAAGGACTATTCCCCCCGTTTTCATCTTCATCTTGATAAACAAGCTCAGCATCATGTTTTATAAATTCTAAATACACTTAAACTTGAAATTATCAATGTGATGTATTTGGACATTGACCACCTCAATATTCGTTTTTGATGTATATAATTTTCATTTATATCTTTTATTTTATTGCCATTACGGTATATCGAGAATGCCTGTAACATAGCCCACTCTATTGAACTGTATGCCTGCTATTTGACATTCACCCGCAATTCAGATATGTCTTAACAACTGATGTACACACATCACCTTGACTGATATTATCACCACACCCCCCATCTTTTCACTATATATCAAGTGACGCCCCCATAGTTTTTGTAAAATATTTTTTGGGTAATCTCCGCATTGTTACACATCAAAATTAATGTATAAATTACTATTCATCATCCTTTAGTTTTTATGGTTTCTAGAAACCACCATTCCACACCGCGTTTTACGCGTAGTATGTCTTCCATTTCTATTGAAGTCAGAACACTCACATCACATGACCACGCAACACCCGGGTTAACTTCGGTACTTCCCTGAACACAATCGGCGTTTGTAAACACACCACGCGAACCTTCACTTCCAACTCGAACGCCGCCCTTCCATCTGTTTAATTAACGGCACCATAATACGCATTTCAGCATTTTCGTATAGACCAACCATCACGTTAACTAAATTCGCGTATCTTTGACTGCATTCATAATCAGATATCTTTGATTACATATGAATATCTTTAACAACAATAATGTATTTTGTGATTATGTTAGCGACTAAGCTGTCACTCACTGAATGATTACTATGATATACCATGGTAAATTTGTTTATACATGTTACTAATTTTGGTTGCATGCAAAGGTCCTGTATTAATTCATTTTTTAGGCCCCTGACGAAGGGACTCTCTTATCGACCCGAAATGCATTGGGCAGATGAGTAACGTCAATAATTGGAAATCAAAGGATAATTGATTGACCCTTATGAAATGCAATAAGGAATGAAAATAATCAACAAATAAATACCGACATGTGTTTATAAAAAGACTGTTTGGCTTTACATTATTGGAGAAATCATAAGACTGTGAAGAAGCATTGAGCTTCATGTTTATTTGAGGGCACGTTTATGTGAAAGGTTATCCGGCCTCCACACATAGATTCCCTCCACAGAAGTAAATGAGACAGCATCTTGGGACCAGTGCCTTTGACCAGGCAGAGCACCTTGAAGTATTTATGCTACTGGGGCAGGTAGTCAATGGATTACATGGTGAGCAGTCAGAATATGGTAAAATATGCACAATTCACATGCGAGTTGCGCCACCATGTTTTGAATTCTTTGAGCTTGTTGACCTGTGCCATCAGAAGTGCAAGATACAGGTGATTACCAGGCATGACAGTATCAATAGGCCAGCCTCTCTGTCATTTTTTCTGTAGGTAGAAACAATAAAATCTTCTGCAGGAGAAGAGTATCCTGAAACTGTAGACAACAGTTTTTGGATCTGAAACTCAAATAACCATTTCTTATTCAAGCCCATTACAAGATTCTTAACTTTGGCTTCGAGGTCTCATCGATTACCAAAAGGTCACCTTCAATTATTAAGATTTCTGTTTCATTGCACTTCAGTGTAAGTAAATCGTAGGCCAACCAGCCGTGCACAGTGGGGAGACAGTCCCCGAGAGTGAGCAATATATTTGGGCAGGTGACTAACTTGTGGATTCGTGAAAGAAGCTGCTTGTCATCTAAGCCTAGAATCCAAATCTCCTAATCAGCTAACCAAAGATCTTACATAACTATTGAACAAGCAGTTCATAAAGATTACCACAGCTGACAGATGTTTCTTTAGAGCAAACATACGGAAGGGACGCTACCTACGAGTGCTATATAGAGTCGACATGTCGGACATGCATTTTTCTGGTGGACCACTGCATGTCCTTCCAGACCTCTTGTAATTTCACCCAATTTGAAATTTGCGCCTGAAAGTTCCCCCACCTCCTTGCCTGCTGTAATTTTGACTTCAGTGGCCTGGCTTGAGACTTTGTGATAGTCTGCCTTGTTTGGCTTAGCACTTTGTAAGACTGCATCTATCAATGAATCCACCATGCATGACTCCGTAGATTTTCCATTAGCGACCTCTAATTCTGGTCCCATACCACCTTGTAAAATTATAGATGTACAGTCCTCATTCACTCCCTGTATGCAGCGCTCCCCTTATCGGGCCCTCCACCCTGTAGCCAGGGACCCATTGGTTGCAAGGCTGTTCTTGTGCACCAGCAGTCAGTGCTGCACCACAACTGGAGGCTCTTACCACTGCCCAGTCTTGTCCCTCACAGCGCGTCTACAACAGGCCAGCCAGCGCAAACACTTAGCAGTGCTTCTTCAAAGAGGCTCAGCTCCCAAGAGTTGCACATGTGCCATTTTCATCTTGTCATTGGGCTACATGGCATACTGTGCTGACCCAGCAAGACATGTTGCAACTCCTACAACCTCAGCAGGGCTCCTATCTCGTGCCCTGCCGGCAGATCGTGGGCAGTTCTGTTGCTCCCCGCTATCCCTAGATTCAGGGCCGGTCTGACTGTAGCAGGCATCAGCTTTTGCCTGGGAGGCTGGAAGGGTGGGACTGGTTTTTATAGTGATGGGGTTGGGTTTCCTGCAAAATTGTCCCCTAGTAAAAATAGCAGCAGTGCTGCAGAACTATTTTGTTAAGTAGCAAAGCTTCACGTTTTAACACCCCCCCCCCCCACCTGGGTGTAGGGGCCAGACTGACAAAATTGACAGAGCTGCTTTGGGTTCCCAGTCTGGTCCTGCCTAGGCCTCTTCTTTCTTTCCATAAATACACTTTCTCTAATTCACAATATCATACACATATTAACAAGTTATTGGATCACTGGCCCTAGGTACTCGGTCTTTGCTCCCTGAGGATTTAAGGATATGGGGGTAGGAAGCATAAGTTCCCTCTTAAACTAGCTAGCTTGACTCTGCTTGACCATCTACCCATAACCAGTCCCATTGGGCAGCACCTTGCACGATTTTGCTGGAACTCGCAGCCACGAAGAACATGGGGTGGGCCTCCTTCAAATAGCATAAAGGTAGAGAAGGTAAGATCCTCCCATTCAGGACTTGGATAGGTGAATGGACTCTGAAGGGCAGGGGCGCCACAACATTATTTTCTGCTAGATCAGTTCCAAGCCACACGGCTCCCAAAAGTTGAACTCGATTCATTAAAGGTTCCAAATGGTCTATCCAGCACTGCCTTAGCTGAATACCTGCTGGGCCTCTTCTAAGAAGTCATTGGAGCCCTAAAAGAAATCATTTGTTCTCATCCCACGCTCCCAGAAAAGCCTTGCCTTGAATTGGGTTAAATTCCGCTTTCTATGGTAGGCCTACAAGTATCTCTGCAGTAAATGCCTTACAAACCCCGCTCCGCTCCTCTCAGATCACCATTCCCAAATTTGAATTTATGGCCTGCAACAACAATTTTTTCCACTGTTTAGATCCCACTTTTTAACCAACCCCTCTCACTCATCAGGACTTTCTTCACTCTTCTCTTTTCAGAAGAGCGTTAAAGCGGTTTCCCTCAGGCCAATGTTTCCCAGCTTCAGAATGTGTGCCATAGCGCTTAGAGGCGCTGCAATTGTCATGCTATAACTATAACACAAGTGCCACTTGTAAGGTATGCCTGAGGAAGATGTTCATGTAGGAAGTACATGCTATACATTGCTCCTACCTGCCTCGACTGTTATTAGCAGTTTGACATTGTGCCTGACAAGATGGCGACTTCAAACACCATCGATAACATGTTTATCTGCTCTTTTTCAGCTTCCTTTCCGAGTCTTAAAAGGGCACTGTGGGGCTGTGAACTCCTGCCACTACTGCTGTGATGATACGAGAATTATCTCTGGCTCCTCTGACCGGACAGCAATCCTCTGGGTAAGTTACAGCACTGAAAACGCAGCTTGTTCCTTAACAGCACACCCTACTATCCAATTTTGTAAGCTGTCACAGAAATATAGTTTGAAGTATTGTTTCATACGAATTATCCACTGACTTTTATTTCGTTTTTGACTATAATATTAGAATATTACATGTGGTTCATTCAGGACTTTTTACACATTTTGAGCTCATTGGCATTAAGTTTAGTTGCGATGTAGGTGTTGACGCATTCAACTGACACCCGTAATTCCATACTGAAGAGACATTTTTACCCCGGTTGATCATTATTTTCGTTTTAAATATACGAAGTCTTGCATTTATACTTCAATACACTTTTTCATCAAAGTATCTTTGTAGTACCCAGGAATGCTCATTTCCATCGATCTGGTTCCTTAAAAATACAAAAATATGAAAAATATGCAGAGTTGGAAAAACAGGTGATCCATATGCTTTTTCTTGTTTCTTTTAATCCACAACCTCTGTAAAAGGTTCCACAAAGTGTTTGAGTTAATAAATGAAATTTCGTTATTGTTCTTCCCAATAATCAATGTTGTTGAAATCAAGATCACAAATGTATTATTACCTTTATAGCGGGTGGATACATTTAGCATAGACCTGCACCTTACAGGAAGCCTACTATTAATTTATAATGTCCAAATTATATTTTAAATTCCTGATGAAGTCAGTTGCCTCCAGTCTTAAAATGTCCTTACTCTTGGAATCAAAAAGATCTTGAAAACATACTGAAAGTGCTGCTTCTACTTAATAGCTTCTGTTGTAACATTTATCCCTTTATTGGCTAAATCTGAGGATAAAAGTGTTATGTTTTGCCTTTCCATAAATATTTCAATTATGACAACATCACGTTTCCATTTTGTGTATGTAGTTGGCCCAGGCGCGCAACGCCCATTGGACTCACCGGGCTTCAGCCCCCCCGTCCCCCCCCCTAACCACCCCCATGGTGTGTGGCAGCCTGGGATGAGACAGATCCCGACACACACAGAGCCGCACCCGAATGTTGCACAGGTCTTTAAAAGACCATTTGAATGTTAATTAGGCTTTGCAGTTGTATCACCCCTTCTAAGAGCCCCTGCAGCTCCACTCTGCCTACTGATTAAAGGTTCATTGCTAATAAATATGTATTGTTTTTATCGATGTAGCTCAAACCAGACGTGTGGGGGTACAGCGCCTTCCAGAGGTACCAAGATAACTTATAAGAGTACAAAGCACAAGTTTGCATAGGCCCCTCTCCCCAAGAAGCCCTATCTATGGTCCGGAGACCCCGTTCCCTGGGGCCTCATGCACTGAAAGCTCTTTCTATGGGACTCCATCGCCCTAGGACAGAAGGAGAGGAATGCCATAACGCAATTGTGTTAGTAGTGCATCTCCCGCTCCCCATGTCCGTGTTTCGGGGTAGCGTGATGCACACAACACAGGCAAGATTCTGGCTCCTGTGCCAGTACAAGAGCAGTATTGGCTGCCTGGGCAGCACTGGAGTGGGCTCTCTGACCTGCCTCAGCCAAAACACAGAACCTGGGGGCATGAGGAGGCACAGGCACCCGCTTTAAAAAAGATAGACAACGCAGCACAAACGAAAAGCGCTGTCCAAGGCAAATATAAAGAGGCAAATTTATGAGAGCTTTGCGCCATGCTTGCACCACTGAATTTGGTGCATGCATGATGCAACCCTCTAATTCATATTTTTACAGCCACGCAAAGCCACTTTGCGTGGCTTTGAATGGCTTTAAAAATATAGAGTAATACAACGCAAAGCAAATCACTGTGTTGCATTACTCTGTGCAAGGTAGACATTCCATGGGCATTGCGGTGGGTGTTCCCACACAACTCTCATGGTTTTTTACACATTTCCAGATTTAGCAAATCTGGTTGACCTGGGACTGCGCCTAAATGATACGCCCTCCAGGAGAGCCGTAATGAGGAGAAATATGTTTATTTCTCCTAGTTTTAACCCCTTCTGTGCTGATGACGAGCCCAGGCTTGTCATGCAGCACGGTGCTCGTGTGCTGGTGACGAGCCTGGGCTCGTCATGAGCCGTGGAACGCTCACACGCGGGGATAATTCTGCGAGGCCTGCTGTAGCTACTCTGGGGGCTTAGACCACATCCACAGCTTTCCATTTGTTCCTTCTTGTGCCTGTCAAAATTGCTTTCTTTTCATTGGTGAAACGTTGCTCGTTGTCCCGCCTTTGGGTGTGTTTTGACTTTTGTGGTGACTGTCCTTGTTACATGTCCCCTACTCTTAACTTTAATTATCGTTTGTTTGGTGCACTCTTTCTTTCATTGAATGTTACTATTACCATATATGCTGCTGAGCTCTCCCACCTGAAAATGCCTCTCCCTCTGGGAATAGGGCTTCTGAGCCAGCTCGTCGCCCCAGGAGCACCCAGCGAGGTAACAGAACCAGGACCTCCCCGCCCCATACAATTTGGTGATCTCTGGTGGTGGCATGGTTGGTTGTGCCATGGGGTGCGCTCAGGGTTAGTAAGATGGCCCCCATATCACAATGCTACATACTCAGCACAACCCCTGCTTATGTACAACACCTGCTATTCTTTATCTGTCTTTGTTTACTACTCCCCCACCATTATAAAACAATGATGGATTTCTTTATTGGCATGAAGCAGAGCATGTATTGCCAATGCTTTGTTTACAAATACTTCTTTAAATTTGAGACATCGTTTCTCCTTTATCTACTCAAGTGTGAACCGAGAGACTGCTGTATAATCAATGTATTATGTAAAGCTTTGCTGGCTGGACAAAACCGTGCCTTCCAAAAGGACTGGCAACATTGAATTGTAGCACTTGCATAGTACATCATTTCCACAAGGAGGTTGCTAAGCACTCCAATGCACATCTGCTTTTGGGCTCTCTCTTTGGGCTGCATCTTTGATAGGGTGTTGGTAGTAGTTAAATGTATGGTGGGGTGAGTAAATATGCGCATACAGAGAAGTGGTGCTGTGCATAAGGTATTGTAAGAAAAATGCGAAAATAGTTCCATATCTCAGTCTTCCAAACTTAGAATGAGCTTCTGCGAGACTTTTGAAGGAAGAGATCATTGAGAATTGGGCTAGCCCTAGCCTACAGTGAAATGATGTATGTCAGATAACATAGCCTGTCGTTTTACCCCACTTTCTTTGAAACACAGCAAATGTGACAAAAGAAATACTGAATTAAAAGGCATCTTTATTTATTGCTTGAACTTTCACAAACCACCAAAAAAAGGCTCGCGACCCAGCTACAGTTAGACTCTGTAGGCTGTATGGTGCCACATTCTAGACTACATACTCCAATATCACTGATGTCTCTTGGCTTGTGTTTCTATTGCTTGGAGGGGCCCGGGATAGCTCATTCGATGCAGGGATAATGTGCTGCGTGGCTAAACACTTATAAAGTCCCAAAGGTGAGACCTATTTTCAATGCCAATACTTGTATCCTCTTTCAATGTGTGCTGCATACAAATAGAAAAAGGAAAAAGTCTCTTAGCATTGTTTTTGTGCAGGAAGGTGCCCCTTCCTGCACAAAACACTCCTGCCTACAACACAGGCGCCCTTGCATCATGGTTTGTGCTAGGCTACAAAAACGGGACCAGCTCAAGAGGAAAGGACAAGAATGCGCCGTATTGGATAAATATGTCGCTGCCCTGTCCCAAAAAACTCGTAAATATGCCTCAAAGTCTTCACGCAGAGAGCAAAGCTATTCTTTAGATATTCACGGCCTAGGGCTAGGGAGCACCCAATAAGCCGTAGAACAAAGCAAAACATTTGCATATTTGTCTCTTGTGGTACACCAGGAAGAGCAGGGACACCATCAATGATCCGAAAAGCATTCTGGGAGTTGCCAGGAGAACAGTAGCCTCAACAGAGCAACATACAGTGTTCTTGTAAAGGTTGCCCTAAGTCTTCCAGGTTACATTGATGATCCAGAGAGAAGTGTTAGCCGGTTTTAGGAACTGCTGGAGCTTGTGTTTGTGCACATAGGCTGTTGAGTGTGAAAACTGCTGTTGGTTGGTTCTAAACTTGCAGTCACAGCATATTAAAGGTGAAAATAAGACTCTGGCACACTTTGAATTGAAAGTATAACGCTTTATTGATAGTAATGGTGAGAATGAAAGGTGATATGTTTAAATAATGTTAATGTTGAAACCATTCAAATTGATTTCAGTGGTGTTGTGTTAGTTTTATGTAGTTTAATTTTACCTTTTGGAAATGTAGTCACATGTGACAAAGCCAGAAGGCCTGGCGTTTCGATAACAACACCCTCTTGTATTGTGCCTAGTATAGGCGGGGCCATTACAAAACAATGGGGAAAACCAGTAAACCGTAGGACCTGGGTAAGTATTGATACAAAACACAATTGTTCCCAACATAAATATTTTAAGTTAAATATTCAGTAGTACCCAATAATTTATATCATACACTTAAATTAAATAAATTAGAAAATTTGTGTTGAATATAGATCTTAAGTAAATGTATACAACACACTTTTATAATGAAGTTGCTCAATAGTGGTGAAAAGAAGGTGCTTGTGTGAGTGCTTGTGAGTAGATAAGGAAAAGTTGGAAATTAAAGTGCCAATATACACAATATTCAAAAACTACAATGGGGTACTTGGCTCCCAGTTAAGAGAAAGTTGCAAATGTATTACTTGTGAAGGACTCACATCCTTTGCAACTATACGTATGTATATCTGATTAATTTTAAGTTCTGCTGCAGTAATCCTTTTCTGTTTAGGGTTCTTCACTTTGTGTTTAGTGTTTTAATGCATTTAAATCCATGTTCTACATATAGCGATGATACTTTCTCTCTTGATGTCACCTACTGTAAATAGCATTTAATGCAACCAATTTTGAGGCAAGAGTGTACCTCATCGTCCTCTATTATTGATAATATTCCAGGCAATGCTGTGTCAATAGCTCACAAATAGCTTAGCATGGCTTTCACAAACAGTGATATTGTATCCTTAGTATTACTTCTATTTCTCAGCTGCTCTATCACCAGTATAAGTGGAAGGGGCAATAGTGTGCACCACTGTATTGTTCACCTTTCTAGTGTGAAACGGTCAGATAGATCATTATTTTGTTAGCACTGTTACTCTGAGTTTGGAATAAAGGATGGTTATCCCGTGGAGTAATTTGTTGTCCATTCTATATTTCTCCAAGGGTGCTCCGACGGTTCCCTATTCCAGCAAAACAAAGCCTTTTTATTATACAGTGACACTAGTATTAGGTGAAAATCCTTGTCTTTAGAGACCTCATGTCTGTCTAGCAGCCAGGAAAACCCCTAAACAGTTCAAACTCATCTTGTACATCTATGCTATGCCAAGATCACATGAGGGATGCGTGAATCCATCAAGCTAATGCATGTTATGTGCACTAATTCCCCAACAAATCCTATATACAAATGTGTTGGGGATTTGGCTGGATGAGAAATGAAGAAATTAAGATAAAAATTAAAATACTACCACAGTAGAAGAAAAACTACCTCAGGTAAAGTAGCTCTCGGCAATTGGTGGTCCAGAGATTTAAGCCCACCAATTGGGGAGGTAGAAGCTTTCTTAACACCACATCCAAGGAATGGAATAACCTACCACCTAACAGATCCATTAATAATCAACTCCGTTTCAGAAAGGCCCTAAAAACCTGGCTTTTCCCTAAGTAGAACCAGCTGGACTTTCTCCTCTCACTCCCATAGTGCTAGCGCCTTGACACCTTTGATACTTTGAGCTTTATAAATACTCATAACATAACATAACATAACATTGATCATGGGCCATAGATGGGGGACCTCATTGTTCAAAGCCCAAGGTAAATACCTCTTTGGGCACTGACCGAAGGCGAGTACTCCACTGGTCACAGATTGCTTGCAGACCATTTTAGAGGCACCACCATAGAAATGTAGTAGCTACATTTTCAAAATGTTAATTTGGGTGCAGAGCTAGCCATGAGCCAGAGTGAACGCTACTTCTATGATAACTGGCCAGGCTGTCTTCTCAGAGCTGCACAAAGACAGTTATATTAGAGAAATAGTCTGATGGTGAAAGCTGCCAACCCAATGAGCAACCTGCTGCCTCCAAACTCCACTGCAGATGCTCCTAGCATGCAAAAACAAGATGATGTGATCATCAAAAGGTTGTGGCATGGGCGCTTATTTATATATGCCACAGCTTGTATACTGGCCATTGATTCCAGAGGTACTGTGTTGGCACCTAGTAGGGAGATTGATTTTGGCTTTCTGACATAACTGTAGCCAAGGGAGGTCTGACTGGCAGCCTCCCTATAGTTGTGATGCTGAGGAGACCTTGATGGCTCTGACCTTGAGGGGAGGAGGTGGCTGCAGATTAGACCCGGTGCTGCCTGGCAACGTCATCCCACGCTGTGTAATGGCTGATCAGCGTTGGTATATAATGCTGAGGGATTGTCTGAGAGGGCAGTCTTGGTTCGTTGTGGTGCATTGATGTTGTGAAAAGATCTGCTTATGCAGTGATTCACATCAACACTTTAGCGAATACCATCAAAGGAGAGGAAGCAGAAGAACCACAGGGTGAAGATGGACTTTTCCTCAAGCTCCTCACTGTCTGGTGGTCAGCAAGGGATAATCCTGAGGCTACTGCAGCTGTAGATGCCCCAGAGCTCCTCTCTCTTTCTCTCTCTCTCTCTTTTTCCCCTTCCCCCCACCCCCATCTTAATGGAAATTCTGAGTAACTTAGTCTAGGCCAATGCTATGGTTGAGGCCAGAGCCATTATGATAGAGGGGTCCTTAGGAAACGTAATAAGGCGCATGGCCGATAGAGAAAGGGGGATGAAAGTCTGGGTCACAAACAGGCCTCCCATGAATCTGTAGCACATAGACCTGAATCTGAGGTGATACAGCAAAAGGCAGTTACAGATTATGCGGAAAGGACAAGAGTCCTTAGTCAATGATATAGCATGATTACATTGATGGAAGAGCCAAATATAGTGCCAGTGCTCTAATCTGCTTCAGTGACCCTCCATATGTGTGACATGGGGTGCTTATTGTCTGTATTATATTGTCTAGTCATGAAAATTACTCTTTTGAGCTGTGCTCTAAACTGCTTTTATGTCTTACTGATTTTTGCCCCACTGCCCTATCTCCCCCATCCAAGGACCTGACTTGAATCAGGATTCGAAACTCTAGGTATACAAGAATGAAAATTGGGTTTCAGCATTATTAAAACAATACTGAAACAATGGCAGCTGGAACACTCTTTGCGTTGTATGGGTCATCATGTATGTACAAAGTCAAATACATACATGAACTCAAAACTTATGCTGTCGTCATATCCATGTATGTAACGGTTGTATGACGGAACGCACATTGCCTTTCCTATGCATGCCTTCACAACACAGGCACTACAACAAACTCGTCGTTACCACGTATTCTTTCAGCACACAAATTGTTAGAACGACTTGCCTTATGGAAGCACTGAACTTTGGAATAAACAAGTGTATGTAGGGCAATTTTTATCTTGTACTCCCAGGTTAAATCATGTTACGGTGGGCTGAACTCTAATTTATGTATACTTTTTCCCTGTCATGGTTTTCATGATGTGTGTTCTAATTTTATATGATCTGCCACATCACACGATGGTGTGTATTTTACATTGTTGTCTTCCGTAAGGGGGACACAGATTATGAATTTTGTGGTGAGCAGGCTTTTATGGCGATTATTACCTGTCTCATGGTTTTGTTGTTTATTTATTTATTTTATATGGTTGTTTTATGTTGTTAAAACAGTGGGACTTTAACTGTCTATGGATTGTATATCTATGCATTATAATGTTTTGCAGAATGTCCCGCTTTTGTTTTTTGTTTTTTCTTGTACTTTTATGGCTTTAATTAGCCTAATAAAGTTAACTTTGACTGACTTTTTGACTAGTATAATTTACTGTTCCAACTCCAGTCTGTGAAAATGTAGGGAAGGTGTTGGACTTAATTCCCTAAAGCAAGTCAATGTAACGTAGCAAAGGGTGTTTCCCATATTGAACCCAAGACCTGTGCTCTTCAAAGAAGCATCAGACAACACTATTGCCCGTGGTATAGGTAACAAGGGGTAAAAAACAGCAAGAATGCTGGAACTGCTTTCTAGAGCCTTGAGCAGGTAGGCAGGATCCCTTGGGAAAAGGGAGGCCGAATAACATTTAACACTCTGAAGTTGGCTCACTGAGTTGCATATGGGCATTTACTACCTTATCTAAAGACTAGTTCCAAAACACATGGCCCTGTGGGAGCAGTGCAGTCTCACTAAAACACATCTTGACTTTCCGCAGATGTGAAATTATGTACTGCTGTTTCAAAGAAATAACGATAAGTAAACCATGCTCCGCTCCTAATGGCCTTTACATGTATTCAAGGGACAACATTTCAGTCGCCTTGCCTTTATAATGTATGCCTATATTGTTCTAATTTGAAAAACAGATAGCTGGCAGCTAAAATTATCTAAATTAGAGCAATTTGTTAAAGTAGTTAATGTATTATAATCTCATTTAAGAATTTTTTATCGATGGGAATAATTCAGTTTTCTAAATGGAATATAAAACAATGTGCTCACATGAGATTAACAATTTGCCAGAGATTAGAAAAGAATAATGAACCAATTACTTAACAGTAATTTTCATTACCCCTAGGAAAGTCCTCCTTGTCTTAGTCCTATCTTATGAGGCCGCCTTGCCTCCAGACAGAGACGGCACAGCTAAGCTTTTTACTATTTCTTTATGAAACAGTGCAACATGCATAAAGATGTCTCCCATCCAGACACTCTTCATGTTATATCCAATCTAATAGGATTGTGGTCCAGGATGTGAAAGAGGGTGGCATCTAACTATAATGAGGAGGACTATCTTGAGGGTAATAAAAGATTACCAGTCATTAATTGCTTCATTTATCCCCGCTTCTGTCTTCTCGGCATGGTCCCAACTTGTGTGGATGTACCCAAGCAAATAAGAATGTAACAGACACAATTATATGTTGCTTATCATGAATATATTTACAACACTTACTTCACAGCTGTTTTAGTACATATACATCAGAATTGTCCAATTGTCCTGAAAACAAATCCAACTTATAATGGGAAAGAAAAGTATTGGGATTTGTCCATGTGGTTGCCCTCCATATTTCTTGGAGTAATATACATCCTGCCTCAGCTCAGGAAGCGGCTCCTGCTCTAGTAGAGCTTGCAATAATATTGGATGGAATGTCCAGACCCATAGAGGTATAAGCTTGAAAAATTGCCTGTCTGACCCACCAACTAATTGTCTTAGATGAGGCTTTTTCCCTTTGCATCCCCCCCCATGAGAGATGAAAATACTGATAAAATCAAAAGGACTCTCCTTACATCAAGGGGTGATGGGACAGTGGCACTCATACTACTAGATTTGAGTGCCGCCTTTGACACCATATCACATGTGACCCTGGTCCAAACTCTTAAATCGAAGGGAGTTGGTGGCACTGCTCTGAAATGGCTGGAGAGTTTTTTATCGAATCGTACCTTCCAGCTTTTCTCTAAGAATGATAAATCCAGCTCTCTCCTTTCCCCTCGTGGAGTGCTCCAAGGCTCTATTTTAAGACCACTGCTTTTTAATGTTTACATTAGCCCCTTAGCAACTATAGCAGAAGAAGCGGGCCTTACAATATTTTCCTATGCAGACAACACCCAGCTTCTCTTCTCTTTATCTACAGATGACAAGTCTAAGGTGTCCCCTCTTCAAACAGGACTTCAGAAGATTGCTGAATGGATGCACTCCAACAAATTGAACTTAAACGGCGGCAAAACAGAGCTTCTCATCTTTGGTGAACAGAAGGACCTAGGGGGGTCACAGCATTGGCCGACCCAAATGGGTACTACTCCTCAACTGTCGCAGTCTGTACGCAACTTGGGCATCATTGTTGATGACCAATTGTCCATGCGATAACAAGCAGTTAAGACCACCTCGATATGCTTCGCCATCCTAAAATGGCTGAGAAAAATTCTATGGCTGCTACCAGAAGGGGCACAAAAGACAGTAGTCCAAGCCTTGATTGTGTCAAGGTTGGACTATGGGAACATCTTATGCTTAGGGGCCAATAAAGATGTTACTCGTCGGCTGCAAGTGGTTCAAAACGCTGCAGCCAGACTTTTATTCCATCTTCCTAGATTAACCCACATTACAAGCTACCTCCGCGATTTACACTGGCTAAAGATTGGCAACTGCTCTAAATTCAAAGCACTTTGTTATATGCACAGAATCAACACTGGTAAGGCTCCCAGTTATCTCTGTGAGGTGGTTAAACAATACATCCCCACTCGCCATCTTCGCTCGTCGAAGCAGGCTAAATTTGTGATCCCAAGATTCAAACGAGCCCGGATGGGTGGTCGTTCCTTTGCTCAGTTAGCACCTGCACTGTGGAATTCGTTGCCACTCTCGCTTCGTCATGAACAGAATTATGTTACATTTCGCAAAGGCATTAAGACATGTATATTTTAATCAATAATTTCCCAGACTTTTCCTTTTCTTAGCTGAGGTCTAGGGCGCCGAGAAACCTCCGGGTAGCTGTTGCGCCATACAAATTTAATAATAATAATAATAATAATAATAATAATCCGAGGACTGAAACACTGGAAGTAATTGAGACTGCACTTAAGGTTTAAATGTCGGATCCTGTCTCATAACAACCTGTCTGGAAAGATTTCAAAATGGGATTAGAAATTAATAAAGAAGTTAGCTCCCATATTCTTCTAGCAGAGGTTATTGCGACCAAGAAAGCAACGTTGAAGGAAACCCAGGAAATTATGATGTTATCCATAGACTCATAAGGATTTTTTTGCAAGTCTTCCAAAACCACCAATAGATCCCAGGAAGGAATCAGCAATAAAAGGCAAAACCACAGATACATTCTCCCATGATACCCTACAAGCCCTGATAGTTGCCCCAATGGAAGGAAAGTCTTGAGGGAGCTAAGCCTTTAGAAAATCCGTCAAATATTTTGAAGGGACCCCCCCAGTCACTGGATCACTGTGGAAATAGTATCACCAGGAACATATTTTTTCCTGTGTTTGTAATATACTTGGAGAGTAGATTATTTTTTAGCGCTTGAATTTCACAAGTTAATGCTTTGGAACATCTCAACTGTTGGAACTCAACCGTCTCAACTTCCAGGGTGTCAGTCTCAACTAACGTATTTGCCTGGATGTAAGAAGTGGACACTGAAGGTGAATTGGTTTGAATGGAAGAGTAAGGTGTAACTAAATTGATTGAAGATGGCATATTTTGGCTGAGTCTGACTGCTTGAAGATTTACTACACCCGGAATGTACATGGCCTGAATCCATAACAAGTTGCACGCTGCCCATGAGAGAATTTTGTTGACCAACCTGGCCAGGGAATGAGATATTGTTCCCCCCTACCAGTTTATATACGATTTGGCAACCTGATTTGCCAACTCTGGTTTCAGGGGCATAGCTAACAGTGGTGCTGACTGTGCTTTGGTCCTGGGCCCAGGGTTGGTAGGGCGCCAAGGTACAACCGAACCTTAAGCTCTGAGAACTCACCTATTTACATAAGCACTAGAAGGAAGGGCGCAGGGGATGCTGCAGTTTCCCAAAATAACCATGATGGAGTTCTGATGGTGAATGAGCATTAAAAATGACTTTACATTTTGAGTTTATCTTATCACATTTCCCGTGCGTTCAAAGACAGAGGTCAAATGTCAGCCTCGTCTTCTGAACAATTGCTGCTTATTCTTTTAACATGAAGACTGGTGTTTACCTTTCTTTATCTTACTGCAAAGTGTGAGGATTTTGTAATGTGAACTATGTGAAAACAAATCCGGTGTGAAAGATAATGCTGTAGGATTTCGTTTTCTTCAAATACACCATAACATTTAAATTCCTGTAAATAAACTGCACAGATATTTCAAAATAAATAAATAGTTAAGAAAGCACAAATTAACGTATTTGCTAATTTGGAAGCGGGATGGAAGCAAAGATGTTAATAGCATGAAAACAAATCAAGACACTTTCCTTGGTAATGCATAAATGACAAATATATGCTGAATCCCAATTTCGACACATTGTCATTTGAGCGCTATATACTTGTATCAGTAAAACTGTGTCTTTGCCTATTTAGTGGTCATTTTAATGGAAAATGTGCTTCTTGTAAAAGGACAGTGTGCTGCATATTACGCCCATACCACTTTCCGGCAGAATGGGCGTGGCTCATTTGCAATGCTTGTTCAGTGTGATGCTTCGATTTTTCATAAATCCCTATTAGTACAGTGATGTAACATTGATGGCAGCGCTCCAGTCCGAAAATTGTTCCAACACTCATCCTCCTGGACCTGTCAACCACCTTTGACACGGTCTGCCACCGCACACTATGAACACGCCTCTACGACGCCTGAATCCAAGAGAGAGCCCTAGACTGGACATCCTCCTTCCTCTCCGGCAGAGCACAGAGCGTTCGCCTCCCACCCTTCCGCTCCGAAGCCACAGAGATCATCTGCGGCATACCCCAAGGCTCATCCCTCAGCCCAACGCTGTTCAACGTCTACGTGGCACCTCTCGCCCACATCGCACAACGGCACAACCTCAACATCATCTCCTATGCCGAAGACACCCAGCTGATCCTCTCCCTCACCAATAACCCCCACACCTCCAAAACCAACCTCCATGAAGGAATGAAGGCTGTCACCGACTGGATGAGGAGCAGCCGACTGAAGCTGAACTCGGACAAGATGGAAGTCCTCATACTTGGATCCACCCCCTCGGCCAAGGACCACTCCTGGTGGCCGACTGCACTAGGAACACCCCCAACACCCACCCACCAAACACGCACGCAAACTAGGGGTCATCCTCGACTCTACCCTCTCCATGACTAAGCAGGTCAACGCAGTCTCCTCCTCCAGCACCCTCTGCATGCTCCGCAGGATCTTCAAGTGAATCCCCACCGAAACAAGAAGGACGGTCACCCAGGCCCTCGTCAGCAGTAGACTGGACTCCGGGAATACCCTCTACACAGGAGCCTTGGCCAAACTCCTGAGACGGCTCCAACGCATCCAGAACGCCTCCGCGCGTCTGATCCTCAACATCCCTCGCCGCAGCCACATCATACCCCACCCCACCTGAGAGACCTGCACTGGTTCCCTGTCAACAAGAGAATAACCTTTAAACTCCTCACCCACGCACACAAGGCACTCCACAACACCGGACCAGCATACCTCAACAACCGACTTAGCCTCAACACCCCCACCGCCAGCTCAGCTCAGCAGACCATGCCCTCGCCACCGTCCCCCACATCCGAAGAGTGACCGCTGGCGGCAGATCATTCTCCCACCCAGACATGGAACACCCTCCCCATCCGCCTACGGCAGACCTTCTGACCTTCAGAAAACTTCTCAATACCTGGCTCTTCGAACAGTAGCAGCCCCCCATCCCCCAGTGCCTTGAGACCCTCACGGGTATGTAATGCGCTTTACAAATGCTTAATTGATTTATTGATTGATTGTGTATGAGAATTGTTGTGAGTTTTGATATGATAGGTGCAGACTGAGATGTCACCCTAGTGACCCAGGTGCTTTGCTTGCTCGAGGGCCCATGACAACCTACCTACAGAACTGATTTTAAACAGTACTTACCGAAGTACATGGTGCAGCGGAGCACTTTATGCCAGTTCCACTTCTGGCACTTATCCAGATTACGTGCTCATAATATATAGGCGTGCTGCACTCGTACACGTCCACTACTGTTTTTATAATCTTGAATACATTAGCTACATTAGGATTTCTCCATTCGTAAATCTGATCTATGGGTGGATTGATCAATTACATTAATGCATCACGCTCTACATTGTGGGCCTCTTGACTCTTTTACTTGGAATCATCTTTTGAAAATGTGTCCATGAATTCAATTGCATTGTGATGTAATACTGAGTATTTCTGGATGGGTGGGCGAAGTGAAATGATTCGGATTACTCTGTCATAGTGCAGATAGTCGATAAAGACAATGTGACTTTTTACAGCTGGGAACACTTCATTAAAACATTTCAACTAATTGTCTCTCAAAGTAAATATCTGGATAGTATATGATGCATTGTTACATTGTTTCTACAAGTGAATAGTGTTTGGCGTTCAGTACCACATTAGATCTCAACTGCAGTTATGTCCCATTGGCAATGTCCTCTCCGTCTATCTATAGACTTGCTTCTGTATAACTTGGGCTGCTATTTAGGAAAAACATGCGACATTGTCTACTAGGCAATAGTTGCGGTTTCTGGGTCAAAGTGGGCACGACTGCATCAAGGCTCAAACGTGTTTGTAACCTGGAGGCAACATGAATTTTAACTTCTGGCTCAATTCTGCAGTTTTAAACGTACCTTAGGTTAGGCTTGTGAACAACATACATGTGAAGTGTCCACCCTCACTCTAGTCTTTCCCTGTTCTAAAAGACATTATTTTTATTGGTTTTATGGTAAATTTTTATTGCAGGTCCACTGGGGAAAGGGCGGTGGGGTGTTGAGTTGTAATGTAGCCCATGTCTCGCCTGAATTACCATGACATTTTGAGAAAGTATCAATTAATAAAACTTGGATGCTGTTTAACTCGAAAAAAAAACATTTTATCTAATTTTAAATGTATGTTTTTCACACATGCAAGCTCTTTGATGCTTACTTTCAGACATGAGGTGCCACTTTCACATGTCACGTTTTCTCTGTGTAACAAATCATTTTATGCGCCCATTTTCAAAGCCCTGTGCTATCTTTTTAAGATTAAACAGGGCTCGGCTCCAAAATATCTACAGAGTCTCGTTCAACCTTACAAGCCTAGCCGCACATTAAGATCCTCGGCCAACTGTGACTTTGTTGTTCCAAGATTTAAACTGGTGAAGATGGGGGGTAGATCCTTCTCCCATATAGGCCCCAAATCTTGGAACGCGCTACCTATTGCCTTGAAATCAGAGACCGACTAATTCTGTTTTCGGAAAAAATGTAAAGCTTTACTTTTTCAATAGATCTATTTGCCGCTTTAGCTGTCCATGGTATTGCTGTTGTGTCTTCATTTTTCTGCTTTAGTCTATCCCTTGCGCCGGGAAACCGACTGCGGGTAGCTGCTGCGCATTATAAGTTCAAATAAATAAATAAATAAAATAAATAAATTTTCCTTGTCCAGCCCTCTTTAATACAGCTTTTTTTTCACTGTTTGTTTTTAAGGATGTTGCGAAAGGGACTCCTGTGCACGTCTTTGGGGAAGAGCACACAGCGCCAATTTCCGAGTGCAGTGTGACTGCAGACAACAAAAGGTGACCTTTTCATTGTCTTTTATTTGACAATGAAAAGAAATAGGAGAAAAGGGGAGTATAATCCTGCTTTTATTTGGCTGAAATGTGTTCTGCCTCATCAGCTGATAAACGTCTTCACGTCTGTGCCATGGACTGGTGTGACCCCCGATAGCCAGTGTGGTGTAACACTTATTGTGCTCTTTGTATCGGGCCAATAAAATGATTCACAACCTACAACAAATGTTAGTTTTTTTTAGCACTAACACTTGACAATGACGCCTTTTGTGAAAGTTTCAAATAAAAAGAGCAGTTTTATCTCCGTGGTGATGCCTTTGTCCTCGTCCCTGCCTCCTTCTCTTCCCTGCAAAGCTTCAGTTTTGACTTTCATTTGGGTTTACCAAGCATTGGCAAAGCCAATAGGTCTGACTTGTTTTTGGAGCCCTCTTAGAAAAGTAAAAAAAAGCTTGCTGCAGTGAAAAAAACAATGTGTGATAACTCAGTGTTCTTTTGAAATTTAAAATAGATCTTCATGGATAGTAATACACTCTGCAGGAGGTGGAATGATACACCAAATAGGCAACAGCACAAGGTGGGAGAAAAACGATCCTCTGTGTGGAGCCAGAGACATATTCTATGTATACTTTAAAGGATTGATAACAATAGTGCTTGAGGACAGCATTAATGTCAATCCAGACATAAAATGCCTCTCCGCTGCGAACCACTAGACCCTCAGCTCTGTTTGGACCTGACGAGCCAGAAAGTGAAAGTTTAAAAGCCAAACAGGTTCAAACCAGTGGAGCATTAACCATCCAGTAGACTGAACACACCACACACCGCAAACCCCTTCTGAAAAGGTTTCACCGAAACAAAGCACATATTTTCTGGCTCACTAGACAAACTCAGTAAAAGAAGTAGCCCAATCCTCACCCATATCATTACATCGTGGAGGATAACATACCCGGCAGCATATTGTGGCACATTACATAGTCTTGTGTGGAGACCACCCATCTGAGTCACTCTTGTTTTAAACGTATTTAATGTACTTGAACCCTTTTTAAGTTATTCTATCTTAACTTATGTATATCGTTGACCTTTAACAAAGTTCTGTTCCAAGATGTAGTGCCCCTGATGGAGTGCCCCTAGATGTGATTGACCTGATGTGCTCTTCGGGGAGGGTACAAACCTGTGATTTATATTCTGAAAGACATATAGATATGATGAGCAAAGCAAATGTCTATATACCATGACTTGTACACTAAATGAAATGCTTATGACTTTGCAATATATATATCAGTCAGTAACAATGCATGCAAGCACGATAAAATTAAATATCAACATATACTTAAACCACTAAATAATACTATATTCATAGTAAATAAGTAAGTAAATGCCTTGTAAAGCGCACAGCTACCTCCAACGGAGGTGTCCCGGCGCTGTCCGTATACCGCTTAGGAACCCTTCCTGGTTTTTCCCTGTGGAATGTCCACTCCTGGGCACCCCCAAGGTGAAGCCAGGCATCCCAGCGCTGTTGGGGCCGTTGTGGAGATTAAGCAAGCTATTGCCCAGAGTTGCAGAGTGGGACCCATGATTAGAATAGGCACCGAGGCGAGAATTATCAGGTCCGAGGAAATTGAACCCAAGACCCGCTAAGGTAGGTATTGAACCCTGGTCCCGTACCAGACCTCTACATCAGGGTCTGCCGCTTTAACCATTTGAGCCACACTTCTCCATACTGTATTCCATCTTAGTGTTTGTGTTAACGTGACAAGAAATCTCATCTGTAAGTCTTTTTATGGCATTTTTAATTGCATCTGTCACATCAAAGGGTGAGTTCATGAGCACTGCATTTGATGTATGAGCTATGGTGTGTACGTCTGTGTGCGCATTATGGATTGCAGAGTTAATCCTAACTCACCCATTTCAGTGTGTTTTGGAGTTTAATCCATAATCATAACTGAACTTTTATTTTAATTGTATTTTTTTAGTACATTTCTGAGGATTGTTTTCTCACATGTTAAGGTGTTATAACCTAAGCTAATCATGTTACCTTGTTTTTACACTGAACAAAAAAATGCAAATATATATATATATATATATTGATTCCATCTGGCCCAAGTTAGAGGCTCCCGGGTGCTCTGAGGCGGTGCACGCGAGGCGCGGCAGGACCCGCCGCGAATCAATAAATTCGGCTTTTCTGCTTGCAGAGAAGTTTGTTCCTCGTGCACTCCCGTGTGTCCTTCAAATTAAACCACACTGGTTTTTAGTCGATTGTAAGTTTTATTTCCAGCAACCAGCAACACCTTACGCGTTTCGGTCTCTACGGAGACCTTGCTCACAGGTTAACTGAGTCGACATGTTTTTGCATTTAAATAAAGTGAAAATATTTTTGGACCTGAAGTTACATCACTTCCTGTTTCTCACACAGGCTTTGTGGGACATGTAGTTTTTAGTGATAATTTCTAAATGACAGTGTGTCCATACCAATTGTTATCACGCAATTCTATACATTTATACGAATTAATTCAATGATTTTAACCAATTTGAAACAATTTTAAACAAAAGTTAAGCCCTCCAGTGGGCAAACATGTCGACTCAGTTAACCTGTGAGCAAGGTCTCCGTAGAGACCGAAACGCGTAAGGTGTTGCTGGTTGCTGGAAATAAAACTTACAATCGACTAAAAACCAGTGTGGTTTAATTTGAAGGACAGACGGGAGTGCGCGAGGAACAAACTTCTCTGCAAGGAGAAAAGCCGAATTTATATATATATATATATATATATATATAAAACGTACTGGTGGTCGCTAGTAGGTAGTTATAGTTAGGTATGCTTTTCCATAGTCAGAGTGTTTTTTGGTTTGCTAATAACTTTGGCCCTGTTTCACAAAACCTTCCCAAAAGAACGTTCATCCACCTGAGCTCCTTCCTGGAAATTTTTGGGGTAATCCGTCCAGATGGGGCTGAAACAAAAGTTGATCCCAAAGCATAAAATCTCCATGCATTTTCTATAAACTTCTCTAAGACAGGTTTAGGAAAAACTGCTGAACACAATTACCAGTCAGCAGATTGTGCTTTTTGGGATTTGGTGTAAATCCGTTCAGTAGTTTTTGAGATATTAAGGGTCATAAATAATTGTTTATTTTGGTAGTAGAGCTCATGAGAGAACTGCAAACCTCCCGGAAGAGTGAAAAATCAAAAATGGAGCCCTATCATTAGTCAAGAGGCCCATTTTTCCCATGAGCCTTCATGCTCTTGCTGATGCAAGAGACTCTTGCGAGTCTCGCGAGCACTCTGATTGGCTGGCTGTTGGAATCTTAGAAATGAAATAGCCACTATTACTGTTTACTGTGAACAATTGGAGGTGTTGTGGAAATGAAATGAAAAAATCTATATAAGGGGGTAGGAGAAAGGCATGTTGTCCCCCTAGATGTAGAGAGGAGGTGTCTAAGGGATAACTACTGTGAAGAAACGAAATGTATATTGTTTTTAACTAATTTTTATGATCTTGTGGGACGGTTGCGAGATTGTGAACAGTAAAAAGGAGAACATTATTTCTCAAAACCCTCTTTTAGTAGGAATGCATATAGTGGTGCTTGTTTTTGAGAGGAAGTGTGTAAGAGATAATTAGAAGGTTACATTTAAAACATTTTTTTACGATCTCGCAAGACTCTCACAGGATCTTGAAAAGTAGGGAAGATTAGGTGATGTTTGAATACACTCTACTATGCATACTTGTTACTGTATGAAGGAGTCTTACTGGAGATGGTGTTTATCAGATTCTACTATTTATGCTTACTGGTTTGAGAAGAGTTGTAAGTAGAGTTACAGCCCTTCCAAACAGACTGCTACACCCACCCACTATCATCTGAGCTAGAGGTCTGAATCGAGAGCCCTGTCCTTCCCACACCCTACTATGCACACCTATCATTACAGAGAGGGGTCTCAACAGAGAGGCCAGTCCTTCCACACACCCTAATATGCACACCCGTAATCTGAGAGAGAGGTCTGAAAGGAGAGGTCAGTCCTTGCCCACACCCTACAATGCACATCTGTCATCTGAGAGAGAGGTCTGAAAGGAGACCTCAGTCTCTCTCCACTCCCTACTACGCACATCCATGTATGTATGTATGTATGTATGTATGTATGTATGTATTGTACACTTATATAGCGCGAGCTGTCACCCAAAGAGTATCCTGGCGCTTGGATTGCAGAGAGAGGGCTCATTAGAGAGGCCAGTTCCTCCACACACCCTACTATGCACACCGATCATTACATAGAGAAATCTCAGCAAAGAGGCCAGTCCCTCCACACACCCTATTATACACACCCATCATCTGAGAGAGAGGTCTGAAAGGAGAGGCCAGTTCCTCCATACATGCTACTACACACACCTTTCATCTGAGAGAGAACTCTAAAAGGAGAGGACAGTCCCTCCCCACACACTACTAGACACACCAGTCATCTGAGAGAGAGGTCTGAAAGGAGAGCCAAGTCCCTCTGCACACACCCTACTACGTACAACTATCATTACTGAACAAGTTCCCAGCAGAGAGGCCAGTCCATCCACACACCCTACTATGCACACCCGTCATCTGAGATAAAGGTCTGAATAGAGAGGCCAGTCTCTCCCCACACACTACTATGCTCATCCATTATTACAGAGAGAGGTCTCAGCAGAGGCAAGTCCCTCTATACACCCATCTATGCATACCCGTCATTTGCAGAGTAATGGTCCCTCAAAAAAGATTGCTGGTGACATGTTGTCACGTATTGCGGGAAGTAAGAAACCGTGTCCTGTAAGTTACTTTCCGTTTGGCATTTATTAGCCAATTAAACAGAAAATTTGTAACCAAAATGCCCCTCTTCTTTTCTTCTCTTCCTGGAGATCAGCTCCTTTGGGCATTTTTCTCCATCCAGGTTATTGAGGGAAAAACAAAGAAAGAATGGCATAGGTTAGCGACAGGTTCAGATTTCTGACCTAGAAGGGAAGGGAGTGTAGGATTGAGACCTTAAATAAAAAGGCAGACAGATTGGAGAGAACGGATAGTGCCTTCACCCGTGAAAATAGAAGGGACAGAGTATGCCCAAAACCCTGTGCACGTCTCGTACGGGTTTAGTCACACACGTGTTCCCCCTGGAAGGACTGTGTCCGTCTCTCTACCCGCCTCCCACGTCACAAGAATCGAGCACGCTTCTGTGAGAGCCACGTTCCTCCAGGAACGTGGCTTGGTGCTCTGTGAAATTGTTGGCCTCCTGGTGTCTTTGTGTCTGTCCCTGTTCTGATCTCCGTGTTCTGCAGATGGTGCTCCGGGTTTTATCCGGCATGTGTTTCCGCTTGCTTTCTTGCAGCTGGGACTGGCCGTGTTTCTCTTTGGCAGTCTTCCGTTTTCTCTTCCAGCGTTGACTCCACTCTCTCCTCGATCTCGCACGCCTCTCTTTCATCCTGTTCCGGCTTTGAATGACCTCTCGGAGTGTGGCTCATGCCTACGTCAGCTTCCAGTGTGTCTAGGAACAGTGAGGAATTAAAGGGGCTATAATCCTTATAAACAGGGTCATCTTCCGATGTATAGTATTCTTCATTACTCACGTAGGGGGGTTGGAAACAAAGAAGAGGTTTGGGCAAATAAGGTAAGGACCTCTCTTCGCTTACATCATCTGGGCTACCATGGTGTGATGTGTCACACATGTCTTGATACCAGAGTTACAATAACTGAGCAAATAAACAATTTCTATTGAATATTTATCTTTTTAATAATTGCACACATTTTACAAAAAAACATTCTTTTACTAAAATAATGTCAGAACCCAACATATACATTTAAAGTAATTCTACCATACATACACTCACAAAAATAATTATTTTACTATAAAAAGTACCCGAGAAATTCACTGTAAAAACTAAAGGTTAAAGTAACGTTATAGTTATGTGTAGTAAAAATATCGGTTTTCGTTTAAAACAAACCTTAGAAAGTCACTGAAAAAACAGAGGTTAAAGTAATGTTATAGTTAGGTGAATTTGTCAGTCTGAACAATAACGTTTTGAACTAAAAAATAAAAAACTGAAATTCACTAGTTATAGTTAGCAGTAGTGTATACTACTCATATTATATATATATTTATAGACAATTTGAACTTAAAAACTTTATTGAACGCTTCGTGAAATTATGTTGAATACCATTAACTTGTTTCCCTTGGAGAGATGTATCCAGTTCCAATTTACTTCTATATGAGATCACTGTAAATATGAGCACTTGAAGGCTAGGGCAAATGTAGATGATACAGAAAAATCACTGTTGGCTACATGCATCATCGGGACATTTTGCGATTCCTTATTTGCGAAAAATAGGGAATCGCAAATAAGGAATCGCAAAATGGGATGCATCAATTTATTCGCATAATTTTTGTGATTCAGTGAAAATCGCAATTTGTACCGAATCGCAAGGATTATGCGAATTCTAAATTGCGATTTCGCTATTCCCATTGACATTTTGCGAATTTCTATTAGCGATTTGCAAAATGTTAATGCATTCCATGGGTGCAGGGGGGGGCCCAAATGACCCCCCCTTCACCCCTGAAATGCATTTTTAAGTGCATGTTACACACACACACATGTCCTAAGGACATGTGTGTCTGTAACATTACAGTGTTTAAAATGCAATTTTGAGCATTTTAAAACTTTTTCGCAAATTACCACGAGGTTCACCCTCATGGTAATTTGCAGCCCCTAATTGCAAATTCGCAATTTAAAAAGCAATCATGCATTGCTTTTAAGGAATCGCAAATTTGCGATTCCTTAAAAGCAATAGCATTTTTGGAATTCTCTAAAAATAGCGATTTTCCCAAAAATGTTTGATGCACACAAAAAAGATATTTAGGAATCGCAAACGGCCGATTTTACCGATTCGCACCGTTTGCGACTCCTAAATACCTAGATGCATGTGGGCATGTGAGTTTATATTTTAGTTACCCAATGATCGTTTTACCCGAACCGTTGGTTTGTTCAACACAGGTCATTTTCAGCACTTAGCCGATCATCATGTGATATATTATTGCAATTTGTTTAAAACCAAGCCTAATATGAATAGTATACACTAGTATAACAAGATCATCTTGCTTATCACTCAGATAAACTTGATAAAATGCGCTTTGAACCCCCTGACATAATGAACATATGGAGAACAACAGGTCTGTTAGGGTAAACAAATTGATATGCAATTAATTGATATTTGACCAATGTAATAATAATAATAATTCTGAGTTTTTAAAGCGCCTGGTTACACCTGCCGGTGTGTCCCCGCGCTATCAAGGACTGAGCAGCAGCTAAGAAAGGTGGTGCAAGACATGCGCCGGTACATTAGGACTTTGGGAACAGGAGAATTTTCAGCTCTTTCCGGAACAACACCTCAGAGGGCTCCACACGAAGCTTCTGTGGGAGGGAGTTCCATCTTCGTGCGGTTAAGTAGCGAAAAGAGCGTCCTCCCATTCTTGCCATGCTAATTCTAGGGACCAAGAACAGGCTTGCGCCCATGGAACGCAGGAGCTGGGTAGGCTTGTAAGGAAGAAGCAAATTGCACAAAAAACCGGGCCCCTTTCCATGGGCAATCTTGTGACTGATACAAAGTGCTTTGGATTCTATGCGTTCCCTGACAGGGAGCCAATGCAGAGTCTCCAAGGCTCTTTTTGAGGAGGCTCTCCTGGGAAGCTGTAGCACCAATCACGCGGCTGCGTTCTGGATACGCTGTAGTCTTAAGGTACAGCTTGCGTTAGCTCCCAGGTAGAGGACATTCCCATAGTCCAGCCTGGATGTAACCAAGGCATGGACCAGGGCCCCTCTGGCAGACACTGGGAGAAGGTCAATTGTCTTTCTTAGACTGCGGAGGATTCCAAAGCATGTCCCTGCGACACGCAGAGTATGGTAATCATAAGACATTCTGGAATCCAGCCACATGCCCAGGTTCTTAACTTGATCCTTGGGGACAGGTAATGGGCCCAAAGCCTGAGGCCACCAAGCAGAGGTCCACACCGAGGGGGACTTGCCGACAATGGGCACCTCGGTTTTGTCCCCGTTCAACCTGAGACAGTTTTTTGCCATCCATCCTGCCAGATCTTGAAGGCAGGATGCAAATCTACTGGCTGCATGCTCAGTTGGCTGTGACAAAGCCACAACCAGCTGAGTATCATCGGCATAGGTTACTACCTCTATCCCATACTGCTCAGTGATAGTAGCCACCGGCGCAACGTACAAATTAAACAGGGTAGGGCTGAGGCTGGAACCCTGGGGGACACCCTGCTTAAGGTCCAGGTCCTCTGACCTATATGCATCCTGTTCCACATAGAAGCTGCGGTCATGGAGGAAAGATTCCAACCATGACCAGGCTCTCCCAGTCACTCCACTTTTCCTCAGACACTGTAGCAGAGTATGATGAGCTACAGTGTCGAACGCGGCACTGAGATCAAGAAGAATCAGCGCTGCTGTCTGACCCTCATCTACATATTTCCTCAATGCCTCTGTGGAAAAGAGAAGGGCAGATTCAGTGGAGTGATAGGCACGGAAGCCAGCCTGGGAGGAATGGTAGAGCCTGTGCGCCTCGATGTGAGCCGTCAATTGTTGATTTGCCAGTTTTTCGGCTATTTTAGAGAAGTAGGGGAGGAGGGAGATCGGACGTCGATTGTTTAGTTGAGTTATAGTGATTTGTGGCTTTTTCTTAAGTGGAAGTACAACAGCCTGCTTCCATGTTTCGGCACCATGCCAGATTTGAATGACAGACTTAGAGATGCTTAACATAAGGTGCTAGTACCTCCATACTGCCACTCAGAATTTTGGCAGTGGCGGGATCCCTGGGGGAGCCATATTTGACCCCACTCGCTACTGCTATTAGTGTAGCCTCATCCGGGACCGGGAATATGCTGTTGCAGTCTTCCTCCAAGATGGCACCTTCCATAGGCGGGTCACCGCTGAGGCCAGTCCTGGCCTCTTTAGAAAAGGTGGGATAAATATCTTGTACTTTCTTGTGGAAAAAAGCAGCAATTTGGTTGCATAGTTGTACAGAAGAGTCAGCTTGTTCGCTTCTAGAAGCCAGCGTTGATATCTCCTTATAAACTACAAGGAGTTCTTTGGTCGAGCACTCAGCCTTATCAATACGATCAGTGAAGTAAATTGAGCGGGTTTTCCTAATCAAGGCGTGGTAGCGCCTAAGGCTGTCTTTGTACGCCTTACCTGCCTCTGGAAGATAGCCCTTTCTCCAGGCTCTTTCCATACGTTTACATGCTGTTTTAGCTTCTTTCAGCTCAGCATTAAACCAGGCAGCTGATTTAGTTTGGCGCAATAGACCATTCATCGACCAGGGGGCAGTCAGATCTATGGCCATCTCAATGGGTTTATCAAGTGCCGCGCAAGCT
Source organism: Lissotriton vulgaris (assembly GCF_964263255.1). NCBI lineage: Eukaryota > Metazoa > Chordata > Amphibia > Caudata > Salamandridae > Lissotriton > Lissotriton vulgaris. The sequence goes on from NC_141700.1 coordinate 367,152,527, forward strand.
ACCTCAATAGTAGCACCTAGCCCATCCGGGGCACCCCCCTGTTTTAAGCTGGCATGAAAATTGTCCAAAGAAAATTTAGCCCACTTCCTCTGTTTCTTCTTAGTGTCACTACCATTCTTCGGGTTGCTGCCCTCCGTGAATTTGAAACAAAAAGGAACTAAATAATGGTCTGTCCAGATCATCGGGACCGGCCTTAATGCCCTCCCAATTGCAAACGAGGGGATCCAATTGATGACCTAACCAATGAGTAGGAAGTGTTGACTGCAATATCAATTGCATAGTCGACAACTCTTGGCATAACTCTTGGGCTGTCATATTAAATCCATCATTGAAATGCATATTGAGATCGCCAAGTAAAAGGAATTTATCATATCTCATGACAGGGGATAACAAATTGCATATTAAGCTCTCCACAAACTTGCTGCTGCTGCCCGGTGGTCTATAAATTAAAAGGCCTTTAATGATTGTATTGCTGGTCACTGTTATAGAGAACGTCCCTGTCTCACTGCCCACTATGCTAGCAGGCTCCATAGTGCAGATAATATTGTCCCAGTGGATCAATGCAATCCCACCCCCCCTTCCACGGGGTCTGTCCTGCCTACAAATGCCATATCCCTGGGGCAGGGCCTCTAGTATTTCAGGATCTGACTCCCCATCGAGCCATGTCTCTGTTAAAAAGAATGTCTAGATTGTTATCCAGCAATAGGTCCCGCACTTCCATGTTATGTTTTTTTAAAGACCTACAGTTAAGCAGCGCGCAGATAACTTCCTTAGTAGTGCTTCCCACTTGGACGTCGCCCTTCAGCTTAATACCACAGTGCTTACAAACACTTACAGCATCCCCCTTGCTGGGATCCAGTCCTTGAACACACTGAGGGCTGATCGTCACACATAAATCGATCAGCTGTTGCCGAGTATAGGCCAGGTTTGACCCCAATCCGCCAGTGGTTCTGGCTCCAGGCCCCGTCCGGCCGCGGATGGGCGCAGACGGGCTTGCCTTAATATATGATCCACGTGCAGGGTAACTTGACACAGGGTAAATTGTGAATGCACAATTGCAGTATTGTAAATCACATACTACCAAGCCCACAATGCATCATTATTGCAACAGTGGTGACTATGGTATAAATTGGTGAAACAAAGAAAGGACATTTGTATACTACCGTGATCAAGAACTATAGCAGTTCGAAACGCGTAGGTGGAGAATTGGTGAAGGTCATGAAAAGAGAGTGACAAAAATCCAAGACGAGTGCGGCGTTTCTTTTCATTTTTGTTTGAAATAATCCACAAAGTTGTCCTTACTACATCGCCGGCACCAGCAGAACAGCGCTCCTCCTGTAAAGACATTTGTTTGGATATATATATATATATATGTTTGTGGGGACCCAGGGAGGTCTGAGGATTGCAATTACACTGAATTCAGCACGCCTGGATCTGCAACATACTGAAGCCACATGGACTTTACATTTCCATAATTCCCCACGCATTACTTACCCAGAGAAGATGCTTTCTGGGAGATGTAGGACTGACAAAACTACATCAGGTGAGCGATCACATGGCTGGGGAGGTTTGCCTTTCCAATTAAGGGAGGACTGCAGAGACATTTGAAAACAGCAGCGTGAATCAGTTTCAGTGTAGCAGTGGCATCTGAAGAAGACATTAAAGTCGAAATGCATTATGCCAAACTGCTTTCCAATTAAAGATCTTTGCCTGGATTCCCTGCGTGTGGCCCCTTCCTTCTGCTTGCTGGAGGTATTGTGTGACTATTTTCGCGTCAACCAGAGACGCGTTAAGGGGCCCTGTTCTGTCAAGTTGGCTGGTGCAGTAACTGGTGTCTGCGCAAGCAGTGTTTCGTCGCCCAAGGTATTGGATTGCACCAGCCCACCTCCTGAGTATGGTCCAGCAAGGGACGCTGTCAGCAGGCAGCTCATGCCTGCATGAGGAGTTCCGGTTTATTAAACCAGCTTACGACCCGGCGGATTTGTGCCCGGGAGGGTGAAATGTTTGTGGGGACCCAGGGAGGTCTGAGGATTGCAATTACACTGAATTCAGCGCGCCTGGATCTGCAACATACTGAAGCCACATGGACTTTACATTTCCATAATTCCCCACGCATTACTTACCCAGAGAAGATGCTTTCTGGGAGATGTAGGACTGACAGAACTACATCAGGTGAGCGATCACATGGCTGGGGAGGTGTGCCTTTCCAATTAAGGGAGGACTGCAGAGACATTTGAAAACAGCAGCGTGAATCAGTTTCAGTGTAGCAGTGGCATCTGAAGAAGACATTAAAGTCGAAATGCATTATGCCAAACTGCTTTCCAATTAAAGATCTTTGCCTGGATTCCCTGCGTGTGGCCCCTTCCTTCTGCTTGCTGGAGGTATTGTGTGGATATATATATATATATATAAATGTAGTCCCGACAGCACTACAGCAATTAAAGGCTTAATTCCTGAGTTCCCCGCGTGGCCTCTTCCTACAGTTCTGCTGGAGGTTGTGTGGATATTTTCAGCGTTAGCCAGAGACGCTTCAAGAGGCCACATCTGCCAAGTGACTGCTACATTACTGGCTTCTGCGAGAGCAGTTTTCTTCTTTGTAACCGAGGTATCGGATTGTAGCAGCCCACCTCTCCAGCGCCAGTCAGGCAGAGTTTACTCACAGCAGTTTCGTGACCTCACGGATAGGATTGGATATTACTTCAGCCTAGGACTCAGCAGACTTGTACTGTGGCGGTGAAGATGAATGCGGGGTCCCAGGGAAGCCCGAGGATTTTAATTTGCATCAACGACAGTGCGCTCCACTCTGCAGTGCACCACAGCCACATGGACGTTATTCTTTCATTCCCCTCGCAGCACCAACCCAGGGATGTTGCATTCTTGGTGCTGTAGTCCCGGCAGCACTACAGCAGGTGAGCGGCCACATGGCAGGGGAGGTGCTTCCTCTCACCAATAGGAGGTATGCAGGTGGATTTTAAGTGGAAGCGTGGGACTGTTTGTTAGTGCAGCAGGGGCATCTGAGGAAGACTTCAATGTCGAAATGCATAATGCCTTACCTGCGTGTCCAATTAAAGGATTAATTCCTGAGTTCCCCGCGTGGCCTCTAACTACAGTGTTGCTGGAGGTTGTGTGGATATATATATATATATATATATATATATATATATATACAGATTCAAAACATTGCGACCTCAAACCCGGCAACAAAGGAAATTAAACGAGCAGCAGCAAACAAAAAACGCAGCGCAAGGAGAAAATGTAGGCGCCAAAGGGAAACCAAAGAGAGGGAGAGGAAAAGGAAAGAAATGGTAGACCCTCTCTCCTCTATAGTTAACCGATCATCCACAACTGACTTGAATAATGAGATATTGTGCAATTCAAACAGCGAAGAACAGACAACGGAAAATCTTGAGTGCAACACTGTTATCAACTTGTCTGATGTAGTGCTAGATAAAGCTGAACTGCAACTTTTATCCCTGGGGTTGTCATATTGTCCGAAAAACTCATTTAATTATGTACAAACCCGGGTGGATGTGTTCAAATTTATAAGAAAGCTAAAACTCAAGAAGCACTTCAAATTAACTAATGCGCAATCTAAAGCCTCTGTTATTGTTAATGAGACCCAACCATCCAGAGTGTTCTCTATTGCTGACACAAAAGCTTTGTTAGTCGCACAAGAATTGGCATTGGAAGAGGAATTTGTCTCTGGGATGACTCAAGAGAATTTAAACAGCGCTGGCATAGCCACCAACCTTCCTTGCACTACAAAGTTTAAACCACCGTCGACATTTTACCCGATAATGCCAAAAGATAATATTGACGCCTTCGGGGATATGGTGGTGGAAGAACTTAAGAAACTGCAACATAACACCTCTCGCAAACAGAAACGCATGAGATTTATGGAAAAACAATATAATAAGCTCATGAAAAAGTTGAGAAGTGATTCGAACCTGATAATAAATAAAGCGGACAAAGGAGGCAACACGGTTATCTGGCCTCGGGACCAATATATGGCAGAAGCAGAAAGACATTTGAGCAATGAATCTTGCTACAGGAAGGGCAGTTTTATTGACATTCTTCGCCTCAAAGAAAAAGTGCATAAGGATCTTCATGCCTGGAGACGTGAGGGCCTTTTGAGTAAACAAGAACTTGCATTCCTGAAAAATGACTTCCCCATCACCCCTTTCTTTTATCTAATTCCAGAGATTCATAAACAAATCTCTCCAGTGCCCGGCCGACCTATCATTTCGGCCCAGGGCAGTTTGCTAGAATCTGTTTCACGGTATGTGGATCATTTCCTGCATGAGTTTGTTGAATCATTACCTTCATATATTAAGGACACGGGACATTTTCTTTCCAAAATTAATGATGTTGTTTGGGACAATGAGTCGATTCTGATAGCGCTAGATATAGATTCTCTTTATACTAGCATAGCTCATAATGATGGACTGAATGCGGTTAAATACTTTTTGAGTAAGCGTGATATTGCCTACAGTCAACATAGCAATATGCTTTTAAAAATGTTGGATCTTTGTTTAAATAACAATTATTTCCTATACAACAAGGAAGTTTACCAACAGTTAAGAGGAGTGGCCATGGGGGCATGTTTTTCCCCCACCTACGCATGTCTCCATGTGGGGTGGTGGGAGGAGCATGTCCTCATGGGGTCACTCGCAAGCAAGTTTCCCAACAGAATCTCTCACTTCTGGCGATTTATAGATGATATATGTATGGTGTGGAGAGGATCTGTGGAATCAGCTACTGAGTTTGTGAATGTCATCAATGATAACCTTTTAAATCTTAAATTCACGTCACAGATCAGTAAAGAAATGATCCAATTCTTAGACGTGGAGATCTATGTCCAGAATGGGAAACTCGAGACTAGACTCCATAGAAAGCCCACAGCGGGCAATTCTATATTACACGCTGGAAGTGCGCACCCCGGTCACCTCGTGAAAAGCATCCCCTATGGGGAATTCCTGCGTATCCGCAGGATATGCAGTTCGGAGGTTGACCTGGTGAAATGTCAAACTGAGGCATTCAAGAGATTCATTGCTAGGGGCTATGAAGCCACTGCTCTCAAAGAGGCCCTTAAAAAAGCAAATGAGCTGAACCGGGTTGAATATCTAAGCTCCACCACAGCCATCAGAACTAGACAGGAATCACTTTCTGAGGTCCCTGAGAGATTAAATATGATCACGACCTACAACAGCGAGGAGAGAAAAGTGAGAGGCATTCTGAGAAAACACTGGCCCTTGTTGAAAACTGATATTAGTGTAGCCCCGCTACTTCCAGAGGTACCCACGATAACTTTCAGAAGGGCTCCCTCGATGCGAGATGCCCTGGTAAGATCTAGTCCAGAGGTCATGCCTAAAAAAGAGGGGTTATTTGAGAAGTCAGGTTTTTTCAAGTGTGTCTCGTGCAGAGCCTGTAAATTTGGTGTTTCCACCAGGGAATACAAATCTGCATTTGACCTATCTCCCATTGCGATTAAAGGGCATTTCACTTGTCGATCTGACTTTGTAGTGTATGTGCTCCAATGTACTTGCGGGCTCAAGTACGTTGGGAGCCCTAAGCTGCAAGCCTTTAACCGCATACTCCAGCACCTCAGAGCGATAGTCAACTCTGATGAAAAATACCCGGTAGCCCGGCATTTTAGCTTGGTCCATCAGAAAAATGTAAACCATCTTAGCTATTTCATAGTTGACGGAGTCCCTAAAAACATCAGAGGGGGTAATCGAGAGAAATGCCTCAGACAGTTAGAGAGCAAGTACATTCTGCTTTTAGATTCCAGGATCCCTAATGGATTAAACACGGGGGAGGACCTTCACTGTTTTTTGTAACATCGAGTAAGTGAATTTGATCTGTCGTCTGAATGGTCCAGCCCACTAGATGGGCAGTTGAGAATATTACTATCCGCTGTCTGAGTTTTATTTATTTTTCTCTCCCCCTCCCACAAGAATACTTCTCTTTTTTTTGATTGTGGTTTATGATATTGATATCTTAATTCAAGAGAACTTGTTTGATCCACTCTGAGCTGTCACCTCCTGTAGGCACATAGTATCTTTGTGGGGTATTACTAAGGCACTATGTCCTAATATGAGTTTCCCACTACATGTGAAATATACAATATAATTTAAAGATACTAGTCTCCTGTTCATGTCAGCCACGGTGTTTAGATGGGGTTTTTGGGTAGTCTCTAATAAGTGTTGATATACATGTAAACCTCCTAATAGGGTGCAACATGGTCCAACTTGAGTTTCTTTCAACCAATTTCCTTATTCACTTTTTAATATTTTGGCCAGCCGTCTATGAGGTATTAGGGGTCAGGGACCTGACTCCTAAGTTGGCTTTATCTGCACTTGGGCACTTTATATCTTTTTGCACTAGGGTTTTGCTAATTTGGGAATACTTTTGTTAACACTAGCACTTTAGCGGGCAACTTCCAGTGGCAAACAATGAATTTTCGACATTTTCATCCTGTGAACTAAAGATTCTAAATTTGAATCAACATTGTGCATATCTAAACGGATGTGAGGATAACAGATTTGTCATATGTAAATATTGTACAAATATATGTGTAAAACATTGATAATATGTATATTTTCAGATATTTCGGTATGTGTACATTTAGTCCCACTTCTAATTGTATATACTTAATTTTTAAACCGTTGTAAATATGGATCTGTTTTCTTGCACTTTGGATGAACTACAATTCAGTATTTCTTCAGTTTCCATTATAATGTTTGCCCCGCTTTTTGTGTTAATTGGTCACCCTTTATAAGCAATTTCATTGGTTTTGTTTGGCATGTGATCAAGGTCACCGTGTAGTGACCGAAACGCGTCATGCTGGCGATTGCGTGTAAATAAACCTCTGTGAATATACTCTTCGCGCTGTGGAGTGGTCTGTACCTGTGGGTTTCGTTTATGCAGATTGGAGTTCTTTCCATGTGCAGATGTAGCGGAGCAGGACGGTGAATCGTATATATATATATATATATATATATATAACAGTGTATAAAAATCCACTAGTATGGTGAATAACATCTCCCATCTACGCATACTTACCTATCTGTAGGTATGATTACGTGCAGTACATCCATTGCAAGTATAAATGTATGTATATTTTGCCGTTACAAGATGGCGCCCGCGATAGCTGGGAGAGTTGTGGTCCTCTGTCGATGTCGACTGAGAGGTGTAACCTGTGTTCTCTGCAATCTATATTAATGTACCGGTTGTTCATGTGTAAAACACACACTGACGAAGGCCAAGAGCCAAAACGCGTCTGTGGCGCGCTTGTAGTTAATAAACTACTGTGTGAGTGGAAGTACCCCCCGAGTGCTGTCATTTCTTCCTTGGGAATACAAGGTTGTGCGAGCGCAGTGTTACGCGGCGTCCTTCGAGCCGCCGACAGCACCCGCCCACGAGTGCACAGGATTGACAAAGGAAAAGGAGCGGTGAACTCATCTGTTTCCTGTGCACCGCCTAACCGCTAGCCAGCAGGAGGGTCTATTTGGAATTGATCCACCCCCGCCTTGGAAAGTACGAGCTGAATCCTGGAGGACGCCGGCGTGCCGTGGTTCCCCATCGGAGTCGTTCGGAACACTAGGACGGGTAAGCGGACCACCGTTTGACTTAATTTTCCCTGCTACTCAAGTGAATCACGTATGAGGGAGCGGACATTTGGGCAGAGCGCCAGGGGGGCTACCCTTCTCACACAGACACCACAAGCTAAGCCTACAAATCATTGCGCATGCACAATACCTAGCGAGTAGCGCAATTGAAAACCGGCACCATGTTTTCAGAAACAGAACGCCGCACGGCGGCAAAAGACATGTTCAGACAACGTGAGAGACGTGAGAGGACCAATGAAGATGTGCCAGTAGCAGATCCACAGAACGCAAAAATAAAGGATATGATGGTTAAACATGAAAGGCTGCATGAACGCGAGACACGCAAGTGGTGGGAAGCCACAAGCCTCACCAGTTATGTCGAAGTGAAGAGAGTACCGCGCGGGCTAAGGGTCCATACTGTGCCATCGTATGAGAACCCCGACCCCCAGCTGCTCACGGATTGGGAATCACACACAGCTTCGTACACGGAGGGGACCTTGAAGATACTAATTAAGTATGCTTGGAGTGACCGCAAGAAGGCGTTGGAGAAAATAAAAAATCTAGAGGAGACACTAGAAGGGGAATCCGACAAAGAGTTAGTGCCTCAACTCAAAACTGATATGAATGCACGCCTCACCAAATACGAACAGAAAATACGTACTAGGAAACAAGAGAAGTACGAAAGAGATGAGGATGACTACCAACAGGGGCGCATTTTAAAATATGCAAGAAAATATGATGCCTCGCGCCAAGCACTCCAATCGAGAACCACCCCAGCACCCGACCTCCTTACGTCTGAATCCGATGTAACGGAAAATGAATCCGGGGATGAACAGCAAACTACAAGGGTGCCAGCCAAAGCACGGCAGAAATCAAGACCAATGCAAAATGACAGTGAAAAGACCCCTTTTCATCAGGAGTACGATGTTATCAAGGCGACCTGGTTAAGAGGCGGAAAGACAAAACCACCGGACATGGCAGAACAACCACAGAAAACAAAAAAAAAACAAGGCGGACAAGGAGAGGGGGCGGTGGCAAGCGGCGGCAGAAAGGGAAGAGGCAGAGCCAAGCCCAACAATTGGGGCAATTGGACACGAAGCAACAAGAACTGACTCAGGCAGCAGAAACCACCAGACAAAATCTGACGGTGGTCAACCTGACCGAAAGAATTCTAACCAATACCGAAACAAATCTACTTAGCCTTGGACTGACGTTTTTCCCCAGCACCCTCTCGAATACACCCAAACAAGAATAGACCTCTTCAGATTCACACGCAAGTTGAAGTTGCACAAGTACTTCAAACTACGACCCCACCTAAAAGAAAAGGCAGGGGTAGGGACTAGAGCAACAGCTACGGATGCCCTCACAGGCAGAGAAATTGAAGCTCTTGAAACCCTTGGAGAGTTGCGTGAAGAAGACCTTAGACAGGACCCATCTGGGCCCCTGAACAGAGGACAAAGAGCTCTTGCGTTGGGCATAGAACAAGACCGCGAAGAGAGCGGATACAAACCTCCATCAACATTTGTCCCGCAGATGCCCTGGGATGCGATCGACGCCTTTTCTGAAGCCATGACCCAAGAACTCATGCAATACAGAAAAACAAGCCATCCTGTTAAGTACAACATTACAGAGCAACAAAAAATGGCCCTACAAGATCTCATGAAGGATGAAAAAATCATCATAAAGCCTTCGGACAAAGGGGGTAACGTTGTACTTCTTACTAGAGAATACTATAGATCCAAAGCCCTACGCCAACTAGATGACACCAAGTTCTACGTCAAATGTACTAACGATGTATACTTGGAAAGCATCCGGAGCTATGACAGACTAATAGGGAAATGGCATAATTGTAACATGCTCAGCAAAGATGAATTTCTCTATCTCCGGACCACCCAACCACTTACACCAACCTTTTACCATCTGCCAAAACTACATAAGGACAGCCTACTTCCTCCGGGCCGCCCTATTGTCTCTTCAATTGGCAGTCTCACCGAAAACATGTCCCGATTTATAGACAAATTCCTATTCCCCTTGGTATTGACTCTACCCTCATATGTACGGGATACCAAGGACTTTCTGAACCAAATAAGGAATGTGAATTGGGATCAAGACTGCCTATTGATTGTACTTGATATCACAAGCTTGTACACTGTTATTGACCATCAACAGGGCTTACAAGCTATCCAGCACTTTTTGAACTTGAGACAACTGAGATTTACAACTCATAATGTTATGATTCTTGAGTTCACTGAATTTTGTTTAAACAACAACATATTCCTATTTGAGGATCAATTGTTTAGACAAGTGTCTGGTACGGCGATGGGTACCTGCTTCGCTCCCAGCTATGCGAACCTTTTCGTTGGCTGGTGGGAGGAGCAGGTACCCAGGAGCTGCATGGTGGATGGAGTGGAAGGGAGGACTGAGGGCTGGTTTAGGTACATTGATGACCTGTTTATTGTTTGGCGGGGCCCGTTAGTAACAGCACATGCCTTCATTGATAAACTGAATGAGAATGCCTATAATTTACATTTTTCAGGGACAGTAAGTGCGACATCAGCTGAATATCTAGACCTGAAAGTGTTCTCACAAGACCAGCAGATCCAAACAGCTCTACACAGGAAAACTACCGCTGGCAATTCTACCCTTTTTGCCAGTAGTAGTCACCCTCCCCAACTAATCAAGAGCATTCCGTACGGAGAGCTTCTCAGGCTCCGTAGGAATTGTTCAAGATTAGAAGACTTTGACGAAGCAGCCAATGAGTGCGTGACTCGATTTAAGGTCAGGGGGTATGGAGAGTCTCTTCTGAAAAACACCTTGAAGAAAGTAAGGGCTATCCCTAGAGATTCCTTAATCACCACTAAACCTGCCATTGAGAAAGCTGACAATGGCACAGGAAAGTTCAGGTTAATAACCCCTTTTTCTGCTGGAGCTAATGATCTCAGATCTATGCTGCGAAAAAATTGGCATATTCTCAAAACAGATAGCACCATCAAAGACGACCTACCTGATCACCCATTGATAACCTTCAATAAAACTAGATCTTTACGAGATTATCTGGTGACCAGCCACCTGGAGAAACCACTGCCTAAAAGTAATACCTTAAAATCTATGAGTGGTTTCTTCCCTTGTGGGAAATGCAAAGCGTGTGCCGGGAGTAAAAGAGTACTCTCAGTGGACAATCAAGACACCGGCAAAAAACTGCACATAAAACAGTTTATCACCTGCAGTACTCCCCTAGCTGTCTATTGTTTGGTGTGTCCCTGCGGCCTCCGCTACATAGGGAGCACCATCAATATGCTGAAGTTGCGGATTTTAGAACACCTAAGAGCCATCGACAAAGCCGATCAGGCATATCCAGTTGCCCGGCACTTTGCCGAAAAGCACGACAGGGATCGCAATCAGCTCCAGTATTTTGGTCTTGACACCATAAAAAGCAATGCTAGAGGGGGTGACCGTCTGCGACGATTACGCAGACTTGAGTCACGCTACATTATAGATCTCTCCACAAAGTGGCCTAAGGGGATGAATAGCGGGGAAGAAATGGCCGTTCATTTAGGCAAATAACAACATGACTGTTCCTATAATTAACTGTATCCTATTTTTGCTGAAACATGGGTCACAGTGTATATATATTATTATTGTGTGTGTATATTTTATGTGTTTCTGTATAAACGTGTGGGGGAGGTTATTAAGATGAATTGACAAACTGCCTCTCTAGCCCACATGTAATCTACATATGCAGAAGATCTATCTATCTTTTTTGTATATACACTGTTCATGATAATTGACACTTTAATAGGATTCGAAGGGCTCTTTGTTTCCTATGTTACTTGTGTAGTTAACAGTAACTAGATTATATTACACTACTGGCATATCTTCACGTTTTCTTTTGGTACCCCTCACCCTTTGCACTTTGTATGATATGTTTACGGTTTATCCATTGATGTATACAACTTTGCACTACAGGTCACACATAGAGTAATCTCTCTTTGTTTTAGGGGACCATTTCCGATCCACGGCTATATCTAACAGTGTATAAAAATCCACTAGTATGGTGAATAACATCTCCCATCTTACCTATCTATAGGTATGATTACGTGCAGTACATCCATTGCAAGTATAAATGTATGTATATTTTGCCGTTACAAGATGGCGCCCGCGATAGCTGGGAGAGTTGTGGTCCTCTGTCGATGTCGACTGAGAGGTGTAACCTGTGTTCTTTGCAATCTATATTAATGTACCGGTTGTTCATGTGTAAAACACACACTGACGAAGGCCAAGAGCCGAAACGCGTCTGTGGCGCGCTTGTAGTTAATAAACTACTGTGTGAGTGGAAGTACCCCCCGAGTGCTGTCATTTCTTCCTTGGGAATACAAGGTTGTGCGAGCGCAATATATATATATATATATATATATATATATATATATATATATATATATATATATATATATATATATATATATATATATATATATATTCCAACTCAATTTTCAGCGAGATTCCCCAGCCTCTCGCAGCGGCGGACCAGGACGGGCTCGCAACGCCCTATAATCCAACAATCCTTGTTTCACATAAGTGTAAAAGAAACGAAATCCAGGCCACAATCCTTCGTTTAAGCATGCATTTATTTTGCAGCAAACTCAACGCGTTTCAGAGATCTAGTCTCCTTTGTCACAATATATTTATAGTTAGTTAGTTAGTTATGGTTGTGGTAATAAATCCTTACTAAATCCACGAAAAAAACTTCAATTGTATGGGTGTTAAGAATATGATCTGAGACGAAAAATAAGACAGAAACTTCCCAGCTGTAGTTAGCTTGTCAACAATAGTGCCATTTCCTATAACTCACTGCTCATGACATCACAGATGCCAACAGAAATGTAATAATTAATAGATTAAATCTCTCCCTGCCACATGGTCACATTAGAGGTGAAAGGCCTCTTTATGGTTGTAGAAGGATCAGGGCAGAGGGAAGCTGGCAAGGACTTCCACAAAGTTTTTTTTTGTTTTTAAATGAAGAGCCTTGCAGGAGCTTTCCTTCCCCCAAAGAAAGCTCCTGTTGGTCAGATATGAACAACTGTCTGCAGAAAGTGGAAATACATTTACCCAGAAACATAGTTCTGCATCCTTCTATCTGCATTGTATTTCTATGAGAATATATTTATTTTTTGTACTCATCACCTTGGAGTCTGTTGTCCCTCTTAAGTACATGCTCAAGAACTGAACCGGTTATACTCAGTTATTGTTTGCCCAACCTTTCGAGCCGCCCTTGCCGTGGGCATTCAGAATAGGCTACCAGAGTAAATACCCTGGGCCTTTTATGGTGTAATCATCAGCCTCTTCGCTTTAATTTAGTTTTTAACTTCCATAGATAGATCTCATCCAAATTAAAAGTGGTAATAAAAATTTTGTTTTCTTTTCTTAAAAGCATCCTCTGTTAGACTCACTAACCCTTTCAATCAACTACAACCATTCTTTGCCACTGGGTAGGATTTTATCAACTCACCTTCAGCATATCAAGCGGCGGGCAAGCAGCATAAAGTTAATAAATCTGTTCTTTATGATCCCGGTCCTACTCTCTTTTATCTTCTATTCTGACACCAAACAAGATTATAATAGGGCTTACCTTAAACTTGATCCCTGTAACTGCCCATAAAGTTCTACTTACATCCTTTGAGAAAACCTTCAGGGCAGGATACAAATATATGTATCTCATCTGTACTTGGCACACCGTACTTCTCACATGAGATTTTGCTAAGTCTTGCCCATTGTGCGATTTTCTGGCATGTCTAGTAAGCCCGATGTAGAGTAAAAATATGATTTTTCTTTAGGGAAGCAAAGCCGCAATGGCGTATACAATCTCAAAAGTACCTTTCCATAAAGTCTCCAAATCTCCGTCTGTCAAACATCGGGTCCACTTCTGATAGGATGGAAGTTTCCCCTTATCAGTATCAATCCCTTTATTTCGGTTCAAAGAACTATAAAAGAACAATATAAAAACAAAAAACACATAAAGCATACAAGGGTATGACAATAGTTTACTGCAGTGCATACCACAACAAATTAAGACCGAATTACGGAAGTTTGAAAGCAGATACAATTTGGCATGCCTGCCTACTTCCTCACATACCAGATAGTAGACACCACATTAAGAAACCAAGAATGGAGTCAAATATGGGTCCGCTATGCCCTCTGGATAGCTATTATAAGACTTTGGGTTAAAAAGTCAAATCCATAAAACATTCATAAATTGACACAATTGTTAAAATAGAATAATTAAAGGTCCAGTCATTTATCATATAGTCATTACATCATCCTAATAAAATCAATTTGGTACAGTCTCTCTCTACACAATGATCCATATTTTGAGCTTCTGGAAAGTGCATTTCTTATTATATTTCATAAAGATTATTTAAAAAAGTTATCAAATTAGCAGCATCTTTCAACTTGTTATTGCACTTCATGGGACTATATTATTGGAGAAAATGATATCAAATTAGCAGCAGCAACCTTTCAAGCTTATAATTACAAAATCAATTTTAATATAGTCTCGCTGTATATAATAATTCATAATTTGGGTTTCTAGGGAGAGCATCTCTTGCCGTATTTCATTAAAGCTATAGGAGTGTTAAGTTAGCATCAACCTTTCAGACTTATTATTGCACTTTGTTAGACTATGCACAAGAATAAAATATTATCAGACTGGCAGAAACCTTTATAGTTACACTTCCTAAACCAAAAACCACAAGCAGAACTTTTTATTGCACTCTGTTTACTGTTTTACGTACACTGTTCTGGGTTAGTTCTTCCAGAATGGCAAGTATTGGCCAGTTAGCTAAAATTTGTTGCCCAAGTGGCGTTCCTTCTTCTGACTGTGGATTATCCATGCAGCATATAGAAATTTGGTTAGACTGATAACAATTACCTTGCGCATGTCGGTTTTCATTATTCTCAAAGCTGGATGGAGGTTCCTTATACCTAATAGGTTACATAATGGGATAATCCACTTCCTTATAGGAAATTTATAGGCCTCACAAAAAAATATAAGATGTTCTAGGGATTTAGTAGCTTTATCGCAATCAGGGCAAGTGGTGTTGGAACTCTTTATTTTTGCCCATCTGGCTGTAATCTCTAGTGTAGGGAAAGTCCCGTATCTAAACATTAAGTATAACTGTCTGGGGAGGAAACCCCGGATTACAATTGATGTTGGTTGATAAAGTGGGACAATCTTGTGGTCAAGGAATTGATCTGTTAGATTCCTAGATTTACAGTCTGTGACTGTTACACCCCAGAAATATTCTTTGCACCCCTTTTATCAATTGCCTTGGTGTCACATGTGAGTCCCAGAGATTCTCAAGGTTTAAAAGCCGGAATGTTTTTTTCACATATGACAGCCAAGGAATTCTTGGGTGTCCAGATGTTTTTTAAGATCTGTCAATGGGTTGCTCTATAGGATTCGAGCTCTGGTGTTGACCATATCCTGTGCCAGAATAGTAATGGCCTCAACTGGATAGTGAATGCAATGTGGTATAAGCCCATGTTCTGCTTTAGTAGGAGAGTTGGAAAACTGTGTGCAAGGTTTGTTAGATGCTTAAGGATTTTTTTCTCTACAACTGATAGCTCGTTAGTAGCAGCATGGCCCCAAAGTTTGCCCCCATATAAAGCGGCACTTTTCGCCCTTACTTTATATATCTCTAGACCAGGTGTTATGCTTGCTAAATTTAACTTTCTTGCCATCCTGAAAATAGCTCCAGTCTCCTGCTCCATTTTAATGGACTCTTACTAATTTCCATCTTCCAACTAAGATTGTGCGATAAGGTAATCTGTAGATAGGTGAAATTTACAACCTGCTCTAGCGGTGTATTATTAGTGATAATTTTAGGTCTGATGTATTTATAGGGGTTGAACACCATGTTTTAGTCTTATTTATTTTCAGCTCTAAACCCCTGTGAGTGCAGAACAGCAGAAAACTAAATAAAATGTATTGGAGGCCTCTTGGGGTCTTTGAGATCATCAGTGTCATCTGCAAATAATAGCTTTGGGTATTTTACTGCACTAACCCTTGGAGCATCATTATTTCAAAAATCCAAGGCTTCTGCCAGGTCATTTATATACAAAGAGAAGAGAGTCGGGGCTAAACCACAGTCTTGTCTAACTCCCTTCTCTATTCTAAAGGCTTCAGTTTGTTCCCCATTCTTCCCATATCTCACCTGCGCTTGATTGTTCTCATGAATCTTTATCAAAATGTCTAATATATTAGTTGGTACTCCCATGTTACTAAAAACTTCCCACAGTTTAAATCTTGAAACCAAGTCAAAGGCGGACTTGAGATCAACAAAAATAACATATAAGTGGCCTTTTCAAATTAAACCTAAAAACTTGATCTAGAGTACTTACTTAGGGACGGAAGCCTGCTTGCAGATTGGTAAATATATAGTATGCCGAATGCCCAGTCTGCCAGTTTTTCCAAGATAGGCCTACAAAAGATCTTTTGGAGCCCATCTAGTAAACTAATAGGCCTGTAATTCCTGATATCATCCCATTGACCTTTCTTGTAAATCAGGGCGATTTCTGCACTGTGCCAAGAATCAGGTGTTGGACCCCTCTCATAATTACCCTTGTAATAAGATTTAGGTATGTGGCCCAAATATCAGGTTCTGAAGCGTAGAAGTTGGCGGCCAGGGGCTTTATTAGGGACAGTTGATTTCAATGCCCGAAAAGAGTTCCCAACTTAGAACCTGTTTGTTGTTAGAGAGGACTGCATTCCCCAAGACATTAAGATTTGCTGTTTCTAAACAAGGTTTAGATATCCCTGTATGTTCCAATTTCATTGCTTTATGGTCACTATCTCCACTTTCATCTACAGTCATATCACCCATATATTCCCATAAGGGCAGATAGAGAAATATATAATCAATTCTGCTGGAGCTGTTCTCATATTTATAGGATATATCATCCTTTTGTTCGGATGGGGATTTCCCAATGCAGGCTCTCAGCCCTGTTCTTAGTATAATACCTGCTCCAAAATCTAGGGGTTTGCCCTAGGGATCCCACCACAACTGGACAACAGGTAAAACATGAAAACAAAAAGCAGTGTATGGGAACGAATTTGAGAAAACATGAATTATCCCTATTGCTGGGTATCACTATCCCAAACAACATATACTCATTTGTTTCTGACATCATGAGCACACACCAGTTGCAACTATCAGAGATTGTTTATCTAACAAACCAACATTCAATATATTGATGGTACAGCACATCACATATAACATATATATCTCAAACCCCAATTAAATGAACACATATTTTTCCACACCCAATCACTTGTTTACATATATGTGGCTGCAAAATTAAATAGTCCATAGCAGCCCACATAGAAGGTAGTCCGATGCTGAGGCACACAAGAGGGAACAGCAGGACTCCACAAATCGATGGTGTGTATCCAATTCACATATACACTGTCGTAATTAACCAGACTCCTCCATTCAACAGTCGATGCTTTTTGGACAATTTATTCGTGCCTCATCAGGACGAGGGTAGAAGAAAAAGAACCTAAAATATACACAATACAATACATCTTATAAATGTCCTCCCTGGATGCCACCAAATCTTTTTTTATAAAGAACCAAACATATCATGCACCTGGTGGATTGTTTACATACTCAACTCTCGATCCTTCAAAAACTATCACCAACAGAACTTCATAAAATAATTTTTTCACTTTGTATTTGGACTCATACATTAATCGTTCCGATTTCTGCTCTCCTGCTGCTGAGCCAAGCTTGAGCAGAGGAAGGCAGGACAATAGGCATCCTGTCACAGAGAGATGTGTCCACCTCCCAGACAGGATTTAGTGTATTAGGGCTGGATGGGTGCACTTGCAAGCGACTGAAAGTCTGCACGAGGGGCACATTTGGTGTCTCTGTGCATAGTCCAGTCAAACCAGGCCTTGGAGCCTTTGGCTCCCACTCTGGCGTGAAACTGGACAAAGAACAGGGGAGTAACCTCCCCATTGTCCAGACCCTCCCCTGGGTGGGTCCCCTGAATCTGTCCAACCCTTTCCCGTGGGTTCTTAACGGCTTACCTGTCTGTAGGACCCTAGATTCAACGTGCAAAAGATTCTGAACAAGAAACCACTGCACTTCGACCGTCTGGACACTCTGGACCTCCCTGGACTGCGTTTGGGCCCGACTTCATCTCCCTCTCAGTCTGCTGCATCGTCTGTGCCCATGCACCATACAGGATCCATGCCGGACCTGTGGAGCATTAAGCACAACTGAAGATAATCTGCCTTGGAGTGAAGGAGTCACTCCCCTGCATTCGCAGGCACCTCAACACTGCTGACGGGTCTGCTGACCCTGAGCTCCTCTGGACACAGAAGGGTCCAGCAACACAGGAGGAGGGTTTCTACGTCCCTTGAGGTCCTAGCTGCCTTCTTACCAAGTTTGAGGTCAGAATCTCTTGTGGGGGCTGCAATACCCAAACCCCTATGCACAGCATATATTTGCAAGTGCATGTGCTTGTTGGCCGAACAAGTGCATTGGTCTATGAGTAGCCCCAACCTCTGGCACCATTTCCTACCAAGAGTGCTCTGTGGCCTATTGTTTGGTGAAATCACTTGAGGCCCTCTCGCGACTCCTGTGCCTCCGGTCTGTGGGTCCAATTGAGGGCAAATCTACTTTTCTTGGGCTCCCCTGGTTGCTCCAGGCTCGCCCTGACACTCCTGTGTGTGTCGAGTCCCCTGGATGTTGCTGGTTCAAACCGTACATTTTCTTAACTTTCTGCGTGGGTTGCTGTTGCCAAGGCTTGTTGGTGCTCCCACCGGACATCGACCCCTCAGCACTTGACATCCTTCGTGGGATTGCTCGCATCCAGCTCCTGGTTGTCCTTGACGTCTCCTGGTACCCGCAGCTGCAGAGTCAAGGGCTCCATCAACCAACCTGAAGCACCCAACATCCGTGGGCATTCGTCTACCAAGCCCCTGGTAACTCTCTAGTGACCCAGACTCTGACCCCTCTGTTTTCCGGTGCCCTTCAACAAGAATCCACATTTGGATTCCAACTGACACTTTTCTTCCTTCCAGCAGCAGCTCTTCTTCGAAGTCCTACATTGAGTTTGACAGCAGTTTCCGACGTCAATTAAGACCTATGGTAACTTGGGTACTTTGGTATCTAAAACTCCAACTTTGACTTTCCCATAGAGTTGTATGGGGCACGTGGTCATGCTCCCACACTGCACCCGTCCTCTGTGGGGTCCCTATCTACTCACCATGGGTGATTCCTTGGGGTCCCAGCGATTCTACGTCCTCTCAACACTGTCTTGACTCAAGTCGTTGTTCTACCACTTTCTTCGTATATGGTTTGGTCCCCCCTGGGGCCTGCCGTGTATTAGTGCTATTTATTGTCATTTCTATGCTTAAGTACTGTGTGCTTTGTGATTACCTCCGTGTAGGAGAAACTGTGTCGTACTAGATAGTGGTATATTAATAAATAAATATTTTTATAACTACTGTGTGGTTCTCCTTTCATTTAACCAGTACTATAAGATTGCATTCTGGTAAAACAATCTGTTTAACATTCCTTCAAGACTAAGCCTGAAGGCTGCTCTCCGCAGCTATCTATCACTTGGATAGCTTTCTTAAGTTATCTTTGACCTCTTAAATCATCATAAAAGAGTTGTTTGGACTGCTGCAAGGTGCCCACTTTAATTAGTGGACAGCTTAAACAAGGCCAACTTCTCACAATACTATAGAGCAAGGTACAAAAAACATATATGTAAACATTTCTATACACGCTGTCAATCGGTTCATAGTCAATATAGGGACAGCCCTGCATGTAAACCATCAATGCTATTTCAATATGGCTCTAGAAGGCACCACAAAATGAAGCACCATAATTGCAAAACATATTAACAAGAGAAGCATTGTCCATGGGAAACAAGTCATGTACATACATTTATGTACAGATAGAAGATATTTATATACAAAAAAAATATTTGCAATGGACTATTGAATTTTGAAGCCACGTATATGTAAACAAGCTATTGGGTGTGGAAAAAATATATGTTTAATTGGGGTTTGAGATATATATGTTATATGTGATGTAATGTACCATCAATATATTGAAAGTTGGTTTGTTAGATAAACAATCTCTGATACTTGGAATTGGTGTTTTCTCGTGATGTCAGAAACAAATGAGAATATGTTGTTTGGAAGAGTGATACTGAGAAATAGGGATTAACTCATGTTTTCTCTATTAGAGTGATTTTTCTTAATTCATTCCCACACACTGCTTCTTTTTTCCACTTAGTATAATTACCCAGCAGTTGTAGAGCCAAGTTTGAACATTCCTTTACTTGTGGGATGCCTAAGTTTGGGATATTTCATAGGGCATCCTCCTCATCGGTTAAGGTCGAGACACTGCTATCCAATGGTTCTATTGTTACGTTAAAGTCACCTGCCACTATTATACGAGCTTCGTGGGGCAGTGAACTTAGTTGGTTGTCCTGAAGTGTTATTCTTGTCCATAGGCCTATTGTAGACATTGAAAAAATAGAACAAATATTATCTCTTATATAATTGAAGACCAAAGAGGTCGGGGTGGATCCATTAAGAGTGGTGATTTTGCAATTCAGTGTGCATTTCACCCAAACTAATAACCCCTTAACTGGGCGGCCTCTCTCCTGTCTAGAAGCGTGGAATGAAAAACTAGAATAGCTGCATCTAAAACAAGATTCAGTGAATCAGGTTTCCCGAAAGACACAGATGTCATGTTCTTCAATGTAAGTCCCCCAGTCAGGGTCCATTATTTTTTGCTTTAGTCTGGCTATGTTCCATGACAGGATCCTCCATACAGTGTTGTTAGAGTCAATCGGGTAAGGGGGCTCCTTAAATCCATTAGAGCAATGAGACGCTAGGGCTCCATAATGAGTAGCTGTATTTGGACTGGCAACATTTTCAGAAGTGATGTCAGTGGTAGAATTAGGGTGCAGTCAATCAATTTCTTTCAGTGATGAAGAAATGCTGGTGGTGCTTTTGCTGTAATCGGTAAGAGTTTGCTTCACAGAAGCTTGCGTATTGGCTACTCGCCAAAGAGCCCTGCTACTCGAGCCAGCTGATGGTGTTTTTGGACTGGCCCTATTAATACCCTGAGGTCTGTCTGATCAACTTGGGGTGACGGAGTGCATGTAGTCACATTTTTATGGTTTAAAAATCAATCATAGCCATGATTTGTAAAGTCTGGTGCTGTTTTGAAATGGATTGCTGTGCCAGAAGTGGGACAGTGCGAGCCTCCACAGCCAGAAGGCCGTCAATAATGGCCTGTTTGCTTACGAGCTGTTTTATAGTATCGTAACAGCACCCATTTTTTGTTAGGTGTTGGGCTAGGAATACATCTGAATGGTTGCATTTGTAACGGATGAAGTGAGAAGTCTGGTGATTCTCTCTGGCCCCAAGCTAATCTTGGAACCCCTGTCATGTAGATTGTTCCTCCTTGTTGGTTTGGTAATAAAGTATGCAGCCTGCCTTTTAAGGAAGGTGACTCTTTGTCCAAGGAAAAGCCACGATTTTGGAAACCATACTGATGCCAAAAAGTTGGGGGGTGATCAGTATACTAAGGCATAGCAACAAATTCATTGCTGCCCTCCCTCAGTCTTTGATGTTGCGAGCTACTAGATCCCGAGACTGATTTAGTTTGTATTGGTTCGCTTTTAATTTGTTGGGAATAGGGATCTTGTAAGATTGCTGCAGGTAAAGGAATACCATATCTTTTCCCCCATTCACTACCATGGCATTTAAGGAGCATCAAAATGGCTGCCAATTCCCATTTTCTTGAGTGGTTAGCCTTTTAACACCCAGGAGTAGTTCTTGCTTCCTTAGTAGCTCCATATTCGTTTTGGGGAGTCTCTCTATTGAGGAGCAGAGATATTGGACAGCCCCTGTCAGAGCTTTCAAGAATTCTTTTAGAGAGACAACCTGCACTATGGTCCTCTCCATTTCCGTTCCCTTGTCCATGTCTCGGTCAATAGTTTTGATAGCATGGTTTTCACCCTGCTCCATCATAAGTGAAGCAAATTGATTGGAGCATGAAATATTAATTGAAGGTGGCTCTTCTGTTGATTCTTGACTTCGTGTGACTAAGGTTGATTTAGTTACCGCAACAGTAGGTGAGGAACGCACTGATTTTGATTGAGTGGACAGACCTGTTTTAGTGGTAACTTGACTTATACCATGTTCGCTTTCAGAAATGACTTTCTCGATTTTATTCTTTTGTTTGAAGTATTGCGTAATTTTGGGTCTTGCTCCTAATCTCTTGTTCCGTTCTGATTCGTCTCCTAACATGCCCTGCACTTCATCGATTAAAACATTTATAGCTTCTAAAGTCAATCAATAAATCAATCAGGGAGTTTTAAGCGTGCTACTCACTCGTGAGGGTATCAAGGGGGTGCAGCTCCGGTCAATTGAAGAGCCAAGTCTTGAGGGTCTTCCTGAAGATGTGCAGGGTGGTGGCACCTCTGATGTTGATCGGGAGCTTGTTCCAGGTCTTGGCCACGATGTAGGAGAAAGTTCTTCCGCCTGTTCTTGCTCTGCGGATGCTCAGGGGTTCGGCGAGGGCGGCAGATCGGAGGTTTCTCTGGGGTACGTGGAAGGAGATTCTACTGTGGAGATACTGGGGTCCGGTATTGTGGAGGCATTTGTAGGCGTGGGTGAGTATCTTGATTGTTACTCTCTTCTCAGTGGGGAGCCAGTGGAGGTTCCGCAGATGTTGGGTGATGTGTTTGTGTCGAGGAATGTCAAGGATGAGTCTGGCTGCGGTGTTCTGTATGGTCTGGAGTTTGTGGAGTAGAGATTTGTTGACCCCGGTGTAGAGGGTGTTTCTGTAGTCCAGTCTACTGGTTAGGAGTGCGTGGGTGACGGTTTTCCTTGATTCGGGGGGATCCATTTGAAGGTGTTTCGGAGGATGCAGAGGGTCTTGAAGCAGCTGGAGGCAACGGTGTTGACCTGTCGTGTCATGGAGAAGGAGGAGTTGAGTACGATGCTGAGGTTTCTTCACCCACGCACACATAGCGCTAAACAACACCGGACCAACATACCTCAACAACTGCCTCAGCTTCCACACCCCCACCCACAACCTCCGCTCTGCCACCCTCGCCCTCGCCACAGTTCCTTGTATCAGGAAAACCAGCCTATGACAGACCCAGGACCTGCTGGCCTTCAGAAGACTTCTCAAGACCTAGCTCTTTGATCAGTGGCAGCCCCCTCCCCAGCGCCTTGAGACCCTCATGGGTATGTAGCATCCTTTACAAATGCATTGATTGATTGATTGATTGATTGATTGATTGATTTCGGACATGGTCCATGGGGGTTTGAGGGCTGCAGAGGGCGGTGGGCCACTAGGCGTTGTCCCATGCAGAGGGGAAGGGTCCGATGGGGACGACCTCTGTCTTCTTCGAGTAGAGCTTCAGGATAGCTGATGCTCATCCAGGATGCAATCTCCTTCATTCCTTCCTGGAAATTGAGTTTGGTGGTGATGGGGTCCTAGGAGAGGGAGAGGATGAGCTGGGTGTTGTCGGCGGAGGATATTATGCTAAGTCTATGCTGTGTGACGATGGTAGCGAGGAGGGACATGTAGATGTTGAAGAGCGTGGGGCTAGGTGACAATCCTTGGGGTACTCCAAAGTTGATTTCCGTAGATTCGGAGAGGAAGGGGTGCAGTCTGATTCTTTGGGTTCTGCCAGTGAGGAAGAAGTGGAGCCAGTCGAGTGCAGTTCCCTGTATTCCAGCTTTGTGGAGTAAGGCTGCAGAGAGGTCGAGTAGGATCAGGACCACGGTGTGTCCTTAGTCGAGGAAGGTGCCGATGTAATCTGTGGCAGTGAATAGAGTCGTCTCGGTGCTGTGGTTGCTTCGGAATCCGAATTGGGAGGGGTCGAGGATGGAGTTTCGTTCGATGGATTTTGTTAGTTGGCCGTTGACTGTCTTCTCTGTGACTTTGGCCGCGAAGAGATCTGCAGTCCCTACAACTCTGATCTCTTCGGCTTCTCCAGTTAACAAAATGCCAATGTCTCTATTTTCCAGTATTCCCAAGTAAACTTTTATCCTCATTTTCCAATTTATCAAAATCTTAGGAACTAAACCTGAACATTTCAACTAACTTCCCTGGGGACTATATTCAATTTTCTGAAGCTCTTCACTGTTTGGAACTAATTTTGCCCTCTATTCTGTATCTGGGTGAAAAAACAACAGATAATTCGGATCATATGCTTGACATACCAACTGTGATTCCTAAAGATCTACCCACAAAAGTAGAGTACAGGTCCAGTGAAAAACATTGTGAAGTTACCTCAACTGAACTTAAGAAGGTCGGAATCCACATTTGCCGCCCGCTGTCAAAGGTTCCTAACGGCATCCATAAGACAGTAGTGAAAGCCCTTGAAATTGCTATGGATTCCTTTTCTTTAGAGGATCTATTCAAGCTTCTGGAAGATCTACATTGGAAGGCTTGTAGTACCTATCTGAATAGCCCCTGAGCTTCTTTACTGTTTTTCAATAGAAAAAAAATCAAGGTTGTTGCAATTCTAATATGGTAATTGATCCTATAATTCAAAAAAGGGCAAGAAACAGAGTAGTAAGAGGAAACTATCATTGGATAAGTAAAGAAGGGATAAAGAAAATAAGTTTTGACACTGATGATCCAATACAGGCTCAAACATTGGATTGCTCTGTAGAGTTTCCAGCACCCACATGTACCGCTTAATCTATTCCATCAATGGTGCCTATTGCTCATAAGTTACAGCTGGAGAATGTGTCCCTACGCAAAAACTGTTCCCTATAATTTGGCTTTCTTACTCACTCAACTTTAGATCTGACCCTTTTGAACCTACTTCGCCCCTCCAACGTCTCAGTGAGCAGGCTATTCCATGTTCTTCCTGTGTTGATCCTGAAATGGAAAACCTACCATTGATATTTGATTTAAATGTACTGTTTGATCATGAAATGGTTCATTTGAATCATTCTCCGTTACTAAAGTGTATGTCAGAAATAAGTCCTATACTGTTGATAAGAAAGAAATCATATTTTAACTGTACAACTACTTAATTCCCCAACTGAGAAGAGAAATGGGGTTACTTTCATCTCCAAAGTTATTGTAAACCTGATTTTCGAAAATTTGTTTTTTTCTTTCATATGGATATAATAGATGTTATTCCCTTTTTTTCCAGTAAGGAGACTGATAAGGCCTGATATACATACTGTTATTTATGATAACACCCCCTAGAGTATTGCAGGTTTCCTGTAGAGGACTTAACAAATAATACTAGATCAGTTCAGAACTCTGTTGGGTCAAAAAGTAGATCTGTCACCTTTTTAGGTTTTGGTAATGATGTTTCAGGGCTTGTGCAGGGGATGACTTATATTAATGGAATTAACTAGCATGTGTACTTCACTCTAATTACACATGTAACCACAAAAGGTTTCAGCCGTTTTAGTAAGGCTATAAAGGTCCTTGCCTGGAACTTTGCAAGTTGTTTTTCTAAGTCTCAGAAGCTTCATTTTTTGGATCTTCAGGGCACGGATATTATCTGTATCCAGGAGACCTGGTGTACGGGGCCTTCAAACACAATAACTATTTTGTAATTATCTGCCTTATGAAAAAAGCCAGGAAAGGCCATGCAAGCGAGAGATTGCAATCCTTCTTAGTATGGCTTACGCTTGATCATATAAATCTTTTATTCACTCCTCAAATGTATACTTTTTAGTTGGAAGGACAATGTTATCTGAAAGCCTGACCAGTATCGCTTTGCCAATCTTTACATCCTCCGAGCCTGTCCTTGGATTCCCTTATTAGTTCATAATTTCATTTTATTTATCAGATTGTTTAATGAGAAAATATGATTAACTTGATAATTGTGGTCATTTTTTTTTAAATCTCTTTATTGCATTTCAGTAATTCAAAAAAATAACACTTCCACCCAACAAGGTGTCAACACCACGAAGAACAACATACAGAATGTGATTGTTTGTCCCATACATATATGGCAGAATTGGGGCTAATGTAAGGCAAAAGTCTCTAAATACACCACTAGTTTGTTTGCTGATAGGGCCAGTGAAGAAGACTTTAATATTTTCTGTGGTTAATTTTGAGCAGGATTTGTGGAATTTTACGGTAGAGAATCCTTCTTCGCAAGGGCCCCTCTGGGTAGTTAATAAATCAATAGTAGGTTACCATAGAGAATTTAGTTTGAATAAATTGATTATTAAATTACAAACTCATCAATTTGTATCTCTTTCAAGGGAGAGAAGGAGAATGATTAACCTACCAAAAATAAGGTGTACAAGATGGAAAGCCACATAAAAAAACAGAAGGCTAATAAGATCTGGATAGACCTTTGAGAAGCTGCCACCTAAAAAGATTCCTGAACGTTCTAGGTTATAATTAACACGTCTTGTGAGAGCAGCATTAAGCCTAAAACCAGCACCATCTCAAGTGCAGAATGGGCTTCTTACATTTCCAATCTGTATGCCGTTAATCCTCTATCTAAAGAGAATTTTCTACTCTTGGTGGCTCCTCTATCTGAGGGAGGAGATTTTGAGGGTCCCTCAAGGGCTCATATTAAGGGCCTCATTACGATGTCAGTTGGAAAGGCTCAGATTGGCATTCGGAATTTCCTTACCCGTGGTGGATCCCATGTTTCTGATTGACTCAGAAACATTTCTGACCGACCGATTACGATAGATGGTAACCATTCGGTCTTTCTGACTCGGTTCTGACCGGCATTCGGAAACTCTGAGTCAGTTGGAGCCGAATCGTACAGGTCTTTGGACTTTATAACACTGCAAAATAAATACATTGTAAATCACTGTTCTGCCCCTTTGGTCTTCTCTTCAGTTGTGCTAAACTGGACAGGAACATCACTTCAGTAGGGGATTTATTGTCCTGAGAACATGATGAAAAGGAAATGTACGTTCTTGCACACAGCTTTAGGTAGATTGATTAATATTGGCTCTTTGGTGAGATTTTTGAACAGGTTTGTCTTGTCTCTCTGCCTTCCCTCACCAAAAATATCTGTATAACCTGAAAGTCACAAGCTTGAATCCCGTCGAATCCACTCATTGAGGTAGATCTGTTGCGATAGATTATGTGAGTTCCATTGTATT
Organism: Lissotriton vulgaris; assembly: GCF_964263255.1. Classification (NCBI taxonomy): domain Eukaryota; kingdom Metazoa; phylum Chordata; class Amphibia; order Caudata; family Salamandridae; genus Lissotriton; species Lissotriton vulgaris. The sequence goes on from NC_141700.1 coordinate 367,179,290, forward strand.
AGGTAACAATAAACATATGTCATTCAGCAACAAGGGGTAAACATGTGGACTACGTGTACACATGTGGGGTTATCTTAAGTATACTTTTCAAGTGTTGGTGTATGGTGTATGCTTCTTTTCAGGAGAACCATTAACATGTAATTAATTGTATGTAAATGTATGTCGTGCATCCTCTTTAAATAATCTGCTTCAAAACGGACATCGAGTTGGTCAGCATAGGACACCCGTAGTTGCTGGTGATGGAGACACAGAGGGCCCCTTGTCCTGTTCATAGATTGCTAACTTTATCATAAATTGCGTCCCATATTGGGCAACAAATTGTCAATTACGCTAACAACGAATAATGGGCCCTTTACATTTTAGCAGAAAGTTGATTTAAAAAAGTAGCGTGGGGTTTGTTGAAAAGTGATTCGAAAAGTGATTAAGCTGCTTTTTGATATGAGTTACACAGTATCCAGCACATTTCCTACAATTCCTTGTCTTTGTGCACTGCCTCCCAGCATGGCGGGTTACCAAGCAACGTCTGCAGATTAAACTGACCTTCTCCCCGTGCCTCCAGGAATTCCAAATGCTCAAAGCCACTTCACCGCATGTGGTCTCAACCTCATACAAAAAGAGGGGCGTTTCTGAAATCCAAACGAGTGGCTGAAACAATCTTCAATATTTCTGCTTCTTGGTTACTGTTGGTATTTGGTGGTTTCCATGTTAACACTTTTTATGTATTGCTGCAGTACCCGTTGGAATGTGACTGGAAGCCAAGTTACTGGCCATACCATACCAACAGGTTATGTGGGGAATAATCGTTCAGCAATTAACCTGACTTCATTCAACATGAAACGTCCGGCTATTCTTGAAAAAATAATTTTTTGAAATTGTTCTAAGTGATGAAAACTAAGCTATAATTTATTATAACCTAATGAAAAGGAATACTAGCGAGGGATAGCGCCAACAATCTAGCTATCTGGACTTTGGAATGATTGGGACATTAGGGTGCTAACTATATGTAACCTAAACAAAACCTCTAAAAGTTGAAAAGCTGCAGGGTAAACATTCACCCATTAACAAGTTGACTACATGTGTATCTCTTTGTATATTTTTTTCGACAAGTGCCTTAGACAACACACATCCAAAAGTGTTTTTAAGGGCACATTATCTGCGCTAAGGCACGTTGTTCGGCACTTATGTGAAGCAGTGTATCATTTACATACATATATAGTTTTTAGTCCAGGCGTCTCCATGCGTAGCTCAGGAGGTATCACTAGCTTGCCAGAAGGTAGCTCTTGGACATGGAGCCCAGCCCAATATCTGACACAGCCTTGTGCCTGAGTCAGCACCACTAAGCTGTATACCCTAGAAGTGGCCGGCAGCCTAATCAATCCCAAGGTGCCATGCTGGAACACACTTACAATGTGATTGGCAGCAAGAAGTCTGAAACACAACCAATCACCGTGCATCAAAGGTGCTGCTGAAGTGGGCCCCAGCACTGCGAGTCACACTGTGTTTATTTAACCTCTGGTCTGGGAAGGAAGAGGAGAGCACCTCAAAATTGGGACTGCTAGATTTAAAATGTGTGAATTTATAAAAATATGAAGCCTATGACATATGTGGTAACTATTGTAAGGGGTATTATATTAGTAGCTCGATGTGATTTATATTGATCAAAAGTAGATCTTGTTATAGGAGAGGTTGGAGACCCCGGCATTTATTAAAGTTTAAACTATTGTTATAATGGAACATAGCAATTAGAAACTAGAGCAATACTTTGTTGAAGCACAATTGCACCCAAGGGAAATTAATAATAATTTATATAGTTCTATTGCATTGGGAAGTCAAGCTTTAAAGTGATATCACACAACATGTTACTCGATTTTTTAGTGAGTAAAGAAAATCTAATTGACTGCGTGGCATGAAAAATATACATTCCCCATGATCATCCACATAAGTCTCCCCACTTATGATGCACATCATAGGATTGAGATAGATGAGACCAGGGGTACTACTCTCAGGTTCAAGGTGTGCACACTTTTTCATGGACCAATGTCAGTCCTCTTCTTCACATCATCAAAGTTCAATAAAGAATCCTTAAATACGTTTTCCTTTGTACCATATTTCTGTGCAATTTTTAATGATAATTTCTCATTAAATTCATTTTTTCAATTATTAGCAGGTTCCATTATTTCAACATTTCACATTAACCCAATGCATTTCGGGTACAAATGGACCCTTCGTCGGGGGTCTCTTCACATTCTGTGCGTTTGTCCAGTTACACAGCTGATGTCCGATGGATGGTACGATGTTTCGCCAAAAGAATGCAACTTCTAACGAGGCCTACAACATGAGGTCCAGTTCCCATTTGCATCGAAGCGGGCCTAAGCTGATAGCCGCATGCTCCCTCAGTAATGCCGCAAACCAGCGAACCAGGTGCCTACCTCTCCCCATGACGTGCAGGTATTGCATGGTTAGGTGGTGATTGGGCTCCGTGGTCATGTCCCCCCGTGCCAAAACCTCCCCGGGCGGGAGCCCTTCCTCTGCCACCTGAGTCTCGTATGGTATGAGCTCACCATCCCCGTATAGATCTCCAAGCGTACGAACATCGGCCTCCCACCATGCCGCGAGCACAGGAGCCGTAAGCACCCCTCCACCACTCGGGGAACCCTCCAGAGGTATGGCCGGTGCGTTCGGGACAGCAGTGCGGGTGAGATATAGGACCCTTCGGTAGCACCTGCATGCCACCGCCAAGAGGAGCGGTGTCGGTCGCGTAACTGCAGCAAGGGGATTGAAAAGTCTGCTAATTTGTTCTAATGAGTAAGGCAGCTTTTTTGTGGCTGTATCATCTCTGCCTCTGTCCGCCAGCCAGAGAGCAACCCATTGCAGTTGAGCAGACAGATAGTAATAATTTAGCAACCGCCAGCCTGTGCCTAGCTGTGCCCCAGACAAAGTCCCGCAACATCCTATTGAGCATGTTAAAGAAAGGGGCCGGTATAAATAGCGGCAAATTAACAAAGTAGTACAGAAGGCGGGGAAATATGACCATTTTGGCGAGCGCCACCCTACCTGTAGTCGTCAGCGGAAGTGTACTCCAAAAGCGCACCTGCGATTTAAGCGCTGCGACCGCCCTTCCCAGGTTCCCGTCAAATAAATCCTCTGGGCTATGGTACATTTGTATCCCCAGACATCTGAAGGTATCCTCTTTCCACTGGACCTGCGTACCGTCAAGACAGTATTCCGGGTCCGCTGTCCCTGCTTTGAAAGCATAAAGACAGGATTTACCTGCGTTCACGCGAAGCCCCGAGATAGTGGCAAAGGTCTGCAGTAGCTGGGCCAGCCGCCCCGGCATGTGCCCCATGTCTCTCACATATGCCTTCAGGTCGTCAGCATAGAAGGACACCTGGTGAACCGCATCCCCCTGTGGTATACCATCCCCTAGACTCGCCCGTATAGGCACCGCTAGGGGCTCAATTGCCAATTCGAATAGCAACGGGGACAGAGGGCACCCCTGCCGAATGCCCCGCCCTACCGACACCGCTTCAGAGACGTAGGGGCCTAACCACACGCGGACTGTGGGATTCTTGTAGAGCAGGCCGACCATGAGGAGAAACCTTACGTCCAACCCATATCGCAACAGCACTGCCGACAGATAACCCCATTCTAGGCAATCAAACGCCTTCTCCAGATCTAGGATAAGACATCCCGCCCTGGGCCACTTATGTGTGGCCTCGGCTGCCACCCTGAAATACCTCCGAAGATTCAATGACGTGGACCTCACAGGGACAAACCCGTTCTGATCTGCGTGTACTAAGTGGGGGACCACTGGTGCCAACAGTTCCGCCAGTACTTTTGATAGGATTTTATAATCCACATTAGGCATCGCCAGGAGACTGTATGATCCTAAAGCCGTAGGGTCTCTGTCCGGCTTGGGCAGAGAGACCCGGAACGCCTCCAGCATTGAAGGGGGCAACGATCCTCTCTCCACCTCTTTGTTGTAGAGCGCATGGAGTAGCGGCACCAAGGACTCACGATATGCTTTATAGTACTCAACAGACAAACTGTCCGGCCCCCGCTTTTTCCCGGATGCCATTGAGTGGATCGCCTCCCCGATTTTCTCTAGGAAGAGAGGTGCATTAAGCGCTTCCTTATGCTCCGCAGAGGGTGCGGGCAGCTGGATAGAGTTCAAAAACTCATCTAGAAGGTGCCTGGGGCCAGCTCCCTTGTTCCTACACAACTGCTTATAGTGGTCAGTGAGGGCCCTGTGGATTTCCCGCTGCGTATACACCAGTGTCCCTTCCACCCCGCGAATTGCTCCTATCGGGGCACAGCGTTCCTCCTGCCATATCAACCAAGCCACTAGGCGGCCTGCTCTGTCCGCCCTAGCATGTGTCCTGGCTGTGTGTGCTGCATAGTTGTGACATCGGAGCCTCTCCAGAAGCTCCACGTGCTGGGTGCGGAGATCTTCCAACCTGAGTGAGTGTCTACCCCCTCCTTCGCCCTCCCGCTCATATTGCAGTAGCTCATCTTCTAAGCGCGCCAGGGAAACGGAAAGCGTCCTACGTATTTTCCATGTGGCCCCCAAACAGTGGCCCCGGACAGCCACTTTGTGGCCGTCCCACTCCACTAATGCGTTGCTCGCTGTACCTTCATTAATGTCAAAGTATGCTAATATAGCCGTACCCAGGGAAGAGCGAAACTCCGGGTCCTCTAGCGCGCTAGGTTAAAGTCTCCACGTGTGCACTGGCGAGCGATCTGCCTCCCAGCCGATCTGAAACCACAAGGGATTATGATCGGAGTGCGTCCGCCCCAGGTATTCTGACTGCGCGATAAGCGGGAGCAATGATTGGGAACCCACCATCCTGTCTAACCCGACATGCAAATCGTGTACTGCTGAGTAGTAGGAGTAGATCTTATCTGTCAGGTGGAGGATGCGCCACAGGTCCTGCAGCACCCAGTGTGTGAGCCAGTCCCTAAACGCCTGCGCATTGGACTCCGTCACTGCGGCACGGAGGGGGGGAAAGATCTGTTCAACTGGACATCCAGCATCATGTTAAAGTCCCCTCCCAGCAACCAAGGGAGCCCAGCAAAGGGATGTAGGAGCTGCGTCAGCCGCGCTACAAAGGTCGGTTGGTCCACATTAGGTGCATATAATGATCCTAACAATATCTCTTAACCATTTAGTTTCCCTTGCACTATAGTGGTCAGTGAGGGCCCTGTGGATTTCCCGCTGCGTATACACCAGTGTCCCTTCCACCCCGCGAATTGCTCCTATCGGGGCACGGCGTTCCTCCTGCCATATCAACCAAGCCACTAGGCGGCCTGCTCTGTCTGCCCTAGCATGTGTCCTGGCTGTGTGTGCTGCATAGTTGTGACATCGGAGCCTCTCCAGAAGCTCCACGTGCTGGGTGCGGAGACCTTCCAACCTGAGTGAGTGTCTACCCCCTCCTTCGCCCTCCCTCTCATATTGCAGTAGCTCATCTTCTAAGCGCGCCAGGGAGTCGGAAAGCGTCCTACGTATTTTCCATGTGGCCCCCAAACAGTGGCCCCGGACAGCCACTTTGTGGCCGTCCCACTCCACTAATGCGTTGCTCGCCGTACCTTCATTAATGTCAAAGTATGCTAATATAGCCGTACCCAGGGAAGAGCGAAACTCCGGGTCCTCTAGCGCGCTAGGTTAAAGTCTCCACGTGTGCACTGGCGAGCGATCTGCCTCCCAGCCGATCTGAAACCACAAGGGATTATGATCGGAGTGCGTCCGCCCCAGGTATTCTGATAAGCGGGAGCAATGATTGGGAACCCACCATCCTGTCTAACCCGACATGCAAATCGTGTACTGCTGAGTAGTAGGAGTAGATCTTATCTGTCAGGTGGAGGATGCGCCACAGGTCCTGCAGCACCCAGTGTGTGAGCCAGTCCCTAAACGCCTGCGCATTGGACTCCGTCACTGCGGCACGGAGGGGGGGAAAGATCTGTTCAACTGGACATCCAGCATCATGTTAAAGTCCCCTCCTAGCAACCAAGGGAGCCCAGCAAAGGGATGTAGGAGCTGCGTCAGCCGCGCTACAAAGGTCGGTTGGGCCACATCAGGTGCATATAATGATCCTAACAATATCTCTTAACCATTTAGTTTCCCTTGCACTAGCGTGTGCCTGCCCTCCCGATCCACCTCCACCTTTTCACAGTTGAAGGGAATGCCCGCCCGCACCCAGATCAGGGTGCCCGCGCTGAAACGGTGGTGCCGTATACTTGCCCCCTCCCACGCCTGCAAAGTCTGCTAAGTTCCGTCTGGGTCATGTGTGTCTCCTGTAGGAGGGCAATCCCCACAGAGTGTCGCTGTAGGTAGGAGAACATGGAATAACGCTTCAACGGTGTGTGCATGCCACGTATGTTCCAGGTCACTATATTAGTGTGTGTCATCATGAAGCTGGGTAGTTAGGCGCGGCATGGGGCAAAGGGGCCGCACCAGGGGGTCTGGGCTGCGACCTGAGGGGAGCATATTAATGCGCTGCCAAGTGAACAATATAACAACTGCAAATGGTGTAACAAATAGGGTGTATCCCCAAGTGGGCATCCGTCCAAACCTCAAAAGACTTCAGTTAGAAGTGAGCTATTCCAGTGTGTTGCCTGGTGGGGTTCATGTGGTAGCGGTGACCTGTCTGCGCTATTCCCCCTCCCATTTCTCCCCTGATTACGGGAGGTGCAGTAGCGTGTCGTGAAGTAAACTAAGGCGCAGGTCGGGTGCGAGTCGCAGCGGCAGGAGCCCGCGAATGCAGTCGAGTGTGACATCAAACACCTTGTGTCCCGCCCCCGCGCAGCGTGCTGCCTCCTGTTGTCACACCTGTGACCCGGTAGGCTCTGAGGACACCCCCAGTACACAGTACAGTTCAACTAAATGTGCACAAACATATAACAAGGGGGAGGAATAGCAATTCTTGGCCAGTGTGTGTGTAAACCTTATCCAAAGTTAGCGCTCTGACATAATATCACACAATTTGGTCAGCAGTCTGTGAAGTAACCACTGGCAGGTTTGAATCTTTCGAGATCACAGTGGATGGAGACGACGCGCCGCTGGTTACGGAGCACTGTCTATGGAGGCCTCCATGCAGCCACTGCTATGCATTGTCCCAAGGGTCACCACCGCCTCAAGTGCCTCCCGTCGTTCCATTCTAATTCTCTCCGGGCTGGGTGCTACTGGGCCCGGTCTTGCAGTTTGGTGTGCCTCCCCGGGGCCTACGCCTTCTGGACCTTCTCTCCGGTCGACTGCCAGCCTCTGTACCTGAAGGTCTCGTTCCTGTCCACTGCCCGACTCCTCCAGCCAATCCCACACGTCCGCCAGGAAGTTGAAAAAGCGAGTCCCCTCCTTCGTGACCACTCGCAGCCGGGCCAGGAACAGCAGGGAGTAAGGCAGCTCCAGTTCCCTAAGTTGACGCTTCACCGCCATGTAATTACTTCTTTGCTGCTGCTGTCGCTGTATAGTCCGGGAAAAACATAACGCGATTGCTGCCCACATTCAGGTCACCTAACTTCCGGGTTTCACGCAGGACCACATCTCTGTCCCGGTAATTAAGAAATTTGAACAGGAACGGGTGGGGCCTGGCCCCCGGCCTGGACTTCTGCGCCGGTACCCTGTGCGCTCTTTCCACCACAAATTGTTGAGATAACGCCCCCTGGGGCAGGAGGTCACGCAACCAGCGCTCAACATACTGCTCCGGGTTCCTTCCCTCCTCTCCTTCCGGAAGGCCCACTACGCGTATATTATTGCGCCGGGATCGCCCTTTCGCATCATCTATCGGGTCTTCAAGCGCATGTACCCGGTCGATCTTGTCTTGTAGTGCTGCAGTGTGACTTTGGGTAATGGGCTGGAGCTCCTGAAGCGTTTGACTATGTACTGTGACTCTCTCACACAGCTTACGGTGGTCAGCGTGGAGGAGGGTAAAGTCCGACGTGACCTTGTCGATCCGCGTTTCTAGGGACTCCTTGGTCTGCTCCAGGGTAGTGCATATCCTCTCAACTGCCGCAAGTCCATCTTGGCAGAGAGGGCCTCTGCTTGCGGCTCCATGTCTCCAGTTTGGCGCCCCTGAGGGGTTTCTAAGCTCCCCGTGCGTGTCTGTCCTTGCTGCCACTTGTCCCGCAGCCAGCCCATAGCAAGTTGTTGAGCAGTTGGCATCCGCAAGCTGTCCGCAGGCTATGAGGGCGCAACCAGTGGTAGGTTCTCTGGACCAGGGCTCCCTCCCGCTGTCCAAATGAAAGAGTGCCGTGCCACATGGCTAGCAGAGCATTCCACTGGGCCCCCCCTCATCCTGAGCGACGTCCGGAGTTCCGTGGCCCAGTCTTCAAGGGGCCCAATGCTCAGTCCCAAGGGTTAGGGGAAAACCATCTACTTTATGTCAGCCACAAGCACCAGGGGCACCCAACCCGCCCTCAGCGTCTCCTAGTCAGTACGGGGGTTCCCTTGCCACTCCTAGCTTGTTCAGGAGCACCGCACCACTGTCATTGCCCACTCTATGGCTCCCCTACTGCGTGCAGCACCACCACAACAAGACTGCACCTGGTAAAGTCCCAGTTAGTCCGTCCGTGGCAGCGCAGTAAATCAGCACCTCAACAGAGGCCGCACTCTCCTGGCAGGTCCCCACAAGGCTCCCACTCTCAGAGTCCCTCTAGGAACCCACAGGCGCCTCACTCACTGTCGTCGGGCACGTCCTCCGCCCTCAGGCTTGCTACCTGCGTCGAGGTTGTGCTACACCAGTGCTGGTTCTACTCAAAATTACGCCTCCCTCAAAATGGCGCCCGCCGCCAACTACACCAATCTGCAGGCCAGAAATGTCCCCAGGCCCGGCGGCAGACTGCTCCCTCCAGCTCCTTTGTTGCCTCCGGTTCCTCCGGACACCTCAGGTACACCGCCTCCCAGGTCCTTATCACTGGATGACTGCTCCAGGGCTGTGCTACCAATCGCCACGTGTCGCCCAGCGAGGGGGTGGCAACCCTCTGTTCCACCCCGCAGTTGGTATGCGCTAGCCCCTAGAGTGTACTATGGTCCTCCCAGGGGCCCAGGCCAGTCCTCAGCCGCCCGCACCTCACCTTAGCTTAGAAGGGGGGGCCCTGCATCACACCCAGGCTGCACTCCTCGCCTCTCAACCAGCATGCACAGACTGCCAGATCCCTGCAGCCCTCAGCAGCCCACACGGTCACTGCAAGGCCCGCTCCTTTCACAGGGCCTGCAGGGGGCCGGGATCCCAGCTCTTCTCTCGCTGCCCCACTCCACAGCTCAGACGGCGGTGTCTGCCGCCACCGCTCGGGACATGGACTGCGATTTCCCTTTCTGAGCCGCGCCGCTCCTCCAGGCTGCAGCTCCCCTCCGCTGCTCGGCTGCCAGCAGGTCCACAAGGCACGGCGAGCCCCCGGGTTGCCTCGTTGTCGTTACGAGTCCACACTCCGCCAGGCAGTCAGAGCCTCCGGGTCTTGGCGATCTTCGGCACCCGGGACGCCGCGCTCACAGGACAGAGCAGGGCCGCATTTGCAGTGCGCCTCTATCTGCCTCACTGTGCCGTCTCGAGTTTCAGCGGGGGCTGTTGCCACTCGGGACACTTTGCGCGCCTTTTCCTCCCGGGCTGCGCCGGTCTCCCAGGGCTCGGCACCTCATCCAGCACTTCGCTGTCCTCAAACCGCCAGGTTGTGCAGGCTCCCCACTGCTTCCCCGCACCTGTCCCGCACCAAGTGGGCACAGACTGCACCCCAGCAGGAGAAATCTCAGGAGAAACCAGGGGTATTGGTCGGAGCCTCAGTGCCTCACGTCCACCATGTTGGCTGGCTGGCCACGCCCCCATACATTTTACACCACTTTTTCCTGCGTTGTTTGTCAAAATATAACAATGTAAGACAAACAATGGTAAAAGATGATCACAGCATACGATTGATGACAAAAACATCTTGAAAAAACAATATCTTGCATTTCCGAATAACTACAATAAATTAGAGTGATGTAAAAATCCCAGAATACATTATGACATTTCAGAACATGGTTTATGCTCTGAATGAGTCCCCTAATCTCAGCAGGATATTTGTGGTAATGCCATTTGACAATTTAATACAAAAAGGGGTTGAGGTAATAGACTGCCCCACTTACCAACAAAAAGTGGGCCAAGTTTGGGAGCTTGATGTGGTGCACAGAACCAGACTTTCAACCCCTCTCAACTTCTAATGGAAGAAACTTCCAAATAGCAAAACAGTTCTTAATGGTTCAGCACTCCATCAGTACCAAAGAATATAACTCAATTTAAATGAGAGTACAGCACAGTAATCATATTGTTCCATCTCCACAATATGTATACTTGATAATACATAATGCACAATTTGCTCTCAATGTGTATAGAGGAAAGTTGTTTATTCACTTTCTTCTTTTGACAAACGCCTTACAACAGTAGCCAGTTTGTTTCATCCTACACTGACTTCTTCAGGGCTCTAAATTTTCAGTAAATCTCGCTAGTACTTATATAAGTCCATGTCATCGAACCAGTCCAATTTGTATCCCAATATCCAGTATAAAATGATTCTCAGGACTTATGAATAATGTCGAAGTTCATGTTCTCTAAGCAAATAGTATCATCTCCGGTGTGTATTCAAAGCGCTACATTTGTTTGATGGTGGGTTTTTAGGAAAGATACGAGCTTGTATGAACAGACAGCCAACTTCAGGCATGTATCGAGTTCTTACACTTGGGGAGAACCTCATGATTTGCCTCTGTGCCTTAGCTGCCACTTGTCAGACTATGCCTTCGAGGTTTAAAATGACAGGAGTTTGGGAGATCCCTAACCTCTAATACAGCCCACTGAGGATATTTTTTGGGAGGAGTTGCATGGCTTCACTATAGAGTATCTGTCAGGTTTCTAATGTGAAGAGAAGGCGTAAAACCATGCAGTTTAAAGAGGAATGTTTGTTTTAATTAAGATTTAATGTTTGTTAATTTTAACTAGCTTCTTTTTGGTCGTTCTGATTGGAGGCTACCATGATTTGATGAGGCCTCTTTTTAAGGTTTTTATATTTTTAACATAGGCAGAAAAGTCATGGGGAGTATACATCTTGATCCCACATGCCCCTCTACCTTTCTTTCCCTTTCTTCTCTTTAGCCTCTGTCCAACTTGGTCTTTACTCACCCTCTCTGACATGGTCTTCCATCCCCTCACTACAATCTGGCTTGTTGCTGGGGGGTGCAGCTCCGGATCAGTCGAAGAGCCAGGTCTTGAGGCTCTTCCTGAAGGTGTGCAGAGTGGAGGAGCATCTGATGTTGACTGGGAGCTCGTTCCAGGTCTTTGCTGTGACGTAGGAGAAAGCTCTCCCACCTGCTCTGGTTCTGCGGATGTGTGGGGTCTCGGCCAGGGCGAGGTCAGCGGAGCGGAGGTTCCTTTTTGGTACGTGGTAGGAGACTCTTTCATTGAGGTATTTGGGACCGGTGTTGTGGAGGGATTTGTAGGCGTGGGTGAGTAGCTTGAAGTTTACTCTCTTCTCAATGGGGAGCCTGTGGAGGTCTCGTAGGTGCTGGGTCATGTGCTCATGTCGTGGGGTTCCGAGGACGAGTCTGGCTGCGATTTCCAGATGGTTTGAAGCTTGTGTAGCTGGGTTTTGTTGATTCTGGCATAGAGGGCATTGCTGTAGTCCAGTCTGCTGGTTATAAGTGCATGTGTGACAGTATCTCTGCATTCGGGGGGGATCCACCTGAAGGTCTTGCAGAGGATACAGAGGGAGTTGAAGCAGGTAGAGGCGACGGTGTTGATCTGGCGGGTCATGGTGAGGGAGAAGTCTAGAATGATGCAGAGGTGTTGGGCACTGTCTGATGGAGTGGGTGGGTTTACGAGGGCAGAGTGCCACCAGGTGTTGTCCCAGGCGGTGGAGGAGGGTCCAAGGACGAGGACCTCTGTCTTCTCCGAGTTGAGCTTAAGGCAGCTGTTGTTCATCCAGGCTGCAACATCTTTCATTCTTTCCTGGAAGTTGAGTCTGGTGTCTTTGGGGTTCTTTGTGAGGGAGAGGATGAGCTGGGTGTCGGCGTAAAATAATATGCTGAGCCCATGCTGTCTAACAATGGCGGCGAGGGGGGCCATGTAGATGTTGAAGAGCGTGGGGATGAGTGAGGATCCTTGGGGTACGCCGCAGTTGGTCTCTGTGGGTTCGGAGAGAAAGGGTGGGAGTCTGATCCTTTGGGTTCTGCCGGTGAAAAAGGAGCAGATCCAGTCAAGGGCGGATCACTGTATGCCAGCGTCGTGGAGTCTGGCGGCGAGAGTGCAGTGGGAGACAGTGTCAAAGGCTGCAGAGAGGTCTAGTAGGATGAGGGCTGCTGTGTGGCCCTGGTCGAGTAGCATGCAGATGTCATCGGTGGCGACGAAGAGGGCGGTCTCTGTGCTGTGGTTGCTGCGGAATCCAGACTGGGAGGAGTCAAGGATGGCGTTCTCTTTAAGGAATGTGGTCAGCTGGGCGTTGACGAATCTCTCAGTGACTATGGCTTCGAAGGGGATGAGAGAGATGGGCCTGTTGTTTTTCAGGTCCATCGAGTCAGCCGAGTGTTTCTTGAGGAGGGGCTTGACCTCTGCCTGCTTCCAGTTGTCGGGGAAAATGCCGGATTCGAAAGAGGTGTTAATGATCCAGCATAGTTCAGGTGCTATGGCAGCGGCGTCTCTGTGGTAGATGTGTGGCGGGCAGGGGTTCCTGGGGACTCCTGAGTGGGTGTTCTTCATGGTTGTGGCGATATCTTCGGTGGGAGCCGGTTTCCAGGTGGTGATGGTCAGCTGGTTGTTGGTGGTGGAGAGGAGGGTGGTATCTGGAGTCTGTTGGCTAAAGTTGTCATAGAGGGCCTTGATTTTCAGGTGGAAGTAGGAACTGAGCTTGTTGCAGAGGTCTTGGGATGGTGTGATGTCTGTCGCTTCGCTGGGGGGTTTGGTGAACTGCTGTATGACGTTGACAAATTCTTTTGCATCACTGGCCTTTGTGTGGATTTTGTTCTGGATAAAGGTCCTCTTGGTGGCTCTTTTGCGCTGGTGGTAGGTATTTAGTCATGGCTGTCCTGTAGGTGTTCTGGTGTTCGGTGGTTTTCCTGTTCCTCCAACTTCTCCAGTTTCTCAAGGCGTCTGCAGGACCGCCTGGCTTCTTGGAAGTAGGTGGTGAACCAGGCGGCCTTCGGGGGCGTTGTCTGATGGGGTGGCGGAGGGGTGCGAGCTTGTCTGCACAGCTGGCGATCCAGCGGTGTAGTTCTTTGGCTGGAGAGTTGGCGTTGGTCGTGGCGGAGGGGGGGTCGTGGAAGAGGGTGGTGTTGAGGTGTTCCTCTGTGACCTTGCCTGTAAGAAGGGGGGGCTGCCTAATTAGGATAAACCCTGGCAAGGAAATACGTTTTTTAGAAAAAAGGGGGGAGAGAAATTCAGCACCGGGTTTTGTGCATTTTATAAACAATTCTAAATGACGTTGACCTGTAACTTTATCTCGAATAAAGACGTGCTGTATTATTTATTTAACTTGTTTTTATTATCTCATTATTTCATCAAGTTTCTTTCAGATAACATTTTTTTGTCTTTTTTTGCTCTCTTTTTTTGTGTATATACATATATGACAGAAAGAATAATTTTTATACAGCCAAATTGATTTGCATTATTCACAATACATAAAATTCATCCAAGTTGATTCAAGTTACTATACAGAACCACAATTCCTTTCATTCAACGCGTTTCGGCTTGCGCCTTCATCAGGAATTCTGTGTTTCTTTCACATAGCTGGTAACTATGAATTAAAAACATATTTCAATTAATCATCTACATAATTATAAATCTAACGTCAACGTCAAGCAGATCTCATTATTTACACTTGTAATGATTATTCAATTTTTTTTCAGTATGACTCTTCTCTTATACCAGCAGTTCCAAATCTCACTGTGTCACCAGTCATTAGTCATATCTTCTTAATTTTAAATCCATTATTCTTTAGATATACAAATTCATTATCTATCTTGCTGTCATCAACTATACATTATTTACATTATATTACATAGGTACATTTAAGCTGTAATACCCAGTTTTTCAACACATGTTATCTGATGTAAGTTATCTATTTAATATGTCCAAGCCTAAAAGAGGCTATGCCTACAACCAAAATCAAGAGTAAGGGTGGATATCATATATAATCATGGCAGCTTTAAGCTTTATGAACAGGGATAAGTTATGTCATAAAGGGGGAGAGGGAATGTGAAGTTTGGGCACTATAAACAGAAGGTCATGTTATGTCACATTTGAAAGGGAGAAATTGGATCCTACTTTCCTACTTTCTTACTCTTATCTAATTATTCAGACCTCTGTGACCTTGCTCCAGTTCCTTTGTGGCGGGTGCGGGGTGAGCTTGGGTGCGGTGGTGGTGTTAAAGCTGAAGTGTACACAATGGTGGTCTTTCCAGAGGGGCTGCGTGGTGTGGCTGAAGTGGAAGCACAGTCTGGCCAGCATTCACATTGGGAACAAATGAGGAATGATGGGAAATTTTGTCTGTTCCAGTTTTCATTACAGGCTGTTTGAAGATTGAATGGTGGAGAGTTGATAGAAATTGAGAATGTTATACAGGGTGCTCCCCAGTATCATAATTTATGTATCTGTAATTGACATAAATGGCAGCTGGAAGCACAACACTAGGATGTTTCTTGCTTTTCCCGAAATTACATTCCCCTCCACACTGGTAAATGGATTGAGTCTGCATGTCTTTATAAAGGCAGTCTCGGTGGGAGATGTGAGTTTAAAAAGCTGGGAACCAGTAAGGAGATCCCCCTTCGAAGGAATGGATCTTTTTTGCTTTTTTAACTTACAAAAAAGCAAAAAAGAACTATACATTGGCAACAATCTGACAATAAATCTTTTGAGGAGAATCCACCAAACCCAAAGTGTTTGCCTCCAAATCCCCTAGGATTGAGTGTAGTTGTGCGCCTGGCTCTTCCTGTTTTTCATACCACAGTAAATGTTTATTGGTGGGGCAGACAGGTATGAAGTCTTTGAGCAGGAATCTGTACTGGAAGAATAGAGAAAAAAAAATACTATATCTGCCTCATGTTTGACATTGAAGATTTTCTTTTCAAATGGTGTAACTGAGGAACAGGTGTTATTCTAACACATCGATTAGTGTCTGCTTTTATCAGTTGAAACCCAAGACAAGCAATGAGATTTATGACTCTTCCTATTGATTGGGGGCCTTACTATTCCGGATTTTGCCTTTTACTTTTATGCTTGTTGTTTTGTTGTTAAAAATGCATATTTTATTAACAGGAGAAGATGTTAGTAATGGGGCGGAGGCCCCGTCTATTTTTCAGGTCTTATTGGGTACTGTGCCACGTCAATGCTTTTTTTAAACAAATTGAAAGCAGTTACTACAAGCGCACAAGGTTTAAGATACTTATATCAGCTTTTAATGTCTGGAAAAGAATACGAAAGCTTTGCTCAGTTGGGGAAATTTCCCAGTATACTCCAACAAATGCTGTAAATATTCTTCCTTCTATCTTTTGGGATACTATTGCTGAGGATTGGAGAGGAAAGGGCATTGTTCAACTGTGGGATTTTTTTTTGTAATGATGGCTCACTGATGTCTTATGAAGCATTATCACGACAGTATAATTTGCCCAAAAACCAATTTTTTATGTTTCTACAATTAAGAGATTTTATTTTCCGGAAAAAAGTTAGATCGGATTCTAGTTAAGTAGTTACTGCTGTCCAACGACAGGTTAAAATTGAGGTGCTGTACCAAGTACTGTTATCCTGTAGAAAGGATGATCTAGATAAACACAATGTTGAATGGGCCGCGGCCTTGGGCACGGATAATTTGTGCTTAAAGGATGCTATTATTAGATCCAGGAAGACTTTGTTGTCTGCGAACCTGAAAATGTTTTAAAACCTTTTTCAATTTATATTATACCCCTGCACGGATGTTAAAATGGGGGAATGGACAAGATGGAAAATGCTTTTGATGCCGGGGGAATTATGCAGATATTTTACATATTTTTTTTCATGTGTGTGGCTGTCAAATTATATCCAATACATTAAACAATTTTTGTCTAGAGTAATAGGAGATCAATTTGTTATAACACCTATAATGATACTTTTGGGTATTGGACCAGATGTTGGCAAGGGCACCCCCCTTATACAAACATAGATATCTTATTTTTATTGCGATGACTGTTGCCCGACTTTGCATTGCGGCCTTGTGGCTACAAGCCGAACCTCCCTCCTTTGATTGATGGAAGGCTAAGATGTATAATTTATTTTTGTTAGAGCATAGTTTGTATTCTGTTAAAGGGGTCAAGAAATGTAAAATTGGGCTTGTAATTTGGGGGAGGTTTTCTGACTTAATGTCTATCTGAATCGCTTTTGTTATTTCTGTACTGGCTCATTGAGTTGCTGTGGAAAAAAAATATATTTAAAAAAAAATGAAAATTTCTTTTTTTTCCAGATTGATAACATCTTCCTTTGATAAGACAGTGAAGGCTTGGGACATGGAGACTGGAAAAGTACTTGTATGTATTCTATGGCTATTCATTCTTTTGCTGTTTTGCTCTCTTGGCTCAGTTCACCAGAGTGCTGGCTAAATCATAAATGTCTATCCAGGGCTTTAAGTGGAGCTGGTCCTGTCGGTGCAAACACACCTGCACGGCCATCTTTTGACTAAATACTTACAGTCTAACATCATTCCTAAGGGGCTACATGTAACAAGGCTGCAATCTTCAAAGATATCCCCAAATTCAGTGAAGGTTTCAGCTTTGTAGCCAACAATTGCACAAGGCATTGGATGGTGCTCAGTGTAGGGACGGCTCTTGAATATGTTAAAAAATTGACCCACGAAATAGCTGACTTAAAGAAGAAGATCCTAGAGGACAGGGCACTAAATAATGCTAAAGAAGCCCTTGACTGTCAAGAGAAGACTTTTATTGAATTTAACACCAACAGATTGAATACAAAATTGGATAAACTAGCAAAGAACAATAAAGCCTATGGCAATAAAGTCACCTATCCCTACTTATCAGAGGAGTTCTATCAACAAGACTGCCAGGGCTTTAACACCAACAGGAGTAGACTGCGACCAAGAAGGTTTGCCACTTTTTCCGACTTTTCAGTTGGAAGTGTTTCTGACAGTGATATAGAAAGACCAGGAACTAGCAATAGTAGCCGCACCTACCAAAATAGTTGGTCTACTTTTTTAGAGGACAATCCCTGGATGGCCAACGGGGCTGGGGGTCAAGAACAGAACTGGGGCAAATTCAGGGGTTGGAACACAGGACATAACGCACATAGACGGAACACAAGAGTCCCTTTCTTCCCACAGGAGAATCACGGGGAGATCCAGACCCGGAGGCAAACTTACAGGTGGTAGCTAGATGACCATCGAACATGCAAATGTGTATGGGACAGGATTCGGTCACACAAATAGAATCTAACAGTTTGGGCCCTGTATTGGACATAGAATCTTAGGCTCAATCAGATCCTATCATAAAACTGCCAAAACACATACTAACAGAATCAGAAAAAGCATTCTAGAAAAAGGCTTATCCTTTATTTCTACTGCCCCTTCTAACACTTTCAATACAAAAATGTAATTACAGCAATTGTTTTGAAAAATAAGGTTGAAATATTTCTTTACTAAACATCCCTAACCTGTATCCCAAATAGAATGCCACTAATCTGAGACCTCCCTCTACTTTCATGCCAGCAGCATATCTTGTCACACAGAAAATTATGGCCTTTGAACAAAATGTTCTGAAGGAAGTTATGGACCTACTTAAAGACAGAAAATATATTAAATATAACATCACCAAAATGGAAAGGACAGTCTGGAATCACTCCAGAACAACAGGAACATTGTCATTAAAGCTGCGGGCAAGGGCGGAGCTGTGGTTATACAAAATACCTCAGACTGCGTTCCTGAAATAAATAGACAACTAGGAGTTCAGGAAAGTTACTTGAAGATTAACAAGTATCCCACTCAAGACATTGCCAAATTGATTTGGAGACTAACTCAGAAATCTTGAACACCCAGCAGGGAGGCCTATTGTCTCCAGATGCGGTTCTATTTTGGAACCACTCATCAAATACATTGATATGTTCCTAAAACTGTGGGTTGAAAAGACTAGATCCTACTTTAGTAACAAAATGGCAGTGCTACAGTTGGTACAAAACCAACCATTTGACAAAAATAAAAATTTTTAGTAACACTTGACGTTGCCTCATTGTATACCAGCATACCTCGGGACGATGATGGACGGAATGTAGCACATTGGCAAAACATTCACCCCCGTCACAGATCTGGGTTTAATCCATCATTATTTTTCTCAACAGATCTGTGACTGGGGGTGAATGTTTTGCCATTGTGCAACATTCGTCCATCATCTTGTGTGGTTTGCATCTACTAGAAATAGCCATGAGCAAGAACTTTTTTATTTTCCATAAAGACTTCTTTTTGCAACAGAAAGGTGTAGTGATGGGAGCCTGCTATGCACCCAACCTAGCTAATTTGTTCATGGAAAAATATGAGGACGAACATATTTACAACATGGTAAACCCATTTTTAGATAACATATCTATGTGGAAACGTTATATTGACGATGTGTTAATGATCTGGATTGGCGACATGATTAGTTTTCTGGACTTCTCCGTTTGGCTAAATGGCAGATCCCCAGACATACAATTCACCATGACATACGACAGGGAGACCATAAGCTTTTTGGACCTATCCATTAAAAAAGATGATTCTAAGATTGTTACAACACTTTACAAGAAACCAACTGAAAGAACCACACTTCGTCGATACAATTCACATCACCCAAGAAATCTCTGTGACAACCTTCCTTGTGACCAATTTTTAAGGTTGAGAAGGAATTGCATGCACAGAGCCGATTTATTTCAAGAAACAACATATTATTGACCAAATTGCAAGATAGAGGCTACCCTAAGGGTCTCCTCAAGAGAGCCAGGAAGAGGGCATTGTACTGCCCCTGCAATACTATGCTTGAGGTCCAACATAGAGTTATGGTAACTGACAGGCTAGTGTGCATCACCACAATCAATACCAGGAGCAATGATATCAAGAAAATAATCAACAAATATTGGAACCTTGTTGCCACAGACATCAACATGCCTGAAAAACCTATGTTTGCCTTTAAGAGAGGTAGAAACATTAGAGACTCTGTGGTTAGTTCCTTTTTTAGGTTGAGCCTAGAGTTAGCGCGCAAACTCTGCGCTGTTGAAGATCTGCTGTTGTTCAGTGCGTGAGGGAAGCCCCGCCCACTCCCCAACCCATATTTTTCATTGACTTGTGTCTTTGTCATTCGTAAATGCTGCCTTTGGATTCGTTTATAAGCTTGTTAGTCCCTCCTTATTACGGTCATGCCATCATTTGTATCCTCCCATGGCTACTGGCCCCTTTACTTTGAGTGTTACGCGGTACGTGTTACTTAGACTGTGAGCACTATCTTCTTTTATGAGGTTTTTCTACTGCCTTCTCTACTCCCCACTTCCTCCCGTTGTCTGTGCCTTCTCACCCCCTCCTGCACTCCTGTTGTCCGTGCCTTCTCGTCAGCTTTTCCCCCTCTCACACTCATGTTGTCTGTGCCTTCTCCCCCTCACTTCCGTTGTCCATGACTCCCCTCCCTCCTGTTGTCCGTGATGACTATCATTTGCAATGCAATAGGTCTCGCGTAAATGTGAGTCCTATTGCATTGCAAATAATTGTTGGAAAATATCCCCACTCTAGACATCAGATCACAATGGAATTTTCCACCACTTCTGGGACACTTTAAATGTGGCCTCTGTAAAGCCTGTGATCTCACTGTGGAGAGAAAATAATTATTGTACAACAATTGCACCTTTACCTTAAGATACTAGACCAACTGCAACACATGGGGAGTATTATATGCCGTTACATGCACCTGTAACAAGATTTATGTGGGTTAAACCATACAAAAGGCCAAAGTAAGGATCCTGCAACACTGCTGCAGGATACGATGCAAGACAATAGAGGCCCCCTTAGTGGAACACTTCCAGACCAAAGAGCATTAGGTGGAAGACATGAGATGATGGATTTTGGAGAAAGTTTGCCAGAGCCCAAGGGGGAGGTGGCATGCAAACAAGACTCAACACAAGTGAGTGTAGATCGATACACACTTTAGACACTGTTGCATATGGTCTGAGCGAGTTTGAGGAGATTAATAGATAGGTTCCCCTTCTAGGCGCCGAGGCAATTTACTCCTTGCCCTACTAAGAGGTTGGGCAAGTGTTGAGGGGTTCTTGCCTGATACAGTTGCTGAGCTGTTGTTGCCTGATATCACTAGACCATTGGCAAAGGGGCTCACTCGCCCCTCTATGGATAAGTGTACTGAGGTTTAATTGTCTGAAATCACTAAGCAGGACGCACTGAAGTCACTCAATGACTAGTCGAATCTAATCAGGATTGTCACATAAACCACACATTTTCCTGCAGTGCACAGACATTTATTTATGTTAAAGAGCAAGTCTATAGTACAATTGAATTCTATTGAATATAATTATGACTTTACTTGTGAATAAACATCATTGTATTCATTGTGACTCTAAAATTTCAGTTAAAAATGTGTCGTTCATGGAAAAATGTGGTTGTATTCCTCTGAATCTCTAAGAACTATTCAGCACGCTCTGAGATAAATTGTATTCTCTCGTGATCTCAATAGGATATCCATTTATGGTTTGATCACCTTGTATCGTTTTTTAAATGTACACCTTCTATGCTCATTTATGCACAGTGCTGATGTACACATCTCTCAATACCTGCATCTATGATCAAATTTTTTTTATTATTGATTTTCTCAAATTCACATAAGGTTACCTGTTATTAAGCTACACACGGGGTAATTCAGTCCTTCACGTCGATAGAATCTTTCTCTCCCATCGGTGTTCCTAGATGGACAGACATGGTCTATCTGTAGCTTCAGTAATCACGTCAATTGGCAGGACTTATCGCGCATTCCGCTCAAACTTCCCAGATGTACACGCTGATGCAGTGGCCGTCCTCTCCTCCTATTTAACAGCCGGCTTACTTAGCACAGTCGGTTATCCGAGTCCCGTGCAATCACTGCACCACGTCGGAAAGGTGAGTCCAAAAACTGACGGCTTTCACATTTTTCTCAGTCAGCTCCATGAGCCCTAGCATCTTTTCGTCCTCTGCCAGTTTTTATCAGAAATTTGAAGCTGGTAGACTACTTCAGCATACTTTCCACATGGTAAAAAGTGAGTCTGGTACCTCCACTTTGTCAACAAGTTAAGTTCTTGTAAAATATTTTTTTCCCGTAGTCACTTTTGCCCTCATTAATTCACCATAGGGCCTGAATAATACAGAACAAGCTCTGGATTGAGTCATTCACCAATCATACGAACTTCAGCAACACCCTTCCAGGGTTGCCCATTAAATTTAAAAGGGTACGTCTTCCTTATCCTTGCATGGTGCAGGCACTTTTGTAGTTCTTTATTCTTTCCTTAACTAGCTGCGAGTGGGTGTCTTAGATTAGCTATTACCCTACATGGGTATACCTATGTGATTCTACACACTTTCCTGAATCAAAGAGTGAGCTCACGCTTTTTTGTAAGATGCAGGGAACCGGGTTTACCTGTA
This sequence comes from Lissotriton vulgaris, assembly GCF_964263255.1. Lineage (NCBI taxonomy): Eukaryota > Metazoa > Chordata > Amphibia > Caudata > Salamandridae > Lissotriton > Lissotriton vulgaris. Next base: position 367,200,914 of record NC_141700.1, read on the forward strand.
CTAATTAGTCATGAGCGGGGGTTAGTTATCTCATGCCCCTTCAAGGATATACTCATGTCCATTTCACATTGTAGATTTTGTGCAACTGGATAGGCCCTGCTTGCCGTCCGAGTAAACGACATGATTGATGACACATGCTCCCCCTGTTCACTTTTGAATCATTAATCCACTACCGGTGAGTTGCCTTTGCCAGCCCACCTTTTACCTGCTATTGCAAACACACAATACTGATGTTGCATTTTTCCTGTATAGGCTGTTGGTAGGACACTCAATAATCCTGAAGAAGACCCTGTGATGTTTTTCTAACTGACAAGTACACCATGGGTCGAAACGTTGACGCTTAACAATATCAGGTTCTGAGTCTCTACGTCCTAACGAATCAAGGCTAAGGACAAGATAGGGTGTAGATTGAACAATATATGTACTAATTCGACTGATTGTTTAAAACAATTCTTTTTGTATTGTCTAGATGTGTGCATTATTTATCTGTTGTAAATATTTATGTTACACATTCACATTATATGTTGTGTATTTAGTTTTTTTATAAATGTTTTATGTCCCATGTTACAAATGGACAACAGCCATATACTCCATGAATTAATGGATATATAAAACATGAATGAATGGATATATAAAAATTCAAATGTATTCTTCTTGTCTAGTGTGTCTCGATGTATCCATTTGAGGTTCTGTAAATTACGAATTCGTTCGTGCTCAGCCTCCATTTTGTAGTCGCCGCCATTTTGTGTTGCCCTCACTCAGGCAGCCCGGCGAACGCGATGTTTTTGTCGTTTCTGCATTTACGTGTCAGGTGGCTTCTTTGCCTATGTTTACTAACGAGTGTCAGGGTCTGGCCGAGTACACTAATTCCTGTCTGAGCTGATTAATCCCCGTCCGGACTATTTGTTGGTTCACACCATTCTTTCCTCTAAGTTATCTTATCTGCTGTCCTTCGCAACATGTCTCATGCATTCTCCTGTTTCACGACTGTTCTTCTAAAACATGCAGCTGTGTTTTCTCTGCTTGTAAATCAAATTTTGTGGATTAATTTGTAATTTGCTTAAGGGGTCGAGTGACAAACATAACCGGGAACTTGAGTTGCTTTGGACATAAAACATTGTCTATAATGTTTGCCTATGGCTCATGCTCTTGTGTGATTGCATTTTGCATTGTATTGTATCGTATATAAACCTGTGCGCCACGGAGTTAAGTGGCAGTCTCTTTTAAACCTCGTTATACCAACGACTTCTAAGACCACTGTACTAGCTGCAGCTAATAAATACCATCTTCTACGCCAGACGAAGAGTCCGTGTCTCTGTTTCTGACAAGGCAGGTGAATCCCGGGGATTTCAGGCGTACCCTGCGCCGCCGGGCCTTAAGGCTGCGGTTCTCCAACTGGCGCCCAACGTGGGGCGACTTCAGCTGTAGTGGTTGAGCACGAGGGTCGTGAGGAGCCCCGCAAGAAAATTCCGGAGGAGGCGCACCACGTGATCGACCCCTGTATGTCGGAAGTGGACCGAAGGTCTTTTACAGCACGGCTACTCCTCTCTGACGGCTGCTGACGACTACTGCCCTGACTGTTGCCCTGCCTTGGACCCTTTTGATGATGTTTGGAAAAACGAGACGATAGACGGACCTACGCTGGTGTAGGATGATCCTTAGTTAAGTATTTGGTGGGTCGCTCCCACAAAAACTTTGTTTTGTTTTGTTTTTGGGTTTTTATTCGGGTATTGCAATAGCCGAAGCCAAGGGGTAAGTACGTTTGTACTGTTTAATTGATTCACACCCCTTGTTGTTTGTGAGCAGTCTAGAGAAGTGACGATGCCTGGACTGAGTAAGTTCAAAAGAATTTGTTCCTTAGGTTGTACCAGGGATTCCCAGTTGGAGGAATCATGTCCGATCCCTCCAGTTGAAACTCCCACTTATGAGCTCTATTCGAAACATGGTATTGGTCCCATTACCTTTAACGAGACATGGGTCCGATACACGAAGAATAGTGGAGTTTTGAGATGGCCCCCGAATGGTAGTTTTGACCCCGCTATACTAGATAATTTGGAAACGATTCTGTTTAGAAGAAAAGCCCGGCCGGCAATGTTTGACTCTTTTCGCCTTTGGCGTAAGGAAGCCAAACAGAAATAAATTAAACAAGCAAAAAAGGATAAGAAAACACTAAACATGTCAATTAATCAGGCTGCTCAGCAGTTTAAAAATAATGAAGTAGACGGTGCGAATGAGATACTGGAGAGACAACATTGCATGGCGATAGATAGATGCTATCCGATGCTGTCTACTTCCTCTCCAGATAAAAGTAAGGAATTGGAGGAAGATTCCCTAATGTGTTGTTTATTGAATTCACCTCCGCCCTATGCCCAAAATCTTAATGCACCTCCATTACCCCCTCCTATTGCTCAACCAGTGGTTGCGCAGTTGCCGATTGTTCAGCAACCGGCTCAGCCTACTAATGCTTCTTTGCCTACCTCTGCTCCGTCTTTACATCCTGTAATTCAGCCCCCTCCACCTCTACAATCCCCCGCTCTTGTTCCTCAGTCGGCTACGTTTCAGTCTCCGTTGCCATCTACATCTGTAATGCCTCCTATTCTCTTAAGGGATTCTCCTACCTCACATAGAAGAATAGCAAATGCCATTTCGAATTTCTTTTCTCCTCTTCTTGGGTCTTTGAATCTGTCTCCAGCTTTCTCTAGACGACAATCTTGTTGTCAACTTCCTCTTACGGACGAGAAAGTAGTTTTGGGTTCCCTCGCTCGTAAATGGATTGAGAATGGACTAGAATACAGTACCGAAGACATTATGAGCTCCTTCCATCAATGGGTAGAGCCCACGCAGAGATATGTTTTTAATGTCATGTGTCAAACTCTTATTAAAGGTTGGGAAGATATGGAGTTAGATACAGTCCCTTCGAAGCAACTGAAGTTACAAGCTGATTTTGATAAAGGTTTTATTGTAGGACCACGAGTTGAAGAAGCGGTGAAAAGACTTGTTGCGTTTCGAGCCATGTTTTTGTCCCTGTCTTTTTCCGAGGCTGATCCTGCTAATAAACAAGGCATTAAGAATTATCCGATGCGTGAAGTTCCTCCCGTATGGAGAGAAGCGGTGAATGGTCCACCTCCTGTCCCTGCTCATTTCCAGCGTATATGGGTCCACGAACCCTGGAAAAGGTCTGAAGTATTGGCGCTTAAACTAACTCTTCCAGACCCCCGTAAAAATCCTGCCGGATATTATAAGGAATTGTCTCAAACAGTTGAAGCCTGTATTATGAATTTGGCTGATATTGATATGTTATTTGGAAATGTTGTTCCTCAAATAGTATGGGCACGGATTCGTAAGGAAAATCATGTTGGTGAATTAGGTGGTGATTGGGCTGCTATTAGGGCCGCCAATGCAAATCAAGTGGGTGGTGCAAAACCCGAGGATCTGATTAGGGCCCTACCAGGCAGAATAATTGAATTGATGAAGACAATGATGCCTGCGGTGCGAGTAAATTGGGATAAGCTGGCTGCATGCAAGCGAAAGAAAGATGAAAGCGTCTCGGATTTCTTCACTCGTTTTGAAGAGACGTTTATTGATCATAGTGGTCAGGATTTGAGTGTAGAGGGTGGCCAGCGGTTGTTTGTGGATAAGTTTGTATATAACTTGCTTCCTGAATTGTCAAATAAATTAAAGAGTTCTGAAAGTGCATGGGCTGTCTCTTCCCCTGCTAAAATATTGGCTACTGCACAGTATTATGAGAATAGAGATAAGGAGGAGAAGGAGAAACAAGAGAAGAAAAATAAAGATTTGAAAACTAAGGTTCTTTTACAGTAGGCTTATCCTCCGCGTCCTGCACAGTCTCAGTTTTCTCAACCCCCACAGTTTCAGAAAGTGTTCCAGAAGCCTGAGGATTTTGGTCCACGACCTTTGTTAGGTCCTAATCAATGTGCGTATTGTAGGGAAGAGGGACATTTCAAGAATAGTTGTCCGGTTTTATTACAGCGTAATAATGGGATGTCTGCTCCATGAGGTCGTGGTAATTTCCAGACTGGATCTAGAGGTAGAGGACGAGGTGTGTCCTCTCAGGAGCAGCATTCTTTTCCTCCATCTACTACGAATTACTTTGATCAGCAGAGAGTTCAGTCTGCGCAGTATTATAATGACGATTATCATGTTGAAGATAGGGGTGACGATTTTCATATCGAATAGGACAGCCATGGACGAAGTAAGGGAGTTGTGTCGATTCCAGTAGATCAAAATGGGCCGTATGTCACTGTCAATACTATGGGTGTTTCAGAACCGTTTCTTTTGGATACTGGTGCAATGAGAAGTTTTATCATTCATTCTAAACTCCCTGGGGCACCTTTGTCTGGCTTAATGAATACTTCTGTAGGATTTTCTGACGCCCCAGTCCGTAATCCGGTTTCTTGTCCCTTGCCCGTTTCGATTGGTCCTTATGATTTGGATGCTTCACTTATTCTGACAACTGGTTGTGTCGAGAACCTGCTGGGTCTGGATTTGTTGAAAAGACTACATGCAACATTGTATTGTTCCCCTTCTGGCGTGCATCTTACATTGGGGAAGAAATTGACGTCTTCCATTTATTTGTCCCGAGACCAGTTTCCACCTGAGTTGCTTTCTCTTCCTGAAAGTCTTTGGGCTACAGGCCCAAATGACGTGGGTCGTCTTGCAATCCCAACGTATGTTGTCACAGTTAAAGAGAATGTTAGAATGCCACTCATTCCCCAATACCGTATCTCTAGTGATGGAGAGAGAGCACTTTTGACTATTGTTGATGATTTTATTCAGAAGGGTGTGGTTGAAGAAACGAGAGGCAATGTTTGTAACAGTCCTGTTCTTCCGATTCTTAAGAGAACTGATCCTTCACAGCCTCCTGTTTATCGATTTGTTATTGACCTTAGAGAAGTCAATAAAATTGTTGTGCCACAGTTTCCTGTTGTTCCGGACATTACAGCTTTGTTGACGATAATTCCTGCTTCGGCAGCTTGGTTTTCAGTCATAGATCTCAAGAACGCTTTCTTTAGTATTCCTATTGCTGAAGAAAGTAGAGATATCTTTGGTTTCTCTCTAAGTGGCCGAAGTTTTCGATTTAAAAGAGCACCTCAAGGTTATTGTGAAAGTCCCTCCATCTATAGCAAGGCTCTTAAGTCACAACTTGATGCTTTCTCTTTGCCTCCAGGCGCTACGCTTATTCAGTATGTGGACGATTTGCTGGTGGCTGCTGATACGGAAGATGTGTGTAAGAGTGTGAATGTTGTGTTGTTGCATCATTTGTCTGTTCTACATGATAAGGTGTCACCCTCTAAGCTGCAATATGCCCTCCAAGAGGTTACCTATTTAGGTCATCTCTTGTCGAAGGAGGGAAGGCGATTGACCCCAGAACGTATTCACGCTATTTCACAGATGTCTGTACCTACCACACAGAGAGAAGTGCGTGCCTTTTTGGGTATCACTTCCTACTGTAGACAATGGTTTCCTAATTTTTCACTTTTGGCTAAACCATTGTTGGCACTAACGTTGAAAGATACGCCCCATCCACTCCTTTGGACGGATGAATGTCAGAAAAGCTTTGTTGACCTACGCACTGCTCTGTGTTCTGCTCCAGTGTTGGGTACCCCGGATTATAGCAAGTCCTTTACACTGTACGTTCACAAGAGAGAGGGTTGCGTATTGTCAGTTTTGACACAGCAATTTGGAGATAAGCAGAGGCCATGTGCCTATTTCTCCGCTACACTAGACCCAGTAGCTAAAGCTTTGCACAGTTGTCTCAGAGCTACGGCAGCTACGGCGATTTCTATTAGATAGTCTGCCGGATTAGTGTTGGATAACACACTCATTGTTATGGTTCCACATGCAGTGGATACCTTGTTGAATAGAACAAGAACACAGCATCTTACGAGTGCTCGTTAGTCTGGATACGAGCTGACACTTCTAGCGAGTCATGTACATATCAAAAGATGTAACACATTAAATCCAGCTACACTGTTGCCATTCCCAGATGAGAAAGACACTCAGGAAAAACATGATTGTTTTCTTCGAACGGAAGAACAAACAAAGGGTGGGATTGATTTAAAGGATCCTATGGGTGGATGGTTCTTGTTTCAAGCTTCCAAATGGGGAGACCACTTCTGCCTATGCTGTCACCACCTTATGCACAATTGTTGAGACGGCACGTATTGGACATAATTCAGCCCAAGCAGCTGAATTAATAGCCTTGACTAGAGCGTGTGTGTGTGTTGTCGAAAGGAAAGAGAGTGAATGTCTACACACATAGTCAGTATGCTTTTGGCGTTGCGCATAGCTTTGGTAAATTATGGAGGGAGAGAGGATTCTTTACCTCTCACGGGACAAAGATCCAGCATGGTCAGTTAGTGACTGATCTTCTTGAGTCACTTACCTTACCTGCACAGATAGCGATCATAAAGTGCAGCGCACATTGGAAAGTCACAGATGATGTGGGTCGTGGAAATACGTTTGCAGACGAGGGAGCAAAAACTACAGCGAGAGACACTGCTAGCCGAATGTATGTGGCAGGTCCTGCAAACTGGGTTAGGGAAATTGGAATGTGTGAAGACACGATTGAGAGTGTGAAAACGATTCAGGGAGAGGCTACTGAGAAGGAATTGAGTACGTGGAAAGAAAGTACGTGAATGTTAGACTCGATGGGTTGTTGGACCGAGTTGTCGGAACATCAGCAATGGTTATTACCGGACGCTTATGTGTTGCCGGTTGTGACTATGGCTCATGGTCCAGCTCACATAAGTGTGAAAGGCATATGTAAGCTCTTGGCTCCTGTGTGGCAGAATGAAGGAATCCCAAAATGTGCAGAGAATGTGGTTAAGCATTGTATTGTTTGTCTAATGCATAACCCAGGAAAGGGTACCCCAACTCCGGCAGGTCATTTTGCTCCCCCGTCATATCCTTTTGAAGTATTGCAGATCAATTACATTTATATGGATCGATGCAACAACCTTAAGTATGTTCTGGTGGTGGTATGTGCCTTTTCCCGCTGGATAGAGGCCTACCCCTTGAAAGATAACACTGCTCTGTCAACTGCTAAAGTGTTGCTTAAAGAGTTCTTCCCCAAGTTTGGTTTGCCGCTAATTGTCTGGAGTGACAATGGAAGTGAATTTGTGGGTCAAATTATGCAGAAAGTGTGTTCTGGTCTTGGTATTAGACAGAAGTTCCATGCGGCAAACCATCCACAGTCAGCGGGTTTGGTTGAGTGTTATAATGGTACACTCAAGCTTAAACTAGCCAAGATTCAAGCCAGTACGGGCCTTGCTTGGCCTGATGCCTTGCCCCTAGCTCTTTTGTCAACCAGAACTACTGTGCACTCTCGTATGGGACTTAGCCCATATGAAGTGGTATTCGGACGCCCAGCAAATGTTTGGGGTGTCCCTTGTCCCAAGAAATACTCAGACATACCATATCCTCTGTTAACTGACTACTTGCATGACTTGACTACTAAATTAAGTATTATTCGTCAACAGGTACAAAGTGCTTTGCCGGAGGCCTCCACAGACCCAGGTCACACCATTTTGCCCGGTGACTGGGTCTGCATCAAAAATTATCAACGGACTAAGAACTTGGAGCCTCGTTGGTCTGCGCCTACGCAAGTTTTGCTCGTCACCCGCACAGCTGTGAAAGTGGTCGGAAAGAGGAGCTGGGTGCATGGTGTGCACTGTAAAGGGGTGCCATTGCCATTACCCTTCGACCAGTGGATCCGCAGTGGCGTAAGGGAATCTGATTCTGCAGCGATTCCTTGTTTTGTGCCTTTCAGTGATGCTCAAATTTATGGAACTCAGTCTGAGAAAGTGGATGACAACATTCTTCAAGCTGCTGTGCCTGCGCATCTTCGAATAGACACTACCAATCCAGAAACTTTATTTAAGGACCAGACCGTGCCGAGCAAAACACGCTACAACCTGAGGCCGAGAGCTGACCAAAGGAACTGAACACTTTGAACACTTTTTCCTTATTACTCAAAGACATTTTTTTGGGGTCTTTTTGCCTTTTTTTTTGTGTGATATTTAGTATTAGATGTGCCATCTGTCTCCGTCGCAGGGTCACGGTAGCAGACTCAGACTGTAACCTGGTTTTTCTTCTTTTAGCCAGTCGCTAGTGCCTCAAGATATACAGAAGTAAGTAGCTGAGTGATTGAGGAAGATTGCCGTGAGCAACATTTTTTTTAGATAAAGATGGATTGTACAACAACCATAGGTAGGGAAAATAGGAAGCAGGAAATGAGATCGAAGCATTGTAAATTATTGCGTAGTCGATTTGGTGTAACTTTGTGTGTTTTTATGTTTTTGTGTATTTTATTAGCCTGCACAGGTTGGATCGTACATGTTCTGCAACAGAGAAATGTTGTTAATTCTACAACTTCTTTGCTTTCTCGTCTTTCTGTCTTTTCACACCAAATGCATACTTTACCCCCTCATGAACAGATAAGGAGAGCCGAGTATATGAACAATATGTTTATCCAGTTGTTACACCAACATCAGTTGCTATTAATATGACTGACTGTTGGTTGTGCAGACTTATGCCACACAATACACGAAAGGGAATGCCATATTTGGTTCTTCCTTTCTCATATGAAGGTTCAGCTTGGGCCTATTTGACTATGTTTTCGGCCGCATACCACAACAGACTTAGAAGCCCTGTAAAGACTTCTGGGAATGGATTGGATTTCAGCCACAGCTCTTTGATTAAAGGTATAGTGGTAATGGCTAAGATTGTAGAGAAGAACAAGATTCCGTTAGACGAGAAAAGAGCTTATGAAGGATGGAATGTTACCCACTATGTTTCTAGCCTTGGTGACAAAACTAGAAAGGGTGAGTCTTCTCCAGTATGGACTGTACCCCATCAAGGTAATTTTTGTCTCCAAGTCAACAGTATGAAAGCTGACATCAAGCAGAGTTGTTTGTACACCTACATTTTCTCGTCCCTTGATTTCCCTCCGTTAGTTCCGTCTCAAGGAACATATTTTGTATGTAACGACCGAGCTTATACATGGCTCCCTTCCAAGTTTTCTGGAACCTGTTATATAGCTTTTCTTCTTCCCCCTACATATACGGCTCCGTCAGACCACCACAGAGTTAGATATAGCCGAGGTATATTCTATGCCAAGGACACGGTAGAACAAGAGGGAGGAGACTTCCTTAAAGGATCCCTTCCCTTTTGGGGCCCGATGGTCAACAGCAGAAACATCAGGCAATTGGTTCGTGTGGTTGAGACCACTATTAATGTTACTGCAGGTGCGATAGGTAACATTGCAGCAGAGCTTCAGGCTGACCGTCTTATGACGTTGCAAAATCGGATTGCGCTAGATGTGATCTTAGCAGACCGAGGAGGTGTCTGTAGATTGATCGGATCTAGCTGCTGCATTTATATTCCAGATGATGCTCCGGCAGTATACCAAGCCATTTCCAAATTGCATACCATCTCCGAGTCGATTCATCAGGACGAAGGGGATTGGTCTCTTATGGGATGGTTTTGGGGTTTCGGGGAATATTGTCAACTTGGGGATGGAAGATCTTAACGTTCCTTGGAGCAATTTTGGCCATCAATCAATCAATCAATCAATCAATCAATCAATCAATCAAAGACATTTGTAGAGCGCACTACTTACCCGGAGGGTCTCAAGGCGCTGGGGGGGGGGGGGGGGGGGTGGGGTGCTGCTACTGTTCGAACAGCCAGGTCTTGAGCTTCTTCCTGAAGGAGAGGTGGTCTTGGGTCAGGCGCAGGTCGGGAGGGAGGGAGTTCCAGGTCTTGGCGGCCAGGTAGGAGAAGGACCTTCCTCCTGTTGTCGCTCTTCGGATGCGGGGGACGGCGGCGAGGGCGTGGTTGGTCGATCGGCGGTGGCGTTTGGGAGCGTAGAAGTTGAGGCGGTTGTTGAGGTAGCTCGGGCCTTGGTTGTGTAGGGCTTTGTGTGCGTGGGTGAGGAGACGGAAGGTGATTCTCTTGTTGACGGGGAGCCAGTGCAGGTCTCTCAGGTGTCCGGAGATGTGGCTGCGTCGGGGGATGTCGAGGATGAGTCTAGCTGAGGCGTTCTGGATCCGCTGGAGCCTCTTCTGGAGCTTGGCGGTGGTTCCGGCGTAGAGGGCGTTGCCATAGTCCAGTCGGCTGGTGACGAGGGCCTGGGTGACCGTCTTCCTGGTCTCAGTGGGGATCCACCGGAAGATCTTCCGTATCATGCGCAGGATGTTAAAACAGGACGCGGAGACGGCGTTGACTTGTCTGGTCATGGAGAGGGAGGAGTCCAGGATGAAGCCCAGGTTGCGTGCGTGGTCTGTCGGTTTGGGTGCGGTGCCTTGTTGTCTGTGTGTTCAATGTGGTCATGCAGTTTGTGGCCTACTGGCTACTTTATGTGTTCCACAACCTGCAACTCAGAGGACAGAGAATATCAGGATGATGGTGCAGCAACAGCTTGAGGATTTTATGAACATCGATGCTGATTCCGACTCAGATTAGAATGAGTTGGTTTGTTTTTGCCTGAGTAATGGCAAAAGGAGGGTCTGAGGTTCTGTAAATTACGAATTTGTTCGTGCTCAGCCTCCATTTTGTAGTTGCCGCCATTTTGTGTTGCCCTCACTCAGGCAGCGCGGCGAACGCGATGTTTTTGTCGTTTCTGCATTTACGTGTCAGGTGGCTTCTTTGCCTATGTTTACTAACGAGTGTCAGGGTCTAGCCGGGTACACTTATTCCTGTCTGAGCTGATTAATCCCCGTCCGGACTATTTGTTGGTTCACACCATTCTTTCCTCTAAGTTATCTTATCTGCTGTCCTTCGCAACATGTCTCATGCATTCTCCTGTTTCACGACTGTCCTTCTAAAACATGCAGCTGTGTTTTCTCTGCTTGTAAATCGAATTGTTTGGATTCATTTGTAATTTGCTTAAGGGGTCGAGTGACAAACATAACCGGGAACTTGAGTTGCTTTGGACTTAAAACATTGTCTATAACGTTTGCCTATGGCTCATGCTCTTGTGTGATTGCATTTTGCATTGTATTGTATCGTATATAAACCTGTGCGCCACGGAGTTAAGTGTCAGTCTCTTTTGAACCTTGTTATACCAACGACTTCTGTACTAGCTGCAGCTAATAAATACCATCTTCTACGCCAGACGAAGAGCCCGTGTCTCTGTTTCTGACAAGGCAGGTGAATCCCGGGGATTTCAGGCGTATCCTGCGCCGCCGGGCCTTCAGGCTGCGGTTCTCCACATTCTTTAATTTAGTTAATTGTGATTAACACACTGTAGTATTTTTCATAATTGCCCAGGTTCTGAAGGATACTGGATTACCTCATTATATTTAACAGAGCTCAGCAGGTACCGTGATGGGTCCGTATCAGGCTCTCCACAGCTCAAAGCCTTTGATGTAACTTCAAAGAGAGTCATTTTAGTTCTTTCGCAGTCTTATCATTTCAGAACTGAAGCATTTTCAATATGCCATACAACAAAGTCATAGTTGTTGCTTATTTATCTTACGCAACTAACAACCATTGACAAAGCTAATAGTCCTGGCTTGTTGTAGCAATCTTACTTGTATCATATATCTGGATGCAATGACAGGAACAGCAAAATACCAGTCGGGGGCGGCACACTATGCTTAGCACAGAATTTTAGCTTAGGTGTTTTTGAGCCACACCCTTAATTACATCGCCCATGCCCCTTTGAGAGATCCTCCCACCCCTTTTTTCATCCCACTTAAAACCCTGTGCATATCCTTATCTTGTGTTTTATATTTGCCATCTGAACTATTTCAGTTTTCAGGACAATGCTGTCCAAACTCTTGTCTCAAAAAGTGGTTCCTATTATTTGTATTATTTTAGGTAATTCCTAATGTTCTGAAGTAAACGCTTAGACCCTCATTATGAGTGGCCTATAAAGTCTGATGGATCCTGTACCAGGCGTTATTACATCATCATTATGCTACTTAGTAATTTTGAAAGCTGAAAAATCCTGCCCTTTGGAAAGTATAGAAAAAAAGTATTTAAGGGAAGCTGATTCTCAAGCACTTTTTACATGTTTCAAGAAAAAGCTATAGGAACATCTGCTGCCACGAGTCACCGACATAATATTAACCTAAATGCTTCCAAGCTTGTTGCTTGCCTGGATTTTTATGTTGCTCTTGAATCCTAGAGAGTATATGGTAATTCATTGGTTACTGATAATTGGTTTTCTATCAACTTTTTATCACCTTGAAAGTTTGATTTTATGACAAATAGTAATCTTTAATTTGTTTAAATTGATGAATGAACTACCACCACTTTCCTATGCACCCACAAATGTAAAGCATTTTAAGGACTAATATTACAAACTTAACAGAGATTCTATACTGGGCCATTTATGCCAAATATCTATGCACGTTTGCATACATGGCAATACTGACATGAATTGTAGTTGGATTGGGCTACCACCAAATTGATATGAACATATGACAACAGTTGCTATAACCCCAGTAATGCTAGTGAAACAGGTGCCATACAATGTGTAAAGCCGCATCATGTTCTCATGGAGTAATTGGGTTGTGTAGAAGAAGATCAAATAAAAACCTAATTGCTCCCAAAGCAACAAGAGGCGTACCATTTAGGATATTTATTAATATTATCAAGCACAGGAATTAAGAATAGTTCAAAGGAGGATACAGCAATAACAGCATCAGAAAATCACTAAAGAAATATTGGTCTGACTATTGATGGTATACCACGCCCACATTTGCAATTGGCCAACCACCACGGCAATGCGCAGCGAGGGGTTGGCTGCAAGGCCTTGATGCTCCTCCCTGCCTAATTGGCAGTAATCCCCCTGCCACGGATGGCCTTTGGCCCTGCAGGACGTGGGATTGGCTGAACAGTCTGGCCAGGTTCTCCCCCTAACCCAGCAGAGGCGGCCAACTCCCAAGGACCTTTGCCCAACCCCCATTAGTGGCAAAGCCCCCATGAGCAGCCATCCGTCAACAGACCGCCTTCCCACATTCTCCTTTTTACAAATATTTTTTTGTCTCATGGACTCCTGTTGGAGCCTCGCTGGATCACACAAGGGCTGTGTTGGCTCTGCAGGAGTCCTGCGGGTCTGTGAGAACTCAAAACTTTTTTTTATTTTCTGTCCAGTGAGGGTCCTTCTTTGACCCCCCATAAGGGCTAGGGGTCTGCGTATCCCTATTCAACCCCATAATATATTTTTTGTTTTATTTTTCAGTCCCAGAGTCCTGAAATGGCAACTGCAAAATTTTTCTCAAAGCCATCAATCACATCGCTCAGTTCCGTGGGTGTCTAACGGGACCCGCCTATCAGAATGCTTTTTGTTTCTTTCTCTTGGCACTCTTGTGACGGTCTAGCAAAAACAGATATCACTATGTTTTAAGCCTTAGTTTCTCTAGAACAGCTGAAAGATTCACGTCAAATAGCAAAAAACATGCTTTCTGGATAAATGTTATGCTTTCAGCCAAATTTGTTATAATTCTATTCAGCTGTTTTTTTTGTATCATCGTCTAATAATTCTGATGAAAATTTCATGGGAAAAAAAGTTTTTGGAACTATCCTTTTTCTCGGCTCCTGCTTAACGGATCACCCCTAAACTTTCTAAGAAGTAGCTGAGGTTGATGAACTTTTTTGGGGAAAGTTTTGAGAAGATTTGTCAAACGTTGCCAAAGTTATTAGCAAAACAAAGAATGCTCTTCCTATGAAAAAGTCTGGCTCACGTCTAATTGCACAGTGACTACAGCCACTGTGTGAAAAAAAAAAATATATATATATCCATACTAATATAATAAAGAGAGAGCCCAAACCTTTGAGGCGGGTAATCTCAGGAACCACAGCACCAATCACAACACCCAATACAGCGTTGGAAAGGGCAGTTGCAGCAGAAGGACATAGGCTATGCAGACGCCCACCATATACATTTAAAAAGTAAAAGAACCGTGCCAGCAAAGTAGGCCCTTGTGGGCGTGTCTGCGTTGTGCGGTAGGCGTGTGCTGTGGGCGTGACAAACGCTGGGGGCGTGTGGTACGTTCCGCCCTTCATGCCATGTCTCATATTGTGTGCTAATCCCACCCTGCTCCCTTTAAATACCCCTGCACCACATAATCCTAACCCACCCTTACTCCATAAAATACCCCAACACCCTTACACCCTAACCCATCTTAACCCTATAAATATACCCTGTACCCCAAAACCGAAACCTATCCCTAAACCCTAAAAATACCCCAGTACCCCAAAACCCAAACCTGGCCCTGAACCCTATAAATACCCCTGTACCTCACAACCCAAACCTACACCTGAACCCTAAAAGTACCCCTGCACCCCAAAACCCAAACCTAGCACTGAACCCTAAAAATACCACTGTACCCCAAAACCCTAACCTACCCCTGAACCCTAAAATACCCCTGTTCCCCAAACTCCAAACCTAGCCCTGAACCCTTAAAATACCCCTGTACCCCAAAACCCAAACCTACCCCTGAACCCTAAAAATACCCCTGTACCCCAAAACCCCAAATTAGCCATGAACCCGAAAAATAACCCTGTACCCCAAAACCCAAACCTACCCCTGAACCCTAAAATACCCCTGTACCCCAAAATCCAAACCTAGCCCTGAATCCTAAAAATACCGCTGTACGCCAAAACCCAAACCTAGCCCTGAACCCTTAAAATACCCCTGTACCCCAAAACCCAAACCTACCCCGAACCCTAAAAATACCCCTATACCGCCAAACCTAGCGCTGAACCCTAAAATACCCCTAAACCCCAAAACCCATACCTATCCCTAAATTCTAAAACTACCCCTATACCCCATAACCCTAAACTATATCTGAACCCTTAAAATACCCAAACCCCCCAAAACATATACCTCCGTACCCCAAAACATATACCCCTATACCCATACTTACCTTATCCAAACATAAAAAAAACATGCTTTTACCATTCATGCATTTACAACAAATTTCGTTGTAAATGTATGCGTGGTAAAAGCATATAAAATGTAATGCCATGCGTTATAATGGCATTGCGGAGTCATGGTACTTTCGTAATGAAAGTATGCGGAGTGATGGTATGCAGAAAGAAAGTTGCGAAATAATGGGTGTTTACCCTCCCCCGGTAAGTACATTGGTGGCACGGCGGCCCACATCTCCAGCAACATACTCATATTTTTTCACCACCCAATTGAAAAATGCACAGGTCTCTCTCATTGATGGCCAGCACTGACATACACTTTTAGACACACCTCCCGCCACAAGTTCTAGAATTGCGAACTTTAGAGCTGGGGTGCTACGTTCGAATCTCGGCATCAGCTCAACATCCTGTGATTCCAGGCAAATCGCTTTGTCTACCCGTGCCTACCACAAATGAATATGTTCTTCCGTAATGTAAATTGTGCTCATGCCATATTGTCGAGTTCGCGCTATATAATATTGCAAGGAAAAATAAAGTAGGGAAACTCGAGTTCACACACTACTGAACGCACACTCTTAAGTGCATCAGCAGTGCACTGTGAATCGAAGCGGTTCAGAGGCCTGTCACAGATAAGAAATGCTATCAAAATGAAATCCTACAAAACAATATACTACTGGCCGGCAGCAATTCATACCCGGACAACGTCGGGACAGGCTGATAGTGTATATATATATATATATATGTATAGTTCATGTGATCAAGGCTCTGTGCCGAAACGTTATGGCGACAGCTGAATAAATCTAACCAGCATCTGAAATTTTAGTCCGTGTCTGTGTCCACAGCGTGATCGTGGTGAGAGTGAATGCGGGAGGAGACGGTGGTTGTGATATATATGATGATAATAATGAGTTATATGATAATATATGTTTATGTGTACATAGTAATGTATAGCTATGAACTTTGAACTTGACTAATTTGTCAACACATATTGCACGTTGAACACTTTACATTTATTACTTTTTTGCACTATTTGCACAAGAATTAGCACTTTATGCAGGTATAATTTCTTTTGCACTATGTATGGTGTAGTAGGATTCACATTATTCTTACATTTGAATGCATGAACATATGGGGCAATTTACGTATGAAATATATCAATTGGTCAAAGCAGTATTTGCTTAAGGTTGTGTAATTTGACCCACAGTAAATTAATTCTGGGCGTATCATTGGAAATACTTTATATATGGATTTATCCTGTTATATCAAATTACAATTTAATTATGTACATCTACTCGCTTTAAGTTTGCAATTAGAAGACCAATATGCCATATAATACAAACTTGCATTTAAGCGGTTATTATTATTGTTTTTTCCATCGTTGTATTTTACCCTGGGAAAGTCATATATTCATTTGGTAGTCTTTCTTTCATGCCTATCAATCATGTGACCTGCAGTCCACTCAGTGTAGGGGGTGTGTACAATTGATGTAAAAAAATGTATAAAAAACACAACGGTCGCAATGTTTGCTGAATGTGATCAAGGGCTCTTGAAGCCCGAAACGCGTCGTTGCAGGCTGAAGAAACGCAAATAAAATCTACATCTTGCCTGATCTGCTGTGGTGCATATATATATATATATATATATATATATATATATATATATATATATATATATATATATATATATATACACACCAAGTTGTGGCTGTTCCCCGAGTCTCTGATTCGGCGGGCACACGGCAGGGGTAGCCACCCCCTTCAATAGCAACACAGTCTCACCGGCGTGATCCCTCCTCCAATAGCGGAAAGAAACAACACAGGAGCCGTGGCCTCTATTCTTGGTGCAGTTTATTCAGAACACAACGTCCTACGCGTTTCGGAGTAGAATTACTCCTCCTTCACGGGCAAGAATGTGCGTTTCAATAATGATAATAAAGTAAAGTAATGTGTCACAAGACAATAAACATAAACAACATACTGTGACTACGTACATCTCATCCATTTTGTTTTAGTGCAATTATTATTTGAACTCCTATTTGTTCCAACATGTCAAATTTGCAATTAGTATTTGAGCTTTTGGGCCCCCAATTATAAATGATAATCAAATTTAGAAATACATTCTCACATGTTCGCTTCTCAACATAAACGAAATCGAAAAGATGCGATTCAAAATTGTCGGTTGCAGTATGTTCATAAATAGATTACAATTGTTTAACACATTTATGGGTACATTCTTAGAATTTTCAAAATAAACGGGTTCGGGGCTCGAACCTGCCATCCCAAAAGAGAGTTATCTCTGTAGCTGTCTAGTGCCTTGCGCTATATAGATGGCGATCTCAAATTCGGCAAACTAAGGTTTCATCATATTAGATACCAGCGTACTACATATTGAGTATACATTAAAGCTTGGCTTTGTTCTGTACCCAACGTTGTTAAGTTGTTTTTAAAGTCTTGAACAGCAATCAGAAAACAATATTGCCCCAGTGGGCATTGTCTACGTTCATCTTGATAAGCTAGGGCCAAATCATATCTTGCCCAAGTGAGCTAATGCATTCTTGATCATAGATGGAGTCCATGGTATATCATTCTTGTATGTGCGTCTGTAACAGATAAGACAATAAAGACAAAATTCTATTAAAATCTCTACAGCCTAAATGAAATGGTTGTAAAGGTAAAACACACAAATTCTAGTCACTAGTGTCAAGGACAAAGGATGGAAGAGATTGGACCATGGGTTGTAGAAAAAAATCTACATATTTTGAAGTCTTTTCTAAGGCACTCCCACAGGAGGAAACAATAGGCCTCCTTGGTGGTCTCTGGGCATTTTTATGCAGTTTGGGAAGCAAATATAGAACCGGCAGTTTTGGATATTTACAAGCCAAATATGAAAATTCATCATTGGTTAATATACCATCATCTTTCCATTTGGTGATATGATTAGATACATTCATCATTGCTTGATCATACACAGTTCTAGTTGACAGGCAGTATCTGCTGGTGTCTGATAATTGTAAATTACCCTCTTCTCTGTACATTTCAAGGGGCCAGATAACTACGTTACCCCCTTTGTCACTTTGTTTGATGACAAAGTCTTGATTAGATTCTAGTTCATTAAGTGCTTTTCTTTGGTTTTTGTTCAAATTACTTCTAGTATGCACTTTACGAAATTTCAGTCTTTTTAGTTCCTTGACCATTCCTTTTTCAAAACAATTAATTGCTTCACAGTTGATTTGTGGTAGAAACACCGACTTCGGTTTGAAGGGGGTTGCTGCCATCAAATCCAGAGTTAAATCGCTGTTAGCTGCATTCAGAAGGGGATCATCGACCCACCCCTCAACTTCAGCCAGCTCATGCACTGTATGCAAAGTCTCAATGTCCTCTATTTGGAGAGCCGGTTGATCGCTGGACCTCACGATGGGGGGTTTAGTGGATTTATTTGTAAACCACTTTTTGAGTTTAAGTTTACGTATGTAATGGAATAAGTCAATTCTAGTTTCCGT
Organism: Lissotriton vulgaris; assembly: GCF_964263255.1. Classification (NCBI taxonomy): domain Eukaryota; kingdom Metazoa; phylum Chordata; class Amphibia; order Caudata; family Salamandridae; genus Lissotriton; species Lissotriton vulgaris. Next base: position 367,219,317 of record NC_141700.1, read on the forward strand.
ATAATTAAAATTAGAAGTAGGGCAAAAAGATAAGCCTAACATTAAAACATCTAACTGATCTTCATTTAGTTTGTAATTTGAAAGATTTACCACTGTCTTGATCTTCATGTTTTCTTGGCGAACTTGTCCCTCGTTCTTGTTCCCACAGGGCTGTCTGACTGTATAGAGTAGTTTGGTTTTTTGCCTCCTCTTCCTCCTCTTCCACGCCCTCTTACCGGGCTGTCGCTGTGGGCCATTGTACCTGACCTTTTTCTGGCCAACGGCTTGTACTTCCTTAAAAAACGTGCTTTTACTATTTCCGCATCGTCACTGTACAAGTCTGGTGTTGCTTCCGTGTCACATTGCATAATTTGTTTTGTTATTTCGTTATACACACACGCACATCTATCTATCTGTGAGGGAAGATTCCACTCATCCATTCATCCAAAGAAAAAATCAAAGGTTAAAGTGATGTTATAGTTAGGTGAATATGTCTATTAAAAGGTAATATTTTAAACAAAATAACACTGAAATTCACAAGTTATAGTTAACTCAAGTTTCTAAAACTTGCGCCCTTGCCATGCACAGTGATGTCATCAATTATGTTGTTTGGAATGCTATCAGTAATGTTCCCCATGATGTCATAGAACACGTCATGAGTGTTGTAATATGTGAAATCATAAGCAGTGCATGGCGAGGGCAAAAGTTATAGTTACCTTAGTTATTTTATAACTGGTGAATTTCAGTTGTTTTGAGTTTATAATGTTATGTTTTAACTGACATTTTCACCTAACTATAACACCACTTCCACTTTTTTTTCTGTGATTTTCTGAGGGTGTTTTAATGTAAAGGAAGATAATATTAACATACCTGATTACAACACCACTTTAAACTTTGCTTTTTTCAGTGAATGTCAAGGCAATTCTTTTAACATATGGTAATATTTTATTACCATACTTAACCCCTCACGTGCACTGCCTTTGTCCTGTGCCCAACTCACCCCCCATGGGCGGCCAACCACTGCCAACTCCAAGGGACACCGACTCCCCCCTACTTCATTAACTTGCTTTCCTGCGGGAGTCCAGGGGAATGTGCTGACTCACCCACGGAGATCTTTGACTTCCAAAAAGGGGACGATGTTGAAACTTAGAAACCTTAACTGCGACCTCGTCCAGCGGCTCCCCGGCGATAACCCTCTCTACTTGGACTCAACCTGCAGCCTTGCCCTGCTGAACTTTACATTCTCAGAACTTTTTGTCCAGAATTTCTTCTTATTCCAAAGGTTTGCGCAGACTTGGCCCCATCCACATCTTCTTTATTTTTCAAGTTTGATGGATTCTCGTGCCACTTTGATCTTTTAGGCACTAGTTTTACTAAAAACTAAAAAAAATCATAAACCCAGTTCTACTGATTGGAATTTTGTCATTTTGCTGTCAAATAATTTATTAACATTTATTCTAATTTTCAAAAATTGATGTGGGGTTTTTCTTGTGTTGTGTTTTCACTTTATTACTGTTTGTGTGCTTCATAAATACTTTACACATTGCCTCTAAGGTAAACCTGAACGCTTTTATGCCAGCTACCAGAGGGTTAAGCACAGATTAAATTAGAAATGGAAATTAGCAGTAGTTCTGTGAGACCATATGGAAGTATGTCTTGTATGTATGTGGAAATAGGGAAACTTGATCTTGTGGGTGAATGTCTATTTGTTGAAAAGTCAACATTATACTATTGGTATAGTTATTTAGTATTATTATACCAAACAATCCTGGTTGGTATCCCATAGCAGTGCTTTTGGTAATCTGGGAGGAATAGTTTTAACTGGAGCCAGCACTTTCATCCTATTTTGTCCGCCCATTCTGTCTGACTTCATAACTATACTTGCCTTTTTGCTTCAATTTGTGTCCCAGAAGTTTGTTTTCTAACTTCATCTGCTGGATGATAGTCCACTTAGATGGCTCTTGAGCTCATGGGTATATTATAAGGACCCCCAGTACCAGAACAGTGTGTTGTACAAAGCTTGTCTTTTGAACTGTCTTCTTTCCATCAATGTGGGCAATTTTCTCATCACCATCACTTTAAAATGTACACAATGTTTTCCTCCTGCAAGGTTGTAGGAAGTCACTAATCAACCAAGCAAGCATGAAAACCATTGTAAATGCTCCTAGTTCAGTTTAAAGTTAAAATTTATTGAACAGAAAAAGTAGTAATAACACATTTATGCACCAATATTCTGAGTCAAGAATATAATAAATACATTAAGACATGGTTAAGTAGTCTAATATAATATCTATAGTTATGCGTCAAACAGAAAAGAAAGAAAAGTGAGAAAGATAAAACTAAGAATATTGTATGTATTTAAAGGAAAGATTTTATCTAAAAATATGAATATTGAACCAATGCAGAGTATATTTACGAAAAACAGATAAATAACATAGTACCAGTGACATAACAATCAGTTCAATAAAATAGTGAATTCAAGGGGGTTTAGATACTGCTTCAGATAACGGTTGATGTAAGGTAGTTATTAGAAAAGAGGAATCTAAGGCAATTGTTATTCATGACCATAGAATGTTTCTTTGGATAGCAAGAGACATTGGATTAGCGTATGTTCTATTTAGTCTATGTTTGTAACATACACCATACCACCATGCCTTAAAAGATATATTGAGATCATGTTTCTATTTTTTTGTTATTTGTTGATATGCAGCTGCAATTAGTAGAGCAACAGTTTGCACATTGAAAGTACATCAATGCCAATTGTCTGAAAGGCTACCTAAAAATACATTTGTAAAAGAAACAGATTTGTGTACATGTAAAATGAAATTGATTTATGCCCAAACCTTTACCCAGCATTGGTAAGTGGTGGGCCATTCAAATAGAATATGTTTACAAGACCAACTGTTGATGGGACGGTGGAAACTTGTGTAAGGAAGCTGGATCGGTTGTAAATGAAAAATTAAGTTTGAGTTTTGTTGGCACCAAGGGAGGTTTCGCGTATTTTGAGCCATATTTTATTTCATACAGTATTGGGAAAAGAAAAGTGTAGGTCTGTTTCCCATTCTAATGCTAGTGTTGTTTTTTGTCTAATACTTGGGGGAACTGAGGCATGTATAGAATCTAGAAGCTGCAGGAGCAGTGAGTAACAAAGGTTTTACAGGGGAATTGAAGGACAGGGAAGAGGTGAGTAGGAGAAGGGAAGAGTATGTGTTTAAATAAGATGAGATTAGGGATTGAAATGTATTTTTATGTTATGTTATGTTATGGTGAATTGTAGAGCGCACAGCTGCCCCAGCAAAGGGGCGTCCCGGCGCTGAAAACAGAAAACTGCACAGCTTGTAGCAGAGCAAGACAGCTTATAACGGAGGGAAGAGGAATGTTTTCACAGCTTTACGGAAAATCAGATGGGTTTTTATACAGCGGATTGAACTGGGGCGTGCATTCCAGAGTTTCGAGGCCAACACACAGAAGGAGCGCCCTCCAGCACGAGCCCTCCTCACCCTGGGGACAGCCACAAGATTGTGTCCCATAGAACAAAGTTGGCGGGAGGGAATGTAGAAAGTATGCAGATTAGTCAGAATACATGGAGATGAAAAATTAAGGATTTTAAAAGTAATGCAGAGGGCCTTGAACTCTAGACGCCTGGCCACGGGCAGCCATTGGAGGCGATGGATGGCATTGGAAGTAGAACACCTCCTCGGCAGGCCAAGGAGAGCTCTAACAGCTGCATTCTGAACCGTTTGTAGTCTGACAATCTCAGACTGGTTGTGAGAAAGACAGAAGTGTGTGATTGTGAAATAATTCATGAGTCGATGATTGGCCTTTTTTACGCAAGGATTTAAAAAAAATAGTTCTGTTATTGATTTGATTAAATTTATTGTACCAAGTCGAGGATTGAAGAAACTGATCAATGACAGAATGAAGATATATAAATGAGACCTCATAATGAACAGACCTTTTTAAGAATGGGAAGTGATATAGAAGAAGGACGTTGGGTGAAAGATAAGAATTCTGAAAAAGAAAAAGGTTGAATAAAATATAATTGCAATTCTGTCCATAAGGGGGAATTAGTTGTATTTTGGATATCTTGGTATAGGAATGATTGTTTAAAAAAGAAAGCAGCATGATACGATTGCAAATCATGTGTTTTCAAGTTTACTCCTTCTTGTTGGTTATTAGTTTGTAATCTGGTAAGAGATATATGAGTTTTTTATGATTCCATAGAAACGTAATTAAGATATTATATATATGTTTTAAATAGAAAATGGGATGTTGATGGGAATTGCGGAGAGGTAGATCAGGATTATTGGAACTAACATGATCTTAATAAAGTCTAATCTACCCCACCATGAGAGAAACAATGGATTCAATCGGGAAAGAGGGGTAGTTAAAGTTGTGAGGAAATTAGTCGAATTAGGTGGTATGGAATCTTTTAATCCCTTTGCTGCGGGGGTAATTCCCCCACGGTGGCGGGTGAGTGGGGGTGAACACGGTGCCGCTGTGCTTGTGACGATCCCAGCTCGTTATGAGTCACAGTTGAGCTGTGCTCATGACGAGCTGGGCTCATCACAACTCTGCCCACTGAATAATTTGCCCGCACAGGCGGGGAATTAATTGCGCGTGGGCGCAGCGCAGCTGTTATGACTAGCCTGCCTCGTCATGAGAACAGCTCCACTGTGACTCATGATGAGCTGGGCTCGTCATGAGCACAGAAGGATTCAAGGAGTTGGTAAACCAGACACCTAAGTATTTAATTTTTACCGGACTCCAAAGAAATTCTGAAGAAAGGAACTCATGTTTAAAGCACCATTTATTGAGTGGAAGGAGCTCACATTCGTTAGAATTGAGTTGTAACCTGAAAGGGAAGCAAAAGTGGAGACAGTATCAAAAAAATGTTGCAGGGAGGAAGTAGGTGAAGCCATGTACACAATTATATCATCAGCATAATCTGGGAAGTTAATCTGATTATAGCCATAGGAAAAGCCATGTATAGAATCGTTTTGTCAGATTTTAGATAAGAAGGGTTTGAGTGCAAAAATAACAAGCATTTGCATTGCAATCGGCCTCGCATTTGAAAGAGTTAGAGATATTGGCATTGGCATTTGTCTTTGACCTACATGTTTTGGTTAGAAGTGGATGTATGTGGTATGAGTGGAATTATGTGGGTTGGATTTGGAATTGTTAGTTGTGGAATTGTGCTAGGTGGAACTGCCTTGTGTGGAGTGCATTTGTGTTTTTGTTTGGTTATTAAAATGGATGTGAATGGATCACAACCATCCCACAGGGCAAGGCCAACACTATCATCTAATGCCACTAAGAAAAGGCAGACAAGGATGAAGGAAGTGGGTACAACAGAAGCAAGTTAATTTTGAGCAGCAATAGGATCAATTACTTACGGCAAAAAACTTTTTTCCATGAACATGATAACTTTTGGTGAAAAGATGACACAGTGATAATGTTTTCCCCAGGAATCTATCATGTTGTGCAAATCCCATAGGCAAAGTGGACTTTTAAAATCAATAGTATCTCTACTTCAGGGAAGAGTTAATATTATACAATAACACTATCATGCCTCTTAGATGACAGGTGCAAGTCTATAAGTCAACGATAAATGTCACTAGGCCAAACGAAAACAAAACAAGAAGTTGCATTACTTCATTACATGTATTTGGAGAAATTAGTGAACAAATGTATATTTTCAATAACATTACAACTAATATCAACGGAAATGTGAAAAAAGGCATAACAGCATACACTGAACGACATCCTGGGCATGTATTTATTTTGGAATCATGGTTTCTGATTTATAGCAGCAACTTTTTTTGTTTTTATTTTTAATAAGTATCATTAGAGCTTGAAAGCACATAGCCTGTTATCTCTTCACAGCTACTCAAGAGAGGTGTGCTTTTGACTTTGTTCGGTCCCTAAATATTAGTGCATGCACTGTAAGGATGTCAGATGTGTTGGTTTGTACCAGTATTTACACAAATGACAATTTAAATGGCACTGTTCTATTCAGTTTATAGTGCTTCTCATCCCAATGCAGGGGGCCAGAGCGCTTTACGTAACACATTATACATTGAAATAAACCATGTAAGTGTGTAAATCAATGTACAGGATGTGTTACATAAGATAGTGAGGGTTACATGGTGTAGGTGCCACAGGTCCTTCATAGCTCATTGTGCTATATTAGAAGGATTACAATGTATGAGCTGCAAGTAACAAAGGAATCTCTGTATTTAAAGCTGTAACCCAATTACCTACCTATATAAAATAAAAATCTGTCACCTGCGTGTTACATTAATTGCTTTGCTAGAATCACTTTAACCTTCTATGCTACTTTGATTCAAATCTGAGACTACACAAACACAGATCTCTCCGACAAATGTGTTCACCTCCAGAGGTATCTCACCATTATTATTATTCTGAGATTTACTGTGCACCTCTTCAGAAGATGCCTCAACCCCATAAAATATTTTAAAATGCAGACTTTGCAGCCCATGCTTCTCCTTGTTGCCAATGTCTATATGGCTTGGTTTAAAAAAAAAAATATTAGTTGAGGCTCAGATTTTGTGCAGTGATTACACCACTTTTTTGGCACAACCCTGATGCTAAATCCAAATTGTTAAATCTCATAACGCACTTTAGTGTACTCATGATATACCTGATAAACATATGTGTGAGGTCTAAATATCTGATGTGACTTCCAGTGAGGTCACTTCCTGTGAAGCCATGTACATTGTCACATATTGTGACGTCATGCCCTATTTTGCAATGTCACCTATTAGTACATAGGTCGGAACACAAAATGACAGACCGGTCACAAATAGTTGGTGCTTAATTTGACCTGCTTGTGCATACATCACCTGATAATAGAGGTACTGTTTTGAGTGCTTCTGACAACTCCTACTCTGCCTCACATCTGCCAGGCAAGGATTTGTAGCAGTTCCTCGTTAAAAACAATCAGGCAGTGTAGTGTAACGCAGAGGTGGACCTTGTTGCTGGAACACATCCACTTTTGTTGGCAGTTCTTCTAATTTTCGTGCTGGTTACATTATCAGGTTCGTCCTGGCCCACCGTATCAAAGGGAGAAGGTGAAAGACAACTAGGATTTGGTAACTAACACGCCCTTTCTTTCTGTTGGTTCAAAGACCACTGAAATGATTTCTTGTGTATCCTTCCAGGGGCAGTGGGGTGACTGGGGAGTCTTGGAGCTTTCCTATATTTGGGAAAACAGATGAAGGGGGCTCTGCCATCCCCTAAGTAGCCTGTTAGTAGGCCATTAGGCTTCCTACAGCAGCTCACTGGCAACTCAGTCCACCTCTAAATTAGACTGGGGGTTCTAACATTGTAAAGGAGAAAATACATCAGAGGAGGATCTACTGTCAGCAAGCTGAACAGAGTAGTCTCTTTAAAATCGGGTGGTACTAGAAGCGGTGGTGGCCGATGACTAACCCTTTGATGCCTCATTATCAAAATTGAGCTCTCTTTGATGTGAATTTAGTTTTATTGCCAAAAGTCAATATTCTAACTGGTTTCTCGAGCCAGACTCTGACATTTTATAGTCTCTGCTCCAAAGAAGGGACTTTTTATCATGGTACAACAATGGTACTAATATAAAAACAACTCTAATACCACCTCCACTATATTCTGCACGTTTGAATATCCCCCTTAAAAATTATAAACGGCATAACATATTAGACTGAGACATAACCAGCTGGTCTCCAAAAAAACAAAAACTGTGAATAATGAAAGAAACAAAATAACAGAGCTAAACATTGTATGCAGAATCTGTATCCATGGGTTTTCATATATCAATAATCCTGAAACAATAATGCAGTGCATTTTTGAGTCAAAAAAGCAAACACAGAGACCAGCAGACATAATGTGTGACTGGTGTTTAAGTGGGATGGAATAGAAAAGAACAGAGTGGCATGACAGCCATGCCAAGTACACAGAATAGTGTTGAAAAGAGAGTCTGTGTGACTGTGTCAGACTTGCCCCTTTCTCAAAAAAGTCTAAAAGATGAATGCTTTTCATAAAACAATTATAGTAACATGCCCTACTTCTCAGGAAAGCCATTGACAAACCTAGATCATCCATATGTAATGAAATTTCGAATTCCATCTGGAGATCACAGTGAGCATAAGTCAGTATGTTTGCTCATCTATCCATGAGTCTTTAAACGTGTGTACAGCTACAGATTTGAGTTACAATTGTTGCCAACATTTCGTAAAGAAAATGTAAAACTAAACTGGACTACCATACCAGAACAGAGGTTCAACCCAGAATCTCAGCCAAGAGTAACTGATGCTTCTCAATTGTGAAAGTCAAATTCAAATTCAAAATAAGCTTTATTTCGATATACATTTTCATATCATAAAAGCATTCATTTGTTAAAATACATACAAATCACAATACACATACAGATGTAAGTCACAAGGAGCCAGTACCATTTCAGTTAGAGTAAAAATAGGGGAAATATTGGACTCATTCATACATAAAAATACAATAGAATTAAAAACTTGTTCGGTTCTCCGAACCCTGTGCAATAAAACAATTTATAAAATATGTACAATCAGTTTATTTTTACTCACATCGAATTTCTGAATTTTACCAATAATTTCAAGAATTTGATTAGAGTATAAATCACTTCCGGGGTTTCCATCATTTGTAGTCTACAAAACGCATCTCTACAAGATCGGAGACCCCTCTCCTTAAGAATTGGTTTAAGCTAAATTTTTCTGGGAACATGATAAAATTTACAGAATAAAGTGCAGTGCAAGTTGGATTGGGGGGCTACATCATCACAGGGACATGGCAACATATGTCTCGACCAATCGTTACAAGATGGAAATGTGACTAATCGGAAAAAGGAACCCATTCTGAATCTAGATAGGAGCATTCTAGCATAACAATTAATATCACTAATAAGATATAATTGGGGGCCCCGTTCAGTTGTAATGTATTGATAGACTAGAACAGACTTTTTTATTTTCTCCGTGTCCCATCTTTTGTTCTCTAGATGGTCCATAACCATTTTGCGTAGCCCTTTCCTTGAGATTGTTTCCATGCTAGGTGGGTTTTTAAAAAACTCCGGATGACCAATGTCATTCATCATTTTTTCTACCACAGACAGCCATTTGATTCGCTTTACACCGTCTAGTTGTAAACAGTCAGATATGGTGCTGTGGTTAAAGGCTGTCTCTGGGGTTAACCAGAGCTTGTGCCATAACAGAATGGGTTCAGTCGTTATAATATCCGAGATATATGGCAAACCAAGTTCTATGTGTATGAAATAGTTAGGAGTTGATTTTGGGACCCCTAGGAGGTACCGGAGGAAACGGTTCTCAGTTTGTTGTATGCAGATTGCAGAGTCGATCCCCCATACCCCTGAGCCGTAGATGGCCGTGGTCACACATTTAGCCTTATAGATAACAATCAGCTCCTTAACAGGTCTACCCCCGATTTTAATTGCGAAATTTTGCAGTGCTCCAATCGCTTTGGAAAAGGCTAGTCTTCTGGCTAAGATAGCATTTTTCCAGGCGTATTTCCTATGAAAACAAATCCTAAGGTAAGGAAATTGATCTGTTATCTCTATTTTTCTGCCTTCTATAAAAATGGGGCAGGGTATTTTCTTCACTCCCTGACGGCAGGACATAGAAAAAGTTTTTGTAATGTTGACCTTAAGTCCCTTTTCCCTCATGAAGAGTGTGAACTTAGAAACAGCCCTTTGAAGGCCCAAGCTGGTCCGAGATAAAATTGCGGCATCATCCGCATATAAAAGGATGGGAACAGGGCGGCCCTGCACTACAGGGTAGTCATAGCAAGAGCTATTCAAATGGTCGCCAATTTCGTTTATATAGAGGGAGAAGAGTAGGGGTGCCAAAATGCACCTCTGTCTTACTCCCCTCCTGATAGAAAATCTTGGCGAACACTCTCCTCTTTGTCCAAAGCGCACCCTCGCTCCAGCATCCCTATATAGCTCTCTAATGAAGTTAAGAATTGGGGGGTCCAGACCAAGACTTTTTAGAGTAGCCCACAACTGCTTGTGTTCAACACAATCGAAAGCTGAACTTAAGTCTATAAAAGTAATAAAAAGGTTCCCTTTTTTTGCTACAGTGTATTCTGAAATTAAAAGATGTACATTAAGACTCTGCTCAACCGTCCCCATGCCTTGTCGAAAACCATACTGGAAAGTCGAGAGGATGTTAGCTTCCTCGATCCAGTTTTGCACACGTTTTAGGATAATACGTCCCGCTACCTTCATTAAGGCATCAATAAGAGAAATTGGACGGTAGCAGGACGGGTCATGCCTGCCCCCTTTTTTGAAAATGGGGACCACTATTGCTTCTGACCATGTTTGTATTAAACAATGGGTATTAGCACAGTTCATCACTAAGGTTAACAGGGGAGCCCAGAGATCTAATTTGGCTTTATAAACATCTATTGGTATTGAGTCCGGGCCAGGTGCCTTCCAGGAAGGACTTTCTCTGATAGCCAGGCTCACCTCCTCGCACGAGAAATCAATATCCAGTGGGAAATTTTTCAGGGAAAATCCGGAGTTATCAGATGGAATAATGCAACCCTCAGGAGAGATACATTCTGGCTCTGGGCTATCATACAGATTTTTATAATGGGCAACCCAGGTGTCCCCATTTATAGCAATGTCTAACTTTTCCGGTTGTTTTCCTCGTACAAAGGGGGCATTTACTGCCCTCCAAAAGGCCGTAGCATCTTTATTTTTTGGGGAGGAAATTAAGGCTTTCTCAGGCCTTTTGTTTCAATGCTTTCTCTCTATTCTTAAATGCCCCGCGATATTGGTGTCTAGCCTGTCTAATAGCCTCTAAGGATCTCGGGGTTGTGTGTAGAGCATTTTTCAGAGTTTTTAAAGCAGAGGTACAATATTTATCGAACCAACCTCTGTTTTTATTGAGTCCGGCTTTGAATTGGCGGGACAATAAAGATTTTAGTGTCTCCTGAATTTTTGTAAAAGAGCCTAGTATTTTTGAAGGGTCTCCTGATGGGGTCAGGCAGATGTTGATTTCCGATCTTCTTTTAGATAATAAGTTTTTAAAAAATGTTTCAGGGACCACTTTATCCCATTTAAGGGTGTAACCATTGATCCGTCCCATGGAGAGATGTGATTGATAACTAGTAATATTTTCCTTGTTTTGTGACCTCTCTATATGCTTGCTTATATTGAACGTTAAGGCGTAGTGGTCCCCAGAAAACACCATCCGGAGTTTTCCATGAGGAAAGCAGAGAGGCGTGTGATTTAGAAAATAAGGTAAAATCAATCACGGTGTTTGAGCCTCTTCCATGGAAGGTAGTGTGGAAGGGAACGGGCGGTGAACATAAATCATTTACGTAATCCAAATAAAAATAAAAAAGAAAGCTATTTAAAATATCCCCTATTTTTGAGTGAATAAAGTGGTTCGAGATATCGTCCATTGAAAAATCTAAACCACATAGTTCTTTTGGCCCATACTCGCAGATGTTGCAATTAAAGTCACCCAGCCAGGCGAACATACATTCCTTAGGAGTGGATTCTTTCAATGTAACAACAGTATGACTTAAATCATTTAATGTTTGATTCAATGCTTCTGGGGCTAGATTATTATAAAAGTTTACTATGATAAGATCAAGGGAATTTCCCCACCCAATCACAACTATCTGGTAAAAGTCTTTGGGTATGTGTGTCAACATAGGTAGTCCGCTAGAAATACTGATATATATGGCTAAACCGCCATTGTTTCTACCCTGGTTGCTCACCAAGGCTGCTGCGGGGAAGGTCTGATACCCTAATAGGTGCACTGGGTTTAATGCCCAGGTTTCTTGGAAACATAGGATCGAGTAGCTATTCACCAGCTCTAGCCACGGTTGTAAAACAGTTTTTGATGCGAGACCGGCTACGTTCCAAGTGAGTATGGAATGTGGAGTGTAAACGGACGTAGGTGTAAAAATGTTAGACAACACCCCTATTTCCTGCTGACCCTTAGGGGCACATATTGCAGGCAAAGATACAATGTCCACACATTCTGCAGTCCCACCATTTCCCTCCGAATTAAGTTCCGGGTGTTTTATGGGCGAACTTAAAGAATTTCCAGTATCTGGGTTAGTACGGGTAGTCAAAACAGATGTACCATTGTGTGACAACCCCCCCCCCCGACCACTCATTTTTTGCTTCTGAAGGGTGAAAAGAAGTCTCAAAATCATGCAAATTCAGGGAGCAGACAGTAGCATTGTGGGTTCTGCTCAGGTCAGTTAAAGCTACACAACATTCCTCCCGCATATCAATTTCTCTCTCAGGGAAACTACTCATGAATGTAGGGGTGGCAGAAGAAAAATAATTTTCATTTAATTCATTTAATATGTTAAAGTCGCTCATACAATCTCGAGTGACCCCTACATAAGAATAAGGCATGTCGAGTCATTCATTTGCGCCTAGCCCTGAGAGGGGTTCGAATAAGTTGTGTAGCGGAATGTTCCAATACTCGTTGGGATTTATAGGGTGGTAATTGTTGTTAGATGGAGAGAAATATCTAAAGGGACGTTGGCATGGGAAAGAGAGAGGAAAGTTATTAGTATATTTTGTAGGAAAAGAAAAATGTGAGATACTGTGATCAAAGTTTGAGGGCTTGACATTGCGACTTGATTGTCGGTGGCTTGGGGGCATTAATAATGCTTCGGGATAAAAATAACTCAGGTTACGAGATGAAACACCCCCCTCGCTTCTCCCCGGGAACCAATCACTAATGTACGTAACCACTCTATGGTCCCTAAAATTTACTATCACAACGTCCCCCTCAATGTCTTTCGTTCTAGGGCCCACCCATTTACATCGTCTGACTGAGATTATAGCTCCGTTTAGATGTGGGGGAAGGGCTCTGTTGTTTCGCAACCAGAAAATGACTTTGTTTTTAAGATTTGCATTGTATTCGATATTTCCAACAGGAACAATTCGAACTCCAGTTAAGATGATCACATAGTTAGCTGACTTTGGGGGTAGTTCCACTATGTTACTAAGATTTGATTTTACTCTATTAGTTTTTATTGTCGTTGCCTTCATTGGTGGGGGGTTTGTAGAAGGAGGAGGTTTTTGGAGACCTGACGTAGCCTTCTCTTTATGTATGTCATGGGCAACCGTCGGTTTACTTGAATTTGGGGGATCAGGCTTATTTTTAAATACAGGGTTTTCTTTCTCTGGTCTAGATGTTTTCGATGTTTTCAGTGTTGGCTGCTTATTTGTTAAGGAAGATTCCTTAGGTATAACTGAATTAGGTTTTTCACTGAGGTTGGAAGCTGCCAAAATACAATCCATTTTTCCCCCAGCCTTTTGACTCTCTCTATGAGTGGAAGCAAGAGAGATTTTAAGAGGCGTTCAATTGTCTCTTTGGTCGACAAGGCTTCAACCCCTAAAGTTGGTGTTATTGGGGGACCTATAAGTACATCCTTCTCTAGTTGACCAGGTGGTTTTGTCAGTTGGGTCACCTAGAGAAGGGGGGGTGCGTTGAATATTTTCCCCTTTTTTAACCCCTCCCTTTCTCCTTCTTTTCTTCGGTGGAGAGCGATGTGCTCTCGGGGGCTTCTTGGGTTTATCTTTACTCACACTAGCTGTGGTCAGTGGTAGTGTCTCTATAGGAGCGACAGTCTCAGCTGATTGATTGGAAGGAGTTAACTGATGTTGAGAGACGAGATCCAAAACAATGGGGGAGTTTAAATCTATTAGACAGTTGGAGACAACCGGTGGCCCGTTTGGAGTAGAATCATTAGTAATATCAATGGCAGTAGGAGATGAGGTTTGATCTTGGAAAATTAGTGGAATATTATCAGTGCTGAATAACTCAGCATCTGCTTCCGACGAGCTTTTATTATGATGTTGCAAGGGGGGAGGAACCTTCAGGGGCGAAATTAGTGGTTTCTTTTTAAGAAGGTCGATGGAAAAACGGCGCTCCGCACGTTTCTCCGCCAACATAAGTTCTTTATCTATTTCTTTGATTGCCCTGGCAAAATATTAGTCTAAGGGGCCAAGTATAGACACCCCCACAGTGGAAGGTAGGGAATTCAGTACGCCTATAGACATCCTAAGGGCTCAAAGAAAGAAATGGATGCTAGAAGGGAGACACCGAGGAAGAAGCTTTAGAGAGTGGGCCCAGCCCAGCCTCCTGCAGCCCCTGACGGCCACAGACGGCCCGCCCTTGTCCCGGGCTTCTCCCGGCGCGCTCCCGCAGGACGAGGTTCCGGTCTGTCCTTTAAGCACCTTCTGGCGCCACGCGAAGATGGAGGCGGCGTCCTTGCCGCGGGTGGGGCAGCTGGGAAATGCCAAGCCCGGCCTAGGGGATAGGCGGAGCGATGTCCGGCCTGTAGGTTTGAGCGGAGCACAGCCCGGCCCTGTTGCTGCAAGAGTTTCTGCCCAGAAAGAAAGTTGTTACACCGGGTACTCGGCCCCGGTCCGTCCTTTAAGCGCCTCCTGGCGCCACGCGAAGATGGAGGCGGCGTCCTTGCCGCAGGTGGGGCAGCTGGGAAATGAAGTCCGGTGAGGAGGGGGCTCGGCGGAGCCAAGCCCGGCCGAGGGGAAAGGCGGAGCGATGCCCGGCCCGTAGGTTTGAGCGGAGCACAGCCCGGCCCTGTTGCTGCAAGAGTTTCTGCCCAGAAGGAAAGTTGTGAAATTGTGAAAGTAATTCATCTGTAGTTCATTCTCTTGGATGCTGAAATGTAACTGTCACATTTGTCATCTTTTCTGTAGTGGTCTGTCAACCATGAAGGCCTGGTAATGTCATGCCATATTTCATCAAATGGCAAGCTGGCAGTATCTGGTGTGGATGTGGACTATGCCATCTGTGTCATTGATGCGGAAAATGGCAATAGAGTAGCATATATTAAAGGTAAGACTTCTTCATTATCTTGGTATCGAGTTATTTATTTTTGTTATCTAGGAGTGTTACTCTGTTAAATTGTAGATTGCCACACCCATAACTTAGATACTTAACACTATAAAGTTCTTTCCAAATAAATTTGCATCAAATCAAATCTTTCCTACCACCACTGTGAGAGTGTAGTATCTCAAAAGTGTGCTGCATGCAGAATGTTTGATCACTCACCACTAATCTCCATTTGCCCGGTTATTGCTGGGTTGCGGTAAGCAGGGCTCCCTATGCACGCTATCTAATCTAGAGCAAGATTGGCTCTGTGGATTATTGTATACAATGTAGTCTGCGACAGATAGCTTGAGCTGTCTATAGCAAGACCGCAGAAAGGGACCACTATACTAACTCCGTTCCTACTACATTTGTAAGAGAGTTGGCAATGGAATCCCTATTTCTTTTTTATTTGTCAAATACAAAGTCTCTTTCTGTGTTTTAGGTCATGGAGTTCAGAATTTAAAACCTGTTCCTTTTGCATTTGTTAGAGAATTCACAACATAAAACACCTTCCTATTGTATTTATCGGAGTTCACAAAGTAAAATGCCTTCTTATGACATGTCTCAGGGTTCACAATGTAAAGCCCCCATTGGTGGTGTTGTTCCTATTGTATTTGTCAAAGTTCACAATGTGAAGCCACTTTGTATAGTTTTTTGGAAAGCAGTTCAATGTAAATGCTAATGTATTGGTCACAGGGTTACACCATATAAAGTCTGGGATCAGCATTAACAATGTACCTATCTGTTGTGGGCAATGGCCACTTCTAAGAAGGATAACACTATAGTTGTTCAATCAAATGCTTGTAGAGAAGATCAACATGAGGCAGGACCCCATGTCCCTCTTTTAGTACGGTTTGCTACAGCTCTTTTTCTAGTTATCACTTACGCTTTCACAGAGAGCTTCTCTGCTAAGCCAGTCCTAAGAGAATTAATTCCAAAGAAAATAAGGGATTTATCAGGGGGGTAACCAAAAACCCTTGGCTGCTCTGGTAATCTGTGGGAATCTATGTTAGAAAAATATTTTCTACAGGTTTTAACACAGCTTAATAAGAATCCACTCATAAAGGGCAATTGGCTTTAACATATGCTTTTCACAATATTTATTCTGCCTTTGTCAAATTAGGCTTTACTGTTTCAGTTTCTTTTTTCGGTCAATTTTGGTGAGGTTTTTTTTTTCTCAGTGTTTTCAAGTGATTTCAATACCCTATAATAACTGTGGATGTCAGTGGTTGCACATTTTCGTGCCATTTAAAACAACAGAAACCGTGTTTTTCCGGTCTTTAATGGAACCTTTTGCTTTTATTATTGCTTGCTTTCTGCACTGATAGTGCATGGTACATGGACAGTGTACATAGAGTGTAAATGAGGTCCAAATACATTTGTGCAAATCAAACTCATTGTAGTAGACCATACAATACTTTTTCAGTGAGTCTTTGGTCATGCACGCTCTCTCTTTCCTTCCCATGTAAACTTTTATCTGTGAAAAGGCCCTCTCAACATTGGCACTTGAGACAGGCAACGCCAAAATAGCCTGTATACAATTTACTAACTACGACCACTGACATAGCTATCCATGCCAATACTGGTGCACCTGAAGATTGTAATTCTCTCCAACACATGCGTTGAACTGGGCGCATATGCCCTCGAAGTTATTGAAGCTGTTAAAAATAAGGCAGCAACTTTGAAACTCCAGAGAAAATGTCCCTTTACGAAGGGATCTATAACTTGTTCAGAGTACCACAGTGAGGCTTCATTGACTTCAAATGCCATGTTTGGTGAAGGGCTATTTCTCATAGATTGTAAAATAAAAGTTCCTGAATTGCTCCTCAACATTTCTTTGCTTGTCAAGTGATCTCTAACAGGGAATATCTGCAAACACAAACAAAATTACTTCAATCATTGTTGAACTTGGTAAGAACTTTTTGCAGCAGCATTCCAAGTGACACTGCATCCCGTGTTTTCCAAAAGTCTGGTGTTGTGTTTTCATCAGTATCCCAAATGCTTTGTGACTGCACTCTTTTCACATATACCCGTCACTATACCTTGCATTGAATGTTTAAAGCCTGGGGTGTTTGGCAATTCACCTACTATCAATACTGACTAACTAGAAAAGGGGGCTGATGTATCAAGGGTTTTTACCCATTCTCTGTGGGTAAATGTGATGTTACATATTGGGAAAGATTCTTATGAAACCTACATTTTTCCTATCAGTGAAAGACTCAAACTTAGCCAAAAAAAATCAAATATGATTTTGATATTTCCTGATTCTCTACAGTTTATAAAAAAAATAAACAACACCTACAATATGCTTCTAACCCCTGTATCTTTAGGCCAAAGACCACAAAACCGAAAAAAGGAAGAAGGCACAATATTTTAGTGACATCCCTAAACAACAAAACTCAAGCAGAATAATGTTAGCCCAGTCTTTCTTACTGCTACCTTATATTACAAAGTTACATTGGATTGGCCCCTTCAGTAACAAATAAAAATGACTCTTTCACTCTCCTTTTCCTTTCTTCTTTGAAGGGCATTTAGTTTGTGGTTGTTCAGCTTTTTTTTAGTGTTTATACGTTTACACTATTGAGAGCGATTTCCCTTCCGGTGGGGTTTTATCAGTTATTATAGGTTTAAACCTAAAACCGGACAGCCTATTTATAATAACTAGGTCAGATCTTAGGCATCTGGGATACATTTTCAAAATTCCACCAGTCAGGCCTAGAACGTGATCACTTGCTGGTCACCATAACCAACTCAGGCCTTCTTTATTGAGCATAATCTGTGCAAAACAAGCACTCTTTTTCAGGGGACACACACAACCTCTGCACAATCAAAAGCAACAAGGAGGAAGATCAACATGAGGCTGGAGCCAAAGCCTCTCTACTGGAGTGCCACTTTTTATATTGATTACATAATGCCTAGCGACAGCGTCCAGTCACACCTTGAAACAAAATTATTTATATTGAGTACACAATCTAAAAAGAGATACTTAGTGAAAATGTAAAACTAAAGTTTCCATTCGCAAAAAGAAGTTGATATCCCATTTTTAATAAGTGCGCTCCTTCTGAGAGAGACGTCGCAGATCTTCACATGGACGCTGATCAGCGCCGTAGTACCTAGCCCCTGGGACATCAGTGATAAGTCACAGTTATTCGCCAGAAAACTGCCCAGTATTCACTGACTGCTTGCAGAAAAGTCCTGTAATACACTAACTTTGTTCTGAAAATTGGACATATGGCAATGCCTAGGCACCTCACAAATTACCAAAATCTGGGGGATTGGGAAATGGTGTATGGCATCAGAGCTTGAGATTTGGTATTGTGCGAAGATTGGTAATTGTGAGGTGGAAATGCGAGGTTACTAGGAACTGTATGCAGATTTTCATTTCTTTCTTTAAATGTTAATTAAAAATACAAGATGTATAAAATATACATGCTAATAACACCATATATTTTAAATAAGCATAAGTAATACGTGTATATTTATAGGTCTGTCCCACTAATGCACTTGCAATCTCTAACAATCACTATATGTACCCAAAAACGCTCTGCCTCTGACATATGTACAAATCCTCACGTTGCTGACAAATAAATCCATAATTGTATTACTCTAATGCAATGTGTTTGTCTTTTAGATCACCACAAGAGCACTGTGACGCGGTGTCGTTTCGATCCTGATAACACACGGGTGTGTTCTGTGTCATCTGACAGGTCGATCAAACTTTGGGACACAGTGGCACAATCTACCACTATCACGATTCACAAGTAAGAAACATCCATTGGATAGAAGTCCATAGAATCTACAGCTCATTCTAATTGGTGTACTAAGCTAGCCCTAAGCACTTTAAAAACAATCTTTGGGCAGTCTTTTTATTTTGGATAATGTGCACAAACAGAAGCAATATTTTCTCACAGTCTTACTGTGTCTTTAGTAAGATGCTCATCATGAATGGATCATTTTAAGAAATGAGAAAAGCTCTTTTTTTATTTAGGAAAGAGAGTATACAAAGATTTTTTTGTATGTGCGGGATTGCGGCACAGGATACAAGTACATCTCGGTAGAAGGAAACTATTTTCTCATTCCAATGTGTTTAGCACCAGGGTTCAAGCCTAAGCAAATTAAAATATTTTAAGGGTATTCCAAATAAGGTATGTGATTTGCATTAAAGGATTGTGTTTCCCATGCCCCAAGTCCCCATTAACATTACTTGTTAATTGCACTCCATGTGAAGATACAATGTTTCAGGAACTTATTTACTAAAAATTGATCTTTCTCACTACTTTGCTCTATACCTACCTTCACACTCAGTGTCTCAGTCGCTTAATTCATTGTTCAGGTATTGCCTTGTGTCATGTACCAGCCCACTCTTCTCCATGGCTGGTATGGATTTTCTTTCACCTCCCTCCGCTATCGTATGTGGTTGTTTGGATTTTACATGTCTGTTGTCTTGGGGCAGTCCTAAAAAGCCTTTACCAGTGCTTGGACAAAATAGTGATTTAAAAATATTTGATACAGAAGTATCAGAAATGAAATATTGTGACACACAAAAATTGTGATGCAAAAATATCGTTGACAAGAATATCATTATTTGAGGTAAATAATATTGTTGTAAATAATGATGTTTTTAGTATCGTTTTCACTAATATAGTTGTTAAAATGTAGTTTTTAATTATTTGAATGTAATTTGGTTGATATTTTAGTTTTATGTGTCACTATTGTTTATATAAATGTTATAATTTTTTTAAATACAGCTTATAATTTTGAGCTATTTCAATTTGTTTTACTTTTTGTATAACCATTTATAGTGTCATAACAGAGTGTTGGGCTTGTAGTGAGATTGGCTTGGAAATTAATTAGGTATAAATAATTAAGAATTTGTCGTGGGCGAAGAAAGGATATGCCAGATATGAGGTTCCTGACGCTTTTATTGCCGTTCTCAACAGTTATATAAGGAAACGTAAAAAATCAGTTTTGAATCAGGGGGAATAGCAATCTTCTTTGGCTTCCTGTATGCTCCATCACTGATTTCTGATATGGCAGGATCCGATTACACCCGAACAGAAAATAGAAAGAAAGCAGGCGTCTGTGGTCTGGTCATATTATGTCAAAACTGTAGGGCAGGGAGTGAGGGGGAGAAATGCACCTGTCATACAGTTTGATGTATAGAAACCATCACCAAGCAAGTGGGCAATACGAGGGAACCTAGATGAGTCTCGCGGAGTCGCACTTTACTGACTCCCCCCCCCCCCCCTAGAAAGGACTGAGTCCTATCGTCTGCCCACTGCCCGCCCTCGGAAAAGAGCACGCACCTGGGTGAGCCATGCTCCTCCGGGAACGCGGTTGGGCGGCTCGTGGGATCGTTGGCCTCCAGGCACTTCCGTCTAGACTTCTGGGTTGGTTCTCTCCTTCTGTACAGCATCTCGGTCGTCGTCTTCACCTTGGGGATATTCTGCCGCTTCTCTGGTAATCCGACCGCCTTCTTCGGTTCTTCACGATAACGCCAACGAGTTATCTGGCTCTTCCGGGTCAATTTTACTTTCTGGCTACGTAGATCCCTCCCACGAGGGGGTGGGTCTTGCACTTTTATAATCACTTGGTCGTCAGATCTCTAAGGGCTCATAAGGGTTTTCCTGCAAGTCTTCGTCTGCATTCAAGACGTCAGCAGAGGGTGCCGGGGGCTGCAAGGTAAGCAGAGGTATTGGCCATTTAGGCATTATAGCTTCTTCCTCTTTACTTCAAACCAGAAAGAGTTAGCAGCCATCTTGTGCCTCAGTAGAACCGAGGCACAAGAAACCTAAATAAAAAACACGTAAAACACGAAAATAGGGCAGGGTAGAACCACCCTGACCCCCTAGGCCTGCTCTGGGGGTCCCACAAGGACCCCCAGGGCCCAAAAAAAACGATATATTTTTTTAAATCGGCAAAATCCACGCAGGGTGTGTGGATCTTGCCAATAAAACACCCGGGGCTTAAAAGTTTAATTATGGGGGGCCTCTAAGGCCCACCCGAGCCACTTCCCGGGGCTCCACTTGATTCACATTGTGGGGGGCACCCGGCCCCCCCCAGCAGGCCCCGGGACTGTCACCACCTGGGGCTTAAAAGTTTAATGATGGAAGGCCTCCAAGGCCCCCCCGAGCCCCGGGGACCACCACCCCCGGGGCTTTAAAAAAGGTGGTAGGGGGGCCACACTGCCTTCCTCCTGGAGCCCTTCAGGGCCCTGGGGACCGCCAACCCCACGGCTGGCTCCTGCAGTGTCCCGGGTTGCGGACCCCCAGGACACTGTAGTTTCCTATGGCAGGGTGGGAGCCTCGCGACTCCCACCCTGCTATAGCAAAATGCTTTGCAATTTGGAAGAGAGAGCAGGATACCTACTCTCTCTTCCAAATAGCAAAGCAGATTGCTTTTCCACATGGGAAGCAGCATGTTAGCTGCTCCCTGTGTGGAAAAACAATGCCGGCTCCCGCAGGAGGTGGGGATCTTCTGGACCATGTGGGGATTGGGGACACACCCACGGTCCCCAACGGAGAGGGCCAGCCCCCGGGGATGGGGTCCCCGGGGCTACAAGTGGCCCGGGAGGGGGTCCACGAGTCCCCCATACCCGATAGTTGTATTTTTTTTCAATAAACAAGACGATGCCCCGGGGGATGGGATCCCCGAGGTGAATAAGGCCTTGGGAGGGTGGCCACGCAGCCCACTTCCTCATTTTTTATATTAAAAAAAAATTAGGGGGCACACCCTGGGGGATGGGGTCCCCAGGCGCCCACAAAAATAAAAAAAAGAAGGGGGGCTACACAGCCCCCCTTCTTAAAAAACTAAAATAAAAAAAGACTGGCATTGCGCCAGAGTCCACGCCCCCTCCTTTCATCACTCTGCAAACACGCCTCCCTGGCGCGTTTGCAGAGGGGAACAAATTCCCCTTGAATACTGGGGTCCCTGGGCGCCAACTAGCCCACCAGTAACCTCCAGGATGAGCCAGGGGGCTGCGTTGCAGAGAGGTGTTCAGAGGCCACACCCCTTTTCACACCTATCTTCAACGCAGCGCTGTGGCGCTTACTGGAGGTAGCTGGTTGGCTAGTTGCACCCCAGGGACCGTCCGTATTCAAGGGGAGTTAATCCCCCAATTTAAAACGCGCCATGGGGCGCGTTTGCACAGAGGTGAAGGGAGGGGGCGGGGCCTGAGTTCACATGTGTGCAAACACACCCTGTGGCGCGGTTTAAGTTGAAGAATTAATTCCTTGTCAACCTTGATGGTCCCGGGGGCCAACTAGCCCACCAGGTACCTCCAGTAAGCGCCACGGAGCTGCGTTGCAGAGTGTTTTAAAAAGGGGTGTGGCCTCTTGTGAGAAAGTGACATTTTTCTTGCATTGGTATGCCCCCACTTTTTGCTGAACTGCTGATGTGCTTTGACTGAGTGTGCCCTGAGCTCCTGCTAACTAGGTGCCCAGGGCCTGTGTTCCTTCCCTAAAACTGTGTTGAACCTAAAACCCAATTGGCATCTCTGGCCACCTGTCAGCCCCTAGTAGATGGTACCCTAGGTACCCAGGGCATGGTGAGCAGAGAAGACCCCTAAGGGCTGCAGCACCTATTGTGCCACTCTTAGGGGCCCTGAACCCCGACACCCACACACTGCCTTTGCATACCCTCTGGCATACCTTAGTCATCCCTCTAGCTGGGTGCCCTACGCCAGTGATGGCAGTACGGTCTGGACTGTTCCCATGAGGCACTGGGTCAAGACTGATTTGCATATGGCCATGTCTGAACTGGGGTGGCTTGGTGAGCAAAATAACGATGGATTAAACCCAGATCTGTGACTGGGGGTGAATGTTTTGCCATTGTGAAACATTCCGTCCATCATCTTGTGTGTTTTGCTGTTCACCCTATGTGGGAAGAGTATGCCCCAATGTGGGTCCCATGCTCACTAAGCCACTGGAGTCAAACTATCCTGGCTGATGAAGGCTGATAGCCAGAAACCGGTCCTAGGATGCTTGATTCCGTTCCAAGGAAGACATGGATTGGCAGTTCGGTCTGGACTGTTCCCATGAGGCACAGGGTCAAGACTGATTTGCATATGGCCATGTCTGAACTGGGGTGGCTTGGTGAGCAAAATAACGATGGATTAAACCCAGATCTGTGACTGAGGGTGAATGTTTTGCCATTGTGCAAAATTCCGTCCATCATCTTGTGTGCCTTGCTATGCCAGTGATATGGGCACAGGTGCACGAGCCCTGTGCCCCTACAGTACCCAGGGCCATTCCTGGGCACTGTAAGTGTAGTGATGCCATTAAGAGTATATGGTGCTGGGAGGTTGTCATTACGAACTCCACAGCACCATAATGGCTACACTGAAGACTGACACGTTTGATATCAACCTTCTCAGCACATTAAACCTGCACTGATGCTGACTGGCTCTATATATACTGGACCGAAGTAAAATCAGCCGAACTAAGAATTCCGATTTACTCACCTGTTATCAGGAGAGACCTCAGTGCTGCATGTTTGAGCCCAGTACTGATCCTGAAAAGTAATTCTAACTGTCCTTACCAGTAATTTGAATTTCCTTCCATAGGCTAACATTGACTGGTTTCACTTGGAAATTCTTTTAAGTGTCGAGTTTTGGAACTTGAAAATATTCACTTAAAATCATCCTAACTACGAATTCAGATTTACTCACCTCTTATCAGGAGAGAACCCAGTGCTGCATCTGTTAGCCCAGCACTGACTCTGAAAAGTAATTCTAACTGTACTTACAGTAACTTGAATTTCCTTCCATAGGATATCATTGCCTGCTATATAAAATATATATAAATTAAAAAAGATATAAAATAAAAAAACAAATATTACAATTTCAATATTTTTAAAAACATTTATTTTTCAATTTATATTAAAAATATGTAATGTAATTTAAAAAATTAAATATCTATAAATAAATACTTTAAAACAATGTAGTAAATCAGTATAAAAAAAATAACAATTAATACATTTAAAAATTATCATTTACAAAACCTTTGATTCTGATGGATACATCTGCCAGTGGATTCCTCATCTTGTGAATATCCCCCTGCGCAGCAGCCAATCAGAAACTTTTGTAGCTCTCCATGCCGACGAGGTCATGGACGACGTCACAGAGGGTTCGACTCCGCTCGCGACCCCGCTGACGTCACTCGATCCGTAATAGGGCCTCGTCAGCATGATGACGTCAGTTCCCTTTTTTCTGCGCCGTCGATGCCAACGGATTTTAGGGACTCTCCGTAGTTACTTTGTGTTTCTACCTGTTTTCATCTGTTTCTCTAGTATCTTTCGACGATGTCTGCGAGGAAGTCAGGTTTTAAGCCCTGCAGAGAGTGCCGTAAGCAGATGTCCATCACTGACTCGCACGAAGACTGTGTTTTGTGCTTGTCTTCCGATCACGACGTTGATGGAGGTCCAAGCTGCAGGAAAATGAACCGAAAGCGTTGAAGGAGAGACAGGGGAAGCTTTTTATGGCCAGGATGAGGAAGGATAAGAAGGCAAGTAGGAGAAGGTCGAGGTTGAGGTCTCGTTCTGAATCCAGGTAGGGTTCGAAGTCGGCGTCGGGACACTCGAAGCCGAAGAAACATAAGAAGAAGAAGCACTTTTCAAGGCATCATTCTGATAAAGAAGCGGCGCCGAGATCGACCTCGCCTCGACGTCACAGAAAAGATTATGTCTCTCCTTCGTTATGGAATCCGGATGCGCCAGAGAAGTTGGCTTCACCTGAAGTCTCACCGCGTCGATCACCGACGCCGGCTCCGTCACCGGATTTGGTCCATTCTCCGGCTCCAGATCAAGAACATCCTGTGCCGGATGAGCAGGTTGAATCAGAAGAAGCTCCTGTATCGGCGCCGGCTGGCCTGAATACAGGAACACCTGCTTCGGAGTCAGTACCCGGAGCTTACCCTCCATTCCCAGCTCCAGGTCAGGACCCTTCGCATTACCTCAATGCCATGTATGGGGTATTTGCAAGGGCAATGTACCCCTCTGGTGCACCTGCGGGTCCCATGGGTCCATTAGCTTTCAATTTGGGGGTACCTCAGGCCCATGCCCAGGCCCCTTTCATGCCTTTCCTTCCGACGGCGCCGTCTTGGAGTTACCCGGCACCGACGCCTTTGACATCTTCATCGTCTGTTCGGCCTCGTTCAGTGCAAGCGGCGCCATCGGATCCGTGCACGGCGCTGACTCCTAATCCGATGGAGTCGGTTATGAATCCATCGACTCCTGTGCCGAGGATTCGTTCCAGGATTGAAGCTCAGAGAGTTTTAGAAGAGAGGAGGTATTGTGAGGAAATGGAAGAAGGTGAACTACGTGATTCAGATGAGTACTTTGCTGAATTGGGAGAGGCCAGTGGACTGGACATTTCACCTGAAAGGGAGTTTTCTCCTGATTCTGATACTCCTTCAAAGGAGGTGGCACCTTATCACGTTGAGGTTAGAAAGGCGATATGGATAGACAATGGTCCTAGACCTATTGATTGCATAAGTTGACTCAATCAATTATTATTTCTGAATTTCGAACAGCACAGAGCACCACAATCAAATCTGCTCTAATTTAATCAATAATCTTAGTACAAAGAGATAAACAGCCACTACGACCAGAGGCAAAGATACAATGTATTTAATTCATTGTTTCATCTTTTCAAATTTATTTTTTATATAAACAATGTGTTATTTCAAATAAGTAAAACAAGCAGTTGCCCAATTAGAGCGTGCAAAGAAAAGAGTGATCAGAGTGTTGAGTGAATAAGAAGGAAAAAGGAATTCACAGTAGTAACCATAGCAAATTCACATTATTTTTCAAGCAATAACAGTCATATAATTCTTGCCGTATTGAGTACCTGGCCAAACATAAAATTCTTTTTAACCATTACAGTCAAAGTTGTTACACAAGGACATATATGCCCATAATTTGCACTTTATGAGATCAGAATTAATGGTCCAAGGTAAGAGAGGTAGCTGAGGTGAACTGAGTTCAAGTCAAATTTATTAACCGAGGTACTCCATTCGCCTTCTTCAGTTGTTGAGCCTCTCTTGCCTTTCAATGAAGCTATTCTTGAACCTGTGTTGGAGGTCTGGCGAAAGCCTCTTTCTGCTCCTCCAGTTTCCAGATCTATAGCTAAAAGATATAGGGTGGCTCCTGGTGATCCGGAGTTTTTAGCTGCTCATCCTTCTCCAGAGAGCCTAGTGGTTCAGGCTGCATGCTCAAGGAGGTCTTCGGGGGCATTCCCTCAAGTCCCAGCTGACAGGGAATCAAAGAAGGTTGATCAGTCTGCCAAAAAAGTATTTTCTTCTGCCAGTATGGCGCTGACATCTACAAATGCTACCTGTTTGATGGGAAGGTAAATCCATGCTTTGATTGACTCTTCTAAACAGTTGCTGCCTAAACTGTCTGTGGAAGACAGGAAGAACTTTCAGGAAGTTTTGGATGATACCCAGGCTGCTGCACGTCAAGTCATTCAGAGTGGGCTAGACACAGCTGATTCAGTGGCAAGAATCATGGGTTCTACAGTGGCTACTAGAAGGGGCGCCTGGTTGAAATCTACGGATTTTTTAACAGATATGCAGGCTACTCTGTTGGACCATTTGATGGTTCAGGACTATTTGGTAAAAAAGCGGGCGCTGCCCTAGAGAGGTTTAAGGATAGCAAAGCTATGGCAAAATCACTTGGCTTGCAGGTTCAGCCTAGAGGTTCTTTTCGTAAATACAGAGGTTTTGGGAGGTCATCATTTCGTTCATATGGCCAACCTGGCCAGCAGCAGCAACAGCAGCAGCAAAATACTCTATACAAGTCGTATAGAGGAAAGAGTAGAGGTCGTCCACAAGGCCGTCAGCCCTCTTCCTCCTCTTCCTCTACCTCCCCTTCTATCACTGCAGCAAAGCAGCCCTAGATTCCCCATTCCGGATCATGTTGGTCCTGTAAGGGGTCGGCTTACCCATTTTCTACAGGATTGGGAATCTGTCACTACAGACCTTTGGGTTCTCAATCTTGTAGAAAATGGGTATGCTCTTCCCTTTCGGGAATTCCCTCCAAATTTCCCTCCTTGCCAAGGGGCTTGCTCAGAAGAACATCTCCGTCTCCTACAGGAGGAAGTTCTGACCTTGTTAAAGAAAGGTGCGATAGAGGTGGTTCCAGAGCAGGAAAGGGGTCAGGGATGCTACTCCCAGTATTTTCTGATTCACAAGAAGGATGGCAGGTTACGTCCAATCCTGGATCTCAGGATCTTGAATCTTTATCTGAAACAAGAGAAGTTCAAGATGCTTACCCTTCCGCAGGTTCTACAGGCGATGCTGGAAGAAGATTGGATGGTGTTGATCGATTTGCAGGATGCTTTTTTTCATATTCCTATCCTAAAGTCGCACAGGAAGTATCTCCGTTTCACAGTGGGATCACAACATTATCAGTTTGCGGTTCTCCCGTTTGGTCTTACTACTGCACCTCGAGTCTTCACCAAGGTGATGGCAGTGGTGGGAGCCCATCTCAGAAGATCGGGGATTCCAGTTTTCCCCTATCTGGACGACTGGCTGATCAAGGCAGAGTCTCCAGAGAAGGTGCTTCGTCATTTGCAGGTGACAACCCAGCTGTTGTACAAATTGGGGTTTTCGAAAAATGGACCCAAATCTCACCTGGTGCCCTCACAGCGCAACCTGTTTATAGGGGCGGTACTGGACATACTGTCGGTCGAGCATTCACTCCACCTCAAAGGATTCTCGACAGTCAGGAAATGATTCCCTTGTTTTACAATGGAACGGTTGTTCCAGTCCTGAATGTCCTTCGCCTGCTCGGTCTGTTTGCTTCCTGCATTCTGTTGGTCAACTATGCACACTGGCACATGAGGGCGCTCCAGTGGTGCCTCCGACGGCAGTGGTATCAGCACAACGGAGATCTCATGGAGTCAGTCAAGATCTCCAGAGAAACTGCAACAGATCTGTCTTGGTGGAGCGTGGAGGGCAATCTGTTTCAAGGAAAACCCTTCCATATGCCTTCATTGGTTGCCACAGTGATAGCGGATGCATTCTCCCTAGGGTGGGGTGCTCATCTGGGGGATCTGGAGGTCAAGGGTCTTTGGTCTCCAGAGGAAAGGTTGCTTCACATCAACCCTCTAGAGTTACGGGCTATACGTTTGGCGATCAAGGCCTTCCTTCCTTCCCTTCGCGGTAAGTCGGTTCAAGTCCTAACGGACAACCCGACCGCGATGTGGTATGTCAACAAGCAGGGAGGAGTGGGGTCACAGTGTCTCCGCAGAGAGGCTCTGCGTCTCTGGTCCTGGGTTCAGGACCACCAGATTTGTCTGATGGCAAATCATTTGGCCGGAGTTCTGAATGTGCGTGCAGACAGTCTCAGTCGGCAGTTCTCAGCCGCCCACGAGTGGAAGCTTCATCCCGAGGTAGTTCGTCACGACTTCCAGACGTGGGGAACTCCTCGGGTGGACCTGTTTGCCACTCACGAGAATGCTCACTGCCCGTCATTCTGCAGTCTCCAGTATCCGATGCAGGGAGCTTTGGGGGACGCGTTTCAGTTGAGTTAGGACTCAAATCTCCTTTACGTGTTTCCTCTCATACCCTTGATTCCTCGGGTTCTGAGGAAGATACGCCAAGACCGGGCCCCAGTTATATTGATCGCCCCGGATTGGCCAAGAAGGGTGTGGTACACAGATCTTCTCCGCCTTACCTCATGCCCACCGCTCCGTCTCTCTCTCAGGGCAGACCTCCTCTCTCAGATGGAGGGGCAGGTTCTGCACCCCCTCCTCCAAAGCTTACACCTTCATGCCTGGAGATTGAATGGGGCAACCTGAATTCTTTTTCTCTCCTGCTTGACGTGGTGGATGTTATTCTTTCTGCCAGGCGGCTTTCCACCAAGTCGATCTATTCTTATAGATGGTCTAAATTTGTTTTGTGGTGTGGAGAGAAATCTATTGACCCCTTAAGGGCTCGTTTGTCCAACATTCTTCAGTTTGCTCTTTCTTTGGCCCAGCAGGGTTTTGCTGTTGCAACTGTAAAAGGTTATTTATCGGCTTTGTCGGCTTTCCTTTGTTTGCCAGACCACGCGTCTTTGTTTAAGTCACCTCTTGTGTTACATTTTATGAAGGGTCTTACCAACAAATTCCCTCCTACACCATTTATTGTGCCTCAATGGGACTTGAATCTTGTTTGAACATACTTGATGGGTTCACCTTTTGAACCTTTACACAAGTGTCCCATGAGACTTCTGTCTTTTAAGACTGTTTTTCTTGTAGCAATTACCTCGGCAAGGAGGGTAAGTGAGCTTCAAGCTCTTAGTTCAAAGCCCCCAATCTTGACCATTCATGTTGAAAGAATGGTACTCAGGACCAGGGCTGCTTTTTTTCCTAAGGTGGTAACTCCCTTCCATTTGGGGCAGTCCATTACCCTTCCTACCTTCTAGCTTCCCCCTCACCCTTCCAAGGAGGAGGAGCGGCGTCACCGTCTGGACCCTAAGAGGGCGTTGAGTTTTTATCTTGATAGGACTATCGTGTGGATGACCAGCTTTTTTTTGGATTTGCTGGCTGGAAGAAAGGAAGGGCACAAGCGCACGCCATCAAGATGGATTATCCTGTGCATTAAGATCTGCTACGCCCTGGCTGGTAAGGAACCTCCAGAGGGTATAAGAGCTCACTCTACTAGAGCAAAGTCTTCTACATCTGCTTTGTCTAGGGGTGTACCTGTAGAGGACATTTGTAGAGCTGCAACTTGGGCCTCCCTCCACACTTTCGCGAAGCATTACTGCTTAGATTCCGAAGTGAGGAGGGACGGTCACTTTGCGCGCTCTGTCCTACAGGATTTCCTGGTATAGGAGAGTGGACACCCTCCTCGGGGAGTGGGGACTGCTGAGGGATTCTATTCACAAGGTGAGGAATCCACTGGCAGATGTATCCATCAGAAGAACAAGTTACTTACCTTCTGTAACGCTTTTTCTGGTGGATACAGTATCTGCCTGTGGATTCCTCACTGACCCACCCACCTCCCCGTTGTCCACTCTTCTATACCTGATAAGTGTATATTAGTAGTTTTCAATGGAAGTGTTTAGTTGTTTTTGCGTATTGCATTGATTTCACACTATGTGTGTTGGTCTGAATACTGTGTACTATGTATACTGTGCCTGTTTATGTCGGTCCGTCGGTGTGCCTCGGGGGCACGGATAAAAGGGCGGAAATGACGTCATCCTGCCGACGAGGCCCTATTATGGATCCAGTGACGTCAGCGGGGTCGCGAGCGGAGTCGAATCCTCTGTGACGTCGTCCATGACCTCGTCGGCGTGGAGAGCTACAAAAGTTTTCGATTGGCTGCTGCGCAGGGGGATATTCACAAGGTGAGGAATCCACAGGCAGATACTGTATCCACCAGAAAAAGCGTTACCGAAGGTAAGTAACTTGTTCAATTCACTGAAAAAAACATAGGTTTCAGCCACATTATAGTTAGGAATTAGCATTTAAAAAACCTTAGAAATTCACTGAAAAAACCATAGGTTTCACACATTATAGTTAGCTGGACATTTCCCTCATACAAAACCATTGAAATTCCCCTGTTATAGTTAGTTCAGCTAACTGTAACTCGCGCGCCCGCAATGCACTGCTGATGACGTCACATATTACATCACTCATGACATGGTCAGTGACATCACTCATGACATCACTCATGCCATCTCAAATGACCTCACTGATGATATCACTGATGATATCATCCTTGTGAAAGAGTGGCAGACCTCCTCTCACCGTAATATAACCTTTGATACACACATTCAAAAATAGAAACATAAATTTAAAAAAAAATGAAGATACCAATACCAGTTACAACAACCTATTCAGTAATTTCAACTTCTACATACACATCTACTCATTCACCAACAGTTCTATATAGTCACTCATACATGTACTCATCATATGTACTCATACACCTATAGATCCTGTTACACACCGATATTCATCCATAGAGTTACTCACACACATACTCACACATGCAAATAAACTATCAAACATCTGTTTACTTGCATATACAGCTATACACACACCACTATACTTACTTCTACAGAAACGTACACATACTTACTCTCTTAAACAATCACTTATAGAAACACATACTTATTTATACAGGAACTCTTCCAATCTCTCACTCTCAGATATACTCTCTTATATACATCAATACTCACATACACTAGTTTAAAACATATGTAGTTACTCATAAAGATACTATTGAGACAGTCATTCACTCACTAACACACCCATACACACACACATCCACCCATACAGTCCTGCACACATGCTGTCTTCAAAACATACAAACAGTGAGTCAGTCATTCATGCATCTGTGCGCTAAGTAATACCCCTCACCAAACCATACAGACACTCATTCTGATACTCAAAAAACCAACTAATAACCCATATAGACAATCATGTAGCTACTCACCAACCCATGCAGCCATACCCAAAGTGAGACACTGATACAGAAATTTACATATTTGAACATTACTCGCTAATACATGTATCACTAAGATACACTTAATAAGTCAGTTATACATTCAATTTTACAAAAAAAACATCCATATAGACACTTTTTTCCCATTTATTCTTCTATCGACCTTTAGATATACATATAGAAAAACAATTTCAGAAAGACACACATTCACTGTATGATGTCATCAGTGATGTCATCAATTATGTCATTTGAGATGTCATCAGTGATGTCAAGATTGAAGTCACTGACCATGTCATGAGTGATGTAATATGTGACGTCATCAGCAGTACATTGCGGGCTGAACTAACTATAACGGGGGAATTTCAATGGTTTTGTATGTGAAATTTCCAGCTAACTATAACATGTGTGTAACCTATGGTTTTTTCAGTGAATTATATATATACTCAATATTTTTCTACCCCCATGGGGTTCCTCATATATGTTATATATTTGAAGTGAACTATTTTCCCTACTCTTGCTTAGAATGCAGTTGGCATAGTAAAATGAACATCTTCACAGTTCAACACTTTCCCCACTGTTGCACAGACTCGAGTGGTAATAGTAAATGTTACCCCCCCCCCCCGAAACCCCGACACCTTCTCCATTATTGTGTTGATTGAAGTAGAAATAGTAAATGTAACCCCTCCAAAATCCAAAGCTTTCCCTACTGTTGCACAGACTGGAGTGGGAACAGTAAATGTAACCCCTTCAAAGTCCAGCACTTTCCCTATTGATGTGTAGACTTGAATGGGAATAGTAAATTGCACCCCTCCAAAGGCCAATGCTTTCCCTGCTGTTGCTTAGACTGGAGTAGAAGTTGTACATTTTTACCCCTACGAAGTCCAATGTCTTCTCTACTGTTTCACTGACTTGAATAGGAATAGTGTATCTAAGTCCTCCAAAGTTCAAAACTGTCCCTATTTTTGTGGTGACTGGAGTAGGAATAGTAAATCTAACCCCTATAAAGTTCAACGCTTTACCTACTGTTGCATAATCTAGAGTGGAAATATTATATTTTATATTCTTAGACTCCAATAGATTTCATAATATTGGCTAAATAGATTTCATAACATTGTTTATTTTTTTATGATTTTATTCTGTATGTATGATATATATGTAGTAACATATTAATAACAAATATGCATTTGACATTATATATTAGTTGTATTAATACTGGAAATGTATTGCTACAATTATATATATACCTATATGTATACATATATTCATTCATATTAGTACATTTACAATATTTCAAAAATAATGTAATGTAAAATACATATCTTATTAATTATATTAGAAATATATATTTTCATAGTAATTCATTTAAAATGTAAAACATTAATATATTGTGAAATACATATTTTTGTTAATTATGTTACAATATATATATATATATATATATATATATATACACACACAAACACATATAAAGATGTGTTTGTATGTTTATATAAGAATGTATATTTATTTATAGTATTAAATATTAGTGGAATATATTGAATCTACCTTATATTACTTGTATATATTAAAATATTTTAACATTTATTACTTTAAACTCTGCATTAAAAAATTGATATTGTTGTCTATTTTTAGCTGATTTTAGTGACAGCGATATTTTTTTCAAAAAACACTAGCTACCCTTATACACCACCCTTTCATGACGCAAAAATATCCCTACTACCCCATGCACCATCTAGCCATGAACCCTGCATAACTCCTTACTACCCCTTAAGAGCACTCATCCCACAGCCCTAAAAACTCCTTACTATCCCTCTACGCTTCCCATTCCGATCCTAACAAAACCTTACTATCCCTATACACTACCTATCACCGAACCTTACACTACTCATTCCTAAACATTTCCTCCCTAAAAGTGTGTTGTAATGGGTTTTTACTAGAGGTGGGTGGAACTTGCGGAGCTTGACTACATGTCCTGGTAGTTAAACAAAAACTCTGTGAGATTCCGAGGAGACACAAGCCTGAAAGCACCCATTTGCTGCACAATGGGGTCTGCGCGCTGCACAGAGGGGCTGCACCTACTTTTGTGCAGGCAGCTCACAGAAGCCCCATGGCTCACCCCGACTGAAACCGGAGCTTTAGAAATTGAGGAAAGAGTAAAGAAATATCCTACACGATAAACAGTATCACTTTAGATACAAATCACAAGAGCCATCATTATCAACTGCAGGACAATGAAAGTTGACTTATTAATTGAAGGTTGCCTAAACATGTTTGCTGCATCACACCATTGTAAACATCAATACATATGCCCAGACTATTTATTTAGCAACTTTAAAGGGTGGGGAATGGGGTGGACACGACCCTGTACCTGCAGCTTGAAAAGAAAGACATCTCTGCAGCGAGTGCTCAACTCACTGAGCTACCACACAAACGTAAAGCATTGTTTTCAATTATTTTAATTAATATTTTAGTATCTCGAAGTTAATTCAGGAAAGCTGGATGGACTGGGGGAGACCTAGCTCATTTCCACAGGACCACCTCGGCATCGCCAGAAGTACCAGTGGGATTTTGTACTGACATCGGTGCCCCTTTCACAAAAGGGCTTGCGTTTAGGTTACAAGTGTTTGCTTAGGAATGCCAACCCTGCCCCATAGGAATGAAAGGGTGTCACTCACCTTTGTGGCTTCCATAAGTTTCAGCCTTGTACGTGTATCAGTTTCAGCTTGAAAGAGTTAGTACATTGCATGCATCAAATGTGCTTCTTTTGGTTAATTTATATGTCCATCTCCTCTGTTATGCATGTTGACTTACGTCTAGGAACAAAATGTCTTTTGTAGATTGCCATTCCGCTATGCCTTTTTTCCATACTGTCCATATCTCGATAGTTCTGTATTTTAGCATTCACCGTTTCTGGGTTTATTTGCTGGGTGGTTGAGATATTGTTTGTTCCTATCCGTAGATAGATAAGTCTAGATAGAGGTGGCTATGGTCCGTTGAAGAGTGTATGACTAGATGGGACTAACCTTTTAGGGCTGTGGTAGATGGAGCTCCATGCGGTGCAATGCAGGCAAGAATGGCACAAGGAGAGTTTTCTTTGGTATATTTGGAGGAGCGATTGTTGATCTGTTTTGTAAGTTAGACCAGTCTTCCCTTATGAGAATGAATTATGTGGCCATCGACATGTAAGTATTATGGATCATGACCAGAACATGTTCTTGGGTTCATTTACTTGAGTAAATAGTAAACTATTTACCTTGTGCTCGCTGCATTGCCAACTCGGCAATGCAGCCAGCTCAAGGTAAATAGTTTTATTTACTTACTTTACTCTTGGCCATCGTACATCCGACTCACTACCCCCCCCCCCACCCTGCCCCTCCCCCGCCCGCCACCCTGCAGCACTCAGCGAGATGCCACTGGTGAAAACGATAGGGTTTGGCCTAAATTTCTTGAACTTTACGTGTGCTAATAAAAGTCAACACACCACATACAGTACTCAACTGCTTTGCATCCCTTAGGGCCCAATTTAGAGTTTGGCTGACCAGGTCTCTGTCACAGAGTACCAAATCCCCCAAACCCTCTGTCTTCTCTCCTCATTTACAGAAGGATGGACCTTAAGTTTTCTGTTGACAGAGCACCATTGGATCCACCAAAAATATCTTCAGATAGCCAGACAGAGTAGGGGCCGTCGGAGGAAGGACATCAGACCATCTGCCCTTAATAGGAAGAGTGTACTGTCTTTTTTTTCTCCTGTCCGTCACTGCCAGGAAAAACCTTGCAGTCTGAGACAGAAGAAAATATTGCAAACCACCCCCCCCCTATCCCCATCCAACCTTGGAGAAATGTTCCAGGGTGTAGGGGTCATTAGTTTTTCTGTTTTTCTGAAATAAGCTCCCACTTTAGGACTTTGTATATGAAAGACAAAGCAATGTTAGATGTTTGGTGAACGGCCGTCAAAACTGACAGGGCCCAATCACCAAATGTTTTGTAGAATGAAAGGAACCATCTCACAGTTTGATGAAAAATAAAACTTCAGTCCTCTAACTCTACATATAAGGCTATTTTTCAAAAACATCATTCTGAACTAGTTATTGAAACTATATGTGCAGTGGTCCTTGGCCTATCCTTAATATTTCAATCACTTTTCTGGATAGCAGAAGAGTGAAAATAAATATTTGCAAAGCCAATGGCCCTGGCCTTGGCAAGCGTGTAGCTTTTTAAATTTATTTTTTGTAAACATGTGCAGTATGCAAAAAAGAATGGCAAACATATAAAAAAAATATTAAAATGAAGCAGAGGGGCAGCAGCCTTGGCACTGAAGCGCACTCTTTTTCTGGCAGCTCTGCACGTGATCATGCTAGATAGATAGATTTTTCCAGAGAGAACTGAAAACTTTTCTCTTTAAACAATATTTGCAGTACTTCCCAAGCCTTCCTACTTTGTGTTCCCTCACCTTATGGGGCAGTTAAATTACATATAGGTACACTATGCAGGCGCAGGTAACACTGCAACATTTCACCTACATCCTTCCTCACATTTCATACATAAAGGTTCATATGGACTGACCTTTAACCTAGATACGACACTGCATTCAGAACGCAGGTCTTTCCCTGGTTCGATACTCATACATTATGCAGGAGGTTTCTTGGAAGCACAGCAGGACTCACAGCAGAATGAACATCTCCTGTATAATATCTATGTTAAAGTTCAAGCCCAATGTCATCCTTTAGGCCAACACAGTAACACCGCAAGGTAGGACCCCTGGGGAGACCTGTGGGTATATACATCACGTCTTGCTTAGACAGATAGATGAGACCGTGACTTCCCGACTGACACACTGACCAGAGACGCTGAGGTTCCTGCATGCAGATGCTCCAGCTAGCAGTGGTCTAACATCCCTTGCGGTGTGTCCAACTCAACACCAGGACGGGATCCCATTTTCTCTCTTTTTCAGGTATCGGGGTTGACTAGACCTTAGAGGGTTTCTTAGCATAACACATAACACCTACATAGATGCTAGGTACATTTAGGTACATCTAGTTAGGGAGGCATTTTAGGAGTACGCACTTTCTTATTATGTGTTTTATGTACTTGTATATATTCATGATTACTGCAAGATGGTAGAACTATACCATCCCTTTCCTTTGTAGTACTGCTAATCATATATCTCTGCTACTGTCTAATGATTGTTACAGTAAATCTATTCGACACTAGAATACCAACTGTTCAATAAATCCATATTGAAACTCCCAGACTGTTTATTCTGTGTGTCTCTGAGACCAACTAAGTGAGCACGAGTGACTGAGCGAAAAGTAATATATTGTTTCCACCCTCCTGAGGGATCAGGGTTGTCATTTTCTGAGGTTGCCAGAAACCATTCTCTAGCTAGCTTAATGCAAACAGGTTAACATATCCAGTGGGGGTGCTCAGAACCAGTCTGCCACCAAACCCATAGTTTATGTTATCCGAACGTGCAGATCCTGTATAGGATATATACAGGCACATGCATCAACTATTTTTGCAAGCACAAACAGTGCGATTCGCAACATGTGTGCACAAATCAATTTCAGGGGTGCAACAGGGTAGGGGTGTTGGAATGAATGGGAAGGCATTCCCTAATTGCGACTCGCAATTTGCGACTCGAAATTAAGGAATGTTTGTGAATCGCTCATTTTATAAAGATTCCTACATGCATAGGACTTTACAATTCCTTAATTGTGATTCGTTAATAATCGCAATTAACCCCTTTGCTGCGGGGGTTATTCCCCCGCTGTGCTGGGGGGGAGGGGGGCGCGCACAGCGCCCGCATGCTCATGACGAGCTGAGCTCATCATGAGCTACGGCGCTCCTGTGCTCATGACGAGCTCAGCTCGTCACAGGTGCATTGGCCCTGTGGAACGTTCAGCACAGCGGGGGAATTCTCCCCGCACCTGAGCGTTCCACGGGCCATGACGAGCTGAGCTCGTCATGAGCACCGGAGCGCCGTGGCTCATGATGAGCTCAGCTCGTCATGAGCATGCAAGAGGTTAAGGAATCGCAAACGCTTACATTGATGCATGTGCCCCATGGGAACTACACGACAGGGCAAGCTATATTTTGGGGGGGGGACTTTCAGACTTTTTATGTGATTCCTGTGTACCTCTATGCATAGGGCTGCTTGTGGATTACATCTTCCTCGACCTTACTAATAAATCATGCCATTAAGATAGCTCAGTGTGTTAAGAGCTCGCTGCTGAGATCTGCGTGTCATCCGTGGGGCAGAGGTTCGAATTCCAGCAAGTTTGATAGCATTCTTGTTAGGTCGATAAAAGATTAACAATTTCGACTGGGTAATATTTCTGTACTTACATATTACACATAACATACTTTGGGGAGAGCATTGAAAAAAGGCAAATAATAACAATTAATATTGATCTTAGTACAGTTGTTTTTATTCTAATCCCTCTCATGTTTTTTTCAGGGGAAGGTAATACCACTTTATTTAAACCTCACACAGGTCATTTTTAGGCATTGACCTAGAACTTTTCATTATAAATTCCCTGATTGGCGTGGATGGATTTTGTGGTTTTACACAGTCTGTGCAGTAATTTGATTTGTTATACTACTTTACTTTCTTTTATATATTTTTTTTTATAATATATAAATGGTGTTGTGAAATCTGTAGTTCTATAAAAGCATTTAATAGCCATCTTATTGCTTTGTAGTTTCATAAACATTTTTACAAAATAAGTGTATAAACTCGTTAAAATTGTTAACAGTGGGGCGTGGCCTAGTGGAGCATGGAGTAGGATGCATTCTGTCATAGTTCTGGATCCCCGCTGACCTTCTAGTTCCATCAGAGGCACCAGTGCCACACTTAAGCGGTGTCAATCCATTGGGGCACCTGTCCTTCTCAGCCTGTCCGTGGAGAGAGGACATTGTTTCCAGGAAATGCAGTCTTAACTACGGAGCCCCAGGCACTTATCTGCAACCTATCCTGAACAGCCTGACCTCTCATCTTGTTCCCAGCATTCCACGGACTACTTGGGCAGCCAGCACATGTGTGAACAGGCCGGTCGGGCCTCTGCATGTTGGGGAGCAAGAGCTGGTTTGCGGTGGCGTCCCTGCTCTTTGCCAGTAACAGGTGCTATATCGGCGAGCCACTTACCCTATGGTGCAGATGACAGCTGCAGGGTCGGCATCGTGCGGTGCTGGTGGCAGGCACCCTCGCACCAACCTATTTGTGCCCTCGGCGCAAGTGAACCTCCTGACGGTGCTGGTGGCGGGGCGCTTTTTACAGGGCCCTCTCCTCTTGCTATGAGCTGCGATCGGCTGCTGGTGGGCCCCTGCCATCTTGGGGTGCTGGTGGGCTCCTGCCCACTGAGCGGCCATTGCAGCAGGAGAGCCCTTACACCTCCTGGAGCACGGTTCGGTGATGCTGTGACTCCGCCTCCTGAATCTGCCTGGTGAGTCAGCCTCAAGTGAGCACAAGTTGAGTGAGACAACCTCTGCCCCATCCTCCTAAGATCCTGCAGCTTGGCTGGTGAGCTCCAGCTAGGCTAGGCCTGATTTCTGGAGGGAGGAAGAAGCAGCGTGAGACTCTGCATACCCTTTGATACCGACCCTGTGTCGGGGCATGAGTGTAACCAGGAGATTTTTGACTGGCTGGGGGCTGGGTCTGGCAGAGTATGCCTAAACTGAAGTGCCAGTACCCCTTTATTTCCCCGGATCATGCTGGTGGATGCCCAAGGCCTAGTGCTTGCTGTGGACCAGGCCGCAACATGGCAGAGGGCCTCAATTTCCCTACATCTCTACTCCCTGGGCTGACAGAGGCACCAGCGCTGCATGTTGTGGTCAGCTTCGTTTGGTCATTGAGGGCCGCCCGAACCACTGGCTTTGACTGCTTGGCCCCTGTGACTAGCGGGGATGTGGCGTTGGGTGAACTGTGGACCCTAGAATGCGCCTTGGTCCGGAAGGCCTGAAACAGACTGCCTGCACACACTCCTGCTCTGTAACCCTTTGGTTCATGCCCCTGGCAGTTTGTAGGATTGAGGTGCTGTAGATGGCCCGACGCCCTCCCATGTACTGTAGGCTCATGTAGCGGCCATAAGACGTCCTTCACTATGCCTAGAGGCTGTATGCTGTGGACCATTTGGACCTCGACTCCTGTGCCTGCACTGAGGGAGACTGTGGGACCCTGGCCTAGCGGGTCTTTGGTCCTCCTGCAGTGGGGCCTCCTCTGGGGCTGAGGTAAGAAGCGAGTTGCGGAGGAAGTGGTGTTCCCCAGGATCCCCTGCTCAGCTGTGCCTGCATTGGTCATCGCTACTCCTTTGGGATCCTCTTTGCTCTATCTTGCAGCACACAGCTGGGGGCATGATCTTCTTTGGGCCGTTACCATACCAGGAGCCCCTGCATACCCAAAACACTCAGGAGACACACTGTGGCCTTGAAAACCGAGCCATTGCACAAGAGCTCTTTATATCCCGGGAACAGACACACCTGCTGTCACTGAACCATTTGGCACCCAGGAGGCATGTGGTACATGCTCTACTGGACTTTCTGGGGAGCGTGGCCCTGCATTACCGCCACCTGAGTGGCCGTGAGGGCTATCCTGGGCTACTATGCGCACTGCTCTCTTGCAATTTTCATAGGCTGGTAGCATGCCCCGTGGCAAATCCACAAATGACAGGCCTGCTGGGCCAGCCAAGCATAACCCAGTCACCTAGCTTTGGAATAAAGCACACCAGCCTGATGTTGACTTGTCTGGCCTCCCATCTGCCACTGCGGCTGGGGACACAGCGCCAGTGCCTATATCCCAAACGTACATAGACCACTTTCTGCAGGAAATCCGAACCAAAATCAGCTCCCTCAAAACAGACTTTAAATCTTGCATTAAAGACATCCGCCGTGATGTCAACAAAATGGGAGGACATACAGAAGACCTGGAACACACTGTGGACAACCGATCCGAAGACCAAGAAATGCTCTGGCACAAAGTGACAGCACTTGAAGAACAGCATATTAAAAAAAATGAAGCAGGAAGACTTAGAGAACAGAAGCCGGCAGAATAACATCTGTATCAAAGATTTGCACAGGGATGCAGTGACATTATGGCCTTTCGCTGCTGAACTCCTTTACAAGACTTGCGGCAATGATGATACTTCTCCCTCGGCACTTGTTAGGGCTCATTGTGTGACCTCTCCGGGGTGACCCAACTCCGTCCCGACATCTTGACAAGGGTCTATTATTTACCAAAAAAGAGGCTATTTTGAGGCGTCATGCATCAAAGCTGATCTAATCTTCAGTGGCCAAACTATCATGCTGTTCCAAGATATCTCCTCTGTCATCCTCCACTGCCGCAGAGACTCCTGGACAGTAACTTACAAACCGTTGGACCTTAACATCCTCTACCAGTGGGACCCTACATTTAACATCATATTCACATGGTAGGGCAAGCTACGTGTTCGTCACCACCCTGCTCACCCTCCCAAGAAACTGTATGCCCTATCTGGTCCATGGTGCTGCCCACCATGCTGACAAACAAAACAAGGTAGCTGCCTCCCAGGAAACAAAACAAGACATCATCCAGCACCTTTGCAATATGAAAAGAAGGTCCTCTACAGCCCCCTTGACTACTGGCTCTTTTTAATTCTGGCCTTATGTACCACCACAGTCTGTCCTGAGTGATGGGCAGCAGAGTCCATTTCGCTGTCGTGGTTTCCATCCCTGGGCTCAGTGCTGGATCTCCTGAGGTGTCTGCCTTATTGACAAACATGCAGACTCCCACCCCCTGCCCTGAAATCGAGGTGTATTCTTTGTTCCTGTGGGTTTTCCTGCCTGCCTCCCGCTGTACTCCCTAACTGGGGCATTAAAAGACACAAAGAATTTGGGGCATTTCTCTGGTCTCTTCCTACCTTCCTACCGACCAGCCCTAACCTCTGCTAACCTCGGGGGTCCGAGGTCCTTAGAGGACGTTGACAGTATGCTGGCCCACCTCTTTTGTAGTGAGACATGCCCTCTCCTGTTAAATGGGTGCCCACTTGCGACAGACACCCCCCCAATTCACACCTCAGGAGACCAGTGTAATTGGTCACTGGCCATTCCAGGACTTAATTGGAGCTGTTAGGCCCTGTTGGCCTCTTGAAGTTTGTTGTTTTAATATAAATTTTAATTTCAAATGGTCGAATGCTTTATTGGGGGAGCCTCCCTGCTTTACCCTAGCGCATGCGGCACACTACCAGTCACTTGCAGCTTCAAAGTTGTCCCTCAGGCCTCCTCAGTTGTTCAAATTGTTGGCTCTGCCCTACCCCTGACTCCACTCTGGCAAATAACCTGTACTCTGGAAGGAGGTCTCACCTTGCCACGCCACCAAAAGCTGACTATCAGTAGCACCTTTACGCGCCCATTCAGTGACACATTTGGTACGCCTCTTCCCTCACATGATGAGCACTGCCCAGCAAACTAAACTACTCTCACTTAACGTGCAAGCCCTGAACTCCCCTAGTAAGCGAAGGCAAGTCTGGTGCTATGTTCTCTTGCAGGACCCTGAGGTCATCTTTCTTCTTTCTTCAAGAAAATCACGTCCTATTGAAGGACTGCCCTCGCATATCCCACCCGAATTAAGCACATTGCTTTTGGGCGCATGCTTCTATCAAGACGGCAGGGGTGGCTATTATGTGTAAAGCAGGTTTCTGCACCAAGGTACTTAAGACAGTTCAGGATGTAAATGGCTATTACCTGGAACTAATCCTTCAACGTGGTGTCCCTTAATGTCTATGCCCCTAATCCGGTACATGTCTTCTATATTGCGGGGGCAGTTGCTGTATACGAGCGGTGATATCATGATGGGTGGGGATCCTGACCTTGATTCTGGTGTTGCTCTTTCCAGGGTAAGGGGGCGATGTCTGCCGCACTTAAGCAACACCTTACGGATTTGGGATTAGTAGATGCGTGGCATTATAGGTACCCTGACACGCAGGACTATCTCTTTTACTCACATGTGCACACATCATACTTCCACATAGATTAACTTTTTATTACTCACTGGCTGCTTCCAGAACTAGCCACTCTCACCATCTGGGACATTTCCATCTCAGACCACGCCCATGTTGAACTTGTGTGGACCCGGGATGGGGGTCCGGGATGAGCCTTGCTGAATAGCATTTCCCCCTGCACCTGCTTAGAGATCCAGTCGATGTTGCTGGGATCTAAAAAGGGATCACAGACTATTTCGACCTCAATGATCTCCTGAGGATTTCAGAGCACACGCTCTAGGGTGGCTTTAAAGCCAATATATGGAAGTTATATCCTCTAATACTATCGATTGTGGGATGGAATCTGACTCGTAGAGACAGGTCTGGCTACCGAGATCAAGCCTCATGAGTGCCTTGATCAGTCTGTCCCCTCTGGATGCAACAAGAGGCAGTTGGCCTTGCTACGAGACCAGCTGCGGACCCATAGGACAAATAAAGCTGAACGATCCCTGCTTTCTCCAAAGTAATGGTTCTATAAAGTGGGGGGATGAGGTGACTATGCTCCTATCCCACAAATTACAACAGCAACATGAACACATAGCTAAGATCAATACAGAAGATGAGAATTGGGCCACCACCGAACAGGCGGAACACCAGCTATTCCATAGCTTCTTCCAAGCAGTTTATACCAGAGAAGACGCCCCTCATGAGCTTATAGACTCTTACTTTAGCACCTGTGTTTGAGATCCTATAGACTCACAAAATATTGAACTCTTGGAAGCCCCTATCACTCTTGCCGAGCTGCATTGCTCACTGACAGAACTGCCTACTGGCAAAACATCTGGCCCAGATGGGCTTCCAGTTACCTTCTACCGAGCATTCCTTTGCTTCCTCCAGGACCACATGCTGACACTCTTTAACGCCTTTTCATCCGATACAGGACTCACACCAATGATGGCGACAGCAGAAATCACTCCCATTCCTAAGCCTGGCAAAGACCCCTCCCTCCCCATTGTGTTTTTTTAACATGGATGCCAAGATATATACTAAGATCTCGGCGATTCATCTGGAGCTATATCATCCTTACTTAATTGAGCCAGACCAGGTGGGATTTATCTGCAGTCGGCAAGGGGCGGATAACCTTTGTCATGTAGCACATGTGGTGGAGAAGTCTCACTGTCATAAAATCCCTGCATGCCTTCTCTCCCTTGACAGGGATAAGGCTTTCAACAGGGTTAGTTGGCCATTTCTTAGGGTGGTCCTTGGGAAGATTGGTCTTGGGCCGGGGATGATTTCCAGGACAGTGGCCTCCTATGTTGCCCCTATGGCCACAATACGGGTCAGTGGCCAACACACACAACCGATACATCTGACTTTCCACTGTTGTTTGCTTTGGTAGTGGAACCTTTGGTCATCACCATCTGGCAGATGGAGTCTATCATGGACAGGCCCTTTGAAGGGTGTCTCCACGAACTCAGCCTCTTCGGGGATGACGTGTTGCTCACTCTTACCCAGCTTGCTATCTACCTCTCTGTGGTGGTACATGCCCTTACTGATTTTGAGTGGGTCTCTGGCTTCAGGGTTAAGATGACTAATTTGCACGCCCTGAACCTCACAATACCTAAGTCGGAACTCCCTGCCCTACAATCCCTCGCCTCTTTCCAGTGGGCCCCACAAGCCATATGGTACCGGACCTTAATCTGCCCCCCACCTTGACGACCTGGACGTGAGGTAAGTGGTTATCAGAAAAACATCCTAGAAGGCTTCTGTCGATGGCAGCCCCTCCATGTGTCATGGTTAGGCCGGCTCAACGCTGCAGAAA
This sequence comes from Lissotriton vulgaris, assembly GCF_964263255.1. Taxonomy (NCBI): domain Eukaryota; kingdom Metazoa; phylum Chordata; class Amphibia; order Caudata; family Salamandridae; genus Lissotriton; species Lissotriton vulgaris. Next base: position 367,263,427 of record NC_141700.1, read on the forward strand.
TGTCCATCCTCCCCAAGGTTCACTACCTGGTCCAGACCCTGCCCACAGCCATCCCCCATGATGACATTGTCCTCCTCCAGCGAGATATACGCATCTGCATCTGGGGTGGAAAACATCCCAGGATTTCTAACACTGTGCTAATACTCCCAGAGTCGGAGGGATTAGCTTGCCCTAACCTCCTTGAATACTATTGTGTGGCACATCTCACCTATATCTCTGAATGGGTGGTACAAGAGAGCGAGAGGCACTGGTTGCACATGGACCAGGCGGTAGCCTGTAAGCCCCTCTGGGATCTTGCCTGGCTCCCTAGATATGCGAGTCCACGAAACTCCTACATAGCGACCCCTACCAGAACTGTCCTCGAGATATGGAATAGGATAGCATTTAAATGAAGCCTCGCCACATTCCCTTCAAAATACTCCACTGAATCGCAAACCTTGAAGCCCACTCATTTCCCAGCAGGGGAGAGGGGGACTACTGTAACTTGCGTGACAGATTCAAGGATGTGTCCATTAAGATATTTGTGCAATACAAAACGGAATTCCAGGTTCCCAAAATGGCCTGCCTGCAATATTGTCCGGTGCGCCACTGGGGGCTGCCCCCTTCTAACGTCCAAGGGGCACCAAGGCAATATACCCCTTTCGAGAAACTAGTCAAGCCTATGATGGCACAAGAGGTTTGATATCGAACACCTATCAGGTCCTCCAGTATTCGGGGCAGGCTCGGCCGCACACATACCAATCGCAATGGCAAGCTGACACTACTGAGGGTATTTCCCAAAAGCAGTGGGGAACACTCTGGCGGGACATTCCCAAGATATACCTAAGCATGCCACAGCACGAGGCAGCATACAAACTGATGACACACTGGTACTATACACCAACCCACCTCCTTACCATTTACCGAACCAACTCTGACTTCTGCTGGCGGTGTAGTACAGCTCCTGGGGAAACTGTGGCCAAAGGAAAATTAGTGTGAGAACCGATGGATTTGCTTGTTCAAAATCCTTTGAAATTCATTCCTGTGACACGACAACACTGCCCCGGTGGTCCTGGCCCACTTCCCCCTTACACCTGCTGCATTTTTCCCTTCCTTCTTAAAATCCCCTTCCTTCCCATGAGGCTCCCTGATGTTTTACCACTCGAGAACGGTATCCTTCCGACCGTACATGGTTACCCGTTCAGTGATATTGTTCTTGATTTACCTGAAGGCGCATGCAAAGAAAGGAACATGCCTGCCCTGATCCTCCCATTCTCTGTTCAATGTCTGCACAGCTCCTGCTGCTGTATACTGCCTACGCACAGTTGTACTTAATATCGTGCTGTTGCTATGCATAATAATATGGTGGATGCATTTATATGCTATCAATGCCTTGTGTTGAATGGTTTTTTGATTTGTGAAAATCCTCAATAAAAAGATTTCTAGTAAAAAAAAATAGTAAACAGATTTTTCCAAATGAAAATGAAGATGTTTTTGACCAAAAATCTGCCTTTTACAGAAGCGGTTGCAATCAGGTGTGATCCCAGTCTTCTTACTCATATTAAATGTAACTAGAAACAAATAAGACTTTGAACTTTATTTACTTACCACTCATAGTTAATTCAAACCGTTGCGTGACAGAAAACCATTCATTACAAAGTCCTATTACCTGTAAAATACAGCTTACAATACAATAATCACATATATAATTATTGCAAGGCCAGGATTAAAAGAACAATATGTTCGTGCTTTTATGTATGTCAGTACCTAAACTCCCATGAATATCATTAAGTCACGTGCAAACTTCAAACTGTCAAATGCATGTCGTGCAGGACAAACTAGCAGCAAATTAAAACTTAGAAAAGCCCAACTCTTTAAAAGATATGCAGTGGTAGAGCAGTTAAGGTGCGTGTCGTGCTGTGCAGTCATAAAGCTTGTTAAACTGGCGAGCAGACCCACTATTCAAGCATTGTCAGCCCCTCAGGACTAATCGCGTCTCAATGCAGATAACAATAAATGTATTTCAAGCAGTACGACAGCCAATTTTCATTCCAAGTCTATCCATCGGTCAATGCACAGCAACAATGTTGTTTATCGACCCGGGTCTGATCTTAATGTTGTTAAGTGATGTACCAAGTTCTACCTGAAGGATAGAGCCAAGGTCTGCTTCAAAAACAGCATCAGGAATTTAACAAAACCTCCATTGAGTGTCGTGTTGGTTGATTTCATGCACTTAATGGCTGAGTGTCTGCAGGTGCGAGCCCTTACTGACTGCTTATATGAAGGACCGAACCTTCAATGGCTGCGTGTCTGCAAATAGGAAACCCTCAATGGCTGCGTGTCTGCAGGTGCGAACCGTCAATGACTGCGTGTCTGCAGGTGTGAACCCTCAATGGCTGCGTGTATGAAGGAGTGAACCCTCGAAGACTGCGTATCTGCAGATGCGGACCCTCAATGACTGCGTTTGCAGGTGCGAACCCTCACTGACAGCAAGTCTGCAGGTGCGAACCCTCAATAAATGCGTGTCTGCAGATAGGACACCCTCAATGACTGCGTGTCTGCAGATGCAAACCCTCACTGACTGCGTGTCTGCAGGTATATAAACCTTCAATGACTGCGCATCTGCAGATGTGGACCCTCAATGACTGCGTTTGCAGGTGCGAACCCTCAATGAATGCGTGTCTGCAGATAGGACACCCTCAATGACTGCGTATCTGCAGATGCAAACCCTCACTGACTGCGTGCCTGCAGTTATACAAACCTTCAATGACTGCGTATCTGCAGATGCGGACCCTCAATGACTGCGTCTGCAGGTGCGAACCCTCAATGGCTGAGTGTCTACAGGTGCCCTCACTGGCAGCATGTCTGTTGGTCCGAACCCTCAATGGCTGTGTGTCTGCAGGTGCAAACCCTCAATGACTGTATGTCTGCAGGTGCGACCCCTCAATGACTGCATGTCTGCAGGTGCGAACCCTGAATGACTGCGTGTCTGCAGGTTCGAACCCTCAATGGCTGTGTGTCTGCAGGTGCAAAACCACAATGACTGCATCTCTGCAGGTGCGAACCCTCACTGACTATGTGTTCAGTTGTAAAGCCTCACTTACTGCATGTCTGCAGGTGCGAACACTCAATGACTGTGTGTCTGCAGGTACAAACCCTCAATGACTGCGTATCTGCAGATGCGGACCCTCAATGACTGCATCTGCAGGTGCGAATCCTTAATGGCTGCGTGTCTGCAGGTGCAAACCCACAATCGGTGCATGTCTGCAGGTGCCAACCCTCGATGACCTAGTCTGCAGGTGCAAACCCTCGATGACTTCGTGTCTGCAGGTGCAAACCCTCAATCACTGCATGTCTGCAGGTGCAAACCCTCACTGACTGCGTGTCTGCAGGTGCGAGACCTCACTGACTGTGTCTGCAGGTGCGAATCGTCAATGACTGCATGTCTGCAGTTGTAACCCCTCACTGACTGCATGTCTGCAGTTGTAAACCCTCACTGACTGCATGTCTGCAGGTGCGAATCCTCAATGGTTGCCTGTCTGCAGGTGCAAACCCTCAATGGCTGCGTGTCAGGAGGTGCAAACCCTCAATGGCTGTGTGTCTGTAGGTGCAAACCCTCAATGGCTGCATGTCTGCCGGTGCCAATCCTCACTTGATGCATGTCTTCAGGTGCGAACACCCAATGACTACTTGTCTGCAGGTGTAAACCCTCAATGGCTGCGTGTGCGTGGATGCGGCCCCTCAAGGACTGCGTCTGCAGGTGTAAACCCTCAATGACTATGTGTCTGCAGGAGCGAACCTTCAATGGCTGCATGTCTGCCGATGCAAACCTTCAATGGCTGCGTGTCTGCAGGTGTGAATACTCACTGACTGCATGTCTGCAGATACAAACACTCAATGACTGCATATCTGCAGGTGCGAACCCTCAATGACTGTGTGTCTGCAGGTGAAAACCCTCAATGGCTGTGTGTCTTTAGGTGCAAACTCTCAATGACTGCGTGTCTGCAGGTGCGAACCCTCAAAGCTGTGTGTCAGCAGGTGCGAACCCTCAATGACTGCGTCTGCTGTTGCGAATCCTCACTGACTGCATGTCTGTAGGTACAAACACTCAATGACTGCATATCTGCATGTGCAAACCCTCAACGACTGCGTCTGCAGGTGTGAATCCTCGCTGACTGCATGTCTGCAGGTGCACACCCTCACTGACTCTGTGTCTGCAGGTGCATACCCTCAATGACTGCGTATCTGCAGGTGCAAACCCTCAATGACTGCGTATCTGCAGGTGCAAACCCTCAATGAATGTGTGTCTGCAGGTGCAAACCCTCAATGGCTGCGTGTCTGCAGGTTTGAACCCACGATGACTGCGGGTCTGCAGGTGCGAACCCTCGATGACTGAGTCTGCAGTTGCAAACCCTCAATGAGTGTGTGTCTGCAGGTGCGAATTCCCAATGCCTGCGTATCTGCAGGTGTGAACCTTCAATGGCTGCGTGTCTGCAGGTGCAAACCTCACTGACTGCCTGTCTTCTGGTACGAACCCTCAATGGCTGCGTGTATGTAAGTGCGAACCCTCACTGACTATGTGTCTGCAGTTGTAAACCCTCAATGACTGCATGTCTGCAGCTACCAACCCTCACTTAATGCGTTGCCGCAGGTGCCAACCCTCACTTGATGAATGTCTACAGGTGCGAACCCTCAATGGCTGTGTGCCTTCAGGTGCGAACCCTCAATGACTACTTGTCTGCATGTGCGAACCCTCAATGGCTGAGTGTGTGTAGGTACAAACCCTCAATGGCTGCGTGTACGCAGATGCAGACCCTCAATGACTATGTCTGCAAGTGCAAACCTTCAATGGCTACATGTCTGCAGATACAAACCCTCAATGGCTGTGTGTCTGCAGATGCGCATCCTTACTGACTGCATGTCTGCAGGTGCGAACCCCCAATGACTGTGTGTCTGCAGGTCCAAACCCTCACTGACTGTGTGTCTGCAGGTGCGAACCCTCAATGGCTGTGTGTCTGCAGGTGCGAACCCTTAATGACTGCGTGTCTGCAGGTGCGAACCCTGACTGACTCTCTGGCTGCAGGTACAAACCCTCAATGGCTGCATGTGTGCCGGTGCAAACCCTTAATGACTGTGTGAATGAAGGTGCAAACCATCACTAACTGCGTGTCTGCAGGTGCAAACCCTCAATGGCTGTGTGTCTGCAGGTGCAAACCCTCAATGACTGCGTCTACAGGTACAAACCCTCAATGACTGAGTATCTGCAGGTGCAAACCCTCAATGGATGTGTGTCTTTAGATGCGAACTCTCAATGACTATTTGTCTGCGGGTGTGAACCCACAATGGCTGCGTGTGTGCAGGTGCGAACCCGCAATGACTGTGTGTCTGCAGGTCCAAACCCTCACTGACTGTGTGTCTGCAGGTGAGAGCCCTCAATGGCTGCGTGTCTGCAGGTGCGAACCCTCAATGACTGCGTGTCTGCAGGTGCGAACCCTGACTGACTCTGTGACTGCAGGTAGAAACCCTCAATGGCTGCGTGTGTGCGGGTGCAAACCCCTAATGACTGTGTGAATGCAGGTGCAAACCCTCACTCACTGCATGTCTGCAGGTGCGAACTCCCTCAATGGCTGTGTGTCTGCAGGTGCAAACCCTCAATGACTGCGTCTACAGGTACAAACTCTCAATGACTGAGTATCTGCAGGTGCGAACCCTCAATGGCTGCATGTGTGCAGGTGCGAACCCTCAATGGCTGTGTGTCTGCAGGTGCGAACCCTCGATGACTGCGTCTACAGGTACAAACCCTCAATGACTGAGTATCTGCAGGTGCGAACCCTCAATGGCTGCATGTGTGCAGGTACGAATCCTCAATGACTGTTTGTCTGCAGGTGCGAACCCTCAATGGCTGTGTGTCTGCAGATGCGCATCCTTACTGACTGCATGTCTGCAGGTGCGAACCCCCAATGACTCTGTGTCTGCAGGTCCAAACCCTCACTGACTGTGTGTCTGCAGGTGCGAACCCTCAATGGCTGTGTGTCTGCAGGTGCGAACCCTTAATGACTGCGTGTCTGCAGGTGCGAACCCTGACTGACTCTGTGGCTGCAGGTACAAACCCTCACTGACTGTGTGTCTGCAGGTGCAAACCCTCAATGGCTGTGTGTCTCCAGGTGCAAACCCTCAATGACTGCGTCTACAGGTACAAACCCTCAATGACTGAGTATCTGCAGGTGCAAACCCTCAATGGATGTGTGTCTTTAGATGCGAACTCTCAATGACTATTTGTCTGCGGGTGTGAACCCTCAATGGCTGCGTGTGTGCAGGTGCGAACCCGCAATGACTGTGTGTCTGCAGGTCCAAACCCTCACTGACTGTGTGTCTGCAGGTGAGAGCCCTCAATGGCTGCGTGTCTGCAGGTGCGAACCCTTAATGACTGCGTGTCTGCAGGTGCGAACCCTGACTGACTCTGTGACTGCAGGTAGAAACCCTCAATGGCTGCGTGTGTGCGGGTGCAAACCCCTAATGACTGTGTGAATGCAGGTGCAAACCCTCACTCACTGCATGTCTGCAGGTGCGAACCCTCAATGGCTGTGTGTCTGCAGGTGCAAACCCAGAATGACTGCGTCTACAGGTACAAACTCTCAATGACTGAGTATCTGCAGGTGCCAACCCTCAATGGCTGCAAGTGTGCAGGTGCGAACCCTCAATGGCTGTGTGTCTGCAGGTGCGAACCCTCGATGACTGCGTCTACAGGTACAAACCCTCAATGACTGAGTATCTGCAGGTGCGAACCCTCAATGGCTGCATGTGTGCAGGTGCGAACCCTCAATGACTGTTTGTCTGCAGGTGCGAACCCTCAATGGCTGCGTGTCTGCAGGTGCGATCCCTGACTGACTCTGTGGCTGCAGGTACAAACCCTCAATGGCTGCATGTGTGCCGGTGCAAACCCTTAATGACTGTGTGAATGAAGGTGCAAACCATCACTCACTGCGTGTCTGCAGGTGCAAACCCTCAATGGCTGTGTGTCTGCAAGTGCAAACCCTCAATGACTGCGTCTACAGGTACAAACCCTCAATGTACTGAGTATCTGCAGGTGCAAACCCTCAATGGATGTTTGTCTTTAGGTGCGAACTCTCAATGACTATTTGTCTGCGGTGTGAACCCTCAATGGCTGCGTGTGTGCAGGTGCGAACCCGCAATGACTGTGTGTCTGCAGTTCCAAACCCTCCCTGACTGTGTGTCTGCAGGTGAGACCCCTCAATGGCTGCGTGTCTGCAGGTGCGAACCCTTAATGACTGCATGTCTGCAGGTGCGAACCCTGACTGACTCTGTGTCTGCAGGTACAAACCCTCAATGGCTGCGTGTGTGCGGGTGCAAACCCCTAATGACTGTGTGAATGCAGGTGCAAACCCTCACTCACTGCATGTCTGCAGGTGCGAACCCTCAATGGCTGTGTGTCTGCAGGTGCAAACCCGCAATGACTGCGTCTACAGGTACAAACCCTCAATGACTGAGTATCTGCAGGTACGAACCCTCAATGGCTGCATGTGTGCAGGTGCGACCCCTCAATGACTGTGTGTCTGCAGGTGCGAACCCTCGATGACTAGTTGTTTGCTGGTGCGAACCCTCAATGACTGTGTTTGCAGGTGCAAACCCTCATTGACTGCATGTCCGCAGGTTCAAACCCTCAATGGCTGTGCGTCTGCAGGTGCAAACCCTTAATGACTGCGTGTCTGCAGGTTCAAACCCTCAATGAGTGTATCTGCAGGTGTGAACCCTTATTGGATTGGCTGCGTGTCTGCAGGTGTGAACCTTCAATAGCTGCGTGTCTGCAGGTGCGAACCTTCAATGGCTGCGAGCCTGCAGGTACGAATCCTCAATGTCTGTGTGTCTGCAGGTGCAAACCCTCAATGGCTGCGTATCTGCAGGTGCCAACCCACGATGAGTGCATGTCTGCAGGTGCGTACCCTCAATGACTGCGTCTGCAGTTGTGAACCTTCATTGGCTGCGTGTCTGCAGGTGCGAACCTGCAATGGCTGGGTGTCTGCAGGTGCAAACCCTCAATAGGCCGTGTGTCTACTGGTGCAAACCCTCAAGGACCGCGTGTCTACAGGTGCGAACCATCAATGACTGCGTGTCTGCAGGTACGAACCCTCAATGGCTGCGTGTCTGCAGATACAGACCTTCAATGACTGCAACTTCAGGTGCAAGCCCTCAATGACTGTGGGTCTTTAGGTGCGAACCTTCAATGGCTGTGTGTCTGTAAATAGGAAACCCTCAGTGGCTGCTTGTCTGCAGGTGCGAATCCTCACTGACTTTGTGTCTTTGGGTGCCAGATCAGATTATCCATAGTTCCCTGTTGTGCAGCTTTGAAGAAATGCCAATCTTTGAAGAAAGCTCCTCAAATGGCCAGGTTCTGCTTTTAAAGACCAAACTCTAGGCACACTTGCACTTGGGAGGCAAATTTAGTTAAACGGAAGCTGAGTCATTATGTTTTAGAAACTAAACGGTCCAAAAGATCAGAGTTCCTCCCCCTCATTATTTCGCTACCATAGGTCAGGTCAGAAATCAATTTATCATTAAGGATTTTCAGCAAGGGGCCATAAGTCGGACCCTTCAATGACTTTGGCAGTGTTCCAGATGCAAAAGTGAGGAGCTCGCTTTAGCCTTCATTTGGAGCTTGTGCTGGTTGAAGGTGCCTCTACTGTCTACATTAGCCCCAAGGTATTTGTGCTAATTTTCATGTGCTATGGGTTTCCCATTTAGGTTCCAAATACCAGTTTTGTTTTAATGTTTTTATCAATTTTGAGTACTTTGGTTATATTCAGGTTGATATCCAGCTTGTTTACAATTGTGAAGGCGTATAGTTCATTCCACCATCTTTGAAGGCCTATCCTTGTCTTTCTCATCAATAATAAACAAAAGCAAGCGCACAGCTGTTCTCCGCACTGCCCACCGCCACACGCCTGACATTCTGTTTCTCCAGGAAACGCACCTCAGGGGCTCACAATGCAATTTCTTAGCCCACTATGGGTTTGACAGGGTCTGGCATTCTGGTTTCACACAGGGCTCCCGAGGGGTTGCCATTTTACTCAGGAAGGGGCTTCCCTTTACCCTGGCTAGAGCCGAGACTGATGCACAGGGCCTATATGTGGCTGTGTCGGGGATGATTGAGGGACACACTCTGAACCTCCTGTGCTCTTACGTTCCCCCCCCCGCTCCTGGCCTCCACCCTTCGTCGCCTCACGTCGGTGATCTGCTCCTTTCCACAGGGCCTGACGGTTGTTGGGGGGGACTTTAACTCTGTCCTACAGCCTTCCCGTGACGCGACGGGCACCCCGTCAGCACATCGTCTTGCCTCTGCAAGGAGCCTGTCTGGGTGGTCATCGGCCTTGGGCCTTTGCGGCGTCTGGAGGGTGTGGAACCCCCGTAAAGAACAATACATCCACACCTCGGCGGCTCATCATACCCATTCCCGGAAAAACCTACTCCTGATGCACGCAAAGGATTGCCAACTGATGGCTGGGGCTACTATATTGCCCATGGGGATATCGGACCACTCCCCCCTTTCTCTCCACATTGGAAACCACCGTTGGCCCACGGGCGACTTGGTGGCTCAACACATGGTTCCTGCAGGACTCTGCGCTGGTGGAGTCCCTTGGGCAGGAACTGCGTCATTACTTCTCAACTAATACGGGCTCTGTTCCCTCACTGGGGACGCTGTGGGAGGCCAGCAAGGCCGTCGTTCGGGGTGTGGCCAGAGGGTTGGTCCACGCAAACGTGTAGAGCAGGCCGCCCAGCTCGTGCAGCTGGAGGCCCAGTCAGCGCGGTTGGAAAGTCTCCAATTGAACAATGGCAGCGATTTCTCCTCTCGCCAGCTTGCAACGGTCCACAACAAGATACGCCGGATCTCACTGGAGTCCGCTAAATTGCTCTGGCGCTCTTCGGTGGCAGGTATTTATGGGTGGGGTGATAAAAATGGCAAGCTTCTCCACAACCTAGTGTCCTATCCCAAAGTTAACAGCATTATTCCCGAGATTCGGACGGACACTGGGGTCCACCAGGTAACATCCACTGCCATTGCGCAAACTTTCGCTGGCTACTATGTGACCCTATACGACGCTCACCCTTCGCGTACTCCCCTGGCAGACTTTCTGGAGGATTCTGGTACTCAACTGCCATGCCTCCCCCAGGCGATCGCTGATTCCTTCACCCTGGAAGAAATACACAGGCGATCTCAATGCTACACCCAGGCAAGACGCCCGGGCCTGATGGCTACCCCCAAGAGTACTATGCGGCCTTTCGCGATGGCTTGGTTCCCCATTTAGTGGAGCTATTCAATCATGTGGAGAAAGAGGGGTCCTTCCCGCCTGAAACTGATGTGGCCACTGTCATGGTCATCCCAAAGACGCAACAGCCCTCCCTAGATTGTGTGGACTACAGCCCAATCTCGTTGATTAATACGGAGATTAAGATCTTTGCCACCGCGATAGCCCAGCGGCTCCACCCACTCCTACAAGACTCGGTCCATCCCGATCAGTGTGTGTTCATGCCCGCCAGGGGTACCCATCATTGCATTCGTCGCCTCCACCTGGCTATGGCTCACCGTCATCACCTGACCCCGTATCTGGCGCTCCTATTCATCAACTTTGAAGAAGCCTTTGATACGGTGGACTGGAGCTACCTTAAGGGCGTGTTGGAACAGATGGGGTTTGGTCTTCCCTTCCGCCGCCTGATCGGAGTCCTTTACAGTAACTCCAGGGCCTATGTCCACATTAATGGCGAGCTTTCTGATACGTTCCCAATCTGGAGGGGTACCCATCAGGGGTGCCCGCTCTCGCCGCTCTTATTTGCATTGGCGATGGAGACCCTAGCAGCGCTCATCCGCCAAGACCCCCTCATCCGGGGTTGGGCCTGGGATCAGAGTCAGATTGACAAGATAGCCCTCTACGCGGACAATGTCCTGCTTTTTCTGGCGGACCGCCCCGGCCTCAGATGCCTGGAGGCCCTTTCTGCTTTCGAGCGGGTTTCTGGGCTGCGACTTAACCCAGCAAAATCAACCCTGGCCCTCTTGCATCCCTCTCGGGCGTGTTTTGACTGGCAGACGTCTATCTCCCTCCGGAGGCAATCATTCAAATACTTAGGTGTGTGGGTTACCCTCCTGCCGGAGCTCGAATTGGCCCTGAATGTCGCACCCTTGGTCACTAGGATGAAGGCAGACCTCAAGAAATGGCAGACCCTTCCCCTTAACCCCCTGGGCAGGAGTGCACTCTTCAAAATGATGATCCTCCCCTGCTTTCTCTACATTTTACAAAATATCACCATCCACCTCCCAGGTAGCTGGTTCCGGGAATTGGATGGCGCTCTCACCCGGTTATATGGGGAAGAGGGAGGCCACGATTGTCCCTGGCACACTGCCGTATTCCCCCCTTCGACGAAGGTATGGGGTGACCAATCTCCACCTCTACTACTTGGCCACGAAACTTAGCCACGACTGGTTGCGGGCGGCTGGTCCGACTCAGCATACCCGGTGGAACTCAGGGCAATGGACTTCACGCAGATCCAGGCATTTCTATATGGCAGCCCGGTGCCGCAGGCTCTACCCCCTGTCACTAGGGCGGTGCTCACGGCCTGGCGTACAGCCCTTCGCCATGTGCAATGGGACCGGAGGCTCACCAGGCAAACGCTGCTGTGGAGTGGTGCATGGCTGCGGGAGATCTTGTCCTTGCGTGATTTCCCTCGTTGGGATCTCACTACTTGGAGACGTGTGGGTGGGAGACCACATTCGATCCTTCGCTGACCTACAACAACGCCACGCCCTTCTTCCTTCCCAATTCTATAAGTATCTCCAACTCAGACACTCCCTCCACACTCACATTCCATCCCCCACCTCTCTCCTGGAATTCAGTCCCTTGGAGGCCCAGGTGATGATGGAGAACCTGGGGGGTTTCCCGAATATACCGGTCACTGGTGAACAATGGTCCTGCATCCCTGGACCGGCTCCGGGCTCGCTGGGAGGGGTGGTTGGGTCCCTTGGAGGAGGCGGATTGGCGGGATACCCTTATGGCACCCAAAACCTTGACAACATCCTCCAAGTTACGCCTGGTCCAACTTTACTACCTCCATGCAGCATACCTCACTCCTGCGACCCTCCCCCGCCTGCGCACCCTGTGAGTCTGTCCCAGAAGATTTATTTCACATGGTATGCAGTGTCCAGCCCTGGCGCCGTTCTGGAGGGGGATGGAGCTCGAACTTGCACAGGCCCTGGGATGGGAGGTTCCCCATGACCCGAAGCGCTTGCTTTTGGGGGTGTTTGACGGCCTCGATGGCTCCAGGGCGGACAAGCATTTCCTGGGGATAGCAGTGGCGGTGGCGAAAAAAGGATATAACTGCGCTCTGGTCCCAGGCAAAGGCACAGACTGTGCGGAAATGGAGAGGGGTGGATTGGTGTGGAGCACAGAAGGTGTCTCTCTTCGAGGCCTGGGGTTGCCCTGAACTATTCGGTAAAGTGTGGGGTAAATGGTTCGATTTGCTACCCGTGTCAGGGTCTGCCGACACTTCTACGTCTATAATGTTGTGGTTCTGGGATTGCCACGTCCAGCCCAGCTGGGCCGACTGTACTTTTTGTCAAACGTATGGAATTTCTTTAATTACAATGCTTGATCTGCTACCAATGATTTTACTTGTTATCAAAAAACCAATAAAGTTGATTATCAAAAAATAATAAACAAAAGAGAAAAATAAGAGAACTGCCCCACAGACAACATTGGACTCAACTTACAATAAACATTTTCCCATTTAGTAATTTCTTTCAAAGCTACATGAGAGCCTCATTATCATTTCTGCCTCAATTACTTCAGTGGTGGTAAGGGTGGGTACTGCCAAAGATGACAGACACTTAAAAAAGTAATACCTTGGGGGAACATGTCCCATGGGATCTGTTGATATTATTATGTATGCTCTTTAACCACATCAAATGATCTTCAGTGTGTTATGTTATGTTATGTTATGTTAACTGTTTTTGTACCGCGCACAGCTGCCCCAGCAAAGGGGCGTCCTGGCGCCAAGGAAGGTATACACAACATCACACAATGCAGCAGAATCAGAGATTTTTATTAAAAAGAAAGGTTTTAATGGCGCGTCTGAACTGAAGTAAGTCTTCCAGCGCTCGAATTTCAATGGGAAGAGAGTTCCACAATTTTGCGGCTACTACTCGGACGGAGTGGCCGCCAATCCTCCTCAGCGAGAAGCGTGGAACAACAGACAGGTTCTGGCCCATCGATCTCAGGGATCGAGAAGGGACATAAGGGGTCAGTAGATTCATCAGTATAGGGGGGGCCGTGCCTTTTAGAATTTTAAAAGCCAGGCAAAGCACCTTGAACTCGATCCTCCGAGCAACAGGCAGCCAATGGAGCGCTTGTAATGCTTTGGAAACTGAACATCGTCTAGGCAGACCTAATATCGCTCTTGCTGCGGCGTTCTGCACTCGCTGCAGCCGCATGAGTTCCGCCTGGTTCGTACCTGCTAGCAAAGCACTGGCATAGTCTATCCTAGATAGTACAGAGGCCTGGACCACTAGCTGTCTAGTGGGGGCATCGAAGAATTTAAGCACAGGTCTGATGCCCCTGATAATGCCAAAACAGGAGGCAGCCACCCTCTTAGTATGGCAGGTGAAACTGAGGGTGGGGTCCAGCCAGACCCCGAGATTTTTTATCTCCATTACAGGAGAAGGGATCATTCCTAACTCGGGAGGCCACCAGTTGTCATTCCACCATCCCGGTTGCTTTCCGACCACCATGACCTCTGTCTTCTTAGTGTTCAATTGGAGACAGTTCTGATTCATCCAACTGGCCACCGCACGAAGCCCCTCACAGAAGTTGAGGGCATCCACAGCTGAGTCCCCACTTAATGTGACCGCCAGCTGCGTGTCATCCGCATAGGACACCATTGTCAGGCCCCAGCGTTTGACTACCGCAGCCAGCGGTCTGACATATAGATTAAATAAAGTGGGGCTCAAAGATGATCCCTGTGGGACCCCCAAAGTGAGCGGGTGAGAGGTAGATTTACCGGGTGGGATCGCGACCTGGAAAGATCTGTTGGAGAGGAATGAGCGGAACTGTTGGAGAGGTATCCAGCACGGAGCGCAGATGTTCGACCATAAACAACAAGGCAGTCTCCGTGCTGTGGCCTGCACGAAATCCATTTTGAGTGGGATCCAAGATGTTAGCTTTGGCAAGATGGTCAGCCAGGATCCCATTCACGTGGGCTTCGGTGACTTTGGCAGCCCACGGCAGCAGTGAGATGGGGCGATAGTTCTCAGGTTTTATCGGGTCAAGGGTAGGCTTTTTTAAGATAGGTGTTACTACCGCTTGCTTCCACTTGGTGGGCACAGTCCCTGAGGCCAGTGACAGGTTAATGAGGGCTAGCAGAGGTGAGCGACATGTTGCCTGCATGATCTTAAACTGGGCCGGTTTAAGGGGGTCTGTGGGGGAGCCAGATTTAATTTTTTGGCTCAATAAATCAAACCCCTCCTCAGAAAGGGGGGCCAACATGTCCAGAATCACATCATCGCCCATCGGACAACCAGCTGAGTCCAGTCTTATCATGATCAGAAACTACCCTTCCTTCTTAGACTAAGAAATACCATGGGCCTTTCAGTTAAGGGCAGGCATATTAACACTGGATAAAGTTACTACACAGTAACTTTATCCGGTGACTCAGCTGGTACTACCCTCACTAGCTTGTAACTACATGGCTAACGCTGAGCACACTGTCCATCTAAAAGTTGTGGGAGGATTTTGCTTTGGTCTGTGGTTCTGTTGTACAGTTTGCTCTCCAAAAAACAAGCATCTACAAAGTGAACCATAAATATTTTAAGTCAAATCCCTCACAGACACTGATGGTTATGGACCAGATTCTCTCACCTGACCTTGTTGTGGGATTGGTAGGTCATTTCTTCCATAGTGGTTACCACTTGATGACTAACACCACTGTAGTTTTAGACCCTGTCACCAGGCAGGTAGCTCCCCCTGCCACCACACAGCCCTCCTGTGTGCCCGCTGCTCCCTTTTGGTCTGTTCCCTCTCTATTCGCGCTGCTCTGTCTCCCAGCTGCAGCGCTAAACTGTGTCTCCCACTTGTGCCCTCTCTCGCCCCCTCCCACCTGGGAAAGTGGGGTCTGATTGATTTTGTTGCACTCTGATTGCTTATTCTGCTTATTGTTTCCTGTTTTTTCTCTCCCCTTGTGCCCACACTTAGCCTGATTGTATTGTACTCCGATTGCCCTCTGTTTAGTGCTTTTGGTATTCTCTCCCCTTTTGTGCCCACACTTGCCTTCTGTACCACCCGCTCACTACCCACTTCGCTGTTCCCGCCGCTGCGTCCCCTGCGGCCCTGTCCCCCTGGTCTCCCATTAGCTGCTTCACTCCCAGCTTCTCCCCCCTCCCTCACCCCCTCATATGGAGGCAGCGCAGTGGTAGGGTGAGCGACGCTTGACTCTGTCACCAGGCAGGTTGCTCCCCTCACTACCACACAGCCCTCCTGTGAGCCCGCTGCTGTTGCTCGCTTTTGGTCTGCTCCCGCTTTGTTCGCACTGCTCTGTCTCCCAGCTGCAGCGCTAAACTGTGTCTCCCACTTGTGCCCTCTCTCGCCCCCTCCCTCCTGGGACTGTGGTGTCTGATTGATTTTGTTGCACTCTGATTGCTTCTTCTGCTTATTGTTTGCTGTTTTTTCTCTCCCCTTGTGCCCACACTTAGCCTGATTGTATTGTACTCTAATTGCCCTCTGTTTAGTGTTTTTGGTATTCTCTCCCCTTTTGTGCCCACACTTGCCTTCTGTACCACCCGCTCGCTCACCCCTTCGCTGTTCCCGCTGCTGCGTCCCGCCCCCCTGGTCTCCCATTCGCCGCCCCACTCCCGCCTCCCAGCTGCTCCTCCCTCCCTCACCCCCTCATATGGAGGCCGCGCTGTGGTAGGGTGAGCAACCCTTGACCCGGTCACCAGGCAGGCGGCTCCCCTCGCCGCCACACAGCCCTCCTGTGTGCCCGCTGCTGCTGCTCGCTTTTGGTCTGCTCCTGCTCTGTTCGCGCTGCTCTGTCTCCCAGCTGCAGCGCTAAACTGAGTCTCCCACTTTTGCCCTCCCTCGCCGCCTCCCGCCTGGGACTGTGGTGTCAGATTGATTTTGTTGCACTCTGATTGCTTCTTCTGCTTATTGTTCCCTTTTTTTCTCTCCCCTTGTGCCCACACTTAGCCTGATTGTATTGTACTCTAATTGCCCTCTGTTTAGTGTTTTTGGTATTCTCTCCCCTTTTGTGCCCACACTTGCCTTCTGTACCACCCACTCGCTCCCCCTTCGCTGTTCCCGCCACTGCGTCTCCTGCGGCCCGCTCCCCTGGTTTCCCATTTGCTGCCCCACTCCCACCTCCCAGCTGCTCCTCTCTCCCTCACCTCCTCATATGGAGGTCGTGCAACGGGCGCACAGTGGACCCGCGCCGCTGACGCACTGAAGGCACGCCTGAGGCAAGCCCGTCTGCGCTCGTCCGCGCCTGGACCCCGGCCGGCGCCAGAACCCCTGCACCCCCCAAACGCCCCAACACCAGACTCCGCAACGATGCCAGCACCCTCCACGCGCTCAACGCCGGCCAAAACCACACCTGCTTCCAAGCCGCCTCGAAACGGAACCAAGGACCCTTCTCCTGCCACACCTGCAGCTTCACCTGCGACAGAACCACCAAACCTCCAAGGACTGGACCCAACCACCTCTGCTGCATACTCGTCAACACCTACTCCACACGCAAACACGCCATTGAGCTCTGGGCTCTGCTCGACACCTCCGCCCCAGACATGTCCTTTCGGACCGAGACCTGGTGGAACGACTCCTTGGCACCTGACATCGCCATAGCCATCCCGGACAGCTACAAGATCACCCATAGGGATCGCGCCAATGGAATCAGAGGAGAAATAGCCATCGCCCACAAATCCAGCCTCAAGGTCACCACCCACACAGAACACCTGCACTTCTGGATCCACACCGACCCCAACACCACCCTCAGAGGAACACTCATCTACAGACCCTCCCGGACCCCGGGCTCAGTTCTGCGACTCCATTGCCAACCTCGCCAGCACCCACGCACTCGCCTCCGCGGACTACATCCTCCTCGGGGACCAGAACTTCCACCTCGAGAACAACAACGACCCCAACTCCGCCACCCCGATCGACAACCTCGCCAACCTCGGCCTCAGACAACTCGGCGCCGCACCCACCCACGCCACCGGCCATACACTGGACCCCGTCTTCTCCATAGGCACCTACATCGCCTCCAACCACACCACTGAACTCCACTGGACTGACCACCGCTGCATCCATTTCACCTTCAAGAAACCTACCACACACCACTGCACCCTACAGCTGCCCCGCCGCTCCTGGCGCAAAGTCGCCAAAGACCAGCTGATCACCACACTCATGCAGAACCCACCAACCGACCCCACCAACCCAGACGCCGCAGCCCGCACCATCAGACAGTGGATCGACTACTGCGCCAACACCCTCGCCCCGCTCAAGAAACCCTCCAACAGCCACGCCAGGAAGAGAGCCACCTGGTTCACCAACGAGCTCCAGACCTCCAGATGCGCATGCCGGAAACTGTAGAAGATATGGCTCCACGAACGCACACCAGACAACCACGCAGCCCACAAGGACGCCACCCGCAGACACCACCACCTCATCAGACTAGCCAAGAGATCCTCCTTCAAAGACTGCCTGGATAACAACGCACACGACAGCAAAGAGCTCTTCAGCATCGTAAAGGAACTCTCCAACCCCAGCGCCAATGCCAACGACATCCCGCCCTCACAAGAACTGTGCGACTCACTAGCCACCTTCTTCCACCGCAAGATCGCTGACATCCACAGCAACTTCAACACCACAACCGCCCGACTACACCAGACCCTACCCCCCTGTGAACACCACCAGCGCCAACCGCCTGACCTCCTGGTCCAACGTTAACGATGACGAGACACGCAAGGTCATGAACTCCATCCACTCAGGATCTCCGTCAGACCCATGCCCACACCACATGAGCCCATACTGGACCTGATTAATCTCTCACTCATTGAGGGCGTGGTTCCTCCCTCCTGGAAGCAAGCAGTGGTCAGCCCCATTTTGAAGAAGCCCAACCTTGACCCCCTGCTTCCTGAGAATTACCGGCCCATCTCCCTCCTGCCCTGGACCGCCAAGGTCACTGAGGCACACGTGAACTCCATCTTGTCTGCCCACCTCTCTCGTAATAATATTCTTGACGAGAGTCAGAATGGTTTTCGCGCACAACACAGCACTGAAACTGCTCTGCTCTTTATGACCGAGCACCTGCGTTCGGTGCTGGATGCGGGGTAGACAGCGGCGCTCCTCTTGTTAGACCTGAGCGCCGCGTTTGACACGGTGTCTCATGACATTCTGATGCGGCGCCTGGAGGAAGTGGGTATTGAGGGGAAGGCTCTTCAATGGTTTCGCTCTTTCCTCTCGGACCGGTTTTTCAAAGTGGCCATTCCACCTGGTCAGTCCTCTTTCCATCCTTTGGGACTGGGAGTCCCTCAGGGCTCTGCGTTGAGCCCCACTTTGTTCAACTTATATGTGAAACCGCTGGCTGCTGTCGTCAGACAATGTGGCCTAACCATGACATCGTATGCCGACGACACGCAGCTGGCGGTGACACTCAGTGGGGACCCTGAGGTGACTGCGCCCAGATTCCGTGCAGGACTTATAGCTGTGGCGAACTGGATGCGTAGTAATTGCTTACAGTTAAATGCCAAGAAAACCGAGGTCCTGATTCTAGGGAAGCAGGCGGAACTTTGGGGAGATCAGTGGTGGCCTCCTGAATTGGGGGTGCCGGTGACCCCCATCCCAGCGGCCGAAGTTAAGAACTTGGGGGTCTGGCTGGATCCTAACCTCTCTTTTACCAGCCACACAAAGAAGATTGCAGCTACCTGCTATGGTATTCTGCGAGGACTGAGACCAGTCCTCAAATTCTTCGACCCTCCTACTCGGCAACTGGTGGTCCAAGCCTCCATCCTTTCTCGGCTGGACTACGGGAGTGCACTGCTGCTTGGAGTTAATCAGGCTGAGGCCACTAGGCTGCAGAGGGTGCAGAATGCCGCTGCGCGGGCCATTGTTGGCCTCCCGAGACGTTGTTCTGTCTCTGCAGTCCTGACCTCCCTTCACTGGTTGCCGGTCAGACAGAGAATCAAATTTAAGGCTCTCTGTCTGACATTTAAGATCCTGAAACTCTCCTCTCCTCCTGCCCTTGCGGGCCTTGTCTCTCCCTATGTCCCCACGCGGTCTCTCAGGTCGGAATCTCTTCATCTGGCGATTAAGACTAGGTTCAGACTGAGTAGGATGGGAGGTCGCTCCTTTCGTGTTTTGGCGGCTGGATTATGGAACTCCCTCCCTGTCCATATTCGTGCCCTAAATAGCCTGACTCTCTTCAGACGCGCTATAAAAACCCACCTGTTAGCCTCGGCTGACTGATTCCTTCTCTTTCCAGCATTGATCTGTTGTGTTTACTTGATCAGGCGCCAGGACGCCCCTTCGCTGGGGCAGCTGTGTGCCGAATAAAAGTTATTAACATAACATAACATAACATAACATAACATATTCAACAAAGCAGACAGAGCTATCGCACCCCAACTACGGAAGGCCATCAACATTTCCTTCGTAACAGCGACTTTCCCGGAAAGCTGTAGGCACGCCGAAATCAACGCCCTCCTCAAGAAGCCAAAGACGGACCTCAAGAACTTCCGGCCCATCTCCCTGCTCCCTTTCCCGGCGAAGGTCATCGAGAAAATCGCCAACATGCAACTGGCCCCCCACCTGGAAGACAACAACATCTTGGACCCGTCCGAGTCCGGTTTCAGATGAAACCACAGCACCGAGACAGCCCTCATCGCCGCCACAGACAACATCAGGCGCCAACTAGACAACAGCAAAACATCAGCCCTCATCCTCCTGGACCTGTCGGCCTCCTACGACACGGTCTGCCATCGCACTCTTAAGACACGCCTCCTAGAAGCCGGAATCCAAGAGAAAGCCCTTGGCTTGAGCACGTCCTTCCTCTCGAGCAGATCCCAGAGCATCCGCCTCCCACCCTTCCGATCTGAAGCCACCAACATCATCTGCGGCGTCCCCCAGGGCTCATCCCTCAGCCCGACGCTGTTCAACATCAACATGGCCCCGCTCGCACAAGTGGCCCGCCATCACAACCTCAACATCATCTCATACGCCAACGACACCCAGCTCATCCTCTCCCTCACCAAGGACCCACACACCGCCAAAACCAACCTCCACGAGGGAATGAAGGCCGTCGCCGACTGGATGAGGAGCAGCCGCCTGAAATTGAACTCGGACAAGACGGAGGTCCTCATCCTCTGACCCACCAACTCAGCCTGGGACGACTCCTGGTGGCCGACCTCATTAGGAACAGCACCAACACCCACCGACAATGCACGCAACCTAGGATTCATCCTCAACTCCTCCCTCTCCATGTCTAAGCAGGTTAACGCCGTCTCCTCCTCCTGCTACAACAGCCTCTGCATGCTCTGCATGCTCTGCAGGATCTTCAAATGGATCCCTACCGAAACAAGAAGAACGGTGAGACAGGCCCTTGTCAGCAGCAAACTGGGCTACGGCAACGCACTCTACGCAGGAATCCCGGCCAAACACCTACAATGATTACATCGCATCCAAAACGCCTCTGCCCGACTAATCCCCAACATTCCCTGCCGCAACCACATCACCCCCCACCTGAGAGACCTACATTGGCTCCCTGTCGACAAGAGGATCACCTTCAAGCTCTTCACTCACGCACACAAAGCACTCCACAACGCCGGACCAGCCTACCTGAACAGCAGACTCAGCTTCCATACCCCCACCGGCAAGCTCCGCTCCACCAGCCTCGCCCTCGCCGCTGTCCCCCGCTTCCAACGAACAACCTCCGGCGGCAGATCCTTCTCTTACCTCGACGCCAAGACCTGGAACACCCTCCCTACCCACCTACGGCAGACCTGCTCGCCTTCAGAAGACTCCTCAAAACCTGGCTCTTCGATCAGTAGCGCACCCCTCCCCCCCCCCCCCCCGCCCCCCTCTACCCTCAGCGCCTTGAGACCCTCACGGGTATGTAGCGCACTATACAAATACTCTGATTGATTGGGTCTACATTCCTTCCTTGTCATAATTGTCCTTCAGCATGGGTGGCTTTTCACAATGGATCCCTTCCCATTTGTTGCAGGGTTTTTAATACCTGCCCTTACTATGGACTCACTAACTGACTAACATATCCACCACTCAAATTACTTTCATATTTTCACTAATTTACCACTAATCCTTTATGGGTACCGGAGTAGGGTGCTACTCGGCAAAAAAGCGCTGCGACGCCTCATCAGGGTTAGTAAGCGCTATATAAATGCAACTACAATACAATAGTTGCCACCAAAAATATTGACTGATTTTTGATTAGAGTTTGAGATTTCCAGCCACATGTATACTTATCCTTATGGATCAAATTCGTTACAATTGTGTTTTGGCACTTT
This sequence comes from Lissotriton vulgaris, assembly GCF_964263255.1. Taxonomy (NCBI): domain Eukaryota; kingdom Metazoa; phylum Chordata; class Amphibia; order Caudata; family Salamandridae; genus Lissotriton; species Lissotriton vulgaris. The sequence goes on from NC_141700.1 coordinate 367,284,977, forward strand.
GCCTGTATCACATGTGTTTGCACTAAGCACTTCCAACAACTGCCTTGCTTCATTCAGTTTATCATCAATTTCATTTTTGGGAATGTGGTACAATTGTTATAACATTGTTTTATGCCCACCCAAACAGCCTTTCAGCCTACGAGATTGGAGGAGAGTGTTCCAGGTTAGTGCCACTTCCCTGCAGATTTCTTGGGTAACGCCTCCGTGCTCCCTGGTCCCAGACTTCATGGGAGACACACTGCCAATGGTGTTAAACTGACAAAACATTCTGGGGAATTATTCCATAGCTCGCTGACGATGATGGCTCATGTATGTGACAAACATGGAGGAAATTGAACTACTGATTCCCTCCTAAGGATAAGTCAGTACTTGTGGCACTGTATTCTCCACAGCCATGTTGGCCCCAAAACGTTTGCAGCTTGTGCTCCTAAAAGCAAAACACATGCATACGTCACCACTGATGCTTGTTTTACCCTTCTCCTCGGGTATTCAGCGGCCACGTGGTCTCTGAATTTATGAACTATGCATAATGTTTGCAGATTCAAAGTTGGCTGTTCCACCCAGATTAATTATTTTTATCATTTTAATTCGTAAGCGTTTGGATGCTGGGATTGGTATTTGAAAAGCGTGTTTCCAGTCGCACAAAGACGCCTCGAAGGGGTTAAGGTTTCCTTTGGAAGTGACAGCTCAGAATCTGGCTTCTTACTGCAGTGACTAATGGCTTGCTTCCGGCAGAAAGACTCCTAATCACTGGCATGTGGGCGAGCACGAATGTTTAGCAAACCCACCGGTGTCTGCTGTCGCACTGCTCCCCTTTAGACATTCGATTTGATTGATGGATTCGGCGGCCTTTTAATCCGACGATGACGTGATCGCCTACGTGTTACAACATTGCCACGAGGCTAGCCTTTTCATCCCTGCGCATGAATATACGGGTGTCCTGGAATGACACAGAGCACCTGATTTCTCAGCTTATTCGCTTCTTCGCCTGACTCTTTTTTTTTTTTTTTTTTTTTTTTAGAGTTCAAAGTATTTTATTGTAAAAAAGGTACCTTGATCTGGTCAGTCTTCTGATTTTCACCAAGTATTGTTAAATGTTAAATTGTTAAATGTAGGCCTCGATTATAGTTTGAGCAGAAAGGGCTGGTATTTGCCGCACCTGGTAAATATTGATGCTCTGAGGTTAGGGGTATATGCCGTTTGTGTTATATGACACTTACTCCAAATCTGGCCCGCCATAATATCTCATATCAGCAGAATCAGTGTTTATTGCACGGATTACCACATATTTCACTGTTTGCCCATACAGAGTTTCCTCATAGTTTTTTTTCAAGTTTTTTTCTGGTACGACAAACAAGATAATCCTGTGGAGTTCCTTTGAGAAAGCAGTTGTCCTACCTGAAGCCCTTGAAGTCTTTGTAGTTTATACTTAGGGGGCACATGCATCAAACTCATCATTTGCGATTACCAAATAGCGTTTTTTAAAGAATTGCTGTTTGGTAATTGCAAATGCCTATGCATGTAGGAATCGAATACATTTTGCGATTCCTTAGCATTAGCTAATAGCAATTTGGAAATTGCGAATGGCTATTAGTTAATAGGACTCCATTAATTCCTATGGGCCTACAGGCCCATAAGAATGAATGGCATGCATTCGCAAATTGCTATTACCAAATTGGTAATCGCTAATTGCTATTACCAAATTGGTAATCCCAAATTGTGAATGCAAATCCAAGGGTGCCTGGGGGCTTAAGGCCCCCCTGAAGCACCCATCGAAAAGGGTAAGTGTGCACATGTGAAGCACACACATGCCCTAATGTGTGTGCTACTTGGAACTTTGAAAAATGCATTTTTGTGCATTTTTCAAAGCATGCACAAATTACCATCAACTTGAAGTTGATGGTAATTAGCGTTTCCTAAATGCACAGTTCACATTTAGGAAAGGCTACATGCATTGGCAAATAGGGATTTGCAAATTGCAATTCCCTAAATCCATTTGCGAATGTAGGTAATTGCAAAAAATTGCAATTACCTAAATTGCGAATGGAAAAAGTTACATGCATCTGAAAAGGCCTTTTTCCATTCGCAAACGGGCCGATTCTGCGACTCAGCCTGTATGCGAACAGAAAAAAGCTTGATGCATGTGCCCCTAAATGTTGTGTCTTTTAGCATGGACCTTACATCAAATAATACTAAAACCAGCTACATTATGTGGTTAAGGTATTATAAGAAAGTGTGTACACTACTCAGACTGGTGCTCAGGTAATGTAAAGAACATCGTGTCGTGTGCAGAAGATGTTAAGGTAGTAATGCAGACAATTTAAGGTTATATATGAACCCCTGCCGCCTAGTATTCATGATACCGCAGTTAAAGTAATACAAGAAACTTTGTATAAAAGGCAGAGTGGGGTTAAAGGATATGAGAATTCCCGTGTACTGTGCAGATTGAGATTAAGGTACTGTAAGCAACCATGTGTACTTTACAAACTGAAGTTAACGTTTTTGTAACAAAACATTTTATTCAATGCAGACTGGTGTTAAGGTAGTACAAGAAACATGGGGCCAGGTGTAAAGAAATTCCATTCACAAAAAGTGGGTGCAAATTGTGTGCTGACTTTTTGTGAATGGAATAGAATTTTTTTGAGCCGACCTATGCACTAATAGTCACAAAATGTACATAATTCCCATTCAGAGTTGATCGCAATCAGACCGACCTCATTACTGTTCCCATGTCTGCAATTGCATATGTATGTATATATATCTTTTTGCTCTCCTTCTCTCTTTTTGGAAAGAACAAAGCCAGGCCCAATTCCTTTTCAGCGTGTATTTAATAAACTACAAACAGCGAAAAAACGCCAGATGCGTTTCAAAGCAGCCGCTCCTTGATCACGGGTTACACAGTATTTGTCTCTACCATCATTATATAGTGCACATCATTTTAGACTTAGTGGTAGGACTACAATAACAGTCGCAAAATGGCTTGCATTTTGGTGTGACCATATCTCCTTATACAATTCTTATGTTAATTTTACCTGTTTGTGTGTATATATATGTGTGTTTGTGTGTATATGTGTGTGTGTGTGTGTGTGAATGTGTGGGTGTGTATATTATAAATATTAATATTTTGAATGCAGCATGTTTAAAAAAAACTTTTAAACAAAGTTTGTGTAGGAAGACTTTTTTATTTGTACCCCTAGGAAGGGTGAAGGGTCCCTCTGTGCTAGTGGTATTCTACCTCCTTTGAGGAGTCAGTCAGTTCAATGTTTGCGACCAAAAGTGTGACTGCAAACCATTGATACATAGGATTCTGAATTGTAATTTGGAAAAAATGCCCCCAATACTCAGTATGCCTTTCTAAGCCCATTTTGTGATTTGGTAAGAATTTACTTAATTGCAAAATGGGTTTAATACATACTGAAAAGCCATTAAGCTGTTGCATTTAGTGATCTGTAGGGTGTTGTGATGTAGAATGGCTTTGTACATCTGGCTCTCTGAGTTTTGTGCAGACCAAGTTCAAGTAGAGTAAGAAAGTCTTTAATGTACACTGGTTTTACGGTGATATGAAAATCGGTGTGTGGTAGGCATACTGGAGTTAACGTGATATACAAAACTGTGTGTACTGTACAGGTAGGCATCTCGATAATCAGAATATTTGTGCTTTAAAGACAGGTGTAAAAAATAGGTAAGACATCCTTTACTTTGTAGACAGTTGTTGATGTAAGAGGAAACCTCTTGTGTACTGTATGGGATGCAGTTAAGGTGATATGAGAAACATAGTTTACTTTACTGACTGGAGTTGAAGTGGTATAAGGCCCTGTGTAATATGAGGCATCCTGGACCTGTTCTATGCAGGGGGGTTGTATTTACAAAGCCTGAGCAACACAAAATGGCTGGCTTTGTGCATGTGAATTCCTAATGTGCAGTGTATTAAACTGAAATCTCAATTAGCAAAGGGCATTGGGAATTGGAATTTCCACATTGTGAGTCACTGAGAAAAGACGATGGACGTGCCTGCCTTTGCTAGACCATGCTTCATTTCAGCAGAAAGTAAAGATAGATTGGCTAATGACTGATGAGGTAAGGCCGTTCACTGTGGGAAGGCCATCTGCGGGCACAGATGGAGCAAATGGAGGTCCCATTAACTTCTGCATGCTCCCACTTACTGATGTCCCTTTCCTACTTTCATGCTTTTTGGACCATTGTCATCTTTGTTTCTTTGAGTGATAGGGATCGCTTCGCCAGTATTTTTGAAAAGTGAGTGTAGACATGGTGTCAACTGTCCTTCACAGGCCTGTATCCCTGCAGCTTCATCTTGTATTTGCAACCATTACAGAGCTGAATTCCACTTCAAGAGTATTAGGGCCAGATGTATGACCCTTTTTAGCAGTCACAAACAGGAAATCTGCACATTTGTGTCTGCTAAAAAGGGTGGTGGTATGTAGAAATCCTATTTTGCGAGTTGGTAACCAATTACTGATTTGCAGAATCTGGTTTTGCAAGTCACTATTAGCAAGGGGCGTGCCAAGGGCGTTCATTCATATTAGCTAGTCACACTGATATGTGCAATTGATTTGTGACCGCAATCGTGGTTGTAAAACACTCGCAGTTTACCGCCTGCTTGAAGTAGGTGGTAAACCACTTGCAAATGGGAAGGGGCCCCCAGGGGACTCCTTCCCCTTTGTGAATGGATGCAAACATATTTTTAGGAGCAGGCAGTGGTCCCACTGACCACTGCCTACTCTTAAAAAATGAAACAGAAACGTTTCATTTTTCTTTTTTAAATGCATCCCGTTTCCCTTTAAGGAAAACAGGCTGCTTAAAAAAAAAATGCTTTTTTTAAAAAGCACCATCGAGGCAGGAGGAAGTTGAACGAGAGAGCTCCCGACTTTAAGTGTTTGAAATAACTTCGTGTGTTTCGGTTGGAATATTAATCTTCCAACTCATATGCAGGATTGATTCAAGCAATCAATCTTGGGAAGACATTTTTGCCCATTTAGGCCTTACGACCACCGGCTGGTGGTTATTGATATATTTGTGCAACTGGTCCTGATGATGGTCCTATGGAATTGATTAACCGAAGAAGGACCGAAACGTCGACGCCCGACACCGCTTTGCTTATAATGATATAATTTTTTTTTTATTTTTTTTTTAAACACCTTTATTGACATTGTTCAAATCATACACAGCTTCCCGCCTACAACCCACTCGGGCCGGCGATGCAACACTGATGGACGTAGTCGAGCACCAGGTAAGGCTCTGTACACAGCTTGATGCCGTCAACCCGGGGGTACGGCAGCGTACAATCTCAGCACAACAAACCAGCTAATCATGAGTTTCCACCGGGGCCGTCGCCGTCCACCTGCCAATGTACCCTGGAGACTTAGGGAGTAGGACACATAGGGCGGGTGCTGCAAAGTCAGAACTGTAGGTGTATTTTGATTTTAATAAGGCCCCCAAACTCCCAAAGAGAATTCCCCCCCCTCCCCCACCCCCCCCTGTCCAACTTGCCCGTCACCCCACTCGATGGTAACCAACCCATGTCTGGGCCGTGTCATAGCTCCCCTCTAGTTCCCAGATGCGACTCCCCCGGAGTGTTTCGGGTGAGGTCCATACCCTTCCCCCCTTCACAGCCTGATTCCACCACTCGTCACTTGCCTTGTGACAGCCGGGCATCAATACTCCACCCGGCCATCCTATCAGTCTCGTCAGGCATCATCACATTATGCATCCACCTGTTCGCTACTCTGCGTGTCCGCTCCCTCCTCTCTAGTATATCTAAAAGTGTTATATAAGCCCCAAAAGTTTTTAGGTCTACTGGTGGGGGGGAGGAGCTCGCTGTAGTGTTCGGCTTGCGTGCAACAGTACACCATGTCCCTGGCCTACCGTTGTTTGGTCGGGGTCGGCCCTCTCATCCAACACTGTGCCACCGTAAGTCTCGCCAGCAACAATCCCATATCCGTCAAACGCCTATACGCCACTGGAAGAGGTCTCGAGTAGACCAACAGTGCCAAAGCCGGATCGACCGGGAGTTCATGCTCTAGTACTTCACTGAGTTCCGAGAAGACCGCAACCCAGAACTCTTGAATCTTGCGGCAACTCCATGCCATATGTAGGAAGTCCGCCACAGGGGCGTGACAGCGTTCACATTCCGGAGACTGACGGAGGCCGTATCGGTGGAGCCGTGCAGGAGTGTAATATACTCGCTGCAGGAATTTAAAGTGTATCAGCCTGTGCCGCCCATTCAGAGACACTTTTTTGGTGTTGCTACAGCAGTATGTCCACATTGCGTCATCGATCTCCACTTCTAGATCCCTCTGCCACGCCAATCAGGCTTTGGAGGGTTCCTGTGCCCTGTGTGAAATAATGCTCTTGTACAAATGTGTCATCAAATGCCGCGGGGAGGGGTGGGCTATGACGTAGGAAAGTTCCGGGATGTCAGGCGGTTCTGTCATGTCCGGTCCCAGGGCTTCCTTCAAGGCTCCTCGAAGCCTGTGAAATTGGAATCGCTGCAGCAGTGTCGGGTGCTCCACCTCTAGGGCCACCTGGTCCCATGTTTTGGCCTTTCCGTCCGCGAACAATGCGCCCGCTGTCTTTATCCCGAGGTCATGTAGCGCACGAATTACATTCCTGTCCTCGATGGGGGCTAGCCACTGCAACCACTCCACCGCCATCGCGGGGGAATATAACAGTACTTCCTCCCTAGCCTTCAACAACTCGTTCCAAGCATGTTTCGTGGCTATTATCGAGTCCAGGATGCCCGCTCGGCGGTCTGCTGGTGTGCAGACCGTGGCCGGGAGCGGAAGAGGGTCCGCAAATAGTCGCTCCATCCGAACGTGCGGGATGTTCCCGTCTCCATGTATCCACGTATGTAAGTGAGCGGCCTGGGCCACCCTGTAGTACCGTTCCAGATCAGGTGCGCCGAGACCACCCAATTCATACGGAAGTGTGAGGGTGTCCCATCGCACACGCGGCTGTTTACCTCCCCAGGCCAATCGCGTCATAAGTGTCGTCACATTCCGGAAGAAGGTGCGTGAGAGTATTATGGGCAGGGTGGCAAATAAGAACAAGAATCTCGGGAGAATCACCATTTTCATGACGGCCACGCGGCCCATCAGGGAAAGCGGGAGCCTGATCCAGCGTTCCACATCGTCCTCACACTTACTAAAGGCCACCCCGTAGTTTTCATTGAAGAGTACTTCCGGGTCTGTATGGATCATCACACCCAGGTAGCGTACCGGGTCCATGGTCCAGTTCAGCGGGTAGTCCATGTCAAAGCAGACCGTCACTGGGGTCAGGGGGAACACCGCAGATTTCTCCCAGTTCACCTTCAAACCTGAGAGGGCGCCAAAGCGCACCACCTCTCTGAGAACTGGGGCGAGGTTCGATTCCGGGTTCCGAACGTACAGCAATGTGTCGTCAGCGTACGTCGAGATGACTATTTTGTAGGACGGAAAGCTCACCCCCCGGTGCCAGTGGTATTCGCGCAGAGCACACGCCAGTGGTTCCGCCACCAGGGCGGACAGCAGGGGGGACAGAGGACATCCCTGTCTCGTCCCTCTGCTAATGTGAAAGGGCAGCGAAACACGATCTCCCATTCTTACCCTGGCTACCGGTTTCCAATACAGTGCGCCAATCATCTGTAAAAACTGCTCTCCCAGCCCCATGCGACGGAGGACCCGTATCATGAATGGCCACTCGACAGAGTCGAACGCCTTCTCCATGTCCAGGAAGATGGCCACCGCCTTCGCGTCTTGACGGACGTGTTGCATCGTACCGAGCACCGTTCGTATATTGTAGGACAGGTTCCGTCCCGGGACGAAGCCGGCCTGTTCCGGGGCTACTTTCTCCGGTGCAATGAGGGATAACCGGGCGGCCAGAACTTTGGCGTAAAGTTTCGCATCGACATTTAAGAGGGATATTGGCCTGTACGAGCTACAAAGATTAGTGGGTCTGTCCGGCTTCAGAATGGTAACCAATTGGGCTTCCCTCAACGTTTCCGGCATACTGCCCTCCTCCCCCATCTGATCAAATAAGGACAGCAAGTGTGGAATGAGTTTGTCCTTGAAAGCTTTGTAAAACCCTACAGTCAGGCCATCGACGCCGGGAGCACTGTGGGTCCGCATGGAAGCTAGGGCCTCAGAGACTTTGTCCGCATGGATGGGTGCCATGAGGAACTTCCTGTCCGACTGCGCTAGAAAGGGCAATTGCATATGTTCTAGATAGTCGTCCATGTCCGTCTCCAAATCTCTGGATTTGGTAGCGTACAAGTCAGAGTAGTAGTCATGGAAAGCAGATATAATGTCCTGGTCCGATGTGGCCGTGGACCCTCCCGGGGTATCCAGCCCTGTCAGCTTGGGGGCGCCTTTTTCTTCGCGCAGTATTTTAGCCAGAAGCGAGCTGGGGCGCTCAGCCTCCCCGTAAGTCCTTGCCGAGGCATATTTCCCCATGAAATAGACCTCCCTATCCGCCTCCTCATTAAATTCTGAGACCAGAGCCCGTATGGCGTCAGCCACCGTGGGATCCGGGTCCGACAGAAGCTGCGCTTCCAGAACGGCTAGCTGAGATTCAAGGGCATGAAGCCTCTGTCGAATGGCCTTCAGAACGCTGGAGTGTTTGGCCATGACTATCCCACGGATAAAAACCTTGAATGCCTCCCAGACAGTGAAGAAGTCCTCCACGGAGCCTAAGTTCTTCTCAAAGAAGAGGTCAATCTCTTCCGCCACCTCCCCTCGGAACGTGTCATCCAGCAGGGCATACGGCGGGAATCGCCAGGTAAATGGGGGGATCCCGCGCCTCGGCGCCTCTAGAGCTAACAGTATTGGCGAGTGATCGGACAGAGTCCGCGCGAGCCCGGTGCACTCAACAATTTGATTAATGATGGAATGAGAGGCCAGCGAATAGTCGATTCTAGTGTGGATGTCATGAAAGGAAGAGTAATGTGTGTACCCACCCCTGCCCTGATTCCGAGACCTCCACGCATCAACCATATCTAGGGTCAACAGCTCAGCTGTAAGAGCCACCGCTGCCGCAGCAGGCTTCCACGTGGGGCCCGAGGACCTATCTAATCTGGGGTCTAGTACCAGGTTAAAGTCCCCCCCCAGAGCATAGGTGTTGAGACGTACTGCCTACAACTGTGGGCTAGCCGGGTATAAAAGTCCGGTTGTCGTAGTTCGGACCATACACGTTAACTACTGTTAGGGCATGACCCTTCCCCTCGCATCGTGATATGAGATAACGGCCTTCGGGGTCTGCTGTGATCGGTCGTAGGACCAGTTTAGAGCGAGGGTTTACCCACGTCAGTACTCCCCTAGAATGTGTAGTGTAGCCCGTGGCCGTGGAGTTACCCAATAGGCCCCTGCGTTGTAGCATCTTGCTCGTGAGAGGTAGATGTGTCTCCTGAATTAAGGCAAGATCGATGTGGTGTCTTTGCAAGTAGTGGAGTACCTTCTTCACCTTTCTGTGGTCATTAAGGCCCCTCACATTCCAGGTTAACACTCTAAGGGTATCAGCAGAGGAGGCCGAGGCCGCTACCTGTGTATCCGCCATTGGAGTCGACATAGGACAACATTACAGTACATTTCAGCCATATCGCCAACATTCCCCGAATTTTCTGAGTGGTGCAACGAACAATTCCATGGACAGTCCCCTCCCCCTCATACTCCCCCCCCCCCCAGCACTCCCAAACACAGCAACCCCCAACGAGGCAAACCCATGTTTTCACCCATACCAAAACATACCAACCTCCCACCCACAGCAGACCCACCCCAACCTGGTCCGACAGCATCGCCCCCACCCCACACCCCGACAGACCCACCCCAACAAGGGTCATCAACCAAAACAGCATGCTAAACGCGCAGGGCAGCAAAGAGCCGAGTGACATAGTCTCCACCCACATCTCAGATCGCTCGTGTGGCCTTCCACTCGCTCCCGCCGCGCACAAAGCCCAGGGGATACGCAGCCGTCAGAACCATAAAGAATGCACATTACTCGCCACGTCCCATCAAATCCTGCACACCATTACCAGGTCCGGGTCCACCGCCATCAGGGGACCAACAACAAGACTCCCCCGCCAGGCCCCAACGCGCACCCAGGGCAGAAAAATAAACACACAACCCTCCTTCAAGGTGGACTCCCCCGTCCCGCCCAACCCTCCGCAAAACCACTTATCTGTGCTATCAGCAATGTCCGCATGTGTCCTCGAGCTCCCCAGCATTCCCACAGAAAGAGGAAACAGCATGTCACTGTCCCGGAGTCTCCGCCCCGGAGACCTAGAATCCCAGCCATCAGAGACAATGTTCAGTCCTGTTCTTCCAGTCGGCTGCAGGCTTCTTCGCCCTCGGGCGACTTTTCTGAGTTAGATTTCTGTTCCTTCGCCCACCTCTTCATCGCCTGCTGTAGGGCCTTGGGATCAGTGAAAATATGCGAGTGGCCTCCCTTATTGACACGAAGTTTGGCTGGGTACAGTAAGGCATAGTCCAGGCCCATCTCCCGGAGACTCTTCTTGTGGGGGATGAACTGCTTTCGCTCCTCCTGGACTTTTGCTGTGAAGTCCGGATACAGTGAGATGGCGGACCCCTCATACTGCAGGTGTTGCTTGGCTCTCGCCAGACGGAGCGCAGTGTCTCTATCCCTGTAGTTGAGGAGTTTCGCTATAATAGGGCGTGGTGGTGCACCAGGTTGCGGCCGCGGGGCCAGGGACCTGTGGGCCCTCTCAACCGTGAACATGGCCGAGAACACTCCATCCCCTAACAGTTTTGTGAGGAGATCTTCCACAAAGCGTTCCATGGGTCCAGTGGAGGTGCTCTCCGGAAGGCCCGTGATGCGTAAGTTGCAGCGTCGCGAGCGCGCCTCCAAATCCTCCGTCTTATCGCTCAGGCCTGCATCAATCTTTCCATTCTTTTCTGTGCTGTGTCCAGGTCCGTTTGCGCCTCCTCAACCTCCGTCATCCGCCTTTCCGCCATGTCGTGTCTCTCTGCGTGTTTGTCGAGCCGCTCCGCCATCCGGTCCATCCTATACGACATGGCGTCAATCTTGGACCCCAGGGCCGAGATGCTAGTCTGTATTCCTTGTTCCATGGACAGTAACATGGTTTTTATGTCGGAGTCTCCGCCCGAGCCTACTCTGTATGCGTCGTGGGGCCGTCTTCCGTGGCCAGGCTCTGTTGGAGCAGCCGCTTCTGAGAGAAGGGCAGCTTGCTCTGTGTCCTGTCCCCCTTGCCCATCGTCTCTCAGCGATCGTGTGCGGAGCGCCACAGAGCGTGGGGGCCCCCGAGTCAGTGTTCGGCGCAATGTAGTGGAGGGTCGTGGCACAGGCGTCAGCCTCCGGAACCCCAAGCCGCCGTCCGTGTGAGTAAAAAAACAGGCCCACTCTTCCCCTGCTACTCCTCGTGGCACAACTCAATCCACTAGTCAGCGCCCCCTGGCCCACGACCCCCGTGGAGCGGCCCGGTGGCCCAAGGCCCAGCGTGATCCGACTGGGAGGCGGGGGGGGGGGAAGAAGAGGCGGGCCCCAAGCGCCGCCGAGCCGGTCGGGGATCCCCTGTGCGCTCTGTCCCGGGGGGGCCCTCCGTCTCTTGGGCGCACCGGCTCAGCAGACTCCAATGGGCTTCAGAGCCATATTGCACAGCACTCGTGGCTCCAGGGAATGGCGTGGTCCGGACCAGGGGGGGCCGGTCTCCTCGTCCCACAGGACTGCCCCAGCTGAGCCTCTCAGTGCAGGGGCCTCTCAATGCGTGTGTAAAGCTTATGCACATTTTATAAACTCTTCTCTTGCCTTACCGCAAGTCTGCAAGTGCTCTCGCATACCACACGCCTCCGCAGTTCCAAGGGGGGGAGGGAGGGACTCCTCGTTTCTCCGTTTCCCCGTGCCGGTCCCCCGCTCGGAGGCAGTCCACAGGGGTCCCGTCTCGGCGTGGCAGAGCACCCCAGCCGCAGTAGAGGGTCGCGGTCTGCCCAGCTTGTGTACCTCGGATGGGCGAGGGGGGAGGGGCACCGGACCGGCAACAGACGGAGTCCTGGGCCACACGTTGCGTGACGCCAGCCGGGCAGTGAGCACACTGGAGACCGCTGCTTGCGGCCTGGTCCCTCGTCGATACGGGCTCCGACACGCCCAGCCGAGCCTCCCATTTCCCAGCGCCGCCGGAGCTACCGCCGAGTGCCCACAGGTCAGAGAGGTGGCGGGGGACTAAGGTCGGCGAGATTTCGCTGCTACTGAAGGATTTTGAAGGATAAGCGGGGCTGTGCACGGCGGAGCTGTGGATCTAAGCCGCCATTCCTCTTGCCGGCTAGCTCCGCCCCCCTATAATGATATAATTCTTTTGTCAACAAAGAACGTATTACATTGAGAAGTTCTTTTGTACATGGTATTTTGTTTTATCCATGTAAATAGCATAAGGTGTTATATGCTACTGAAATCAATCAACTATGGTAGTACTTATGTTGCCACGCCTGAATTTTGATAAAATATTCTAACAAAAAACTGTTGAAAAATAAACAAACAGTAATATACTGTACTTACCTTGCTTCTGGTGAATGCTTGATCACTCATAGTGACAGTATCAACTAATGAAGATTGTGTAAAAAGCAGTCACAGACATGGCCGTCTTCTGACCCCAGGAGGCCACCATCCCTGTGAGTGCTGACCATTTCCAATTGGTTACAAAATTGTGACCTGCCTCATGAATTTTGATGAGGTAGGTAATTTGCAACCCCATTAGGAATCGCAAATAATGTTGAAGACACTGTTGTATATTCCATTTTGTGAGTCACAAATTGCAAGTCACAAAATGTTGCAATTTGTGACTCATAAAATGGAAAGGGCGTACATCTGGTGGAAGATGTGCTGCTCATTTCACAAGGACCATTTGTGAAGCTGTGGATTAGTACGACCTGCAATGTGCCAAGAATAGGCTGTGTTGCAAAGCTGTGCAACAGTGTTGTGATGACCCACTTATTGCAGCACTATGCCTCCCTCCCTGTAAGCTGAGAAGACTAGAGTTCAGGTGGGTATACAGCATCTTTTGCACTATCCAGACTGGGTAAACTTAATACAAGTAACTGTGTCCCCTTGTTTAGCGTGCAGCTGAGGGATAAAATGTGCAGTAATTGATTTACCACACACATTTTCACAATTTTAAAGATTTTTGTTGTGACAAATCCTGTTTGGGTTCCGGAGTAGAGTGCTAGCTGCCAAAACGTACTTTAACACCTCAACAGGGGTAGCAAGCGCTATATAAATGCAAACCCTTCCCTTGTCTATCCCTCCACTATCCTTTTCAACCCAAATAACAAACCAACTTGTCTAAAATTGAAAATAATTTGATATTTTCCTGTAGTAATTCACCACTATTTCTTTTTGGGTCCAGGGGTAGCGTGCTACTCGCCGAAAAAAAGCATTTTGACGCCTCGTCAGGGGTAGTAAACGCTATATAACTCCAATTACAATGACAAACTGTGCTTCATAGTTATTCATAGAAATCCTATTGCAGTAAACAACAGCAAAAAGCCTGAGGCAAAAAAGAAGTGGGAAAGAGTAGCACACTCGAGTTGTGTCCTTTTTACCACTATCCGAATGGTTTAAGCTGTGAATTCAATAGTGTTTAAATGCAGTTATCACTGCTGGGCAGTGCAGCTGTTTTTAGTGTAGTTTTTAATGCCTACTTGTGTAAACTGTGCAGTTTAGAGTTAGGGAGATAACAAAAACGTTGTGTACTGCAGCCTGTGGTTAAGGTGATGTAAGTTGCCTTGTGACCTATGAAAACGGGAGCTGAGGTATGTTAGAAACCTTGTTTACAATGTAGACTTCAATTTCCTTTTTCATTGCAGGGGACACGACAACATCATATCAGACTGCTGCTTTAGCGGAAATGGGCGCCTACTGTGCACAGCCTCCTGGGACAAAACCTTGAAGTCCTGGGACGTCAAGACCGGGGCCTTCCGCTCCTGTGGGCCGAGAGTTTTCAGCAAAGCGCACGAGGGCTCAGTCAGCGCATGCGCGTTCTCTCAAGATGGTAATTTATCTAATGCTGTCACAAGCAGAAGGGGTGACAGGTGATGCCAGGTGACAGCGCCGCTTTGGGGTGTTAAAGAGGTGCTACACTGCAATTGTTATATTGCATTCTCATTAGATGAATTCAGGGCAGCACAGTGATTTAAATGGAAAAAAATAGTGCTGGTACTCCCCAAAAGGAGCGATGGACTGGGGGTGGAGTGTGGGCGGGAATAGGGGCGGAGCCAGAGGCAGGGCTAGGTTTTCAATCTTTCCAAACGTTATATGCAAGAAATCCAAGTTCATTGTGAAAAAATCGGAAGTATCTGCCCAATGGTTATAGCCCTAATAATTAGTTATAAAGCATTTACTAATAATGGCATGTTCAAAACTGTCTCTGAATGTTGCCATCAAAACTTTGCATGCTGGAATTATTAGAAACCCTTACTTATGAGAAAGGGGAACTATGAGTCCCAAAGAATTACCCAAAAAAATCTAGAACTGTCTGAAAGTGTAAGGCATTCAATGGAGCTGCCTGTCTCATTCGGATTATGTATGGTTTCCCATACGAACCAAGGGATTTAAATGCACCAAACCAAACAAAATTGTGTTGCCTTTAAGGTGTTTTTTTGTTTGAGGGTAATCATACAAGGGGCAGCAAGGGACACCGAGAAGGACAGAATGGCGCGGGCTTCAGATTGGCGCTGTTGTTAGAAAGGCCACCAACTAAAATACTCTGTATCATGGGCAACCCGCCTCAAACCCCATGGCACAGGCTTCCTAGCCATCCTGGCAGGCCATGTCAAAACACCTGGGCATCTGCCACAAGAATTGACTTGCCCAGTTGTGTTAGTGCACACTGTCGGCTGAAAGCTTCGCAGCCCCTGGGGCATTCAGGGAAGTGTGAAAGACACCAGATGAGAACACAGACGAGCCACATTTGCAAAAACATGCACCCCCACCCTTGTGTTCTACTGAGGTAAGTCTGTCAAAATGGAGACCACTGGGGCTCATTCAGTTTTTGGCCTCTCTGCTAAGATTGCTACAATGGTGCCGGTCACCAAAGAGGCCACTCAACTGTATACAACTGGACGCAAAACCACCAATGTTTAGGTAACTTTTTTCTGCCCTGATAAAAATTCAGCCTTTCAGCATTATACAGGTTACTAAAGAGGGTATAAAAGTTTCAAGAGAAACTCCTCACACCTTTGCTGACCTTTTTTACCGGACACATGAAACAAGCCGTCTCAGAGCACCATTTACATTCAGTTTGAGGAAACAAGTCCTCTGCCCAAGATTACAGTTTAAGTGTTCTAGCTACGAATAATACAACCTGAAAACTATGCTTTTGGCAGAAAAGTGCCTCCTGCCCTCTTCTCTTCCGCACACCGAGCCCCCAGCATTTAGTAATTGAAGGACGTCTATTGTCTCATGAGTTTAATGGGGTTGCGGAGGGTGTGGGGTGTCTACTCAATTGCCTTTTAAACCCAAAAGTCTACTGTATGGGCTTGACACAAGACCTCTGAGCTCTTGATAAAGCATCCTGGCTGCCCCTTCGTTCTGCCTCTGCCCCGGCACCTCCTAATTGAATGTAAATGAAAATGTGGGTGTACTTGTAAAGCGCACTGCGACTCCATGGAGTATCCTGGCGCTGAAGACCGCTGGGGAACCCATCCTGGTTTTTTTCCCTGTGAGATGGTCCCTTTCTGGGTATCTCCAAGGTGAAACCAGGCATCCCCGGCGTCTGTGAGGGACCGTTGTAGAGATGAGGCAAGCTAATGCCCAGAGTTGCCGAGTGTGTTCCCTGGTTAGAGTAGACACCGAGGCGAGAATTATCGAGTCAGTTTTGACCCTGGTCCACAACCCTGCCGTGTCGGGAATTGAACCCTGGCCCCGGGCCGTTCTCTGCTTACGGGTCTGCCGCCTCTAACCAGTGAGCCACACCACTCCACACTCCACTCCACGCACTGAAGATCTATTTGAAAAGACAACAACAGTAGCACTTGCGGGCCTTCTTGTAGTTTAAATGCACCAAACCAAACAAAATTGTGTTGCCTTTTAAGGTGTTTTTTTGTTTGAGGGTAATCTTACAAGTGGCAGCAAGGGTGGGGATTTACATGCAAGTAAAAATCCTTAATTTAAATTGTTGATCAACTAATATTTTCAGTCATTTAAAACAATGGCATGCTAAAAAGCTGTACTGTTTAAAGAATGCGCCCCACATCCTCGTCTATTAGTTTTATGATGGACTCTAAACTCCCACTGTGCAGGATCAAAGGGTAGGCCAAACACCCTGCCACCTCACCGCTGCTGGAAGAGTTGCAGAGAAGCACAGCAAGATTGCTGTGTCCAGGTGACAAGAGCTGCTGTTCTGGCGCTCCTGTGCAACTCAGCTCAAGATTGCCGAATCAGAGCAGGTCATCTGAAAAGTGCTGCCGAGGCAGGAGAAAATGAGGAGTTATTTTTAAAAAAAATGACAATTCATAAATAAACTCTATTTATGAATTGTCATTTTAAAAAAAATAATAATAACTTTTCTATTTTCTCAACCAGTTGTGCTGAATGAGTTTTGATATATCATTGGCTCCGAAGCATTTATTCATGTCACCCCCTCCCCTTCTCCCTTTGGATCTCGTTGACGGGACCATATTAATATACCCTGGCAGGGTAGTTCTCGTTTTCTATTATACTGTTCTTCCCCCCTTTTTCCTGCCAGCATCCAAAAAAAGGAACCCCTTGGGGAACCCCCTTCTATTTTGTTGCAGGAAAGCAGTTTAGTTTGATACAAAAGTCTTCAGGGGGCTCACTAGCCAACGGGCAAGGAACCAGGAAGACGCGTCGAGCTAAAATGCAAGAGCGGGCCCCACGCGGCACTCGTGGAGTGTGGAGGGCTGAGCTTCGGTGCAAATGGCGCTCGGGTCTGGGGCTTCTTGTACCCCAATGCACAACTGCGAGGGTACCTCAGTAGTTGAGCTGTTAGCAAAATGAAGGATGTCCAGGGTGTCCGTTCCCACGTCTCTCGTGTCCCCCACGGGTCTCAGCTTTGCTGTGGATGTGGGTTGGAGTTAGAGAAGCCTGAGAGTCCAGTTCCTGTGTCGCTGAGTCTTCGGGTTCTGGCGGGAGCGTCAACAAAGCAGACCGGCAAGTTGCTGGTGGTGCCTTTTTGCATAGGGTGGTCACTCCTTGACCACAAGGGAGATGTCTTCCGTCTTCCAGTCAGAATAGAATGTCGAAGGTCCAAGAGTTCTGTATCAAAGTTTCTTTCCAGGATAATCTAAAGTCCTGGGGACACAGCTCCTATACTTATATTAAGCTAAGGGGCTGGATTTCCTGCCTAGGTCCCTCCTATGGGTGGACCTGAGAAGGGGGTGGTTACACCCCCTTTCGCTTTGTCCAGTTTTGCGCCAAAGCTGGGGCTGGAGTGCCCCAGCAACTGGTTTGAACTCGGTTATGCATGGAGCACCTTGTGTGCCCCAGGCAGTGTCTCAAAAAAGCATCTGCTGATGCAGCCCTCCCTGTCCCAATACACATCTGTCTGTCTGGGGAGGTGCTGGCAACTCCCTGGACAGGAAACCTATTGTCCAGGCCTCCCCTGCCGGAGTTTTGACACCTTACACGACATGTTTCGATAAAGCCAAACCAAAGTTAGCATTAACCGCGAGGATTATAATGCACTTAGGAGTATATGGTATGGCTATACCATAGAACAGCTATAAGGAGATGGTTCCGAAAGCTGCAGAGGGGCTCAGCTTATGCTAGGGCACCCTCTCACATAAAACCAAGCACTCTGCCTCCGGGATTGTCGAGGCCTACCATAGGAGTGAATTATAAGTGCATATGTGTCTATATATAAGTTAGATATAGGTATACTATATCTAAGTAAGGGGTGATTACACCACCTTACCCAAGCTGAGTGATCAGCCTGTGCTGTCAGTTTGGTGGGCCAGCCAGGGGTGGCATAATACATGCTGCAGCCCCTGGTAGGCCTTGGATGCACCTATGCCCTGGGTACCTAAGGTACACTATACAGGGGCTCACAAAGGTGACCCAATACCGAATCTGGTATGTACCTAAAGTACATGGTATCAATTTAGAGAGAGATTAGCTGGGCTGTGGGTCTGATTAGCAGGCCCAACAGTAAAGTCGAAAAACCAGAAAATCATAGCAAAAAGTGGGGGTGAACATAGGAAGCAGACCCTACTCTCCTACAATTAGCACCCAGGTATTTGGGCCACAGAGGCGAAAGAAAGAATCATTATCTTTTATTTATTGCTTTTTGCAGAAACATATGTTCTGTTATGGTGCCATTCACGTGCAGCATTTCATATTCTTCTGTGGCTCTGAGTTTTCATCGATTTTTCTATTTTATCTTTTAATAAACTCTGATAATGTGTTTCTAAGGGTTTCCTGAATCTTTTGGAGGTGTAAACCTCCTCTTTATTGGCTGGTGGGGACGGGAAAGCTTTCATGCACAATGAGTGCTTATTGTGGCAATTTCTATACTGCGTAGGTGTTTGGTATCTAGTCCTCTATTTTCACTTCTGCTGAGGCTCTGAATTTTTAAGTGAATGGACCTGATTTAGAGTTTTGGGGATGGGGAGTACTCCATTGGGATGGCAGGATTACCTCCGCCATCTCGAGGGACCTACACCCGTGAATTTAGCGTGGTCCACTCGCCCTGCAGGCAAATGTGTAGGTTGAAAAGGACCGCCTTCCAAGGCGATTCCTGTCAATGTATAAAAAGTTTGAAGAACGTACTGTCAGACATGATGGCTGGGCGCCAAACTTTTAAAAGGTATTTTTTTTCTCCATAGTGTGAGTTTGTTTGAGGAAAACCCAGAAATTATGGCTCCAACAATCTGGTAATTTTCCTTCAGGGCATGGGGGTCATTATTTGTTTTCCTGCTCCTTATCGCCAGGTCTTTCCTGGCATTACAAATAGGTAAAAAAGCCTCTACACCATCCATCCTAAATGGGGTGGATGCTGTAAAGTCTTCTTCCAATGGCCTCTGCTCCGTGGGGCCGTCAAAGGAGGTATTTCATCTATGGAGCCTACAGATGGTCTGTCGGCAGAATACTGATGATCCACCCCACTCAAAATAGGGTGGGTGGACCAGGAGTTTGGTGGGCAGGGTATTCTGTTGCATTTACAACCACTCTGCTTCTAATCTCTATCTTTAGCTCCCTTTTATTCATTATCTTCCTCATTCTGTCTTTTTCCTCTATGTCTCTATCTTTCTCTCTTTACTTCAATATTTTGCTCATTCTTTCCCTTTCTCCTTGTTATGTCTCTCTTTTCTTGCAGTCTCTCTTTGTACTTTTTTGTTTCTCCTGCTATAGGGTTTGCAAGTAGGCTTCAAGCAGGCAGCAGTGAAATCTGCATGTGTGTCTCTCTCTTGAACATGGCGATCAGTGCATAAGTGTTCACCTAAGTACGTGGGTTAGGATCGCCCTGTGGCTTGCTTGACTTGCAACTGCATCACCTACATTTAATCTAGGCATTATCACGTACAGGAGCAGACTATGGTGGTCTACAGCTGGATTGACTTATTGCTTGATGGTATTAGAACTCAATGAAGACCCACAAACACAATGTGCGAACATATAACTGCCTTCTGCTGCATTTTTATGAACCTGCTCAGTGCAGAAGGGTGATTCTAGGTTGTTCTGTTTCCTCTCTGGTGTCGCCTGATGTGCTCAATTTGTGCCAGTGGTTGCGGATGTGGGCACCCGCCGTGTTTTGGTGCCTATGATTTAATTTTGATGGGCAATGGAAGAGAAAGATAGGAAAACAGTAACAAAGGGAGAGAGAGAAAGGCGTGAGGTGGAATCCACACAAGGCATCCTTGGTATTCGGAAACCCTGGCTTTTTTGACAGTGTTGGCAGCGGTCGGCTGAGAAATACTTTGGTTCCATCCACTTTTTGTTAACAAGTTAAACAACTGTATCTACCATATTGTTGTGAAGCGCTGGCGTGGTTCACAACTCATACAAATTGTGACATATACATATAAATAGTGGTACACTGTACAGATGTAATTCATTTTACAGCTTTATGTATTTACCTACAAGGTAGACCTCAACAGTCCAAATGGTCGTCCATTGGCATCCTCTTAATATCTACTTTTACACAAACATGCTGTCTTCTTCATAGCAGCCTGGAGACCAGTTTCTGTCGGAAAACTTGCAAAAGTAAGGAAATAAGTGGAATGCCTTTCTTGCCTTTCAGCCACCCTTCTCGTCTCTGGTGCCTATGACAAAACCATTGTCATCTGGAATGTGGACGCCGCATGTAAAAAAGTGACCTTGAAGGTACTGGGTTCGTAAAACATTCATGTATTTAATAGGTTCTGTTTTATGTACAGATAGGTTGGATGATGTTGTTTATTTGTGTATTTTATGACCGCAGTAGAATTCATGGTTGCAGGTAGACCATGGGCAAATAAGTGTAATGCATGTGTTTAAAATCATCAGAAAATAATACTCATGGTAACAACAGTAATTCTGGAGTGCTTTGCAGATACATCTGCTGTAGTTGCTATTATGTTGTAAAGAAAGTCACTGCCTGGCCGACCTGCAGTGATTGATGTTCATTTGATAGCGAAATGGCAATGTTCTTTTTCATAATGGTGCTCTTTATGACTATTGTTTTTTTCACAGTCGTTGATATATTTGTGTGTTCTACATCCTTCTCAATAAAATTTTTTTTTTATTGTTTTTATTCAGTTTTATTTGTTCACCTTTTACCTGGTTTCTTCGTTTCTTTTGTCTTTTTCTTCATTCTAAAATCCGTCTCATAATAGTAATGCTCCCATCGTGTATCTATTTAATCATTGTTGTATAGGTCTTTTTTTTACATGAAATACTCCCCCCCCCCCCCCAAAAAAAAAACTACTTTATCAGAACATCTGGCTTTGTGGTGACTTTCATTTCCCTAGCTTTTGCTATACAAGTTCCTTGATGAGAAGACAACCACTGGCATTGGCGATTGCTCAACATGTTTGCTGGTGACAATTTTGTATTTCTGTACCTTAATCCAGTTCACTTTCACTGCAGGGCCATGAAGATTGGGTGGAAGATATTGCATTGAGCAGTGACAAAAAATGGGTCCTTTCGGCATCGAAGGTAAAACCAAGCTTAAGCATTTGCAACAAACCCTGGTCCTGCTTGATGGTGTAAATGATGTATATTTTGAATCCAGCAGTAGAGGCAGTGGCGTAGCTACACCTTTTGCCACCCGTGGCGGTCCCTGATTTTGAGGGAGGGGGCAGGTGCTGGCGGCTATCCCTGCATTTTCCACCCTGCAACAGCCGCAGGTAAGAGCCGCTCCCAAACTTCGTGCCTCCCGAGGCGGGCTGGCCCCCTCCGTGCTACGCCACTGAGCAGAGAAGTTAAATATTTTAATGACTGGTCTAAAGTAGCGTATTTCAAACTCCAATCTAGAAAAATTGATCTTGGTCAAGTTCGTTGAAGACATTTTGTAGGCACACTGGTTTTATCTTTTTTTTTCTTCAGTATTTCTCATTAGTTACATTTCCAATTTTGTGTTGCTGAATGAAATATTTTTCTCCTCCCAGGTGAATTAGGAATGTTCTTCGTGTTGGCAATGGTTCATATGGAACCCTGATCCATTTGTTCTTCCAAGCTGTTCCCTGAAGTTGTCATTTGTTTGTTTTTCTTTCAACCTATAACCAGATTTCTAATGCCTGTACGCCACACAATCAAATATTTTTCTTCAGAAAAGTTGTGAGAGGGGGGCCTGGTATATGATGTCCACTTATGTAAGTGGGCCCCCTGCACCAATCCAGACAACCCTTTTGGTGATTTAAGAGCTCTTAGACTACCTTAAAAAGTTCTCTAAGTGTAGAGAACAGCCTTCAGGCTTAGTCCAGAAGGAGTGTAAATCAGCTAGTTTTACCAGAATGCAATTTTGTATGTATAGATTAAGTGAAAAAGAACCACGCAATGTATTTATAAAAATATGTATTTATTATACAGTACTCACTAATACGTACAAATATCTCCTACCCGGAATTATACACAATGCACACAATACTTTGCATAGAAATCAAGTAAATAGCACAGAATACACAGTGGAAACTAGGTAGTGACCAAACCATGTACTAAGAAGGTGGTATAAGAACCACAACTCGGTTCAAGACAATGTTGAGAGGACGTAGAAGTGCTGGGGACCCACGGAACCACCCACTGTGAGAGACTAGGAGCCCCATGGAGATCCTGTGCAGTGTGGGAACACGACCGCTTTCTCTGTACAAATCAACGTGTAAGTCGCAGTTGGAATTTTAAAGATTAAGGACCCTTCCCAGTGGACCCCGAAGAAACCCTGTGGAAGACAGAAGGTTGGAGAGCCACCCCACCTGTGGATACCCTAGTGCCCATGTTATCTACTCCAGGGAAGCCGGGTGCATAGCAGTGAAGTGGTGTCGGAAACTGCCTTCAAACCCAGTGGAGGACTTCAGGAAAGTGCCACTGCTGGAGAAGGAGAAAGTGTCCGGTGGAATCCAAAGGTGGATTCAGGATGAGAAGTACCTGCAAGTAGAAGAGACGGAGTCTATGTCACTCAGAAGTGACTAGGAGATCTGGAAGACGAATGCCCACCGATGTCAGGTGTTGCAGGAGAGTTGACAGTGACCACGACTCTGCAGCTGTGAGGACCAAGCGATGCTGAGGAAGACCAGGAGCCATACACAATCTGTCCCACGTCAGATGTCGAAAGTTGAGGAGTCAGTGTCCATCTGGAGCACCAACAAGCCTTGGCAACTGCAAACAATGTAGCAGTCGAAGAAGGTGCATTGTTGGGACCAGCAAGGTCCAGGAGACTCACCACAAGTATGGGAGTCAGGGCAGGCCCCAATCAATCAGGCGCGCCCAAAAGAAACAAAGGTGACCCTCAACAGGACCCACAGGCCATAGGCCCTGGAGTTGCAAGAGGACCTCGAGCAGCTCACCAAAAGATGCAGGCCATGGTGCAAATGTTGTGATGAAGTCAAAGACTTTGGTCACTGGAAATGCTTGTGGTGAGGTTGGGGCTACTTGGAGCCCGAAGATCTTGGTGGAAGGAATCCAACAAGCCTTTGCAACTGCAAGTTGACACAATGCACAGGGGTTTGGTTCCTTCGGCTTCCACGAGGGATATTTGCTTCAAACTTGGTAAGAGGGTAAGGCAGGCCCTGAGAGTTGTGGAGAACCATGACCTGTGATGTTGAACCTTTCGAAGTCCGTAGAAGCTCAGAATCAGCAGATAGGGCAATTTAGTTGTGGTGCCTGCAGATGCAGGGAAGTGACTCCTTCACTTCAAGGGAGATTTCTTCAGGTTTCTTGGTTGCCCACTGGCCTTGGAAGGTTCCTGTACGGTGCACAGGCACAGACAATGTAGCAGACTGAAAGGGGGAAGAAGTCCAGCCCAAACGAAGTCCAGAGTGCCCAGACGGGAGAAGTTGAAGTGGTGTCTGAATTGAATCGAGTCCCATGGCGAATCTAGGGACCCACCCTCCGGTAAGCCCTTAAGTACCCTAAGGAAAGGGTTGGGACGATTCAGCGGACCCTCCCAGAAGAGGGTTTGGACATGTCCTTTGCCAAATACGTGCCAGAGCGGGACCATCAGGTCCCAGAGCTGGTTTGAACTGGACAATGCACGGAGGCACCAAATGTGCCCCTCATGCAGACTGAATGGTGCTGGCAAGCGCACCCACCAGGTCATAATAAACTAAATCCTGTCTGGTAAGTGGTCACACCTCCCTGTGACAGGATACCTATTGTTCTGCCTTCCCCTGCTTGAGATTGGCTCAGCAGTAGGGGGGCAGAATCGTGTCTCTGGTCAGCAGCCGCCATTTTTTGCTGTGCGGTTCTATAAGACTGGCACCAGGAGCACTGAGAGCCTAACAGAGGCCTGTTTCAGTGCTTGGAATCATACCTCCCACACCGTTTATGGTGTGGCGGTATGATTCTAACATGTTTGATATCAAACATGATAGGATTTGTTGCAGCCAATTTCAAGATAGTCATCGCGTAATTATGCAGTGCCCCTTTATATAGTATGGGGCTGCTTCACACACAACCTGGGAGAATGGAAAACGTAGGCTGTAGGGGAGTCCTGCTCATGCAGGGGCACCCTCACACTTAGAACCAAGCCTCCTGGCTTCAAGATTGCAAAGGTCTGCTATAGGGGTGACTTATAGGTTTTAAGTGCAGTGGCCATAGATATAGGAAGCCTATATCTTTCATAAGTAGTGCTAGCACCAGCTTACACATGCTGCAATGGCAGGCCTGTAGTTACAGTTCGAATGGTCTTCCATAGGTGGCATAATACATGCTTCAGCCCAAGGGGGACCTCTGGGATACCTATGCCCTGGGTACCTTAGTATCATATACTAGGGACTGATAAGGGTACCCCAGTATCCAATCTGGGATGCACCTACATACTGCACATAACAATTTAAGGGAGAAAGCAGTGAGACTAGGGTCCTGATTAGCAGAATCCCAGTCAGACTTTGTGAGGGGTGCGGGAGCCTTGCGGGTCACTGTCGGTATCATTTTCATATCTAGAACTGCCTTCTAAAGTCATGAGCCAAATCTCACCTGGCGCTAAACTCTCAGATCGCAGGTTACCTTTCAGTGGCACTGTTTTATGTAACTAACAATAACCGATTAACTGAGAGACAATATGAAGTTCTCGAAGTTAGAATATTTCATAGAAATGTATTTTTATTGTTACAGATGATGTTCAGTTCGAGAAATGTCTTTTCATTGTCACAAGCGGATGTCCAATATGACATGATTCTTTGTACAGAATAATAAATGATATATCATCATATATGATTCATCAGTTGGACATTTGCAATTGGAAGATCAAATTATTGAACAGAGTAACAACCTTTTCAGAATTTTATATTTGAGCCCTGAAGAAGCCATTATTTGCAAAACACGTGACTGCTGTTATCAGTCACTCTGTTTGACAAATAATGGTTTTCATGCATTATTTTGTATGAAGAATTTCAAAAATGAACTACGTGGCAGATAGTGTCAGATAGCCCAGTACCTTACATTCCAGCTCATATTGTTACATGGTGAAAGAAAATAAGTGCTGAAATTGTGTAGCTTCCATTTATTGAATAGGAGGTGCATCATTGCACTCTATGATTACTACAAAGGGAACCACATTTTATCAATCACTGCAAGCAACAATAATGGTAATAGCTGTCCCAATGTAGTCCTACTTTCCTGCCAGTGGCAATTGAGTGGGCTGCAGAAATTACCATACTGTAGGGATTGGTTGGGTCGATCTCCCTTGTGCTCTCCCAAAAAAACATCCATTGTTGTAAAGAGGAAATTGGCTATTCCACCTCCTCCTCTAGAAATTCGGAACCAAATGTGTCCTGCAGTGTTGCCCCTACAGAACCGAGGAAAGCCCTTCCGCAGCAATGTGAGCTCCAGTTGTCAACACCCAGTAGCAGCAAGGGGATGGGCCTTCTGAGCAACACTGCATAATTCCCAGTTACTCTCCACCCACCAGGCTGAAACAATATACAGCAGGCTGTTGGGAGAGCCTGGCATTTCCTAAAGTGCCCCAAAGCAAAGCAAAGGAAAGGATGGCCATGATGATGACTTTCAAGTGCCCCTGCTACAATGTGCTAGCTGCATTCACACGTAGCATCAGCAAAAGCAGTGCACACAAGCCCACTGGTGCACCCCTTTCTCAACTAACATATTTAGCCACTCATATCTATACCCCACAGAGCCACTGAGATCCTGCCTTCCCCGCCTATGTCCCGGAGTACCTCTTGCATGCTCTGTCCCATAAGTGTGCCACACCTATCCGCACCAATAACTGTGCTGCCCCCTCCTCTGCCTCTATTTGCCTGTCTGCCTCCCTTGATTATTTATCTTTAGACCTCTCCAGTGCCCATATGGTGTGGTTGTGTGACCCCACTATGTAATAAAAGGCACAATTCCATATCAGGTCCAGTCAGGTTTGTACTTAAAATATTAGCTCCTCCGTTGGTAGCTGTGGATCAGGGCAGTGAGGCGTTATCAAAGGAACAAGGGTAAAACATTAAGATCTAACAAAGCAGTTGATAAAGAAGAAAACACAACACAATACAAATATGGCACCAATTTTTAAAAATAGGTTGTATTTTTATCTTTAAATAGACGCCTCAGTGACAAACATTCAGCAGGGCGTTCCAGAGATATGATTTTTTAAAGAAACAATAAATCGCAGCTTTTCACGTCACACAATAAATCATTGTGATCAACTGCGACTCCTGGTTAAGGGTTAGCCACAACAAGCAACTTGCTAGAAGGGCACTCTCGTGGGGACTAACATTAATGGGGAGCCAGTCACAGGGACCGGTAAGGAAGTTCTGGTTGAACAGTTACCTCACAGTTATAGCAGTCTTTAGTCCAGATCCAGGGTCTATAGGTGGACCACCATCGGAATCAATGGAGTAGTCTTGATGCAAGAGATGCAGAATGGTGAAGATGCTCAAGGATGCTGAGAGTGCAGAACCCGTGTTAGGGGTCTTCCATTGGCCACCCCTTGATCAACAAAACGGAGGGGCAGCTTTGACCTGAGGGGTCAACGTCTCATGAAGTTGGCTGAAGTCCAGCACACAGGGCATAAAATAGGCTTGGGCACGAAAATACAAGTGACCTCCATTAGTGCCAAATTGGGTCAGTTTTAAATTTGTAACAACAAGCTGTATAAGAGTTTTGCAAGGTATGGACGACTGCGTGGATTTGGATTGCTGCAGGCAATGATCTCTTTTTTATATCAGGGAAATCAAAAGTAAAAACCAGCCCAGCAGACCATAAAGCTGACCCACAAACTGCCAGAAAAATGGCCCACACACTCACCTGTCACACCAGCCCATTGGGCACTGCCTGGTTGCCCTCTAGCCCTCTAGCCCAGTCTGACCCTGTCAGCATAAAACCAATTGCAAATTGTCTTCTGCTCTCTGGTTACAGCAGAATCAATGGTTCCCTTTAACTTGCAGTAACTTCTGTGCTGGTCAACAAAACTGCACTCCAGTGACTTTCCCGGGTCTACGAGGGGCACTTTAACTCACCAGATACTGGGGACTTATAAGTAAGTTACCGCATTCCAATTGTGGGTGAGCCAATTAGACGTATACCTTACTAAGGGTCAGCGCACTGGCATTGAGGCCAGGACTCATTTCACTTTCAGAGTCAAAAAACCTGCAGCATCAGTTAAAGAATTCAGTGATCATGCAAAAAAAGGCATTTCCTTACAATGTCTTTGTCCCACTTTGGCCATATTAGAAGAGGAGTCTTTTCTTGCAGAAACACGAAGGAACAATTGTTTCAGTTTGTGTTGTGGGGAAGATATGACTCCTCTTCTAATATGGTTTCCGGTTTTTGTTGAGTCTGAAAAGGTTTCCATTAAAATTGGTTTGTGAATCACAGAGTAAAAACAGGAAAGGATCCTCCAGCATCTGCACAGGATTCAAGCTTCCCTTGGTGAGACAGAAAACACATTTATAACCTAGTGTTGAGACTTCTATTATTGTCAAATATCTACGGATTCCCTAAAGTACAATCAAGTGCAAGAGTGACCACATGACAGTGAGAGCATGTGACCTTCAGAAAGTACCAACCTTCATAACTAGTTTCTACTGAAAAAGTGAACCCTGAACATCCACGCTTATGGTGCCATGGACACCTCACATCACAGTTCAGAGGCAGGCACTATCAGTTAACAGAGTTATCTTGGGCAGAAATCACAGGAGGTATGGATTACTGTTATCTGGCAGTTACAATGGGTAGCTTGTTTAATTTCACAAATTTGCACTGCTACTTTCTAGGTGTGTCTGGTGTGTGTGCGTTTGTGCATGTGTATGTGTGAAGCTTGCGCTGCTGCTTCACCTGTTGCGCTTGTGCTGCTTTTCTACCTGCAAGATGACAACATCTTTTTGCTATGCAAAACTCACAATAATTGGCATGGAAATCACTTTTATTTCTTTTTAATTAGGATTCATCAATACGATTATGGAATATTGAAAAATGTGAGCGCATTCCTGAAGTGATAGAGAACAAGAAAGCAATGGGGCTAAAAATAATTCAGGTTTGTATTAGTTGGAGCTTAATATTTATTGTTTCTATAAATATCGTCAACATCGGTTTCATTGTTCAGCCAGAACCTAAATTGTTAACAGAGATAACAAGGTGCCAGCAGTGCTTCAAGGTGGGGTGAACAGGAGCCTGCGCCGGAAGTGAGCAGCGGGGTTATTCTTTCATTGCTTTTTAATTAATTATTGAGCATATATCTTACGGACGCATTGGTGATGCAAAGCACTTCCCTACAGATTGTCGTCTTCATTTAGGAATGACACCAATTTCCATACCCTAGCAGAAATGTTTTTTTAAAGTCCTTTGTAGTCATCTGCTGATATTGAAAACTAAAATTCTTGAAATGCTTCATACATCACTTCCCTCAAAATCATCTCTCCTCATCTCTAGACCTCCACATAGGGATCAACATCTCACATGACACATTACATTTTGTATACTCGATTCGATTCAATACACTTTATTCGCTTTATACCATGTTAGAAACATAAAGGCGTCCTAACAATTGTACAATGGTAAGATATAAATGCATATACAATTTCAAATAAAATACATTATTTACAAGGTGAAAAATGTACAATGGATGTCCATATTAAAAGCAACCATAATCCTCATTAAATATAAAACAAAGCCTGCCCTATTTAGGATATGGACACTAAGCTATGAAGATTTAAACAGTTAAATGTTATATGGTAGAACCATATTACACATAGCACAATTAGAGGTGATCCTCCATGGGGGACCGTCGTCCAAGTGACTGAGATGTATCACTTTCTATGCTAAATAATGAGTCCCTAGTACGCAGCACCTTAGAAAGAAACATGGCTACCCATTGAAAAACTAGACTATCCTTAAGAGCATTCAAAAACTGAAAGGCCTCCTGATAATAAAGAATTCTTTGTGTTCAGAAAAAGCGGTTTAAGATATTGTGTTCTCAGTGAGTGATAAGATTTACAAAAAAGCGCAATGTGCAAAGTTGATTGTTCAGATCTATTATCACATGGGCATTTTTGATTTAAAGGGCCCCACCCTCCATTCCTTGGAAAAGAGACCATTTTGTAGAAAATAGGAAATCGAAATTGAGTTAAATAAAATCTGTAGTGGGTGTTATGGACTAACATAAGATACTTTTTGTACCCAGGCTGAATATTCATTGCCAGGTATCTTCCCACGGAGAAATTATAATGATCCTACTGGACCCTTTCCTCATGACAAATTGTAAGGATATGCTCCTTAAGGCATTTTTTAGGAAAGCCAATACTATTCTACGGGTGGGACCAAAGATCTCCCTCTGTCTGGCCAAGCCCTCCCAGGGTGTGCTTAATAGGCTTCTATCAAGGAAGTTTACTTTCCTGATCAAGACCCACACAGTCTTTGATAATAGATCTGGTGAAGTGTGTTTCTACTTTAGACCGAACAGAATGCCATAACAATAGCCTTTTGGTTTTTAAGAATTCTGAAACAAACCAAACTCACAGTTAGCCATGAACGATAGTTTCGGAGGGGCTGCTAGGAGTCTTATTTGTAACTTATTTTCTTGTGTTTGGATTGTTCTATTACCCCCCAGATACCTGCTCCATATGAAGCGGCTGAAATTGATTTGGCCTTCTATAAAAGAAGCAGCTCTCTAATAGGTTTAGAGTCTAATTTAGAGGCAAACCTAAAAGGGCCTTCATTGGTACTTGTCATGTTGCATATGCAACTTACTCTATGGTGCTTTCAGTCCACTTTAGAGGAGAACTGGATTCCTAGATAATTAAATGTTTTGGTATATTGTATTTTGCTCCCCTTGATAAAAAAAGGTGTTACCCTTTTCTCTCGTTTGACCACAACTCATAGTAAAAGATTATGCTATTTTTATTTGTAAATCTCTCTCTTCCTTGTAATTTGTAAAGGAGTTAATATGTTTTTGCAGACTAATAGGTGTAAGCGCCAAGATTGAGGCACCGTCTGCGTACAAAAGCACTGGTATTGGCCGCCTTCCTATTCTGGGGGTATCTACACCTCCCCAGTGTAGATTATCATCTTCCCCATTTACTTATAAAGAGAAGAGGAAGGGTGCTAACACACATCCCTTCTGTACCCCTTTCCTTATATTATTAGGTGTGGTCAATTCACCCCCAGTCAAAGCGGACTTTGGCAGGAAGGTTACTATACAAGTAAGAGAGGAGCGAAATAAATTCTCTAGGTGTCCCCAGTTGTTGCATATAGGCCCAAAGTTTGTTATGATTAACCAAATCAAAAGCACAACTTAAATCAATAAAGCACAAATATATAGAGACTTCTTTA
This sequence comes from Lissotriton vulgaris, assembly GCF_964263255.1. Classification (NCBI taxonomy): domain Eukaryota; kingdom Metazoa; phylum Chordata; class Amphibia; order Caudata; family Salamandridae; genus Lissotriton; species Lissotriton vulgaris. The sequence goes on from NC_141700.1 coordinate 367,315,361, forward strand.
GCATGGGCATATTTCCCGATCAACAGATTAAGGTTGAGCGACTGCTAAACAGTCCCCAGGCCTTTCCCGAAGCCGTATTGGGCATTCATTAAAATATTGTTTGCTTTAGCCCAGGCTTCCAATCTCTCTGAGAACCCTCACCAATATTTTGGCTGAGGAGTCAAGTACAGAGACTGGTCGATAACATTTAGGGTCATGTCTTGAACCCTTCTTGAAAACTGGTATTATAAATTAAAAGGCCGATGATTGTGGTAATTGTCCTACTAATGCTGCGTTTAAAACCTTAGTCATAAACTGGGCCTAAATGGTTATCTCTGACTTGTATGTGTTCACTGGGACCCCGTCGGGCCAGGTGCCTTCCGCCTGGGCCTTTTATCTAGCGCCCTTATCACTTCCTCCAGGGTAAAAACCCTATCCGTTGGGGGAGTAGCCACATGGATTTGTGTAACTACTTCTATATCATTAGTCTGAAAGAAAAATCAGACGAAAGCCCTCCACCCGCTGTAAGGGATGATAGACGATTTTAGGTCAAGTCTTGCACCTTTGGAGAACAAGGGGGCATTAACTATTCTCTAAACAAAGGGATAACCCCAATTTCGGCAGCTTTTACTAAATCCCCCCATGGGTTCTCTTGCAGTTCCTTTTTCCTGTTCCTTATAGGAATTTTTTATATTTTAATCTAGCTCCCTGGACAATTATGGGATCCTAGGGCGCTGGTGTAAGAGGTTGATAAGAATGGTTGTGCCTTTGTGCACTGCTGGTTAAAGCAGCCTGTTTTATCCCTCTTTTGTCCCTTTGATCTCTGAGCCAGTATTTGGCTGATGGATGGAGATATGGAATTATGAGCTTCCATTGTCTCCTTATGATTGTTGACTGGTGCCAGGCCTGCATAAAATGCTCCAGATTCCTAGCTAATAAGACATTTAAAAATCTAGAGTGGTTGACCCCAGCCTATTTCATTTTAATGCCATTCAGACCGATGGAAGCAATATTGTTGATTTTACCAATCTCAAGGTATAGAGGAGGTCTCATATTGAGCTTTAGAACAAGCTGATTATGGTTGCTTATGCAATTAGCTCCCACTTCGAAGTCCTGTAAAATTATTCTATCACTTTCTGAAATGAGGGGGAAAACAATGTTGCTATTACATCCTCTTCCTATGAAAGCTGGTAGCTGAAATTGGGAGTTCAACCAATAGGATTCTACAATTTTCAAATTATATTTTAGTATTAAGTCATTAAGGGCCAGATGTAGGTAATCCAGAAATACCAAGTCCTTAATAGCGAATTTTACAGATTCTTTATTAAGGACTCCGTATTTCCGATGTACGTAAAGAATCGGTAAAAATTAATGAATCGGTATAAATCGCTAAAAAATAGCGATTCAGAATGGATCGGTAAAAAAAAATGACAGAAACCCCACTACTGAAACGATAATACCGAATCCCCAATATCGAATCGGTGAATACCGATTCGGTAATTAAAAAATTCGGTTATTGTGGAATCAGCCAATCCTGTGCATCCCCATTACCTCCCAAACAGGAGGTGGCCCCACCCAAGCAGCTGCACTGAACCCGGAGCTGACTGTGAGGCAGGGAGCAGAGCAGAGAAGCCAGGAGCAACACAGCTTTATTTTGCAATCAGAAGCAAGCAAAATGGCAAACCAGGAGAGGGAGAAGAAGGAAGCTGAAAGGAAAAGAAAAAAAAATTTAGGGAGAGGGAGCTGGAGGTCCTCATTAAAGATGTCACCAAGGACCATAATAAGTTGTTTGGAAAGCAGTCCCTGCACGAGCCAAAGTCTAAAAAAAAGGCAGATCTGGCTTGCAATTCAGAACAAAATCAATGCCATCGGAGTCACCCAGCGCTCCATTGAGGATCTTAAAAAAAGATGGTACGATCTGAGGAAGACTGCTAAGGCAGGGATGGCAGAGAGACAGAAGCAGGCCAGCAAAACTGGTGGAGGGAGGAACATAGCACCTGCACTAACTGCTCTGGAGCGCCTGATTGAGTCCACCCTCCAGCCGGAGAGTGTGAGTGGGGTTGGCGATGCAGACAGCTCAGCCAGAGATGCCAACAAGCAAAGTAAGATGCATGCACAACACGCTGTGCATCCCCCTCCCTAACCCGAATCCCCAGAGAGGCATAGGGACTCCCACTCCAGTACATGTTTTACTCATAACCTGCAATGAATTATGGGAGCTGTAGTCAGAAGTAACACATGTCAGAACAGTCAGTCCAGCAAACCCAAAGGCATGTGACACCAATTAGCAATTAGCAAGCAGAGGACAGTCAGTGTGATTGGCAGGAATTACATTTATTTCAATGCAAATGCTGCCAGATAAGCGAGCATATCTACATTCTGTCTTCACAGGCGAGACATCTCGCAGTGCAGAAGAGGGGAGCAGAGGAAAGGCACCCTGGCCAGAGAGGAGACAAGAGGAGGAGGACCAGTCACCTGCAGGGCACCCCACCCCACCACCACCACCACCACCATCACCACAGCTACCATCAACTCCACCACCACCACCATCACCATCACCACCGCCACAATCAATGCCACCACCACCGTCTGGCAGGAGGCATGCAGTGGCCACCCTCCAGTAGACGGAGATATCCGAGGAAGACAGCACAGGGGGCCAACAGCCTAAAGTGGCTGAGGATGGCAACAGGGCAGGATCACAGTCCCCAACAGAGCACGCCCACACATCTTCCAGACGCCACAGGGCAAGGGCAGCCAGTCCTCACTTCCAGGGCGAAGATGACAGTGTGTTTGCTGGGCTTGAAGGTAACTTGCTGAAAGTCCAGCGCCTGCAAGGGAGAGCAATCAGATCAGTGCAGCGGGAGATGGCACACATGAATGCCCACATGCATCGCATTGAAAAGGGCATCAGTGCCATGAACACCACCATGGCTGAGGGCATGAGTGACGTGGCGGAGGCTGTGAGGCTGCTCTGCAGCATGTTAGAGGAGGACCTTCTGTCTAGGCTCAGGGAGAGGCAGAAACTGGATAATTACACCAAGGCGGTGAACCGCCTGTCCATTGCAACCTCTCTCATGTGCAGACGCTCAATAGCCATGCAGGAGGAGATGGCACACTGCAGTCGGGATTTGGCTAGGGGGCTGGTCACAGTGACCCCTGCACTTGAAGTGCTCCAAACAGACAAGGTGACCACTACAGTTGATGGGGAAAGTAAGGAGGCTACTAGCCGTAGTAGCATCACGCCTCCTCCCACAGAGACCAGGAGGCACAGCGAATTCCACAGTGCTGGCCCTGGACAGACTGGCAGTGCGGACAGTGGGGCAAAGGAACGTGGCAGTGCAGCGCATAGGCGCAAGAAGTAGAGCCAGCCATGATATGGTTGTACTGAAATGGGTGATGTCATGTTTGTATGGACACTGCTTTTGATCTTGGTGGTGTGCTCTGAACATTAAACACCATCACTCAAATACAGTATCTGGCTATGTCTCCTTACTCAGAAATAGTTGCGTGTTATCTCAGCCCATCTGTTCTCCTATCCGGTGCTGCTGCTACACCTGCTTCTCTGTGCTCTGGCTGTGGACAGTCCTCACCCTCATCCTCAGAGTCCGTTAGTTCCACTGCTGTTCCTTTCTTTGTGGCAAGGTTATGCAGCATTGCACATGTTGCTATTATTTTGCAGCAGATGATGGGGCGGTACTGACGTGCACCTCCACTTTTGTGGCGGCAACAGAACCTGCTTTTTAGTAGTCCAAAGGTGCTCTCCACAACGTTGTGCGTGCTTTTATGTGTCACATTGTATCTCCTCTCACTTGGGGTGGATGGGTTAAGGTATGGTGTTAGGATAAATGACCGCCCAGCATATGCGCTGTCACCTAAATGGGAAAGAAAGTGCCATTAATTTGAGTCACCAATATATTCATCCAAGGTATACATCAGGGTGTGTCATATTTATTTACCTAGCAGGTATCCTTCTCCGAATTCACCAGCAGCCAGATGTGTATAGATCCCACTGTTCCTGAATATGTAGGAGTCGTGGGTACTCCCTGAAAATTTGGCCACAATGTCAGTATTGATGTAATCTGCATCACATATCACCTGCACGTTGATGGAATGAGTGGATTTGCGGTTGCGGTATATGCATTCTGTAGCTGCAGGTGGGCAGATTGGTATGTGGGTTCCATCAATGCACCCTACTATATGTGGGAACTGTGCCTTTTGGTAGAAATACAGCTTTGACTTCTGCCGTTCCGCCTGTGTGCTGGGTAAGCGTATGTAGTGATGCATTCTCTGCATCATGGCATCCAAAAAGGAGTTGAAGAAACGGGACAGGCAACTCTGTGACACACCACCTGCCGCAGCTATCACACCCTGATAACTTCCTGAGGCAAGTAGGTGCAGGCTACAGAGCACCTGCAAGTGTGTTGGTATGTCATGCGCCCTTGGTGTCTGATGCTCCAGGTATGGGTGCAGGTCCCGTATCAGGTCTAGGATGGTTTGTGGGTGTAGCCTGTACCTATCATGTATTTCTGCCTCAGTCAAGTGGAACAGTGTGACACGCAGTCTGTACACACGCTCTTCCCGTTTCCAAACCCTCAAACCTCCAAACCTGCTGCTCGCAAACGTAGCCGCCTTGCTATGACGTAGAGGGCCGCCTGCTCTGGGTCAGAGGTAATTACCAAATCTTAAATACCGATTTTTGACAAATTCGGTATTACCGATTTTTGGTACATCGCATTAGCGATTTGTTACTGATTTCTTATTTACAGATTTGGTATTTTGGTGTTTCGGTGTCGGCCGATCGGTAAATAAGGAATGGGTAACAGGTTTCCCTTAAATTTACCGAATCGTTATTACCGATGTCATTCGGTAATACCTATATTGCACATGGCTAAATACTGGTCGGTAATGCTAAAATTGACTGAATTTCGGCTTTACCGACCGGTATTATGCCACCTACATCTAGCCCAATGTGCTGCGCGATGAGAGCAGTGATTAAAATGTGCCGTGTCATCCCCCCTACAATCAGTGAGCCCGTACACCTGCTTAGACGAAAATAGGCATAGTGACATATTAAAATCCCCTGCCCAAACAACATAATAGTCCCTACAGACCCAGTCAATAAAATAGGCCAAATTTAGAGCACGTGCTTTCACAACATGAACCTGTGAAGAGTCAAAAACATTGCCCTCTGAATTAAAGAGAGCAATTGACACACTGTCGTACGCCGATGATACGCAGTTGTTAATTACTCTCGGACCTGACGTTGCTGATACTAAACATAGATTCAGGCAATGCATGCTGGATATAAACAACTGGATGTTAACTAACAACCTCCAGCTTAATGCAAATAAAAAGAAAATTGTTATTTTTAATAATGCCCAGGTGCTATGGATAAATGCTTGGTGGCCTTCTACCTAGGGTACTTGCCCCTTTCCGAAGGTAACAACCCGCAACCGTGGCGTAATGATTGACAATCAACTTTCCATGTGTTACAATGTCAATCATGTAGCACGTACCTGGTATGGGCTAAGGCATGCCCTCCGCAAAATCTTTAAATGGGTCCCACTACCTTCCCGTATGTCATTGATCCAGTGCTTAATCATCAGCCATCTGGATTATGGGAACGTCTTTTCGCGTCCATAAACACAGAACTTCTAACCAAGCTCCAGGTTCTGCAGAATACAGCTGCGAGACTGGTTTTAAACCATTCCCCTTGCTCCCCCTCTGCACCCAGTCTGAAGGCTCTCTATTGGCTGCCAGTCAAGAAGCGGATTAATTTTAAAATCTGCTGCCTTGTCCATAAAACTCTCAACGGACAGGGTCCTCTTTACTTGGCTAACAAACTGAAAATGTATCAGCCAGAAAGAAATCTTCGTTCTGCTAATAAACACCTATTAACAATCTTGAAGGTTCGTACAGTCAAGAACGGCAGCAGATCATTTTCAAAACTAGCTCCTACTCTTTGGAACTCCCTGCCACTCTACCTTTACACTGAGATTGACCACAAGAAGTTCCGTAGGTCCCTCAAGACTTGCTATTTTAAATCTATCTTCTCTTTCCAGTCATCTTTCTTGTCTGTTTCTGAGTCTCGGTAAAAGTGCTATGAGACCCTAGGGTGACATATGCGCTCAACAAGAACCAGTACATAGACATAGACTTGACATGGTAAGGCAAAATTAAAAAGCTTTTCGGGGCTTTTAGTGCAAGTTTGGTGGAAACTAATGTGAACAGACCCCCTTGGCCCTGCCCATATTTGGAGGTGTTGCAGCGGTATAAACTGACATAAAACCATCACAGTCTATTGGGTTCACCAGCTAGGTTTCTTGAAGGCATACAATAGGGTTTTTTTTTTCGTATATTACCCAATCCTCTAGCTTAGTTTTTTTGTGCAAGACTAGCGATGTTCCACGAGATGATGACAAGTTCAGATGAGGGTGTTTGATCAGGAAGTCAATCCAATTGGTCCAAATGAGCAATAGGCAAAAATCTGTTAGAGGTGGAAATGGGCTCATTGGATGTCAAAGGAGCTGGGAACATTCTACATGGAGACTTTTAGAAGAAGACTTGTGGAAGTACCTCGATTGACTTTGACTACAAGCCCAAAAAATGGAGCTTGGTCAGAATGTCCTTGGCCACCAACTTGCCTTCAAATTTAACAACAATGCAATTGTTATTGTCTGGTTTTATATCGTTACCGACCCATGCAACTCTTCAAACGTGAATAATCTGACTATGTGACAGCCCCCGGCTGTCCAGCCTTCCATTGACTTAGTGGACCACTTTATTCATCAGTTGGTCATGATTCTCAGCTATATCAAGTCTCAAGGGAGGAACTCCTCTCAATACCATTACTAAGGGCGTTGCTTGAGGAGGAAGTTACACCTTCTCTTCCATTAGAAGCCCTTGTAGACTATAGCAAATGGGATTCTCCCCAGAATTCCTTGTTAGCCACCAGTGTGGAGTGAGAAATTCTCCCTGAAGTGATTTGCAGTTGTTTGTATAGTGCTTGTGTTCCACCTGGATGTGATGAACTCGGGACAGAACCAGCCGAGCCCAAAGACACAGGGCCGGCCGAACTCCGTTTTGCAAGAGCCAGGTTCAGGTTAATTTTCTTCTATTTTCTCTAATCGGCTTAAGATGGGACTCAGAGCAGCCCAAACCAAGATCAGCTCACCCTTTGAAAGTTCCTCTATTATCCGTGCTTTTTGACACCCTACCATTGACTTGTTATTCTTGTCTACCACTTGCTCTGGGGTAGGTGGACATGTAGCAGGCCCTGGTCACTGTATTTTAGATCTGTTCCCCCCGTCTGCTCCTTTCCTTTTCCCTCCTTGACTCTTTGTGGTTTTCCCTTTACTGGAGGATTGATCAAAGGGTTCGGGGATTTCATAGCTTCTAGCTGATTGATGTTTGTTATAATGGATCTAACAGCTGATATAGTTGGGGCAAGTTCAACATCCAGGTGATTATCTGACAAGGGCTGTGCCAACTTATTATTGCCCACTGTGGCATTGTTAGACTCCTGAGAAACATAAACAGTAGGTGTGGATGACAATGATAAGCGTCTCTCGGCTAAAGCAACGTCTTTATTCAATACCTCCACTGCACGCTGCAAACATAGTGTCCAAGGTTGTTCTTAGTGCCGGGTCTGGAGGCGATATTTTGCATTTCCCCATTGTTCAACCTCCGCTTCTCCTTAAAACCTAAAGAGAAAAGATGTCTCCGATGATGAACAAAAGAGAGATGGCCCAACCCAGCCTGTCTTTGCCCGGTCTTCTCCAGGGCCCAGGCCCGGATTTGTCCTGCACTGCTGGAAGCACTTAGCGCTTTTAAGCATGTGGTTGAATCCCCGCCCCTCCTGGGCCCAGGAGGTCTGGGGGACAAGGTCCCACCCCAACCAAGAGCACAGAGTTCAGGCGGTAAGTGCGGGCAACAGGGAACCACAGTATAGAAACACCCACAATGCGGGAAGCACTCAGAGTTTTTAAGTAGGTGGTTGTAACTCCGCCTCTCCTGGCCATGGGGTGGCTTGGGGATGAGATCTCACCCCAACCAGGAACACAGATTTCAGGCGGTAAGTGCGGGCAACAGGCAACAGCTGTGTAGAAACACTCATGCTGCAGGAATCATTCTGTGCTTTTAAGCAAGTGTTTGAAGCCCTGCCCCTTCTGGGTGCGGGGTGGCTGGGGGACAAGGTTCCACCCCAGCCAGGAACACAGAGTTCAGGGGGTAAGTGTGGGCAACAGGAAACAGCTGTGTAGAAACACCCTCACTGTGGAAAGCACTTTTTGCTTTTAAGCTCGTGGTTGTAGCTCCGCCACCTCCTGGGTGCGGGTTGCTGGGGGGCAAGGTCCCCCCCGAACCAAGAACACTGAGTTTAGGCAGTAGGGGCAGGAAACAGTGAACCGCTGTGTTGAAACACCCACTCTGTGGTACGCACTTGGCACTTTTAAGCTCTTGGTTGTAGCCCCACCCCTCCTGGGCGCGGAGTGGCTGAGGTCCCACCCTAAACAGGAACACAGAGTTCAAGCGGTAAGTCCTATTATATGGAGTATGCGCCTTCGCCTATTGTCTTTCATGTAATTTATTTTAGATGTTCCAATGTGCCCTCACCACAAGATTTTCATTTTGCCACTTCAAACATATCTTCAAACCGAAATTGAATTGTCAGGAGTGTATTTTTCTTCCAAAAACGTAGTATATTGGGTTTAGCACGACCAAGGGCTGTGGGAAGCCGTTTGTAAGTGTGAGCAGACATCGGGGGTTCATCTGAAATATCATGCAAGCGTGACAGTCATGCTGAAAAGGAAATATTAATGAGAGAGCAGTCATTCAAATTTTTCTCAATCTAAAGCCAAAAAGTCCACATTTTTTTACATTACCACAGTATATAAACAATGTCACAGTTGGGCTATTGTCATCTCCAGCAGAGGGAGTCGGAACTAAATTTGGCTAGATAGAACGTGACTAGTGCCAGCGATGCAATATTTTAAAATAACTAAATTTCATATGAGAATCTCTGAGCCCTTTATAGAAGTGTTCCAGGAGGGTGCCCCAGGCCTCATGAGACCATTGTATTTTCAGTCATGAAGACCACCATTGTTGTAATGCGGATGAGGTGTCAATAGAGAAAGAATATTCCATGAAGATGTTGTATAAACCAGAGACGATTCTCTTGTACTCCTTCTCTGTGTGTACATGTTGTGCAATTGGAGATATGGAGGTTATCTATGTCTTGGGTTTTTCTCATTCTTGATTAAAGGACACCTGTAAGCTGATTAGATCTAGAGAGTTGTGAAGAAAGGAGTCCAAATTCTTGTTGTATTTGTAAGAATTACTTTAGAAAACTTGTTGCGTGAGTATATCATCAACTTGATTTATTTTATGGTTGGCCCAGAGGTGCCAACTAAGCTCACTTCCCTTATGTACGATGTCTGCATTGTTCTCTTGCACACACTTTGTCCAAGCCCAATATAGAGAAATTCTTTTGTTTTTAAGCTTTGTATGATCACTTGATACACTTGCAATTTTGGTATATAGGTCATGTTCAAGCATAAAGATACATGGTTTTGACAATGTGTGGTGATATTTGTAGTCCTTTAGTACAAACCCAGATGAATAACAAAGAGGGGTCAATAACAAGTGCTAATGGACTACAGATGCACTTTGTGAAATTACATTGTTATAAATTGTTCCAAATGATTGCAACAATGTTTTAAAAGTATTTTTATCTATTCCATCAGTGTGAAGAATGTGGAAAGCCTTTCTCCCTCGCGAACTGGGATGACCCCGAATTAATAACCAAATGTGTATTCTGCCGACTAGCTTCTCCTTCGAGGAACATTTTGCCATCACTACCCATCTCATAATGCGAACGACAACTGAAAAGAGTATATTTTGATGAGAAATAACTTGTTTTTAATAAATAATTTCCCAACAAAAAGGCATTCCTTGCTTATACACATTGTGAACTGTGGTATTCGTATAAATTACGATAATATTAGTAGTAAAAACATTATTTTTGCATTTCTCCTTAGGAGTCAATGCATATGTTTATATCAATTTGCATGTGGCTCCTCAAACTCAGTATATATGTTCTTGGTTCCAAACAATTAAGCAGTCAGGAAATACTAATTAACGAATCTCATATATTTTAACCTGCAGTAACAAAGAGCATGCTAACAACTCACAACATTCAGAAAGCCTTCTTGATAGAATTTTGCTCAGGACTGGAGCAGATTCTGTATCCAAAAATTTGAGGATTAAACGCTGCTGAGTCCCTAATGCTTTTAATCCCAAATGCTACCCACTGCAAATGCAAAGTTGATTGGTTTTAGTGACTAATTATGTATAAGAAATCATTTTGGGGGGGCGGGTTGGTTAAGAACATAAATGTTTCAGAGGCCCCAAATGTATGCACTCTGAAGGGACAAGTGATCCAGACTTGACTTGAAATACATTTGGAGTGTATGGGAGAGGTCCAATTGTATGTTTAAAATAGGAAGTAGATAATATGCAAGAGTTATAATGTTTTGTACAACATTCAGGGTCAAATTGCCTTGGCTATTGAATCTAACACCTAGGTAAACAAACATTTGCCATTATTACATGTATTAACATGCAGCAAATACTGAAAAAACAATATCATTTTTGGAAGCAGCTTCTTTTCCATAAAATGCTTTCCAGTATAAGGTATTCTTTGCTTCCATACGTTTGTGAAGTTTGGTCATGTAAATAAATGAGTGTGATATTTAGAGGGTTATTATTCATCTGAAGGTGAAGTGAGCTTGAAATAATTTAAAATGTGTAGCACCAAAAATGCAAAATGTGTGTAGTATTATACAATTTACAAGTTCCCTTCATCTCCTTCATTCTGTATTCATCTTCTGTATGTTTAAGTAGCACCACGGTGATAGAACCTGGTGCGATGAGTCTACTGTTGAATACTGTCAGTTGCATCAGACACAGGCTGCTGGATGGATGGGATCAATTGTACTGCAATAACCTTAATCTTCATTTGTTCTACTTGGAGCCTCTTCATCTCCATTTTCATTAGAATTTTACACTGGCGGCGAGGATGGGTTACGCAGCATCTGTGTTTCAGAGATCGTTAGAAAGAGTGTTGAAAGGAGTTGTAGGAGTGAAAATATATCAAGATGATGTGCTTGTCTATGGGAAGAATGAGGAAGAACTTGATACCAGACTTAGAGAAGTTCTTGACAAATTTCAGGATTACAACCTTACTGTAAGAATAGACAAGTGTAAGCTCAAGAGGTCCTCTATAGACTACCTTGGGCACATCTCCCTCCAACAAAGAGGAACGTATGAAATTTCTCATAATGGCATAATATTATAGTACGTTTATGAAGAATTTTGCAGATATGTGTGTCAACATGCGGAAACTCTTGTGTAAAGGTGTGGATTTCATTTGCTCAGATGTTTGTGAAAAAAAGTTCAATATGGTTAAGGTCATGTTTAAGAAGACTCCTGGGGGGGCTACGGGGAGGTTGGTAGATAAGAGTTCTAACAGGCAATGCTGGATATGATTCCCACCATACGAGCTTACATGGACACATGGCTACCCTCCCATAGATTTGTAGGTACGAGCGACATGCAACGTCCTGGGTACATGCGTCAACGCACTTCTCATTTTGTCCTAATACTGTAATGTCTTGCTTTGCTGAACTCAATAAAATAAATTTGATCCAAAAAAAAGAAGACTCCTAAGTTAAAACGTTTTGATCACTGACGCTAGCATGAAAGGTCTGGGGGCTGTGTTACAACAGAGAGATGGGGACACTGAGAATGTATTCCTGTTCCTGTCACGAAGTCTTATAGGGGCTGAACTGCAATATTCTGGTATTGAAAGAGAGGCCCTCGCTGTTCACTGGGCCATAAAGAAACTAAAGAATCTTCTGTGGGGTTTGAAATTTGAAGTACGGACTGATCACAAGCCCCTATGTCACATTTTCAATAAGAAAGGCATTGATGCGATATTAGGAAGGATTTCCAAGTGGGTAGTAGCACTTCAGGGATACAAATTTAAAGTTGAATACTTACCAGTTGGTAAGAACAGTGTCGCTGATACACTAGCAAGGTTCGTGACGCAGGGTGACTGTACTTCCAATTCTGATGAGGACGAACTTAATGAATGAGTTTGCACCATTGAGAGTGTCGGAATGAAGGAAAGTAGATGGCGTGATGAGTGTGCTTCTGACAAAGAGTGCTTTGAGCTGACTTCTTTGCTCAAAAATGGATCGAATATTAAAGTGAAAGGGGATTGTGAGAAATATTGGCAGCTAAAGGATGAATTGTCTGAATGTGAAGGCCTTATCTTTCGAGGTACCAGATAAGTTCCTCCTGGTACCCTTCGTCAAGAACTCTTTGAGCTAGCTCATGAAGGACATCAAGGGATGTCTAAAATGAAAGAGACTCAGACTCAATTACTGGTGGTCAGGAATGGAAGTCGAACGACTTGTGAGAGATTGTGTACCTTGTTGTATGAGTGAAAAGTGTCATAAACCCAGAGTACAACCCATGGTCATTAGGGAGCGTCCTAAAAAGCCATGGGAGGAGTTATCGCTTGACATTTTTGGGCCTATTCGTGGGAATGGTTGTAAAAATTATGTCTTTGTGTTGATTGATTTACATTCCCGATAGCCAGAAGTTAAAATTACCAAGTGTATTCATATCAAACAGGTTATAATGTTTCTCACGGAGGTCTTTGGTAGAGAAAGTTTACCTGGGGTCATCTTAACAGATAATGGAACTCAATTGGTATCAAATGAAATGGAAGAGTTCTTACAGACGTGTTCCATCAAACAAGGGGTGTGTACTATATCATCCTGAGAGCAATGGTATGGTGGAACACATTAAGTGTGTTTTTAAAGAAACCATTGATTTGGCAAAACAGAATTGCATGGATTGGAAAGAGGAAGTTATCAAAAATGTGGAGGTTTACAGGGTGTCTCCCCATGCCATTACTGGACGCACCCTGTTTGAGTTGCTCAAAGGGAGGTGTGCCAATACTTTAGTTGCACCCTTCTGGGTCAATGATACTGAATCAAAAAGAAGTTTGTATAACTCTGGTAACAGCTGGAAGCTCAAGGAGGGTGAGAGAATAAAAGCACATAAGGTACACTATGACCAAAGTAAAGCTGTTAAAATTACTCCAGTGGGTGATATTGTTATGATCAGACCTCCCTTTGGCAGGAAAGCTTCCAATGTGTTTCAAAAACCTCATAGAGTGATCAAGATTTTAACTAATGCTATTAAAACTGAAGATTCACGCATCTGGAATCTAAACAGGGTGGTTGTCATCAGGAACAGTAAGCTAATGGTCAATGAGGGTGATGGAAAGTTCTTGAGCTCTTCATCCTCGCATTCCACTAGGTCAGGTCCTGCTGAGGAAAGTAACAATGGGAGTAATCTAAGAGATAAGAGGATTACCAGACGACCTTTGAGGTTTGAAGATTATCAAATGGCATAAACTTTGTGAGCGGTTTTCACTGGATTATTTGTAGTGTATTTTCTACTAACTTTGCTATTAAATTTCTTGTGTTTACTCTTTAGGGTTTTGCATGTAGAGGGAAGGTGTGTAGTACTGTACAAATTACAAGTTCCCTGCATCCCCTACATTCTGTATTCATCTTGTGTATGTTTAAGTAGCACCATGGTGATAGAACCTGGTGCAATGAGTCTACTGTTGAATACTGTCAATTGCATCTGACACAGGCTGCTTGATGGATGGGATCAATTGTACTGCAATAAACTTAATCTCATTTGTTCTGTTTGGAGCCTCTTCAACTTCATTTTAATTTTAATTTTACAATGTGCTCTATTCTATATATTTAACGGACATTAAACACAGATTTAACTCAGAAAAGAGTGGATGATATAAGGGTTAAATATAGTTATGCAAGACGTGTACATACTTCAAGCTCATCACTCACTAAGCCAGATATTACAGTGCTGATCTCTCATCAGCTCACAATGTCTCATAGCCCCCTTTGTCTTCCTTACGCTTGCCATCATTAACTAACCTCTCTGCTCTGAAAGTTTCACAGCCAACCTTTCTCATGCACCCTTATAAACCACCTACCTCATCCTCTTAAACTACTGCTTTCTTCAGCTAACACATCCAGCCCTTACCTGACACTAAGGCCTGACTGGCCATAGTGGGCACCGGGCATATCCCCGGTGGGCCAACAGGGTGGGTGCCGGTTTTGGGCCCCTGGGGGGGTGTTTTTGTTACCGGGTGCCGGCAATTCAGCCCCCTGTAACAAAATCAGCCGAAACTGGGCCTAGCAAACAGTTCAGCCGTGCCCCACCAGGGGGGCCGGCCGAGCAGTTTGCCAGGGCCGGTTTTGGTTCCCTGTCTGACACCCTTAGATATGGGAACCCACTTCTTCATACCACCTCTATCCTCAGTGATTCTCATAACCCCTCCCTCACTGCTTACATTTCCCTTAAATTTGCTCTAAGTATTTTGAGTCTACTCAGTATGGATCAGATGTACTAACAATTTTGATGGTTACAAAAACTGCAGTTCGGCATTTGCAACAGTAAAAATGCTTTTTCCTATGTACTAATCCTATTTTAGGAGTTGTAAAAGGTTTTCAGACTCCTAAAATGGGACTCCGAATGGACACTGATTCGGTATCTAGAAAGGGTGTTTTGTAGGTGTCCCTTCCAAATACAAAATCGTATCTTATATATCAATGTTTTTGACTGAAATCTAGTTCCAAAACATTGAAAATTTACAAACACCGTAAATGATGTGGTAATGCATTTGCAGAAGAGGAGACCCATTACCCTTTGTGAATGTAAAAAAAGTTTGAAGAGTGGCCAGTGTTCCAGCAGACCATTGACAACTCTTAAACAAACTTTTAAAAAAGTACACTTTTTTAATGCAGCCTGTTTTCCTTTAAGGAAAATGGGACTATATTTTTAAAAAAGTTTGCTTTTTTTAAAAAGCAATCACAGACATGGTGGTGGACTGGCCTCAGCATGCCACTATTCCCACAATGGTCTCCAATCATAGTGAGTCAGAATATACTAATCTACCTCATTAATATTAACTACGATTTGGATTTGTAAGACCTGATTATTTACTACATTGTTTGGTTCTTAAAAATCTTTACTGGTCTCATCAAAATTTGTGACCAGTATTTTCTAACCAGGTATTGGTACATATGGCCCTACCTCTCTTAAGTGTACAAAAAAGGGATAGGTGGAATGCTTGAATTAATATCAGCCACTGGTAATTACCCGGGCGGCATCCCAATCCATAGCTATTCTGCACACTCTGTCACCTCTGTTTGAATCTAGCTACATGCAAATCAGTCATGACTCTGCTCGCATTGTAACAGTCCAGCCCGAACTGTCAAGCCAAGTCCTCCATGAGCAACCTTCGACCAGTGTCGCCTTAATTATGGGCTCATCAGCCAGGTACAGCTTGGTTCCAGTGGCATAGTGTGCACTGGACCAACGTCTGGGCATACCAGTGCCACTTAGGGCAACATACTAAAGTATACAAAAAAGTGCTGTATGGCTGTATGGAATACTTGAATTCATCTCAGCCAGTGGTGATTACTTGGGCCACATCCCAATCCATTGTTATTTTGCACAACCATGTCACCTCCGTTTGGACCCAGCTATATGCGAATGCAAATGATAATTACTTGGACCGCATCCCAATCCATCTTTATTTTGCTCTCCATGTCATCTCAGCTACATGCTATATGTGAAACAGACTTGGCCCTGCTCCAATTGGAACAGTCCTGCCCAAACTGCCAAATCATGTCCTTCCTGAACTGGAACACAAGCAACTCAGGACCAGTTTCACCCTAATTGTGGGCGCATCAGCAAGGGACAGCTTGGTTCCAGTGACACAGTGTCCACGGCACCCACGCCTGGGCATACCAGTTCTACTTAGGGCGACACACTAAGGTATAAAAAAAGTGATGGACGGAATGTCAGAATTAATCTCAGCCACTGGCAATTACTCAGACCAAATCCCAATCCACTGTTATTTCACTCACCATGTCACCTCAGTTTGCACCCAGCTATATGCAAACCACCTTGACCCTGCTCCAGTTAGATCAGTTCAATCCAAACTGCCAAGCCAGCTCCTCCCTTAACAGGAACACAAGCAACTCGGACCAGTTTCGCCTTAGTTTTGGGCTCATCAGCCGGGTACAGCTTGGTTCCAGTGACACACTGTGCACGAGACCCTTGTCTGTTGGCATGGTGTGCAAACTAACAATGGGCTGGAATACGGCCCGAGTATTTACCAGTCCCTGAGATTAATTCAAGCATTTCATCCATCACTTTTTGTATCATTTAGTATGTCACCCTATCTCGGTATACAACCTTAACAACGAAACTTTTACAACGACCTACCATTACAACGCAACTTTTACCACGCAAACTATTACAACGCATTGCTCTGGGGGGCACTCTAGGATAGGGAATAGGTTAATTTACTATCCAATAACCTTCCCTACTATCCACGGGGACTGGAGTTGGAATAGTAAATTAAACTATTCACTATCCAGCGCCTAAAAGCATTATGCGTTGTAATGGTATGCGTGGTAAAAACCGCGTTGTAAAGGTAGGCGTTGTAAAAGTATGCGTTGTAACGTCATACATCCCCCTATCTCTCTTAGTCAGATTTCTCAAGTTGTGAACAAACCCTGTATAGAGGGTTTCCGGAACTGTGAGTATCTGTGGCTTCCTCGACGCAGGGCTTTCTTGAGTTTTTTTCTTTCCAATATGCCAGCTGCCTCACAGATGGGTGATGTCAAGACGTAACATGCACCAGAAGTCATCTTACTTTTCTGGTATGGATTACTTGTTGAGGTTTTGCAAGAACATCGGCTCCTCCGCTAAGGTAGAGGAGCGTCGCCCCACTAAACAAACAGAAAAATAACATGATAACTATTGTTATTATCATGTTATTTGTCCTATGGCTGTCAGTGGCTCTCGGACGGGGCGGGGCTGGCCAGAGCAGGGGAGGAGTGCTATGCACTCCCAAAGTGCGCATGAACTGTTTGGCCGGTCCTCTTGGGCTGACCAAACAGTCCATGCTCGCTTTGCATGTTCCTACCAGGCTGCATTACACAGCCTGATCAGAAACATGCACAGGCTCGCTGTTGAAGTCTGAGCGCCAATCCAGTGACGTAAATAATTAATTTACTCTCTTAATTTCTATGCAAGGTAAGTACTTAATCAATAATAACTCAGATCGGAAGAAAAAAGACAGAGTCCGTGGTGTTAGAGTTCTTAGGGGTTTTATTCCTTAAAAAGGAATGGTCAAGACCAGGATATCATGTTCTGACCACCACAGGGGTGTCAGAAGGGATAGAGCGCTACATTTTATTAACAGTACATAGCTTATATACTTATTTTACACCATTGGAAACAGTATAGAAGGCGTAACAGCTGAGAGAAGACAAGATAACAGTGTCCACGTGTTACTAGTGCGTAATCAAAGGGCGTGGACTAGGCGTAACTGGAGGTGTGTTCTAGAAACGTCACAAGTAAGTGACACATGTGGGTGGCACTAAACTAGAAATGTTGCAATGTCAGCAGAAATCTGAGGCTTGGATGCGCGCGCAACTGCATGACGTGTGATGCACGTGAGACTAGAGGGTGCATGGGGACTTGACATTTACACTGACAGAAAGAGACAGAAGTCTGGCATGTCAGATCAACTTGTGCTTCTATCATATCTGATATCTGATGTTTAGGAACTAAGCTATCTGGGCGGAAAGGTCTCTAGGGCAGAAGCTATTCTATACTTGCTGTAAGTGCGTGTATAAGCGCCTGGGTGTCTGTATGAGAAGCGTGGGGGCATGGGCCTTCCATGGGAGCATGGCAACAGGGGCTATGAATTACTTGAATTATTTGCACAGAGACAGGTCGGCCCTTTGGCTCTGCAGCTGAGGGTATGTTTACTGAAGCTAGTAGGCAGGAATGTATTTTCGGGGAGGGAAACAGATAACTCGAAGGTTATAGTCAATCTTGGCAGGCAGCAGGCTGAGCTGAGCGCGAGAGGCCGCGCTGAAAGTAAGTCAGAGTTCACGAGTACAGAGGCAGCCTGGGCAGAGGCCCTTGGAGTCAGAAGCCAGAAAAGAGGCTCGGTGGCAGAAATTCAGGGGCCTACTCAGCTAGAGCTGAAAAACGTAGAAGTATACTACAAAAAGACGTTGGCATAGCATACTTAGGAACGGACCATTCAACCCATTCAAGGTGGGTCTGAAAGAGGACATGTTAACGGTGGACGCAAATGTATTTGCGTCTTCATAGCTGGTACAGGAGGGAAGTTACATGCACTTTAACTCGTACATGGAGACGGTGGGGTACGCGCTAGGGAACATAACTTGACCATAAAATTTATATTACCTCATTCCCTCCTTGTTCCCTACGGACCCTTCATGATATATTAATCATCATAAATTGATCAGTCTGTTCCTGTAACATTATTTGTTCATCTTTCTTTCTTTGACGGTTTGAGAGGAAACTGGAATGTTCAATGCACGATGTGGCACACAGTCCACATATCGCCGGCCCACACTGTAGGCACAGGCAGCAGCTGAATACTATGACAAGGCCAAAACCTAGGAAGGATAGGATCTTCCATCCCCAAGCAGTTAACATTGTCCAGAACCAACCGGACCAAGTCCAGGTGCCTGGATTCTGATGTATCTGACTTGCAATTTTATGCAGACGGGTAATAGCTTGATAGACAGATGGCGCGTTTTGCGGGATGAAAACGCAGCAACTTGACCCGATGACCTTACAGGCTCCACCTCTATCTGCCAAGATGACGTCAATAACAAGACGATTTTGAAGGACAACAACCCGCATAGCAGATTGCTCCTCTGTTAAGTTACCTAAGGCGGAGGCAGTTTCATGTACTACAGCTTCAAGTGTTCTAGTTAATCTACGTATTAATTTACTGTTTTGGACAGGTCCTAAAAAGAAAAAGAATCCTTTATTAAAATCAGTGTACTGTTCCCATGCCGTTTCTGTGTAGTCGACAAGTGGGATATCTCTTCTGGGTCTATTCTTTACTAGATTTGTATTTCTATGGTAATCAGGGGGAGCTAGAAAAACAGGTGGCAGAAGGAATGCAATATAACAGGTACCATCCCAATCTGGAGGTAAACGTATGTATGCGGTATGACCACAAACAAAATAGGAATGGCTGATAGCTTTAAAGGACGATTTACCATGGTCACTGAATTCGACCACAGTAGTGCATTTACTATGACCTAAGTGTACTGAACCTTTCTTTCGGACACATAATTCACCGATGACTGGTAATACTAGCATATGGGGCAGAGCTGGTGCGGCTTCGGATTCTACAGTAAGAATCATAAGGCTAATTGTGTAATTACCTAATCCATATACTTCATTTTCTAGATCAGTTCCTATTCGAGTGGGGAGTCCCTCTTTATCAGGGTAACAGACGTTGAGCAGAACTAAGTTCAGGTTTCCCCAAACCCAGCTCCCATCGAAAACAGCAATATCAGGATCTAAGGAATTAATTATTTTAAACCATGCACCACAGGAGCCGTTGTGAGTGAACGGGTACGGAAAGAGGGGCAGAGCTCCCTTGTAATTCTGGTAGGGAGGGAGTCGGCCACATATCCAGCAGTTTGTAGCGTTATTAGTCTGATGGGAGTGGTGCAGCATACTAATGAATGTGTTATTGCGCAGCGCCAGTCTGTAGGAGAGTTCATGTTGTGGTAACTCACTAAAAGAATGTTCAGCAGAGACATTGTAGACAGATTGTTCATGCTTGAAGATAGGACAGTATATAGGAAGCAGTATACTGGCAATAATAATTAGAACACTTAGAAAAAACATTATTAACAACGTCACTATACAGTGACTACGCAGTGATTTGCAGTATGTATTTCTTTTGACTTGTCTCTCCCTCTCTCTATCTCGATCTAGGGGATACATGTCAGAAACTATTTAACCGATTCACCTAGGGGAGGACTTAAACAATTAAACTGTCTGACTTGCTAGATCGGAGTTTCATACGGTATTCCTCTTGGGGAGTTTTCTCTCGTTCGGATACTTCAAAGTCACTAGTTTTGATACAGTCTTTGGTGGGGGTGGACGAGTCAGAGTCCTGTTTTAGTTCATTTTTCAGTTCATTGCAAAGCTTAATATGACTCGTGTGGACCCACCCCTTTCTTCCTTCCAACTTGACGGCGGTCCTGGTAGTAAGGAGGACGATCTTCGGGGCTTTCCAGCGGGGCTCCAACGGACTTTTCCGGTCGAAGTTCCGGACGAGAACTATGTCCCCCGGACGGACCTCATGTGGCTTTACATCAGTGTTGTCAGAAAAGGCTGCGGCAACCTATGAACGACATGATTGGAGTGCAGACATCAAGGAGGCAAGGTAATCTGTCAACATATTACAATCTACATCAGTTATTTTCTTCGGAATGGGCGTCCCCCACATATTCGGTGGTCTGCCAAAGACCACTTCGTACGGAGATAGCCCTGATCTCGAGTGTGCAACCATTCTCATGTAGAATAGTGCAACTGGCAGGGCGACTATCCAGTCGACCCCTTTCTCCTGACATATCTTAGCAAGTCGGGTCTTTAATGTCTGGTTATGCCTTTCTACAAGGCCTGCGGCTTCGGGGTGTCGGACACAGTGGAACCTCCACTGATATCCTAGCAAAAGAGAAACCTGTTTCATCAACTCGGATGAGAATGGCTGTCCGTTATCTGAATACACGACACGGGGCAAACCGTACCGTGGGAAGAATTCACGAACCAGCTGCTTGGCAGTGGTTGGGGCGGTGTAATCTGATACTGGGTAAGCTTCTGTCCAACGGGAAAGTGCACAAACAACTACGAGGACATATTTGAAACCTCGACAACGGTCCATCTGGATATAATCCATCTGGAGGACTTCAAAAGGGTGATCGGGAGGATGAAATCCACCTTGCTCTACAGGGACGCTTTTACCTGGATTGAACTGACAACAGATCATGCAAGTACGCACTTTCTGTTTTGCTGCTGCTCGTAAGTGTTTGTTGTACCAGAGATTCTGCAAACAATCTATCATGGCTTTCTCTCCTAGATGTGCAGGACTATGTGCTGTATTTATCATGCTTTGAACCATTGAGTCGGGGAGAAACCATGTACATTTTCCCTTCGTCATCCAATCTTGATCTGTCTGAATCCCTCCTAGTTCAGTCCATTTCTTTATTTCATCTGGAGTAGCGTGTGTCTGGATATCGATTACGTCTAGGGTGGGATCTCTAACTGCCATACACTTTGTCGGTACTATTGTCTTTGTCACATCAGTAATCTGGGTGTGAGTCAGTGCTGTATGTTTTGCTGTCTGGTCTGCCAGGTCGTTACCCTGGGAAACAGAATCTGTAACTTTAGTATGTGCTTTACACTTCATGACTGATATGCCCGAGGGCAAATGTATTGCTTCTAACAGTGCTTGAATGAGGGGACCATGTTGTATCTTGGTCCCATGAGAGGTCAGGAAACCTCGTTCTTGCCAGAGGACTCCGAAGTCGTGTACAACTCCGAATGCATAACGTGAATCTGTGTATATGTTAACATTTCTGTTTTTGGCTAGAATACAAGCTCGGGTCAGAGCGATGAGCTCCGCCGCTTGAGCAGACAGTGTGTCAATACGATGTGTTTCTTTAACTTCAGTGTCAGTGGTCACGGCATACGCAGCCACTAATTCTCCTGTACTTGTTCTCATGCATGAACCGTCCACATAAAGTGTCAGGTCTGGATTTGTCAGCGGGACATCTGTTAAGTCTCGTCGTGGTTTTGTTACTGCATTAATGACCTCTATGCAATCATGCTGGGCTGGATCTGTCATAATTGTAGGTAACAGTGTTGCGGGGTTCAGAATACTGCAGCGTCTGATTTCTATGTGTGGCTGGAATAGTGTTAATTCATAACCTGTCAGTCGTGCTATAGTCAAGTGCTGAGTCTGGGTTCTGTTTAACAAAACCTCTACAGAGTGTGGTACTTGAACTGTTAACTGATGACCTAAAACAATTGAGTCGCTTTGTCTGATTGCTAGCGCTGTTGCTGCTACTGACTTCAAGCACGCAGGGAGTGCCTGAGCTACTGAATCCAATGTACTAGAAAAATAAGCGCAAGGCTTATGTGAACCTGCTTGATCTTGAGTGAGGACAGACAACACTGTACCATCACGTTCTGTAACAAAAAGTGTAAACGGTTTGCTGTAACATGGTGTCGCTAAAACTGGTGCTTGGCATAAAGCTTTCTTTAATTCTTCAAAAGCCTGTGTATGTTCTTGAGTCCAAGGGAGGGCAGTCGAAGTTGCTGCCTCCAGCGTTGTTAACTGAATGAGTGGTTTAGCTAGAAATGCATACTGGGGAATCCATTGTCTGCAGTACGAGGTGAGGCCTATGAAGGCCCGTACTTCCTTTTGTGTCTGGGGTTGTGGCATATTTACAATTAACTGAATGCGATCGGGAGTGAGCTGTCTCCCCACTTTGGACAGCAAGTGACCCAAGTACACAACTTGCTGAACACAGAATTGTAGCTTCGAAGGAGACACCTTGTGTCCCTTGTCGGCCAGAAAGTGCAAAACTGTCAGTGATGCTTGTTCACATTCGGGCTCACTTCGTGCGGTGATCAGTAGATCATCGACGTATTGCAGTAAAGCGGTATTAACTGGCATTTGAATACAATCTAGTTGTCTTTTCAGTGCTTGACTGTAGATGCTGGGGCTT
Source organism: Lissotriton vulgaris (assembly GCF_964263255.1). NCBI lineage: Eukaryota > Metazoa > Chordata > Amphibia > Caudata > Salamandridae > Lissotriton > Lissotriton vulgaris. The sequence goes on from NC_141700.1 coordinate 367,338,109, forward strand.
TCTGTGAATCCTTGAGGTGCGCGTGAAAATTTGAAGCTTCGTCCATTTAAACTGAATCCGAAGAGATATTGGCTCTCTGGATCAATAGGCACGCTGAAGAAGGCGTTCTTGAGGTCAATTACAGTAAAGAACGTTGCTTCTGAATCAATAGCAGTCAATAGGGAGGAGATATCGGGGACCACAGGGTACTGTGGAATAATGCATTTATTCAGTTCTCTTAAATCAATCACCAGCCGATATACTGGCGGTGCATTGGGATCAGTACGTTTAAGAATTGGAATGATGGGTGAATTACAAACATTGGAGTCGGTCTCTACGACCACTCCTTGGGCAATGAGCTCTTCAATGATTTTCAGTAAAGCCACTACAGCATCGGGTGGTAACTTGTATTGTCTGATTCTGGGTAATACAACTCCTGCTTTGAGCGTAACACGGTATGGTGTAATGTGCATACAGCCTACATCAGTTGGGCCTTTTGCCCACAAGTAATCTGGTACATTTTTCAATCTAACATCGAATTCTCGCAAAACATAATGACCCTTGAAATCCCGTAGAAAGAGTCTGACTACCTCCGGGGAACAGCATATTATAGCTCCTAGAGCCTTCAATGTTTTAATTCCTAACAGATTTTCTGGACATGATTTTGTAAGTAACAAGTCTGTAACACGTGATAACGGACCCACAGCCAGGGGAACTGGTTGCGATACCTCATTTACAATAGGCTGTCCTGAAAAACCAAGGGAAACATTCTGTGAGCCTGAGAGGGGTGCCCCTGGAACTTCATCATGGCTGATTGTGGTGCGACTTGCCCCTGTGTCAATTAACAATTTTCTGTCTTTTCCTAATACTTGACTATGTACATAAGGACCTTCTTGATCTACAGGAATCTCAATAAGAGGCAAGTCACCTTCCCTCTCTAGGCTATTTCATGTATACCGGGGATAATCTGGATATGCGGACTGGGCATACTGGTACATCTGCTGTGAAACTTGCTGAGACGCGGCAATGGGCTGTGGCTGTGATACCGCTACTGTCTGTGCTGGAACTGAAGAAGCATGCATAGGCTGTGTATTCTGTGTATTCTGTGAAGACTGATGCTGGTTATGGTCTTGTCTAGGCGGATGCGGTCTTTCTTTAGTTTTACCTGTCGCTATGTTATGTTTCAGAACTGGGCATTCATGTACGTAGTGACCTGGCTGCTTGCAATAATTGCATGTCCCTTTAACGGGAGCTGCGGTGTGACCTGTCTGGGTCGTACCCTTTCTGTGACCGTCGGCTGGGACCGTCTGTGCTACTAACATTTTCATCTTTGTGTCTTTCATACGTTTCTGTTCCTGATCTTGTTCTTCTCTAATTCTGTTCTGATGATATTGTAACATTTGTAACATCTGAGATGGCGTATTTGCTTGCCATGTACTCTCGACCTTGTATACACGGTTTTTAACTAACGGTAGGGAATTCTCGACTAACTTTGATACAAAAAGATGTGGGTACGATTCGCTACTTGGCTTGAGGCCACTATTAATAATAAAACATTTCTCAAATCTTGAATAGAAGTCACTAGTATCTTCATCATGTTTCTGTTTACAGGACGAGATGGCGTCCCAATCTTCCTTTCTAGTTGTCAATAATCTGGGCAGAACCTGTACTATCAGACCTGGTAATGCTTTAGTTTTGTCCCCAAGGCCTACCCCTGGGACCCGTTTTCTTTCTTCGTCCTCTATTTCTGCCCATGCAATCTTTGTGTCCCCCACCTCCCATTCCTTTTCCTTTAATTTCTCGAAGATACCCGTGGGCAATAATACTTTCAACATTTTCATGATATCATCATACGTGTAATCCCCCATTAGTAACATGTCTTTAAGCTCTCTGTGAAAACCTGCAGGGTCTTTATCATGACACGGGACTAGTTTCTTCATTTCTAACAGTTCTAGCTTGGTCAATGGCGTGTGTACATATACACGTTTCAAGGTATTATCTGTACCCATAACTGGGTGTACTTCTCGTAAGGGGTTCTGACTTTCAACGCCACTCAGGCGTTGCATGTGATACATTTTCCTTTCTGGGGGCGGGGCGGGAACATATTCAGAGCTGATGAAAGTGTCATATCTACGGCGTTGTTCTAGAATTATTTGTATTAACTTGGTACTTAAGCCTCTCCATCTATCCATGAGTAGTGCTTCTAATGTTTCGTGTAAGGGGCCTGGATCAGAATAATGTTTCCTGTATTTGATGAGGAGGTGCTGAATCATGTATACACCTGCTAATTTCTGCTCGTCTGGGGAGAGGTTCAGAAATGTCTGTACTACGGTGTCATCATTATATATGTCTGCATTCTCGGCCCATGATACAGCTGATCGGGCTAGTTCTTGTTCATCCATAGAATTGAGTACATGGTACCCAACTCGATCTCGAAGCCTTTTATCAGTTTCCTGGATCTGATGCTCAGCAGAATTCGGATTTGTTAAGGCAGAGAAGAAAACTCTCTTGCTTTCTGGACGAATGCCCTTCCTAAGGTAATTTCCCTTACCTACATATGCTATAGTATCTGCAGTCTTTTCTGGTTCTTCAGATTCTTCTTCCTCCTCGGAGGGAGCTTGGTCTTTCTCTTTTTCGTGTATCTCTATTACTGTTTTTCTTATTTTCCTGTACATACTGGCTATGCAATTCTGCTTGTCATGTTTTCCATCGGCTATATTTTGACCCCACTTGTTCAGTGCATCTAATTCACTCTGATCTGTTCCAGGCCTATCTCGTTCTCTTATTAGGCAATTTATGAAAAATCGTAGTATCTGTGCTTGGATGTCAACTTTCTGATTTTCCATGGCATTCTTGATACTGTCAGGGTCTTTCCCTGTCTGAACAAACTCGTATATTCTGTCTAGATGGTCCTTCATTCCTACATAGCATAGCAAGATATCAGTAGCAGATCTTAACCGTAGTGATGCCAATATCATTAGATCGTCTTTACCGGGTACTGGATCGTATCTACAAACTGAAATGTTTTCCTTGAATGCGTCCAAGCGGGGTGACCTGAACGTGAGAGGACTCTGTATATCCCTGATATTTAATCTGTGTGTCAATGGCGGGGTCCGAGGACCCGCGGTCGCACCCCCTGAAGCGGAGGCTTGGGTATTATCTCCCTGTGGAGTCTGTTTTTGTACTTGAATTTGTCGTTTTGTTAGATCAGGCAAACGTGGTTTCGGTAGGTCTGTTTTGAGTGCAGGAAGTGGCGGGGCTGGCGGAACAGGGGAAATCTGTCGCAGTATCGGCGGAACATGACCTGGGGGCGGAGTGCCATCCCCGTCCCTGTCAGTAGGCAGGGCACGAACAGGCAGATTGGTGTAAGCTGGAGCTACATCTTCTAGGTAGGAATTCAGGAATATATCTTTAGTGGCCCTATGAGTTACTTTAGTTGGAACCAGTGGTGGCGGCAGATTTTTCGGTATTTCTGAAATGGCGTCAGGTGTACCCTCGGCCATAAGATACATGCCGTTTACTTGGCTATTTCGGATGCGATCTATTTGTTCTGTTTTTACTCGGATTCCTTCAGTAACTAATTCGTTTTCTTGAGCTTTATCTGATTCTTTAAGTCTGTCTTCTCTACGGAGTGCTCTTTCAGCACGTTTATGTGATTCCTTACGCCAGAATTCTATGGCGTCTTTCTGAGATTGTCTGGCTTTCTTTTTCCATAATGCCTCTTCTACCTTCATGATGCACTCGGCATCCCATGTTCCATTAACTGGCCATCTGTGTCTCTCGTCTAGGTGTTTCGTATAATCGGTCCATAATTCTAGATACAATATGGCATCTATGCCATGCTTGTTATACATAAAGTTACCTGGAGTGTCCCTAGGGGGGATAGGAATTTCTTCCTCTAACATCCCTTTCCTAGTTCCTATCTGCTTTAACTTGTTAAAAAACGGCATTTCGTTTACTTAATACTGAATGTTCGATTTCTTACTGCTTAAATCTAGACACAACTAGTTACATAAGAACACAATAATGCACATAAAACAGTCACTCATACCACGACATTAATCACATAAAGAGACATTTGCTACATATATAACTACCCCCTATATCGGATGTACTGCTAAACAGTACAGATACACTGGTGTAACAGTGCAGGAATTCAGAATACTAGATATACTGCTAAACAGTACAGATACACTGCCTAAAAACAGTGCAGACCGGACTTGTGTACCCAAACCCGTCTAGATACGTCCCAGCAATGGTACTCACCGGGAAGCACGGAAAACAGAAGGCCTCGGAAAACTCGACTGGACTCGACTCGATATTTCGGAAAACTTCGGAAAACTTCGGAAACCTGGTGGGCCTCTTGACACCTCGGACCTTGCTTCTTTCGGCTAGGCTCTGGTCGGGATCCTCCGCACTCCTTACCGCCTCGTCTGGGTACTGATCGCAATCTTCGTCACCTCCGTGGGCCAGAGGGAGATACAGGAAATCCTGCCGGTACGCGTAGGTTCCGTCTAACTGATGGCAGGGGACGGAGCGTGCAACGCACCAACCGGCGCGTAAGGTGGGGGAGGAGTCCCTATTCGGGCGCCAAAATGACGTAAATAATTAATTTACTCTCTTAATTTCTATGCAAGGTAAGTACTTAATCAATAATAACTCAGATCGGAAGAAAAAAGACAGAGTCCGTGGTGTTAGAGTTCTTAGGGGTTTTATTCCTTAAAAAGGAATGGTCAAGACCAGGATATCATGTTCTGACCACCACAGGGGTGTCAGAAGGGATAGAGCGCTACATTTTATTAACAGTACATAGCTTATATACTTATTTTACACCATTGGAAACAGTATAGAAGGCGTAACAGCTGAGAGAAGACAAGATAACAGTGTCCACGTGTTACTAGTGCGTAATAAAAGGGCGTGGACTAGGCGTAACTGGAGGTGTGTTCTAGAAACGTCACAAGTAAGTGACACATGTGGGTGGCACTAAACTAGAAATGTTGCAATGTCAGCAGAAATCTGAGGCTTGGATGCGCGCGCAACTGCATGACGTGTGATGCACGTGAGACTAGAGGGTGCATGGGGACTTGACATTTACACTGACAGAAAGAGACAGAAGTCTGGCATGTCAGATCAACTTGTGCTTCTATCATATGTTTACTGAAGCTAGTAGGCAGGAATGTATTTTCGGGGAGGGAAACAGATAACTCGAAGGTTATAGTCAATCTTGGCAGGCAGCAGGCTGAGCTGAGCGCGAGAGGCCGCGCTGAAAGTAAGTCAGAGTTCACGAGTACAGAGGCAGCCTGGGCAGAGGCCCTTGGAGTCAGAAGCCAGAAAAGAGGCTCGGTGGCAGAAATTCAGGGGCCTACTCAGCTAGAGCTGAAAAACGTAGAAGTATACTACAAAAAGACGTTGGCATAGCATACTTAGGAACGGACCATTCAACCCATTCAAGGTGGGTCTGAAAGAGGACATGTTAACGGTGGACGCAAATGTATTTGCGTCTTCATAGCTGGTACAGGAGGGAAGTTACATGCACTTTAACTCGTACATGGAGACGGTGGGGTACGCGCTAGGGAACATAACTTGACCATAAAATTTATATTACCTCACCAGGGTGCTCCAATCAATTACAACAGTTCATTGCAACGTTGTGAGTGGCTCAGGGGAGCCTGTCTGCCGGAAGCTTCCTGTTGCCGGGAGTGTGCAGGAAGTTGACTTGGAGGACACAGGAGAGGTGTCTGCAGGTGGGCAGGCCATTCCAGGTAAGTGGTTTTTTTTTGTTCTGTCCTTTGGTCCCCCCTGGCTCCTCGCCTCAACACCCAGGACCGGTGGCAGCCACTACTGTCCTCATGAGGTGCCTGCCTCTCCAAATCTGGTTGAAAAGACTCCAGTAGGCATCAAATGCTAAGGTGAGCATTTTCCTGATGTCCCCGAGCTAACTCTTAACTAAAGCTCGTCACCCACAACTTTCACCAATAAATATTACAGTACATAACCTACTGTTATTTTAACACAGTCCGTCTTTGCTCATTTGCAACTGCACTTACCCATCATGCAGCTCCTGCATTCAAAGACTAGACCTGTGTTTTAGGGCCAGCCACACCAGTACTGTGCTGCCCATGTGTAGCCTAGGCTTCTGAGTGACTCGCAATGTAGGCATGCCCTTGAAACTTCACTCCTGTGAGAAAGCAGAGCTCATTTCTCTAGAGTGATCTTAAAGGATGAATCCAGAGCTGTGTAACTGATTTCTTACTCTAGTGAAGGATTTAAAAAAAAAAAAATAATAATAATTATTAAAAGGTTTTTGGTGTTACAGCACTGCAAAAATCAAATCTCAACACATTACGGTACAGAAAAACAATATACAGTAATAAATTTTAAAAAATGTCTCTAAAGTGACCTGGTAGAACGTCAGAAAATATACAAGAGGAAATACATACACCCATCCCTTCAAGGCGGATCACGCCGGGGATTTTCAAAAGACTTTCCATTTCTGGATGGGTTCCCTTATTCTCCTCCCTAATAATGTTCCTCTTTTTCCTTTTCTTGCGTATATACCCTTTTATTTTTTATTTTTTTTGGTTCGTAAGAGTTTTATTAATAATTGCCAATAAAACACAGCATTATACCTACAACCCTGAGGCTGGCTGCTATTCTTAAATACCGTCATTGGATACGTGATACACAGCTATTTAGCCAACAACCTTCGGTCCGGCAGCAAGTTTACCCAGGATGGCAATAAAAACAACATTATCTTTTACCACAAAAATCAAATTTCCTCTTACTTTTATATTTTTCCAAACATAACCCAACTTGTGACTCAATAGTGTTGTAGACATCATACAGTATCGCACCTAGCTACGTGATCTTTTCTACTTGTGGCCAGTCTGAGCGCATACATTACTGATCCCTACCCTGAGTGTCCCCTCATGTACCTGTCTGGTCATTGTATTGGCTTCTGACTTTCCGGCCTCACACCGTTATTGAATATTGATTAGGGCTCTTCATCCCTCTTCCTCCTCATCTTCTGAGCTTTCAATATCTTCTTCAGAGGTTCACACAGGTCTCCCCGGTAACTATTCCAGGGTAACCACACCTTATTCCATTTGCGCGGGTTAGCTCTCATTTCATCGACCGCCCTTTCAGTCACCATAAGCGCGTCCATATTCCTACACCACGGGCCAGAGTCGGCATTTCCACCGCCCCCACTTCTGTGCTTTATCTCGTTTGGCGACCATGAAACCCACAATGGCCCACAATTGACCCTGACGTGTCAGTTCATTAGGGCCCACACATTTAGCAAGCAGATACGGGGGTCGGGTACAAGTGTTGCTTCTAGAGTTTGAGAGATGGTCCCCATCACTTGTCGCCAATAGTTTGCGACAATTGAGCACTCCCAGAATGTATGTAAGAATGTGCCTTCCTCTCCACAGCCCCTAAGACAACACAGGTGTTCCGCCCTGTGTAGTTTATGTAGCGTGGTTCTCGTGAAGTATATCCGGTGTAGGATCTTAAGCTGCACCAGTCGAAACCGTGCCGAAATGCCCGCTTCTCTCGGGGACATCAGTGCAGCATTCCATCCTGTCTCATCCATGTCCCCCAGTTCGCTCACCCATTTTTCCCGCAGCTTATCTAAGGGGTCTGGCAGGTTATTCAACAGTTTACGGTATGTGAGGGAGGTGGCACTAGTCTGCATGTATTCAGTGAGCAGGCGGTCCTCCAGTGGAGTGGACTCTGGGACATTGGTGCCTGCTGGTATCACTGCCATTAGTGCATGCCTAATTTGAACATATCGGTAGGTTTCGTTGGGACCCAGGTTATAGTTTTGTTGGAGGTGCGAGAACGGTACCACCCTGTCTTTTGACCACATGCCCCCCACTGTGGAAATTCCTATATTATCCCACTGAGTGAATCCTTTGCTGTGCCGCAAATGACCCAGCGCCTTAGTGTCCCACAAAGGTGTTAGTTTCGTTATGACTCCCCCCCCCTTTTAAGCCTCGCCTGCGCTCTGTGCCATAGTGTCACTGTGTGTTTGGTTGGACCCATTCGTTTCGCCGCCAACCCCTTGTGGTATAGTGGCGCCAGTAAACTGTGTGTGCCCAGCTGTGCTCTGTCCGCTAGGTAGGCCGGGTCTTCCTGCGGGGCATGTAACCATTGGTTGAGAACTTTAAGTTGTGCCGCCCAATAATATAATTGTATATTAGGCAGGGCTATCCCACCATTGTACCAGCTTCTATTGAGCTTCAGATGCGCTATCCGAGCTGGATGATCGCCCCACAGCAAGCCAGTCACTACTGCCGTCACCCTCTGGAGATAGCGTGGTGGTACCAAACTCGGTGCATTCTCCAGCATGTATAAGAACCGTGGCAGTGCCATCATTTTATACAGTGCTGCCCTCCCTAGCAGCGTCAGAGGAAGGGCCTTCCAGTGTCCGCCATCACTCCTCAATCGGTTTAGTGGTGGCAATAGGTTCTGCTCGTAGAAATCTGCAGCGTTGCGTGTTACGTGTATCCTCAAGTATTTGAATGAGGTGTCCGCTATTGCTAGTGGGCAATCACTGGGAAGAATTGGAGAGGGACCTCTCAGCTCATAGATCACTGATGTCGTCCAGTTGATCTTATATCCAGACGCCTGTCCGTGCCTTTCACACAGCGCCAGGAGTTCTGGGATTCCCTTCTCTGGGTCCGTCAGATAGATCAGCATATCATCAGCATAGAGGGAGACTCTATCTTCCCAGTTTTCACCCCATCGGATCCCCCTAGGTAATGGGGTGGTTCTAAGGACTGTGGCCAGTGGCTCCAAGACTATTGCGAACAGCAAAGGTGAGAGCGGGCATCCCTGCCTTGTCCCTCTATTCAGCGGTATCTCGCGGGAGATGTGACCGTTAGCCGTCACTTGTGCCACCGGACTATTGTATAAGAGCCTTATCCAGGAGATGAACTTAGGGCCGAAGCCCATGTGGGCCAGTACAGCGAAAAGATATTGCCATTCCACCATATCGAATGCCATCCTGGCATCCAAGGATAGGATGGCCGCCGGTTCTGTCAGCAGTGGCGCTCGCGCCACCTCTCCATGTACTCTACGGAGGTTCAACGCTGTACTCCTGTGTGGCATAAAGCCCGATTGGTCTGGGTGGATCAGTTGTGTGAGGTGTGGCATTAACCTGGTGGCCAGCAGTTTCGCCAGAATTTTGGCCTCCGCGTTGAGGAGCGATATCGGGCGATATAACCTGCATTCGCTCGGTGGCTTGCCCGGCTTCGGGATCGCCACAATGGTTGCCTGTCGTTGATCGAGAGGTAGAATCTCCCGGTCAAGGCTCTCTATGTACATGGCCAGTAGGGGCGGGCATAGTGTCTCTGACATTGCCTTATACCATTCAATAGGGATTCCGTTAGGGCCCATCGCCTTTCCGGAATGTATCGCATTGATGGCCATTTGCACCTCCTCTGTCGTAAAATCTGTGTCAAGCTCATCTACTGCGTCCTGCGATAGAGTCGATGTTGGTACATCACAGAGTGCCGCTATCGCTATCTCCTCCGTTACCTCCACTTCAGGGGCAGACACCTCCTAAAAGTGGTCCGCCAGTGTCTCAATTATTGCCGCTGGGCACGTGTGCATTATCCCCTCCGCATCCTTCAGCTGTAGTATACTCCTACCACCTCCCTTCTTTTTTTCCAACCAAGCCAAAAGTTTACTTGCCTTATCCCCAACGTCATATATTTTATGTGTGGTAGCCACTATGTTTTCTATTGCCCGTCGCTTTAGGTGATCGTCATGTAGTTGTTGACAAAGTTGAAGCGAGTGTAGCGTGGCCGTCGTCGGGTCCGCCATGTGTGCTGTGTTTGCCTCAGTAAGGTCTGACTCTAGCTCTGATAATTCCCTCCTTTGAGTGTATTTGTACCCCGCTATGGTCGACACGGCTTGTCCTCTCAGAACTGTTTTGTAGGCTTCCCATAGAATCGTAGGGGACTCTACTGAGGCAGCGTTTTCTGCAAAATAGTACTGGGTCGCCTTTTTCAGCTCCTTTCTTATAGCCAGTACCTTAAGATATCCCTGGCGTATCTGAAACATTCTTTTGCGGGCCCTCTCCGGAGATGATAAAGTTAGAGTTAGTGGCGAATGATCTGATATTCCCCTAGGTTTAATCTGCATTTCTTCTATGGTGAGGAGGCCGTCGCCCAAAGTGAGGAAATAGTCGATGCGGAACAAACTATTATGCTTAGCGGAGTAATAAGTGTATTGTTGCTCATTGGGGTGCAAGCTTCGCCATATGTCCACCAGCCCTTGCGCCTCTAGAAAATCACTGAATCGGGAGGGACCGACTGTGTTCGAACCGGGAATCTATCCTGTGTGTTATGTGCAACCGCATTAAAGTCTCCCCCTATAACAGTAGTCTTCAAACTGTGGGGCGCGACCCCCAGGGGGGCCGTGGAGGGATGCAAAGGGGGTCGCGCGTTCACAGTGTCACATCTGCCCTGGCCTCCAGGGCTTTAGCCCCCCTCCTCCCCCATCCTGTGTCTCAGCCCGGGCTGCTGCTGAGCAGCTCGCACTCCTGGGGCCTCGGCTAGGCAGTGTCTGGAGTCTTATCTCCGGCCCGAGTTTTTCACAGGTCTTTAAAGACCATTAGCATATTTACATGCCTTTGTTAACTGATTACCGGAGCTTAGTTTTTTATGGTTCCAGTACCCCCTGGGCCCCCACTCTGCCTATTCCTTACATTTGTATTTTTACACTTACTGCTGTAGTGTGAGAATGCATTTAATGAAAAGAAATATAAAGTTGGGTTGCCAAAAGAAACATGCCTGCTATGTGTTTAAAGATCCTGCAGGGACCTGCTCTTGACACTAAATTGAGTTATAAATAAAAAAGTATGTATTAATTAGTTATGAGACTTTTCTGTCTTTATTTATTAGTCGTGGATCATTGAGGCAGCCCTAGAACACAATTAAAAGTGCTTTCTATTTATATTTGCTGTCCTAAGTATTCACAGATAAGTGCAAAAAATACAGCTGTAGGTGACTGCTTATTTCTGGGCCATCAAAATAATGAGCTGGTAACCCTAATCATTAGACTGGAAGTTTGTTGCAGGATCAGCACATTATTTATTTCCTCCACCCTCGAACCCTGATTAATGCCATTATAGCAATAGTTTAACTTATATCTGAAACCCTGCGCTTCAAGTTTCTGGGAATGCATCCTGCTTTCAGACTACTCACTTCTCATTCTCGCCTTCGCTTTCACGTTCACCCTGCACTCCCAGTGATCACAATGCACTCAAACTGATCACAATGCACTCACAGCAATCACCAAGCACTCACAGCAATCACAATGCACTCACACTGATCACCATGCACTCACAGCAATCAAAATGCACTCACACTGATCACTATGCACTCACAGCAATCACCATGCACTCACAGCAATCACAATGCACTCACACTGATCACCATGCACTCACACTATTCACCCGCTCACCCTGCACTCACACTGATCACCATGCACTCACACTGATCACCATGCACTCACACTGATCACCATGCACTCACACTGATCACCATGCACACATACTATTCACCCGATCACCCTGCACTCACACTGATCACCATGCACTCACACTGATAACCATGCACTCACACTGATCACCATGCACTCACACTGATCACCATGCACTCACACCAATCATCATGCACTCACACCAATCATCATGCACTCACACCAATCGCCATGCACTCACACCAATCACCATGCACTCACACCAATCACCATGCACTCACACCGTTCACCCGCTCACCCTGCATTCACACTGATCACAGTGCACTCACACTGATCGCCATGCACTCACAACATTCAGCCACTCATTCTGCACTCACACTGATCACCATGCACTCACAACATTCACCCGCTCACCCTGCTCTCACAGTGATCACTCTGCACTAAGAATTTGCTTGCATTGTTCCCTCTGTACTTCACCCTGCAGTCACACAAGCACACTTCTCACCCGGCATTCATGTGACACTTCACTCACCTGTCCCCCCCTTACTGTTCAATCTGTAGCTCACTCAAACAAGGCCATCACTAACCATGCACTAATTCGTCCCACTCTGCACTTACAGCCGAACCCAAATTCATATGGTCACCTCACTCACCCTGCAGTCACTCCTTTTACCCTACTCTCACACTGTTGCATTGCTCACCGTGCAGTCACATGGGCACTCTTGTCACCCACACAGTGCAGAAGGTTAAAGTGCCTAATACAAAGAAGATGTACCATGCACATCACAGAACTGAGTGTGAGTAAACTATGAGTAGCGCTATAAAAAAATGAAATGTTTGTCACAGCTGCTATAGAGAGATGAGGTGTATTGTTGGTGAGTGGTAGTGAGGGAATTCATGGAGAAGGTGGAAAGACTGTTGCACCGTATGCGACCAGTGCTTGGACAAGCCCTGGCTGGGAGTGTTAACCCCCCCCTCCCCGAAGTTCGGGTCTAGTGGATCCTCTGCTTCTGCCTATTATTTACATTTGTAGTGCGCTACTGTTACCAAAAGGTGTCCTGGGGCTAATAACCATCTGCCTGCAATGTGAGAGAGGGATCCGGGGTTGGGAGAGAAGAGAGGGATGGAAGGAAGGGGGTGAGAGGAAAGGGGCATGGGTAAACTGCTTAACTCGGCACAAGACCGCCACGGTTTGAATGCACCCTTGCTGCTCCCGGCCATGGCCAGGTGAGCTTCTAATGTGGCAGCGCATATTCCTGCGGATTGGGAGGCCCTTCACAGAGGTTGACTAGACATCTTTCTGTTGTTAATTGCGGTATTTTGGTTATAAACTGGTACTGCTGGGGTGAAATCTTTCCTCAGTATTACTGTTTTAAAAAAATCCTAAATAATAAAGCAATACTACCCCAAAATACGCAGCATCACAAAACATTATTTACATTTTCTACTCACACAATTTAGTCAAGCCTGTCGCATAATTTGGTCCTCACCTTCCTCATAACCTAGAGGTTTAGACATTTTTGTCAGGAGGGGCTCCTTACGCTTGAAAATGTTGACAGGGGGGTCTTGGCATCCAAAAGTTTGAAGACCTCTGCCCTATAACCAGATCACCCTCTGGGAGTTCCAGGAGGAACTTCCCCAGGTCAGGAAACGCGATGGCATGTAACGCTGGCGGAATGGAAACAGACACTATGGTTAGTGGTTTGCCCTCCCATTGTCCATGTGCAGCCGCAAAGCGGCCCTGGTCGTCTGTTTTGGTAGTCTGAAGTATAAACGGGGACGATTTTCGCAACAGAATGCCCGTCCCGCGTGATCCAGAGGAGAACTCAGAGTGTACTATCATATGATAACCCCTCCTATCTAACGCCTGACTAGCTGTTCCCACCAAGTGTGTCTCCTGGAGAAGAACCAAGGCCGGAGTCGCTCTCCTAATGCCCTGCATAACCAGTCCCCGCTTAATCTTATCCCCCAGACCCCGTACATTCCATGACATTAACTGTAGCGGTGTAACTGGTGTTATTCGAGGACCTCTATTTGGGGTGTCAGCCTGTATGTACTGTGCCATGCCTATCTTGGAGTGAGGCACCCATGTGCGCTGTGGGTGAGTACCCTTGTGGTCCCTTCTGTAGCTTAGTCTTCGTTATGTCAGTGACCTCGCGTCGTACCTTTCTACTTTGAGTCAACCTTTCAATAAACAATACCCCTTGCTCTGAGGTGTGAACGTCAATAACTACCTCCTCTGAACTCCCCCCCTCCCTGCCCTCTTGCTACACGGACTTCAAACCGCCCGCCCTCCCAACTTAGCAAAGTGCTTAACCCATCCCTCATACAAAATACTTGCTCGTTGAGGTGAGGAACACCCCGAAGTCGGCAGCCTCTCTTACCCTCCTCGGAGGCCCTCTGCCCAGTGTCCAATGGCAGTCCGTTAGGCAGTTAGTATGTTCAACAATTGTTCTTTACCCACCGGGTGGTTACTGCTCCGTCTCAGGGTCTTCGTCTACACTTTCTCTCACTGGTGAATGTTCCAACTCTTCGCGTCCTGAAACCTGGGAGCCTGCACGATCCCCTGCGTGCCGATCTCCATGTGTCCTGTTTGAGCAGCGGGGCTGAGTGACCGGCCTCCATCCCTCCAGCCAGTCCTGGGCTATTTCAGGTGTGTCGAAAAACCAAGTCTTGTTATTTGCTACTACTCGCAACCTGGTCGGGAAAATCATTGAATATGGAATCTCTCTCGCCCTTAACTTTCTTTTAACATCCAAGAACGTTCGTCTGCGCCGGGCTACCTCCGCCGTATAGTCCGGAAAAAAGGCCAGTGTCGAATTTTGTATTTTAACCCCTTGCATGCTGATGACGAACCCCAGCCGTCATGCTCTACGGTGCTCGTGTGCTGATGACGGCTGGGGTTCGTCATGGCCCGCCCCTGTTCATTTGTTTACAGCACAGGGGCGGAAACGGGCCAGCAGTGAAGGGGTTAACAGGAGGGGACACCCTCGCTGCCTGCAGGATGGCGTCCCTGTCGCGAAAGTTAAACAGTCTTGCCAGAATGGGCCTTGGAGCCGCTCCCGGCTTTGGCCGGCCACCCGGTACTCTGTGTGCCCTCTCAACCGAGAAGAAGGTGGACAGGACTTCCACAAATAGATCCGTCGCTCTAGTACCTTCAGATTCCGGAACCCCCAGGATTCTTATGTTGTTTCTTCTGGAGCGCCCTTCTTGGTCATCTAGCTTTTCTTTCAACACTTTATTCTCGGTTGTTATTCGTTCCATTGCCGTCTGCAGCTCTGACACATCCTCCACCAATGACTTCGTGATTACCTCCCGCGAGCTCACCTTCTCTGACATTTTATAGAAGTCCGCTCTTATTAGGGTGATCTCGGTAGAAATCGAACCCACTGTAGTCTGTACCTGTGTCAATGTTCGCATAACATCATCCAGTGTCGCCTTTTGAACTCCTCTTCCGTCCGCTGATTTTCCGCTGGGTGGTCTCCCTTCCGTTGGGGAGGAGGCGCCCTTTTCATAGGCATATTTCTCAAGGCGGGCTTGCGTCGTACCACCTTTGGAACCCTTTCCCGCCATCTTGGCGTCCACTATGGCGTGTTTGTCTCGTGATCTTTTTCGACCTCCGGGTTGAGGCCGGCGTGTGTCACCGTCCACCCTGACCCGCCGCCGCCCAGGTGCCCACACAACACCTTCTCAATCGCCTAACAAATATGACGCTGCCGAGCAGGCCACCACAGGTATTTCCCTTGTCAGCTCACTCAAGGGTCAGGATAGATCTCAGCATGCAGGCTGAGTGTCAGCTTTTACTAGTTCCCGGGGTAGCTCATGGAGGCTCCGCTGCTCGTTACTTTGCTTTATTACTATGTGTGCCCCCTAGGCAATCATCACTGCTCCACTCTCTGTTCGGGGCTGCGCGCCGGCTGACGTGCTGCAACGCCTGCGGATCCCACTGTGCGTCAGGCTACTGGAGTGCTTTGTTACCACCTCTCGGCTGCCGGCATTATTCCCCTCAGAGCACCGGTGCCGTCAAGTACCCACGATGTCTGGGTGGGCTAGCTCGGCTCAGAGCATGCGACTCCGACCGGGCAGTGAGCAGCCGGTGCCCTTCTACACGCTTGTGTGCTGCGGTGCCGGAGAGACCACGGGACTCAGTTTTGTGGCTGGAGCCGGTTCCGGGGGCCCTCTTTAATTCAATTATGTCTTTCTTGGCCGCTGCTCCCGCTCTTCAATTTAATCGCGCTACCATCCAGTACTGCAGAGAGGCTCTGCTCACCCCACGGGCAGGTTGCGGTTCCTGAAGATGGCGGCTCGCTCTTTACGGCGGCTCTATCGTCCGTGTCCCGCAGCCCGCAGTCCAGCTATTCTTCATGGAGCTCTCACCTCCGCTTCTCCACCGCTACTGGGTCCGCTCTTTAAAACTGTGCCGGCTCACTCTGTCCGCTGTTTTTTCGATTGTAGCGGCCCCACTCCCAGATAGCCGATCACTTCTGGCAAGACTCACCCAGGCTACTGACACTTCCTGTCAGGCTCCTCGGAGACGGCAGACCCCGGATCCTGGTCATCGTGCAGGCCACAGGAGCGCCCAGCGATAACTTCACCGCCCGGCATCCGATTGCAGCCGGAGTTACTGCCGCCGTTACCCCCAGGTCCTGGCGTCGGGTCCCTCAGACAGAGACCTGAAATCACTCGGATGTATGTACGGATTTGTGGAGAGGCCGCTCTAACTACGGAGCTCGTCCTCTAGGCTGCCACCATGCTCGGCTGCTAGTCACGCCCCCCTATATACCCTTTTCTAAGTTGAAAACAGCAAGGAGATTGGCCAACCACTGATGTAAAGTTGGTGGTGTTCTATCTAACCATCCCCTTGCTATGCACATACGTAGGACAGACATGGCCATGAATAAGAACTGAAAATCCGACCCCTGCTCGCTTTCTCCACTAACCCCCAGGAAAATCCATACTGGTGTGAGTGTGATGTCGATTCCCAAGGTCCTAGAAAGAAAGGTTTCTATGGCCCCGTGAAGGGTGCATAACTGCGGACAGGTGGCAAACATGTGAACTATATCTGCCTCTGAGGAATCACAACGCAGGCACGTAATCCCAGTGGTTCCCCCCCACTGTGCTATTTTTGCCGGGGTATAATATAAGGAATATATTGTCTTATACTGTAGAGCCTGCAGCCCGGCTGAGCATAATAGGGTCTGTCCCAATTCTAAAGATTCCTGAAAACAGTCCATCTCTATCCCCAGCTTGCTTGACCATTTAACCCCATATTTCTCCAGGTCATCAGCCTTTGTGGCACATAACTCTCAGTACAAACTGTGGATAGAACATTCTGCCCCACCCTCGATAGCATCAAGAATTTTGTTCTTATTAAACCCTGCCGAGCCTCCCTGTTTTTTCCAGAGGAAGCTCAGGACCTGCAAGTATTTAAAACAACTCCTTCGACCCTTGACCTTGCTGGTAGGTCGCTCCCCCACCACACAGCTCCGCCTGTGTGGCCTGACCCTGCCTTCTGTTCCCTGATTGTGCTCCATTTTTCTTGCCTCTGCTCCCCGATTGTGCTTGTTTTTCTTGCCTCTGCCCCACTGATTGTGCTTGTTTTCTTGCCTCTGCCCCCTGATTGTGCTCGTTTTCTTGCCTCTGCCCCCTAATTGTGCTCGTTTTTCTTGCCTCTGCCCCCTGATTATGCTCGTTTTCTTGCCTCTGCCCCCTGATTGTGCTCATTTTTCCTGCTTCTGCCCCCTGATTGTGCTAATTTTTCTTGCCTCTGCCCCCTGATTGTGCTAGTTTTTTCTTGCCTTCTGCCCCGCTGATCGTGCTTCTTTTCTTGCCTTCTGCCCCCCTCACTGCCCCTGATTGTCCCCAGCTGCCTTGGTGCCCTCGCCGCTCCCGCCCCTGCGTCCCCTGCGGCCCCGCCCCCCTCACTGCCCATTCACTTCCCCCGCCTCCCAGCTGCTCCTCCCTCCCACCTCCCCATATAGGCTGGCCGCTGCACGGTGAGGAGAGCGACCCTTGACCTTGCTGGTAGGTCACTCCCACACCACACAGCTCCGCCTGTGTGTCCTGACCCTGCCTTCTGTTACCTGATTGTACTTGTTTTTTCTTGCCTCTGCTCCCTGATTGTGCTTGTTTTTTCTGCCTCTGCCCCCCCGATTGTGCTCGTTTTTCTTGCCTCTGCCCCCTGATTGTGCTAGTTTTTCTTGTCTCTGTTCCCTGATTGTGCTTGTTTTTTCTTGCCTCTGTTCCATGATAGTGATCGTTTTTCCTGCCTCTGCCCCTGATTGTGCTCGTTTTTCATGCCTCTGTTCCCTGATTGTGCTCGTTTTTCTTGCCTCTGTTCCCTGATTGTGCTAGTTTTCTTGCCTTCTGTCCCCCTCACTGCCCCTGAGTTTTCCCTCGCCCCCGTGCCCACTGCTCACCTCCCGCCGCTGCTGCCCCTGCGGCCCCGCCCCCTGCGCCCATTTGCCATCCCCTGCCTCCCGCCTCCCAGCTGCTCCTCCCTCCAAGCTCCCCTTCAAATGGCGGCAGCTGCGCGGTTGCGCCGCTGGCGCGCCTAAGGCAAGCCCGTCTGCGCCCGTCCGTGCCTGGACCGCACCCAGTGCCAGAGCCCCTGGACCCCGCAAACGCCACAACACCAGACTCCACTACGACGCCAGCAGTCTCCACACACTCAATGCCGGCCGAAACTACACCTGCTTCCAGGCCACCCCAAAACGGACCCACGGACCTTTCTCCTGCCGCACCTGCAGCTTCACCTGCGACAGAACCACCAAACCTCCAAGGACTGGACCCAACCACCTCCGCTGCATACTCCTCAACACCTGCTCCGCACACAAACACGCCGTCGAGCTCTGGGATCTGCTCGACACCTCTGCCCCAGACGTGGCCTTCCTGACCGAGACCTGGTGGAACGACTCCTCGGCACCCGACATCGCCAAAGCCATCCCGGACGGCTACAAGATCACCTGCAGGGATCGCGCCAACGGAACCGGAGGAGGAATAGCCATCGTCCACATGTCCACCCTCAAGGTCGCCACCCATGCAGACGACACCCTCCACACCGCAGAAAACCTGCACTTCCGGATCCACACAGACCCCAACACCACCCTCAGAGAAACACTCATCTACAGACCCCCCGGACCCCGGGCTCAGTTCAGCGACTCCATCGCCGACCTTGCCAGCACCCACGCACTCGCCTCCATGAACTACATCTTTCTCGGGGACCTGAACTTCCACCTCGAGAACAACAACAACGCCAAATCCGCCACCCTGATCGGCAACCTCGCCAACCTCGGCCTCAAACAACTCATCACCGCACCCACCCACGCTGCCGGCCACACGCTGGACCCCGTCTTCTCCACAGGCACCCACGTCGCCTTCGACCACACCACCGAAGTCCACTGGACCGACCACCGCTGCATTCATTTCACCTTCACGAAACCAACCACGCACCACCGCACCCAACAGCTGCCTCGCCGCTGCTGGAGCAAAGTCACCAAAGATGGGCTGATCACCACCCTCGACCAGAACCCACCCACCGACCCCAACTCAGACGCCACAGCCCGCAACCTCAGGCAGTGGATCAATGACTGCGCCAACACCCTCGCCCCGCTCAAGAAACCCTCCAACAGCCAAGCAGCAAGAGAGCCACCTGGTTCACCAACGAGCTCCAGACCTCCAAACGTGCATGCCGGAAACTGGAGAAAATATGGCTCCACGAACGCACACCGGACAACCTCGCAGCCCACAAGGACACCACCCGCAGACAACACTACCTCATCAGATTAGCCAAGAGACCCTCCTTCAAAGACCGCTTGGATAACAACTCACACGACCAAAGAGCTCTTCAACATCGTAAAGGAACTCTCCAACCCCAGCGCCGACGCCAACTACATCCCGCCCTCACAAGAACTGTACGACTCACTAGCCATCTTCTTCCACCGCAAGATTGCTGACATCCACGACAGCTTCAACACCACAACCGCCCGACTACGCCTAAGGCAAGCCCGTCTGCACCCGTCCGTGCCTGAACCGCACCCAGCGCCAGAACCCCTGGACCCCGCAAACGCCACATCACCAGACTTCACTACGACGCCAGCAGTCTCCACACACTCAATGCCGGCCGAAACCTCACCTGCTTCCAGGCCACCCCAAAACGGACCCACGGACCTTTCTCCTGCCGCACCTGCAACTTCACCTGCGACAGAACGATCAAACCTCCAAGGACTGGACTCAACCACCTCCACTGCATGCTCCTCAACACCCGCTCCGCACACAAACATGCCGTCGAGCTCTGGGATCTGCTTGACACCTCCACCCCAGACGTGGCCTTTCTGACCGAGACCTGGTGGAACGACTCCTCGGCACCCGACATCGCCATAGCCATCCCGGACGGCTACAAGATCACCCGCAGGGATCGCGCCAACGGAACCGGAGGAGGAATAGCTATCGTCCACAAGTCCACCCTCAAGGTCGCCACCCAAGCAGACGACACCCTCCACACCGCCAAACACCTGCACTTCCGGATCCACACAGATCCCACCACCACCCTCAGAGAAACACTCATCTACAGACCCCCGGGACCCCAGCCTCAGTACAGCGACTCCATCGCCGACCTCGCCAGCACCCACACACTCGCCTCCATGAACTACATCCTTCTCGGGGACCTGAACTTCCACCTCGAGAACAACAACAACGCCAACTCCGCCACCCTGATCGACAACCTTGGCCTCAAACAACTCATCACCGCACCCACCCACGCTGCCGGCCACACGCTGGACCCCGTCTTCTCCACAGGCACCCACGTCGCCTTAGACCCCACCACGAACTCCAGTGGACCGACCACCGCTGCATTCATTTCACCTTCAAGAAACCAACCATGGACCACCGCACCCAACAGCTGCCTCGCCGCTGCTGGAGCAAAGTCACCGAAGATGGGCTGATCACCACCCTCGACCAGAACCCACCCACCGACCCCACCAACTCAGATGCCACAGCCTGCAACCTCAGACACTGGATCAACGACTGCGCCAACACCTTCGCCCCGCTCAAGAAACCCTCCAACAGCCACGCCAGCAAGAGAGCCACCTGCTTCACCAACGAGCTCCAGACCTCCAAACGTGCATGCTGGAAACTGGAGAAAATATGGCTCCACGAACGCACACCGGACAACCTCGCAGCCCACAAGGACGCCACCCGCAGACATCACCACCTCATCAGATTAGCCAAGAGACCCTCCTTCAAAGACCGCTTGGATAACAACGCACACGACCAAAGAGCTCTTCAACATCGTAAAGGAACTCTCCAACCCCAGCGCCGACGCCAACGACATCCCGCCCTCACAAGAACTGTACGACTCACGAGCCCTCTTCTTCCACCGCAAGATTGCTGACATCCACGACAGCTTCAACACCACAACCGCCCGACTACGCCAGACTCCACATCCCCTGCAAACACCACCAGCGCCATCCTCGTGACCTCCTGGTCCAACATCAACGATGACGAGACACGCAAGGTAATGAACTCCATCCACTCAGGATCTCCGTCAGACCCGTGCCCACACCACGTCTGCAACAAAGCAGACGCAGCCATCGCACCCCAACTACGGAAGGTCATCAACATCTCCTTCGAAACAGCGACATTCCCGGAAAGTTGGAAGCAAGCTGAAATCAGCGCCCTCCTCAAGAAGCCCAAGGTGGACCCCAAGGACCTCAAGAACTTCCGGCCCATCTCCCTGCTCCCGTTCCCGGCAAAGGTCATCGAGAAAATCGTCAACAGGCAATCGGCCCGCCACCTGGAAGACAACAACATCTTGGACCCGTCACAGTCCGGATTCAGACAAAACCACAGCACCGAGACAGCCCTCATCGCCGCCACAGACGACATCAGGCGCCAACTAGACAACGGAAAAACATCAGCCCTCATCCTCCTGGACCTGTCTGCCGCCTTCGACGCGGACTGCCATCGCACTCTAAAGACATGCCTCCTAGAAGCCGGAATCCAAGAGAAGGCCCTAGACTGGACCACGTCCTTCCTCTCCGGCAGAACCCAGAGCGTCCGCCTCCCACCCTTCCGATCCGATGCCACCGACATCATCTGCGGCATCCCCCAGGGCTCATCCCTCAGCCCGACGCTGTTCAACATCTACATGGCCCCCCTCGCACAAGTGGCCCTCCAGCACGACCTCAACATCATCTCCTACACCGACGACAACCAGCTCATCCTCTCCCTCACCAAGGACCCACACACCGCCAAAACCAACCTCCACAAGGGAATGAAGGCCGTCGCCGACTGGATGAGGAGCAACCCTCTGAAACTGAACTCGGACAAGACGGAGGTACTCATCCTCTGACTCACCCCCTTTGCCTGGGACGACTCCTGGTGGCCAACCACACTGGGAACAGCACCAACACCCACCGACCATGCACGCAACCTAGGATTCATCCTTGTCTCCTCCCTCTCCATGGCTACGCAGGTCTCCATTCATGAGGGTTATAGGCCCTGGCTCTGCCGGTGGTTTACCCTTCTTCAAAATTACAACTATATCTGCTCCCGCCCATGAATTCGGTATAGACTCCCCGCCCTGTGCCCTCAACATCGTATCCCCCATATCCTTACTTAAAATTGTTTGCAAGGCTTTATACAATTCTAGGGTATCTTATTGGGGCCTGCCACTTTACCTGATGGAAGGGCATTTAATGCAGCTAAAAGCTCCTCCATTGTTATAGGAAGATCCAAAAGCGCCTTTTCCTCTTCAGAGAGGCCAGTGGCTAGTACATCTCCAAGATACGCCTGGGTCTCTATTCTACACCCTAACTGCTCTTCCTTATACAAATCAGCATAAAAAAGCCTGAAAGTCTCATGAATCCCGCAAGTGTCTATTATAGTGCCGCCACTGATCCGAGATCTCCCTTATTTCTCCAGCTGCCTCCTTTTGCCTTGTGCATATCACCAAGGTGTGCCCCGCCTTTTCACTGAAGTCACTTAATTTGTGACATAGCTCTTTCTTTCACTGCTTTCCTAGCTATGTTCTCAACGGCCTCTTCCTTGGGGGCTTTTATTTTAAGGAGAATTTGCTCTATGGGTATCCCCTGCTGTATTGCTGTGCACAGCTTCTCTTCTGCCAGCGCTACTCGCTTAATGAGTTCTGTCTCCCCTTATACCTGCCTTAAATGCATCCCATACCATCCCTGATGACGTGCTCCCCCTGTTGATGTCCCAAAACTTAACAATCCAGTTGCTCATGTGCTTTATGTAATCTTCGTCCTTTAACAAACCCCTTTCAAATGACCATGTGTTCTCCTTTTTTTAAACTGCTTTGTCTAATTTAAGGGTAATAATCCTGGGGAGTTTCTCTATCTGTGTTCTAGGCATTAATGAGTTAGTAATCAAAAAGTAATCCAGCCTAACGCAAACCATATGTGGTGCAGAGTAAAACGTACTGCCAGTGCCTGTAGGATTCTATCATGCCCAGACATCCACTAGCGAGTTGTGTTGGGCCAGATTGACTATTGCGACACCTGTCTTTTTTTTACGACCTGTATAAATCTATCCCCCCTCAATCCCTAAACCAGCTATAGCATTGATATTACAATTCCCGCTGCAGATTATCGGTTCCGGCCATTTGGCTAATTCTGTATCCAGATATTCAAAGATGTCCGGATCGTCCTTTGTTGACCCGTAGATTGAGACAATAGTATATACTTCCCCATGTATTACACATTCTAGGAGAACCCACTGATCTCCCAGTTTCATATTCACACTAATATCACCCCTTTTAGCTAATACAGCAAGCCCCCTAGTCCTGGTGCCTTGTTTAGTACATGCCAAGAGGAAAAACCCTAACTGCTCTAGGAGGTAAGCCCATGTCCCCTCGATGTGGGTCTTTTGTAAGAATACCAAGTCCAATTCATAGCCTTCAGCATAGAGGCGACTTGCTGCCTCTTTGCTTGGTTGTTAAGACCACAGACATTTATGGACGCAATCCGAACACTCATTAAGATACCTTGAACGGGAATCCCACCATTTCCGCCATCCAATTTAGTAAATTTAAACGCCATGTTGATCTGTGCTGTGCTGTGTGTGCCGTGTGTGCCCCCCTTGGTGCCCCCCCACTTCCACCGTCCCCGTCCCCCCCGAGCCCTCCCTTGAGACCTCCCCCCCTTCACAGCCAAATAGGTCAGTCATGACCTATGTGTGGCCGCAGAAAGCTCGCAGCCGTCGCAGCCTCCTCCCACCAGATGCTCTACTGTGTCTCGGCAGTGCACCTCTACCTACCCCACTATGATCTAATAATTACATTACCCTTTGCCAACGAATATGGTTAGATTGTTGAGGAAGGTAACTGGGTTTACCTGTGCTTACAGCAGACGTACCCTATCCCTCAAGCCCTCTCTGACCCTTTCAATTCCTCCATGTATTGTTGTGCTTTCACCTCAGAGAGAAAAAATGTGACCTGGCCCTTCGTAATCACCTTGAGTCTTGCAGGGAACAACAAATAAGCCTCATAACCAAGACTCTGAAATGGAGCTATCATCTGCCTGAGTCTCCACCTCCGTTGTACGCTGGCGTGACAAAAGTCTGAGCGGGCGAAGAACGTGACCTGGTTAAATGTTCGCTTTGACTCAGGCTTTGACTTATCCATGATCTCATGCCTCAACAGATAGTTACCCACATACACCAGAATTGCTCTAGGTCTGTGGTTCCCAAACTGTGCGCCGCGGCGCCCCGGTGCGCCGTAATTAGGTGCCAGGGGCGCCGCGCACACTAGGGTGACCAACCGTCCGTAAATTCCACGGGCCTTTTATCTGTAATTTTGGCAATTGCAGGGAGCAGCGCTGCTCCCCTGCTGCTGGAGGCGCCTCGCACTCCTCCAGGAGCACGAGAGCAGCCCCTCCCGCACATTGTCATTCAGTATGCCGCTGATTGCCACCTACTCAATGACAATGGGGCAGTCTGGGGGTGTGACACCATGTGGCGGCCTCCTCCTGCCTCAGGGTACAGAAGGGCATTCTGTACGAAAAAAAGTAAAACGCCCACGCTGCAACGTTAGAAAACACTTCATTCAAAGAAGCCTGTAAAATAAGTTTAAAAGAACAGGTTATCGTTCTCTCACTGTCCTGTCATTTTAGAACTGAAGTATTTTCAATATTGTATTCAACAAAGACATGGTTGCTCCTTTTTTTTTAAGGAACTAGCAACCATTGACAAAGCCAATAGTCCTGGCTTGTTGAGGTGTAATGATACTTGCTGTATTATATATCTGGATGCAATGACAGAGACAGCATAATACCAATGAGGCGGAACACTATGCTAAGCGCAGATGATTTTTAGCGTAGGTGTTTTAAGCTGTGCTCTTAATTACATCAAACATCCCCTTTGAAGAGACCCCCCAGTTTTTTTACACCGCTGAAAGCCCTGGAAACAACACCATGTTACAGTAACCTCACATCCTGGCACTGTGCATCATGCATGACTTCTACATTTTCAGTCTGCCTATGTGCAGGGGCATAGGGAACTCTCCACCAGCCCACCCCTTGCTGCAGTTCATTCTTGATGGGACTCCTCTGCCTGCAACTCTGCAAACAAAGGCTCCGCTCATAATGTGAAAAGGTGGGTGAGTAAATAAGTGAAGGAATGTCTGATTGGCTGGATGGATTACTGAAAGGATGAATGAATGAATGAATGAATGAATGAAAGGGGGAATGGATAGATAATGAAAGAAAGGATGAATGGATGAGTGAATGAATGGAAGTATGGATGAGAGTAAAGGTAAATAGATGGATGTATGGGTGGAAGGGTAGATGTATGGGTGGAAGGGTAGATGGATGGGTAAAAGTGTGGATGGGTGTGTGAAAGGATGGATGGATGAGTGAAAGGGCAGTTGATGGGCGAGTGAATTGGTGGATGGGTGTGTGAAAGGATGGATGGGTGGATGAATGAAAGGGTAGATGATGGGCAAGTGAATGGGTGGATGGATGAATTGATAAGTGGAATGGTGAATGGATAGACGAGTGAAAGGGTGGATGTAAGGATTGATGAGTTAGTGAAAGGGGGTAGATGGACAAAAGGATGGATAGATGAGTGAAGTGAAAGGGTGGATGGATGAGAGAACGGATGGCTGGATGAGTGAACGGATGGTTTAGTGTAAAAATAAGGCTGGGGATACTGATTACGACAGACCAAACTCAATGTTCCATTTTCTCAGAGCGGGTCTAAGTACCAAAAGGTACTGAAAGCAGCAGCTGGCATAAATAAGGGTTTGGGACCAGGCACTCTGTTGGGGAAAAAAACGATGGATTGGGATGCAGCCAAAGTGATTGCCAGTGGATGAGATTAATAATTCAAGCATTCCAACCAATATAATACCTTCATTGCGTCCCAAATACTTTAAGGAAGATAACAGGAGGTACACACCGCCCACCCACCCACCGGTAAAAAAATGACGGGGAGCCACGGCCAACTGCCGATTAGGTCAGGGGAGCCACAGGTCAAAAAAGTTTGGGAACCACTGCTCTAGGTCTATCTAACTGGGATGCCCCAGGTCCTTTCCTTAGAGTCAGGGGATATCGGTGAGCTCTCTGCACTTCGGTCTCCCAGTTCCAACAGCTCATCTCAGGAAATGCACCCTTAAACAGATTAATCACAAACATCCTAACATCCTGCCCTTCCATCCCTTCAGCCACACCCAACAGTCTTATTTTGTGCCGTCTCTGACGGTTCTCGAAGTCCTCTAGCTTCCACTGGACGTCCTCTATTATCTTCTCTTGAGCTTGCTTAAAAGACTGCCATCTGCTAACATCATCTTCAAGCCTTCCAGTCCTTTCCTCCACTTCAGTCACCCTCATTGCCATGCCCTCATGCATTTTGTTAATTTTCCTTAGGGAGGTTTGGATTTTCTTTGTTGCCTGTTTGGCCCTGCGACTTTCAAGCCTTGCCTCCCCTTGCATCTGCTTCAGAGTGGCCAACAGGAGGTCCAGTGAGGCAGCCTGTGGCTGAGTCTGAGGAGGGGATGTGGCTTGCCCTGCTTGCTCAGTTTTTGTTCCACCCTCTTGGTACATCTGGGATGTGGCAGAATAGGCCCACACTAGTTTCCTGGCAGTGCTGGCAGGATTTACTCTATCCTTAACCTTAGATCGCCTTTTTTGTTATGTGTTCCCCTGGCCAGATGACGAACTTGCTGAGCCTGAGTCTGAGTCTGTATCCTCCAGTGAGCAGTCCTCACTTGACATCAATGACTATGAGTCTTCATTCAGGGAGTAGAAGCAGTCCCCTTCTGTTGAGCCTGCCCCCCCTTTTATACACAGCAGGCCTGAGTTTAACTGCGAAGTACTCACAGTTCCTTTGGCCATGTTCAGATCACTGCCCCCCGGGGCCGGGGGTCAGCCTTGTTCGCTCTCCTCAAGCGCTGTAGAACCTCCATTGCTCCTGGGCTGCTCTCTGTCCCGCTGCTCCGTATCCCTGCTCCCGTAGCTCTGGCCAGCACTCCTAGGTGGCGTGATTTCACGGTGTAGCTCGCCAAACGAAGCCTCAGCGTCCTCGCGGAGAGCTCCAGTTTTGCCCTTTTCCACGTCCAACACGTTCTCGGTTCTTGCTGGAGTTGATTCCTGCCCTTTGCTGGAGAAAGCCTCATCTAAGGTGGGTTGCCGGAGCGTGGAGTCTCTGGGTTTGGCAGCATCTTTACTTTCTTTCTGTGTGTGAGTCTTTTGAGCGCGATCACCCGTTCCCTTTCTCAGAATGCTTTGTGTGCCTTTGCTGCCTTGATTCACTGTGCTACTGCCGGGGCAGCAACCTGATTGTTGCTCGGGGAGTGTTTTGACAATGTCGCTGGGGGCCTCCTTGCTCCCCCCGTGGACCGGAGCAGGGCACTTGCCGGTTGTAAGGGCTTGTTAATATCCATAACGCTGTCAGTGGCTCCAGCAAGAGCCTTAGGATCTTTAGCATCTTTACTATCTTTAGCCGGTTTAGGCCCCTGAGGTGCCATCCTTGCTTGTCTCGATGTCGGCTTTGTCAGCAGCGCCAAAATCCTTGTGCAGCCTAATCTGATGAGTGAAAATAATGTCTCTGCCGAGTGCAGAATCCACCACCCCAAGCCCAACTCCTGCTGCCTCTCGAACGCACTAAAATCCTGCACAATACAGTCCACCGCATCCTTCTAAGTGTATCTTGCTACATCTGGTCAGGAGGAGGCAAGCCTGCGACTAGGTGCTACGGACCACTCATGGCCATCTTGCCTCCGCGGCCATCTTGCCTCTCTAGTGAAGGATTTTTAAACAAATAATTTTTACCAATGCTCATGTGGCATTGGGCAGGACCGTACTGTACACACAAGACACAGGTTTGTAGTCGGTGTGCCTATATCAGTTATGCTTTTGAAATAGATTAATTGTACTTTATCATCGATTATTTTACCTCTGGTTATTTTCTCTATTTTTAGACCTGGTTTTAAGTACTGCAAAGATCATCTTTCCTCCAAGCAAAGCAGCACTCAAAGAAATATTCAAATAAATAAATTAACTTTTGTGATTTTATTGTGCAGAGTTGATCTTTTTATATTAAGATCACAGCGCCAATTGAGGAGATTTTGCTTACATTTTTTAATTTTATTTTACAAGTCAATTTCTTTCCATCACCTGAGATAACTATCCAGATGTCCAGTTTTTTTATCCTGCGCATAATATGTAATAAAACCAGTTTGTAAGACATTGGAGCTAAGAAACAAGAAGATAATGTAGCTTGCCAAGGTTTACCTTCCTACCTCGAGTGAAATCACACCCGACTACTGTGCACTGTTGCAAAACTATTTTAGTTTTATTCTTCAATTTTGATTTAACATTCTTTTTCCAAAATCAAATATGATATATACAAATTCATTTTCTACAAATCAATACATTATATTCATCATTCTGAATTATTGACTGTTTACATATTTGAACTCATTTAACAGCAGAACTGATATTTTGAGCGAATTAACAGAAAGCAAGCATGACAGATTTTACAGACATATATGTTCTATTGCACTGTTTCAAGGGAATGCCCGATGCATTTCGAGCCAGAAGTGGCTCTTCTTCCGGGGCCTGGAATCTAAACAAATGAGACATGTATGTAAATGAAAAACAGTCCGTCAGATAAGGGGCCAAAATTTTGTGTGGCTGAATGTGTTTGCGTGCTGGTGCTCAAAATGAAATAGTGACAAAAAGACCTCCACCTATTAACCCGTGGTCTATGTAACTGTCAGTAACGCTTACCCGCCGCGTGGCGCTACTAGGTCTTGCTCTAAAACAAGGAAAATGAACAGTATGAACCAACATCAAAACCTATGAAAAAGCCAAATAGCACAAAACAACTTAAAACTACTGAGAACTTCACTCACCCTCGGTAAATTCACTGGTCTGTTCGTTGTTCTGTTTGCAACTGTTGATTCTACTGAAAAAACAAATGCGCGAACTCGGTAAGCCTGATCTAAAACTCAACCTAATCTGCAAACCGTTGAGCCCCCGAGCTTATCACGTACCTTGAAAACTCCTACTACTAGCTCCTCTGCCGTCTCAACTCGCGCTGTGTAAAACAAGCTGCTGAATACACAAACGTTGCTTACATCTTTATGTCTCATGTGAGCAGTTTTTACCCAAACAAATCGCTCGCTTTCCTCCCTTCCGTTAATCAAAGACTGGAACGTTAACTGGGCGGCGAACCTAGCTTTACTTCCTTACTACTCAATTATCACGTGATCGAAGGTGGAACCCGCTATGAATCAAGGAATACTCTCTGTAAACGGCACGAAGTTCTCTATTTAGGCGTCGCAAAATCAAAAACAAAAAGTAAAAAACATGCGAGAAGCATGCAGTGTGTCTCAGTGGTGTGAACAAATGATGATGTGGGTGAAAAGCATATAATCATAGAGGAGAAACCAGTACAACATACATTTTCTCATGGTGCACAAGCAATATACATATTCATAAGAAACATGAAAAATCAATTTTTTCATTTAACCCTTTGGGATCCTGTGTTCCTAGCCTTTTTATCCAATAAATCTCTCTCTGCAGGAGAGATCTGGTAAGATCTGTACCTTCAAAATGTTGGACTTGTTCTAATACCGAAAACTGTAGCTGGGCTATGCTATGCTTAGCCTCCATCCAGTGCACTGCTAAAGGACTTTTGATGGACTGATTTCTAATGGTGCTTTTGTGTTCGGTGATTCTCACTTTTAGTTTTCGTTCGGTTTTACCAACATAAAGTTTCCCGCATGGGCACTTTATGTAGTAAGCCAGAGTGTTTGAATTGCAGTCTGTATTGTGAAACAATGGTATGGTTTTCCCTGTTTGGGGATGATGTAAGGATTTACCTACAATAACATTGTTGCAATGTACGCAGTTTCCAAATTTTTTCATCCCTTTGTAGGATGAAATCTGTTTCTGTTTCAATTTTGTTTTTACTAATTCTTTCAGGTTTTTGGACCTGGTGTAGGCAAAAATTGGTTCTTGGTCAAAAATTCCATTGAAATCTCCTTCATTTTGCAAAAGTGCTCAGTGTCGGTTCACTATGTTTTTAATTTTTTGAGAACTTGTAGAAAATTTGGAAACAAAAACATGTCTTTCTACACTTTGCTTGGATCTCTGTTGCAGCAAGTTGTCTCTATCGCATGCCTTTATGCGTTCTCTTGTTTTGACCAATATTTCTTCCGGATATCCTCTTTCTTCATATTTTCTCTGTTGAATATCCAAATGTTTTTCAAGATCTGCACTGTTTGAGCAAATTCTTTTAATTCTCATAAATTGTGAGAAAGGTAAATTATTTTTCAAATTTTGGGGGTGGAAGCTTTGAAACAACAATGCATTGTTCACGTCAGTGTCTTTACGAAAAACTTCTGTGTGCAACTCTGAATTTTCTAGGCGTATTACCACATCCAAAAATGAAATCATCTTTTCGCTTATGTTGAACGTGAATTGAATATGTTCATTATGTTGATTGAGTAGAGCCAATTTTTCTTCAAGTAGACATCTATCTGAGTTCCAAATTACAAAAATGTCATCTATAAATCTGCAGTAAACTACTGCATGAGTTATCCAATCTTGGTCTGTGTATATGTGGTCTGACTCAAATTTGGCCATAAATGTATTAGCGTATGCAGGAGCCCCTGCAAATCCATGGAAGTACCTTGTTGTT
Organism: Lissotriton vulgaris; assembly: GCF_964263255.1. Lineage (NCBI taxonomy): Eukaryota > Metazoa > Chordata > Amphibia > Caudata > Salamandridae > Lissotriton > Lissotriton vulgaris. Next base: position 367,368,745 of record NC_141700.1, read on the forward strand.
GTAAAAAGTAACGTTCATCCCATTGAAAATAGCTGTGATACAGACAGAAGTGAAGGATTTCCAAGATAAACACTTTGTTGGCTCTGATTGAAGGTTGACTCAGCAAGGCCCATTCTACAGCCTCCAGACCACCGTGATGGGGGATGGATGTATACAATGATTTTACATCAATCGTGCAGAGCAGCATTCTGCTATTTACTGTGGCCATCTGGAGTTTCAATAGGAAGTCAGTTGTGTCTTTAACATATGAAGGCCACTGTTGAACAAAAGGTTGTAGAAATTTGTCTATATAGTGCCCAAAGGGTTCAAAGATGGTACCGCACCCTGTCACTATCGGTCTCATTGGCGGGTTGTTTAAATTCATATGGATTTTTGGAAGCATATAGAGACGTGGTCTCCTCGGATGTTCCACTGTTAGAAACTGTTTGGTGACAGATGTGATATGTCCCATTTCCAAAGAATTTTCCAAGACATCTCCATTCAAAAAGCTGACAAAGGGGGGGCAATTGTTGTGATGAACAAAAAATGTTACACTGACAAAGTGGAAGAGCATATCTCAGACATATAGACGTATCTACTACTAGATAAGGATCCTACCAATGAACTTAAAATTACTCTACAGATCATCTTGGAAAATTCTTTGGAAATGGGACATAACACATCTGTCACCAAACAGTTTCTAACAGAAATATAGGAGATATATAGGAGATATAACAGATGATTATTACTACCATCTCATAGGGTATTTAGAGAGCAGATTTTAGAGTTAGTCTAAAAACTTGTAGAACAAACACTTTTTATTTTACTGAAAAATTATTTTATTTTTATTCTTCACATCTCGTACAGAGAATCAGGGAGCCCTGATGAGAATCTAGGCAATGACAACCTAAGATTCGAAGCGCGTCGGTACATCAGACAGAGCATAGAGGAACAGAAAGAGATTTTTTCATGTATAGATGAAATATTTGTTTATTGAATACAGGCTCTTACGTATACATAGATATTTCTTTCAAAAATCTATGGAACTAATTTATTTATTGCATGAGTTATATTTAAAGTCACAATTGATTTAATGTGTCTTGTATATAATTGTGTGTATTGTGATGTAATATGTACAGTTTCTTTAATGTAGTTGAATGTAAATAGATTTGTATTAAGTGTTTTTTGGATTATAGATAAACTTTGCACTATGTTTTTCTTTTCACAAAAAATGACTTGATGATAAAACAAACATAAGAATAATAAAAATGGTATAAATAAATAAGAGGTACAAACATAAAGAAATGTGTTTTGCTAATGAGCATAAATCGTAAGCGCTCTTAAAAAGTAGAGATCCACGCAAAGTCTGTTTTTTTCACTTATAGGGCCCTGCCTGTTTCTCGTTCCTTTGGGCCAAAGTCCTCCTTTTATACAGATTGTTGGGCGGGTGTTCACCCGCGAGAGTTGGGAGTTTGTAGGTTAACACCTACCTCTAGTTTATTGAATTCAATAAAAAAATATATTTTTTAGGAAGGCTTAGCTCCTTCCTGCAAAGAATGTCTGAAAAGGAAACTTTGTCTTTCACAGAGGATCACATTCAAGGCTTAATCGCTTCTGCTCCCTTTTCTACAATCGCACTTAGCTCATCTGCTAAACAACCGAATGAAACAGAGAAACTAATACATCTCCATAAGAAGCATATTAGAACAGAGCTCCACAGATATTTTCTTTTTCAACATTTAAAAGCATGGACTATTCCTAGGGAACTCCAGGTGAAGAATACACCAGTGATATTCACAGAAGACGCTGAATATAAGAAGGGATTCAGTTACATTAATACAAAATGCAGCCGTGATCTCATGGTACATATGATAGAGACGGCGCAAAGGATTTGTAAGAAAGAATTTGACAAACTTGAAGAACTAACACAAGCGATTAGAGCAAATCAATCAGTGACAGAGGCTAAAACTCTTTTAGATAAAATCAAGAAGGATATTCAGGTTTTTAAGGACACAACAATCAATATTAAGAGTGCTAAATTTGAGAAAGATTCTAAATCATTCAATATAGAGATAGTGTATCCCTTTTTGAAGGAGGATTACTATACCTTATTAGAATCTCGCAAAGTCCTTACTAGCTATCAGGGAAGGTCAAAAAATCGATTTTCAACTTTCTCGGACACATCATCTTCAGAGTCCTTGGGGTCGGAATCTAGAGGGAACAATTCTAAAAAACAAGTGTATTTTTTAAACAAGGGCCAGCAACAAAAAACACGTTTCAAACAGCCATGGAAGATGAGGACCAAGAGTCTGTTTTACAAATCGTAGGTCCATCAACTATTCTGAATCTATCCACAAAGATACTTTCTACAGACGAGGAATCTGTTTTAAACTTGGGGTTAAAATTTGTACCGTGTAAACAAATGGATTACACCAAACTTAAAATGGAGGCAATAGAATTCTGCAGAAAGATTAGATTAACAGCTTTTTTTTGCCAACCAAGAACCATCTATAGATAGGGAAGTTACTGGATTAGGGAATAAATCTATTTTTTTCCTATGTAAAATATTCTGAAGCAGATAATTGCATTTGAACAAACATTATTGTCATCAATAAGTAAATTGGAAAAAAATAAAAAATATGTTCAAAGGAATATAAGCAAAAACCAACAGACAGCAATCCAAAGTTTGAAATCAGATACCTCAGTAATAATCAAACAGGCCGACAAAGGCGGGGCAGTAGTCATCTGGCCCGGTGATATGTATCTTAATGAAGGCAAGAACCAGGTGAATAACGAAACATGGTATTGGAAGGTCAATGAAGACCCAGTAAAGTCAATCCAAAATCAAATCCATGAGACTTTACAACTAGGCATAGAAGAGGGATTCCTGGGCCCTAAAGAGTACGATTTTATGGTTAAGAAATTTCCCCGATCTCCGATTTTATATTTTTTGCCTAAGATTCACAAAAATTCGTACGAACCCCCTGGGGGACAAATTGTCTTGGGTTGCGACTCCGTACTAGAGCCCATTTCAAAGTATGTAGATTGGTTTCTGAAACCTTTCTTGAAAGACGTACATTCATACTTGAGAGACACACTGATTTCCTCAATAGAGTAGAAGGTATGCCCTTCGATGAAGATACACAAATGAAGGTAACATTAGATGTGACATCATTGTACACGCAGATTCCCCAAGATGAGGCACTCGAAGTAATGGAGTTCTATTTAGACAACAGAGAACGGCCACACAGGGTCCCAACTTCATTCATTATAAAGTTGGCAGAAATAGCTCTAAAAAAACTATTTTAAATTCAATGACCAATTCTTTGTACAGGTAAATGGCACTGCCATGAGATGTCCTTATGCACCGGAAATAGCAGTGCTCTATATGACACAATATGAGGAAAGATTTATGGAAAGAAATAACCCCTTTAAAGATAACATCAAACAATGGTTACGCTACATTGACGACATCTGGCTCCTGTGGCAGGGGAGCCAGGGGAGCCAGGTGAAGTTAGTAGTTTGGGCCACACTCCTCCTTTTATAGACATCTTGTCATTGTTGCATGCCGTGTTCTTCTTGGATTTGTAGTTGCATCCCGTCATGTGGCACTAAAGTCTTCGTAACAAATTACCAGCTTAATTCTTTGTTATCCTTTCTTGTTCAGCTTTCTATTGGTTGGAGTTTTCAATAAATGTAAATTATCTATTTAAAGCAACTTTCCTTGCTTTCCATTTAGTCACTCGATTAGTAAAAAGTTGATCTGATCCACAAAAGATCTGAAGTCTACCGCTATGGGCGAAGTTTTATCATCTTAGAAGTCTGACTTCTGACTTAGGGTTTGTGGACATCCAGGTTTCCTTTTTTTTTTGGTAGAATCCCAGCTTACTCTAGTTAGGTATTCTTATCTGCCATTGTCAGAAAGGAAAAACTGATTGTAACTGTTTCTGTGGATTTCCAATCAGAATGGTTTTTAGAATCTGAAATAGTGGTTCTCCATTTAAAATGCTGTAATGACTGTCAGACAAATATAATGGCTTATAATGTAGTACGCTTCCCATCTTAGTATTCACTGCTGAAGGTGGATGGAATACAGTTTTAAGCTATTCATTGACCGGAATTAAGAAAGAAACAATATTTTGTAACTATAACAAGTGGTGTACAGTTGCTCAGAGGTAATCTTTAGTCACATTTATTGGACTAGGTTTTATAGCAAAATCTATGTGTGTTTTGTCATGGAGCCCAGTCACTGACTCATGGCTCATCATACTAGGATAGAAAGTTTCTTTCATTAGGCTCTTAGGAGCAATTGAAACTCCTACCGTGTACGCTTTATCAACATTCAGCTGTGAGATGAAACACTTCCTGAGGATAACTTTATTCGCCTTCTGTCAAGCACTTAGGACTTTCTTCTGGAAATCTGGAATTATTCATGGGCTAAAACTGTCAACCTTTTCTGTGTTAATAATAAATCATTTTTCAACCGACCTCCGCTTAGTTTATTCTTCTTATTTTCTAGGTCTAAGTTTTGACAGTGTAGCTGTCAAATAGACCACCTCTTTAAAATATACATAGAATGGCCTTTAGGACCACCCCTTTCAACTATTATCTTTCTTCACCAAGCCTTTTTCAGGCATGGACTTGAGATTTTGCTGATGATCAAATATTAGTTCAGCCCCATGGAATAGTCATCTCTCACCTAAGGCTATAAGGCTATTGGTTATTTGGGTTTATCCTTCCGCCTCCAGTCGAGTGCTTATAGACTGCATGAGCGACTATTTTAAAACTTTACCCCTCTCTATCCACTATGTATTACTCTAATATGTTAACAAGGCATGAATTGGCACATTAAACCTAGACCAAATTACTTTGCTAATGTTTTTTCGCTGTTCTTTTACCTTTGGCTTTTTGTGATGCATTATTGCATTGTGCTGTGTTATACTGCGTTTGTTGTGTTGCATTCTGTTTTGTTGTGCTGGGCCCTTTAGCTTTCAGTTGTGATGTTATGTTGCTTTATGTTATGATTTTGTGTATTGCTTTCTTTTTTACCTTAGACACAACACATTTACCCACATTTCAAAACAAAGGCAGAGCATTCCTTTACATTTCCAGTGACAGCAGTTAACCTCTGTCTAAGGTGGCAAAAGGAAAGCAAGAAGAGATCCCCTGGACTCAAGGTTACAGGTATATATTCACAACAGCTATATCTTACATCTCACACCATTATCAAAATTAAACATTCATTCTTCCCTCATTCAGATACCCCTATGAGGTTTCACCAACTGTGGCATAAATCTAAGACCTAACTTAACTGGGCGGGCGTCATGACCGGGCCAGGATTACATTTAAAAGAAAGCAAAAGGTATAGGCCACGGCCCGGTTCTAATCAGCACAGTGTGGATTTGATTGTGAGCAGGGCGGAGCGAGAACGAGGTCAGGTAGCTTGAGTTGCGCACCACCACGGTAATAAATCAAACATTTTAATCATGGTGATTGTCACCGTCAGGGACCATGACAATCATCATGCTTAAAATGTTTGATTTGGTGTGTGTAGCGCCACAGCATGGTGGGGGCGGCCGGGCCACGATTAAAGTAGGAGAAGTTGGGAATGGAGGTAATGCAGGCTGCTTCGTTCTCCTAATTATGTGTGTAACTGGTACTCGCTACTCTGGCCCTGACCCATTTCAGGGAAGGGTTTTATTATTTGGTATTTGGTGTCTCCCCATATCACGTGGTACTTACGTAGGGAATAAAACGAAGGTCCGGCACTGGCTGTGAAAAACCATGTCCATTTCAATTGAAACGTATTTATTTGTTAAAAGCTGAAACACTGGGGGCGTGGCTAAGCGCCCGATGCGGATGGCAGCACAGCGGTAGCGGCTCCGTTCCTGCTGGAGATTACCGGCGGTTCGCATCACCCTAGCGACCTATGGAGACCTGCTCCCGTCGGCGGAACTGACCAGGTGCCACCCGAGCCGGATTTTGCTCCTCAAATGAGCCAACATTGTCCATAAGTGCCTGCTTTACCTCCGGTCGCGGCTCCTCTCGGCCGCGACCGCCATTTTGTTTTTCCTTCCGGCACTTCTCTCGGATGCGTGTTTTACCGCACGTACTACCACCGGCTCCCCTGGATTATCTTTGATGTCGTTCTTCTTCATTTATTGATGGCGACCTCCTTCAATCTTCACAGGTGACTTTTTTTCCAATATCTGGCATTCATTTATAGCGTTTTCTTCTACTTTATTGCTCTCCTCAGGCTTGGCGGCCATTTTGCTCCTCTGCAGTAAGCATGGGCGAATTTTGCGGATCTCGCGTTCGCGGATTTTGCGGATTTGCGAACTCGCAATCCGCAAAATCCGCGAATTCTCGCGAATTTGCGGATTTTTTTTTTATGTTCGCACGGGTTTCTGCAAGTTCGCGAGGGTTTTGTACAATTTTGCAAATTGCGAAATTGTACAAAACGCGTGCGAACTTGCAGCAACCCGTGCGAACACGAAGAGAAAGAAGCTCCTGGTCACAGGAACAGCACGGGGATTGCGCTCATGAAAGTCAAGGATGCAAAGGCCTCTACCCAGCATCACAGCTGATTTTCCACTGTAGATTTGGGAAGAGGCACACCTGTCCAGCCTCGAAGAAGCTCATGATTGTTTTTGGGCTAATGAATGAGTCACTGAATTTGAGCATTAACTAGTTCGAGCGACCATGACTTGCGGATTTTGTGGTGGGGGGGTGCTTCCATGCGAGTTCACATGCCTCTTGTATGTATAAAAGGTCAGAGAAAGATCGGTTCAGCAGATGAAGAAAAAGAAGCTCCTGGTCACAGGAACAGCACGGGTATTGCGCTCGTGAAAGTCAAGGATGCAAAGGCCTCTATCCAGCATCACAGCTGATTTTCCGCGGTACATTTGGGAAGAGGCACATGATTGTTTTTGGGCTAATGAATGAGTCACTGAATTTGAGCATTAACTAGTTCGAGCGACCATGTGTGTGTTACTATGCAATCGCCCTGAAGGGCGCAGGGGTCCCTTGAGTGACCTGTAAGGCTGTGCTGCCCTGTAACTATTTTACAATGGCGCCAGCAACCTGCCAGCGCCGTTGTAAAATAGTTACAAAGTTAGCTTGCACAGGAAGCACCTGCTTCGTTTTATCTAGTGGTTCCTGTGCAAGCTAACTTTGTAACTATTTTACAACGGCGCTGGCAGCTTGCTGGCGCCATTGTAAAATAGTTAAATGAGTGTGGGTTCAACTTTTGAACCCGTTACGTTCGCGGATTTTTTTTTGCGGATTTTGCGGGAAATCCGCAAAATTCGCGGATTGCGGATTTCCCGAAAATCCGCAAAATCCGCGAGCGTAACGGATTTCACGCTCATGCTTACTCTGCAGGCAGTTTTACCTTGACATACTGTGGATGCTGATTTTTCCTTGCAATTTCCTGCATATTTTTGTTATTCCTCTTGGTTTTTTTTGGCTCTCCTCCCGCTTTAACCCTCAATTGGCTCTGCTCCCAACTTTGAGTCCTTACCTTTTTTACCTCAACTATATATCGCGCTATCCTAAATGCCTCACCCATCTGCATTTTAATGGCGCAGCGTCTCGACAAGCCCCCTAAGCGCAATTACGTTAAAAACTCGAAATTGTTCTCAGCGCTCGCTCAACTAGAAGCCTCCACAGACCTTCCTACTGCTACTACAACAGCTGTAATGGAGACTCCTTTTCAGGTTGCAACCAAAACCAACCCCAAAAGATTGAAGAAGGATCCACCCTCCCCCTCGAAATCTTCCTCGACTATTTCCATTGAACTACTCCTTGAAGAAATACGAGCCCTGCGCCCTTACATGGAAGACACAAATGCAAAGTTGCAAACGCTCACTGATAACTGGTCTAACATGAACGTCAGGGTCTCCACCGTGGAAAAGGATGTCTCATCTCTTCGGGAAACGACTACCAAGGTTGCTCACATGGATCTTCAGATCTCCTCTCTTCAAAAGCAGCTCGAGGACCTTGAAAATAGAAATAGGCGCAATAACCTGCGTCTTTACGGCCTGAAGGAGGGTAGCAAGGGGAATGATCCTATTGCCTTCTTCAAGTCCTTTCTTCCCAAGCTCTTGCACTTACCCGACGACACCTCACTCAACATTCAGCGTGCTCACAGGCTTGGCCGACTCCCCTCCTCTATCTCTGCCTCAACTAAGCCTAGAGGGGTGATAATGTATTTCCTTGAGTACACAGACTTGCTGAAGGTCCTCTTAGCAGCCAAGGCCTCACCACGTATTACTTGGTCAGGATCTACCTTATTTTTTGCTCAAGATTACGCTAAGTCCACGGCTGCTCGTCGTAAAGCCTTTCTTGACATGAGAGCAGATCTTCGTTCAATTGGAGCCAGATATGGACTTTTCCACCCTTGTCTTTTTAAAGTCACCTATAACAATAAGACTACAACTTTTGAAGATCCTGTACGACTCTGAAGTTTCCTGAACTCTTGTGGTTCTACTGACATGGAATCTGCCAGTTCTTCTTCTTCGTTTCCACCATGACTTTTGTTGTTCTTTTCACTGATTATTCCATGTCATTTTGTTCATTGTTCACTCATGTTTACTTAGTTCCAAACTTTTAGACTCTCTGGCGAGTCTACATTTTTCTTCTTTGTTATCTGTTATCGTTGTATTCATTCCTTTTTCTTCTGTCGACATGATATTTGATAGTGTTTTCGCTGTCTATCGTCCTCTAACCCTGTTACTCTCCTTTTTCCACAGATCTTATCTAGCGTTCCGTCCTGTCCTCTCCGGTTGGACTTCCCGCTGCCCTGTGTACCCGCCCTTCGTTGGTTGGTCTTACCTCCCTCCCGTTACATTCGTAGTGTCCCCCTTTTGTCCCGACTTTTGATCGTCTTCCCTCTTCGACATCCTCTGTAAGTACCTCCCCTCCACTCTCATTTTTACCATGTTACCATTTATCGCATTTGTTCTCTTTTTTATACCTTTCCTGACTTTTTCATTTATTCTGGTGTCAGTTTCGTCTAGATTGTTTTTTATTCTCTTTTCACTTCTCTTTCTTCCTCTTTTCAGCGTTCTTTGGTTTCATATAGTCAGTCCTTTCTTTTTCCTGTATTTCCATTGCATTCTATTTTGCCTCTCCTTTTATTTTACTGCGCACTTTTCATCTTGTCATTGCCCTATTACATTTTTTCTACGATTCTTCATGTTTCTCCATTCCGATGACTCCACTTCATCCTGGTTTACACCTGTTTTTCTATCACAGCTCACTCATTATCCTACATCTTTCTTTTTCTCCATCAAGATTCTCGATATCGTTCTCCTTGGTGTCTTTTTTCTCCTGTTCCCCTATGTTTCTTCTTATTTCTTATATCACTTTTCTCTATCATTCCTTTCCTTTCCTTCAATCATTCTTTACGTTGCTGTAGTCCTATTCTCATTTGCGCCTTTGCTTCTTTTGATCACTTCCTACTTTCCCTTTCTTTGCTTCCTTTCTTCCTTTTATTTCTCCATTTTTCCTGATTATGAGGCTTTACTTTTGTTCATTATTTTTATTATGTTCTCCCTCATTAATTTTCCTTGATGTCAATACGTATTGTTTCCTGGAACGTTAAAGGTTTGCATTCCCCCATTAAGAGGCAGAAGATCCTTTCCCATCTAGCTAAATTGAATGTAGATATCGCGTTTCTGCAAGAAACCCATTTATCTGACATTGAAGCTGCTAAGCTTAAAAGAGGTTGGGTGGGGACTGTTCTTTCTGCTCCTGGTGATGGTAAAAGAAATGGTGTTGCTTTGTTGCTTCGCAAGTCTTTTTCTCATTCAGTTTTACAGTCCGAATTTGACCCTGAAGGCAGGTGGTTATTTGTTAAGCTTTCCTCAAAAGGTATCCCTTTTTCCCTGCTTAATGTTTATGCCCCCACTGGTGGGAATCCTATCTTTTGGAGTGTGTTTGCTTCCCGTATCACTGAATGAATTGATGATAATTTCATTTTGGCAGGCGACTGCAATATGCCTTTGGACCCCTTCCTGGATAGACACTCCAAATCTCCTTTTGTCCCTAACAAGTCTCACAAGCTTTTCACGCACGCCATTTCTCAACACAAGCTTGTTGATGCTTGGCGATTATGCAATCCGACCTGTAAGGAATTTACTTTTTACTCCCCGGTGCACCACTCCCAATCACGTATCAACTATATCTTCCTGTCTCACCACATGTCCCAATCCCACACTCAGGCTGACATAGGCCCCATAATGTTTTCTGATCATGCCCCAGTTTTACTTAATATTGATATTTTGCCCAAATCCAGTGGACCTAAGAGGTGGCGCTTCAACAACACTCTTCTCCTCGACCCCAAATTCACTGCCTCCTTTACCGACTTTACTACTGAATTTTTTGTTCTCAATGACACCCCCTCCCTAGCCGAACACACCATCTGGGATGCTTATAAAGCTGCGGCCAGAGACTTCATCATCAGACATGTTGCCGCAAAACGTAAAGCTGCTCGTAAACGCACTAGTGATCTTTTATCTCAGATCAAAATCCTAGAACATGCTTTCTACACCTCCCACACTCAGGAAAGTTTGACAGCTCTTGTTGATGCCAAAATGAAATACAACAAGCAATCCACTGAAGATGCCTCACTCTACTTACTAAAATCCAGTTTGAAATTTTATGGTGGGAAAAATAGGGTGGGGAAAGTTCTTGCTAATTATTTGAAAGTTAAGCAAAACAAATTGAATATTGAGTCTGTTTTTGATGTTAATTCTGTCCTGCAACATAAGATGTTAATATATTGGAAGAATTTTCTCATTTCTACTCTACACTCTACTCTTCTGGAACTCAACCCTCTGCTCACTCTCTTTCCACCTTCTTTGCAGGCATTCAACCCCCTCCTAATTTTCCTATTGACCTATCTACCCTTGAAACCCCCATTACTGTTCGCGAATTACATACCGCACTCCACTCACTTAAAAAAGACAAAGCTCCAGGCCCAGATGGGTTTACAGTCAAATTTTACCAACATTTTGCAACCCTTTTGTTACCCAAATTACATTGTCTCCTCGATTCCTTTAAAGCAAGTGGTGCATCCTCAGGCACTTTTTCAGACGCTTACATTTGGATTATACCCAAGGAGGGGAAGGACACTCAACATTGTAAAAATTACAGACCAATATCACTTGTTAACATCGACTACAAATTATATGCCAAATCTTTAGCCATCAGACTAGATCCTTTTCTTCCAGAACTCCTTGGCCCCGAACAATCTGGATTTGTCAAAGGTCGCTTCATTACCGATAACACCAGACTCCTCTTCAATGTCCTTTCCAAGTCCTCACGTTTTAGTGACTCCCTAGCTGCAATCGCCTTAGACGCTGAGAAAGCGTTCGATAGAGTGGAATGGTCTTTCCTTTTCTCTGCACTAAAATGGTTTGGGTTTGGCCCTAACTTTATTTCCCTCATCTCCTTCCTTTACATGAACCCTAGAGCGGCAGTTTGCGCCAATGGCTTGATATCCTCCTTTTTTAGTCTTGGCAGAGGTGTTCGCCAGGGATGCCCTCTTTCACCCTTCCAGACCTGCACTAAAAAGTCTTCACTGGCTACCAGTCAAGCACAGGGTGACATTCAAGGCACTGTGCATTGCGCACCGGGCCTTTTGGAAAACAGGACCCGCAATTAACAGCAACCTTGTCATCCCCTATCACCCAAATAGGAACCTACGCTCCACCGAGGCTTTCTTGGCAGTGGTTCCTAGAGTGAAGAGAGCTACATCCGGGGGCAGGTTGTTCTCACTGAACGCAGCTAAACTTTGGAACACCCTCCCCCTTTCACTCCGTTCCAACCCGGACCTGCTCGCATTCCGTAAAAAGTTGAAAACTTTATTATTCGCCAAAGCCTCCGAGCTCTAACCAGTCACTCAGCATGTCTCTCCAATTCTTACTTCAGCGCTTGGACGCCCTTGGGCAGCAACCGCGCTCAATAAATTTATTTCTAATTCTAATTCTAATTCTAATTCTTTAACTTGGCCCTAGAACCTTTCCTATCTAAACTACGTCAAAATCCAAACATCCATGGTTTTCAACTTTCCCATTCGCAGGTTAAACTAGCTGCTTATGCAGATGACATTTTACTCTTCATTTCCAATCCCTCTGATTCCATTCCCGCTTTCCTTGCCGAAGTGAACGTTTATTCTCAACTCTCTGGGTACAAATTAAATAACGACAAATGCGAAATTCTCCCCCTCACCAAATTCACCTTCAAATCTGATTTTGTGGCATTTGACTTCAAGTGGAGCCCGGCCCATATAAAATATCTTGGTTTGCATATAACCTCTTCCATCTCGGATACTATCTCACTTTGCCTTAACCAATGTATCCAAAAATTATCAGACCTTACTTCCAGATGGCACCCCCTCTACCTTTCCTGGTGGGGTCGTCTCGACACCATTAAGATGATGCTATCCCCAATCGTTCTTTATACCATTTCCAATATTCCTGTTCCCATTCCTGCCAAATTCTTTACTAAAATCAACACTATCCTCTCCTCCTTTTTGTGGTCTGGTAAGAAACCGCGTATGTCTTTACTACGACTGCGTCTCCCCATGTCAGAAGGCGGGGTCAATTTCCCAAACTTCCCTGCCTATCACAAGGCTTTCCTCCTGAAACAAGCCTCCCTCTGGCTCAAAGACCCTACTGAGCCTCTCCCCCTTTGGGCTGAACTTGAGCGTCTCTCTCTTTCTCCTTTCTCTTTTGCCGAATATCTCTAGTTCTCCCGCAAACCTCAATTCATTTCTACTCCGATTCACAAATATACTGCAAAACTACTCCTAGCATCTGCTCCAGTTCCCCCCTCCTCTGTTACTGATTTCCTCAACACCACTATTTGGTATAATAATAGCATTCTCATTAACCAGAAGCCATTTTACTGGAAAACTTGGAGGCAACGAGGCTTGATCTGGGTTTCCCAACTCTTCACTGGATCTGTTTTCAAGTCTTTTTCTCTCTTTAGCCGAGCTTTCTCTCTCCCTTCCTCTTTTGATCGCAAATTCTTCTTACTCAAGACAGCAGTTATGTCCGTATATGATTCCCTTTCTCACTCCCCTCTTCCAGTTGTTTCTCTTAACCCAACTACATCACTCCATTCCCTACTCCGCTCAGGCCCCTCCGCTTCCTCCATCTACCATTCATTTCGCAAACCTCCATTACCCCGGCCGAAATCTACGGTGGAAGAGCAATGGGAATCTGACTTTGATACGTCTTGGCCTACTTCCCTTTGGGATAAACTTTGGACGAAGCTCCGCAAATCCTCTAGAGCTGCTTCTCTCACACAAACACTTTTCTTCATTTATAATCGACTCCTTTACACACCTTTTCTTCTTCACAAGAGGTTCCCCTTGGTTCCGGATCTTTGCTGGTCCTGTTCCACCCCCAACGCCACGCTCTTTCACATAGTTTTTCTTTGTCCCCTTACACACATTTTTTGGACTCAAGTGTGGAACCAAATCAATACTATATTTCCAACTTCTATCCCTTTCTCTCTTACTGATATCTTCCTTGGCTCACTTTCCTCTTCTTGGGCTGCTGTTGATTCAAATGTTCAAATTATAGACTTGTTACTAGCTGTTGCATTCCAACAGATCACTGTTAATTGGAAAAATTCAAATGACATTACTTTTAAAGCTTGGTGGTTTAATGTATGCTATAATCATAGACTTGATACTGCATTTGTCTATCCACTTAATCTTGCCCCGAAAAGACACGCCCTTTGGCTTCCCATTACCCTTTACCTTGATGTTTGTGCCAAACGCTCTTCTCATTTACCTCCTTTTCAGCAAGAGGTTTCGAAACCTCCTTAAATTACCTTTCGTTCCTTTATTCTCTTTAGAACTTATTTTTCCTCACATAATATTTATTGTCTTACCTCCATTTACATAGCCTCATATATCTTATATCTCTAGCCTCACTTACACTTTTTTTTCTTTCTCCCTCCCCTGCAATTTTTTACTATCTGATATTTATTGCTGTAACCTAATTTACCTTGCTTTCTTGATGATCATATGTCTCATTTCTTTTTCTGTAATGACACCTTTGTTATTCTAATAAACTTTTACTTGAACTTAAAAGCTGAAACACTTTTGATGTGTGCTGACTTGCTTCTTGCCAGAGAGTGGTTAAGTCTGGCAAAAAAAAAAACTCTCATTGTGTCAAGTAGGTGCTTTGAAAATTACCTTGAAGGCTTTTGAGTGCAATTAGGGGTAAAAAAGAAAGCTTGCAAAAGGGTTTGGTCCGTGTTCGGATCTGGAAGGCGTAACACTGGCAGGCTAGCATAAAAGGACCGTGACCCTTTGGAAAATGTACATCTGCGCATTAGATTTAATGTGTGAAATAATGTGTGCCCAGCAGAAGATTAAAGCGTTACTCCTGGAAAGGGGATTTTAGCGAAAGTCTGTGAACAATAGGGTAAGCATAGATGCAAAGCGAGGTGAAAGCATGCTTTTGGGGATTTGATTGCTACACATGGGAAGCTTTGCGACAGTTTAGAAAAGTGTGACGTGATGACAAAGACGAGGGGTGGGTGTGATCACCTACATTTAATATGTGCAATGCTTGTGAAATTGACGAGTCTCGTGCGTCATGTGAGGTGCCAGTGCGGGAGCCTGGTCATATACATGAATATCGGGGCTTTTTTTCGATGCATGTATGTTGCAAGGGCCTCATTTCCACCATCCTCTTTCCAGGTGCATTGTGTGCAACCAGTTTCTATAATTGTGCAATGAAAGTTGCAGACGTGTAGCTATGACACACATCTAGTTTCACAGTTTCCTCAAGACATTTTCTTCCAAAACCACTAAAAATTACACATTGCAAACTCAAGTTGGAGCGATTAGGGTATCAAAAAGTACACCGTTGAAGCAGAAGGACAACTGGTTCTCCAGTGAGGAACATCAAACAGTCAGAGAAATTATTGGGAACAGTGTCTTTGTAAGAGAAGGGTTTTAATTAAGGTCCTTTTGATTGCGAATGCGAGTTGCAATGCTAAGTACATGGCACGAAGTGCTCCTTTTGCAAACGCCTGATATCACCAAATAAGTCACCGAGGCCAGGGCGGGCGGAGGACGCAGGCACTCTTCTCAGGCTGTGAAGTGAAGTTTGCGGAACAGAGCCCAGCAGCAGGCGGTGGAAAGCAGAGCCTGGGAGTTTCGCTGGAGCTGCCACAGCAGGGGATGTGTGGGCAGAGCCGTGAGGCAAGCGCTGCCCGGCAGCCTCGGCAGAAACCACAGCGCGTCAGTCTGCTCCGGCGCTGGCACGAGCGCACCGCGCCGGGATGCGCCGCTTCACCGCTGCCCACGCGCTGCGCCTTCACGTCTTCCTCCTGTGGAGCCTCGCGAGCGGAAGGAGAACGGACTACACGGGGGAAGAAATACAGCTGCTGCTGAATTTACACAACACGTACCGAGCGAGAGTTAATCCTCCAGCTGCAAACATGATGAAACTGGTATGCCGCTCCCCTGACTTGTCCGTTTTATTTCTAATAACTAGATTTCTTGAATAATGTTTCATATCGCACCTGTGGCTTTTATAAGCACCGTAAATAACATATGTCCCTATTATTACATCAATAGTGCGCAATTTACCGACCTCGAAAGGATGAAAGGCTAACTCTGCCTAGTCACATTGGAACTCGTGACTCCCGGAAAACTGCATTTGGCAGTGACTAGCGTCCCACGTCGTCACCTCATTGTATTCATTTTGGTTTCAGAATCTTTAGAAACATTTAATTAAAAAATAGGTTGTTTAGCCTTGCTGCTTTATTAGGGCGACCAGACGTCCCGGATTTGCCCGTACAGTCCCGGGTTTACCATCTCAAAATCTGGTCACTCTATGCTCTATCCGGTGAGTTATTACCTCAGAGGTTTTTGTAACTTGATGAGCCGGTGAATCTTGCACAGGTGTTCAACATGAATAAATTGCGCATGAATACATATTTCCCTCTTTTTGGCACTTGATGTGTTGTTGTTCAAAATGTGCCAGTTCTGGTTAGTCTCCTCATACTTTTTTCGAGAAAAGTAATTTTTTTTGTTATTTTACAAATATTAGATTTTTGTAGAAAAGTCAACCTTCGGCAAACATTTCGTTATTTGTATGCCAAAGTGAGGTTCTTAAACAGCAAAAAACATCAGTGCTTCCAAAATTTCAGTGTCACTGATTTGTCAACAGTCACACTTCACTTCAGCATACAAATAACAACTTATGTACAAAACTGTGCCATTTTAACAAATTTCACACTAAAAGTTATTCTTATCTTAGATTCGTAAAATATGTCGGTACTAATTCATTGTATAAAAAAGGTGAAAAACAAGAACCTGGTGAGGAAATGTAGTGCCTGAGCAAACCAAGCTACACCAATATAATAACCCCACACAGTTGGCTTATACAGGTACATCTTAAGGATTTTGGGGGCCCCGGGCCAAATGTAGTTAGGGGCCCCTGCTCAGAACAGTTTGAATTTGTGATCCAATTTCAGTTCTTTCGTGCCCCTTTGGCCACGTCACTGACAGTGCACAGGCACAATCATCCGAATGCTAAATGTGTTTACATGGAATATCCAGGGATAGCAGCGGTGTGTATTTCCAAAAATGTAACAGAGCAGCAGCTCACTAATATGACTGCAAATCATCTCTGTGACACTCTATCATTTCTCATATGTGGTGTCCTGTTTTGAGCTAAAAGAAACTTTTATATGGATGTTGCATGAAAACAGTATTTCAAATAATCTGTTTAGTTATGATTAAAGGTCATCGGGGCAAGACTCTCTGCAGAAGAGAGATGGCTGTATGGGGGGGGGGGGGGGGCTGAAATGCTGGGGCCCTTTGCCAGAGCCCATTTTGCCCATGACTTATAACTTCTCTAGGCTTATAATAACACCTGGTAGTTACAGCTCTATAAAATAGAAATGTTTGCAGCCACTAAGACAGATGTAGCAGAGGAGTAATGGAAGTGGGTGGCAAAGGGAGGAGTCTGCTTCCTTTCTCATTCCATTGGCTTCCTTTCTTAATTCTAGTGCTCCTTTACTCTTTCTCCACAACATGCAAACAACCTCGTTTTTTTAACACCATGCCTTCACGGAGGCAGGTAAGTGACATTTTGTACACGTATTCTATGATGGGTGGAGCCAGAAACACAGCCCAGGATTCTGCGGCTACTGCATGTTGATTGGCCGGTTTGCAGGACCAGCACTGTAAGTTACACTGCGTTAGTATCAATATGGCATACTACATTTTGCAGTAGTGCCAGGATCAAAAGAGACAGCTAATTAAAAATAGTAGTGATCGCTGTGAGGGAGATGGAGTGTGAGTTTCTGTGTCTGTCGAAGAGTGCTTTTCTGCAAGTATATTTCTGTACATGTATGTGTCTGGGTGCATGTGAGCGAGGAAGATGTGACTATGTCATTGTTTTTGTCTCTCCACCTTCCAGTATCCCACTCAGCAGCCACGTGTCTGGTGCACCAGATGTTAGGAGCATTTCTTTATTGACGGGGGAAAACTTTGCATAATGGTGGTTATACTTAAAGTACTGCGGGAAACCACGTTTTGACACCGCCCATACCTGCATTATACGGTTGGTTCTGTCATAATATTGGCAATATTTACTTAGCATATTGTGAGCATTCATGGTATGATGTTAATCAACCCTAGTATGTTATTGCTCACCATTGCAAAACAATGAGATTACTTGGCATACTGTGAGCATTCATCGAATGATAGTAGATAACGCTATAATCTGAAGATCATATTGTGTATGTATGATGGACTCTGTCTGCTAAGTGGCATAGCAAGAGCGGTGCGGGGGGCGTTCCGCCCCAGACGGCACGAGTCTTCAGCTGTTGTGGGGAAGCAATTGGAGGAATCTCGCCAGCACCCTGCTTCTCTTCAATGATGCTGTCGCGGAGCGAACAACACAGGGACTGCCACTGCCAAAGGTCTAGCTACACCACTGTGTCCATGGCTGTCAGTTGTACAATTGAGAAATGACTGTTAGAACCCCTTTCAGAAGGCCATAGGACACACAGGGTCTACCGGGCCCAACTCTGGTGGTTGAGGTCTTTTACTCCTGATATCTTGGGGCCCGAGGTACTATGGATCCTCACCAACTGGGCCAAGTACCCCTTCTGCATTTGACTCTCATTGGTAGCTGTGGACCAGCAGTCAAAGACTCCCTGGGGGGGTGGGTGGGGGGGGGCGGTGTAGATACGGGTTAGTGAACACGACTCATTACTCAAAGTTCACTCAGTGATGTCAATAAATCAATGTCTATTTTTTATATAAAAAGAATGGTTTTATTTCTAACTCCACACATTCAAAGAAGTATATGGCATTCACAAGCAACAACACAATCCCTTTGAGGTTAGGGCTTTCGTTTTTATTTGGCAAATCCCTGTCCGACCCAGTTCCTTGCATTGTGGTCAGGATTATTTTCCATTCATTGGTGGCTGCATCTAGAGAATGCTTACTAGTAGGCCTTATTCAAGAGTCCCCTTTGACTCTGAGGAGATAGTAAAACATTTCTATGGTGCTGCAACACCCTCAGCAGATAGTCTCACAGGGCCTGACAGGTCCAAATCAAGTCTTCAGCAGCACAGGAGCATTCAGTGTATCTGCGGTGCCCCAACCACGGGTACCTGCAATGCTCTGATCCTGCTCCGTGGATTTGGGCTGCTCATTGTACATGCAGCAGCAGATGCAGGCTGTCTCCCAAGTGTGGTGCCAGCTTCTACTGTGAACAGAGATGAATGAATGAATGATGAATGAATACTTTCTTGTAGAGCGCATGGCTACCCTCGAGCATCCCAGCGCTGTAAGACCAGAGGATGTGAAGAAGACATTATTGAAACAAAAATGTCTTTAGTTGCTTCCTGAAAGCCAGATGGTTGGTTTCATGCCTGATGTTATCTGGGAGTTTGTTCCATCCCTTGGCTGCTTGGAAGGAAAGCTGGCGGCCGCCCATCCGGGCTAGCTTCACCCTGGGTATTACCAGCAAATTTCGCTGGTTAGATCTCAGAGGTCTCACTGATTGATGGCGACGAAACAGGGGACCGAGAATGGTAGGGCCGACATTGTGGATGGACTTATACGCCAAACACAAGGTTTTAAACATAATCCTCTCCTGAATTGGTAGCCAATGAAGCGACCGAAGTGAGGCCTTTGCCGAGCATCGTTTAGGGACTTTCATGAGCAGACGAGCTGCACAATTCTGCACAGATTGCAGAGTTTTTATAGGACCTGCTGGGGCCCCCATATAGACAGCATTTGCATAGTCCAGCCGCGAAAGAATCAACGACTGGACCAGCACGCGTCTGGCTTCAAATGGAAGACGATCCAAAACTTTCTTAAGGACCCTCAACAATCCGTAACAAGTTGCGGCCACCTTCTTGGCCTGGTATTGGAATCCTAAAGAGGAGTCCAGCCAGACCCCCAAGCTTTTTATTTGGGTCTTAGGCACCGGAGGGGGTCCCAGACAATGTGGCCACCAGGGGTCCAGGTTAATTGGAGCTTTGTAGCCCAAAAGCATGATGTCCGTTTTGGCCCCATTTAACTTTAAAAAAGAGGAAGTCATCCATTCCAGGACTTTGGTGAGACATGGGGCCAAATTATTGATCCCCTGATCTAAAGCGTCGTCCCTCACCAGGGAGACGACCAGCTGCGTGTCATCGGCGTAGGTGACAAGTTGGATTCCCCAGGGAAGCACCACCTCAGCCAAAGGTCTCATGTAGATGTTAAACATGGTAGGGCTGAGCGATGATCCCTGGGGAACGCCGTGATTCAATTGCAGCTGGCTCGATGATACCTCTTCCTCAAAGACGGAAAAACATCTGTCCGATAGAAAAGAATGGAGCCATTTAAGGGCCAATCTGGAAACCCCTGCAAGACGTAGCCGGTGCAGCAAAAGGGAGTGATTCACAGTGTCGAAGGCTGCGCTGAGGTCCAACAGGACCACCGCAGCGCAGCCTCCCGCATCCACAATGCCCCTGGCCGTCTCCACCACCGCCACCAGAGCCGTCTCCGTTCCTTGCTTGGCTCTAAACCCTGTCTGGGTAGGATGTAGTGAACCCGCGGTCTCAACAAAAGAAGACATGACCTGATTCACGTGTTTTTCAGCTATTTTGCTGAGACCCCGCAGCAGCGAAATGGGCCTGTAATTAGCCAGGTCTTCAGGGTCCAAACTAGATTTTTTTAGCAGGGCCCTGACTTTTGCCATCTTCCAGTTGGGGGGCACTACTCCTGAGGCCAGAGACGCGTTAATGACCTACATTATCACCGGGCAGACCGTCCCGATACCTGTTTGAGAACTGGCGGAGGCGCAGCATCCAGAGGGGAGACCGATTTAAGGTTGCTGAGGAGACTTTCCACGGTAGCCAGGTCTAGTAGTGAGAAGGCTTTAAGACCTTTAGACAAGTCTGGGGCTACCTCCTCAGACATCCCGTTTTCGCTCTCCATCCTATCTGGAATATGTGCAGTTGGCGCAAAGCTGGAGTAGATATTAGACACTTTGGCAGCGAAAAAAGCGGCTAGGTCCTCACAGCATTTCTGTGGGTTCGGAGCGGGCCTAGTGGCCATAGGGGTGGCGACCAAAGTTTGAAAAATTAAAAAAATTTCTCTGGGGGCATTAGCTGCTTCCGTGAATTTACCCTGATAATATGCAGCTTGTGTAGATTTTAATAATTTTTTGTACGATCTCAAAGATGATTTGTATTCACTTTTCGCCGCAGGGGCAAAGTCCTTTCTCCACTTCCTTTCCGCCCGTTTGCATAGTTGTTTATGCTCCTTGAGTTCCCCAGAGTACCATGGTTGTTTATTAGGGCCCTCCCGATGCCGAACCTCTTTTTTGGGGAGGGTGGCGTCTAAGGTGGAATTAAGCCACTTATCAAAGGCTTCGTTAGCTGCCACTGGGTCATCATGGGGAGCCGGCGGACACCTCTTCAGGGCTGCCTCCCAGTCCTCTACCGATAGTCTCGACCATATTCGGCTGACTTTCTTTGAAAGGGTGACCCTGTGATTCTGTATTGAGGGGGACCACACAAAAGAAAGTAGGGCGTGGTCTGACCAAGGAACAAAGCTTGGCTGACCACAAACGATGTTCCCAAGATTGGTAAAGAAGTGATCTAGTAGGTCACCAGCTACATGAGTGGAGCTGGCCACAATTTGTTCCAAATGTACTACTCCCAGGGTATCCAGCAGACACTGCGATGAAGCAGCATCGGCTTCATCAAGGTGAATATTGAGGTCGCCCAAGATGGAAAAATTAGAGGCACTACTGATGGATAGAGAGATCTTGTCTAGAAGGTTGTTACAGAAGTGGTGATAATCGCCCGGTGGTCTATATACCAAGATCCCTGAGAAAGTACAAGTGGGCGAGAAGGATATAGAAAAGCCAAGACTCTCGCACTCTACAAGTGGACTCTCAGAGGTTCTGCACACAAAGGTGCTCTTATAGATAATCGCCACACCTCCTCCTCGCCCTGTCTTACGATCCTGCCTGATAATAGAATAGTTGGGCGGGAGCGCCGGGACTATATCTGGGTCAGATGCATCGGTCAGCCAGGTCTCAGTTAAAAAAAGTACGTCTAGATCTCGTTCCCCTAGGAGCAGGTGGATTTCCACTGCATGCCTCGGGAGAGATCGGCAATTTAGCAGGGCGAATGTGAAGGAGTTACTTTTGCCACTCACTAGCTTTATAGGCTTGCAATGTGGACAAAGGGACATTACCTCCTCTGGTAGTGTCTCCTTAGGACAACTAACCTTAACGCCTCCTCTGAGTGCCCTAAGCTGTTCCCCACTATAGCAGAGGGTTTTAGGAGATAAGGGTTCCATTGTTATAGCCCCCAAGCCACGTCCTAGCCCGGCCTGGCACGGACGGGCACAGACGGGCTTTCCTTGCTTACTTTCACTTGTGCGTCACAAATGAGGTTGATGTACAAAAAGTCTATTTTTCACCCCACGAGCCAGGGGTATTTAAACAACACTGAGTGCTCCCCACCACAGTAGGGATCACCACCACCATCTAAGTGGGTTCCACTTTGTTTATGAAACATATCCGGGGAGACTGAATCCACTTTTCCTCTCCCTCCCTCCATTGTTACAATTAGGTTGCTGATTCACTCTTGCACATGGACAACGCCCACCCAATAGGTGCACAGCCATCTCCTCACACCTCGCTCTGGGAGTCCTCTCAGTAGGACTCCCACTGGATCTCGCTCCCTCCAACACTCACCTCTTCCTCACAGGGCAGACTGGTCTTGGCAAGTAGGCATGCGTTGATGCTCCAGACTCTAGGGAAGAAGGTCCAGGTTTCCCTGGGTGACATCCCCTCACCCATCAGGGAGACTAGTAGGGCTTGACCCCAGTCCTGGTCACAGGCAGAAGTTTTGGAGAACTGCCCACCCTCACACAGCCCATCTGGCTGCTTGGCAGATGACAGATTTTGGGATCTCAACTTCACCTTCTCATAGTTAATTTTTAGACATCAAATATGATTTAGGGTCTGGAGCTTTGAAGTTATATGTTAGGATTCTGCTTCTTTTGAAGTGTAAAACTTTCACTCTCTTCTTCCTCTTCAAAGGCTATTTATCACAGCAGGGGAGACTCTGAAGCTGATAGTCCCACAACACAGGCAATGGGAGTCACTAGAGTTCACACCTGGATGTCAGCCTCAGTGATATGTGCATCAGAAGGTTAATCCCGAGCTCTCAACCTTACTCTTTATGATTCCCTTATCACCCCTATTTCTTCCTGAGATGTGTCCAGGCCTTTTTTTGTGATCTATCGCAGAATCAAAGAGCATCCTTTTGAAGTGTACAAGGGAAGTCGCTCTCCTCCTTTTTCCAGTGTGTCCCACTGAGCTCACAGGAATGTAGAAATGCACAAATCTGTCTGGGGTATTCCTCCACTCCTCATTTCTAGTGGTGGCTGCACCAGTAAAGCGGAGAAGCATCGCTCCACTGCTTCTGAGCCGTACAACAAAGGAAAAATAAATTGATAGTAACAAGAAGTTATTATTATTTTATTTTTCTCTATTGAGCCAGGTTGAACAAGGCAGGGCTGGGCTTCTGTCACAGTGCAGGAGGAGGAGTGGTATATGCACCTTAAGTAAACATGACGGTTTGGCTGGCCATCTTGGGCCAGCCAAACAGTCATTTGCACTTAGCATGTTCTCCACCGGGCTGTAATGCACAGCATGGGTGTAGATCATGCACAGGCTCACAGTTCCCATCAGAACACTGAACCAGGGCACTCAGACCAATCACAACGCTGCTGTTATGGTGACAGCAGCATTGTGACTGGCGTAGGGAAGCCTGGGTGCTTCCTGCCTCTGGAAGTGAGGAAGAGCAGAAAACGACGAGAAGTGTGAGGAGTGAACAGGTAAGTGTTCTTTCATTTCTCATCCCCCCGCCCTGCCACCTCCGTTCTACAGCTTCCACCACTCCTCATATCTTCACCCAGGCAAGTCTGTGCTTCCCAAAATGGAACCCAGGATCCTCCATGTAATGTACCAATGCAGACACACTTGCACTTAGTGTACATAATGCACCATTGCAGGCACACGTACTGTCCAGTACTGTCTCCTCCATGTAAACACACACAGTGCCAGCACAAACACTCACCATGCGTGCACTGCACAACATTTCACCCATCATGAATTGTATTTTTTACAAGCACACATACATTTCGCACATGCTGTCATGGTGCATGCACTGCACAGCATTACATCTCTCATGTAATGTATCACTTGCAGGTATGCATACACTTAGTACTTAAACTAACCATACATACACACTGTAGTGTTCTAACCCTGTACTGCGCCCTTCCCAGGCACTCACACATCTAGCTTAGAGTACCCACTCCTGTGTTGCGCAGCACTCTACATCTAACTGATGTAGGCAAATGGTGAGTTAAGTATGCAGCAACGAGACCTTTAAAAAGGTGAGGTGGGCTTCATTCCAGTGCCACAGTGTAAAAAAAGGGCCTGTGAACTCCTACTGATCACTACACTGTATGCTGGCACCACAGCATTCGTTCTGCTGAACTCTTGGTAAAGGCGGTTGCCTTCCACCATTATGAGGGTGCCCCTCCCAATCCAACAAGACGAAAATCCGTGAGACAGGCCTATGTCATGGTGCGCATGCATGATCTTTGTTTGCTTATGACAACCAAAATCAGTATTAGGAATCCAGACAACAGACCAGTTGGGCACTCAGGGCAGGGGTAGATGACATGTGCCATGTAGAGGACTTTTCTGTCCCAAGAATGATTAAAGTAAAACATAGATGTTTGGGGATCAAATATTTATTTACTAAAAATAAAAAAAAGCTAGTATTTGGGAAAAATATATATTTTCATATAAATGAAGTGCTTTTGTTAGGGAGAGCTTATTTATTCAAAATGAAAGGCCATGATCTGACAGCAAAATGTCTATATTTCTAGAAACTTACAGCTTGATTTTTGAGGACCAAATTATTGCCCTTCTGAAATATAGTTAAAGCTGATATTTTAATTTATGCCTATTTCAGGAGAGCTACTGCTGGTGTCTCTCTGGCGCCAGAGCATACTTTCAGCAATAGCCAGGTCTTCATATATCATGTAGATTAATTTCATCCTCTACAACACTGAAGATTTTTAGGGCAGTATGACTGTTGCTGTTTGATGACCAAGGGTCTGATTTATAGTTTGGCAGACAGGGTGCTCCATTGCAAATGTAACAGAGTACACTGTCCGCCTAACTGACAATCTACATGCCCATTTAGGGTTGGGAGGACTTCCAGCTTTCCCTTGACAGAGGCGAGAGCCAAATTGGCGTCATTGATGGAAAGCTTTTTCTGACAGCCCGGTGTAGTAGGGAATTAACCCACCCACCCTATTTAGGGTGGACAGTGTGATGTCCTTTTTTTCTGTCTTTCACGGCCAGCTAAAACCTGGTGGCAAGGGACAGAAAAAAGCAAATAATGACCCTCAACACACTAAGAAAAAACGCTCTGGGTCTGAGGGTCTCTTGTTTTTCTAGTTTTTCAATAACAAACTCGCACATTGTTTTTGAAAGACAAAGTTTGTTAAAATTTGTCGGCTGGCTGTCCACCAAACTTTTTGAACCTTTTTGTACTTTCACAAAAGACGCCATGAAGACAGTTCCTGTCATGGTTCAGAAGTCCTCAGTTGGCCAGCGGTGCTCTAACTTTGGCAGACTGTAGTTCTTTAAGGTGACAGATGTAATATCCTCCACCACCCTGCAAGTACCATTCCCTAAGCTCTAGATCTGGCACTGAGAATATAAGATTGGTCTAAACAGCTGTCTGAACCTGTAAGGTCTCTGTGAAGTGAGGAGTAGTACTGCTGTATGAGATTTTAATATCTGTCTGATTGTGATATCTAATTCTGCTGTCTATAGAAGGAGATTGCGAGTTTGGTTTGTTGTTATAATTTCCATCCTGCCCCTTTCAAACATGACAGAGGAACTACTCAGAAGGGGCATGATTGAAAAAGGGCAGGAAGTGAATGAAGATATAAAGAAAGATTTGATATATATATTTAATGAAATTGGAAACCATGTGAACATACATACCCAGAGTTTTTGAACCACCTCTAGTAGCAATGACTTTTAAGCCCATTTATACAGAACATTTACTGAAAAAATGTATCTTTTCATACTATATTTTCCAACTTTTTATAATGAAAGTGAAACCTGAATATTTCTGAGGAGGGCCATAGGAGAATGAGACTTGCCCCTTCCGAAACTACACCTTTTTAGCCAATTCAATTTAGGTCACATTTAGTGCCAATCTTAACAATTTCCTCCATTTTTACAAATTTCTCTTTAGGGAGGGTGAGTAGGTAAAAGTCATGCTTACATGGTTGCATCCCCTACATACACATCTTTTCTGCAAAGGATCCTTTGTATGACACATTAGGCGTGCTTCCAGATCCTTGGGCTACTTACTAGCCGAGGAGATGTGGTCACACGCTAAAGTAGACTACTTTTAAACTTGGAGATCTGGGTTCTAATTCTGTCTTCAGCACTTGTCTCAAAATTGTGAGCTTCTGGACAAATCACATAATCGCTCTCTGCCTCAAATTGTAAATATGTGTACTTTAACTTAAAAGTATTATTCCCTTATTGATGTACAAGATCATGTATCATCTCTCGCTATTCTCCATTACTGCATAGCTCACTAAGTAGGTTTACACTATGTAAATGTCAATATGTACATATGAACTACCAGTCACTCATAAGCTACTCGTTGGTGACCTCTGAACTACAGTATTCTGATGTAGAAGTATTGTTCATAAAGGTGGAAATGAAGGTCCCCTTTGAACCTAATCCTTGAGGAGTTTGCCATGAGTATAGATCAAATGGACTTCTACATTTTCTCTTCATATCCCGTGAAGAATTGTGAAAAACTAAAAAGTTTCTTGAAACTAGGTGTTTCAAAAATACAAGTTTCTGACCTTTACTGTCTTGGCCCGTCCTTAAATCGGACAGCCCGGTCTTCTGGGCTACTTCCTCTCTGTATGATAGCACTCAAGAATCTAATTAAGTGAGCACTTAAGGCTTCTCTTGACTCTCCAGAATAGAACTGTTTCTGTAGATTGCTATGAATCTTAGATGTAGAACTGGACAAGGCCAATTGTGTCAGTGGTCTTGCATCTCTTGAAATAGCACTTCCACTGTGGAAGACAGGAACATACAGATGACCAGCTCTATTGTAAATGATCCTAAATAATATGTCTAAGCCACGACCCACTTTACAGCTCTCTTGTTATTTCTAAATAGGTTCATGCTACATAAATACCTCTATATATACATACATCCTGTTGGTGTTAAAATTTAGCAACGCTATCACGTTGTCATTTGAATATAGGAATATAGTTCACTCTTGAATCAAACAACCTATGATGTAAAGTTTGCTAAGCAAGTCCATACATTTGTGGTACAATTTTCCAGCCAGCTAACCTACCATTTCCAGCAAACATGAAATCCCTAATCTGCCTTGGAGCCAGGTACTACCCACAGGGTTGACCCATAAGGTAACATCTACTTCTGGTTGTGCACAAGCTGATTTCATTGCATTGTAGTACCGTTTGTTTATTTGGCATACACTACAAAATGATTTTTAGGCCGAGCATTCGAGACCTCTTGTATATACTTTAGTATATATTTATATGTCCACAGCCCATTTCTAACCAGAAATGTGACGACACCAGGTAGGTTGGATAAAAAACATTTATTTCCACTTCGTGGCAGGCTGGCAGTCCATTCTGAGCACTCGCCCTTAACTCCTTCCGCGTTTCAGCTTCACTTTCAGCCTTGGTCACTGGAGGGCAGTTGCAAAAACTAGTACAAGGATCACGTGCTTATGTAGCTCATCAGACCATCCTATTGGCGACGGTCTGACCATTCAAGTGTCCGTGTTAAATGCACACACATTCAAATAAAAAAAAAGGTTTCCTTCAACTGCTGACTGATAAAACAATAAAAAAAGCAGTTCAATTCATCTCATGTGAAAATGGGAAAAATAATAAGTGCACTGGACTTGCCTTCTGCATTTCAGTCTCGAGGGTTTGTTTAAAAATCCTTCCAAACCAGCAAACAGAGTAGAGTACTTTTTGCTACCTCATGTATTTTGTTTGCTCACAATTGTCACTTTTACCTCATGTAACTTAACGTCTGCTTTTGTAATTTGTTCACTTGTAATTTTCTCCTCATGTATCATTACTGTTCCTATTGTGAAGTGCTCTGACGCCTTCGGGTAAAGTCCGCGCTATATAAAAACGCATAAATAAAATAAAATAAAAAAAGTAAGTATGGGCCTGCTGGGGGCTGGGCCGCTGGGCCTGGCGTGGCCTGGGGCCGAGGCTGGTGTCGGCTTCAGTTCACCTACCTTTGCTGAGTCAGTGTGTCACCGTGTCTTGTGCTCTTCAAGGGCTGGGGCTGGGCCTGGGCCTGGGCGCTGCCGCAAGTTGCCTGTGGTGTGTGGCCTGGGTGGGCGGCAGCGGCTGGCAGCAGCAGTGTGACACAGGACGAGTGTCACAACGAGTGTCACGACTCACGAGTCCTCCTCCCGACCTCCGCTCCTCTCCAGCAAGCAGCCCGGGCCATCAGTTACAGTCTGCCGCGCCGAAAGACAGCGTGCTCACGTCAGCCCCCGGCATATATGGGAAGCGCAAGGGGGCTGACCAACAACTGCTGCCCAGGGCTCTCATTGGTAGCGTTTTCTCGCGCTACACGAATGACGGCCCTGGGGGACCCCCACATTGGCAGGCCACAATCATTGATGGATGCCAGACCTCTATGGCTGCCTTCTGCTCTAGGAGTGGGCGGGGTCATCATGTGCCTGCGCAGTGCACAGAGGCAGGCCCATCAATCATCGGACCTCCAGGCTAGTGAGTTAGTGACTGTGCGCGAAGCACTCAGATTTAAGAGTTGTGTGTGATTGTGGGCGCCCGCCCAAGCCAGTTTTTTGCGCACAAGAACCTAAATGTAGCCCAAAAACGAAACCCCCACCAGGCATGGGTTTTTCCTGCACAACTGGGAAAAAAATCGCCCAATTGTGCGGGAAATAGCCCAATCTGGTAACCTTGGTTGCATAAAACTAGTACAAGGATCACATGCTTTTGTAGCTTATCAGACCATCCTATTGGCGAAGGTCTGACCATTCAAGTGTCTGTGTTAAATGCACACACATTCAAATAAAAAAAAAAAAAGGTTTCCTTCAACTGCTGACCTTAAATAATTCAAAAAGAAGTTCAATTCATCTCATGTGAACGTGTGAAAAATAAAAAGTGCACTGGACTTGCCTTCTGCATTTCAGTCTCGAGGGTTTGTTTAAAAATTCTTCCAAACCAGCAAACAGAGTAAAATAATCTGCTTGCATCCCTTGCCCGACTTTTCCTAACAACCTCAACTGGGCACAGTCCCGTTTTATTTTGTAGAAGAGGTCAGGCGGGTAAGGCTCCACATCCATAATTCCAAACACAGTTTCTCCATTAACGCAGCCTTTGACCACAGCAGGGCGGCTTCCTCAGACAGGAACGGAGAATCTGGTTAAAAAATCCACAACCCATTTCTAACCAGAAATGTGACAACTCCAGGTAGGTTGGATAAAAAACATTTATTTCGACTTCGAGGCAGGCTGGCAGTCCATACTGAGCACTCACCCTTAACTCCTCACGCGTTTCAGCTTCACTTTCAGCCTTGGTCACAGGAAGGCAGTTGCATAAAACTAGTACAAGGATCACATGCTTATGTAGCTCATCAGACCATTCTTTGGTGAAGGTCTGACCATTCAAGTGTCCGTGTTATATGTATTTATATGTGTCTGTACTTTGTGGCCTCTGGAGATCAGCCCAAGGACTTGTCTGATTCCGCTTAGGGACGTTTGCTTCTGTTCAACTGCCTCTATTTAACTGTCTTAATAAAAAACGACTAGAAGAGGTCAGTAAAATACCAGAATTGCTTTCTGCAGAGGGAGTTTTAAAAAAAAAAATTCTGGCAACTGCCTCTATTTAACTTTCTTTATAGAAAATGACAAGCAGAGGTCATTAAAATACCAGAATCACTTAGGCATTATCTAGATTCCAGTCCATAGAAATTGTCTTTGACGAGCACCCGTAGGCACTATTTGTTTCAAATCTTGCATTTTCAGTGATATGACCATCAAAGGCCCTGATTTTATATTAAAAACAGAGCTTTGGACTATACCCTTTCCTGCTGAAAGGCAATATTTCTCTCCATGTGTTCCCATACCTGGTGTGTCACAGTTTGATGCTTACTTTCCCTCCATGTTAAAGAACAGTAGATGTTTCAGCACCCAGGCTAATGTGCTGCATAGCTAAATACATATAAGATCCCAAAGGCGAGACCAATTGCATTTCAAATGCTTGTTTGTTATGCTTTCAAGTAATAGCTGATATTAGCTAATGGTGCCTATGTCATTGACCGCAGGAAAGGCTGGGATGACTCAGTGAGTTGAATGATTACCATTGACAAATGTGGTGATTTGAAGGCTGAGAGTTCAAATCTGGGCAAGGTCTGCATGATTCCTCCAAATAGAGGCATGCAAACTCAAAATGTGTGCTATTTGCACAAAATATTTATTCAAGGTTAACCTGACCAAAATCTTGCTCAACTGTTCTTGGGATGCACAGTTTCCATATGACCTGTAGTCCTGTTGCCTGTGCAAACTCCTTTCACAACTCAAATGGCATTAGGGCACACATTGCATTGAAGCAGTGCTTCATTTGATCTGGTGGTTTCTGGTGCTCTGGGTTAGCCCTAATTGTCAACATCAACACTTATGGCAGTCTGCCACATGGTGGCGCTGTTTGTCTGATTAAGAGATGGGTAAAGTGCCTTCAAGGGAATTCGTTTGAAATGATGTTTGTCACTTTTAAATTGATTTAGAGGGATGATAAACTAATCCCTATATGTAATTAATACACCACATATAATATTTTGAATGACTTTAGAAAAATCTTTAACACATAAACAACATATAAACAACAAGCACAAGGGTGTATTTTAGAAAAATAGAATTTATCAAGAAAATTTAAGTGGTAAATGATGTCATATACAGATGAAAACAATTCAAATAACAATTAGGCCTGCAGGTACATGGAGAAATAAAATTGGTAAGTGACACAGCAGAACCTAAAAAAACAGCTATCCCAGGTCGAAAGTTAATGAGACAATAAAGGGATAAGATGAATGTCGACGTTTCGGTCTCCTAAAGAATACTTTTCGAGACCATCCTCAGGACTGATGTCAATTACGTGCTGTATAGGACCAATGTGTAATCTGAAATATAAATATTTACAGTTACAACCTTATTATGTACTTAAATATTTCCTACACCCTTGTGACAAAACAAAGTAAACACAATTAGACTTATACCTAAAGACAAGAGACATATACATTCTGGACAAACCTTAAAAAATGGCAATACAGTTATTCAAAAGAATGGCAATACAAAGTAAACACAATTAGACTTATACCGAAAGACAAGAGGCATATACATTCTGGACAAACATTAGAAAGTGGCAATACAGTTATTCAAAAGAATTTTCTGAGTTTATGTAAACTAGTTCACAGATAATCTATTTACCAAATTCATAAAAACAATTCATGAGACATAGTTGGTCTATTGTAATAGAGATTACATCGAATGACGCCTACTTACTGCAATGGAAAAGACATTTGTTCAGTTAGCATTTAAATCAATAGCCTAAGGTTTTATTCTGTTAAAACATGACAGAAATAGTACGAGCTGTAATTTGAGCAGTCAATTATCTAATATATACAAAAACATTATATTCAGTCTTTTAAATGTTCGCTTGTTATATGGCTACATATAATCAGGACATTTTGTAAACCAAACCTATGTAGAGATGGTGTTTACAAAGGGGAACAATTCCTTAATTCATGCGGATGCTTTACAAACACGCACCATTAGAGAAGAATATAATAGTACCTCAATCAAAATGCTGCAAGATTAAAGCTGGAAACAAGGGGTTCGAACCACGAAGTTGTGTCATCAAGAGTAATGGAAATGCTCCTAAATAAGAACATTCAATTAATTCAAATTTAAACTGAAAATAAAATAAAGTATAATCCAAAGTAAAGGGAACGTGTAGTACCTATTTATTAGGCCGCGCCGCACAAGGGAGTTGAAAGGTAGTGATAACAGTTTTCAAGCGATGACCAAATCGGAAAGTACTGTGTAATATAAAGGATAAAGAGTCTATCATTTTAAATGAAATGCTATTCTGAAAAGGCGTATTTTTTAAAAAACGGTTTTGGTTGCATACCTTTGACTGAAGGTGAATTAGCCCCCAAATGGTAATACGGGTAGTCTAAACGTCAAGCATTGGTGAAGGAATAATATTCAACCTTCATGCAGTTGATATCGAGGCATTAATCTGAAAAGGTGTACAATGATATTTAGTGGCTGAGTTATACAAGCCTCAGTCATATGTGAATACGTAAGGCAAAAAGAGTTTACCTAAGTAGTCCACCAAGTCAGTATGGACACACTTTATTGCCGTGTTTAGTCGAAGCAAGTTTCTCTAGGAAAGAGAAAGGAGAAAGCTTAGCGCTTAAACACTTAAACAATGATAGCGCTGTATAGAGGGACTCATGAAAAGCCCGCTTACCTAGTATCAGAAGGTGGATCGAACTGCGAACATCCGGCAGCAATGCAAAGGCAAAGGTGTAGACAATCACCCGGTATTCATTTTTAAAGGAATACCGGGTGATTGTCTGGACTACTTAGGTAAACTCTTTTTGCCTTACGTATTCACATATGACTGAGGCTTGTATAACTCAGCCACTAAATATCATTGTACACCTTTTCAGATGAATGCCTCGATATCAACTGCATGAAGGTTGAATATTATTCCTTCACCAATGCTTGACGTTTAGACTACCCGTATTACCATTTGGGGGCTAATTCACCTTCAGTCAAAGGTATGCAACCAAAATCGTTTTTTAAAAAATACGCCTTTTCAGAATAGCATTTCATTTAAAATGATAGACTCTTTATCCTTTATATTACACAGTACTTTCCGATTTGGTCATCGCTTGAAAACTGTTATCACTACCTTTCAACTCCCTTGTGCGGCGCGGCCTAATAAATAGGTACTACACGTTCCCTTTACTTTGGATTATACTTTATTTTATTTTCAGTTTAAATTTGAATTAATTGAATGTTCTTATTTAGGAGCATTTCCATTACTTTTGATGACACAACTTCGTGGTTCGAACCCCTTGTTTTCAGCTTTAATCTTTTAGCATTTTGATTGAGGTACTATTATATTCTTCTCTAATGGTGCGTGTTTGTAAAGCATCCGCATGAATTAAGGAATTGTTCCCCTTTGTAAACACCATCTCTACATAGGTTTGGTTTACAAAATGTCCTGATTATATGTAGCCATATAACAAGCGAACATTTAAAAGACTGAATATAATGTTTTTGTATATATTAGATAATTGACTGCTCAAATTACAGCTCATACTATTTCTGTCATGTTTTAACAGAATAAAACCTTAGGCTATTGATTTAAATGCTTACTGAACAAATGTCTTTTCCATTGCAGTAAGTAGGCGTCATTCGATGTAATCTCTATTACAATAGACCAACTATGTCTCATGAATTGTTTTTATGAATTTGGTAAATAGATTATCTGTGAACTAGTTTCCATAAACTCAGAAAATTCTTTTGAATAACTGTATTGCCACTTTCTAATGTTTGTCCAGAATGTATATGCCTCTTGTCTTTAGGTATAAGTCTAATTGTGTTTACTTTGTATTGCCATTCTTTTGAATAACGGTATTGCCATTTTTTAATGTTTGTCCAGAATGTATATGTCTCTTGTCTTTAGGTATAAGTCTAATTGTGTTTACTTTGTTTTGTCACAAGGGTGTAGGAAATATTTAAGTACATAATAAGGTTGTAACTGTAAATATTTATATTTCAGATTACACATTGGTCCTATACAGCACGTAATTGACATCAGTCCTGAGGATGGTCTCGAAAAGTATTCTTTAGGAGACCGAAACGTCGACATTCATCTTATCCCTTTATTGTCTCATTAACTTTCGACCTGGGATAGCTGTTTTTTTAGGTTCTGCTGTGTCACTTACCAATTTTATTTCTCCATGTACCTGCAGGCCTAATTGTTATTTGAATTGTTTTCATCTGTATATGACATCATTTACCACTTACATTTTCTTGATAAATTCTATTTTTCTAAAAAACACCCTTGTGCTTGTTGTTTATATGTTGTTTATGTGTTAAAGATTTTTCTAAAGTCATTCAAAATATTATATGTGGTGTATTAATTACATATAGGGATTAGTTTATCATCCCTCTAAATCAATTTAAAAGTGACAAACATCATATCAAACGAATTCCCTTGAAGGCACTTTACCCTTTTATCCAATCACCCAAGCCCTCAAAGGTATTTTGGGTCGCTCACTGTTCCCTGATCATGATTAAGAGATGAGCACAACAACTGTTTATTAATTAAATATACATTAAAATTGACTAATACCTGCTACTCAAGCCATTATTATAGCTCT
The DNA here is from genome assembly GCF_964263255.1 of Lissotriton vulgaris. Taxonomy (NCBI): domain Eukaryota; kingdom Metazoa; phylum Chordata; class Amphibia; order Caudata; family Salamandridae; genus Lissotriton; species Lissotriton vulgaris. The sequence goes on from NC_141700.1 coordinate 367,402,839, forward strand.
GAGGGCCTGGAATAGTCTGAACTGTCACACTTGTATGAGTATAAGGGTTAGTAGTGGTGTTGATACTGCCATTGGCAGCACTGGCAGGGGCTCTGGGTGGAGCAAGCTGTAGTGCACTCCTAATGAAAGCCCTGGTACTTCTTTAACAAATTAAAAATAAAATTAAGCACTAAATTGAAGGACTTTGCCTTCCTTGAG